>NC_138866.1:172673640-175389616 GCF_965194805.1 Balaenoptera borealis
GATTCTATCTGCCTTTTCCATTATCATTCTCTCACAAGTGTTCAGTGGAGTTTTCCAGAGGCTACAGGTTATGTGACTGGATGACAGATTGAATGCAGAAGCCGACAGGAGAATTCAGCTATGTTCCATTAAGCCAGGCATTGAGAAGATTTGCAAAAATGTAAAACAATGACACTATTCTCATTAAAGTTTTTGTTTTGAAAAACAGAGTTTGTTTTTCTTTAAAATACATTATTTATACTAACACAGAATTGGTTTATCATGATTTTAAAGGTCTCTCCTTTAAAATTTCTAATATGGTAACTCTGAATAGATATAACATAAACTAAAGCTCTTTGAGGGACCCTATAATTTTTAAGACTGTAAAGAGGTCCTGAAACCAAAAAATTTGAGAACTTCTTCTTTAAGATAATCACACCACTGTACTGTATTTGATTTTAAACAGAATTCCCCAAAAAATCTAAGTAGGAGCAAGTATCTGTAATGTCCTCCTACAGACTTTTAACGACGGGGATCTCAAACTGTAACAAGAAGGCCAGTTTTCTGGATGTACTCTCTCTGTCAATTTGACCAAACTTACCACAACTATTGGTTTCTAAAATGTCAGGTAAAAAAAGAGAGCTGTGAAAGCTCAAGTAGAATTCCCAGACTTTTCAGTGCAGGCTCTGTAGACAGAGTATCTGTGTTTCTACCCCTCACTTGTCTGCTGACCAGGTGGAGCAGACCGTGATGGGGGGCACCCCATGGCAAGCCCTCTCTTTTTACCGCTGGCAGAGCCTCAGATTTATCTCCCATGGAACTCAGTAATTCCCAGTAATCAAGGGTAACCCTCGTCTGGTCTCAGCCCACCACAGTGATCCCATTCTTCTGGTCAGATATTTTAGGGGTGGGCGTGGGACTCGGTTCTGGCGAGTGTGATGGGAGAAAAGATCTGTCGGGGGCTTGTGGGAAAGCTTTTTACACAGAAGCACCAGGGAGAGGCTTCCTCTATGACTCTGGACATTGCCACGTGTGGAAATGAGGCCAGGAACTGGCATAGTCATCTGGTGACCACAAGAGGGGCCAGCCAGAGGGCAAAGCCAGTGCACAGATGACGAGCTTTTAAAAAGATGGAACTAATTTTGACTGCTGACTTTGTTTAGCCATTGACTCAACTCTGAAACCCATCACACTTCTGGTCTTCCTGGAATGTCATATAATAAATCAACAGTTTGTGAGAGTTTCTGTCAACCGTAGCTGAAAGCATCCTGATATTCGATATGACATTATGTAAATTACTTCCCCTTTCTGTGCCTTAGTTTCCTCTTATGCAGAATAAATAGTGCCTATTTCATAGAGTTATTGTCAGGATAGTGAGTTGAGAAGTACTTTGAATGGTGTATGTCACACAGTAAGCCTTCACGAAATGTTACCCATTTTTGGTGCTGTGACAGTGGTTGTTGCTATCACCACTATGTTTTGAAAATATCACAGTTTTTAAAATCATATGTAGAGAAAACTATAAAAGCATAGCAATATTATTCAACCAAGAAAGGCTAAATTTAAATTTTTTTAGATTTTGATATTCACTACACTGTAATGATTTTCAACTAATCCCACTAAATTTTCAACCAGCCTTCCACACACCCATCAGCATTATCCTGACGACAGGCCTAGTCAGCAGCATTATTCAGTGCAGAGGGAGCATCCGTAATGCCGTACATCTCAAGTTCAATTAAAATTTCTAGTGTTCTCCCACAAAATATTGTATTTTAGATTTGGCCTACTTCATTTTAGGAGACTATTTTTTTCTCACTAACACAGTACCTTTGGGAGAGGCAATCTCCATTGGCCCAAGAGTCCCTGCATGTTCTTTCTGGGCATGCCAAGAGTACAAAGGCCCTGATCACTCTTTCCTTGGGCCATTACTGAGTTGTGTTTGCAGTGAGCAACCTTGAAGGATGAGGTAATGTCTTTCCCCTGCCAAGAAGCAGGCTTGCTACTCCTTACTGCAGAAGTGGTGAACCCCCCCAAGCTCAGGGATCCTCTCCTTTAATACAACTCACTACTGTGTATAGGCATCCATGGTAGGTCTTTTGTGACACCCTCATGGAACTTAGGGGGCATGGGGAATCAATGCAAATACACATGAATCACTAATACTGCTTTTGCCATGATGAAGTCCTTTGTCTCTGACCCAGGAGTCATGTCTTCTGCCAACAGCCATGAAACAGTAACAAGCAAACATATTAGCTTGTAAGGAGGGTAAGATCTCACACACTGCAGAGTCCTTGACAAGTACCTGACCCATAAAATCCTCCTGATAAACGCTTGTTGTATTCAATTCCTTAAAAAAAAACAAAAAAAAAAACTAAGATATAGCAATCAACTGAAAAGATCACCAGTATTTAAGGCCGTGTCTATCTAAAATCTATAACCATTTTTGAAAATAATTTGTGAAAACCACTACTAAATTATAATCACTATGTTAAAATTAAATATGTACAATATTGTACTGAACTATAGAAATGGATGAATCATATGATCAATTATGATAAAAAATTTTTAATGTACTTTTTAAAGCAATTTATAACAAATAGGAGAAACCAACTTTTAAGTGGTGATGACATAAAATTTCAGGGAAAATGTTCCTGGTACTTTTCAAAGATGACAAATATTGATGACAAACTGTCCCGTGTGGTAAATTTTTTTCTAGAATATGTGTTTTAGAAATTTTAACGAAATTCTTTTATGATACATTTTGGAATCTTTTAAAACATGAAATAAAAATAAAATCTTTATACTTCTGAACAAGCGTCCCACAAAATATAGATAATAAACATTTCCTAAAATGACTGCGTCTCCAAATCTTTTGTCATTTTCACCTATCATTCCCATTGTTCCTAGAGGTATCTTACTAAAACTCAGGTTGTACCACTACCCCACTATGGAGGACTTTGATAGCCTTCCCCTGCTTAAGAAAATTAAACTCAATCTTCTTATTCTGACCTCCAAAATATGCAGGCAAACTACTTTTCGGAGCTTCATGCGTTTAGCAAAGAATAACTGAGTACCTACTATTTGCCAGGCACTCTTTTTGGCACCAAGGATAACAGCAGTGGACAAGGCAAAGTTTTTGTTCTCGTGGAACTTACATTCTAATGGGAGAGACAACCAGTAAACAAGTAAACAAAAACATGTTACATATTCTGAGGTAGTGGTAAGCCTCATCTCTCATTAAGTATACCCCATGTACCATACTCACCTGTCAGACATCTTCCTGTTAAAAGTTCCCAAAATACATCTGTACCTCGGCAGTACCTCAGCCTAGGACAAAGTTTCCCTACAGATCTACCTATCAAAACCATAGGTAGTCACTTTCTTTTCCATCTTCCTTTTCCTTCCCTTCCCTTCCCAGAGGACAGGAATCAACATGGTGGCCAATGAGATGGGTCAATTGTTCACTGATGAAAAAGGTTGAGAGCCATACACAGGAGAAGGCCAACAGTTCCAGTAGCCAAGGATGGAGGGCAGTTGGGAGAACAGGGGCAGCAGCACAGAGGCAGCAGGCAGAGGAAACAGCCCACATGGTTGGGAGATTGGATACACTGAACAAACGTGTAAATGTACTGAAGATGATAGAAGTCAAGTTCTTCAGTCCCTGAAATGATATTTACAAACTTAAAAAAAGAGTAGGCTAGAATATACCTTGAGACAATGTAATGGAATTGGAAGTTCTGGCATGAGAGCATGGTTTTATAATTATGTACGTAGATAGATAAATAGTTATAGGTACATATATGTGCATATGAACGTGTGCATATATCATACATATGTACAAATATTTATATACCTTTGTTTCTCGTTCTGTCCAATATGAGAGCCTAGAAGCAATGACACCCCAGTAACCATGAGCACACTGAACACTCAGATGTGGGTTTTTAAATGCCATTCTGCACTAAAAGGAACCAGGGCTTCTTGGAAAAATGGCTGGTTCCGAAGCTGGGATAACAAAAGTATAAAATGAGCCTGGAACATCTTGTTATTCCAGAAAGTGAGGAAATACTCAAAAAATGATGAGGACACCTGAGAATGACACAGAAACTAGATTGAAGAGATTCCCACTGGCCATATCTGGGACAATTTGAGCATAAAAATAAATGATGAGGGACTTCCCTGGTGGTGCAGTGGTTAGGAATCCGCCTGCCAATGCAGGGGACACGGGTTCGAGCCCTAGTCCGGGAAGATCTCACATGCCTTGAAGCAACTAAGCCCATGTGCCACAACTACTGAGCCTGCGCTCTAGAGCCTGCAAACCACAGCTACTGAGCCCACATGCCACAACTACGGAAGCCCACACGCCTAGAGCCCGTGCTCTGCAACAAGAGAAGCCACCACGAGAAGCCCGCACACTGCAACGAAGAGTAGCCACCATTCGCCGCAACTAAAGAAAGCCTGCACGCAGCAATGAAGACCCAATGCAGCCAAAAATAAATAAATAAAATAAATAATTTAAATAAATAAATAAATGATTAAAGTATCAGCTTACAACCTATTGAATGAAATATGAATCCAGCAGTCCACACTGACATAAGTGAATGAATAAACAGATAAATGAGAATGGGAAGCTCTAGTAAATGTATTAGAAAAGAATGATGAAAACAGAATCACCATTTGGCAACCACCATAGAGGTGACTGATTAAGGTGGGAGTTATCAATGGCAGCTAGGGCTAAGCTTAGCTTAAAGGCTAAGGCTGGTCAGTGGAAGTTTGATTAGGAAAAGGATATTTTGTTGAAAAATTAAGAACAGGACTACTAGGACTTCCCTGGCGGTCCAGTGGTTAAGACTCCGTTTCTCCAGCCTTCCTGCCAAGAATGCATGACCTGAGTCTGGTTATAAGGAAACTGTAGATGGACCCAGGTAGAGCTGGTCATGCTACAGAATGTCTATACTTTTTTAAAAAGTGTCAAGGACATGAACAACAGGGAGAGGCTGAGGAACTCTTCCTGCTGAACATGTCTGAGGGGACAGGATAGCTAAAGACAACACACACTCCTAGATAGGATGTTGGACCAGAAAGGAAAGAAAGAGTCATTGCTGGTACACTTGGCATAGCTTGAAAGGGGCTTGTTATCGGGCTGTGCAATGTCAATCTGCTGATTTGAGAGCTGTGTTGGTCATGTAGGAAAGTATCCCTTTTAGGAAAAACACACTTGAATGCTTAGGAGTGATGGGACCCATGTCTATAGCTTGCTCTCAAAAGGTTCTAAAAAGACTGATAATAATGAATGTCTGAGTGTTTGTATGTGTGTGTGAATGTGTACAGGGGGAGAGGATGAGGATGAGGAGGAGAGAGAAAACAAATATGGTAAAATGTTAAGAACTGAAGAATCTAGGTGAAGGGGATATGGGAGTTCTTAGTTCTGTTCTGACAACTTTTCTGTAGATTTGAAATTATTTCAAAATAAACTATTTTTTAAAAGTCATGGGCATCCTTCAAGCAAGCTCAAATTTTACCAATTTCACCCAGTAAGAACTGTCAGTATTTTAGGCCTTAATGAACAATGAAATGTGAATTTGGAAGCAACACATACCACATTTGTGTGTGCTACTTCAACCCGTTTTCCAAGTCACAAGTAAGGAGCCTACTTTTATTGGAGCCTAGAGTAAGAGAAATCTAGATTGCAGTGCAAGCTGCTCTTCCACTTGGATGTCACGAACAAGCAGACACAATGGGACTCTCAGGAGTGTCTGGAACAACCAGGTATGATCTGGTTGACCCTTTGGCAAGCACCCATCACAGAATCGCAGCATAGACCTCCAGGGTTTTGAAGTAAATCTTATGCCCTCTTGTGTAGATGACTATCATCCTTTTGAGAAAAGAGCCTCTAGCTTGCTTCTGAGCCTTGGAAGAGACTGAATGCCTAACCATGAGTCACCAGGTGACCTTATAGCCTGGGTTTCCCAGGACAAACTGGGTTTTGTCTGAACCATCAAACCATGAAGTTAGGCAAGAGCAGCTTCAATCTCTCATCAGGTGGGAGTGGCATATAAGACACCAGACTCAGGCAAAAGGAAAGCAATTTATAGGAGTAAGTGGCCCTGTGCCTCTTCCCCCTCAATCCACAGCTATGGCCTCATGGGAGGTTCTGGATGATGGGCTGAGGAAGAAAAAACTCAAGCCTGGTTAACGATGGAGCTGCCACCAGAAGGTGGATACCTGCCATCTTACAGCCTCACTCGGAGGTGACCCTGAAGAATAGTCATGAAGAAAAATCCTCCCACTGAACAGAACCTGAAGTAGTACATTTGGTTTACTACTTTTTCTGGATGAGAAATGGCCAGAACCACACACCTGTATTAATTTATGGGTAGTTGCTAAAGGCTTAACTGGATGGTCAGGAACTTGGAAGGAACAAGATTGAGAGACTGGTGACAAGCAAGTCTAAGGGAGAGTTCCGTGGATGAGGCTTTAAGAATGGGTATGGGCTGTAAAAATTTTGTGCCCCATGTGAATGCTCACCAATGATGCACTGCAGAAAAAGTGCTCAGTAATCAGGTAGGCAACAAGACACACCCTGTGCATATCAGTCAGTTTCCACAGCCACCCCAGTTCTCGCTCAATCGCCCTTCAACAAAATGGCCATGGTGGCAGGGATAGAGTTCAAAAAAATGGACTTCTCCTTACCAAGGCTGGCCTGACTGCTGCAAGCCCTGAGCGCCTAATCAGCCCACGTAGAGAGCCCCTAATATGGCACTGAGCCCCTAATATGGCAATACTTACTAGTGAGGATAGCCAGCCACCTGGTGGCAGGTTGATAACATTGAACCTCTCCCATCATCCTCATTGGGATAGACATATACTGGATATGGATTTGCATTCCCTGACCACGACGCATCTGCAAGAACTGAGGCAGGAGATAGATGGGCCCCAGGCTGAGCAGCTGGGGTTTGTCCCCTGTGGACAGATACTCCAAGTTGAAGAGGAGGAGGAGCTGAGCCCTGCCCAGATAAGAGACCACATATTTCTCATTCTTGAGGTCAAGGAGACCCTCCTGACTATACAGGAGCAGAAAGGCTCCTTGGAGGTCAAAAGGGAGTGATGTCAACCTACCCACAGGCCTCTTCACTAGAATCCATCTTGGCTAAGAGATGCGTGCACGCAGGGGAGGACCCTGAGATAAAACAAATGCGGACTCAGAACCAGGCAAAGCAAGTTGATTGGCCAAAGGAAACCCGGAAGAAATGCCCCATATAAGTGATTCAAACTACCACGAGGGCATGACTCTCTCTCTCTCTCTGAGGCCGCCTATGTGTCTATCCACACGTACTCTTTTTCCTCCTAATAAACACTTTGTTTCACTACTTCCCATTTCTTTGTGGAAATTCACTTTCTGCAAAGCCGTACAGGCCAGGGCCTTGTCACTGGCCACTGTTCCCTGGTGGTCTAGTGGCTAGGATTTGGTGCTCTCACTGCCGAGGCCTGACTTCAATCTTTGGCCGGGAACCAAAATCCTGCTTCATGCCACTGCAGGCCGAGGCCACCTGAGATCAGAACCATCATCCATTGATTCACAGAAGGCCTTATCCACCATCATGACATTGGGCATGGCATCACTTCTAACCAAGGTACTCTATTTCACAGCAAAAGAAGTACAGCAATGGACTCATGCCCACAGAATTGACTGGTCTTATAAGCAGATAAGGTAGGAGGGTTCATGAAGAAAGAGAGCCAGGCATGGCTTTCTTGACATAAGAGAAGCCATTTTTGGCCTAAGCCATTTTGTGATCTAAGCCTGCCCACAATGCTTGCCCTTGAACAGGTCTCCATAGTTAATGACCTTACCGGAAGTGAGGGAAATGCAGGAACAAAGGAAAAGCAGTCAAGAAACAATAGGTCAGTGATAAAACAGGGTCCCAGTTCCTTCTCAAGAGATAAACATAATAATATATCTTTGGGCTTCCCTGGTGGCGCAATGGTTAAGAATCCGCCTGCCAATGCAGGGGACACGAGTTCGAGCCCTGGTCCGGGAAGATCCCACATGCCGCGGAGCAACTAAGCCCGTGTGCCACAATTACTGAGCTTGCGCTCTAGAGCCCGCGAGCCACAACTACCGAGCCCTTGTGCCACAACTACTGAAGCCCGCGTGCCTAGAGCCCGTGCTCCGCAACAAGAGAAGCCACCGCAATGAGAAGCCCACACACCGCAACGAAGAGTAGCCCCCGCTCGCCACAACTAGAGAAAGCCCACGCACAGCAACAAAGACCCAATGCAGCCAAAAATAAATAAATAAAATAAATAAATTTAAAAAATATATATATATATCTTTGAGTTCTGCAGGAACTAAGGCTCTCACCCAGGTGGAAGATGGAATGATGACGTTGACCCTCCTGACTTCAATCAACTAAAGCTTGGACTCTGTCAACTTCTGCCCCAATTCTATGCTGAATTCTCCTCTACTCAAGTCCTTTCATGAATATGCATGTACCCTTAGCTTAAAATTTCCCCAATCTTGCTGTTTGGGGAGACATTGCTTTGGGAAAGATCCCTGGTGTTCTCCTTACTTGCTGCAAGTAATAAATCATTCCTTCTCCCAATCTTTGGCTTGGTTGTGTCTTTTGGCTCAACACCCACCAAGAGGTGAACCCAGTTTTGGGGTAACAGTCTTATCACATATCCCATACCCAGTAGAGCTGACCTAGTGGAAAGGTAGAATGGCTTATTGAAGACTCAGTCATGGCAGTTGAGAGACAAATCCACGAAAGGATGTGGTTCTGTCTTATAGGATGTAGTACATGTTTTTAAAGGGGAGCAGAATTTGCCACTCCAAAATATGCCTCGTTGACATAAGGATTATCTTGAGCTAGTTATTTTTAAGAAACTACAGGACTTCCTTGGTGGCGCAGTTGTTAAGAATCCTCCTGCCAATGCAGGGGACATGGGTTCGAGCCCTGGTCCAGGAAGATCCCACAAGCCGCAGAGCAACTAAGCCTGTGTGCCACAACTACTGAGCCTGCACTCTAGAGCCCGTGAGCCACAACTACTGAGCCCACATGCCACAACTACTGAAGCCAGGCACCTAGAGCCCATGCTCCACAACAAGAGAAGCCACTGCAATGAGAAGCCCGGGCACAGCAGCAAAGAGTAGCCCTCGCTCACCACAATTAGAGAAAGCCCGTGCACAGCAACGAGGACCCAATGCAGCCAAAAATAAATAAGTAAATAAATAAATATATTAAATAAATAAATAAAATGGTAAAATATTAAAAAAAAAAAAGAAACTACAGACACAGGAGAAGCTCTGAAAACAGAATAAAATAAACCCTTTTGTAAGAGGCATTTACATTTGTAAGGAAAACCTCTGTTGTAAGCTTGTCTTCCTGGCTGTACCGGGAAGAGGAGAATGACTAAATCTCTAGAAACTCTTATCAATGTAGAAGGCATGGACTTAAAGCTACATAACAACCATCCCCTTGTTTACCATGCTTTTCCTTGGAACCTCCCATAACTGGCTCCATCCTCACCCTCAACATCTTCTTTTGTGTTTAGCTGGAGATGATATTTAAGGTGATGGCATGGGCCATTTCAGGGAGTTATTCAGTTTTCCTGGGTATCTCTCTTGTATACAGGAGGTATGCATGTTATTAAACTTCTGTTGGTGGTATTTTTTTTTCTCCAGTTAATCTGTCTTTTTTTACAGGGTGGGGTGGGGGGGGGTCTCAGCCAATAACATAGAAAGGGTAGAAGGAAAATTGCTGGGGGAACCACTAACTGAAACTACCCACCCTAGCCAGACAAGATAGTAGCCACTTGCATGAGTTACCTTGACAACAGGAGGTCCTGGTAAGGAACGTGGAACTAACAAGCTACCACCACCCGTTAGAATTCGGGAAAGGTCAAAAGGAGAGAGGAGATGCAAGCCCATATGTCCTACCAACCTCCCAGAATCCTTCTCGCTGGAATCCGTCTTGGCTGAGCGATGAGCGTTATCACCAGGAAGGACCCTGAGTCAGAATGACTGGCCAGAGACAACCCGGAAACTAACCCCATTACCGTAGAACCCGAGACCGCAAGCCACATGGCAGAGCAGTTCTCCTGGGTTCTCTCACCCTGCTGCTCTCCACCCACGCACCCTTTCCCAATAAAGTCTCTTGCTTTGCCAACATGTGTGTCTCCTCGGACAATTCATTTCTGAGTGTTAGACAAGAGCCCACTCTCAGGCCCTGGAAGGGGTCCCCCTTCCTGCAACAAAATTACTTTTCTTCCTCTACACTTTGAATCAGTACAAGACGCCATCTCTTCCACAGCCACAGGTCCAGAAATTGAGGGGTAAAAGGGGAAGAGGATCCTCTCACTCTTACACCTAATAATCCACCCCTAAAATCACTGCTTTCCTGTCCCAGCAACTTCATGATCTGCTGGCTTGGAGGTCTTAGTTCCCAAGGGGAGAATGCTTCTACCAGGAAGCACAACAATGTTTCCACTGAATTAGATGAGAGTGAATTGAACTGGTACCTGGCCACACTGTGTGATCCTTACACCACTAAACCAAAGGCAGAGGAAGGGGGCACTCTACTGGTTGAAGTGATTAATTCAGATTATCAAGAGGAAAACAGGTTGTTGGTACACAGTGGAGTCAAGAACTATGTCTGGAACCCAGGAGTTTCTCTGGAGTAACTCTCAGCATTTCCATGTCCAACGGCAAATATTAATGGAAAAATACAGCAACTCCCCCAAAACAGACAGGACTTTTGAGGACTCAGGACCTTCAAGAATGACGATATGGATCTCCCAGCTATGTATAGAACCTTGGCTTGCCTGTATCTTTCACCAAGTTCCTTGGCCACTCAACAAGCCATGCCCATGTGAAACGGAGAAGGACCCTATGGTACTTGCCCCACCCCATGTCCTCAGGCTGCATTTTGTCTGTGGAAAAACTTTAGCCAAAGAATAAGTTTAATCAGAGAAGTGAGAAAATGCAGAAACAAAGGAAAACAGTCAAAGGAGACCAAATAATAATAGTTTAGTCATTAAGCAAAGTCAAGGACCTTTAGTTCCTCCTTAAGGGCTATAGGTAATATTCTGAGCCATATCCCGTGAGCTGTCTTATAGATACTGAAACCTTCACCAGGTGGAAGAAGTGAACTACGTGATGACCAGGCTGTAGCCATGATGTAAGCTGCCACAATTCCAAGAATTGGCCTCAAAGAAATGGAAACAAACCGACCCTGGAACTGAAGATGAACTGTACCTAAAACAATCGAGATGACACAGGTCAGACCACCGATGACCAATTTCAAGATGACGGTCAGAGCTGACTGCGCTGTTTCTGCGTGTAGCCACCTTGTCTGTCTATAAAGGCTCTTGCCTCCTGATTGTCTGAGTCGGCCTTTGAACAGGCGTCCGCCCTCCCCGCCTCCAGTTGCGGGCCTCCGAAATAAAGCAACCTTTCCTTTCCTACCGACACTTGTCTCTCGACAGTTGGCTTTCCAGCGGCGAGCAGCCGGACCTTGGTAACACATGGACCAGCTCTTGTTACCAGGAAGAGCTAAATCAGACTCCATGTTGGATCTGTTTCTTTTATTTTAACCTTTGCTTCCCGTTGCTTTTGTTCACTAAAAGGATACTCTCTATACATAATGGCCTGCCTTGGGGAACCCTGCCCCTCTGCCTGAATGTTAAACAAAAGTGCCTTTGTTCAGGGAAACATCCTGACCCTGTCCACTTGTGAATGGCTGCAAGAAAGAAGAAATTAACACATCCCCTCCCTGAGGCTGGCCTTTCCAGGAGATATTTGCAAGACTTCTGGCCTTTTTACTTTACTTCCTCACCTCCTCCCCCTCTCTGTTCCATCAAAGAATCAAAGAAACTGGCATCCAAACCCCGATAAGATGGGTTTTTTTTGGAGATATTAGTCTCCCATCTTTTCCGTCTGCCGGCTTTCCAAATGAAGTCATGTTCCTTGCCTCAACACCTTGTCTCCCGATTTACTTGCCTGTGGTACGGCGAGCAGAGAGAGCTTGGACTCGGTAACACTCTGGTCAGCACCCCCTGGCAGATGTCTCCACCACCAGCCGCATCCTCTCCCAAGAGGTGTTAATCTCAGCATTTGGTGGGGTGGGAGCCTGCTAAATCTAGTCCCTTCTGCTCTTACGCCTCCTCTGCCCTTGGGGTCACAGCTGCATTTGCATTCGCTAGGACAATGCTGCTGAGGGTCTTTTATCACCTTTACCACCTTTTACTAGTTAAAAATCCTCTTTAATATTTAATAAGAAACGGGAAATGTTTGTTCCCTGTTCAAATACTGGTGAGGTTTCTGCCTCCTGTTTGGACTCTGAGTGCTACATCAATACAATAAATACAAACAACCACCTAAACTTAACCTGTTTCTTTATATTCTGCAACGCCTCCCATTTAACAGAACTCAGTGACTCACCCTTCCAGCCTGGAAATGCAATCCTTTACCCTTTCCAGCACCAAGCGGTTCCTTTTTACTACTCAGTTACATTTTTCAATAAGCTTGACCACGTATGTTCTTTCCTTCCTTCCCACTTTAAGCAAAAGATCTGTGGTAGGTGGTAAATTATGAATGTGAGTAGGTTTTATGATAAATATATAATGTTACATGTCTATTATATCTCAAAGCTAGAAAAAAAAATAGAGGTGCAAAAAAAAAAAACCCACCCCAAATACATATATCTTCAGGATATGATTTAGAAACTTGGAATAATGTTTTCAGCTATTCTGTCTGATGTCACAATATTATAGTAATACAGTATGATATTTTAAAACCAGGTTCAAGAATTTTATAGATACCTCCTCCAGGGTGTCTAGAAATAATATTAGTGCCTATTTACTCTGTTAAAGAGAAAACCACAGGCTCAAAATGGCATTACTTGTTCTAAAGCCCATGATACCAAATCTAGACTTAATACTTGACTTAATTGCAGTTTCAACCTTCCCCAGAAATGTAACCCTAATCAGCAGTCTGGAATTTTCTGGTCAGCACCAAGAAGATAATCTGTCATGGGGGTGTGGGGGGCTCTCCATTCCGCCCCCAGAGGAAGAAGAGGCAATCTGCATGATAAAACCCCTGCCTTTCCCTTTCCCGCAAAAGATAAACCCTAGCCTGAAAGCAATGCTTTCTTCTCTTTCACTAATAGCTCTTTTTCCTATAGAAACCTCCCATTTTGTACAACCCCCTTGGAGCACCCTTCTAATTGCTAGACAGAATGCTGCCCAATTCATGAATCACCTAATTAAACCAATTAGATCATCAAATCTACTGGGTTGAATTTTTTTTTTTTTTAACTATTGAATGCGGACTTCCCTGGTGGTCCAGTGGTTAAGAATCCGCCTGCCAATGCAGGGGACAAGCGTTCCAGCGCTGGTCCCGGAAGATACCACATGCTGCGGAGCAACTAAGCCTGCGAGCCACAACTACTGAGCCCGCGTGCTGCAACTACTGAAGCCGCACGCCTAGAGCCCGTGCTCCGCAACAAGAGAAGCCACCACAATGAGAAGCCTGCGCACCGCAACGAAGAGTAGCCCCCGCTCAACACAACTAGAGAAAACCCACACGCAGCAACGAAGAGCCAACGCAGCCAAAAAAAACAAAACAAAACAATTGAACGTTTAACTTGTCCTATGTGCTTAGTCAAGATATACGTCTTAACACACACACATTCTTCTCAGGTTATCTACCCTTCTTGTTCTGAAGATATGGAAGCTGAGGCTCAAAGATTGTAAGTACAGTAAGTCCCCTAATACGAACCTTCAAGTTGCGAAGGTTAATCTAAAAATCACAAGCCTGGGAATTCCCTGGTGGTCCAGTGGTTAGGACCCCACGCTCTCACTGCTGAGGGTGCTGGTTCAATCCCCGGTTGGGGAACTATGATCCTGCGAGCCACATGGCATGGCCAAAAAAAACCCCAAAAACAAAAAACCACAAGCCTGTAGTGACAGAGTCTTACCCTCCATCCCTGGTGAGAACAGGCCTATGGCTCTACTATCCCTAACTGGTCCTAACTTTTTGAATGACTGATTTAGAAAGTTCTGGCTCATTCAGAATCTAAGTGAAACATGAAAGTTCATTCTTCAGCTTCCCATCAAATTCTAAATGTCTCTAATTTTAGATAACAACCCCTCTGCCTAGAACGGAAACCAACATCACAACAAACTAAGTGGTTCCTACACAGTCCTTATTTACAGGTTTAACAGTTTGATTTCTGAATAATAGCTTAGTTGTTATGCATAAAATACTGTCTTGGAAAAATAGCAATTACAGGGGTTTTTTCAAATAAATTAGATCCAAAATTAACATGTTAACTCATAGAAAATAGATCCATGAATATTTATTAATAGAATGCAATGACACATCTCACTAAATCCTAGAATAATCTATCCTAACAAATGCTCATTAATGAATTAGTCAAAGAAAGTGGCATTAAGTGCACCAAAATTTCACTATGGTGTACTGCTCAATTTTAACTAAGGAAAATATTGCTTCCACCTTTTTCCTCTTCAAAGAGCACACAACTTTGATGTGCCCCAAGGCTCACACACTTCTTTTCAGTCACTGCCTGGGTGATCTGACCAAGTTTCCCAGCTCTAGGTGCATCTTTGTGCCAATTACCCCCACAATGGTACAGCCATCCTGGGCCTCTCTTCTGAACTTTAGGCTTTAAAGGTAGCAGAATACGGCACCCCGAAATATGCCCCTTTAGCGTAAGGATTATTTTGAGCTAATTATTTTTGAGAAACTGCAGACACAGGTGAAGCCCTGGAAACAGAGTAGAAGTTACCCCTTTGTAAGAGAAATTTACATTTATAAAGGAACTCTCCATTTGTGTCTTCCTCTCCTACCAGGAAGATGACTCTAACTCACAAAAGAATCTTATTAAAGGAGAAGACACCCCTTTAAATCTGCATAACAGACCTTACCCTTTTTTAGGGAACTTCTTGGTAACCTCCCATAACTGGCCTCCCTCCACCCTACATCTTTCTTTTGTCTTCAGCTGAAGATGGTATTTAAAGCAGTGGCTTGGGCCATCTTGGAGTTTTACTCATTTTTGCTGGGTAACTCCTAGGTATACATGAGACATGTTTGTTTTCCTCTTGTTAATCTTTTATAACCGGGGCTGTCTCAGCCAAGAACTCAGAAGAGTACAGGGTAAATTACTGTTCCTTCTCTAAAGACTCACATAACCAGCTACCAACTTAACAGCCTAGATGGATGGCTAAGAGTTACATCTGAGATATTATGTCCAAAAGTAAGCTTATGATATTCCCCCCAAAGCTATTTGTGTCCTAGTCTTCTCCATCCCAGTTCATGGCAACTCCATCCTCCCAGTTAGCCAGCTCCCACTCTGTGCCTATCAGTCCTACCTTCAACATCGATCTAGAACCTGACTAGTCTCACCACCTCCAACTCCTGCTACCACCACGGTCATTTTTCACCAAGCATATTGTCCTAGCCCCTTAACTGGTTTCCCTGTTTCTACCCATGTCCTCACTATAGTCTGATATCAAAACAATTGCCAGAGTAATTCTGTTGAAAGGTAAACCAGATTATGTCATTCCTCTCCTCCAATCCCCTCATGTCTTCCCATCTGTGACAGTGTGATTTATAATAAAAATATATATATTTTGGTCTTCATCCGTGCTTCCTGCCTCACAGCAGCCCAAACCCTTGGAATTTCCTAAGCGACAAGCACAATGAGAGAATATTTCGTTATACTGATAACATTTGGTCTTCTGTCCTCAGTTCCTGAAATAGTGGAAAAAGGTGAACGGGGTGTCTTTGGCTATTCGTGAGAAGCCCCTTTCAACCACACCTGATTTTATGTGAATAAGGTGACTTTTGAAAAGCCCCTAAGGATGGAGGTGGTTGCCAGGGGAACCAACCATGATGAGAGGGTTAGAACTTTCCATCCCAACCCCCAATTCCACCTCTGGAGAGGGCTGGAGGTTGAATCAATCACAAAAAGTCAATGATTTGATCAATTCTGCCCATGCAATGAAGCCTTCATAAACATCCCTGAATTACACAGTTCAGAGAGCTTCCAGGTTGATGAACAAGAATGAACTCATGTGCCAGGAGGGTGGTGCACCCCAAACTCCACAGGGACAGAAGCTCTTGTGCTCCAGACCCTTCCAGACCTTGCCCTATGTATCTTCCTCTGGCTCTTCATTCATATCCTTTAATATTCTTTGTAATAAACCAGTAACCGAGTAGGTAAACTGGATTCTTGAGTCCTGTGAGCCACTCTAGCAAATCAACTGAACTTGAGGAACCTCTGAGTTATAGCTGGTTGTCAGAAGCACAGGTGACAAGCTGGACTTGCAATTGGCCTCTGAAGAGGGAGGACAGGGGCAGTCTTGTGGGACTGAGCCCTTAACCTATGGAATCTGACACTATCTCCAGTTAAACTACAGGACACAAGAACAAAATAGTGGTTACCAGTAGGGAGAGGGAAAGAGGGAGGGGCAACACAGGGGTAGGGGATTAAGAGGTACAAACTATTAAGTAAGCTACAGGATATAATGTACAACATGGGGAATATAGCCAATATTTTATAAGAACTGTAAGAAGAGTATAACATTTAAAAATTGTGAATCACTATATTGTACACCTGTAACTTACATAATATTGTACAGCAACTATACTTCAATTAAAAATAAATAAATAAGCAAACTACAGGACACACCCAGTCAGTGTCTGCTGAGAACTGGAGAATTGCTTGGCGGTGTTGAAAAAACACATCTGACCACCTCATTCAAGGTCAATGCTGAAGTCCTTACAAGGATCTAGGTCCCAGGCCATCCGGCACCATCCCCTTACCTCTGACCTCAGCTCCACTGCTCTCTCCTCTCCCCCTGCTCCAGACGCACCAGCCTCCTGGTGACACCCACGCCCACTCTCCTCTGCTTCCTGTCTTGCCTGGAACACTTTGTTCCCTGAGAGGGTTCCCCCTCCAGCCTGCAGGTCTTCCCCCCAAAGTCATCTCCAAGAAGCCTTCCTTGACCACAGTATCTAAAATTACAACCTCCTTCCCCACTCCACACACGATTTCTTCGGCTCTGTTTTCCCCTTAGCACTCACCACCACTTAACTTATTTATTATAGAGTCTGCTTGTTTATCGCTGGTTTCCTGACTAGAACTAAACTTCACAAAGGACGGGCTTATGTTGGTCTGTGGACCGCTGCTTCCTCACGGGCTGATTCTTCCCTCATTCCGGAACTGCAGTCAGTACTGAGCCTCTCTCGCTCACACCAGACACCTGAGCACCAGCACAGTCCCCCCCGGCACTGCAGGTGAAGAGAAACTCACCCGGGCATCAGTGGCTCCTTTGTTCACGCAGCAAGCACTAACTGAGCCCCCGGCACTGTCAGTCTGGCCGCTGAGCACCGCCAGTGCGTTTTGCTGGAGAAGCGCCCCACCACGGAATGCTGCGGAACCCAGGGCAGGAAGTCATTCCTCTCAGCCAACCACTAGAACAGGCGAGACGCTGTGCCCACCGAGCTTACCGTCCGCTGCTGCCAACATGTGTTTTCACAACCACCGATCAACCAGGTTCGGATCTCTTTTAACAAACGCACCCACTTAATACAGTTGAGCGGGGGCAGCTGGTCTGGCGGCACCATTTCACTGCGTCGCCCCCCACCACTGGGCTCTGGTCCCTTCTTCCCACTCGGGAGCGGCCGCAGTGGGCGGGGCTTGCCTCTCAGCCAGCCCACCGGGCACCACGAGGCCCTTGTCTTAGCGCCTCCACAGCAGCTAACCTAGTGCAGGCCACTTACGGATTTCAAAAGGTTTTTAGAAAGAAAAGTACCTTTTTTTTTTTTTCCCCCCCGAGAAATATCAGCTCTACATTATCCAAATAAAACTGGAGCAGAGGGGGGCAAAGAAGGATTATGAGATGGAAAAACTATAGAGAAGGGTCAATAACAGATAGTTACATTGGCAAACACTTCTGTGGTACTATGTACGCTATATGTATGGCATTCTTACAAACACCTTACTCAGATTAACTCACTGGATGTTCGCTATGAACTATTAAGGAGGCACTATGCGTCACCATCACCATCGCGGCTGCTTCCCCGATGAGATAACGAGGCACACAGAAGTCAGCTAACTCGCCCAACTCTTGGGCCCTGTAGCGTGTCATTAGGATTCGAACCCAGGCAGTCTGGCTCCAGAGTCCGTGCTTAGTGTACAGTAGTACATTTTAGAAATCAAAACAGCAGCCCTGAGGCCTGGAGCCAGGAGCCCGCGGAGCGGTGGAGCGCGGGAAGGGGCGCGGCGCGCCGAGTTGACCTGCGGGAGGGGCAGGCAGCGCGGGTCGGGGCGCCGCAGCTCGCGCCGGTCACCTGGGGCTGAACTGGAATTGCTCAATAGTGGACTCGAGGTTCTCGATGATCTTCCAGCACTCCTCGGTCTCGGGTGCGTCGGCACAGCTCTCCATCGGAGCCGCGGAGGTGGCAGCTGGGCCGGGCGCCTCCCGCCGAGTCCAGGACCCGGCGTTCGTTGCCATGGCGACTCCCGGGGAACCGGCAGAGCGCCGGAATCCTGAGGGCGCGGGCGCCGCGGGCGGCCTGGAGACTGCCCGGGAGTCGACGCGCTGCCGCTTCCACGGCCCGCCTGGCTCACGGCTTCCTGCTCTCGGTTCGCACGGGCCAGGCCGCCGCTGACATGTCCCCAGGAGAGCCGGACTCCTGTAGAAAACCCTGCGGCAGCCCACTACGCCCCGAACTCTCCGCGCCTTCTCCTGTGCTAAAGCTCTGAGCTCAGCCTCCTGCGAGGCCCGCGCACTAGGGGGCGTGGATGCCTGAGCTGTTCTCCTACGTCAACACCCCTCGCCTCGCGACGTTAGACGGAAGCTCGACGGCCCTCGCTTTCCCGACCTTCCTCCCTGTGCTAAAGGTCAGCTTCCGGGAGGATGAAAAATAGTGCACCCATCTAATAACGATGCCCTTTGCATAATGAGCCTTGGGCTCTCAGAGCAATCCCATAATAAGAGGGAAGCAGGCAGCCTGATGAATTGCCTATACCTGCTAGTTGGCCACAAACGTAAGTGTTCGTGGACAAAAAATTTTTTTGCAGAGATTAATCAGGTTTACATTCCTATTTAATATGAAAGGTCAGAACTAACGCATCGTTTTAAGCTATATCGTGTTGTGTGGAATTCATTTTTACTGCTTCTACAATAGTAAGTTCCTTATAGTGAAACTGTTGCTAATCCTTTATTTTAAATTATGTACCACTCATTGACAATGATAGCAAACATCTATTCTGATATCATCAATATGTCATTGCCTGGTTTTAGAACTAAGTAATTTCAGTTTAGAACTAAGCATTTCAATCTGTTGTCTACAGGAAAACAAAATATTTTCTTCTCTCTCATAATAATTATGTAAAAAGAAGTTAGTTTGGTATTGGATGCTCAAAATACAAAGAATAAATCACTGTAGCATTATCACTACTCTATATTTAAAGACAAAGATGAAAAGTCCCAAATGCCAAACAAAATTCATAACCAGTGTCAACACAGTCTTCCGTGAAGATTCATTTTTCCTTCGGGAAGTTGAAGAAAGGAGAAAAAGAGCTACTTTTACTCTATGGTGGTTTTTATTTTCAAAATCTAACTTCTAAGTCTACGTAGGAAAATTTTACTATATAATGAAAAGAGTATTTTAAAAATATATGCATATGTAAGTGTAATATATGTATAAATTAAATTGTCTTAAGTGAATTTTTATTTTACCACAATGCATATGAAATTTTTTAAATGAGTAAAATTCCAAGTTAAAAAGCCTGATCCATTTTTAACCAGGCCAAGATAGTGAAAAGACTGACAAGCTGTTGGCTGTTTCACTTAATGCAATGCTAAATGAATATTTTGAAACTGAGGAGGGAGATCTCGCAGTAGATTTCATGAGTCATTGGTCAGCTCTGTGCAGTGTTTGTTGACCTATAGGGATTGCATAGTTACACCATCCCACAAAAACATGTACTGAACAAAACCTCTTTGTTTGCCCATGCTATATAGCATATCAAGGAGCTTCAGATTTCAGTGTCTAGGAGACCAAGTTATGATGATGATTGTTTTTTGAAACTATGAACTACATAACGCTTCTTATCAGTTACCTACATTTATCTCTCAGGTGTTCTGCCTTATAAAATTGTTCATTTCAGATCATATTCCCGCCTCCAATACTGTCACTGTCAGAGAATTTATTATACTAAATGCAGGCCTTTTGTATCACATGTTAAGTTCATTGATGGTTGTTAATGGAAAGCTTGTGAGCTCTGGATTAAACATTAAAAAAAAATGGTAGCTCTGAAACTTGTTTTAGTATATTGGGAAAGGTTTTTGTTTTTGCTTTTGTTTTAACATCTCCGAGCCTCTCTTTTCTCACCAGTATAAACTAGATAATCAACCTGTCTCTGGGTGGTTGGAAATAATCCATAAAGCAAGAAAAGCAGGCAGCACATAAAACACACTGCAAGTCGAATGCTAACCAGGCCTTCAAAGAGTGTGTTCCTTCCTTCTAAACCACAGCCGAGGAATGTAGTATTTAAAGTTTTCCATTTTAAAAAAGTTGAATATTTCATAAGCGAAAATAATTTTTACTTGCTAAATTAATAGGACTAAGGCCCCAATTTTAAATTTTCAAGTGCTTCTCTGAAACATGTATAAATTTAATGTGTCCTTATATGAAAATATCACCTACCAATTATTAAAAATGTAAACATCTCAGATGAAATAGCATGAGGATTTGATTGAGTCAAGTGCTGGCTCTAAACATAGTAATTTATATATTGCAATTGGATATTATCAGTTCTAGAGTCTAGTAAAAGTAAAAGCCAAGAGGGTTTCAGTGAAGGTTTGTAATTTAAATTCTTTCTAGAGCGTCATCCTGCGTAAAGTGCTTATTTTTCTTTTATCATCAGCTGTAATCTAAGATTATGTGGTACAGGCTCTGTTATGTAAACTTGTTTTATGTCGTGCTTCATCCAGAACCAAAGTTCTTAAATAAAGAGTTGTAACAGGAAATAGCAAGGCCCTTAGCCAGGACAATATTATGCTACTAAATCCTTCATGGAAAAACTCCTGAGACTAGATCATTTTAATGTCTTAAATTTTGCTGCCATGAGATAACATGTCCACTCTTATAAAAATCCATCAGTAAGTGTTTGTTGTCTGGCTAAAGCTGAAAACCAAATGAGAAGCATGATAGGGAGTTTGGACAGGAGTAACTTTGATATGGAACTTAGATCTTAACTGCCAAATGCCCTTGATTGCTGTAGTAAAGGGTATCCTCTATTTAAAGCTAAGTTTAGAAGGGAAATCAGTAAAAATGTAAAAACAATGGTAGAATTTAGCCATCTGCAGAAGTGAGTCTATCTGAGATGGGGATTCCCTGGCGGTCCAGTGGTTAGGACTCCCCGCTTCCACTGCAGGGGGCACGGGTTCCATCCCTGGTCGGGGAACTAAGATTCCCCCAAGCCAGATGGCGCGGGCAAAAAAAAAAAAAAAAAAAAAAGTGAGTCCAGGGGCTTCCCTGGTGGCTCAGTGGTTAAGAATCCGCCTGCCAATGCAGGGGACACGGGTTCAAGCCCTGGTCTGGGAAGATCCCACATGCCAGGGAGCAACTAAGCCCTTGCACCACAACTACTGAGCCCATGTGCCACAACTACTGAAGCCCGGGCGCCTAGAGCCCGTTCTCCGCAACAAGAGAAGCCACCGCAATGAGAAGCCCACGCATTGCAACGAAGACCCAATGCAGTCAAAAATAAATTAATTAAATAAATTTAAAAAAAAAAAAAAAAAGAAGTGAGTCCATTTGAGAGAAGATTTATGAACCTGGGGCTGAAGGGAATTTGGGAAATCTCCAAGTCTGGTCATGTGACCACAGTGGATCTTCATGCCTGGGAGATAGGACATCTGTAACATGTCCACTGTAATATATAGTGAGGTGGTTCAGGAAAGGTAGAAGTCTGAATGGAGAGTAATAAAAAGGCAGTTACCGTATTTCATGTAATCTATCCAAAGGTGTTAAAAATGTGAATCTTAGAATCAGTGAAAGAAGGTATAGTAAGAGTTTATCAAACAGAAATCTGTTCAGGGCGCTCCATTTCATCACATCATAGAGGGATCTAGTCTCATGAGATGTGGAACACTCATCAGGCTTTTCCATAACTTGGATAAAGTACCTGTATAGTACCATCTAGTTCTCTGTTCTTTCTCCAGTGTCACAAGGCAGCTTGCCAATAACTAATCCAGACTCACAGGTACATAGATTTCCAAGAAAGAATTGGTGTAAACAGCAAAAATGTGACATTGGTTAGTGTGAGTATTCATCTATAGCCTGACCTAACGAACTGATAAAATACAGGATTTAGACCCGCCTTCACGAGGGCTAGATTCAGAGGCAAGGCTTTCCCCACAACAAACCTGCAAGTCAGCCTTTGCCTGGGCAGTCAGCCCAGCTCATTAACATCCTGTAACTGCAGTTTTAGGCATCCGTCATTGTCCTTCAGCTTCAAACCCTATCTTGGAAAAGTGGTAGAAAAAAAATACAAATTTAGCAATTTTGAGAACTAGCAGAGAACAGGGGCATAGGAGAATACAGTAACATGAAACGCAGGTTGTTATTGTTACAATATATGTTTATTTACCTGGAAATACTTTAGTGTACACTGAGAGGTATTATGTACATGTGACATGGGTTATGCTATAACCAAGTATGTAACCAAGGTGCTGATCAGGGGCACACAATCCAGGGATGGTCCACCCACCGTGGCTTATCAGGACGCCCACACGACAGAAGGGACTACTTCAAGCTCTGCTGTTAACTGTTCTAAACCAACAAGCCACACTGTGCCAGTTAATATATGGCATGTCAGCAGTGGGTTTTTATTGAATGTAGTGGTCTATTGACTATCACGGTAGATGTTAGAAGCAGGCGTGAACTGGTGAATTTAAAGATCTTCAAGCTATGTAAGTCAGCTAACATAGTTCATAAATCCTCCCACCCTTGCAGGAACAGTATGCAAGGACCTCAGGAAGGCTGTAACTTAAACCCTGAGGGATGGGGCTTGACCCCTTGCCTTCTGTCCAGCCTTTGCTGTAGAGTTGCCCGATGCCCACTGAAAGGGCCTAGGAGTTTGCTTCTGGAAAGTTATCACATCTGCTTCAAGGGAACCATCCACACCTGGCAGTAGTCAGAACACCTGAAAGAACAGAAAGGTGGGACTTTGTGGAGATCTCTGAACAGGCTGCATAAACTGTTTGGGCCCTGCTTGCTAATGAGTGTTTTTTAATTTCTCTTTTGTTTGTTTGTTTGTTTTTGCTTTTGTTTTTGAATGTTTTTTAAATAAATGTCTGAGACTTGCTTTCATTATAAGCTGAGAGCAAGGTTGTGGGGAAATAGCTAACCTTGACCTTCATCAAACTCCTTTAAAGGATACAGCATTTATCTAAAGAAACCTAAGAATTGCATGTGACCAAATTAGGTCAGTTTTTTGGGAAGCCAGAGAAATCATAAAAACTTCCTTAATATGACTGATTTTGATGTATAAAATCTGTTTCTTATTCATCCTTGTATCCCCAGGACAACCCATGCCATCCACATAGTAGGTGTTCATTAAGTATTTATCAAGTGAATCAATGACTAACTCTGAAATAAGTTCTTTAAAAAGGCCATTCCTAAAGAGTTGTGTACCTAGTAGTTGACACCAAGAGAACTAGGCAGGCAAATCCTGTTGGCTGCTTTCTAAAGGGTAGGCTGAGAGATTAATCCAAGATGCCAGTGCCTGATGGTTGCAGGAATTCATGTGCAACCAAGGGAGAAACAAGATATTTCAGGCCAGAGAGATCTTCATGTTTTGCTGCCTCCTTCACGAAAAAGGAAACCCCTTCTTTCTTCAATGTATAAGTGAGGAGAGGGAGAGGATTGCAAATGAGAACTTCCCATCAGGAAATTCTAGGGCTAGGTTCAAGCCACCAATTGAAGAGACTGGCCCAGTAAGGAGACATGATATGTGTCTGTGACTGTTAGTTTTATGTGTCAATTTGGCTGGGCCATGGTACCCAGATCCGTGGTCAGAGATTATTCCAGATATTTCTGTGGGGGGGTGGTTTTGGATGAGATTAACATTTAAATCGGTGGATTCTGAATAAAGCCTATTATCCTCTGAAATGTGGGTGGGCCTCACCCAATCAGTTGAAGGCCCAGCTAGAACAAAAGACTGTCCTCTACCTGAACAAGAGGGAATTCTGCAGCAGATGATCTTCGGGCTTGAACTTGGACATTGGCTCTTTCTTGAGTCTTCAGCCTGATGATCTTCAAATTAGAACAGTAGCATCAGCTCTCCTCTGGGTCTATAGCCTGTTGGTCCACCCTGCAGATTTTGGATTTGCCAGTCTCCATAATCATGTGAGTCAATTTCCTAAAATAAATCTATCTATATACTATATTATATACAATCATCCTATTGGTTCTATTTCTCTGGAGAACCCTAACAGAGTGACCAATGAAAAATTAACAAATTAATCAGAGGATACCATTATATTCTTTGTAGCACTTAATGCTGATAATTGTAAATGTGATGGTTAATTTTATATCAACTTGACTGGGCTAAGGGATGCCCAGAGAGCTGGTAAAACATTATTTCTGGGTGTGTCCGTGAGGGTGCCTCCAGAAGAGATTAGCATTTGAATGGGTAGACTGAGTAAAGATCCCCCCTCACCAAGGTGGGCAGGCATTATCCAATCTGTTGAGGAACTGTATAGAACAAAAAGGTGGAGGAAGGGTGAATTTGCTCTCTGCTTGGGCTTGGACATCTATCTTCTCTCGTCCTCAGACATGGATGCTCTTGGCTCTCAGGCCCCCAGACTTAGACTGGCACTTAACTCCATCGGCTCCCAGTTCTCGGGCCTCCAGGTTTGGTACAGAACTATATCACCAGCCTTCTTGGTCCTCCAGTTTGGTCCTCCTCAATCTACAGTAGATGGTGGGACTTCTCAGCTTCCATAGTCACATGAGCCAATCCTTCATAATAAATCTTTCTCTATATCACTTATATCCCATTGTTTCTGTTTCTCTGGAGAACCCTGACCAATACAGTAAGTATACTAAAAGGACTGAGAAAAATAATTATTACAAGTCTAACATTTACTGAGTGCTGACAATGCCAGGAACTTTTCTAAGCACTCAACACACTAATTTAGTTGATTACTCGCAATTTAAAAAGGAGAAATGGAGACACCAAGAGGTGGATTTACTTGCCCAAGTTCACAGAGCTTGCAAGGGTAAGCTCTGTGCACTTGGGCTCTGAACACTGACGGTCACACTCCAGAGCCTACACACTTAATTGTTATGCTATATTGCTTCACCAAATTGTCATGAGGAACAAATTATTTAGTTCTTCCCATGATGTTAGTTTTGGCAAATGGCCTGAGAATTCTCTCTAAAGCTGTCAGGCCCATATCGGCAACTTAATTATGAATCTATGTTGCTAGGGCTGCTTTAGAGAATCAAATACATTAGCACACTCTCTACCAGACCCCACTTACTGGGAAAATTCACCTTTGTGCAATATTAGTGAGAATAAGAAATGAAGCAAAAAGATGTGTATCCTTAGAAGCTACAAAGTTCGTGCTGAGGACCTATTTGCTTTACTCCTAGGAAAGCTTCTTAACCTCTTACTCAGACCCTATATATCCTAACCATCATGTACAATTCTAACAGTCTGATATCTGCTTTCTACCTCTACAGCCAATAAAAGCTGGGGGACGAGCTGCTGAAAATGATCAGGACATTGACAGCAATGAAAGGTAACGGCTGGCACAAAAAAGACTGTAAAAAATTCATAACAAAAATTCAGATCACATGGGAGGCTTAGGCCACTGTGAGTAACAAAGAGACTTATACTCATCACTGGCCCTGAGGCCATCACTGTAAAATAACTAAGGTTCATAATAATGACCACGAGTCACTTATTCTCCTTAATGCAACTATTTTAACACACTCTTTAAAAGGCCGGTGTGTGTATAAAACAGTTTAAAAAATATTGTCTCAATTCTACAAGTTGTTCTAGCTTGATTCATTCTCTGAGATGATTTTCTGTAAGCTGAAATTTCATTTTATTCCTTAAATGATAGGTAACATTTCTCTGCCATTGGCATGGGATTGCTTTGCGGTGTTGAAATGTCAGAGTTTTCAGAGCTGAAGGGACCTTAGAGCTGGTATACTTTAGTCCACTCACTCAAGGACTTACAGGTAGTTAGGCCACAGCTACATCCAGGATTTCTTTATCCGTTGGTCTGTCACAGTGTATCAGTGTATTAGGCTGTTATGCTACAGCAACAACCAATCCTAAATCTCAGTGACTCAATACAACAAAAATTAATTCCTTATTCACACTACAAGTCCCACAGAGTTGGCAGGAAGTTCTGCTCCACACAACAACTTAGGGATCCAGCTGATAGAAGCTTTGTCTATCTGGAACACAAGGCCTCTTGAGTCACTTTACCAAGAAAAAGAAGGAGAAAGTGTCAGGCACCAGTTATTAAATACATTGGCCCCTTCCACCCACTCCATTGATCAGAGAGAGTCACGGGGCTCCATCAATTGCAAAGGCAACTGAAAAGTCTATTCTTCCAAGTGCTCAGGAGGTAGAGGGGAACTGATGTTGGGGAGCACTAGTAATATCTACCAGGATTCCTTCCATCACATCACCCTTCTTAAGTAACTTTGCGAACAAGGTAGTGATGGAGATAATAGCAATGATGAAGATGATGATGGTGATGATGTTGATGATGATGATGGTAACATCTGATGTTTGCACAGGTCCTTAAGGTCCAGAAAATGCTTCTCTCATTTGCGTTATTATTATTATTCTTTTTTTTAAAAAAACAAGCTTTGGCAAGTTTTATTAAAGAAAGATTGTGCATGATTTACTTTTCACCAGTCTGTTCTGGCATGCTTCTAATGATAACAGAATCACCTGGATCAATGATAGCCAGTGTGCATACTCTGTAGTATTTTCCACACGCTGTGCCCAATTCAATATTATTGCCGGTGTGGTGATGGACACCAGTTTTGGCCAACATGGCATAATACTCTATTTCAGATTTCCTCAAGGCTGGGCAGTCGTTGGCGAGGCTGACCAGTTTCGCTTTGCCTTGTCTGATCATTTTCAGAGTCTGCTTGTACCCCAGCGTGTACTTTCCACTTTTCATAACGAGTTGGAGCCTAGAGTTGATCAACTCCAGTGACTTTTTCGAGCAGCTGCCAAGATGGCTGGGGAGCAAGAAAGCTCTCATTTACATTACTTTTTTTTTTTTGAAGATTTATTATTTACTTATTTATTTATTTAATTTATTTTTGGCTGCGTTAGTTCTTAGCTGTGGCTTGCCGGATCTTTGTTGAGGCACGCAGAATCTTTTCGCCGCAGCGCACCGGCTTCTCTCTAGTTGTGGCGCGTGTGTTCCAGAGTGCGTGGGTTTTGTAGTTTGTGGCACTGTGGGCTCTCTAAGTTGAGGTGCCCGAGCTCAGTGGTTGTGTCACCCGGGCTTAGTTGCCCTGCAGCCTCTGGGACCTTAGTTCCCCGACCAGGGATCGAACCTGCGTCTCCTGCCTTGGAAGGCGGATTCTTTACCACTGGACCACCAGGGAAGTCCCTCGTTTACATTATTAATTCAACCATGTGCAATAACATTCCTCTTTCACATGAGAGAATTGAGCTCAGAGAATGTTCAACTGAATGGAGTGATTGGCTTAGGATCACATCAATGAGTATCTAGGAGATGAAATGCTGAACGTTTAGTCACAGCTGAAGAGGAGGCCCTGAGGGGAAAGTAGGATAGGAGTTTAACCCAGGAAACAGCCGTTATGAAAAACCCAGTCCCAGAATTCACTGCAAAGGAGCTTTGAAGCATAAGGGATGAAAGAAGGAAAGACAATGGTGGAGCTCATTTCTAGTTGTGACTCCTTTACTTCTGACCACATACACCCTTTCTTTCACAACAAAACATGCCTGGCCTATAAGCAGAGACACTTAATATTTATTACACTAATAAAAAAGAAAGTAAAAAAACCACATATCCCGAATAGCATGTATTAGGTGTTACGTAAGAACACTATTAGATTTGAAATATCACATCTGGCCTAGAAATTTAAGGCAACTCATTGCTTTCAACTCATCGAATCTAGACGTGACAAAACAAATTACAGTTGTGAAATAAATTGATCCCGCTTGAACTGTGGGAGAACTTAACAATCAGGCTTTTAGAAGCTGAGGTAGCCAAATGAGAACGGCAGACCCAACCCCACAATAAATATTTAGCTGTACGTTTAGCATTAAGTTTGGCACAGAATACAGAGGAGACGTCTGGTCTTCTGGAAACTTACACATTGATGAAGAAGACAAAACTAATACATGTAAAATGATACACATTCCTGTAAAACAATAAACTGCTACAATAGCAGTATTGTAAAGTCTACAATAAACTGCTGTTTTGTACAGTGAAAACTCCAAATGATGTAGGAAATGTGAAGAAAACGAAATGCTAAGAAAGAAAGAGGGAAAAAACTGAAGGAGGAAGACTCAGTGAACTTTTCATAGAAAAGCTTGATGTGGACCCAGGAATGGAAGCTGAATACAGTCTGGATAGGTGGAGAGGAATAGAGAATCAGTTCTGGAAACAGCATGAACAAAGGCTCCAGATACACTGTGTTCCTGAGAAAGTGCCTGGCCCTGGCTGTGGCACACCAACTTGTGTTGTTCTTAGTTGTGTATGTGTATCTCTGTCCCATAGATTATGATCATCTCCAGGAAAGGGCCTTATTTATCTTTGTGTAAGTGGCACAGGCGTTGCATGTGGCACATAGAAGGTGCTCAAAACTCTTTCACTGGGGGGCTTCCCTGGTGGCACAGTGGCTGGGAGTCCACCTGCCAGGGAAGGGGACGCGGGTTCGAGCCCTGGTCCGGGAGGATCCCACATGCTGCAGAGCAACTGGGCCCGTGCGCCACAACTGCTGAGCCTGTACTCTGGAGCCTGTGCACTACAACTGCTGAGCCCTCATGCCACAATTACTGAAGCCCACGTGCCTGGACCTGTGCTCCGCAACAAGAGAGACCACCGAGGTGAGAGGCCCACACGCAGCAATGAAGACCCAACACAACCAAAAATAAATAAACAAAATAAATAAAAATTTATTAAAAAAAAAAAGAAACCGTATGGTAATGTATGGAAACTAAATTTAAAAATAAAAACATAAACAAAAATCTCTTTCATTGGGAATTCCCTTGTGGCCTAGTGGTTAGGATTCCAGGCTTTCACTACCGGGGCCCCAGGTTCTATCCCTGGTCAGGAAACTAAGATCCCACAAACTGCAGGGCCAAAAAAATAAAATAAAATAAATAAAAAGAACCTGGAAGAATGGGTAGGATTTTAAAAAAAAAAGAAGAAGAACTAACCTTCAATAATACCAACAGCAACATCTGGGGGTTTATCTAAACTTTACAAGAGTTGCGAGTAGTATCACCTCAAAGACAGGGAAACAGATGATGATGCCTTCTCAGACGTAGTGGTTACGGACATTTCTCCTGCATTGCTAATGAAATGTTAGCTTCAGAAACTTTTATTTATGTCTCAGTTTTCTGAGACAGAATCTATATTTTATTGGCCTTCGGGCAGATCATTAGAGGAAGGACTGAACGGGTAATTTACCTCCTCAGTCAGGAAATCATTCTGACTAAATGGGTTTCTTAATAAAGTGCAGCATCTTAGCCAATCTCGACTTCCTCTCCTTTGGCACAAAGGAAATGTTCAGCTCTTTTGTTTTCAAAAACCTCAAGGTGTATCAGTTAACCAGCTGTCCTGGATGTGGCTTTGCTGGTTTGTGTACTGCTACTGAATGAATTATAAAAGAAAACAAAAGAAAAGAAAGAAAGAAAGAGAGAAAGAGAAAGGAAGGAAGGAAGGAAGGAAGGAAGGAAGGAAGAAAGAAAGAAAGAAAGAAAAAGAGGAAGGAAGGAAGGAAAAGAAAGAAGGAAGGAAGGAAGGAAAGAAAGAAAGAAAAGGAAAGAAAGAGAGAGGGAGGGAGGGAGGGAAGAAGGAAGGAAGGGAGGAAGGGAAAGCAAAGAAAGGCCAGGCGGGAGAGAAGTGATTATAGTAAAAAGATCCAAAGCACCAGTGGGTGAATTTCAGCCTTGTTTAGAAACTCTAGTGATAGTAGAGGCCACTCAACACCTACTTGATTTTTTTTTTGTTAAAAAAGAACTCCTGGGCTTCCCTGGTGGCGCAGTGGTTGAGAATCTGCCTGCCAATGCAGGGGACACAGGTTCGAGCCCTGGTCTGGGAAGATTCCACATGCCACGGAGCAACTGGGCCCGTGAGCCACAATTACTGAGCCGGCGCGTCTGGAGCCTGTGCTCCGCAACAAGAGAGGCCGCGATGGTGAGAGGCCCGTGCACCGCGATGAAGAGTGGTCCCCACTTGCCGCAACTAGAGAAAGCCCTCGCACAGAAACGAAGACCCAACACAGTCATAAATAAATAAATAAATAAATAAATAAATAAAAGAACGTGAATTTCTTTAAAAAAAAAAAAAGAACTCCTTTGCTTTAGGAATCAAAACATCTAATCGTTTTCACCAACACTGTGTTCTGTGGATGTCTCTCAATGCATTTTCTCACAAAGATTTAGTAACAAAAGTTCCGATTAGGTGTCATGTTCTCAAGACTTTCCTCTTAGACAACATTGAGTCACGTGGTCTAAGGGCTCAACCTACCACCTGGGCATCAACAAAACATCTGAGGGACATGCATAGATCCTTCAGTGGACCTCAGCCCCAGACATTTAAAAAAGCACATTTCACTTGCAAAGTCCCAGGAAAGCAAGTACGTGGGCTGATCTGTGGATGCATAGAAGATTATATTCGATTTTTATTTGGTTCAATGAATCAGAGGTGCATTTAGACGGTGATGTTGTATATTTTGGTTGGTGCTGCCTCTCCCCTGGAGCCTGCCAGGACCATGCAGCAGGCGGCACCCCAGCAAACCAGCCAAAGACAGAGCAGGGATACTTCTGGGCTGACTTATCTCCATTACCCTGGAATTTAAAACCACCACCACTATGCTGTGTAAAATGACCTCCCAGGATATTTTGCTGCTTTCTCCAGCCCTGGGCTTGTACGAAGCTTTAATAAATACTTGCTTTGAATTTTATCTGCTCAGATCCTTTTAATGGAATCATTTATTTCTCAATCATCTCTATAGCTTCTCTTTGACTTCAATCCTCAGCTGTTGGAAATAGCACTTCTAAAAAAGCCTTCCCTGACCACGCTGGCAGAAACTTGTCTTTATTCTCCATTTCCCTCTTTTGCTTTATTTTTTGTCATAGCACTTATCACCACCTGACATAGCATATATTCATTCGTTGATTGTTTATCTCATGTGCAAGCACACACATGTGCACACACACACTAAGCTACATGAAAGAAGTGAATTGTTTCATCTGTACCTTATTCCAAATGCCTAGAAAAATAGATGGACAATAAATTTTTTACAGGATAAATAGTTCAATGAATCTGCCTCTCTATTCACTGATTCATCCATTTAAATACGTAGCTTGCATACAGGTTAGGATCATGGGCTCAGGACGCAGACTGCTTGAATCCCAATTGCTTCACTTAGAAGCTGTGTGGCCTTCGGGCAATCACATAACCTCTCTGTGCCTCAGTTTTTTTGGTCATTAGTGTAACAGAAATAATAACAATATATATCTCACAAAGTTTTTATGAGTATTAAATGAGACATTAGACAGAAAGCACTAAGAACAATGTCTGGCCCATAAATACCACATAAGCACAATACCTATAAAATCTCATGTGCTCAATAAATGTTAACAATCATTTACTCAGCAAATATATTTTTTAAATTTTTTAAAATTTGTTTGTTTGTTTGTTTATTTATTTATTTATTTATGGCTGCGTTGGGTCTCCGTTGCCGTGAGCGGGCTTTCTCTAGTTGCGGTGAGCAGGGGCTACTCTTCGTTGAGGTACGCGGGCTTCTCATTGTGGTGGCTTCTCTTGTTGCCGATCGTGGGCTCTAGGCACGTGGGCTTCGGTAGTTGTGGCACGCAGGCTCAGTAGTTGTGGCTCACGGGCTCTATAGCACAGGCTCAGTGGTTGTGGCTAATGGGCTTAGTTGCTCCACGGCACGTGGGATCTTCCCGGACCAGAGCTCAAACACCTGTTCCCTGCATTGGCAGGCGGATTCTTAACCACTGCGCCACCAGGGAAGTCCCAGCAAATATTTATTGAATGTTTACCACAGGCCAGGTGCTATAGTAGGTGCTGGGAATACAATGGTGAACAAAACCAAAAATGGACCCCGCCCTTATAGAGCTTATAATACAGTGGGAGAGACAGTTATTAATCCAAGTAAACACACACATGAATGCAGAATTAAAACTGCCTTAAATGTTAAGAAGAGCTTGGGTGAGAGTATATTTATAGGGTCATTTGATCTGGTCAGAGACGGAAGAGAAAAATTTCTGGGCAAGTTATGTATGGTGGGGTGAAAATGGATATAACATCCAGTTTCAAGTTGTTTTGTGTTCTGTGCTATTCTGTCACCCCCTCTTTTTCTTCAAAGAGTCAGCAAGATAAGAATGAGTGAATAGCCTTGAGTTAATGGTGACTTTGCCTTGAAGGAGAAGAGGCTGGTCTCTGCTTAGGGAGCTGTGCTAAGAATGGACTTCAGCCCCAGGCACGGCACGTGGGCAAGTGGAAACGGACAGGAGACTGAGGTCTCCTCCTCCTGCACCTATGCTGGGGGTTTAAAAAAAAATCCTAGGAAAATATGGGGGTGTATAATTAAGCCATTTTATTTGGACATAAAGGGAAAGTGGGAGTGAAGTCTAGAGGGGTTTTGAACACCTGTTCATTTAAATAAACATTTGTTCATAAATAAAATAATTGTTTTATTTATAAATAAAATTTTGTAAAATTTTTACCTCCGTAAAAAATAATTGTTTTTTCTTTTTGGTTTTCCCTTTCATTCTTGGGCTATTTAAACTGCAGGCATTCTTAAATGGTTGTACTCATAGGGCACAAATAATTTCATGTCTTGCTTTTATGTGGTGGTGCATAGTCTTCATAATTATTCATATTAATCATCTTTTTATAAGGAGAGAAACTGAGCCTTAGAACATTACTGATTGCCATCCTCAGCAAATTAAAGGCTAATGGCCCTTTGTTTGAAAGGCAAGTCTTTGGACTGGAGAATTCAGTTAGTTGCACTTCATCCCCTCAGCTAACCCAGCACTTCAGCCGGATGACTACACAGGTGCATTTAAAGATGGGGGTTAAGGAGTCTAAAGGAAAAAACCCACTCCTGTGTGTCTCCTCTATCCTCAGTTCTCCACTACAACACGACTTCACTTCTGACCCCAGATGTGTGGGTTTTCTACACATCAAGCCATTCTGCAACACCAGCTGGGCGTCCTACAAGTTAACTCAATTCTGACACTATTTACCTGGAGACAGCATCAGATCCCACAGGCTAAAGGCTCAGTCCCGCAAGAATGCCCCTGTCCTCCCCCTTCCGGGGCCAATTGAAAGTCCAGGTTGTCACTTGTGCTTCTGACTGACCAGCTAATTAAATTAGCTATCAATTCATTTCCTAGAGTGGCTCACAGAACTCAGGAATACAGTGTACTTACTCGATTACTGGTTTATTCTAGATGGAAGAGATGCATAAGGCAAGGTCTGAGGAAGAGAGCGAGGACGCCTTCTCCGGTGCACCAGCTTCCCAGTACCTCTATGTGTTCCCAGCCTGGAAGCTCTCCAAACCTTTCTTATTGGGTATTTATGGAGGCTTCATTACATAGCCATGCTGGACTCTAACGCTGGTCACTTGTGACTGATTTAACCTCCAGCCCCTCTCCCCTCCCTGGAAGTTGGTGCGTGGGATTGAAAGTTCCAATCCACTAATTTGATTTAATCCTGATTGGTTCCCCTGGCAACCAGCCCCCATCCTTAAGGCTTTCCAAAAATCATCTTTTTTTTTTTTTTGCTCATGCTGTGTGGCATGCGGGGATCTTATTAGTTCCTCGACCAGGGATGGAACCAGTGCCCCCTGCTGTGGAAGCGGGGAGTTATAACCACTGGACTGCCAGGGAAGTCCCCCAAAAGTCACTTATTAACATAAACTCAGGTGTGTCGGAAAGGGGCTTATTATGAATAACAAAAGACATCTTTATCACTCTATCCTTTAGGAAATTCCAAGGGTTTTAGGAACTCCATGTCAGAAATGAGGTGAAGACCAACATATATATTTCTTATTACAAATCACAATATGGGTGGTGGGGGGAGGGTCAGAGGGACAGTCTGTGGCCAGAGGGAAGGCATCACAAGCCAAGCCCATGATCTTGGACACACTGGTCTCATTAGCTTATTCACTGAGCTGGCCGTCCGAGAAGACAACGAGAATAAAAAACAAAACTACAAATTGTTTCAAGCTTTGGAGTCCGAAGAATTATTAAAAGTGATCAAAATATAGTAATAAGACACTGTTGACATCAAGATAGGGAGAGTTACAATTAAAATTCATTAAGACACAATAAGACACTCTCGTCTAGGCTTGCAGTAAAAGGAACTTTGCCAAATGAATTATTCAAGGAGAAATGAGCTGAATGAGGGAATCCTCTCTTGGCTTGGCAATAGTTTAGACTTAGTGCAAACTTTCTCCCCAGGTAATAGTATACCAAAAGGTTACAAAGAAGCATGTTCATTTGTTACTTGAGTACTTTACAACAGTGCAAAGCTTGGCATTAGTCCTCCGATTATAGTCTGAACCTTTCATAGTAACTGAGGAAAATGAACATCTGGAGTGTAATAGTCCATTTTAAAATTAATTAATAACAGATTCAAGAAAAGTTTGTGGAATCCATGTGAATCCTTTTCCTACTATTCTAAGGGAAAATTTTAAGCAATATCAATGAAAGAGTGTTTGTGGGGTGTTTGTTTGTTTGTTTGTTTTTGGCAGTCTTGAACATGTTGTGCCCGAGGAAAGAAGCCAGATACAAAAAGCCATGTGCTGGATGATTCCATTTACATGAAGTATCCAGAATAGGCAAAAGAGACAAAGTGGATTAATGGTTGTCAGAGGCTGCAGGGAAAAGAGAAGAGGTACAAGGTTTCTTCAGGGGTGATGAAAATGTTCTGGAATTAGATAGAAGTGATGGTTGCACAACTCTGTGAGTATGCTAAAACCACTGAATTGTACACTTTAAAAGAGTGGGGAAATTCCCTGGCAGTCCAGTGGTTAAGACTCCATGCTTCCAATGCAGGGGGCGCGGGTTCGATCCTTGGTCGGGGAACTAAGATCCCACATGCTGCATGGTGCAGCCAAAAAAAAAAAAGTAAAAGAGTGGATATTACGGTGTGTGAATTATATCTCAATTAACAAAAGAAGAAGCATGAACACTTCTTTACCAGAAGTTCTCAGAAAACCTCTCCTTACCTATCAATGATCTGAACTACAGTACGTGAATGAACCAGTGTCCTGGGGGACGCCCTGTGTCCAGTGAGAAGCATGTGGGTCCTGAGTGGCTTAGATTCCTCAGGGTCCATCCGCTAGAGCTAGGATCAACCCTCTTCACCCTATGACTGCTACAAAAAAGAAAGAGGTGCCAAGGATGTGGGGCAAACACAATTTCTATTCCTGTGCTTCTTTTCTCCTGGCATCCCACATCTTGGGCATGTCTTTATATCTGCTCGTATTCTATTATAATGTATTATAATTGTCTCTTTGCTGTCTCCCCTACTATATCGCAAGCTCCTTGAATGCAACGGCCTCTGAGTATCCCCAATGGCTAGTACAGTGTCTAGTCATGGAAGGTAATCAGTAAATGCTTATTGAATAAATGATTGATGTGAAACTTGGAAATATCTCCTATTCTGGCTGATGGTCAAAATCCCCAGAATCAGCAGTTCCTTATTTGTATGAAGCCCTGCCTTCTGATACATCCTTAAGGCATTACCCCCAAAAGGATAAGTATTGAATCACTCATAGCTTTGCGTGAGTTTGTTTTATCAGCTCCTCTCTGACTCAGGGAAGAGAACTAGCCTGGGCTTCCCAGAAGTAGAAGAACATGGAGAGGAACTTGTCAACCTGACCTTTTAGTCTGGAACCAGCTCATGTGACAAGATCATGACCTAATAGTTTTTTTCTGTGTGTGTGTGTGTTTAAAATATGAATTTCCAGGCTTCCCTGGTGGCATAGTGGTTAAGAATCCGCCTGCTAATGCAGGGGACACAGGTTCGAGCCCTGGTCCAGGAAGATCCCACATGCTGCGGAGCAGCTAAGCCTGTGTGCCACAACTACTGAGCCTGTGCTCTAGGGCCCGTGAGCCACAACTACTGAGCCCTCAGTGCTGCAACTACTGAAGCCCACACGCCTAGAGCCCGTGCTCTGCAACAAGAGAAGCCACCACAAAGAGAAGCCTGTGCACCGAAACGAAGAGTAACCCCTGCTCGCCGCAACTAGAGAAGGCCCGTGCGCAGCAATGAAGACCCAACGCAGCCAAAGATAAATAAAATAGAATTAATTAATTTAAAAAAGTATGAATTTCCAATTGTTTAAGATATACCAATGCTTGATCCGACTTGTTATATCTCACACACACACACACAGTCACATCCTCAGAGATAACTCTCTCCAGTTTCTGAAATGGAAAAGAGGCATTAGGCATCTTGAAGCAAAGATAAAGGGGAAATGAAGTCTTAGTAATTTAAAACAGTTCTTTGAGGTGGTAAATCAGTGTGGACAAAGGGGGAAGGATAGAGATAATTTATATTTTGTTTGAATCCCAGGGGCCTCTGATAAGGAGCTTTAAAAAATTTTTTTTTATTTATTGGCTGCGTTGGCTCTTAGTTGCAGCACGCAGAATCTTTCATTGCAGTATACAGGCTCTTTGTTGCAGCACACGGGTTAGTTGCCCTGCAGTTTGTGGGAGCTTAGTTCCCTGACCAGGGATCGAACCCACATCCCCTGCATTGGAAGGTGGATTCTTAACCACTGGACTACCAGGGAAATCCCTAAAAAGGAGCTTTTGATAAGATCTATAAGGATACCTTCAGCTCTAAAGCCTTAAAGTTGTGGGACTCATCAAAGAATAGTTTGTTTGGGAAAGCATTTAAAGAGAGGTCATAGAAAATAATCTACAGCTTCAATTCTTTAGCTAAAAACTTTAATAGTGTTATAATTACTTTGGAAAAGCAAGTATACCATGAGCTCTGAGATTTATGGATACAGTAAACTCACTAAGCAGGAATTAGCAAATCAATGAAGGAAGGAAATTTCAAGTCTACATTTGTAGGCAGAAAATAAGGCAGGCGGAGCTTTATTAAGGGCAAGTGACAAGTGATGCAATTAGAGAAAAACAATTCAATCTAAATTTAATCCTTAGGATTAGGATTAATGTTTAATCCTTTTCCCAGGTTGTATTTGAGCTATCAGGTACAACCTGGGAAAAGGATTAAACATTATCATGGATATGAGAACTATATTCTATAGAAATATACACAAAATTGGATGTTTACATTGATACTATTTATAACGTTGAAAAACTGGAATCGTAATTGTTTTTAAAATGAAATTGTTTTAATAAGTTATTGTAAATGTATCCATGAAACAATATATAGGTAAGAAAATACACTGTTCTAATAACTACCGGGAGGCACTCTGGGAACTTGATGAATTACCTTGATGTATGAAATACTGGCTTGTGAATCCATGATGTCAGTACAAGTAACAGGTATTATTAAAAAATAATGATAAAAATTTAAAACGTGTCTGGTGACTCAAGAAGATTTTCGTGGGGCTTCCCTGGTGGCGCAGTGGTTGAGAATCTGCCTGCCAATGCAGGGGACATGGGTTCGAGCCCTGGTCTGGGAGGATCCCACATGCCACGGACCGACTAGGCCTGTGAGCCACAACTGCTGAGCCTGCGCGTCTGGAGACTGTGCTCCGCAACAAGAGAGGCCGCGATAGTGAGAGGCCCGCGCACCGCGATGAAGAGTGGCCCCCGCTTGCCGCAACTAGAGAAAGCCCTCGCACAGAAACGAAGACCCAACACAGCCAAAAATAAAATGAATAAATAAATTTAAAAAAAATACATCACTGCTTCTTCTGATTAGAGATTTTAAAAAGAAAAAAAAAAAGAAGGCTTTCGTGGATTGTCTGGGGCCAGTTATAGAAATTCTAGGGGACTCGTTGGGACGCAGAAAAAGGTCCCCTGCAAAACCACATGGGGGATGGAGGACAAGGTGGGAAGGTGAGGAAGGAGCTATTTGGTTGTTTACATCTTTTTCAGGAAGCATGCCTGAACTCCACAAGGAAACAAGGCAGAGGATTCAGGGCTGACACTCGGAAAACCCCTCAGGACCAGGGGGCCTGAGCTGTTGGCAGTGCCTTCTCTTAGAATTCCAGCCCAAAGGTTTTCAAAAGACACTTTAGAAGATAGGATTAAATAGATGACAACCTATTTTTAAGAAGGTAGATAAAAAAATCTTTCCTCCAGAGGCATTCCATGTGAGTCCACTTGGATCACAAGATGAGTCACTTCTGAACGTTTCCTGCAGCCTCCGAAATTCAGTAGCCAATTACTTCCACAGAGAACAAAGTTCAAGAGTGAAGGGAAGAATGGAAGAGCTTTGAAGGGCCATTTCCACTTGCTCGTAAACACTCTGAATGAAATGTAAGCTGTTCCAAGTGGTACCAGATTGATTGTATATTGCTCCATCTTTATCTTGGCTCTCCAGGCAACACATTTTACTTGGGATTTAATTGTCCTTTACTTCCTCATACCTTCTCCTCCCAATCAATTAATAATCAGTAAGCCTTTAATTAAGCATTCTTTTTTTTTTATTAATTTATTTATTTTTGGCTGTATTGGGTCTTCGTTTCTGTGCGAGGGCTTTCTCTAGTTGCGGCGAGCGGGGGCCACTCTTCATCGTGGTGCACGGGCCTCTCACTATCGCGGCCTCTCTTGTTGCGGAGCACAGGCTCCAGACGCACAGGCTCAGTAGTTGTGGCTCACGGGCCTAGTTGCTCCGCAGCATGTGGGATCTTCCCAGACCAGGGCTCGAACCCGTGTCCCCTGCATTGGCAGGCAGATTTTCAACCACTGCGCCACCAGGGAAGCCCAAGCATTCTTATATACAGCGTGTAAGATCCTTTGATAAAGACACTTGAATAAAATGTAACAAGGGGATGCACATTCCATTTGGGAACATATGTTTACTGTGACTCCTGAGTCGTTCTTTTTTTTTTTTTTTTTTTTTACATTTTCCTGAGTTCTTAATCCACTAATGTCAAAATGACCCATGGGGGGAAATGGTGCCCAACTGATGAACTGTTCCCTGCAACGTTTCAATGCAATTCCCAAACCCTATATACTCAAGAGTGGACCTTTCTGTGCAAACTTGTTATTGTTATTCTTCAAATCTGATCTATCTATGCCATATTACATAACAAATAATTGGCTACAAATGTATCCATGGTACAAACCTTGATTTCACCAAGAAAGAAAGTACATCATAATTACTAGGTTTCTCTTTGGTGATTAATCAGAGAACTTTGAACTTGCCTTCCACACAACATAGAGGAATATTCCCATGCCATTGCAGAACATTTGGTATCTCACTGCAAGAATGGGTTGCATGCTCCCCGAAATATTTTAGCAACCTCTGACTCTGCCAAATTGTTTAATACCTACAGGATAACACAAAAGAATTTGAATAGTGTTTCAATTATAAATGCTTCAGAAGAAATCTAGTGATGTGAATATTACAAGGAAAAAAAATCCACGGTCCATTTATTGAACTCGCTGTGAAATAAGCACACTGCAAACAGTTGCTCTGATTCATGCCTCAAGGCTGTTCTACTTAAGCAGGCTCTCAAGATCCAACAAGTCATCTGGTGACTCAGGCAACTGCTGAGCAGAAAACAAAATTGCTCCGTCCAACATGTGTTTCTGAAGCATTTACTGGGTGTAGCTTTTATGATCCAGCTGAGTCCTTTTTTTGCAAGACTTGCAACAAATTATTGAATCAACAAAGCGAAACAAGTCCGTAGCATTCCAGAAGGATCCCCTAATCTAAATAAAAAATATACAAGTTACAACTAATCTGCACAAATGCGCATAGGGAGGATTGTGCTAGACCAATTTAATAAAAAGGCTAATGCTGGCAAAGTGCATTTAATTTGGTACAGTTTCATCAATTAGTTATACTTGACAAAATCAGAACATAAAAATATTTTAAAATTTGACAGTTTGGATTAATGAGATCAACTCAATGGACAATCTGCTTAAACAAATCTTATGCACTATTAAGGTTATTAAGAAAATTATAAGCTATGGTCTATAGTCTGACATCTTAAAGAATAGGAACTCAAAGCATTTTTATAATTACACCCTGAAACTTTATTCACCTTTTCACTGTTGGATATGATCACACGGGCAAACACAGATGGGATTTCTGAAAACTCAGGAATAAAAAGAATTGTGAATCATGAGAAAATGGCTCTACATTTTAACTTTTATAGTACTTATTTTCCCCCAGTTTTATTGAGATATAATTGACACAGAGCTCTGTATAAATTTAAGGTATCCCACATAATGACTTGACATATCTATCTATATATATTGCAAAATGATTTAGTACTTTTTTTGCATTTAATTTCTGTAGAACTTAATTTCTTAGCTTTGGAAATTTTTGTACTTAAAGCAAATACTTCTTGAAAGGCAATTATTAAATCGAGAATAAGAGAGTCTACAAGAAGATAATGACACAAAAAGAAGTTCACTTCCATTTTTATGTCAAATATTGAAACTATATTGGTGCTTAACTGTATATTGGGGTTTGTTAACTGCACTATTTTGAAACACTTGCATGCCTCCCCCGCAATTTTTATTTTGAAAACAAATAAACCAACAGCAACAACAAAAAAACTATAGAAAAGTTGATAGTACAATGAAGACATATATTCTTTACCTAAATTCACCACTTTTTAATATTTTATCACATTTGCCTCACATACTTATCTATCTATGCACATATTCATACAAATATATATATGAAATATTTTGACTTGATTAAATTCTTTGCTATTCATATATATACACACATACACACATATGGAAGGAAAGAGAGAAAGGGAGAATTGTTTAAGAACAAGGATATCTTTTCCAATTTTACTCTTTTTGCCTTTTTTTTTTTGGCCGTGCCGAGCAGCATGTGGGATCTTAGTTCCCCGCACAGGGGTCAAACCTGCGCCCCCTGCACTGGAAGCGCTGAGAAAGATATCTTTTCTATAACCTATCCCAGTATAATGATCATACTTACGAAAATTAACATTAGTTATATAATACCATTTAATATACAGTCCGTATTTGAATTTCCTCTGTTGTTCCAAAAAATGTCTCATAGCTGGGTTTTTTGTTTTCCTAATCTGGGTTCCAACCAAGATTGCACTTGATTATTCTTCTTTAGTTCTAAATTTAGAGCAATTTCCCTGCCTTGAAAAACAAAATTCTACATCAATGACTTTTCTTCCCCAAGAATCTTGAACAATGTCCCACGTTTTGGATTCCTCTAACATGTTTCTTCATTATTAGATTTAGATTAATCAGATTTGGTGGATATGCTTATGTTGCTGGAAAGCAGTATTTAAAAACAAATCTTGAAATTTCTTTTCTTGATATTATTGCTCCCCTAAATTTCTGGTGTATCAATAAACAAGTTTTGTTTTAAAAAATTATTCTATATAATAAACAGCATGGTCCTACTAGCAAATAGAACATGTGTTTCTTTAGTATATGTAGTTTTTGTGAGGCCAGAAGATGTGTCTCACAGACTTTCATTTTAAACCTTCCTGGGACTGCCCTGGTGGTCCAGGGGTTAAGACTCTGCCCTTCCAATGTAGGGGCTGTGGGTTCAATCCCTGGTTGGGGAGCTAAGATCCCACATGTGGGCAGCACAGCTGAAAAAAAATTAAAAAAAAGAAATAAAGAAAATAAACCTTCCTAATACCAAGCAAATGCCTGGTATACATAGTTCTTTACTCTCACTCATGCAGTGAGCACTCGTGGGCACGTGCACACAACTCATCATCTGAACCTTAATGAGTTTGCACAGTTGTTGAGAACACACAACATGAAAATAAACATCAAGTAAACAACACTACAGATAAAGGTACATGTTGGCTTATGACATTCTGATCTTTAACAATTTTTCTTTTTTTTTAATAAATTTATCTATTTATTTATTTGGCTGTGTTGGGTCTTCGTTTCTGTGCGAGGGCTTTCTCTAGTTGCGGCGAGCGGCGAGCGGGGGCCACTCTTCATGGCGGTGCGGGGGCCACTCTTCATCGCGGTGCGCGGGCCTCTCACTACCGCGGCCTCCCTTGTTGCGGAGCACAAGCCCCAGACGCGCAGGCTCAGTAGTTGTGGCTCACGGGCCCAGTTACTCCGCGGCATGTGGGATCCTCCCAGACCAGGGCTCGAACCCGTGTCCCCTGCATTGGCAGGCAGACTCTCAACCACTGCGCCACCAGGGAAGCCCAACAATTTTTCTTGTTATTAAAATTGTCATATGCCTTTGAGTTACTGGCTGTCACAATTAAACCTATGCAATAAGCACAATTCCCTATGATTTCCCCCAAATTGACTAGAGTTTTCAATGAAGCAAGGTTGCAATAGGGGAGATTAAATCTTCTAATAATTAATGAATTGGTCTAAACATCAACAGAAGTGGATTCTTGTCTCCATCAGTATTGTCACGATCATTATTGAATCACATTTCCTGGGTTACCACAAGGTTTATTACTCATCCAGATTATTAGGATCTGATGGAGATCTTTGACTTAACTTTGAGGTTGGGATCTCACCAGCTAATTTAACATTAGCCGTTCACTTACAGAAAGAAAGAATCCTAGAATCGTGAAACTGATAGAAATTTCAAAAGGACATTGTATACATTTCTTATCATTAGGTCAAAACTCTCCTATCTGGCAGCTGAATATCTACCCTATTTGTAACAATCCTTTGCATAGCTGTTTTCTATGGCCTTTTGGGTAAAGTACTCCATTGTGAGGATATTTTATATTTACCTTTAATTCTTTCTATATGTAACCGAGCAGTACCCCATGGGGGCCTTCCTGGGACAGGCTTTCCCCCATATCTTCTGCTTTAGCTCCTCTCTGAAATACCTAGATAATAGTATTTGATGCACATTACCTGAGTTGTTTTGCAGATGTAAAAAAAAAAAACCCTCTCCAACAAATGGAAGATGTTAACTTCTTGATGACCATGAGCACCACAGCCCCCAGGCCTCCTGGAGCCTAAGGACTGATGATGTTAACCCCTGTGACACCGCCCTGCTACCTCACCGTCAGCCAATCAGAGAGTGGTGCACAAGCTGATCACACCCCCTGCGACCCCCCCCCCCCCATTCCCCTGGCCCCGACTTACCTGGCTTTTTTTTTTTTTAATTTTTAATGATTTATTTATGTATTGCTCACAAGGGCTCTCTTTTGGTCAGTTTAATAATAAACTGTCTCCAATATTTATGAAAATCTTATGCTCAATCTTTGGGGTTTTTTTCTTGTATTATCTACAGAGATAGAAATCTTATATGGGCAATAAGAGTTACAAAGAATTTCCTTGCCATGGAGTGAGTTGTATATAACAAATTGAGTTCAAAATGTACCTAAGTGAAATAAATTGGATTAGAATGAATCTATTTAGAAACTTTATTTCATTTGAATTCAGATTCACTATGAAGTCAGAACAGTGCTGGCTTGATCTATTATGGCTTCTAAGACCACACCATCCTGTGGTCCCTCATGAGCTCAATGCCATGGCTTGGGGCTCAGTTGGGGCTGTCTCCCCTACACCCACCCCCACTGTCCCCTGCAGTCTGTAGCAAATGACATCCACAGTTCTTTCAATTCAGTTCAACCAACCTTTATGGAGCGTCAGGCTCTATGCTTAATGGGTTTGGGGATTTTTGTTTGTTTGTTTGTTTTGTTTTGTTTTTTATTTTTTTAAATATCTTTATTGGAGTATAATTGCTTTACAATGGTGTGTTAGTTTCTGCTGTTATATTAAAGTGAATCAGCTATACATATACATATATCCCCATATCTCTTCCCTCTTGCGTCTCCCTCCCTCCCACCCCTCTAGGTGGTCACAAAGCACCGAGCTGATCTCCCTGTGCTATGTTACCTGGCTTTTAAAAGTGCTTTGCCAAAACCCTTCAGGGAGTTCGGGGCTTTTAGGCCATGAGCCACCCGTCTCCTTGCATGGCCTTGTAATAAACCTTTCTCTGCTCCAAACTCTGACCTTTCAGTTTGTTTGGCCTCACTGTGTGTCGGGCACACGAACTTGCGTTAGCATATATGGTAGCTTAGAGACAATAGCTATCCTTAAGTTGAAAGTTTTTTCTCTAGTTTGGACTAACTCTCGTGGCTGCAGACAGAATAAACAACGTCTCGTTAGCCTTTCCTCATGGGTCTTGTTTCCCAAACCTTTAATCATTTTTATGGTTTTCCTTTAAACTCTCTCCAAGTTTTCTGTCCCCTTTTAGATACAAAGCTGAGAATTAAATATAGTATTTGCAAGGATATGATTAGTACCAAATTTAGAGGGCAATTACTGCACAGTTCTTACATTCTGTGCTCTAAGATTTGTTAATTGTTTTCAAAAATTATCCGACTTTCCGTAAAAAACAACCAAGATCCCGAGGAGCAGTCTTGAATACTATATGGTCATGTTTTAAAACTCATATGACCTTCGTCCACTTTAGTGGGACGAAAGCCGTCAAAGCCCACCTAAGGGACTTCCCTGGTGGTGCAGTGGTTAAGAATCTGCCTGCCCACGCAAGGCGCACAGTTCGAGCCCTGGCCGGGGAAGATCCCACATGCCACAGAGCAACTAAGCCCGTGTGCCACAACTACTGATCCTGAGCTCTAGAGCCTTCGAGCCACAACTACTGAGCCTGCGTGCCGCAACTACTGAAGCCCGTGCGCCTAGAGCCCATGCTCCGCAACAAGAGAACACCGCAATGAGAAACCCGCGCACTGCAATGAAGAGTAGCCCCTGCTCGCCACAACTAGAGAAAGCTCGTGCACAGTAACAAAGACCCACCACAGCCAAAAATAAAAATAAATAAACAAATAAATAAATAAATAAATTTATTAAAAAAAAAAAAAAAGCCCACCTAAGTCTCACTTTCAGTGAAAAAGTTACTCAAAACTGCAGAAACATCTCAGAAAGAATTATAAGGATAATTCCTTTGAGCCACAATGCATTCATGTCTTAAGGTCTAGTTACTGCAAAATTACAGGCCCAGAAGAGCTGATGCAGATTTACATTACTGCTTACTCTGGAGTTAACCAACCAATGCACAACTGCTACACGCGTTCTGAGGAAGCTACACCAAAGTATTTTATATTTAAAAGGAAGATGACCCAACATTAAAAATCACAATGAACTCAAAACTCTGTTGATCATGACCTGATAACATGGTAACCTTCTGGAAAATTGCGGAAATTTTAATCATGTGCGAGTATGGGTTTGCAGTGAGAGCCTTTGCATCATTGCCAGCATTTTGTAGCAGGGAAAGCTCCTGGTAGATGACTGAGGACTGTCTTTGGGAAACTCTAGCAATATGTTAATTTTCCTTGCTAGTAATATTAGCCAAGCTATCATTTACTGAGTGCTTACTATATGTCGGACACTTTATTACACCCTCTGTACCCATTTTGTCCTTTGAATCATATCAGCTTTGTGAGGGACATGTTATTAGTATAGCCTATTTATATATGAGCCAATTGAGGCCCAAATATACATGGTTAGTGAATGTCAGAAAGAGGATTCAGACCCAAGTATTTCCAACCCAGTATAACTATTGTTATACTGCCTGCGCATATTAAATTTCAGTAATTTAATAGTTTACTAAAAGCAGAACTCATTCTTATTTTAAAATGAAGTTCTCTGAAGATGTACAGCATTCATGTGTAAAATCAGAACAAAGGACTAGCATTTTTAGATGGTTTCCTGGTCCCAGAAGAATGTTTTAAAACCACTGCTCTACAGCACTTACGCATAAAATAGATAAACAAGGATTTACTGTATAGTACTGGGAACTATATTCAGTATCTTGTAATAACCTATAACGGAAAATAATTTGGAAAAAAAAATGTATATAACTGAATCACTTTGCTGTATACCTGAAACGAATACAATATTGTAAACCAACTATACTTCTATATAAATAAATAAATAAATAAATAAATAAGAATTACTGCTGGGATTTCTGTACTGGATGACCTTTATTTTTTGTAATTTTTAAAATTTTTGGCCATGCCGTGTGGCTTCAGGACCCAGACCAGGGATTGAACCCGGCCCCCCTGCAGTGGAAGGGAGGAGTCCTAACTACTGGACCACCAGGGAATTCCCTGGATGACTTTTAATGTTTTAGAACCTAGGCAAGGTTAAAAGACTGGAATTCATTTTAAAAGGCAATGTTGGCTGTTTGAAGGATGCTTCTCTGAAAGTGGCTTTGAGGACCACAGGCAGTACCTCCTGCCCATAAGCCCCAGAAGGAGGGACCCTATGCATGGGGGACCTCGCTCTGCTCTTCTCCAGCTGTAACCTCTAGGTGAGGAGATGGGGCCAAAGAGATGTGTCTGCCCAACACCCATGCCTTCTCCTTCTAGATTATGCTCCAAAGTACTCGGGACCCCAGCTTTTCCTACCCACATGGCCTCAGGTTGATTTACAGGGTTTGTCCTGACTTCATTTGGGGTCTCTTTCCCCAGCAGCAGATTGTGCAGCCAGGACCCTGGTGGGTGATACTTAGTCCAGAGCTCTGATCCACTAGAAGCACAAGAGCCTTCACTGCGTGGGAAGAGGAGGGCCAGCGAGGTCCCTGTGCGGCCACCCTTGGCTTCTAATGCCAAGGAGTCAGAGACACCTCTGAGATGGAAGTCTCGCCTTCCAGGTCGTCACAAAGGTATGTTCATCAAAGAACACAGATTGAACGCAATCTGTTTAGCAATGTGCTAGCTTGGTGTATAGTCAAATGTTTAGTCATATGGCATGTGGGCTGCCATGTTTACTCACGCCCTGCCCCGCAGATAACGGGGGCAGCCATGCGCTTGACTGCATAAAACAGTGTCTCTCCCAGAATCATTATGACTGTTGTCAAACCCAAGTTCCTGTGCCCACAGTGAGGCCAAACAAACTGAAATGTCGGAGCTGGAGCAGAGAAAGGTTAGTATAGCAAGGGTCAAGTAAGGAGAACAGGAAGCTCATGCCCCCAAAATCCAGAGTCCCCAGTGGTTTTCGGGGAAGAGATTTTATAGCCAAACTTTGGGCGGAGTGTTGCAGGATGACTTTCTTCTGATTGGTTGGCAGTGAGGTTTGTGCTCCAAGAATCTTGCGCTCAGCCTGAAGTTACCACCCTCCAGCTTGGCGGGGGGCCTTAGTTCCTGGAGAAGAACTCAAAGGTGTATTGTTATGTATATTCCTTGAGGAGGAACTAGGCCTCTGTTTTCTCACTGCGCTATTGTTTCTTGACTGCTTTTCCTTTGTTTCTGCATTCTCTCCCTTCCCTGATTAGAAACTGTTTGAATCTGCCCTTTGGAACTCAGGGAAGGTCTAGGAGGCTGAAGCCTTTTTCTACAAACTAGAAACGGGGGACAAGGCAAGGCTTTTGTATCAGGGAGGACCCCTCAGGGTGCTGCTTGATTTCAATTACGCTTATAACAAAGGCACAAATGTTAGAGTGCTAATTTTCTGATGCACTTCATCAGCATAAAAATCCATTTTTGGAAGCAGTGGAGTCTGGACTGCCAGACCCTATTTGAACTCCCACTGTCGCATCCTTTACCCACTTGACCTTGGGGAAGCTTCTTTTGTAAGCCTGCCTGGAACTGGCTGACCCAGGATTAAATGGGAACAGCCATGAAGTACTTTTGGCACCTGCTACATAGCAGTACTCACTGCAAGTGCCGGGACTAGTGGCTTGTAAATCCACAATTTTTGTCTTTGGCCTGTTTTCACATTACCATTCACATTTAGGGCCGAAGACTGTAGAATAATTAAGCTGAAAGAATATGTAGTCGTTTTGTAGAACATAATATTTAGGAGAACAAACTTTGGGCTCAAACAGACCTGAGTTCTGGTCTCCCTCTATCCCCTGCCAGGTGTATAAGTCACTGAACCTCTGTGAGACTCAGAGTCCTCAATTATAAAATGACATTAATAAGAGTAACTAAGTCATTGCACTATCATAAGGATTCAGTGAGAAAAATTTGCAGAAACGCTTGTCACACAGAAAGTTGATTATCTTCTTTAAGTGTTATACTTCAAACCTATATTGAATTGCATTCAATATAATATTCATATTATATTGAATATATATATTGAATATAGAATATTCAATATTCTATTGAATTTTATTCAATAGACAATTTCTCTAATTTACTGGGATATTCTGAATATTGGTGAGGTCTACCAAATGAAGATCAAATTTGTGTGTAATTATTTGGCAAATGCAGGACAGATACTTTTTCTAAATGTTGTTGTTGTTATGTGGCTGGTTTTGTTTTCACTGGAGAATTGTATTATCCTCTGCTTTTGATTCCATTTATACTGCTGACAGAACCTTGTCTTTCATACTTGGACCTTCAGATGAAAGATAATTATCACCCAAACAAAATCATAAAATACGGTGTCATTTCCAGCCCTTTTAAAAGTCTAAGAAAATAGCAGTCATATTTGAAGTCAAAGTAAAATGTGACAGAAGAGCTGAGAAAAAGAGAGGTATGTGCTTTTTTGAAGTCTTTGGAACTTTCCTTGACAGTCACATGCATGTCTTCCTTTCTTCCTTGTGAGCACTTTGTGAAGAGCCGTGACCTTGAATTCACTCAGAGGGACACAGAGACCCATGGAGCTTGGCTCAGTGCATGGGAATTCCGCAGACACACAAAGTCCAAGAACTAGGGCTGCTCGGACACGGGCTGACACTACATTTGGATTGTGACTAGTACAGTTTGGAGAGATAAAGCGCCAGCGACTCGGATTCACTTTTCCTTTTCTCCTTCCTCTTCCAAAGAGATTACTTAATAGTCTGTTTACACACCTAGCACTTGCTCACTCTAATAATAGCCCCTGCGCCTGAATCCTCCAGCGTCATTGCCTGTCATACAGCGTCCTCAGCTGTTTCCACGACTTGCGTGGCTGGCTCAGTGCTATCTGGAAACCTCCGGGAATGTGCAGGGTAATGGGTGATTTTAATTTTAACCATGCATGACATGAGGGATCTTCTATTTATCTCCAGTGACCTGTCTTTAAAATACAGAGTGTAAGGATGAAAGAAAATCAGGAGAAAACTTTGGTGTGGACCCCTGTGCAATGATATATGTGGGTACATACAAATGTATTTTAAATATATTCATACAAAACGCACATTACTACTATTACTACAACATGTAGTAGTATCAATTTGCTTACACAATTGGGACAAATACCTGTATAGATTAAAACTGTTATTCAGTGGGCTTCTGGGGTGCTGAGAGTGTCCAGTTTCTTGATCCTGTGCTAGTTACATGAGTGATTTCAGTTTGTGAAAATCCACTGAACAAAAGACTTACTGTGTGTGCATTTTTCTGTATTACATTTCAAAAAACAGTTTTATTTATTTATTAATTTACTTGGCCACACCCTGCTGGCATGCAGGGTCTCCCCCCCTCGCCGACCAGGGATCGAATCTGAGCCCCCTGTAGTGGAAGGGCAGAGTCTTAACCACTGGACTGCCAGGGAAGTCCTCAACAAACAGTTTTAAACATTTACTATTTAATCTCAGTTTTTTGAGGAAAAATGTGATCAATTGCAACAGCACACCATATACACAAGACAATACATATCTGAACTGTATTGAAGACCAAATAATGTTTGAAAATTTTACGAAGTCCAATAGACCTAAATCTCTCATTTAAAGGGGGTTCTATTTTATCTTTTAGAAATTTCCCTTCCCAAAACCAAAATAACATTTCTTATCTCCTCACAATTATAGCGATGTAATGAATTGAATTTTAAAATAACTCCTCCCTTTGGTCTAACGTATTTTTGATGTAAAAAAATCTTAAAAACTAAACTGGTACATATTCTCTGCAGGGCAATATCTATAAAAATACAAGATGTTCATGAATTCAATGAAGAAACTTTGCTTTAGGAATTATTCTAGAAATACTCTGCGAAGTCTGTGGCAGTTTTGATATTTAGTCATTCATACACTCAAAATGCAACTGACATATTTATTGAGTATCTACTCCATAGTAGGTGTGGGGCTGGGTTCTGGGGATACATTAGTGAACAAGACAGCTGTAGTCCAGCTTTTTTTTTTTTTCAAATTTATTAGTAACTTATTATATTATAGAGTATATGCTCCAAGTAAAAGAAAAGGATTTTAAGATTGGATAGTAAATACTTAGGTATTTTAAAACTTCACATAGTGTCTGTGTATAAGGAGACATTTAAAAAGTAAGAGTAGTATAAGATTGAGAAATTAAGGAAAAGCAAGCTGATATAACTACTGATACACTTACTGATGAGCCTCATTAAGAAGTTGGACAGTAGGGACCCTTGTTACCTCTTCTTGTCCCAAACATGGGCAAATGTCTAGGGGAAGAGCTTTCATTACTGCACTGCAGATGCGTTTCTTTCTTTCCATCCAGCCTGGCCACTACTGTTCTGCCTCTTCCAGGAAGCCACTTCTCCATCACCAAAACTGTTGGACCTGTGATTCGATAATTCCCTTCTTAGCCTGTTTGTATTGTTTCCCTTTGTCCCCGAGTCTCTCAGGGGTGACACAGAGGGTCCACGTGGAGCCTGCACATAGGTTGGGCTGTCTTTGTAGTCCAGCTTTGTTGGAGGACTCCCACAAATTTTATATGCTGGAAGAGAACACAGATATCAAACAAGTCACATAATTCATGATTTGGTTACACATTTCATTTAAAAATTACACACACACACAAAAACCCCACAACATCTAAAACATGACAAATTATTCAAATTATATTTAATCAAATATTATTTAATCCCAAATGAAGGAGAAGTACAGGCCATTATGATTATGAAAACATGCAATTAAAAGATGTGGACCAGTCTAGGGCTTCCCTGGTGACGCAGTGGTTGAGAGTCTGCCTGCCAATGCAGGGGACACGGGTTCGAGCCCTGGTCTGGGAAGATCCCACATGCCGCGGAGCAACTAGGCCCGTGAGCCACAACTACTGAGCCTGCGTGTCTGGAGCCTGTGCTTCGCAACGAGAGAGGCCACGATAGTGAGAGGCCCGCGCACAACGATGAAGAGTGGCCCCCGCTTGCCGCAACTAGAGAAAGCCCTAGCACAGAAACGAAGACCCAGCATAGCAATCAATCAATCAATAAATAAATCTTTAAAAAAAAAAAAAAAAAGATGTGGACCAGTCTGGAGAAGCGAAATAGGAAAAAAAAATTTGGAACAAACTAAAGATCATGAAAGGTTAAAAGTTTTAAACCATTTTGACAAATCTGTAAATAGAATCATATACAGCTGTCTTAAAGAATTAGCTGAAAAGCATGTAAATATGCCCAAGATAAATTATAAATTTCAGAAAGCAAGTTGCAAAATAGTATGTGCTGTGGTGTTGTCCTATACTTGTAAATGAAAATAGTTATAACGTACAGTTTTATGTATCTAATACATAATGAAAATATAAAATATGAATATTTGTGTGTGTGTGTGTTTGCTTGTGGCTGGATGTTCACCATGATCTGCTTTTAACTTTTGCCTAGGCATCTGTGTAGACATTTCCCAGCTTTCTGTGCAGTGAGGTGTGGTCAAGTGACTACAATCTCACAATAGAATATGGCTTGGAGTAGTGGGTTGGTCTAGGGTCTTGCACTCTACTTTCTCTTCTTCCTTTCCACCAACTGGAACCTGGACTTGATGGTGGCCTATCTCTAACTATGACAATATCATGGGGACGGCAGAGCAATGACTTGGAAGGAACCTGGGTCCTTAAATGACCATATGGAGTAGAATTTCCCTAACAGCTGGAAATTTCCCTAACAGGTGGAATTTTCACCTTAACATTTTTAAAAAGACTTTACTTTCTTGAGCAGTTTTAGGTTTACAGAAAAATTGAACAGAAAGTCTGTACTCATCATCCCCCCAACCCCCCTCTCAGTTTCTCCTATTATCAACATCATGCATTAATGTGGTATATTTGTTTCAGGGGATGATTATTATTAACTAAAGTTCATAATATTCATTAGGGTTCGCTCTTTGTGTCGTAGACTCTATAAGTTTTGACAGATGTAAAATGACAAGTATCTACCATTACGATACCATGCAGAGTAGCTTCATTTCCCTAAAAATGCCCCGTGCTCCACCTATTCATCCTTTCCCTGCCCCCCTCCTCAACCCCACAACCCCTGGCAACCACTGACCTTGTCTCTGTTTCCATAGTTTTGCCTTTTCCAGAATGTTATATGTAGTTGGAGTCATGCGGTATATAGCCTTTTCTCACATCAACATTTTTAGGTGAGAGAAAAATAAATGTGTTTTCAAAGTCATTTATTCCCTTTGTAATAACAGCTTAATCTTTATCCTAATGGAGTTAGTAAAGGCGTAGAACAAATTTAGAAGACTGTATACTACATTAATAGAGACTTTGTCCCTAGGTGGGGTTTTGGGAAATTATCACTTTAGGATATTTATTACTGACAGGGGCTCTCCCTGACTTAACTTGAATTGGACTCCTAAGCCTGATCTTGGGTTTCCCTCTCTGTCCTTGCGGAATCCAGTTTGAGCATGAACACTGCTAAATCAGTTTAAAGAAAATACCCGACCCTTGGTATCTGATCAAATTCCTCATTCCCCACCCTCCACATTTTACCATTCTGGCCTGCCTTCAGCAAGAATTCTGTTGGGTCTAGTAAGAATTCCTTACAGTCGATGTTTCCTCTTAGTAATTTTTTGTCCACTGCTACCCCAGCCTGCTCCTTGCCTGTGAATTCCCACTTGTTCTCGTTGGAGTGGAGTCTCTCCTTCTACGAAGCCCTGTTGTTGTAGCCCCTCCCCACCCCTTGAAAAAAGTCTGCCTTACCATCTTTAACAATGGTCATGAATCATTTTTTAACGCTGTAATGTTTGAATTTTTAATGACTACTTATGATTTTGTGACTGGAAAAATAATATATACACATGTAGATTTACAAATTGTCTTAAATTCAGAGGGATCAAAAGTAATCACGATATTAATATGAGTTTAATCTACCTACAGCGCTGTTATAACCGATTGACAGGTGTTATACAACTGAGGCCAAAACATGCAAATATGACTCCGCCCATGTGAGGTAACAGCGCAGGGGAGTAATACAAAGAGAAGGCTGCTTTTAAAGAAACTACACAGTAAGATAAAGATACAGAGCAAAAGCTGGAGAGCCTGGCAGCTAAACATTCATTGACCAGAGGCAAATTAGCTTGGAAAGGCTTAGATCTGGGACACTATCACATAGAGTGATTTTTTTTGATGGCTGTGCAGAAGCCATTTTACCCCAGAACGCAGGGCTGAATAATCCCACTGGTAAGGGTTAGTGGTATGAACCAGTAAGCTTTAGGAGAGGGATGTAAAATGGTTTCAAGATAGTTTAAGAAATGTGAACACGCACCACTATTCCGCAAATACTTTGTATCAAGACTTTCTTACTTTTGCCTAAAAGTTTTGTTTGATTGTTTATGTGTTTTTAATTCAACACACCTGGCTGACTGTGCCTTAAGGACACTTTAAAAGGAAAGTTGCCTTTCAAGGTTGTTATTGATATTTGTTCATGTTTACTGGTTGCTTTTGATGGGCCCGGTACAGTACTAAGCAAGTCTATGTGTATGGTCTCATGTCATCCGCACAACATCTGAGGTAGATACTAATATTAAACTCATGTCAGCTCTCCCAACAACCCTATGAGGCGGTTACTATTATTATAAGATCCACTTCACAAATAAAGACCCTTCCCAAGGACGCATAGCAAGTAAGTGGGCAGAGCCAGTGTTTGAAGTCAGGTTTGTTTCCATTCCAGGCTTGAACTCTTACTCACGCTGCTTTGCCTAAGAAGAAATACAGGGGAAACGTTCTTGGGAGGATGGCCTCAAGAAGGAAAACTCCCTAATCGCAGACGCAGGAAGCTGGTGGACCTTCACTGTCCAGATGGGGAGGCTAAGTCATGTGGCTCTCAGTCACGTGCTTGGTGGCTGAGCCAGTGCGTGGAACCAGGGCCTCCAGATGCGGAGGCCAGTCCTTTGCCATTTCTCTCTGTACTTGCAGACATTTGTGTGGTGGTGATGGGAAGCTTATCTGCCTACCGGAGAATGTCTGTAAGTCCTCCATTGTTGGTGAAAGACACCAGTCAGGTCCATATCTTCCATCTTCCTCTTACTTAACATTGAACTGTGTGGCTCTCTGAGCAAGAATTCCATGTCTAAAGTTATTACTGAGCTACGCCCATCATGTTAAGCCTCATTTAAAAATTTTGTTAAACGTATAATCTAGATAAAACGCTTGACTAAGCGCAGGTGGTTGCCAGGGGATGCGAGACGGCATTCACAGAGCACAAACACCTTCCTAATATAGTTTTTCTAATAAAAAATAGAAAGCTGAGAAAGCAGTAAATTTAACTAGGGTGAGGGAATTGAAAAAATAAACCATGTTTCATGGACTTTTTTTTTTTTTTTTTACCATGTTCGATACCATTATTTAAACTCCAGTCAGTATCAGAGTCATCTTCTGATGGAGTCAGACTCCTAGAACTTGCCTCTGTGTATTTGGAGTGTCTTACGTCTGTGTTACTGTTAGCTATAAATAGATGATCTTCAAAACTACTTACTGATCAGGTGTGCAGGATAACTGCTCTGTCACTAAACATGCCTGTGGTGTCTTGTCAGGGGCACAGGACAGAATACCACAGAAAGGCTGAGAAATGGACTCTAAACTCACCTGGCCCAGAACGTTCTACACACACACACACACACACACACACGTCTCTTTCTACATGAGACAAAGTGATACCTAGTTGCATTACCGATTAACGTATCTTTCTAGAAGCCCCTCTAAGCATTCCTCATGATACAGTTTGGGGGAAGACACTAGTAATCCCTGAACACCCTCACCCAGTACAGATTTCTCCCCTGTGGTTTGCTGTTGCAGCCCCTCATCTGTTTCCCTTGCGAAAGAAAAAAAAAAAAAAAATAGAGGAGCCACCATAATTCAGAAGCTGTCCTGGCATTCACAGCTGGGCCATATTTTTCTGCTCTTAGACATAAACAGTCTCACGGCATATCAAGCTCAGACCAGGCTACTCTGAGACCAGGATAAAATGAGACAAAGCAAGGCCACTTCTTCATTTTGTCTCAGCCCAGACAGAGCCAGGCCACTATACAAGCCACAGAATAGCAAACATTCACTCTCTTACTGAGTGTGTAATGGCTGCGTCTGTACCCGGGCAGAGAAACACCCCCGCTTTCTGGCAGCACCCAACGTGGAGCGAAGCCCCACTTCCTTAGACCCTCCCCCAAGTCACCCAACCGGGTTCTTCCAACCAGATTTTTTCTAACGCCCTCTCACGGAGATGCTCCACAACTCCACATGCTGTGTGTTCTCTTCGCTGTGACGAGTAATAAACCCACTTGTTCAGCCACAGGTGGTCTTTGGCTGGAGGGAACTGACCCCTCATAGAGTGGACTAAATGTTTTAATTATTTTATCTGTTTACTTTTTCTCCCATTTCCTCAACTAGACCGCAGGCTTCCAGAGGTCAGAGACCATGCCTATTCTGTCCTCTATGATATTCAAAGTACCTAGACCTTATCTGGACTATAGTAGATGCTCAGTATTTGCTGACTAAATGAAAGAAGGTTGGCGCGGGGTGGGGGGCGGTAAGGGGTGGGAATCGGGAGTAGATTCATATTCCCTGCATTCCTCACATCTCTCCTATAAGAGAGGAATTCAGCAATTAGGTAGCTGTCAGCCCGTGGGGAGGAAGTACTATCAACGTACACTGGAAAATGTACATAAAACCACATTATAGGGGCTTCCCTGGTGGCGCAGTGGTTGGGAGTCTGCCTGCCAATGCAGGGGACACGGGTTCGAGCCCTGGTCTGGGAAGATCCCACATGCCGCAGAGCGGCTAGGCCCGTGAGCCACGACTACTGAGCCTGCGCATCTGGAGCCTGTGCTCCGCAATGGGAGAGGCCGCGATAGTGAGAGGCCCGCGCACCGCGATGAAGAGTGGCCCCCGCTTGCCACAACTAGACAGAGCCCTCGCGCAGAAACAAAGACCCAACACAGCCATAAATAAATAAATAAATAAATTTATAAAAAAAAAACCACATTATAAACCATACTTACTCTTATCCTAACATTACTGTTAGCGGTAATAAAAATCATTCCCCTCAAGTTTGGATTTCAACTGTTCCCATCAATAGCTGTGAAGATGTTTTCTTAGTTCTCCCTCCTATATTCTTTATTGCTTTAGTGTTTTGCTCTCTAATTACAAAAGCAATACCTATCTATTTCAGTATTTGGAAACTGTGGAAAATGTAGACATATGAAGTACAGAAAATAAACCCATGTCCTGTTCTCAAAGCAGGCTCCTTTTCCCCAAATTCAAGTTTACGTAACCTCCTGGTTTGGAAGTTGAGACGCAGTATTTAAGTATTTAGAGATTTAGAGAGCAATGCAAATTATGTGAGGTGGTTAAGAGAGGAATTTTCGAAGGTATCAATGAGAGGACTCAGGAATGCCAGCATCCTGCCCTGTCAATCAGCCAATCACCATTCTGCCTCTTAGGCTTGCTCATCCCACCCTGAATCATGGCCACAGAAAACAAAGTTTCCCTTTATTATTTGTGCCTGAGCTTCAGAGAACCTGGGTAAAACTAGGCTGGCGTTGGTAGTTAGGCATAGAGCAATAGGACAGGTAGGGATGGGACAGGAATGGTGGTGGAGAAGTGGTGGTGTGTGTGGGGTGCTTCCTATCTCTCACTGCAGTCCAAGTCTTGTGGCCAGCCTTACATACAGTTCAGGAACTGTTAGCCATGACCAGCAGGCTCAGAAATACATATCTATATCTGTATCATCTATCTTTTCCATTCCCTCTCCATCCATGATAATTCCTTTCATTATCTTCCTCGATGGATTGCAATCCTTTGAACGAGTTCATCTGACCAAATTGCATATATTGGGAGAGCATCAATTGCAGTTGTGTACCTCCTTTCTTCTCTTACAAAATCGAGCCATATATTTATCAGACAAAAATCATTATCAAAAAGTTGATAATATAAAAACTGCACAGACCAGTGCTGTGGTTCTGATGTCAACAGGCAAAAACGTTAGTTGATACCAACAAAAAATATTGTAAGTAATACACAGACACTTTAGCACTATTTACTCATTATTGCTCACTACAATTTAGTGGTCACTCTGTACTTATGCATGATGTTAATTATGTGTTAGGTTGATAAAACTGGGGTTGTTAAAACTCTAGCATGTTGGAACACACTAGTAACCATCTGCGCCAGCTAATACATCTCAGGAATCCCTATGATGTCATCAGCAGCCAATCAGAGCTTCTGTTGGCATGTAGTCACTCGACTAAATAACTGTTTACTCCCTACCATGTGCCAGGCATGTACTGAGTACTGTCCCAAGGTAGATGAATGACACAGTCCCTTTGTGGAGAGCTCATAGTGAATTACCAGTGTAATAACCACACTGTCAGTGTATTACAATAAAAAGCAAAGAAATTGATATTTAACCAATTTGTGTAACCTTATGAAATTATGATTTTTACTCATCTTTAAAAAATATTAGAAGTAGCGCTAATTCCCCATTATTAGGTTCCTGGACTCCTGGTGGGGACCACTGATAATGTCACAAATTTCAGAAAATAACACCAATGTCTCTGTAGGTCAGAATCTCTATTCTCAGTTTTATTATTATTAGTTTATGGTTTTAAAAAGTCTTAAATATGAAAAACTCTTAGTTATCAGTTATAAAATGAGGAGAAACATAATAAAGTACTTTGAAGTTGTGAAACATACCTGAATTAAGTGGTATTGCTTCCAACTGGATCCCAAGATGCTGAAGTTCTTACAGTTTTTATCAGGATGGTCTTGGATGCAAAACTCCAGTCATCACTGTCATAAACTTAAAGTCAGTCTTTAAAATAAGCGATTATTTAAAAACTTTATATATTAGGAACCCCCTTTCTATTCCTGTCAAAGATCATCACTCTATTTACTCAATTAATTGCTGATCTGACTCAACTAGATAAACACAACACTTACAGACTAACACACTCCCTTTCAGTTTCATAAGGTTTTCAGATGGGTCTTAGAAATTTCACTCCAAAAAGCACCCAAAGATCTTCAGAATCTGCTCTAATTAGACTCATCTTCGTCATAAAGATCTACTCATGAGACTGAATGGAATTTCCTTTCTCCCCAGGAAAGACCTTGGACCTGGGAGTTGTATGGTGCAAAAATAGAGTGTTTGCTCTGGAGTGGCACTGCCTAGGGTTCAACCCCTCTCTTGCCACTTACTGTATATTCTGTACCTTAATTTTCTCACCTGTAAAGTGGTATAAATAATAGCACTTATCTCATAAAATGATTGTGAGGGTGAGCTGAGCTAATACATGGAATATTCTTAAACAGTGCCTGGAACATACTGAGGGTTCAATAATGTTAGTCATTAGTATGTGGTTTTACTCAAAATTGTTCTGTTAAAAATGATATTTCCTGATGTGAAGGTAATCAGAAAATTTCTCAAGTAGTGGCTTGAGGAGAGGTGGGCTCCCCAAATAAGTTTTATTTTTTAATTTGTTTTTTAATAAAGGTCCTTTGATCTTGGCTTATTAATGAGTAAACAGAGATCCAACAGAGAGTGCCTTTCTTCCTAGATGGCTTTTCAGTAGTAATGCAAAAATTGCTATGTACTTAAAAGTTTGCTTCCTGAGCCTAGTGGTTTTTTTCCCCCAAGTATCAAATAATGACTGATAGAATTTATTGACGTAGTAAGAATATTCTGCCTACGTCTAGCTATCATACTCACAAAGAATCCATTAAATGAATCAATATATGTTCATGGTAGCCAAGATGCAAAGAAATTCAATACCCCTAATGTTGTAGTGAAGGGACCACAGCTTTAGCAACATTTATTGACTCATCTTGCATCTCTCTGAGTCATTTGTAACCTCCCAAACTCTTCCTAAAGTTAATCCTCTTCTGAGAAAATGTCCAAGTAAGTGATACAGTGCGGTATTTTTGAGGCTCTGATCTCACTTACAGAGCAAGAGATAGAGGAAATTTCTCTCTGGAAAAAAGGAGAAGAAAAAAGCCCTATAGAAAAGGAGAAGTTTCTATTTTCCACCAAGTATTTTGAGATTGTTTTCCTATCCTCTTTTTTTTTTTTAGCTCTGGAGACTCATGAGTACCTGAATGGGAAGGAGAGATGGCATTCAGATTTTTTTTAAAAAATGACTTAGCAATCCAAAAATGTTTAACCAGAAACTATTTTAATGAGTGATAAATCTTTACATTAGTGAGATTTACAGAGTGACGGCAGAAGTTTTGTGGTGCAAGCCGATTTAGTATAGTGTAGGTTAGAAAGTCTTATGGAATGACAAGAATAGCTTTTTTCTATTTGGAGGATTACTCAAATATCTCGGTGGAGATTGCTTCCTTTAGACTCTCAATTTCATTTTTTTAAATAGATTTATTTATTTTATTTATTTTTGGCTGTGTTGGGTCTTCGTTGCTGTGTGCGGGCTTTCTCCAGATGCGGTGAGTGGGAGCTACTCTTAGTTGCGGTGCGCATGCTTCTCATTGCTGTGGCTTCTCTTGTTGCAGAGCACGGGCTCTAGGCACGTGGGCTTCAGTAGTTGCAGCAGGTGGGCTCAGTAGTTGTGGCTCACAGGTTTAGCTGCTCCGCGGCACGTGGCATCTTCCTGGACCAGGGCTCGAACCCGTGTCCCCTGCATCGGCAGGCGGATTCTCAACCACTGCGCCACCAGGGAAGCCCGAGACACATTTTGAGGAAGGAAGTAAAAGGATAAAAACTGTGTTGATAAAATGCCTAGTAATTCATTCTCTTTTAGCAGCTTTATTGAGATATAATTCACATACGGTACAATTCACCAGTTTAAAGCATACACTCAATGTTTAAAAATATATTTACAGAGTTGTGCAACCATCACTGTAATACAATTTTAGAACATATTCACCATCTCCCAAAGAAACTTTGTACCCATTGGCGGGCACTCCCACTTCCCCATCCCCCCTCATTTCCCCGCCCAAAGACCTAGGCAACCACTAATATACCTTCTGTCTCCATAGATTTGTGTTTATTTTGGTTAAAGATTGTCCAGCGGTGAGAAGTTTATCTATTTTTTTTTTTTTTTGGCCTCGAGGCATGTGGGATCTTATTTCCCCCACCAGGGATTGAACCCGTGCCCCCTGCTGTGGAAGCGCGGAACCCTAACCACTGAACAGCCAGGGAATTCCTATATCTAATTGCGGTTTTGATTTACATTTCCCTAAAGACAATGGTGTTGAGTATCTTTTCATGTGCTTACATTTCCTTTGGAGAAATGTTTATTAAAACCCTTTGCTTATTTTTAAAATTAGTTTGTCTTTTTATTGTCGAGTGTAAGAGGTCTTTTACACATTCTGGAGAAACCCCTTATCAGATATGTGATTTGCAAATATTTCTCCCAGTCTGTGGGTTGTGCTTTCACTTAGTAATTACTCTTTTGACCACTCCTTATCCCTGGAAACTCCAAGTCTTCAATCCAGTTCAAGGCTACATCAACAGATCCGACTCTCCCTCCCTCCTTAAACTTGAGCATCTTTACTTGCAACCCTCCCTATTTTTTTTTTTTTTTTCAGCAGGCAGTCTAATAATCCATTCCCACTTCACTATATGTCTTCTTCCACAAAAACAAGTAGTTCTGGTAAATTTGCCTCCTCTAATCCTTGGCTTCCTTCAGAAAATGTGATCTCAGATCTCCGTGGGAAAGCCTACACACAGTCTAAAGACAGGTACTCTCCTTTATTTGTAACAAGAAATGTTTTCAATTTTCTGCTTGAGACGGTGTTCCAGACATTTGGTTCAAAAAAATTCAGAAGGCTAAAGGCCTCTCTCTCATTTTCAGGTATTAATTTTGAACTAAGTCATTATCTGAGGCTTGTCACATTGTTTTCATCAAGAATAAAGAATAGGGAATTCCCTGGTGGTCCAGTGGTTAGGACTCGGCGCTCTCACTGCTGGGGCCCGGGTTCGATCTCTGGTCCGGGAACTAAGATCCTGCAAGCCTCTCGGCCTGGCCAAAAAATAAAATAAAATAAAGAAAAATTTTTACCACTCAAGAGTAGAACTATAACCAGGTATCATGGTATATATAAGTAAATTCAAAGAAGAGTCCTAATTAAGGACTCTTCTATAATAATGAGTGCAATTAATTACACTCATTATTAGTATCTATTTTAAGGTTTAAGATTCATCTACCTCTTTTAGTTCTAAATGTATATATGAATATTTATATCTCTCTATGACATGATAGATGTGATTACAGTTTCCTTGGGTTAAAAAAAAAATACCTACACCAACATTAAAGATATTCTAATCATGACATATATAACTAGATGCCTATTAACCTACTATTAAAAATTAATCATAAGCATACATAGTATTTATAATTTCTTCTTTGCTCCACAGTCCTCAAAGTTTAATACAATGGAGTAAATATCCTTTCCCATTTTATAGGCCGTGAAATGAAAGCATAGGCTGCAGTCTAAGATGTGAGAGGCATTTATATATGTGCACATAGTAAATATAAGTACAGATTTGTTTTGTTTTAGTCTTTTTAGGTATATGTGAACTTCCTCAAACTGAAAAGATGTATTGTTTTCATGAGGAAAGTGCCAGTTCCTCTTTAAACATTGATTTATTCAACAAACATAGTATTTTTTTTAAGCAGCAATATTGCCTTTTATTTATTTATTTTTATATATATTTATTTATTTTTGGCTGCGTTGGGTCTTTGTTGCTGCATGTGGGCTTTCTCTAGTTGTGGTGAGCGGGGGCTACTCTTAGTTGCGGTGCACGGGCTTCTCATTGCGGTGGCTTCTCTTGTTGCGGAGCACGAGCTCTAGAGAGCACAGGCTCAATAGTTGCAGCACAAGGGCATTGTTGCTCTGCGGCATGTGGGATCTTCCCAGACCAGGGCTCGAACCCGTGTCCCGTGCATTGGCAGGCGGATTCTTAACCACTATGCCACAAGGGGATCCCAACAATCATCGTATTAATGGAGAGCCTAAGTGAAGATTCAACAGGGAAAAGGAACTGATCATTTCCTGACCTTTACAAAGCTTGTTTGTAATCCAGGAAATGGGCAAGTAACGGAATGGTACCCAGACTTGCATGGAATAAGCATCACCTAAACTGAGACCTCATGGGTGAATCAGTTACCCAGATGAAGCGTTCAAGCAAAGGGAGCAGAATGTGCAAAAGCCTAGAGGTTAGAGAGACAGGGTTCCATTAGGGGACTTAATGTCATTTCTTATGACTGGAGGATAAAGGGGAGACAAATCATGAGTGTTGGGAGGTGAGGGCTGAAAAGAAAGCCAAGAGCCTGACCACCAAGCCCACTAAACTGTTAGGAAAAGCCATGGGGAGCCGCACAGGATCTGAAGCAGAGGAGGGTAACAGGATGAGATTTGTAGTTTAGAGATATAAGAGTAATGATAATAACAATAATGATTGCTAACATTTATTGTGTTGCTAACATACCAGACAGTATGCTAAATGTTTTATATCATACACTTTGTAATATATTTTCTTTTTTAAAAAATATTTATTTTCTTTGCTTATTTTTTTGGCTGCATCAGGTCTTAGTTGTAGTGCAAGGGGTCTTCGTCGAGGTGTGCAGGATCTTTCGTTGCAGCGCAGGCTCTTCCTTGTGGTGCACGGGTTTCTCTCTAGCTGTGGCGTGTGGGTTTTCTCTCTCTAGTTGTGGCGCGTGGGCCCCAGGACGTGTGGGCTTTGTAGTTTGCGGCACGCAGGCTTCTCTAGTTGAGGCGCGCGTGCAAGCTCAATAACTGTGGTGTGCAGGCTTAGCTGCCCTGTGGTATGTGGGATCTTAGTTCCCCGACCAGGGATCAAACCTGTGTCCCCTGCATTGGAAGGTGGATTCTTTACCACTGGACCACCAGGGAAGTCCCTCTAATATATTTTCAAGTAAGATGACTGTAGCTGGCACTAAAAGCTATATACATTTTGTTATAATTGTCAGAAACTGGAAAGGAGAAATACATTTTAGTTTACTTAAGTAGGGCTTTGTTCAATAATCACCAGTGCAAGTGTGACTTTATGTGAAGAATGGACCCCAGCTTTAGAGAACATAATTTGAAAATGTAAACAAACAGGATACTTTTCATTTTGAGAACAGAATTATTTGGGGAAAGTGGTTAAACTACAGAGTAGTTTTGAATAAGTTTGAATTATTTTTAATTGATTTCCCTATAGTGCAGTTTTGTGTCAGCGTAATAACTGTGTGCGTGTGTGTGTGTGTGTAAGTGGTAAGTGGTAAATGGGGATTTGGTGGAAAGGCCTTGGAAGAATGTTACAAATGTGTGCCTTGGATGGAAGTATACATAAAGTTTTGAGAAGACATAAAACCATCAGGAAGATAGCATCTTCATACTGAGTTGTTTCTCAAAGACATTGTTGAAATGAAGAGCTATAGAAACTATCATGAAGTAACTTTGCCAGCTATAGTCTGGACATACTCCCAGAAGTGACATAAAAATATTTAGTAACCGAAAGGATACAAGTACCAATTAATCAAAAAGTATTCAGATCGCAGAGCTGGAGGCTCCCTGCTGGTTTCTGGGTGCTGCGGATATCCAGGGGGGCTGAAGGATGGACCATAGATGTTAGAGCAGATGGGAGACCTTGGAGGTCATAGGGAGTCGGCTGTTTCTCAAGGAATATGGAACTATTTCAATATTTTATTACAAACCAGTATGACCACAGCAGTAGGTATTGGCTTAATATTAGCTGTACATGTTCCTATTTTTAGTATGAATAGGAAGAGCTATCCAAAGACAGCAAGATGGTAAGCATCTGCACAAGGTACAGGAAAAATGTGCTCAGAGAACACTGCATTTGAAAACAATCAGTAAATTTAACATCCTTCAAATAGTCTTATGTTCCAAAGAAAATGAATCAGAACCTCAAAACAGAGCATAAGCAGAGCCCAACTTTTTAAAAAAAGTGTAACATTCATCATGATGGAGATAGATTGCACTCAACATTGGAGGAACCATAGCTTCGGTTCTCTACTAAATAAGGACATAAAATTGTCAGAATGAACTCCCATTTTCAAATATTTATTGAGCTCTTAGAATACACAAGAACGTCAAGAGCAAAAATAACATTCTGCGTTAGTAAGGACCTTTTCCTTGTCAAAGTGTATGTCAGGAGGTGAAAGAGTAGAAGTTGGAAAGCGAGGATGTTTCAGGTCTATCACTTGCTGCTGGATGATCTCCGACAAGTTGATGTATTAGAATACTGGTTTAACTGCTTCCATAGAGATCAAAATAACAGTGGCTTAAATAAAGTACATTACTTCGTTTCTCTCTCACTTAAAAGTCCAAGCTGGTAGGCAGCTTCATGGGGTCATTGGAGGACTCGGGTTTTGCCAAGGTGTGGTCTTACCTGCATTGTGGAAGCTGACTCAACACTACATCTGTGTTCCTGCCTGCTGGGAATGGGGGGAATATAGGGCAGTGGAAGGTATTCCTTTAAAAGGCAGGACCTACAAAGTACACTCATCAATTCTAGTCACATTCCATTGGCTATTATTCCGCTTGGCCGTACCTAGCTGCAAGGGAAGCTGAGAACCGAAATCTCTAGATGACTAGTCATGCACTCACCTAAAACTATGGAGGTTCTAGTATTAAAAGGAGAAAAAGGGAGTCCCCTGGTGGTCCAGTGGTTATGACTTGGTGCTTTCTACCATGGGCCTGGGTTCAATCCCTGGTCGGAGAATTAAGATCCCATAAGCCACGCATCATGGCCAAAAACCAAAATAAAAATAAAAGGAGAAAGAAAAACTTGGTTATTGGGGAACAGTTAGCAGAGTCTGCCACCTTTAGCTACTCTGAGCCTCAGTTTCACCTTTGTGAAATGTAGACAATTGTATTAAATGATCAGTGTGTAGAAAACACCTAGCCCAGTGCCTTGCACATGCTCAACAGTAACCCTAAGTTTTGGGCCTGTGGGCGTGTTTGGTGCTGCAGCGTAGGTCAAATCCTGGACCTGGTTTCATGGAAGGCTGGGAGAATGGATCCAGGCTTCCAGCTAGGGAGGAAATGTCAGAAAAGGGTATTTAGGGACTTCCCTGGTGGTCCAGTGTTTAAGACTCCATGCTTTCACTGTAGGGAACATGGGTTTGCTCCCTGGTTGGGGAACCAAGATCCCGCATGAGGCACACACGTGGCCAAAAAAAAAAAAGGGAAGGTGTCTTAAAAAAAGATGCTGGGCAGTGACAAATATGACAAATGCCCTCTATAGTGTATGTGTGCTGTAGCTCATTTAAATTGCACACAATTATGACTATTAGCTTATTAGGCAATTGTCATTTTAAATAGGGTGTGCTCTTTTTTTTTTAATTGAAGTATAGTTGACATACAATATTACATAACTGGCAGCTGTTCAATATAGTGATTCACAATTTTTAAACTTTATACTCCATTTATAGTTATAAAATATTGGCTATATTCCCTGTGTTGTACAATATATCCTTGTAGCTTGTTTTATACACAGTGATTGTACCTCTTAATCCACATAGGGTGTGCTCTTAACAAAACTGTGAAGTCGACAGTATGTTTGACCTCGCACTTAAACTCTTAGCATCATTTTCTTCAATCACAGACTCTCTCTCTACATATATTTTTCTGTGTTTCATCTGAGAAACTTGCTGTTACCTAATCACCTTACCTTTTTTTTTTTTTTAATTTTCGCTGGGTTGATAGAAAAAGGGAACTCTCTTGAGGCCTCCAATTCTGTTATGTATTTGGTTGCTCACATTTTGAATCCAGCCCAGGTATTGTTACTCAGGCATTTGTATTGAAATGCTCTAAGAAATTGTATTTTGGGGGAAGGCTAGGATATTACATAATCCAGTTACCCCATTTATACTTTTCAATCTTTTTTTTAAAGCTGTTTTCATATCATTTCTTATGGCATAAAGTCATATAATTTTAAGGTCAAAAGGAATCATGGAGATCATTAAACCCTCATCTTATAGATGAAATAATGAAGGGCCAGGGAGATGTAATGATTTGCTCCAAGTCAATCACTTAGTTTTGACGTTGAGAGTAGAATTCAGAGCTCCCAATTCTAGCTTCTATTAGCAAATTATAAGACTCCTACACCAAATATCAGAGATCCTGGGTTTTCATGGATATAATAGAGGAATGAGGGCTGGGGGAGAAAGTAGGAAAACATATGAAAATAACTATTTTCTCTTCAGTCAGAATTGATGGAGTGACCACACATGCTATTTTGTCTGGGACACTTCTGATTTACCCCTAACATCTGGAATAATTATTAAGAAGAACCCCTTTCCCTCTCAAAAGTTTACCGGTTCAGAACATAAATTATAGGTTAGCTCACTTAATGAAAAATTTCTTTATTCTTCAATGATTCCATTTGCCCAGCAAATGTATTGATGTAAAAGAGTTAGCTTATACTGTAATACAATGATTAATCAGAGTAAAACTGAAGCTGTAATGCTGTGGTTTTCCAATTCCAGGTCACAACCATTGGTGGGCCACGAAATGAATTTGGCGTTATAATCCTTTAAAAGGAGGAATAGAATAGTACATAAAATAGAGTGCATATACTTAGTAAAGGGAAGTGGGGTTTTTTGTTTGTTTGTTTTGAGGGGGAGGGGGACCGTACCACTCAGCTTGCAGGATCTTAGTTCCCCGACTAGGGATTGAAAGAGCCGAACCCTAACCACTGAGCCGCCAGGGAATTCCCCTTGTTATTTTTTGAAACTTGTTTTGGTTATACATACATATAGTAGTGTACTTGTTCTCAATGGAAAACCTATTTCTTGTTGTGGGCCACAGTAAAAAAAAAGTGGGGGAGCCGCTGCATAGAGAAATCCAGGACTTAAAAGAGCTCTACAAAACTAGATGTAAGCTCACGGTAGTTTATACCACTTTGCAGTCAGCTACTAGATGAACTGGCTGTATCAACAAGGTAACTAAAATTGACACACTTTGAGACACAGTAAAGAATAAATATTAGAGTTTTCACTGCAATTATAGAGTCAGAGGAAGCAATAATCACCTTAAAGTGTATATTTTTTAGTTGCTTTAGTTGTCTTCATATTCCAAGGTATTATTAAGCAGATAACAGAAAACAAATCCACCTGCTGCAAATACTATTTGGCACTTACGGAGTGCCTTTATGTGAGACTGTTACAAAATTTCTAAAAGACTCAAGGATAACTGATTTATTAAAATGCTATTAGAGAAAAATGTTGTAGAAGTGTATTTTTAATATGAAAGATATTTTGACATATCTAGTAAAAAAATAGTATACTTTTCTTTTAGTCATCATACCATAGATACGGCATGGTATCTATGGTATGATCCCATTCTTGTCAAAAATAGTGTGTGTGTGTGTGTGTGTGTGTGTGTGTGTGTGTATCAGGATTCGTCAGTCTTGGTACTGTTGACAATTTGGGCCAGATAATTATTTGTTGTAGGGCTGTCCTATACACTATAGGACACGTAGAAGCATCCTTGGCCTCTACCCACTAGATGCAAGCAGCAGTACCACCACACCCAGCCCCCAACACACACTCACCAGTTTCTCCAGTTATGACAACAAAAAATGTCTCCAGACCTTGCCAAGCCACCTCAGTTGAGAACCACTGATACAGATATAACTAAGGAGTTGTCTCTTTAGTGGATGGACTTTTTTTAAAAAATTTTCTATCTCTTTCACTTGTTTAAAGATTCTGATTTTTCTATGTAATGAGCATGTATTATTTTCATAATAAAAATCCCATAAAACTGTATTTATATTGAAAAAAATGTATTGGTTTCATAGCAGTTATTTTTATAACTTTGATGACTGAGATTCTTAAGCAGAAAGATGTTCCTGGAAAATCAAGTAGGAAGCTCACATGTACAATTGCTGTGGTCAAGTATAATTTCTTTCATTTTGTTTCCATTCATTCTTTCATTCATTCATTCAAAAATGTCTAGTTATTAGCACCATGTCTGTAAGTGTACATATGATACAGAGAGAGCCTTTAGAAATACAGTAAGTGCTATTTTCCGTGTCTCACAGAAAATTGGAGTTACAAAATATATTTTGTCGATACAACAATTTCCAAAACAAATCAGATTCACTGACATTCAAAACCTCCCCATGTTTTGAAGGTAAGCCTTCTCATGAATTACCTTCTAAAATGTTTATAAGAAATTGTCCCTCACATAAAGGTGCAAATGTAAGTGCAAAGATGTTCTCTGTGACACTGCTTGACTAGTAAGTGACAAAGTTAAAACAATCTAAATGTCATTAAAAATATATTATCACACATCCACACTTCGGAATTTTTTTTTTAGACATTAGAAGAATGAGGTAGAGCTGTATATTGTGACATGAAAAATGCTCAGTATAGACTAGTTAAGGAAAAAGCATAAGGCAGAGAAAATATGCACAGTATTATCCTACTGTGAAAAAATTTTACAGGCACATATATATATGGATATACAATCTATATATGCTTATAAAAGTTCCAGAAATATCTAAAACAAATTGTTAACAGCGCTTCCCTCTGGAGTGTGAAATAGGGGAGATGGGATGGAAGGGAATTTCGCTTTTATTTTTACATGTTTGCATTGCATTACTTTTTTACAACACACATATACAATGGAATACTACTCAGCCGTAAGAAGAACAAAATAATGCCATTTGCAGCAACATGGATGCAACTAGAGATTATCACACTAACTGAAGTAAGTCAAAAGAGAAAGACAAATAGCATATGATATCACTTATATGTGGAATCTAAAATATGGCACTATTGAACTTATCTACAAAACAGAAACAGACTCACAGACATAGAGAACAGACTTGTGGTTGCCAAGGGGGAGGCGGGTGGGGGAGGGAAGGATTGGGAGTTTGGGGTTAGCAGATGTAAACTAGTATATATAGGATGGATAAACAACAAGGTCCTACTGTATAGCACAGGGAACTGTATTCAATATCCTGTGATAAACTATAATGGAAAAGAATATTTTAAAAAAGAATGTAAGAAAGAAAGAAAGAAAGAATATTAAACGTGATTTATTAAAACGTGAAGTAACTTCATGTCTACCCTCCATCTTTTCCTTTTCTTAAGTCTTGGCAAAATAGTTACATAATGGTTGGGCATTTTTACAATTGACTTCTTAGTCATTAAGGGTGTATCACTCAGCCTGGCCTTCTACCCATATAGAGGCAGAGCAGTGTTACAAGGTACCTCCTCCCTCCCCATTCGTCTCTAGGAGGGGTAAGCCACGCTATCATGTTCATTTGCTTACAGCTATTTAACTACTATGCAAACATTGAAGATTGTGGATATTTAAAATGTTGGTCTACAACTACCAGACAACTGGGTTGTAATAGAACCACCCTTGGCAACAGATTACCGCATACACTGCATTGTTATTTAACGTTGGTGTGTGTATGGTGTCTTGTTTTCCCTACCTTATGTTAAGTCCTTTATAAACAGGGGCTGTCTTAATCCATTCAGGCTGCTATAACAAAATACCACAGACCGGGTAGCTTATAAACAATGGACATTTATTTCTCATGGTTCTGGAGGCTGGAAGCCTGAGGGCCCTCTTCTGGGTTGCAGATAATCTTGTTTTGTCCTCACAAGGTGAGAGGCGTTAGGGACCTCTGGGGCCTCTTTTATAAACACTTATCCTGTTGCTGAGCTCTCTACCTTTGTGATCTAAGCACTTTTCAAGTCCCTACTTCCTAATACCATCTTCTTTGCAGGGATTTCCGCGAATGAATTCTGTGGAGATACAAACATTCAAACCATATCATTGACCAAAGGCTATATTTCTCATTCTCCCTCTGCAACTAGCAGGCCTAGTTATTATTAGTAGATCTCATCATTATACTGGTTAAGGCAACCAGAAGCAGGCAACAGAGTACGAAACAAACTGTGTCTGGTCTAACTACCCCTTTCCTAACATAATCCCAAATCTGATGAACGGAATTCAGGAAACAACTCAGGTTTGGGGCTTCTCCCCTTCGTGCTGGAATGATTCAAAAACTGTGTGTGGGAACTGATTATTCTGTGCAAATGATGTGATCTGAACCTCTACGCGAATGACAGCTCTGACTTCCTTTCTCTCAATAGTCCACTGAATCCCCAAGATGAAAAATGCCGTTGCATAGGTAGCGACTGGAACCATATTCTAATCACCAGGGGAACTGTGGGCTCTTTATCAAAAGGATCTGCACATTTTCCAAGCCTAAATATAGGAGTCAATGATTATGTATACTCTCCAGCTTTTTCTCCATTCTTCGTTCTATTTTTTTTTTCCTACAAAAAGCAAAAACTTCTTCATTACCTGATCTAGTTATCATCAATTGATTTAGATTTCCTGGAGTTATAAGATCTTTAGATAATCGGATTTTCAGCGATACTAATATAATTTCAGAAGAGCCATAACGTTTAAATAATTGAGAGGAGCTTTCACTTCTGCCTGAAAATTTCACTTCCAGCGAGTGACATGTCAGCACAGCAGTGGAAATATGTCAGCACTGGAAATATGCTAGAGAAAGAATATTGTGGTGTTTTCATGAGGTGGTGCCCTTTATTTATTTATTTGTTCACTTTAAATTGTCAGTTCAATAGCATGAATATATATCAACCTACACAATACTTCCCAAGTTGCTTGCCTTTATTGCTTATGTTCCATTTTATTTGACAATATTCAGAGAATATTTACTGAGGGCCTGATGTGTCTCAGGCACTTTTTGGAATCTTTCCCACACATATTATATATTTTAAGTTTGGTTGGTTCTATATATGGTTAAACTGGGACATATTCCCATATGCTTTATGCATATTAGTGCTCATTAAATGTTTATTGAAAAGAATATAAAATTATTTTTTATATCATGATGACTACATAAAAAGCTTAAGAAAAAACAAAATTATAAATTCAAGTAGTATTTCACTAGCCCAGCTCTTCAAATATCCCTTTCACTTGGGCATAAATGATTTGGTTTCAGTAAGTTTCAACTCCTTTATATCATATAACAATTATACTTAAATGCTATATAGAGTACCGTGCATTTGTTAGAAAAATCATTGAGATACATAAAATGCCCATGATTTATGAAATAATGTCACAAAGTAAGTGTTGTTGCTGCTGAGACATTTATAAATAATACATAATCATCTTTTTATATCAAGCACTTAGCACAGTACCTTGCTCATAGTAGGTTTTTTCTTTTAAAAACAGCTTCATTTAGATGTAATTCACATGCCATAAAATTCATCTTTTAAAAATGTTCAGGACTTCCCTGGTGGGGCAGTGGTTAAGAATCCGCCTGCCAATGCAGGGGACACGGGTTCGATCCCTGGTCTGGGAAGATCCCGCATGCCATGGAGCAACTAAGCCTGTGCGCCACAACTACTGAAGCCCACGCACCTAGAGCCCATGCAGCAACAAAGACCCAAAGCAGCCAAAAATAAAAAAATAAAATAAATAAAATAAAATAAGAATGTTCAGTTTAGTGGTTTCTAGTGTACTCACAGAGTTGTGCAATCATCACCATAATCTAATTTTAAACATTTTCATGACTCCAAAAAGAAATCCATTCCCATTGGTAGTGACTCCCTGTTCCCCCTTCTCCCCAGTTCCTGGCAACTACTAATCTATTTCCTACCTCTATAGATTTGCCTATTCTGGACACTTCATACAAATGAAATTATACAACATGTGGCCTTTCGTGCTTGGTTTCTTTCATTTACAATAATGTTTTCAAGGTTCACCCATGTTGCAGCATGTATCAGTACTTCATTCTTTTTATGGCTGCATAGTATTTCATTGTGTGGATATACCACATTTTGTTTGCCCATTCATTAGTTGATGGACAACTGGGTTGTTTCCACTTTTTGGCAATTATGAATAATGCTACTATGAACACTGATATATACATTTTTGTGTGGACGTACATTTTCATATCTCTTGGTTATATGCCTAGCAGTGTAATTACCGGATCCTATGGTAATTCTATGTGTAAACTTTTGAAGAATCACCAAATTGTTTTTCAAAATGTTTTCAAAGTTCCATTTTAAAATTCTACAAGCAATGTATAAGGGTTCTAATTTCTCCACATTTTCACCAACACTTGCTATCGTCTGTCTTTTTTTATTTCAGCCATCCTAGTGGGTATGAGGTAGATCTCACTGTAGGTTTTGATTTGCATTTCCCTAGCGACTAATGATGTTGAGTATTTTTTCATGTGCTTATTGGCTGTTTGTTTATCTTCTTTGGAGGAATGTCTATACAAATTATGTGTCCATTTAAAAGTTGGGTTACTTGTGTTTCTACTATTGAATTATAAGACTTTTTAATACATTCTTTATATATTTCAAAGTCCCTTATCAGATATATGACTTGTAAATATAGTTTCCCATTCTTCTGTTTGTCTTTTCACTTTATGGTGTCCTCCGAAGCACAAAGTTTTTAGTTTTGATGAAGTCCAACTTACTATTCTTTTCTTTTGTTGTCTTTTTTGGTGTCACATCTAAGAAACAATTGCCTGATCCATGCGCACTGAGATTTCTGCCTCAAATTTCTTCTACGGATTTGATAATCTTAGCTCTTACTTTTGATCCATTTTAAGTTAATTTTTTGAAGGTCCAGCTTCATTCTTTTGTATGTAGATATCCAGTTGTCCCAGCACCATTTGTTGAAAAAGCTATTCTTTCTCCCATTGAATTGTCTTGCCACCCAGTCAAAGACAATTGATCATACACATATGGCTTTATTTCTGGACTCTCAGTTCTATTCCACCAATCTATATGTTTACCTTTATGCCAGTACCACACGGTCTTGATGACTGTAGCTTTGTAGTAAGTCCTGGAATTGGGAAGCATGAGTCTTCCAACTTTATTCTTTTTCAAGATGATTTTTCATATTAGGTTTGTAAATAAATGATGATTTAACGGGTGACTAAATGAATGAATGTTAGCTTCTTTTTTTTTGGCCACACTATGCGGCAAGCGGGATCTTTAGTTCCCCGACCAGGGATCGAATCTGTGCTCCCTGTAGTGGAAGCCTGGGATCTTAACCACTGGACCGCCAGGCAAGTCCAAATTGTTTGCATTTTTAAAAGTTTTATTTTGGTAGGAAGGGAAGAGGTTGGGAATTTTTTTTCTTTAAAGGAATGCAGCTAAGATACATACATACATGTATGTATCTTCAAAAAACATGCTGGGATTGGGTCCTATTTTACAAAGATGCCTTTAGTGGTTAGGTTTCTGCTGCTTGGCCTGCAGGACAGAATCTGTGTCTGAATTCCCTGTAATTGGCACCATGCTGGGAGCAAAGCTGGTGCTCAATAAATATTCATTGATTAAATGCCTTGTCCTTTTTGTTTTGTTTTAACCTATTGATTGTCTTGTTGCTAACTTTTGGTGGCTAGTTGCTGAAATTTTCTGTTTTTTCTAGCCTATTCAAGAAGCCTATTTTTCTAAACTTCTGCCAGTTTTCTACGTGGCACCGAAATATGCTAGACAGATGATTTTCCAGAAGACAATCATTAGGAATTCTTTTCAGATGGCACTTCAAGGAACTGAACTTGCCTCCCCCTCTTTCATACCCTAATCTCTTTGCTATCACTTTCAGGCCTTGCCTTCTCTTACATTCCAAGGGCAGAAAACAACTCCCATTTCCAAGACTGGCAATTATCCCTGCTTTGAGTCTCTTGAAGTACCACCTCCTCTAGGAAGATTTTCCAGACCAAGATACAGAGTGGATGCTGATTCTCACAGTGAATATGCATTGAGGTATATAGTCTACCATCCCCACACAGACTAAAAGAAAAAATTGAAAAAAGCGGCTTCACGTATATTAAAGTTTTGAATCTTCACATCTTTGTTGATATTTGTTCCTGTTTAAAAAAAAAAAAAGAAAGAAAGAATAGGCCCGAAAATGGTCGCACAACAACAAACCAAGACTTAATTGCAGTTTCAACCTTCTGCTGAAATGTAATCTTAATCATATATGGGAAAATAATCTGAAAAAGTATATATATATCTGAATCCCTTTGCTGTACACCTGAAACTAACACAACATTGTAACTCAACTATACTCCAAAATAAATAAATTAAAAAATAAAGGAAATAGCTATGAAAATTTTTTTAAAAATGTAATCTTAATCAACCGGTTTGGAATTATTCTGATCAGCAGCACTGAGCTCACCTGTCATGTAGGCCTTCTCCATTCCCCAGAGGAAGAAGCAGTCTGCATCATAAAACCCTCACCCGCCGCCACCCCACACCAAAAGTCCTGACCTAAAAATAATTCTTTCTTCTTTTTTGCTAATAACGCCCTTACCCCACCCTTTTTCCTATAAAAAAAACTTTCCATTTTCTACAACAGGTGGAAGCACCCTTCTAGCTGCTGGATGGGATGTTGCCTGATGGAATTAAGCCCGAATCTCTTAATAAAGCCAATCAGATCATCAAATTTACTCACGAATTTTTTTTGACATTCCTAATTTGGTACATCAGACCTAGCCTGTCTTCTGTGTACCTAGCCTTGTTTTTGTTTTTTTTTTTTCCCCTGTGTTTACTCCAGTCTGTTCAAAACACATTCTTGCTTTAGGATTTACATTTTTTAATAGTTTCCTTATCTCCCTCCATGCTCCTGTTTGCTAGCTCGGCTAGGCACACGATGGCTACTCAGTAAATACGATTTAGGGGTTATTTTATTGTTAATTGTTTTGTCTTCTGTTTCAGAACGCCAGCTACTGAAAGGCTACAGGTAGAGCTCAGGGTGAACTGCTGAATACACAGAGCAACAGATAACCCTCAAAGCAGTGATGAAATCTAAGTAATTTCCCTTTTATAGTTAGCTAGTGAGGTCTACAAGCTCCCAATGGGGTGTCACAGAAGTTGAAAAGACGGTTAGATTTTTAAGTGGTTGTTTTTCCTTCTGAGTTGATTTGCCTAACAGGTTCATGTGACCCGAGCAAACGCTGCTGGGATCAGGAAACCGGGATCGTAATTCTGGCTTCTCCAGTGTCTTGGGAACTCCTCTTCCATTAATTCATTCATTCAGTAAATATTAATTAGTTCCAACTACGTGCCAGGCTCTGTGCTAGGGTTCGTAATTCTAACACACCTTTGGTTTCCAAGACTAAGTCTTCCATTCATGGAATTTACGTTTCAGCGGAAGGGTCGGGGGAGGCGTACGCCACAACGTAAGCTATTTCCTCATCAGTAAAACGGTGGGACAGCTTCCTAGGTTCCCTTTGAACGTTTAGGGCCTGTTAGTTTAGCATGTGATCAAAGCTCAGAATATAGCAAGAGCTGCCTACTACTGTACAGTCAGTACACGGTTGATCATGTGCGTATTACGGCTTTCCTTTACAAACAGGGACAACTAACACAATTGGGTACAACTATGTTCAAAATTCTATTCAATTTCAACACATTCGCGATGCATCACGACCCTCTCTACTTTGCCTCTGACCCACGGTTAGCAGCTGCCCCTAGTTTCAAAAGGCTCTGTTAGGCATTTGGTATTTCGCCCGTCTTGTATTTGCTCGTCGTCACGGGTTAGGGCTGCAGAAAAGTTGGTTTCGGTTTAGCAGGGCAGCAAGGTGCTGGGGAGAAAGGGAGGCGTCACGCTACGTTAACAATACAACCCAAGGGACTGAATGAAGAAGACGGCAGTGGTGCTATGACCAGGCAGAGGCCGTGCAGGTTTCAGGGCAGCTCTCCGTTCTCCATACCGAAGCCGGAAGCTTCTTCCGAAACGCGCACTTTCAGCATTCTAGCCCGCCCCAAGCAGTGTCCATCCCGCCACGACCGCTGCAGCAGCGCAGAAAAGCGCGGCGTCTAAAACTACGGCTGAGGTGGGGCAGCGGCAAGGAGCCCCTTTACCGCACAGAGAGCTCCGACCCTCCGCGCTCTCCCGCCCGCGCGCCCGCGGGCCACGCCCATGACGTCGCCGAACAGGGCGGGGCGAGCAGGAGGGGCAGGACGAACCCCGGCGGTTGAATGGGGCGACGCGACGAGCCGCGCATTCCAGCGGGGGCACGTGACGCGGCCGCGCGGCCTGAGGTAAACAACCGCGGCCCCGCCTCCTGGCCCCTCAGCGAGCCGCGCGCTGCTCCTCGCCGGTGGGACGCGCTCCAGCAGGGCGGGCGGCTCCCTCAGAGAGTCCCCAGCGGCCGCCGCGGGCCGGAGCAGCGGCAGCGGGCGCACGCGTCCCGGGTCTGCGGGCCGAGCGCGCCGGCAGGGGTCGAGCGCGCGTCCCCTCCCCGCCCCCACCGCGTGCTGTGGCGCAGCAGGAATTTGGCGGGGCCCCGGGCACTATATGCGGCTCCTGACGCGCCGGCGGCCCTTTGGTCATTTCTATTCTCGGGGCACTGGGTCACCGCGCTCGGCCGGCCCCCTCCCCCGGGCCCGGAGGGTGTGTCCCCTCACCGGGGCTCGGCGCGCCTATAAGGGGCCGAGCGGCGGGCAGGGACATGCAGCTCTACAGCAGCGTCTGCACCCACTACCCAGCCGGGGGCCCGGGTCCCACGGCCGCAGCCACCGCTCCGCCCGCCGCCGCCGCCGCCGCCGCCGCCGCCGCCGCCGCCGCCCCGTTCAAGGTCTCGCTGCAGCCCCCGGGACCCGCCGGCAGCGCGCCAGAGCCCGATACCGGTGAGTGCCAGCCGGCCGCGGCCGCCGAGCCCCGCGAAGCCGCGGCCGCCCCCGCCGCCAAGATGCCCGCCTTCTCCTCCTGCTTCGAGATGGTGTCTGGGGCCGCCGCCCCCGCCTCGGCCGCCGCCGCCGGGCCGCCCGGCGGGTCCTGCAAGCCGCCGCTGCCGCCGCACTACACGTCCACGGCGCAGATCACCGTGCGGGCCCTGGGCGCCGACCGGCTCCTGCTGCGCGGCCCGGAGCCCGGCGCCGCGGCGCCCGCCGCCCCGCGCGGCCGCTGCCTCCTGCTGGCCTCGCCGCCCGGCGCGCCGGTCCCGCCGCGGCGGGGCTCCTCGGCCTGGCTCCTGGAGGAGCTGCTGAGGCCCGACGGCCCCGAGCCCGCCGGCCTGGACGCGGCCCGCGAGGGGCCCGACAGAAACTTCCGACTAAGCGAACACCGCCAGGCCCTGGCCGCCGCCAAGCACCGCGGCCCCGCGCCGCCCCCGGGGAGCCCGGAAGCCGGCCCCGGCCCGTGGGCCGAGGAGCGCCCGGCGGAGAGGAGCCTCCGGGGCTGGGACAGGGCCGGTGACCGCGGCGACCCTCCTCCCAGCGCCGACGAGCCGCGGCGGCCCGACCCGGAGGCAGAGGGGCCTCCGGCGCGGAGCGGCGAGGCGGTTCCGGGCGGCGCGGCCGAGGCGGCGATCGTCTCCAGGTCGGATCCCAAGGACGAGAAGCTGGCCCTGTACCTGGCCGAGGTGGAGAGGCAGGACAAGTACCTGCGGCAGAGGAACAAGTACCGATTTCACATCATTCCCGACGGCAACTGCCTCTACCGAGCGGTCAGCAAGGCGGTGTACGGGGACCAGAGCCTGCACCGAGAGCTGCGAGAGCAGACGGTGCACCACATCGCCGACCACCTCGACCACTTTAGCCCCCTGATTGAGGGCGACGTGGGGGAGTTTATCATCGCCGCTGCTCAGGACGGGGCGTGGGCCGGGTACCCTGAACTTCTGGCCATGGGGCAGATGCTGAACGTGAATGTACATCTAACTACTGGCGGGAGGCTGGAGAGCCCCACGGTGTCTACCATGATTCACTATTTGGGCCCAGAGGATTCCCTAAGGCCTAGCATTTGGCTCAGTTGGCTCAGTAACGGACATTACGACGCGGTGTTTGATCACTCCTATCCGAATCCGGAGTATGACACTTGGTGCAGGCAGACTCAAGTGCAAAGAAAACGCGACGAAGAACTCGCCAAGTCCATGGCCATATCCCTATCCAAAATGTATATTGAACAAAACGCATGCTCTTGAAGTGTCTGAAGCCCTCCACCCTGGGAAAATTGCAGACCTAATTTGTGTTTGGAGAATTACGTGAACTCTAATCAGGGTAATAGCACTTTTAAACTTTGAAGTAGATTTACTGTAGGTGTAATGCCTTAATCATGTTTTTGAATGTTTTCTCCTCAGAGCTGAAGGTTGCTGGGCACCTAAGTGATGTTTCATGATAGCTTTGGGTGATCCTACTGCTATTTATCATTTGCTGTATAAAGTTGGCACTACTTAATTTGCAAGCTGATTTCTCACAGTGTAAATTTTGTTCATTCCTGGTAATCTATTTTCTATAAAAATGTATTTTTGCACAACATTTTTAACAATTGGTGTATCTTCATCTATGACGTGTTCCATTTTGACACACAGCTTTCCGGCGTAAATCCAGAGAAGTGCTTTATATGAAGTTTATTATTTTGAACAGAGTTTGTGATTTAGTATTTTTTGTTGTTGAATTTGAAATTTACAGTTCGTAAGTAGTTACTTAAAATGGATATTGATGCATTCATATTACCAGATGATTGGCCCATTCCGTTTTGATGAAACAGATTTGTTGTTTGGAAAATCATTATTTTTCTAGAAATGGTCAACCTTTTAAAGAGAAAATACTTAAGGGGAGGTTATGGGAAGAATTTTTTTTTTCCTTTAAAGAATAGTACCAGCTCTTACTTGAATGAAAGTCTGATATTTGCTGATGGCAGAGTGATTATTCTGTAATCTGGTTGAGGTTTAGAATAGATTGTCTGGTGCTCTCAATTGTTTTTATTTATATTTGTCATTTTGTTGAAAAAATAATTGTAACGTGATAGAAGACTTTGTGACGAGATAAGCCTCCTGCTTTATATATAGCCTCTTGGATTCAACCGAGAGATTGAAAAACTAATGGCATAAATGCCCCCAACCAACCTTGGCAGTTATTTTCCAGCAGAAGAATACTGTCTTCATAGTCTATTCCTTTTAAATTCTTTCACAAGGCAAAATAGGATTGCCCTGTATTATGTACAAATAAAAATGTCTGTATACAAGAGCTTGTATGGTTTGCTGGGTCAAACATTGTTTCCAACCTAAAACCTATCTCATTTCCACTTTAACTACTTTTAGTCGTATTTATTAAGTAATGCAGTTTGTACTTTTTTATTTTGTAACATTTTGTGATTTTTTTGGTACAATATCGTATTTGTACAATTGAGCAATTCTCAGCTGATGGAATGAATGAATAAAATGTGTAATTTTACTTTTACGTCTTTTTGGCTAAAGTGATTTTTAAATGATAAAATGACATCTGTAGGAACCTTTCTTACATGTATACAATTTTTTTTCATGTGTAAAGATGTCAGAATTATGAGAGGTTTCTTAAGTTCTCACGTAAACAGGATAGGACAACCAGTAATTTCAGAGGATAAGTCTCAATGAAATGTAATATAAAGGTGGAGTAACTCAGGAAATTGCTCTCATTATTTCTCATTGTAATTCCTAAGACTATAGATGTACCAATGGCTAATGAACAGGGAAGTGCAAGTACTGTGTTAACCAGCACAGTGTCTAAGTATAGTTTTGTGTGCCACTCACTGTCAGCACAGATTTTAATGTTTTAAAGAGTGAACAAAGCAGTGGCCTTTACTTTTATCCAGTCTGGCCTCTTGAGATCAAGGGAATGCATTAATTTTAAGATGTGTTATCAGATTAGTTGAGAAGCCTGTCTGTCTGTATACATAATGCTGGTAGTGTCTGTATATATAGTGCTGGTATGCCTATTGCAGGATAAGCACAGCTAGTTTGGATTTTTTAGTTTTAAGTTGATGTCATGATTATAGACAATTGACTTTGAGTTCCTTGCTTGACTGTGGAAGGATGGTCAAGGACCAATGGAGGGACTTCCCTGGTGGCGCTGTGGTTAAGAATCCGCTTGCCAATGCAGGGGACACGGGTTCGAGCCCTGGTCCGGGAAGATCTCACATGCTGTGGAGCAGCTAAGCCCATGAGCCACAACTACTGAAGCCCATGTGCCCAGAGCCCGTGCTCTGCAACAAGAGAAACCACCACCATGAGAAGCCCACGCACCGCAACGAAGAGTTGCCCCCCTCACCACAACTAGAGAAAGCCCGCGTGCAGCAACGAAGACCCAACACAGCCATAAATAAATAAATAAATAAATAAATACAAGTGGAAGGATCCCATTGGTTATCAAGGAAAGGCAATTGGTCAAAGGTTTAAATGTTACCTAATCATGAATCTCTGGTTTTTAGGTAAGATAAGGTTTGCTTCATGGCTTCCCTAATTATGTAACTTGGGAAGAAAGAAATACTTCTATTTGAATTACGCAGCTAAATGTGGTTTTCCCCCTTTTCTCCACCTTATTTAGAGACGTATAAAATTTGGGGATGCTTAAAGTTTACAGAAGGAATGAATAGATTTGATTAGGTATAAGTTCCTAAAAGGCATCTGTAAGCCCATTACTATTTTGAGGAAACAGTTCCCTCTATGTTGTTCTGTTTCATTTTCAAATTAGGATCCCAAGTCCTTGATTTAGATTCCCAAGGAGGGTGATACGTTTAAATAAAATTCAGTGGGTCCCAAGATTGTATTACGTGGCACCATGTTATTTTGGTTGTCTTGCCTGAAAGGTTTATGTTTTTCTCATCCTCTTTCTATAGTTTTTCGTTGTCGTCGTTGTTCGGAAGAAATGTAATATTCGTCACTCCCTATGCTCCATGTTTATTTTCTACTGCCATACCAGTTTTGTTTGTAGTAGCAATTCTGGATCACCGAGGACTTGAACAGTGGAAGGTATGGAAATGTGGTTGACTCTGATTTCCTTTTAGCAGACAGATTTATTAAACAGTTCATTCCTTCAGTTACTCATATAGCAGCTAAGAGGCTCAAAACCGTGTGAAGGAAGCAGTTGATGCTATGAGCTAAAGTTTCTTTAGAGTTTACTCCCCCATAAATTATGATGGGGGAGTATAGAATCTAGAAGTAAATCCAATTGTGTTTTCAGGTAAAGTAGTATGAAAATCATGTTAGTAACTTAAAATTTTATTGAATGGGTACCTAGATAAAAACTATGAGACAAATAACTATTAGTGTGATTTTTTTTTTTTTAATTACTGTCATTTAAAAACTAAAATGGCCTAGTAGGTCAGGATTTCGGTGAAAACCTAAAACCTAATTCCTTGATCCTTTTGTTCATTTTTCACTCACATTTTTCTCTAAGATAAAACAGACTCATGGTAGCATTTTTAATTGAACTGAGTAGTAAACCGCTATTGATAAGTTGCAGGAGGGCATGTACCTGTGATTCTTCAGTTACATTTCTCTAAACTGGTAGTCCATATGCTTTATATAGTAACATTTCATTAGGCACAAAGCCTTTTCTCAGAAACCACATTTTATAGAGGAGAGGAAATGCATTAGCATCCTTTGAACATCAGAATTGGTTATCTTCAGCTTGGGTAAATATAGTCTTATACTGCAATGTTTTTGTCATAATTTTTGTACTGAAAAAAAAAAAGGCATCGAGATAATCTCACTACTTTATGTGGTTTTCCTCTTTCCCAAAGAGATGAGAAAGTTTAAACTCTAAAATTTTACCGTGCTATTCATTGTGCTCATATGAAGGAAGTGCATTGAGAATAAAAATAGATTTCAGACCTTTGGACATCGGATAAATTCATATGTAGGTAGTTGTAGTGGAATAATTCAAGAGTGTATCCTTCAAATGTGTAACGTATTCAAATTTAAGTTATTTGTCACATGAGATCATAAGTCCAGACCTTATTATTTATTTATTTTTAAATTTTTATTGGTGGATAGTTGATTTACAATGTTGTGTTAGTTTCAGGTGTACAGCAAAGTGAATCAGTTATACATATACATATATCCACTCTTTTTTTGGTGTTTATTTCTTTTGACATGCCTAGAGTGTCTATAACTATCTCAAAGAGGCACTGAGAAACTAGATGGCATTTAATTCAGTTTCATTCCCCGAATGTACTAAGTGCAATGGGCATGGGCTCTATTATGTTCCCTCATGAGTCTCCTGGGTTCCAGCCCAGTACCTAGCAGAGTAAATGTTCAGTAAATACTCACTGAATGAAGAAATTTTTTTTTAAATAAGGCATCTCATTATTATTTAACTTTGCATACCTTTTATTGAATGGGCCATATCTTTTTTTATATATAAATTTATTTATTTTGTTTATTTTATTTTTGGCTGCGTTGGGTTTCTGTTGCTGCACGTGGGCTTTTCTCCGGTTGCGGCAAGTGGGGGCTACTCTTCATTGCGGTGCGCGGACTTCTCATTGTGGTGGCTTCTCTTGTTGCAGACCACGGGCTCTAGGCACGTTGGCTTCAGTAGTTGTGGCACATGGGCTCAGTAGTTGTGGCTTGTGGGCTCAGTAGTTGTGGCTCTAGGGCGCAGGCTCAGTAGTTGTGGTGCACGGGCTTAGTTGCTCCACGGCATGTGGGATCTTCCCGGACCAGGGCTCGAACCCATGTCCCGTGCATTGGCAGGCGGATTCTTAACCACTGCGCCACCAGGGAAGCCCCTGAAGGAAGAAATTGAAGGGAAGTATGAGCTTGGGAATATTTAGTTGGTGGATGTGAAAATTAAAGATGATTTGACTCTACAATTACTGGGAATCATCACTGCCAAAGTAATTCTGAGCATTTTAAACTGAAGTAGTATAAAAAGAGTATTAAAGTATTGAATTCTATAGTGGGAAAAAATAGGTTTTGAAACCAGAAATAAGAATTTATTGATGTTATCTTTGTGTCATCTTCCAAATCTTGAGGCCTCAGCTCAGAAAGATTATTTAAAAGTAGAACTTCACTAATTTGAAGTGATTTTGAAGGTGTTGCCATATCCAAAGGGAGTTGCTCTGACTTGCTTTAAGGGTAACATCCAACCCAAGTCCAGTCTACAGCAATTCCTAGTTTTGCTATGTTTTCTTTCTGTGGCTTGGTTGGGGAAGAAATGTTGCACAGATTTCAAGCATGCTTTAGGACTGTTGTGTTCAATAGTCCTGGCTGCATGCTTATGCCATTGGTATGAGGCCTGGGCAAGTAGCATGAATCAGATCAAAACAGACCTATTGGGAGAAAAATCAGTGTATTTCTTCCTACTGTGAATTAGGCCAGTGGCAATAATTCTGTGAGTAATGTTTAGAGAGTTCACGGTCATCAGATTATTTGTAGTAAAATGTTATCTAGCCTGCTTTCTCACAAGTGAATTTTCTAAATAATTGAACAGTACATTTATGTGTAAAATAAAAAACAGAAAGACTGCTTTTGATAAAATTCTTTAAAAAGTAATCTATGGGGCTTCCCTGGTGGCGCAGTGGTTAAGAATTCACCTGCCAATGCAGGGGACACGGGTTCGAGCCCTGGTCCGGGAAGATCCCACGTGCTGCGGAACAACTAAGCCCGTGCACTACAACTACTGAGCCTGCGCTCTAGGGCCCATGCGCCTAGAGCCCGAGCTCCGCAACAAGAGAAGCCACCACAATGAGAAGCCTGCGCACCGCAGCAAAGAGTAGCCCCTGCTCGCCGCAACTAGAGAAAAGCCTGGGTGCAGCAACAAAGACCCAGTGCAACCAAAAATAAAGTAAATAAAATAAATAAATTAAAAAACCCACCATTCACTTTATAGCAGTATACCATATATACTTAATAAATATTTTTTTTAAAAAAAGGAATCTATGGTACACTTATTTGCCTTTGTAAAATAACAATACAGTTTAATCTTCCCTTAATGACTGAGGGGCCTCATGATGGCATGGGTCAATGGCCGTGAAGCCTTGGCAGATTGCTGAGATGTGACAGTCCCTTTGTACTTTAAAGGCTCTCAGAGAGTTGGGACTTTTATCTTTGTGTTTTATTCTTTCCTGTCTCCTCCCTCACTTTCTGATTGTTCCTCTCACCACTGTCTCTGTCCAGCCTTAATTCTCCATCATAATTTCCCATGTTGAATTAGAGACACCATCAAACATGCTTGTCAGAACTGACTCTAAGATAATAGGAAATGGGTTTCTCATTCGTGACCAGGATGCTCTGCTATGAGTAATGTGCTTAAGCTTTAGTTTTTGGTCAACCAGAGAGCTTTTTTGCCTTTGTCTTCTTCTTTGCATTCTTTAGTGGTATCCTGGAAATGCTGAATTTGTCTGATTAAGGGACTTGTGAATGTGTGCAGTGGCACATTAAAACAAAAAAACAAAACAAAACAACATGGGTTAGTTGTCCTAATCCTCAAAATTGGAGTTGACTTGTCATTGCCTGGTTAGTATTTTGCTCCATCTCTGGCATATGGAATCCTTTATAGCATGTACCTGCCATTGTCTTCCTTTTGCTTATGCATTTTTATCGATAGTGTTTATGTTTCCTAATGGTGTATTTTAAAAATATATCAAAGTTTTAACTTTTTAAATAGTCAAATCTTTTGAATTTTTGTGATTCTTTTTTTTCTTCCAGTTTTATTGAGATATAATTGACATACAGCCTTGTATAAGTTTAAGGTGTACAGCATAACGATTTAACTTACATACATCGTGAAATGATTACCACAGTAAGTTTAGTGAATATCCTTCATCTGATAGATACAAAATTAAAGAAATAGAAAAAATAATTTTTTCCGCTGTGATGAGAACTCTTAGGATTTCCTCTCAACAACTTTCATGTATAGCATACAGAAGTGTTAATTATATTTATCATGTTGTACATTACATCCCTACTACTAAGTTATAACTGGAATTTTGTACCCTTTGTCTTCATCCAGTTCCTCCTCCCCTGACCCCTGACCTCTGGTAACCACAAATCTGATCACTATCTTTGTGAGTTTGTTTGTTTGTTTTTGAAGTACAATTGACGTACAACACTATATTAGTTACTGGTGCACAACATAGTGATTTAATATTTCTATACCTTTCAAAATGATCACCATGATTAGTCTAGTTACCATGCTATGCATTTTTGTATTTAGTTTTCCAGTCCACCAAGATGTGCTAATGATGAAGTAATTCAAATATCAGGTCTTCATCGAAGACTCCAAATCACAGTACACATAGGTCTAGTACAAATAAGAATTTTTAAAAAATTTCCTCTCTCTAATACTTCTTTAATAAATGTATATTATGTCTGCATTGTGTAAATAAGTTAGTCTTCCTCATCCTGGCCTTCCCTTTCCTTGAAAGTAAAATTTTTTTCCTCATACTGATTACAATGGTTGAACAGGTTCAGTAGGCACCTTGCATTAGTATGCTGACAAATAGAATTTAGACAATTTTTGACAATAGACAATAGAATGACAATTTTTTAAATTTAATTTTTATTTTATATTAGAGTGTAGGTGGTTTACAATGTTGTGTTAGTTTCAGGCGTACAGCAAAGGGATTCAATTATACATCACTTCTCAGCCTTTTGGCTAAGATCAAGTGCAGTTATACTTATACATATATCCATTCTTTTTCAGATTCTTCTCCCATATAAGAATCTTCTCTCATATAGGTTATTACAGAATATTGAGTAGAGTTCCCTGTGCTAGACAGTAGGTCCTTGTTGATTATCTATTTTATATATAGTAGTGTGTATATGTTAATCCCAAACTCCCAATTTATCCCTCCCCCCACCTTTCCCCTTTGGTTACCATAAGTTTGTTTTCAAATAGACAATGACAATTTGAAAAAAGTCCAGTGGTATATGTGCATTTTTATATTTTAAAGCAGTTAAAGTAGAACCCTCTCCCTTTCTTCCCACTCCCTGCCCTACTCCCTCCCAGCCTTTTTATACTTTGAACTGGAATGATTTTAGGAAGTGTTGATGTCAAGTAGATTGGCAATGTGTAGAGAGGCAGTCTCAGTGATTTTACTTGAAGTAATGATTGAGTCTAAACGAATGTTCCACTTAGATTGGAAGTTCTCTGAATAATTTTAGCAATGGACTATGTGGTTGCATTTCTTAGCTTATCAAAGTACAACAAAGTGGTGTGCAAAATAGGTAATTGTGGAGGGAATTTATGCCAATGTGTCACAGAACACCTGTGCAGCCAATTTGTAAAATAAACTCAAATAAGGCTTTCAGTTCTAATGACAAACAGGAAACATTCACACTTTTTGTTTCTTGCAGTGAAATTTGAGCTATACTTGTGATGTAATAGGAATGGAAGAAGTAGAACACAGTCAGGAAACACTTGGCTGTCATTTCACTGCCTTTGCCATCTTCTTGAAAAGTGCAAACCTGGGGGAATAAACAATTATGCTTTTTACTTTAAACAATGCTCATGTCTCTATAAACAGTAGGTGTCTGAGACAGACACCCCAGTAATTCCAGGTATATACAGAATTCCCCAGTAATTCCAGCTTATACAGAATTCCAGGACAAAGAAGAGATTTAAGATGTATGTTGAACTTTTCCATAGAAGATAGTTCTCTGACAGATTTTTCATTACCTTTTCATTTTATTGATTGACTGTTGGCAGATGTCACTACTACTCAGAATTGTGGCAATTTGTAAAGAGATGGCTGTAGTGATTTAGAAAACAATTTGACCCTACAGGAATAGACAGCATAATTTTAACAGTTAAGCTAAGCTGTTGTAATAAAAGAAATTAAGAAGAAAATTCTTTAAAAAGAAAATTATAATATTGAAGTATCTGGGAATAAAGTGAATAAAATATACATTAACTTGTTTTACATTATAAAGATATAAAAGTAGAATTAATAGTTGCCATAATTTAGGGTTCCTGATCAGCTCCTCAACAATGTGTTTGCCACAGATTAAATATATACATGTTGCAAAGCCTTCCCTATTTTGAGAAGGCTGCTATTTTTCTATTTCTATTCTTAATTGTTCTTTAGTATATCAGAAATATCTCGATAATCTGGCCTTCAACACAAGCCTTGGTTTTCTTCAGAAAGTATGTAAAACTTTTTCCTTTTTAGGTTTTTATGGATCATGCTTCTTTAGGATGTTGCTGGTTTTACTTTTCCCTCTTTCTCTATTTTTTTAGAAATTAATTAATTTTTGGCTGCGTTGGGTCTTTGTTGCTGTGTGTGGGCTTTCTCTAGTTGTGGCGAGCAGGGGTTACTCTTTATTGCGGTGCACGGGCTTCTCATTGCGGTGGCTTCTCTTGTTGCGGAGCATGGGCTGTAGGTGCACGGGCTTCAGTAGTTGTGGCAGGCGGGCTCAGTAGTTGTGGCTCACAGGCTCTAGAGCTCAGGCTCAGTAGTTGTGGCGCATGGGCTTAGCTGCCCTGCGGCATGTGGGATCTTCCTGGACCAGGGATCGAACCCGTGTCCCCTGAATTGGCAGGTGGATTCTTAACTACTGCGCCACCAGGGAAATCCCCCTCTTTCTCTATTCTTGAATTATTTTTCTTTTATATTGTCCTGCTTGGTTTTCTTTTAGAATAGTTTTATGTGGTCTACTCTGCTTAAAATTAAGTGGTCTTTCCTAATTTTCACTAATTTACTAAGTCTTTAAAAGAAAATAAGGAAACTTCACCTCAGCCGCTAAAAAAGAAAACAAACAAACATACCATTAGTGGGTACTTAGTGGGCTAGAGGCTCCATATAATAGTCATATTTATAATTTAAGGATGAGGCTTCCCCTCTCAAGTTAAGGTTAATAAGAATATTCATATACATGGGTCAGAGCAGCCGACTGCAAAGATAACTCACCCCAAGAGATGGTCACTAAAGTTCTTTTTGAGCAGGATGGGGTGGTTCTTCCAGTTAAGTCAGGGCAGCTGTACTACAAGCATATTCTTAGCAGGAGTAATCAAAATTGATATAAAGAAAGCTATAACTGACCCAAGTATCTATATCCAAATTATCTATCTATATGTCTGTCTGTCTATCCATCCTGTTGCAGGAATGTACTGTCACAAGAGAAGAGTGGTGGTCTGTATGATGTCTAGAGAAAAGACAGCCAAGGAACACAGATGGCAATACATGGGTCAGTGTATCTCTACTTTTATTGAGGTGAGAAGGTGCTCTGGGCAAGCCATGCTAATGTGCTGAATAGAGAAGAAAAATAAAGGAAAATAGTTCTTGGAAATAGGAAGTAAATATTCATTGAATAATATTGCATGAAACAAATTCATTCAACAAATATTGACTGCCAGGAGTAGGTACTGTGCTAAGTACTGTGTAAACTCATAGGTTATATGGTAGATCTTTAATAAATAGAGACTATAATAATCGTATCTTGCACAAATTATTTTGCTCATTAAGAAAGGTCTTTGGAGTCAAGTTGGCTGGGGTTCAAACTGAGGCATTTTACATCCTATCTAAAGCAAAAAAGGGACACTGACAAATGAAAAAGAAACAGCAAGTGGAAAGGAAAAACAAAGGAGACAGAATGCAGTGAATGGAAGAAAAGCTAAAATAAGAAAAAAGTAAATCTATAATTGATATCTTCAGAGAGATAAGATCAAGATCCTGGAGAAGGAATTGCTATTTTTAGAAAGAACTCTTGTGAATTAAAAATAGCACAGCTGAAGTTAACTAATAGCACAGGTGAAGTTTGGAAGATAAATTGGAGGAAATCTCTCAGAAAGTGGAACAAGGAGACATGGAATGGAAAATAGGGACAAAATAAGAAAATGAGATTAATCTTGGAAGCCCAATATTTGACTAATAGGTTTTCCAGAGGTAGAACAAAGACAATGGTTGAGAAGAAAGACTATACAAAAGATTTCCCAGAACTCAAGAATAGTCGTCTCCAGATTGTAAAGTCCCACAGAGTGTCCACAGGGTCTTTGTGGACAGCCATACAAGTGTGTCTATGGATTAAGATGAGATTAGTGCTCCCTAAAGTGGTGCAGTGCACAACATGTACAACTGTGTGTGGCCACCAAATGAATGCAAAAAGACCCATGCCACAGCATTTCAACTAGAAATTTCAGAGTATTAGGCATAAAAAAATAACCTCAAATCCTTCAGAGAGGAAAAATAAGTCACATCCAGAACCTTAGAACAAGAATGGCATCAGACTTCTCAAGAGAAACATCGTAACAGAAGACCATGGAAAAATGCTTTGCAAATTCTGAGGGAAAATGATTTCCAAGCTATAATTCTATACCTAGCTATATCAGTTAGTATTCTTAATTGTCAACAGCAGAATCTATATAGTTAGTTTAAGCAGATAAGAAATTTATTGACTTCAGATTGCTTAGGTGGTTTATGGAATTTTCTGGTGAGCCAGAGAATGCAGGCTTGTATACCAAGGTGCCAGGTCCACACCCAAAGACCACTGTGGGAGCTGCACTTGAGAAGACATCTCCACTACCACACCTGGCACAGACAGCACAGCTGGCTGCATGATGAAGAAGCTTCACTCTTGAGCCATCCCTCCCCTCCAGACTAGATGTCTCTATTTCCATCATTTTCCAAAAAGATGGATTCTGCAAACAACTACTATCTCACGTTGCTTACTTCTGAACTGAAGTCTCATAGAGGTATGTGTCATTAGAAGAGCTTAGGCTGCATACCTCCTTCTGCCAACCCCAGTAGCAAAAGAGCACATTCAACATTCTACCTTGGAAAAGTGAGACTCAATGTGTGGGAAATTTACCAAGGGAAGGTGATTAAAAGATCTTGGTTGGTATGGAAAATAAACAATATTTACTACACCCACCAAACTATTAAGAATGAGGGTAGAATAAACATACTTTCAGACATTCAAGTCTCAAAACAACGTACCACCCCCTCAACTTTTCTCAGAAATCTGCTGAAAGAAGTTCTACCTACACGAGGCTGTAAACCAAGGAAAATTAAGACACAGGATCCGGGAAACAGGCATCTATCTCAGATGAGACAAAGAGAATCCCCATCATGGTGGTGGCAAGAACCTTCAAGTTAAAGACTGGGCAGCGGGTCAGCCTGGAGCAGGAGGACTCTGGGCTTCAGGAGGCCTGGCTGTACAAAGACAGTTTACCTAACGAGTGTGAGTGTTGTTGGTGGGGATCGACACTGTGTCGAATAGTTTTGGGATAGGCCAGTGAGAGGAACAGAAAACTAAGCAAATGGAAGAAAAGACAATTACTACTTTTAGGGCAAACGAAAAGTTATACAAGGAAAGGAAATATAACCAAAACCCATTAAGTATGTGTATTGAACTGTGAAAGATAATTTCATAATCATATACACCCTGAATATTGATTTAGCAAAAATGAAATATGTAATTATATTGAGAATGGAGGGGGAGTATGTGTATGTGTGTGGGGTGAGGTAAGAGTTAAATTCTTGTTTTCCATAGTAGAAAATTAATATATAATATCTAAAAGTAAAAATCAAGAAGAATTTAAGTATTTCTATTAAACTTAATGGTACCATGTGTGTATATGAATATAAATTACATTTATATTAATAATTCACATGACTATAATATAAGCACATTATTTTGTTTTATTTATTTATTTATTTATTTTTGGCCTTGCTGTATGGCTTGCGGGATCTTAGTTCCCCGACCAGGGATCGAACCCGGGCCCTTGGCTGTGAGAGCATGGAATCCTAACCACTGGACCACCAGGGAATTCCCTAAGCACATTATATTAAAATATAGAGGCAGAAAAAGACCTGTATGCAGAAAACTATAAGATACTGATGAAAGAAATCAAAGACGACACAAACAGATGGAGAGATATACCATGTTCTTGGACTGGAAGAATCAATATTGTGAAAATGACTATACAACCCAAAGCAATCTACAGATTCAGTGCAATCCCTATCAAATTACCAATGGCATTTTTCACAGAATTAGACAAAAAATTTTACAATTTGTATGGAAACACAAATGACCCCGAGTAGCCAAAGCAATCTTGAGAAAGAAAAACGGAGCTGCAGGAATCAGGCTCCCTGACTTCAGACTATACCACAAAGCTACAGTAATCTACACAGTATGGTACTGGCACAAAATCATGGAACAGGATAGAAAGCCCAGAGATAAACCCACGCACCAATGTTCACCTAATCTATGACAAAGGAGGCAAGAATACACAGTGGAGAAAAGACAGTCTCTTCAATAAGTGGTGCTGGGAAAACTGGACAGCTACATGTAAAAGAATGAAATTAGAACACTCCCTAACACCATGCACAAAAATAAACTCAAAATGGATTAAACACCTAAATGTGAAGCCAGGCACTACAAAACTCTTAGAGGAAAACATAGGAAAAACACTCTCTGACATAAATCGCAGCAAGATCTTTTATGACCCACCTCCTAGAGAAATGGAAATAAAAACAAAACTAAACAAATGGGACCTAATTAAACTTAAAAGCTTTTGCACAGCAAAGGAAACCATAAACAAGACGAAAAGACAACCCTCAGAATGGGAGAAAATATTTTCAAATGAAGCAACTGACAAGGCATTAATCTCCAAAATATACAAGGAGCTCATGCAGCTCAATATTAAAACAAACTACCCAATCCAAAAATGGACAGAAGACCTAAATAGACATTTCTCCAAAGAAGACATACAGATGGCCAGCAAACACTTGAAAAGATGCTCAACATCACTAATTATTAGAGAAATATAAGTCAAAACTACAATGAGGTATCACCTCACACTGGTCAGAATGGCCATCATCAAAAAATCTACAGACAATAAATGCTGGAGAGGGTGTGGAGAAAAGGGAACCCTCTTACACTGTTGGTGGGAATGTAAATTGATACAGCCACTATAGAGAGCAGTATGGAGGTTCCTTAAAAAACTAAAAATAGAACTACCATATGACCCAGCAATCCCACTCCTAGGCATATACCCAGAGAAAACCATAATTCAAAAAGATACATGCACCGCAATGTTCACTGTAGCACTATTTACAAAAGCCAGGACATGGAAGCAACCTAAATGTTCATCAACAGAGGAGTGGGTAAAGAAGATGTGGTACATATATACAATGGAATATTACTCAGCCATAAAAAGGAACGAAATTGTGTCATTTGCAATTGTGTCATTGGACCTAGAGATGGTCATAAGTGAAGTAAGTGAAGAGTGAAGTAAGTCAGAAAGAGAAAAACAAATATCGTATATTAATGCATATATGTGAAATCTAGAAGAATGGTATAGATCTTATGGTATAGATGATCTTGCAAAGCAGAAATAGAGACACAAACTTAGTGAACAAATATATGGATACCAAGGGGAAAACGGGGCGGGGGATGAAATGAGAGATTGGGATTGACATATATACACTACTGTGTATAAAATAAATAACTAATGAGAACATATTGTACAGCACAGGGAACTCCATACTCTGTGGTGACCTAAATGGGAAGGAAATCCAAAAAGGAGGGGATATATGTATATGTATGGATGATTCAATTTGCTGTACAGCAGAAACTGACACAGCAGTGTAAAGCAACTATACTCCAATAACAATAAATAAATAAATATTAATACACACACACACACAGAGAAAATAAAATATGGAGGCAAATACCAGAATAAAGGTTAAAAGAGTGAAACTAGTTACCTCTGGGGAGTGGGAGGGTTGTAGCAGGGACAGTTGTTTTCCATTTTAAACTATTGAGCTATTTGATTAAAAAAATATGTAAATAATAAAAATTACAGAGTAAATTCAATATATTAAAGATTCTTGCAAGCTCCATGTCGCAGATTCTAGCTCAGTGCTGTTTTTTTGTTTGTTTGTTTTATTGAAGTATAGTTGATTTACAATGTTGTGTTAGTTTCAGGTGTACAGCAAAGTGATTTGGTTGTATGTATATTTTTTTCAGATTATTTACCATTATAAGTTATTACAAGATATTGAATATAGTTCCCTGTGTTATACAGTAAATCCTTGTTGCTTATCTATTTTACGTATAATAGTTTGTATCTGTTAATCCCATACTCCTAATTTATCCCTCCCCCCATTCCCTATGGTAACCATAAGTTTTTCTGTGTCTGTGAGTCTGTTTCTGTTTTGTATATAGATTCATTTATATTATTTTTTAGATTCCACATATAAGTGTATCATATAATATTTGTCTTTCTCTGTCTTATTTCACTTAGTATGATATTCTCTAGGTCCATCCATGTTGCCGCAAATGGCATTATTTCATTGTTTTTTATGGGTAATATTCCATTGTGTCTCTTAATCCCATGTGCCTATCTCACTTCTCCCCTCTTCCCCCTCCTCACTGGTAACCACTAGTTTGTTTTCTGTATCCGTGAATCTATTTCAGTTTTGTTATATTCACTAGCTTTATTTTTTAGATTCCACATATAAGTGATGACATAGAGTATTTGTCTTTGTCTGACTTATTTCACTTAGCATAATACTGTCTAGGTCCATCCATGTTGCTGCAAATGGCAGTATTTTATTCTTTTTATGGCTCAGTAATATTCCATTGTTATACCACATCTTCTTTACCTATTCATCTGTTGATGGACACCTAGGTTGCTTCCATATCTTGGCTATTGTAAATAATGCTGCTATGAGCATTGGAGTGCATGTATCTTTTCAAATTAGTGTTCTCATGTGCTTTGGACATATACCCAGGCGTGGAATAGCTAGATCATGTGGTATTTCTATTTTTAGTTTTTACAGGAACCTCCATACTGTTCTCCATAGTGGCTGCACCAATTTACAATCCCACCAGCAGTGTACACGGTTTCCCTTTTCAGGGAATGATTTTCCTTGATGTATCTTGGCTTAAGATATAATTTTGTGTTTTTTCTTATAGAATTAAACATGCTCATTATAGAAAATACAAATATCTTAGATATGTTTTGGTAAGATCCCATGGGATAATTCTGCTAGAAGTGAAAGGGTTTGGGATTTGAGATCAGAGCTGTATTAAGACCTTGCCACTGGAAGTGTGTGTGACTTTAGACAGGGAGAGAGTTCCTTATTCTCCCCGAACTTTGGTTGATGTCTTCACCTTTTAAATTGGGTGAATATGGTTGACACCTTTTGGGTTTCTCAGTTCTCACCCCCTTTCTCTGGAAACTTCCCTTTGCCCTTGTCCATTGGAATCAACCACTGGCAAGACTTCCGCCCCCCCCCCTCATGGCTGATTCTACCTAGGTGTGCACGTCTGATTGCAGCCAGACTCAGTTTCTTTCATTTGGAAATTTGGCACATCTGTGGGCCTGGAATAGTAACCTTTGAATTTAGGGGACCATATGTGTAATCTCTTCCACAGAGTCCTGGAGGAGCAAAGAAAGTAGGGCGTTTGCAGAAAGAGAGAAGCATGAAGTAATTGTGCAGAGAGATCTGGGTGATATATGGAGAGAGAGTCCTGAGATTTTCATTTTCTGACACTGACCCCTTTCGAAGGCCCCACTGCCTTTCTGCATCCTTGTAATAAATTAACCTTTTTCCCTTAAGCTGTTTCAAGTTAGTTTTCATTACTTACAAATTGAGTCTTATTTCACGCAGGATAAACGCAGCTGTCTGTAGAGCTTATGCACTCCCCCATATTGCCTGGCCCTACCTCCACACTTGGACTTTGGTCCTTGCTCTGTGGATATTTCACCCATCACCTCGTCTCCTTGCACCACTGGCTGCCCTCACCTCCTCTGCAGTGTGGCTTCAGCATGGCACCCATCATGGTGGGAGTTGTAGTGGTTTCAGTGACATTGGATTGGAGCCCAAGGAGTATAATACAACTTCTTCCGCTTCTTCTGGACTCCAAGGAAACACTGAAACATAGATCAGAGGATCTGGCTTCTCCAGCACCTACTTAACGGGCTAGTAACCCAATCTGGAAGCGTGGTATAGTCCATCAGTTGGCTTTTGCTACAAAGCCCCAAACTTAATGGTTTTAAACGACAAACACTTATTTCTCACAATTCTAAGGATGATCGGGCCGTTCTTTTAGTCTGGGCTCATCTGGGACTGGCTGATGTAGAATGGAGTCACAGGTCTGTTGGTTGGCAGGCTGATTGGTCTTGTTGGGCAGCGGGGCTTCACCCACATGTCTGGCAGTTGGGTCAGTGTCAGCTGAGACAACTTCATGAGTGTCTCATCACCCAGCAGATCAGCCCAGGGTCATTTTCATGGTGGCAGAAGTTCCCAGCAGTAAGAGAGGGCAAGCCCGGATGCTCAAGCACTTTTCAAGTTTTCTGTTCAGCATCATATTTGCTAATGTCCCCTTGGCCAAAGTCACATGACCAAACCAAGGTTCAAGGGCTGGAGAAATAAATTCCTCCTCTTTTTTTTTTAACATCTTTATTGGAGTATAATTGCTTTACAAAAATTCCTCCTCTCGTTAGGAATTGCTGTGCATTCACATTTCGAAGGGCCATGCAGTCAGGAATGGGAGGAATTACTGCGACCATTCTTGCAAACAATCTACCGCAGGGTGTTAATGCCTGCTTAGGGTGAACTTTGACACTAGAAGGTAGAACGACAAGCTCCACAGGCCAAACCCTGTCTCTCTTCTTCTTCCCCAGTGGACTATTCTGAGGTGCACTGGTTCCACATACTCACCTTGGAGATGTCCTGGGTGACCGTGCAGCTGTCTTGGGAGATTTCCTTCCTCCCTTATTCCTCATTCCCTCCACTTGCTGCCCTGGTATTATACTCGCCCACAAAGCATTGCAAAGAGGGTTTTATTCAGCTTTGTTTCATAGGTATTCTGAGTTAAGACACTATTATATCAGATTCTTGAGAAGATTAAAGGGTATATGTTTCTGGGATCTACTCTATAAATTGTAACTTTTATTATTCTTATTACTAACAAAAATATTTCACAACAGTAAAATCTGAATGAACTTTAAGAGCTGTTATTATATAGGCGACATTCTCAAATCACACTGTGGCAAAATTAGAAATTAGTAAGTTTAAAGAAAACACAACCTGATGGAAATAAACAAGCAAACAAAAGACGAAACCCACAAAGGCTCCTATATAGTATCTGGTCAATAATACAAACAACAGACTATTTACAAAATAAATGGAAAAAATAATATTTAAAAATCTCCATGGGGACATCCCTGGTGGCTCAGTGCTTAAGAATCTGCCTGCTAATGCAGGGGACATGGGTTCGAGCCCTAGTCCAGAAGATCCCACATGCCACAGAGCAACTAAGCCCCTGCACCACAACTACTGAGCCTGTGCTCTAGAGCCCACGAGCCACAACTACTGAAGCCCGCGTGTCACAACTACTGAAGCCCATGCGCCTAGAGCCCGTGCTCTGTAACAAGAGAAATCACAGCAATGAGAAGCCCACGCATTGCAACAAAGAGTAGCCTCCGCTTGCTGCAACTAGAGAAAGCCCGTGTGCAGCAGAGAAGACCCAATGCAGCCAAAAATAAATAAATTAATTTATTTTAAAAAATTTATATAAAAATAATCTCCATGGTATGTAGCCAGAATTATTCACATGATTAAATTCCTTATTCTTATTGATAAACAAACAAAAAAGAAAACAAAAAGACATAATGTATTTGACTTAAAATTTCAGAGAAAAGAACAAAAACATACCCAAGGAGAGAGACAAACAAGATAGTGGGGGTGTGCGGGAATCCGCTTTTAGTGGCTAATGAGAGCTGCTTTTTCAGTTTTCAGGAACTTGGTGAAGTGGTTGTTAAACTCAGGCATTATTTAAAATTGCATTATATAAACTTAAATCCACTGTATAAAAAACAAAAGCAATAAATACTCAAGTCATCACTTCCTATTTTACTCCATTTCACTATTGTATATGGCCTTGAGTTCATTTATGTCTTTGGATATGCATGGTGGAAATACGATGTAATAGTGTCCTACTGAGCTTCTATTCCCAATTCTGCATTCACTGATATCCCATTGGTGGCTGGAAATCAGCCACGGTGGAAGTATTTACACCACAGTATTTGGCAGTGCTACCAATCAGAGTCATTGCTGTCTCCTCCTCCTCCTCCTTTTCCACAGAGCTGTTGTTAAACATTTACCAGCTTACCACTGACCAGAGGTAAATAATCTTTTTTTAAGGAACATGAATTTTCCAGCGTGAGAGTAGCAGAAAAATGAAGATAAAGCATTAAAATATTTATAAAGTTTGCACTCATTTCAGTGCTCTGGGATGCTCTAAATCTCAGGGATACATTTCTTTGGTTGGGATGCTTGCAGTTAAATCAGTTCTAATTAATGCAAGATGGACCTTAATACTCAAGAGTGACCCAGATCTCAAACTGTTTCTCTGGATTGCTGATGAGTAAGGACTGGTAATGAGTAAGTAACTATAGATGTTTCTAGCCAAGTCTCTGGGTGCCTCTGGGCTATCCAGGATCTAGAAATGGGGGAAATGTACAGATGTATAAATATGGATTTTGGTCAAATGAAATACTCTTATACATTTTTTTCTATAAAGCATGAGAAAAATTTAACTAGGTTGTTGACTATTAGTGAAAAAAATAATGTATAGCAACAGTGATTAAATCTCTTTTTCAGTATGGGGGTTATTTTCTTTGGATTCGAAATAATTCTTAGTAAAAAATTCTTTGCAGCAATTTGTGTTAAAGACATTTTAACCTGTAAGCTTAGTTTGAAAAATAAATTAATGTTAATTTAAAATAGAGAATTAGGTTAACAGTGTTGGCTTGAATAAAAAACAGTGTGAGCCGGCATATGGTTCCATTAGATACCAGTAGTTTATTCCTGTTTGTTTTTTCAAATTCACTTTGAATTAAATTTGGGAAGAAAAGGTTCTCTTACTTCACTTTGTATACCTGATTAAGTTTTCTTTAAGTTTCACCATGTTAACATTTAAATGTAACACAGAAATGGATTTTTGGAGGAAGAGAAATTGCAGCATTATGAAAGTTAACTGACACATTTTCTCCTTTATGCCCAAGTTGTGTTATGCTCCTGGGAAGCAAAGAAAAATATATTAGAGCAATTTACCCCTATATGAGAAGTATTATTTTTGAGCAGGCTATGCCTCAGTTTCTAAGAACTACTCAATTTGTGCCCAAGTTTCTTGTGGCCTATAGTATATATTCCATCTTTTAATTTCCTCACTTGATTTTTTTTTAAATTACTATTAGACTTTAGATTTTTTTTTTAAACCAAGACTTTTCCTTATGATAGTGATTATTTTAAAAAATTCTCTTTAAATAATGGTAAGATTTATTTTCAAAGCAGTTAGATTTTCAACTCGAAAACAATACATTTCCAAAGATGTCAACGAACCAAGTCTGACATCTGAACTTTCCTTTTAATTTGTTCTTGGCATTGTTGGCTCTTATGCATTCCCTGGGTTTATTAGAGCATGTGAAGCTCTTGTGACCCTCAGTTGATGTAATAAAACTCGTTAATGTACATTTGTCTTATTGTTCTGCACATTTGCCAATTCTGCACACTCGAGTCATTCAGATCTAAATTTAAAAGATTATATTTTGAAAGTAACAGACTGAATGATCCTGTCTAAATATATTAAAATATTTAAGCATCTGGATTTACTTTCAGTCTAGATTAAAGATCTCTGGGAAATAGGACTCTAGATTTTTTTCATTTGCCTTTGAGAGATAATCTAGCTGACTTATAATATATATGAAAGTGGAGTTTCAGGCTGAATGGGATCTAGTGAGAATCGGGCTACTCTAGCAAACAAAATAGGAATGAAAGAAAGACACTGTGGATCATACCTCATCCTGGATCATGAAAATATATCACTGATCTGATTAGGTAAGAGCTCAATTTGAGCCTTTAAGCATGATTTGAAGAGTCTCCTTCGAGAATCCAGATAGCTCTTTCACCTGCCAAACCAAGTATAAATAAATATTAGTTAAATAAGAGATAGGTAAGAAAATCATAATCTAGAATAATAGTCTATGTTTTCAAACTAAACTTATATTTTTACCTGAAATCTTTTACTTTTCTAAATGTAAATTTAAGTAACAATCTGGGTTACTTTACTCTGGGATTTACCCAAGTAAAATTGAGGGCTTTATCTGCAGTCTATTTTTGTATCACGATAATTTACCCACTGGGGGACTCCCCTGGTGGTTCAGTGGTAAAGAATCTTGCTTACAATGCAGGGGACAGGGGTTCGATCCCTGGTCAGTGAACTAAGATCCCATATGCCGTGGGGCAACTAAGCCCCGTGCGCCACAACTACTGAGCTCGCACACCTCAACTAGAGCTGGTGTGCCACACGCTACAGAACCCACACGCTCTGGAAACTAGAGAGAGGCCTGTACACCATAGGGAAAGATCCCGCATGCCTCAGCGAAGATCCCGCATGCCGCAACTAAGACCCAACGCAGCCAAAAATAAAATATAAATAAATAAATAATAAATTAAAAAATAAATTTACCCATTGGAAGCAAGTTTGACATCTTGAGGATAAAGCAGTGTCTTCTGATGAGGGTTCCCACAACAGAATTCGGCACTTTAATAAGCCTGCCCGTTGACCAACTGAAATCCAGTAACTGAGTAATGTTTGTCAGCTATTCACAGATCATGCCTGTACTGACATTTCTCAGTCTTTTAATCTGACTAACTGCTGACTATTGAGTTCATTAAATGCACTTGTAGATCAAAAATGTAGTGAGTTTAGCAAAATGACAAGCAATGACTGTTTACTTAAATTCTAAAAGCAGATTCTTTTAAAAAAATACCTTTTGTATGAATTTTAAAGAACCTCTCATTGATGTTATGATTAATTAACAATCAAATCTGTCATCACCAGAAGAGCTACTACTACTTGATTGATTTTAACTAATAGATATCAGCCAACTGATGATCCTTAGTACAAACATGATGCCCTCATAGAGTATACTATTTGGCTAATATATTCTGGATATTATGGCAGGATTTTGCATTCAGTTGTCAGCCAAAAAAAGAAAAACTAAGAGTCTTTCACAAAATACCAAAAGGGGTTGGGTGGGAGTGGAGTGAACTTTCTTTGCTTGAACACAGCAGAGATAAAGATGAATAATAGACATGTTTACCTGCACCGACGACCAACTAGTTGCCATTCAGATGAACACATGAAAATAAATTTGTTATGTTCTGGCACTATGTTTTTGGGAAACTGATTTCTATCTGAAAAGTTAAGAAAGTGTTATTCATTCATTTATTCAACAGATATTTATGCAATGAGATACTATGTGAGTGGAGATGTGGGCAGAGGACAGGCCATATAGAGTCTTGTAGGCTATGGCAAGGAGTTTGGACTTTATAATCAGCAAATCAGGAAGAAGTTGAAGGATTTTATATTTTATTTTTCCTCCATCACTCAGGGCTCCTCTCTCCCAGCTCCGTCAGGGCTCCTCTCTCCCCCGCCACCTCCCTCAGAGCTCCCTCCAAGAAGTTGAAGGATTTTAAATAGGACAGTAAAAAATAAAACCTTTGACTTAGTGTCTAGAAATATCACTGTGCTGAGTAGAGAATAAACTGCAGTAAGGTAAGAGGAAGGGGCTATTGCAATAGTCAGGGCAAGAAGGCTGGCAGCGTGAATCAGATGAGGGGCAATGACCACGGAGAGAAGCTGACCGACTCAGGTTGTATAGGTCCAGAAACTGGTAGTGAGTGAACAGAGAATCTGAGCTCCACCCAATACCTAGAGGTATTTTTCTTAGGTGAAAGGTGATCTTTACCCTCTTTTATTTTTCACCTGAAGTTTTGGAAGAGATCTATACATCATTGCCATCTCATCTATCTATAGTAAGACAATGAACAGAAGTATACTACTGGGTATGCAAAACAGACAACAGAACCTATAGACTCATTAAATATTAAACATGATGTCCTGCCTTAACTTTTTAAAGTTCCAAGTGAATAATACAGGATACAGTTCCTGTGTTGCTGTGGTCAGTTGTCTACTGAGTGGAGCTGTATCATGCAAGGAGGTCACACAGGGTATGAAACCTCCAGGAACAAATGGTAAGATTGCCTGAGCAGCGGTCCTATATTCCGGGAACATCACCAAAGGATTTCTGATTCTGGTATAGGAATTCTGAGAAGTCAATTTGGTTGAGTTTTTTGATTTGGTGATTTCAGGTGAGGTTGGTGTGGCTGAGGAGAGAAGTCATCACTTCTTTTATGGCATTCCTGCTGCCTGCTTAGCACTCCATGTTTAAACATGTTTTTTTTTTTATCTATTTGAGGAGATAATTCATACACATGGGAAACAATGAACAAAATAGCTTGAACACTGAGTATCACAATATGGTGGAAAGAGCATGGACTTCAAAATCAGACACAATAGCTTTCAAATCTTGCTTCTTTCTCCTACCAAGTGCATGATTTTAGATTAAATTAAAATGTAAATTATTAACCTCATGAGTCTTTCTCTTTTAGCTTTATCTGAGGGAAAAAATGGAGATTTGGATGCCTTTTTTCCCCCAGTCTAAGATTAAATAGAAAAACCTGAATGGAAATTAAAAGAAAACTTGAACAATAAAAGGTACTTAAAGTATGTTTTTAAGTTTCAAGAGAGTGATTTTGAATTTCAGAGCAAGGAAAGCTTCCTTACATTGAAGGAGTTAGGGTAACAGTTGATAAGGAAACAGCACACCCATTTGTTCCGATTGCCTCAAGGTTGGAGATGCATGGCACAAAGTTTAGACGTGTTAGCTTTTGCGTTATTGAATAATCAGAGACTAGGAAGGCATAAAATGTGCAAATCAGGCGAGTGTAAAAGGAATTAGAAAGGGAACGATGAGTACGAGCTTTTAGTAAATAGGAAACTATTAGTCTCAGAAGGTTGATTAGAATGTGGATAAGCCTGTGGGAGAAGGGGTGTGACAGGAAACTGGAAATATCTATTACCTTTCTCTTCTCCACTGAAATTCTCTTCCCCGGCCAGGATCCGGGCTAGGAGAGCGAGCCAAACCAGATGATCTTTCTGTTTTCCTTTTCCTGGTTCAGTTTCTGAAGGACTCTGACTCAGCCAGAGTAACTCAAAAGGTCTCTGCTTTCAGCAGCAGGTTCTACTGCCAACTTCTGTCTCCACATCTGCAAAATCAAGGTAGGCTTTTCCACTGCCAAAGGCACTGGACAAAAAGCAGAATGACCCTTCGATGTCTTAGAAGCAATGCTATGTATGGAGCTCCTATGTTATGCAAAGAAGTTTACTGTGTGCTTTCTAAAGAAAACTGAATTGGTGTTTAATCTCAAAGGCATTAGAGAGCTCAGAATCTAATCTAAGAAACTATGAATATGTAAAATGAGATCGCCCTGAGATTCAAATGGTAAAATCCACCCTTAATGGATTGGTGAAGAGGGGCACTTACTCTGCGAAATGAAGCTGAGACGATACTGCATGGAGCTGCTGTTAGGGGTAAATGAGCAAATACACCGAAAGCACTTAGAACAACTGTACCTGCATGCAGTGTGTGTTCAATAAATGCGAGCTGCTGCTGACTTCAAGCAGTGTTTCCTAATTTGCCTAGTGATAACAATTTCTTGGAGGGATCTGTTACATTTAAAGATTACCAAGCCCCTCCCAGAAAATCATTCTATTTCAATTGTCCTGAACAGGGTGTAGGAAAGGGAATCCTTACACTTAACAAATGTCTCAGAATTCTTTAGATTTCTCGAGTTTAGAAAACACCACCTTAGTCAAAAGGTACAAACTTCCAGCTATAAAGTAAATAAGACCTGGGGATGCAATGTACAGCATGGTGACTATAGTTAATAATACTGTACTGTATATTTGAAAGTTGCTGAGAGAATTGTTAAAAGAGTGGATCTTAAAAGCTCTCAGCACAAGAAAAAAAAATTTATAACTATGTGTGGTGATGGATGTTAACTAGACTTTGAAGGGGTTCAGAATAAGCCCCCCTAAAATGTGTCACTTTGGCATGTGGATTGTTTTGAGATGAAGACAATCAAGGTCCCCCAAAGACTCAGGAAGAGCTTTTAATCTCGCCCTTAACTACCTAAAAGAATTTAGATAGGGGGCCTGGCTCAGAGAGAGAGCTATTACCAGAGATAACTTTTATTGGAATGACCTACCTGATGGCTGGGCAAACATCTAACAACCAAACACCTGCCCTTATTGTCCTGTGAATGATCCTCCTTCCCTTTGAAGCCCCAGGCCCCCATCCCATTCTTTAGCTCAGGATAGCATATAAGCCTTGACTGCCCGATTTGCCTGCCCTTGGATCTCATATCTTTGGGACTCCCAAATTAAATTTGTTTTTCTCCTGTTAATCTGTCTTATTCAACTTAATTATTAGACCAGCCAAAGAACCTAGAAGATACATGACATTTTTTTCCTCCCCTACAATTTACTGTGGTGATCATTATGCAGTATATACAAATATTGAATCGTTATGTTGTATACCTGAAGCTAATATAATGTTGTATGCCAATTATACCTCAATTAAAAAAAAGGAAAGACTACCTTAAAGCAATGGTTCTCAAGGTTTGGGTACTTCAGAGTCACCTGGGTACTCCACCCTTAGAGTCCTGGGTAGGAGTGAAGAATCTGCATGTTTACCAGAGTCCAGGGTAATTCTGATACTAGTAATGATGCAAATGGGTTTTTCCCACTGAAAATAAATGCGCCCCTAAAGAGATTTACTGATGTCTTGTAAACTATTCCCAAACTTAATTCTTGGTGCAAATATCAAAATTATGGGGTGGGGGGGGTGGAGAAAAGGGAGGTAGGTGGTGTCTTAAAATTCAGATTTCCAGGTTTATCCTGCTGAGATGTTTAATCAGTAGATTTGGGGTGGGTCCTGAGCATCTGTATATTTTACGTTTCCCAGGCAAGTCTGTTGTGCATCCTGATTTGGGACCTATTAGACTCTACCCCAGAGCAAAGCAGCTTGATTGGTATTAATGTGCCTTATGAAAGAATATGTCCACAAGAAATGATTTGAATTACTTCAGATCCATTATTCTCTGTGACCCCTTCGATTTCTATTTGTGTTTAATTTAAAAGAGTGGAAAAGAGTGTGAATTGCATACACACTACTATATATAAAATAATCAACACGGACCTACTGTATTGCACAGGAAACTACTCAATATTCTGTAATAACCTATGTAGGAAAAGAATCTGAAAAAGAATGGATATGTGTCTACTGTGCTGTACACCTGAAACTAACACAACATTGTAAATCAACTATACATTGAATTGCAAAGTGTACAGGCATACCTCATTTTATTGTGCTTTGCAGATACTGTGTCTTTTACAAATTGAAGGCTTGTGGCAACCCAGCATAGAGCCTGTCTATCGGTGTATTTTTTTCCAACAGCATTTGCTGACCTCAAGTCTCTGTGTCACCTTTTGGTAATCCTTGAAACATTTCAAACTTTTTCATCATTATTATTATGTTTGTTACAGTGATCTGTGATCAGTGATCTTTGATGTTACTATTGTAAATACTGTAATTGTTTGGGGGCACCATAAACCACACCCATGTAAGATGGTGAACTTAATTGTAAATGTTATGTGCTTTCTGACTGCTGCACCAACTGGCCATTTCCCCATCTCTCTCCCTCTCAGACCTCCCTATTTCCTGAGATACAACAAATATTGAAATTAAGCCAGCTAATAACCCTACAATGGCCTCTAAGTGTTCAAGTGAAAGGAGGAGTTGCACGTGTCTCTCTTTATTTATTTTTCTAAATAAATATTTACTTATTTATTTCTTTTTGGCTGCGTTGGGTCTTTGTTGCTGCACGCGGGCTTTCCCTAGTTGCGGTGAGCGGGGGCTACTCTTCGTTGTGGTGTGCAGGCTTCTCATGTGGTGGCTTCTCTTGTTGTGGCTCGCGGGCACTAGACGCGCGGGCTCAGTAGTTGTGGCTCATGGGCTCAGTGGTGGAGGCTCACGGGCTGTAGAGCGCAGGCTCAGTAGTTGTGGCCCACACACTTAGTTGCTCCGCGGCATGCGGGATCTTCCTGGACCAGGGCTCGAACCCATGTCCCCTGCATTGTCAGGCGGTTTCTCAACCACTGCGCCACTGGGGAAGTCCCCATGTCTCACTTTAAATAAAATCTAGACATGATTAAATTTAGTGAGGAAGGCATGTCAAAAGCTGAGACAGGCCAAAAGCTAGGCCTCTTGTGCCAAACAGTTCGCTGTTAGTTGTGGATGCAAAGGAAAAGTTCTTAAAGGAAATTGAAAGTGCTCCTCCAGTGAACACACGGATGATAAGAAAGCGCAACAGCATAATTACTGATATGGAGAAAGTTTTATCAGTCTGAATAGAAGATCAGACCAGCCATAACATTCCCTTAAGTCAAATCCTAATCCAGAGCAAGGCCCTGACTCTCTTCAATTTTATGAAGGCTGAGAGAGGTGAGGAAGCTACAGAAGAAAAGTTTCAAGCTGGGAGAGGTTGGTTCATGAGGTTTGAGGAAAGAAGTCATCTCCATAACATAACAGTGCAAGGTGAAGCAGCAAGTGCTGACATAGAAGCTGCCTCAAGTTATCCAGAAGATAATTAATGAAAGTGGCTACACTAAACAACAGATTTTTAATGTAGATGAAACAACCTTCTGTTGGAAGAAGATGCCATTTAGGACTTTCATAGTTATCGAGGAGAGGTCAGTGCCTGATTTCAAAGCTTCAAAAGGCCGGCTAACTCTCTCAGGGGCTAATGCAGCTCGTGACTTTAAGTTGAAGCCAGTGCTCACTTACCATTCTGAAAATCCTAGGGCCCTTAAGAATTATGCTAAATCTACTCTGCCTGTGCTCTATAAATGGAAAATAAAAAGATCCTTTCAAAATATTACTGCTCTTGGACAATGCACCTAGTCACCCAAGAGCTCTGGTGGAGATGTACAATGAGATTAATGTTGTTTTCGTGCCTGCTAACACAACATCCATTCTGGAGCCCATAGATGAAGAAATAATTTTGACTTCCCAGTCTTATTATTTAAGAAATACATTTTGTAAGGCTACAGCTGCCATCAACAGTGATTCTTCTGATGGATCCGGACAAAGTAACTGGAAAACCTTCTGGAAAGGATTCACCATTCTAGATGCCATTAAGAACGTTTGTGATTCACAGGAAGAGGAAAAAATTTCAACATTAACAGGAGTTTGGAAGAAGTTGATTCTAACACTCATGGAATACTTTGAGGGGCTCAAGCCTTCAGTGGAGGAAGTAACTGCAGATGTGGTAGAAATAGCAAGAAAACTAGAAGTGGAACCTGAAGATGTGACTGAACAGCTACAACCTCTTGAAAAACTTTAACAGATGAAGAGACATAACGCTGTTGCACATTTCATAGACTACAGTGTAGTATAAACACAACTTTTATATGCACTGGGAAACTAAAAAATTTGTGTGACTTGATTTATTGCAGTGATCTGGAACTGAACTCGTAATATCTCTGAGATACGCCTGTAATATTTTTATTTGTTAAATGCAAATTTTAGCTCATATGTGAGATATTTTATTAAATTTGAATAATATCTTCAAAATTGAAATTGCTTTTTTATTTTGAGCATAAATTATTTGTTTTAAAAGTAAAGAAGAAGAAAATAATGATTCCTAGTGATTATTGCACGATTATTACTTTTTGGCATATAGAAGGGGATGTTAAAAATGATCCACTAAAAAAAAAATGATCCACTCTGATTGTTCAATATGCTAGATGTACTAGATATGTCACTGGTTCCTCCAAATACCACTGTTCATTTTAACTGAAATAGAACAGGTTAATCAGAGTAGAGAGAAAACAGACTTTATATTGTAAAGATTAATAAACCAAAAGCTCAGAAGAGTCAGGAGGCCAGGAGGGGGACCTCTCATGCCCTGTGACAATAGTGGAGCCCAACAGGAAAAAAGAAGACTTCCTTTTCTCGCCTGGCAAGAGCTCAGCCAATGAGAGACTGCCACAACTCAGCCAATGAAAAGCCACTATACTTTGAACTCTCATTTCCTCCAGTGGACTCTTTGTTTACTATAGCACTTCCGACTTTCTTTTCCCCTCTTTAAAAGAGTTCTCTGCTTGCTGTGCTTGCTTTAAAAGAGTTCTCTGCTTGCACAGTGGTTCGGCATGGTTATAGACCGCATTTGCAATTCTTTGTTGATCTCAAGTAAGCCCATTTTTGCTGGAGAAATAACTGGCAGTCTATTTGTTTTAGGGCAATAATAACCAACTTTCTGTCTCCCTCCTCTCCCATAATAATTCAAGAAAAGCCAAGGGACCAATTACGACCTCCAAGTATGCTTTGATTTGTGACCTACGAGTATGCTTCACAGACCAGAGGAGCTTGTTTCTTGAGTGTTTGGCATTTCAAAATTTGTGTATGCTTGTAAAATGGTGATTTCAGCAGGAGTTGCACACGGCATGTGGGATCTTAGTTTCCCGACCAGGGATCGAACCCGTTCCCCCTGCGTTGGAAGCGTGGAGTCTTAACCACTGCACCACCAGGGAAGTCCAGGAGTTGCATTTTAAATGTGGTAAACATGTTGAAGGGTATTTAAAATTTGTTGATTGTCTATCATCTTGTGGCAAAAAGGCTCCTAATTGTTCTTAAATAAGCATATTTTCTTGGCACTGAGTAGTACAATTTAGGAAGTAGTGTAAGATACTGTCACCAAGTTTAATTTAAATCGTAAAGTGTCTTGCATGTTCTAATGGCAGCACTTAGTGAAAGTTATGTTTGCAAACATAATTTCTTCAATGAGCTATTTGTGAATTTGTGGATGCGGGGTGACCAGCTCCTTGGGTTCTGCTTGACCTCCTGGGCACACACTCAAGCATCCATCTGTAGTAGATCACCAGCATGATTTAAATTGTTTTCTCTTCCTCCCTTTTTCCCTCTCCCCCTCCTCCTTCTTCCTTGTCACCCCTCTGGTTCTTTGTCCTCCTCTTCCCATTTTTACTCAATACCAAAGGCTTATAGTTAAATTCCCGTGATACATTCTCATACATTAATTCGTGTCTGGTACCACTCCGCGGTGTTTGGCAAATCATGGTATTTTGGCTTCTCTATTCATTTCACTTACATTAAATCAATTCAAGAAACGCAGAATGCAGGATTTAACTAAATGCATCTAACAGCATTGCAGGTTAGTTATGTGCATGTTTTTGTAAAGCAGTCTGACCTTAAAAGGTAATTGCTTTAGGACCTTGCCAAAATCAGGGATAAAGAACTTCTCTTAAAAAGCATACTTTTGATTCTCTAGGGTTAACAAGGAGCAGGACTTCGAGGGCACCAAAAGTTAATGATTAGTCAAAGGGTTTTTCAACTGTCCTCTTTGTTTTCTACCCACAACTATGTTAAGCTGTACCCAGATAGTACGCTCACTGATTTTCAGGCATCTACAAATGAGATATTTCTTCATAAAATCTTTAAACAGTCTTAGACTCTTATTTACTCCGGCAAAAGTGAATACAAAGGGATTTGCCTGCAGCACACAGAGGGGCTCTGTGACCCAGCTGAACGAGCTTCTCCTCTAAAGAGTGGCAGTGTTCTGCCCTTACCATCTCCTCTAGAATAGAAAATGTCAGTGAGAAGACAGCCAGCCACCGCTCTCCTCCCACTGGGGGCATGTTCACTGGGCAGTTTTCCCGTAATATTTACCCTAACTGGCAAGGGTACACACATTTTGAACTGAGAGAAAATTCTTACCAGCATTTTGCAAACATAACATAGTCTTCCCTTGTTGCAATATTTGTCTTCTGGGGAAGAGCTTGCAGAGCCTTGTGGTGAGTTGCTTAATAGAAGTCATGGTCTGTTAATTCCATTTTTTTTTTCTCCCTAAGAAAGAGGGAAAAAATAACTGTCTGGTGAATATCAGGGTTCCTAGGCTCATACAAGAGCATTAGACCAAAGGTCTCTCAGAACAGCAGTGTTTTATCCTAAAATTTAAAAATTGGCTTACCAGAGCAAGGCTCTTGACTAGAGTCCATGGACCTTAGGGGAATCTTTGGCTGGACTGCAGGATGCTGGAGACCCCTCTAAAAAAAGGTGGCAAAATTTTTTTTGTGTGTGTACATTCCATCAGTTTTTCTAAAGCTTCCCTGACCTTCTAAAATAATCTTCTTTTGCAGCATTCCAGCAGCTAAAGTTTGCTTCTCAAATTATATTAAAATTAATTCTTAACTGGCATGTGAAACTTACATGCCATTGCCTAATTCCATTTTTTTGGAATGTTAAATAAAACAAACACCAAGGAAACAAGCGCAATACTAGAATATGACTGAGGCTTGCCCTGTTTTTTCTTGTTTTAATTTAGTGGAACTATATTGATTTCAAGAGCTTTGCACTGAAGCATATGGAAATGCCCCCAATTGAAAGAGAAAGATATCTACTTTGTTTCAGTAAATGTATGGTACTTTGTGGCTAAGGTTCTTGGTTTGTCAAATACAATCAAAACTGCATACAATATTTGGTGATATGGAAGAAAAGATTGAGTTTTTAAATATGAAGAGCCTTTTTTTCTGAGTAGAGAAATTGGGATCATTTTTTCCTTTCTTTGAGTTTTTCTATATTGCTTAGATAAGTTTTAAAAGATAGGGTACTTTTCTCTATTCATATAAGGGAAACCCTGTTTTAGATACTGTTAATAAATTATAACACCATTTACAGCAACAATTTGACCACAAATAGTGATGAGAAAAATTCTGAAATACTAGGTGGACCTTTAAGTAGAAATTTTATAAGATTTGGGGAAATTGGCACTGAACATGTCAGTTTAATGGAAGTTTGCTAGCTAAGTTTTTGAGTAAGTTTACATATACCTCTTGAATACTTTCAAGCAGGGTTTAACTTGGTGTTATCTCATTTTAGTTAAAAGCATTTAGTCACTCCAAGAGCTAAACGGAAAGAATGCCTATAATTAAGTACATTGGTTTGTTTTTATGTGGTTCCATAATGTAATATATTAAGTTCTTACTAGACTTCTGGCCCTGTGTATGCTACATGAGGCTTTATGAGGCTTTTCTCATCCAAGTTTGACAACAGCTTTTATGTGATAGGAATTAAAACTATCATCTCTGTTTTGCAGATGGAAAAACAGGACTGGAACACAAATTCTGGGATTCAAGAGCCTGCACTCTCCACTACACAAAACTTATTTTAAGTAAAATTAAATTGTAAATAACCAAAGTAAGGAATTACTTTTTTTTTTTAATTATGGAAAACTTCATTAGTTAAAGAATTGTACAGTGAACCCTCACATACCCATCCCTCAGCTTCAAGGATCATCAACACACGGCCGATCTTAGTTTCTCTATAGCCTCTGTCTTCTGCCCCATCTCTATTATAAAGCAAGTCTCAGGCAACATATTACTTCATTTAAGAGAATATTTAAATTAAATAAAGATACACTTATCTAGGTGAGAATTATGATCCCATGTTACATAAATATTAACAATATCTGGGAATTTTTAAAAAGTACATTCTCTTGTATCATCTCATTTAATTCTCTTCATAATCTTTGAATTGCTAATGTTTACTCCCGTATTGGAAATGAGAAAACTGTGGCTTTGAGAGAGATTGTCATCTGTACCAAGTTATAAAACAGATAATGACAGAGTTGGTACTGAAATTTAAGCCATCAGATTCTAAGTCTCAGCCTCTTTCCTCCACACAATTGCAGCTTTACAGACGGTTATGAATGAACTTCAGCCACATCACTATGTGAACAAGAAAGGGTTCATAAGTTTTAAAACCTGATCTTCCATTCTTTGGGGGATTTCTGGAGTTCATTCTCCTTAGATCAGTAACTGTGTTTAGTCCCGTGTTGTAAAATTGAGACTATTGGAACCTTGCAGGAAATTACTCTTAGTACGAACAAGGCACTGGGTTTGGACTGGATTTATACGTAATTGGCACATTCTCTGTCCCGGTTAAATCAGTTCACTTCTCTTTGCTACAGTTAGAATTGATACTCTGACTTAGTTCCTGAAAGCCGTGTTTATACATTTACTTTTGTGCTTAAACTTGCTATGTTTTCATGGGATACCAAGATGAATAAAGCAGATTCTGGCCTCAAGAAACTTACAATCTAATGGTAGAGAAAAATATCTATTTACATAAATAAATATAAGCAAAGAAGCAAAGAAAAACATGTCACAGTCATGTACAGATAAGTTAGGAAGTTCAGAAGGTAATACAAATATCCACCGTTCATGAAGGATTCCCTGTTAGGCAACAGGGATGTGGGTTATTTATTTTAATGCTTCAACACACACCTTAAAAGGGAAATACTATTAACCCAGCTGCAGATGATGAAGTTGAGGCTCAGGTGGGAGGTGACAATGGAAATTGGCCTTCAGGTGTGGGGAGGGTTTGCATAGCTGGCGAGTTGTGCATCCCAGGTGAGGGAACGACCACAGAGAAGCATGGAAAGAGCCAGGGATCTGGGAAGCAGAGAAACATCCCAGGTTCAAGAATCAGGGAACAGTGACTAGAACGGTCAAAAGCATATTCGAGGCCTCTATTTGTAATGATTAGGAAAGACACCGAGTGGGGATGTATTGTCAAGTGTAGGCTGAACAAGGGAAGTGTTATTTCAAAGAAATTTCTGCTGATCCGTGAAATCTCCATAGACTGGAGGCGTTATGTGAGTGTTTTGGGGAGGCCATGCCCTTAAAATATATGAAACTCTCTGATTTGTGCTCTTTATTTTCACCTCTGGTACTTCCTTTTTTTTTTTTTTCATTCTAAACAGTCTGAGGTCATTGCTCTGCTATAAGCAATTTGCTAGCAGCTGAACTTTAGATAAGGCCTTGTAAACCACCTACATAACTGTATTACCTACAAAGAATAATTTGATATTAGTTAAGCCAACGAAGACATTTTGATTTTATATTGTTTAACCACCTCTGTTTCATTTGGTAGTGGCCTAAGCATTTATTTTTATTATTATCCAGGTGTCTCTTCTTTTAATTAAATTTGATTGGTAAAGTTTTCTAACTTAAGAATTAATAAAGGGACTTCCCTGGTGGTGCAGTGGTTAAGAATCTGCCTGCCAATGCAGGGGACACAGGTTCGAGCCCTGGTCCAGGACGATCCCACATGCTGTGGAGCAACTAAGCCCGTGTGCCACAACTACTGAAGCCATGCACCTAGAGCCCATGCTCTGAAACGAGAGAAGCCACTGCAATAAGAAACCTGCGCACTGCAACAAAGAGTAGCCCCTGCTTGCCACAACTAGAAAAAGCCCACATGTAGCAAAGAAGACCCAACACAGCCACAAAAAAAATAAATAAATAAATAAAAAAGAATTAATAGAAGTTAAGGCAGTGAGACTATTCTGGATGATACTATAATATAGGTGGATACATGTCATAATACATTTGTTGAAAGCCATAAAATGCACAACACCAAGAGTGAACTGTAACGTAAACTATGGACCTTGGGTGATGATGATGTGTCAACGTATATTCATTGACTGTAATGCAGGGACCATGCGGGTATAGAATTTGATAGTGGGGGAGGGTAGGCACGCATGGGGGCAGCAGATATTTGGAAAATCTCTGTAGTTGCTGCTCAATTTTTCTGCGAACCTAAAACTGCTCTGGAAGATGAAGTCTATTAAAAAAATTAATAGAAGTATAGAATGGACAAAAGCCTGAAGCCTTCTATCTAGGTAGTTTCATGTGTTGAGTTCAGAACTTGGTGGTAGGGGAGGAGCTTCAAGATGGCGGAAGAGTAAGACGTGGAGATCACCTTCTTCCCCACAAATACATCAGAAATACATCTACATGTGGAACAGCTCCTATAGAACACCTACTGAATGCTGGCAGAAGACCTCAGACCCCCTAAAAGGTAAGAAACTCCCCACGTACCTGGGTAGGGCAAAAGAAAAAAGAAATAACAGAGACAAAAGAATAGGGACGGGACCTGCACCAGTGGGAGGGAGCTGTGAAGGAGGAAAGGTTTCCACACACTAGGAAGGCCCTTCCCGGGCAGAGACTGCGGGTGGCAGAGGGGAGAAGCTTCGGAGCCACAGAATAGAACGCAGCCACAGGGGTGCGGAGGGCAAAGCGGAGAGATTCCCACACAGAGGATTGGTGCCAACCAGCACTCACCAGCCCGAGAGGCTTGTCTGCTCACCTGCCGGGGTGGGTGGGGGCTGGGAGCTGAGGCTCGGGCTTCGGAGGTCAGATCCCAGGGAGAGGACTGGGGTTGGCGGCGTGAACACGGCCTGAAGGGGGCTAGTGCGCCACAGCTATCCGGGAGGGAGTCCGGGAAAAGGTCTGGAGCTGCCGAGGAGGCAAGAGACTTTTTCTTGCCTCTTTGTTTCCTGGTGCGTGAGGAGAGGGGATTAAGAGCGCTGCTTAAAGGAGCTCCAGAGACGGGCGCGAGCCGCGGCTGTCAGCACGGACCGCAGAGACGTGCATGAGACGCTAAGGCTGCCGCTGCCGCCACCAAGAAGCCTGTGTGAGAGCATAGGTCACTCTCCACACCGCCCCTCCCGGGAGCCTGTGCAGCCCGCCACTGCCACGGTCCCGTGATCCAGGGACAACTTCCCCGGGAGAACACACAGCGCGCCTCAGGCTGGTGCAACGTCACGCCGGCCTCTGCCGCCGCAGGCTCGCCCTGCATCTGTACCCCTCCCTCCCCCCGGCCTGAGTGAGCCAGAGCCCCCTAATCAGCTGCTCCTTTAACCCCGTCCTGTCTGAGCGAAGAACAGACGCCCTCAGGCGACCTACATGCAGAGGCGGGTCCAAATCCAAAGCTGAACCCCGGGAGCTGTGGGAACAAAGAAGAGAAAGGGAAATCTCTCTCAGCAGCCTCAGGAGCAGCGGATTAAATCTCCACAATCAACTTGATGTACCCTGCATCTGTGGAATACCTGAATAGACAACAAATCATCCCAAAATTGAAGCGGTGGACTTTGGGAGCAACTGTAGCCTTGGGGTTTGCTTTCTGCATCTAATTTGTTTCTGGTTTTTTGTTTATCTTAGTTTAGTATTTAGAGCTTAGTATCATTGATAGATTTGTTTATTGATTTGGTTGCTCTTTTCCTTTTTTAAAAATATATATATATATTTTTACTATTTCACTTTTTGTGAGTGTGTATGTGTATGCTTCTTTGTGTGATTTTGTCTGTATAACTTTGCTTTTACCATTTGTCCTAGGGTTCTGTCTGTCCGTTTTTGTTTATGTTTTTGGTTTTTTTTAGTATAGTTTTTAGGACTTGTTATCATTGGTGGATTTGTGTTTTGGTTTGGTTGCTCTCTTCTTTCTTTCTTTCTTATTTTTATTACTTTTTAATTTTTTCATTTTTAATAATATTTTTAAATTTTTTATTTCTATAGCTTTATTTTATCTTATTTATTTTTTCTTTCTTTCTTTCTTTTTCTCCCTTTTCTTCTGAGCCATGTGGCTGACAGGGTCTTGGTGGTCCAGCCGGTTGTCAGGCCTGAGCCTCTGAGGTGGGAGAGCCGAGTTCAGGACGTTGGTCCACCAGATACCTTCCGGCCCCATGTAATATCAAATGACGAAAACTCTCCCAGAGATCTCCATCTCAACGCTAAGACCCAGCTCCACTCAATGACCAGCAAGCTACAGGGCTGGACATCCTATGCCAAACAACTAGCAAGACAGGAACACAAACCCACCCATTAGCAGAGAGGCTGCCTAAAATCATAAGTTCACAGACACCCCAAAACACACCACCGAATGCAGTCCTGCCCATCAGAAAGACAAGATCCAGCCCCACCAACCAGAACACAGGCACCAGTCCCCTCCACCAGGAAGCCTACACAAGCCACTGAAACAACTTTACCCACTGGGGGCAGACACCAAAAACAACGGGATCTACGAACCTACAGCCTGTGAAAAGGAAACACCAAACACAGTAAGTTAAGCAAAATGAGAAGACAAAGAAATACACAGCAGATGAAGGAGCAAAGTAAAAACCCACCAGACCAAACAAATGAAGAGTAAATAGGCAGTCTACCTGAAAAAGAATTCAGAGTAATGATAATAAAGATGACCAAAATCTTGGAAACAGAATGGAGAAAATACAAGATACATTTAACAAGGACCTAGAAGAACTAAAGAGCAAACAAACAATGATGAACAACACAATAAATGCAATTAAAAATTCTCTAGAAGGAATCAATAGCAGAATAACTGAGGCAGAAGAATGGATAAATGACCTGGAGGATAAAATAGTGGAAATAACTACCACAGAGCAGAATAAAGAAAAAAGAATGAGAAGAATTGAGGACAGTCTCAGAGACCTTTGGGACAACATTAAATAAACCAACATATGAATTATAAGGCTCCCAGAAGATGAAGAGAAAAACAAAGGGACTGAAAAAATATTTGAAGAGATTATAGTTGAAAACTTCCCTAATATGCATAAGGAAATAGTCAATCAAGTCCAGGAAGCACAGAGAGTCACATACAGGATAAATCCAAGGAGAAACACGCCAAGACACATACTAATCAAACTATCAAAAGTTAAACACAAAGAAAAAGTATTAAAAGCAGCAAGGGAAAAGCAACAAATAACATACAAGGGAATCCCCATAAAGTTAACAGCTGATCTTTCAGCAGAAACTCTGCAAGCCAGAAGGGAGTGGCAGGACATATTTAAAGTGATGAAAGGGAAAAATCTACAACCAAGATTACTCTACCCAGCAAGGATCTCATTCAGATTCAACGGAGAAATTAAAACCTTTACAGACAAGCAAAAGCTAAGAGAATTCAGCACCACAAAACCAGCTTTACAACAAATGCTAAAGGAACTTCTCTAGGCAGGAAACACAAGAGAAGGAAAAGACCTACAATAACAAACCCAAAACAATTGAGAAAATGGTAATAGGAACATACTTATCGGTAACTACCTTAAATGTAAATGGATTAAATGCTCCCACCAAAAGACATATACTGGCTGAATGGATACAAAAACAAGACCTGTATACATGCTGTCTACAAGAGACCCACTTCAGACTTAGGGAAACATACAAACTGACAGTGAGGGGATGGAAAAAGACATTCCATGCAAATGGAAATCAAAAGAAAGCTGGAGTAGCAATTCTCATATCAAACAAAATAGACTTTAAAAAAAGACTATTACAAGAGACAAAGGACACTACATAATGATCAATGGATCAATCCAAGTAGAAGATATAACAATTGTAAATATTTATGTACCCAACATAGGAGCACCTCAATACATAAGAAAAATATTAACAGCCATGAAAGGGGAAATCAACAGTAACACAGTCATAGTAGAGGACATTAACACCCCACTTTCACCAATGGACAGATCATCCAAAATGAAAATAAATAAGGAAACACAAGCTTTAAATGATACATTAAACAAGATGGACTTAATTGGTATTTATAGGACATTCCATCCAAAAACAACAGAATATACTTTCTTCTCAAGTGCTCATGGAACATTCTCCAGGACACATCATATCTTGGGTCACAAATGAAGCCTTGGTAAATTTAAGAAAATTGAAATTGCATCAAGTATTGTTTCCTACCACAATGCTATGAGACTAGATATCAATTACAGGAAGAAAACCGTAAAAAATACAAACACATGGAGGCTAAACAATACGCTACTAAATAACCAAGAGATCACTGAAGAAATCAAAAAGGAAATAGAAGAATACCTAGAAACAAATGACAATGAAAACATGACGGCCCAAAACCTATGGGATGCAGCAAAAGCAGTTCTAAGAGGGAAGTTTATAGCAATACAATCCTACCTCAAGAAGCAAGAAAGGTCTCAAACAACCTAACCTTACACCTAAAGCAATTAGAGAAAGAAGAACAAAAAAACCCCCAAAGTTACCAGAAGGAAAGAAATCATAAAGATCAGATCAGAAAAAAATGAAAAAGAAATGAAGGAAACGACAGCAAAGATCAGTACAACTAAAAACTGGTTCTTTGAGAAGATAAACAAAATTGATAAACCATTAGCCAGACTCATCAAGAAAAAAAGGGAGGAGACTCAAATCAATAGAATTAGAAATGAAAAAGGAGAAGTAACAACTGACACTGCAGAAATACAAAGGATCGATCATGAGAGATTACTACAAGCAACTATATGCCAATAAAATGGACAACCTGGAAGAAATGGACAAATTCTTAGAAGAGCACAACCTGCCGAGACTGAACCAGGAAGAAATAGAAAATATGAACAGACCAATCACAAGCACTGAAATTGAAACTGTGATTAAAAATCTTCCAACAACAAAAGCCCAGGACCAGATGGCTTCACAGGCGAATTCTATCAAAAACTTAGAGAAGAGCTAACACCTATCCTTCTCAAACTCTTCCAAAATATAGCAGAGGGAGGAACACTCCCAAAGTCATTCTATGAGGCCACCATCACCCTGATACCAAAACCAGACAAAGATGTTACAAAAAAAGAAAACTACTTGCCAATATCACTGATGAACATAGATGCAAAAATCCTCAACAAAATGCTAGCAAACAGAATCCAACAGCACATTAAAAGGATCATACACCATGATCAAGTGGGGTTTATCCCAGGGATGCAAGGATTCTTCAATATATGCAAATCAATCAATGTGATACACTGTATTAACAAATTAAGGAATAAAAACCATATGATCATCTCAATAGATGCAGAAAAAGCTTTTGACAAATATAACATGCATTATGATAAAAACTCTCCAGAAAGTGGGCATAGAGGGAATCTACCTCAATATAATAAAGGCCATATATGACAAACCCACAGCAAACATCATTCTCAATGGAGGGTGGGAGGGAGGAGATTTGGAGATACATGTATATGTATAGCTGATTCACTTTGTTTTACAGCAGAAACTAACACACCATTGTAAAGCAATTATACTCCAAAAAAGATGTTAAAAAAATTTAAAAAATAAAAGCATTGCTTGAATGGCTTTCAGTTTTAGTTTGAGCTTTCGAGTTGATGAGCTAAAATTCTTAACACTTAACCCTAAGGAAATCAACTCCATTATATTTAAGTCTTTGAAGTTCTTAGAGAACTTTCCAAAATAAATGAAATCTCAAGTTATTGATTCATGTGGGTCAGTCCATTCCCATAAAAGATAGTGTAAAATGTTATTTCATTTCTGCTATGAAATTATTTTATCTTTTGATTTTGAAGTTGTAGTAGAGATAACTTATGACTACAGATTTTTCTTTTCTGCTGCATGACTAAAAAGATTCTTAGTTGATTTACTACTGAACTCCCAAATACTTAACAGGTAGAGCCAAGAGAGTGAACAACATACTAAACATGAAACAAGGGTGGCTCAAGTTATTTTTAGAACTTGGCAGAATATAAAATAATGAATACATTATAAAGATCCTGATTAGTGTCAAAGGGAAGATGATATTGCTGATATCACGTGATTTCTGTGACTTGGAATAAGTTTTTAAAATGATGTATGGGTTTTTATTTTATCTGAAGCATACCCTAGCTAAGTTTTCAAAACTGCTAGGACTTCTTCCTGAGAGTAAATATGAAGATTGTGTGAAGCCGTGCTCTTATTTTTTAGCAATAGGAGGACTCAAGGGTAGACAGACACTCAGACTTCCCCAAAAGTCAGCCCTGTGTGTAGGCGAAATTTAAGAGCCATCCACACAAGATTAGAGATTATATATATACACATACATACATATGGGCTTTTATAGGCCAATGGTGACACTATCCCTCTCCTTCTGAGTCACCGGAAAGATATCCCAAATATTAGAATATAGCTTTGGGAAATCATCACATACGTTTTATGTATTGATAGCTAGTTATTCTTTGCATAGCTTTTGCCGGCTCCACAGATGTGATTGAGTTGATGACAGATTTCCCAGGCTAAGTTCCCGGGATGCAGGTGAAAGCCAATGAAAATTAGATCATGTTTCTGAGGTATGCTGTAGTTTATTTAGAACCTAACCTGTATGTTATTAATGAAATTTAAAATCAGCTTATAAAAAGGAACTTATGGGAGAGCTAAATAATTCTAAGTTTGGTAATTGATGATGCTAAGTTGTTTATTCTTTCAAGTTTCATTCAATAAATATGCAAATATGCATAAAAAAAAAAAAAGAACATGGCTTTGGGTCACACGCCGAGCAGGTAAATTACCCCCTGCACCACCTGAAAGTACTAATAATTTATGTTACCATCACCTTTCTGTGTCTCAGTTTGCTCATCTGTAAAATGGGGATAACAGTAGTACCCACCTTACAGAGTTGTTATGAGGATGAAATATGAATGCATGTAAAGACCTTAGAACTATGCCTGCCGTAGAGTAAGCCCCCAATTACAGAATTACATATATTACCTAGAAGGGAAAATGGAATAAGTCGCCTTCCCTGCAATTGTCAGCAATGAGTGACTGAAAGGTAGAGGGGGTTCTAACCAGGTAAGTTTGGCAGTGAAGAGGGAAATTGGATGGCACTGGTGCAGAAGAAGCTGCCCAGGAGGGCATGTCATGCCTGAGATCCATCCTATTTGCTCAGCTGTGGGGGGCTGGGGGAAGTCGGGGGTGGCGAAGTGGGCACTCCTTGAGACAGTGTTTCCCAGTGGATGGCTGGTGGAAGCAGAAGCAATTTGTCTAAATTCCCTTTATGGGAGCTACGTGTTTGCTTTCTGACTGTGGTCATCTCTGAGCACTATCTCCAGCTTGGACAGCCTTTGAGGGATGCTACTTTCAAATACTCAGGGTCCACCTAGTAGGAGAAAAGGTGCTACTTCTTTCCCATGCTCTCTCCTCTCATCTCTGTATGGGGGAAAAAGCACGTTGTTTGTATGGACAGATACTTTTCTTAACATTCTTCTCTGATCAAAGAAGCACAAAGCCTCCTCCAGATGTATATTTAGAAATGTCGCCATGGTCACTGTATCCCGTTTGGGCATCTGTCGTGTGGTTATTTCAGCATGCAGGTGAGACTCTTCCAACAGCCACATAGCACCATGTTGGGGAAGAGCCTGTGATTGCTATCAGCAGCCTTGCTACTTGTTTTATGATTTTACTATAATTGGGCAAACGATTGGCCTCCCCAAGACTCCATTTCCTCCTTTGGTAAAATGAGGGTGCCGGGTGGACTGAGAATCCCTTTGAGCTCTGACATCATGTTTGATAGATGTGACCCCAGTCATGAAGAAGTTGACTAGCTCTAGGGCTGCTAATAGATTTCTTATGTACCGATAACAAAAACAATTCGACGGAAACCGCTCCTACTCATAACAATCTCAAAGAGATGGATCTAGTGACTCAGAAGCCACTATGACAGCTGAGTTCCCCTTGGGATCCAGTCATCTAGTCTGACCACCCCACCCGCAGTTTACTCGAAGCAGGCTTTACTGTTATTATTTCCCGGAGGCTCTCAGTGTTAAAACCAGTCCATCAGAAAAATTCCCGGGCTCACAAAACTTCATGGGAGTGAAAGGTTTTCATTCCAGCCTATGCAGGATTCGTCTGACCAGGGTGAGACCGTTTTAAATAAGTGTTGTCTAGGACCTTTCTACTGTTGGCAGTTGCTGATGCAATAATTGTCCAATAATACTCTGAATAGAGTCATTTTCCAAACATGATCATGATAACGTTTTTCTAGGCAGTTAGCAACCGTGGAGAGAGGGCATGCGAAGAAAATTACTAATATGGGACTATGAGGTTGCAAAATTGGATTTTTTATGTGTTTTAGGGATCACTAAATGACCGGCAAGGAAGATTAATGCCGACTCCATCAGTGACTAGGAAAGTCTAGGGCGAATATAAATGAGCTAATGGATATTATGTCCGACACTGAAGGGATTAGCTCCCTGCATATTTCTAGCACTTGGCTGTTTAAGTGTGAGGATAGTCTACATACGGAGAACATGAACTTGTAAGGTTTGGGTCAAAGGTTTTATAAATTATTTTGCAAGCTTCTTGTGGGTAGGGATTGTCTACTACTCATACTCTGTCTTACTCCAAGCACCTGAATCTATTTTATTTATAATAGAGGTTTAACTGCTTTAAATGCTTTTTGAGATGAAGAGAGGAAGTAACTATATACATAAATTAATTGCATGGTGTGTTCGATAAATATTTAAAGTGAAAATGTGGTCTCCTTGTTCGTGACAGAAGCTTATAGGTACTTGGCAAATTAGTTTAAAATGTTCTATTTCCATTTTATCATTCTGGTTTGGGGGCTTGGACGATTTATGGGCTATCAAAATGCATAAAATAAGGAATTTTCCTAATGCAGTTAATATCTTTTGCCTGTTTTTCTTAGACTTGAATTCTGTCAGGGACCTTTAACAGGGATACTAACATCTAAAATCTTTCATAAAACATGTAAAATGATGCAAAGTTAGTAAAGCTTCCTTTACCACTAACCCAAGCCTCTGCAGATGTGCCTTCTTGTCTTTTCCTGATGGCTTTACAAGGCCCAGGAATAACACCAGGCCACTCCTCAGCATGAAACAGAAATTGTTTCACTGTTTCATCTCAGAGTGCCAGAGTTTGCATCTCTTTTTTGTTATTTCTTAAAATTACGAGATGCTGTAGACCTATAAGAAGAACAGATGATAGTATAATGCACACTCAACATACTGATCACCTGGTTTAAGATCACAAACACAGCTGAAGCCCCCACAAAACCCTATCATTCTTCCCCACCCTCCCCAGTTTTTCTACTTTTACTATACATATGTAGCCTTAAATATTATGGTATTTTGGGCATGTCTTTAATTTTTATATAGATTGTATCATACTGTGTGTATCCTTCATAAAACCCTTTTTTTCAGTTTAACTATATATATCTTTTTTTATATACATGGTCTTTTATTTTTTATTTATTAATTTTTAAAATTGAAGTATTGTTGATTTACAATATTGTGTTAGTTTCAGGTGTACAGTGTTTAACGATATATTTTTGAGATTTAACCATGTTGATGGATGTAGCTCTATTTTGTTCACTTTTACTCATATATGGCATTTTATTAGGTGAATAGACAAAAAAATTTTTTTAGCTGTTCTCCCATTGATCAGCTGTTTCAAACTTTTCTCAGTGTCAATAAATAATGTATTAAACATTCTTTAACTTTTCTCCATCTCTTATGCAAGAATCTCTTTAGGGATACACACGTGGGAGTGGAATTGCTGGGTCCTAGGGTACACACATCTTTACCAAGACCAGCTCTGGCCAAATCATTCTCTAAAGTCTGTGCCAATTGACAGTTTCCCTGAACAGTGTTCCTGTTGCTCCACATTCTTACTAACTCTTATGGTCAGAATTTTTCATTTTTACCAATCTGAGGAGTATAAATAATATACTTTATTGTTTTAATAGGAATTTCCCTGACTGCTACTAAAGTCAAGCATCTTTTTATATGCTTATCTGCCATTCTGGTTTCCTGTTCTGAGAATTATATTATTATTATTTTTTTCTCATGTTTGAGGTTGTTTATCTTCTTAGTGATCTATAGGAGTTCTTTATAATATTTGATCACTAGTATTTTTTCTCTCAGTCTGTGGCTTCTGATTTTTAAATATCTTTTCATTAACAAATCATTTGTTAATTATTTTTTTTAAAATTCTGTTTAATAATGTTTTACATACCCTGGGATCATAGTTAGTTTCCAAATTTTTTCCCTAAGTGTTTTAAAGTGTTTTCCCCTCCTAGTTAGCTTTTAATTTATCTGCAATTGAATTTTGTAAATTGTGTGGGATAGGGATCTAATTTTATTTGATTTTTTCATAAAAATAACCAGTTAGTCTAGCATAAGTTATTGAATGGAATTTTCTATGCTGGGAATTATTATTAATCCCATATGGGTTTGTTTAGCTTCCTGAAATTAAGGGATCAGGTTATTATCAGTATCTGGGAAAACTTAAGATATTATCTCTTTGAATATTGTCTTTGCTGCATTCTTTTTATTTTCTTTTTCTGGAATTCATAACTATGTTGGACCTTCTAATTCTATCTACCATGTTTTTTAACTTCTATTTCATATTTTTCACATCCTTGATTCTCTGTCTTGCCTTCTGGCAATTTCCTCAGATTTAAGCTCCCTCTTATTAATTTTTTTCTGCAGCTGTGTCTAATATGCTGTTTAACATTTCCATTAAGTGTTAATTTCAGAGACTCTTTTTCATTTATATAAGTTGTACTTTATTCTTTTTAAAATCTACCTTATTTTTTTTGCAGTGTCTTATTCTTTCATGTGTTCAATTTTTTGTCTTTATTATACTTATTTTTTTTTAAATAATGAATCAAATTTTATTTCAAAATGTAAACGTCACTAAACATGCATACACGTTAAAACAATAAAATTTACAATTTAGTTAATTTTTTTTCTTTTTGCATAGGACATCATTACAATATAGAATCTATGCCTTACAAAATACATACAAAGTTTTATCCGAGCAAGCCAAGGCCAGATTGGGAACTGTACAACTGTAATACTTCACTGTAGTGATCCAGGAAAGACGAAACATGGCCTTCGGAAGCATGGTGTGGTGCTGGTTAAAAAAAACAACAACAGAAGTTCCTATGGAAAAGGAAAACGTGTGCTCGATGGAAATGGTCTTGGACCCTTGGATTCTACCTTGGGATTTTGGCAAACAATTCCAGAGAAGCTCCATCAATGGCTTTGGGAGGAGGAGGGGCCCTTTGTGCAGAGTCCGGGGGCGGCAGGGACCCGGCGTGCACCCAGCCCACGCACACAGCAATTCCCGGCCCCGTGGGAGCCACAGAGGCCCGCGCCCGACAACCCACAGCTGCTCGGGAGAGCGACGCCTCCAGCCCCCAGGGTCCTCGGCACTTGGCACAAGGGACTCTCCAAGGTGAGGCGAGGGAGCAAAGCCTCCCACCCACACACCCAGACAGGCACCCTGACCCAGGAATGGACGCCTCCCCCCGGGTGTCTGAGCCACACTGGGAAGTGGCCCCCTGCTCCATCGGAGGCAGGCTGCGGGGGGAGGCGTCTGGCCTGGGACAGGCGGCCCTGGGCTGAGTGGGAGAGACGGCCTTCACCCAGACCTGTGGTTGCCGGGCAGGCATTCAGCTTGGTTTCCAAACGAGCACGTGCAGCAGCCTGTCGCCATGTCACTAGGAAGACGTCCCGAGCCCTGAGAGAAAGCTGCTTATGCGGCCCCGCCGCCCCCCATGCATCCTGTGTCCCCCACAGGGAATGCAGGATGCGCGGGGCAGGGGAAGCCACTTTCTCCCATCCTGTTCATCTTTAAATAAAAGGAGTAAGGTTTTAAAGCTGCATGAGAAGGGGAGAGGCTGGGTGGGGTCAGGGGAACACTGCAAGTCCAATATACCTCGATGGGGGTCAGTAGAAACCAAGTGTGGCCCCGGGCTCACGCCTCCCACCAAATCCAACTCTTCTAACTGATGAGAGACAGAGTAGCAGGTGGGGGAAGGGCCTCTCCCTAAACGGTGTTCAGGCATTAATCAGTAGTAAGCTGGATTGTGCATCCGAATTCTGGTACAAAATTCTCTGGGATGTGTCTGGGACAAACCTTTGAAACTCAGCCTCAGAATCGGGAAAATCAGTTACAGGACCTGGCTTTTCCCAGGGTGATCCTGAATTCAAAAAGTGTTAGCCCACACCCTTGATTTTAGCTTTGGAAAATACGGTCACCAGAATCGCACGTGGAATCTTTGGACAGAAAGATGTGGGTGACCTGCAAAGCATTTCTTACTGGCTGCAACGTGACAGATGTATCAGGCCCTTCAAACCTTCCAGCACTCAGTCTTTAAATGACTTTGGAAAAAGGGTTTAAAAAAAAAAAAATAAAAAAGTGATAGCTGTCAGAAGTCAAAAACATCAGGTAGCCTTGTAAACACAGCCGAAACCAGGAGTTGAGAAATGAGGGGACGCTATTGCTCAGATCACGCTTCCCTGTTAGGTGGCCCTCTCGTTTGCTGAGCTCTAGGGGCGAGTCCCTGGGGCGTGCTTTGACGCTGGCAGCCACCTTAGCACCTGCTTCTGGCAAGAAAAGCGGCCAGTCTTCTGGAGACACTGGGCTGGGGGGGAGGAGACTTGGAGACCCCGCTTCTGCCACACTTCACTTGGACCCCAGAAAGCCACCAGCCCTGTCTGCGTGTCCCTAAAAGAGGGCTGGGGGCCACCCGTGGCCCAGCTGTCTGTCCCCACCTCCGAATCACCTTCCCTGGTCTGAGCTGCGACCCAGGTCATGGGGAGGTCTGGGGACCCCAGTGCTGCTGAAGTTTGCACCTGGAGGCTGCACCCTGGTGAATCCTGCACCTGCCCGGATGCGTGGCCTCAGAATAAAGGGGGGTCGTCGTGCACCCCGAGTGCCATGAGTGGGGTGCAGCAGGATGTAGGTAGGGCACCTCCAGGACCACATTCCCATCAAGGGCATCACTGCCCATTCCTACATAGCACCCAACAGGAGAGGACCCCAGGGCCCTTCGTGGAAGGGGCTGCGTTTTTCCCGATGGCTGTAGAATAGGGTAGGTGTATGGGGAGCTGACAACCCTAATATGGCTGACGCAAAGAGGGCTTCCTTGTTTGGGACATGGGCTGAACACCAGCCCCCTGGTTGAGTCCAGGGTCACTTATAGGCCTTTTTGGAGGGGAACTCTCCCTTCACTCAGGCAACCTTTGAGATCTCTGCCCCCTTGGCCTTGCAAGCACTGGAGTTGGCCACACAAGAAAGGTTTGAGTTTTCACTACTGTTTCTAGGAGTCCTGGGGGTTCCTCAGTCACACTGAAGCCAGCAAGCATGGCCATAAACCAGAAAAATGAAAGACCCTGAAACAGACCCAGGCCGGGAAGACATTCTACATCTTAGAAAAAAATGCAGGCTGTTCAGCAGGGTCACCCACCGTGTAACCGCTTTCCGGGGGGTCTGAGCGAGTGCGGCCTTTCGGGGCCTGCCACCCTCCTCTCTTCCACACGCGGTCCACGTGTCGTGATGATGAGATGCTAGCAAGAGCCCATTCGAACTTAGCCTGAGATTCATGGATTTCTCCCACCCTTCAAGTGAGATGAATTTTAGCCCCAGATGAGTCAGGCTGCCTGCTGGCTGGAACCCCAGGCCGAGTGCTTGGGGCTGCCGGGCGGGAGTTCCCTCCAGGTGCCCTGAGGCAGAAGCGCAGCTGGCCCTTCTCCTGGCCAGGCCCACTTCAGAAGGACCGCACCCTGCCAATAGATGAGAACTACTTTGGGAACGAAGACACACTCACCTGCCGAAAATAGCCAACGCCTGCATATTTCTGTTTTAAGGCAATGTCACCCTTCCATCTATCAGCCGGAACAGCTCTGGGTCACTTAGAGGAAACATTAAATTAAGTGCTCTCTTTGGAAATAGCAAACGCCCGCTCTCCCTCCCCCACCCCCCCACCCCGCCTCTAAAACAAACCACTCTTCTTTTATTCCAAGATGACTGGGTTTAGAGTCCTTTTGCCCCCCTTCCTATACGCAGAGAGCAGGGGGGTCGGAAACCCCTCTTCCTCCGCGATGCTGTGGGCAGGTCACAAGAAGCCTGGCCCCTCGGGGCACGCGGCTCCTTCTCCCTGCCTTCAGGGACCCGTGCGTGGCGAGCACACCAAAGGAATTTGGAATAAAATTCCTGAACCTGGAATGTGAGTTCCTGAGACATGAAGTGTATTCGGAGTGTGGCTTTCTCTGCCCCACCCAGAAACAACTTTGGGAGGGACCTCCGAGGGCCTTTCCGGGCCTCACTTTGGAACCAGGCGTGAAGAGCTCTCACCCCAGGTGCTCAGGGCGCAGCTCCGTCCAGGTGGCCAGCACGTCCCATTCCCTCTCCTGGACCAAACGCGAGCAGGGCTGTCACACAGCCCAAAGAGAGCCAGGGTGGGGCCACGCCCCTCACCCCACGCCATTCCCGCCTGGTTCCCACCCATAGCAAGAGCAATGCTCCCGCCCAGCTCGGGAGCTACCATGCTACTCAGAAGCCACCACCACACCACTGGCTGATCCCAGCTGACACACAGCAGTTAGAAATGGGCACCTGGAGTGCTGCAGACAGCAGACTGCCTGCCCCTGGCTGCTAGGGACAGAGGGTGCCCATCTGCTCTGGAGCTGCCCAGGGGCTACGAGCACCAGCTGGGCCTGGGTCTCTGGGGTTCCTCTGTGCTGCATCCCTCACCGTGATTGGCTTGGGGTGGAAGCAGGATGACCACAACCAAGGCACTCTGGGCTCAGGGAAGCCCCTCTACGGCCCTCTGAGGTCCCAAGGATCATTCCTCCTCATGGCAATGAACAGAGGTCTCTGCAAGATACCCCAAGTGCTTCCTAAACCCACACCCCCTGCCCCAACACACACACACACTCACACACACTGTCCCGGGGACTTGTATTTACAGGCCCCGACTCCCTGGGGGAAGGGAAGGGAGGAGACTGGGCAGGTGGTGGCTTCAGCTCTCCGCTGAGGAGCGCGCCGGAGCCCGGCCTGAACCACCTGCCCAGGTTAGAGCTCTGGGAGAGACGTCCCCAGCTCTCTGCCCGCCCCCGTCAGCAGGGGAAGGCTGGCGGTGGGGGCCCTGCACCCTAGTGCCCCACAGGCCGGGGGTGTGCCAGGGCCTCCCAGGTAGGAGGGGGAAAGGAGGAGGGGAAGGGAGGAGTCCAGGGGACACAGGGCTCATGGAGAAGCTGAGGGTTCACTAATTCTGAGCTGGGGACACGGTGAGTCTGAAAAAAGCGTTTCCCACAACTTCCGTCCGGTGCTCCCCAGGGAGGAAAGAGAATGCACGTTCTCTGACTGCATTTCCCATGACATCCGCCTCGCCACCCCCCAAAGTTCCAAGTCACAATGTTCCGGTCTCTTGCTACGGAGCAGTCTCTGTGAAGTGCCGAGCTCAGCCACAGCAAGCCACACACACAGAGCGCCTGGCCAGGTGGCCCCGCTTCACACATCGTGTCAAACAAAGGCATCCCAAGAGCAGGGCCGGTCGGGGAGAACGTGGGAACTGGACGCACCAATGACACCTTTGGACACCCTTGTAGGAGGCCAGTCAGAGAACGTGGTGTAATGGTGGAAGGTCCTGGGGCCTTCTGCGGGGACACAGCAGCGGGCGGGGGCCCTGGCCATGTGGACATCAGATGGTGTGGCCTGCTGCCCAACACGGGTTTGCATCTCTGCTTCCAGCGCTCCGAGGGGGACCTGGGCAGGGTCCCGGAGGCGAGGACCCCTACAGTCTCCCTGGGGAGTGCTCCCCTTACCCATCACGGCTTAAGGCGTCCCTCTGAGCCGTCTGCATTCTGAGCCCACTGCCAGCTGGGGCGAGGCTGAAGCTGGGCAGGGGGCAGGAAGAGGGAGCCGCGGGCCCTGCTTAGGGGTCTGCTCTGGAAGCACAAGGTCGGTGACCACGGCTCCAAACTAACCGACCGGCCTATCCGCCGCCTGCACTGAGCTCCACCTGCACTGCTTTGCCCCCAGTGTGTGCCCAAACCTAAAAGAAAATTCCAGAGTGCAAATCTATGTACAGAGTAAGGCGGCAGGAAGGGGGTGTCCTTACTGACCTCGTGGAACATGTCCATCCCTGAGAAAGGGGGGGTTCAACACCGCAGAATCACCTTCGTGGGTATGTCTCTTGTGCAATTGTGGATGGTGTTTTTTGGAACTTTTTCGTTGTTTTTTTACAAATTTGACACCAGAGGTGAAGAAAATCGTTTTTTTGTTGTCATTGACTTCATAAAGTTCTCTCTCTTCTGATTACAAAAGGAAACGACATGGAATCACAGGTGGAAGTGAGAGCATCTGCTCATGGCTGTGGTAAGGAGGAGGGGCCGCGGGGCTGGGCGGGGCCTAGGGTGGGCGTGGTAAGGATGGGGCGTGGCTTGCCGCGGCCCCCGCCCCACCCCGCCCCGCCGCCGGCGCTCAGGGCGAGCTGGCCGGGCTGATGGTGGGGCTGCTGGCGTCCGAGCGGCTGTAGTCGCTGAGCGAGCGGGTCCGCGAGCCCCCGCCGCGCCGCTGCAGCATCCCCAGGTGGAAGTTGGCGTGGCGGCGCGCGTGCTTGGTCAGGTGGTCGCTGCGCATGAAGCGCTTGTCGCAGATGGGCCAGCTGAATTTCTCGCCCGTGTGCGTGCGGTAGTGCCGCGCCAGCTCGTCAGAGCGCGCGAACTTCTTGTTGCAGTCCTGCCAGCTGCAGGCGAAGGGGCGCTCCCCTGTGTGAGTTCTCAGGTGCGCCTTGAGGTGCGAGGATTTCCTGTAAACTTTCTCGCAGCCCGCGCAGTGGCACTTGTGCTTTCTCTGCGGGGACTCGAGGTCGGCGCGACTTCGACCCCGCTGGCCCCTTTGTCTGAGGCCGGGCTCGCCGCTCCCCGCGGCCCCCAGCTCTCGCTCCGGCTCCAGCCCCGCCTCGGGCTCGGGCTCGCTCCACGCCGGGCTGAGGGGCGCGGCCGCCACGCCGTCGGCGCCGGGGGAGGTGGGTCGGGGGCGGGTGGTGGGGCGGGCGGCAGGCGGCCGGGGGTCCTCGCCTTCCGGGCTGCGGCGCCCTCTCTGCGCTCCGCGGGGGCGGGCGCCGGCGCTTGTTGATTAAGGTCCGCCAAGACCCGCACGCCTACGACGAGCGAGGCGCTGTCCTTGCCGTCGCGGCGCTCATTGACGCGGGGCATATTATACTTATTAATACATATATGTCTTTATTATATTTATACTTGCTTCTTGTCTCTGAAAATTTAGTTATTTGACGTTCTTCCACCATATGTTGAGTAGTTTGATTTTCAGTATGGTTGACTTGTTTATTTGTAAATTTTGGATTGTGAACTCATCTTAAGTGGTGGGAATCTTGTACAACCTCTAGAGCAGTTTTTAACTTCCTCTGCTAAGGAGATTTCCAGGTTGGCACGACTTTTTTTTTTTTTAATTAATTAATTAATTAATTAATTTTTGTCTGTGTTGGGTCCTCGTTTCTGTGCGAGGGCTTTCTCTAGTTGCGGCAAGCGGGGGCCACTCTTCATCGCGGTGCGCGGGCCTCTCACTATCGTGGCCTCTCTTGTTGCGGAGCACAGGCTCCAGACGCGCAGGCTCAGTAGTTGTGGCTCACGGGCTTAGTTGCTCCTCCGCGGCATGTGGGATCTTCCCAGACCAGGGCTCGAACCCGTGTCCCCTGCATTGGCAGGCAGACTCTCAACCACTGCGCCACCAGGGAAGCCCTGGCAGGACTTTTGGTTGCTGTGGTGGTTAGCTTTGGGGCTCGAACATCTCCAGACAATGGAACAGGCTCATGATTATACATTTTTGAGAGAGATAATTATTTTTTCCATCCAAAGTCTAGGCCAAGATAAACAGTCTTCCTTTTTTGGATGGCATTTTGTTGTCGTTACAGTTTACTTTTTGCAGAGGGGTAAAACCTTCTGGAATCTCTCTTGACTCAGAAGCCTCAGTTCAATCTCCCTTTCCTCAAAAAGGCTCAAGGTCTTATCATTATTTAGGATTAACAACCTAACCATTTGGCTGCAAAAACATGTAAAACCCTGTAGAGCTATCTAATATTACCAGCTTATTCTTATCTTTCTAGTTTAAGTTTCTCGGTCATTTTTGGCCACTGTATTTCTCTTGCCTTATTATCTTTAGTTTTATAGAAGGAGCATTTTTAGTTTTTCCCAACTCCAAAACTGCCAGAAAGGGAAGTCTTTCTGCTGAACTCTCAAAGCTTAGGCTATTCAGCTGAGAGTCTTGGGTTAGAAAGGAAATGATTTTAACAGTAATAGAGCCAATCACAGAGCATAATATATATGTGTTTACTTTAAAAGTTGGTATTGTGCCTTTGCCTGCCTAGAACTGTATTTTCAGGAAAATAACTTGCTCTTGACCGAAAATGTTTGTATTGTTTCAACAAGTAGTTACTAAGTGTCTACTGTCTGCTCCACAGCATGGGGGGCGCTTCCAATTGCAGTGCATTGGCTACAGCCCTATTTCTCTCGCAGCCAAAAGATAAACGAACCCATGTTTGAACTGGAAAAATGACAATCAATGCTCTGCAGATCTTCCATGTGAAAATGGTGTCCTTAAAACAAAACAAAAAGGGAATTAAATGGTGCTGGAATTTTGACAATGTTGTCGCAAACTGCTGCCCATTAAAAGCAATTAGCCCATTGTTCTTTTTTTTAGAATCATTTGCCTCCAGGTATATTTGTTTATAAACAATTAGATGCAACAGAACCATAGAAAGATATTTTCGTTCTATTCTCCTGAATGCAACAATGAAGTTTGGTGGAATAAAGAAGTCCTTGCTCTGTGTAAAAAATAACAAAAGCTCAGTGTACCACAGCGGTGTTTTTCTTAACACGATTCCCGGAATCTGTATTGTTTATGATAAGAATCTACTACTCAGTTCATTTATAAAGTCAGCTAACCAGTGGCCATGAGAAAAACAGTACCCTATAGAATTTCAAGACTGAATTTCTTTCAGAAGGTATGTGAGTGTTATTGAATATCAGAGACCCAAAATAGCAGATTAACTGACCAAAGCTACCTAGCATAGACAGTTGGGGTAGTAAAATATCCTAGGAATTTGGATTATGCACTAGAACCTAAAGGATAGTTCAGGCTAATCTCTTCCTTTCTCGTCAGTGGTTTTCTTAATCCATGTGGGTAATTGAAACAATCTGCATTTTGACTGTGAGTGGTCTGAAAATGAAGTGACTGCAAGTTAGAAGTAAGACCGTGTTGGGTCAGGTTAATCTCGGAGAGGCAGCAGTGAGTGGTGGCGTGAAGGGAGATCTTAATTCCCTGCCCAGGAATTGAACCTGGGGAGCCTGGTTGAAAACCAGGAATCCAGGCCACCACACCCCCTGGCTCTTGCCCCCAGTGAAAAATGCATTTCTCACAGAGGCAAAAACTGTAAAAACAGGTACAAAGTTTATTATTTGAGACACAGCTCAACAACAAGTGGGAGAGCACACAGAGAAACTGTTTAGTTAAGACAGAAGCAAGGCAGAGATGCACACCTGGAGAGGAGGGGTGTGGGCATCCTTCCTAATGAGGACGCTCAGTAAAGAGGTGTTTAAATCATTCATATAGGGCAGTTCTTCCCGGTCTTTGTTTACCTTTGGCCACTTATCTGGTTTCTTTTTCTGCACCTGCCCTGCCCTAAGACCCTCCCCAACCTGTGTGCACAACGTTTTTCCAAGATGGATTTCAGCCTATGGGATGGCCTTAGCATCACATATTATGGGGTGGTGCCCCCTCCTTTTGACCCCCAAGGAGCCTTTCTGCACATGTGCAATGTTTCCCTTGCCCCAAGGATGGGAAATATATGACCTCTTGATAAACCCTTTTAACAGGGTTTAGCCCCTCTCTGTCCCTGCCATAAAAGTGTCCAGTGTCCGGTTATCTACCCTATTCCTGTTGCTGTTTCTTATACCGAAGTGCAGATATCGAAATATAGACAGGAGTCTGTTCATAAATATGTAGTCCTGGAGCCCGTTTGTCTCTTGCCTCAGAAAATGTAAACAGGGGGCTGGTAATGAATGTCCGGCCTGGAGCCCATCTTCTTCTCAGCCCAGGTAGTGTGAACAGGAGGCCAGTTGTAAATGTCTAGCCTGGAGCCCATCTATCTCCTGCCTCAAGGTGGTCTTTAATATGTCCGGTGATGGAATGAGATGTTTCTGGATCTTGAGGGCATACATGTTTATTTAGAGTTTCCTTAGAACTGGAAGGACTCTGGGGGGGTCACCTGGTCCCACCCCCAATACCTGACTTTACAAATAGGGAATCTGAGTAGCCCATTGTTCTTATTAAGTGGATGTGCAACTTAATAGAGCTCAAAGGGCTCACAGTCTGAATCTGATCTGATCTCTTTTGCAAGTAATTATGACCCAAGGGAAGACTCAGTAGATATATCTACAGTTATACATATGTGCTCCCTTAGAAACAGAATCCAGTTATTTGTATCAGTTTTGTAGAAAATGAACTTGTCCAGCTCTGCAAGTATGGTTTACTTGGCTGGAGAATGCATATGGACACCCATTTACATCTATTAATTTGGCTGAGAGATAAAGCAAGAGTATGGTGTGGGTATTGACCTTCATCTAGCTACATCTCTCCTGAAAGGACACTGCAATGGATTCTGAAGCAAAGTGTTCTTTTGAGAAGAACTGATCAGAACTGAAAGATAATTCAAATCTTAATAGAAAGTTCCTATGCCTTTAAATGGCTAAGGGACCTCTAGGTATAAAGATCAACAGGAAGTCTGTTTCAAGGTCACTTGGACCTTGAAGCAAAATGAAGCACAAGCAATCTCCACATGGCTCTTCCCATGGCCCAAAACTATTGTGAGGTGGCTCAGAAATCACAAAGGACACCCTTTGAGTGAAGACGGAATGGCAAATATCCATTACAGCATTGTTGGGGCATCTCTGACGTCTTCTCACCAGTCCCTGAGATGTCCATAGGACCCCAACAGCCAAGTGTGATGGAAAATTCTGTGGGATTATTTTGCTTCTCCCATGACTGATTTGCTTAGCAAGGCTGAGAAGCTGCCATGATCCCTAGAATTCAATTTGTGATTTCTTTGACTCCATAAACCATCAGTGAATGAATGACTCATTTAAAAACACTTAATGAGACTCTACTAGATGCTTGGGTTGAAGTGACAGAGGCAATTAAATGGTTCCTGCCCTAAAGGAATTCACCGGAGGCAGAGGGTTCCATAAACCATTTCAATATGATATGATGAGAGTAATGTGAATGGAGGAGGGGCACAGATCCAATAGTGAGAGCGTGGGGGAGAGGGTCAGGAAGGGATTCCCAAAGGAAGTGACCTCTGACCTGAGTAAGAAGAGAGTTGCATACTCATTTACCAAGTGAAGTGTCCTCAACCATAAGAGAAAAGCAAAACTCAAGTGCCCTTTGGTTAATAACACAGCAGGTATGGCTATTTCTTGAGGTACGATGCCCCATTTGATTATCCTAGTTTTGTTTTGATTATCTTGGTAACTGAACCTCTACTATTATGTGAATTTATTTTCAGAAGCAAATGCATACCACCTTCTGAATAGCTTGGCTGTTTTATATCATAATGGACTCCTAGACAGTGCATGCTCCATCACCCACTGCTGGACCAGGGTTGACTGACTTGCCAGGAGATGCCCTGAGAGGGTGACAATGGACATTTCCTGTTCAGTCTTTCTCTTCTCAGGCTGCACATCTCTGGGAGAGACTTAGAGTGGCTGCAGCCAGAGTCCCAGCCTGGGGTCACTGTGAAACTAAATGCCCCTTATAACTGCAGTTATTAGAGCAAAGATATGACCATTTGCTTTGGACTCTATGCAAACAATGAATTGAAATGAAAAAGGGTAGCTTTAGGATGGAGGCATGGAAACAGATGGCAAATTCTTAGAGGTTCCAGGGACAAAGCATTCTCCATCTCCATCGATGAATTGATAATTTCCCACAAGAAATTTTCAAAATTCTGCATTTTATCATTGAAAGGAAACAATTTAATTCAACAGGAATTCATTGACTGCTAACTTTTGGACAGCTGCTATAGTGAATGCTGGATTTACAATGATGAAAAAGACTTGTTTCTGCCCCAAGTTACTTACAATGTAGACGGACTCTTAAACAGATAGCCATAATGCAATGATAGAGTAGATTTGGTTAATTTGTAAAAAGATTATATCCCCGTGATCTTATTACCATTGATTCCCTGACCAGGCATGATAAAGTGCAGAGGAGATAGTTAAGCCCTGATTTTCTATCCCAGATATACCCAGAGCTATTTTGCCTTCCATAATTTTGCTTGCAATTCACACCTCCAGATCCCAGTCATAATTAATAATCTATTGATATCAATTTACTGTACCACTTTTGTGGAATTGCCCAGATGCATGCAAACTCGCTTCTCTAACTTATAGAATTAGGCTCTTTCTCCAAGGTTCCTCTGTCCCTGGACCCCCAACTCTGCTTCATGTTTCTCCCATCCCATCCTGACATTAATCTTGGCCCATATTTATCCACAATCCTTGATCTTGTACTCTTTCCTCCATTCAAAAATCATTTACTCAAGTTCTGCCATTTATGAACCCCTGTGGATTTCAACAAGTTGTAGCTAAAATAAAAAATGGAAAAAGCACCTATAGGAGTTGCATCCTGGGTGATTTAGCCCCATAGTGGAAATTGCAAATGAGAGCCAGGATCTTTAAAGAACTGAAGGTGGCAGTAGAGGAATAAACATTCTGTCTGGTCCTGGGACTGAAAAAAGCCAAGTAAGGAATTCTAGCTTCACTCCATTTTCTCTCACCCTTGTATTATTTCTCTTCATGTTTCCATTTCCCTTCTTTTTATCCCTAGTTCAGCCATCTATCTTTCCTCTCCAATTCTTTTTCTCCAGGTCTTCCCAGTTGTTTTTGAAGGCTTTGTGCTGGCAAAGATACCCTCCTCTCCCATCAAGAAATATTAAATCTGCCATCCTTTGCCTTTTCATCCCTTTAAGCCTTACTAAATAAATGGACTCTAAGAACATAATCTTTAATATAAAACATACCAATACAACACTGTGTGGGTAAAATTCGCAAAGATGTGATTTTAGGCAATTACCTGTAGGATTTTCAGCCAGTGGCTAAACTACGTCAGTGACATCCCCAGGAGGATCTACATCAGGGATCAGCCAACTATTTCCCAAGGGTCAAATCTGGGCTGCTATTTGTTTTTGTAGATAAAGTTTTATTGGAACATTGCCATGCTCATTTGCTTACCTATAGTCTATGAGTGCTTTGCATGAGAATGGTAGACTTAATAGTCTTGACAGACTGGATGGCCTGCAAAGCCTAAAATATTTACTTTCTGGCTCTTTACAGTTTGCCGACCCCTGTTCTCCGAGTCTGTATTAATCCAGTGAGGCTAAATCATGCTGCAGTAGCAAATGATTGAAAATCTCAGTGGTTTCCGACAAAGGGCTATTTCTCACTCTTATGATACAATCTTTGAGGGTAAGTTTTTGTGTTTCACTCCAGGAAGCAGGCTGAAGGAGCAGCCCCCGTGTGGACTAGTGCTGAGAAAACTTTGATAATAATCCAGGCTACTACAGTGGCTATTTGAGCTTTTGTTAAGGGTTCAACATAGAAATGAAAATGTCTACAAGGTCTTCGGGCAGAAGGTTAATCATTTTTGTCTCTTCCCTTCCCTTGGAGCATATCAAACAGTATGAGTCCTACAGTGAGTACAGCCTCAGAATGCTGTGCTCTGGGGGTGAGAAGGGGACCTCAGAGCTTGTGGATTCCTGGCAAGACCCCCCAGCTAGGACCTGGCCCTAACCCATCCCAGCTCTCACTCACAGTCTCCCCTCACCACTTGCTTTGAGAGTCTCAGGGTTCATCTCACCACATCCTGTGTGTCACAGATGGAGTTCCCTGTGCAGGAGATTTGCACACAGGTGGTTCCCCTGGTGAGTTCTCTCAGCAGCACCAGCCGCGGGGGAAGGGGAGGCAGCGGGATGGGGCGGAGGCAGTGCAATTGCAGCAGGAACCTGCACAGACCCTGCAACGCTAGGAGAGCTCTGAAGCTCTCGTGGTCTTTCTGAGTGGCTGTGAGCGAGGTAGGCCAAGGGGACAGATATTCAGACTCAGCACGGACTGGTCACAGTGGGGCAGGGGTGCCAGGAATGGGTGTGATGTTGAGCAAGGGAGCTCTCTTCATCCATGGGCAGCTCCTGCAGGAGGGCTCACCTAAGAGCTGTCAGCACCAACATCCCAGCGGCTGGGACATGAATACTTCATTCCTGGAAAGGGGGCTGGGGATCTGAGAAAAGCATCGCAGCCCCGTCTACTCCAAGCACCCCTAGAAGTGCAGGACTCAGGGCTCCCAGCACTTCCCCATCCCCTGGATTCTCATCTCCATGCAGCTCTGAACACGCCCTTTTCTGTCCCCAACACCTACGCCCCACCAAACCCTGACTCTCCTACAGTGCTTTCAAATTCATGGCCTGCCAGCAGCACACTTCTGTATATTTGCAAATTCTTCTTTAATCCTTTCTTCCATCTTCTTGCTCTAAGTGAAGCCTAGCTCTTCCCGGAGGCCATTGCTTTCCCAGTAGACCTTTCAAAGGATGCTGTTTTCTTCCCACAGCTTCTATCCCCTGGGATGCAGAGGTGGCGTAGGCATCCTCCTTTTCCTTCCCCACACTGCCACTTCCAGACCTTGCAGGATGGAATGACTGATTGAATGGAAGCAGTACCCACTCATTTACTTGTTTTAGCATATATTAAAAAAATGACCATCTTGGAGGTTGTAACTACTGTGCAGCTCAGGTGTTTGCAGGTGTTTAAAGTACACTTTTGAGCTAGCGTGGGAGAACACCACAGGCCTAGGGGGTTTGCTAGGACCGTTGGCTCCTGCTGGAGGCCATCCCTTCTTCACTCCAGCATTCGGTTGTACCTTGTATGCGTGCATGGCGACATCTCTCCTTGTACACCTTCAGATTTGAACTTGCATCACACCAGCAAAGTATTTCTAAGTAATCTAGGTCTTTTGGAAATTCTGGGGCCAAGAATCCTCAAAGACCTTCTGAAGAGTTTTGAAGAACTGGGCCCCTTCTTGACTGTCCTTTGCTCAGGACTGTGATCCCCTGAATTGGACTCGGACGGTCAAGGCAAAATGTGAGTGGTGGGAGCCTCACCACTTCCTTACTTCTAACTGATGGCGAACCTTAAGCCACTTGGCTCAGCCCTGGAAATACTCACTGCAGCTTTGACAGAAACTCTGAGGTGGCGCCTGGTTTTTCAAGAAACCATGTCTTCTTGACAAGCCAGTTCTGTTCTGGATGTCTGGGACGGGTGAAGTGGCCGCCAGCATGTGGAGCAGCTGGGAGTCACCTGGTGGATGAAATCATTCATGGTCTCACCTTTGCCTCTGACCTGCTGAGAGCCCATGGGCAAGTTATTTCCTGCCGTGGACCTCTCTTCTCATCTGTAAGATAATGGGACTGGCTCAAGAGCATCTAATGCTCTTTCCCAGCTCCATCACTCCTGGAATGCTGTGGACTTTTTTCTTCTTCCAGTACCGGTTGTTCTTGCAGCTCTAAGTGAGCCCTGCACAGCTGCTCCCTTCTCTTGAGATAATATTTTCGTTGCAATCTTCCCCAGTCTCCACCCCAGTCCTGTGGTTTTTCTCTTTCATATCATTGTTTTCTTATTCATATCTAAGCTGGGTTGGTTTACAAACGTTCTGGAAAAAATTGAAATCGACTCGGCATACATTTATTGTATGTAAATCTGAGCCACACACTGGGGACACAGACAGGAAAAGACAGGGCTCTGTCCCCCAGCCCCACAAAGCTGGGTAGAAATGACAGCGAGCTCCTTTCCTGAAGATTCCATCTTAAACACCCCAGGCACTCATCAACATTCCCTCTCTCTGCCATCCTGAGAATTTTATTTATGTATTTCCAAAAGGATATAAGGAAGTTAGCAGTAGTTATAAATACCAATGGTGGTATTTCATCTGTTTCTTTGATGAAAAGACAATATGTACCTTCTGTCTGGGATTAATGTGGTTGGGCTACTGCCATTTTGCAGAATTGTTATCTTACCGTGACAATATTTTTAAACAATGGCCAAAACGCTAAGTAAATGCAGGATGTTCAAAATTCTGAGGACTCAGAGTTGGAAAGAAGGCATGCCCAGGGACCAGTGGACCAGCAGTGGTCTCTGAGAGGAAGGGAGGGAAAAGTCGACTTCGGTGACTTAAAAGGCACCATAGCTCCCTCTAGGGGTGGTAGTTATTCAATTGCTTTGCTGACCTGCACTTCCCCTCCGAGAATAAACTCTACTTAGAACAAAGGAAATCTGTCTATTCCCAACTTTAGGAAAGAACTAGTGGGCTGGGAAATGACAAATTCCTAGGTGTCCACAGTGAGGTTTGCTCTGTGACCTGGGTAATAGGTTCAGAATATCCAATTGTCACGTACTTCACTGAAAGCACAAAAATGCTTCCAAGGAAGAACTTTCAGTGATTTTTGAATGGTCCTCACCTCTGTTCCTCTCCATTATCTTAAACATTAGACAATTAAGAACATTACACTTTACACATTTTATAGTTGCAGTTTGGTTGCAGTTACTCTTTTTTCTAGTAGTTTTATTGACTGATTATTAATTATTGTTGATATTTATTATTAATAAATGACTGTCTAGAAAAATCATATTAACTTCACATAGGATTTGAAAAACACTAGAAAATGTGGTCGCTATTAAAGAATATTTAATTAGGAAAAAAAAAGCCATTTTAGGAAACATTTTTTCTATGTAACTTATCCCATCTATTTTTTTTTTTTTGGAGTTAAGCCAGTATTTTATTTATTTATTTATTTATTTATTTATTTATTTATTTATTTATTTATTTATTTATTTATTTATTTATTTATTTATTTATTGCTTGCTTGCTTGCTTGCTTGCTTGCTTGCTTGCTTGCTTGCTTGCTGTGTTGGGTCTTCGTTTCTGTGCGAGGGCTTTCTCCAGTTGCGGCAAGCGGGGCCCCTCTTCATCGCGGTGCGCGGGCCTTTCACTGTCGCGGCCTCTCTTGTTGCGGGGCCCAGGCTCCAGACGCGCAGGCTCAGTAGTTGTGGCTCACGGGCCCAGTTGCTCCGCGGCATATGGGATCCTCCCAGACCAGGGCGCGAACCCGCGTCCCCTGAATTGGCAGACAGACTCTCAACCACTGCGCCACCAGGGAAGCCCTATCCCATCTATTTTTACCACCAACTCCGAGCTCTCATTTCCTCTCCTTAATTGCTGGCTCTTTGAAAGCAGAACATCATTTTGCTCCCTTTCGTGTTCTTCCCAATTCCACATGCCTCACACAAAGAAGAGTGTAATAAATGCTTGGTTTAGTGCCATGGATTTTAGAAAAGCCCTGTGATATAAGCAATTAAGCAAATCATTGACCTACCTGTCACTCAACAAGAGAGGTCAAGTGACTTGCCCATGGTCATACAGCCAACAAGTGGTAGGGCCTGGATTCAAACTCAGGCAGTTTGGTTTGAGTTCCCCCTATATAGTCAGGTGTATGAATTAGTATATACCCCTCCTTTGCCCCTCCCCATTCCCCCACTTTGTCTCCCTTCCCCTTGATAGCTCTGTTTACACTGATATCTAAACGTCCTGCATGTAACCCATTTACTGGGGGGGAGCAGATTTCATTGCTGGCTACTGACCTGGGGCATGTAGACTGGGTCGACACTAATGCTGGGCTCCCATTCACTGGCCAGAGCTATTGCATCAGGGGAGGGCAGTAAACCTGCAGGCCATGCTTGCTGAGGAATTTCTGGGAGAGAAGTGTCCTCTCTTCTGGAAAAACTTTGAGTAACCACCTTCTTTCTCTGTCCTTAGATATGAATGGAAGTATAGCCCAGGCTGTTGTGAACGGACACCCAGCAGAACCAGAAGTGAAGCTGACATTGCCAAGGGCAGACAGCTGCAGAAGTAAACCTGGTCCTGGATGACAAGGAGGAGTAACTCTACCTTTAGGGTTCAGTCATGTAAGCCACTGTATCTCTTTTTGATCGTTTAAGCCACTTTGAATGATTTTATTTGTTTTGTTTTGTTTTATTTTTTAGTCACTCAGTGGAAACTGTTCATGGCCATAATTTGGGAAGATAAGATTCTGTCTCTTTCTCAAAAGCTAACTGGTTAGAACTTTGACCAACTATAGTTGTTAAACTTGGAGAGAATTAATTAGATCTCAATATTTAAGAGCTATGTGATAACTGGTTCATGTTATATTTACAATTCTATATTCAAATAAAACCTAAATGTCAGGTGCTTGAACACGAGTGTAAAAATACCAGGACCTGCTGTTGCTGTACTGCAGCTGAACCTAAACTATGCCTCCCTTAGGGAGAATCAGTACTTTTCTTTTAAGCCAAACTCAGATTCTTACATGTGCTTCCAAAAGACGAATAATAAATAGCCAAGGAAAATATTTTACAATTAGGGGAAAAAAATGCTACTTGTCTGTTATTAGAGTTGGAAAAATCATCCCTTAAGCTCCTCCTATAGAGGATCTTGTTTCTTCCCTAAAGTAAAGCCAATTAAATAACTTTTAGAGTGGAAGATTCGGATAGTTGGTGATTACAACGACAAATAATTCAAGGATAAAGACAAATAATCCAAAGATAAAATGAACATTTGAAGGAGAGTTTCTTTAAGATTTCAATGGTCCCAAACTTTAAACTTAGGGCAGAGCTTCTGTTAGTACTAAGAAAGCCTAGAGAGCCAGGTATCTCCAGAATAATGGGAGGGCATGTTGATTCTTCTTGGTTAGGAAACACATAAGTCCCCCTTATTCCAAAGTCCCTGTTGTGCTTTCTTTTCTCTGACAGAATCAAAAGGCTTAATTCTTTCCTTCCCAGCTTGGAGAGAAGCCATTTTTCCTTTACCTCCTGGTACTCTATCCTGAGCAGTTCAATAGAATCATAAGATGCTCATTAAAGTTGGGAAGAAATAATCATTTCCTGCATCTGTTTTCTTTGTATCAGAAAGAGTAGAGGGTCCCAAGGTATCTAATGTAATGGACGCAGTATCCTGAGCATCCTGCATTTCAGTAACTTACTATAAGGAAGAATGGCTTGATTTTCAAGGTCCCTGGACTACATTGAGCTTGAGCTCTGGCTGTGAGCCACTTGCTTCTAAGAGACATAAATAACCACAATTGCCAGGAAGTATAGCAGGTAATGTCTACAATTGCCTGAATAAATTTAAATGAAATACAACTCGAGACTCTGACGATTTAGACTCCACTGAATACTGTGTTCTCTGTCAGCTGGCAAGATTTTAATTTATTTTATTATTACATTTTTATGATAAAATGTAACATAACGCATTCATTTTGTCTATTAATCCTCTCTCCTTCATAAAAATGGCATACATGATGATGACCTATATTAATGTAATTGTCTCCCATGTGTAGTATTATAGTGATAATCTATAAGTAGTATATAAGTTTGTAGAAATTAATGTATAAAGCATATAATTACAGAAAAAGATATAAATCTTTAAAGTTTTTTTTTTCCTGCTCATATATTGAATTAATATTTCAGCCATTTGAGCCACCTAGTGGTAATATCCATGAAACATGATTTTTTATATTGAAAAATGATGTGAAAGCTTTAACAGTTTTCAACTTACTAGGAATGAACTAAAGTGAATCATAACCATTATATATAACATTCAGATTTTTGAATTAATATTTATTTATTGGGAGAAGATTGAATATTGGAAAATAACTTATAAAAACATAATCTTTACTTATTTTGTTTCTTCTACTAGAGGCCACATAGCCAAGGAAATGAAAATTATAAGAGATAGTAATTGATGAAGGGGAAGTTTTCAATACGTATAACAAAGAAATGGCTGTTAAACATTTAATGGAGTAAAATGACTAACACATTTTAGAACTGATTGTATTCAAATGTAACCTTAGATAAATGATGTTGGGTGTCCTCACATTTTCCAAATCTGTCTTCCAGCCAGTCATCAGCCTTGTGTTTTCTTATTTTCAAAGAACAGAAGGGTAATCACCAAACTGCTCAGTGACCCATTAGAAATACTCCATACTCAGATTACACCGAGGTTAATTTCAGATTTCTTTTACTGGAACTATAGATCAAACTAAGTTCCGTGTTGACTCTGTTCTGGTGTAATAACCTCCAGGAGAGCTAAATCACTAAATACCGCTAACTTCACATGTTAGAATCCACATTCATCTTTGCCTTGTTAACTTTTTTTTAAAAAATTTATTTATTTATCTATTTATGGGTGTGTTGGGTTTTCATTTCTGTGCGAGGGCTTTCTCCACTTGTGGCAAGTGGGGGCCACTCTTCATCACGGTGCGCGGGCCTCTCATTATCACCGCCTCTTTTGTTGCAGAGCACAGGCTCCAGACGCGCAGGCTCAGTAATTGTGGCTCATGGGCCTAGTTGCTCCACAGCACGTGGGATCTTCCCAGACCAGGGTTCGAACCCGTGTCCCCTGCATTGGCAGGCAGACTCCCAACCACTGCGCCACCAGGGAAGCCCCTACCTTGTTAACTTTTAAGGAGGTTTTCATTTTATTTGTTGATCCAAGAATGTCACATACTTTGGTTTCCTTCTCTCTTAAGTTGCCATATGTCTCTAAAGAGGTTTTTTTTGAAATCAGAATTCGCACAAAGAAATGATAGATTTCTCCTCTTTGAATTCACCAAGCTTCCTACTTGGTAGGATTGCAAAACTGTCATATGAAACCAGCAGTGAAAATATTCTCTCTTTTTGGCAATCCTGCTTGTCTGAACTCTGACCTCCTCCCATCTCATCTGTGCTTTCATTAGGTGAGCAGAAGACAGGTAGTTTCACAAGTGATTCCCGGAAGGAAAGGTATCTAGGCAAGTTTAGAGGAGTGAAGAGTGTCAGCCTGGGAGTAGGTGAGACCTTAACGAGTGATTGAGCAGAATAAAAATGAAATAGGCTTTAAAAGAGGAAACGCTTCCCTGATCTGTAAGGCACACAGACAGGTGTGCAGGGGAGCGAGGTAACTGGGGGGGGATTCTACAATGAGCATATGGTGGATGTCTATTATTTTGCCTTTTTTTTTTTTCTGGGAATACCATCTTTCTGGACAAATGTGTGGTCATGAGGTTGATGTGTTTCCTAGGCTGGCCAATCAGAGAAATTTCTTAGGCATTTTGAACTGAGGACCAGTGAGAATGCGTCTGAGAGCTCCTCTGGAGTGAATCCTAGGAGATGAGAAGTGTGGTGCTGCCTCCTGCTCTGTGGAGAAGGTCAGTCCAGGAGGAGAGAGGTGGGCGCCAAGCTGCAGAAAGGGGCAGAGACACCAGACAGAGAGCATGTCTGAGCCAAGCTTCTTGGAGCCAGTACACTTCTCCTTTTGCCTCAACTAGTTTGACTTGGGTTTCTGTCACTTGCAACCCAGATAATCCTGATTAATACAGAGCGGAAGCCACCTGCACACAGCCAAGTGGCTTGTTCAAGTGTCTTGGTGAATGGAACATGCTGAAAAGTGAGGGAAAAGAGTAGGATCAAGTAGGTAATGATCAGGAGAACCCGCCAAGACCCGGTGTTGACCAAGGCAGGATACGAGACCTCATGTAATAGCCATAGGCACTGAGAGAAGGTGTACCCATGTGGGTGTTTGAAGAAGTGCGGAAGGGTATGGAATTTTTATAGATCGCGTGTTTCCTCAGTATTCTTTTTCATCATTAAAATGTGTAGCAATACTTTGTGATGACTAACTTTTACCACTGGGAAGTACCAAGATACCTAATAAGACTTTCTAGGGTGGATCTGACACTGGCTGTATCAATATTGATACCCTATTTGAGTGAAACTATCAAATGTCCCCACCTCAGTCCCATCAGGTGACTCACCAATGCTCATCCTCATTCCCACTCTCACTCTTAGTTCATTAGATGAATTCAAATTTGAAAAATGTAATCTTCAGGAAATTACACCAATTCCAAAATGACCTTCAAAAACCCACGAAAGACTATAGAACAGTAAGTAAACCCATCCAGAGAATATGGGGGAGTAGGACTTTCCTTTGTTCTGGGTGCAATTGTTTTTTTTTTTTTTTTTTTTTTGACCGTGCCACGCAGCTTGTGGGATTTTAGTTCCCCAACCAGGGATCAAGCCCGTGCCCCCTGCAGTGGAATCATGGAGTTCTAACCCCTGGACTGCCAGGAAACTCCCTCTGGGTGCAGTTTCATTCTTCTTTTTATTAAAAAAAATTCTTTTTTAATTGAAGTATAGTTGATTTACAATGTTGTGTTAATTACTGCTGTACAGCAAACTAATTCAGTTATACACACATATATATATTCTTTTTTTAAAATATTCTTTTCCATTATGGTTTATCATAGGACACTGAATATAGTTCTCTGTGCTATACAGTAGGACCTTGTTGCTTATCCATTCTATGTGTAAGAGCTCACATCTGTGAACCCCACCCTCCTACTCCATCCCTCCCCCACCCCCTCCCCCACCCCCTCCCCCTTGGCAACCACCAGTCTGTTCTCTATGTTCGTGATTCTGTGTCTGCTTCACAGATAGGTTCATCTGTGTCACATTTTAGATGCCACATGTAAGTGATATCATATGGTATGTGTCTTTGGGTGCAGTTTCAGTGTGGAGTGGTAGACATCTGTAAAGCTAGGGTCTGCTTGTGGTCAATTTGGTCTTGATTCTCATTCTCCACAGGCTCTTTGAATGAACTTATCTACTCTCACAATTTTAGCTCCCACCATTGTGCTAAGGGGTCCCAAATTTATGTCTCTAGTATTGAATTTTTTCTTGAATTCAGTATCTAATTGTATATTGAACATTTCTTCTTAAAAGTCCTGTGGAAACCTCAACGTCAGTGCATCTAACAATTAAACTCTTCCTGAATTCTTCGTATTCCCTGGGTCAGAGAGTGGTCTCACAATCTACCTGGTTGCTCAGCCAGAAACCTGTGAACCATCAGTGACTCCTTCATTTTCTGACCTCCCCACATCTTATCAGTCGCCATGATTGTTCCATGCTATCTATTTATTATTTCTAGTGGGGCTTATTTTAACAGCCTCTTAACTTTTCTCCCAGCCTTGAGTTATCCAGCACTGAATATCATCCTCCTTTCTGGGGCTAGCTTTCGAAATTGAAGAATCTCAGAATGTTTAAAAAAACCTCTCATTACTTCCCTTGCCAAAGAACTGTAAGTTCTTCTGTATGGCTTTCTTTCCCTCCAACATGACCTTTAGCTGGTCCCTTCCTACCTCTCTACTTTCCAGCCACATGAATTGCTCCTTGAATGAGCTGTGCTCCTTTTTGCCTCGGTGCACACACAGCTCCTTCTGTGAATACCGTCCCCATCGTTCCCGCCTGCACAGTTTCACATTTAAGCTTTTTTGGCCATGCGGGATCTTAGTTCCCTGATCAGGGATCGAACCTGCACCCCCTACAGTGGAAGCTCGGAGTCTTAACCACTGGACCACCAGGGAAGTCCCAGGTACTCTGTCCTTGAGAAAGCCTTTCCTAACCTTCCTACTCTGTGCTTCTATGTCTTCCCAAATGTGCTGTCAACTCCTTGAAGCTAAAACCAGCACCTGGATACTGAATGAATAAACAAAGAGAGTCTTTTAGTCAACGCATCCGTTCAAAGGTGAATAAAACCATGCACCATTTATTCATTACCCCGTGGAGTTTACACGCTGGGCAGCCTCAATTCTGAAACAATAAGAAAAACGAACACGGCAGTGCTATATTAGTGTTGATAAAAGACACTGCAAAGGAGGAGCCATTATCTGCCCGCTTGTAGCAGAACAGATTGGTGGGTGAGAGAAATGAAAGATGGTAACAGAAACTGACATAAGCTAGGGTGGGAGCGAGGCAGTCATTTCATTCTGATAGAGTGATTCCTGGGTGGAGACTGCTCCGTTGTGAACTTTTAAGCAGCTGTAACAAACACCGGCAGATGTCTAAATGGGCAACTTTAAAAGCCTTTGATTGTCCAAAAAAGACTGGAAAAGGATTTTCCAGACTCAAGAGGGAAGGGATCTTATGAGGACTCAGATGGAAGAGTGGATACAATTTGGATTTTTATGCACTCAACTCAAAGTAGTTGGCCAGGTGCCTGTTTTCAGTCTGTTTCCTGTTTTTGTCTCTATTTAGGCTGTTTCTCTCTTGATAACAGTTAGCAATTAGCTATCAAAACAGCATTTGCCTTTCTGTGTAGGTCAACTAAATTAATCCCAGGATCTCTGTCTCTTTCCTCTTGGGACCCTGACCCAGCTGAATTAGCTGCTGGAGATACCCTGCTCATTATTCTCCACAAAGGGGAGCTAGAGACACACTCAAGGGACATAAAAAGGGATCCAGCATACTGGTCAAATCAGAAAATTTCAGCAACATTTATTTAGTACCAACTCAGAAGTTGCTCCAGAATTTCTACGACAAAGGGAATTAGGGGCAGAATTCATTTGAAAACGGGAGTGAGTAGGGGTTGATGGAGATATGGAGATGATGGAATGGTGGGGTGAGGCTAAATCCCTCCTAAGCTCCATGAGCCCCATTCTTGTGTTGCCATGGTAACTATTTTCTTACTACATTGTGCTGGTCATAGTGGGAGATGGGGGGAAAAAAACACAACTAGATTAAAATGAACCCTGCCCTCGAGAAAATCAGAGTTTGGCCAGGGCAGATAGAAAAACTAACAGGTTTAAGAGTCTATTAATCAACCTAGAACAATTTTCTGAAGACAGCTGAAGTACAGGAAAACCCTACTGTAACTTGATAAATGAGGGTACCAAAGTTCCGATAGTGTAAATATGGAGTCAACAGGATTGTGAGATAAATCAAGTAACGAGGGGAGCCTCTGCAGCTGGTGGACCACGCCATTTAAATTCTTCCTGGTCCCACATGCAATTTGGTGCCACTCTGGTTAAATATCAGTGAGGAAGATTCTGGGTCTTGGGTCTGGCTGGACTTTCAGGACAGCAGCAGGGATTCCAGAAATCTCTAGGTCACTTGATGCCCATTTCTTCAGCCCAGTGTGAGGGAGATTGGCCTGACAGATTATTGGGGATGTGGCGATGCTACCTTTGTACCCCTATTTTCTGTGACACAGTTTCTCCGCCCAGCCTTGCCCCTCATCGCATGTGTCTCCCCTCCAGAAGATGAGAACTTTGCCTGCCCTGCCCCACTCCAAAAGCAAGGCTGAACACAGATGAAGACACTTGCCAATGTCCAACTGCATTATATCTGAATTTACATTATCATGGGATTTTTATGTATTGATGTTCTCTTTGAGTTGAAAGAAATCAGAGTACTGGCCTGAGGAGAAAGAAATAAGATATAATTGTTGTACAACGTGGATATGTGTGAATAATAATAACTAAGGATTATTGAATCTTTACTATATCCCAGGCATTGTTCTGAACAATTAATTTGCGTTATCTTATTTATTCCTCAGAGAGGCCCAGTGAAGCCTGTACTATTATTATCTCCATTTTAGAAATGTGGAAATTTAGGTATAGAAAGATAAAGTAATTTGCCCCAAAGCACGTAGCTACCAAGTGACAAGTCTGGAGTTATAAACTCAGCCAGTCTTACTCTGGAGACCATTTTTTAACCACAATGTTATTTTGCAATGAAAGAGTATAGGTTGCCATTTTTTGGTTTTGTTTTAAAATTGCTCAGATTCACAGCTGGACCATAATAATTAAAATCTCAGTAGCTAGCTTTGTTATAAGTGAAAAGAATTTCATTAGGGTAAGAAAACCCTGCAAACACTTAGAATTTTGATTTCTCTTTCCAAAGAAATTCTGATTTGATTTTTACTCCTAGCTTTTTTTTTTTTTTTTGGTCACGCCATGCAGCATATGGGATCTTAGCTCCCTGACCAGGGATCAAACCTGCGCTGCCTGCATTGGGAGCACAAGTCTTAACCACTGGACCACCAGGAAGTCCCTCTATTCCTAGCTTCTTATCTTTTCCCAGAAGCATTTTGCAACCTTACTTGTTTTTTCTTTCCCTAGAATTTTCACTTTTTCTCTCTCTTAATTTCTTCCTCTTTCCATTTAAATATGCCCATGTCTGTTGCATCCTGGGGAAAAATCCACAGAATAATCTACTGGTGGCTGTACCTATTTTCTCTAGCTTTTTTTTTAAAGACCTAAGTCTCCCTTCCTTTCCCACTTCTACTCCATTCCCTCAGGTTTATCTCTTGAAGACCCAGGTAATCTCTTTGTGAAGTTAGAAGGCACTTGTCATTTTCATTGCTTCTGGCTCTTTTATCTTCCCTAATACCATGAAATCCAGCTCTTCTGCTTCTTTTTTCCTATTCTTTTTTTCATCTCTCATCATCCTCCTACCTACTTTACATTTCTCCAAAGCTTATTTTTCCGAACTTGGCTGTTCTTTTGATGTGTTCTTCCCTTTGGAAAGGTCATTCATTTTCAAAGTTTATCTGTCTATACCTTAGTAATTTCCTCTTACCCAAATGTCAGTATTTATTTCCAAGTGCTTCCTGTAAATTTCCATTTAAGTATTCTATTGTCACCATTAAGCTCAAAGTGTATAAGGTTTAGTTCATAATCAATATTCCCTATGTGAGTTCTTGTGATAATAATGGAAAATGCTTAAGCAGCATGTACACGAAGCCTGGCACCATGCTAAGCATTTTTATGTATTAACTCATTTAGTCCTTAAAGGAATTATTATCCTATTTTACAGATGAAGGAACTCGCGCCTAGAGATGTGAAGCCATATGCCCCCGGTTGACATCACACAGCTACAAAGTAGAGGAACCAAGGTTCACCCAGGCAGTGTTGTTCTAAGAGCCTTTACCCCTAACCACTGCTCTATATTTCTATGCTATGTTTTCCAAGTCCCCAGACTCAAAAGTGTATTCAACAGCCTTCTTTTTTTCTTCCAGCCCAATTCATGACTTCTTTACTTTTCTTTCCAAATGTTTTTGGTGTTTACATCCGTTAGGGTCTGCAGAGACACAAATGGCCCATTCAAAAAAAAAAGACACGGAGATAAAATTAAAGAAACCATAAAGGGATGGGAAAGCTCCCAGGTGCTAATACCATTAGGGTGCTCTTATCACCCCTAGTCTTGAAGAGGAGTAAACAATGTTATGGGAGTCCAGAGAGAGCTGTATCTAATGAAGTGGGACCACCCACCAGTTCCTAGAGGAATGCAACCATTGCTAAACTCTCATGAGGAATGGGATGGGGGTGGGGTGGTGTGGTGGTGTGGTGTGTGGGGAGAATAAATACCCCAACTTTTTTCTCCTTGTGGCTTCCAATTTCCCACTTGTGCTTCATTACCTCATGCCTGGATCATTATTGCTGTGCCCTGAGTGACCTGTCTTCATTCCTGTCCCCTCTATCCTGCTGTCCTGTCAGCAGACTGCTCTCTCTAAGATGCCCCTCCATTTTTCTTCTCATCACCTTCAAAGCCTTGTCATTGCTCTTCAGCCCAGTGTTGACAATCCTCCAAATCCTGAGTCTAATCCCTTTTTCAAACATCACCTTCTGCAACTCTCCTAGCCCTGGGCTCCACTTGGCCTCCTCATTGCTGTCCTCCTTTCTACAAACATGCCATTCTCATACCTGCATCAAATGCTATAGCTCATATCCCTCCATATGCTGGAAATACCTTTGGTCTTCTATCCAAATGCTGTATGTCTTTCAAGGCCCATCCCTTCTGGAAAAACTTCTCTGACCACTCCTACATACATGGACCCCTCTGTCTTCCCAAGTTTATGATGAATTGTGGGTAACACCTTACCAATCAGGTCTTCATTGTTTCTATTGATTTCATAAACATGTCCCTTGTCTCCCCTAAATGAGGGTGAGGATTCCAAGGGTGTGGTTGATGGTTTGTTGGTGTGATGCTCATTTTCGAAGGTGTAATAGTTTGAAGGGGTACAGTTAAAGCAGTGGGGGTCGGGGGGGGCAGTTAACATGCCAGTAAAAAGTGATCTATGGTCTAAGTCCCTTACTGTAAAATCAAGGCAACCCCACCCTTCAATTTCCTCCCTCTCCTGGCCAAGTCCCAGGTGCTCTCCTTTGTTGCCAGAAGCACTTCAGATCAAGCGCCCAAGGTCATCTCCACTGCGCTCCACCTTTGCTACTGTAGGTTGCAGGTTGAGATTGATCGGTGTTTTGTAGGCATCTTTCAACTTTCATTTCTGTGTGGGGATTGTTCATTTCTCTGTAGTTGGTGTTCTTGTCACTGTTTGTCATGTAAGCCATCCTATTTGCCAGGAGTTGCCTTTTGGAATGAGATTATTTGGTTCACATCTCTGGAGAATTCTAGTCTACTGACCCCTAGCTAGTGTTTCTGGCTTAAGTTGATCCATGGCAACTCTTCCCTCATGTAGGGCAATGCCTGGGAGATGACCTTCTTTTCTCTTCTTTGCTGAAGAATCTCGGTGCTGAAGGTTCTGTGAGCTCTGCCCAGCTGAGAACCCTTTATGGAACCCTCTGTAACATGCTTGCACAGAACTGAGCTCCCCTGGCCAGCACGACAACTTGTTCTCACAGGACGCTTCCCATCTGTCATCTACTCTGAGGTCTACAAGTTGATTTTTTTCTCCTTCCTTTTCCCAATCTCATACTTTAAGACTCTAGAGTCTCCTTTACTGATACTAAGAAGGCTTGAAACTTGACTTTTTGACAGTTAAGTAGAGGCAGGATGAGCTACTGAACATAAATGGACTTATTCCATTGATAATTTGGATGGTTTCTCTGGCCTTATGTCTCGAAGCCTTTTTCATCTTTTTGTATTTTTCTACCCTGTCTTTTTCAATGAGTGTTTCTTTCTTTTTTTTTTTTGAATTTTTGAATTTTATTTTATTTTTTATACAGCAGGTTCTTATTAGTTATCTATTTTATACATATTAGTGTATATATGTCAATCCCAATCTCCCAATTCATCCCACCACCACTACCACCCCCCCCACCACTTTACCCCCTTGGTGTCCATATGTTTGTTCTCTACATCAATGAGTATTTCTTAAGATGACAGATTCGCCAAGAGCTTAATCTGAACTGGAGGAATTTACAAAACCAATCCTTAGAAAGGCCAAAGGATTTCAGAGGGAGGGAGAATTTGCATAGTGAAATCTATTATAATGGCTATCTTGGGGTCTCCTGAATTAAGTAAGCACAATTTAAAAAAATAATAATTCTCTGTGCCCATTAATTCTGGAGCAAAGAAATGTAACACTCATCCTTTTCTAGGCTACTGTAGTTTGTAATTGATGAAGTGTACTCTTCTCCAAATCAGCAGCAGTTAGTTATCTAGATGTTTCCCTCTATCAAGTAAAAGCTATGTGGCTTTTTTAGAGATGACTGCAGAAATGAAAAACGTCACCAGACTAGGTAAATCAAGACAGGGAATGGAGGAAAAAAAGAACCATTTAAAAAAGCAGTTGAGGGACTTCCCTGGCAGTCCAGTGGTTAAGACTTCGCCTTCCAGTGCAGGGGGTGCGGGTTTGATCCCTGGTCGGGGAGCTAAGATCCCACATGCCTCGCAGCCAAAAAACCAAAACATAAAACAGAACAAATTCAATAAAGACTTTAAAAATGGTCCACATCAAAAAAAAATTTAAAAAAAAGAAAGCAATTGAGTTCATACAAGAACGTGCCTACTAAAGATTTTGACATCATGAAGGAACGTATTTATCTGTCTATCTCAACTGTCGTAAAATTGTATGATGTGAAAGAGGAAGGCAGAGCTAGATGAGAACAGAGAAGGGGGCTGGGGAAATTTCCTTTGACAAACCCAAAGACCTTCTTTTGTTGAAATGGAAAAGAAAAAAAACCAGAAGTTGAACTTGGTGGGTTTGAGGGCTTGCAAATGCAACCAGCTGAAACTTTGTAAACATTTAGCATAAAACTCATTTTTAATCTCATAAACTTAATTTTTTCCCCTAGCATATGTGATGCATAAAAAGGAAATAAAACTTTAGTAAATTGAGCCTTACTTGTGCTTTATAAAAAAGAAATTGAATTGCTCTAATGGCAGCTGCAGCTGGCTTTCAGCTTCGAACAACCAGTGTAAATCTAGTTTTTAGTGCTTGATTTAGTAAACACTCAGCTGCAAACAGGCTTCGAAAACAACTCTGAATGCAGGGTTTTCCGTAAAGGCAGTTATGTAACCTCTGTGTGTTATGCCTTTAAAATATGTGAAGAATAGCAGAATCCCTGATTGAGATATCTTACAATTATCCTTTACTCTATATTTATTATTATTTAAAAAAAAATTGATTGATTGATTGATTTTTGGCTGCGTCAGGCCTTTGTCGCTGCACGTGGGCTTTCTCTAGTCGTGGCGAGCAGGGGCTACTCTTCCTTGCGGTGCGCAGGCTTCTCTTGTTGCAGAGTACGGGCTCTAGGCGTGCGGGCTTCAGTAGTTGCAGCATGCAGGCTCACTAGTTGTGGCTTGCGGGCTCTAGAGTGCAGACTCAGCAGTTGTGGCTCACGGGCTTAGTTGCTCCACGGCATGTGGGATCTTCCCGGACCAGGGCTCGAACCCGTGTCCCCTGCATTGGCAGGCGGATTCTTTACCACTGCGCCACCAGGGAAGCCCTACTCTATATTTAAATTTGCATGGACTTTGCTACTCACTGTACATAGACTGGCACAAATGTATTCTCATAAGCCATAAATGTAAATGTATGTGTAATACTCATTAAAATTTTTAAAAGGTAGAGTACTAATATCCAGCTCAGAAGCCAGAGTTGAGTTTGACTTGTATCTCCAAGTGGTCATCACAGCTTGTTTTTGGTTCTGTCCTTCTCTGAGCTTCATCATGCTCCCCATACATTGAGGAGCTACAAGAAATCCTTGTTCATATTCTGTTTAGCAGAGACTGCACGTGCTCAGCTTGCAATTTTTGCTAAAAATAGGGAGAAAAATCTTGTTCCTGATGAACAAGATGAAACATCCAACTGATTTTAAATTGACACACAAATAACTTATGATTTGAATGCCAGTTTATCCTAAATGCTTCTCAGTGACCTGAACTGCGCAGGGAAATTTTGGGTTTTGATTGTTGTCGTTTTTTTTCAATCACTCTATATAGTCACAAAATGAGAGTTGGCCCGTTAATGATGTTCCTGCTAAAGGAATCTTTTAAAATAATTCTGGCTAGGATGGCCAAGGTTAACCCCGGGAACAATATGGAATTAGGATAAATCCGTGCCTCTTTCTTCCTCTCTTAACCATCTTCCAGTAGCTCAGGCTTATTTTCAGCTGACTGCCAACCAGTCCTGCCGAAGGATAAGTAGTAAGGTACTTACTCTCTTTTTCAGGGACATTTCCAATTTTAGAAGAGAACCTTGAATGTGGAAAAGTCCTAAGACCCCAAATTTGTGCTGTTTGCAGGGCAAGTTCTGGGGTTGATCTCCTGAGCAGAGGGCAATTTTTTCTTAGGCCAGGTCTGGACGCAGTGGCTCTACTTTGGAGAAGTAAATTCACACACACCCTCTATCTTTTCTCCCCACCATCTGGTCATCCGGCTGCCAGCAATTGGAGCTTATTAAACTCCATGAAATGTGAAAACAAGGCTGCTGTACAGCGTGGTAGGTGAAGAGAGTCACAAGCAGATGAATCTACTCGTGGCCCTGCTTTGACCAGCTGAGTGACCTTAGGGAAGTCACTCAACCTCTCTGAGCTTCTGTCTGGCCTACCTTTCAGAGCTGTTGCAAGATCAAATAAAAACATGAGAAAGCACTTTGAAAAATGTGAAGTACTTACAATTCCGAGGGGCTTTGAATATTCAAGGCAGTGCAGGTTACATATATAGTGGAGAGTATCTTCTTTCCTAGGAGAGGATAATCATTCCCTGTACCACTGAGTTTCAGAGAAATAATATGAGCAAGTAACAGATCCTGTTCTGCCTGTGGATGAAATTCTGGATCCTGGAGAAGATTAGATCACTGACTATGCAAACAATTAAAAAGGGTGAAAGCACCACAGAAATACAAATGAAAATATTTAAGGTGAAAAGAGCTGGGTTATTCCAGGTGTAATCTGTATTATACCCCTACTCAGGCAGGGGTTCAAATAATATCATGTCTCTTTTTAATATTCAAATTAATCACTTGAGAGCCTACCTGTTTATACTGGAAGTTCAACATTTTTCTTTTCTTTATTTTCATTTTTAAATTAAATTTTAAATCAAAGCTTTGCAGGCATGTAGTTTAAAATGGCAAATAGTAGTAAAAGATCTATTACAAAATTTGTTTCCTGACTCACCCCATCTCACTTCTCCTGGTCCCAGTCCCCAAAGGCAATGACTTTCAACTCTTTTTTTTCTTTTTAAAAATTTTTTGGCTGAGCTGCAAGGCTTGCGGGATCTTCTTTCCCAGATCAGGGATGGAGTCTGCGCCCTCAGCAGTGAAAGCACAGAGTTCTAACCACTGGACTACCAGGGAATTCCCATGGGAGGAAAATTCAACTCTTTTAAAGCCCCTCTGGGGGCTTCCCTGGTGGCGCAGTGGTTAAGAATCCGCCTGCCAATGCAGGGGACATGGGTTCAAGCCCTGGTCCGGGAAGATCCCACATGCCGCAGAGCAACAAAGCTTGTGCTCCACAACTACTGAGCCTGAGCTCTAGAGCCTGCGAGCCACAACTACTGAGCCTGCATGCTGCAACTACTGAAACCCGTGCACCTAGAGCCCATGATCCACAACAGGAGAAGCCACCGCAGTGAGAAACCCACACACCGCAATGAAGGATAGCCCCCACTCGCTGCAACTAGAGAAAGCACACGTGCAGCAACGAAGACCCAATGCGGCCAAAAAATAAATAAATAAATAAATAAAGCTCCTCTGGCCTTTACACATCTCCAAAGCTCTAAAAACTATGTATATATTGCTATCTCTTTATTTGTCCATTTTAGATGTTATCTATTAAATTATCATGAAAGATATAGCTACCTCTTTATTCTGTCATCATTTTGTTCCTCCTTTCTTATCTTCCCAATATAGTTCTACTACTAATTTTGGTTAAATTAGTATGACGATTGTTCTAATATTCTTTATAACTGAGCATCTCTGTGTATGTGGTTATTTTTCCTTCCTTTATATTTTTCATAAAGTTAAGAATCCCTTTTTTTTCATTTGCTGAGTTTTCTTTGTATTTATTTTTAATTATTTCCATTTCTTCTAATGACCTTTTAGTAAAACTTTCCACAAAGTTTATCACAACAGCTAATCTATCAGTTCTTATATATACATTTTTGAGACACTGTCCCTAGAGATCTTCCTAGGCTGGCTGGGCAGTGATCATCTTTGATTACTTTTGGGCCCATTCCAGGACTAAGTGGGCTTTCTGAACTCATCTTGTTTTTTGTTTCTCTTAGTGGATATTATAGCAGAGGAAATCAGGATGGCAGCCATTGCCATGCCATTCTCTTGAATCACATTATTTCATTCATCTGTATACTTGGTGCCCAGTTATTATTAGGACTTTTTCTTCACTATCATCTTGAAAATTCCCCTTTTTCTCTCTCCTGTTTTGAATCACCTCTTCCCTGAATCCTACATATTCCTTCTCCTTTTACTCCCTCACCTGGTGAAGGCATCTTCAATAGCTTCCTGAGAAAGTGTACAGAAAAGCAAGATTTTTGAGACCTTACATTTCTAAAAGTGTTTTAATTTTACCTTATCTATAATTTATGGCTGAGTATTGAATTCTAAGTTAGAATTAATTTTCCTTCAGAATTTTGAAGGCATTATTTTATCAGCTTCTGGATTCCAGTGTTGGTCTTGGAAAGTACAAAGCCATTCTGAATCCTGACACTTTGAATATGGCCACTTTTTCCTCTCTCTCTAACTTGCAGGAGATTTTCTTGGTCCACCCTACAGGCAGACCTCATTTTATTGTGCTTCACTTTATTGTGGTTTGCAGATACAAATTGAAGGTTTCTGGCAACCCTGCATAGAGCAAGTCTCTTGGCGCCATTTTTCCAGTGAAAAGTGAGCAGCATTTGCTCACTTCACGTCTCCTGTCACATTTTGATAATTCTCGTGATATTTCAATTTTTTTCATTATTGTATTTCTTATGGTGAGTTGGGATCAGTGGTCTGTAATGTTACTATGGCAAAAAGATTACAACTCACTGAAGGCTCAGATAATGGTTGGTATTTTTTAGCAACTAAGTATTTTTAAATTAAGGTATGTACATGGTTTTTTAGACATAATGCTATTGCACATTTAACAGACTATAATATAGTGTAAACATAACTTTCCCAGTACATGTGTACTGGGAAACCAAAAATTTCGAGTGACTTGCTTTATTACGATATTCACTTTGTTGTGGTGGTCTGGAACCAAACCCACAGTATCTCTGAGGTATGCCTGTATTCTGAACTGATGTGCTTTATGGTGGGTCAGTTTCTTCCACCGTCTTGGCTACTTAGTCAGCCTTTCAATCTGGAAACTGATGTCTTTTAGTTCTAAAAAATTTTGCTTATGATTTCCTCTCCTTTGTTGTCTCTGTTTTTTCTGGTAATTTGATAATTCTGATGCCAGACTTCCTGGAATTGTTTTTTAATTTTCTTATTTCTTTTTTTTTTTAACATCTTTATTGAAGTATAATTGCCTTACAATGGTGTGTTAGCTTCTGCTTTATAACAAAGTGAATCAGTTATACATATACAATATGTTCCCATTTCTCTTCCCTCTTGCATCTCCCTCCCTCCCACCCTCCCCATCCCACCCCTTTCTTATTTCTTTAGTTGTCCTTCTATTTATCTTTTCCCCCAGTTTTCTGGGTCTTGTAATTCTTATATTAAAACTTTTATTTATGTTATCATTTTTTAAAATTTCAAGAACACTTTTTATTTTCTGAGTGCTCCTTTTTGGAGGATTCTGTTCTTGCTTCTGGAATGCAATATTTTCCTTGTGCCTCTGAGGATACTAATTACAGTTGTTTTAAAAGCATGCTGCTCCTTGCATTGTTTGTTTCCTCCAAGTTGGTTTTTTGTTTTGTTTTGTTTTCTGTTTGCTCTGATCTTTATCTTCCACATTAGAGAGTTTTCTCATATGTCTGGCAGCCCTTGTTTGTCTTCTCATAATCAGGATTAGAGAAGTAAAACTCTGATTAGAATCTCTGCAAATGCGGCTTGTTCATTTTGATGTTCACTGTGGGGTCGTCTGCACTTGGGTCATTTTGAGGGAGGCTCTCCATGTTAATATTTTGAAACATTTCTCTTTTTCTCTGTTACTGTTTTGCTAGTCTTAACAATTTTTGCTAAAATTTCAGGATCAACATAGTAGCATGCACTACACTATCTTATAATGCTGCGACTTTGAATAACTTTTGTTGTTAAATAAGACATTTGTGAATCTTGTTTCTTTTGTCTTTTACTGACCTTGTCAGCTACTTAACTATAAAATGCAGCTTATTACATAGTGCATTTTGGTATTATTCTTTCTGAAAAAGAGATTTTTCCATTGCAAATAAGAAAAACAATGTCTTTAAAAAAAAGACATATTTCCCAGTCTCCTTACTTCGACACACATGATTTTCATCAGCTGCTCTTCTCTTCTTGGCAGCAACCATTTGGAAAATGACAGACTCACACCATCATCATCCATTCTCCCCACCATCTGCCTCTCTCCAAGCCAATAGACAGTATACCTCTTCCTGCAAGGCACAGCCAATCAGTGCTTATCCTCCAACTGTCAGACCCTCCTAGTGGCACATCCATCAGCAGCACAAGAGTTGCAGATGTCATAAGATGGAACCAAGCTGAGATAGATGCCTTGTCTCCCTAGCTGTTAAGGAAGAGGATTTGTGATATTAAGCCTTGGGCTGTCCTGCCTCCCTGAGCCTCCCTTTCCTCATCTTTAAGATGGGGATAATATCGCTAATTTGCAGGGTGGTCAAGAGCGTTAAAACACATTATTAGGCTGGAGGCTGCTCAGAACTGCCTTAGAGCAATTTTAGCATCTGGGCCTTTTAAAGGAGGTTTTGGAGGGCCCTGAAGCATGCTTACTCTGCAAAAGGGTGCAGGTGCTGCCCACTGCCCTAAGATGTGGATTCTAAGACATATATTGTTTCAATAATTACTCACTTCAAGGTATTTCTTTATGAGGTTATTTTTGTTACTCATAAGAATTTCATTGCAGAAAAGAAAGCCAGGTAATGAGAAATAATTGCATAATTCCTAGTGGTGTTGTAAGGAACAAATAGGACCAAACTGCCATGTTCATTCTCTTTCCTCTTTTCAGCCAAGGATTCTGTCTGATGGACCCCAGTGAGTGGTTTTTAGCAGTTCATACTACGAGTAGACTGATATACATTAAGTATGTCTATTTGGTGGGAAATTCAGGCCCCCATCTGGGGAAATGATGCCATAGCATGAAAAGACCATGAATTCTAGAGCCAGTTTGGCCTGGGTTGGAGTTCTATTTCTGTCCCTGCCTTTTTGACTTGTGTGAGTCACTTATCTGGACTACAGTTTCCTTGTCTGTAAGATGGGGTTGATGATACTTTGCAGTGTTGATATGAAATTGTCGTCATAAAGTATCTGGTACATAGTTGGTGCTTAACAAATATTAGTTCCCTTTTTTCTTCATTCTGTTTTAAAATAGTTTTTTGTTTTATTGTATTTATTTTACAACATATTATATATATTTAAATGTGTATATTTATTACAATATCAAATAACTGTTGTCATTAATTTCTATATTTCCTTGTGGACTTTTGACACATTGGCCTGAGTTAACCTTTCAAGCAGGGTACAAATTACAGGCATCCATGGGGTTATTACCACTGTTACTCAAAACGGTTGCCCACTGACCATGAGGTGAGCACTGCATGGGGACAGATAGCCTTGGGCTCTCTTTCCTTGTCTGCCACTGCCATTTCTCAGTGACCCCCAAAGTCATCACTATAACAACAGGACGTCTCTCCTATGAATGGCCTTTTCCTACCCTGGGATGAGATGAGCACAGAGGAATATGTATCGTATTAGTTACAAATGCATGCATGTTAAATTCTCTTTCCTAAGATAATATTTGTGTACTTAGTGCTTTAGTTGAAATGAACCTAATAGTCCCTCCAACAGCATTCATTTTATTATTCCATCTCTCTATGTATTTGTATTATCTCTGATTCTCTCTCCATACTTTTGTTCCTAACGTCAGATAATTATCTGCATTCTTTTTGGGGGAGGGTGAGGAGAGGATTTCTATCAGCTTTGAACTTGCTAGGAACCATGTATGTAGCATGTCTAATTATTTGAGCTTTTAAATGAGATGTTTTATTAAAATCCAGATATATTGCATCCGTAGGACCCACCCTAGCCACAGGAACTGCAGGTAACTTGCCATGCGTTTATCCAACAGTACCAGGGTGGATGGGCAATATATTTATAAGGAATCTGTTAAATCGCAATTTTTTTTTTTGGCTGTGCCAAGCAGCTTGCGGGATCTTAGTTCCCCATCCAGGGATTGAACCTGGGCCCTCAGCAGTCAGATCATGGAGTCCTAACCACTGGACCACCAGGGGATTTCCCACAATTTGAATTTTTAAGTAGACCCCCAGATATATTATTCTTAATGTCTGCTAAAGACCTCTGCCACAGATTTTTTTTTTTTTTTTTAAAGAACAGTTATAGGGTATTTGAGAGAGAGTATCTATCTAGTCCAGCTTTTTCTTAAAGAAGTCATGGATTCTCAAAGGGTAGAAAGAGGGAGGTCACAAAATGCCGTATAAAATGCCACTGTGTGTGTGTTTGTGTGTTGTGTGTCCAGCACCTTATGGGCTGCATTTCCAAGCATAGTGTTAGACTCTCCCCAGGCCTTGCTGGGAACAGGGTCTGCCAGGAGCAAGGGAAGGACAAGTGCCTGAGCCTCAGACCACCTCTTTCTAGTCTTTATGACTATCCCTTGTGTACAGTTCTCAGTAACTCCCTACTGTTTGGCAACTGTTAGGCTTAGAAACAACACAGTAACCATCAGTTAATAAATTACTTAAATACGTGTAAGAAAATGTGTGGAGTACAGAAGTAGAATAACTAGTGGTTAGAAGCATGGGCTTCAGAGTTAGAAAGACAGATTTCAACCCCATCACTTACCAGCTGGAGGGTCTTGTATAAATTTTTTATCTTCAATTTCAAACCTAAAAAAATGGAGGTAATAATAGTTCTCAATTTATAGTATAATGAAGATCAAATGAAATAATGAGTATATGTTACTTAACATAGTCTCAATACATATTAAGTTTTAAACAAAAAGTTAGATAAATGATTTTTATAATTTTAATTTACCATATCAATATTTCATTAAAGATCCCTCGAGATACTTCTCTATGTATGTGAATTCACAAGGCTATGGAAACCATTTTTTATGTAAATGGGATAAAACTATATATTCTATTCTATTGTCTGATATATTCACTTAAGTATACATTGTAAGACATTTTCCAAGTCAAAAAAAATCTACAGCATCTTTTCAAATGGCTATAGTGAATTTTATTTGATGTGCCCATCATAATTTATATAGCCATCCCCTGATGTGTGAACCTTTAATTTGTTCCATTTTTTTAACTAAAAAATTCTGGAATGGATATCCTTATGCGTACTTTTGGGGGAGGGTGCACATGTGCATTTTTCTCCTCAAGGTAAATTTCAAGAAGTGGGATCACAGTATCCTTAAACACTCTTATTTTAACTACATTAGTCCATTTTAAAATCTCTGCTGGAGACCAATGCAAAGTCTGGTTTTGATATTTTTCTCAAAATGTTCCTCACTAATATTTCACACCTTATTGTTTCCACTTATTTTTAATTAGATAAGTTATACATAATTTTGGGTAAAAATCTACACAGATATAGCAAGATATCAACATCAATCTCCTCAAAAACAACCAACCAACCAACCACTGGTATTAGTTTCTCTATTAGTAAATGTAAATCTATCCCATCCTTTGAAGCTACTTATATAGGCATATCATGATTTAACCACGTTCAAAAATATGGGCATTTAAAATGTTTCCAAATTTTCACTTTTGCAAGTGATACTCCAGATAAAATCCTTATCCATGCTTGTTATCTACATGTAGGAATATGTCTTCAGAACAGATAGCTAGAGTGGAATTGCTGGACCAAATGGTATGCACAAATAAAGCTTTAATAAATTGCCACACAATTACCCTCCAACAACTCTGACAAATTTCTACCCCTACAACAATATATGAAAATACTCATTTTTCCACACCCTTGCCAATAGGATAGTATCAGTCTAAAATCATTTTTGCCAAATTGATGGATCAACAAATGCTGATTTTTAAAAAACTTTTATAGGAGTATAATTGATTTACAACGTTGTGTTAGTTTCAGGTGTACAGCAAAGTGAATCAGTTATGCATATACATATATCCACTCTTCTTTAGATTCTTTTCCCATATAGGCCATTACAGAGTATTGAGAAGAGTTCCCTGTGCTGTACAGTAGGTCCTTATTAGTTATCTATTTTATATATAGTAGTGTGTATATGTCAATCCCAATCTCCCAATTTATCCCTCCCCCCCTTTCCTCCCTGGTAACCCTATGTTTGTTTTCTACATCTGTGACTCTATTTCTGTTTTGTAAATAAGTCCATTTGTACCATTTTTTTAGATTCCACATATGTTATATCACATGCTATTTGTCTTTCTCTGTCTGACTTACTTCACTCAGTATAACAATCTCTAGGTCCATCCATGTTGCTACAAATGGCATTATTTTGTTCTTTTTAATTGTTGAGTAATATTCCATTGTATATATGTACCACATCTTCTTTATCCATTCCTCTGTTGATGGACATTTAGGTTGCTTCCAGGTCCTGGCTTTTGTAAATAGTGCTGCAGTGAACATTGGGGTGCGTGTATCTTTTCAAATTATGTTTTTTTCTGGATATATGACCAGGAGGGGGATTGCTGGATCATATGGTAGCTCTATTTTTAGTTTTTTAAGAAACCTCCATACTGTTCTCCATAGTGGCTGTACCAATTTATATTCCCACCAACAGTGTAGGAGGATTCCCTTTTCTCCACACCCTCTCCAGCATTAATTGTTTATAGATTTTTTGATGATGGCCATTCTGACCGGTGTGAGGTGATAGCTCATTGTCATTTTGATTTGCATTTCTCTAATAATTAGTGATGTTGAGCATCTTTTCATGTGCTTTTTGGCCATCTGTATGTCTTCTTTGGAGAAATGTCTATATAGATCTTCTGCCCATTTTTTAATTGGGTTGTTTGTTTTTTTGATATCGAGTTGCATGAGCTGTTTGTTTATTTTGGAGATTAATCCCATGTTGGTCGCTTGTTTTGCAAATATTTTCTCCCATTCTGAGAGTTGTCTTTTTGTTTTGTTTATGGTTTCCTTTGCTGTGCAAAAAAATGCTGATTTAAATAATATTTTACATTAATAAGATTGAATGATTTTCAAATTTTAATGTCTCATTCATAACTATTTTTAATTTCTGTTTGGTTGTCTTTTCCTTATAGGTGTGATTGTATGTGTGTGAAGGTGAGTGTGCTCATATATCAATTCTTTGTCTCTTATACACGTTGCAAATATTTTTTTCTAGTTATTATTTGATTTTTAACTTTGTTAATAAGGTCTTTTCTTACATGGTTTTATGTCATACAGTTTATTTGAAAATTTGTGTGTGTGTGTGTGTGTGTATGTGAATGAACTTTCTGGTACAAGGTAATAAACACATTCTCCTATATTTTCCTTGGATTTTTTAGCTTTACGTACTATTAATAGCTTTATTGAGATATATATCACGTATCATACCATTCTCTTATTTAAAGCAGTTCTTAGTTCTCCTATTCAATAGTTCTTATTATATTTACAGAATTGTGCAACCTTTACCACAATCAATTTTAGAACATTTTCGTCTGCCCCCTGAAAAACCCCATACCCATTTGTAGTAACTTTCCATTTCCCCTCAACATGCCCCTACCTCCCCACTGTAGGTGATCAGTTTTTGTTTCTATAGTTTTGCCTTTTCTGGACGTATATAAATGGGGTCATATTATATGTGGTTTTTTGTGACTGGCTTCTTTCACTTAACATAATATTTTTAAGTTTCATCCATGTTATAGCTTTATGTATTTATAATTAGATCTTTAACCTATCTGGAATTTATTGACTTGTATAATAAATTGGGTTAATAATATAAATATATATATATATAATATATAATACAGATTGTTGATCTTTTTAAAAAGCTTAGCCAGTTGTATCAGTACTATTTTTTTTAACATCTTTATTGGATTATAATTGCTTTACAATGTTGTGTTAGTCTCTGCTGTATAACAAAGTGAATCAGCTATACATATACATATATCCCCATATCTCCTCCCTCTTGGGTCTCCCTCCCACCCTCCCTATCCCATCCCTCTAGGTGGTCATAAAGCATGGAGCTGATCTCCCTGTGCTATGCGGCTGCTTCCCACTAGCTATCTATTTTACATCTGGTAGTGTATATATGTCCATGCCACTGTCTCACTTTGTCCCAGCTGACACTTCCCCCTCCCTGTGTCCTCAAGTCCATTTTCTACGTTTGCATCTTTATTCCTGTCCTGCCCCTAGGTTCTTCAGAACCTTTTTTTTTTTTTTTTTAGATTCCATATATATGTGTTAGCATATGGTATTTGTTTTTCTCTTTCTGACTTAACTTCACTCTGTATGACAGACTCTAGGTCCATCCACCTCATTACAGATAACTCAATTTCGTTTCTTTTTATGGCTGAGTAATATTCCATTGTATATATGTGCCACATCTTCTTCTTTTTTTTTTTTTAATAATACTACTTTTTAAAAATTTATTTATTTATAGCTGTGTTGGGTCTTCGTTTCTGTGCGAGGGCTTTCTCTAGTTGTGGCAAGCGGGGACCACTCTTCATCGCGGTGCGCGGGCCTCTCACTATCGCGGCCTCTCTTGTTGCGGAGCACAGGCTCCAGATGCGCAGGCTCAGTAATTGTGGCTCACGGGCCCAGTTGCTCCGTGGCATGTGGGATCTTCCCAGACCAGGGCTCGAACCCGTGTCCCCTGCATTGGCAGGCAGACTCTCAACCACTGTGCCACCAAGGAAGCCCCCGCCACATCTTCTTTATCCATTCATCTGTCGATGGACAGTTAGGTTGCTTCCATGTCCTGGCTATTGTAAATAGAGCTGCAATGAGCATTGTGGAACATGACTCTGTTTGAATTATGGTTTTCTCTGGGTATATGCCCAGTAGTGGGATTGCTGGGTCGTATGGTAGTTCTATTTTTAGTTTTTTAAGGAACCTCCATACTGTTCTCCATGTATCAGTACTATTTACTTAAGAGTCAGGCCATCCTTTTCCCACTAATCTTTCTCCCTCATCTATACGGATGGACCTGTGTCTGAACTCGGTTTGTTTATTCTTGTGCTGCCATCACACAATGGTGAGGACTGTAGCGTGATAGTATAGTTTTGCTATGTAGTAGCGCAAGTCGTCCCTTTTTTTCCTTTTCCTAAAATTTTCTTGGTGATTCTTTCACATTTTTCCCTTCCCTTTGAATTTTAGAATTGGCTTGTCAAGTTTCATCAAAACATTGTTTAAATTTTTATTGGAACTTTGTTGAAATTGTAGATTAATTTTTGAAGAATTTTTAACTTTATAATATTGGGTTTTCCAATATTTTAATTGAATTTATGGCTATATGTTTACTTCATTAGAGGGAGGGTAGATATTCCACCTGGAATTAGCTTTTTAATTAGTTATTGATGTATAGGAAGGTCACTTACTGAGATAGAAACTGCAGGGGGGAGGAGTAGAGTTGGATAAAAGGATAATGAGATCTGCTTAGATGCATTGTGCCTGAGATGTTTATGAGAAATGAAGACAGAGATGTATACACCAAATATTGTACCCCTAATTTTGGTGACGTTTTTAGAATGGCAATGGAAAGGCGAATGGCCCATAAGGTCTTTTGAAGAAGAATATGATATTGAGACCAAAAATGAAATTATTGAATTTGAAAACAAATGCCATAGCTTCTCACATAGTTGCAAATTTCTTTTTTTAATAAAGGGGAAACAAAACACCACTAACTGTTTGATTTGACTTACCTCATGAAGAAGCTACTGGAATAAATAATTCTTGAACTCATAGCCGGTCAAGCTCCCTACAGCCTTCCCCTTTCTCCAAGGTCTGGCTGCAGTTGTATTTTTCCATTACCCCAGGTTTCAGCACAGCAGGTTGTAATCTGGGTTTCCTAGGCAACCTGAGTGGTTAAAATGAAGGTGATGATAACAGTAGCCAGTGATATTCCTCTTCCCTGTACACAGCAACTCTTGTAAGATCCCTGATTTCTCAGTTTGAAGTCCTCCTCACATATCTCAAGAAACCCTCCGGGGCATCTTGGTGGATTTCCAAGCATCGTCCTCTTAGGTTCCTCACAGAGTCTGACTTCTCCCCCTCTGCTGCTGGGCCTCCTCCACGGTGACTTGATGCCTGTTCTCTGATGTCCACCAAGACACTGGGGGTGGGGGGGTGACACATGGCCACATCCAGCACAGGGTCATGCTGCCTTTCAGTTGGGCCACAACTGACATTCTGCATGCCGTGTCAAAGACGCGGTAGCAGATGCAAAAGCCCTGCTGTATTCTCTAGTAAAGTGGGGAGACTCTTCCCTGTCTCTAAACCCCATGTAACATTCTCACCTGGCCAGAGGAGAACCGTCTTGGGCTCTCAGCAAACACCTGTCTGCGTGGGACGGGGTAGCTGGCTGTGCCGAGTGACTGCACGTGCTCAGCATCTCCTGCCTCTCCAGTTGTCCCGCTGGGTGTGGGCCCCTGACCTTGAACCAAGCTTCTGTGCCTGATTACCAGTCTCTTCAGTCTTGGTTCCATAGATTTTTGGTGTCCCATCACTGGGCCCGTCCAGAAATGACGAGAAAGTCTGAATCCTAGGATGACGACAGTTTAGGTTCAAGCTGGAACCCCTCCTGCTCATCTAAGGAAATGATTCTGAATCATGTATTAAGTTTGAATCATCCTAATAGGCCTCTAGCCATCTGCTCATACTTGTAAGAAAAGAGACAAATTGTGGTTTTGGGCATATGGCTTTTGCTATTAAACCTTATTGTCTCCTTTTAATGGTGAAAACGATACATTGTTTAAAACTAAGGAACTGTTATTGCATGTGACTAAATGTACAACGAAATACTATATAAGTTATATTTATGATCTGATGCTCAGACCAAAGGAATGAGTATGAAGGCAGGAATGGATGGAGCATGGAGAAAATTGTGGCCACGCACAAAAAAACCAGATTATATCTTGCTCATCACTTTTTTTTTTTGATTGGGAGTGGCTGGAAGTTGTCAGAGAGAATGCCTGGATGGCCATTCTTCCTTTCACCTAGTAGTGAGTATTGGGAACTGCTTCCCCTGTGTTTGTCCTTTTCTTCACTTCAAAGGGATAAAGAGGTTTGGTGACCTCAGCTTGACCAAGTCTTCAGGACCTGCTGCGGAGGACACTCATTATGACTTCTCTGCTTTTGATTGATTTGAGCTATTGGAAACACAGAGAAGTTAATTTTAGAGAGTACCACCTTGACAGTGTTAAAGTTTTCCAACAGTCTGTATAGATAGAAAGGTGGATCTGAGACGTGAACTTTAGAAGCGTGCTGTTCTAACTCAACCTCTGCTTTTAGACAGAACTTCCAGTCGATTGTTCAATCTATTCTAACAATATTTCAAAGACAGCCTGTGGTTGCATAGCCCCACGGCTCACAGGCATTATTATTTAGGAAAAATTTTCCACCTTTTGAAATGTAAGGCACGTATTACTGTTCCATCTTTAGTGAAAATGACAAATAGTTATTTGGTCTTTCTGGCTCCAAATTGAATGTGGAATGGGATATAAAGGAAAGTACATAAACTTTTTTTTTTTTCTTTTAAACAACAGAAATTTATTCTTTCACAGTTCTGGAGCACAGAAGTAAAAAAATCAAGGTGGTAGCGTGGTTGGTACTGTCTGGAAGCTCTGAGACAGCATTCATTCCATGTTTCTCTCCTAGTTTGTAGTGGCTGTTGGCAATTCTTGGTGTTCCTTGGCTTTAGCTGCATAACTTCAATCTTTGTCTTCGTCTTTACCTGGACTCTATGTCTCTGTGCCTTCTCCTTTTTTGTCTCTTATAAGGAAACTTGTCATTGGATTTAGGGCCCAACCTAAATCCAGGATGATCTCATCATGAGATCCTTAACGGAATTATATCATTTCCAAATGAGATCACATTCATAAGTACTGGGGGTTAGGACCTGCCACAGAAAGTACATAAGCTTTGATGTCAGACAGACTTGAATTTAAATCCTGGCTTCACCACTTCCTAGCTGTGTGACCTTGGAAAAGTCATTCAGCCTCTCTGAATTTCTCTTTCTGCAACTCTAAAGTAGAGCTCAAATGTCTATCTCAGCAGGTAGTTAATATCAGTTAAATGAAATGATAGATGTGAACAGGGCTGTTGAATACATTATGTATTCAACAAATGCACTTGACCTATGTGTTATTTTCAAATGTGCCCAACATCTAAGTCACTATTTCGTATTGATCGTGCTGCTTATGTAGCTGGTGACGTCAGCAAGGAAAGTTCATTACAATCAAGGAAGTTTTTAGAAATCTAGTTACAGCCTGAAGATTGGACTGATACCAAGGAGAATGAATTATTTTGCAACCTAAGATTAGTTCGGTGAAAAAGATTAATGAGTCACATTATACAATCGACTCAAGCTAGTGACAAATGGATATGTTCTGGCTTTTAGCTAGAGTTGATTTAATAATATTTGTGCAACAACGACATTAAATTCAAAATCTGTTCTAGTGAATTGAACTTCACCCAGAAATTTCCTCTCAGAGACGAGGTCATTTGGGGGCAGCCCCCTGTTTTGTGGAGGTTCAGAGTTCTCAAGAACCTGTCCGATCCTCAGACACCCTGTTCTTTCTGCTTCCTGCTGTGATGTAACTATGAGATGACTGAAGCTCTCATCTACCTATTTCCATGAATTATGTTATCTGGAAGAATCATAGATTAAGCCAGAATCAGGCATTGATACCTTCATTGGCATTAATTTATCTGGTTAACCCTAGCAAAGAGTAGAATCCTGAGGTAAGTTGTGTTGGAGAAAAACAAGTCATGATGGGAGACTCAGACCCCTGGGAAGAAGTGGGTCATCTACAGGGGCTGAGCAACGACTGGTGGGGGGTATTTATTACCCTGAGCTATCAGAACACTGCTTACATTTCTATTGGTATTTGGGTCAATGATGCCTTGTTTGGACATTCCTGTTTTCATATTCCTGTCATTCCCACTAAGTTATAATATCTTCAAGGGAAGAGAGCTTCCCTTTCATATTTGTGACTTTTCCTCAGAGCCATCCTTGCATGTAGTAGGTATTCAGTAAATTCCTGTTGAATGAATAAGTCAATGGAAGTAAAGGGGATATGCAAAGTGGAATGAAAAGGCATTGAAGAAAATTTGTTTTTTTTCGACTAAGGTTGAACTTCAGAATTCTATTTCCATTTGTTACTTCATGTAAACTACGCTTCTGTGAAGTCTTTTCTATTTTCTACCCAGCTTTGGGTCTGTCTACCCCTTCCTTTTGATCTTTATGACCATCACCTCCAGTACATCCTAGCAGGCTCACCTCCTACATGAGACATGTGACCGTCTCTGCTTTTTCCTTCTCACTGAACACCTGGCATCCAGTTGACAATGCTCAGAGTGACCAGGAAGAAATCCATCACTTCATTCTAATATCATGTGAACAAGAAACAATCAGGGATCACCATGGTTACAAAGTGCTCTATCCTTAAGTTCAAATTACAGTACAAAAATTAATTCACTAATAAAGGCAAACAAATATTGAACACACCAACCATACACCAAGACTGAAAATAGAGTGTTACCCAAGACAGATACTGCAGGGGACAATGGCAAGTATCTGATGAATACAATTTTGTTGCCATGAACAACTTTTAAAATTTGCTCTGGAATATAGGAATGATTTCATATTACAGAAAAATTCATCTCAATGCTTCTTTCATTGGAATGGATTGCATTGATCCTTTCTCCTTATTTTCCCATGGGGGAAGAATATATCCTGATACTTTTTATAATAAAAATTTTTTTTTAAAGTTTATTTATTTATTTATTTATGGCTGCATCAGGTCTTAGTTGTGGCACGTGGGATCTTTGCTGCGGCATGAGGGATGTTTCGTTGCGGCGTGCGGGCTTCTCTACTTGTGGCACATGGGCTTAGGTGCCCCCCAGCATGTGGGATCTTAGTTCCTCGATCGATCCCCAGGGATCGAACCCTCATCCCCTGCATTGGAAGGCGGATTCTTAACCACTGGACCACCAAGGAAGTCCCTGTAATTAGAATTTTTATCTTGAGGTAGTTGTAGACTTACATGCAGTTGTAGGAAATATTAGAGAGAGTTCCCATGTGCCCTTTAGGCAGTTTCACCCAATGGTAACATCTTGCAAAAGTACAAAACAGTACCACAATGGGATATTGACATCGATACAGCCAAGGTGCAAAGTATTTCCATCACCACCAGGGCCCCTCATATTGCTCATTTATAACCACATCTACTTTCCTCCTGCTCACTCTCTTTTTAATCCCTGGAAACAACTAATCTGGTCTTCATTTCTATAATTTTGTCATTTCAAGAATGTTACATAGATGAAATCATACAGTCTTGTAACCTTTTGGGATTGGCTTTTTTTCAAAGTAATTCTCTGGAGATCCAGGTAGTTGCATGTATTCATAGTCCATTCCCTTTTTAAAAAAATATTAATTAAATTATTTATTTTTGGCTGCATTGGGTCTTCGTTGCTGTGTGCGGGCTTTCTCTAGTTGTGGCGAGCGGGGGCTACTCTTCCTTGCTGTGCACGGGCTTCTCATTGTGGTGGCTTCTCTTGCTGCGGAGCACAGGCTCTAGGCACGCAGGCTTCAGTAGTTGTGGCACATGGGCTCAGCAGCTGTGGCACACGGGCTTAGTTGCTCCATGGCATGTGGGATCTTCCCGGACCAGGAATCAAACCCAAGTCCCCTGCACTGGCAGGGGGATTCTTAACCACTGTGCCACCAGGGAAGTCCCAGTCCATTCCTTTTTATTGCTATGGTATGGATGTACTGTGGTTTCTTTAACCATTCACCCATTTCCAATTTGGGGCTATTACAAATAAATATACCATAAACATTTGTGTGTAGGTTTTGGTATGAACATAAGTCTTCTTTTCCTTGGGATAAATATTCAGGAGTGTGATTGCTGGGTTGTATGGTAGTTGCATGTTTAGTTTTTTTGTTTAAGAAACTACCTAACTTTTCCAGAATGGATGTACTGTTTTACATTCCCACTAACAATGTATGAGTGAACCAGTTTCTCAGCTTTCTTGGCAGCATTTGGTGTTGTCATTGTTTTTTATTTTATTTTATTTTTAAAACATTTATTTATTTATTTGGCTGCGCCAGGTCTTAACTGTGCCATGGGAGATCTGGTTCCCTGACCAGGGATTGAACCCGGGCCCCCTGCATTGGGAGTGCAGAGTCTTAACCACTGGACCACCAGGGAAGTCTCTGTTATTATTTTTTATTTTAGCCATTCTGATATGTGTGTAGGGGTATCTCATTATGATTTTAATTTGCATTTCTCTAATGGTTAATGACGTTGAACATCTTCTCATATGCTTATTTGCCATTTTTATAGCTTCTTTGGTGAAATGTCTATTCATGTCTTTTGCCCATGTTCTAATTCTGTTTTTAGTTTTTTTCTTTTTTTTAACTGTTGAACAATTTAGAGAGTTCTTTATATAGACTAGATATTAGTCCTCTGTCTAATATGTGGTTTGCAAATATTTTTATTCCCCAGTCTGTAGCTAGTCTTTTGATTCTCTTAGTAGAGTCTTTCACAGAGTAAAAGTTTATAATTTTTATGCAGTCCAATTTATCAGCTTTTACTTATGGATTGTGCTTTCAATGTCAAGTCTAAGAAGTCTGCCTAGATCCTGAAGAATTTCTCCTATTTTTTCTAAAAGTTTTATAACTTTACAGTTAAGTTTGTGATACATTTTAAGTTAATTTTTATATAAAGTGTGAGACAGATTGAAGTTTATTTTTTTGCCTGTGGATGTCCAATTGCTCCAGTAACATTTGTTGAAAAAGCTATCTTTTCTCCATTGTATTGCTTTTGCACCTGTGTCAAAATCAGTTGGGCATTAGTTATGAGGGTCTCTTCCTGGGTTCTCTATTCTGTTCCATTGATCTATGTGTTTATTCCTTCACCAATATCATACAGTTTTTTTTTTTTTAATTTTTTTAAAATTTATTTTTGGCTGTGTTGGGTCTTCGTTTCTGCACGAGGGCTCTCTCTAGTTGTGGCAAGCGGGGGCCACTCTTCATTGAGGTGCGCGGGCCTCTCACTATCGCGGCCTCTCTTGTTGCGGAGCATAGGCTCCAGACGCGCAGGCTCAGTAGTTGTGGCTCACGGGCCCAGTTGCTCCGCGGCATGTGGGATCTTCCCAGACCAGGGCTCGAACCCGTGTCCCCTGCACTGGCAGGCAGATTCTCAACCACTAGCGCCACCAGGGAAGCCCTATCATACAGTTTTGATTTACTGTAGTACAGTACAGATAGTATAGATTACTATAGTACATCCTGAAATCAGGTAGACTGAACACATGGATACCTAAATTAAAAATACAGTACCTTTCACAATCATTCAAAAAAATAAATAGGTGTAAAGCTAACAAAACATGTATGGGACTTCTATGAAAAAGACTACCTAACACTGATGAAAGAAATCAAAGAGGATGTAAATAAGGGGAGAGAGATACTGTGTTCATGGATTAGAAGATTCAACAGAGTAAAGATGTCAATTCTCCCCCAATCGATATACAGATTTAATATATATCCTATCAAAATTCCAGCGAGTTTTTGCAAACATACATAAGATTATGCCAAAATTTATATGAAAAGGCGAAGGAACTCATAGCTAAAATAATTTTGAAAAATGAGAATAAAGTAAGAAGAATCTCTCTTCTCTTTTTGGGAATTGATGACATACATATTAAATATTTTCTTATAGTTCTAGAGGTCCCTGAGTCTCTCTTCATGTTTTTCTCTGTTGTTAAGTTTGAATAATTTCTATTGTTCTGCCTGCCGGTTCACTAATTCTTTCCTCTCTCTTCTCCATTCTGCTATTGAATCCACCCAATGGGCTTTTTTTTTTTAAGATTTTTTTTTTTTTGATGTGGACCATTTTTAAAGTCTTTATTGAATTTGTTACAATATTGCTTCTGTTTTATGCTTTGGTTTTTTGGCCCCAAGGCATGTGGGATCTTAGCTCCCCAACCAAGGATTGAACCCTCACCCCCTACATTGGAAGTCAAAGTCTTAACAACTGGACCGTTAGGGAAGTCCTTGGTCTTTTAATGTCAGTTATTGTGGTTTTTTTTGTTATTGTGCTTTTCAGTTCTAAAATTTCCATTTGTTTTTTTCTTCATTATCTTCTAATTCTTCTTGGAGACAATTTTTCATGCTAAGGCTTTCTGTTTTTTCATTTGTTTCAAATATGTACACAATTGGTCTTGAAAGCATTTTTATCATGGCTGCTTTGAAATATTTGTTAGATAATTCCAACATCTCTGTCTCTTGAGATTAGTATCCATTGACTTTTTTTTTTTTTAAGAACTTTATTGAACAATGTATTCACTGTTTTGTTCCTCTACCTTCTGCCATTTTTCAGGCAACTTCATAACTCCATCTTCCCAAAGTATTTGTTTACTTATTTATTTATGGCTGTGTTGGGTCTTCATTTCTGTGCGAGGGCTTTCTCTAGTTGTGGCAAGCGGGGGCCACTCTTCATCGCGGTGTGCGGGCCTCTCACTATCGCGGCCTCTCTTGTTGCGAAGCACAGGCTCCAGATGCGCAGGCCCAGTAATTGTGGCTCACGGGCCCAGTTGCTCCGTGGCATGTGGGATCTTCCCATACCAGGGCTCGAACCCGTGTCCCCTGCATTAGCAGGCAGATTCTCAACCACTGCGCCACCAGGGAAGCCCTCCATTGACTTTTTATTAAAATTTGGACATTTTCATATTGTATTAGGAGACTCTAGATCTTATGTAAATCTTCTGTTTTTAGCTGGAAGTTTCTGACAGTGCTTTCGCAGGGAAAGGGGACCCTTATTACTGCCAGGGGAATCTGGGTGGTCCAGATTCCCTATTTGGTATCTATTGACACCAGAGCAGGGAGGTTCCTAGTTGCACCTAGGCAGGGATGGGAGTTCCAGCTCTCCAGAGATACTGCAGTGGGGTTGGCCTTGTTACCACTGGGCCATAGTGAAATTTTTGACTGTCCACTAGGCCTTCTCTGACATTACCTCAGTGGGGTATATTCACATGTTTTTAAAAAATCTTCCATATAGCTAGGAAATGGATGTGAGTAAATTTCCTTAATGAACTTTTTAGTTTTCCATTTCTGTCATTTCTCTGCTGATTAATTCTTTTATTGACAGTAAGTATCTTCCCCTGTCTGAGTCTGGCAACTGCCTAGATGCTTTTTCTTCACCCATAATGAATTTTCTTACATGCAGCTACTATTTTCTCTCATCTTTATTTCTGCTCCTCCTACTGTTTATCACAATTCACCTCCTCTTTGCCTTGCTTCTCATTGTCTATTCCTTTTGAAGGTTTGTTTGTATTGTGTGTGCTCTTTTCAGAACATTTCACTTTTAAAATAAGGGGGTTAAGTTAAAGTGCTGAGAATGCAAGTCAATGCATCCTGAGTTGAGATTTCTCCCAGTGAGTGGAGCAGAACATCTCAAGTTGACTGGGGAAGGGTCAATAGGAGACATGAGCTGAGGAGCTGATTTTGAAGACTAAAACCCATTTCCTCTGAGGAAAGGAAATAGTGCAAAACTATTTTGGACCATATTTCCTTGTCTCAGCCACTTGCGTGGTATAGTGGCAATCAGAAGCTATAAATAGATAAACTTTGCTAGAAGCATATTAAAGAACCATCAGGAAATGGTTGGCCTTGTTCATGATATTTTAGAAAGTAGCATGTTCCCAGCTGATACCTTTATCTCTAATTTCACTTTTGCAAATATTATTCATGGATATTGTCACCCCTTTGTCAATCTCTGGGATTCTCAGAGGTGTCCTTTTAATTAATGCCCCATCCTCCCTGCTCTACACACTCTTGGGCTTCTGGATGGCCAAATCAGATTTCAGTGATTGATTAGCAAGTTCTGCTAATGATTTTGATTAGTTTTATTTGTTTTGCATGTAATTATCTTTTCTTGGTAATTAGAAGTTAGTCACAGTTTCATACTTGATATAATTTTGGATAAAGAATATCCTAGTTAAACCTAGATATATTTATAATTTCCAAGCAGTTATAGAACAGGCTATCCAAATTTATAGTGGTTGTATCTTCTGAGGGAAATAGTGTTCCATTTTGTCTTAAAATATAAAGCAGTTTTTGCTTATGAAAGATTACTGATAACACATTGATTGCATTTAAAAAAATAATGTTTCTTGACAAATTATTTGCTAGATAAAATTGATATTAATTTAGGACATAGTAACCTTTTCTTTGGAGAGGCATCTGAGTGAGTTGGCCTTTTGGATGCATTTGTTAGATTAATCTCTTTTTCGAATCCCAGTTACGCCGTATCTGGTGTCTGGAAAAGAAACAGTGCAGTGTCCCTGCCCACCTGTGTTCACAGACCCCAGTAAAACAGTATATTTGTGGACTATAGCATTCATCTAGTGTGTGAGCAGGTCTCCCTTTATCCCCTTAGGGAAAATGAAGTGGTTATGTGGATTTATCCAGGTCAACGGCAAAGCCGGGCTGAGCAGGGCTTTAGCTGATCCTTCTCTGAGTATGTGGACAGCTGTGTGGCTCCCTGAGCCCCTGCTGAGAAGAGCAGAAGCACCAGGGCACCCTGATGGGGTGCAGTAGCCATCCTTCTTTCCCTGGCCTGCCGGGAAGGCCAATGGGATGAGAACATTGCTGCACTTTTTTTTTTTTTTTTTTATAAATCACGGTTCTCAGCTCTTCTTTTTTTTAAATTAAATTTAATTAATTAATTAATTTATTTTTGGCTGTGTTGGGTCTTCGTTTCTGTGCGAGGGCTTTCTCTAATTGCGGCAAGCGCGGGCCACTCCTCATAGCGGTGCGCAGGCCTCTCACTATGGCGGCCTCTCTTGTTGCGGAGCACAGGCTCCAGACGCGCAGGCTCAGCAATTGTGGCTCACGGGCCTACTCGCTCCGCGGCATGTGGGATCTTCCCAGACCAAGGCTCGAACCCGTGTCCCCTGCATTGGCAGGCAGATTCTCAACCACTGTGCCACCAGGGAAGCCATTGCTGCACTTTTGACAGTGTTCATTCTGTCAGCCACGTTCTTTTGTAAGCTCTCTTTTGGAGGCACTAATGATGAGTATGAACCACTTTCTACGAATGCTTTAAGGTCATCTTAATTGGCTGTTTTTGATTATAAAGCCTTTTAAAGAGACTAACTACATATTCTTTGACTCACAGCTGCATATTAATGGTATTTCCTTTGGAATTTGATGAAAGCAGCTTCAACTCCAATTTTTGTATGATTTGATAGTGGTTACAGAGTAATCTAAACTAAAGCTCCCAGTGTGACACGATTCCTCCAGCGACCCAAGGGGAACGTTGGCACTGAATGACTCCCATGCGTGTGCTTTATCGGCCACCTGGCTGTCACGAATGGCAGCTCGTGAGCAGGTGAGGGAGCCGCGCCAGGGGACTTGTCAACGTCACTGATGCTGCCGGCTAAACAATTCAACTCCCTTCGGCTTGGTTTTCCCACAGATACTGCTGACTGTGATTGCTGATAAGCCGAATAAGGCTGGAGGTCAACAATCCCAAGACTGCTCTTAATTATTAAAGGATCAACACGTCTTAATGCGCACGTCCTCTGAACTGAGGGCCAATCAACGGTGTTTCAGAGAGGGACGCTTTCCCTTTCTCTTTAAATATAGCAAAAAGAAACAAACAAGCAATTGTTAAGGGGAGCTAAAGGGTTTTCCTTGTATTTTGATTCTAAATTTGGAATTTAAAATATTGAACAGGGAAGCAGCTGTTAATTACCATCCAGACTCAAGCTGCTGTTTGAGTCTCTTTGCCGCCTTCATCTATACTTGGTTAATGGAACCCTGACTTCGTCCCACACCACAGAGCACTTGGACCCAACAGCACAGAGCCTCATTGGAGTCTTGTGTGACTGCCATGAATTAGTGGCTTCTCTTATCCAAAATTAAGCTCCTCGACGTGTAATTATCCATCCCATACATTGAACCTATCTCCAAGGTAAATGTTTCTGCAAGGCTAACCACTGATTGTAGCACAAAACAGGTACAAAAAATGAGTCCTCCTCTCCCCACCGGCTCCCTGTCACCACCATCAGGCAAGTCGTGCATCCTTGCTCCGGTGGTTGGGCTGGGCTGCTGTAACATTTTTAAAAAATGGAAATATAGGGACTTCCCTGGTGGTCCAGTGGGTAAGACTCCACCCTCCCAGTGTAGGGGGCCCAGGTTCAATCCCTGGTCAGGGAACTAGATCCCTCATGCATGCTGCAACTAAGACCTGGGGCAGCCTAAGTAAATAAATATTTTTTAAAAATTGACATACAGGGGGCTTCCCTGGTGGCGCAGTGGTTGAGAATCTGCCTGCTAAGGCAGGGGACACGGGTTTGAGCCCTGGTCTGGGAAGATCCCACATGCCGCGGAGCAACTAGGCCCGTGAGCCACAACTACTGAGCCTGTGCGTCTGGAGCCTGTGCTCCGCAACAAGAGAGGCCGTGATAGTGAGAGGCCCGCGCACCACGATGAAGAGTGGCCCCCGCTTGCCGCAACTAGAGAAAGCCCTCGCACAGAAACGAAGACCGAACACAGCCAAAAATAAATAAATTAAAAAAAAATTGACATACAGTTGATTTACAATATTATGTTAGTTTCAGGTGTGCTGTAACATTTTTGGTGATTACACAAAGGCAAAGCTAGCCCGAGGAAGTGTTGGCGGTGCTTCCCCCCTTTTTCCCTTTCTTTTCAAAATTTGAGGGAAAGGTGTCAAATTTGTTAAAAACTGTAAAGTTGGATTTCATTAAAAAATTAGGAAACCACTGAATCAAAATAGTTTACAGTTTATAGTCTACCAAAGGAGTGAGCAGCTGGGTGGGTTATCTCCAAACACGTTTTACTTACAAGATGATGAGACTACCCTGAAAATTTGGCTGCAGTGAGTCATCAGAAGTGTCTGTTCCAATTCTTAGTGAGATGAGGTTTCAGGGAGTCTGCCTGAGTACCACAAGTATGTGGCAACTTCCACATTTAGTTGCTGAGAGGTTGTACACTAATAGCAGAAAAGACAACAGAAACAGGCAATTCACTCTGAAAAAGCAAGACAACAAAATGGCCAAAACACAGAAAAAGGGAGGTTGAAACTAATTAATAAGCCTAGAAATCCAAATTAAAAATAGATTTTTTGCCTATCAAATTTGCAAAGATAGAAGAAATCGTAATACCCAAGATTGGCAAAGGATAAAGGGGATTTACTAGAGTCAGATCGACTGGTTTTGTTTCCTAGCTCTTTCTCTTACTAACAAAGGGAACTTGGGCATTTCATTTATTTTCTTGAAGACTGGTTTTGTCATCTGTAAAATGTAGATAATATTAGTAACCGCCTCACAGGGTTTTTGAGGGAATTAGTGAAATAAAGTGTTGAATATATCATCTGGCACATAGTAAATACCCAATTAATATTAGAATAATAATTATTATTATTGGAAGCTAGAATCCTAATACACTGAAAGGGGAGTATAAACTGGTAAAACCTTTAAGAATGAACATTTGACATATATGTTAAAACCTTAATGATGTGTATACATTTTTTTGTTTTAAACTGAATATTTAAAAAAAATTTTTTTTAAATTAATTAATTAATTTATTTATTTTTGGCTGTGTTCGGTCTTCATTTCTGTGTGAGGGCTTTCTCTAGTTGTGGCAAGCGGGGGCCACTCTTCATGGCGGTGCGTGGGCCTCTCACTCTCGCGGCCTCTCTTGTTGTGGAGCACAGGCTCCAGACGCGCAGGCTCAGTAGTTGTGGCTCACGGGCCTAGTTGCTCCGCGGCATGTGGGATCTTCCCAGACCAGGGCTCGAACCCATGTCCCCTGCGTTGGCAGGCAGATTCTCAACCACTGCACCACCAGGGAAGCCCCGATGATGTGTATACATTTGACTTAGCCGTTCCACTTCTAGAAATTCGTTCTTAGGAAACAAGGCATAATGATACGCTTACAAGGATATCCTTCATGGTATTTTTTATAATGATAAAAATGGAAACAATTAAAATGTCTCAAAGTAAGGGAATAGTTAAAAATTACAGTTTGTCCAAAAACACTAATTCAAAAAGATACATGCCCCCCCCACCCAGTGTTCATAGCAGCATTATTTACAATTGCCAAGGTATGGAAGCAACCTGAGTGTCCATCAACAGAGGAATCGGTACTTACCATAACCAAGTACCACAAATTGAGTGACTTAAACAATAGAAATTTATTTTCTCGCAGTCCTAGAGGCTAGATGTCCAAGATCAAGGTTTCATTCAGGGTTGGTTTCACTCTGAGGTCTCTCTCTTTGGCATGCAGTTGGCTGTCTTCTCTCTGTGTCTTCACATGGTCTTCCCTCTGTAACTGTGTCCAAATTTCCTCTTCTTATAAGGACACCAAGTCATATTGGATTAGAGCCCACTCTAGTGAACTCATTTAACTTAATTACATTTTAAAGATCCTGTCTCCAAATTCAGTCACATTCTGAGGTACTGGAGGTTAGGGCTTCAACATATGAATGGGGGGGAAACACAATTCAGCCCATAACAGAAATCATTTGATAATATTTCTTGTCTGAGTGTTACTCATCTGAGCCATATGGTAAACTACGTGTCCATTCCTTTTCCCTTCAATGGGATATTTTCAGCCCCTTTGCAGAGCCCCTTGAGGAAGACTAATGACATGTATCTCTCTTGGAAAGTCTGCTCATTGGCCTCAGCATGGGCAGCGGTGGAGATTTCAGTTTGGGTGAAGGTTACCTTAGATTGGTTGTCCTAAATCACCTCTGGAAAACAGCAACATTCAAGGTTTTCCTGGGCACTTTGAGTCTGCTCCAGAGTGAACTCGGGGCTCCTGTCTAGTCCACGGTCCCTAACTCACAGCTCAGAAAGAAACATTCCAGGTGGACCTCCCAGGGAGGACTTCCTGAGGTAGAGTGTGGTGTCCCAGCATCTCACCAGATTCAGATGCATAGTCTGAAAATGAAGTCTTCTTCTGGGTGTGGCTGGGGCCACACAAGGAGAATGAGTCACTGGTGAAGATCAGTAGTAAAAATGGTTCTATAACTCTATCAACCAGAAGCTTCCTTTATTACATAAATCCAATTTACTTTCATTAAAACAGAGATTTAAAAAAAGAGAGGACATAGAAGATTATTCTCAACTGGAGGATTGCTACAGTTTAAGATTAACGTAGAAGTGGAAGTGAAGCTAGAGACATCAAGTTCAACCCCATGTTTGAAAGGTTGGGAAACTGTTCCTCCAAGGCTGTCTGGATTTGCCTCCAGTCACACATCTGATGAGCATCTATGGCTGATCTCAAATCCAGAGGTCACTGGTCAGTGTTATTTCCCTGTACTCCATGAGGGTTGGAGGAGCATGTGTGCTGGAGGGAATGTGGGATGTAGGATTTAGGACCCATGAGTTTCCACCCCAGCTTAGCCACTAAGCAGCTGAATGCCAATGGGTACCCTGAATCCTCTCTCTGGTCTCCTGTTTTTTTTTTTTTTAACCTTCAGAATGAAAGTTGGATAATATAGTTCTTTCTATCACTAATAGCCATCCCACAAGTCTTTCCTGGGTGCCACTCATTCTGTATTCAGGTGACAAGAGTCAGCAGGTGGATACAGATGTGTTTGACAGAGAAAGGTTATGTAATGGTGTCTACCATACTAAAGGAAAGAGCAGTGAGTGATCCCACATTTTATCTAAAGATTTCATGAAGATTGAGAATTAGGAGGTAAGAAAATTACAAAAGACATAAAATGAATAATAAAAGTTGCAATCTTATGTTCACCTCCATGTACATTAAAAAGCGAGCTTCTACCCCACTATTCATATATTGATTAAATGCTGATACATTTTGCTTGCTTTCTCAGATTTCCTGTAACAATAATTTTTGCCTGTTTTTATTAACAAGTAAAACATCTTCATTCCGGGGATTGGTTCAAGATGGCAGAGTAGAAGGACATGCGCTCACTCCCTCTTGCGAGAGCACTGGAATCACAACTAACTGCTGAACAATCATCGACAAGAAGACACTGGAACTCACCAAAAAAGATACCCCACATCCAAAGACAAAGGAGAAGACACAATGAGATGGTAGGAGGGGTGCAATCACAATAAAATCAAATCCCATAACTGCTGGGTGGGTGACTCACAAACTGGAGAACACTTATACCACAGAAGTCCACCCACTGGAGTGAAGGTTCTGAGCCCCACATCAGGCTTCCCAACCTGGGGGTCCAGCAACAGGAGGAGGAATTCCTAGAGAATCAGACTTTGAGGCTAGCAGGATTTGATTGCAGGACTTCAACAGGACTGGGGGAAACAGAGACTCCACTCTTGGAGGGCACACACAAAGTAGCGTATGCATCGGGACACAGGGGAAGGAGCAGTGACCCCATGGGAGACTGAACCAGACCTACCTGCTAGTGTTGGAGGGTCTCCTGCAGAGGTGGGGGGTGGCTATGGCTCACCACGGGGACAAGGACACTGGCAGCAGAAGTTCTGGGAAGTATTCCTTGGCATAAGCCCTCCCAGAGTCTGCCATCAGCCCCACCAGAAAGCCCAGGTAGGCTCCAGTGTTGGGTCAACTCAGGCCAAACAAGGAACAGGGAGGGAACCCAGCCCCACCCATCAGCAGACAAGTGGATTAAAGTTTTACTGAGCTCTGCCCACCAGAGCAACACCCACCTCTACCCACCACCAGTCCCTCCCATCAGGAGACTTGCACAAGCCTCTTAGATAGCCTCATCCACCAGAGGGCAGACAGCAGAAGCAAGAAGAACTAGAATCCTGCAGCCTGTGGAACAGAAACCACATTCACAGAAAGATAGACAAGACGAAAAGGCAGAGGGCTATGTACCAGATGAAGGAACAAGATAAAACTCCAGAAAAACAACTAAATGAAGTGGAGATAGGCAACCTTCCAGAAAAAGAATTCAGAATAATGATAGTGAAATGATCCAGGACCTCGGAAAAAGAATGGAGGCAAAGATCGAGAAGATGCAAGAAATGTTTAATAAAAACCTAGAAGAATTAAAGAACAAACACCTAGAAGAATTAAAGAACAAACAAACAGAGATGAACAATACAATAACTGAAATGAAAAATACACTAGAAGGAATCAATAGCAGAATAACTGAGACAGAAGAACGGATAAGTGACCTGGAAGACAGAATGGTGGAATTCACTGCCGCAGAACAGAATAAAGAAAAAAGAAAGAAAAAAAATGAAGACAGCCTAAGAGACCTCTGGGACAACATTAAATGCAACAACATTTGCGTTATAGGAGTACCAGAGGAGAAGAAAGAGAAAGGACCCGAGAAAATATTTGAAGAGATTATAGTCGAAAACTTCCCTAACATAGGAAAGGAAATAGCCACCCAAGTCTAGGAAGCGCAGAGAGTCCCAGGCAGGATAAACCCAAGGAGAAACACGCTGAGACACATAGTAATCAAATTGACAAAAATTAAAGACAAAGAAAAATTATTGAAAGCAACGAGGAAAAAACGACAAATAACATACAAGGGAACTCCCATAAGGTTAACAGCTGATTTCTCAGGGGAAACTCTACAAGCCAAAAGGGAGTGGCATGATATATTTAAAGTGATGAAAGGGAAGAACCTACAACCAAGATTACTCTACCTGGCAAGGATCTCATTCAGATTCGATGGAGAAATCAAAAGCTTTACAGACAAGCAAAAGCTAAGAGAATTCAACACCACCAAACCAGCTCTACAACAAGGCTAAAGGAATTTCTCTAAGTGGGAAACACAAGAGAAGAAAAGGATCTACAAAAACAAACCCATAACAATTAAGAAAATGGTCATAGGAACATACATATCGATAATTACCTTAAACGTGAATGGATTAAATGCTCCAACCAAAAGACACAGGCTTGCTGAATGGATACAAAAACAAGACCCATATATATCCTGTCTACAAGAGACCCACTTCAGACCTAGGGACACATACAGACTGAAAGTGAGGGTATGGGAAAAGATATTCCATGCAAATGGAAATCAAAAGAAAGCTGGAGTAGCAATACTCATATCAGATAAAATAGACTTTTAAATAAAGAATATTGCAAGAGACAAGGAAACACTACATAATAATCAAGGGATCAATCCAAGAAGAAGATATAAGAATTATAAATATATATGCACCCAACATAGGAGCACCTCAATACATAAGGCAACTGCTAACAGCTATAAAAGAGGAAATTGACAGTGACACAATAATAGTGGGGGACTTTAACACCTCACTTACACCAATGGACAGATCATCCAAAATTAAAATAAATAAGGAAACACAAGCTTTAAATGACACAATAGAACAGAGAGGTTTAATTGATATTTATAGGACATTCCATCCAAAAACAGCAGATTACACTTTCTTCTCAAGTGTGCACGGAACATTCTCCAGGATAGATCACATCTTGGGTCACAAATCAAACCTCAGTAAATTTAAGAAAATTGAAATCATATCAAGCATCTTTTCTGACCACAATGCTATGAGATTACAAATCAATTACAGGGAAAAAAACATAAAAAACACTAACACATGGAGGCTAAACAATACATTACTAAATAACCAAGAGATCACTGAAGAAATCAAAGAGGAAATAAAAAAATACCTAGAGACAAATTACAATGAAAACACGATGATCCAAAACTTATGGGATGCAGCAAAAGCAGTTCTAAGAGGGAAGTTTATAGCAATACAATCGTACCTCAAGAAACAAGAAACATCTCAAATAAACAACCTAAACTTACACTTAAAGCAATTAGAGAAAGAAGAACAAAAAAACCCCAAAGTTAGCAGAAGGAAAGAAATCATCAAGATTGGATCAGAAATAAATGAAAAAGAAATGAAGGTAATGATAGCAAAGATCAATGAAACTAAAAGCTGTTCTTTGAGAAGATAAACGAAATTGAGAAACCATTAGCCAGACTCATCAAGAAAAAAAGGGAGAAGACTCAAATCAATAGAATTAGAAATGAAAAGGGAGAAGTAACAACTGACACTGCAGAAATACAAAGGATCATGAGAGATTACTACAAGCAACTATGTGCCAATAAAATGGACAACCTGGAAGAAATGGACAAATTTTTAGAACAGCACAACCTTCCGAGACTGAACCAGGAAGAAATAGAAAATATGAACAGACCAATCACAAGCACTGAAATTGAGACTGTGATTAAAAATCTTCCATCAAACAAAAGCCCAGGACCAGATGGCTTCACAGGCGAATTCTATCAAACATTTAGAGAAGAGCTAACACCTATCCTTCTCAAACTCTTCCAAAATATAACAGAGGGAGGAACACTCCCAAACTCATTCTATGAGGCCACCATCACCCTGATACCAAAACCAGACAAAGATGTCACAAAGAAAGAAAACTACAGGCCAATATCACTGATGAACATAGATGCAAAAATCCTCAACAAAATACTAGCAAACAGAATCCAACAGCACATTAAAAGGATCATACACCATGATCAAGTGAGGTTTATCCCAGGAATGCAAGGATTCTTCAATATACACCAATCAATCAATGTGATACACCATATTAACAAATTGAAGGAGAAAAACCATCTAATCATCTCAAGAGATGCAGAAAAAGCTTTTGACAAAATTCAACACCCACTTATGATAAAAACCTTCCAGAAAGTAGACATAGAGGGAACTTACCTCAACATAATAAAGGCCATATATGACAAACCCACAGCCAACATCATTCTCAATGGTGAAAAACTGAAAGCATTTCCACTAAGATCAGGAACAAGACAAGGTTGCCCACTCTCACCACTGTTATTCAACATAGTTTTAGAAGTTTTAGCCACAGCAATTAGAGAAGAAAAAGAAATAAAACGAATCCAAACCGGAAAGAAGAAGTAAAGCTGTCACTGTAGATGACATGATACTGTAATAGAGAATCCTAAAGATGCTACCAGGAAACTACTAGAGCTAATCAATGAATTTGGTAAAGTAGCAGGATACAAAATTAATGCACAGAAATCTGTTGCATTTCTATACACTAATGATGAAAAATCTGAAAGAGAAATTAAGGAAACACTCCCATTTACCACTGCAACAAAAAGAATAAAATACCTAGGAATAAACCTACCTAGGGAGACAAAAGACCTGTATGCAGAAAACTATAAGACACTGATTAAAGAAATTGAAGATGATACAAACAGATGGAGAGATATACCATGTTCTTGGATTGGAAGAATCAACATTGTGAAAATGACTATACTACCCAAAGCAATCTACAGATTCAATGCACTCCCTATCAAATTACCAATGACATTTTTTACAGAACTAGAATAAAAAATCTTAAAATCTGTATGGAGACACAAAAGACCCTGAATAGCCAAAGCATTCTTGAGGGAAAAAAACGGAGCTGGAGGAATCAGACTCCCTGACTCCAGACTATACTACAAAGCTACAGTAATCAAGACAATATGGTACTGGCAGAAAAACAGAAATATAGATCAATGGAACAGGATAGAAAGGCCAGAGATAAACCCACGCACCTATGGTCAACTAATCTATGACAAAGGAGGCAAGGATATACAATGGAGAAAAGACAGTCTCTTCAATAAGTGATGCTGGGAAAATTGGACAGCTACATGTAAAAGAATGAAATTAGAACACTCCCTAACATACAAGAAAAATAAACTCAAAATGGATTAAAGACCTAGATGTAAGACCGGACACTATAAAACTCTTAGAGGAAAACATAGGAAGAACACTCTTTGACATAAATCACAGCAAGATCTTTTTTGACCCACCTCCTAGAGTAATGGAAATAAAAACAAAAATAAACAAGTGGGACCTAATGAAACTTAAAAGCTTTTGCACAGCAAAGGAAACCATAAACAAGATGAAAAGACAACCCTCAGAATGGGAGAAAATATTTGCAAATGAATCAATAGACAAAGGATTAATCTCCAAAATATACAAACAGCTCATGCAGCTCAATGTCAAAAAAACAAACAACTCAATCAAAAAATGGGCAGAAGACCTAAATAGACATTTCTCCAAAGAAGACATACAGATGGCCAAGAGGCACGTGAAAAGCTGCTCAACATCACTAATTATTAGAGAAATGCAAATCAAAACTACAATGAGGTATCACCTCATACCAGTTAGAATGGGCATCCTCAGAAAATCTACAAACAATAAATGTTGGAGAGGGTGTGGAGAAAAGGGAACCCTCTTGCACTGTTGGTGGGAATGTAAATTGATACAGCCACTATGGAGAACAGTGTGGAGGTTCCTTAAAAAACTAAAAATAGAATTACCATATGACCCAGCAATCCCACTACTGGGCATATACCCAGAGAAAACCATAATTCAAAAAGACACATGCACCCCAATGTTCACTGCAGCACTATTTACAATAGCTGGGTCATGGAAGCAACCTAAATGCCCATCGACAGACGAATGGTAAAGAAGATGTGGTACGTATATACAATGGAATATTACTCAGCCATAAAAAGGAACGAAATTGGGTCATTTGCAGGGATGTGGATGGATCTAGTGACTGTCATACAGAGTGAAGTGAGTCAGAAAGAGAAAAACAAATATTGTATATTAACGCATATTTGTGGAACCTAGAAAAATGGTACAGATGAACCAGTTTGCAGGGCAGAAATTGAGACACAGATGTAGAGAACAAATATGGTATGGACACCAATGGGGGAAAGTGGTGGGGCTGTGGTGGTTGTGCGATGAATTGGGAGATTGAGATTGACATATATACACTAATATGTGTAAAATGGATAACTAATAAGAACCTGGTATATAAAAAAATAAATAAAATAAAATTCAAAAAAAAACTTCATTGTCTTTTTAAAAAAAATTTTATTTATTTTTTGGCTATGTGTGTCTTCGTTGCTACATGCGGGCTTTCTCTATTTGCAGCGAGCGGGGGCTAGTCTTTGTTGCAGTGCACAGGCTTCTCATTGCGGTGGCTTCTCTTGTTGCGGAGCACCGACTCTAGGATGCATGGGCTTCAGTAGTTGTGGCTCACGGGCTCTAGAGCACAGGCTCCGTAGTTGTGGCGCACGGGCTTAGTTGCTTCTCAGCATGTGGGATCTTCCCGGACCAGGGCTCGGACCCATGTCCCCTGCATTGGCAGGCGGATTCTTAACCACTGAGCCACCACGGAAGTCCCTGTCTTCTTTTTCTTTTTTAACATCTTTATTGGAGTGTAAATGCTTTAAAATGGTGTGTTAGTTTCTGCTGTATAACAAAGTGAATCAGCTATACGTATGCATATATTCCCATATCCCCTCCCTCTTGCGTCTCCCTCCCACCCTCCCTATCCCACCCCTCTAGGTGTTCGCAAAGCACCGAACTGATCTCCCTGTGCTATGCAGCTGCTTCCCATTAGCTATCTATTTTACATTTGGTAGTGTATATATGTGTCAGTGTTACTCTCTCACTTCGTCCCAGCTTACCCTCCCCCCTCCCTGTGTCCTCAGGTCCATTCTCTACATCTTCGTTTTTATTCCTCTCCTGCCCCTAGGTTCTTCAGAACCTTTTTTTTTTTTTTAGATTCCATATATATGTGTTAGCATACGGTATTTGTTTTTCTCTTTCTGACTTACTTCACTCTGTATGAGAGACTCTAGGTCCATCTACCTCACTGCAAATAACTCAATTTCATTTCTTTTTATGGCTGAGTAATATTCCATTGTATATATGTGCCACATCTTCTTTATCCATTCATCTGTCAATGGACACCTAGGCTGCTTCCATGTCCTGGCTATTGTAAATAGTGCTACAATGAACATTTTGGTATATGACTCTTTTTGAATTATGGTTTTCTCAGGGTATTTGCCCCTGTCTTCTCTTCTTGAAACACTAAGCTGTAATTTTTGGGGTGCCAAATGTCAAGAGATTGAAGAAAGTTACTTTTCTTTTTGATTAGGTTAAATATTTTTGCCTTTCTTCTCTTTTCTCTTTCTCTTGGAAGTGTATGATTAGATTTGTTTTCGAAAGGTATTATAATCTTAGCAAAATTTTCATTAGCATTCCCCATGCACACTTTTGTTAAAGGAAACTCATGTTTTGCTCAAGTCACCAGAGAAATGAAAGGAATAATTTAATGCTAAACATGCTTGTACCTTGCATTAATTTAACTGGACCCACTTCTCTGATATGAGAATAGAAATAAGGCCATAGACCAATACCCACTCTCAGAAAAATTCATAAGTAGCGTGATTTCAAGACTGTTTCCAATTATCCCATGTCCTTTTTGGTTTTAAAGGATGAAACTCTAAATGAGGAGTTGTACCTTCCTGTAGGAAATAGAGCAATAATTGCTGACATTTTTATGTGCTGCTGGAGAGTGCATGTGAGGTATAATGCATATATTTCTACATGGTTCCCACATCAATTGTACAATTTTGTACCTGGTTTACTTGCATTAGTCCTTTTACTAAATTGATGCAGCTAATTTCATTCATTTTATGAAAATTCAATATATATGGAAATATATATTGAAAATATATGGAAACCTGATAAATTGTATTTTACTTGCCAAACCATCTCTTATCATACAGAGTGATTATGAGTAAGTGTTCTTGGGATTTTTTTCTGCTTCTCTTTTTTCCAACCAACAAGGGAAGACCATCTATTTTCTCTTGGTATGAACTCCCATTTCTGTGATTTTAAATGTACCCAAAACCTTGCTCTGGAGAGTCAGATCCAAGAGCCTATATTGCTTGTGACCTTCACGTGGTCACTTTCAAACAAATTGCTTTGGTAAATCTTTCATTTTTGTGTGATTTTGGTCAGTGTGAGTTAGAAATTACTCAGGTTGGTGAGGAAATTTGTTTTTTTTAATTTTTAAATTTATTTTATTTTATTTATTATTGGCTGCATTGGGTCTTCGTTGCTGTGCATGGGCTTTCCCTAGTTGTGGCCAGAGGGGGCTACTCTTTGTAGCGGTGCACGGGCTTCTCATTGCAGTGGCTTCTCTTGTTGTGGAGCACAGGCTCTAGGCACGCGGGCTTCAGTAGTTGGAAATTTTTAAGATAACTCACTCTATGTACCAAAGAACAAAATGTTACAAAAACTGCCTGCTTGTGTCCTGTAGTTCTTGACAAAGAATCCTGGCTGAAAAGAACTGACAGTTATAGAGTATGACCCCTGCCCCTGGTCTAGCTCCTTCCACCCTCTGTTGTAGGCTTCCAGGGACTTTTGCTCCTGCAACCATTGGCTACTGAAAATGAGAAGTGAAGTAAGAGCCGCTGAAATGTGCACAGAGCAAAGAGTGGATAAGACCCCATCCTGGTCTGCTCACGATCCGTGCACACCACAACCGTAAGGGAATTCATTAATTCACAGTGAGAAATCACTGTCACAGAGACCTGAAATACTCAGAATCTGCATGTCTTTCTCCCTATAAACAGACTTACATGGGAAGCCAAATAATAATTATAAAAATTGCTACATGAGTATGGAATTAGAAAGTGAGGAGTTAATAGCATCAGGCTGAAAGAGCTGGATGTATCCATTTCATAAAAGGGATGTTCTTACTAATGGGACCACAGTATTTGAAGTCCATTAGCTAATACTCCTTCATCCCTAGATGTGCTTGGATAGGCATTCTAACATCTACCTCGGTGACTCACCTTGTTCTGTATTTCCTAACTGACCAGCTCCTTTTAATGACTGATACGTTCTTTATTTAGACCTGTCAATATATTTAATCGTATCGTGGTGAAGTTAGCCCTGCCTGGGAGCCATTCTGTCTCTTTAAAATGATGGTCATTCATCCATCAAATATTTATGGAATGTTTCCTGTGCACCAGGTCCTGTGCCCTGCATTAGGCCTGTAAGTGAGACAAACAAGTGATACAGCCTGGTGGGGGAAATAACAATTACACAAGCAATCACAGCAATGTGTGACGTATTACAGAACGAAAAGAGCAAGGAGCCATAGATCACATCTAGTCTAAGGGGCTTCTGGGAGAAAGTGATGCCAAATTTGACAGCTGAAGGATGGAGGTGGGAAAGGCAGAGATGAGAAAAGTATTCTTGGTAAAGGGAACTTCCTATGTGAAGGCTCTGAGGAGAGAGAGTACAAGCTACCTGTAAGGCACTGAAATACTGTCATTAGGGCTAAGATAGAAGGTGAAGATGATAATGGCTGGTGATCTCGGCAGGGAGCTTCATGAAGGATCTTAGACCTGTTAGGTAGATTGGACTCTTTCCTAAAAACAGCGGGGGAAACTTTGGGGCGTTTTAAGCAGAATGATGATTAGGTTTGCAGTTCAGAAAGATCACTCTGGCTGTAGCATGGAGAAGGGATTTGCAGGGAGAAAGATTAGAACAAGTGAAGCCAATGAGAGGGTCATGGCGTTACTGCAGGCAAGAATCGTTGGTGGGTTGATAGGGTGAATCAGGGTAGTGGCAGTGAGAATGGAGAAAATAGTGTTTTCAGATATATTTATGGGGAAGAATAGATAAGACTTGATACCTAGATGAATCTGAAAGGCAGAGGCGATGAGGAATCAAGAACAACTCCAGGTTTGCTGAGATAAGGGATAGTAGGGGAAGATCGGGTGTGGGGAGAAGATGATGAATTCATGCCAGAACTTACTGAGTTTGAAGCGTTCATGAGTCTGGAAGGCAGCTGGATACGTAAATCTGTAGCCCCGGAGAATTGTCAGAGCTGGAGACAAGATTTTAGAATCATCATCATCAGTACAGTCTTCGAAGTGATGAGAAGAGATGAGCTCATTTATGGGAAATATGGAGAATATAAGAAGAGATCAGCAGGAATTCCCTGGCAGTCTAGTGGTTAGGACTCTGAGCTCTCACTGCTGAAGGCCCTGTGTTCAATCCCTGGTCAGGGAACTAAGATCCCACAAGTTGCGTGGCCAAAAAACAAACAAACAAACAACAACAACAACAAAAAACAAAAAGAAAAGAAGAGATGAGCATTAAATTTCTGCTGGAATAAAAGCAGCCTGAGAGGTAGAAGGAGGTGGTTTAGATGAACGGCAATTCAACCCTCAAATCCTGTCCTGTGTGTCTGCTCTAGAACCATTTTCCTATTCTGATTTTCTTAGCACAGCTTTCTCTGGAAAATATACTAAGGCAAGGGTTAAAGTGATGTTCATGCTTTGTATAGTATGTTCCAACCCAGTGTAGCAAGGATGAGGAAAAAGGAAGAGAAGAAAGAGAATCAAAGCAAAATGATGCTCAGTGGGGACCAGATCATGAAAGATCTTACTAGACGTGTTAAGGAACCTGAACTCTACCCACGCTTCCTACCGTTGCTACCATTTCACAATGAACAGGTGCCCCAAACTGCTGAGTTCCAGCAACATATCAGATGCCTGGTCCAGCCAGGTCTCCAGCAGAGCAAACACAGGGAACAGTGGAATTGTGGCACACGCTTGGGAAGTTGATGAAGGAAAAGAGCTGGCAAAAGAAGAAAAAGAAGTGAATGAATGGTTACTGGAGGTTTGGTGAAGTGCCCTTTTGTGCTCGTTGCATGAAAATGTAGCTTCATAATACTAAACTCTCGTTTGAGGAGAGCAGATCAGGTTATAAAATTCATGACAGCTTCCTGCACCTTCTGCCATTTGGCTTTTGGGCTCACTTACAATGTCATGGTCACAGTGCTCTTTGTGCCCCATAGGTCAGCAGAAGAATTATCTTCTTGCCTCTGATTATAGCATATTCTCATTTAAGAGTGGTCTTTCCTGATCTTTGCTTGCTGCTCCCCCATCTGTCCCTCCAGTTTGCACATTTGCACAAATTCAAGCTAGAACTCACAGCTCTCCCTGTAATGTAACATGTCTGCAGTGCTCAGTGTTAACTCACTGAATTGAAAGGATCAAACAGACTAAAGTTTTCTAAACAAGAAAAGCCTCTTATGTTGAATGCTTCCTGAAAATGTGCATATTTTCATTTCACTGCTTTATAAATTATCACCAGGAAGTTAAATCTTTGTAGTCTATAAACAATATGGTGAAGTGCAATTCTTTTTTCTCTAATGGATTTGGTTTTAAAGAAACAAAAGCTTGGATTCAAATGTTTCGAAGATGTTTTCTATGATCTCTTGTTATTTAAAACTCATTCATTAAACATCTGATGACTAGGTCTATTACATTTTCTTAAGCTGATGAAACGCTCGTTTTGGAAGGATGGAATGAATAATCACACAATGATTTCACTGCAATACATCTTTGTAGATGTCCAGTGTTATATGGAATTGTGTCACAATTTGCTCTACAAATTGACAGGCTAGCAATCATTATTTTTCATGTATAAGCAGGAGTCCATCTTTGATCTTAATCATATTTTCAGTGGTGGAGGAGGTGGAGGTGGTGAAGCATTATTATTTTCCCTGCGTAGAAAATGCCACAAAATAAATCATGTGCAGGGCTGTCATAATGGCCACAATGGTTATGACAGGAAAAAAGAATAGTTACAGCTACCCTTCAGTACACAGTGAAATAGTGAACAATTTGTTAAATATCTCTGGAGTCAATTAAACTGGCATATGATCAGTTTGGTGGCTGCCCAGCCTCACTGGGAGCCAATTAGAATTCCCCCAAAATGAAAATGGATGAATCTGGAAAAACATTGTTAGGTTTATGAGGAAAAGCAAACACATCATTGAGCTAAGAGTAATCTTGGCGGGCATTCTCTGAAGGCTCTCGATCAGTAGAGGACTGTGTAGTTGTGCCATATTCACAGGTTTTTGACTGTTTCTTCTGCAATATTTTAAGCCATCACTGCAAGGGAATTAAATTAGTCAGATTTAGCCTCCACAATGCGACAGAACCATTTTGTAAATTGCAGCCATTATTAATTTTGTTCCAGAAGCAGCCTTGCATGAAACATTCGTGTGATTTTTCTTTTCTTTTTGCATTTAAACTACAGATAAACACCACAGATTGCTCCAAATGAATGCTATGAAAATGCTGAAGACTTTACTGCAATTTCTTTTAAAGTCACCTCTTCAATTGTGAAAGATGTTCGAACAATCCAATGATGGATGTTCATTAGTTCACTGCTGTCAAGACAAGTTACTCCACATCTCTGATACTGATTGTGTGTTTGCAGTCATGGTTGAGTGGTTGAAGAAAAAACACTCCACAGAGCTCTCTCGACTGTGTCCAAACCGGCACCCGCTTGAAATATCATTGGCTTACTCAGCAGCATCAAAACCCACAAACGCAAATAGGTTAGATCCATTCCAGAGACTTTTCTGCAGCAGTAAATGGATTTGCCCTCTTTAGAGCAGGGAGCACAGTTCCAACACAATTATTCTTATTGGACCAGACTAAGGAATTTACTTCAAGTAAGGTTGCTGGTTGTCCTGTGGAAGCTGTGTCAGAATAAATATTCACCAACTCTTCAGAGGCATAATTTGTTCATTCTCCCATGAAGTATTTGTGCCCCATGAACTGTACATAGCGACTTTGTTTAGACAGCAGAAAAATTCTTCTACTCTGTTAACACTTGTGTAGCTCAGGTAAGGTACCATTTTAATGAAAACACGTTAACATCCAGTTCTTTGCAAAGGGCCCATTTTCACATGCCAGATGTCCTGAAGCAGTCGCTCTTTGTTACTTGTTCACAATCAATTTTATTAAGGGAAAAATTCCAAGTGACAGATGTCACCAGTGAATGTCCACATCAGTTTAACAAAGAAGCGCTTTGAAATGTATCATTGTCGGTAACTATTTAAATGCAAAACCTATACTGTTACGATTTGACAAGATGTAAAGCTTTTCAGATGCAGGAGGACAGTCACTGCCAACTCCTCATGTGGTAGAGCATATACTTCATCCTTCTCCGCATCCAAACCTTCCTAAACCTAAGATAGTGCTGGACATAATGGGCATCTCCATAAGAGGAGATGCTTGATGATGAAAGAGATGATGACTATGGCCCAGTGCTTTTTATGGAGGTGATGGGGGTATCTGACTGATTGAAAGGAAAAACTAGAGAGACTGGTATATGTCATGACCAGTAGGAACAGGATGGGATGTGCTATCAAGAACAAACAAAACTTTTTATGAAAGTGTGAAAATTCATTCTTTCTAAAAATATTGTGTTCCTACTAAGTATAAAATATTAGGTAGAAATTCTAAGTGATACAAAATCGCTGTGGGATAACTTAGATTTCCTGATGTGGCTTGGGCCGTGAATGGTGGCATCTCATTTCTGTGTCTTGAAATTTAAGGACTGTCAACTGTGGGCCTCTAGTTAACAGAAGGTCATAGTATTGGTTTATAATGATCTTGAAATGAGGTCGTTAGAACTGTCCCTAAAGCGGAGCACTTTGGGAGAACTTCTTCTACTGGACTGAGAATTAGGCAATAGGAGCTCTAGGGATACTAAAAATGACCTTGGGAGTGTTAGGTCATTCCTAACACCAACACCCCATGTGTGTTTAAAGCAGCCATCAAGTATATTAAGGCTTGTATCTTATTCCTTCGTCCATTGACTCTGGAAATGTCAACACCATTTATATGTGTCCAAGGTAGCCTCCATTTGTATACGTCAAGCTGGGACACCCCTCTTCTGTTGGCCCTGTAAAGGGAATGCTCCTTGTCCCCTAATATCCTGGACGTGACAAATTCCATGTCCTCACTGTAAAGGCGTCATTCAGAAACTTGTTTGATAATTTTCTCTTCATATGCCCTGCCCAGCTGACAAAGGTATTCTTATTTTTTTGACAGGGATTACTTTTTCTCCTTAGACTTTTGAATCTTTTAAATATTTAACGTATTAACCAAGTGCTACAGCCGAGCCTCCTCTTTCACTGGTATCAGGGATAATACTGGGGCAGATAGGGTTGGAAATAACTCCTTTTCAAAGAGACATATTTTTTTCAATTCGGTCTCTGATTAAATCAGTGCTTCCAATTTATCATAGCATGTTAGTAACAAAACCAGTCAATTTTTTGCCAGGGGCATTCCATCTTCTAGTAAAATCTCCAGGACACAAAGAGTACATTTATCATGAGGGGATTATAAAGGTTCACTTTGACATTTCAAGGGAGACTGATTATATGTATTCTTTTCATGAGATGCTGAAAATCTATGTGTATGTCAGTTATGCCCAAGAAACTACAGCTCTTGACAACTTCCCTACCTCCAAAGTTAGACTGCTGGCTCCCCCAGTTAGGGGAAATTTCCACTTTTAGCTTGCTATGGACTGAATATTTGTGTCCCCACTAATTCATGTGTTGAAATCTAACTGCCAAGGTGATGGTGTTAAGACGTGGGGCTTTTGAGAGGTGCTTAGGTCATGAGGGTGGGATTAGTGCCCTTATAAAAGAGATCCCAGAGAAATTTTTAAAAAAATTAAAAAAGAAAAGAAAAGAAAAACAATAAAAGAGATCCCAGAGAGATGTCCCTTCCACATGTGAGGTCACAGCAAAAAGGCAGCATCTATAAACCAGGAAGTAGGCTCTTATCATACACCAAATCTGCTGGTACTGAGATCTTGGACTTCTCACCCTCCAGAACTGTGAGAAATAAATATTTGTTTATAAGCCACCTAGTTTATAGTATTTTTGTTATTACAGCCCAAACTAAGATGTAGCTTAAATATAGTTCCTAGTATGTTGTAAATAAATAGAATTTTTAAGCTTTAAGCACATTTATAATATACAGATAATTGGGAAAGCAAACACTTTTTACAGTTTTTATTATGGAAATTTTCAGATACTCAAAGGTATAGAGTATAGTATAATAAACCCACATATACCCAACTTCAGCAATTATCAACATTTAGCTAATTATGCCTCCGTCCCTCCACCCATTTTTTTGCTGCAGTATTTTAAAACAAATCCCAGACATCATGTTATTTCATACCTAAAGCTTTCGTATGCATTTCTAACTAACAAGATCTTTCTCCCCCTATTTAAAAAGAAAGAAACATAACTACTATGCATTACCATAGATACTAAAATCAACAATAATTTCTTTAATTTCATTTAAACCCAAGACAATATTCAAATGTCCTTGATTGTCTCAAACTTGTCTTTTTATGGTTGATTTACTTATTAGCAGGTTCCATACAAGGTTCCCATGCTGCATTTAATGAACGTTAGGTCTTTTTAATCCACACACCCTGACCCGCTCCATTTATTCACGCCATTAGTTTGTTAGAGAAACGTCATTTATCCTGAAGAATGTCTCACATTGTGAACTTGGTCAGTGCTACCTCATCACGTCAACACATTTGTTCTTCTCTCCTCCATATTTTTCTATAACTGAAATTTAGGCCTAGAAAACTGGTTAGATTCAGGTTGAATTTTTTAGACGCAATTCCTTCCCAGGCAGTGTACGGTGCTTCCTCAGGTGTCACGTCACAAGGTGATGATCGTCCCAGTTATTTTACTCATGCTGAGATTGGGTGGGGTGGGCAGGTGGTATTAGGTTAATGTCTCCATTATAAGTTTTGCCATCAACCTTCCCCCAAATGAACACCTTTTAATTACATGTTCACTGACAACGGATTCACTGTCACTAAGTTATGTACTTGAGACTCTTTGACCCATGCTCCCTTCAAACACATCTCTGGTTCCTACGCCGCTCCTTATTCCTCGTTTTGACACCAATTTTATGCTTCAAAAAAGGCACTTCCTTTAACAGAGTTCTTTACTCTCCATTTCCCTCAAAGTGCTTACACAATTTTCTTTTTTATTGACAGGCACTTTTCTTCATCCTCCCGCCACCCCCACCCTTTTTTTTAACCAAACACAGATTCGTCAGTGGTTTTAAAAATTTTTTACTTTATATTGAAGTATAGTTGATTTACAATGTTGTGTTAGTTTCAGGTGTACAGCAAAGTGATTCAGTTATACATATACATGTATCTATCCTTTTTCAGATTCTTTTCCCATTTAGGTTATTACAGAGTATTGAGTAGAGTTCCCTGTGCTATACAGTCGGTCCTTGTTGATTATCTATTTTATATATAGTAGTGTGTATACGTTAATCACAACCTCCTAATTTATCCTCCACCCCCACCTTTCACCTTTGGCAACCATAAATTTGTTTTCTAAGTCTGTGAATCTGTTTCTGTTTTGTAAATAAGTTCATTTGTATCGTATTTTAGGTTCCACATATGTGATACTATATGATATATGTCTTTGTCTGACTTACTTCACTTAGTAGGATAATCTCTAGGTCCATCCATGTGGCTACGAATGGCGTTATTTCATTCTTTTTTATGGCTGCATAGTATTCCATTGTACATACGTACCACATCTTCCTTATCCATTCATCTGTCGATAGACATTTAGGTTGCTTCCATGTCTTAGCTGTCAGTGTTTTAGACACAGATCTCTTGGTAAGTAAGGCCCAGGATGCACTTTAACTTGCGCAATTGCAACCATGGCATCATCCATATGATAGGTCTGCTGGGCCTTCATGTGTAAGGTCCTGTGGGTTCAAGTAGGCTACTTGGAGGAACTGCTGTGATTTGTCAGTGACCTTGCAACACAGAACCACCTAGAACCTTTCAAGTAGTGAATGCTATTGAATAAACAACTTATAATTAACTATACTTGAATTTTCAAATTCCCACTGTTCATGTGATACATAAATAGTAAATAACATATGTTCGTATATAACCTACTGAGTCCCAGTCTTGGGAGCAAATAATTCCTTTGCATGGGAAGAGTGGGTACAGAAGATATTTACAGTGGATTCAGAAAACCATTAAGAAAAAGGGTTTGGGGTAATAAGAAAGATCCTTTAGGTAACAATTCAACTGGGCAATATTTATTTTTCAACTAAGCTGTTACATTTCCATGGACCTGCTCCCACCTCTCCAGGAGGGGACACTCTGAAGAAATAATAGGAACAGTTACCATTCCATGAGTGCTTTATTGGGTGCCAATCACAGGAACAGGCTTCACATTCCTGAGGTTCTGAGAGATTATATAACTTGTGCAAAACCACACAGGGAGTAACTGTCAAAATTTTTCATAAACAGAGGTCTCTTAAATATGACACTACATAGTTTTTTTGCTGGAAAGGCCTGAGAAAAGCCACAACTTCTGCAGTTTCTACATTGTGGAGATTTGTGCAGCAGTCATTAGTAATAGGAAGAACTCTGAAGACAAAAGATTGTACTCTCAGGGTTAAACTTTGGGCAATTGAAGATAATGAGACAGAACTGTTTGCAATGACATGTTAATGACAGTTCCAGAAAGCCACCAAACCAGCACTCCCCAGTGAGAAGCATATGATTAAAGAATGTGAGTTGAGGATGGAGAAGCAGGAATAGAAAACGAAATAGGAGCAGTGAGGTCATGACTCTGGCTGTACTGCTCTCGGCCAAGGTCTTCACCAAGAGAGAACAGATGGGTAGATAATCCCACACCCAGGCTGGACTTGGACTTCAATTACTTGTAACTTGCTGCCTATATCTGTGATAAAAATCATTAGGTTTAATTATTCTCAACCAAATACATTTTCAAATTGGGTGACTCTCTTCAGTTATTGTGTAGAGCAGCCTCTGGACCAGTTGGACTTGACCCATATGGGTAGTCATTCTCTGGGTGCTGTAATAAAGTAGATCAAGTGAGAATCACACTTACAAAATAGTTCCCAAATAGGTATAATGTTGGAAAGAACCAGCTGTTACACCTGCATTAGAAAAACACACATAGACTTATCAGATTGCTTAGTCTTAATTAATATAACCAGTAATTAGTAACCAATATAACCATCATAAAATGTGCAGTTCCTATGAAACTTCCTTACTTGACTACTGCAAAGATCATCCTAACTAGATAACTCCTTCCATTTTAAAACCAGCGTTTAATTATATCTGTGATACATGAAGATGTTCTCTCTCCAAAAAACCAAATCACTACCGACAATGCAAAAATTCAACATTTATTCTGGGGTTATAAAGTAATTCCTTCTGAACAGATCTCCACAAGCAAAGGAAAGCAATTAATTCAAAGGAGCTTTATGGTTTTAATTTTTAAAAATTAAAAAAAATTTTTTTAATGTAAAAAATAATTTATCTTTAAGGCAGAAACATAGCTCAGAGGATACTTGCAAATGAGAAATGGGGACAGAGGTGGGAAGAAGTGTAAGTTGCTAATTTTCCCATCTTAATTGGGAGACAACAGAAACCTCTTGGTTTCTGAAGTTGTTCCATTGGTGTTGGTATTGAGGTTATTGATTTTACTTTATTTTTATTTTTATTTTTTTAGTTATTTCTGAGATATACATTTTAAAGTAATAACTAGAATTATGACTTATAACGTTATACCAGAACATATAAGATTTACAGAAATTTAATGTAATGTCGGAAACATTTATATTAACATATTTCCATACAAATAACCCAAAGAAAGTTTAGTATTAGTTGTTTTTTTTAGTTTTGTTTTGTTTGTTTGTTTTTTTATACTGCAGGTTCTTATTAGTCATCAATTTTATACACATCAGTGTATACATGTCAGTCCCAATCACCCAATTCAGCACACCACCATCCCCACCCCACCGCGGTTTTCCCACCTTGGTGTCCAGATGTTTGTTCTCTACATCTGTGTCTCAACTTCTGCCCTGCAAACCGGTTCATCCGTACCATTTTTCTGGGTTCCACATACGTGCATTAATATATGATATTTGTTTTTCTCTTTCTGACTTACTTCACTCTGTATGACAGTCTCTAGATCCATCCACGTCTCAACAAATGACTCAATTTCGTTCCTTTTTATGGCTGAGTAATATTCCATTGTATATATGTACTACATCTTCTTTATCCATTTGTCTGTCGATGGACATTTAGGTTGCTTCCGTGACCTGGCTATTGTAAATGGTGCTGCAGTGAACATTGGGGTGCATGTGTCTTTTTGAATTATGGTTTTCTCTGGGTATATGCCCAGCAGTGGGATTGCTGGATCATATGGTAATTCTATTTTTCACTTTTTAAGGAACCCCCATACTGTTCTCCATAGTGGCTGTATCAATTTACATCCCCACCAACAGTGTAAGAGGTTTCCCTTTTCTCCACACCCTCTCCAGCATTTGCTGTTTGTAGACTTTCTGATGATGCCCATTCTAACTGGTGTGAGGTGATACCTCATTATAGTTTTGATTTGCATTTCTCTAATAATTAGTGATGTTGAGCAGCTTTTCATGTGCTTCTTGGCCACCTGTATGTCTTCTTTGGAGAAATGTCTATTTAGGTCTTCTGCCCATTTTTGGATTGGGTTGTTTGTTTCTTTAATATTGAGCTGCATGAGCTGTTTATATATTTTGGAGATTAATCCTTTGTCTGTTGATCGTTTGTGAATATTTTCTCCCATTCTGAGGGTTGTCTTTTCGTCTTTTTTATGGTTTCCTTTGCTGTGCAAAAGCTTTTAAGTTTCATTAGGTCCCATTTGTTTATTTTTGTTTTTATTTCCATTACTCTAGGAGGTGGATCAAAAAAGATCTTGCTGTGATTTATGTCAAAGAGTGTTCTTCCTATGTTTTCCTCTAAGAGTTTGATAGTGTTCAGTCTTACATTTAGGTCTCGAATCCATTTTGAGTTTATTTTTGTGTATGGTGTTAGGGAGTGTTCTAATTTCCTTCTTTTACATGTAGCTGTCAAGTTTTCCCAGCACCACTTATTGAAGAGACTGTCTTTTCTCCATTGTATATCTTTGCCTCCTTTGTCATAGATTAGTTGACCATAGGTGTGTGGGTTTATCTCTGAGCTTTCTATCTTGTTCCATTGATCTATGTTTCTGTTTTTGTGCCAGTACCATAATGTCTTGATTACTGTAACTTTGTAGTATAGTGTGGAGTCAGGGAGTCTGATTCCTCCAGCTCCGTTTTTTTCCCTCAAGACTGCTTTGGCTATTCGGGGTCTTCTGTGTCTCCATAGAAATTTTGAGATAATTTGTTCTAGTTCCGTAAAAAATGTCATTGGTAATTTGATAGGGATTGCACTGAATCTGTAGATTGCTTTGGGTAGTGTAGTCATTTTCACAGTATTGATTCTTCCAATCCAAGAACATGGTATATCTCTCATCTGTTGGTATCATCTTTAATTTCTTTCATCAGTGTCTTATAGTTTTCTGCATACAGGTCTTTTGTTTCCCTAGGTAGGTTTATTCCTAGGTATTTTATTCTTCTTTTTGCAGTGGTAAATGGGAGTGTTTCCATAATTTCTCTTTCAGATTTTTCATTAGTGTATACGAATGCAAGAGATTTCTGTGCATTAATTTTGTATCCTGCAACTTTACAAAATTCATTGATTAGCTCTAGTAATTTCCTGGTGGCATCTTTAGGATTCTCTGTGTATAGTATCATGTCATCTGCAAACAGTGACAATTTTACTTCTTGTTTTCCAATTTGTATTCCTTTTTTTTCTTTTTCTTCTCTGATTGCCGTGGCTAGGACTTCCAAAACTATGTTGAATAATAGTGGTGAGAATGGACATCCTTGTCTCATTCCTGATCTTAGAAGAAATGCTTTCAGTTTTTCACCGTTGAGATTGATGTTTGCTGTGGGTTTGTCATATATGGCCTTTATTATGTTGAGCAGGTTCCCTCTATGCCCACTTTCTGGAGAGTTTTCATCATAAATGGGTGTTGAATTTTGTGCAAAACTTTTTCTGCATCTATTGAGATGATCATATGGTTTTTATTCTTCAATTTGTTAATATGGTGTATCACATTGATTGATTTGCATGTATTGAAGAATCCTTGCATCCCTGGGATAAATCCCACTTGATCATGGTGTTGATTCTTTTAATGTGTTGTTGGATTCTGTTTCCTAGTATTTTGTTGAGGATTTTTGCATCTATATTCATCAATGATATTGTTCTGTAATTTTCTTTTCTTGTAGTATCTTTGTCTGGTTTTGGGATCAGGGTGATGGTGGCCTCATAGAATGAGTTTGGGAGAGTTCCTTCCTCTGCAATTTTTTGGAAGAGTTTGAGAAGGATGGGTGTTAGCTCTTCTCTAAATGTTTGATAGAATTCACCTGTGAAGCCATCTGGTCCTGGACTTTTGTTTGTTGGAAGATTTTTAATCACAGTTTCAATTTCATTCCTTGTGATTTGTCTGTTCATATTTTCTATTTCTTCCTGGTTCAGTCTTGGAAGGTTATACGTTTCTAAGAATTTGTCCATTTCTTCCAGGTTGTCCATTTTATTGGCATAGAGTTGCTTGTAGTAGTCTCTTAGGATGCTTTGTATTTCTGCGGTATCTGTTGTAACTTCTCCTTTTTCATTTCTGATTTTATTGATTTGAGTCCTCTCCCTCTTTTTCTTGATGAGTCTGGCTAATGGTTTATCAGTTTTGTTTATCTTCTCACAGAACCAGCTTTTAGTTTTATTGATCTTTGCTATTGTTTTCTTTCTTTCTATTTCATTTATTTCTGCTCTGATCTTTATGATTTCTTTCTGTCTGCTAATTTTGGGTTTTGTTTGTTCTTCTTTCTCTAGTCCCTTTAGGTGTAAGGTTAGATTATTTGAGATTTTTCTTGTTTCTTGAGGTAGGCTTGTATAGCTATAAACTTCCCTCTTAGAACTGCTTTTGCTGCATCCCATAGGTTTGGGATCATCGTGTTTTCATTGTTATTTGTCTCTAGGTATTTTTTGATTTCTTCTTTGATTTCTTCAGTGATCTCTTGGATATTTAGTAATGTATTGTTTAGCCTCCATGTGTTTGTGTTTTTGATGTGTTTTTCTCTGTAATTCATTTCTAATCTCATAGCATTGTGGTCAGAAAAGATGCTTGATATGATTTCAATTTTCTTAAATTCACTGAGGTTTGATTTGTGACCCAAGATGTGATCTATCCTGGAGAATGTTCTGTGCACACTTGAGAAGAAAGTGTAATCTGCAGTTTTTGGATGGAATGTCCTATAAATATCAATTAAATCTATCTGGTCTATTATGTCATTTAAAGCTTCTGTTTCCTTATTTATTTTAATTTTGGATGATCTGTCCATTGGTGTAAGTGAGGTGTTAAAGTCCCCCACTATTATTGTGTTACTGTCAATTTCCTCTTTTATAGCTGTTAGCAGTTGCCTTTTGTATTGAGGTGCTCCTATGTTGGGTGCATATATATTTAAAATTGTTATATCTTCTTCTTGGATTGATCCCTTGATCATTATGTAGTGTCCTTCCTTGTCTCTTGTAACATTCTTTATTTTAAAGTCTATTTTATCTGATATGAGTATAGCTACTCCAGCTTTCTTTTGATTTCCATTTGCATGGAATATCTTTTCCCATACCCTCACTTTCAGTCTGTATGTGTCCCTAGGTCTGAAGTGGGTCTCTTGTAGACAGCATATATATGGATCTTGTTTTTGTATCCATTCAGCAAGCCTGTGTCTTTTGGTTGGAGCATTTAGTCCATTCACGTTTAAGGTAATTATCGATATGTATATTCCTATGACCATTTTCTTAATTGTTTTCGGTTTGTTTTTGTAGGTCCTTTTCTTCTCTTGTGTTTCCCACTTAGAGAAGTTCCTTTAGCATTGTTGTAGAGCTGGTTTGGTGGTGCTGAATTCTCTTAGCCTTTGCTCGTCTATAAAGGTTTTGATTTCTCCATCGAAACTGAATGAGATCCTTGCCGGGTAGAGTAATCTTGGTTGTAGGTTCTTCCCTTTCATCACTTTAAGTATATCATGCCACTCCCTTCTGGCTTGTAGAGTTTCTGCTGAGAAATCAGCTGTTAACCTTATGGGAGTTCCCTTGTATGTTATTTGTCGTTTTTCCCTTGCTGCTTTCAATAATTTTTCTTTGTCTTTAATTTTTGCCACTTTGATTACTATGTGTCTCGGCGTGTTTCTCCTTGGGTTTATCCTGTATGGGACTCTCTGCGCTTCCTGGACTTGGGTGGCTATTTCCTTTCCCATGTTAGGGAAGTTTTCAACTATGATCTCTTCAAATATTTTCTCTGGTCCTTTCTCTCTCTCTTCTCCTTCTGGGACCCCTATGATGCGAACATTGTTGCGTTTAATGTCCCAGAAGTCTCTTTGGCTGTCTTCATTTCTTTTCATTCTTTTCTCTTTATTCTGTTCCACAGCAGTGAATTCACCATTCTGTCTTTCAGGTCACTTATCCGTTCTTCTGCCTCAGTTATTCTGCTATTGATTCCTTCTAGCGTAGTTTTCATTTCAATTATTGTATTGTTCATCTCTGTTTGTTTGTTCTTTAATTCTTCTAGGTCTTTGTTAAACATTTCTTGCATCTTCTCAATCTTTGCCTCCATTGTTTTCCTGAGGTCCTGGATCATCTTTACTATCATTATTCTGAATTCTTTTTCTGGAAGGTTGCCTATCTCCACTTCATTTAGTTGTTTTTCTGGAGTTTTATCTTGTTCCTTCATCTGGTACATAGCCCTCTGCCTTTTCATCTTGTCTATCTTTCTGTGAATGTGGTTTTGTTCCACAGGCTGCAGGACAGTAGTTCTTATTGCTTCTGCTCTCTGCCCTCTGGTGGATGAGGCTATCTAACAGGAGCTTTGTTTTTGCAGCCATTGAAGGGGAAGTGTTGAGGAAGAATCCCCTGGAATTTGCCTAATTTTCGGTTTGCTTCCATGGGGGAGCCTGGCCATGTGCTGGGTTAGTTAACAACTCGTGTCTAGGGCTCACTAAAAGGAATTTCAGGGGTTATGTAATTTATTGCCTGTCTGGAAGCAAAACCAGCAGGGAATCCATTTCTCAGGGGGATTTGGCAGTGACATGTATTTTTAAAAAGACCAAAGAGATATTTTCTGTGTTTTTTTCCCTCTAAGATTATTTCTTCTTCTGCAGAGTCTATAACCAGAATAGTATTCATTCTACTATTTAAAAAACAGTAAAATTTTCTGTGTCATGATTCTGGAACACTTTTTTTAGCTTTGTTATCTTTTCCTGTAGGGCTGTCATTAAAGTATGCCAATGAGAAGAAAAACAAAATTAAAAGCTATTCTGAGAAATTAAGAATCTTTTTTCTTAGGAATTTTTTTTCAGGTGGAAGAAAAATTGGGGATTTGAGGTTACTTTCATTATCGCTCTTCAAAAATCACAAATAGCTTTTACCTTTTTCTCTTTCTTCTTTTTAAACAGTTCAGACATTTTCACTTTAAAATAACCTTCAGTTGAGAAGAAAGGCAATGTAAAACTTCAGTAAGGCAGAGGAATCTGAATAATGTTTTAGGGCAGTTATTCCCAGGGGATTTGGAGGACTAGGGTTAGATTTTATATCAGAATTACCAATGGCTTTTTTCAAATTGTGTTTGCTTAGTAAGGGCAAGACAGAATTCGAAGGGATTGAAGATGATACAGAGAGGGCAGTGGCCTTTCCTGTGGAAAGTGGTTAATGCTGCATTTAGTCAGAATTGTTGAGGGGTTCTCAAATGAATGAACATTTGTCCAGATTCCTCCCTCCCTCCCTTCTTTCCTTTTTTTGGGGGGGGGGGGAGATTCTGTTGCACATCCAAACTCACTTGCTTCCCACCAAAGACGTTGCAAAAGGCCAGGTATTTGTCCGCACCTTGCTCTAACCAGCAAAGTGCGAGAACATGCTTCAGCTTGACCAATCACATGCTCTCACTGGAACTTTGAATGAGGAGCGAGTGACACAGAAGCAGGACAGCTCCAGTTCCCAAGGCCAGTGGCTGAGCTCAGTGTCCAGAGCCGGGGGAGGGGGAGAGGCAGCAGCAAAGATACCCACACACATTTCTGGTCCTCGTTCCCCGGTCTTGCTGGCCAATTTTGGGAGCTACTCAATGTGCTTCCAGCACGTTCTTTTTCTGTTGTGTCATTTGGTGTGGGTTTCCGTTGCTAGCCATAAAATCTTCATGGACACAGGCTCTTTCTGAGATTTGGCCCTGGAGATGTAGAAGTTAACCTGAGCTCCTGTCACACGGCACAGAAGCAGTCACCTGTGCGGGTGGCCTTGCTAAAGTCTGACCTGTACCTTCTTACCTGATTTCACTCAGGACACTGTTCTTGCCCAAATCAAAGCCCAAAGGAGAATGATGTAATCACCAAGAGTTCAGAGAACAGAGTCAAAGAAGCATAGTTTCAAGAAAAAGGTTGATGTCACCCTTTCCAGCCCTTTCAACATTAGTTGAATTCCTATTCTTTTATGTGGAGAGCAGCAGTTCTGGAAAAGGCACTGGTGTCTTGAGGTTCAATGTTGGGGTTCACTTAGTTAAACCTTGTTGAAGACAAACCTGCCAGCAGCTGACAGTCACCTTTTCCTGTTTCCTTCCCACCCATCCACTGAATCCATTTCAGGGTGGCGAAAAGTAGCAATGCAGAGCGAAGGCCAGCTCTTACCTGCTGAGACGTTCTGAGACAGAGCCTCTGAAAATGAGAATATAATTTATCAAGCAGTGTGTGTTCAATGATTCAGAGAGATCCGTATGTGCTTTTGTTTCAGCCGCTCTAATCAGAATGCGTCAAGTTCAGTTAGATTCTTCTATTATCAGGCTCGTTCCTGAGTAAAGCAGAGTGGCTGCTCTCCTGAGAGGCATGGTCTTCCTGTAGGGATGTGCTAAGTTTGCAGAGGGGTGTTCTTCATCATCCGGGACCTTTGGTTTAGGACTGAGCCCCCTTCCATTGTCAAAAATCAATCTATTCTTTTCATAAGGAGTTTGACAACATTCCAGCATCATTATCCACCGCTGGTTTTTAGCAAGCAAAGAAAAAAGGTCTAAGGCGAGATCTTCAAGAGTGAGTGATTTCGAGGGAAGCAGTGTGGGCTGGAGCCAGAGGCTGATGCAGAACAAGAGGTCACATTGTTTAACAGACCACAAGGAAATGACATTCCTTTCCGGTCTCTGCTGAAATGAAGGTCAAGTCTTCCGGTTTGGAGACAACTGGTGTCCCAAGGGGACAGAATGTTTTACAGTCAGAGGAATGTGCTGTCCAGCAAATAGATCCTGAAATACATGAATGGCCAAGGATTAGTATAAATGTTTCACTGGAGGAAAAGGATCCTCCCCCCGATTCTAGCAGAAGCTTGTGCTTTTGTATAAAAAGAGAAACTCTGGAGATAAAAATGGGAATTTAGTGTGAAGCAAATAATCTTTTTTTTCCCCAACTCAATATTCCATCTGCCTTAAGGGTGAAGGATGCATAAGAAGCTCTGTGGCAGTGGAAACTAAGCAGGGTTTTCTCTATAGTAGCTGAACATGCTCCACGTGGGGGCAGAGTCTAATGGTTTATTTGTGAGGATGGTCAAGTAAGGGCAGGGGTATAGAGAATATAGAAGACAAGGTAACTAGGAAGAGCTCCTCTGAATGTATTTCTATGTCACCACTCTTGGGGTGTCTGAAACCAAGATTCCTTACCTGTTGCTTTGGGCTGAGATTTTCATGCTGATTCCTTCATAGGCAATTTGCATTAGAAAAATTTGCAATTCAGGGATGAAAATCCACAAATTTGCTTTCTTTTACTATTTGGTGGATGTCTCTAAACTATATCATCAGTCTCTTGGGAAACTTAACAACTGGCAGCCCTCATGAGGACACTGCAAGTGACGGCCAAAACTTCGAGTCCCCCGGGAAAAAAAATAATCTCAGTGATTCTTGGATTAAAATTCCATCTGTAATTTACTTCCTCTGTTCCTCTACTTTGATATCTGTGTTTTCATTGACTAGTTCCTACTGTTGGCTCTTTAATAACATCCTGAGGGAGTCTTGAGATTGTTGACACTTTTAGCAAATTACTAGAATTTTGACAGCATTTCCGTCACTCACCTTTTGTTTTAATAATAATAATAATAATAATATTTATTGAGTGCTTACTACATATGTGTTAAGCACTATGTAATTTTTATAACAAGTCTACTTAATGTTGGTGCTATAGCTCATTTTAAGGATTACACAACTATAGCACAGGGATTATCTAAGTCATTTCTGCACACTAGCTGTTTTCTTGTTTGCTATTATGTTTCTGGGGTTTTTTGTTTTTGTTTTTTTTTGCATGTGTTCAGGGAGAGTCTTACTGGCTTTGTAGGTTGATGAAAGCACATTCTGATATTTCACTTCTTTACGCCCTCTTCCTGCCATGTCAGGAGAACCTCATTAGATTTTGTGATTGTTTCTGATCTTTTTCAAGTTAGAGTTGCTTAACTTACTCTTCAGCAGTGTATCAAAGTTGGCTGCTGGTGGCTGATAGGTATTATCAGAGGCTGCAGATCAGAAAATGCTTCATCAACTTGAGTGCTCTGTGGCTGTGAAAGGGCAAGCACATGGGTATTTCCTTCCATCATAGTGATGGAACGGTAGTAAAAATTAACTAATTTGCTGTCTGAATGGATGTCTTTGATTCAAGGCCTTAAAAAACTATGCTAATACTGCCTTTTATCTATTTGAAATCTTGTATTGAAATTTCCTGAAACTCTAAAAGGGTTGAGCACACAAAATTAGACTTTTTCTAAATGCTGGGTGAGTTGACTCAGAATGCATAGTATGTTAATTTGGTTTCTTTAATATTTACCAACGTGCTGTCCAATAAATATATATATGACATGCAGGAACCAAATATTTTAAATATGGATACAAAATGAGCAATTTAGGAAACAACTATAAGATTTTTTTATTTTCCCCAAATGATTATAAAATTTCCCAAAATAGATTCCTTGGGACACTAACCCCACAAGTGGTTCCCTGAAAAAAAGAAAAAGAAGTTAAATGGTCCAATAAATTTGGGAGACAGTGCATACTTTGTTTCTTACTTGGAGAGATGAATGCACATTAGCATGTAGTAGAATCTGCAACACTCTGCAGTAGGAAATCTGGATTTTATTTAAGCCCATTCTTTCTCAAATGTACTTGACCATGGAATATTTTATTGGGTAATGCATTTAACATCCCACAGACAACCTTTTGGGAAATGCTGGACAGTGAAAATGGAAAGAAAGAGACAAGCTTAAGCTTTTCAGATGTGGATTCTTCTACCAGAGAGATTTTGAGAATGCCAACCCCTGCCATCAGGATTAGTGCAGGTTCAAGCCTATGAGAGAAATTTTGGGGGCAATGTGGAAGAACAGCAGGGGAAAGTCTGTACTGATACGCACCAGTCCAACAGCCTGGCATGTAATTTGGACCAGCTCCCCATTGTTGGCACTCTCTGTAATCAGAGAGAAGATCCTGTGTTCACTCCCCTTCCTTAACCAGATGCAAAACAGGGGAAGAGACTTGTGAAAACTGGATACCTACCCTTTTATTTATATTTATAAGAATTTTGGTACATCAGAGTTTTTTCCAAAGTAAATCACATATATATTAATACTTTTGTTTTTTCCTTAATGGGAAAATACTACTCTTGAGTATCCTATAATCAGTCGTAAGGTCAGTTTCTATGTGTTGATTTCTTTAGACCTATTGAATAAGAGAGGAATTTATATATGTCACAACCTATTGCATTGTATTTGTTTTGAATGTGAATATTGCATTTCATGCCCTATGCTTTCCCACACCCCGTGGTTATATCATTCGTAGGAACTATTCCAATTAGATCATGGCTCTTGAACGCTGGCCAAGCCAAGCTCCAAAAAAATGTGCTGGTGTCAATTTTTATTAGCACTTTTGCTTAGATAACAAGCTCCCAAATGGAAAAGGTGACAGAGCAGAGTTGAGGAAAGCTCTACTGTATGTCAATAGATCAACATCTTGAGTTTTCAAAGAGGCTGCATGTCTTTCAGTTGTCTTTAGAGGAGGGAAATGGATCAGGATTTCATAAACTTGAATTCTTGGTCCATGGCCCCTCGCCAGCTTCCCCCCAGGATCCTGCCCAGCTTTTGGTCTTACCAGCAGGCTTGTTATGCGCTCCCTCTGAAGAGGGCTTTTTAATCTGGAAGAGGACACTGTCTCCCTTGTTGAGAGGGAGTCTGGAAGGATGTTCCTGGGCCTCTTGGAATCTCATTCTGCCTAATGTACTTGGAAATGAATTCACTTGTCAGAGAACAATTGACAAAGAAAGAAAAATCTCGATTAAATTTTTGGTCTAAAAAAAGCTGCTCTTAATCACTTCTTAAAATAGCAGCACTCTTTCATCACTGAGCCCACAAAAATGTGCAGGCCTGAAATTTGGTCAGCCTTGTTTCAAAGATATGCTTATAAAGTCTGTGCAGCCCTTCACCACCTAAAACAAAACAAATCAAACACACATACACACAAACCAATTAACTAGAAAAAAAATGTGTTTCTTCATAAGCCCATTCCTACAATTCCTAGTATTGTTCAGGAATAATATTAGCTTTCTTTCCAGTGAAAACATTTTACTAAGAATTTTTTAGCATTCAGGCAAATCTCCAGACCAGGACTATGGTATCATGTCTGTGTCCTCAAGTGAACAGTCTTCTGAGATACCCATTTAATACCTCTATCAGTGAGGATTGCCAAGTGTGACCTAAGCTTGAGATGCTTCTGATGTCATTTCTCTATGCCATATTAATCAGCCACCTCAAGGGCATCCAGCCTGTGCAGAAAGGAGAGACTAGAAATCTGCTAAAGTTAAGATTATTGGAACTTGGAATTACCACACTAGTATAGATAGATTGATAGATAGAGAGATACATACATACATACATATACAATAGTACATGAAAAAAAATTGTTGCAAGTTGGGCTTCCTGGGGAACAGACTCTGGATGGACAGTAGTTTGTAGGATGCTTACTGGTGCCTGTGGGATCCACACCTGTGGAAGAGAAGGAAAGAGCAGCAGCAGAATTAGGCAGATAGAGAAGCCAGGCTGAGATGAAGTCTCAACAAAGGCCTTAGCCAACCCCCCGGGAAGCGCCGATGCTGGGGTGGTCCTTCAGTGTTGTCCCAGTTGGACCCAGTGTTGTCCCCTCATACCTCTGTGTTGACTTTGGATTGGTCTGCCCTGAGGAGGTGTGACCTTGGGTGAAGTGGCTCTTAGGCTGAGACAATTCCTGAAGGGGCCTGGCAGGTGAGGGTTTTCCGCCAGCGGAACATTCAGCATCTGGGGAGTTCTTTGTCCTGGAGGGAGAGTGGGACATGCAGTGGAGCATCCATTATAAAACTCTTCCGTTTTCTTTTCTAACACAGAGGAAACTCATCCCACGGACCTAGAGAAACAACGCTCTATTAGGACAGATGTTTATTTTAAAGAAATCTTTGTGCCTCAAGGAAAGCAGTGATGGCTGGCACCCAGTGGCAGTGGTGCTGTTTTCTACAAGTTGGGGACAAGCTCTGTCATAACCATGATTTCCACTCGCCTGGGTAGTGGGAAAGCACCGTGTTAGTTGTGATGACTTTGGTGTCCCAGTCTTGGCCTTAGCATTCTTTCTCTACTGTCCTGCCACCCCTTGCCTCTGTCACCATGACCCTCTCTCTTCTCATCCCCATACTGCGCTTTCTCCCTTTGCCTGGTGGGTCCTTAAGGTTCGATATTTGGGGGCATATTAATATTATTTTATTTTTAATAATGTTTTTGTGTATGACCATCCCTTTGACATCTTCTATATCATATTTCACCCTTGACAATGAAATTCTGACAACAAAGAATGCTATTGAATGTTTTCTTTCATTTCTATGAGAGATAGCATGTGTAGGATTTAAGTGCAAACCAGACGGCCAAGGTTTGAAGGTGACCCCACCGCTTACCCGCTGTGTCCATTGGGCAAGTTGTTAATTCTCTGTGCCTCAGTTTCTTCATCTGTAGAAGAGAGAGAATAATAGCACTTTTCACAGGTTGTGATGAGAATTAAATGAGTTAATATTTTTAAAGTGTTTAGGACAGACCCTGGCACATAGTAAACATTACATAAATATTTTCTTATTAAAAAGTAAATTAAAATACTCTGGGCATGCTTTCTATACTTCCTTGTCTGGAAAAGAAGGGGGTTTGGAATTAACATTGTTAAGCACCTACTATGTGTCAGAAACTGAATGAAAGCACATAGATTGCTTTACTTAATCCTCATGATAGCCTACAATTCAGATATTACTCCCCCTTTATGGATGAAGAAATTAAGATCTGCAGAGTTTAAATTGCTCACCATTATGGAGCTACTGAGTGGTAAACTGGAATTCAAACCCAAGACGACCTGCCATTAACGCCTTTGTCCCATTTTTATTTGTTCCCTTTTGCCTCATCCCCAGTCCTTTTTTATGTTACCCCCTTGAAATGGTTTTCCATTCTCCAGTGAAGAAAACCTGATGTGCTCAGAAGAATCCAAACCAGAATTCCTAACTCCCATAAGAAGTCCCTCTGAAACTATTAGTTTCATTTTTTTTTCCTGCTACAACATCAAACAAGGAGTAATGGCATGAAAAAATATGACTTGACAACATCATTTATATTATAATTTTTCCCATATTATGAACTTCATCCCTAAAACAATACCCTTTATGGCAGAATTTAGCTTACTTGTGTTCTATTGTTAACTGCAAAAATTACATTTTAGTTTTTCGGGTTTCTTTGTATTCAGAGAGCTCATGAGCAAATATTTCTACACAGAAGAAAACCCCAAACTGAGAAGATTAATTCATAATAAGTCAAATTTTGATGCTAAAATAGTTTGATCTGAGATTACCATTGACTACAAATTGCCATCTGTGCTTACTTGTTAAAGATGTCAAGTGTAATGAATTCAGTGGACCCACTATCTGACAACCTCTGTTAACAGGATTTGCAGAATACATACTGGTATGTTAATTTTCAAATTAAACCTGCCAAGTGGTTGTTGGCTTTGCAAAAATAGCTGCTTCCCTCATTTGACCAAACTTTGAAAGGCCCATAAGGGAAAAGAAGTGATCATTTATTTAAGACGTTCTGTGTGTGCTAAGCATTGTGCTGAGTACTTTGACCCACGTTACCCTAATTCATCCTCCACACATTCCTGTAAGGGGGCAGTTAGTAGCTTCTTCAGTGAAAAAAGGTCCCAGAAGGCTTTTGTTTCAGACACCATGAGATGGAGGAACTCTGACTTGAGCCTTTATGTGCAAGACTCATTATTAACATGTATGTGCAGACCTGATATTCCTTTCCATGTTTTGGGGGGAAAGAGAGGACAGACAGAAAGAAGGAATCACCTTATCACCCATGCGTTTCCCAATCACCTTCAGTGGTCAAAACCCTTAAGAACTTTTCAAGGGGCTCATGTCCTTGCATGAAGGCTACAGGGGAGAAGCAGGCAGATTGATCTTGTTCATGTTTGGTCAGGGAGGAATGCCGTCTTGGGTAGAGGCAACAGGTAGTGGAAAGGAAAAGAGAGACTGGGGCACCACTACTTGTGAACTGTATCAGGAACAGAACATTGACAGAGGAGGCAAGACCTAGGCTAAATCAGAATATCAAAAGAAAGCCTTGACCCAGAAACTTGACCTTGAACCTGTACCTCTTCCCTAAACTTCCACCCAAGGCACTGCCTCATTTTCCACATTTCCAGGAGCACACTATTTGTCCTGCTGGCTGGAGCCCCTACTCTAGCCTACAGAAGCCCCCCTAAGTGTCCTGGGTTGGACAAGGTCTCACCATTGTCAGACCTCAGAAGGTAGAAGGGACAGATGAAGGGGAGGTCCAAGTCCCACTGCAGTAAGGGAATAAAATGCATTTCTTTTTTCCTCTTTTGGCTGCACCACGTGGCATGTGGGATCTTTAGTTCCCTCACCAGGGATCGCATCTGCGCCCCTTGCAGTGGAAGCGCGGAATCTTAACCACTGGACCACCAGGGAAGTCCCTAAAATGCATCTCTGACATCTCAGGTTGAAAAGGAATTTATTTCCCACGATATAATTGTAAGAAATGGTATATAGACTCTGAAGTATTATTGGAGTTAAACTCCAGAAACAATTTGCAAGAAATGGTTTTGTGTTGTTTTGTTTAGATGAACTGGCCTGAGGACCTAACAACCACGAACAACATAATTTTTTTTGAAAGTGTCTTCCCAATTTTTTAACATTTTTAAAAGTATTTTTAAAAATATCATAAGGTGGGGCTAGCTTAAAGTTGAAGAGCTATGGAAAGGACAATCAAAAGGATCTAAGAAATCTCCCTAAATAGGGGAAATAGGAATGCAACAATTGACAAGTGAAATTAGAAATGGCTCACAAAACGAGGTGCTAAAATTAGGGCAAAATGGGGAAAGAAGCTGAATATACTTTGAAATGATTAAGTAATTTACTGAATACACTAATGCTCAAATTTCTGACATTGTTTATTAGCATTTATCTCAGATAACGTACATCTACCATGAGATAAAATATACAGCAAATATATGAATCTCCTTATTCATTTACTAATTTATTTTTATTTTAAAATTTTAAGTATTTATACAAATGTGTACTACAGTTCTTTTCCTGACAAAAATTTATACTGTGTTAAATATGCGTCCAAGTTCTTAAACAAATCATGCATCTTACTTTTTATAATCTTGCCACATCCCCATTGTATTTTTACTTTTGTAGTTTTCAGTACTGTCTGAACCTATGCTAAGTGGAAGTTTTCTTCTATATTTTTATTTCTGGGTTTCTGTATTTTATTGGACCTTACATTTCTGTAGAGTCATAAACTAAGAAAAAAAAATCCTTGCTTACTTTCTAGTCAAGGCATGATAGCTGAGGAAATACTTGCTGTTCCTTTAATATTTTTCTACATAATTGGATCTATTTTAGCAGTCTGAGCTATTGCAGCTATTATGAATTGAACAACGGAGGAAGGCCAATTATTCCAGAGCTGCATTTAACGGCTGCTCACCTTATACAGCTATTTCTCTTCAAAATCAACTACAATGCAACATGCATTTTCTGAGGAATTCAAGAGGCAGGCAGATCAACACTATGGAACAGCAGCATTTTAAAGTCTAGCATCAGACATTAAGAATCTTGGACCATCTGTCCTGTCATCGTGCTTCTTAGAGTTCCTGGCCAATTGCACTCTTAACTACATTTTAAAAATGCAGATTGATGGTTAGGAACTATATCAAAGAATTTTTGTTCATAAAAATCTTCTATATGAGAGGCATGTTCTCATATGCCCTGTCTATTCAGTATAGATGAGTTCTCCCAAAATTAGCCTCAAAATTGGCTTGAGCAAACAGCTGTAAGCATTAGGGGAAATGCATATGCCAAGATGAAAATCCGAATGAAAGGTACCAGTTGAAAGAGACTGGAAAATTGGGTAATAAAATTCACTTTAAAAATAGCAAGTGGATAACATAGACTGCTGATATGACCTCTGTGTGTCCAGAAGTGATGCCACTGAAGCAAACCTGACACCCGGGAGCTCCAAGCCAATTAGCTCCACCCAGGCTAATTGATTGACTTCTCTTTGCCTTAAGAAATATGGCGGCTTGAGAGATGCTTGTCTTCAGCACCTCCCTACTTTATGTGATCCCCCATCATTGCTCATCTCAACACCTTACTTCAGTTTCCTGAGTGCTTGGGATCCCTTGCATCCTTCCATCCTCCCTGGTCAGTGCCCCAGGCCCTCAGTCTTTCCTACCCATCAAAGCATACCTGAAATGCATTCAACTCCCTCAGGGCACGTCTCCCTCCAAGATAGTATCATAGAATGATTTGGGAATCAGATAAGCCTGGGTCCAAATTCTGGCTTGGCTACTTATTAACTGTGAGACCTTGAGTGATGTATTTAACCCTTTTGAGCATCAGTATGTTCATGAGTAAAATGGGCATAATAGTAGGAGTAGCTAATAAGGTTGCTGTGAGGATTGTAACACATAGTATATTTGAAGTGTCTGGTATAATATCTGAAAAACAGAAGGGATCCAGTAAATGCAAGATATTATAAATGATTTGATATACAGTAAAAAGAACCCAGACATTTACATTAGTGAAAGAGCTAGCAAAAAATGTACAAGCACTCTATAAGAAAAATTACAAAACATTATTGGGAGAAATTAAGTGAGATCTAAATAGATGGAGTGATATGTCATGTACGTGGATTGAAAGAGTCGATATATTAAAGATTTAAGTTTTTCCCAAATCAATCTCCATATTCAATGGAATCCCAATAAAAATCCCCAGAGACTGATTTTCATATTGGCCAGCTGATATTAAATTTTACAAAGAAATAAAAAAATCCCAAGAATATTCATGCCACTCTTGAGGAAGAGTAATGAGGAGAGAGGATTTGTTCTGCCAAATATCAGGATTTGTGAAGCGATATCAGTCGTGACTGTGTGGATCTGTCGCAGATAAACAGACTTCTGAAAAAGAATAAGGATAGCCAAAACAGACTCACGCATAGACTGGTATGACTTATGATAAAGGAGGTAGTCCAGAACAGTTGGGGAAATGAAGGTCTTCTTGTTAAATGATGATGGGATAACTAAGTATCTAAAGGAGAAAAGAATGAAACCGGACCCCTTCCTAACACCACACACAAAGATCAACTTCATGTGGGTTATAAACTTAAATGTGAAAAGAAACATTTAAAAGTGTTTATATGATTATACATATCTTTCTGCCATTGGGCAAGGTTTTAAAATATGATAGAAAAAAGATTGTAATGACATTAAACTTGAGTAATCAAACTCATGAAAAGGCACCACAAAGAGTGTGAAAATACAAGCCACAGAAGGAGATGATATTTGCAACACATAATCAACATAGAACTTGTATCCAAAAATCAGTTATAAAAAGGCAGACAACCCAATGAAAAAAATAAGCAAAAGACTTGAATAAGCACTTCACAAAAAGGGACACCCAAACAACTAATAAGAAGATGCCAAGAAGCTCAAGTTCATTAATAATCAGAAGGTACAAGCTGAGATCCCAGTGCACACACCAGAGTGGCAAAATTAAAAATCTGATAATAACAAGTGTTGGCTGGGATGTGGACTACAGAACTCTCATACACTGTTGGTAGGAGTAGAAATGACTACAATTACTTTGGAAAACAGTTTGCATTTTCCAACAAAATTGGAGCTACACATACCTCACAACATAGCAATCCCACTTCTGGGTATATCTCTAGAAAAATGCACACAACTGTGCCTCAGGAGAAGTATAAGAGTGTTCTAAGCAGAATTTTGATAATAGTCTTCAACTGTAAATGAACCAAATGTCCATTAGCGGTATAATGGCCATAAACATTAAATGGATGAATAAATCGTGGTACATCCATTAGCACATTGCAATTCTATAACAATGTAAAATGAAAAAATAGAGCTTCTTTAAAAAGAATCTTACAAACACGATATTGATCAAAAGAAGCAAGGCACATAAGAATGCATACAGTATATTTCTTTTTTTTTTTTTTAATAAATTTATTTATTTATTTTTGGCTGTGTTGGGTCTTCGTTTCTGTGCAAGGGCTTTCTCCAGTTGCGGTGAGCAGGGGGGCCACTCTTCATTGCGGTGCGCGGGCCTCTCACTGTTGCGGCCTCTCTTGTTGCGGAGCACAGGCTCCAGACGCGCAGGCTCAGTAGTTGTGGTTCACGGGCCCGGCCGCTCCGCGGCATGTGGGATCTTCCTGGACCCGGGCACGAACCCGTGTTCCCTGCATTGGCAGGCGGACTCCCAACCACTGCACCACCAGGGAAGCCCAGTATATTTCTAATTGACATAAAATTGAAAAATAAGAGAAACCACACTTTGTAGGGAATAAAACTATAAAGAAACACTAGGAGAGCTAGGACAAGACCTCCCACCATAAGAATCAGGGCGGTGGTCACCTCCAGAGAGAGAAAGAGGATTGTGAATAGGAAGTGTCATGGGGGGGGCTTCAGAGGAGCAACCAATATTCCATTTTATATCTTTGATATTGGTTACAAGCATATTTACTACATAATTATACATTACACTGTATATTTGTGTGTTTCTGAATTCTGTGTGTGTGTGTCATATGTAAAAATAGAAACAATATTTTAGAAATATACCCACCATATAGAGAATCATGTTGGTACTATTTTAGATTCCAAAAAAATCACAGTTATTATCCAGCCTCTGTGCTTTGAACATAAAACCAATGTCACGCTGATATCTTGAGCAGCCTTCCAAGCGTCACTGACAAGCTGTATTTAATGTTAAATAATAAGATAACATGTAAATGAAGCGCTTACTATGTCCCAGGCAATGTGCTAAAGGTCTAGCACACATTAGCTTATTGAATCCTTACAATAGCCCTAGGAGGTAAGTGTTATTATGAAAATTTTACAAATGAGGGTAATGTATGTTTGTCAGGGAAGTGTCTGTGTGAAGTCTTGCTCAGACTGAGTAAGTGGCAGAGATTGACTCCAACCCAGGTTAGTTTGACTTTCCAGGTGCCTTGCTGAGCTGCTGTCCTGTTTTCCTCCTCTGTTAATGTTTAGACTTGGTCACTAATAACAAAATCTTGAACATAACCAGATGACTACTATACAGAGATGGTTCCTACAGCATGGCCCTGCCCTCAGGGAGCTCCTGGTCCACGAAGAGAGTCTGGTAAGTAAACAAATAAACAAAACCAGTAGTTCATGGGTTTCTAAAGTGGAATGAGGACAAACAAGGCTGGAAGAAGGAAACAGATAAAGGTAAGAGAAGATGCTTTAACCGTAGCCTTTTAACCAACCAACCAACCAACCAACTAATTTATCCTTCTTTATTACCTACTCCTGTACTTGTCTCTAATTACTTTGGAGCTAACTCTATCCCATAACTTGCTTTTTCTTTTTCTTTTTTAAAACCAGACTCCAAGTTTTTCCATTCTTTGTCTTAGAAGTTGTGATTTTCGGGTTCTCCTTCTCCCTACCCTCCTGCCCCCCACCCCAGCTCCCACCACTTCTCCTCCCCTCCTTCTCCCTCTCCTCTGCCTTCTCCTCCTCTTCCTCCTCTCCTGGCTTCTTAAATCCTACTTGTCCTTTAACGCCTGAATCAAATGCACCTTTCTCTGTAAATCTTATGACACGCCCTCCCCCTCCACTGGAAGTGAATGCTCCCTTCCTGACATCCTTCCACATTTTATGTTTGCCATTTGTCCAGTCTACAGCGTATTTGATCTTGTGACATAATTATTTATGCGCATGTCTTGTCTTCCCTGCTAGAGTGCAAGCTCCTTTAGCCCAGAGACCATGATTAATTTCTCTTTGTGTTTGTCAGCCTTGCTGGATAGACATGGACACATAAACAGAGCTGAGAGGTGTTTTGGCAGCAACCTGACTGAACTTTTGGTGGTTGGATGGGCCTTCTGGAGCAGAGGTATCATGAATACTGCAATAACAACTTACAGTATATTAACATCTTAAGATATTTTTAGTTGGGACAAATGGAATCGACAAAGAGGGAGGGTATCCACAGATGAAAGAATATTGAAATTATTTATGAAAAGATTTTCTCCTTTTGCAAGAAAGGTCATTTATGAAGAAACAGCCAAGTTTTCACATGTATACAACATGGAAAGTATGGCTAATCACCATTGATCTATGTTACCATGCTCATGAATTCAACCATCAGCAGCAATAATTACGGAATTTAGAACACAATATACGTAAAATACCATGTTACATTATATTTGCAGTTATTTCATTTTTGCTTAATGATATGGAATAAAATCACTAAAATCCTTTCAATTCTGGTTTGGAAATTGCTTCTATTTTTGTTTCTTAAGTGGATTTCTCATCATTTCTTTATTACAATTTTTTCTTTGTTTTTCTCTGTTGGAAAAACTTTTCCAGCTACCAGACCTACAGAGTAGGTAGAAAATTTGATGAAAATCTGTGAAAGTTTGATGACTTTTAGAGACCTCGCCTTGAAATTTCTTTTTGTTTTTTAAATGTTTACTGTTAAATGATCCCTAGGGAGCTCTACTGTATAGCTACCTGGAAGTTCAATGTAACACATTCGAGTTAACCACCTCAGAGGTGTACATCCAAAAGGGGGCAAATGATAGAAAAGATGAAATTTTTAATGCAGGTCAACAGGATGCTAGCCTCAATTCCAAATTCCTCCTTTCCCTGATGGTATCCAGGGACAGCTCACATCTTCTCCCTGTGACCATTTGAGTCTCCTTCTGAGGTTGTAGCTCTGATCTCCCCTATCTTAGGCTTCTTTTTTTTTATTTTTAAAATTTATTTATTTAATTTACTTATTTTCGGCTGCGTTGGGTCTTCGTTGCTGCACACAGGCTTTCTCTAGTTGCAGCGAGCGGGGGCTACTCTTTGTTGCGGTGCACGGGCTTCTCACTGAGGTGGCCTCTCCTGCTGCGGAGCACGGGTTCTAGGTGTGTGGGCCTCAGTAGTTGTGGCTCATGGGCTCTAGAGCACAGGCTCGGTTGTTGTGGTGCCCGGGCCTAGCTGCTCTGTGGCATGTGGGATCCTCCCAGACCAGGGCTCAAACCCATGCCCCCTGCATTGGCAGGTGGACTCCCAACCACTGAGCCACCAGGGAAGCCCTCCTCAGCTTCTTATATGGCTGTTGCCCTCATGAAACCATAGACCAAAATTGGCCACTGTCTGTTGGTTGGACTATTTCCAGAGATTCACTTGCAGTACCTCATTAGTGGGTCTTTAATGTACAGAAGTACAGGGAGAGACATAGGTGCAGACAGCAGCCCTAGGTCTGGGTCTCATGGCAAATGGGAACATTTTCTGGATGTAACATCACTCTGGTGGCTGTCCCTGCAGATGTGGGCATCTACTGCTTTGTATACATTTTTGCAGTGGCTTCCAAACATTTTTGATCCTTCAAAAGTGAAAAAATTTGAGGATGATTCTCCCCCAATATATGTATTTTTAATGTATGCAAAAAATAAAAATGAAGAAGCAATGAGATAAAGAAATGTAAATAGGTGCTCTAATATTTTCTTCTAATGTTACAGAGGATCATCTTGCAAACCCCACCTTGGGCATCACTGCGTGGGTCCACTGCTCCATGGCGAAGGGTGTCTCAGCCACTATCTGTCTCTTTTGCTGCTCCTGAGCTAATAGCTAACGTCTCTCCATGTTATGGTTCTTCTTAATGTGTCTGTCTCTCCACTTTTGCTTTGCCTCCTATGGTGCTGATTCCCTCTGGATGTGTCACATACAAACTCCGTTAAGAAACGGATCAGTGAGGCCCGTCAGTCACTGCTCTGTGTGGAGCCCTCTTCTGGGCAGAGCTTTCTCGCCAGGCCCCAGGAGGACTGCTGACCAGCTTAGACAGCTTTGTGAAGTTGGGAGTTTGGCCTTGGTGCAGCCATCTACAGCCCTGGCAAGCGCTGCTGCCTTTTATAACACACGCATTCGGTGTGACGGGGGTCATGGGCAAGCCAGTCACTTGTAGGGACCGTGCATGGCTCCGAACTTGGCAGGGGTGCTCTTCTCATAGCCATTCTTCTTGGGTCAGTGTTAGGGTTCTTGGTTACAGATCCTGATGTAACTCTTCCTTTCGTGTATGGCCCTCCACTTCAAACAACCCCCAAACCATCAACTGCAGAGCCACAATTTATAGGAAGGCCCCACTATTTCTGTCTCCTGATGTCCCCAGTAAAGAAACACTCACTGAATCCACTTTTTGTTAATAAAAGTCCCTCCCTCCTGGAAGGAAATACGAGTTTTCGGGACAGTCCAGCACATCTCAGGGTGAGTTCTCTTTGCACATGGAACCCTTCCCAGAAGTTTTAAGGGTGAGCCTTTGCCCACCTTCCCCTCCTGGTTGAGAATTTTAGATCTAGAACCACCTGATAGCAAGAATTCGTTCGGGTCCTCTTTCTTCCCAGAGCCTATGGACATTTGTCCAAACTGCATCCATGGCACACGGCACAACATGCCTACATGTGCCCTGTGTCCTGGAGGCCAAGAAGACGAAGCTGCTTCCGGGCCTGGCTCCACCTGCGTGACTCAGGGGAGGCAGGGGCTAAGTGCCAGGGTCTGCAGCCTGGCTGCCGGGGCCCACAGTCCAAGGTCAGCCCACGTATTCGTGCTGTGATGTGAACACATCACTTATCTCTTTGTGCCTTGGTTTTCTCCTCTGTGAAATGGCAATAATAATAGAACCTGCCTCATAGGATTATTGTGAGGATTAGCTGAATTAAGATACAAATGCTTATTACAGCTAGCATTCAGTAAATTCCTAAAAGGAATAATATACTTTTTGTGTGTTTTTGTTTTTGTTTTTCAAACTAGGAGGGCTTATTAGACTCCTTGCTGAAACCACCGAAGATGAACAAAGTAAATGGATGGGTTTTGTTATCTGTGACATGCAGGAGCAGCAAGCTGGGGTCTGTCCTGTTCACCTCTCTATCCTTAGTACCGAGCCCCATCCCTGGTACAATGCAGACATTCAATAAATATTAGTTATTGGTCTAGAAAATGTTAGGAGATACAGTTATATAAAAGTGAGTATTCTTAAATGGATTTTCATAAGTTTTTCTTTGCTGAAAGAAAATGCAGTGATGCTAATAGACTCTGGGAATATGCAACAAGGATCATTTCTGTTTATTGCCTGCCTCCCCCTCCCCCAGCCAGATACCTTATGTAATCCCCATAAAATCCTCTGAGGTAGGTATTAGTAATCACATTTTGCCAATGGGAAACTGAGCTTTACAGTTTGTGACCTTCACAGGGGTCACAGGGCATTGGGTGACCGAAAGGGGATGTGAACCCGGGCCACATGGATGGCTCTGAAGTCTGAGCCTTTTCTGCTGATTTATTTCCCAGCGGTGAGGACAGCTCAGAGGAAGAGCTGCCTGCCTAGTGCCTCAAGCATCCAGAACTTTGAGAGTGAAGTCAGTCACTCTGGGAGGTAGGGTCCTCATGCACCCTAGATGTGTCACTTAAACCACCCACTATCATTCAGTTCCTAAACTGGTCATCAGAAACTGGTGTTTATCCAATTAGAATTAAGAGGCAGACAAATTGCTACACTAAATTCAAGTGCTTGATGAACTTTTCACCATAGGCTTGTCTTGTTTGATATTTCTTATTTTAAAAAAATGCAGAATTTAGTTGATGCATTACATCAGAAAGATCAGAAACTCAAAGATGTATAATATATTGGGGAGACGGGGGAAAACTGCAAAGAGTGTGGAATGGGGCAGTTAATTTCAAGCTTTTGTTAGCATCTGCAAAAAAAGTTAATGCCTACTTACCTTCAAACCAAAGGGGGGTTTGCAGGAAGCATTATTTAAATGCTTAAAAAATAGGGTTTTAAATAATTAAGATAAATGCTAAAAACAGCTAAGTAATAAACCCCTTTTAAATATTTTACCAAAGTATATTGCTAACATGCCTTATATTCAGACTATGTCCTGATTTGGATATTTCATGTTTCTACAGTTTACTTTGTAGATCACTAATCAAAATTAAATAGTGACTATGCCTAATTACAATGATCAGTCTTCATAGGCTGCAAAGAGAATGGAAATCTTAGAAATAAATGCTTTTGCTCAGAAAGAATTCTCTCTGAAATAATCACTCTGATGAGTGATTTGTTGAGATAATGTGATATAAGGGGTTGCCACTGGAAGTAATGGGATGACAAGAAACTGGAAAATTTGTGATGAATATCAAGAAAATACAAGGTTTTAAACTTTTAGACTCTATGGAAGTCTTCGTGGGGGAACAGGTAAAAGTCCTGAGTATTTATATCAGTTAAGCCCCAACACAAACATGAGGCTATTTATTCAGTAGGATACATTCCAGTGCTTTCTAGATACCATTCAAGAGTATTATGAAGCACACTTTTAATGTTATCCCTTAGATCCTGAGCAGGTAAGACTTTGGTATCTGTGCATAAACACTGAATTTTAATTCCACCACAAGTAATTATTTTCCCAAGTAATTTTCTTTAGAAGTATAAATTGTCTGACTCTACCTGCTTGGAGGAAAGGGGATTTTTTTCTTGGAGAACTATGATCTGATCTGTTGAGGGGCTGCAGAGCTGAAGGCAGGAACTTGACCTCTCTGGGTGAATCTGCTCAAAGTTCCCTTGATGAGAATATTTAAGTCACAGAAACACAAACACCTCCAACCTGGATACAATGCAGTCTTATTCAACTCACGGGGCATTTCTCTGTACGTCAGGAATTCCTCTAGGTTCCCCAGGGTCCTGACATGCAGCCAAGATTGAGAACCACTGCCAGAACGGCTGAGAGTTACATCCTGTCTCTTACCTGAGGTACAAACCTGCCTCTACTCTGTTGATTCTCACAAGCCTTGGATTACTGCTTCTGCACTTTTGCCTGAACTCAAGGAAGATGGTCTATGATACCTCTACCAAGGCTCTTAACCGTGTTGGTTCATTTTATCTGTCAACTTGACGGGACCATGGGTGCCCAGATTAGACATTGTTTCCGGATGTGTCTGTGAGGGTGTTTCTGGATGAGATTAGCATTTGAATCAGTGGACTCACTCCAGTGGATTGCCCTCCCCAAGTGGTTGGGCATCATCCAATCTGTTGAGGAACTGAACAGAACAAAAGGCAGAGGAGGGAGGAATTTGTCCCCTTTTTTCCCCTGCCTCACTGATTGAGCTGGGACATCACATTTCATCTTCTCCTGCCCTTGGACTAGGATCTATATCATTGGCTCCCCTGATTCTCAGACCTTTGAACTTGGAGTGAATCATACCACTGGCTTTCCTGGGTCTCCAGCTTGCAGACATCAGATTTGTGGGACTTACTCGTCTTAATAATTGCATAAGCCAATTCCTCATTTTATCTCCCTCCCCCCCCCCCCCTCTCAGATCTCCTATTGGTTCTGTATCTCTGGAAAACCTTCACTAGTACACTAACCCTTTTCAATTCATTGACTCCTTGGAGAATCCAATAAAAACAATAAGCCTTCTCCCAAGAAAACGCACTTTATCTTGGAAGCAATTTAAACATGTTTTAGAACCCCAGAATCCCAACTCTAAAAACCCTGATTAAAGTCCCTATCTCACCTAGATCATGCCTGAAACCAGATGTCCCTATTCTTATCTATCTGGAGTTGTTACCTCTGAAGCCTGTGCCTGAGCCCAGGGGGACTAGGAAATTGTCATGTCCTTTCCCAAAGAAGCAGGATATACCACTAGTAAAGCCAGATGCTGAACTCTGCTGGTGTAGCTGTTCAAAAATTATTTAGAACCCTAGAGGTACAGACATAAGAATATAATTCAAAACCAGAGCAGAGGTCCAACAATGCAACCCCATAAATGTTATGTCCAAATGCCCTGGGATGATTTGCTTCAGTCTGGTTACCAGAACCAATCTTAACAGCAGAGATGGGATTAGCCTGAGTGGTTTAGTTGGGTCTCACCCCTGCAGCTGGGAGGGAGTGGATGGACAGCCCTGCAGCTGGGAAAGGGTGGATGGACACTATAGAGGCCACTTTGCAAACAACCATGACATCAACACCCACTCTCTCTGGTTGTCCTGTGGCAGCTCTCGGGCGTGCCATGTCAACTGCACAACCACCCACCACGTGCTCCTGGAGCTTGTGACCCCACTGCGATGTCCACATCTCTAAAGCAGTGTTCACCATTTGTCAGGAATCTCAATGTCTCCACCTATTTTCAAGCACCTTTTCATTGTTTCTCCATTATCAAAGGGTTTAATTTTTCATCTAAAATGTAAGAAACTACATAATCTGCATATGTAGGTTTGTCTTATGACAATTAGAACAAAATTTAGTATTGAGCAAGACACACTTGAAACCGGATTGTTTTGTTTTATAAATTGCTTAATACAGAAATGTGGTTTGAATCATAGTTCCTCCAAGTATTATCTAAACTGGGATTTTTTTTCCATTGTCAAGTAGAAAGAAGCAATGTCATCTTTAATCCAAACAAGGAAATGTTCATTAGTCCATTTATTTGAAACATTTTGTTTTGTTTTGTTTGTTTTTTAGTCTACCTTTCTACTTGGCAGCATTCAAACTTAGAGAATCCAGGTGAGATAAATGATAATCTAAAAAAAAAATTGGCTCTAAAAGAGAAAATTTGTTTAGATCATTAACTATAGTAGATAGTGAAAAGTAGATAAATATCAACACCTCCCAAAAGGCAATAGGCCGTTTATGAATGAGTTCTGCAAAACCTTCAAGTAACAGATAATTACTATTTTAAACTGTTGAAGAGTATTAAGAAAGAAAAAGAGAAGCTCTCTTATTTACTCTATATAGCTAGCATAACCCTGATGTAAAAATTGAACAGGCATAGTGAAACAGAGCAGGACCCTATGGTGCTTGCCCCCCATGTCCTCAGTCTGCCTTTTGTCTGTGGAAAAACTTTAGCCAAAGAATAAGTTTAATCAGAGAAGTGAGAAAATGCAGAAACAAAGGAAAACAGTCCAACAAGACTAAATAATAATACTTTTGTCATTAAGTATAGTCAAGGACCTTTAGTTCCTCCTCAAGGGCTATAGATAACATTCTGAGCCATATCCTTTGAGCTGTCTTACAGATACTTAAACCCCCTCCACCAGGTGGAAGAAGTTAACTACATGATGACCAGACTGTAACCATGACATAAGCTGCCACAATTCTGAGAGCTGGCCTTAAAGAAATGGGAACAAATTGACCCTGGAACTGAAGATTAACTGTACTTAAAACAATCAAGATGATGCCGATCAGACCACCGATGACCAACGTCAAGACGACTGTCAGAGCTGACTGCGCTGTTTCTGCGTGTAGCCCTCTCCCCGCGTCTATAAAAGCTCTTGCCCACTGATTGTCAGTGGGGGGAGTCGGCCTTTGCACAGGCCTTTGCCCCCTCCCCCGCCAGGCTGCCGGCCTCTGAAATAAAGCAAACTTTCCTTCCCACCAACCTGGCTCCTCATTGGCTTTAGAGCGGCGAGCAGCCCAACCCCACTTTCGGTTAGTTTCTGGCTCTCAACCTGGGGCTGCTGTACTCTCGCGACATCTGGCTCCCGGGGTTTTCCCGAGCAGAGCCGCCATGACGACGCGCCGGGATGGCTGTGAGGAGCCGCTGCTCGAGGCTCGCTGGACCCCAGAGGGGGGCTTTGGGGGGACGTTCCTAGCAGCTGCCGAAACCACGTGTTTGGGGGATCCTCCCTGTTTCTCCCCTGCTCGGCATTGGCTGTCAACGTACGCTTTTCCTTGGTGGAACGGAAACATGCATCTGGACAAGCTGACGAGCTCCAAGACCGAGTAAGTCCACTGGTGTTTCCCGGGCAAACTTGTCTTTTGAGCACGAAGCTCTATTGGGCATTTTGCCAGTTGGTTCTGACGTGTGTCTGACGTCGAGGACCATTTGTGAGCACGAAGCGCTGTTGGGTGTTTTGCCAGTTGGTTCTGATGTCGAGGACCATTTGTGTTGGGGAAGTGTTTGTCTGGGACACCGTATCGGTCGTCTTGGAGGATTGTGACAGTTCTGTCTTCTGGTGTGTGAATGTGTATTCCATTTGTGTGATTGGTATCTTTGTTGTCTTTTGTAAAATGGGAAGTTCAGGTTCAATTCATTAGAAATATTTTAGCTATGAGATTATGACTAAAGCAAAAGAAAGATGATTTTTTAAACAATATATGACAACAGTATTCTTTTTTTAAAAATTTTTATTTATCTTTGGCTGCGGTGGTCCTCGTTGCTGCGCGTGGGCTTTTCTCTAGATGCTGCGAGTGGGGGCTACTCTTCATTGTGGTGCACAGGCTTCTCATTGCGGTGGCTTCTCTTGTTGTGGAGCATGGGCTCTAGGCGCACGGGCTTCGGTAGTTGTGGCTCACCGGCTCTAGAGTGCAGGCTCAGTAATTGTGGCACACAGGCTTAGTTGCTCCGCGGCATGTGGGATCTTCCCGGACCAGGGCTCGAACCACTGTCCTTTATTCCAGAGGCCAGCAACCTGAGGGGGAAGGTGGACTCCTGTTCAAAACCTGACTTCCCCCCACTGACAATGAGTGGGCAAGAGCTTTTTTTAGGTGAAGGGAGGGGGCTATGTGCAGAAACAACACAGTCAGCTCTGACAGTCATCTTGAAATTGGTCATGCAGTGGTCTCATCAGCATCCTCTTGATTGTTTTAAGTACAGTTAATCTTCAGTTCCAGGGTCAATTTGTTCCCATTTCTTTGAGGCCAGCTCTCAGAACTGTGGCAGCTTATGTCATGGTTATAGTCTGGTCATCATGTAGTTAACTTCTTCCACCTGGTGGAAGGGGTTTAAGTATCTATAAGATAGCTCAAAGGATATGGCTCAGAATGTTATCTATAGCCCTTGAAGAGGAACTAAAGGTCCTTGACTATGCTTAATTCACTCACAAAACACAGTTGGTTTTCACACAGCACCACGTCAGTATTGCATACAAAATAAGCCATGGTCCATGTCCTAGCAGAACTTATGTTTTTACTGATGAGACAATACATATTCTTACCCATGTGAAATTTAAGAGCCAAAAAATGGTACAGAATGCATATGGTCCTCAAAAAGACAAAAGGGGTAACTGTGAACCTGCATAGTTAGAATAGGCTTCAAGGATCTTGATCTGAGTCTTGAAGGACAGGTTCAATGGAAAGTCAGCATTCCAGGTAGAGGGAAAAATATAAGGAAAGACTTGGGGGTGATTCAAGGATCAGTGAAAAAACAAACAGGCTGGCACAGTGGCTTTGGATTGGGGAACAATGTAAGAAAAAGTTTGGATTATGAAGAACCTGAAATGAACCCGTAAAGACTGGGTCTTGATTTTATAGGAAATGGAGAGCCATAGAAGCCTGTTGTACAGAGGAGAGACGCAAAGAACACAAAATACCATATGTTCTGTAAATGAGGACGTAGGAGAGGGGAGATCAGAGACAGCTAAGAATGTATTGCAATAAGCCAGGTCTCAGGTGGTGATAGCAATGGTACAGGTGATGGACCTGAAGGGCACTAAACTTTAACTTGACTTGTAGTCCCAGCTCTGCACTAACTGGCTTAATGATCTTGGACAAGACACTTATCTCTGGACCTTGGTTTCCTCCACTCCCAGGATCCCTTGGGATTAAATAAAGCATCTTTGAAGGTGACAACAAGCCAACAAAAATGGACCAAACAGATAGAAGTCTGTGACCCTCCTGTCTACCCTTGCTTCAACCAAATCAGACTCAGCAGCAGCAGCAGCAGCAGTAATAGTAGTAGTAGTAGTAATAGTAGTAATTTGGGGGCTTCTAGGTATCATTCAGAGAAAGGGTTCTGTTACTCTAGAAGTTTTGAAAAAACTGGACTATAGGAACTTCCTTCTAAGACATAAAAATCTGTGATTCTATGGAGGAGAGTAGTTTTAAAAGAGAAGACTTTGGAACTATATTCAATATCTTGTAATGAACTATAACGGAAAAGAATCTGAAAAAAAAAAATGGCAGAAGCACATTGGCTTCTAAAGAAATGATAGGAGTAAGGATCTCAGAAAGCGACTCCTCCATAAAAGCAGTCAGAATACTGACAAAAATTGTCAAAAATAAACTTTTTCAAAACTCTGGAAAGTAACCAAAAGTTTACAACAATCCAAGGAACCTCAATGCGAGAAAAACAGCTACATCTTGGAAACTCAGCGAGTTTGGTGGCATTGTAACTTGCTCTCTCCCCTTCTCCCCAGCTCCACAGTAGCCTTGAAAACTAAAGGCCTTGTAACCATGGTAACTGTGAAAGCCAGCATCCTAGCAGCCATTGCAGGCAGCAGACAAGTTTGGAGCTGCCGCATAAGCTGTCTCCCCAGAGAATTGTTTCTATTTGATCTGTCTGGCTGCTCCAGCCCCATTCTCAAGGTTTGTCTGTATTTGACTGGACTCAGAACTTGCTCTATGTGGAGAGCCTATCGCCAGGGTATTTGTCGAAAACGATCAGTGGAAATCATTTAACATCACAACTGCCTGAGATGGGGTTACAAGTTGGGATACGCAAGAGGCTGACCAAAAGACTCAAAAGAAAAAGCATGGGAAAGAGATATGCACAGAGCACTAGTAAAAACTTTTACATATTTCTGACAATCTAGAAGGCCACACACATGCTGTGCTCACGGTCAGGAAACACCCGAGAAGACCCTAATCTCTCATCTCCACCTCACTTTGAGACTGTGCAAGTAGGAAGTGAAGATTAAAGCAGAGTTATAAACTGCTGGAGCATTGAAGATATGCTGTAATGTACCTGGACCCTTTGGCAAAGGTGGAGAGACTTACTAGTATTTAAGAAAATCTCTGTCCAATCATTAGCAAGCTCACCAGAGACTTCAGTGGCAGTTCTGCAAATCAGATCACACTTCACCCCCAGCGGATTGTCGTTCTTGCTGTAGGTTGTAGTTGCTGCCCTTGTGTTTTATTTGCTTATCAACTTTCCTGGACTAATTCTGTAAAGCCTGTATTCTTTGTTGCAGGTACAAAAGAAGAAAAAAGACAAGAGACAAAAAAGTAAAATGCCAGACATAAATCCTACTTTATCAATAATTACAATGAATGTAAATAACACATTCTAATCAAAAGGGAGAGGTTGGAAGAATGGATTTAAAAAATATAATTCAAGGAGTTTACATTATGTGACAGATGCAAGGCAGACATGAACACAATGGAAGTACAATCATATGCATAAAATATTGAGAATTATCATTTCAGAGCTTGAAGAGATCTTCAGAATCATCTATCCAAAGCCCTCATTTTCCACATGAAGGCAAGTGCAGGAGACAAGTGGAGCCACCATTGTTTTGTTACTATATAGGATGTTTTAATTTGTAAATAGTCTAAGTTTTCAATCTTCTCCTTTCTCCTTTGCTATGTCCAGCAAGGTATTTCCTAGCCCAGAAATATAATATTATGAATCAATATTGCTTTATGATTTTATTTTTTTACACTTAAACTTTTGTGTAAATCCTAATACAGAATGCTAATTAATGCTTTTCTCCAAATCATCATCAAGAAACTTGTTATTTCTACTCTGACTATAAATACCACAATATTCTTCAATCTGTTTTCTCTAATCTCTATTTTTTTCATGAATATGTCCCTGATTCAGAATCTATTTCAATTTTTGTGGTTTTACGTTACAACATATGGTAAAGTAAGTCTTTTCAATCTTCTTTTTCAAATATATATTGACTCATCTCAAGTTGTTCTTCAAGTAAAATTTTAGCATCATTTTTTAAAGTTCTAAACAGATTTTGTTTGGAATTATGGTTGGCATTGCATTAAATTTATACAGTCCTGCCATGGGGTGTCAGAGTCAGGGGAGGGTAAAAAGGATGCTCATATAGAAAGTCTGGAGTGGGATGTTAGAGCCCAGGTAGGGTGAAGAAGGAAACATGCAGAGCTGTTGCTTGGTACTGTGTGTCAAAGCCTGAGTAGGACCTGGGGGGCATCCATAAAGCGAGGACAGCCTAGTCGGGGGATCAGCAGAACGTGGTTCATGTCTATGGTATCCCTGAAAAGGAGCATAAGTTGAACTCAATTTTGAGGAAACATGAGACAAGCCCAAATTGAAGGACACTCTACAAAACAACTGGCCTATAGTCGTCTAAAGTATCAAGGTCATGAAAGTCAAGGGATGAATTATTAAAGATTGAAGGAGACTAAGGAGGCATAACTAAATGCCATGCATGATTCTGAAATGGGCATTTTTGCTGTAAAAGATTATTGAGATAATTGATGAAACTTGATTATGGGGTTTAATGATTAGAAGACAGTAATATATCAAAAATAATTTTCTGACTTTAATGGCTATATTGACATTATGTAGAACATCATTGTTTTTAGATGATAGGAAAATGGGAAGGTAATTTACTCTCAAATATTTCAGAAAAAAGCAGGTCTTTCTATTGTACTTCACCTTTTATGTAACTATGTGATGGCTTCAAAAGTAATTTTTTTAACAGGAAGCAATTTGTGCTGAAAATGTATAGACCAAATTGAGAGAGAATTGAATGATTTCAAGATTGAATCTTTCCATTCAGGAACATCTAAGGTAGCTCTATTAACTCAAAGTTTTTTTTTTTTTTAATACTCTCCAGGAAAGTGTTGTTTTTTCTATATATCTTGAATATTTCATTCTTAAGCATTTTATAATTTTTTTGCTATTGTGAATGGAATTTTTTTTCCATTTCAGTTCTTCTTCCTCTTCTCCTCCTCCTTCTTCTTTTCTGATTCTATTGAGTTTTATGTGTTTCATTTGTATCTTCAGCACTCAGCTGACATTCTGACCTTTTATTATATTTTTAGTTGTTTCCCTTAATTTTCTTAGAACTAAATCATATATCTGCAAATAATTTCAGTTTTATCCCTTCAATTTATGAAACTGTATCTTATTTCTTTTCTGATCTTTTTGCTAATAATTCCACAATGATGTAGCAAAAAGTCTTAAAAACTTATATCCTTGTTTTAAGATCAATTGAGACAGGATAGAAAGCCCAGAGATAAACCCACGCACATATGGTCACCTTATCTTTGATAAAGGAGGCAAGAATATACAGTGGAGAAAAGACAGCCTCTTCAATAAGTGGTGCTGGGAAAACTGGACAGCTACATGTAAAAAATGAAATTAGAACACTTCCTAACACCATACACAAAAATAAACTCAAAATGGATTAAAGACCTAATAAGGCCAGATAGTATAAAACTTTTAGAGGAAAACATAGGCAGAACACTCTATGACATAAATCACAGCAAGATCCTTTTTGACCCACCACCTAGAGAAATGGAAATAAAAACAAAAATAAACAAATGGGACCAAATGAAGCTTAAAAGCTCTTGCATAGCAGAGGAAACCATAAACAAGACGAAAAGACAACCCTAAGAATGGGAGAAAATATTTGCAAATGATGCAACTGACAAAGGATTAATCTCCAAAATTTACAAGCAGCTCATGCAGCTCAGTACCAAAAAAAACAAACAACCCAATCCAAAAATGGGCAGAAGACCTAAATAGACATTTCTCCAAAGAAGATATACAGATTGCCAACAAACACATGAAAGATTGCTCAACATCACTAATCATTAAAGAAATGCAAATCAAAACTACAATGAGGTATCACTTCACACAGATCAGAATGGCCATCATCAAAAAATCTACAAACAATAAATGCTGGAGAGGGTGTGGAGAAAAGGGAACCCTCTTGCACTGTTGGTGGGAATGTAAATTGATACAGCTACTATGGAGAACAGTATGGAGGTTCCTTAAAAAACTAAAAATAGAACTACGATACAACCCAGCAATCCCACTACTGGGCATATACCCTGAGAAAACCATAATTCCAAAAGAGTCATGTACCACAATGTTCATTGCAGCACTATTTACAATAGCCAGGACGTGGAAGCAACCTAAGTGTCCATTGACAGATGAATGGATAAAGAAGATTTGGCACATATATACAATGGAATATTAGTCAGCCATGAAAAGAAACGAAATTGAGTTATTTGTAGTGAGGTGGATGGACCTAGAGTCTGTCATACAGAGTGAAGTAAGTCAGAAAGAGAAAAACAAATACCGTATGTTAACACATATATATGGAATCTAAGAAAAAAAAAACTGGTCATGAAGAACCTAGGGGAAAGACGGGAGTAAAGACGCAGAACTACTAGAGAATGGACTTGAGGATATGGGGATGGGGATGGGGAAGCTGGGACAAAGTGAGAGAGTGGCATAGACATATATACACTACCAAATGTAAAATAGATAGGTAGTGGGAAACAGCCACATAGCATAGGGAGATCAGCTCAGTGCTTTGTGACCACCTAGAGGGGTGGGATAGGGAGGGTGGGAGGGAGGGAGATGCAAGAAGGAAGAGATATGGGGATATATGTTTATGTATAACTGATTCACTTTGTGATAAAGCAGAAACTAACACACCATTGTAAAGCAATTTTACTCCAATAAAGATGTTAAAAAAAAAAACACATACCCTTGTTTTAATCCTAATTTCAGTGGGAGTGCCACTAATGTTTTATGTTAGCTATGATATTTACTATTTGTTTTTAATAGATACTCTTTATCACAGTAAGAGAATATATTTTTATTCCTTAGCTTGCAAAGAATTTTTTCCCCTAAGGATTGGATATTGAATTTTATCAAGTATCTTTGTGGCAATTATGAAGATATTCATATTTTTCTCAATTAACTCATTTGAGAATGAATTACACAAACAGATTTCCTAAAGTTGAACCCTTCCTAAATTCTTAGAAATAATTCAAGTTTGGAATTAATATAACATTCGATTTAATGTTATAATGTTCCATATAGGATTTTTACAACTATATTTATAACTGATATTGGTCTTTTATTGTTCACATCTATTATGCTATTCTTGTTCATTTTTAACTTTAAAGCAATGTAAACCTCATAAAATTGACTGGGAAATATTCTGATTTTTCTATCTTCTGTATTTGCACAAATAACATAGGGACTTAATCAAATCTTCAACGAATGGAGAGAATTGTCCATAAACCATATGGGTCTATTGCCTTTTCTTTTCTTTTCTTCATTACAGTATTATTATTTTTAAGCTTTTCAGTTTCTTTCCTGGTTTGCATAGTTAGTACACTATGCAAATTTGATATGCTCTTGAGTCAATTTTGATGTTCTACATTTTCGCATAAAATCATCTCTTTACTATGTGTTCTAGCTTCTTTTGTTCCCTTGCTGTCTTTTGTTGTATTGATCAAGTTTCCTTTGATCTCTTTCTCAAGTGGTTTAAAAGCTAGATGTCCAATTTTTATTCTGTTACTGGTTACCCTTACATTAAAAATATATTTGAACTTAAATTTCCCTGTCATTCTCAAGAACAAAGTAATATCTATGCATTCTCACCCACTCTGTTGCCCTCCTCTTCCCAAAGAAGACAAAAGTTAGCTTGATTTACATCCCTCTTTCTCCAATCCTCTCCTAGATTTTGTTCAAGTAGCTCCAGGTAATTTTAAAATGTTACACATTTTTATATTAAAAATGTTTATAATTGCTTTACTCTTCACAGATGTAATTAATTGTTCTTATTTTTTTATTTCTTTTTAATCATCAAGTAATACAGGGATATATTCTAATTCTAAAAATTCAATCATTCTACATAAAATTAAAGTCTTCCTTTATCACCACTGTCAATGCCAGTATCTTCCAAAGAAGTTATTGCTATTATGAATTTGGTATATATTCTTTCAAGTATATGGTGATGCATGGCATATATACCAAACCATGTGTTATACATGCAATATTTATACTATGTACATTTAGTATGTTTAATATGGCACAGTTATTATGTAACTCCCTTTTTCCTTAACTGGCCAGTATGTCTTAGAACGTTTTTCATGTCAGTATGTACAGATTCACTTCATTCTTTTGGACTGTTGCATCCCACAGTAAATATGTGCCCTAATTTATTCACCCATTCCCCTATGATTAGACATGTAGGTCATTGTGTTGGAGCTGTTGCAGTGTTGAAGTGAGCATCCTTTATGTGCCTCTTTTTGAACACAAACAAGTGTAACTCTAGGGTTTTATATCAATTGGGCTTTAATTCAGGAAAGAGAAAATACTCTAGGTTTTCCACACATAAAAGGATTTAACATAGAAATAAGTTGTCAATTAAATAACTGTAAGTGATGGAGGTGTGGAAATCGAGGTATTTCATTGAAACTTTGACTTCAGTGTCAACCACTCTTAGTGTGATCCCAGGATTTCGTGATAGCTGCAGCCACTTCTCCAAGAGCTGCTGCCATCACCTCCACCGCCACCCATGTAGCTGGTGATTAGACAGTGGGGTTATGACATATGGCCACTGCAAACCCCCCACCCTTTAGAGCTTGCTTGTATGTCCACATTGTTGTAGAAAGATGGTATATCTTTCTTCTGTGTTCAAAAAAAGCTCAGACAAATGTGTTTAATTGGCAGAACCAAATTTACATCCAGAATCCTAAGCAGCAAGAAGAGTCTGAGGAATGTAGTTTTTAGCTTTCTAGTATCTCCAAATAGAAAAAAATGTATGAAGTCAAAGTTGAGAGTCAAACCACTCTATCACAGCTTAACCTTTGCCTGCTCAATATCCATAAGCAAATTTTTATGCAATGGAGTCTTCCAAACAGCAGCAATTACTCGCATTATGCAACCATCCCCCATGCAAATAAAACACACCCTCTTCCCAAAAAAAAGACCCAAACCCCATTAAACACTGTATCCATCCCTGAAGATGTTCATTCCTTTTCTGGTTCAGCCACAAACATATCTTTGTATCCAATAACCTCATAACCAAATTACAGTTAACCATCACCACATAGAAACAGAAGTGAAGAGGAGGAAAGAAATAGAAAATTGGTCAATTACATACAAATATATACATAACAAAGCAAGGAAGAAAAATATGTAGAGCTATTATATTCCTTAGTCCTGCAATAAGTCAGAAGAATATAGTTGGTATTTATAACTTCCTTTGCCCACTACCAATTTTCTGTATCAATTTGCCCTCAGCCAGCAATTCCATGGTCAGAGTTCTATATCTGGTGGGGTGACCCAAGCCTTCCATCCCTAAGTCTTAGCCTGAGCTCTTCCTGGCTTTACCTCTATTGCATTGCTGTGGTCTTCCGTAATCTTTAGTATTGGATATAAAAATACTAGGAGACATCCTCGGGGATTCTCTGGGTTATAAATACTCCTTCATGCCCTTGGTATGTGTCAGTAACTCTATTTCTGTTTGATAATCAGGGTCAATCACTCAAGTTAGAGCAGTGAATCTCATCTTTGTCTATTAGTTCAGCAGCAAGAGAACCCCAAAGTTCAGTGAAATCATTGAGTCATAGGTGGAAGGAGCTTGGAAGGGGCCCTTCTTTGGGAAATAAGACATGTAAGCCAGAAGAGTTCAAAATCATGGTAATGAGAATTCCCTGGTGGTCCAGTGGCTAAGATTCCGTGCTGCCAATGCAGGGGGCGTGGGTTCGATCCCTGGTAGGGGAACTAAAATCCCACGTGCCACACGGCCAAGAAAAAAAGATTCCAAAATCATGGTAATGAGAAGCAAAAATATTACAAGTGAGTAATTAGGTGTAATAGTGAAAGGAACCACTTGCATTTTACCCACTCAATTCCCAAACCCTCTTATTTTATTGGCAGGAGAATCAGCACCATATTATAGGACATTTAATATTTATTCTGATTATAAAAGTAATTTTAGATCATTAAAAAATGATATCATTCAAAACTATATAGAAAGTGAGATTCTCCTTTATTCTCTTTCCTGTCTTCCAGTGGTAACCATTGGCATCATTTGTATTATAGACACACACACACACACACACACAAATATACATGTGCTATACTATTATTTATTACTAAATTAGTAAGTATTTTTACTCAGGGAATGTGAGTATACACTTAAACATTTAAAAATATATTTATTCATTTATCCTTGACAGATCATCTTATTCCTTTGAACAGTGGTATAGTATTCCATGGCTGGTTACATCGTAATTTATTTAGTCAATGCAATATGAATAGACATTTAGTGGTTTATAAGTTTTGCTTTTTTAATATCTATGCACATATGGTGGATAATTTTAAAAAGTAGAAATCTCACCTTTCCTCCTTAGATCTTCACGAAAGCTAGCAAAATATAGAGGCCACCTAACCTTATGCTTTCACCAATTAATTTGGAAAGTTAGACTTGCTTTGGGTGTTAATTCAGAATCATTTCAAAGCAAAACAAGCCTCTTTGTTTATTTTTGTTTGGAGAGGAGGGCATTGGAGCATGTGGTACTGCTAAGTGCAGTTTGTATATAATTGTTCCTTAAATAATTGTGTGGCATAAGTTGCTTTCTAAAGAATATATGTATCTATAAGGTACATTAAAAATAACTTTTATTTTTGTCTTCAAAGAAAATAAAAATAATCTGTATAATGGTATTTTAACTGAATCTACACACACACACACACACACACACACACACACACACACACACACACACACACACACACACACACAGAAGCAGCAACTGCTTAGATTAGACAGGTGTTTATACTCCATTTGTAATAACTTTACATTTTTTAGTCACTGAACCACTGTATCGTCAATTTTCATTTCTTTTTATTTTACTGTGAAGTGGACTGGTTCCAAGTTGACTAAGTCACACATTTAAAATAATTAAAAGTTTCACATTGCAGAAGAAAAATATACTCTTTCCTCCACCTTGGTGTGTGTCCTTTTCTCCACTCATGTATCACCATAATACTGAAAAATAGTAAACCAGAGCAGCATTTCATGTCTAACCTTCTTGCCTCAAATATTTAAGATGAAACTCATTAGTATATACAAACTCTAAGATGTTGAAACAACTAAATGTTTTTGAAATGGCATTTACAAATGTTTGTGTATTTGCAATACTTTTAAAAGAGTATTTCATGCTAGAAATGTGCCTGTATACAAATGAAAAACCAAGGTGAATAAAGTCAAGTGCTAGGTACTGCAAAGGCAAATGCATCTTTTTTTTTTTTTTTTTTTTTTTTGGCTGTGTTGGGTCTTCGTTTCTGTGCGAGGGCTTTCTCCAGTTGTGGAGAGCAGGGGCCACTCTTCAACGCGGTGCGCGGGCCTCTCACTGTCGCGGCCTCTCTTGTTGCGGAGCACAGGCTCCAGACGCGCAGGCTCAGTAATTGTGGCTCACGGGCCTAGTTGCTCCGCGGCATGTGGGATCTTCCCAGACCAGGGCTCGAACCCGTGTCCCCTGCATTGGCAGGCAGATTCTCAACCACTGCGCCACCAGGGAAGCCCCGCAAATGCATCTTAATTGAAGACAGAAGGCGTTGCCCACTGGTCTTTTTTTTTTTTTCCACACCACTCAGCTTGCGGTATCTTAGTTTTCAGACCAGGGATGGAATCCAGGCGCCCCCGCGGTGGAAGCGCGGAGTTCTAACCACTGGACCGCCAGGGAATTCCCCATGCCCACTGGTCTTAATGAGGCCACGCCAGCCTGTGAATTCTCTTCTCTTACAGTCTCCTCCTACACCCCTCCACTTCCTATCTCCACAAATTGCTCTTGTAGATGCACTGCACTCATATTTATTTCTCTCATTTTAGGTGATGGAGACTCCAGAATGTCTATGCAAAAGAATTAAGTGGTGCCAATCTCGTAGGGAGAGCAGCTTGAAGCTGGATTTACATTGCTCTTTACATAAAATTGAGAACATATTGATTCTTTTAAAGAATATCCTTCCTCCCCACAACCCAGCAATACCATTGCTTTTCGAGTGGAAAGGGAACTTCCAATCTACCCTGATTTTGTTACTTTAATACATGAGACTGAGGCCCACGAGCTGAAGCTAACTGCCCAGCTGATGGCAGACCCAGTCTCCTGTCTCTCACTCCAGTCCTGATATCTGGGAAGCATACTCAAAATGTTAAGTAATTATCACAAGCTTGATATTTGGTTTTTGAATTTGTTTTATATTTATATTGAAATGTTGCAATTCCTGGTCTTTACTTATTAGTGAATTTAGGAATTCATTTTAAATGAAATAAGTCATACAGCAAAGGCTTAATTTAGGGAAATATGTAGAGTTGAAAAAAATTCACTTTTCTACTCTTTCTCATTGCAACTTCTCTGGAACTCTTCTAAAATAGTGTTGTGGTTGTATGTCCAAATATTCTTTCTGCTGCATGAGAATTTGGATGCACTAAAAACAAAGTTTCAACAAAGGTAATTAGGTAGTTTATTGTAGGTTCTGTCTTCAAAAAATTGAAAAAGGTTTTCTCAGGTGAAGGCTGTAATAAGCTGGAAGGTAAGATGGCTGCTCTATTGACAATGACAGTTCAAATTTTGATTATATGGAAATTGGGAAAGAATGGCACAATGGAATCTAAAAACCCTCCTTGCAGTATTAATGTTCCATCTCCCCATTAGTACATGTTCCTAGTCTTTACTGTTACCCAGAGAGGTGGGTAAAAGTGCCTTAAGGGCATGGGGAGCCTTAAAGGTACAGTAATTACTACATAAAACTGGTGTTAAGAACTTCAGTGCTTCTTTCCAACACCAGAAGTTGCTTCCGGAAGTGGATATCCACGTCATAATACGTGTAGGATGCCAGAGTGAATGGTGTGACATAGAAATAGTTCTTGCATCTCTCTGTGCAAAGGTTCAGAGACATGAAAAACCTTGGTTCTTTCAGGCATATGCAAGATTTTCAGTAAAGGCGAGCAGTGCCATCCAAGAGAACTTTCTTTAAGATGGAAAGGTTTTATGTCTGTGCTGTCCAATACAGTAGCCACTTGCCATCTGTGGCTATTGGTCACTTGAAAAATGGCTAGTGTAACTGAGTGACTGAATTTTAATTTTATTTCATTTTAATTAATTTAAATTTAAATAGCCACATGTGGCTAGTGGATACCATGTTGGTCAATGCAGTTCTAGAACACAGGAGAGTAGATGAGAGTGAAAAGAGATGAGATTGTAAGAAGACATGATAGGAAGTATGGACTTTGCTGTCCCGAAGGTAACAAAGAGAAACTGAAGATGGCTGATGGTAAAGGCCCTGAAGTTGGCATAGAAGTGTAAGCTCAACGGCACAGGTAGAGAGACTGGCCATGGACTGTAGCTCATTGCCTGGGATCAGAGGAAATGAGGCAAGGTCAGGTGTGAGAGAAGCTAGGATTTATAAAGGCATGGAGAAGGGAAGCAAAATTTAAGGAAAGTCATATCAGGTAGATTCCTTTCTTTTCCAAGTAGCAAGAGACCAGTTTGTCTACTGAAATTGAGGGAATGAAAGATGAAGAGTAGTGCTTGGAAGATGTGAAGAGGAGAGTAGGGTTGGTCTGAAATTATCGTTTGGGGACTGGCCAATGATAGTTATAGGATTTCCAGGTGGTGAGACTGGGGGCAGAGCTGAGGTTGAAAACTGTGGCTTTGAAATGGCTTCAAGCTGCCATTCCAGAAGGTTTATTTATTTGGGTATGGAATTGGAGAAGGTGTACTGCAGCAGGAATCCAGGGTCGTAGCCCCAAGCAGTTGCTGCAAAAGGCCTGGGATGCAAGGAAACTGAATAAGCTGGCAAGGGAGTCCTTCAGGTAATCAATAACTTGAGGTCATGAAAGACCTAGAAGAAAAAGTTAGGTCATGTGTAGAAAATTGGAGTTGAAGACTTCAGAGGCATGTTTATCAATGACCACAAGATCTGTGGTGTGGTGATGGTAATGTAGGCTGAAAGGTTTAGAGGTGAAAGGCACTGGAGTTGAGGTGTTGAGGGTCATCCACATTAAGAATGAACAATATGGCAAGACTTGTGTTAGAAAGTGAGTACGTGAACCAGATGTCTTTAATGAGTGACAGAAGTTATCATGACCTCAGCGATAAACCTACAGAGGAGGGAGAAGAAGGTGGTAGAGTAAGGTGGCATGAGCATTAAAAGGAAGGTATTTTTACAGGACGGTAGATGAATAATGCCAACTCTACCCCCTGATCCTAGAAAAACACTGATAGGAGATGAGCGTCTCCAGTGGCTGGTGGGAATGCAGTGTCCTCCAGAGTAGAGACAGATTTTAGTTAAGGAAGGAAATGGAATAAGTGTTCAGTGACCAAGTTAATGATATTGGGGAGCTTATTTACTGGGTATGGAGAGTTCAAGAGGGTCCATGGGTTACAGAGCAGTGAGGGGACCAGTGAGAGGTGAGAGAAAGTATAGCACAGGGACACAAGCAGGGTCTTTTATATTGTAACAAATTTGCTAGTACAATATATAGTCATTTTTGCTGACTTTGGAAATGGTTTAGGGAAAAAACAGAATTTGGACCCTATCACCAGTTAGATGTGGGGCAAATAGCCTTCACCACAGGTGGGGGAAGATTAGGTCTAGAACTTTACGTTTTCTCTCATTCACTTCATGGCTGTGCATTCAGAGGGAGGGTGTAATGTAAGAGATTTGTTGATCTGCTTTTCTGACTGTCTTTAGAGACAGGATAAATTCTCATTAGTCTGGGATGATTCAGGTGTGACTGACTATCTGAAAGAGAAGGATAAATTATACTACCTTACCAGTGCTTTTACATTCCAATGATTTTGTGAATCTAAGCTAAATTAGCTCTGATTTCTGAGTATTATAAATATTCAACATTTTTTGAGGGTTCATGGTAACCTAATTTTCTAAACTTAAAATCAGAACATATGGTCCAGTGATAGATGTTTTCTAATCTCTAAACTGAATAATAGGAAACTACACTTGGTTAGACACTGAAGGCACTGCCTTTATAGAAAAGAATAAAATAAATTTATATTGGAATTGTCCAGAAAAGTCTAAGATATATGACCACTATACTTATAAGTGAGAATAATTTATCAGGTGGGTATTTCAGTAACTATGCCTTTTTGGATATAGTTTAACAAATTCTGATCTAGGGCACAGAATGTCTCAGTGAGTTTCCAGTGAAGTCCAAATCCGAGAAATGAGAGATATAATTCTTATTGAGTAATTTAGACTTTTCTTCTCTACTTTAAGGCACTCTGGTCTTGCTTTTCTCCCATTTTTCTAAGAATGAATGCCTCATACAGGTTCCTTGTTTTACTCAACTGCTCAGAAACACATTATCTCACTTAAAATGAGGAAGCCGGAATTCCCAGGTGGCACAGTGGTTAAGAATCCGCCTGCCAATGCAGGGGACACGGGTTTGATCCCTGGTCAGGGAAGATCCCACATGCTGCAAGGCAGCTAAGCCCCTGCACCACAACTACCGAGCCTGTGCTGTAGAGCCCACGAGCCACAACTACTGAAGCTCGCATGCCTAGAGTCTGTGCTTCACAACAAGAGAAGCCACTGCAATGAGAAGCCTGTGCACCACAACGAACAGTAGCCCCTGCTCGCCGCAACTAGAGAAAGCCCAAGTGCAGCAACGAAGACCCAGTGCAGCCCTAAATAGATAGATAGATAGATAAATAAATAAATAAATAAATAAATAAATAATGAGGAAGCCAATGAGAATGAGTTAGCTCTGTTTTCAGTGCTGTAATGCAAGGAAAATTCCTTCTTCTGTAAACGATGAATTCTCAGCATGTTTAGCCACAGCTAATCCTATTCCTTTGTGTGCAATGTGGTCCTGTACTTTGGAACATTTTAAGAGCATTACCTAGCTAGGCAATAAACATGCTTTTAAGGGCTTATTGGTAGTATGCTGACTCAAAGCAGAAATAATATCATTTCAAGTTGCCACTTCCTCATTCATTCTTTCTAAAGACCCCTGTATGCTTTTCAAGGTCTCTTGCCCCCTCTGTGACAGTTTGATTTTGTAAGAGAATAGTCTTAGAATTCACTTTGTTCTACAATCTTAAAACAGAGCAAAACAGAACAAACAAGAAAATCTCCATATTTGTTCGAAATTTCATGAGGTGAAGACTTCTGGTCAAGAGATCAAGTCCAGCCTCTTCTTACCGGGGGGTGCGTGGGGCATACCTGGAGTCACCTACAACCTATGGCTGGGACCTGCCCATGCCACAGAAACCACTTTTGGAGAAAAGAACTTTAGTTGGGGTTATGGAACTGGAGGAGAGGAAAAGTAAAGGAGTGAGAGGGGAATGAGAGGAGAGAAACCCCTTTAGAGCAAAAAGTGGGCAAAGGAAGGCAAGACCAGAGCTAGACTAGGGATTTAGATCAATGGAATAAGATAGAAAGCCCAGAGATTAACCCACGCACCTATGGTCAACTAATCTATGACAAAGGAGGCAAAGATATACAATGGAGAAAAGACAGTCTCTTCAATAAGTGGTGCTGGGAAAACTGGACAGCTACATGTAAAAGAAGGAAATTAGAACACTCCCTAACACCATACACAAAAATAAAGTCAAGATGGATTAGAGACCTAAATATAAGACTGGACACTATAAAACTCTTAGAGGAAAACATAGGAAGAACACTCTTTGACATAAATCACAGCAAGATCTTTTTTGATCCACCTCCTAGAGTAATGGAAATAAAAACAAAAATAAACAAGTGGGACCTAATGAAACTTCAAAGCTTTTGCACAGCAAAGGAAACCATAAACAAGACGAAAAGACAACCCTCAGAATGGGAGAAAATATTTGCAAACGAATCAACGGACAAAGGATTAATCTCCAAAATATATAAACAGCTCATTCAGCTCAATATTAAAGAAACAAACACCCCAATCCAAAAATGGGCAGAAGACCTAAATAGACATTTCTCCAGAGAAGACATACAGACGGCCACGAAGCACATGAAAAGATGCTCAACATCACTAATTATTAGAGGAATGCAAATCAAAACTACAATGAGGTATCACCTCACTCCTGTTAGAATGGGCATCATCAGAAAATCTACAAACAACAAATGCTGGAGAGGGTGTGGAGAAAAGGGAACCCTCTTGCACTGTTGGTGGGAATGTAAATTGATACAGCCACTATGGAGAACAATATGGAGGCTCCTTAAAAAACTAAAAATAGAATTACCATATGACCCAGCGATCCCACTACTGGGCATATACCCAGAGAAAACCGTAATTCAAAAAGACACATGCACCCGAATGTTCATTGCAGCACTATTTACAATAGCCAGGTCATGGAAGCAACCTAAATGCCCATCAACAGATGAATGGATAAAGAAGATGTGGTACATATATACAATGGAATATTACTCAGCCATAAAAGGGAACGAAATTGAGTCATTTGTTGAGACGTGGATGGATCTAGAGACTGTCATACTGAGTGAAGTAAGTCAGAAAGAGAAAAACAAATATCGTATATTAATGCATGTATATGGAACCTAGAAAAATGGTACAGATGAGCCAGTTTGCAGGGCAGAAGTTGAGACACAGATGTAGAGAACGGACATATGGACACCAAGGGGGGAAAACTGCGGTGGGATGGGGATGGTGGTGTGCTGAATTGGGCGATTGGGATTGACATGTATACACTGATGTGTATAAAATTGATGCCTAATAAGAACCTGCAGTATAAACAAACAAACAAACAAAACAACTAATACTAAACTTTCATTGGGTTATTTGTATGGAAATATGTTAATATAAATGTTTCAGACATTACATGAAATTTCTAAAAATCTTATATTTGTATTTGTATGGAAATATGTTAATATAAATGTTTCAGACATTACATGAAATTTTAAAAAATCTTATATTTGTATTTGTATGGAAATATGTATGGAAATATGTTAATATAAATGTTTCAGACATTACATGAAATTTCTAAAAATCTTATATGTTCTGTATAATGTTACAAGTAATAATCCTAGTTATTACTTTAAAATGTATATCTCAGAAATAACTAATTTTCTTGTCAACTGCATTATTATGAACTTTCATCAAATCTTTAACCGTGGTCATTTTTAAGTCTTTTGTCATTTACAGACAGTTCTGGGTGTACTCTGATGCTTTTGCAAATATGTTCCTATAAAAGGGTTTCATCTTCAATAAATTCATGGAAAAGACTCTGACAAGTACCGACAGAAAACAACTGTAAAACAAGAATTGTGTTTCTTGCAAAATTATCTTTCACAAGCAAGAGGAAAATATTTTCTGTATAATAAAACTGAAAGAATTTACCAGCAGCAAATTTTCACTTATGGAATTTCCAAAGGGTGTTTTTCAAGTGGAAGGAAGAAATCTGCAAAAAAGATCTGAGCTATGGGGAATAAAATGGCATATAATTAAAATAATAAATATATCACTAAATCTACTCACTATTGAGAGTATTAAACAATAATGTCTAAATTGTGGGGCATCACAATAAATAATATGGAGCTAAAAGACTGGACAAACATTGAATGTAAGCTGGGGAATGGGTTGGCAGTGACTGAAAATAAAACAGTAGACTTCTGTGTATTATTTAGAGAGTGGGAAAATATATCCATTAGAAAGTCACAACAGTTCTAAATATGTAATATGATAGACTAATAATATATGAAGGAAAAATTAATAGAATTACAAGAATAAATTGATGTATACTAACCACAAAGTGAAAATTTTCAACCTACCTCTCTCATTATTTATAGATCAAGAATAATATCAGAAATATAGAAAACTTGAGCAACGTAATTAGCAAGCTTGATTCAATGGACAACAGGAAATTCACTTAAAGAATATGAACATTCTCCAACAATATGGACATTTACTGATCGATCACATATTAGGGTACACAAAAACTCTCAAAAATTTTCAATAAATGGTTATCATATAGATCACATTCTTTAACCACACCTGATTAAATGAGAAGTTAAAAATAAAGCCATGAGTTAAAAAATCTCCATGTAGTTGGAAATTTAAAATAACTAAATAACTCATGGATTAAAGATGAATCAAAGTGGAAATTAAAAAATACAAAAACTACATGACAGCAAAAACATCATATATTGAAACTTGGAGAATGCAACCCAAGAGATGCTTCAAGGGCAATTTTTAGCCTAAAATGTGTATTAGAAAAGTAGAAGGTTGAAAACTAATGCAATTGCCGGTTTTGAAAGTTAGAAAATTCAATAGCATATGACAATAGTAAAGATAAGAGCAGGAATCAATGAAAAAAAAAAAAGGAAAGATACATTAGAGAGCATAAAAAAGCCAAATGTCGGTTGCTTGAAAATTAAAAATAGATAAACCTCTGTAAGAATGTTAAAGAAAAATAGAGAGGATACAAATGAATAATATTATGAATAAAAAAAGAACACAACTAGAGGTGCATCAAAGATAGAGAACATGGGAGAATACTATCAATAACATGTTTCAATACATTTAGACAATTTGGAAGAAACAATGAATGTTAAATGCATAGACTGATAGTCTGGTGTTTAAAAAATCCACTTATATATTGTTTACAAGTAAAAGTTGATGGAAATTTTCTTCACCTGGCTTACCTGTCCTAAACTAACCAAATTATGTCCATTGTCTCTGGGTAGTAAGGTACCTAATACAGTAGAAATTCACAGACGTCTGAGCCAACAAATGTCACACAAGTCAGAATTACTTTGCCTCTAAGGTTCTTGGAGACCTGCACAGGCATGTCTTTACTTTATCAGTCACTTTCCTGAGAGTGTGAGGTATTTTAGGCCAGCCCTGCAGTTCCTTGAGCAGTATCTCTGGTTTCCATAAAATTGACCAATCAAACAAATGCTTGTACAAAGCTCTTCACTACTGGAGCATCATGGACCTTGGCATAGGACATCAACCTTGAGATGTCAATCTGGGACCTTTTCTGAGGGCTGAGTTCTTTCTTGGAGAGCCTAAGGGCTGACTTTACTAAAATCTGATTCCACATTTTCCTACCTATCGTGACATTTAGTTATGCTAATTTCATAGCGTCAGGTCCAATCTTATTATATAGGCTGGTAGTCAGCTGTCTAGGGCAGCAAAATATTATTGGCATTAAAGATTTGGTGACTATGTTGGCAGAAAATAATTCTATTTTGAAAGACTACAGAGGAGACCTTCAAGATGGCGGAGGAGTAAGACGTGGAGATCACCTTCCTCCCCACAAATACATCAGAAATACATCTACATGTGGAACAGCTCCTACAGAACATCTCCTGAACGCTGGCAGAAGACCTCAGACCTCCCAAAAGGCAAGAAACTCCCCACGTACCTGGGTAGGGCAAAAGAAAAAAAGAAAAAACAGAGACAAAAGAATACGGACGGGACTTGCACCAGTGGGAGCACCAGTGGGAGGGAGCTGTGCACCAGTGGGAGGGAGCTGTGAAGGAGGAAAAGTTTCCACACACTAGGAAGCCCCTTCACTGGTGGAGATGGTGGGTGGTGGTGGGGAAGCTTGGGAGCCACAGAGGAGAGTGCAGCAACAGGGGTGCAGAGGGCAAAGCGGAGAGATTACTGCACAGAGGTTCGGTGCCGACCAGCACTCACCAGCCCGAGAGGCTTGTCAGCTCATCTGCTGGGGCGGGTGGGGGCTGGGAGCTGAGGCTCAGGCTTTGGAGGTCAGATCCCAGGGAGAGGACTGGGGTTGGCTGCGTGAACACAGCCTTAAGGGGGCTAGTGTGCCACAGCTAGCAGAGGGGGGAGTCTGGGAAAAAGTCTGGAACTGCCTAAGAGGCAAGAGACCATTGTTACGGGGTGCACGAGGAGAAGGGAGTCAGAGCACCGCCTAAATGAGCTCCAGAGATGGGCGCGAGCTGCGGCTACCAGCACAGACACCAGAGATGGGTATGAGACGCTAAGGCTGCTACTGCAGCCACCAAGAAGCCTGTGTGCAAGCACAGGTCACTATCCACACCTCCCCTCCCGGGAGCCTGTGCAGCCCGCCACTGCCAGGGTCCCGTGATCCAGGGACAACTTCCCCTGAGAACACATGGCACGCCTCAGGCTGTTACAATGTCACACCGGCCTCTGCCGCTGCAGGCTTGCCCCACGTTCCATACCCCTCCCTCCCTCTGGCCTGAGTGAGCCAGAGCCCCCTAATCAGCTGCTACTTTAAGTCCATCCTGTCTGGGTGGGGAAAAGACGCCCTCAGGCGACCTACACGCAGAGGCGGGGACAGATCCAAAGCTGAACCCCAGGAGTTGTGCGAACACAGAAGAGAAAGGGAAATTTCTCCCAGCAGCCTTAGGAGCAGTGGATTAAATCTCCACAATCAACTTGATGTTCTCTGCATCTGTGGAATACCTAAATAGACAACGAATCATCCCAAAATTGAGGCGGTGGACTTTGGGAGCAACTGTAGACTTGGGGTTTGCTTTCTGCATCTAATTTGTTTTCGGTTATATGTTTATCTTAGTTTAGTATTTAGAGTTTATTATCATTGGTAGATTTGTTTATTGATTTGGTTGCTCTCTTCCTTTTCTTTTACATATAGATATATATATATATTTTCCTTTTTCGCTTTTTGTGAGTGTGTATGTGTATGCTTCTTTGTGTGATTTTGGCTGTACAGCTTTGCTTTTACCATTTGTCCTAGGGTTCTGTCTGTCCTTTTTTTTAGTATACTTTTTAGCACTTGTTATCATTGGTGGATTTGTTTTTTGGTTTGGTTGCTCTCTTCTTTCTTTTTTTTAATTACTTTAAAATTTTTCTTTATTTTTAATGATTATTTTTCATTTTAATGACTTTATTTTCTTTCTTTCTTTCTTTTTTTCTCCCTTTTCTTCTGAGCCGTGTGGCTGATAGGGTCTTGGTGCTCCGGCTGGGTGTCAGGCATGTGCCTCTGAGGTGGGAGAGCCGAGTTCAGGACATTGGTCCACCAGAGACCTCCCAGCTCCACATAATATCAAACAGTGAAAGCTATCCCAGAGACCTCCATCTGAACGCTAAGACCCAAATCCACTCAACGATGAGCAAGATACAGTGCTGGACACCCTATGCCAAACAACTAGCAAGACAGGAACACAACCCCATCCATTAGCAGAGAAGCTGCCTAAAATCATAGTAAGGTCACAAACACCTCAAAACACACCACCGGACGCAGACCTGCCCACCAGAAAGACACGATCCAGCCTCATCCACCAGAACACAGCCACTAGTCCCCTCCACCAGGAAGCCTACACAACCCACTGAACCAACCTTAGCCACTGGGGGCAGACACCAAAAACAACAGGAACTAGGAACCTGCAGCCTGCGAAAAGGAGACCCCAAACATAATAAGTTAAGCAAAATGAGAAGATAGAGAAACACAGAGCAGATGAAGGAGCAAGGTAAAAACCCACCAGACCTAACAAATGAAGAGGAAATAGGCAGTCTACCTGAAAAAGAATTCAGAGTAACGATAGTAAAGATAATCCAAAATCTTGGAAATAGAATGGACAAAATAAAAGAAACGTTTAACAAGGACCTAAAAGAACTATAGAGCAAACAAACAATGATGAACAACACAATAAATGAAATTAAAAATTATCTAGACGGAATCAATAGCAGAATAACTGAGGCAGAAGAACGGACAAGTGACCTGGAAGATAAAATAGTGGAAATAACTGCCTAAGAGCAGAATGAAGAAAAAAAGAATGAAAAGAATAGAAGACAGTGTCAGAGACCTCAGGGACAACATTAAATGCACCAACATTCGAATTATAGGGGTCCCAGAAGAAGAGGAAAAGAAAGGGTCTGAAAAATATTTGAAGGGATTATAGTTGAAAACTTCCCTAACATGGGAAAGGAAATAGTCAATCAAGCCAAGGAAGCGCAGAGAATCCCATACCGGACAAATCCAAGGAGAAACACGCCAAGACACATACTAATCAAACTATCAAAAATTAAATACAAAGAAAAAATATTAAAAGCAGCAAGGGAAAAGCAGCAAATAACATACAAGGGAACCCCGAGAAGGTTAACAGCTGATCTTTCAGCAGAAACTCTGCAAGCCAGAAGACAGTGGCAGGACAAATTTAAAATGATGAAAGGGAAAAACCTACAACCAACATTACTCTACCCAGCAAGGATCTCATTCAGACTTGACGTAGAAATTAAAACCTTTACAGACAAGCAAAAGTTAAGAGAATCCAGCACCACCAAACCAGCTTTACAACAAATGTTAAAGGAACTTCTCTAAACAGGAAGAACAACAGAAGGAAAAGACCTACAAGAACAAACCCAAATCAATTAAGAAAATAGTAATAGGAACATACATATCGATAACTACCTTAAATGTAAATGGATTAAATGCTCCACCCTAAAGACACAGGCTTACTGAATGGATACAAAAACAAGACCCATATATATGCTGTCTACAAGCGACTCACTTCAGACCTAGGGACACACACAGACTGAAAGTGAGGGGATGGAAAAAGATATTCCATGCAAATGGAAATCAAAAGAAAGCTGGAGTACAATTCTCATATAAGACAAAATAGACTTTAAAATAAAGGCTATTACAAGAGACAAGGACACTATATAATGATCAAGGGATCAATCCAAGAAGAAGATATAACAATTGTAAACGTTTATGCACCCAACATAGGAGCACCTCAATACATAAGGCAAACGCTAACAGTCATAAAAGGGGAAATTGACAGTAAAACAATCATATTAGGGGACTTTTAACACCCCACTTTCACCAATGGACAGATCATCCAAAATGAAAATAAATAAGGAAACACAAGCTTTAAAGGACACATTAGACCAGATGGACTTAATTGACATTTATAGGACATTCCATCCAAAAACAACAGAATACACTTTCTTCTGAAGTGCTCATGGAACATTCTCCAGGATAGATCATATCTTGGGTCACAAATGAACTGTCGGTAAATTTAAGAAAATTGAAATTATATCAAGTATCTTTTCCGAACACAATGCTATGAGACTGGACACCAATTACAGGAAAAATCTGTAAAAAATACATATACATGGAGGCTAAACAATACAGTACTAAATAAGCAAGAGTTCACTGAAGAAATCAAAGAGGAAATAAAAAAATACCTAGGAACAAATCACAATGAAAATACGATGATCCAAAACCTATGGGATGCAGCAAAAGCAGTTCTAAGAGGGAAGTTTATAGCAATACAATCCTACCTCAAGAAACAAGAAACATCTCAAATAAACAACCTAACCTTACACCTAAAGCAATTAGAGAAAGAAGAACAAAAAACCCATAAAGTTAGCAGAAGGCAAGAAATCACAAAGATCAGATCAGAAATAAATGACAAAGAAATGAAGGAAACAATAGCAAAGATCAATGAAACTAAAAGCTGGTTCTTTGAGAAGATAAACAAAATTGATAAACCATTAGCCAGACTCGTGAAGAAAAACGGGAGAAGACTCAAATCAGGAGAATTAGAAATGAAAAAGGAGAAGTAACAACTGACACTGCAGAAACACAAATGATCACGAGAGATTACTACAAGAAACTATATGCCAATAAAATGGACAACCTGGAAGAAATGGACAAATTCTTAGAAAAGCACAACCTTCCGAGAGTGAACCAGGAAGAAATAGAAAATATGAACAGACCAATCACAAGCACTGAAATTGAGACTGTGATTAAAAATCTTCCAATAAACAATAGCCCAGGACCAGATGGCTTCACAGGCAAATTCTATCAAACATTTAGAGAAGAACTAACACCTATCCTTCTCCAACTCTTCCAAAATATAGCAGAGGGAGGAACACTCCCAAAGTCATTCTATGAGGCCACCATCACCCTGATACCAAAACCAGACAAAGATATCACAAAGAAAGAAAACTACAGACCAATATCACTGATAAACATAGATAGAAAAATCCTCAACAAAATACTAGCAAACAGGATCCAACAGCACATTAAAAGGATCATACACCATGATCAAGTGGGGTTTATCCCAGGAATGCAAGCTTCTTCAATATATGCAAATCAATCAATGTGATACACCATATTAACAAATTGAAGGAGAAAAACCATATGATCATCTCAATAGATGCAGAAAAAGCTTTTGACAAAATTCAACACCCACTTATGATAAAACCCCCCAGAGAGTAGGCATAGAGGGAACTTATCTCAACATAATAAAGGCCATATATGACAAACCCACAGCCAAGATCATTCTCAATGGTGAAAAACTGAAACCATTTCCACTAAGATCAGGAAAAAGATAGGGTTGCCCAGTCTCACCACTATTATTCAACATAGTTTTGGAAGTTTTAGCCACAGCAATGAGAGAAGAAAAAGAAAAGGAATCCAGATCAGAAAAGAAGAAGTAACGCTGTCACTGCAGATGACATGATAGTATAATAGAGAATCCTGAAGATGCTACCAGAAAACTAGTAGAGGTAATCAATGAATTTGGTAAAGTAGCAAGATACAAAATTAATGCACAGAAATCTCTTGCATTCCTATACACTAATGATGAAAAATCTGGAAGAGAAATTAAGGAAACACTCCCATTTACCATTGCAACCAAAAGAATAAAATACCTAGGAATAAACTTACTTAAGGAGACAAAAGACCTGTATGCAGAAAACTATAAGATACTGATAAAAGAAATTAAAGATGATGCAAACAGATGGAGAGGTATACCATGTTTTTGGATTGGAGAATCAACATTGTGAAAATGACTATACTACCCAAAGCAGTCTACAGATTCAGTGCAATCCCTGTCAAACTACCAATGGCATTTTTCACAGAACTAGAACAAAAAATTTCACCATTTGTACGGAAACACAAAAGACCCCGAATAGCCAAAGCAATATTGAGAAAGAAAAATGGAGCTGGAGGAATCAGGCTCCCTGACTTCAGACTATACTACAAAGCTACAGTAATCAACACAGTATGGTACTGTCACAAAAACAGAAATATCGATCAATGCAACAGGATTATAAGCCCAGAGATAAACCCACGCACATATGGTCACCTTATTTTTTATAAAGGAGGCAAGAATATACAATGGAGAAAAGACAGCCTCTTCAACAAGTGGTGCTGGGAAAACTGGACAGCTACATGTAAAAAATGAAATTAGAACACTTCCTAACACCATGCACAAAAATAAACTCAAAATGGATTAAAGACCTAATAAGGCCAGATAGTATAAAACTTTTAGAGGAAAACATAGGCAGAACACTCTATGACATAAATCACAGCAAGATCCTTTTTGACCCACCACCTAGAGAAATGGAAATAAAAACAAAAATAAACAAATGGGACCAAATGAAGCTTAAAAGCTCTTGCATAGCAGAGGAAACCATAAACAAGACGAAAAGACAACCCTAAGAATGGGAGAAAATATTTGCAAATGATGCAACTGACAAAGGATTAATCTCCAAAATTTACAAGCAGCTCATGCAGCTCAGTACCAAAAAAAACAAACAACCCAATCCAAAAATGGGCAGAAGACCTAAATAGACATTTCTCCAAAGAAGATATACAGATTGCCAACAGACACATGAAAGATTGCTCAACATCACTAATCATTAAAGAAATGCAAATCAAAACTACAATGAGGTATCACTTCACACAGATCAGAATGGCCATCATCAAAAAATCTACAAACAATAAATGCCGGAGAGGGTGTGGAGAAAAGGGAACCCTCCTGCACTGTTGGTGGGAATGTAAATTGATACAGCCACTATGGAGAACAGTATGGAGGTTCCTTAAAAAACTAAAAATAGAACTACCGTACGACCCAGCAATCCCACTACTGGGATACTACCCTGAGAAAACCATAATTCAAAAAGAGTCATGTACCACAGTGTTCATTGCAGCTCTATTTACAATAGCCAGAACATGGAAGCAACCTAAGTGTCCATCATCGGATGAATGGATAAAGAAGATTTGGCACATATATACAATGGAATATTACTCAGCCATAAAAAGGAACGAAATTGAGTTATTTGTAGTGAGGTGGATGGACCTAGAGTCTGTCATACAGAGTGAAGTAAGTCAGAAAGAGAAAAACAAATACTGTATGCTAACACTTATATATGGAATCCAAAAAAAAAAAAAAGGTTATGAAGAACCTACGGGCAGGGCAGGTATAAAGATGCAGATGTAGAGAATGGACTTGAGGACATGGTGAGGGGGAAGGGTAAGCTGAGAGAAAGTGAGAGAGTGGCATGGACTTATATATACTACCAAATGTAAAATAAATATTTAGTGGGAAGCAGCCACATAGCTCAGGGAGATCAGCTTGGTGCTTTGTGACTACCTAGAGGGGTGGGATAGGGAGGGTGGGAGGGAGACGCAAGAGGGAGGAGATATGGGGATATATGTATATGTATAGCTGATTCACTTTGTTATAAAGCAGAAACTAACATACCATTGTAAAGCAATTATACTCCAATAAAGACATTTTAAAATAAAAGATTACAAAAAAGAAAACAGAGTTAAAAAGGAAAGTTTAAAATATAAAGTTTGCACCCTTGAAAGAAACAGTGCTATAAGAAGAAGGTTTGAAACTTAAGATTCATGCTGAGCTTCTGTCTTTCTAGAATAACTAAGAGAGCTCTATGCCCAGGCAGATTTGAAAAACGGAAAACAGCTTTCTCTTTTCTCCAAAAATATTATCTTGCAGACTTCCACTCTGACATTCTCACAACAGGAAATTTCTGTTAAAAATGTTTAAATTCTATTTTCATCAAAGTAAAACACACATGGAGTTTTAAAAAGTTAACACATCTAATAAAAAACTGTACTCCCTTGCTCTAATACCTGAGTTGGGTTTCTCAGAAGCACCCTCTTTATTTCTTTTAGCTATTTCTTCTGATAATTACCTATATAATTTAAAGTGCTACTCTCGCTTGGATTTTTCAGTTTTAGGCACTGATTGCTGACTTCTTGGTATGAAAGATGAGCATTTGGAACTCTTATAAGACCACCCGAACCCTCAACTTCCTCCATCTTCCCAATATATTTATATAACTTTTAAAAAATTTTTATTTATTTATTTATTTATTTATTTATTTATTTTTTTAAATTTTTATTTATTTATTTATGGCTGTGTTGGGTCTTCGTTTCTGTGCGAGGGCTTTCTCTAGTTGCGGCAAGCGGGGGCCACTCTTCATTGCGGTGCGTGGGCCTCTCACTATTGCAGCCTCTCACTATCGCGGCCTCTCCTGCTGCAGAGCACAGGCTCCAGATGCGCAGGCTCAGTAATTGTGGCTCATGGGCCGAGTTGCTCCGCGGCATGTGGGATCTTCCCAGACCAGGGCTCGAACCCGTGTCCCCTGCATTGGCAGGCAGATTCTCAACCACTGCACCACCAGGGAAGCCCTATATAACTTTTAAATAAAATCAATAACCAATGTTACATTTTCATGGCTATGAAAGTATCATTCACACCTGAGGAAAATCTTGTTCCAAGACTGTATTTTCTTTTTAATGAAACTTTCTATGTTCGTTGGAATTGACATTTGATTCATTTTTACTTGCTTTTTAATTTTTTTTCATGTTCCCATCACATATTTTTCTCAAACTCTTCACAAGAACTATAAAACCCATGGTACTATTTTAATTACTTTTCTACAAGGGGAAACATAGCAGGTAACCTACCAATTCTAGTGTGTTTCCCCCTGGAGTCATAGTTCTTCAATGCTTCTAGCCCTCTCTCCTATTCTGGATGATATGATCTGGCTTATTGCAGACAGGGCATCCTGGGACTCCCCTGTGCCTCACTACTGTCTTAGATCCCCTGTTCCTTACATTTGCTCTCTGTTCTCCTTGTTTACTCGCTTATTTTGCTGCATAGTATCACCCAGTAGCTTCCTGAGAAAGAGTGCATGGGAATTGGCAAGTAACATTTCTGAGACCTTGAATGTCTGCAGATGTGTTTATATCACCTTTGTACTTCTGGTAGATTGCCTGGATATGGATCCTAATTTTTTTTTTTTTTTCACAATTCTGAAGGTATTGCTCCATTGTCTTCTAGTTTCCAATGTCTCTGATACAAAGTCTAATGTTATTCTAATTCTTTATCCTTTGAATTAACAAGTTTTTTTCCCTGGAAGCTTTCTGGATTAAAAAAAAAACTCTGGTGTTTTAAAAATTATGACAAGTTTTGCTTGGGTCCTTTCTTGTTTATTTTGCTTGGTTCATTATTTCAATCCCAGGAAATTATTTTGTATTTGTTATTACCGAAATCTCCTCATCTGTGTTTTGTTTTCCTCTTCTGTATTACCTATTATTTGGATGTGGAAGCTTGAATTAATCACACAACTTTCCAGAATTTTTCTTTCCTGTTTTATGTCTCTTTATCTTAGACTCTACTTTCTGGGAGGTATTCCTCAATTTATCTTCCAGCCCTTCTGTTATTTTATTTACTTATTTTTTGTCTATCCCGTTTTTAATTTCCATGAATTCTTTATTGTTATCTGTGTCTTTTATTATTTTTTATGGAGTCAATATTTTCTCTTAGCTCTTTGAGGAGATTAAATGCATGCTTTAAAATTTTTTTCAACTTTCTGAATTGTGTTATTTCCCTTGATTGCCCATGGCTTCTTTATATTAAGAAGCTGTTTGGAATATGTGTGTGTAAAGGCAGGCCATATTGACTAGGGCTCCATGTGAGTTTCCTAGCAGAGGCCCAGCTGTTTCAGTGAGTATTATCAAATGTCAGTATATGCAAATATTCCCTTCATCCTCCACTCAGTCTTTTTATATCTCAAGAGAAAAGAATTCTCTAGTCTCCAGCCTTGGGGAATATGCCTAGTTGCCTGCATTCTTGGAGTTGAGTCATGAAAAAGTGGTGGGTGTCTCGATATTCAGTATATAGTCTTTTAAATTTCATTTTTAAATTTACATAAGGTAGTATTCACTCTTTTCGGGTTTTGTTCTATGAGTTTTGATGAATGCAAAGAGTTTCAGATCACCACTGCAATCGAGAAATAAAACAGTTCCTTCATCCTCCAAAATAGCTTCCTGCTTGTCCTTTGTAGTCAATCTCTCCTGCAAGCCCTAACCACTAGCAACCACTGATATCTTTACCATTCCTAAGGTTTTACTTTTCTAGAATATCATATAAATGGAATCATTCTTCTTTACTTTTTTATGTCCAGTTATTTTCATTGGGCATAATGCATTTGAGAATCATCCATCCTGTTACATACATCAACAGTTCATTCCTTTGTTTGCTGATTAACATTCCATTATATGGATGTACCACAGATTGTTCATCTATTCCTCTGTTGAAGGACATCTTGATTGTTTCCAGTTTTTGGTGATTATGAATAAAGCTGCTACAAACATTTTCATATGGGCCTTTTTATGAAAATAGGTTTTCATTTCAATCCTACCCCCTAGGAGTGAGATGGCTAGGTTATATGGTAAATGTATATTTAACTTTGTAAGAAACTGACAAACTGCTTTCTAAGTGGCTGTACCATTTTGCATTTTCATCAGCAATGTATGAGAGCTCCAGTTGTTGTACAACCTCACCAGGATATTATTAGGATTTGTTTGTTTCCTTTTTTTTAAAATAGATTTATTTTATTTATTTATTTATTTATTGGCTGCGTTGGGTTTTTGTTGCTGTGCCTGGGCTTTCTCTAGTTGCGGCGAGTGGGGGCTACTCTTTGTTGCGGTGCGTGGGCTTCTCATTGCGGTGGCTTCTCTTGTTGCTGAGCACAGGCTCTAGGTGCGTGGGCTTCAGTAGTTGTGGAACGCAGGCTCAGTAGTTGTGGCTCGTGGGCTGTAGAGCGCAGGCTTAGTAGTTGTGGTGCACGGGCTTAGTTGCTCTGCGGCATGTGGGATCTTCCTGGACCAGGGCTTGAACCTGTGTCCCCTGCATTGGCAGGTGGATTCTTAACCACTGTGCCACCAGTGAAGTCCCTGTTTGTTTGTTTCTGAAGTCATTCTACTAGGTGAATAGTGCTATCACATGGTGGTTTCAGTTTGCATTTTCCTAACGACTAATAATGCTAAATATCTTTTCACACACTTATTTGCCATCTATATATCTTATTTGGTGGAGTATCTTTTGAAATATTTTGTGCATTTTTATAGGGCTGTTTATTTTCTTATTGTTGAATTTCAAGATTTCTTTATTTATTCTGGATATATCAGTGCATTTATAGATGTCCGATTTGCAAATATTTTCTCCTAGTCTGTGGCTTGGCTTTTCATTTCTTTAATAGTGGCTTTTACAGAGCAGAAGTTCTTAGTTTTAAGGAGGTACAATTTATCAATTCATACTTGTACAGATTGTACTTTCAGTGTCATATCTAAGAGTCCTTCGCCTAATCAAGGTCATAAAGATTTCCTCCTATGTTTTTTTATAAAAGTACTATAGATTTACATCTTACATTTAGATCTATAATCCATTTTGAATTAATTTTTGTAAAGATGTTAGGTATAGGTCAAGGTTTATTTTTTTTCATGTATGTATGTCTGATTTTCCCAGCAACATTTGTTGAAAAGATGATTCTTTCACTGTTGGATTTCCTTGCACCTTTATCAGAAATAAATTGTCTGTATTTGTGTGAGTCTGTTTCTGTACTTTATATCCTATTCCATCCATCCATCCTTTCACCAATATGTCACAGCCTTATTGTAGTTTTAGAGTGAACCTTAAAATCAGGTAATATGTGGCCTCCAAATTTGTTTTTATTTTTCAAAAGTGTTTTGGTTCTTCTACTTCTTTTGCCTTTCCATATACATTTTACGTCAGCTTGTTGACATCTATAAAAATTCCTCTGGGATTTTGATTGGGATTGTTACACATGAGACTAGGTCCCTGGTGGAACATCCCAGATAATTGTGGAGGACACATATGAGACACCTTTTGAAGCCTCCTAGAAACAGTCAAGAGAACTTTGCATAGGTGTTCTAAGTCAGCATGCATTATCCAACAGACCTCAACATCTGCTCCCGGTCAAGATGGAGTAACAGGCATTGTTTCCTGGAAGAAACAACTAAAAAATAAAAAAACCCTAAAAATGATATATTAAACAATGGTTTTCAAGAGATTGAACAACGGTTAATGAAGAACCGTTTTCCCTGAGAAATGGGAAACAAATGAGGTGAGTATTATGCACGATGGTGTTGGGAATCTGGAGATGTTATGTCTGCTAAAGTTTGCAGAACAGAATACCAGAGAGGAGAAGGCTGCGCAGAGAGGGAACTCCAGAGATCGCCAAATGGTACCTTTTGAATATTCTGCAGGACACTGATAAACACATGCATATGAGAAAACTCCCCAAAGCAGGGGAAAGAACCACTTAAAAAGATTGGAGTGAACATACTTGGTGTTTACATGGGGCCTGAAATAATTTCTGTTGCCATCAGCCAAAATGAAAAGACTCATAATTCTGGGGTCATTGGGTAGAACACTCAGGAAGATCCTGCCTAAGAAATGGGGAATAATTAGCCTTAGACTAGACAGTACTCTGCTTAACAAATCAGAAAAGCCAGATCCAAACAAACCAAACAGTTTTACAATAATTTAACTGTATCCAAGTACAAAGCTTAAGTAGATTTACAGGAATACAAAACAGCACACAACAAGGTAAAATTCTTAATGCCCGCCACTCAATCAAAAATTACCAGGCATGCAAAGAGGCAAGAAAATATGATCCATAATGAGGATAAAACTTAAATCAGTCAAAGTGGACCCAGAATTGAAACAGATGCTAGAATTAGCAGACAAGGACATTAAGATAGTTATAACTGTATTCCAGATGTTCAAAAAGCTGGAGGAAAGACTGAACAAGTAGAGATATGCTATAAATAAAAAAGCTCAAATCATATTTCTAAAGATGATAACTAAAATCTCAGAGAGGAAAAAATTCACTGAAAGGATTATTGGCAGATTAAACATTGCAGAAGAATGATTATTAAACTTGGTGACATGCAAAAGAAACTATGCAAAATGAAAAACAGACAAAAAAGAGAAAATAATAACAACAACAAACAAGAAGACCAGGAGAATTATTGAGATGTAGTACCACTGCAGTGGCCTATCATGTATGAACTTGAAGTCTACAGAAGAAAGCACACAGAGGTTGAGGTAAAAATATTTAAAGAAATAATGACTGAAATTTTTTCAAATCTAGAAATCTATATATCCAAGATGATCAATGAAGCAAGCAAAACAAAAAACCAAACCAGACCAAGCCAAAACAAAAAAACTATGAAGAAAACTACACCAAAGCATATCATAATCAAATTCTCCAAACTACGATCAGGAGAAAATCTCAAAAGGAGCCAGAGAAAAAACGGTATTAAGTAGAAGGGAATGATGATAAGAATTACCGCAGATTTTTCAATAGAAGCAATACAAGTGAGATGGCAGTGGAGCAATATCTCAAAAGTGGTGGAAGAAGAATTATCAATGAGAATTCTATACTCAGTGAAGATAACTTTTAAATACAAACATAAAATAAGGACTTTTTCAGACATAAAAATGCTGAAAGAATTCATTACCAACAGAGACACACTACAAGAAATGTTCAAGGAAGTCCTTCAAACAGAATGAAAATATCAGATGGAAATATGGATGTATACAAAGGAATGAAGAGCACTGGAAATAGTAACTATGTGCATAAAAATAAAAGGCCTTTTTCCTGTTTACTTAAATCTTGTAAAGGAAAATTGACTATGTAAAGCAAAAACAGTAACAATGAATTGTTAAAACAATTATGTTTACATATATTTAAAACATATGTAGAAATAAAATGAATGACAACAATAGCACAAAAGACAGGGTGGAGAAATGGAAGTTGTAAGGTTCTTTCACCATATGTGACATAGTATAACATCACTTGAAGTTAAAGATAAGTTAAAGATATTTAGATGATACTAAAACCCCTAAAAAACTGCTAAATAACAAAACAGAGTTATGGAGTTATGTCTAATATGCCTACAAAGGAGATAAAATGTAACTTTTATAATTTTTCATTAATTCAAAAGAATGCAGGAAATGAAGAAAAGGCACATAAACAGATGAGACAAATAGCAAGATGGTAAATTTAAGTCTAAACATATAATTAATCACATAAAACTAAAAGGGTTTAAATACCGTAATTAAAAGGCAGAGACTTTCAGATTGGCTAAAAAAGTGGGACTCAACTATTGGCTGTCTACAAGAAACCAACACAAACAGGTTAAAAGTAAAAGAATGGAAAAGAATATACCATGCTAATACTAATCTAAAGAAAGCTTGAGTGGTTATATTAATATCAAAGTAGACTTTGGGACAAAGAATATTATGTTGGATAAATGGGATTATTTCATAATGATAGAGACTTCAATTCATCAAGATTGGATAACAATCCTAAATGTTTATATATCTAATAAAAGAGCTTCAAAATACACGAGGCAAAAACTGATAGAACTGCACAGAGAAATAGACAAATCCACAAATGTAATCAGAGAATTAAATCTAATTGATAGAACAAATAGAATATCAGTAAGGATGTAGATGATCTGAATAACACTATAAATCAATTTGACCTAATTTATATTTATAAAACACTTCATTCAACAGCAACAGAATACACATTCCTTTCAAAGGCACATGGAACATTTGCTAAGATAGATTGTGTTTTGGGTCATAAAATAGTCTCAAGTTCTCTGATCACAATGGAATTAAATTAGACATGTATAACTGAAAGATCTCTGGAAAATATCTGAATATTTAGAAATGAAATAACATTTCTAAATAATCCATGGGTCAGTCAAGAGATCAAAAAGAGATTACAAAGTATTTTATACTGGATGGGAGTACAAACAAAGTATCAAAATATGTGGGATGCCATTAAAGTAGTAATTAGAGGGAGATTTATAGCACTAAATGTCAATATTATTAGATAATAAAAAAGGTCTCAAATCATTGACCTCAGTTTCCACCTTAAGAAACCAGAAAAAGAAGAGCAAATTAAACCCAAAGTAAACAGAAGATTGGACATAATTGAAGATTAGAGTGGAAAACAGAAAAACCACAGAAAAAAATCAGTGAAACCAAAAGCTGGTTCTTTGAAAAGACAAATAAATTGAACTCCTAGCTGTATTTATCAGAAACAAAAAAGAGGAGACACAAATGACCAATATCAGGAATACAAGAGGTTACATAACTACAGATTTTACAGATAATACGTGGATAATAAGGAATATTATGAACAACTTTATGCCAGTAAATTTGACAATTTTGAGGAAATGAACAAATCTCTTGGAAGACATGAACCATTAAAGCTTACTCAAGAAGAAGTAGATAACTTGAATAGCCCTATACATATCAAAGTAATTGCATGTATAGTTAAAATTCTCCCTAAAAAGAAAATTCCATTTTCATTGGTAAATTTTACTAAACACTTAAGGGATAAGTAATACCAATTCTATATGAATTCTTCCAGAATACTGAAGCATAGGGCATACTTCCCAGACCATTCTATGTGAATAACATTACCTGTATACCAAAACCAGACAAATATGTCACAGAAAAGAAAACTACAAAGCAATATCCCTGGTAGACATAGATGTAAAATTCTTAACCAAACTAGAAATCAAATCTAACAATGTATATGAAGAAAAGATAATATATTATGGCCAAGTGAGGCTTATCCCAGGAATGCAGAATTGGTTTAACATCTGAAAATATATGAAAATAATTCATCATATAAACAAGTGAAAAAGAAATACCATATGAATATCTCAACATACACAGAAAAAGTATTTGACAAAATTCCATTCCTGATTAAAAATTTTTTTTCTCAACTTGATAAAGGGAGTATATAAAAAAATCTTTGGTTGACATCACACTGATGGTAAAAGACTGAGTACTTTCCTCCTAAGATAAGAAACAAGGCAAGGATGTCCACTGTCAGCACTTCTATTCATCATCATATGGACTTTTTAGCCATTGCAGCCAGGCAAGGAAAAGAAATGAAAGGCATCAAGATCAGAAAGGAAGAAGTAAAACCAGTTTTATTCACACATTACATGATTACCTATGGAAAAAATCTGATGGAAATGGACAAAAAAAGTTGCTAGAACTAAAAGCTGAATTTAGAGAAGTTACTGGATACAACATCAACATACAAAAGTCAATGTGTTTGTATATATTAGCAGTGAGCTATGAGAAACTGAAATTGAAAAATAGTATCATTTACATAGCACCAAAATAATAAAATATTTGGGATAAATCAGACAAACAACGTGCAAAACCTACACACTGAAAACTACAATCCGTGCTGAGAGAAATTTTAAGAGATCTAAGTAGAAGGAGAGATACATCGTGTTCATGGGTTGCAAGACTTAAAATTGTTAAAATATCAATTCTTTCCAAATTGATCAAACAGATTCAACATAATCCTAATATAGAAAAGTAAGCTCAGGGCTAACGTTCTACTAAAACTTCTAAACCATGCCATAGAATTGGTTTTAGGAGAAATTATGGCCACAGTTGCCACTGCATTAGGTATACTGGGCTTTGCAAGGCTGCCAGCAACTCATCTTGGCTTCAACTGCTCCTGCTGCCAAAAGGGATTCCTCTTATACTTTGCCTTGCAATCACAGCTTCTGCTAAGAGCTGAAAGTCTTCTCCATCACTCTCTCCAGTAAAATGGACATTTCAGCCACAGGTTATTTCTCACACAGCTCACTTCTGAACTGAAGTCTCCTGTGGGTGTAAAGGACTGCTGGTGCCAAGTTACCTGCCTGTGCTCTAGCTGCAAAGGAGGTTGAGGCAGTGAGACATCCACTTTTTTAATCCTGGAAAGGTGGAACTTACAAAGTGGAACATTTCCCAAAATTAGAAGGGTTTTCAAAAGTGTTAGGCAGCCAGAAACATATGTCCCATATATAGGCCAAATACTAAAAATATTCAACATAAAATAATTGGGCTTCAGCTATATTTTAAAAGAAACTCCCTAAATTAGATGTATAAGAATCCTTTTGTTAGTCCTCAAGACAAGAAAGGCCTGTGTTTTAATCCAGGATATACATCCATCTCCATGTCCCTCTGATTCACTTTAGTTTCAAAAACGTGTATGTAGGTGGCATTCAGGAAGACAAGATACAAAAACAAAAAATAGCTTAAGGGATGCAGAAAGTCTCCATCAAAAGTTTGAGAAGAAATGACCTATTTCCCTTTGTCCAAACTGCATCGTTTTCCAGAGAGTCAGAGAAAATGGAGAAAGGGGGCCACATGTGATTAGCACATGAGCAGACATGGACCACCTCTGAAGTGTTTCAAGAAGAGTTAATGCTTGGGTCTTGGGGCTTTTCTCTCACCTGGTTTCCTTTTGCTGCTTTCAAAAGATTCAGAAGTTGCAGAAAAAAATACAGACACCAGGGTCATTGTTAACATTGCTGTTATACTTTGAGGTAGGGGTCCCCAACCCCCGGGCCATGGACTGGTACCGGTCTGTGGCCTGTTAGGAACCGGGCCGCACAGCAGGAGGTGAGCGGCGGGCTAGCGAAGCTTCACCTTTATTTACAGTCACTCCGCATTGCTGCCTGAGCTCCGCCTCCTGTCTGCATTCTGGTGAGTTGTATAATTATTTCATTATACAGTACAATGTAATAATGATAGAAATAAAGTACACAATAAATGTAATGCGTTTGAATCATCCGGAAACCATCCCCCTCCGCCCCGGTCTGTGGAAAAATTGTCTCCCACGAAACTGGTCCCTGGTGCCAAAAAGGTTGGGGACCGCTGCTTTAAGGCATTCCTGGCATCTTGGAGAACAAATTAGCAAGTAAACTTTGAAAGAATACCCTTTCTTCGTGGGTATCGGGGATTTTTTTTTTTTTAAATATCTTTTTCTATAGCTTTATGTGGATGTGGTCTAAAAATATGTAATCTATTTCTCCAGGCCACCACAAGAGCAGGGAGTTAATGGACGTACACACACACACACAAGTGCACACACAAACAAAGGAACACATACATATACCTATAGTATTTATATAACCCCCCCGCCCCTGCACTCCAACCCAAACTCTGTTATAGGGCTTTAATCCTCCACCTGCAGAGCATTCTTTACATGCCCCTGAGGAGTCTAGCTCCAGACCAAAAGCCTACATGGGATTGTTCAGGGCCAGCTAGTTACAAAGGCTTTGCCTGGTCGGCCCCATGGGGCAATCTGTCCTCATCACACCAGCCTTGGTGCGCAGCCACGTCATTGCAGTTTTCTAGAGGGAGTTGCAGTCAAGGACTCAGGGCCCCCAAGGCCAGCCACCCTCACCCACATATCTGCATTCCAATAGCCCAGGCACCTCCATTCAGAGGCCTCTTTCTGAATGTCCAGAAACAGCTGCACAGCAGTGCAGTAGAAGTACTTTTTTTTTTTTTTTTTTAATGAATTTATTTATTTATTTTTGGCTGCACTGGGTGTTCGTTACTGTGCGTGGGCTTTCTCTAGCTGCGGTGAGCGGGGGCTACTCTTCCTTGCGGTGTGCAGGCTTCTCATTGCGGTGGCTTCTCTTTGTTGCAAAGCACGGGCTCTAGGTGCGCGGGCTTCAGTAGTTGTGGCTCGGGGGATCTAGAGCGCAGGCTCGGTAGTTGTGGTGCATGGGCTTAGTTGCTCTGCAGCATGTGGGATCTTCCCAGACCAGGGCTCGAACCCAAGTCCCCTGCATTGGCAGGCAGATTCTTTTTTTTTTTAAACATCTTTATTGAAGTATAATTGCTTCACAATGGTGTGTTAGTTTCTGCTTTATAACAAAGTGAATCAGCTACACATATACACACGTTCCCATATCTACTCCCTCCTGCATCTCCCTCCCTCCCACCCTCCCCATCCCACCCCCCCAGGCGGTCACAAAGCACTGAGCTGATCTCCCTGTGCTATGCGGCTGCTTCCCACTAGCTATCTATTTTACATTTGGTAGTGTATATATATATGTCCATGACACTCTCTCACCCTGTCACATCTCACCCCTCCCCCTCCCCATATCCTCAAGTCCATTCTTTAGTAGGTCTGTGTCTTTATTCCCATCTTGCCACTAGGTTCTTCATGACTTTTTTTTTTTTCCTTAGATTCCATATATATGTGTTAGCATACTGTATTTGTTTTTCTCTTTCTGACTTACTTCACTCTGTATGACAGACTCTAACTCCATCCACCTCATTACAAATACCTCCATTTCATTTCTTTTTATGGCTGAGTAATATTCCATTGTATATATGTGCCACATCTTCTTTATCCATTCATCCGATGATGGACACTTAGGTTGCTTCCATGTCCTGGCTATTGTAAATAGAGCTGGCAGGCAGATTCTTAACCACTGCGCCACCAGGGAAGTCCCAGAAGTACTTATTTTTGAACTCATAGCTCCAGTGGCAGTCTCAGAGATCACGCTGGCTTGGGAATTCAGTTTGTATTTTTTTGCATGTCATTTCTGGAGTATCAAGTCTCCCATCAGAACTTTTTCCAATGGATCTTCCAATGATTTTTTGGGTACCAAATTCTAGACATTGAATCATGGCTTCCTTAAAATACCCAGAGTAATTTCTGTTCCCTATCCTGAACCTTGACTGATACACCCCTCTTGCCAATAGACCTCTGGGATATAAGCTTACACACAAGCCCGAAATGTCCTCTCTCACCTTAACCTCACCCATGCCCCCCGCTATAAATATTTCCCCCTTGATGAGGAGCACTGAGAAGTACTTATCTTCTAATGGTGTTTTAACTAAGATGTCTAATTTTGAACTTCAGAAGTAGTTGCTAGAGAATGGGTACTATACATTTCTCCTTTTATCATTTTAATGGGAATGTCCTGGAGACAGTTTGACTTGAATTTCTCCTTTGCCATGGTCTTTTACACACAAATCTGAAGACTAGGTCAAGCATCTTTTTTTTTTTTTTTTTTTAAGCAGTTTCAAGTGAAGACATACAAACCTAATGATTACTATGGTGGACTAGATAATGTTTCAAATGATAACATCCTCCCAAGTCAGCTCCATGTACTGTAAAAATCAATGGGTTTTGCTCTGCTGGAGAGAAAGAGCCGGGATTGTGCAGATTTGGTGCCTTTGCCCATCTCTCTGCTCCACGGCCAGCCAGCGGCTCTTTCTGGGAGCTACGCCTTATGTATATTTCTGCAGCAGTGTCAAAGGGATTTCTTACTATATGGTGCTATATCCAATTAATTCAGAAGACTAAAAATACAGCCAGAGACACTGGAATTTGTGACTGCAGAAGTCTCTGACCAAGGTTTCCATCCTGACACATTAAAATAACATTATTGCATCAGAAGAAAACCTCTGGGCAAAAAGCAAGGGAGCTCCCTCTTCTTAGGTAGTAAAATTGTGTGTGGTTTTCAATTTTATGTAGTACAGCTCTTTCAACACTGTATATTTTCAAATGTCATAGGTATTTTGGGCATATGACCTGTCTGCTTAATGATTTAAGCTGCAGTTCCAGCTTAATTGCCTCAACCTGGTAAGTTTGTTGCATGAAGAGATCAGCAGCTGTGCATATTACAAACCAGGAAGTATTTTTGACAATGTTTCCAGCAATTTCTTTGCTCTTTCCTCTGAGTTTGAAAATGAGAGGAAGTTCCCTGTTTTTACAATGAAGTCAAGGCTAATTTTCTGATTGCTGTTTAATCGAACAATGAAAGTTCAACCAGCTTACAGTGGTGGCCATTGGCAGTTATCAATGGTTAACACTTATATAAATGCCCTCAGGCCCTACGTTTCCTGCAATAAGTGCGTGGCAATCTATAATTCTCATGTCCTTTATGTGGGACAAATTATACATTCCCATCTTCCTGTTCAACTTACTCCTTCTGGACAAATATATCTTAACCATACTTAGTACTGGCTGGCTCTTTGGATGGAAAAGGCCGAAAAGGAGATTACTTTGAATACTTTGCAACATGAATACAACTTAAGTATCACCCTGCCGTTTCTGTATCTTAGAGGTGGGTGGAGAAAAACCCGCAGGTGCATCTCCCTGCCAGAATATATAGTAACATAGTTTTGGAAGATTGTATAATGTAGTGCCCATTATACCATTGGTTTCATGAGATAATTATGATGCACTAAAGCAAATCAGCATACTAGACTGGATGAATATGCTTACATTCTAATTTTGCATAGAAGGTGATTACTGTTATTATTATTTATAGAGTGCAGTAAGTGTATATAATGCTTGATAAACATGTAGGCAGACAAGGGTTCGGCCCAGAGGTGCCTCAGTTCTAACTGCCTGACTTAGACAATGTAAATGAAAAAAAGCTACTCTGTGCAAAAGTGGAAGGGGACCAGGCAGAAAATGGGGTTAACGAAATAAGTGTTCCTGAAGGACCAAAGGATAAAAAGTGCGTGTCCTTTTAGACTTAGGCTGAAATTGCTCTTAACAGTTCAGGGAGAATCAAATACTGTAACTAAATCCACTTAGAGATACTTCCTGAAACCTGTTAATAAATTTCAGTTGGTTTCTGTAAATTCAGCTGTACCCTACTGGCCCAGGTCTAGCTGTATGGATTCCTAGATCTCAAAGCACTGCTCCTAGGGGCTTCACAAAGAAAGCAGAAAAATAGAAAGGTACCAGATTGCAGGCTCTTTGAAGGCAGGAATGAAGTCTAATAGGCACTTGACCTTCTACATCCATTCTCTTGGCTAGGATTTTTCTTGCCTTGATACCTGTGATGGGAAAAATGAAGCCTTTGTAACTAGCAGCACTGTTTTCACATATAAGCAAATCCACATACAGGAGTGCCCCTTATAAAAATCTACGCTATGAAAAACCTACCCCTTGTGGAAGCCCTCCCTGAAATGTGCACCGAAAACAACAACGAATTGTTTCTTTACTATTGCTCTTTAGGCTTTATAATGTGACCAAAGTGTTCTTTGGTGCCAATACAGTCCATTTAGGATGAGTACTCCATAATTCATGAAAAAGCATCTCCAGGGAAGGCTCTATGTGCTATTTAGAAATCTATGGTGAAGTATAATTACACTATATGAACACATGTATAAGGAAAATGTCATTATTTTTTAATATAATAATACCAGCCAAAAATCCAACTTTCATCACAAACTTACTGCTAATCTGTAATAGTACTTTAGGATTATTAGCTATAAATTAATATAATTACATGACAACTACCTGTCTTGGTTGTGACAGTTTTGAAATTTGAAGTTATCAGTTTAGGACTTCAACTTCTTTTTTTTTTTTTTTTTTTTTAAAGAATTTTTTTTTTTTAAGGCATTGTTTACTTTATTTATTTATTTTTGGCTGTGTTGGGTCTTCGTTTCTCTGCGAGGGCTTTCTCTAGTTGTGGCAAGCGGGGGTCACTCTTCATCGCGGTGCGCGGGCCTCTCACCATCGCGGCCCCTCCCGTTGCGGGGCACAGGCTCCAGACGCGCAGGCTCAGTAATTGTGGCTCACGGACCTAGTTGCTCCGTGGCATGTGGGATCTTCCCAGACCAGGGCTCGAACCCGTGTCCCCTGCATTGGCAGGCAGATTCTCAACCACTGCGCCACCAGGGAAGCCCAGGACTTCAACTTCTTAAAAGAAATCAGCCACTTAGATTTTGTCTTTGGGGTTAACTCTACTAAGATTAGAGGGCACTACACAAGAAGTTCAAATACAAAGCTATTAATATATCATGAAGCATGAAATAGTAAGAGCAAATCCAAGTCTTGAGAGAAGTTGCGGGAAATTTCCAGTGTTTTATACCAAATTTGCTATGTTCTAAAGACAGTGTTTAAAATTTTTGATAATGTTTTCTTTATCATGAGCTATTTAGGCTCTTTTAAAATGTTTCTCTAGAAAATGTATTACATAATTGAACAGATTTATTAAAGTCATTTTGACCATAATCTATAACTGAGATATATAGATAACAATATATATGATATATGTGTTAACTGGTTTTTAGGTAAGTCTTATGTGAAATAATTTTTATTCTTATTCTTGCCATTTTTTGAGGGGGGGGGCAGAAAATGAGAAGCTATATTAAGGAGCTTGTTTTGCTCAGGAGATAGCTTCTGGAAGGACAGAATTATGGGTCTCCATAGCTTTGCCAACATGTATTTGCTAGAGGGTTTGATTTAGAGACATTAATGGTTACAGAGTATGTTATGAAAAGCCACTGCTATATTAAAATAGTGTCCCTCCCCTGGAACACCACCACCCCTACTCCCAATAGAGCTATTCCTTCTTTGTAAACTTGATGTTCTGGCTCTACGGTAGCTATGGATTGGTGTGTATGCGTGCGTGCGTGCGTGCGTGCGTGCGTGCGTGTGTGTGTGTGTGTATGTAGCTAATTTTCCACCTGGTCTCTGAAATGTGCCTGATAGTTGAATTGCCTTGTCAACTATAGTGTCTCTATTTGGGGGCACGTCATGCAAGCTTTGGTCTGCAGCCTATTGGGCCATATTGGCAGTGCATGAACCTTTGTGAACTACCACATTGATTAAGGCAAAGTCCAGGGTGAGTTGAGCTAACAATGTTTCTTACCTTGTCAGAAATGCATACACCCAACTTAAATGATACGCTGCATTCTGAACAATAGGATAATATTTGTAATGCACTTTGGACAGCACTTCTGAGTTCCAAACACAAAACTTTTAAATGTACATGTCAATAGATAAACATGAAAGAATTCTCATAGAATAAGAGCAGCAGGTGATATTTCTACGGATAATTTAAACGCCCACTCAGCTATGACAGTTATTCATTTAAAAAAATTTATTTATTTATTTTTAGCTGTGTTCGGTCTTCATTTCTGTGCGAGGGCTTTCTCTAGTTGTGGCGAGTGGGGGCCACTCTTCATCACGGTGCGTGGGCCTCTCACTATCGCGGCCTCTCTTGTTGCGGAGCACAGGCTCCAGATGCGCAGGCTCAGTAGTTGTGGCTCACGGGCCCAGTTGCTCCATGGCATGTGGGATCTTCCCAGACCAGGGCTCGAACCCGTGTCCCCTGCATTGGCAGGCGATTCTCAACCACTGCACCACCAGGGAAGCCCGACAGTTATTCTTTTGAGAGTTATTTTTCCTATTCTCCCCTCCCCTTCCTGCTCTTCTCCTTTCCATTTCATATTTAAATATGTATATTTTATATATATATATGAGTCAGTTTAAACATTTTTTAAATGTAGTTATTTTATACTCTTTAAAAAACAATTAATTAAATCAACATGCATTTATTAAGTGTCTGTCATTTACCAGGCACTGCACTGGGTCCCATGGAAAGGAAGACAAAATTACTGCCCTGAAGACTATAAATTTAGAAGCAAGACAGATATGCAAACAACCAATCACATTAGAATGTGAAGAAAGTTAATCCTGCAGAGGAAGGAGTACTTAGGCCTGCCACATCAAATAGCCATTACTTACTGTGGCTACATCTGCCAGGTTGTGGCATCTGCTAATACAGCATCACTAATTAGCTGTTGACATTGAACACTTAGAAACAAAATTGTGACCCAACTTAGAAGGTTCATATGTACCAGCATAGCTGCCAGTTCACCATCTTGTTTTCAAACCTTTTTTTTTTTTTTGCCAATGACTTGCTTATTCCCACACTATTAATCTGAATTAACATTTTCAGGAACAGTGATTCCCACTGAGGAATTGCTGTTTCTGAAACATGCATCACTAGGACTTGGTTATGTAATTCCTTCATGATGACAGGGTGTTTTTAAATTTATATATTAAAAAATAGGTCGGTTGCAAGAGGACCTGGAGGCTGGTACTCGACGTCCTTCTCTGAAATTCCCTTGTTCTGTGTTCTAATTAGGAACATGCTGTATCTTTACTTATTTTAATTATTCTATTTATTTGTTAACTCCAACCCGTAGTTAAGGGTATCCATAACATTGCCTAATTAGCTAGAATTCTAATTTTCAAATGTGGGAATTCCTAAGATTATTAAATGTAAGGCAGTAGAGCAAGATTCCACACTTCCGTCTATTTTGTTCAACTTCCTCTGAGATTCAAGATTGCAATGAAACTTTCAGCTGCTTCAACCAGGTCTTATACTACTTTTAGTAACTTTGAGAAGTTGAAGTTAAAAGTGTGTTTGTGGACCGGGGATCTTTTTCACCCATTCTGTTTACTTCCCGCTTCCTACCCTCACCTGTTCCATTTTAAACAAGTATTTTCATGAACGAGGCATCTCGGCGATCAAACAGTGTTCTGGATTCAGAAAGGAAGACGCTTGCTGTTAAAGACCACTGCCACTAGACAGGAGCAGAATTGCTGGCTGCTCTCTTGGTCACTGCAATGCGTGTATGACGCCTCGCTGCTGATAGCGGATCCGGCCCGGGCAGGAGCTCCTGCACATTTTGCTCCCGCCCCGAGTCTACGGGCGGCCCCAGGCTGGGCACCGCCGCAGAGTACAGAGCGCCGTGGGCGCAAGGAGCCGCGCACTCTGCTCCATGAGATGGCTGGGTCGCTGCTGAGGACAAACGCTCCAGGGACAATCTTTAGCTATCCTAGAACCTCTTAAAGACCCTTCACTTGGCGCCTCCGCAGAAAGTCTCTTCCATTTTGGGCCCAGGATACCTTGAGAGAACGAGCGAAGTTAGGTGGCTACTCAGGCCCCCTTCGAGAGTAAGTTCCTGGAGGGTGGCAAAGAGTCACCCCGATGATCTCAAGGAACTCGGCTCGGTGTTCTAGCTACCGTGGCTTCAGACCCAACACCCCAGGGCAGGGTATGGGGCATCCGGAGCCCGGCCTTGGCCTGACCCCTTTCTCTGGTTCCGGGTGCTTTGGCCCAGCTTCTGGCGGAAACTCCCCCAGGGTCACGCGGGGCGGGGAATTAAGTGGAGAAGGCCCGGCCCCTTTGATCCCTGGGCAGCAACTTCTCAGTGCACAGCGGCAGCGGGCTGGAGGTGTGCTCCGAGGAGGCGAGAGGCGCCCTCAGCGCACCAAAGCGGTCTCCCTTCTAGGACCCTGCGGCGGCAGTGGGGGCCAGGAAGACTCTCAGAGCTCCCCATCCCGCCTCCTTCCTACTGGAGCATGAAAATCAATCCTCCCTAACGGTCTACTCCCCTCCTCCTCCCAAACCTCTGGCGCAGCTTTTTAAATGCTTCTCGTGCATCCTCCAACTTTGGGAAAAGACAGTGCCCAACTCCCGCTCTCCCGACGCCCCTTTCGCGTTAATCCAGTTCCTTCGGTCGCATCCAAACTCGGCGTCCGTAGTATCCCCGCCCCAACCTGGAAGCGAGCGCCCCCGCCTGCTCACGGCCGCCCTTCGGCTCCTGTTTGCAGGGAGCTCGGTTTCTGGCTCGTCACAGGATCCAGCTGCGGTTCCGACCGGCCCCGGGCTGGCGAGGCACACGTGCGCGGGCACACACACGCGCTCACACTCCCGCGTCCTCGCTCCCCGCACCCCACCCTCTGCGCCGCTCCTCCGCCGGGCGCGGGGTGGGGGTGGGGTGACGTCAGGACTGCAGTCCCGAGGAGAGCGGCTGGAGAGGGCCGCGCGCTCCTCGCCCCTGAGGCTGGAGGCGCACTGGGGCGGCCGCCACTCCTGCGCTCCTCCCTCTCCTCTGCACCCGCTGTCGCGCTGCCAGCCCGCGGGGGAGCCCCGCGAGCCGCCAGGTGAATTGAAAGTCGTTTCCGGGGGAGGACGGAGAGGGTGCTGCAGTCCTGGCAGGCACTGAAACTGCAACTCGGACAGAAACGACCCAGCCGACGAGTCGTGCGCGCGGCGCCGTGCGCAGCCTCCCCGAGCACCTGGGGGCGGCCGCCGCTCAGCTCGCCGCCCGGCGCGGCGGCCGGACCTCGGCCCCGGGACTCCGGCTCCGGGCGCGCTCGCCCGGGAGAGACCCCCCCCGCCCCCCAGCCCTGCGCCTTTCGCGGCGGCGCTGGTACAGGGAATGCGAGCGCGCCAGCTCCAGGTCACCGCCGCGGAGCAGCTGCCTGTGGGAGAGCGAGGAGAGGCGAGGGGGCGGCAGCCTCGGCCCGAAGTAAGTGCAGCAGAAGTTTGCGTCGGTTTCCCCGCCGCTCCCTGGAGCGAGTGGGAGGTTTATCTCCTACCCTAGCTCGCTGAGGATAGCGGACTTACAGGGGAGGCTCGCCCGGGAGAGAAGGTGAGCGTCACTGGAAGGGCGAGGACCCGGAGGGCCAAGGCAGGGTGGGACCCCTATGGGGCGAGGGGGTGCCAGAGGAGGAGACCCCCAGCTGCGGGGAGGGACGCGAAAGGAACCTGGCCCTGGAGGTCTCGGAAAGGGAGGGATTTGGAGAGAGTGAAGGTGGAGGTTGGTTGTCACACCTACGCTGGTGACCTTGGCGTGCCCCCCTGGAGTGGCGAGCCAGGGGCGTCTCAGAGGTTGGAAACGGGTGCGCCTAGGAGATGGCGTGGCTTCTCACTCAGGGCTGCGCGGGGCCATCGCTGCCGGATGCTGGAAGACGAGGGCAGAAGGAGGCAGAACCCGGCCCCAGGCAGCGACGCTGAAGGGTCGGGACGCCGGGGCGCTGGGGAGTCCGGATCCAGGGGCTCGGAGTGGGAAGTTGGGGTCTTCTGAGGTGCTCCAGCCTCGACGGGGGAGACAGCGGTCCAGGGAGAAGGCGGGTGTGACGCTCCGGGTCCCTACAGCAGCTGTTGGGCGCTTTTGGAGCCTCGGTGGCTAATTGTCATTAGGCGGCTTCTCCGAGGGCGAGAGCGCTCGGGCCTCCCGCCCGCCCTCCCCGCGCCGCCCTGCGTCCCCGCAGTCGTCAGGCTGTTCCCAGCAGCCGCGAGGGCCGGGGAGACCCGGTGTACTCAAAAGACACCCTCGGCGTTCTGTTCGCTTGTTTTCGGGGTACGTTAGCTCTTGTCTTCTCTAACCGGCCTCCCGAAGGAGCTTTTATTCTTTAACTGACTAAACTTTGAACGGGGAAAAAAGTTCGTGGAAGCTGCGCTCCTCCCTGGAGCAGAGCCCTGAGGAGGGCAGAGGAGGGCGGTGCGGGCACATTGCCCACCCTCTTCTCAACTAGGGAAGCTTCTCAGGGAATTTTATATTTAATGGGATACGATTATTCTGGGAAGGCAACGAAGGCATCATTTTCCAGACTAGGACCGTCTGTGCTTAAGAAACCAGAATCCCACTCAGCCTCTGGTACCAAGGGTGCACTTTGTGGGGAGAGGGAGACAGTTAATTAAATTCCAGTTTTTGGAAGTCTTTCATGATGCATAGTGTTTACCCAATTTCATTTACTCAGATTCCTTCGTTTATTAATGCAAAATAATTTATGAGACCCACTATGTGCCAGGCATTGTGTTAGATGCTGGGGTAATAGAAGTGATTGATGTATGGTCCCAGTACTCAGGGAGCTTACAGTCTGTGAGAGATGTGGTCTCGAAAGAAGATGGAAAAAATACAAGTTCTACAGGTAAGGGCAGGTGATATCTGATTTTCATAATGACTCACTTCCAGCTCCTTAACCATGGGGTCCAACATCTGCTAGATTTCGACTTCCCTGAAGTCAGGGCCATTGTTATTCATCTTTGATGGCCAGAGGACAACCCTTTGCCAGGCACATAGTAGGTCATCAATAAGGTCCATTAAATGGATGGATGAATGGATGAATTATTCATAGTGAAAAGTATAATTGGGGGAACATGTAAAGAAGAAAAAGAATGACTGGGAAGGAGAAGAAATAGAGCTGGAGAGGGCAAGAAAGAAAAGAAGCTAGGGTTCATAAACATTTGAAAGTATATATTCTTTAACAAACAGGTTTTGTTTCCCATTTTCACACAATGGAAATTGGCATCACCCAACTCAAGTTTCTCTTTCTATGAAATACACACATCTCTTTGGATATTGAGATTATAACTTTTTTATAGCAGGGTCTCTGTTAATTTACCATGGAGGTCATAATGCCATGCTCATGTGAATATGTTGATAATATGGTGATTTGGATGTGTCTAGGATAGTGGGACAGGTTGGTGAAAAAATACTTCAGAATTACCCAGATCATTTCTTCAAACATCTCATAATATTTTGCTACTTCATGTGCACATTTGTATCCCTGTGCTTTAACCATATTTAATTTAAACTTGATTAAAATATTTATATATAGATTTTACCAATGAAGATTAAGCATATATATGCAAGACTGTCCTTGGTTTAATTATTTGAACCGAGGTTACCGTTGCGCTCAGGTAGAAGGTGGTAACAGACTGTAAGGTAACTCACGGTGCACTCAGGTTCCAAGATGAGTGATAAAGACTTTTTTTCCCATTAATTTAATTTTATTATATTTACCAGCTTCATATATTCTTTTACATGTACATCAGAACTACTACTTCCTTTTAAAAAATCAGTATTTATTAATGGTAATAATAATTCAGTGATTTGAGTCATGAGTTTACAGGCAGTAATCCCGGATTTAGAGCCTTCTCAGTGAAATGTGATTTGGAGCCATTCTAAAATCTTTGTAAACCTCATTTTTTCTACTAACAAAATAAGATTATTTTACTTGAATGATTTAATTAGGCATTTAAAATCAGAATATGTCAATGTAGAGTACTGTTTTATTTTGGGCATTGTATTCTGTAGTTGATGTCGTTAATTTAGCATACCAACACTGACGACCAATTTGTAGTTAACGAATAGAAAAAAATCCGTATTTTCCATTATTAGGTACTTTGTAGATGTTTTAGGACATTATCAGAGTTCTAGAAAGAGTATTGTGATTGTGGACAATGCATGGTGATTAAAATTATGTTTAGAAGTAAATGTAAGTAAATACTAAAAAAGTAGCTAAAGTTAGGGATTCTTTAACCGAGCACTGCAGAGTTTCTTCTGTTGTGGTTGTTTAATTTGGATTATTACCATAATCATGCTGTTAGATCGAATGACTGTTTGAAGGAATCTTACAGGTGAACAAGGAGTACGTTCTAGAAATGTAGTCAGGGTACAGAAATGCTGAGAGTTAGGAGTGTGGCGTCATAGATTACTGAGCTTGTAAATTATCTAGCCCCATTTTTGCAGATGAGAAAATGAGGAGCTAAAACGGTGAAGGTTCTGAATTTCCCAGGATCCCATTCAGATGCACAAAAGAGTCCCACATATCGTCCATTCCAGGTTTGAAAGGAAAGCACGCCCTCAAGGCACCTAAACACAGGGGCAAATTAATAGATCTGCTGCCATCCTTGGATTTCCTCTTTCCTCTTATTCTCTCCAGGTCACACTCTCCTCCTGGCTCCATCTCTGAGAGGAATCCCACCTGCCAACCCGCAGTTCTCGCTGCTCCTGCTGCCTTTCCAGGTCTTTCACAGGACAGAGCAGCAAAGGAATTGCCCAGGGTTCCGTGCCTGCCAGCCCCACACACGGGTCTGCGCCTCGGCGGAACTGTGAAATAAGTTTCCATTGGGTGCTCGCCATATCTCGTTTCCTACATTTTAACACAAATGCGCGTCCCAGAATTATAGTTTGGGAGCTGGAAGGGGCTTTAGAGATCATCTGGTCTCTGTATAGATCATTTTAAAGACGAGGGAACTCCGCTCCAGAAAGGGTTCTGTGACAGTGATACTATAGGGCAAGGACTTCATGAATTGAGTTTTATTCTCCTTGGCTGCTTGTGTTCTGTCTCCACTGAACGCCGCTGGCTGGAGGTCGATCCCATGCCAACAACAGCCTGGATTGAACTTCCATTATTTCCCAGCTGGATTATTGCATGTGGGCTCTGGCGGGAGACAACTTGTGTTTATCTTCCAACCCTGTCTCTCCCCAGCTACATGGGCAAGTTACTTTTTTTTTTTTTTAAATTAATTAATTGTTTATTTTTGGTTGCACTGGGTCTTCATTGCTGTGCACAGGCTTTCTCTAGTTGTGGCGAGCGGGGGCTACTCTTTGTTGCGGTGGGCAGGCTTCTTATTGCGGTGGCTTCTCTTGTAGAGCACCGGCTCTAGGTGCGTGGGCTTCAGTAGTTGCAGCATGCGGGCTCAGCAGTTGTGGCTCGCGGGCTCTAGAGTGCAGGCTCAGTACTTGTGCCCCACGGGCTTAGTTGCTCTGTGGCATGTGGGGTCTTCCGCGACCAGGGCTCGAACCCGTGTCCCCTGCATTGGCAGGCGGATTCTTAACCACTGCGCCACCAGGGAAGCCCCTGGGCAAGTTGCTTTTTATTTATTACTAGACTTTTGTTTTGTTTATAGGTAATTACCTACATATGGGTATAGATGTATTTGCATAATTATTTGTTTATTGTTTCCCCTTTAGACTATAAGTTTTATAAGAAAAAGAGTGGAATATTTCTTGCTGGCTGCATGTCTGAGACTTAGCACACTGTTGGGCACACAGTGGACACTCAATAAACATTTGTTGAATAAAGGAGTGAATGAATGAGTGAGTGAGTATAGTAATGATTGAGTGAAGGAGGCGTCACTTAGGTAGAATTGGAATTCTTAATATGAGAGCCGTATCCTTCTAGAGATTCTAAATCTAAAATACTGCTCCCTTTGCCAGTGTCCCTTTCTGGATGGATGAGCCCCTGGTGTGCCCCTTCCCCAGACCTGCTTCTCCCATTTACTCCTCTCGGCAAGGGGCAGCTCCGTTCTTCTGGTTGCTTGGGTCAAAAGCCTTGGAGTCATCCTTCACGCCTCTTCTTTACAGCCAGCATCAAAGTCATTTACAAATCCTGTAGCTGTGCCTTCGTGATACATTCCAAATCTGACTAGTTCTCCCTGTCTCCCTTGCCACCAGCCTGGACTGGGCCTCCGCCATTTCCCAGCTGGGTTACTGCAGTGGCCTCCCAGCTTCTCTCTTGGCTTCCATCTTGGCCCTGCCTCAAAGTCTAGGTTCCACACACAGCCAGAGCCGTACTATGAGCACATGAGTCACATCATACTACTCCTCTGCTTACGTTTTCCCATGTCTTCCCATCTCTTCTCTGAGGAAAAGAAAAAGCCCTTGCAGTACATTAAATGAGTAAGGCTCTACACTGTCCGGCCCCTTCTGACTCTCCGGCTTCTTGTACTCCCCGCCCCCCCATAACTGTACTTCCATCACACTGACCACCTTCCTATTCCTACAGCACACCACATATGCTCTCTTCTAAGCAACTTTGAACTTGCTGTACCCTTTTTCTGGAATGTTCTTTCCCAGTCACCTGCTGGACTCACTCCTTCCCTCCCTCTTTTCTCAAATTCTCCTTCTCACTGAGGCCTCTCTTGGCTACCCTATTTGAGATGACACCCCTCTAAGGTTTTATCCCCCTTTTCTACACTGATTTCCTTTTAGCTCTTGTGACTATTATGATCATAAATTCTACCTGCTTCTGTCTTGTGTTTCCCCCGCTAGAAGGCAAGCTTCATGAAGGTAAAGATTTTATCTGCTTTGTTCATTTCTGTATTCCTAGTGCCTAGAACAATGTGTGGCACATAGTACGTGTTCAGTAACTATTTGTCAAGTAAATAAATTGGGGAGAAAATAGTGCCTGTAGCATAGGGTCTTGTTAAGATTAAATAAAAATGCATGTTCAGTTCTAATCACAGCGCCTGGCACGTGGTACATGCTTAATTAGTATCAGACGTGATTGTTATGTTGTCATCTCTGGTCTCCTGGACTTTTTGTCCCTCCTTTAACCCAGACTGTGGTCAGAAGCCCTGCTCTCCCAGGATCTTTAGCTGTTATTTTTAGAAATGACCTTGAAGGAGCCCCAGTGGTGGTTTATATGTGCTGCTGGAAATAATTAGGAAATAAATGCTGTTAACTCTCTAAGATATGGCGTAATTCTTTCCGAGACATACCTTCTGGCCTGGGGCTTCTGGAAGGCGGCTGCTGTACGCTCCATCTTCAGGGTGAGCGCATCACAGTCTATCCCGATCTCCATGCAGTCCCTTCTGGAGTGGGGCAGGGATCTTCTTCCCCTAAGGGATGACATTGTAGTTCTTAAATGGCAGTGGCAGTGGGAGGATAGGAAGAGTAGTATCCTGGGGGCCAAAAGTGGAGATCAGGGCCAAACTGGACAACAGAACTGTTTCTGGAAACTTATTTCATAATGGAGTCATCTGATGAAGTCAGGACCGAGAGCAGGAACATGAGAAGGGACAGAGGGAGACTGTATAGGTCACTAGTTGGCCACCGAGGTTGGGTTTGAACTACTTTTCTTGTCTCTTAATGCTGGGTTTGCTTCTTGCTTGTCTTAACATGACTATTCTCATTGGTTGCCTCCTGGCCCAACGAATTTTATCTGAGGAGGAGTTATGAGGCCGTATCAATTAACCAATGAGGTACTACATAAAAAAATAATAATTAATTAAAATGGACCCCAGTAAAGCTATCCCCAGGGCTTAGAATTGCCTGTGTGCTAAATACCACTCCTTAATTATAAAAACACAGCTTAAGAATAGGCTGTGCCTGTTTAAATGCACTGTTGCCTGAGCTGATAGGATGTTTTTTTACGGTTCTACCAGGACATTGTGAGCAGATATTGTGCCTGTGTGTTAAAGTTGGGTACACTATTATATTTCTTTAAAATTACCATGCTAAACCCTATAGCTCATAAATCCTACTAGCTCAGGGCAGTCACACTTTACGAGTTTACTCAACAGATAGTATTTGCAATCCTGAGTGTTCATAATGGTTTTGCCTTAACAGAAAAATAACGTTATGTTGTGCCCATGTTTTGCTCTAGAAATAGAAGGAGCGCCTTGGGTTTAGTACTTGCGGATTACCAGATCTGTTCTTAGCATGCTCTGTGACCTTGTCCAATTTGCATTACTTTAGAGTAGCTTTTCTGGAGCCAGGAAGAGTTACCAAAGCAGCAAAAATGGGGCCAAGAACCTTGAAGTAGAGCCGTGAGAAATCCATTTTCTTATAACTGTAAGACATGCAGCCAGAGCAACTTTTCAAGAGACTGTGTGTGTGTGTTGGGGACTCTAGGATAGAAACCCAAACTATCGTAACACTGAAAGGAAAGAGGGGGTGACTTTTAGTTTTCCAAACAACTGTGTACATAATTTTTTTGTGCCTGGTTTACAAACACACTTTGTTCTAAATGTTCTTAGTAAGTAGGTTGTTTGGAAATTTTTTTCTCCTAGAAACAATGTTACATGTGGAATTTAGGTTCCCAGCTACCTTGGGAAAAGCCTATTTAATTCATTGCTGAGCATTAAAAAATGATACTATAGTTTGTTTCTTCATATGAGAAAATGAGTATTAATTTCTAGTTAATAAAATTCTAATTTCCATCGTGTTACAGCCAAAAGATCTAGGCTGGCAATTTGTAAGTAATCTCTTCCTTGACTCTTTATCGGTATATTCAACAGACCAAGAGATTATATATATTATATATACATATAATATGTAGTATATATATATTATATGTAAAATACATAGTATAATACATATGCTATGATATATGTATTATAGTATATAATTATACTATATATAATTATATATACTATATATTATACATACATATAATAAATATATATAGTTATTCTATTAAATAGATAATGTTGGATCACCTGTATTTACCAACTTTTAAAAATCAAGTTATAAACTCATGTTAAATTAATAAAGCATAAATCAAACTGTATAATCAACATTAAGTATGTAGACATCCTTGAGAATTAAGATGCACACAAGGCAAATCTCAGTGTTGCTGTATCCACCCACCAGTGTCACTCATGGTTTTGGAAGGAATAAGATGCTCTCCTGGTCTCCCCCCCTGAGGCCTCTGCTGTGGCCCTCTCTGCACAGGAGAAGGGTGCTTAGCTTGCTGGAAACTTGCTGAGAGTCCACTTTTCTCAAGCACACCTGTGTCCTTTGCTCACCAGATCCCTAATATTGGATGCTGGCGTCTGGCACCCCCTTTGTAGGAGTCACAAAACAATGATCCTTTCCTTCCTACTTCGTCCTCCTTCTCTCCTTCCTACAGCCTTCATCGCCTCTCCTTCCTTTTGGCCTCATTCTGTGGTTAAACCCCAGCATTCAGGTCTCTCAAACGCCTTTACACAGAGTGTGACCCGTCCTGCCTTTAGTGGTGATCAGGAAATCTTCTCTGTTGCCTTTTCCCCAGCTTTATTGAGATAATTGACATATAACATTGTGTACATTTAAGGTGTGCAATGTGTTGATTTGATACACTTATATATTGACAAATGGTTACCACCATAGCATTAGTTAACACCTCCATCACATCACATAATTGCCTTTTTTTTCTTTTTTTTTGGTGGTGAGAACATTTAAGCTCTACTCTCTTGACAGTCCATTGATACACATATATTGAAAAATGATTGTCACCATAGGATTAGCTAACGCCTCCATCGTGTCACATATTTGCCATTTCTTTTCTGTGGTGAGAACATTTAAGCTCTACTCTCTTGGCAATCCATTCCCTTGGTTAATGCCAGGAGCTGGTTTTACCTACAGTCCGGGCAGTTAGCTGGCCCTTCCCCTCACAACAGTCTCCAGAGACCTGGGAGTGGAGACTGTCCTGGTCACTCATGCAGAGAATGGGGGTCGCAGCACAGTAGGGACAGGGAGAGGGGGGATGAGAGACAGTTACTGTGAGATTCTGAGGTTTCTTTTCTTTGGAGGACCTCGTACATTGCCCTGAGTACTTCCCTATCCATTTCTAACTTTGTTCCATGGTGTTGCATGAACACATTCCCTGTAGACCCAAAAGCAGATTCAAAGCTTCTTCCCTACCCTCTGATTTCTGTAAGGTAGAGAGGTGAGAACATTTTCAGAAGGTTTTCATTTAGAGGTATGCTGGCTCCCTGGAGAAGCAAAAAACTCTGATTTGTTGCATTTGTTGACTTCTGTGTTGTAAATATTTCTGCCATAGCTTATTTCAGCATGACGTCAGCTGGCTCTCAGAACCCTTCAAAATTTAACAATTGACTCTAATGAAATCTGTACAAGCTGTCGTCTGTATTCTACTCTTCATATTGCAAACAATGATGTAAAAGAAAAGATACAAGTTTTCCTCTTGTCCTTTGTCCTACACACCCCCATCTCTCTCCTTTTTAAAAATTTTTTATTTTATTTTTATTTCATTATTTGTTTTTTATTGGAGTATAATTGCTGTACAATGTTGTGTTAGTTTCTGCTGTACAGTGAAGTGAATCAGCTATATGTATACGTATATCCCCTCCCTCTTGGACCTCCCTCCCCCGCCATCCCACCCATCTAGGTCTTCACAGAACACCGAGCTGAGCTCCCTGTGCTATACAGAAGGTTCCCACTAGCTATCTATTTTACACATGGTACAGTATTTATGTCAAATCTAATCTCCCAATTCATCCCACCCTCCCCTTCCCCCTCCATGTCCACACATCCATTCTCTACATCTGCCTTTCTATTCCTGCCCTGCAGATAGGTTCATCTGTACCATTTTTCTAGATTCTACATATATGCGTTAATATACGATATTTGTTTTTCTCTTTCTGACTTACTTCACTCTATATGATAGACTCTAGGTCCATCCACATCTCTACAAATGGCCCAATTTCATTTCTTTTTATGGCTGAGTAATATTCCATTAAAATGGAGCTGGAGGAATGAGGCTCCCTGACTTCAGACTATACTACAAAGCTACAGTAATCAAGACAGTATGGTACTGGTACAAAAACAGAAATATAGATCAATGGTACAGGATAGAAAGCCCAGAGATAAACCCACGCACCTATGGTCACCTGATCTACGACAAAAGAGGCAAGAGTATACAATAGAGATAAGACATCCTCTTCAATAAATGGTGCTGGGAAAACTGGACAACTACATGTAAAAGAATGAAATTAGAACACTCCCTAACACCATACACAAAAATAAACTCAAAATGGATTAAAGACTTAAATGTAAGACCAGACACTATAAACTCTTAGAGAAAAACAGGAAAAACACTCTTTGACAAAAATCACAGCAAGATCTTTTATGACCCACCTCCTAGAGTAATTAAAATAAAAACAAAAATAAGTGAATGGGACCTAATTAAACTTAAAAGCTTTTGCACAGCAAAGGAAACCATAAACATCCCTCTCCTTTTTAACTCTGTGAATAGTAGGAAAAAAATGTATACATCCTGGAGTCAGCAGATCTGTTCTGCAGAGGCCCAGATAGTAAACAAATATTTTAGACTTTGCAATCCATGCTTGGTTTTTGTCACGTATTCTTTTTTTTCTTAAACAACCATTTGAAAATGTAAAAACTATCCTTAACTAAAGGGCAGTACGAAAAACAAAACACAAGCTGAGGGTTAGATTGTGCCTCTGGGTCTGCTGACCCCTGGAATAGATGATCAGGGTATGCCTTTGGAAATTTGAACTTTAGAAATTCGAAATTTATAATTTATTAATTTATAATTTAAAATTTCTGTATATAACATAAATCGTGTGATATAAATTATACACATACATATATGTATGTATATATATACATACATTTCAAAGGAAAAGCCCAGACTGAGTGAGGTTATCCTGAGCATTTCACCATAGGAGCCAAGCTTGGGTCTCTGTTGGAAGAATGAGGGCTCTGGGGGTTGGGGTGGGAGGAGGTGAGGACACCGCAAATGGTGATCTCAGTGATGACTAAGGAGAAGCATGGTCTCAGGGCATCGTTTTTCTTCCTTCCTTTTTTAAAAAACAGTTTTATTGATATATAATTTAATGTATTTTAAAATACATCCACTTAAAGTATACAGTTCAGTTTTTTTTGGTGTATTCATAGGATTGTGCAACAGTCGTCACATTCTAATTTTAGAACATTTCCATCTCCCCTAAAAGAAACTCCCATACCTTTACCAGACAATCACCATTCCCTCTCTACCTTCCAGCCCCTGGAAACCACTAACCTACTTTCTGTCTCTATGGATTTACCTATTCTAGACATTTCATATAAATGGAGTCATACAATGTATAGCCTTTGTGAATGGCTTCTTTCATTTAGCATAATGTTTTCAAGGCTCATCCATGTTGTAGCATGTATCGGTACTTCATTTCTTGGTGCATTGTATGGATATACCACATTTTATTTGTCCAGCCATCAGTTGATGGATATCTGGGTTGTTTCCCGTTTTTGGCTAACATGAGTAATACTGTTATGAAAAGTCACATACAAGTCTTTATATGTATATATGTTTTAATTGCTCTTGGGTAGATATCTAGGAGTGGAGTTATTGTGTGATATGATAACTCTTATGTTTAGCATTTTGCCGAACTGCCAAACTGGTTTTCAAAGGGGCTGCATCATTTTACATTCCCACCAGCAGTGTATGAGGGTTCTATTTTCTCCACATCCTCACCAACACTTGTCTCTTTTTTTGATTATAGTCATCCTAATGATGTGAAGTGGTATCTCATCATGGTTTTGATTTTACATTTCCTTATTGACTAATGATATTGAGCATCTTTTCATGTGCTTATTGAGCATTTATATATATTCTTTGGAGAAATATATGTCTATGGAAAAATATTGTCAATTTTTAAATAAAGTCATTTGTCATTTTATTATTGGTTTGTAAGTTGTCTAAATACAAGTACCTTGTCAGATATATGATTTGTAAATATTTTCTCCCTTTATGTGGGTTGTCTTTTCACTTTTCTGATGGTTTAATTTGCAGCACAGAAGTTTTGACATTTTGAGGAAGTATAATTTATCTGTTTTTTCTTTCATCACTTGTGCAACAAATTCAAATTCATTAAGATTTATTCTTATGTTTTCTTCTAAGTGTTTTGTAATTTTAGCTCTTGCTTAATTTAGGTCTAATCCATTTTGAGTTAATTTTTGTGCATAGTGTGAGGAAGGTGTCCAATTTTATTCTTTTGTATGTGGATATTCAATTGTTCCAGCATCATTTGTTGAAAAAGGTTGAATTATCTTGGCACCCTTGCTGAAATTAATTGACTATAATGTGGAATTTATTTCCTGACTCTCAATTTTATTACATTGATCTATCAAAATGTCTATTCTTATGGCAGTACTGCATTGCCTTGACTACTGTGGCTTTGTAGTAAGTTTTTAAATTGGAAAGTGTGAGTCCTCTAGTTTGGTTCTTATTTGTTGAGGTTGTTTTGGCTATCTGGCTCCCTTAAATTTCCATATTAATTTTAGGATTTGTTTGTCTAATTCTGCTAAAAAAATCCAGCTGGGATTTTGGTAGGAATTGTCTTAAATCTGTCGATCAATTTAGAGAGTAATGCCATCTTAACAATATTAATTCTTCTGATACATGAACATGCCATGGCTGTCTATTTATTGAGGTCTTCCTTAATATTTTCAACAATGTTTTGTAATTTTAAGGGTATAAGTGTTGCACATATTCTTAAAAATTATTCTTTAGTATTTCTTCCTTTTCAATCTGGGTGCTTGCTTGCTTCCTTCCTATTTGCTCTGTCTAGAACCTGTAGTTCAAGGTTAAATTGAAGGGATGAGAGTAGGCATCCTTGTCTTGTCCTTGATCTTAGGGGGAAAGTATTCAGTCTTTCACCATCAAGTATAATGTTAACTGTGAGTTTTTCGAAGGTGCCTTTGATCAGGTTGAGGAAGTTCTGTTTCCATTCCTGGTTGTTGAGTGTTTTTATCATAAAATGGTATTGGATTTTATGAAGCACTTTTTCCATGTCTCTTGTGCTATCACTCATTATTTCTGCTCTTTCCATTTTAGCTCTTTACTTTTATGAAACTCAAAGTGGAGATGAGAGGGAAATGGAGTAGAGTGAGGGAAGAAAAAATGGTTTTAGGCTGGTCATGGGGAGAAGGAAGGGAGTAAGAGGGCAACAAGATTAAGTTGAACAGTAGAAAAAGAAGGATGGGGATGGGAGAAACATGAGCACACATTTGGTCCCATCCCCTAATTTTCTAGTGGACACACAGGCCCAGCAACACGGGATGACTTCCTTCTAACGTAGCCTGAGACGTCAGGGCCAGTACGCAAGGCAGACCTGCCCACCTCCCTTTTGGGTGCTCTTTCCACTGGTCAGTACTATCCCTCAAGCTGAGCTCTAAAGGATAAGGAGTTTCTGGTCAAGTAAAGAATGAGGGGAAGGAGGTTTCAGGTAGAGGACGCCTGATATACAGAGACCTTGGGGTAGGAGAGAGCTTGTTTGGAGGCTTCAAAGATGGCAGCTCTGGTTGGAGCCCTGAGTGAGAAGACAATGAGAACTGAGGTGGAAGAGTTGGGTGGGGCTTCATCACAGAGTCCTGGGGGCTGGCAAGGAGTGTGGATTTATTCCAAATGCAGTGTGAACAGTTTTCAGGAGGGGAGCAACTCAAAAAGATTTGTGTATTACGAAGATGGCGTGCTACTTTTGGAGAGATTAAGTGGGGTCGAGGTGGAGCGTCCAGGTGTGACTCTGCAGAGCTGAGATGGGTGAGGAGACGCAGACAGACTAGAGATTTGGTTTGGAGTTAGAATCGACAGGACTTGCAGATGTGACCTTTAAGGCATTGGTGGGAATTCCAAGAGGAAGTTGGGTGTGTTTAGACTAGAGAAGAAGGGTCATGTGGATCCCCTCCAAGGGAGATGGGTTATTCTGGAAACAGATGTATTGAGAAGTGCAAAGTTTTGGGTTAAGGTGTTCATGACTTGTTCTCCAGGTGTTTTGACCAGATGCTGCCTCACCCACCAGTAGTGGGTGAAAATTCATGGAGAAAAAGCAACTTCCTTCCACCTGAAATGCCCTTTCTTCTTTCCTGATGGACATGTGCTTACCTATTCTTCAAAGCAGGTCTCAAATATTACCTCTTCTGTGAAACTTATTATGTCTCTCTAGCCCTTATTACTAGATAGCCCTTATTCTGCCTCAAGTGCTGTCATATCTCTGTTTAGCACATGGTGATATGAGGCTGTGCTGCCTCTTGCTGGGAGCTCTCTGGGCAGAATTCCTGACCCCTCCTCTGGCTTCTCGTGACCTCTGTTATAGCTCTTTTTATATTGTGCAAAGAGTGAATTGAATGTTTTTCTTCTCTGGTAGAGTGAGCAAATTGAAGGCAGGGTCCGTGTGTTGTTTATTTTCATATCCCCAGTGTTGAGTACATGATAGATGCAGAATGAGTGAATGAAGGTATGAATGAACGTGAGTGAACGAATGGATGGCTGAAGGACTAAGAAAATGAAGTTGCAGGAGTGGGATGAGGCTTTCTGTCACCTTATGCAGGCAGCATTTTTCTAGGCCAGAGACTCTCCGAGCTGCATTATAATTCAGGCCAGTGTAATTTCTAGCTTTGCCATCATACGATTTTGAAATTTCCATTAATCCTTCGATGTGTTCTAATCAAATAATGCTATTCTCAGTTTAAAAGATGATGAAGCTCCTGCACTGGCAGGTATTATGCTCTTTAAACACAGTTGCTCTGCTGTCACCAAGGACATTTCTGCATCTGATATTGATTTAAATACTCACTTATGAATGTGATGAAGACGGCTTTATTTATAGCTAATGAGGATTGTATTGGCTGAAGAAATCGGCGGTGTGAACAGTATGGTGTATGCTTTTTAATCCAATGTGAATGAGTAGAGTAGCTTCCTTGATGAGCATTCACAAGGCTTTTCATTCTGTGCTGATGTGAAGTTGAAAAATATTGGGTGCTATGATTTTACTGTGTTTTAGTGTCAAGTGGTAAGGGTATTTTTTTTTTAACATCTTTATTGTAGTATAATTGCTTTACAATGGTGTGTTAGTTTCTGCTGTATAACAAAGTGAATCAGTTATACATATACATATGTCCCCATATCTCCTCCCTCTTGCGTCTCCCTCCCGCCCTCCCTATCCCACCCCCTAGGTGGACACAAAGCACCGAGCTGATCTCCCTGTGCTATGCGGCTGCTTCCCACTAGCTATCTATTTTACATTTGGTAGTGTATATATGTCCATGCCACTCTCTCACTTTGTCCCAGCTTACCCTTCCCCCTCCCCGTGTCCTCAAGTCCATTCTCTACGTCTGCGTCTTTATTCCTGTCCTGCCCTTAGATTCTTCAGAACCACTTTTTTTTTTTTTCAGATTCCATATATATGTGTTAGCATAAGGTATTTGTTTTTCTCTTTCTGACTTACTTTACTTTGCATGACAGTCTCTAGGTCCATCCACCTCACTACAAATAACTCAATTGGTGAGGGTATTTCTGAAAAATTCTTTATATTTTGCAGGTGATTCAAGTTACATTGAACTTTTGCTCAAATATAGATTTACGCAGGTGTGCCTTGATTTTGAAAAATTTTTGTATAAAATTCGAATTGCATAATATATACAGTGCAAAGTCTGTTACAAAAGAACCGTCAGGTAGTTCATCAAATGTCTATGGAGTGGGTATATTGAGTCTAGGGGACCAGGTCACCATCTACCCTTCTCATTCTCAAAGCTTCTGATCAATAAAGCAAACCAGCCAAGCAAGATTGCCAGCCTGATGGAAAATATAAATAGTGATTTTGCTTGTCTGTAGAATCCTCAATGCAGAGGTTTGTGAAATCTGTATTAGAATATATGCTTTAGGCTTATCCAGAGTGGGACTTTTTACTCCTACTCTTTATTTAGAATTGGACCCCACAAGCTCAGGTGTGCTTGCAGAGGGAGAGAGGGCCCAGCTCTTCAGACAGACTCCAAGACCACTTGCTTGAATATGGATGAGGCTGGCAGGCTGCTTCCAGAAAGAAAGTGTCGTAAGTGGAATAATGGCCACCTCACCCCCAAAACTGTCTACATCCTAATTCCCCAAAACTGTGAATATTTTAACTTACAGGGCAAAAGGGACTTTGTGGCTTTGATTGTGTTAAGGATCTTGAGATGGGGAGATTATCTTGGGTTTTATTATTATCTTGGGTATTATTCTCTGGGTGGACACAATATAATCATGATGGTCTTCATATGAGTGAGGCAAGAGGGTCACAGAAGGAGATGTGACGACAGAAGCAGAGGTTGAAGTGATGTAGGGCCACGCACCAAGGAATGTGGACAGTCTACAGAGGTTGGAAAAGGCAAGGAAATTGATTTTCCTTCCCCTAGAGCCTCCAGAAGGATTGCAGCCCTGCTGACAGTTTGATTTTGACCCAGTGAGACTTCTGACCGACAGAACTCTTAAGATAACAAAGTTGTGCTGCTTTAAGCCACTCCGTCTGTGATTTTTGTTACAGCAGCCCTTAGAAACGAATACAGAAGGTTTGGGGACCTGCTCAGATGTGTTTACCAGAAGGGAACAAGAAACAAAGGACAGCCCCCTGGGTCCCATCCCAGAAAGTGAAAGATGAAGTAACCCTGCCCGCTAGTAAGCCATTGTCCAGTTAATGGCAAACTTCAGCAGATCAAACCAACTCCTCCCCTCTTTTGGGAAAGAGTGAGTGAGGGAAAACAGAAACTAATTAAAGTGTTTCAGTGGGAAGAAGTTTAACTCCGAGAATTCGAGACTTACACAGCCATGGCAAGATGGGAGAGCCAAGCACACGGTGACCACTCTTAAGAAATCCGGAAGCAGAAGTCTCAGAAGGGTGCCATTCTATAGGGCATTCCTCCGTCCTGCTGTCTGCCTGCAGTCACCACCAAGAAAAAAATAACTTTCTGCCCATTTCCTGAGTTGTTTAACAGATGTGAAACCTGCCGCCGCCAAATGGCAGATGTTAAGTACTTGATGACCATGGGCACCCAGCCCCCCAGGGCTCCTGGAGCCTAAGGACTGATAACGTTAGCCCCTGTGACACCGCCCTGTTCCTCACCATCAGCCAGTCAGAGAACTGTGCGCGAGCTGATCACAGACCTTGCGACCCCCCTCCTCCCTCACCTGGCTTTTAAAAATGCTTTGTGGAAACAGTTCGGGGAGCTCGGGGGTTTTATTAGAGCATGAACCACCGCGTCTCCTTGCATGGCCCTGCAATAAACTTTTCTCTGCTCCAAAAAAAGGCAAAAACAAAACCCAAAACTTTCACCTTCCAAATCTCATCGGAGGCCCTCTCAATGATAGACTCTCAGAGGGACCCTGCAGGCAAGGGAGAAAGCTAGTTTCTAGACTCCTCCGAAGCTCCAGGGTGAAGTATACAGGGTATCAAAAATATCTGGCACAGAGGGTGAAGAGGAAACGATGACAGAAGTTTGCTTCTCTCTAGTTTGAGGGAGGAACACGGGGAGAGGAACATAAACATTCCTCCCTACAACCCCCAGTCCCTTTGTTCTCTTGACCTTGGGGCTGTAGCCACCATTATGGGCCCAGTCAGTGGACATACTGGCAGACTCTTTAAGTCACTGCACAGTTGTGCAGTGAACTTGGTACTCAAGAGGTTGGAGATGGATGTGGAATTGAATATTAATGGATAAATTTAAAATGATTGTGTTATTACTTAACTACAATTTACCAGGTATCTATTTTGAACCTACATTATTTCAAGGACATTTGTCTTTGAAGCTTTTAACAAATAATTTAAGCGAAATTAATATTCATTGCAAATGTCAGAAGCAGTTGAATTTTATTTTCATAGGGCCTTTGAACTTTATGTTTACTGGGAGAGATAAAATGTTATCATGCAATGATTTCTACTTTTTAAAATTTGATAAGTTGCTCAGGTAACTGTTATCTAATTATTAATAGTTGTAAATACCATTTAATTAAATAATGCAGGAATAAACTCAGCCAGCATGCCTTATTTCTTTTGCTCTCAATCGAGTGTTTTTAGAAGATTTGCATGTCACCTATTAGTTCAATCTTTAATTGCCTCTTAAGAGTATAGAATTGCTTATGTTCCGCCAAAAGCAGCAAAGAGGATGAATTGGTTAGGGTGGAATGTAGTAGCCAGATATTTGGTTCTGTATGTGATCTCAGAGGATGAAGGTGGGGAACAGCCAAAGTTAACACCAGGGGGTCAGTAGGAATGTGTATAAATTGAGTGGAGAGGGAGCCAAGTAAAGCCAAGGTTTCTAACCATGAACTAACCGTTTGGAAAATTGCAAGGGAGGGATGTGTCATGGATTAATTGAGGTAGCAGGAGTTAGGAGGGCAGGGAGCAAGTTGCTAGAGCATCACTGAATGTTTGAACAGCTTGACGCTGTCATACTTTGAGGTGCGTTTACCTGCTCAGGTACCCGGGGTGGCTCTTGCAAGCCCATCTAGCACATGTTCTGGTCTGTAAACCTGTGTTCATTTGGCTCTTTGCATTATTTCTCCATTTCTAAGACCTCAAGGCCCATATCAAGAGCTATTGGTTGCCGTTTACAGTCACTAATGGTTTCAGTGTTATTTTATCATTTGAGATTTTGTTTTTGTACTTGCAACAGATTAGTGTGACTCCTACCCAGGCAGACTATCATTGAACAGACATAGGTCTAAATACTGTTCTTCTCTAAAAATGCATCAGTCAGCAAACATTTTAAAAGTCCTTTGCATGTTTACCAGCCTCATAGGAATGACGGTGCCAATAGTAGTGACCATTGTGCAAATCATGTTTTCAGTTAATATGGAAGTTTTGCTCTAATGTAGTCCCTTTTTTTTTTCTTTTTTCTTTTTTTTTCTTTTTGGCTGCGCTGCACAGCTTGCTGGGATCTTAGTTCCCCCGACCAGGGATTGCAGTGAAAGCGCTGAGTCTTAACCTCTGGAGTGCCAGGGAATTCCCTATATAGTTCCATTTTTAAGGTTCTGCCTAATTTCTCTGTCTAGAAACCTGTGTTGATTTGCATGCTGAATGCTGATATTATTATCATTATCCTTGTTATCAGTAGTAGTTATTCTTTCACAAGACACCCACTAAAACTTTTTAGTGTCTCTAATAAAGTTTAGCTTTAATTCTTACTGGAATATGTGATGTGATTCTGGACTTGAAAGCATTCTAAAAATTAGTCAATTTAGTTTACTCTATTCCCCAGCAAAATTAATGCTTCATGATCTCCTATTTCTTGGTACCTCTAGGCAATTTTATTTATATCCTTGACTTCAAACCTACTCTCAAATCTGTTCAGCTCAGAACTCCCTTCTAAATGCAGACTTGTATCTATGCTGATTGTTAGGTACCCCACCCAGCTGTTTCATAGGCACCTCACACTTAATCCGTACCGATCTGAAATCATCATCCCTCCAGATCTGCACTCTTTCAGATCTGCTCCCCTTTCTATATTTCCTTACTCAAGAGATTGTCCCAGTCGGCTATCTAAACTTTTCTTCGATTTCTTCTTTAACTTCACCTCCATATGCAATTCGTTGCGAAGACCTGTCAATTCAGGCTTGGGTGGTTCCTCTTACCCCAAGCTACCTTTTTTTTCCTTATGCTCCCTTAGCACTAGGTACCCACTTTGATTATAACAGTTATTTTATTGTATTACAGCTGCTATTTGCATGACTGTCTCTCCCTTTTGATGGTGGAGGAGAGAGACTTCATTTTATCCCTTTGGTGGCTAGCCCCAAATTTGTTAAGTCAGTGAAGTGAGTGAAAGAGTAACTAAATTGGATGAAAGTACTGTGACCAGATTTTGTCCATATTATGTCCTAAATAATTTATTTTATTGAGCCTGCTATTCCTATTTTCTCTTTTTTTTTGGTTCGGGGAGGTGAGCTCCATGTCGTCTTACTCTGCCATCTTGATCCCCGTCTTATAGGTCCCCAAATTTCTTGGTAGAGTTACTACTAAAGGATATATTTTTTGAACTTGGCTCTATTTCCAGAATAATTAACCACTGTTTGAAAATGTTCATTTGAAAAATATGTCTTAGATTCTAATTTTGTTCATTTTTTAAATTCTGTGGCTCAGAAGCTTTTAAAATTTTAGTTTTAAAAAAACATTGATAATTTCTTAACAAGGAGATTCCTTTTTTATCTTACTTCCTCTTTACTATTGAGTATTATGTGACCAAATGATAAAAGTTGTATCAATTTTAGAGTCTCTTCAGTGTAGCTTATAAGAGTTCACCTTTAGTATTTTGTGACTCACAATGTGAAGTTTCAAATATATACCAGAGAGATTTAAAATGAGCATTAAGCATATGACTAACATGTAACTTTGGGAATTTCAGTGTCAAAACATGTATATTCACTTTGTCTCATCTACAAATATTATCTTCTTGAAAATAAGGTAGAACTGATTCTAAAGAAAGTAGTCACATTACCCAAATTTTAACAATTAAACTTGCCTGTGAAAGAAAAAGGCAAAGCTTATATGACACTTTAACTTTTACAACACTTCATTTAAAGGATAAATGTCATTACTCAGTCTGCCAAAATGACCTCTGAAAGTCATGATCTTTAAAAAAGAAAGGGTTTTGTTTCAAAGGGGAACACTTTGCCCCAATTTGCAAGTTAATTGTTGTATTTTTGCCTTAACAGTGATGAGAAAGCAGAAACTGTGACACAAATGATATAAATGTATGTTTCAATTTTGAAAGACATTATTGTTCTTTTTATGCCTTAAATAAGCTTTTATGGAAGCATTCTGACTAATGCTGTATATAGCAAACTTATGCTCATATTTCCATTAGATGAGGATATGTCATTAAAATATACGAACATAATAGACTCTGTGCACACAAAATGAAACAAAATATGCTCAGGGCATTTGGAAACCTTCTCCTTGTGAAGTAAATGAGCAATACCTTTCTTTAAATCCATCTGAAACAAAACTCTGATTTACAATATAAGGCTTAGTTTTGGATCATTGAATCCCTTTGGTATTGGATTCTTATGCACACATTTTGTAGTAGTTCTAAATAGGTAAACTCATCATCCTTTTGTGCTAAGCACCCCCTGTGCTAAATCAATGCAATATGTAAAAATTTTGGATTATAAATTATAAATTAAGGCATTAATTCAATATATACAGTTAAATTCTCCTTCAATATTAAAACCTCCCGCCTAGTTTGCCCCTTCTCTTCACAACCTGACTTTCTGGAAGAGTTCTCTGCACTCTTTATCTTTACTTCTTCACCTTATTTTCACCTCTAGGTTGGTGAACTTAAAATGCTTCTTGGTATTAAGAAATACTTAGTTATCCCTGTGCTAGTGCATTTTAAAATGAAATAGTTTGAATTATGCATATACAAATGTTTGTTCTAAATTAAGCTCACAGGAGGACACAATAGCCAATAAGAGCTGATTTTTATTGAGCATTTACTATGGTCCAGGCCATGTGCTAAACTCTTTACATGAATTATGGTAAGTTATGCTCCACAACCACGTGAGGAGGTAAGAATTTTGTCCACTGATAACTAAGCGAAATGAGGCACAGTAAGTTGTGCCCATGCTCTCAAGCATGATAATACAGGTCACCCTAAGATCACCCCAACCTACTGAATAATTAGAAATTGCTGGAAATGTGCCAATTAAGGTTAGAGTCCTAGAATCAGAAGTCCACTTGGGAGTGGAATGGCTAGGGAGGCTGATTTCTTTATTGTTACATTGCATTGTTCCTAATAGATTATAAGTCAGAGCAAAGAAGATATGTACAATGAGAGTAGAAATAGGGATAAGAAAAAAAATGAATTTATGATGAGATCAGTATACAAAATGTATGCTACAAGATCCTCTACCCTTGGAGATGTGGATCAGAAAATCGGGCTCTGAACTCACTTGCAGCCAATGCAAAGGTAAACATGTCATCAGTGATGTCATTCACCGTGTCTACAATCTGAAAACAGAGCAGTTCTTCAGGAAAAGTGCAGTTACCCTGATAACGAGACCCAGACCCTCATAGCAATGATCACAGAGAATTACATATAAATCCCCTTAAAATATGTGTATCTTTCCAAAAAGTTTTTCATATGGGTTTTCTGGCTTTCTGGACCTGTGTTTTAGTGTCCAAAGCCATTATGATCAGGCTTTCCTATTGGTTATCCTAAGTCCTCTTTCTTTCCATTTTAGCCTACTAGTGAATAATTCAGTAGGGGCAGAGTAAATGTGAGTTTTCTCTTCCTCCCCACCTTATATACTCAGTACAAATTGTGGTGCCAGTAGTTAAAATCAGTGACTGCCTTTGACATGGCCTTTCATGTATTAAATATCTTAGTCCTTATAAGAATAGTTTCATTTCTCATTTTTCTTTTTCAAACTATTTAAACGTGGTTTACAGGATAGCAGAAATATTCTGAAGAGTCACTTGTTTATAAGCAAGTTTTGCATCACGGGGAAATGTTCTATGATTCAGGATTTGTCCCAAGGTTTTTTCCATGTTTAAATAATTTTTTGTTTGCTTTGTTATTCATCACAAGCTTAAAATAGTTTTAAAATTGCATTATTTTTTAGTTACTGATAAATCCTTTATCTGGGGAGAAGAGTATGTGGATGGAGAAACATCAAGACTGGTCTGATGTGAAATAAATTTACAGAGATGGAAAGTTCCTATCTATACCTTTTTTTTTTTTTTAAACCAGGAGCCATATTACTTGGAGAGAGAGATACAGAAAGAGAGAGAGGGAAGGATGGAAAGAAAGAAAGCAAAATACAAACATAATTAAAGACAAGGATTTCCTCCCCTTCAAGAAACTTATTTAGTTAGATAGAATGTGCATGCAAAATAGGTGTTTATGTTTGATGGTTCCTCAAAAAATTGAACATAGAATTACCATATGACCCTGTAGTTCCACTCCTAGGTATATACCCAAAAGAATTGAAAACAGGTGTTCAAACAAATATATGTACACACATTCATAGCAGTATTATTTACAATAGGCCAAAGGTGGAAACAACCCAAATGTCCATCAGTGGATGCATGGATACACAATCGTGGTATATATATACCATAGAATGTTATTCAGCCATAATTAGGAGTGCGGTAGTGATGCGTGCTACAACATGGATGAACCTCCAAAACACATTATGGTGCGTGAAAGAAGCCAGACCCCAAAGGTTACATATTATGTGTTTCCATTTCAATGAAATATTCAGAATAGGTAAATCCATAGCGACCAAATGCAGGTTGGTGGTTGCTAGGGACCAGGGGGAAGGATGAAGGGAGAGCAACTGTGTAATGGGTAGGAGTGATGGGATGATGGAAATGTTTTGCAACTAGATAGAGGTGATGGTTGCACACCATTGTAAATGTACTGAATGCCAATAAATCATTCACTTTAAAATGGTTAACTTACGCTATGTGAATTTCACCTCAATAAATTAGGAAATAGCCATATTTACATATTATGTGGGAATAAGGAAATACATACATGCCAGATTAAACAGTCAAAAAATTCAGATGTGTTTGCCTCCAGGACAGAGGAATGGGGGTTTGTGGAGAGGTTGGACAGTGTCATAGTATTTTTGTATTAAACTTTGCAATAGCATTTAACTTGCTAAACTATGTGTGTCTCTTGATGAAATTAATTTAAAAATTTTAAAAAGTGTTCGCTTACCAAGATTTTATAATAATATACAGTAAATAATAATGAAATATCTAAATCCTGGAGAAGTTAAAAAAAATTTTTTTTATTGAAATGTAGTTGATTTACAATGTTGTGTTAGTTTAAATCCTGGAGAAATATTGAGTAAAAACCCTTTAGAATATTGAGGGTTATTTAAAGAAATCTCTTTGTGGAAATGAGCTTTGAGCTGGACTTCGAGGCTGAGGTGACTAGATTAATGAAATGAATTGGCGGGGGCGGGCGGGGGACAATGGAGACATGCAGAGGGACTGAGCTGAAGTACTGGAGCATCGTAGAAAGAACTTACTCAAAGATGTATGTGGAGGTACCAGGAATTCAAAAGTTGGTTACTTCCTCTCTATTTTGTTTTTCACTTGCTCTAAACACTTCCTTTGCTTTCAATTTTCTGTTTGGTTAAATAAAGAAAGAATATTGGAATCTCACAGCTACATCTTGGAACTACTATAAGAATATTCTGTTCTGGGGTAGGAAAATCCCTCCTAAATTTCATAGATAAAAATTCAGTGTAAGTATATTAACTACTTTAAGCCTAGAATTATTCCACGAACATGCACAGGACATCCATATAGAAATGGCTCATGTTCTCTAAGGGATAAAAAATCTGTGAGTCTAGGTTTTGCTTAGAAAATTAAAATGAAAGGTATGAATCCGACTGACACCTTTTTAATGTATCGAAGACCCTAAGAATATTTTTGGATTCAGGGCTTAGCTTCTATGCACCCAATTTTGTATAGGCTTTTGTCATCTTTAAGTACTGTTTTTCTAGGCCCACTAAAAAATCATTTTTAGAATGAAATATGTGGGACCTTTGTAAAACACCTGGGAAATTAGCCAGTTTCCCCGAGAGAGTGCCCTTGAAAAGTCAGGTGGAATTTCCAAAGTGACTCTGGGAATTCCAAATTGCCATCATCCCATTCTGACCACTCTGCCCAAAAAGGGCAACCACTAGGCAAATTGGAAAGTGGGTTAGAGCTTCCTGTCCCCAGGATTATTTTAATTTAATATCTTAGAGCTGTCACCTTTCACCCGACTGGCTCTGACAAACCCCATGCATTGCACAGCATGTGGGTAAAATAATAGGTAAAGCATTATCATTTGTAGGAGTCAGGGTTACTGTTATAAATAACATCTTTTATTCCTTTTTTAAAAAACATGTGATGAACTACTGCTATTGCTTTCACTGCTGGTGTAGGCTATTCCTTTTCAATGTGTATAAAAGTATAAGTAAATAAATAATCCATGTTCTTGGTTACCTAAACCAGTTCAAACTAACAGAGGTAATTAAAAATGTTCTCTGAGTAGGTTTACCTTCGATATAAATAAGTTGTTCAAATTTTCCAGAAAAATTTCCCTCATTTAGAAATTAGACTACTTGCCTTCTGAGACAATATAAGAAATTAGCATAAACCCACCTGTTGGAATTTAAAAGAAATCAACCCTAGCACATGTAATGGGTGCTTCTAATAAAATTTTGAAATTTTGCTTTTCCATGAAATCAGGCACAGAAGGTTTCCTATATTTTGTCTTCTTTTATTATTCTTGTTTCTATTCAGATTTACCTTTTATGCTTTAAAAATATTTTGCTGTTGCAACCCAAGTTCCGGTGAACAGAGGAATGGATAAATAAAATGTGTGTGTGTGTGTGTGTGTGTGTGTGTGTATACACACACACACACAAACATATATACATATATATATGCAACGGAATATTATTCAGTTTTTAAAAAGAAGGAAATTCTGGTACATACTACGACATGCATGAACCTTGAGGACATTGTGCTAAGGTGAAAGATGCCAGTTACAAAAAAAGCAAATACTGTGTGATTCCACTTATGTGAGGTACTTAAAGTAGTCAAATTCATATGGACAGAAGCAGAATGGTGGATGCCAGGGGCTGGGGGGTAGGGGGAGTGGGGAGTTAGTGTTCAATGGGCACAGAATTTCAGATGGGAAAGATGAAAATTCTGGAGATGGTTGGTGGTAGTGGTTGCATAACAATGTGAATGTACTTAATGCCACGGAACTGTACACTTAAAAATGGTTAAAGTCGGAAATTTTATATGTATTTTACAATTAAAATTGTATATATATGTGTGTGTGTGTATGTGTGTGTGTATATATATATATGCATATGTAAATGGTGTTAGCACTTTTCCATGAAGCCTATCATTAGCTCTTGGATTAGAATAACTGTTCATTGTCATGCTAAAGAAAAAAATTTTGCCAGTATTTTAAAAATTATTTTAAAATTCAAATAATTCTGGATAAAAATATTTTCTAGATGTATCTACGTTCTTAAATATAGTCTATTTATAGTCTTGGTTTTCATGGTGAGCCATCCTTTGGAGTAACAGACCGCAAGTGATGCAATATGCTTTAGCTCTGTTTTCTCGTTAAATCCTCACAATTATTAATGAGGAAACTGAGGCTCAAAGAAATTAAGTGCCTTACTCCAAATCACCCCATGCCAAAGCTGGGACTTGAGCTTAGTCTGTGTAATAAGAAGCTTTGGACTGACTGCAGGTAACAGAAATCCCAATGGAAATTGGCTTCCACAAGGAGATAATAAAATTCATATACTCCAGTTCCTAATGGGCAGGGTTTGGGTCTTGAATCTTGGGTCTAGGTGTTCCTCTGTTCCTCCCTTAATTCTGCCCTATACAGTGTGTTGGCCCCATTCTCAGACTGGTGGCAAGTGGTGAAAGGAATTCTTGACTGTCACCAGACAGCCCTTCAGTAGACTTCAGCACACACCTCCTTGGCCTGGGTTGGTTCACATGCCCATTCTTAGACTCGCCAGCAGAAAATGATGAACTTAAATTATAATTTGGGGTCAGGTGGCTGGTGTTAGCCTGTCTGATTCTCATGTCCCATGCCACTTTCTTAGGGCTTTTAATGTTTTCAATCTGCTTCCGCACTGAATGGCCCTATGCTTCTGTGCTTCCTGCATGATTGTATCTGGCTTATTACAGTTTCTAACCCTAGCTGACCCTGTAGACTGCTACTTCCAGTTTCTGTTAGTGTGTTTCCTCCCAGCAGTATGCCCATTCCTCCTCGGATTATTTGATTATCAGCTTCCTAGCTGCTGTGACCTGGGGAAATGAAAAAATATTACTTTATTAGGCTTTTATATAAAAATTTAAAGAGAGACTAATGGTAATGGCATGGTGGTCTCTCCTAAGGGAAAAAAGAATGCATGAGCTTTAATGCGTGCAACTTGTATCATCACTTTTTGTTGTTCAGATTTGTTTTTGCACATTTACTGCTTCTCAAGTTTCTCAATTGTTGAGACTGGCTTATGAGTAACTTCTAGTGGTGAATATTTGAAGTTATACAGAAGACTATATCATACTTTTATGTTTTTCAAAACTATTATGAAATTAGCAGAATTAGAATTTTTAGCGTTCCTAAGATGCTATCCAAGCTATTTTTCACAGTGATACTTGATTTATCAATAGTGGAAGATAAGGTCAGAAGGTGGAAAGGGAGCTAATTGTGGAAGATTTCTATTGCCAGTCTGGATAACCTAGCAGATTCTCTCAAATTTTATCCCTAAGTATCCCTAAAGGTTGAAGAGAATGAAGGCATAATCCCATAACTTGTGTGGTTATTAGCCCTAAATGGTTCCAAAAAGCCCATCAAAGCTTTTGTGTTGCGATTTAAAACTTTATGTAAATTTTGTATTCCCCACCATAATGTGTGTAATTATTTGTAATATGAGTTATGCTTTGATTGCTTGTCATGGAGTTAATTGATGCACCAGGAAGATATGCCATATTTATCTGATGACTTTTGCCTTCAGTCTGTTCCACACCCAGGAGGGCTTGCATATCTGACCATAACCTTGTGCATGTGAAGCTCTCCAAGTTCATTCTTCTTGAAGCCATTGGGTCTGCCTCAGTTCTATACCATGGGAGCCTCCGTACACCCAGTATTTTACAAAAGTCTTTCTTCCGCAGTGCTGCTGACCTCACAGGTTTCCTTCACTCTTAGGTCTTCAACTATACCGCTTCTATGTTTCTGGCATTTTTCTTCCTTTCAAAACTGAATTTGGACTCTTGCTATCCTGCCATCAGCACCCTGGTTCATCCTATTCCATGGAGTGAGACTGAAAACTGATGATTTGTTTTAAAATTTATTTTTAAAATTTATTTTATTGAAGCACTGTTGATTTACAATGTTGTGTTAGTTTCTGGTGTACAGCAAAGTGATCCAGTTATACATATATATAATAGTTTGTATCTGCTTATCCCAAACTCCCACTCCATCCCTCCTTCACCACCCCACCCTTGGCAACCACAAGTCTGTTCTCTATGTCTGTGAGTCTGTTTCTGTTTCATAGATAAGTTCATTTGTGTCATATTTTAGATTCCACATATAAGTGATATCATATGGTATTTGTCTTTCTCTTTCTGACTTACTTCACTTAGTACCAATATGATAATCTCTAGGTCCATCCATGTTGCTGCAAATGACATTATTTCATTCTTTTTTATGGTTGAGGAGTATTCCGTTGTATATATAAATGACATCTTCCTTATCCATTCGTCTGTCGATGGACTTTTAGGTTGTTTCCATGTCTTGGCTATTGTAAATAGTGCTGCTATGAACATAGGGGTGCATGTATCTTTTCAAATTATGGTTTTGTCTGGGTGTATGCCCAGGAGTGGGATTGCTGGATCATATGGCAACTCTATTTTTAGTTTTCTGAGGAGCCTCTAGTGTGACTGATACTCTAGTCTTTGTGGAAACTTGCCCTGAGAGTGGTCTGTGAAAAGGGTTTAAGTGGAGAACCACAGAGTTAAGGACACCCATTAAAGGCACATAGAAAGCCATTTTGGCAGGAAGGCTGGCACGATTTGATGTTCAAGGTAAAGACTACAGAAACCATGAACTAGGTCTTGAATTCTACCTCTTTCCCTCTTTAGATTAAAGACTGTTACATGGGTGAAATGTTGATTCATGTGACGTGTTTACGTATTTTCCCACGTTTAACTTTTTGATTGCAATCATGTTTGGGATCTATGTGAATAAGACATAATTAAATATAGCACAGCAAAGGAACTAGTTGTCCCCACCACCAGTTTCTTCCAAGTAGAGTAAAAGCAGAACACTGTAGTCAATGGAATAATTAACGTCCACCACTAATTAGAGTGAATTCTTTGGTTCGGAACAATAAATGTTATTCTGCTTACATACAGGGTTTGTTTATTCATTGAACTTTTGACTTATGGAAACTAGCATTTTACTGTAATAAACAGTTGGTTACATCTGTTATAAATTGAATGCAATTGGTTTTTCCAAGACTAGTGTTCCAGCTCTAAACCAAAATTAAAAGCAGCTGTCTGCTAATAGATAAGCACACCAACTCCCTACCTTTATGTCCTGTTGTTTAAAAATGTCTGTACCTCAAAAGTGAAGTTCAAATTGATGCAATTTCTCATTTGAAAAATGTGCTTTAGGATTTGGTGTTCTTTTCTCCAAAAAAAAAAAAAATGAACCAATCTGTGTGGGGAGAAAATGTTGTTTTGCAATTTTTTTCTTCATATTGTCCTTTTATTTGAATTCAGGGAAATATTTCTCTAGTAATTTTATCCACAGTTTCAGCTAAATTTAGCTTTCTCTCTTTTTAAATTCTTCTGGGGTTTTAAATTCACTTTATTTTTTTTCATGTTGCTTGCTTTTCTTTAGTACCAACCTGGGTAGTGTTCCTAGGACTTTGGGGGAAGGGAAAACTAATTTGTTTGGAAAAGGTAAGCTTAATATTCGGGCATTAGTTTTTCATTTTCCTGTTGACTTCCTTAAGTTATAAAAGAAATATAATTCACGTGATAATGTTGGCATATAGAGAAAAGTAAAGAGTTACTTGTAGTCTTATCAACACAACAAAGCTGCTATTATAATTTTGGAGTACAGTTGTCCCTCGGTATCCCTGTGGGATTAGTTCCAGGACCCCCCCCCCTCCCCCGCCAGCTCTCCTATGCTCATACGAAACTCTGCTGATGCTCAGATCCCTAAAATGCATGGTACCATTGGTCCTCTGTATCCTTGGTTTCACTTCCATGGATTCAACCAACCAGATCAGCAAAATTCAGTTGTTGGTTATGGGGGGCCGCTGTATTTAATTCCATTCCTTTTTATAGGCTTGTTTCTTTTAAAAAATATAGTTGTCATCATGATATACACACATCTTAGTATTCTTTTTCACCTAATGTTTATTAACATTGTGTTTTTGTTGTTATATAATCTTCAAAACTATCAGCTTTAATGCCTGTAAACATTCCTTGGAGGAGACGTATGATGATTTACAATATTTTTTATATCATTGAACATTACTTTTCACTGTTGTAAATAAACTACAAAAATAAGGATTATTCAGAGTAGAGTATTGAGATTAAATACAGTTGACCCTTGAACAACATGGGTTTGAACTGCATGGGTCCACTTATATGTGGATTTTTTTTTTCAGTGATAAATACTACAGTGCTACACAATCCATGGTTGGTTGAATCTGTGGATCTGGAACCCCAGATATGGACGAACCATGGATATGGAGGAACATAAGTTATATGCTGATTTTCAACTGCCTGGATGGTTGGTCCCCTAACCCCTGCATTATTCAAAACTCAACTGTGTGTTTTTAGACTGCTAAAATGTTTTGATAATTCACTTTTCAAAAGTATCCCAGCATGGGGTACTTCCAGGATTTTAAGTGATACAAATTAAACTATACAATAGCTGATACTGAATGTTTTTAAAGGTGTTAATTGGCTTTAATTGGCAATTATTTGGTTGTTAGTTAAGATCAAATGTTTTAACATGTTTATTTTCCAGTTGCATTTTGTCTTTTGTAAATTGTTCTTTGTTATCTGACAATTTATCTGCTGCATTTCTAATATTTTCCATATATATTTGTATATAACTGACTGCTCCTTATCATGCTAAGAAGTATAACATTTTCCTTTCAAATGTTTTTATCTTGTACCATTTGATACATACAGAATACGGAAGCAGACGTGTAAGTTATAAAAATAAATCTATATTCTTATATTACCTCCTTAACTGGAACCAGGCAACTTAACTGGAACCCAGCTTAACCAGAATATCCGCACCTAACTTAACAGAATCTAACCCCGACCAATCCCTCCACTTGTGTGCAATTCCTAGCCCTTCCTTCTTTGGTAAGCACTAGTCTTACTTTGGGATTTATCATTCTCTTTGAAGTTATTTTATGTTTGTGTTACTGAGCAATATTTTGATCAATTTTGCTTTTTAAAATAATTTTAAAACATTGTTTCCTACTCGACACAACTTGCTGCTTCTTCTGCAGTGTGATATTTCTATGAATTATCCGTGTTACTGTCATTACTGTCCCCTGGGGGCTCCAGGCGAGAGATGAACTTTGCAAAAATCAGTGTTTATGGGAGTTCTTACCAGGTCTGTTGTTAATCCCATCGGACATCTCTTTCCATGATGAGCTCAGTTTTATGATTTCCTGTGCAGATCACCTCTAAGTTGAGCACATATGTGCTGAAATCAGCCTGAGGGAGAACAGCTTCTCTGACATTTAAATGGATCTGACCTGTGTTAGTTTTGAAAATTCCCAGCAAGAGGGGACATTTTATTCCGATATTCCACTGGAATAAATTGATAGTTGCTTGAACTATTTTCAAGACAGTACAATTCCACTCACTTTCGTGGATGAAGGCTCTAAAGCATGGAGGTAATTAAGTTGGTTATAATATAAACTATTATAATCATGGAGTTCACACCCTGCTGTCTTGAGAAAAATGACCAGTACCCACCTCACCAACACTGCACCATAAGTTTTTCTAACTGGGATTTCTTGTATTTAAGGGTTATGTCTGATTTAGGAGCTAACTAATCTCTAAAAAGCATCCTATCATTCGGAGTTATTCAGTGCTGTGAACCTCTGTTTACAAGTTGCATTTATAAGACTGGAACTGAAAGCAGAATAGAATAGAACCAGTAAAACTTGCACCTTCTCATATTTATACTAGTTTTCTAGAACAACTTTCACTGGGCTGGTGTTTGAATGTTTGGCTAATATGACCATGTTTTTTGTGTCCTTTTCAATCTTCAGAAGAAATACAGATGCCTCTGGGAACACAGTTAAAGGAGTAATTAATTTCTGGCTGGGGTCAGGAAAGACTGGACAAAAATGTAACATTTGAGGCAAGGTTGGAAGGATGAATAGTTTTCTGGTAGAAGAAGGGAAGAAAGCATTCCATGTAGAGGGAAAGCATGAGCAAAGGCAAGACCAAGCGCAATTGCCTGACATGCCTTGGGTCCAGGCTGAGTCCAGTGGGAAGAGGATGGCCTTGGAATTAAGGAGCAGGACTTTAAAAACAGGAGCAGGACTTCTTGGTGTCGAAAGTTTCCAGTTAGCAAGTGCATGAGCAAGTGGGTGGCCTGCTGTCCCTGAGGCGGTATGACTTCCATTTCTTTCTTTTTTTTTTAAAATTTATTTTATTGAAGTGTACTTGATTTACAGTGTTGTGTTAATTTCTGCTATACAGCAAAGTGATTTAGTTAAATATATATATACACACACATACACACACACACATTCTTTTTCATATTCTTTTCCATTATGGTTTATCACAGGATATTGAATATAGTTCCCTGTTCTGTACAGTAGGACCTTGTTGTTTATCCAGCCTATTATTATAGTTTTCATCTACTAATCCCAAACTCCCAGTCTATCCCTCCCCCAACACCTTCCCCCCTTGGCAACCACAAGACTTTTCTTTATGTCTGTGAGTCTGTTTCTGTTTCATAGATAAGTTCATTTGTGTCATATTTTAGATTCTGTATATAAGTGATATCTTATGGTATTTGTCTTTCTCTTACTGACTTACTTCACTTAGTACCAATATGATAATCTCTAGGTCCATCCAAGTTGCTGCAAATGGCATTATTTCATTCTTTTTATGGCTGAGTAGTATTCCATTGTATATGTAAACCACATTTTCTTTATCCATTCATCTGTTGATGGACATTTAGGTTGTTTCCATGTCTTGGCTACTGTGAATAGTGCTGCTATGAACATAGGGGTGCATGACTCTTTGTAAATTAAAGTTTTGTCCAGATATATGCCCAGAAATGGGATTGCTGGATCATATGGTAGTTCTTTTTTTTTTTTTTTTAACATTTAACTTATTAACATTTAATTCAATACTAAGTGCCAAGGGCTTATGCTAACAGCTTAAGTTAAAGAGTCAGAGTTTTACTCAGAATAAGACCAAAAGAATCTAAACTATTAATTTTTTTTCCCCAGATATACATTTTATTTTTCACACACACACACACTGTATTTTATTTTTACAAGAGATAAATAGACTGACACCAAGCATTGTACATGGATGACCACAACAAAAGCAACAATGATTGCATTTACCAAACATGAAACACACTCATACTATGTCATAATATTGACATTCAGTCCAGTAATCCTCCACTGTAACAGCTCCTTTACTTTGCAGTGAAAATTGATTTGTATATTCTTTGCCTCTGAGTCCTTGTGGGATTTTTTTTTTTTAATTCAGACAGAAAGTCACAAAAATTATACTCATCCTCATCAGTTCACTCAGTCCCATGTAATTAATTTTTTTTCATCTTGATCTTTTGTTAGCACTTTTATGAGTTCATCAGTTTTTCATTAGCGTTCTGAAAATGCTTATTCATTCTGTTCAGCAGTACAGTCAGTTACCAGAAACCTGTACTTGTCAGAGTCTTTTCCATGAATTTCATGAAAATGAAACCCTTTTATAGGAACATATTTGCAAAAGCATCAGAGTACGCCCAGAACTGTCTGTAAATGACAAAAGACTTAAAAATGACCACGGTTAAAGATTTGATGAAAGTTCATAATAATGCAGTTGACAAGAAAATTAGTTATTTCTGAGATATACATTTTAAAGTAATAACTAGGATTATGACTTATAACATTATACCAGAACATATAAGATTTTTAGAAATTTCATGTATTGTCTGAAACATTTATATTAACATATTTCCATACAAATAACCCAATGAAAGTTTAGTATTAGTTGTTTTGTTTGTTTTTTTATACTGCAGGTTCTTATTAGGCATCAATTTTATACACATCAGTGTATACATGTCAATCCCAATCGCCCAATTCAGCACACCACCATCCCCACCCCACCTCAGTTTTCCCCCCTTGGTGTCCATATGTCCGTTCTCTACATCTGTGTTTCAGCTTCTGCCCTGCAAACCGGCTCATCTGTACCATTTTTCTAGGTTACACATACATGCGTTAATATACGATATTTGTTTTTCTCTTTCTGACTTACTTCACTCTGTATGACAGTCTCTAGATCCATCCACGTCTCAACAAATGACTCAATATCGTTCCTTTTTATGGCTGAGTAATATTCCATTGTATATATGTACCACAACTTCTTTATCCATTCATCTGTCGATGGGCATTTAGGTTGCTTCCATGACCTGGCTATTGTAAATAGTGCTGCAATGAACATTCGGGTGCATGTGTCTTTGAATTATGGTTTTCTCTGGGTATATGCCCAGTAGTGGGATCGCTGGGTCATATGGTAATTCTATTTTTAGTTTTTTAAGGAACCTCCATATTGTTCTCCATAGTGGCTGTATCAATTTACATTCCCAGCAACAGTGCAAGAGGGTTCCCTTTTCTCCACACCCTCTCCAGCATTTGTTGTTTGTAGATTTTCTGATGATGCCCATTCTAACTGGTGTGAGGTGATACCTCATTGTAGTTTTGATTTGCATTTCTCTAATAATTAGTGATGTTGAGCATCTTTTCATGTGCTTCATGGCCGCCTGTATGTCTTCTTGGAGAAATGTCTATTTAGGTCTTCTGCCCATTTTTGGATTCAGGTGTTTGTTTCTTTAATATTGAGCTGAATGAGCTGTTTATATATTTTGGAGATTAATCCTTTGTCCGTTGATTCGTTTGCAAATATTTTCTCCCATTCTGAGGACTGTCTTTTCGTCTTGTTTATGGTTTCCTTTGCTGTGCAAAAGCTTTGAAGTTTCATTAGGTCCCATTTGTTTATTTTTGTTTTTATTTCCATTACTCTAGGAGGTGGATCAAAAAAGATCTTGCTGTGATTTATGTCAAAGAGTGTTCTTCCTATGTTTTCCTCTAAGAGTTTTATAGTGTCCAGTCTTACATTTAGGTCTCTAATCCGTTTTGAGTTTATTTTTGTGTATGGTGTTAGGGAGTATTCTAATTTCATTCTTTTACATGTAGCTGTCCAGTTTTCCCAGCACCACTTATTGAAGAGACTGTCTTTTCTCCATTGTATATCTTTGCCACCTTTGTCATAGATTAGTTGACCATAGGTGCGTGGGTTTATCTCTGGACTTTCTATCTTGTTCCATTGATCTATGTTTCTGTTTTTGTGCCAGTACCATATTGTCTTGATTACTGTAGCTTTGTAGTATAGTCTGAAGTCAGGGAGTCCGATTCATCCAGCTCCATTTTTTTCCCTCAAGACTGCTTTGGCTATTCGGGGTCTTTTGTGTCTCCATACAAATTTTAAGATGATTTGTTCTAGCTCTGTAAAAAATGCCATTGGTAATTTGATAGGGATTGCATTGAATCTGTAGATTGCTTTGGGTAGGATAGTCATTTTCACAATGTTGATTCTTCCAATCCAAGAACATGGTATATCTCTCCATCTGTTGGTATCATCTTTAATTTCTTTCATCAGTGTCTTATAGTTTTCTGCATACAGGTCTTTTGTCTCCCTAGGTAGGTTTATTCCTAGGTAGTTTATTCTTTTTGTTGCAATGGTAAATGGGGGTGTTTCCATAATTTCTCTTTCAGATTTTTCATCATTAGTGTATAGGAATGCAAGAGATTTCTGTGCATTAATTTTGTATCCTGCAACTTTACCATATTCATTAATTAGCTCTAGCAGTTTTCTGGTGGCAGTTTTAGGACTCTCTATGTATAGTATCATGTCATCCGCAAACAGTGACAGTTTTACTTCTTCTTTTCCAATTTGTGTTCCTTTTTTTGCTTTTTCTTCTCTGATTGCCGTGGCTAGGACTTCCAGAACTATGTTGAATAATAGTGGTGAGAGTGGACATCCTTGTCTCGTTCCTGATCTTAGTGTAAATGCTTTCAGTTTTTCACCATTGAGAATGATGTTTGCTGTGGGTTTGTCATATATGGCCTTTATTATGTTGAGGTAGGTTCCCTCTATGCCCACTTTCTGAAGAGTTTTTATCATAAATGGGTTTTGAATTTTGTGAAAAGCTTTTTCTGCATCTATTGAGATGATCATATGGTTTTTATTCTTCAATTTGTTAATATGGTGTATCACATTGATTGATTTGCGTATATTGAAGAATCCTTGCATCCCTGGGATAAATCCCACTTGATCGTGGTGTATGATCCTTTTAATGTGTTGTTGGATTCTGTTTGCTAGTATTTTGTTGAGGATTTTTGCATCTATATTCATCAGTGATATTGGTCTGTAATTTTCTTTTTTTGTAGTGTCTTTGTCTGGTTTTGGTATCAGGGTGAGGGTGGCCTCATAGAATGAGTTTGGGAGTGTTCCTTCCTCTGCAATTTTTTGGAAGAGTTTGAGAAGGATAGGTGTTAGCTCTTCTCTAAATGTTTGATAGAATTCACCTGTGAAGCCATCTGGTCCTGGACTTTTGTTTGTTGGAAGATTTTTAATCACAGTTTCAATTTCATTCCTTGTGATTGGTCTGTTCGTATTTTCTGTTTCTTCCTGGTTCAGTCTTGGAAGGTTATACCTTTCTAAGAATTTGTCCATTTCTTGCAGGTTGTCCATTTTATTGGCATAAAGTTGCTTGTAGTAGTCTCTTAGGATGCTTTGTATTTCTGTGGTGTCTGTTGTAACTTCTCCTTTTTCATTTCTGATTTTATTGATTTGAGTCCTCTCCCTCTTTTTCTTGATGAGTCTGGCTAATGGCTTATCAATTTTGTTTATCTTCTCAAAGAACCAGCTTTTAGTTTTATTGATCTTTGCTATTGTTTTCTTTGTTTCTATTTCATTTATTTCCGCTCTGATCTTTATGATTTCTTTCCTTCTGCTAACTTTGGGTTTTGTTTGTTCTTCTTTCTCTAGTTTCTTTAGGTGTAAGGTTAGATTGTTTACATGAGATTTTTCTTGTTTCTTGAGGTAGGCTTGTAGAGCTATAAACTTCCCTCTTAGAATTGCTTTTGCTGCATCCCATAGGTTTTGGGTCGTCGTGTTTTCATTGTCATTTGTCTGTAGGTATTTTTTGATTTCCTCTTTGATTTCTTCAGTGATCTCTTGCTTATTTAGTAACGTATTGTTTAGCCTCCATGTGTTTGTCTTTTTTTCGTTTTTTCCCATGTAATTCATTTCTAATCTCATAGCGTTGTGGTCAGAAAAGATGCTTGATATGATTTCAATTTTCTTAAATTTACTGAGGCTTGATTTGTGACCCAAGATGTGATCTATCCTGGAGAATGTTCCATGCGCACTTGAGAAGAACGTGTAATCTGCTGTTTTTGGATGGAATGTCCTATAAATATCAATTAAATCTATCTGGTCTATTGTGTTATTTAAAGCTTCTGTTTCCTTATTTATTTTCATTTTGGATGATCTGTCCATTGGTGTAAGTGAGATGTTAAAGTCCCCCACTATTATTGTGTTACTGTCAATTTCCTCTTTTATAGCTGTTAGCAGTTGCCTTATGTATTGAGGTGCTCCTATGTTGGGTGCATATATATTTATAATTGTTATATCTTCTTCTTGGATTGATCCCTTGATCATTATGTAGTGTCCTTCCTTGTCTCTTGTAACATTCTTTATTTTAAAGTCTATTTTATCTGATATGAGTATAGCTACTCCAGCTTTCTTTTGATTTCCATTTGCATGGAATATCTTTTTCCATCCCCTCACTTTCAGTCTGTATGTGTCCCTAGGTCTGAAGTGGGTCTCTTGTAGACAGCATATATATGGGTCTTGTTTTTGTATCCATTCAGCGAGCCTGTGTCTTTTGGTTGGAGCATTTAATCCATTCACGTTTAAGGTAATTATCGATATGTATGTTCCTATGACCATTTTCTTAATTGTTTTGGGTTTGTTTTTGTAGGTCCTTTTCTTCTCTTGTGTTTCCCGCTTAGAGAAGTTCCTTTAGCATTTGTTGTAGAGCTGGTTTGGTGGTGCTGAATTCTCTTAGCTTTTGCTTGTCTGTAAAGCTTTTGATTTCTCCATCGAATCTGAATGAGATCCTTGCTGAGTAGAGTAATCTTGGTTGTAGGTTCTTCGCTTTCATCACTTTAAGTATATCATGCCACTCCCTTCTGGCTTGTAGAGTTTCTGCTGAGAAATCAGCTGTTAACCTTATGGGAGTTCCCTTGTATGTTATTTGTCGTTTTTCCCTTGCTGCTTTCAATAATTTTTCTTTGTCTTTAATTTTTGCCACTTTGATTACTATGTTTCTCTGCGTGTTTCTCCTTGGGTTTATCCTGTATGGGACTCTCTGCGCTTCCTGGACTTGGGTGGCTATTTCCTTTCCTATGTTAGGGAAGTTTTCGACTATAATCTCTTCAAATATTTTCTCTGGTCCTTTCTCTCTCTCTTCTCCTTCTGGGACCCCTATAATGCGAATGTTGTTGCATTTAATGTTGTCCCAGAGGTCTCTTAGGCTGTCTTCATTTCTTTTCATTCTTTTCTCTTTATTCTGTTCCGCAGCAGTGAATTCCACCATTCTGTCTTCCAGGTCACTTATCCGTTCTTCTGCCTCAGTTATTCTGCTATTGATTCCTTCTAGTGTAGTTTTCATTTCAGTTATTGTATTGTTCATCTCTGTTTGTTTTTTCTTTAATTCTTCTAGGTCTTTGTTAATCATTTCTTGCATCTTCTCAATCTTTGCCTCCATTCTTATTCCGAGGTCCTGGATCATCTTCACTGTCATTATTCTGAATTCTTTTTCTGGAAGGTTGCCTATCTCCACTTCATTTAGTTGTTTTTCTGGGGTTTTTTCTTGTTCTTTCATCTGGTATATAGCCCTCTGCCTTTTCATCTTCTCTATCTTTCTGTAACTGTGGTTTTTGGTCCACAGGCTGCAGGATTTTAGTTTTTCTTGCTTTTGCTGTCTGCCCTCTGGTGGTTGAGGCTATCTAAGAGGCTTGATGGGAGGCTCTGGTGGTGGGTAGAGCTGACTGTTGCTGTGGTGGTCAGAGCTCCATAAAACTTTAATCCACTTGACTGTTGAATGGGTGGGGCTGGGTTCCCTTCCTGTTGGTTGTTTTGCCTGAGGCAACCCAACACTGGAGCCTACTTGGGCTCTTTGGTGGGGTTAATGGCAGACTGTGGGAGGGCTCACGCCAAGGAGCACTTCCCAGAACCTCCGTTGCCAGTGTCCTTGTCCCCACGGTGAAACAGAGCCACCCCCCGCCTCTGCAGGAGACCCCCCAACACCAGCAGGTAGGACTGGTTCAGTGTCCCCCAGGGTCACTGCTCCTTCCCCTGGGTCCCGATGCGCACACTACTTTGTGTGTGCCCTCCAAGAGTGGGGTCTCTGTTTCCCCCAGTCCTGTCGAAGTCCTGCAATCAATTCCCACTAGGCTTCAAAGTCTGATTCTCTAGGAATTCCTCCTCCCGTTGCTGGACCCCCAGGTTGGGAAGCCTGACGTGGGGCTCAGAACCTTCACTCCAGTGGGTGGACTTCTGTGGTATAAGTGTTTGCCAGTCTGTGAGTCACCCACCCAGCAGTTATGGGATTTGATTTTACTCTGATTGTGCCCCTCCTACCGTCTCACTGTGGCTTCTCCTCTGTCCTTGGACGTGGGGTATCCTCCTTGGTGAAGTCCAGTGTCTTCCTGTCGATGATTGTCCAGCAGCCAGTTGTGATTCTGGTGCTCTCTCAAGAGGGAGTGAGAGCACGTCCTTCTACTCCGCCATCTTGGTTAATCTCCATATGGTAGTTCTATTTTTAGATTTTTGAGGAATCACCATACTGTTTTACATAGTGGCTGCACCAGTTTACATTCCCACCAGTTGACTGCCATTTCTTACTGTGGCACGTTCTTGCTGCTTTTGACATAAGCATGACCCCAGCAGAAGATCCAAACTGGTGTTGCTCCAGTCTGAAGATTGACTGTTGATCTTGGGAAGGTTCACAGGTGACCTCTAAAGCCAGCTGAACTGGGTGATTTCTCAGAGAACAAACCAGAACGAGTAACGTTGAGGGGATGCCAGGGGAAGGTGCCAAACGTGGGACTTCCAAAGAGTAGGCTTTCCTTGATACTGTTAACACAGATGGGGCCACGCCCTGAGTCCATCATGTGATACTCTCTCACACTCTCTCACTCTCTCTCTATGTGTGTGTGTGTTTATATATACATATACATATATATATATATATATATATGTTTATATACATAGCACATACATACATACAAGGAGGGATATCAGGCTGGAGACCCAGGGAAGAGCCATAGTGCAGTTCAAGTCTAAAGACTATCCACAGGCAGAATTTCTTCTTGACCAGGGGAGGTGGGGCATTGTTCTATTAAGAACTTCAATTGATTGGGTAAGGCCCACCTATATTATGGAGGGTAATCTGCTTTCCTCAAAGCCAAGCAATTTTTCTTTTTTTGCTTTTTAAAAAAAAAATATCTTTATTGGCGTGTAATTGCTTTACAGTGTTGTGTTAGTTTCTGCTGTATAACAAAGTGAATCAGTTATATGTATACATATATGCCCATACCCCTTCCCTCTTGCGCCTCCCTCCCAGCCTCCCTATCCCACCCCTCTAGGTGGTCACAAAGCACTGAGCAGATTTCTCTGTCCAATGCAGCTGCTTCCCACTAGCTACATATTTTACATTTGGTAGTGTATATATGTCAATGCTCCTCTCTCACTTCGTCCCAGCTTACCCTTCCCCCTCCCCATGTCCTCAAATCCATTCTCTACGTCTGCATCTTTATTCCTGTCCTGCCTGTAGGTTCATCAGAACCATTTTTTTTTTTTAGATTCCATATATATGTGTTAGCATACAGCATTTGTTTTAATCTTTCTGACTTACTTCACTCTGTATGACTGACTGTAGGTCCATCCACCTCACTACAAATAACTCAATTTCGTTTCTTTTCATGGCTGACTAATATTCCATTGTATATATGTGCCACATCTTCTTTATCCATTCATCTGTTGATGGACACTTAGGTTGCTTCCATGTCCTGGCTATTGTAAATAGTGCTGCAGTGAATATTGTGGTACCTGTCTCTTTTTGAATTATGGTTTTCTCAGGGTATATGCCCAGTAGTAGTATTTCTGAGTCATGTGGTAGTTCTATTTTTAGTTTTCTAAGGAACCTCCATACTGTTCTCCATAGTGGCTGTATTAATTTACATTACCACCAACAGTGCAAGAGGGTTCCCTTTTCTCCACACCCTCTCCAGCATTTATTCTTTGTAGATTTTTTGATGATGGCCATTCTGACAGGTATGAGGCGATACCTCATTGTGGTTTTGATTTGCATTTCTCTAATGATTAGTGATGTTGAGCATCCTTTCATGTATTTGTTGGCAATCTGTATATCTTCTTTGGAGAAATGTCTGTTTAGATCTTCTGCCCATTTTTGGATTGGGATGTTTGTTTTTTGGATACTGAGCTGCATGAGCTGCTTGTAAATTTTGGAGATTAATCCTTAGTCAGTTGCTTCATTTGCACATATTTTCTCCCATTGTGAGGGTTGCCTTTTCATCTTGTTCATGGTTTCCTTTGCTGTGCAAAAGCTTTTAAGTTTCATTAGGTGCCATTTGTTTATTTTTGTTTTTATTTCCATTTCTTTAGGAGGTGTGTCAAAAAGGATCTTGCTGGGATTTATTTCGTAGAGTTTTCTGCCTATGTTTCCCTCTAAAGTTTTATAGTGTCTGGCCTTACATTTAGGTCTTTAATCCATTTTGAGTTTATTTTTGTGTATGGTGTCAGGGAGTGTTCTAATTTTATTCTTTTACATGTAGCTGTCCAGTTTTCCCAGCATCACTTATTGAAGAGGCTGTCTTTTCTCCACTGTATATACTTGCCTCCTTAATCGAAGATGAGGTGAACATATGTTCGTGGGTTCATCTCTGGGCTTTCTATCCTGTTCCATTGATCTATATTTCTGTTTTTGTGCCAGTACTATACTGTGTTGATTACTGTAGCTTTGTAGTATAGTTTGAAGTCAGGGAGCCTGATTCCTCCAGCTCTGTTTTTCTTTCTCAAGATTGCTTTGGCTATTCGGGGTCTTTTGTGTTTCCATACAAATTGTGAGATTTTTTGTTCTAGTTCTGTGAAAAATGCCAGTGGTAGTTTGATAGGGATTGCACTGAATCTGTAGATTGCTTTGGGTAGTAGAGCCATTTTCACAATGTTGATTCTTCCAATCCAAGAACATGGTATATCTCTCCATCTATTTGTATCATCTTTAATTTCTTTCATCAGTGTCTTATAATTTTCCTCATACAGGTCTTTTGTCTCCTTAGGTAGGTTTATTCCTAGATATTTTATTCTTACTGTTGCAATGGTAAATGGAGTGTTTTCTTAATTTCACTTTCAGATTTTTCATCATTAGTGTATAGGAATGCAAGAGATTTCTGTGCATTAATTTTGTATCCTGCTACTTTACCAAATTCATTGATTAGCTCTAGTAGTTTTCTGGTAGCATCTTTAGGATTCTCTATGTATAGTATCATGTCATCTGCAAACAGTGACAGCTTTACTTCTTCTTTTCCGATTTGGATTCCTTTTATTTCTTTTTCTTCTCTGATTGCTGTGACTAAAACTTCCAAAACTATGTTGAATAATAGTGGTGAGAGTGGGCAACCTTGTCTTGTTCCTGATCTTAGTGGAAATGGTTTCAGTTTTTCACCATTGAGGACGATGTTGGCTGTGGGTTTGTCATATATGGCCTTTATTATGTTGAGATAATTTCCCTCTATTCCTACTTTCTGGAGGGTTTTTATCATAAATTGGTGTTGAATTTTGTCAAAAGCTTTCTCTGCATCTATTGAGATGATCATATGGTTTTTCTCCTTCAATTTGTTAATATGGTGTATCACGTTGATTGATTTGCGTACATTGAAGAATCCTTGCATTCCTGGGATAAACCCCACTTTATCATGGTGTATGATCCTTTTAATGTGCTGTTGGATTCTGTTTGCCAGTATTTTGTTGACGATTTTTGCATCTATGTTCATCAGTGATATTGGCCTGTAGTTTTCTTTCTTTGTGACATCTTTGTCTGGTTTTGGTATCAGGGTGATGGTGGCCTCGTAGAATGAGTTTGGGAGTGTTCCTCCCTCTGCTATATTTTGGAAGAGTTTGAGAAGGATAGGTGTTAGCTCTTCTCTAAATGTTTGATAGAATTTGCCTGTGAAGCCATCTGGTCCTGGGCTTTTGTTTGTTGGAAGATTTTTAATCACAGTTTCAATTACAGTGCTTGTGATTGGTCTGGTCATATTTTCTGTCTCTTCCTGATTCAGTCTCAGAAGGTTGTGCATTTCTAAGAATTTGTCCATTTCTTCCAGGTTGTCCATTTTATTGGCATAGAGTTGCTTGTAGTAATCTCTCATGATCCTTTGTATTTCTGCAGTGTCATTTGTTACTTCTCCTTTTTCATTTCTAATTCTATTGATTTGAGTCTTCTCCCTTTTTTTCTTGATGAGTCTGGCTAATGGTTTATTAATTTTGTTTATCGTCTCAAAGAACCAGCTTTTAGTTTTATTGATCTTTGCTAATGTTTCATTCATTTCTTTTTCATTTATTTCTGATCTGATCTTTATGATTTCTTTCCTTCTGCTAACTTTAGGGTTTTTTGTTCTTCTTTCTCTACTTGCTTTAGGTGTACGGTTAGGTTGTTTATTTGAGATGTTTCTTGTTTCTTGAGGTAGGATTGTATTGCTGTAAACTTCCCTCTTAGAACTGCTTTTGCTGCATCCCATAGGTTTTGGGTCGTCGTGTTTTCATTGTCATTTGTTTCTAGGTTTTTTTTTTTTTTTTTTTAAATGCAGGCTCTAAATCTGAGCTGGGGCCCAACAGTGAATTTTTTTTTTTAATTTTTATTTTATTTTTGGCTGTGTTGGGTCTTCGTTTCTGTGCGAGGGCTCTCTCCAGTTGCGGTAAGTGGGGGCCACTCTTCATTGCGGTGCACGGGGCCCCTCGCTGTCGCGGCCTCTCCTGCCGTGGGGCACAGGCTCCAGACGTGCAGGCTCAGTAGCTGTGGCCTACGGGCCCAGTCGCTCCGCGGCATGTGGGATCCTCCCAGACCAGGACTCGAACCCGTGTCCCCTGCATTGGCAGGCAGACTCTCAACCACTGTGCCACCAGGGAAGCCCCTCTAGGTATTTTTTTATTTCCTCTTTGATTTCTTCAGTGATCTCTTGGTTATTAAGTAGTGTATTGTTTAGCCTCCATGTGTTTGTACTTTTTACACATTTTCTCCTGTAATTGATATCTAGGAAATCAATGACAGGATTGTGGTCGGAAAAGATACTTGATACGATTTCAATTTTCTTAAATTTACCAAGGGTTGATTTGTGATCCAAGATATGATCTATCCTGGAGAATGTTCCATGAGCACTTCAGAAGAAAGTGTATTCTGTTGTTTTTGGAGGGAATGTCCTATAAATATCAGTTAAGTCCATCTTGTTTGATGTATCATTTAAAGCTTGTGTTTCCTTATTTATTTTCATTTTGGATGCTCTGTCCATTGGTGAAAATGGGGTGTTAAAGTCCACTACCATGATTGTGTTACTGTCTATTTCCCCTTTTATGGCTGTTAGTATTTGCCTTATGTATTGAGGTGCTCCTATGTTAGGTGCATAAATATTTACAATTGTTATATATTCTACTTGGATTGATCTTGATCATTATGTGGTGTCCTTCTTTGTCTCTTGTAACAGTCTTTATTTTAAAGTCTATTTTGTCTTATATGAGAATTGTACTCCAGCTTTATTTTGATTTCCATTTGCATGGAGTATCTTTTTCCATCCCCTCACTTTCAGTCTGTGTGTGTCCCTAGGTCTGAAGTGAGTCGCTTGTAGACAGCATATATATGGTTCTTGTTTTTGCATCCATTCAGCAAGCCTGTGTCTTTTTGGGTGGAGCATTTAATCCATTTACATTTAAGGTAGTTATCGATATGTATGTTCCTATTACTGTTTTCTTAATTGTTTTGGGTTTGTTTTTGTAGGTCTTTTCCTTCTGTTGTTCTTCCTGTTTAGAGAAGTTCCTTTAACATTTCTTGTAAAGCTGGTTTGGTGGTGCTGGATTCTCTTAACTTTTGCTTGTCTTTAAAGGGTTTAATTTCTATGTCAAGTCTGAATGAGATCCTTGCTGGGTAGAGTAATGTTGGTTGTAGATTTTTCCCTTTCATCATTTTAAATTTGTCCTGCCACTGTCTTCTGGCTTGCAGAGTTTCTGCTGAAAGATCAGCTGTTAACCTTATCGGGGTTCCCTTGTATGTTATTTGCTGCTTTTTCCCTTGCTGCTTTTAATATTTTTTCTTTGTATTTAATTTTTGATAGTTTGATTAATATGTGTCTTGGCGTGTTTCTCCTTGAATTTATCCTGTATGGGATTCTCTGTGCTTCCTTGGCTTGATTGACTATTTTCCTTTCCATGTTAGGGAAGTTTTCAACTATAATCCCTTCAAATGGTTTTCAGACCCTTTCTTTTCCTCTTCTTCTGGGACCCCTATAATTCGAATGTTGGTGCATTTAATGTTGTCCCAGATGTCTCTGACACTGTCCTCAATTCTTTTCATTCTTTTTTTCTTCATTCTACTCTTAGGCAGTTATTTCCACTATTTTATCTTCCAGGTCTCTTGTGCGTTCTTCTGCCTCAGTTATTCTGCTATTGATTCCTTCTAGAAAATTTTTAATTTCATTTATTGCGTTGTTCATCATTGTTTGTTTGCTCTTTAGTTCTTCTAGGTCCTTGTTAAATATTTCTTGTATTTTCTCCATTCTGTTTCCAAGATGTTGGATCATCTTTACTATCATTATTCTGAATACTTTTTCAAGTAGATTGCCTATTTCCTCTTCATTTGTTTGGTCTGGTGGGTTTTTACCTTGCTACTTCAACTGCTGCATATTTCTCTGTCTTCTCATTTTGTTTAACTTACCGTTTGGGGTCTCCTTTTCGTAGGCTGCAGGTTCATAGTTCCCATTGTTTTCCATGTCTGCCCCCAGTGGATTAGGTTGGTTCAGTGGCTTATGTAGGCTTCCTGGTGGAGGGGACTGGTGCCTGTGTTCTGCTGGGTGAGACTGCATCTTGTCTTTCTGCTGGGCTGGGCCGCGTCCAGTGGTGTGTTTTAGGGTGTCTGCAAACTTAGTATGATTTTAGGGAGACTCTCTGCTAATGGGTGGGGTTGTGTTCCTGTCTTGCTATTTGTTTGGCCTGGGGCGTCCAGCACGGGAGCTTGCTGGCTGTTGGGTGGAGCTGGGTCTTAGTGTTCAGACGGAGATTTCTGGGAGAGCTCTTGCTGATTGATATTACATGGGGCTGGGAGGTCTCTGGTCGTCCAGTGTCCTGGACTCAGCACTCCCACCTCGGAGGTTCAGGCCTGACACCCGGCCAGAGCACCAAGACGCTGTCAAGCCACACAACTCAGAAAAAAAGGAAGAAAAAAGAAGAAGAATAAATTAAAATAAAATTAAATTAAATAAGAAAAATAATAATAAAATAAAAAATATAATAAAAATTTAAAAAAGAGAGCAACCAAACCAATAAACAAATCCACCAATGATAACAAGTGCTAAAAACTATACTAAGATAAACATAAAAGTCAGCAACAAATCAGTTACAGACAGCAAACCCCAAGTCTACAGTTGCTTCCAAAGTCCACTGCCTCAATTTTGCTAACATTCATTGTCTATTCAGGTATTCCACAGATCCAGGGTTCATCAAGTTGACTGTGGGGATTTAATCTGCTGCTCCTGAGGCTGCTGGGAGAGATTTCCCTTTCTCTTCCTTGTTTGACAGCTCCTGGGGTTCAGGTTTGGTTTTGGCCCCGCCTCAGCGTGTAGGTCACCCTCAGGCATCTGTTCCCCACCCAGAGAGGATGGGGTTAAAGCAGCGACTGATTAGGGCTCTGTTGCTCTCTCAGGCTGGGGAGAGGGAGGGGTACGGTAGTCATAATTGGAATGCGGGGCGAGCCTGCAGCGGCAGAGGCCAGCATCAGCCTGAGGTGTGCTGTGTGTTCTCCCGGGGAAGTTGTGCCCACATCTCGGGACCCTGGCAGTGGAGCTGCAGGGTGTGGGTAGTAACCTGTGCTTGCACACAGGATTCTTTGTGGCAGCGGCAGCAGCCTTAGCATCTCATGCCCATCTCTGGAGCTCCCTTAGGCGGTGCTCTGCCTTTTGTGGGCAGACAGGGAAGGAAACCCCTCTCCTCGTGCACCCTGAAACAATGGTCTCTTGCCTCTTCGGCAGCTCCATACTTTTTCCCGGACTCCCTCCCGGCTAGCTGTGGCGCACTAGCCCCCTTCAGGCTGTGTTCACGCAGCCAACCCCAGTCCTCTCCCTGGGATCTGACCTCCGAAGCCCGAGCCTCAGCTCCCAGCCCCTGCCCGCCCCGGCGGGTGAGCAGACAAGCCTCTCGGACTGGTGAGTGCTGGTCGGCACCGATCCTCTGTGCGGGAATCTCTCCACTTTGCCCTCTGCACCCCTGTTGCTGTGCTCTCCTCTGTGGCTCCAAAGCTTCCCCCCCACCACCCCCATCTCTGCCAGTGAAGGGGCTTCCTAGTGTGTGGAAATTTTTCCTCCTTCACAGCTCCCTCCCAGAGGGCAGGTCCCATCCGTATTCTTTTGTCTCTGTGTTTTCTTTTTTCCTTTGCCCTACCCAGGTATGTGGGGAGTTTCTTGCCTTTTGGGAAGTCTGAGGTCTTCTGCCAGAGTTCAGTAGGTGTTCTGTAGGAGGTGTTCCCCATGTAGATGTATTTCTGATGTATTTGTGGGGAGGAAGGTGATCTCCACGTCTTACTCCTCCCCCATCTTGAAGGTCCCCTCTCAGCCCAGTCACTTAAACGTTAGCATTATTGGAAGAAACATCCTCAGCAGCTGTCCTCACTTCTGTCCCCGTCTTCATAAAGGCTTTGCTCTCTGGCTCCATCCTCTCTGCTACACCGAATCTGGAGTAACTTAAGTGGCAGCTAGGATGATGCACTCAGCATTCTAGCTTTTTGGTTCCTTGACCTTGTCAATACCAGTGACCCTCACCTTCACTTCTCTGCAACCGTCCAACCTCCTGACTTCATCCTGGAGCTCGTCGCCACTTGGAGTGATGCCATGTCCAACATTTTTATTTCCATGGGTCTCAGTTTCCAGAAGCAGACCTTCAGAGTTCATGAAAATGGTCTTTACACGCTTATCTCCAATTCTTCACTTCCTAGATATGCATCCTGACTGAGTCCAACCAGGCATTTGTACAACCAGGGGCCCCCTTGTCTATCATCCATCTCTTTTTTATTAAATCCACTTCATTTCCCCGTCTTAATTTCAATTAATAGCTTGGCAGCATTTGCTGATTGTGACAATGACTGCCTTCTTGAAATGTTTGTCCTTGGCTTCCTCATACTCTCTTAGTTTCTTCCTGCCTCTTCTTAGCCATCCCTCTGTATGCTCCTCCATTGACGCCCATTTCTAAATTGTTGTTGTTCCTTAGTCTTTTGTCTTCTGCTCTTTTTTCTCTTGACTCTGTGCTTTCTACCAGTGCTGTGTCTGCCACCCCTTGAATAATCATTTGCCTTAGAGATTCTTCCAACTTTAGACCCACCTCAAACCAGCTTTGGGGTCCAGGTAGGTACCTTATTACTGTGCACTGATTAATTGTACATAAGGGATTAATATTGACCTCAAATCCAGCCTGTTATAAATGGAACATGTGGTATCCTAACCGTCTCTCCAAATTTGCTTTGTCCCCTGTATTTCTTTTATTTTGTTTTGTACCCTTCCTCATGTATCTTGACTGTTTCATTCTCTCCGCCTCCACTGCCACAGCCTTCTTCTGGCCGTTGTCATTGATTGCCTGGGTCATTGCAGTCGTTTCTTCACACAGCCTTCCAGCTAGCCACTCCGAACTCCATCCAATTCCAGATCCAAACTGTCATCTTTCTAAAATAAAAATCGGCTCACGTCATTCTCCTGCTTAAAACCCTTCAATTTCTCTGCATTGCCCTTAAGAAAAGTCTAAACTTTTTGGCATGGCATATGCAACCCTTCAAAAGCCTAAGCCACGCTGACCTCTTCTGCTTTGTTTCCTGCCATTCCTCTCTCAGCTCAGCCCTAACTTACAGCCCTGCTGGACTGTTAGCAGCCCTGAGAACGTGAGGATGGGCTGTTCTTTCGTTCACCTCTGTTTCAGTTGCCTGAAAGCAGCCTTCCTTTTGCCGCTCTTCCAACCACCTCTTCTTGGTTCTGCTTACGTGCTCTCCCCCTCTCGGTGGCCCTGGTGCTTCTTCTGCTTTCACCGCATTGCGCCTGCGTGTTCTATCTGCCTGTTTACTTCTTTTGTTTCCATCACTAGACAGAACGCTCCTTGACTGCAGGCACTCAAATCATGTTTACGGCTCACTTCCCCACAGCCCAGGACAGTGCTGGTCTCACAGTATACTTTCTGAATTAATAAATGAGTAATTTAAGAGCTTGAATGAGAGGCTGTTACTAAGGCTGGCATAAATGCAGGAGACTTCCAGTAGCAGCATCTTGGCTGAATGAAGTTGTTGGTCCTGTCTTATGGTATCATTAATGTATTCAAGTCCTTTCTTTCTGATTTTTTTTTTTGGCCACACCGCGTGGCACGCAGAACCTCCCCGACCAGGGATTGAACCTGCGCCCCCTGCAGTGGAAGCGTGGAGTCTTAACCACTGGACCACCAGGGAAGCCGCAAGTCCTTTCTTAACTTAGACAGAGGTGAAGTTTCATAGTCCACCAGCAAGTATGCATCTTGTCATTCCTACTCATAATAGGCTGAACTCTCTCTCCAGTAATGTGTGAGGTATCCTGTGCACAGGAATGGATGCGTTTGGGAGGCTTATTCATTCGCCGATTTTAATAATCGAAACCGATGAGAGTTATGTGTGCTGAAGCATTTTGAGATATATGCTGAACGTGGGTCTCCTACTTTTCACTTCCCCACATTATGAGTCACGATGTCCTTAGAGGAGCTAAAATGTCCTTTGGATGTTAGGATCCCATTTCTCCATCTCTTCCTTGGTGGCCTGGAATTTACTTTCAGTATGAAAAAGTATTCAATTTCACCCCATTTTACCATGATGGATGAAATCAATTTGTTTGTGTGGCTAATGGTCTCGCAAATGAAAATAATTCCCTTGGTTCATAGCCAACCTGGTGGAAGAAAAGTGTGAAGAGAAAGTTTTAACCTGGCTTTCTTTTCTATATTCTGAGACATCTCCATTCTGAGATTCTGTTAGATTGTGTGTCTTGAAAATATCTGTGACTAATTATGGGCAATTGAACCTGGAAGAGAGACAGTTCAGGTACAGGTTTTGAAAAATGTTGGGGTGAGGGCATATCAGCCGACATCTTTCATGATGTCTACTTTTAAAATAAATTTTCTGGAAAAATTATTTTTAGAGGCACAGAGTGGTCTGGTGTGTTATTATTTGTTTCACTCCTGACAGCGGATTCCGTATCTCACATTTCTCGAAACCCACCCTCAGGTTAGAGGGAAGACAAGAGGCAGTTTGTGGGTGTTTGTGAGCCCATGGTAGAACCAGTTGGACGCCAGTTTCTATCCTTGTTCAATTATCCTGTGGTGCATGTGAAGCCCAAAATAGTTTTCATAAAGAAACAGATTGAATTGCACTGGGAACATTTTGGTCAATTCCTAGAATCTCAGAATGTCGTTAATTAGCAGTTGGAGTTGTTACGTGTCAGGAGTGATTTAATGAATTGAAATAGTATTAACTTTGTCTCCCCTTCTTTGGGTTCTTAAGACCTTTACATTTTATTTACTCTTTAGCTGTGGGCTTAAGCAAGCCTTTTTTAGAGTGGAAGTCAGTGAACAAAATATTTGTTTGCTCCAAAGATAGGTTGATTTTATTGCTTTGAATTGCATGGGAAAAAATTGTACTTTGATCCAAATGTTAATTGAATGCGGAAGAAGTGTTTCTTAAAATTTGACTATTTTTAACCACTTTGATGTAGGTGCCCATTAAAATAACCACATGTGACATTCACTTTTATTTTCATTAACTCAGAATTAAGAAGTATGTTATAAATATAATTTTCCACTATTCATGCAATCTTGCACTTTCTCTATTTCCCATAGGTATTTTATGTTTGATTACATTTATTTTGAAATGTTTTTTCTCTTGTATCAAAAGCATTAGTTATGACTTGTCAGTAATGAATGTAAGCATAAAGGAAAGACATTTTAATTAACTCCTACCGTTAGATTTTATTCCATGTCTTTAGATTGTTGGCTTAAAAAATTTCTATCATAAGCCAAAGTAAATAGGCATTTACTGAGTGCCTTCTATGGGTCAGGTCTGCACTAAGCTATGTGTTACATATGTTATTGAATTAAGCTATACAAGAGCCCTACAAAGTATTAATATTTACAGTTTCACATAGAAGGAAGCTGAGGCACAAAGTTAAGTACCTAACCCTGGTCCACATAAATAGCAATTGGTGGATTTGGGATTGTAGATCTTTGAAATTAGATGGATGCTCTGCACGTCAATTGTCCAATCTAATGCCTCTTATTTTTTTTTATGAGAGCTTCAGTCTTTACATAGAAAGTATTTTGTGCTTAGTTGAAAAAGATTCTAGATTTGATAGACAGTGGAGCCAGTGAAGTAGATATCAAACAATAATAGAGGAAAAACTGGCTAACACCAGTGGCTCTGGTTAGAGTTAGAATGTCCATGAGGACACCATGGAAGCCTTATAGAATGGAAAGATAGCATCCTTAGTACAAGGATTAGGAGACCATTTGTACCCCAAGAAGCATGACCACTAAGCTCACAATTGTTAATAGAAATAATTTGAGAGCTCTGTACTGTAACATGCTATTTCTGTTATGCCTGCTTCATCTGTACGTTTTGCTTGTGAATATAATCAAAGGTCAAATAGCCACCCACCATTTTTTTGATTGAAGTAACCATAATAATTTTAGAAAATTTAGGATGCAAGCTAGGAATTGGATTTGGAGCTTGGCAGCTTGCACGTGGCTGGGTTGACCCAGCTCTCTTTAATGTATTCTGAAAACATTTGGAAACAGGAATCTTCTGATTGAAGCAAGCATTATCTAGACTTCCAGTTTCTGGAAGAATGTTGGAGAACAGAATGGGAGTCTATTCCATAATAAGCCAATTAATCTTTTTTAATGATTGAAAATACTATTTGTCGCAAATCCACACTAATCTCAACGGTCAATCAATGAAAAATCATTAGGAGCTTTTGATGTACCAACCCATCTGAGTTTTTTTTTCCTTTTTAAATTTATTTATTTATTATTTATTATTTTTGGTTGCATTGGGTCTTTGTTGCTGTGTGCGGGCTTTCTCTAGTTGCGGCGAGCAGGGGCTACTCTTCGTTGTGGTGCGCGGGCTTCTCATTGCGGTGGCCTCTTTTGTTGTGGAGCACGGGTTCTAGGTGCATGGGCTTCAGTAGTTGTGGCACACGGGCTCAGTAGTTGTGGCTCGTGGGCTCTAGAGCACAGGCTCAGTAGTTGTGGTGCACAGGCTTAGTTGCTCCGTGGCATGTGGGATCTTCCCGGACCAGGGCTCAAACCCGTGTACCTGCATTGGCAGGCAGGTTCTTAACCTCTGCACCACCAGGGAAGCCCCCATCTGAGTTTTAAAACATCTATTTTTTAGAACAGGAAGGAAATCATAGATCTTAAAACTTTCAGACTTTCCCTTTCAACTCCTCCTTTGCTGCTTAATTAATCTAACCCCTCCTTGTCTCCCTGACAAACTCTTTTTTACCTGCAAGACCCAGCTCAAAATGCCCTCATCTATAAATTCTTTCGTATAAATTCTCAATTGATTACGTCCATTGCTCACTGTTCCTTCTTCCCTGCCGCATTCAGAGTTAAACCCTCCCCTGTGTCTCCTGTACATCGTTTAATGCCTGGCCTACTGGCTGTCCTCTCTGCTGAGCTGTGAGGGCCTAGGGAGGAGTGGACGGATCATTCATCTTCACTCCACAGGGGATGATACAGTGCCTGGTACATACGAGGCACTCAGTGTTTACTAAAAAAAAAATGAATGAATAACACAGGGTAGGCAAAATGTGTGTACTGTGGACAGTCTTGTCAAAAAGAAGCAGAAATGGAAGAGGAAGTTGCCCAGAAGAACTCCAAAGAGAGAAGGATCCCATCCTTGACTAATCTTCTCTGTTCTGCAAGGAAACATGATGACCATTCACAGCAGCCTTCCTGGCCCTGTATGACCTGCGTAAGGAGTCTCTTTAGACTGAAAATTTACTAGAACTCAAAGTTTCACCTGTTCTAGAAGGAACCTTCCGAACATTTTCCCAGATAGTCTAATGGCCAGACTCTCCTTCCATTTTTGTTATGAACTTTGATGGATCTTGTTGGATCCTGTGATCCTGACAGCGTTTACCAGGGCATGATGGGGGCCCGGGGGGGCAGCTGTCAAGACTGCTGCCTCCATATCGTCCCCCACCGCTCTCTACCCCCTTCATCCTTAATGTCCCCGGGTCTCAAGCATAAAGTGTCCCTCCCCTTCTGGTTCTACCCTCCAGCTTCTCTTTGGGGCCCTTTCATCCTGACATTCAGCTTGTGAAATTCCTAAATGCTCCTCTTTTTTTGCTTTCTCAGGTTTCCTTCATCTCTGGGCATCTTCCGAGAGAAGGGGCTGTTACGTCCATTGTACCATTTCCTACAACTTTTTTTTTTTATGAGCATTGCTAATTTTTTCCATTTTTGAGCCTTAATCAGTGATATTTAATAGCTACATTAAGAGGAAAGATAAAGTCAAAGGAAAAGGAATTTTAAAATACCATTGGCAAATGATTTAAAACCACCAGATTATGAAAACAATAATTAAATACAAACTGAATTTCTTCCTCATTATACAAATATGCAGGCAAACCACAGACTGTGTAGCCATCAGGGCTGGCACTCCTGATGCAGAGGTCTGCAGCTATACCACCCCCATGCAGATTCTTCTAGGTGCAGCTGCCTCCAGATGTGGCCCAGATTCTTTCCTGAGCCGTAGAGCAAATGGAGGAAAACGTTTGGAAGAGAAGAAAGCTTAGACCCTTGGAGCTTACTAGGAGAAGTTAAAATCTTGACGAAATCCTAGGAACCCAAAGGAAAAAAAATTGAAGTATATATGGCTGTTCCTAACCACGGACCTTTTGCCATGATCCAGGGAATTAAGACTCCTGGTTTAGTCCCAATTCAGTTTCCAACTGGCTATATCATTTTGGCCAAGTCTGTTAATCTCTACCACCTTCAGCAATCATAAAAGTCTCTAATAGTGCTAAAATTCAGTATACTATGATCCTATTGGTAAGAGTGTACAGAATGTGCAATGTAGAGATGAATGTAGATTATCTTTTCTCCCAAGCGGCCTTGAGTGTGGAGTGAAATACTTGTAACTACATGAATGCAAAGCAACAACAAATGAGGAATGAAAAGAGAGGAGAAACAGAAAATAATAAGCCTAGAGGGAGAAGATTTAATAGGTTGTGGTGGGAATAGCAATACCAGCAGGAGAAAATAGAAAAGTCAATAGTCAAAACAAGATGCTTGGCCATGCTGTGTATCTCCGAGAGCCTAATGGGCTGATTGTGAGCTAATGATTACAAGAATGACTCCAGTTCACGGCCAGTAATGGTCTGTGCTTCATGTCGGTCACAGTTATGAACCAGTACATGATTGCACTGATATTTCATTTTACTTTCTAATCATTCACACATATTTATATTCCTTTCGTCTATTATGTGATTCTCAGGCCTGCCTTAAAGTATAAGGTTAAAAAAAATAGAAACCTATAGATAAAGAAGAATTGATGTGGGTTAATATTTTGAAGAATAATATTGGGAATGCTAAAGATGAGTTTGATGGTTAACTATACGGTGCTTTTAGTGTTTCTTTTTGAAAAGACTGGTATCAATTTTTGGAGTATCAGTATTTCAGTATTTTTTTTGGACATGTTTTTCTAATTCTTTTTTTTTTTTTTTTTTTTTTTAAATGAGCAACTGGTCAAGAAGCTGGCCAAGAAGGATGATGCCTTTTTTTTTTTAAACTTTGGGATTATTTATTTATTTATTTATTTATGGCTGTGTTGGGTCCTCATTTCTGTGCAAGGGCCCTCTCCAGTTGCGGCAAGTGGGGGCCACTCTTCATCACGGTGTCTCTTTTTTTATTGTGGTAAAATACATGTAACATAAAATTTAGTATCTTCACCACTTTTAAATGTACAGTTCCAGTGGCATTAAGCACATTTATATTGTTGTACAATCATCACCACCATCCATCTCCAGAACACTTTTCATCTTGTGAAACTGAAACTCTGTACCCATTAAACATTAACTCCCCATGCCCTTCTCCCCCTATTGCCTAGCAACCATCTTTCTACTTCCTGTCTCTGTCATTTTGACTGCTCCAAGCACCTCATATAAGTGGAATCATATACAGTATTTGTCTCTTTTTTTAAAAAAACCCTGCTTATTTCACTAAGCATAATGTCCTAAAGCTTCATCCATGTTGTATCATTTGGCAGGATTTCCTTCTTTTTTAAGGCTGAATAGAATTTCTTTGCATGTATATACACATTTTGTTTAACCATTCATCCATCAATGGACACTTGAGCTGTTTTCACATTTTAGCTATTTTGAAGAATGCAGCTATGAACATGGGTGTACAAATATCTCTTCAAGACCCTGCTTTCAATTCTTTGGTATATATCCAGAAGTGGAATTGCTGGATCACATGGTAATTCAATTTTAAATAGAATTATTTAATAATGCACAAGGATTCCAATTTCTCCACATCCTTGCCAAAACTTGTTTTCTGTTTTATGGGGTTTTTGTTTGTAGTAGCCATCCTAATGGGTGTGAGGTGGCTTTAATTTGCATTTCCCTAGTGATTAGTAATGTTGAGCATCTTTTTATGTGTTTCTTGCCCACTTGTATATTTTCTTTGGAGAAATATCTTTTCAAATTCTTTAGCCATTTTTGAATTAGTTTGTTTTTTGTTGTTGAATTTTAGGAGTTCTCTATATATTCTGGATCTTAATTTCTTATTAGATATATGATTTGTAAATACTTTGTCCAGTTCTGTGGGTTGCCTTTTTACTCTGTTGATAGTGTCTTTTGATGCACAAAATTTTTCAGTTTTCATGAAGTCCAATTTGTTTATTTTTTCGTTTTGTTGCCTATGCCTTTGGTATTATATTTTTTAAAAATCCAGTGTTGTAAAGGTTTTGCCCTATGTTTTTTCTAAGAGTTTTTAAAAACAGTTTTGGGTCTTACATTTAGGAAATGGATCCATTTAAAGTTGAGTTTTGTATGTGGTGTTACATAAGGATCCAACTTCATTATTTTGTCTGTGGATATCCAGTTTTCCCAGCACCATTTTTGAAAAGACTGTTCTTTCCCTATTGAATAGTCTTGGCACCCTTGTCAAAAATCATTCAACTATATATGTGAGGGTTTATTTCTGGGCTCTCTAGTCTATTCTGTTGGTCTATATGGCTGTCTTTATACCAATACCACACTGTTTTGATTACTGTAGTTCTGTAGTAAATTTTAAAATCAGGAAATTTTTGAACTCTGGTTTTGTTCTTCTTTCAGAATTGTTTTGACTTTTCAAGGTCCCTCAAGATTCCATATAATGTTTAGAATGGGGTCTCCCATTTCTGTAAAAAATGTCATTGAGATTTTGATAAGGATTAAGCTGAATGTATAGATTGCTTTGGGTAGTATCGACATCTATTTTTTTTTTTTAAACATCTTTATTGAAGTATAATTGCTTTACAATGGTGTGTTAGTTTCTGCTTTACAACAAAGTGAATCAGTTATACATATACATATGTTCCCATATCTCTTCCCTCTTGCATCTCCCTCCCTCCCACCCTCCCTATCCCACCCCTCTAGGTGGTCACAAAGCACCGAGCTGATCTCCCTGTGCTATGCGGCTGCTTCCCACTAGCTATCTATTTTACATTTGGTAGTGTATATATGTCCATGACACTCTCTCACCCTGTCACATCTCACCCCTCCCCCTCCCCATATCCTCAAGTCCATTCTCTAGTAGGTCTGTGTCTTTATTCCCGTCTTGCAACTAGGTTCTTCATGACCTTTTTTTTTTTTCCTTAGATTCCATATATATGTGTTAGCATACTGTATTTGTTTTTCTCTTTCTGACTTACTTCACTCTGTATGACAGACTCTAACTCCATCCACCTCATTACAAATACCTCCATTTCATTTCTTTTTATGGCTGAGTAATATTCCGTTGTATATATGTGCCACATCTTCTTTATCCATTCATCCGATGATGGACACTTAGGTTGCTTCCATGTCCTGGCTATTGTAAATAGAGCTGCAATGAACATTTTGGTACATGACTCTTTTTGAATTATGGTTTTCTCAGGGTATATGCCCAGTAGTGGGATTGCTGGGTCGTATGGTAGTTCTATTTGTAGTTTTTTAAGGAACCTCCATACTGTTCTCCATAGTGGCTGTATCAATTTACATTCCCACCAACAGTGCAATAGTGTTCCCTTTTCTCCACACCCTCTCCAGCATTTATTGTTTCTAGATTTTTTGATGGTGGCCATTCTGACCGGTGTGAGATGATACCTCATTGTAGTTTTGATTTCCATTTCTCTAATGATTAATGATGTTGAGCATTCTTTCATGTGTCTGTTGGCCATCTGTATATCTTCTTTGGAGAAATGTCTATTTAGGTCTTCTGCCCATTTTTGGATTGGGTTGTTTGTTTTTTTGATATTGAGCTGCATGAGCTGCTTGTAAATCTTGGAGATTAACAGTATTAAGTCTTCCAATTCATGATCATGGGATGTTTTTCCATTTATTTATGTTTTCATTACTTTCTTTAAGAAATGTTTTGTAGTTTTCATTGAACAAGTCTTTCACCTCCTTTGCTAAGTTAATTCCTAAGTATTTTATTCTTTTTGATGCTATTGTAAATGGAAATTGTTTTCTTAATTTTCCTTTTGGATAGTTCATCGTTAGTGAATAGAAATTCAGTTGATTTTTTTGTGTTGACTTTGTATCCTCCTACTTTGCTGAATTTGTTTATAAGTTCCAACAGATTTTTGTGTGGAATCTTTAGGGTTTTCTACATAGAAAATCATATTACCTGTGAACAGAGGTATTTTTACTTCTTCCTTTCTAATTTGGATGCCTTTTATTTCTTTTTCTTGCCTAATTTGTCTGGCTAGGACTTCCAGTACTATTTTTTAATTCCTTTTCCTCCCAGTTTTATTGAGAAATAATTGACATATGCCACTGTATGTTTAAGGTGTAAAGCATGATGGTTTGATTTACGTACATTTTGAAATGATGACCACAATAGGTTTAGTTAACATCCATCATCTCATACAGATACAATAAAAGGAAAAGAAAAAAATTTCTCCCTGTGATGAGAATTCTTAGGCTTTCTTCTCTTAACAACTTTACTATATATCATACAGCTGTGTTAACTATAGTCATCATATTATACATTACATCCCTCGTAGTTATTTATAACTGGAGTTTTGTACCTTTTCCACTCGCAGAAATTAACCCAAAAAGAATTAAAGAGTTAAATTTAAGACCTGAAACCAGGAAACTCCTAGAAGAATATTAGGAAAGAAGCTCCTTGACGTGGGTCTTGGCAATGATTTTTTGGAACTGACACCTAAAGCACAAGCAGCAAAGTCAAAAATAAGCAAGTGGGACTACAGAAAACAAAAAGAGCTCTGCATAGCAAAAGAAACCATCAGCAGAGTGAAAAGACAACCTATGGAATGGGAAAAATATTTGTAAACCATATATCTGATAAGGCATTAATATTCAAAATAAAGAACTCATACAATTCAATAACAAGAACATCAGTACTATGCTGAATATAAGTGGCAACAGTGGGCACCCTTGCCTTGTTCTTGATCTTACAGAGGAGCTTCCTGTCTGTCGCCATTAGTTTGATGCATGCTGTGGGTTTTTCATATATGGCTTTTATTTTGTTGAGGTATATCAGTGTTTACTTTTGAATGTTACAGTTTCTCTGAAGGCCTGGTTTCAGCATAGATAGTTTTATTGTGTAAAAAGCAATAACAGGAACAACAGCAGCACTCGTAATGATTAGGCGATGGTGTAGAGAGAAGATAATTATGTCTGACAGACCTTAGGCTGATTCAAAACTCTTCGGTTTTATGGTTATTGGATTTGAACAAGGTGCTTCACTTCTATGAGCCTCCAGTTTCCTGTCTGTGGAATTGCCCTCAAAAAGTTGTACGCATGCTATAAAAGTTTCAGGTGCTTCTATATCCACACCTGCATTTTGTGTATGAAGAGTATACTACTTTTCTGTGTTCCTTTCAGTAGAAGGAGGGAGAAATTATTTCCTTGATACCGTATCCCCATTTAGCTGACTTCTTCCATTTGCCTCATATTGTACATACATGTAGGCAACTAGCCAGTTTTATTTTATTCTGAGACTTTTCTTTCTCCTTAGGTTTAGGGAAGTTTTAACTCTCTGCTGAGGCCCTCACATATACTTTTTGCAGGAGTTGGCACGGACAGGTTGGTGGGCATGCATAGAATAATCAAGACGGTGAGGAGCTGAAGGTGCATCCCATCATGTAGCCCTGCCTGCCCCTCCATGGGTCAAGCTCCCTTTCACACCAGCACGAAGGCTGTGAGAACAAGAGCACTGGCCATGATGATGTACATGCTACAGTGCACGGCCAGGGCAGATGAAAGTAACTTTTTTCACCGCCCTGCTGATTGACTAGTCCCTGATGTTCCCACTTCCGCTGAATAGGACTGAAAGTGAAGTTAGTAAAGAATTTGCATTATAAAGGTGCATCAGTATGCACTGGGATGGAAACATTTAGGAATGAGCAAAGCACAGGGGTCTGGAATGGACAGTGGGACAATAGTTGAATTCTAGGAGTCAGAGTAGGGCGTCTCTATTAGCATCTTAAACTTTTTTTTAACCTTTTCCTAATAACAAGGAGAAGAATAACAGTAAAGGCAAAAAGAGGTAGCAACATGAGAGGATGAAAAAAAAGTCAAAAGTTTACTAAGACCAAGGCTCTACAAATACTTATGTTGAGATAGTTTACCAGCTGGTAAAGAAAGAAAAGTTCAGAGAGTTAAAAAAGTATCCACTTCAAGGCTGATGTAGTCCCACATTCAGTCACTCAATCTTAAATATTGATTTAAAAAATATAATTGGGCATTTAGGTTGAACTTTATTGTTAATTGCAATGTTAGTTTTGATAAACACTGTAGGACAGTTGGACAGACAACTCTTTCCCTTGTTTTCCCTTCTCCTTCTCTATCACCCTTCTCCTACCCCAGCAACATATATTAAACTTCAGAAAAAAAGCATTCATTTGCTATCCTACCTAATACTTGCTACTTTCAAATTTCCAAGTCTTATCAGGGTTACTTGGTAATTTTAATTTTTTTGAATTATCGCAGTAAGGAGTAATTTGAAGGTGACTTGCAGAGGAAAATGCGGCTAATGAGAAGGTAGACAGTAGTTAAATTTCTGTAATTAGCAATGATTTCAATATTCTTCTACTCTGTAGGAGATTTGCGTCAGATGATAAGTTGAAAATCACGTATTCTAAAAGAAAACTGGGTCCTTCCTTAAGAGATTTTTCTGTCTTCTAAATCAAGTGTGGTTTCATGCCTTGGGATTTCCCTGGTGGTGCAGTGGTTAAAAATCCACCTGTCAATGCAGGGGACACGGATTCGATCCCCGGTCCAGGAAGATCCCACATGCAGTGGAGCAACTAAGCCCGTGCGCCACAACTACTGAAGCCCGCGCACCTAGAGCCCATGCTCTGCAACAAGAGAAGCCACCGCAATGAGAAGCCTGCGCACCGTAACGAAGAGTAGACCCCACTCGCCGCAACTAGAGAAAGCCCGTGCACAGCAACGAAGACCCAACACAGCCAAAAAAAAAAAAAAAGGTCCCAAGTTGTCAGTTGTCAGTAGGGGGGTGGTAGAGTGAATGTAGCAAATATTGATTTTTGCTTTTGTGATATTTAAATGGTAACTTTTATTCATGGGAATGATCTTGACGTATAAATAAACAGCTAATAGTTTGATCAAGTTTATCACCATGTAGTTTCCTCTAGGCACCGCTTAATAGCAAAGAACAGTCATTTATTTTTCAACCCCAATGTTAACTGTAAGTTCATTCAACCAACATTTAGACTCACAGAAGCCATTTGTCTCCAGAGCCATGGTTATCACTATGTGCTTAAGTTGCCTCTTTGGGAACATGTCATTCTTATTCTGGCCTCTGTTCAGTTATTCATTCAGCAAATATTCATCTCTTGTGCTAAGCCCAAGACAAGCAGAGATAGGAATACAGAGTCCTATCTCCTGTGGGCCTCATGGATTAGCTGGGAGACACAGGAGCATTCAGGGTGCTATGGAAACACAGGGAAGCAGTGAATAATTAGGTAAGTGGTGGGAGAGAGTGGTCAGAAATGGTTTCCAAAAAGATGGACAAAGAAGGCAATGAGTGTGATGGTGGAGAGAGATGAACATGTGTGTAGTCTACCCTGAAAATTACACCTGAGGGTGGGAGGAGATGAGGATGCAGAGGTCTGTGTCATGGAAGAGCTGGCCTTTGCCCTGGAAACTTTGGGGAGACGGAGGGTTTCAAGCAGGAGAGTAATATGATCGAGTTTTCATGTAGAGATCAGTTGGGACAAAGGATTGGAGGTGGGCTGGTCTGGAGGGAAGGCTGAGGCTGGGGCTTGCAGTATTCCAGGTGTGAGGTGCTGGAGCCCCAACTGAGGAAACAGAGATGACAAGAAGGACAATTTTACTCCTTGAATCTTTTTTTAGAGTTAAGAAGAGCCAGGAATGATTAGCAGTAATTTGAACCTGGAGATCCTAGATTGGTCTGAACAAGCCCATGATGAATGTCTGATCTCATGCAGACAGAGATTCTAATGGGAGGGAAATAAACAAAAAAAAATGCAAAAAAAAAAAAAAGAATTGGAAGGTCAAGGTAACTGACCTTGGATAAAGGAGAAGGAAGACGCTAGGACCACTCAGGTTAGGCAGTTACTATTCAGTTGGGGAGGTGCCATTCACCAAGAAAACAAAGGACCAGGATGCACTTGGGTGGGCAGGATTTTAATAACCTTCTCCTGTCCATAGTTCCTTAGCACAGAAGTGTGTATGTAAGAAAAACTCTAACAAGACAAAAAGCACTGCTTTAGTAGTAATAAGGTAAGCATCCTGCACCCCAAAGCAAGCCCAGAGATGAGGCTTAAATCTGGGAATCCAAGCGGGGCTTTCTTCTTTCCTCCTGGGAGGTGGGTGCCAGGTTCTCTAACTCAGGAGACCAGAAGGAGGGGGCTGGCTGGTTGCCCCCCAGGCCCAGGTCCTGCCCAGAAGTACTTTCCCTGGAAAAGCAAGACTTGGGAGAAAACTTATCTCTGAATTAGAAAATGACAACCAAGTGGGTGAAGCCCCATTCTGTCTCCAAAGAATGGTCACCTCATCCATTCTTAAAATGGGGCCCAATGAATGTTTCAAGAGCTGACCAATAAAATTTGTAGCTTTTCCTTTGGGGAAGAAACAGTGAGGGGGTGGAACAGTGGGGCAGGGTCACTGTATCTTCCATGGTCAGAGGTAGAAGCATGGGGACAGTGACAGAGCATGTTTCTTTCACACAGCCACCTCCAACACTGGACCCAGTGACTCTGGAGGCTTTGAAACAACCAAGAGGAAGCAGGGCAACGATTCTTGCTCTGGAGAGAAATTGCAGACTGGGAATCATGAGAATGTTGGTTGTGGTTAGAAGTGTCGGAGTGGGGGAAATCTTCTGGGAAGAATGTTTCATGATGGGAAGGGAAGTGGATGGAGGATGGAATATGGGGTCACCGATAGTTAAGTGACAGACCAAAGAAGTGGTATCTAGAGAGGTAAGTAAAACAGGAAAAAGCATTGTCATTGAACCCATGAGAAGAGTAGGTGCTAAAAAGGAGGGGACCATGAATAGGGTCAAGAGCTGCAGACATCAGGTCACACAGGTTTCAAAAGTGCTCACTGAAGTTTTCAAGTTGGGGCCACGGGTAACTGGTAGTGTCCATGGATAGTTGGGGGAAGAAGACAGTTCTATGCACACAAAAGGAAAGGAGAGAGGAAAAGGCTGAAAATGCAAGGCTCAGTGGGGATAAAAGGAGCAAAGTTTGGAGATGCTGGCAAAGGTGGGAGGGAGCCAGAGCTCCAGGTGAGCTGGAGCCTCAGGTGAGCAGCCCCTTTCCCACCTGACATCTTTGCTTCTCCGTACTTCCAACTCTTTACCTGCCAACTCCTGCTCATCTTATATGTCTCTTCCTCAAATAACGTTCCCCAGAAGCCTCAATCTCAATTAAGTGCATCTATTTTATTGTTTCATCACTTCCTAAATCTATTCTTGAATTTCAGAGCACTTGTCACCGTTGACAACTACATATTTTTCTTCATGTTTATTTGTTTAATGCTTGTCTCTCCTCTTAGACTGAAAGCCACATGAGGGCAGGGATCCTGTCTGGTTTTCCTCATAATTGTGTTTTTAGCACTTAACCTGGTGTCTGTCATGCACATAGTAAACGTTCAGTAAATAATATTTGTCGAATCTGTTGGTGAAGTTTCTTGGACTATATTCCTGTCTACTGAAAGATACTTAACCTTTCATTTTGTGGTTGAGGAACAAGGGTATACTTGTGAACTCTTTATGAGGATAGTATAAGCTACCATTTTTAGGATGTAGGGGAAGTACTGTTTAAAAAAATTTTTTTTTTAAACATCTTTATTGGGAGTATAATTGCTTTACAATGTTGTGTTAGTTTCTGCTGTATAACAAAGTGAATCAGCTATATGTGTACATATATCCCCATATCCCCTCCCTCTTGCGTCTCCCTCCCACCCTCCCTATCCCACCCCTCTAGGTGGTCACAAAGCACCGAGCTCATCTCCCTGTGCTATGCGGCTGCTTCCCACTAGCTATCTATTTTACATTTGGTAGTGTATATATGTCCATGACACTCTCTCACTTCATCCCAGCTTACCCTTCCCCCTCCCCGTGTCCTCAAGTCCATTCTCTATGTTTGCGTCTTTATTCCTGTCCTGCCCCTAGGTTCATCAGAACCATTTTTTTTTTTTTTAGATTCCATATATATGCGTTAGCATACGGTATTCGTTTTTCTCTTTCTGACTTACTTCACTCTGTATGACAGACTCTAGGTCCATCCACCTCACTACAAATAACTCAATTTCATTTCTTTTTATGGCTGACTAATATTCCATTGTATATATGTGCCACATCTTCTTTATCCATTCATCTGTCGATGGACACTTAGGTTGCTTCCATGTCCTGGCTATTGTAGATAGTGCTGCAGTGAACATTTTGGTACATGTCTCTTTTTGAATTATGGTTTTCTACCATATAGCCTGAGAAAACCATAATTCAGAAAGAGGCATGTACCACAATGTTCATTGCAGGGGAAGTAGTCTTGATTTTTGAATGCAGCAATTGAGCTTCACTGTGATCTGTGTCACAAGAGATGAGGAGCTGAGAAAATACCTAGACGTGGCTCTTTACCACTTAGTGCAGCCCAGGGATGGGTTAATTCAAGGATTCTGGGCTGAACTTCTCTCGTGGAGGTGCTTGGAGCTAAGGATGGTTCAGGTTTGCCTGGATCTTCTGGAGCCACACAGATCTCCAGCAAACCTTCCAGAGCCATGCCAGATACGTGAGCATTGATGCCTGCACTGTGCTATTCATGCTCCTGGGGGCTTGGGGGGTCCTCAACTAGATGATGCACAGCCCTCATTCCCACAGAATTTCAAGACTAGTGAGGACTTAGTGTAATGGAGAAAGAGGTGAGAGAGCATTGATTGCTACTACATCATTCTTTCATACCAACTCTCATTGGCTTTGCTATAATGACCTTAGAGTCATTCTAAGCTCTATTCAAAACTCTGGAGCACATTTGGCTTCAACATATGCAATCAGTGCCTGCCATGGGAACTGGCTCCCTTTAAACTCAAAATTAATTATAGGCATTTATATTTCCAGTAACCAAAATGGGTAATCAGACCTGATTAACTGGTAGTCAATCAATGCTTCTTTTTTTCCGCTATCCTTCCCTATGTACAGTGGTAAGCAAGTGAAGATAATTTTGAATCTGAGAAGATTAGAAACCCTTGGGAGTCTGATGAGAACCATTCTGACATCATGCCTGGGGATTTGATCTGTGATTTTTACTTCTGGTAATGATGCATGGTGGATATGTACCCATCTCTCTCACTGTGCTCCAAACCCACTCCTGCTTGGCTTGGTGGTTTTCATGTCTTCTATGCCAGAGGCTTACTAAAATGTGCAAATCCTATTTCTCAAGTGGTTACACACTGGATGAGCCTTAATTCTTGCTGTCTGCCTTGTTTAGGCTTCAGTTGAGTTGCATTTAGTTTAGTTACACATTGTCTATGATTGGTTAAAAGATCCTTTCCATCTAAGCTGAATTTTCACCAACTACTCGCTGGTAGGTAAAGTTTAGTGTGTTCAGTTGTGGTGATAGAAGGGGAAAAACAGGAGTTTGTGCCATACCACTTCAAAAGCAATATCAAAATGTTGCTACATTGGCCCCCAGCGATGGAGATGATCCTGTGAGGAAAGTTATTATATTGTAGCTGCCATCTAAAAAGTTAGTTACAGTTTTCTTTTTGAGGAGTGATATTAATTTTCCTCTTATTCAGCCCTGAGTCAATCTGGGTCCTCTAGCATCTTCATGGTGTACCAGGTCTTCCCAATGTCCCCAAAGTAAACAGGACATAGGAGTAGCATCTGTGCCCAGATAGACCACTCTGTATCTCCATTGGCTTACAAGAGCCCATCTTTTTTCCCAATATCATGGAACTCCATGGAGTAGGAAACCTGATGGGGTTAAGGAATATATTGGTTACAGAAAACAGGTCACCTTTTTATGACTGGTAATAGTAGTGCTGCACATTCAAGGTACTTTTGGTCAAGTTTGAGGCACTCCTCAATGTGACAACATAATGTAGCATATTTTTAACCTGGCACTCTTTCTGTGATCATCCCGTCCCTCCTTTCATCACCTTGATAGAAGTCTTCAAGTGCTCGGAAGTTCTAAAGAAGTGTCCTTTTTTTAAAATAACTTATTTATTTTTTATTTATTTATTTTTGGCTGCGTTGGGTCTCCGTTGCTGCACGTGGGCTTTCTCTAGTTGCGGTGAGCTGGGGCTACTCTTCGTTGTGGTGCGTGGGCTTCTCATTGCGGTGTCTTCTCGTTGCAGAGCACGGGCTCTAGGCGCGTGGGCTTCAGTAGTTGTGGCACGTGGGCTCAGTAGTTGTGGCTCGCGGGCTCTAGAGTGCATGCTCAGTAGTTGTGGCGCATGGGCTTAGTTGCTCCGCGGCATGTGGGATCTTCCCGGACCAGGGCTTGAACCAATGTCCCCTGCATTGGCAGGCGGATTCTTAACCACTGCACCACCAGGGAAGCCCTAAAGAAGTGTCCTTTGTAAGAGCAGAGCTATCACTGAAATGATGCCACCAGGTTTGGTTATGATATTTCCTTTTTAAAAAAAATTAATGAATTAATTATTGAGATATAGTTGGTTTATAATATATTAGTTGCAAGTGTACAACATAGTGATTCAAAACTTTTATAACTGGATTATACTCCATTTATAGTTATTATAAAATATTGGCTATGTTCCCTGTGCTGTACAATATATCCTTGTAGCTTATTATTTTATATACAGTAAATTTGTACCTCTTAGTCCCCTACTACTATCCTGCCCCTTCCCCCTTCTCTCTCCTCACTGGTAACCACTAGTTTGTTCTCTATATGTGTGACTCTGTTTCTTTATTGCTATTTTCAGTAGTTTGTTTTTTTTTTTAGATTCAACATGTGAGTGATAACATACAGTATTTGCCTTTCTCTGTCTGACTTATTTCACTAAGTGTAATACCCTCCAGGTCCATCCATGTTACTGCAAATGGCAAAATTTCATTCTTTTTATGATATTTCTTATGCCATTGTTAGAGCCACTGCAGGTATGGTTTCTTATGTGGTTCAGGTTGAATAAAACTCTCCCCTAATATAAATTTCCCAGTTTGTAGAGTTTCTGCAGTGAATATTAGAACCTAGTTTTTTCCTTCTCATACAGTATGCTTTTGAACCACTTTCTTGTACCATAGGTTTTGATTTAGAAAATGCAGGCAAACTTTTAATACTAGCACAAGTAAGATAGAAATGAAAAAGTATATGTTTTTGCTACCAAATCCCCCAAAACATATTACTCCGATCCAAGCTTGTGAATCAAGGTACTGGTGCTTCTTGATGATATTTTATGGCATTTATATTGTATATAGTAACCCTGGCCACTGTACAACAGATAAACTTGAAAATCTCAAGGGCTGAACACAATAGAAGTTTATTTCTTGGTCATATAATGTGTGTTTCTGATTAGTGGGTGGTACCCTTCCAGGCAATGATTTGGAAACTCAGCTTGCTTTCATCTTGTGGCTTTGCCATTTTTGATACAAGGCTTCCAAGTTACCATGAAGGGAGAAAGGGCATGAAGGATTGATTATGTTTAAGGACCATGGCACACATCACTCTGACTCACAGTTCCTTGGGCAGAATTCAGTCACGTGTGAGAAAACTGAGACTGGGGTCCAGCTGTGTGCCCAGATGAAAGAGGACACAGCTGTGGTCCATGGCTAGCTCATCTCTGTCAAAACTGTTTCCTCTTCTCCTTTACAGCCTTTGCATTCCTTTGCAATTTGCCTTTTTTTACTTCTGCAGTGTAAAGTTTTGCGGTATAGCCCACGTGTTGGAAATTTATGAAAGCATCTAAAAATACACAACCCTGTCAAATTTTATGAATTTTAAACTATGTGAATTTTTAAAGTGTGACTTAAATGTTAGTAAATATTAGCAGAATCTCATTTTATGTGTAAAATTTGAAAAAATAAAATATGCCAAATTTTCAAATCATCTGAATTATGTAATTTCAAAGCTGGCTGGCCAAGCAAATTATAAAGTATTTATGCCCTTGACAGTTGGAGGTTCCACCTTACCTGATACCAGAAATACCCACCATCCCTAGTAGGTATAACGTGAATCATAAAATTCCTTCTGTGCGTTAGAATCTCTGATGATGGTTTTAATGACTGATGTGCTGGCCTTAAACTTGGGTTATAGGCGCCTTGTTCTGGCTCCTGCACCTTGGGGAGTGTCACCCTGGCAAGAGGTCCTTAGGGCCCAGGGTACCTGCCAATCTGGAGCCCATGCCCCCTGTGCTCCAGGTCCTGGGGACCTTGGCATGCCTGCTCAGATGACCCCCAAGTTCACTTCCAAGGTCTGTGCAGACCTGCACTGGCAGTTCCCTTGAGGGTTGGGAAGCATGGTGGATGTAGGCATCCCTAAGCCTGAGGTTGGCCCAAGGGGTGGCTGTTTGCAGAGGAGTGTGGTTGAGCTCTGACATCAGCCAGGGCTGTCCACAGCCTGCCCACCATACTGTTCATGGCCGGAACCCAGGAATAGAAGAAAAGGGGAGTGGGGTGCAGGCTGGGGGCCCGGAGTCTTCCTATGCTGCTGTTTCCCATGTGAGACTCTGAGCAGCCCAAGAATTTTAAATTCATCCCTAGTCTCCAAGTCTGTTAAGCAGTTAGGTTTGTTAAGATAGGAAGCTTGAGCATATTTAACAGTTTATGAGCTTGATTTATAAGTTTTTGTCTTCATGCATCTGGGCCTCCATTTCTATTCATGTCTGGGCCCCATAGGTGTAAAGGGTCGATGTCATGCAGAACATGAAGCTGATGAGATAGGTTGCAGTCAAATGATAAAGATCTTGACACGTCATGCCAAGTAGAAACAGGGAGCTAACAGACATTTTCAAGAGTCACACGATGAGATGAGTTTTTATAAAAGACAACTCTGAGGGCAAGGTGAGGCATGAGCTGCGCCAGGGTTAGGGTTAAGGACTGTTGCAGACAATTAGGTCACAGAGAACAAGGCAGTGAACATACAGGTGGGATGAGGAGGAGGATCTGGATTTTTATGAGGTGGAATCAGTGAGCTTTGCTGATTAATAGGCTAATGGGTAGAGTGATAGAATGGGAGATGGAGAGTTAGAAAAACTCAGAGGAGGAACTGAGAAGGACTTAACTCTGCTGTCTGGGAAACTGTAAGGGTGGTGATGCCATTGATGGAGATTGGAAGGCAGAGAGGGCTTTGGGGGAGAGTCAAGTTCAGGTTCAGGTTCAGGTGCCCTACGTTGCAGCGGTGGGTGTGCAGCAGGCAGTGGGTGGTATGGAGCCACACTGGGCAGAGAGGCCAGAGCTGCACCTAGACCTTTGTCCTTCTTCACCCTCCAAGCCAAACAGGTGTTGTAGCATGAGCGTTGATCAACATGTTGTACAAAACGAATGACCACTGTGACCACCTAGAGGGGTGTGGGATAGGGAGGATGGGAGGGAGATGCAAGAGGGAGGAGATATGGGGATGCATGTATATGTATAGCTGACTCACTTCGTTATACAGCAGAAGCTAACACACCATTGCAAAGCAATTATACTCCAATAAAGATGTTAAAAAAAAAAAAGACCAACATTAATGCTCCCTTAAACTAAACAGACTAAATGTTCGATTTAACTTAAGAATTTAAACTTAGTTTATGATAGACTCAACATTTTAGGTCATTCTAGTATTTCATATCACATGGAACTTCAGGTCGGTTAAATTACCTGTCTAGACATGTTGCATTAAAATGGGATAAATCTGCATTTTCTTCCTTTGATATGACTGATTTGTAGAGCAAGACCTTTTCATCACAGACTTTTCCCCAGTGGTCAGTGACTTCTCTCTGTATTTTATTTATTCTTAATTTAAACCATTTTGTGTTGTAACCCTGTTAACTTCTGTAACTATAAAATGTAATTGTTCCTCAGACATAACAGATAATGTTATGAAAGTAACATTGAACCAAAATGACTTTCACTGAGTCAGGTAAAGAACTCTAATGATTTCTTTTAAAATTATAGGGCAGGTCATGTTCAGGAAAGAATCAAATATTAAGCAGAGGAATGACATTGGATCAGTGCCCGGATTCTTGAGAGACCATTGAAGATGATAACCTGGTTTCCACAGAGCTTGAATACACATCATGTCTGCTTAATACAGCATCCCTCACAGTGAGCTTAGTTCTTCAGATGCCTCCGTAAAGGACATTGGCAACACTGTAGTTTATAACTTGATTCTTTAAGGAATTTAGTCAGTGTTAACTATGTGAACTTTGGGGAACTATTGGGAAATATATATATATATATAATTTTTCATCCAGAAAAATATAGATGATGATGCTCTTGTGCCTAACTTATTATTGCTTTATTCACACATTTATTTCATACATATATTCATAATATTCTTCTATATAAACCTCTTCTCCCAGGTTACAGTTGTTTACACCATAAGGGGCACTTTTTGCTATAGGTATTATTACCTGAGGTTAGTATCTCAATGAAATATTTATTAATACTAATTAAAAATCTAAAGATATTATTTTAAGACATATAGACAAAATTACTGGAAAAAATACATTGGAATTACTAGTATGTGTACTGAATGGTATGAATATGGATACCTTTTCTTTCTTTACACATATCCTGTATTTTCCAAAATTTCTTCAATGAACACACAATTCTTATATTTGGAACAAGGAAATATGTCTTTTTTTTAAGGAAAAAGATGCGTGAGGGTTATATATGGCTGAGGAACAGAGTGATGAGGTCATAAGAGGTCATATGAAGGCTCACGTGTGTGCACACTCATACATTCAGTAAAAGGAAATAATAAAGCCAAGAAAAAGGAAAAAAAGAGAGCAGCTGTCAATATCCTGCCATCCCTTTGAAATGGAAAGGAAGTTGAACTACAGAAAATACTTGCTTTCTGTCTCTTTAAAATGTCACTGACTAGCAGTCTTAACTAAGGATGTATTTGTGGCAGGTAGAAGCATCCATTGCTGCATAAGATACATCTTTTCTTTATAACTGGAAGAGTTACCATTACCACTTCTTTTTAGTATCATTAAAGATTTAAGCATAGAGAAAAATGAAATGGCCATGAGCCCACAGTACAACTTTGTCAAAACCTGGCATTTTGCTTGATCGCTTCAGATATTGTGTTGGTCTTGTCAAGTAGAATATTTACATCTTTATTGTGGGAAACGAGGGAAGACTTCAGGTGTGCCTTGATTGGAGGCTGTTGGCCTGGGGACATTGTGGGCAGGCTAACCAGAAGTAGGCCTCCTCTGTGATTGGTTAGGAGTGCATATTTGGCTTTCTTTGATTGATCCTAAGTTGAAAGCGGGACAAAAATTAGGGAAACTGTCAATTATTAATCAAGTCCTGGCCATTTCGGGCTGATTGTTACAGAAGTTGTTGGGTGGCCTCCTGGATTGTCACTAAAGAAAGCTGTCCGGCTTCCTGCAAGTCTGACTTAAAGCAGGCTGGCTTCCTGGGCTGTTTATTGGAGAGAAGGGGTTAGTTTCCTGGGCAGGTGGCTGTAGGTTGTGGGTAAGAGTTCTGTTTTTACATAAGGGCTGGCCATTGTCTGTTTGTATATTCAGTCTTTCATGATACTCAAACCTCAAATTTGTTCATGTTTATCCGATGAATGGTATTTCATTGTATAACTATGCAACAATTTATTTATCCATTCTTTGGCTGATAGACTCGGACCCCAGCTTTTTACCATCATGAACACTGCCGCAATTAATATTCATGTCTGCTTGTAAAAGAAATACTTTTATTCAGTGCTTCATACCATGACTTTCCTGGTATATATCTGCTTTCTGTTTGGGGGCCAGAAAGAAATGATGACGTTTCATAACTCGTGTCTTTCCCTTTGGTCAAATCTAATGTACTGTATACTTTAAGAGCTGAATCAAGGATTGCTAGAATTAGTAAACTTTGTCTATGACTTCCAGGGCCTACAGAGGTAGGCCAGCAAATCACATTTGCCTGGTGTTTAAATGTTTATGATTAAAAAAAAAAAAATCACTTTTGCTCCTCTTTCTGCAAAAATACAAATTCTACCACCTCTTCTTCCTGTCTCTCTCCTCTTCATCTGGAATTAGTCCGTGGCAACTTCACCACTTCACCAGGATGGGAACCTCTTGAAGCTAGCCATTATAAATAGCCTCCAGTGTTGCCTATTCAGGACATTATATCACATAAAGCTCACTCACTGTGAACGTTTACGGTCAAGACCAGGTGACTAATAGATACTTAACTAGAAGTTAAATTGACCGCAAGTTCTAAGATGAACCCCTGCTATTGAGTACTTGTCAGCGTTGTTATTCTGTGTTTACCTTCTCCTTTAAAAGCTCTGCTGTGTATTGAATATTAATATTGTAATACCTTTTACGTGTATATGCTTTGTAGGATTTTTATAGCTTTTTTATTCACTCCAGGTGATCACTTAGTGGGCACTCATGTGAATAGTATTTATTTCAAAGAAATTGTAAAAAAAATTTTTTAAACATACCTGATAGAAAAAATATGAAGTTTGATCCTTTCTTTTGCGACCAAGTTTTAAAAACCCAATCTCTTAATTCACAAGCCTGTTCCCTTTGGTATATCCCACTGCCTCCCTTATTTTTTGCCTGGATTTAAAAACAAAAAGACACTTTCTAACAAGTCTTGCTGTCTCTGGGCTTACCCCCTTCAGTTTATTTTTCCAACTGTGATCAGAGTGATCTTTCTAAAATGAAAATCTAATTACCCCCCTGTTTAAAATCCATTAAGGCTTCTTATCGTCTGTAGGATAAAGTAACACCTGCTTAGTCTGATATGAAAGGCACTGAATGCATCCTTTCTAAGCCCCGCACTGGCACTTTCCAGCACAGCTACACACCAGGCAGCCCTATTCTTCACCTACACCCTGGGGTTCCCAAAGATGCTGCAGGGTCCTAGACCCTTTGCCAGGAATAGCCCTCCTTCCCCTATTTATCTGACTAACTCACCCTTTAGGGCTCACCTCCGGAGTGCCTTGCTCTATGAAGCTGCTCCCTTGCCCACAGAATCAGGTCCCCTCCCCTCTCTTTTGTAATTAAGAACATGTTTGCCTCTCCCATTAGACTGTGCGCTCTTTGAGGGCAGGTACTGTCTTGCAATGCTAATCTCTTTTGCTTTTTCAGTTGTGAATTAAGATTTAAAAAATGTGTACACATATATACATGCATACACACATATATATGCAGACATATACCTGACTCCTCTCTGCCACTTGCTTTCTGAACTTGGACATGCAATTGAACCTCAAGCCTTCAGGTTCCTCATGAGGAAGTTGAGCTTAGTTAGGTGTGGGGATTTTGGAAGAGTCATTAGAAATCTCAACCAAAGTTTCACCAAGAAAAGACTATTTCTCTTAACTCCCTTTTCTATCATTAGCACACCCAAAATAGCTAACTTGGTAACTGTTGAATAACTGGAGGGAAGAAAGGAGTGAAAGAGGAAGGACAGTGGGCAGGGAGGGAGGAAGGAAGGAAAAAGGGTGAAGGAAGGCAGCATGTGATGATGTGAGACGTTTCTTGAGATCTGCATGGGCGAGGGGTTACCTAAACAATACGGAGTTGTATTGGAAAAGAGGAAAAAGGAGGAAACTGATACTGGGTAAGCAACTAACAGTGTCCACACCAAAAATGTCTTGTGGGATACAAATGGATCTGATGTGCAACCTGCCTCCAAGGAGCTTTCTCTCTGGTAAGGGAAATTAAAACATGTGTCTACACAGAATTACAAAGCAAGGGGTGAGAATTGTCTGGGGCAGTGGGCCTTCTGTAAAAGTCCATTGAGTGAATACATAAATGAGCAAATAGGTGTATGGATAAAGTTCTTAGGGAGGATGGGGAGAGGAACATTCTAGGTAGAGTGACGAGTGAAGAGGAATGCATGGAAGCTGAGATTAATCCAGTTTGGCCAAACAATTCAGTTTTGATGACTCACAGCGACGATGGCTATGCCTCTATCGTTCCAATTTTTAACAAATTTAGATACATATTATTTACTCATCTTGGCTTTTCTACTGTTAATGATAGCCATCGAATACTATTGCTACCTCTCTAAAAGCTTAAAAATATATTCAGAGGTAGCCAGAAGAACATTAGTGACAGATAACTATTATAACTCCAGTCTTGCCACATGCAACGTGTGGGGTAGGAGGAGAGCTCCCTGGTATGGTGGTGGCAGAGTTGTCATAGCCTTGTTCCCTAATTAGGAGTGCAAGTTCCTCAACCAAAGTAAACCGAAGGCTAAAGGAGGTGCTAAGATCAGCAGGCACGGTGGACCCGGAAATGTGGCTGTGCCTGGCCCTGTGGAGCGGCACCTTCTGCTTGTGCTGCCCAGGAGTCTAAATTCCTGCGGAGAAAGAATGTTTTCCAGTCCTCACAGCCTAATGTTTAATGGTCACGACAGCTATCTTTGTGTGCTGCTCACAGGTCCTCGACAGAGGAGATTGAGTATGACAGTGAGAAAGGGAGAAAATGTTTTCTGTTTTATAGACATTTAAAAAATGTTAAAGTGCAATAGCATCTTTTTCTTTCTAGTAACGTTTTAAAATTTAAAGTAGATCTCTGCATCTTTTTTTTGTGTATTATAAGCAATCATATAAAAGATAGTAAAAGGGGAAGTTCAATATATTTTTTAAATAGTATGAAAAAAACAATTTCCTTATCTTTATGAATTATCTCCTGTTTCCAAATGTTCACCATTCACGTGGATTCTCTGGGGTAATTTAAATATAGAGTTTGATAAATGGAAAATACTCCTGTTAGCAATAGAATGAGAATATATGAGATTCTAAGAGATTTATGTTGTCAGCTTTCAATAACTACTGGTTACCTGCTGCTACATCTGGCATGAGGCTGTGTATTGGAGATAAAATAGTGCATAAACTTCCCTGACAGTGTCATTGGAGGGTCAGGAGAAGCAAGCAGCGTCTCACAATTCTGGGCCATGTAGGTAAAGAGAGTGGTAAACACCCGTGTCTTCAGGATCTTGCAGGAGTGCGCTTAACCCAATCTTGAGGGTCAAGGAAGGACCCTAGAAGGCCATTGAGTTAGAGTAACTCAAAGGGAAGGGCTGGAGGTAATGTTCTGGGACAGAAGGAACAGCATATGCGGAGGCTCAGAGGTGAGAGAAAGCAATATTGCAAGGGAGATGGCCAGGAGCTGTGAGAAAATGAAAGCAAACCAAACCAAAATCCATCACGCGCCCAACTTCCATATTCAATGTGCCATGCACATATTGAATTTCTGAAACAGAAATAGCCTTCCTTGACTGATATTTCTTTTCTAAACCCATTGGTGAAACAAATAATTGTATTTTTTGTTTTGTTTTCATTTTTTACAATCGTGAACAGTGTTTTGATGAGCATCCCTGTATATATATCTCTGTACCTCTGTCCCGTCACTTCTTCACAGTAAATTCTTAGAAGCAGAATTACCAGGTGAAACCCAAGCACACTGTAAGACTTTTGATGAATTTTGCCATACAGTTTTATTTATACTCCTGCTAATATGACAGAGTGTGCCTTTATCTGGATCTTGATTCTCAGGTGTTGACTGCAGCTCTGTCTGCTTACTCAAACACATACTTCTAAAAATGTTAATCTACTGGAATTCCTTTTGGAGTATATTCTTTAGGACAAATTTTTTTAAGTAGTTTTAAAAAAATATTTATTTTTGGCTGCGTTGGGTCTTAGTTGTGGCGTGAGGGCTCTTCGTTGCGGCTTCTCTCTAGTTGTGGCGTGCGGGTTTTCTCTTCTCTAGTTGTGGCGCGCAGGCACCAGGGCGTGTGGGCTCTGTAGTTTGCGGCACGCAGGCTCTCTAGTTGAGGCGCGTGAGCTCAGTAGTTGTGGCGCGCAGGCTTAGTTGCCCCACAGCATGTGGGATCTTAGTTCCCCCACCAGGGATTGAACCCGTGTCCCCTGCATTGCAAGGCGGATTCTTTACCACTGGACCCCCAGGGAAGTCCCTAGGTCAGAAATTTGTGAGAAGTCTGTTATCTCATGTTTGTGGTTTTGTCACTGGCAAATCTTTTTTTAAAATGTAATTGGTTATTGGAGAGTTAAGATCCCTTTCCATGCCATTTGTAGGTAGCCTGTTGGGAGAAACATGGAATGTCTGTGCTGGAATTCCTCAGGGAATTCAAAAGCCTCGGTCCACTAAGGAGGCCACCAGGTTCATGATGGAGGAAGCACCTTGCCCAGGGTCACTCAGCCTCCAGGGCAAGAATGAATTCTGTCTACAGTTCATGTTTCTAAATCCCCATCCTGTGCAGTTCCCCTAACACCTGAAGTTTCATCCTACATTTTCCAGCAAAGGCTTTGTAGGGATGTGCTAGTTCTTTTGTAAAATGTCTACTGTGACATTATCCTTTGCTTTGCCCTCCTTCCTTCCCATGTGGAGCTTTCAATTAATTAATGAAAGGTCAGGTGACAAATGATTCGCCTTCTGATGCGATTGTGCTGTGAATTGTTGAGCGTGGTTATGTGTGCACATTTTGGGGACGGCAGTTTCCTTACAGTGCTCATTTCCATGGCTAATTACGGCGTGTGGCACTTGTGAGCCAGCTCTGTCGGGTAGGGGCAGGACAGGGACGGGGAGACGCCACCAAGGACATAACACAGAACGCCCAAATTAGGCTCTTTCATGACTAAACAATTAGAGGCTCATTTTAGATAAAGCCAAGTGACTTGTTATTACAATTCTCAAGGTCCTTTTGCTTGAAGCTTCGGATGGCCATAGAACTCAGTGACATTAAAGAGATGAGCTGCGGGTCACAGGGGACGAGTTTTGATAAATTTCTTTACAGTGTGAGGCGGTAAATGAACTCTCAATTATGAATAAAATGCAAAGCTCTTTTTGCATCTAATTCTTAATAAAGCTGTTACTGAGACCAAATGAGAAAACTTTTTTTTTTCTGTTTCCCTTCCTTTGATTGCCAAATAAGTGTATTAAAGAAAAGAGGAATAACTTCTATTTTATTGATTTTTTTTTTGTATTTTTATTACACTGGACCTTGTTAAGTCATCAATATTAGAAGCTTGTGATTCTTCTCAGTGTTGGTGACCTTTGTTTTTAATCTTGGTGATTCAACTTTTGTGTCTTGATTTCTGAAACAGACCACTGTGTGAGTAATCTGGGATTACACAGTTCACTAGTCACCTGTAACCCAAAACAGCCATTTCTAAGTTCTCCTTTTTCTGTAGTTCAGAACCTCCTTTGATGCAGGTTCTGGAATCAGACATTTTTGGGTTCTTATCCCAGCTTAGCCTCTTATCATCTGAAAGACACTGGGTAAGTTGACGTAAACCTTCTAAGACTTAGTTTTCTCACCTGTACCATTGGATGACAGTAATGTCCACACCAAAAAATAAAGAAGATTCCCTGTCATCTTTGCCAAGCTGTCATATGAACACTTGCATGTTGTTATATAGATACATGTATTTTAAATGAATCTTAGTACCTTTCTTCATGAAGAATGTATATATTTTTTTAAATGTTGGGCTTTTCTTTTTTAATTGAGAGAACTACGTTGTGCTTAATTACTATTTAAATCACTGCAGCGTAATATTAATGACACAATTAGAGTTTGCTTTTTAATTAACTGTCAAAGAAATAAAATAGAACTTTGTTTTCTTCTTCTGATAAAAAACATGTCCACATCACAGGGTTTTGGTGATGATTCAATGGGATAAAAAGGATAAAGCTCTTAGCAAGTTACCAAGCCTATCATAAGAGTTCAGTAAATACTATCAAAATATAATGTGACTGGTTATGTAAAATTTTTTAGATTTTCTGGATTGCATTTGCCATTTTAAACTTTTGTACCTGTGCTTTGAGTTCCATTACTGAGAAGTGGCCAACTTCAGTCATTGAAGCATGTATTTCTTTAACACTTACTGAGTTGTCGATGAGTGATCATACTGGTGATATTTGTAGTAAATGCCATGCAGAAATTTTCTTCTGGTGAAAATAGCTCATTTTAAAAGAATAATTGATGTTTCCTCATTGTACTATCAAGTAAAATGAGGGAGAAAGGACTATTTGTGAGATCTCAAGTCTCTAGATGGGTAGCTTTCTTTCAAAGGTCCTTTAATTTGGTGTATTGATGTAGATCTTCTTAAGCTAATAGTAATATGACTTCTGGCAATAATAATAGTTGAATATTTGAATGCTGTTTTCAAGAACTTTGCATCATGAAAAATTTCAAACATGTATGAAAATAGAATAGTATAATAAGCCTCCAATGTGCATATCACCTAACTTCAACAATTAACAATACATAGCCAGTCCTTTTTAATGTTTTATTCTTCCTTTCCCAGATTTATTGAGATATAATTAACATACAACATTGTGTAAGTTTAAGGTGTACAATGGCATGATTTGATACATGTATATATTGTGAATGATTACGAGAATAAGTTTAGTTATTCCTTTCTAATCTGGTTGCCCTTTATTTCTTTTTCTTGCCTAACTGCTCTGTCTAGGATTTCCAGTACTGTGTTGAATAAAAGAGGCAAGAGTGAGCATCCTTGTCTTCTTCCTGATCTTAGAGGAAAACCTTTTCACTGCTAAGTATGATGTTAGCTAGGGGCTTGTAATATATGGCCTTTATTATGTTGAGGTTTGTTCCTTCTATACCTAATTTGTTAAGAGTTTTTATCATGAACCGATGTTGAATTTCATCAAATGCTTTTCTGTTTCTATTGATATGATCAGATGATTTCTTCTGTCATTCTATTAATGTGATGTGTTGCATTTATTGATTTGCATATGTTGAATCATCCTTGCATCCCAGAGATAAATCCCACTTGATCATGGTGAATAATCTTTTAAATTTGCTACTGAATTTGGTTTGCTAATATTTTATTTTGCATCTCTATTCATCAGGGATATAAGTTTTCTTTCTTGTAGTGTCCTTATCTGGCTTTGGTATTGGAGTAATGCTGGCTGTAAAATGAGTTTGGGAGTGTTCCCTCTTTTCCATTTTTTTTGGAAGAGTTGGAGAAGAATTGGTGTTAATTCTTTAAATGTTTGATAGGATTCACCCATGAAGCCAGCTGGTCCTGAGGTTACCTTTGTTGAGAGGTTTTTGATTACTGATTCAGTCTCCTTACTCATTATTGTTCTGTTTAGATTTTTTATTTCTTCATGATTCAATATTTGTAGGTTGTATGTTTTTAGGAATTTATCCATTTTTTCCTAGGTCATCCAATTTGTTGGCATCTGTTCATAGTAGTCCCTCTTTTTTTTAATATAAATTTATTTATTTATTTATTTATATTTATTTTTGGCTGCATTGGGTCTTCGTTGCTGCGCGCGGGCTTTCTCTAGTTGTGGTGAGTGGGGGCTACTCTTCATTGCGGTGTGCAGGCTTCTCATTGCAGTGGCTTCTCTTGTTGCGGAGCATGGGCTCTAGGCATGTGGGCTTCAGTAGTTGTGGCACACAGGCTCGGTACTTGTGGCTTGTGGGCTCTAGAATGCAGGCTCAGTAGTTGTGGCACACGGGCTTAGTTGCTCTGCGGCATGTGGGATCTTCCCGGACCAGGGCTCGAACCCGTGTGTCCTGCATTGGCAGGCGGATTCTTAACCACTGTGCCACCAGGGAAGTCCCAGTGCATAGTGCTCTCTTATGATCCTTTGTATTTCTGTGGTATCAGTTACAATGTCTCTTCTTTCATTTCCAATTTTAGTTATTTGAGTCTTGTCTTTTTTCTTAGTCTAACTAAAGGTTTGTCAATTTTGTTTATTTTAAAAAGAAGAGCTTTTAGGTTCATTGATCTTTTTGATAGTTTTTCTGGTCTTCAATTCTTTTATTTTTTTCTAGGTCCTTAAGGTGTAAAGTTAGGCCGTTTATTTGAGATCTTTCTGTTTTTTTGATGTAGGCATTCATAACTATAAACTTTCCTTTTAGAACTACTTTTGCTGCATCCCGTTAAGTTTTGGTGTGATGTTTTCATTTTCATTTGTTTCAAGATATTTTTTGATTTCCCTTTTGATTTCTTCTTTGACCTATTGATTATTCATGACTGTGTTGTTTAATTTCCACATATTTGTGAAATTTCCAGTTTTCCTACTGTTATTGATTTCTAGTTTTATTCTTGGAAAATATACTTGGTATGATTTTTTATCTTTTTAAATTCTCTAAGACTTGTTTTGTGACCTAATGTATTATCTATCCTGAAGAAGTTCCTTGTGTGTTTGAGAAGAATGTGTATTCTGCTGCTGTTGGATGGAATGTTCTATAAATGTCTTTTAGGTCCATTTGGTCCAAAATTTCCAATTGTATGTTCTGGAAGCCTATTGTAAACTTTTCCTTTGTTTTGCAATTTGAGCTCCTTCTGTACCACATTCTATCTGGAAAAATATTGGTGTCTATGGAAGGTTTCATGACCTTCATCCCTAAAAGCGATGAGTACCCTAGAAATGAATTAAATAGAAACTCTCTCTTTTGGGTGATCATTTTATGATACATTTTATCTTTGTAAACTAGGACACTAGAGGGCAAAAGAAACATTTAGTCTGTCTAGTAGGGTTAGCAAAAGGACATGCCTTTTCACTTCTAGCTATTCCAAAATGGTTGCTGGTAAATCATATTGAATACTTTCAGAACCCAGCAATGCTGTTGATGCCTGTAGAAGCTGGGCTATTTAAGGGGAATTACAGAGAATCCTTTTACAAAGTGAGGAATGCATTATTCTGAACCTTGAACAAATAGTATCAATTTAGTTCTCTTATCGTAAGCTTTCATATATTAGCCTTTTTCAAATGGATCATGTTTGAATGTCACTACTATTAAAATACTATCATATTCTTACCCTTTTTGTCTTAAAGTGAGAATGGATGTGGGTAAAAATTCTAAGCTTCTATGGCCTTACAACTGCTCTGTTTTACAGAATTGAATTTCCCTGAGATTCATTTACTTTCCTTCTCTGAGCCAGTGTTAGGTTGAAATGGAGCCAATGATATTCTTTATCCTTGTTTCATTGTGCCTTACAGAGTGTTAGACCAGTGGGTTGAGTGATTATCCAGAAACTACCACGTCCCATGTGGGAGAAGGGATGGCACTAAGTCTGCAAGGTCATTGAAGCTCCGGGTCATGTCATGGAAGAAATGAGTGAAGTTTTGTGCATAGTTCTCTTCTATTAATTAATAATTGTGGGCATTTTATTCTCATTACTCTGCATATTATACCATCAGGATGAGACCCCGAACTCTTCAGTTGTCCCACTGTGGTCACAAGCATGGTGACCCAGAGAACCCACTTCCACTAATGGAAAAGCAGCTCACAGGGTGTCCTAATCAGGCATTTGCATCACCTAGAACCCCTTCCTATGCCACTCCAGAGAGCATGTGTCCAATATCTGCTTGGTGCTTTGTTCACTTGGTTAACTTATGGTACTGACTCTCTGGCTAAGGATTAGATGTCTGTGTGAGGAAACCACATTCTTGTTCGTGCCTTCCTTCATCTTTCTCCCCTCTTCTTCCTATTGTAGTACTCTTTTCTTCCTGGACAGTTTGCACTGCAACCAGGAGAATATTCAGTCATTCAGTGAATATTTAGCATTATTACATATACTTCTACTGAGCACATTCTTGGAAAGGGAACAAAATGCCTTGGCCAGTAATCCGTTGCCTAAAACACGCTGATAGTTACTAACCATACACAGTTTTGCACATAAAGTGTGTAGTGTGGAAGCATCTGCTGTTTGGGCCTGGGCTCTTTGCTGTCCGTGGTGCTGGAGCTACGCTGCCTCCCTCTGCCCTAGGGCACAGGCTGGCCGTGGGCAAGTCCATATGAGCTGTGAGCTCCAAGCCCACAGAGGTCATTTAGGCTTCTATCAGTAAAAGCACTTAAAACGAAAAGGAGATGATTTCATTTTGACCTTTTCTCCCCATGTTTCAAAAGGTGAACTTAACAGTCACTCATCAAAGGCATTTTGGCTATTATTATAAAAACATCGCTTTTAAAAGTAAGCAAATGCTTATTAAGAGGAAATTATGGGCTTTCAGATAGTCTTCAATGTAAAAAACATCCTTTAACAATCATAGACTTTCTAGAGCTTTTTTTTTTTTTAACATCTTTATTGGAGTGTAATTGCTTTACAATGTTGTGTTAGTTTCTGTTGTGTAACGAAGTGATTCAGCTATACACCTAGAGCTTCTTAAACTTTGCTTTCCAAGTTGCTTTTAAGTCATTTATTTATAGACCAAAGTGCACAGAGAAATACATCATTCCTTCCCACCTGTTTGGGAAGTTGGTTTTTTAAGTGGATGCTTGTTCAATGTCCAGTCCTGCTGAGATGGTCATTTCTCTCTGATGTCCACTATCGCTGATCGTGAAGTACTTAAATATTTTTGGGAATATTCTAACACATATTAAATAGATGTTTTGGGGGATAAAAGTTTTCATACAATAACTTGACTTGGGGGTAAGTTGAGTAGTAAGGAAGCCACCCCAGCTGGTTCTGCTTTGTATTTCCTTCTGATTATAAGGGACCAAGCAGAGCTCAACTTTTTGCTAAAAGGAACACATTTTTTTTACCATGCTTTTGCTTACAAGAGCTGTAAAAGCTGTTGTTCCTGTTTTCATGTAGCTGACGAAATTGCAGCTATCTATTTTAAGGGAGTATTTGATTTTTGTTAACAACTGTGAGTCATTTCATATATAATACATGCTTTGGTTTTTATTCTGGCAAATTTCAGAACAAAATTTTAGATTTCTTGAAATAAACATGGGATATATGCTTTACCCAATGTAGAATAAACCTGACCCATAAATTAATTTACACAACATAAACAAAATAAATGCATAGTTAATAACCTTAACCTGGGAATCTGGGATCCCTAGAAGATCTGAAAATACCCTGAAAAATGTGGCTGATTTTTTTTTTAACATCTTTATTAGAGTATAATTGCTTTACAATGGTGTGTTAGTTTCTGCTTTATAACAAAGTGAATCAGTTATACATATACATATGTCCCCATATCTCTTCCCTCTTGCATCTCCCTCCCTCCCACCCTCCCTATCCCACCCCTCTAGGTGGTCACAAAGCACCGAGCTGATCTCCCTGTGCTATGCGGCTGCTTCCCACTAGCTATATATTTTACGTGTGGTAGTATATATATGTCCATGCCACTCTCACTTTGTCCCACCTTACCCTTCCCCCTCCCCGGATCCTCAAGTCCATTCTCTAGTCTGCATCTTTATTCCTGTCTTGCCCCTAGGTTCTTCTGACCATTTTTTTTCTTTTTTTAGATTCCATATATATGTGTTAGCATACGGTATTTGTTTTTCTCTTTCTGACTTGCTTCACTCTGTATGCCAGTCTCTGGGTCTATCCACCTCACTACAAATAACTCAGTTTCGTTCCTTTTTATGGCTGAGTAATATTCCATTGGATATATGTGCCAATGTGGCTGATTTTAATGTATATGTGCAAGTCTCTCTTTTTAAAAAAGTTTTTTTACTGGAGTATAGTTGATTTACAATGTTGTGTTACTCTCTGCTGTACAGCAAAGTGAATCTGTTATACATGTACATATATCCCTTCTTTTTCTTTGGCCATGCTGTGTGGCATGTGGGATCTTAGCTCCCTGACCAAGGATTGGACCCGCACCTCCTGCATTGGAAGCGTGGAGTCTTAACCAGTGGACCACCAGGGAAGTCCCGCAAGTCTCTTTTGATGAGAAAAATATAAAGATATATTCTTTTACCTGATTGTCAGAGGTCACTTGTCAATCAAGTGGTTTTACCACTTGTAACACAAATGTCAGGAGGGTTTCCTACTCTTTGAAGAGCTGCTTACCCCTGGCCTGACCAGTTTCCCAGCTCATGACACGTCAGAGTCCTTTGTGGGAGGGGCTGGGGAGCTCTGGGGCTTCCTTCCTCAGGGGATCCTCAGCCTCGGTGCCTTCAGGTCTGTGCAGGTCTTCTGCTACACCCCAGCCTGGCAATCAGACACAGCTTCTTCTGTAGTCAGTTTTCACAAGAAAAGCCCCACTGGTAACATTTCCTGATTTTAGTAGCCTTTGTTGACAATCCTGGGGCAGTGGGGGAGGGATCACTCAGGAAGTTGCCCTCCTCTGATATCTCCCTGGCTGTGGCTCACTCTCTCCCGATCCCTCCCACAACTCTTTACCCCTCTTCCCCTCACTAGTCCTGTTGGAGGTCTCAGCTTCTACCCCTGGTGCTTCGCTAGATATTTCCCAAAGGAAATCTGGCGTATAAAACGACCTCCATCTTGTTACATGCTGTGCAAAGATTTTAGCTTAGGTTCCCAAGAGGCACCATGTGTGTTAGGGAAGAGCGCCCGCCGGGAAAGCCAGGACACCTGCGTTCCGCTAGGCCTGCCTCTTACTCTCTGTGTGACCTGGTCTAAGTCATGTGACCTCTCTGATCCTCAGTTTCCCCATTTGTATAATAGAGACAATAACCCCTGTGTCCCCTTCCTCAGAGGCTGCCACATTTGTCTCCCACGTTCCCCCTGACATCCTGGAGGGCTCAGTGGCTCCAGAGTCCCTGCCTTCAGCAAAATGCCCACGAGATTACAAATCGGGTGTTACGCACCCACGAGGGCCTTACACAAGAGACCTTCGGAGGAGCAGAGTACTTTGCGTGCAATGACTTAAGCACTTTGTCAAATGCATATTTTGATACAAATATTGGCCATGCTATCATGTATGTCTGGAATATTCCAGCCACGTCACCCTTCCGCATGGGGGGCCTGAGTAGACATAAGGGTATTCTCAGGCCTGAAGGCTTGCGAGGGGGGAACACTGGCCCCCTGGATGCTGGTAGGGGTGTCTTCATTGAACATTCACATACCTGGTGCCACCAGGCCCGTTATATAAACTCATTATCCCCTTACTGCCTACAACCACCGTGAAGATAAGATATTTTTATCTCTAGTTCAGAAAGAAGGAAACTGAATTTCTGAGAGATCAAGCAACTTGCTCAAGGCCCCTGTTAGTAAGTGCATCTGATTCCAAACTTATGAATGCCTGACTCCAAAACTCATTATTATATTGTTACAAGCGAGGGTAGAGGTGGTCGTTCATCTTAGCAGACGAGCAGCATCTATGCTTTTTTGCTCCCACCTGTTCTCTTGAACCACAGCAGGAGGTGCAAGCTTGGAGGAGTGATGTATTAGAAGACCTTTAGGGTCACTGCCAGCATTTTGAGAGGTTATGAATCCAGTTCTTCAGCCACAAGTTAAACTGAGTGCTCACGAAAGGGATTTCTTTGTTCCTCGTTTTGCTTCTTCCTTTATTTAGAGCAGGAGTCTCTGGAGTGTGGCGTCTGTGACCACACTCCATCAGGTGTGAGGGTAAAATACTAGACGGGAAGGTGACGTTGCCAGTGTCTGAAGGCCTGGCCTGGGAGCCAGCATCCTGGATTCCGTAGGTCGGGTGGTCACAGTGTCCATCCAGACTCAAGAGGAGGACAGAGACCCCGCCTCTCATGGAAGCAGTGCCACAGGATGTCTGGCAGAGGACATTTATAGGAGCTACTTGCTGAGTTCCTTTCGCCACCACCTCCATCCATGAGCTGGAGGGACTGACCCTCCGAATACTCCGTACGCTCCAGGGTGTTTAAAAAAAATCCTAAATCATTAGAGCTAAAGACATAGGCAATCACTTGAATTTAGCATTTTTCTTCTGCTACGAACCAAGCTGAAAACTTAATGATGGAGTGAAGGTAGGCTCCCTAGAGTTTGTTGCCTATCTCATGAAACTAGAAAGAAAGGGTAGATTATTATATCCCCACATATTCTGAAATGTGTAGGTGAGCCCTGCCGGGCAAGGTGTTCTACTTCTGTCAATTAATGTCATAACAATAGCTGGCAGCTTCTCTGCACACAGAGTCCTGGCTAGGATGCTCAGTTTAGCTAAAGTGTAGAGTCTGTGGGAAGGAGGGATGGGAGGTGATGCCGGAGAGAAAAGAGGGGCAGATCATGAAGAACCTTTGTATTGTTTGTTCGGGCTGCCCTAACAAAGCACCACAGTGGAGCAGCTTAAACAACAGAAATCTATCGTCTCACAGTTCTGGAGGCTAGAAGTCCAAGATCAAGGTGTCGGCAGGGTTGGTTCCTTCCGAGGGCTCTGAGGTCAGGCTGTCCCCTGCCTCTCCGCCGGCTGCTGGTGATCTTTGGTGCTCCTTGGCTTGTAGGAGCGTCACCCTGACCTCTGCTTCCATCCTCATCTCAGCATTCTCCTTGTGTACATGTCTGTGTCCAGATTTCTTCTTTTTGTCAGGTCACCAGCCCACCCTGATGACCTCATTTTAACTAGATTCCCTCTGTAAAGACCCTACCTCCAAATAAGGTCACATTCTGAGGTACTGGGGGTTAGGACTTCAACATATGAATTTTGCGGGAAACAGTTCAACTTCTAACAGCCTTGTAAAGCAGCAAAAGAAAGTTGAGACTTTGTCAGAGTTTTTATTAAGATCATGTAAGATATGTTTATGAAAGCACTTCACAAACTGTGAAGTACAACACAGATGTGAGCTATTGCTGTTTTAATTGCTATGTATTTTACAGTTTTTCAGCCTATTTCTTCCCGTTTTCCTCTGATGTTTGGACATTGCAGAGTAGGCTGTGTAGAAAGTATGAAGAAGGCAAAATGTTTCTGCTACCACAGGATTATTAAACGAGAGAGAATAATTCTTCTAAATTATTAGGATCTACTAATTAATTTCTGGTTTTCTGAGGGAATCCAAGAAACTTCCTCCAGAATATTTGTTGGACTTACCAAGACTATTGTACTCAAGGCCACTGGGCTTATTATGTATGAAATTGAAATGTTCTGTTAAAGGAAACCTAACAGCTTCCATTCTACACTTGAATGAAAAAGCCTGAGGACCACTCTTTGGAATGTCACATTTAAAATATAGAAAAGGGTTTATATTCAGAGAGGCAGAAAATAGGGTAGAGTTCTATTAGACTAAGAATTAAGATTAGCCCTATAAGAAATGCCTTTCTAAGATGCAAACAAGATTAATTTTCAAGTGATTTCTTTTTTCTTTGCCTGTATGATATTTTTCGGGGAGCAATTTTGTTTGCTTTGAAAACTATCACCACCGGGTGTCTAAGAAATCCCTTGGTTGCTTTTTCATCTGGTTACAACCCACCAATCCCCCTTCCTTCCCCAGCCTCTTATATTTTCACAACAATAGAAGATCAAAATTCATTTAAACAGGATGGAAAACACCCATAAAACAGAGCAAATAACGTTATAGGAAACAAGCCACTCATCCATTCTGAATGGATTTGTTGCTCTGCCTAGGTATAGAATGACTTTATTCCTCAATGGATTTGATGTGGTTCATAAAACCACATAAATTACAATAGGATTAAGTAACAATAGAGGGAATGGAGGTCCGGGAGAGAACTTGAGTGATAAAATTAGAAAACTAAGGGTAGGTTTAATACAGTGACATGCATACCACCTGGTCCCGTGTCCTTATCGGAGGTGGACTTCAGATGGATGGTACCCATCTTCTCAGTGGCCAAGGCACTCATCACAGGTGTCTGGGCTCGCTAACATTATACAGCTAATGAGCTCCTCACCTGAGCAGCTTCCCCGAGTCTTGTCTGCAGGGAGATTTATTCCTTGGAGCCTCATAAAGAGGATACTGAGATGACGGGCAGGGCTGGTAGATGAATAGTGGGTACCATGTGCTTGACTTCTTGTGTCATCCCTCAGTGAGGTCAGTGGTATAACACTAAGAACTAGTTTTTAAAAAGCCAAGTCCAAAAAACATGGTTCAAGTCAAACTTTCTGATGGTCTGACTCCATCTAAGGGTTTAACTGAGAATAACCAGAGCAGCGTTTCTGAATCTTTTGGGGGTTATGGGCTCTTTTAGTAAGAAGAATACTGGCAAATATAAACTGAGCACCTGCTGTGGACATACATTGTTCAAAGTGCTTTACCCAGACACCTGAGATGATCTGGTTTACTCTGCACGGCAACACCTGGCATAGGTACTGTTATTATCCCCCTGTTACAGGTTAGGAACTTGAGGCCCCCAAAGATAAGCAGCTCACCTGAGGTCATACACTTACGGAAGGAGGTATGATTCAGGCAGTGAGTGGGTGGCTCGCTCCCTGCACAAGCAGAGAAGTTGGCCAGGGAATCCCTGCAGAAAACTGCTCAGGGCTGTCCCAACACATGGATGAATGAGTGATTGAGGCTCCAATGGTTTTGCCTACAATAACCATTTTAGCCAGGAAATAATTGTTCCAGTAACACCACGTTGGCCATATGAAAATTTCAGTAAAGCAGCTGCAGTGTACAGTGCATCTTCCTTTTAAATGGTGTGGTTTCCTGGCAACCTCCCTAGATGAACTCTGCAAAATGTGCCCCCAGATATCTGATTGACTTGATCTGTTGCATAGAGTTAGTGCATCCGAGCAACTAAAGGTTGGAGGATCTCTGAGATTGATGATGGGATTTTGATTTTAGAATAGTTGACCTAACACTATTCTTTCTACTATTCTCAATTGTCTATTGAAGCAATATCTCCTGACAATAAAACCAAGAAGAGAAGAGAAACTTGCCATTTTTCTTATCAATCACATGGAAGTCAACCAAAGGGTGAAGCCATTGTTCTGCCACCTGAAAAGAGGCTCCTGACATTGACCCTTGAAGTGGTTTATGAAGCAGTTCTGAGTAAGCCTTAGTAACCACGGAGTGATATTGAGTTCATAGAGCTTTCCAAAAATAATAATGCTCGTTATAGCTAATGGTGTGACAGTAGTCTTCTGAGACCTTTGCATGGATAATTTAATTTATTCTCCACACCCCATGAGTTTATTACTATTATTACCATCCTTATTGTACAGATAAAGGAACTGAAGCCCTTTCCACAAAGTGCGCAAGCATTTTATGCCAGTCAGATTTCTCTACAAGGTGATCGAAGGTACTTTTCCATGTGGAAAATCTGGACTACAGTTGACTCAAAGACCTAAAAAGACAGAATATCAGAATATTTTAAAATTATAAAGTTTAGAAGGGATCTCTGATGGAACAGTGGACTTATAATTTGGAGTAACAAGTAATAGCCGTCATTAAAAAAATGCTATGGACTGGGAATTCCCTGGCGGTCCAGTGGTTAGGACTCGGTGCTTTCACTGCAGTAGCCTGGGTTCAGTCCCTGTTTGGGGAACTAAGATCCCACAAGCTGCGCAGCAAGGCCAAAAAAAAAAAAAAAGTTATGGACTCACAAATGTCTTGCGGTGATGCTGAGGTGCACCACCCAGGCCCGGCTTCAGGCCAAAGGCTGCGTTTCCCCAGCTGCTGGGTGTGTCACTGCTGAAGGCTCGCAGCTGAGTCCCTCTTACACCAGGGGCAGCCAACATCCTATGGCCGGTCAGGTCTGAGGTGTAAAGACCCAGCCCCCTGCCTCGCCCTTGGATGTCTCTGAAAGGCCACCCCAGCTCCAGAGCTTCCTCCGGGATCAGCTGAGGCTTCTTTGGTTCCTAAGGAGCAGTTCAGCGCCTCCCTCCCCTCTGTCCTGCTGCCCTCACACCCTAGAACAGCACTCCTCCCAAGGGCACGCTTTAATAAACATCATGCAAACACGTTTTGATCTCAGAATCTGTTTCTTGGGGTACCTGACCTATGATTTCTATCTTCGTTTACAATTTTCCTTTCTTCAATTTTATTTTTTTTTAATTTTTTAATTTTATTGAAGTATAGTTGATTTACATTGTGTCAAGTTCTGCTGTACAGCAAAGTGATTTAGTTATACATATAGATACACATTCTTTTTTAAATATTCTTTTCCATTGTCATTTATCATAAGATATTTAATGTTCTCTGTGCTATACAGTAGGACCTTTTTGTTTATCCATTCTATACATAAAAGTTTACATCTGCTGACCCCAACCTCTCACTCCATCCCTTTCCCAACCCCCTCCCCCTTGTCAGCCACCAGTCTGTTCTCTGTGTCCATGATTCTGTTTCTGTTTCATAGGTAGGTTTGTGTCATATTTTAGATGCCACATATAAGTGATATCATATGGTTTTTGTCTTTCTCTTTTTGACTTACTTCACTTAGTATGACAATCTCTAGATCCATCCATTGTTGCTGCAAATGGCATGATTTTGTTCTTTTTTATGGCTGAGTAGTATTCCATTGTATATATGTACCACATCTTCTTTATCCATTCATCTGTTGATAGACATTTAGGTTGTTTCCATGTCTTGGCTATTGTGAATAGTGCTGCTGTGAACATAGGGGTGCATGTATCTTTTTGAATTACAGTTTTGTCTGGATATATGCCCAGGAGTGGGATTGCTGGATCCTACAACAACTCTATTTTTAGTTTTCTGAGGAATCTCCATACCGTTTTCCACCGTGGCTGCATCAGCTTACATTCCCACCAAGAGTGTAAGAGGGTTCCCTTTTCTCCACACCCTCTCCAGCATTTGTTATTTGTAAACTTTTTAATGATGGCCATTCTGACCGGTGTGAGGTGGTACCTCAATGTAATTTTGATTTTCATTTCTCTAATAATTGGCGATGTTGAGCATCTTTTCATGTGCCTATTGCCCATCTGTATTTCTTCTTTGGAGAAATGTCTATTTAGGTCTTCTGCCCATTTTTCAATTGGGTTGTTTATTTTTTTGCTGTTGAGTTATATGAGCTGTTGGTATATTTTAGAAATTAATCCTTTGTTGGTCACATCGTTTGCAAATATTTTCTCCCATTCTGTAAGTTGTCTTTTTGTTTTGTTTATGGTTTCATTTGCTGTGCAAAAGCTTGTAAGTTTGATTAGGTCCCATTTGTTTATTTTTGTTTTTATTTGTATTACCTTGGGAGACTGACCTAAGAAAATTGGTTCGATTTATGTCAGAGAATGTTTTGCCTACGATCTCTTCTAGGAGTTTTATGGTGTCATGTCTTAGGTTTAAGTCTTTAAGCCATTTTGAGTTTATTTTTGTGCATGGTGAGAGTGTGTGTTCTAACTTCATTGATTTACACGTGGCTGTCCACCTTTCTTCAATTTTAAATCAATGAAAGATTGCTTTCTCATTTCACACAAGATATCTATTAAATTAGTTTTTTATGAATAGATCTATTCTTCTTATATCCCACTGCTTTATGGAAGAAATACTTCTGTAATTGCATCTTGATAAAACTACTATGATTTTACTTTGTGGCTTTGTATGCACACAACACCACACACACACAATGACCAAGAAATTAATATATGTGCATTTATACAAAATTAAAATCATATGTAACTTCATGAAATAATGATAGAAATTTGAACAAAAATATAGACATAAAGGTAAAAATGTTTTGCATACATAAAATCATTATGTGGAACTCTATAGACATATAGACTAAATATAAACAAACTATAGACACACAGACAAGAACATAGCCATGGGCATAGATATGCAATTTTGCTGTTGGATCGTGTTTTCAGAATAACACTTCTTTTTTTCTGCACTGCGGGCACTTCACCTTTCTCAGGAGGATAGGTGAAGTGAAGCTGTTTAATTACGGCTTAAATCAGCTGCTGGGATAGTTCAGGGAAGGTTATAACTATGTGCTGCAGATATGCTGCAGAATACTGCAGGGCGGGGGGTACATCTTTCTTTCTGAGGCTTTTGTCAAGGGCTTGCTTTCTGTAGAGGCGAGCATGCTACAGAGTTGGGTGAGAGGTCCCTTTGAACGTTCTGAATTTCTTCTCTTCGTGTGAATGCAGGCCAGAAGAGCCACTCACTCAGATGCTTTGTATTGAACATGATACACAACCAGATTTTTTGAAACATGAATAAATGTTGGTCTCTTCCTTGGGCAAACTTTTTTTTAACATTTTTAAAAAAGAGACTATATGTGTGGGCAATATGAACATGAGTCTTGTCCTTGGTAGTCCTATCAGTCTGTATCTTGCCCTGAGTTGCTTTTTCAGTGCAGCATTAGAGAGATCCGCACTCCCTTGCCAGTGGCTCTTACACCAGTGGTGTGTACTGATGAGAGAGCTGGCGGAATAAAGTGTGTAGTCTGAGACAGCATCATTCCTGTTAGTCCTGTAGTCAACTAACCCAGTCTCGTGTGTTGAATGAAACCTAATTTGAACTCAAGACCAGGACCCTGGAAGAGGACAGTGAAAGGTAAATTCTTTTAGTTAAGGTCTCTGATCATCTGATCAGATGGAATTCTCATCTTGGGAATTCCCATGACATTCAACCTAGAGATGCCTGACAGCTGATTGAGGGGTGTGTGAGTGTGTGTGTGTGTGTGTGTGTGTGTGTGTATGAAAGAAGAGTGAGAAGGTGTAGAATGGGAAAGGGGTGTTGAAAAGAATGTTGTCATTGATGAGTCATGTGACAATATCCCCACAGGTAAAAAGGATGCGTATCTATGTGCAAATTAAAAGTGACGGCTAAAAAAGTCCAAATTGAAAAATAAACAAGAAATGAATGATAAATTGTGAATGATTATTTTTTTACATTATATTGGCTGTGCTTTTGGATACTAGCATAAACTGGAGGCTCAGATGGTAATTTTCCATTTCTTCAAATCCTACCCTGGTTACTAAAACTCTATTTACCTTGGTGATGACCTTCTAATTTTATATTCATCAGCCTTCCTAAGGTACCATTTTACATTCTCATGAATTATGCTGTGAGAAAAAAATTCTCAAAACAAACATCTGGGTGGGGTTTTTTTTGGGTATTCACATTTCATATTCTATTACTTGCCTCTGTCATCTCTTCTAGGAATAATGATTTTTTGCTAACCTAGTTGAATCTTCTTAGGTTTGAACCAACTGCCTTTACTCTTTTGAATGAGTTTAATTTGCACTGCAACTTTTTCTTTTTGCCAACTCTTCGAAGATTGCAATCAACTCCTTTTTGGCCTTCACTGTACATTTTCAAGTTATTGATTCACTTGCTATGTGGTATATAAATGAAGCTTACAAATGCAGTTTCTTTGGTTCTTTGGGTTTTTTTTTTTTTTTCTTCCCTTCAGCTCTCTGATGTCCCAGCAATTCTAACTCTACATTCACAGTATCTCGGCCCATTAGCAGCTAGGATTTGTTTGAGCACAGTGAACTATATTTCCTTGCTCTAATGAAGCACACAAAATATAACTTCTATCTCCTCAGCAGGCTACCCTTTCTAAAGAGGGCAGAGCAAATGTGCTCTGAGAGCAGAGAATGCTCTTAATGAACTCAAAGGGTATGAAACTCAACAGTTCGTGTTCACTGGGTCAGCTGCTCCTGTCTGCACAGAGCCCTACTGGCCTTTTGAATGGACACATTCACTCTCTTTGAGTTTTGGTTAGTTTCGTGCATTGGTGACCTGGATAACACAGTCAGCTATGGTTTCAAACCCCATTTTGCATTTTCTGAAATGGAAGATTCAGAGATTTTGAAGAGTTCACAGCCTGAATGAAGGTCACAAGATATCGTGATTAGATATATACAACAGAATATTACTCAGCCATTAAAAAGAGTGAAATAATGCCATTTGCAGCAACATGGATGGACCTAGAGATTGTCATACTGAGTGAAGTAAGTCAGGCAGAGAAAGAGAAATATTGTATGATATAGCTTATATGCAGAAGCTAAAAAAAAAATGGTACAAATAAACTTATTTACAAAACAGAAGCAGATTCACAGAGAACGAACTTATGGTTACCATTGGGGAAGGGTTGGGGAGAGGGATAGTTAGGGAGTTTGGGATTGACATGTACACACTACTATGTTTAAAATGGATAACCAGGACTTCCCTGGTGGCACAGTGGTTAAGAATCTGCCTGCCAATGCAGGGAACATGGGTTCAAGCCCTGGTCCAGGAAGATCCCACATGCCACGGAGCAACTAAGCTCGTGCACCACAACTACTGAGCCCGAACACCACAGCTACTGAAGCCTGTGCACCTAGAGCCCCTGCTTCGCAATAAGAGAAGCCACCACAATAAGAAGCCTGCGCACTGCAATGAAGAGTAGCCTCTGCTCACCACAACTAGAGAAAGCCCATGCACAACAATGAAGACCCAACGTGGCCAAAAATAAACAAACAAATAAATAAGCAAAAAATTTTTTAAAAGGTGTCTTAAAAAAATAAAATAAAATAGATAACCAACAAGGACCTACTGTATAGCACAGGGAACTCTGCTCAATATTATGTAACAACCTAATTGGGAAAAGAATTTGAAAAAGAATAGATACATGTATATGTATAACTGAATCACTTTGTTGTACACCTGAAACTAACATAACATTGTTAATTAACTGTAGTCCAATATAAAATAAAAATTTAAAAAAAATAAAAGAAATAGAAATTGGATGTAGAAGCCACATCTAAGTGAAGTTTCTTAAAATAACGATGTGCTGTTACATGGAATGTTGGGGCACGAAGCCTGGGCTGTTATTGCTGGAGCATGGGGGAGGGGAATGGATTAGGGATATATTGCAGGTGAAGTCTGGGAGCCAGAATCCCACCTGGATGGGGCGTTTTAAAAATAGCCAGATAAGGAGATTGACATCCTTCAAGAAGATACGTGCCCATCAAAGGCAATGCGATCATATTTGTGTTTGGAAGTATCGGATGAATATGCCTGAGTTGACGTGAAAGAGCTTCATTGCCTTTCACTTCAACACACAGGAATGTCAGAAAATTATGAAAATGTAATAACATGGGCCAAGTTCAAAATCAAGAAATGGGACTCCTCAGCTGTCAGGAATAAAGAAGAACTCAAAGTCAGATCAGTGAGCAGGAACTGAAGCTTAAATGGACCATGAGAGAAAGCAGTAAGGATGCAGGCCTTAACTGCTGCAACTGAAGTTTTAAGTCCCACTGGAGAGGGAGTTTAAGCCACAATCTCAGATCTGAGCTACATGCACCAAACCAGGAGTCACAGTGGGCTGCCTAGCTGCCTAGCTCATTAAAAACAGGACAAGAAAACTGTGCACTGGCTCAGAGACTTGGTGACAAAGCTCAGAGACTTGGTGACAAAGCTCTAGGGCAATAGGGGAAAATACCACCAAAGAGAAATGAGAACTCCAGGCTATTGTCACTGCGGAGTTATACTCTCTAGGTGACAGGGAACCCAGTATTGAGAGATTAACATGAAAAACAGTTCTGGAAGAGGAGGAAGTAGTAAACCTCTAGCAGAAGCAACTACAGCCATCACATTGATACTCATCCCAACAGAACTCTAATGGAAAACAACCCCACTGAAAATGAGGTCACCTTCAAAAAGTATAAACCATAAGGATAATGAAGTACCATTGAGAGAATTAGAAGACCCAACAAATGGTAGAATGTAGGTTCCAAGAACTAGAAATGATAGAATAACCAGAAACATCAACATATGTATATTTAGAATGTTCAAAGAACTAAAGAAAATAAGAAACACCACAGGGCAAGTACAGAACTGTATAGAAGTAGGTATATTTGAAAATAACCAACAGACTTTCTAAAATTAGAACTGTAGTCATTTAAATAAAAAAGGTAATTGGGTGGAATAATAGACCAAACAGATACAAATGAATTGGAATATTAATCTGAGGAAATAATGGAGAATTTAGTGCAGAAAGGTAGAGATGGAAAATATATAAGTGAAGTTAGGTTCTATCAAACTCTCAAAAGCCAGAGACAAACAGAGAAAGACAAAGAGTCTATCACAAGGCATGTGTAAGAATATTTATGGCAGGATTATTCATCATAGTTCCAACTGGGGACAACCCAAATGTCCATTATGTAGTGTATACATATAGTGGAGTACTATACAGCAATGAAAAATAATTACCAACTACTAAATGCAAAAACATGGATGAACCCCATAGATATAATGCTGAGTGCAAGAAGTCAGATACAAAAGAGAACTTACTTTCTTTCTTTCTTTCTTCCTTTCTTTCTTTCTTTCTTTCTTTCTTTCTTTCTTTCTTTCTTTCTTTCTTTCAGCTAGCATTCAAAAATAGGCAAAATTAATCTATGGTGATAGAGGTCAAAATAGTGGTGATGGAGGGCAATGACTGAGAGGGGGCAGGTGCAAAGGAGGTTCTGACAATGCCTATATCTTGATCTAAGGGGTAGTGACACAAGTGTGTTCAGTTTGTAAATATTCATCAAGACATACCTTTAAGATAAGTGCCATTGGGCTTCCCTGGTGGCGCAGTGGTTAAGAATCTGCCTGCCAATGCATGGGACACGGGTTCGAGCCCTGGTCTGGGAAGATCCCACATGCCGCGGAGCAACTAAGCCCGTGAGCCACAACTACTGAGCCTACGCGTCTGGAGCCTGTGCTCCGCAACGGGAGAGGCGGCGACAGTGAGAGGCCCGCGCACCGCGATGAAGAGTGGACCCCGCTCGCCGCAACTGGAGAAAGCCCTCGCACAGAAACGAAGACCCAACACAGCCAAAAATAAAAATAAATAAATAAATAAATTTATTTTAAAAAATAAATAAATAAAAAAGATAAGTGCCATTTATTGTATTTATCTTATATCTCAGTGATAAAGTTAGCAAGCAAACAAATAAATATAAAACACAAAACAATACTGTATATTGTTTATGGATACATAGTATATATACATATATCTGTAATCGTGTGTGTGTGTGTGTGTGTGTGTGTGTGTGTGTGTGTGTGTGTGTATTGACATATGCGTGTATGTGTGTCTTAAAAGTATAGATACTGGAATGATACACCCAAATTCTTAAAATTGTCTTTGGGGCAGGAGGGAAAGGAGTAGGGCTGGAAAGGGAACAAAGGTGAATTCAGTTTTGTCTGAAATGCTTCATTTCTTCTTAGAAGAAAATTATATTTACAGCAAAAGCTACATTGTGTTAATTCTTTGTTTTTTTCTTACATGATTTTCTGTATGAGTGTTTTAAACTTTTTAAAACACACAGTTAAAATGAGAGGAGAGTTCATCCTTACTGCGACATGAAGATGAGAATTGGAGGGCGAAGACTGGAATTGGAGTTGTGATTTAGGAAATGGTTGTACTATTCTACATGAAAGATGGTGAAGGCATGAACCAGGGCGATAGTAGAGGGGAGAAAGTGGAACATTAATCCCAGAGGTTTTTTTTTTTTTTTGGCTGAGTTGCGTGGCATGCAGGATCTTAGTTCCCCAACCAGGGATCAAACCCGTGCCCCCTGCAGTGGTAGTGCAGAGTCTTAACCACTGGACCACCAGGGAAGTCCCAATCCCAGAGATATTTAAGAGCTTGGATTATAAGACGTTTGCAGTGGCCTGAGTTGGGAGACAAGGCAGCGAGCAGACCCACAGGAAATTCTGAGGTTTCTAACCTGCTTTCTGAGAGTATGCCGTGCATGTACTATCTGAGAGGTGGGAACAGGAAGAGTGTGCATTTGGTATAGCTACAAGGGGAGCAGTATAGCAGGAGTGGAGGATTAAAATACTGTTTGAAACTTACGTTTGAGATGTTAGCTGGACACTCAGGTGGATATTTACGTAAGGCAATTGGAAATATAGATCTGATTTGGTAGAAATCTATATAAATAACGAAGTTATATTTGACTACTTAGAGAAAGGCAATGGAGAAATGTCAATCCCTATTTCTTGTTCTTCGCAATGTTGTGAGAGAATATATTTATAATTTAGATAATTGGGTGTATATACACGGTAACTATTACTAATAGCATATATTAGTGTTAATTCATGTGAACTCCTTGGAAACAAGGGGTTCACTTTATTTCTGTGTCTTCCATTGGGCTTAACACAAGCTGTAGTAGGAGCTTGGTATAAGGTTGATGGATGAAATAATGAGAATAATTATTCTTGCTCCTTTGGCTTTTAAAAATCAGCTTCATTGGGATATAGTTCACATATCATACAATTCACTCAAAGTGCACAATTCAGTGGCTTTTAGTATATTCACGGAATTGTGCAACCATCACCACAATCTTAGAACTTTATCCTTATCCCAGAAAGAAGCCCCATGCCTAGTAGCTGTCACCCCCCTTCAGCACCCCTCCCCCAATCCACTTCCCACCCTGGCCTTAGTTAACTACTAATCTATTTCCTATCTACCTCTCTAGATTTGCCTATTCTGGATATTTCATATAACTGGAATCATGCAATATGTAGTTCTTTATGACTGACTGCTTTCCCTTTCAAGGTTCATCCATGTTGCAACACAGATCAGTACTTTATTTCTTTTTATTGCCGAATAGTAGTCCATTATATGGGTATATCACATTTTATTTATCCATTTATTGGTTGATGGATAATTGGGTTGTTTTCACTTAGGGTATTATGAATAATGCTGTTATGAACATTCATGTACAAATTTTTGTGTGGACATATGTTTTCATTTCTCTTGGGTATGTACCTAGGAGTGGAATAGCTGGGCCATATGGTAACTTACTGCTTAACCATTTGAGGAACCACTAGATTATTTTCCAAAGTAGCTGCACCACCAGCAGTGTATGAGGGTTCCAATTTCTCTACATACTCTCCAGTACTTACTATTATTTGATGTTTTGACTATAGCCATCCTAGTGGGTGTGAAGTGGTATTTCACTGTGGTTTGGGTTTGCATTTCCTTGGTGGCTAATCATGTGAGCATCTTTTCCTGTGCCTGTTGGGCATGTGTATGTCTTCTCTGGACAACAGTATCAGTTCCTTTGACCTTTTTTCAAAATGGGTTATTTGTCTCTTTATTAATGAGTTGTAATAGCTCTTTATATATTCTAGATACAATTCCCTTAGAAGACATATGGTTTGCAAAAATGTCTTCCTAGTCTGTGAGTTGTCTTTTCACTTTCTTGATGGTATCCCTTGAAGCACAAAATTTTGATGATGTTCAGTTTATTTATTTTTTTGTTTGTTTGTTGCTGGTGTGATTTGATGTCATATCTAAGAAACCATTGCCTAAACCAAGGTCACTCTCCCTTGGTTTTTAAAAAATAACTTTTATTACTGTTTGGTTACCTTGAGTAACTTTCTGTTTTGTTTCATGACAGCCCTTTTTTAATGTATATATACCTTGTACAGTCTTTGCTTCTCTTTCTCTCTGTAATTATCCACCTTTGAAAAAGATCCTCATGTATATAATGGTTTGATCCTGTTTTTCTCACTTAACATTTTGTAGTGATATTTTCCAATATCATTCAAAATGTTTGGAAAAGATCACATAAAATAGCAGTAAATCCTACTGTGTAATTTATGTACCATAATGTATTTAGTCATTTCCATACTCTTGCACATTTATAACTTGCTTTCAATATTGTGGTATTACTATTAAAGGCTAGTAAATGTGCATATAAATATACCATGGTCCAAATGCCTAGTTTTTACCTAGGATAGATTCTAGTTAAGAGGTGGAGTTACTGGATCAAAGGGCATGAACATCTTTCTAGACTGAATGCAACTTGCTTTTCAGAAAGGTGTGCCAATTCACACTCTCCTAGTTAGTGCCTGTTTCATTGTATCCTTATCAGTATGAATATTATTTTAAAAAATCAGGTAGCAACTGTAGGACCCTTCTCTTTGATGCCCTAATCCACTCATTTACTTAAAGCTTGAGAATGTAGCTGCCAATTCCATTATGCTGCAGTCCCCAAGGAAGCCAGAAATTCTACCAGAGCTTTCACAGTAAATACTGTGACTTTTCAGTGACTTCACACTTCATTTAAAAATGCACAAAACATTTACCAGGTCATTAGCAAGCAGATTTTTAAGGAGCTGGAGAAAAATCAGAGAGATAATTTCTGAGCTAGGGTTGTCTTATTTGGGGGGGAGGGGGTGGGATAGGAATTATTGACACAAATGAACAATTTAGAGGCAAGCATCGATTTATGGGAAGAATTAGCAAATCATCTTGCTCACTAGATTTCCAGGACTCCAGCTTACTCTTAAACTGAGAGGCACTTAACATCATAGTGTCCAGGCAGGCAGATCAGTGTTAGAACCCAGGTGCTACCACTTTCTGGCAGTGTAGCCTTAGGTTGGCTTTAACTGCACATGAAGCATTTAGCATAGCTAAGCACATACTAGGTACTCAATAAATGTTAGCTATTTTCCATTATTATTCATCTTTTTATCCCCAAAAGGGCAGGAAGCACTGGGGAGAGCTGATAACAAGTACTCAATACAGTTATTAAATGAGTATATAAATAAGTTACGGAAAAACTAAAAGGGATGTGTATGGAAGGAATCTCCCAGTTTTTCATATTATCAGCCTCTCATAATCCTCCATCTCACGTTTGAAACTATGCTTCCTTGGTGAGATTTTACTCTGAAATAAACCATTATTTGTAGCCTGTCATGTTTATATGTTTTCTTGCAGGGATATGCATTGTGTTTTAGTTTTGCTATTTTAAATCATTTAGCAGATAAAAAAAAAAAGGGAAAAAAAATCACTTAGAGTCTGATTTAATGAAGAGGCACAGGATGAAGTGTGAAAAATCCAGTGTTGTTCTGCTCCTCGGCTTTATTGAAGGCTGCCAAAAGGTATAAATTAAGAGACCTTTCCTTTTAGGTAAGGCCTTTCCTTACCTTTTATCATATTTTATGGCTCTGATAAATTCCCCAGGCTAAGCGGTGGTCAGAGAAAAACATGTGAGTGAGAATACGAGGATCCTTTCTCCACAACTGCACCTTTCCATTGAGTAGATGAGATAACGGATTTGAAAGTGCCTCAAGAAAAGTTAAATTTTATAAATCTAAAGTATTATTATTATAATGTAGGGGATATAAGCGCAGCAAAAATATGAAAAAGTTAAAATTGAGCCAAAGTTTCTTTTTTTGTCATTTCATAAGGTCTTAACAGCCAGAGGGATTGTTAGAGGTTTTATGGTCTAAATATCTCACTTTTATATATGAAAGAAGAGTCAAGTGACTTTATCAAGATCACATTGTTTAAAACCAAAGTTCTTTTGCTCTCTATAAAAATAATGGATAGTAAAAATTAAAATTTAAAGTGTTCATAAAAGACTGTATTCTTTATCTTCACAATGCAAGAAAATATAAACTTATATAGTTCATTTCTAATGAGTTTGAATGCATTTTAAATGTCATTGTCCTAAGGTGAATTAAAAAATCTGAAATGAGAAATTTCAATTATGGAGGCTTCATTGGAATTGATCAGTTTAGTGTTTTGAAAATGTTTTTGCTGCATAAGCAGTGCAAAGTTTAAATTCCCAGTCTCCACACTTACTGTGAGTTAGCCAAACAGCCTTGTCCTTTGGAAAACTGCTTTGAAGATCGTAAGCAGGGTGTGATCTTCTCTGGAGGTTAATTTATGTTGAAATTAATAAAGGTTAATGAAGTCTTTTAGGAACGTCCTTTTTTTCCTGTGGGGCCCCATACTTAAAGTTAAGCCCTTCCCTTAAGCAAAACCTTAAGAAAGTTGTTTCATGGTAGCCAGCATTCATTTTACTTGGAGCTATAAAAGTTCTGCATGCAAGGTAGTGAGTGACATTTTGAATACACAAAAACAAACACTAGGTTGCAATTTTTTTTTGCAAATATTACTTTGATTCTTAGGAGGTGTACTTTCCCACACCCACATTTGGATGATACTGTATTTAAAGTACAATTCTCCTTTATCCAACCCTATCTGGAAAGGCTGAAGAGTGGAGGAGTGAGAAACCTAAACCACTTTAGAGAGAAAATACTAAATTTTACATTATAACTTGAAGGGCAAATGGATGCGTGGTTGGAGAGTAAAGCTTTTGTATCGTTTATCACTAACTAGAGAGACCTAGTCAGGAGGTGAGCATCAGAAATTGTCACTATTCTTTATGCAACAGAGTAGGGCACACAGAAATTCTGGAAAGCAAGCAAAGACAATGAGAGGGAAATGGAAAAAAAGATGACTCTGCTCCTCTCAGGCTACAGCATATACTGCTGTCCCTGCTGCTTTGAACTTGAAATTACAATGAGCACTGCAGAATATGTGTTGCAGAAGTACTTGACCTCGGATAATCCTACGGAGTTGGGAAGCAAGGTGATCCTTTTCCCCTTGCAAAAAAGACAAAGTCCTAGTTCTTCCAAGAGCAGTGACTATTACATAACACTCATTTTTAATGATTTGAAATCATTTTAATTGGTACTTACCTGGGAAGCTATATCACTTTTCATTTCGCCAACTCGCTCAAAAAGCCATAGTGTATTACCACTCATCGGCAGCTGTGAAAGTATGATAAGACAGGATGATGTATACAAACGATCTCTTCTTCAGAAGAATTCATCCAGAAGAATTGTCAAATTATTTTTAAATGGCTGTAGCTCTTAATGAATCATTGCAGGAGAACTTTAAAGCTTCACTTGCATGAGGGTGGCCTTGCTCTTTGGTAGTTCTGTCATAGAATCGTGGGATGTGTTTGAGCTGGGGCATGCTTTAGGGACTGTCTTTGCAAAAGCACTCCTTTTTCTAATGAGATAACAGAGATCCAGAGGGGTTAGTTAGCTTGAAGGCTATAAAGTAAATTTGAGGGTAAAAGGAGCCTTCGGCAATCCAAAAGCTCACAGTCGCTCATATAATTAATTGTGGAGGAGGCTAATGTCCAAAATTTCTTCAATATTGACAATAGGACATTGGTGATGGGAGCAATGAAGAGATGGAAACAGGCTGTTAAGAGGAGTATTTCATTAACTTTGGCTACAATGTTGGAATAGTAGCAGTCTCATTTTGAGACAGTATTGATATTTCAGAAGAGCTTTTGGCTGATAGCCATGTAGGTTTTCTATGTGAAATATAGGGGCCAGGCTCTCATTCTGAGCAGCATTCTGGGAAGGGCTCAAAGGGACTGGTGAAGTCCAAAGTGAAAACTCTTTTGCATTTATTCAAAAGCTCAATTTTGAGTCACTCATATTTTCCAGACTCCCTCATGGTAGTCTCTCTCACATGAGGAATAAGGAGGAAGAATCAGCAATCTTAATCTCTGTATTTGGGTCCAGAGACCAAGACACAGGGCATTCTGTGACAGAGGCAAAAACCGAACCTGTATCTGCTCTAGAGCATCTCCTGCTTTTTAGTGCTTGTCTGATCATGATACAGGTGACCAGAATCAGCTGGGGAGAGTGAAAAGCCTTGGTCGCCTTGATGGATGATTTGGCCTTTGGCAGGGTCTAAGAAAGTAGGAAAGAGGCAGGTGAGGTGGGTGGAAGGGGCTGGCCAGACTCTTGAAGAAATCGCCCACTCTTGTGAGCTCTCTTGACAAATGTCATGACCTGGTGACTAATTTCTTGCCCTATGAGGGATTATCTAATAGCCCTAGGATTATTTCATTACTCTTAGTATCAATAAGGCAAAGATGTAAGCTTATAATAATTGCATTCTAATAAAATATTCCTTAGATACCAAATGGGTTTAAAACGATTGTCATTATTCATATTACTTTACCCATATAAATCATAGCATTCCATTTAATACCTCCATTTTAATATTATTTGCATAATATTAAAGTATTATTTGAATTTATTAAGAAAGAGATTGTTGAGCAGAAATTCTATGGAAAAAGATGCCAGGAGCTCCTCATATTTTTCCCTTCTTCTTGCCTGGTAGCAGAACCCTGATATTAGTGGGGCACATGCTACCATGATAAAAGACTTACATGGTCCAGGTCCCTTGCAGCCAGGTAGGGTCACATGATTAGGTTCTATTTAAGATGATGTAAACAGAATTATTGTTTGGGACCTTTCAAGAGGTCTTCTAAAAGAGAGGGGTGTGCCCTTTCTCTGCCCCTTCTCCTTCTTGTTGGCTGAATTTACAGGAGATGGATGGAGCTCTAGGAGGACGTTGAACCTAAAAGTAATATGGGAAAATATGGAGCAGAAGAGATATGGGCCCATAGCTGCCTTGAATCCCCTGCTGCTAGACTTCTTTAGGTGACAGAAAAATTCATGTCATTCTCATTTAAGGCACTACTATTTGGGGATCTCTGGATATATTCAGCCACATATAATCCTAAAGAATACAAGTCTTAAAATATTATGAAAAATGTTTAGCCCATATAGAAAAATCATCAAGCAAAAAGTTTGCCAGCAGACACACAAAAATATGATGTCATTGTAAATGGCAGTTTGCCATAGTAGTTGGAAAGTTTTCACGTCATAATGTTGAGTTTTTGAACCAGATTTCCCCTTAAATGCTTTAAGGGGGGCCTTGAGAGAGGAATGCTGGACCAATAGCTCAGAAAACTCAATTCTGTACCCCCTGAGTCACTTACTGGTGCTGTGCTCTTGAATAAGCCATCGTGACCTTGGTTTGTCTCTCTGTAAAATACAGATTCTGGACTAAGTTGTCTCCATAATTCTTCTAAGCTCTGTGGGCTATAAATTTATAAAATTACCTGTATCCTTTTAAAACCACTAGTACTGTTTCTGGCCCTAGTAAATATAGGTTAACAAAAATACTTACGGAGTGCCTTGTGTATGTAGATGTCACCCAATTTTGCATTATATGGGAAACCTGTGTGTTGGGGAGAAGAGGACGCAGCAAGTCGTAAGATTTTGAATGACCCAAGTCTCCTGACTCCTAGTTGAATGCTATCTCTTCTATCCCATGTTCCTTCTCTTACAGAGCTCCACGTATTAAATTGACAGAGGTCTCCTGGCTATGTGGTCTATAGAGCTCTTATTAAATTCCAAAAATTTCATGTAATACCACAAACTACAATTCTACTCTATTATGACTCATCTAAGGCTAATCTGCTTGCTATAACAGTCATTCGACTTCTAATTAACATAAGCTGTGCTTTATCTCACTTATAAAGCTATATGTCAACGAGGGCAAAATAGCCTATTAGTAACTGAATGATCACGTGTCAAAAGAGTTGATGGAACAATTAAATCAGAAAAGACTTTCTGATAGAGACACAGACATAGAGAACAAATGTATGGATACCAAGGGAGAAAGGGGAGAGATGGGATGAGTTTGGAGATTGGGTTTCACATATATACACTACTATGTATAAAATAGATAACTAATGAGAACCTACTGTATAACACAGGGAACTCTACTCAGTGCTCTGTGGTGACCTAAATGGGAAGGAAATCCAAAAAAAGGGGATATATGTATACGTACAGCTGATTCACTTTGCTGTACAGTAGATAGTAACACAACATTGTAAAGCAACTATACCCCAATAAAAATTAATTTAAAAGAAAAAAGAAAAGACTTTCCTGAGGAGGTGAGCTTTGATCTGGAGTTCTAGGGAGGTGACAAATGGGGGTGGTCAGAGAAGTTGGGAAGTCGTGTTAACGGGGCGGCGGTGGTGGGGGTGAGTGGTGTTTGCAAAGGGGCTGAGTTGGGAATGATCAAGGGCATGTGACAGATGGCAGCCAGGCTGGCTGTGGGGAGTGGGACCTGAGACCTTTTCTTTCTTTCTCTTTGGGCCCTGACTCTCTTATTAGCATGAAATACACCTTTCAAGCCCAGTGTTTGTTTTGAGTATGGAAGGAGCTCATGGAGAAGAGAGATGGGTGAGAAGCCGACTCTGGTGGAAGTCGTTTTAAAGATACAGAGCAAGGAATGGCAAAATCATCACTGCAAGAATGTGTTCCCTTTGCACAAAGATATTCTGTTTGCATATTTATGTTTAATGCTTCACTGTGTGCTTATGTGGTGGTGATGAGATAAAGTTGCAGAAGGAACTTCGAATTGCCTGACTTTTGAAAGTTAAGTCAGCTGTGACTTTCCAGTAATAAGGTATCTTCATGGGCTTATTTTTCTGGCAGCTGTGTGTGTGTGCGTGTGTGATGTGTATGTGTGTGAGAGACAGAGAGATTTAATGCAAAGGGAATAAGTAGGCAGCTGATTTATTGCAAGCGGTATATTTACCACAGTGTATCATCACTGAAATTATCATAGATATTAGAAGTGGAAAAATGTCCTGGTGTTTAGTGTCAGCTCCTGTCTCCTCCTTTTGCAGCACAAATCTGCCCGACAGAGTCATGATAGTTCCTAAGCACTGATTTGGACTTTGTCACAGGAATAAAGCACAAAGCCACATGTTCAGCACATGAACAGCTGTCTGCAGCAAACTGGATTGGCCAACCCAAAAGGAATGCATGCACATTACAAACCAATGGGATACTGGTTTGTGTTTTCAGTCAGAGGTGTGGAAACAGTTCTCCCTCCTGGGTCCTCTTCCAAGCTTCTCTGCCATCTTGCTTGTGCCTGGTAAATACTTGTGCACATCAACAAACACAAATGACCGAAAAAACCTTGAGATGAAGGGAGCACTTCCACTTTCCTTCCTTTTTATAGCTAATTTCTTGGATTCCTTTCATCTACTTTCCATGTACCTATCCATACGTACGCATATAGCTGCATGAATTTGCTCCACAACAATTGTGTACAAAAACACCACATTGCTGTATGTTTCTATATCAAACTAAATCTCTGTTTTAGCCTCTGTTGACTAGTGTCGCCTGCTACCCAATATCACTCATTACTGGAGGCTTCTGCCCCTGATCGTGGTATTCTGTGGCTTAGAGGAATTGGGGAAGGACTTCCAACTCTGTAGGCCATTGTGGTCACTGCTGAAATGTGTGTTGTGGTCTATTGCAAGGCAGGAGGCTCATTTCCTGCTCTGCCAGATGTGGGCTTGGGCATCACTCTTCACGTCAATCAAGGCTCCTTGTGTTCAGGCTCCAGCATCCCAGACCATCTCATCAGGCATCCTGGACAGTCAGTAGAACGGGGTGGTGGGCAGGCTCTGCAGCACCTCTCCAGTCCCTTTTAATTTCCACTCCAATCTCTTTTAATTTCCAGGTCATTTTTTTTTAATAAATTTATTTTATTTATTTATTTTTGGCCGTGTTGGGTCTTTGTTTCTGTGCGTGGGCTTTTCTCTAGTTGCGGCGAGCAGGGGCTACTCTTCCTTGCGGTGCACGGGCTTCTCATTGCGATGGCTTCTCTTGTTGCGGAGCACAGGCTCTAGGTGCGTGGGCTTCAGTAGTTGTGGCACGCGGGCTCAGTAGTTGTGGCTCGCAGGCTCTAGAGCACAGGCTTAGTACTTGTGGCGCATGGGCTTTGTTGCTCTGCAGCATGTGCGATCTTCCCAAACCAGGGCTCGAACCCGTGTCCCCTACACTGGCAGGCAGATTCTTAACCACTGCGCCACCAGGGAAGCCCTTCCAGGTCATTTTAACCATCTAAACTCAAAGCCACATCCATCTCTTTGTCTAGTAACAGACTCCAAAGCCTGGGTAGGATTATTTTTTAAGTTTCTGGAAATTTCTGTTTTCAACTCCTAAATGTACTATTTCTGGGAACCGTGAACTCAGAACTTAAGACTTTGTCTTATCTAGAAGAAAGGGGGCAAAATTTGCCTTATTTTTCCTGGATCCTACTGCAGTAGCAGGAACAAGAATATAAATTCATATTTTAATAGATTATCTTTCCACATACTTATTATAGGAATTTGTGGCAGGTGAGAAGAAAAACAGGATTTTTTGATGAGTGGAAAATTGGCAAAATTCTTCTTTGTTTTTATTATTGGTGTTGTTTGGTGTTATAAAGTGTAAGAGTTTTCTAAAGGTCAATGTGACTGATAAATTGAGTCACTAACCAGAATTCATTGCTTGTTTATGCATCAAAGACCTACAAACTTGTTCCGTTTATGAATCCAGGTTAATTATTCTTCCAGTCCGGTGGTGTAGTGCAGGGTCATATGTCCCTTGAATGCTTCAAGAAGCAAAATGTTTTGCTTAAACCTCTTACAAGGATGGAGAGGCATTTACAAAAAGCCAAATGAAGAAGTTTTTCCCAGAGAGGTTTGTGAGAATGTGAACGAACTAAGTGTTGATAGTAATGATCTGTGCTTTGTGAATGAGTCTCTCTAGATTACTAAGTTTATCCTTTGATCTGAAGACATGACAGTGATTGAAAAATCAATTAGCACGTACACCATATGTCCAAACAGCCTAAAATAAAGACCAGGGAGGTGATTTTTAAATTTTTTAGAAGCCTCCAACCCATGAACCACTCCTTCCCAAATTAAGCAGTGTTAACTATAATGTATGTATACTGTATTCGTTTTCTATTGCTGCTGTAACAAACTGCTGCAAATTTAGTGGCTTAAAACACTCATTTATTATCTTGCAGTTCTGTAGATCAGGAATCCTGGTACAGCGTGCCTCAACTGGGTCCTCCACTTGAAGTCTCACGAGACAAAATCAAGGTGTTGACAGGGCTGTGTTCCTTTCTTTAAAAATTTATTTATTTATTTATTTGGGCTGCATCGGGTCTTCATTACTGCTTTCAAGCACGTTCTGTTGTTGATCAAATCCACTTCCTTGTGGTTGTAGGACTGTGCTTCCTTGTTGGCTGTCAGCTGGGGGCCATCCTTAGCTTCTAGAGGCTCTTTCTGGTCCTGGCACAAGGCCCCTTCCATCACGTGACCCTCTCCATCCCAGAGCCAGTAAAAGCTTTGACTTCTTCTCACACTTAGATCACTTTGACTTGCTCTTTTGCTGTGTCTCTTGTCTCTAGCTGGAGAAAGTTCTTCACTTTTAAGGGCTCATGTAAGTGAATTGGACCTACCCAGATAATCCACATAGTTTTCCTTATAGCACATAGTTTAAGATGTAATCTTATGCTTTTTGGAAAGAGGAAAATGAAAACTCATTATATTTTAGATATTAAATCATAATACGCTTTCTAGTATTCTAGTTTTTCCACATTAAAATCTCAGCTTTTCCTTATCCTTTGGGTCCCCTTTAAATAGTTTTACGTTCTTAGAAGTCGTATTCATGTTTGCATGTTAATTAATCTGTATTGGTGAGAACACGTATAAATAATATATAACATGTATAATAAAAGAGCAAGTAACTGATAGGAAAACTAACTCTGGCTTTAATGAGGCTGTATTTCAGGCTGCTTTTGGTTATTAAACCTTGTTTAATAACCAAACTATTGCCTTAGTTATTACACTCAGCAGGACTGGTTATTTGATTATGAGATAGTTTCAATATTGGTTTAAATAAAATTGATTTTCATGGACTACGGTTTAGTTCTGAATATCTGTGTATTATTCTGGATTGTAATGCCTTTAGGAAGTAGTGGATAAAGGAAATATCCAATTTGCCATAGATTGAAATGGTGTGCATTGCTCAGGTCTGGTAACATGACTGAGTGGTTTAAAAAAAAAAAAAAAAAAGCAAACTTCAGAGTCAGGCAGACAGACCAAATGCTGGCTTCGTTCCTTAGCAGCTGTGTGACCCCAGGCAAGTTGCTCATCCTCTCTGATACTCAGTATCTGCATGTGCAAAATGGGGATATCAATATCAACCTGTGGGAGGGGGGTGTTGGTGAGGATTAAATGAGATTAATGGGAAATCCCTAGAAGCTTCTGCTACGCAGGCAGAGTTCAAAAATTACGATTTACCATTGCCTTTCCTCTCGGGGTCTCTAGTATGCTAATATGTGAACCTCATCCTCAATAGCCAACCTGAATCTGAACCCTAATTTTGTGATGGAAGAGTTGGTCCATTTAGATTTAATATTCTTTTATATTTCTTATTATATTTGAAAAAAATTTTCAGTTACATCCTTAGGGTCTACTAAAAGAAGTATTTTATGATCATTTGCTAAAGCAATAATAAAAAATGCTTTCTAAAAAGGATTAGAAATTTGAAGTTTCATAACAGGGCCAGAAACTATAGAATTTTATTATTTTTTATACATCGGATTTGTCATTTCAATAGCACATGCTCCTAGTTGAAAGGTCTTACCATAAGAGCTTAGTCATTCTTCTCAAGAGCAGCTAAAATCTCCTTTGTGTTGCATGTTTTTCGGAATAAAAGAAAGTAGCTTTGATTGGTGATTTGGATGCGGGGTCACAGTCCCGCCATGGTTCCTTTGGAGTCTCCTTTATAGCGCCTTCCAGATGCCGCTGTCCGTGGTGCTGACCGCCAGACAGGCTGTGCTCCAGTTTAAGTTGTTATATTTGATGGCTCAGGGTTTCTTCCATGCCAGGTATGTAAAGAACTCCCTTTGGTTTGTAGCTGCTGTTCTTCTCTGTTGAGTCTGTGTCATTTTAAGCTCTTCTTAAACTTCCCCAGTGCTCAAAGGGCTACCTTGTTCCTGGTTACTATTTTTTAAATGCTCTTATCCTGTGTCTTGTTTCATGCCGTGGTTCAGAGTTTTTTGAAATGTTTCTTGGCCCAACTCACTCGTGGTTGCTGAGATTTAAGTCCACTCCAGTGGTATCCTCATTCCCTCATTCCACAAACTTCTACTGCTCCCCTCCCTTTTAGAAAAATCTCAGTCTTCCTCCCGTGTTTCTCTTATACTCTCACACTGCAGCCACACTCACAACAATTCAGGGATCAACCACAAGTCCAGGTTGTCACCTGTGCTTCTGACCAACGGGCTATAGATCCTGGGTTCCAACAGTCTCCCTCCATGGATTCCATTAATTTTCTAGAGCAACTCACAGAGCTCAGAGAAACAGTGTACATATGAGATTACTGGTTTATTACAAAAGGATATAACTGAGGAACAGCCAGATGGAAGAGTTGTACTAGAGAAAGGTATGGGGAAAGGGCATGAAGCTTCCACGCACTCTCCCAGCACCTCCATGTTTTCACCAATCCAGAAGCTCTCCTAACCTTGTCCTTTTGGGTTTTTATCCAGGCTTCCTTACATAGTCATGATTAATTAAATCACTGGCCATTGGTGATTGATTCAACCTCCAGCCTCTCTCCCCTCCCCAGAGGTTGGGGAGTGGGACTACAAGTTCCAACTCTGCAGTCACATGGTAGGGCCCCTGGCAATCAGTCCCCAACCTTAGGTGACCTAGAGGCTTTCCAAAAGTCACCACATGAACATAACAAAAGACACCTTGATCACTCTCCTCACTTAGGAAATTCCAAGGGTTTCGGGAGTCTGTACTAGAAACAAGGGATGTTCCATACAAGGAACAGAGATGAAGACCAAATATATATATATTTTTATTATAAATCACAACACTACTCCTCCTAAGTACAGACTCCTGTCATGAGCACTACAGGGAAATAAAAGGGGAATATGACTTGGTACCTGACTTCAAGAAGCTTAGAATCTGGTGAGAGGTGAGGGGGGAGATCAGTAAACAGATTTGGGAAATCGAGGCAGGTATAAAGTAAGTGTTGTAGGAGAGGTGCGAGTAGTGTGCTATGTGAGCCCACAGCAGTGACTCAAGCCTGGCCACAAAGAAGAATCACCTGTGAGGCTTTTAAACATCCTGGTGCACACGCTCAATCCCAGACATATTCAGAAGCTCTGGGGATGGAGGTCAAGGTATCAGTATTTTGAAATCCCCAGGCGATTCCAGTGTGCAGATACAGTGGAGAACCACTGGCCTAAAGACAAGCCTGACAAATTCCAGTTCTAACTGGCTCTGTGGCAGGGTCATAGCAAAATCTTGGATACCTTTATTTCCGTTTGATTTCATGCACCTCATGCTCCATATTGGATTTAGACAACTACCCGCTTTAGTGTTGGTAGAAGCTTGTATAATTAGTATACACTCAATAAACGCTTGTTTGTTGATAGATGAATACCCACTTGTCTTAATGCCCCCGCCCCTTTAACAACGTTTATTGAGCACCTACTGTATTTGGGGATAGAGCAGTTCCAAGTGCTGGGGATAGAGCAGTAAGTGCAGCCGTGTCTCTGCCTGGATTCTCTGTTTTCTTCTCCTCCATGAGATCCATCTGGGGAGCTTGTAACAGATCAACCTCTGCGATGCTTCCCCAGCCTATATTGGAGTCTCTGGGCGTGAAGTCCAGGGATCTTCTTTGTTCACAAGCTGTCCAGATGATTCTGCGCACACGAGAGCCTGAAAGCCCTAACAAGGACTCAGTGCGGGACAGAGCAGGGTGAGGAGTTGTGGTGCCCCCTGCAGAGAGACTGACTTTCAGGGGAGACAGGAAAGGGTGCTGGGAAGGGGGTGGCCTCTGAGCTGGGTCTTCAAGGATGATTACTGACTCACTTGGAGGAAATGGGAGGGAGAGCATTTCAGGCAAAAGGAAAACTCCTGGTCGAGTCGCAGAGACGAGAATGAACACAGCACGTTGAGGAGACTGGAGGCCATCCGTGAGGAGCCATTTGTAATTTTAAGTTAATTAACCTTTATTGATTTCCTGCAATGTTCTGAGCACTGCATACGAGGAGCGTAAAACTGCTCAAGGAAAAGGGTGTTACTGGGTCTGGCTCTGAGCTTTTGTTTGGTTCGGCAGAGCGATGCCCTGTCACTGCCAAGCTCTGGAAGTCTGCCAAGAACCCAGGTTCATGGGGTTGTAAAGCCACAGGTGGGGGTGGCAGTGTCTCTGTGGGAAAGGCACAGAGCTCTGGCTTGTGTCACCAGGATCACCTCTTCCTGATGCATCTCCGAACCTCTGAAGGCTCTGAAGGAGGAAGAGTCTTGTCTGGGAGGGTAGGCATGGAGGTTGGCTGGCAAGACACTCGTGGAGGTCACTGCTGGTGATCCGATGAAATTGGTGGTTTGCTTTATAACACTATGAATGCTGGGCTATAAACATTCTGAGTAAAACAGACTTTGGAAGCCTAACCTGGAATTCTAACCACTGTTTATAACTTTTTGTCTCGGGAAAGAGTAAACCATGGTCCAAAAACTAAATTGTTTTTGAGGAACGATAGCTATTTATTGATTACTTAGTAGGCACCAGGCCTCCAATGCTCTGAGCTTTACATTTTCTTTTTGTTACCACTCGTCAACGTCTCTCCCCAGCCCTCTGAGAGATGTGGTGTTATTCTGTCTGCTTTACAGATTGTGGGGCTTGTGAGTGACAGAGTTAGGATTTGAATCCAGGTACATGTAGCTATTAGAAACTGAGTGTGTAACAACCGTGCCAGGCTGCTTCTGGAATGTGGTTTTTTACTAAATTGGTGATTTCCTTTGCCTTCTTATTTCACATACACATCCCACAGTGTCTGTAGATTTCTTGGTGAGTAGTTAACCATAAAACAGATTGAAAATAAATAAAATGCCCCAGAATAAGTTGGAAGAAAAATACTGCTTTCTCTCTTTTATCCTTCTACATTACTCACATTTGTATACAGAGTCTACAAAGTCCTTCTTCCCAAGTACTTTCACTTAGGAATGCCAGATAAAGGGGTAAGAAAATGTAACATTATTCAATTTGGCAGGAATTGCAGCTAAAGTGGAATATCAGATCCCTCTGTTCCAAGGAGTGTTTTCAGATACAGTGGCTATAAGATGATTCTGATTCTGTAAAACAAAGTTTATAAGGTTAGGATGAATTCAACTGAGTTATGAAAACAAGTGCTGTGATTTGCTAAGTCTAGACCTTGATCATCTGTTTTTTTCCCCCCGATACCTAGATAATTGCCTGGGGCTTGAATCATGGTTTACGCTTAGCCATCTGATTGTTTGCAATACCTGAAGGGAAAGGTAAACTGTCAGTTCTGTCAATTCTGTTCGTAGGTATCATCTCCACAGGTGAAACATAGAGGCTTCTTAGGTGAGAACTTGCAGCTGAAATATACAAAAGGGGAAAACTGCAGAAACAAAATTCCTTCACAGTGATCTGGTGTTTCAGTAATATTCAGTTATTAAATATTTGCTCTTTTTTACTCAAAAGTTTAATTATTTGCACATTTACAATTTTCTGCTTGGCTGGACATTTAATCCAACTGTTTTATATTTATTCATTGCATAGTCTAAACATGGTCTCACTTTCTAAACTATGACTGATCTTTAGAGTCATTTGATATGGTTTAATTGTGTCGTATTATTGAAATAATACTCTCCTGAGTGCCTTCTGTGTACCAAGTATTTGTAATTTTCTCATCCATATGGTAATTTCAGGTACCAAAGGGTTGACAAAAAGTATTGCACAGTTGTTAGACATTTCAAAATATTTATAGTGAAGATATGAATTTACATGACCTCTGAGTAAAAAGAAATTAATTGAGCTCCTGCTGTGAAACTAAATAAATCAGTGGGAAGAAAAATGGTAGGGTTTACTAGCGGAAGTAATTAGATCAAAGGATTCTTCTGTATTGTGCTAAGTTGCCTCTGTTTGTTTCTGAATGTCTGCTGATGTTTAAATTTCTGAGCTGCCAGACTTTTACTATTTTGCCAACAACGTTTTCTCTATTTCAAGTGTTACTGGAAAACTAATCAGGTGCAGTAATTCATTTAATGACAGAATGATTCAATAGTTTCAATCTTCCGTAAAATCTCCCTTATTCTTCATTCTTAAGGTAAATTATCAATTTATGGGTCTTCGCAGAAAAGCATTTATTTCTCTTTGCTCCCTTAAAAAGGAGAGTTCTCTGCACTCAAATTTGTTTTGAGGTAAGATGTTCCACCTGCGGAGCCCTGTGCTGAGATATTACTAATACTTCTTTGACAACCAGCTCTAAGATGGTAGTCCAGTATGATAATTACATGGCCTTGTTTATAAAATTGCATGTAATCAAAATAATGCAATCTTGATAGAAGATGGCCTTGTCCAGGACTGACTGAGAAGAATTCAGTTGTAGAAGTTGTGTGCTTGCCTATTGCTGTGATAAAGGGTCCAGGGTTTTGCTTTCTGGAACCTTCGCTCTGCCTCACCTACTCACCTAGATCCCAGTCTTCTGATGGGCAACATGCAGATTTGCCCTTACAGGCATGTGTAATACCCATAAGTATATGTGTATAATCACATATATATGTATATATGCTTAATGACCAGAGGAAGTACTAACCACACATGAAAACTGCGGATTTCACGTCAAGGCTGGACAGCTCCTCCAGTGCTCAGAGGTACTGAGTGTGGCACAGGGCTTGTGGTTGAGGGAGTGGGATGGGGTGGGCAGGAGACACCACTCTGTAGAGCCCTGAACCGAGTTGATCCCCTACTTCTAGAACTTGTCTTCTCTGCTGATTCTTGGATAATTGGCTACTTCCCTCCAAACAGCTGGGGACCCTCTCGACTTCTGCACGCCACCACTGTTGCCCAAATCTCTGCACAGCTGCTTTTCCAAATCCTCACTTGTATACCTAAGGAATTTTTTATTATAAATGCAATATGTGTATTGATAATAAAATTTGAATAGTACAGAGATGATCATATAGAAAATAAATATCTCCTCCCCTAACCAGATCCTCAGTCTCCAATTTTCTTTTTCAGTTCTTGTCGTTACCTCCATAATCATCCCAGATAATGTGCTGATGCTTCCACCTCTTGATTTATCATTATATACTATACTATTTAACTTTAAACAATGTATATTGATTCCCTGCCATGAAATATGAGGAATTTAGTATGCTTGTGCTATTTCTTAAAAGGTTTTATTCTTATTAATGATCCATTTATTAATTGCTTTTATAACTTTAAGTAATATATGTAAATCTTTTTCTTTTTTCTATACATTCTTTTTTTATATTCTTTTCCATTATGGTTTATCACAGGATATTGAGTATATTTCCCTGCACTATACAGTAGGACCTTGTTGTTTATCCATTCTAAATGTAGTAGTTTGCATCTAGCAACCCCAAACTCCCAGTCCATCCCTCTCCCTCCCCCGCCTCCTCCTTGGCAACCACAAGTCTGTTCTCTATGTCTATGAGTCTGTTTCTGTTTTGTAGATAGGTTCATTTGTGTCATATTTTAGATTCCACATATAAGTGATATCATATGGTATTTGTCTTTCTCTTTCTGACTTACTTCACTTAGTATAATAAACTCTAGTTGCATCCATGTTGCTGCAAATGGCATTATTTCATTCTTTTTAATGGCTGAGTAGTATTCCATTGTATATATGTACCACATCTTCTTTATCCATTCATCTGTTGATGGACATTTAGGTTGTTTCCATGTTTTGGCTATTGTGAGCAGTGCTGCTATGAACATAGGGATGCATGTATCTTTTATAGTTTTGTCTGGGTATATTTCCAGGAGTGGGATTGCTGGATCATATGGGAATTCTACTTTTAGTTTTCTGAGGAACCTACATACTGTTCTCCATAGTGGCTGCACCAGTTTACATTCCCACCAACAGTGTAGGAGGGTTCCCTTTTCTCCACACCCTCTCCAGTATTTATTTGTAGACTTTTTAATGATGGCCATTCTGACTGGTGTGAGGTGGTACCTCATTGTAGTTTTGATTTGCATTTCTCTACATAAATTTTTTCTTAATACATCAACCTTAGGCACTGTACCTAGACTCCTCAATATATCTGTAAAATGGGGATAACTATAATACCTACTTTATAAGGCTGTTATAAGAATTAAATGAAAGAGTCCTTTTAAAGTGTTTAGCAAGGGTCTGGCACTTAGTGAATTCTCAGTGTATTTGGCCAGTATTCCATGTGGGCAATCCGCACCCTTCAGCTCTTCGCTGCTCTCACTAAACATCCACCTCCATCCATCTCACTGACATCCACCTCAGTCAGCTGCAGTGTGACTTGCACATTATCAGTATTTCCGTACATTCTCAGCTGCAGCTTTCAGCATTGACATAAAAGCAATTGCTTGCCTTCACCTGATGACTGGGGTCATCAGCTCTTTAACAGCTTTGTTACATGTGAAGACATTCTCTTGGGGCCATTTGCTTTTCTCTTCCAATTTGGACTGATTACTTTCTGGACTGTGGCATAGTCATCCTGGTTATGTTATGTAAAATGATCAGGGAAGGACTTGCTGGAAAAGTGATACTCAAGCAAAGACCTGAACTCGGGAGAGGAGAATTCTAAGCAGAGGAAACAAGTGCAAAGACCTTGAGGCAGAAGGACCTTTGCCTACTTGGGGCACAGCAAGGGGGCCAGCATGGCTTGAGTGAGTGGAGCGAACAGTCTGGGTGGAAGTGATGGAGGTTATAAGTGTTTTGAAGGTTCAACTAAATGGATTAGATGTGGAATATGGTAGAGAGGAATTAAGAACCACTCCAATAATTGTATTCTAATCAGTTGGAATGATTGGGTTGCTCTTCACTAAGATGGCGAAGAATTCGGGAAGAGCAGCTTTGGGCCATGTGGGGTCGGGGTGGGGTGGCAGGAAGTGGCAGAGAGCAAGAGTTCAGTTTTGGAAGTGTTTATTTAGAATGCCTACAAGATATCCAAGCGGGGATGTGAAGTGGGAAGTTGGGAATATGCTCTGGGGTTTGGGGCAGACATCTAATCTGGGAGTTGAATATGTGGTCATTAGGCCATAAGATGAGTGAAGTAATGGAGGGAGAGAGTGTGAGCAGAGAAGAGAATAAATAGGGCCAAGGGTCACATTCTTGGTTATGCCCACGTTTGGGTGGGGGGGGGGTGGGCGGAGATGAAGAAGAGCCAATAAAGAAGATGAGAAAGAGGCCATTGAAATAGGAGAAGAAGGATGGAGTATATGAAGCCAAGTGAAGAAAGCATTTCAAGAGGAAAGAGTAAAAGAATTGCAAAGAGGATTAAGGAAAAAGTAGAAGAAGAAGAGAGGGATAAAAGACAGAATGTTAACAATAGGAAAAAGAATATGAGGGTTGAGAGCTGACTTCTGGGTTTAGTAAAGTGCAGCTCATTGGTAAACTTCATAAAAGCTAAGTGGTTTTAATTTAGCTTCTCTAAGGAGGAAAGAGGGACCATCCCCAATCCTTGGGGCATTTTTATTCCCAGAGATGATGAACAGTCTACTGCCTGCTAGCACCTGCATTAGCGCTCAGCAGGACTGTGCTTTAGCCATGAATGTTTCCGCTCTGTTCTGGTCCAGGGTGATATTTACTTCTTTAAAAGCCTGGCTATGTTGTTTTTGTTTCTCTTTTTCTATTTGGTCGCATTGACATGTGTTTAGAGACGTGGGAGTGTGACAAAGTATGAATCTATTATACCATTTTGACTGAAATTTTTTTCTGCTATATTTTTACCTTCTTTACTAAATGTTCCTTTTATCTTCCAGCCTCACCTGCCTCACCATTAAGGATGTAATTTTTGTGGTCACTTTCTCAAATGGAGAGCCTTTTTTTCTCCACTCCATATAGAATTGGGTTGGTGAAGTTGATGTCTTACTACATTACACTGCCACTAAAAGTCACTTCTCCCTCATTTATGCTCGTCTCATTTGACATATCCCCCTCTGTTCCTTCTAGTGTTTGTTACTTATCGACCTCCTGGCCACTCCCTGTTATGGGCTGAATTGTGTCTCCCTCTCCAAATTCATACCGAAATCTTAAGCCCCCAGTATCTTAGAATGCAACTGTATTTGAAGATAAGGTCTTTATTTTTTCTTAAATTTTTATTGGAGTATATTTGATTTACAATGTTGTGTTAGTTTCTGCTATACAGCAGAGTGAATCAGTTATACATACACATATATCCACTCTTTTTAAATTTTTTTTTTTTTTAAATTTTATAGCTACTTTATTTATTTATTTATTTTTGGCTGTGTTGGGTCTTCAGTTCGTGCGAGGGCTTTCTCTAGTTGCGGCAAGCGGGGGCCACTCTTCATCGCGGTGCGCGGGCCTCTCACTATTGCGGCCCCTCCCATTGCGGGGCACAGGCTCCAGATGCGCAGGCTCAGCAGTTGTGGCTCACGGGCCCAGCTGCTCCGCGGCATGTGGGATCCTCCCAGACCAGGGCTCGAACCCGTGTCCCCTGCATTAGCAGGCAGATTCTCAACCACTGCGCCACCAGGGAAGCCCTCCACTCTTTTTTAGATTCTTTTCCCATATAGTTCATTACGGTGTATTGAGTAGAGTTCCCTGTGCTATACAGTAGGTCCTTATTAGTTATCTGTTTTCTATATAGTAGTGTGTTATGTGTCAATCCCAATCTTCCAGTTTATCCCTCCCTCCCTTTTCCCCCTGGTAACCATAAGTTTGTTTTCTACATCTGTGACCCTATTTCTGTTTTGTAAATAAGTTCATTTGTACCATTTTTTAGATTCCACATATAAGCGATATCATGATATTTGTCTTCCTCTGTCTGACTTACTTCACTTAGTATGATAATCTCTAGGTCCATCCATGTTGCCGCAGATGTCATTATTTCATTCTTCTTTATGGCTGAGTAATATTCCATTATATATATGTACCACATCTTCTTTATCCATTCATCTGTCAATGGACATTTAGGTTGCTTCCATGTCTTGGCTATTGTAAACAGTGCTGCAGTGAGCATTGGGGTGCATGTATCCTTTAGAATTATGGTTTTCTTTGGGTATATGCCCAGGAGTGGGATTGCTGGAACATATGGTAGTTCTATTTTTAGTTTTTTAAGGCAACTCCATACTGTTCTCCATAGTAGTTGTACCAATTTACATTCCCATCAACAGTGTAGGAGGGTTCCCTTTGGAGATAAGGTCTTTAAAGAGGTGACTAAGGTTAAATAAGGTCATTCAGATGGGCCTTAATCCAGTATGATTGGTGTCCCTATAAGAAAAGGAAATGAGGACACAGACATACAGAGGGAAGATCGTGTGAAGGCATAGGGAGAAAACAGCCACCTGCCCTGCCAACACCTTGATCTTAAACTTCTAGGCTCCAGAATTGTGAGAAAATAAATTTCTCTTTTTTAAGCCACCCAGTGTATGGTACTTCATTACGGCACCCCTAGCAAACTAAGAGATACCCCCTCACTCACAGAAGATTCTGGCACTTAGTTCACAGACCTTCTTTCCACCCACTGCCCTGCCCTCCTCCTCACCAACGTCAATGTCAGTAGAAAAGGTCCTTTCATCTCCGAGATCCTCTTTTACTCTGCTCAAGCCAAGCACTCCCAGGGCCATTCATTCTCTGGTTTTCACTCAGAACAGTTTCACCTTTGAAATGACACATCCCCCTTTCCAGCAATCTCATTCAATTATTTTTTAATATACTGGTTCTTCAGCTACTTTGTCACATAGGATGTTATCTTCTAGATTTCTCCCTGATTAGCAGGCAACTCTTCCTGGCTTCCTCTTCCCTCACCCAGCTTAGACCCCTTCCTTCAACCAAACACTACCAGCAGCCCGAGCCGTCTTGTTCTGTTGCCTTCTTGTTACATCTGCTTGGCAAACCCCAAACTGGCATTGATCTGAATGCCTGTTTTCTCCATGTCTGCAACTGGGACACATTATAATTTGTTTAATGATGGTTGGACATATGGAGATTGTTTCCTTTTTTACTATTAAATAAGACTGTGGTGAATCTCATTCATTGTACATACCTCTTTGTTTCTCTGTGGGTTACTTAAGCTAAATTCCTAGCAGTGTAGTTATAGGACCCAAAGGTTTAAGACTTTCAAAATACTACATCAGGTTGCCTTTCAGTAAATCTGTAATGATTTTTCATCATTGATGTATGAGAATACATATTTCACTACAAATTTCCTGGAGTTGGGAAAAATGAGTTCAAAATGTTTAAATCAACTAAACAAATGAAAAATGACCTTTAAGATATTATTTTCTTTCATTGCTAGGAAGATAATAGATTTATATGTTTATTGACAACTTGTTTTTTGTTTCATTCTATTTCAGCTGTTTGTTTTGTTTCTTTTTAATTGATTTTGTAAGAGATCTCTTTTTCTCATTAATTATTTGATATATTGTTGACTGAGAACTTTCTTAAACTCATAAATGTTCTACTCTATTATGAGTTTGATTATTGTTTTAATAATCTATTATTTGCTCTTATTGTGTCTCAGGGACTACCAGTTATACATACACAAGGGATTTTTTCCATTTAAAATTTGTCATGCTCTTTATCATTATGTTCATCTCTATCCTTTTCCTCTGTATTCTGGAAGATCATCTCAATTATTTTCATATTTCTTTGATTTTTTTGTATTTTTATTTAAGTTTTAAAATAATTTTGCAGGCAGATTTTTAATTCTGCCAATACATTTGTAGTTTTCTTATAGTATCTTCTTATTTTATCTAGTTCCCTTTTCTTCTTTTCCTCTGTCTTAAGAAGCTTCTTGTTAATTTCTTGCTGTCCTACTACTTTCTTTTCTTGTTTCACAGCCTGCTTACATTTTGGAAACACAAAGCTATATTGCTGACACTCTTGTGACTTTTGTAGTAGACCTTTTCTTAAGCAGAAAGTTCCTCTTCATCTTAAATATGACATTTCCCTCCTTTTTGGTTGCAGAATTTTTTCCGTTTTATCTTTTACCTCTTTGCTTATCTTTAATGAGAAGGTCACTCTTTGGGTCTGATTTTATCAAGGTATAGGATGAGTGAATTCTCTTTGGTGTCCCTCACTGTTCAGTTAGTTGCAGTTAGAATTTCTCTCGCACATAATAATAGCCTGGATTATTTTATACAGAGCCTTTTCTAATCTCCTGAGCCTGGTGGTTATTTACATACAGTATGATTGTGCTGGTCACCCTACATGTCTAATACATCTCGATTTTCTCTTGCCTTTACCTCCCATATATATATTGAGTTCCCACCTGGAGGACAGTTGTTGTCTGCCCTGGAGAATTGCATGGTTCCATAGTATAGACTTTTTGTGAACAAGAAATACACCTTTGTTGTTGCAAGCTTTGAGATGCTGACATTGTTTGTGGTCACCTCATAATTTAGCTCATCCTGACCAATACAATATATGTCAGCGTGTAGTTATGCATTCCTTTTAGTTATTTGTGTAATGTCATCCTTTAAATTGTTAGATTGAGGAGTGGAGAAATTGTGTCTCTTTTCTGTATCCTCAGAACCTGGTACAGCTCCAGCACATAGAAGGTACTTAACAGCATGTGTGGGACAAATGAATAAATAAAAGGACAACAGAAAGCTTCATATTATTGTTGATACAGTTCCTCAAGTAGCTTGCTGTAAGTGTTGTTAGAATGAACGAATAAAGGAGTTGATTTTTGGCTATAATTTATGGCATTTTAACAATGGAAGCCTTGAAATATATAGATCTTCAGTTGAGAAATAGGAACTAATGCTGGAAATAAGCTAGAAGCTGGCATTGAGTTGTCTTTTCTGGGAACCAGTTATCATTTACACATGCAGTCACCATCCATCTAAATTCTGATGTATAGGGAGCTTCAATAGAAGTTAGTTCCTGTGGAAAGTTCTTTGCTTACCTTCTCCTCAGGGCAAGGATCCTGGATCTGTGTTGAAATAAGGGGAAGTGAGGCAGTTGCTCTGAAATGACCTAGAGTAGCACTTGGTTAATAGAGTGTTACTCCACTCATCCTTCCTAAGGAGCATTCTGAAAGTTCATATCAGGATAGCGTTCTCCTCAATACAGCTGAGCTTCACACCTCGCTAACTGCTTCACAGTTGCTCTCACTGGATATTTTTTATCCTTCCAGCTCTCTGGCTAACTCAACTCTTATTCCCTAGATTGATCAGAAGACTTTTTGTCCAAACCCGTTCTCAGCTGTAATGGCCTAAGGTCTTCCAATGTGACAGTCTCTTGGTTGACCTCCTCTGTTCTCTCAGGAGTCCTCTGCCAGCTTCCAGGCACTTATAAACATTCATCCATACAGCAAACACATCACAGTCTTACCTGCTTTCTAATCTGAATAGCCTATAAATCCATCCTTCAGAGTCTGCTGTGAATTTTTTATTGTGTACTCAAACCAGGAGCCTATTTTTAAACACAGTTTACAAATTGAACTTTGCAGAATGAGGTGGACCAAATTCTAGCATTTACCACAAGTAAATCCCTAAAAGTCCATCCCATTAAAGAGTTTTTAATTAAAAAGAACAACCCACAGGTGCCTCATTGTTCTAGCTTACTGGATCATTCAGCAGCCTTTAGAAGAAACAGAAGAGTTTACTCCCTGGTTAATGTCCTCTAGACAAAATTAACCCTAGCAAAGAGCTGGGCTGCCTATTAGAGGCTAAGGTAATTTTGTCTGAAGTGCTACCAGCTCCTTACTTTCATTTCTTTAAGTCTCCCAAAATACCAAAGAAAAGAGTAATCATGTCCTCAATTCTTTTATTTCCTCCCAACACCATTTTCAAATGAATTTCAAAGAATGCCAGCTGACAATACCACAGTAGGGGAAAAGCCAGATGCAGAAGTGTAAATAGGGATAGGGTAATTTTCCTCTTCACTACTAAGCTGTGATCTTCATGAAGGAAGTTACAAAGAGTAGCACACCTTCATAGGCCTCGTTCCTGATAGAGCACATCAAGTGTAGTAGCCTTTCAATGAATGTTTTTGAAAGAAATTCACATAAGATTTTGCAGTGCTTTCAATTAATAAATTGTGATCTTAGAAGGAAAAAGTCCCAACACTTTGTTAACTTGTGATGGACTTCAGAGGTCAGTAGATTCTATTCCTCAGACTACAAGAGTTTCCTCTGTTGCCTCTAGTGAACATATATTGTCCAATAGAGTTGATCAGTTATTTATTAGAGCAAAAAGGACAGGACTGAATAGGAGGCCAGAGATAGAAAGGAGTGAGAATCAAAGGGTCAGTTAAAGAAAGAATTTGCTGGAAGCAAAGCTCTGTCATTCGTAATGATGATCTTTAGCTGTAATTAAAACTACTTTGTAGATTTGTTCATGCCTGTGTCTTAGAGTAGATAGAGGTCCCTAAGCCTGTGTCTGCATCAGGATCACCTGGAGAGTGCTGGGTGCAGGTAAAAGGGGTTGAATCAAGAGCTATGGCTGGGACCCAGGAATCTGCATTTCATAAGTGGTTCATGTGTTTCTGATGCACAGCTAGTTAGGAAACCACACTACCTTTAGGAATATCCAGTATGAGTGGAGTGCCATGCCTTCCCCTTTAGGGAAAAAGTGGGGAGTCTTTTCTCAGGAACTTCACATTGATGGATGAATGGATAAAGAAAATGTTACAAACACAATGGAATATTATTCAGCCATAAAAAGAAGGAAGGACTTCCCTAGTGATGCAGTGGATAAGAATCTGCCTGCCAATGCAGGGGACACAGGTTCGAGCCCTGGTCTGGGAAGATTCCACATGCTGTGGAGCAGCTAAGCCCGTGCACCACAACTACTGAGCCTGCGCTCTGGAGCCCACGAGCCACAACTACTGAAGCCCGCGCACCTAGATCCCGTGCTCCACAACAAACAGAAGCCACTGCAATGAGAAGCCTGCGCACCACAACGAAGAGTAGCCCCAACGAAGTTTTCGCCGCAACTACAGAAAAGCCTGCGCACAGCAACAAAGACCCAATGCAGCCAAAAATTAATTAATTAATTTAGAGAAAACGAAGGAAATCTTGTCATTTTTGACAACACGGATGGATCTTGACAGCATTATGCTAAGTGAAGTAAGATAGACAAAGACAAATAGCATATGATCTCACTTGTAGATGGAATCTTTAAAAAAAAAATGGCCTGGGAATGTAATGTACAACATGGTGACTGTAGTTAATAATAATGTATTGTATATTTCAAAATTGCTAAGAGAGTAGATCTTAAAAGCTCATATCACAAGAAAAAAATGTGTAAATGTGTGAGGTGATGAATGTTGACTTATTGGGATCATTTTGAAATGTATACGGGTACTGAATCATTATGTCATACACCTGAAACTAATATAATATGTTAATTATATCTGAATAGGAAAAAAAAGAAATTTACAAAGAATCAGTTGTAATACATTGGAAGACAAAAGCAATTGATTGACTGATGTACAGGGAAAGCCATAGATATGGTAAAAAGCCTTCTGATGTAGAAGTTAAGGACAGGGAAAATCAATTTCATTAAGTATATATGAAAAAACATTTTAAACGTTTCAGTCTGGTTCAAAGAAGGGTGTAGATGAAGAGACCTCAAGCAGGAGACAGCAGAGGGGAGGCAGACCCAGAGAACCAGGACGAACAAGTGTGTGCTGCTTGGTAATGTTCTCTCGGATGCAGCAGGAAAAAGCCGTCAGAGAAGGATTGCCCTGCCCACTCAGGGAGGGACAGCCAGTCCAGATCCCCTGATGCCTGGGCTCCTCCTGTGATACAGTGGACCAGCTAGGTTCTGTGACAGCTCAGACATGAGTCTGTGAGGTTGTCTGGGGAACGTAACTTCATCTTACTAAGTCTTCCTCTCCTGAAAAATGAGAGAGATGGAGAAGAGTAGTGATTTTCAATTCAGCGTGAGAACCTATGTTTCTACATTATCATTTTAATGTCATCACGAGGAAACCAACACGAGGGCAGTTGTAATTTTAGTGACCATTGGTTGAAAAATTGGTGATAACTGAAGAACGACAAACTTAGAACTTCTTTTCATCAAATTTCATTTTATTTCTCACAACAGCATCTCTCTACATTTTCAGAACAGTCGCATGTACATGTTTATCGCACATACCAGTCCTATTCCTTAAATTCTGGTATATACGAAATGTCGCTTTTAAAACGCTACTTAAATCGGGCTCTGAATATCACAAATATGATTTTGTCCGTATAGTAATTTATCTACTTTCAGTCATTATTGGGGCTCCCCCTTCCATCCTAGGATCCCTATAACCTTCAACCCACACTGATTAGCCCTGAAATACTCATCGATCGAAACCACTTGCTTCTTTTACAATTGCCTCCTTTGCTGGTTCTCTGCAGGGGGTCATCTTTGCCGCGTCTAAAAGTCCTGGTTGTCCGAGTGTATACCTTCCCAGACATACCAGGCATGCTAGAAGACTAGAAAGTCCCTACCTCATTGATTCTATTGCTGCTCCCAGTCTCCTGTACAATCTCAAAAGACTTTCATATCTTTTTCAGTATGGAGCACCTTCCTTCCTTTGACTTAAAGCTTCCATCTGTCTTCCCTGCTCTTAATTCATCCAAGGAGCTTAGGGTTTCAGAAAATAAAATCCAGGAAGAAATGCAAACTTGTGAGCCAGTGTTGCACAAAGAACTTGACTACTATCCTGGAAAGGAGAAGGGAACACAACTGATTTCAATATAGTTTAAAATGTAACAACTGTGTGCGAATGTGTTTGTGTGTATGTGTGTGTGTGTGTGTGTGTGTGTGTGTGTGTGTGTGTGTGTGCACGCTGCATATGAGGCTGGTGGCATTTATAGATTCATAGTTCCTTTGTTATGATAGCAACCCGAAGCCCAGGAATATGGGACCTCTGGATTAGAGGATCTCTAAAATTCTTTCCAGCTCTGTTTAGTGCTTCCTGGATCTCTTTGCCCTTCGGTATTGACCTTGACTGATAGGGGCTGCAACCTACAGCTTCCAACAATAGGCACTAAACTCTCTTATGTGTCATGACATGAGTAACTTTGGATGGAATTGTCATTGTTGGTTGGTTGATTGGTTTTCTAACCTGAGGTGAAGTAAGAATATATTCAGAGTCATATTTGGAAAATTAATGCCACAACCTTCCACGAACCGCATGCCTTGAGCCCTTCTTTCCCTGGTTGCCCAAGGGAAAACCACTGCCTGCAACAGTCAGACTGTAGCTGTAGTGATATGTGGGGTTCTTCCACATAGAAGCAGCTGTTTTTCAGTATTTCACATTAAAATATCAACTTTATTACTTTTGGCCATGACATGTTGCAAAGCTTTCATTCCAAAAAACAAGTACAGTGTGTACTTCCGAAAAGGTTATGTGCTTTCAGAAGTATTTTTAAGTATACAAATTTACAACATTGTAGAGATGGGTTTATTAGCCTCATAAAAGCATTTCTGAGTTTAGACTGAAGTGTCTAAAATGACTTTACTGTGATTTTTTATTTTTTGGCAGACAGTACAAAAACAATTACTCAGGGTCACAGACGTATAAGACTTTCGCTTCTGAATTAGAATATCATGTAGACTTTCAAAGGCATATGTGCTCACTGCCATTTGCCTAATGGCATTTGCAACCATGGTGCTGAATGTCACTTGTCTAAGTATAAGAGGGGTGAGGGTGAGCAGCTCTACGTCTCCCATCACTGACCTCCTAAGCCTCCTCTTCAGGCTGGGGAGCAGCTACAGGCTGGACTTCATAGCCCAGGGCAGGGCCCTTCTTGCTTCTTGCTCTGTTCTTTCTGACTTTCTCTTCCTTCACACAGCTGAGGTAAATGCATAGGTATATATTTTTTATTTTGACACTAAACTCTAACTGACCTTAATGGTGAGATCTTTAAAAATTTATACCTCTGGTTTCCTAGGTGATAATTTAATATAATTCTTTCTTTGCTTCCAACCTACTTGGAAACTACTCCATTTCACTTTTCCATATTCTTTTTCGTGTGATTTCCACTATATAACCCACATCAAAGCTGGCAGGATTCCCTTGCCACCTGTAAAAAGTATATCATTTAATGACATTAATATTACACATAGTAATGGAATATCTATATACAGGACCAACCATGTTTAAAAATAGATAGATTAAACAAAGAGTTTTGGAGTTAAGAATTGTTATTCAAGTACTTCCTTTGTTCCTTTATTTATAAGCAATTTAAGCATACCATTTTAAAAAAACTATTCAAATACATTACTGCTATAGTAATAATAAAGAAAGGAATTTTTAAAGTGCTAACCATGCAGATCGTAACTATCTTTATGGTTTGCTTTTAACTTGCTATGGGCAAAACAGAGGTCAAGAAACATTACATTTTTAAAAATGTTCTTTTGTATCTTTTTGGGGGGGAGGGGGAAGGGCTCATTATTCTCTGTTATACAAGGAACATGACTCTTCAAAGATTTTGGTAGAGGCTATAGACTGAAAGCTTGTGTACCCCTAAAATTCATATGTTGAAACCTAATCCCCACTGTGATGGTATTAGGAAGTGGGGGATTGGGAGGTGATTATATCATGAGGGTGGAGCCCTCATGAATGGGATTAGTGCCCTTGTAGCAGAGACTCCAGAGGACTCCCTTGTCCTTTTGGCCATGTAAGGACACAGGAAGCAGATGGTCATCTATGAACCAGGAGGCGAGCTCTTACTAGACACTAAGTTTGCTGGCACCTTGATCTTGGATTTCCCAGCCTCCAGGAACATGAGAAATAAACATTTGTTGTTTATCCACCCAGTCTGTATTACGTTTGTTTATAGCAGCCCCAACAGACTGACAGTGGAATATCTCTTGTCTAATAACACAGGCATGAAAGCTGCATGAAGAAAGATAGACTTTGTGAAATTTCATGTTGACGTGGATTGAGTGATGAAATACACAGATACGGGGGGTTTATGGTAGTCATTTTATGGGCTGTAAGCAGTGAGGTAGGCAGAATGGACCCCAAAGACCTCCATGCTCTAATCCCTGGAAACTGAATATGTCACATTACATGGCAAAGTGGATTTTGCAGATAAAATTAAGGTTACAGACCTTAAAATAGGGATATTATCCTGGATTATCTGGGTGGGCCCAGTTAAATTACATGAAGCTTTAAGAGCAGAGAACTTTCTCCAGCTAGAGTCAGAGAGATGTGGCAGAAGGGGAAGTTGGAGAGGTTTAAAGTTTGAGAGGACTCCACCTGCCACTGCTGGCTTTCTAAGGAAGTGGAATTTATGAAAGCGGAGGCCATGAGAGCTGGGACACAGGCTAGAATTGTAACAGATGTGTGATTGCCCCTTGTTTGTGGAAGAGCTCCATTCCAGCAATGTTGACCCCAAAGCATATTCATAAAGCATACTCTATACCCACCACTGTGCCTTATAAAACTGGAGGTGTGTTTCCATGGGGGAAACCTACTAGAACAAGTTGAAACACTGGTTAAAATGGAAACCAACCACTCTTTTTCTTGGTTATCCTGGAATGCCACCAGCCAAGCCTTTGAAGGATTATATTCTGCACCTAGAAAGTAATGGTTCCTTTATAATATTCTCCAAAGCCATGATATCTCCTTTGCTGTTGGCTGCTTTCCTCCTATCAGATGCCTGGCCCCTTGCTTCTATAGGGACGGATCTTAGAACATTTCTCCCTTTTTCTTCTATCTGATTATTTGTAATAGTGGCCAGTGGAGACACCAAAGATAAAATCAAGATGCTTTAGTGAAGACCAGTAACGTACTGAAGAGAGGAAAAAAAGTGTAGAGCAGAAAGAGCATTAGTGCCTACTGACCTAAGAGTCACATAATTACTCCAGCACAAAAGAATGGGCAGTCTGTATTTGTAGAACAATTTACCAAACATTTCCATATCCATTAAGGGATAGAATTTTTGTAACAACATAATGTGTATTTATCCCATTTTATGGCAAGAAACTGAGACGGTTCTGAGAGCGTAAGGGAATTGCCAAAAGCCACACAGCTAATAAGTGATAGGAACAGGGTCTTTGGACTCCAAGCCCAATGTTCTTTCCAATACCCTACTGTTGCTATAGACAGTCCCTCAAATTGCTACATGTTATAGACATGTCCTCAAATAACCATGAGCGTTTCAAGAAACAAAGCTATTATAAACACATTTATTGATGCTTACATAGTAAGCTCTTTTTCTTTCCTCTAAGGAAGCTAACCCTGAAAAATATCTGATTTGTCCTTCCAAAAACAGCAGAATGTGGTAGAGGAGGATGGCAGGGGTGGGGGGAGGCTTCTGTTAATAAAAGGCAGTATGAGGAGTCTGGTGGTAATGGAGCCGCTCAGTATCTTGAACGTGGTGGTGGATACATGTGTGATAAAATCATATAGAACTTAATACACCCATGAATGAGTACAAGTAAAAGTGTGCAAATCTGAGTAAAATCTATTGATTTTATCAATGTCAAAAAAAGTTATTTTGAGCCCTCCAGAGAACTGATTATCTCCACATGACTTTCTCTTTCATTCTTTCCTCACCCCCTGTCTTCAGATAAAACATTACTCATTCCTCACTTTTACTTCCCTTCTTATGAATCTAAGCTCCTGTCCTATTCTCAGAATCTCAGTTGAACCTCTTCACTTGTACAAACTGTTTTCTGGTTGACCTCAACCCACTGTCTATGCTATGAGGCTTGTGTGCTGTTTTTGCCCTACATTAACTTGTGCTCAATTGAATATTGTGTGTGTGCATGCACATTATATACACACAATTAAATTATGGGCTTTGTAGGAAGAAGTACACTTCCTTCCAACTTTATTACTTAATTCCTTTAACAAAGCTTTATTGAGCTCCTATCATGTATCAACAACTGTTCTAGCTGCTGGAGGTATTATAAGGAACAAAAACAAAGTCCCTCTTCTCATGGAGCTCATGATTGTTGTTAGAAGGCAAACACTAAACAAGTAAATATATGGTGATGGTGATGAGGGCGATGAAGAAAACTATAGAAAGAAGAGTGGCTGCAAGGGACAGGGGTGGAAGGAATGCTGTTTAGGGTAAGTTGATCAGGGAAGGCCTCTGACCAGGAGACATGATGGAGACCTAAATAAAGAGATGCACACACGGCAAGAGTAGTGGTCCAGGTTGAGGGCACCGTGGAGTGTGACGCCCCCAGGCAGGAGAGTGTCTGTGCTCAGAACAGCAAGCAGGCAGGTGAGGCTAGAGCACAGTAGGTAGGTCAGGGGGAGATTGGCAGGTGATACAACCAAAATGGTAGGTGGAGGCCAGATCAGATAGGACCTTGTAGGCAAACATAAGGATTTTATTTTATTCTGAGAAAGTTAAGGAGCCTTTGGAGGGTTTCAAGCAGAGATGAGTCATTATAACCACCTTCCTGACTCCTGCTATTGGCTGTTGCATTTCTTGAAAAAATAGTCACTGTTTACCATTTTCTCTTTGGTATGCTCTTCACTTAAAGCTGTTGAACTCAGACCCTATCAAGGATAAGGTTGCCTGTCAATTGCCAAATCCAGTGTCTTTTTTCAGTATTTATCTTTCCAGACTCTTGGCAACCCTTAATGCCTTTGACCGTGGCCTCCATTTTGAAACGCTCTTCATGGATTTGTAACCCAGTTCCAGCAATGGTTAGTTCTGTAACCTGGAGCAAGTTGATAAATATCTCTGTTCTTCAGTTTCCTAATCTGTGAAATGGGAAAAGTAATTGTAACAAATGCATAGGGTGTTGTGAGGGTCATAAGAGATAAGTACTCACTAAATGTTAGCGACTGTCATGTCCCCAACCAAACCCCTTATCTTACACCCTTCTCCCACGCCAGCACCTCCTGTTAGCAGCACCGCTGTGTAATCCAGAAACTTTAGTCATCCTTGATATCAATAATATTATTAATTATTACTACTAATAACCTTGCAGGTTTTACCTCCAAGATCCCCCCCTTCTCTCATTCCTACTGCCACCACCTCTTCCCTGTAAGGGTGTCATGCACAAATACACACACACACACCTTTCTTACGTACTCTGGCTGTATTGAACTACCAACCATTGAACTACTCTTTGCAAATTTTCCTTGGACTCTTTCAATGGTCTCCTACTTAGCTCTCTGCCTCCATCTCTAATAGTAAGAACAAAAACAACAGTGGGAATAAATGCTACTGTTTACTCTGGGCCAGCAGACAGCATAGTCTATCACAATACATTTCTTTATAACTGGCTTTTTCTCACAAACAAGATACCATTGATATCCTCCCATGTCAGTGGCTGTAGATCTAACTCATTTTTCTTAATAAGTATATAACACTTCATATTTTACATATTTTATATACTTTTAGCAATATGATGTTCCATAATTTGTTTAGCCATTGGCAATTGATAGATATTCAGGTTATTTTCAGAGATTTCTTTGTGGGGAAAGGTCACTACAAATAATGCTACATTACAATTATTTTACTAGATGTTATGGATTACTTTCTTAAACTTAGTACTCACGTTTCCACCAGCAGCTGTGAGAGAAATTTTTCCTTTGTCCTAACCAGCACTGGGGATTAGTGTTCTTTGTAATTAATGCCAGTGTGATGGATGAAATATGGCACCTCATGGTACATTTAATTTGCGTTTTCCAGACTATTGGTGAAGTTGAGCATCTTTTCATTTATTTACTTATTAACCATTTGGACTCTCTTTTGTGGATTGTATTTTGAGGTTTGAATCAGATTTCTTGTTCATTTTTGTACTGACTTCTATGCCTTTTCCTTATCAATTTATGTATTATGAAATTTCACTCTCAATCTCTCATGTGATTTGCAAATATTTTTTAGTCTGTTACTCATCTTTTGACATTGTGGTATCACTTATTATTTCAAATGTTTTTCTGGAATTTCTTTTTCTAATCAAAACTGGCTTTTTCTTTATAGTTTTGGAGATTCCTCTGTTGCTTAAGAACTCTAAATTTCATTTTGTTATTAAATTTTTAAACATCTAAACCTTTAATTCATCTAGGATTTATTTTTGTACTTGTCGTGGATGAGGTCCAAAATTGCTTCCTCAAAATGGTTAGTCAACAATGCCTGCAAAATCTACCAAACCTTATTACATTTTAATTTAGTGGAGAAAGGACTAAATAAGCCATCCTTTCTCTTCTAAATTAAATACCATTTTTTCGTGTGTCAATTTCCCGTGGATCCTAGGATATTTTTCTGGATTCTGTATTGGTCTATCTGTCTGCTCCTGTTGGTTTGATTAAAGAAACTTTAAAATAAGTTTTATAGCTGGTAAGGCAAATCAACGACCTTCTCAGCCTCAAACACAACATGTTCTACTCCTCTTTCTCATAATTCAAAATGTTCTTGGAGACTAATTCTTTCATGTGAACATCAAATTACTTCACCCAGTTCCAAAAATAAAATAAATAAAAATAATCCCCCCCAAAAAAAAAAATAATCCCTACTGTACCAAACCAAACATACAACCCTCTAGGATTCTACTTACACCTTCATTATATTATACGTTATTTCAGGGAGAAACATTGCTGTCTTTATGATATTCAGTCTTCCCATCTCAATGAAAGTTGCTTATTTGCTGAACTGATATCATAATGGTTGCTTCAAGTTGATCAAGTCTCTGGGAAAACTTCCCCATTGGGCCTGGATGGTTCTATTTTATTGATTAAAAAGCACTAAAACTGAAGTAGGTAAAATTTAGTAAAATAAATTTTATGTTTAGCAAGTTTTTATCTTTGCTAGATAAGGACCTAATATTTCCTGTCAGTTTACCCACTCTTTATTATTCCAAAGAGCAAGAAATCCCCTTCCTAATGGGAGCCCTGGTGGTCAAGGGGTTGGTTTCATCTTGCTGATTTCCTAGTGGCTGCTGCCCTCTTAGCCCTAGGCTTGTGTTCCTCTAGTGGGAGGGACCCACTCCCCAGGCACTGTACCCAGGCTTAGGAGGGAGGGTACCATGAGAGCTTCCCTGCTCCTTCTCTCCCAGTTCACCTGAGCCTCCTGGCCTGGCCACTCTGTTTCCAGACCTTTGTGCTCTGTAGACCGCGAGCCCTCAGGTCACAGTTCAGAGGCAGCACAGGCAAGCTTGGCAGGATGGAACACTTGTCCTGCAGTCATGGTATGCCCTTCCCCGTGTTTCCTTGTGCCCCTCTGGGTCAGGCTGTTTGTTTTTCTGTTGCTTTTTACCCTTTCTCAACCCCCAAAATGCCTCTGGACCACATGGCTTTCTTTGCCGCTGGGAAAGCAGTCCAGGTGGCCAGCTGCTCAGTTAATCCAGTCTTGGCATAAAGGATTCAAAGAAAGACCAGCAGACAGGCTGAGGAAAGCCTGGGCAGAGACTGCCCTGACATCAGGGCACAGGGACACTCAATCCACTGCTCAAGTTGTGCCTGGGGCTCTAGGAAGAACGGGCAAGTGTATTTGCCTACATCTCTGTGCTTGTCTGTATATCTCTTTGTATGATATTAAAAAAAAATAATTCATCCATCTGTCATCAAGCCATGACTCTCTTAGCAGTCTGCTTCGGTCAAGATGCAGTAGTTGCTTCATTGTTCCTTCTGATGGTTGACATTTTCCAACATCTGCAGCCTAGATATTGAGCAAATAAGTGGCCATCAACTCACTCAGGTGGGGAGGATCCTTCATTTCTCTTGTGACCTACACCTAGGACACATGGCAGGGCCTGAGCTGTCTGTCCTCTTTATTAGCAAAGTCCCATTTCTCAGGCCTGCTGCATGCTTAAGATGTTTGCAAAAACACTTTATTGGCTGTAGCTGCTAATACAAAGTTACTGCTTGATATCACAAGTTGGGGATACACTTCCATGCCTATTTTTGAATAATATTTGAAAAAGTGTCTTCCCTTTGGAAAAACTAGAATGTCTTTCATAAAAATAGACCTGTCCTAATGTCAGTTTTCTGCCTGAATAAAAGTGAAGGAATATTAAACATTGCTGCAGGCTGCCCTGTCATTGGAGTTCAAGATTCTCTGCTGCAATAAATAATTCTGTAAAGACACAAATTTTTGTCTAAGCAGTGCTCAGCACAGAGTTTTTGTAAATGCATTTTCAGTCCAGGGTACATCTATTTGCAGCTTAATGTGTGACCATGAAATGTCAGTTTTTAGAATAAGTAGCATATATTTTGAAAGAGCAGTATAGTCACCCACCTGGTAAAAGGTGGTCCAGTGGCTAAATGGGGAATAGACGATTTTCCTAGTGAGACAATAGTGTATGTCTTGGAGGGAAAGTGAGTCACATCCAGCACTACGGAATTGATGTGCACTTGAATTACACATTGGGCCTCAGCTGAAGGAAATGTGATGTGAATGAAATGTGATGTGTTGTGTAAAAAGAACATTGGCCTCAAATCAGCAGACTTGGTTTCCAGTGGGTGGCAGCTTTGCAACTCGATGACTGTGTGACCTCAAGCATTTTATTTATGCTTTCTGAGCATCGCTTTTATCGACTCCAAAAGGGAAGTATCAGCCTAGGTGGGAGTTCTAAGCCGCGTTATTTTACACACTGGTGTGTCTCAATCGATTCTGAGGTAAGTAATTTATTGCTGCTAGGAATAAAGTCCTGACGTTTGCAAGCAGTTTATAGTTGGAGTGCAGATAAGTTTAGCCCTGTGATGTCATTCTCTCCAACTCACCTTCTGAAGGGGTTTCTGAAGAGTGTGAGTTGTGGCCGCCATACTGGTAAGACCAGTGCCACTGCCACCAAGAACCTTTCAAATGACCAATTTCATTATTGGCGTGCCTATAAAACGTTTTCATGGATACTGCTCCCCCAAAGTTTCTGGATATCTGCCTTTCATAAAAATATTTTTTGTCAACATTTCGCCAACATTCTGTCAACATTTTGTCAACTGGGCAAAATATTGTCAGTCGAGATACTGTCTTCTGGGCACAGCCTGGAGAAGACAGTATCTCTTAAATATGGCCCACCCAGTGTGAACTGCTGGCTGGATTTCCCCTAGCGTTCCTTCTGGCTAACCACCCTCTTTGCAAAGGTAGTTATGGGTGAGGACACACACGGAGTGGGGTGGCTGAGGGAACTGATGCCGATGCTGTTGACACCTGGGAGTGATTCTGGAGGCAGAAGTGTCTCTGGAATGTCTCTGCTGCTCTTTGATTCTGATTTTTGCTGCTGGCTCGTGGAGAGTGATTTCCTGGGGTTTGAGTACTTTGAATGTCAAATTCCATATTTTCATATTCTGGAATTTTCTTTGCCCCAAGGCATCTTAACAAAAGTATATGCTATGAGTCCAGCTATAATGAATAGCTCTCTCTTCGTCCCATTCCCCTCCCCACCCCACCGCTACTCCCACCAAACACAGACACTTAAAGAAACACCAGTAAATGGATAAGGTCACACCAAGGAGTGGTGATAACAGCCAGGGTAGTGAGAACACAACCCAACTCTGCCAGGGCTTTTTTATTGCTTACCCTGTAGTAGGCAGGGGCCAAGTTTTACATACATTAATTCTCATAACTCCATGAGGTAGGTAATATTAATATCTGCATTTTATAGGTACAAATGCTGAGGCACAGAGAGATTAAGTAACTCACCCAACAGGTAGCAATTGGCTGAGATTCACACTCAGGCAGTTTGGCTCCAAAATCAAGTCTCTCGACCCCTCTTCCATGCCCTGTCATCAGTACTCTAAGTTGACTGAGCTTCTATTAGCTACTTTCACACAGCTCTCCTCTGAAGTAGCTCTTCTTATCCCAGTGTTGAATTTGAAGAAGCCAAGGATAAGCGAAGTGAAATAAAGTGACTAAGTTCCCATGGCTGGAAATATCAATAGGCAGTGAAGGAAATGGGATTTTTTAAATTGAGGTATGGTTGATGTACAATATTACACAAGTTACAGGTGTACAGTACAGTGATTCACAATTTTTAAAGGTTATATTCCATTTATAGTTATTATAAAATATCGGCTATATTTCCTGTGTTGTACAATATCCTTGTAGCTTACTTTATACATAGTGTTTGTACTTCTTAATCCCCTATTCCATCTTGCCTCTCCCTCCTCCCTCTCCCCACTCATAAGCACTAGTTTGTGCTCTATATCTGTATGTTTCTTTTTTTTAGTTACATTCACAAGTTTGTTGTATTTTTTAGATTCCATGTATAAGTGATGTCATACAGTACTTGTCTTTCTCTGACTTATTGCACTTAGCATAATACTAAGTCCATCCATATTGCTGCCAATGGCAAAATTTCATTTTTTTTATGGCTGAGTAATATTCCACTGTATATATAAACCACATCTTCTTTATGCATTCGTCTGTTGATGGACACTTAGGTTGCTTCTGTATCTTGGGAATTGTAAATAATGCTGCTATGAACATTGAGGTGCATGCATCTTTTCAACTTAGTGTTTTCATTTTTTTCAGACAAATACTCAGGAGTGGAATTGCTGGGTTATATGGTAGTTCTAGTTTTAGTTTTTTGAGAAACCAAGGAGTTGGGATTTGAACGTAGGTCTCTTTGTCTATAAAGCCACAGCCTTGACTGTATTTCACATTGTTTTCTGAATAATAAAGTCATCTCATGGAAATGAATGTGAAATACCCCCAGAATTTTTTCTGAAGACGTTATTTGTCCTAACAGTTTGGAGTTTTCATCTGTAGTAGAACATCTTTTTCTAGTCACTGATTATTATTATTATAATTTTGCCAAGCACCAGGTTTTGAAGATCTGTGGAAGAGTCACTTTCACTACTGCTTGGGACATACATTCCAAATACATGGGACTGCCTATCGATCTCTACCTTCCAAAGCCACACTCAGGTGCTGATAACATTTCATCCTCAGACTCAGCCCCTTCAGTCCTGAGCCAATCAGAATGGGGTTAATCCCTAAATCCCACCCTCTGGTGGGCAAGAAGAGCTAGTAAGCTGTCAGCTTCGTAGCCAATCAGAACCAAGCCTGACAGTGTACCAGATGTTCCCCCTCACCAGCGCTGTTAGGATCTAGAGTTGGTTTTGCTTACCTAAGGCAGCTCTGTGAGCTGCAGCTTCCTTCTTAAATGTCACAGGTGACCCACCAAAAGATGGATGCCATGTCCTCATTCTTGACTTTTCAGTCAAGTTCTTTGATGGGAACTTTGACCACTGAAAAGCCATCAGCGCAGTTCAGCTCCCCTGCTTTGAAAACAGACTGTCATTTATCCTCAGTCATTGGCTAGGATTAACCCAAGTATCTCCCCCTTCCATCCCCATCCCCCAAATTGATCAATTACAAGTTAGCTAAGCCTTTCTAAGTATTTGAATGACACGTCGGTTACCACTCCTTTAATGGCGAGGTCTTTTCAAGCCTCCACCCTAACCTTGGGTTGTTGGGAGGATTCAATAACTGCTATGAAAACTCAGTAGCAGTCAATCACCATTTGCTAATAGCAGCAAGAGTGATAGTAAACAGCAGCTCCAATATGTCATTTTCAATTTCCCGTTCGAAATAACATTCATTAAGTGTTCCCATGGCAGGCACTGTGCTAGGCCCCAGGGATCAGTGACAGTGAGCCTGGATCATGTCCACAAGCTCTTGCAGACTCGTTTGTGCCAGCAGAGCTGCCTTCCACTCCAACTTTATTCTACTTTTCTGAGAAGGTCAAATGACCTGTTTCTTTCAGGATCTTTATATGATTGCATTTGCCTATTTGGGGGGAAAATTTTTTAAAAACAGCTCCCAAAATTTAATTCAGAAGAGATACTGCAAGTATTTGTGGTCAGAAATTGTAGGAGCCCCAGCGTGAGACCACGTGGTCTGGGAAACACAAGAGGAGCATGGGAAAATCGTCAGTGGTGCCTTCCAAAAGGTCAGGGCTTCACAGAGCCAGTAAAGGAGGAGGGCACTCCCAGAATGAACCTGGAAAGGATAAATGGATTTTCAAACACTGAGGAGAAATAGAAAGTGAAAGAAGTTTAAACGTTACCGCCAAGCCTCCTTCTCAACTTGGAGGAGAAAATGTTTGCTGTCAGTTTCTCAAGAGCAGAAGTTGCAAGGCTGACTGCGCTGTCTGCCTCGCGGGGCCAGTTCCCCCAAAGACCACCTTGCACCAGCCTTGCCAAGATTGCAAAGAGCTTCATGTACCACCAATGAAAGCTAGCTGGTGGAGATATTTCATTTCAGCCTTTTCCCTTAAGGGAAACAATTAGCAAGTTAATTATTTGGATTTTTTTTCCCCTTGCTTTTCTATTTTCAAAGCTGCTTTGCCTTGATCAGTAGCCTAAATACTTTTACATGCTCACCGAGCTTGCTTCCACGGTTCTCAAGGCAAGTTTGCGAAAATAGAGCGTTTCAGAAAAGCCAGCCAACTAAAGTGAGAGTTTAATTTCTGACTGTACTCAGCGGAAACTCTTTATATGTTTATATACAATTAATTTTAGAATAGAAATAGATATGGAGATAGATTTCCAGTTGTTTTCCCAGAGTTTATCTTTGACTTTTAGTATTTTGAGGTCAGATTTCCAGCATTTTCATAATGAAACAAACCCAGAATAAGCAACCAAAGAGCCTTCACTTACTGGTAAGTGAAGTAGCAGGAAGTGACAAAAGGCTGTTCCAAAGCCCATGTATCTTACTCAAGTAGAAACGCAGAGGCTCTCACTGGCTAAAAATGATGTAAAAAATAAAGAACCAAATGAGAAGCAGGATATTCTAATAGGGGAAATCAGGGTCAGAACAAAACAGTATAAGGACAATAATCTGGAGCCATTAAATGTAGGGAGAAGTAACCTGCCACTTCACAGAATCTTTTCAGAGCACTACAGCTCTTGCAATTCATACTCGCCACAAGAATAAAATCAGATTATGTTTAGTATACACTGAAAAGAAAAAACAGCATCATGATTAATGTTCTTTATAAATAATTCAATAAAAGTAAGAACATTTTTCTGAAAGATGCCTCTTAAAGGAAGGTAATTTATCTAAAAAATGAATTTATGTGGAATACCTCTTCTGTGAAGATGCTAGATGATGCATTAGGTTATATCATTGATCATGTTGCATCCTCTCTTACTTGTAAGTTAGGTATTATTACTCCCAACTTTAAGAGTCATAGTAAGGTGAATGGAATTAAGCAATATTTGCATATTCCAGGTGTGATCCAAGACACCATCACTTCTTCTCTAGTTACTGACTTCATCCTATGCAGGTTTGGACTGGAGGGTTGGAGGGAAAACAAGCAGAGCCCCATTGCTGTTCTCTTTCGGTCCTCCAACCAATCTCTCACTCTTTCTTTCTCATTGCTCAGAATTGAATTGAAAGTTAAAATATTCTTTGCCTTAGGTAAATGCAGATTACAAAATGCCAATCTTACACCACTGTAAAGCAAGAAAACTTAAGTACACATGCAATACTAGTCAAACATTCCAGTTATATGAACTAGCACAGTCCAGTTCAGTTGAACTTTGCATAGTGGCAGCAGTGAAGGGAAACACCACCAGTCATTAAGTGAGCACTTACTGTATGCCGAGCATTGCACTTTATATAAGAACATATGTAATACGTGCTTTACTTACATGGTAAGAAAATATGCAGTATTTATGGAATCATTTCTGTAATTCACCCAAACCTGTCTTCTGTTTGATATTAACCAAGTCCCATTTGGTTTTTACCCTGATTTTCACCCTTCATGGTTAGTTATCATAGCTTGAGCTCCCAGCTTCTCCTACAAGTCTGCTGTGAGCCAACGTGAATTTATCTAATAATCTCTCCTTGATAGTGTTATGACATTTACCTCTTTTTTTTTTTACTTTTAAATTTTATTTTATTTTTGGCTGTGTTGGGTCTTCTTTGCTGCACACAGGCTTTCTCTAGTTGTGGCGAGAGGGGGCTACTCTTTGTCACGGTGTGTGGGCTTCTCATTGCGGTGGCTTCTCTTATTGTGGAACGCAGACTCTAGGCGCGCAAGCTCAGTAGTTGTGGCACACGGGCTTAGCTGCTCTGCGGCATGTGGGATCTTCCCATACCAGGGATCGAACCCATGTCCCCTGCATTCGCAGGCAATTCTTATCCACTGAGCCACCAGGGAAGTGCCAGCATTTACCTCTTGATCGCCATACGTTTTGTATTTTCTGAGTAATGCTGTCACTTCTTTTTATTTATATTCTAAATTCTCTCTTTCAGATGTCAGGAGATGTTCCTTCATTGTTTAGTCAGCTCATGAGTCACGTGGCCAGAGTTCTGGCTCTACCACTAGTTAGTTTTGAGATCCTGATTTATTCACTGAGCATCCCTTGACTTCAGTTTCCTCACCACTATGACAGAGGGTGGTCCTTAAGTTTCTACTGTCCCTACCTCTCTCAAATTCTGTTATTTTATGATCCAATTAATACCCTTTGTGATTTCATAACCTTTGCTCACATTCCTTTATCTGGAACAGTACTGTAGCAATATATACCATCATTTGGAGATCTTTTCAAAAATATTTGATGCCGGGTCCCCACTCCAGACCAGTTAAAACTGGGGGTGGAGTCCAACAACATATTTTCAATTATGTTTCCAGTTCATTCAAATCTACAGCCAGAATCAGGAATTCCTAGTCTTCACTAAAGCATCCTGGTTTTATTTGTGGTGTCTCCATTGGTCAGTACTACAAATAATCAGTTAGAAAGAAAAGGGAAAATTGTTCTCAGATCCCTCTTTATAGAAGCAAGGGGCCAGGCATATGATAGGGGGAAAGTAGCCAATAGCAGAAGAGATATCATGGTTTTGGAAGATATTATCAAGGAACCATTATTTTCTAGGTGCAGAATATAATCCTTCAATGGCTTGGCTGGTGAAGTTCCAGGATAACCAAGAAAAAGAGGGATTGGTCTCCATTTTGACTTGTTCTAATAAGTTTCCCCCATGGAAACACACCTCCAGTTTTATAAGGCACAGTGGTGGGGATAGAGTATGCTCTACGAATATGCTTTGGGATTAGCGTTGGAATGGAGCTCTTCCACAAACAAGGGCAATCACACATCTGTTATAGTTCTGGCCTGTGTTCCACCTCTCATGGCCTCCCCTTTTATAAATTTCACTTCCTTAGAAAGCCATCTTGCAACAAGTGTTGCAATTGAATTGGAATCTGTCACTCAGTGCTTTTCTTCTTGGCTTTGAAACATTTACCTCTCTTCCAATGGAAAAGAAATAGACTCAAAGCAATATGTGTGTATGGGTTTATCTCTGGGCTTTCTATCCTGTTCCATTTATCTATATTTCTGTTTTTGTGCCAGTACCATACTGTCTTGATTATTGTAGCTTTGTAGTATAGTCTGAAGTCAGGGAGCCTGATTCCTCCAGCTCTGTTTTTCATTCTCAAGATTGCTTTGGCTATTCGGGGTCTTTTGTGTTCCCATATAAATTGTGAAATTTTTTGTTCTAGTTCTGTGAAAAATGCCATTGGTAGTTTGATAGGGATTGCACTGAATCTGTAGATTGCTGTGGGTAGTTTAGTCATTTTCAAAATGTTGATTCTTCCAATCCAGGAACATGGTATATCTCTCCACCTGTTTGTATCATCTTTAATTTCTTTCATCAGTCTTATAGTTTTCTGCATACAGGTTTTTTGTCTCCTTAGGTAGGTTTATTCCTAGGTATTTTATTCTTTTTGTTGCAGTGGTAAATGGGAGTGTTTCCTTAATTTCTCTTTCAGATTTTTCATCATTAGTGTATAGGAATGCAAGAGATTTCTCTACACTAATTTTGTATCCTGCTGCTCTACAGATTCATTGATTAGCTCTAGTAGTTTTCTGGTAGCATCTTTAGGATTCTCTATGTATAGTATCATGTCATCTGCAAACAGTGACAATTTTACTTCTTCTTTTCCGATTTGGATTCCTTATATTTCTTTTTCTTCTCTGATTGCTGTGGCTAAAACTTCCAAAATTATGTTGAATAATGGTGGTGAGAGTGGACAACCTTATCTTGTTCCTGATCTTAGAGGAAATGGTTTCAGTTTTTCACCATTGAGAATGATGGTGGCTGTGGGTTTGTCAGATATGGCCTTTATTAGGTTGAGGTAGGTTCCATCTACGCCTACTTTCTGGAGAGTTTTTATCATAAATAGGTGATAAATTTTGTCGAAAGCTTTTTCTGCATCTATTGAGAAGATCATATGGTTTTTCTCCTTCAAGTTGTTAATATGGTGTATCACATTGATTGATTTGCGTATGTTGAAGAATCCTTGCATTCCTGGGATAAACCCCACTTGATCATGGTGTATGATCCTTTTAATGTGTTGTTGGATTCTGTTTGCTAGTATATTGTTGAGGATTTTTGCATCTATCTTCATCAGTGATATTGGCCTGTAGTTTTCTTTTTTTGAGACATTTTTATCTGGTTTTGGCATCAGGGTGATGGTGGCCTTGTAGAATGAGTTTGGGAGTATTCCTCCCTCTGCTATACTTGGAAGAGTTTGAGAAGGACGGGTGTTAGCTCTTCTCTAAATGTTTGATAGAATTCGCCTGTGAAGCCACCTGGTCCTGGGCTATTGTTTGTTGGAAGATTTTTAATCACAGTTTCAATTTCAGTGCTTGTGATTGGTCTGTTTATATTTTCTATTTCTTCCTGGTTCAGTCTCTGAAGGTTGTACTTTTCTAAGAACTTGGCCATTTCTTCCAGGTTGGGTCACCTTATCTTTGATAAAGGAGGCAAGAGTATACAATGGAGAAAAGACAGCCTCTTCAATAAGTGGTGCTGGGAAAACTGGACACCTACATGTAAAAGAAAGAAATTAGAACACTTCCTAACGCCATACACAAAAATAAACTCAAAATGGATTAAAGACTTAAATGTAAGGCCAGACACTATAAAACTCTTAGAGGAAAACATAGGCAGAACACTCTATGACATAAATCACAGCAAGATCCTTTTTGACCCACCTCCTAGAGAAATGGAAATAAAAACAAAAATAAACAAATGGCATCTAATGAAACTTAAAAGCTTTTGCACAGCAAAGGAAACCATTAGCAAGACGAAAAGACAACCCTCAGAGTGGGAGAAAATATTTGCAAATGAAGCAACTGACAAAGGATTCATCTCCAAAATATATAAGCAGCTCATGCAGCTCAATATCAAAAACAGAAACAGCCCAATACAAAAATCGGCAGAAGACCTAAACAGACATTTCTCCACAGAAGATATACAGTTTGCCAATAAATACATGAAAGGATGCTCAACATCACTAATCATTAGAGAAATGCAAATCAAAACTACAATGAGATATCACCTCACACCGGTCAGAATGTGAGGAGATAAATGCTGGAGAGGGTGTGGAGAAAAGGGAACCCTCTTGCACTGTTGGTGGGAATGTAAATTGATACAGCCACTCTGGAGAACAGTAGGGAGGTTCCTCAAAAAACTAAAAGTAGCACTACCATACAACCAAGCAATCCCACTACTGGACATATACCCTGAGAAAACCATAATTCCAAAAGAGTCATGTACCACAATGTTCATTGCAGCTCTATTTCCAATAGCCAAGACACAGAAGCAACCTAAGTGTCCATCGACAGATGAATGGATAAAGAAGATATGGCACATATATACAATGGAATATTATTCAGCCATAAAATGAAATGAAATTGAGTTATTTGTAGTGAGGTGGATGGACCTAGAGACTGTCATACAGAGTGAAGTATGTCAGAAAGAGAAAAACAAATGCTGTATGCTAACACATATATATGGAATCTAAAAAAAAAATGTTTCTGATTAACCTAGGGGCAGGACAGGAATAAAGACGCAGACATAGAGAATGGACTTGAGGACACGGGGAGGGGGAAGGGTAAGCTGGGACAAAGTGAGAGAGTGGCATGGACATATATACACTACCAAATGTAAAATAGATAGCTAGTGGGAAGCAGCCACATAGCACAGGGAGATCAGCTTGGTACTTTGTGACCACCTAGAGGGGTGGGATAGGGATGGTGGGAGGGAGACGCAAGAGGGAGGGGATATGGGGATATATATATATGTGTAGCTGATTCACTTTGTTATAAAGCAGAAACTAACACACCATTGAAAAGCAATTATACTCCAATAAAGATGTTAAAAACAAAAAAGCAGTATGTGCTTATGGCTGAGACCACTGTGAAATTCTACAGCTATATTTGAGGACAACAGCAAGGGGTGAGTTAGGAAGGGTTAGATTTGGGGTGAGAGGCAGAGCAGTGCAGTAGAGACACTGGTTTATGTGTGCCTCAGCATGGAAATTATACTAACTCTGCCGCTAAGTGATTTTATCCTGCCAACTTCTTTTTAGCTTTTCAAAGTTCTCCATTTCCAAACCGGTGGAATGAGGGTGTGTGACAAGATCAAATCTAAGGTTCCTTTCAGCATACAGGTGCCATAGTTTTAAGCTTATGTGTCACTAGCTGTACTTTCTTTGGCTAACGAATAGATCGTCTTGTCTAATTTTCCTCTTTAAGTGATACTGAAGTTTCTAAGACTGTTATAAGATGTGGTCACATGTAAGGCAGAGAGCCCAGGGGCCACCTCCTCCATAGGAGGCGTTAGACCAAAGGAGGTAGTAAGTCTCAGCCATATCACTACAGCCTGTTTGATTCTTCATTTACTTTTATATAAGCTTTTATATCTGCGGGAGAGAATTTTTATTTTAATATGTCCTGATGTGTGAAATGATATTTATTATTTTTAACATTTCTAGGACAGTTCCCTTGCACCCTCAGTCTAATGTTTTCCATCCATGAGCAAAACTCTTTCTATAGCTAGAAATAATGAATATTGGAAAAGTGAGACAACTCCATATTTGACATGTTTGTATTAACAGTGTGTATGCTTCAGTATCTTGAGAAGTTAATATATTTTTGCCTAAAGTAATTACAGTTTTTCTAGGAGTATATAGATAGTTTTCAGTGAGCCATAGGTCTTTTGCCCCGTTAGATATGCACAGTGGTCTTTAAAAATTAGGAAGCTAATTCTCTTTGATAGCTTCTGAATAAATGTTCGCTATCAAAGGCTTTAACATTAGATATAAATTGACACTTGAATATCAAATAGGCTTTAAAAAATCTCTCTTCTTGCTTTGCTAGCATCCATTTTGTCATATGCCAGATAAACACAGGTGCATAAAAGATTCATATCGTGATGCAATGTTCCTGATAGAGAGGTTCACGGACACAGCGAAATCTTGATTTGCAGTGACATAAAGGCATCGGGTTTCCACCGTTTCTTGTCAAGCTCCTGCAGAGGCACCGTGGGAGCCAGACTGCCGGGGGTGGGGGGCAGAAAAGTTACGGGTAACACAGATGCGGATTGTCTCAGCAAGGAGACGCAAGTGCCCTCTGCTTTTTTCCTGGCAGGAAAGCTCTAAAACAAGACTGACTAATGAGACAGCTTGGCTCCAAGCAGCGCGAGACACTGAGTCAGATCACAGCAAGAAAAATCGTGTCGTGATTTATATTGAAATAACATACACTTCACATTCAGCTCTTTGGGGAGGAGGCATACTTACGTGCCAGAATGTTTTGCCTGTATCACCAAACCAGTGGATAGCGTCCAAAGGTGGTGTTCCAACTGCTCTTTGGGTCAGCTCTTCCTTCTTGCTTAAAAGGATCGCACTATTTTTCTCTTGATTCAGTTGTATAATTTTTTTTCCCAGAGGAGTTTGTTTGCTACGATATAAAAGATTCAGTCATTCATTCAACAAATATTTACATTCGTGTTTGAGGCTCCGTTTCAGATACTGGGCTCTCTTGAACCTGTATGCTAAGGGAGAGACAGAATTAACAAATAGGTAAAAGATGTGGTATGCCAGATTGTGATAGGTGCAATAGAGTAAAATAAAGCAGCGAGTTCAGATAGGGCATGCAGGGTGAGGAGAGGGTGCTGTTTCAAATAGTGTGATCGGGGAAGGCCTCCCTGAGTAGATGATATTTGGGCAGTGAAATGGAAGGAAGTAGAGAGTAAGCCATGTGCCTGTCTGGGGAAAAGTGATGGGGGTGAGTGCTTAGAGGCATGAGGAGAGAGCAAAGTATGAAATACACATAAGGAAAACGAGTAAGTCAGTGGACACGGGAAATGTAGGATTGATGGGCAGTTGAAGGATTACAGGTTTGGAGTGAGACCAGCAACATGGTGATGTACGTGTTTTCCAGCCACATTCAGCTGCTTGCCTGGTACAGAGGACCTGGAGTGCTGGGTGCAGCCAGGGTGGAGTTTGCCAGGTGAACAAGGTGGAGGAAGAGGGGTCCACAGAGTTGAAGCTGTATGCAATGGTGTGATGGTAATGATGAACCCTACAAGGCATGCTTGGGGTAAAGTGAGAACACCGGCTGGGGGTGAAGTATGTGAAAAGGTGGTAGGGTTAACGGATTGACGAGGTGTATAAGGTCGTCAGTAATTACTAAAGACATGGTTCTAGTAGTTCATTATGGCATGAAACTATTGTCTATTTTGGTGAACGGTAAGCACATTCATCACTGAAGCTGATTTTACTTTGAATCTACTTAATTAAGTTTTCAGCCATTAAAATTAAATTTATGCAAAGCGGACTATGGCTTTGAACATTAGTATGCATTCTTTTACTTACAATTATGAAATGAATATGTTAGTGTATAATCTAAAAACAATTAGTGATTGCCGGAATACATTTCAGTAATCTGTCTCTTGTAAAGTAATAAATTGCCAAAGACAGAACTTAACTATCCCGAGAACTTTAAAAATATGTATGCTTCTTTGTAACCCCAGTGGTTTGGGAAAATGATGACAAACGACATAATCTATCTCTCCTCCTATTTTGTAAATCACTTTAATTTTTCTAAATTGCTGAAAAGGGATTTACTGTGCTTAAGGAACACTTTTCAAAAATCTAATTGATAAAATTGTGTTCTATAAGACAGATGCCAGAGCTATGAAATGCTTGACCTTGATACGATTTTGTCCGTTACACTTCAGAATTTCTATATGTGTATGGGGGTTTAGCCACGCTACAATCTAACCCAATGACCTTTCCCTCCACTGACCCGAGGGGCCATCTTGGATACCTTGCTCCATGCCCACTTCCCTGATTGGATGAGAAGTACCATTTTCCTCTAGCATGAGGACCCGGCCTGGTGGGCCCATGTGCAGCTGTTTCCTCTCACACAGCCTTGTAGCCAGGTCACTTTCCACTGATTCTGTTTTGACTGGTCATGGCTGATGTTCTGCTGCCTGATGCTGGGGCCTGCTCACCCACTTACTAAGATTTAATCACAACACAGGTGTGAGGGACAGTGTAAACCTGTATTGTTTATCCCTTTATCTGGGATAAAATACAGACTCCAGTTCTGGTAAATGAAGTTGCCTCTTTCTGGTCTCGAAAGTGTTATAACATTCATCAGCATAAAAGTTAGACTAAAATTTCGAATACATTTAAAAACAACCAAAACACATATCAAAAATCCCACAGTTTTGAGGTTTACCGAATTCCTGGTTAGGACGAGATGACTCGATGTTTGCTTCTATTTCTCAATTTGGGAAGCTTGTGGTCTCAGTCTTTCCTCGCACTCAGTCTCTTGGTCCATACCAGTGACAAATCGTCGAGGCCAAGTTCAAAGTATTTACTATTGTTCCCAAGATTCTCAAGCCTAGATCCACTAGCCATTGTCTTGCCTTCGTATGAGATCAGTCTGGAGCCTGAGTGAACCTAGTAAGGTGGCTCTGGGTTCACCTATATATCCAGTCCTCAACTGACTCTACTTGAACTTCTACCTTGAACTGCTATGCTTAGATACAGATCTTTGACAAAAGTAGTATTATGGTCTGCATACAGCATATCATGCTATATGGGCTGGATGTCTAAAGCTTTTCTATTTGAATCATGACAGAAGAAAACTACAGCAAGTCCTCTATTTTCACATATAATGTGTTTCTGAAGATGTCAAATGTGGGAAAATTGAAAAATAGACTTATATGTTTCAAGGGATTTCTATTTCTATAGAGATTTAAAAAAATTAAGTCCCTAATTACATTTTACCTATAATCTTCAATGATATGGTTTTAATATTGGGGATACATTCTTAAATTTTTTTCTTTCTTCAAAATTAAACAGGCATCTTCTTAGTTCTAATAAGTGTTCAGTTGAGGCTAGAGATATGCTATTTTGTTTAACAATCTGTGTTCCTTATCAGTAGTATCAGAGCTTTCATTGTGTCTTCTGTTCATTCCTGTAAGATAATCATGATAAAATGCAATATCGTATTCACATTCTCAAATAAACTTCACTGAACAGATGAAGATAGCAGTGTCCCAAACCTGAGCCATTGTATATCAGACATTGCCATTATGCAGTGACTTGGGAGGCTTATCCACCATTGATATCAAAGTATGGCTGTTTAGAGGACCAATGATGCATAATCAGTGGTTTCATGAAAACCAGACTATCACTGCCAAGGAGGGCCTGCTTACTACTTTCCAAAGCAGATGCCATGAATGAGGGAGAGAAAAGTGTTGAAGGGGAACTAGGATAGAGTGGCTAATGGGGGATGGAGGAAGAGGTTGCAAGGTGCCCCAAATTTGCCTTACCTGTCCATTGAGGATGGTTGGGAAACATGATTCAACACTCCCTCACATTTGAAGTATGTTTTATTTTGTGTGGAATAGCATCTGGCAGTAATTTTTCTTTTTTTAACATCTTTATTGGAGTATAATTGCTTTACAATGTTGTGTTAGTTTCTGGTGTATCACAAAGTGAATCAGCTATGCATATACATATATCCTGATATCTCCTCCCTCTTGCATCTCCCTCCCACCCTTTCTATCCCACCCCTCTAGGTGGACACAAAGCACCGAGCTGATCTCCCTGTGCTATGCGGCTGCTTCCCACTAGCTATCTATTTTACATTTGGTAGCGTATATATATCAATGCTACTCTCTCACTTCGTCCCAGCTTCCCCTTTCCCCTCCCCATGTCCTCAAGTCCATTCTCTAGTCTGCTTCGTTATTCCTGTCCTGCCCCTAGGTTAATCAGAAACATTTTTTTTTTTAGATTCCATATATATGTGTTAGCATACAGTATTGCTTTTCTCTTTCTGACTTACTTCACTCTGTATGACAGTCTCTAGGTCCATCCACCTTGCTACAAATAACTCAATATCGTTTCTTTTTATGGCTGAGTAATATTCCATTGTATATATGTGCCATATCTTCTTTATCCATTCATCTGTCGATGGACACTTAGGTTGCTTCTGTGTCTTGGCTATTGGAAATAGAGCTGCAGTGAACATTGTGCTACATGACTCTTTTTGAATTATGGTTTTCTCAGGGTATATGCCCAGTAGTGGGATTGCTGGGTCGTATGGTAGTGCTACTTTTAGTTTTTTGAGGAACCTCCATACTGTTCTCCATAGTGGCTGTATCAATTTACATTCCCACCAACAGTGCAAGAGGGTTCCCTTTTCTCCACACCCTCTCCAGCATTTATTGTTTGTAGATTTTTGATGATGGCCATTCTGACCAGTGTGAGGTGATACCTCATTGTAGTTTTGATTTGCATTTCTCTAATTAGTGATGTTGAGCATCCTTTCATGTGTTTGTTGGCAATCTATATATCTTCTTTGAAGAAATGTCTATTTAGGTCTTCTGCCCATTTTTGGATTTGGTTGTTTGTTTTTTTGATATTGAGCTGCATGAGCTGCTTATATATTTTGGAGATGAATCCTTTGTCAGTTGCTTCATTTGCAAATATTTTCTCCCACTCTGAGGGTTGTCTTTTCGTCTTGTTTATGGTTCCCTTTGCTGTGCAAAAGCTTTTAAGTTTCATTAGGTGCCATTTGTTTATTTTTGTTTTTATTTCCATTTCTCTAGGAGGTGGGCCAAAAAGGATCTTGCTGTGATTTATGTCATAGAGTGTTCTGCCTATGTTTTCCTCTAAGAGTTTTATAGTGTCTGGCCTTACATTTAAGTCTTTAATCCATTTTGAGTTTATTTTTGTGTATGGCATTAGGAAGTGTTCTAATTTCTTTCTTTTACATGTAGCTGTCCAGTTTTCCCAGTACCACTTATTGAAGAAGCTGCCTCTTCTCTATTGCATATTCTTGCCTCCTTTATCAAAGATAAGGTGACCATATGTGCGTGAGTTTATCTCTGGGCTTTCTATCCTGTTGCATTGATCTATATTTCAGTTTTTGTGCCAGTACCATACTGTGTTGCTTACTGTAGCTTTGTAGTATAGTGTGAAGTCAGGGAGCCTGATTCCTCCAGCTCCGTTTTTCTTTCTCAACATTGCTTTGGCTATTCGGGGTCTTTTGTGTTTCCATACAAATTGTGAAATTTTTTGTTCTAGTTCTGTGAAAAATGCCAGTGGTAGTTTGATAGGAATTGCACAGAATCTGTAGATTGCTTTGGGTAGTATAGTCATTTTCACAATGATGATTCTTCCAGTCCAAGAATATGGTATATCTCTCCACCTGTTTGTATCATCTTTCATTTCTTTCATCACTGTCTTATAGTTTTCTGCATACAGGTCTTTCGTCTCCTTAGGTAGGTTTATTCCTAGGTATTTTATTCTTTTTGTTGCAGTGGTAAATGGGAGTGTTTCCTTAATTTCTCTATCAGATTTTTCATCATTAGTGTATAGGAATGCAAGAGATTTCTGTGCATTAATTTTGTATCCTGATACTCTACCAAATTCATTGATTACCTCTAGTAGTTTTATGGTAGCATCTTTAGGATTCTCTATGTATAGTATCATGTTTTCTGCAAACAGTGACAGTTTTACTTCTCTTTTTTCAATTTGGATTCCTTTTATTTCTTTTTCTTCTCTGATTGCTGCGGCCGAAACTTCCAAAACTATGTTGAATAACAGTGGTGAGAGTGGGCAACCTTGTCTTTTTCCTGATTTTAGTGGAAATGGTTTCAATTTTTCACCATTGAGAACGATGCTGGCTGTGGGTTTGTCATATATGGCCTTAACTATGTTGAGGAAAGTTCCCTCTATGCCTACTTTCTGGAGGGTTTTTATTATAAATGGGTGCTGAATTTTGTCGAAAGCTTTTTCTGCATCTACTGAGATGATCATATGGTTTTTCTCCTTCAGTTTGTTAATACGGTGTATCACATTGGTTGATTTGTGTATATTGAAGAATCCTTGCATTCCTGGGATAAACCCCACTAGATCATGGTGTATGATCCTTTTAATGTGCTGTTGGATTCTGTTTGCTAGTATTTTGTTGGAGATTTTTGCATCTGTGTTCATCAGTGATATTGGCCTGTAGTTTTCTATTTTTGTGGCAACTTTGTCTGGTTTTGGTATCAGGGTGATGGTGGCCTTGTAGAACGAGTTTGGGAGTGTTCCTCCCTCTGCTATATTTTGGAAGAGTTTGAGAAGGACAGGTGTTAGCTCTTCTCTAAATGTTTGATAGAATTCGCCTGTGAAGCCACCTGGTCCTGGGCTTTTGTTTGTTGGAAGATTTTTAATCACAGTTTCAATTTCAGTGCTTATGATTGGTCTGTTTATATTTTCTATTTCTTCCTGGTTCAGTCTTGGAAGGTTGTGCTTTTCTAAGAAATTGTCCATTTCTTCCAGGTTGTCCATTTTATTGGCATAGAGTTGCTTGTAGTAATCGCTCATGATCCTTTGTATTTCTGCAGTGTCAGTTTTTACTTCTCCTTTTTCATTTCTAATTCTATTGATTTGAGTCTTCTCCCTTTTTTTCTTGATGAGTCTGGCTAATGGTTTATCAATTTTGTTTATCTTCTCAAAGAAGCAGCTTTTAGTTTTATTCATCTTTGCCATCATTTCCATCATTTTTTTTCATTTATTTCTGATGTGATCTTTTCTTTTTTAATGATTCAATAGAACAAAGACTTTTAATTTATTTCTCTTTCAAAAAAGAGCATGAGCAAGGAAGTTATCTTTGCATTCAAAGTCTGACATTAAGATTTATGTAGTAAAATCCATATTTATATATTACTAATTGGTATGATTAATGTTTAAGTTTATTTTTGGCTTATAGAACAATTGAATTAATCAAGATACTACAGTGACTAAAATAAAATTGATCCGAATTATATTTTTAAACATCTGAGATTATCCTTTAAGAAGTTTTTCAAGTCCCACCAGCTCTATTTTCTCTCCTTGGCACCTCTAGCTTGAATAATCTCTCGCTTTACTGAACACTAAGGATTTACTGTCTCTACAACTTATTTGTCAATGAACTGGGTGCTACACTGGGGCCCCTGGTTTTTTTTTTTTAATATTTTAATTTCATATTATTTATTATTTTATACAGCAGGTTCTTATTAGTCATCCATTTTATACACATCAGTGTATACATGTCAATCCAAATCTCCCAATTCATCACACCACCACCACCAGCCCCCACCGCTTACCCCCCTTGGTGTCCATACATTTGTTCTCTACATCTGTGTCTCAATTTCTGCCATGCAAACCGGTTCATCTGTACCATTTTTCTAGGTTCCACATGTATGCGTTAATATACGATATTTGTTTTTCTCTTTCTGACTTGACTCTGTATGACAGTCTCTAGATCCATCTGTGTCTCTACAAATGACCCAATTTCATTCCTTTTTATGGGTGAGTAATATTCCATTGTATATATGTACCTCATCTTCTTTATCCATTCGTCTGTCGATGGACATTTAGGTTGCTTCCATGACCTGGCTATTGTAAATAGTGCTGCAGTGAACATTGGGGTGCATGTGTCTTTTTGAATTATGTTTTTTTCTGGGTATATGTCCAGTATATGTCCAGTGTGATTTCTGGGTCGTATGGTAATTCTATTTTTAGGTTTTTGAGGAACCTCTGTACTGTTCTCCATAGTGGCTGTATCAATTTACATTCCCATCAACAGTGCAAGAGGGTTCCCTTTTCTCCACACCCTCTCCAGCATTTGTTGTTTGTAGATTTTCTGAGGATGCCCATTCTTACTGTTGTGAGGTCATACCTCATTGTAGTTTTGATTTGCATTTCTCTAATAATTAGTGATGTTGAGCAGCTTTTCATGTGGCTCTTGGCCATCTGTATGTCTTCTTTGGAGAAATGTCTATTTAGGTCTTCTGCCCATTTTTGAATTGGGGTGTTTGTTTTTTTAATATTGAGCTGCATGAGCTGTTTATATATTTTTGAGATTACTCCTTTGTCCATTGATTCCTTTGCAAATATTTTCTCCCATTCTGAGAGTTATCTTTTCATCTTGTTTATGGTTTCCTTTGCTGTTCAAAAGATTTTAAGTTTCATTAGGTGCCATTTGTTTATTTTTGTTTTTATTTCCATTACTCTAGCAGGTGGATCAAAAAAGATCTTGCTGTGATTTATGTCAAAGAGTGTTCTTCCTATGTTTTTCTCTAAGAGTTTTATAGTGTCCGGTCTTACATTTAGGTCTCTAATCCATTTTGAGTTTATTTTTGTGTATGGTGTTAGGGAGCGTTTTAATTTCATTCTTTGACATGTAACTGTCCAGTTTTCACAGCATCACTTATTGAAGAGACTGTCTTTTCTCCATTGTATATCTTTGCCTCCTTTGTCATAGATTATTTGACCACAGGTGTGTGGGTTTATCTCTGGGCTTTCTATCTTGTTCCATTGATCTATATTTCTGTTTTTGTGCCAGTACCATATTGTCTTGATTACTGTAGCTTTGTAGTATAGTCTGAAGTCAGGGAGTCTGATTCGTCCAGCTCCATTTTTTTCCCTCAAGACTGCTTTGGCTATTCTGTTATTCGGGGTGTTTGGTGTGTCCCTACAAATTTTAAGATTTTTTGTTCCAGTTCCGTAAAAAATGCGATTGGTAATTTGATAGGGATTGCATTGAATCTGTAGATTGCTTTGAGTAGGATAGTCATTTTCACAATATTGATTCTTCCAATCCAGGAACATGGTATAGCTCTCCATCTGTTGGTATCATCTTTAATTTCTTTCATCAGTGTCTTATAGTTTTCTGCATACAGGTCTTTTGTCTCCCTAGGTAGGTTTATTCCTAGGTATTTTATTCTTTTTGTTGCAGTGGTAAATGGGAGTGTTTCTTTAATTTCTCTTTGAGATTTTTCATCATTAGTGTACAAGAATGCAAGAAATTTCTGTGCATTAATTTTGTATCCTGCAACTTTACAAAATTCATTGATTAGCTCTAGTAGTTTCCTGGTGGCATCTTTAGGATTCTCTGTGTATAGTATCATGTCATCTGCAAACAGTGACAGTTTTACTTCTTGTTTTCCCATTTGTGTTCCTTTTTTTTCTTTTTCTTCTCTGATTGCCGTGGCTAGGACTTCCAAAACTATGTTGAATAATAGTGGTGAGAGTGGACATCCTTGTCTTTTTCCTGATCTTTGAGGAAATGCTTTCAGTTTTTCACCATTGAGAATGATGTTTGCTGTGGGTTTGTCGTATATGGCCTTTATTATGTTGAGGTAGGTTCCCTCTATGCCCACTTTTCGGAGAGTTTTTATCATAAATGGGTGTTGAATTTTGTGAAAAGCTTTTTCTGCATCTATTGAGATGATCATATGGTTTTTATTCTTCAATTTGTTAATATGGTGTATCACATTGTTTGATTTGCGTATATTGAAGAATCCTTGCATTCCTGGGATAAACCCCACTTGATCATGGTGTATGATCCTTTTAATGTGTTGTTGGATTCTGTTTGCTAGTATTTTGTTGATTTTTGCAACTATATTCATCAGTGATATTGGTCTATAATTTTCTTTTTTTATAGTATCTTTATCTGATTTTGGTATCAGGGTGATGGTGGCCTCATAGAATGAGTTTGGTAGTGTTCCTGCCTCTGCAGTTTTTTGGAAAAGTTTGAGAAGGATGGGTGTTAGCTCTTCTCTAAATGTTTGCTAGAATTCACCTGTGAAGCCATCTGGTCCTGGGCTTCGTTTGTTGGAAGATTTTTAATCACAGTTTCAATTTCATTACTTGTGATTGGTCTGTTCCTATTTTCTGTTTCTTCCTGGTTCAGTCTTGGAAGGTTATACCTTTCTAAGAATTTGTCCATTTCTTCCAGGTTGTTCATTTTATTGGCATAGATTTGCTTGTAGTAGTCTCTTAGGATGTTTTGTATCTCTGTGGTGTCTGTTGTAACTTGTCTTTTTTCATTTCTAATTTTATTGATTTTAGTCCTCTCCCTCTTTTTCTGATGAGTCTGGCTAATGGTTTCTCAATTTTGTTTATCTTCTCAAAGAACCAGCTTTTAGTTTTATTGATCCTTGCTATTTTCTTTGTTTCTATTTCATTTATTTCTGCTCTAATCTTGATGATTTCTTTCCTTCTGCTAACTTTGGGTTTTGTTTGTTCTTCTTTCTCTAGTTCCTTTAGGTGTAAGGTTATATTGTTTATTTGAGATTTTTCTTGTTTCTTGGGGTAGGCTTGTATAGCTATAAATTTCCCTCTTAGAACTGCTTTTGCTGCATCCCATAGGTTTTGGATCGTCGTGTTTTCATTGTCATTTGTCTGTAGGTATTTTTTGATTTCCTCTTTGATTTCTTCAGTGATCTGTTGGTTATTTAGTAACGTATTGTTTAACCTCCATGTGTTTGTGTTTTTTACAGTTTTTTCCCTGTAATTGATTTCTTATCTCATAGCATTGTGGCCAGAAAAGATGCTTGGTATGGTTTCAGTTTTCTTAAATATACTGAGGTTTGATTTGTGACCCAAGATGTGATCTATCCTGGAAAATGTTCCTTGTGCACTTGAGAAGAAAGTGTAATCTGCCGTTTTTGGATGAAATGTCCTATAAATATCAGTTAAATCTCTCTGTTCTATTGTGTCATTTAAAGCTTTTGTTTCCTTATTAATTTTCTGTTTGGATCGTATGTCCATTGGTGTAAGTGAGGTGTTAAAGTCCCCCACTATTATTGTGTTACTGTCGATTTCCTCTTTTATAGCTGTTAGCGGTTGCCTTATGTATTGAGGTGCTCCCATGTTGGGTGCATATATATTTATAATTGTTATATCTTCTTCTTGGATTGATTCCTTGATCATTATGTAGTGTCCTTCCTTGTCTCTTGTAACATTCTTTATTTTAAAGTCGATTTTATCTGATATGAGTATAGCTACTCCAGCTTTCTTTTGATTTCCATTTGCATGGAATATCTTTTTCCATCCCCTCACTTTCAGTCTGTATGTGTCCCTAGGTCTGAAGTGGGTCTCTTGTAGACAGCATATATATGGATTTTGTTTTTGTGTCCATTCAGCAAGCCTGTGTGTTTTGGTTGGAGCATTTAATCCATTCACTTTTAAGGTAATTATCGATACGTATGTTCCTATGACCATTTTCTTAATTGTTTTGGGTTTGTTTTTGTAAGTCCTTTTCTTCTCTTGTGTTTCCCCACTTAGAGAAGTTCCTTTAGCATTTGTTGTGGAGCTGGTTTGGTGGTGCTGAATTCTCTTAGCTTTTGCTTGTCTGTAAAGCTTTTGATTTCTCCATCAAATCTGAATGAACTTCTTGCTGGGTAGAGTAATCTTGGTTGTAGGTTCTTCCCTTTCATCCCTTTAAGTATATCATGCCACTCCCTTCTGGCTTGTAGACTTTCTGCTGAGAAATCAGCTGTTAACCTTATGGGAGTTCCCTTGTATGTTATTTGTCGTTTTTCCCTTGCTGCTTTGAATAATTTTTCTTTGTCTTTAGTTTTTGTCAATTTGTTTACTATGTGTCTCGGTGTGTTTCTCCTTGGATTCATCCTGTATGGGACTCTCTGTGCTTCCTGGGCTTGAGTGGCTATTTCCTTTCCCATGTTAGGGAAGTTTTTGACTATAATCTCTTCAAATATTTTCTCGGGTCTTTTCTCTCTCTCTTCTCTTTCTGGGACCCCTATAATGCAAATGTTGTTGCATTTAATGTTGTCCCAGAGGTCTATTAGGGTGTCTTCATTTCTTTTCATTCTTTTTTCTTTATTCTGTTCTGCAGCAGTGAATTCCACCATTCTGTTTTCCAGGTCACTTATTCGTTCTTCTGCCTCAGTTATTCTGCTATGATTCTTTCTAGTGTATTTTTCATTTCAGTTATTGTATTGCTCATCTCTGTTTGTTCTTTAATTCTTCTCTATCTTTGTTAAACATTTCTTGCATCTTCTCAATCTTTGCCCCCATTCTTTTTCCAAGGTCTTGGATCATCTTCACTATCATTATTCTGAATTCTTTTTCTGGACGGGTGCCTATCTCCACTTCATTTAGTTGTTTTTCTGGCGTTTTATCTTGTTCCTTCATCTGGTACATAGCCCTCTGCCTTTTCATCTTGTCTACCTTTCTGTGAATGTGGTTTTTGTTCCACTGGCTGCAGGATTGTAGTTCTTCTTGCTTCTGCTGTCTGCCCTCTGGTTGATGAGGCTATCTAAGAAGCTTGTGCAAGTTTCCTGGTGGGAGGGACTGGTGGTGGGTAAAGCTGGCTGTTGCTCTGCTGGGCAGAGCTCAGTAAAACTTTAATCCGCATTTCTGCTGATTGGTGGGGCGCTTCCTCTCCTTGTTGGTTGTTTGGCCAGAGGCGACCCAACACTGGAGCCTACCCAGGCTCTTTGATGGGGCTAATGGCGGATTCTGGGAGGGTTCACGCCAAGTATTACTTCCCAGAACTTCTGCTGCCAGTGTCCTTGTTCTCATGGTGAGACAGAGCCACCCACCAACTCTGCAGGAGACCCTCCAACACTAGCAGGTAGGTCTGGTTTTGTCTCTATTCGGTCACTGCTCCTTCCCCTGGGTCCTGATGTGCACACTATTTTGTGTGTGCCCTCCAAGAGTGGAGTCTCTGTTTTCCCCAGTCCTGTCAAAGCCCTGCAATCAAATCCCGCTAGCCCTCAAAGTCTGATTCTCTAGGAATTCCTCCTCCTGTTGCCAGACCCCAGGTTCGGAAGCCTGACATGGGGCTCGGAACCTTCACTCCAGTTGGTGGACTTCTGTGGTAGAAGTGTTCTCCAGTTTGTTAGTCACCCTCCCAGCAGTTATGGGATTTGATTTTATTGTGATTGCGCTCCTCCTACTGTCTCATTTTGTCTTCTCCTTTGTCTTTGGATGTGGGGTATCTTTTTTGGTGAGTTCCAGTGTCTTCCTATCAATGACTGTTCAGCAGTTGGTTGTGATTCTGGTGTTCTCGCAAGAGGGAGTGAGAGCACATCCTTCTACTCCGCCATTTTGAGCCAATCTCTCTGATCTGATCTTTATGATTTCTTTCCTTCTGCTAACTTTGGTGTTTTTTTGTTCTTCTTTCTCTCTTTGCTTTAGGTGTAAGATTAGGTTGTTTGAGATGTTTCTTGTTTCTTGAGGTGGGATTGTGTTGCTATAAACTTCCCTCCTAGAACTGCTTTTACTGCATCCCATAGGTTTTGGGTCATCATGTTTTCATTGTTATTTGTTTCTAGGTATTTTTTGATTTCCTCTTTGATTTCTTCAGTTATCTCTTGGTTATTAAGTAGCGTATTGTTTAGCTCCATGTGTTTGTATTTTTTACAGATTTTTTCGTGTAATTGATATCTAGTCTCAAAGCGTTGTGGTCGGAAAAGATACTTGATACGATTTCAATTTTCTTAAATTTACCAAGGCTTGACTTGTGAACCAAGATATGATCTATCCTGGAGAATGTTCCATGAGCACTTGAGAAAAAAGTGTATTCTGTTGTTTTTGGATGGAATGTCCTCTAAATATCAATTAAGTCCATCTTGTTTAATGTATCATTTAAAGCTTGTATTTCCTTATTTATTTTCATTTTGGATGATCTGTCCATTGGTGAAAGTGGGTGTTAAACTCCCCTACTATGATTGTGTTACTGTCGATTTCCCCTTTTATGGCTGTTAGCATTTGCCTTATCTATCGAGGTGCTCCTGTATTGGGTGCGTAAATATTTACAATTGTTATATCTTCTTCTTGGATTCGTCCTTTGACCGTTATGTAGTGTCCTTGTTTGTCTCTTGTAATAGTCTTTATTTCAAAGTCTATTTTGTCTGTTATGAGAATTGCTACTTCAGCTTTCTTTTGACTTCCATTTGCATGGAATATCTTTTTCCATCTCCTCACTTTCAGTCTGTATGTGTCCCTAGGTCTGAAGTGGGTCTCTTGTAGACAGCATATGTACGGGTCTTGTTTTTGCATCCATTCAACCAGTCCGTGCGTTTGGTTGGAGCATTTAATCCATTTACATTTAAGGTAGTTATCGATATGTATTTTCCTATTACCATTTTCTTAATTGTTTTGGGTTTGTTATTGTAAGTCTTTTCTTTCTCTTATGTTTCCTGCCTAGAGAAGTTCCTTTAGCATTTGTTGTAGAGCTGGTTTGGTGGTGCTGAATTCTCTAACTTTTGCTTATCTGTAAAGCTTTTAATTTATCTGTTGAATCTGAATGAGATCCTTGCTGGGTAGAGTCATCTTGGTTGTAGGTTTTTCCCTTTCATCACTTTAAGTATATCGTGCCACTCCCTTCTGGCTTGCAGAGTTTCTGCTGAAAGATCAGCTGTTAACCTTATGGGGATTCCCTTGTATGTTATTTGTTGTTTTTCCCTTGCTGCTTTCAATATTTTTTCTTTGTATTTAATTTTTGATAGTTTTATTAATATGTGTCTTGGTGCATTTCTCCTTGGATTTATTCTATATGGGACTCTCCGTATTTCCTGGAATTCATTGACTATTTCCTTACTCATGTTAGGGAAGTTTTCAACTATAATCTCTTCAAATATTTTCTCAGTCCCTCTTTTTTTTCTTTTCTTCTCCTGGGACCCCTAGAACTGGAATGTTTGTACGTTTAATGTTGTCCCAGAGGCCTCTGTGTTTGTCCTCAATTCTTTTCATTCTTTTTTCTTTATTCTGCTCTGTGGTAGTTATTTCCACTATTTTATCTTCCAGGTCACTTATCCGTTCTTCTGCCTCAGTTATTCTACTATTGAGTCCTTCTAGAGAATTTTAAATTTCATTTATTGTGTTGTTCACCTTTGTTTGTTTGCTCTTTAGTTCTTCTAGGTTGTTGTTAAACGTTTCTTGTGTTTTCTCCATTCTATTTCCAAGATTTTGAATCATGTTAACTATCATTAATCTGAATCCTTTTTCAGGTAAACTGCTTATTTCCTCTTCATTTGTTAGGTCTGGTGGGTTTTTACCTTGCTCCTTCATCTGCTGTATGTTTCTCTGTCTTCTCACTTTGCTTAACTTACTGTGTTTGGGGTCTCCGTTTTGCAGGCTGCAGGTTGGTAGTTCCCGTTGTTTTTGGTTTCTGCTCCTAGTGTGTAAGGTTGGTTAGTGGGTTGTGTAGGCTTCCTGGTGAAGGAGACTGGTGCCTGTGTTCTCCTAGATGAGGCTGGATCTTGTCTGTCTGATGGGCAGGACCACGTACCGTGGTGTGTTTTGGGGTGTCTGTGAACTTATTATGATTTTAGGAAGCCTCTTTGCTAATGGGTGCGGTTGTGTTCCTGTCTTGCTAGTTGTTTGGCATAGGGTGTCTAGCACTGTATCTTGCTGGTTGTTGAGTGGAGCTATGTCTTAGCTTTGAGATGGAGATCTCTGGGGGAGCTTTCATTATTTGATATTACATGGTGCTGGGAGGTCTCTGGTGGTCCAGTGTCCTGAACTCGGCTCTCCCACCTCAAAGGCTCAGGCCTGACACCCGGCCAGAGCACCAACACCCTGTCAGCCACACAGCTCAGAAGAAAAGGGAGAAAAAGAAAGAAAGAAAGATAGAAAATAAATAAATAAATAAATAAAATAAAGTTATTAAAATGGAAAAAAATTATTAAAAATACAAAAATGAAAAAGTAATTTAAAAAAAGAGAGAAAGAAAGAAGAGTGCAACCAAACCAAAAAACAATTCCAGCAATGATAACAAGCGCTGAAAACTATACTAAGAAAAACAAACAAAACAAAAAACAGACAGTCAGAACCCTAGGACAAATGGCAAAAGCAAAGCTATACAGACAGAATCACACAAAGAAGCATACACATACACACTCACAAAAAGAGAAAAACGAAAAAAATATACATATATATAAAAAATAAAAAAAGAAAGAGAGCAACCAAATCAATAAACAAATCTACCAATGATAATAAGCTCTAAATACTAAACTAAGATAAACGTAAAACCAGAAACAAATTAGATGGAGAAAGCAAACTCCAAGTCTACAGTTGCTCCCAATGTCCACGACCTCAATTTTGGGATGATTCGTTGTCTATTCAGGTATTCCACAGATGCAGGGTACATCAAGTTGATTGTGGAGATTTAATCCTCTGCTCTTGAGGCTGCTGGGAGAGATTTCCCTTTCTCTTCTTTGCTCGCACAGCTCCCGGGGTTCAGCTTTGGATTTGGACCCGCCTCTGCGTGTAGGTGGCCTGAGGGTGTCTACTCCCCATCCAGACAGGACGGGATTAAAGGAGCAGCTGATTAGGGGGCTCTGGCTCACTCAGGCCGGGGGGAGGGAGGGGTACGGATGCGGGGCGAGCCTGCGGTGGCAGAGGCCGGCATGACGTTGCACCAGCCTGAGGCACGCCGTGTGTTCTCCCGGGGAAGTTGTCCCTGGATCACGGGACCCTGGCAGTGGTGGGCTGCACAGGCTCCTGGGAGGGGAGGTGTTGATAGTGACCTGTGCTCGCACACAGGTTTCTTGGTGGCTGCAGCAGCAGCCTTAGCGTTTCATGCCCGTCTCTGGTGTCCATGCTGGTAGCCGCGGCTCGCACCCGTCTCTGGAGCTCATTTAGGTGGTGCTCTGAATCTCCTCTCCTCGTGCACCCCAAAACAATGGTCTCTTGCCTCTTAGGCAGGTCTGGAGTTTTTCCCGTACTCCCTCCCAGCTAGCTGTGGTGCACTAGCCCCCTTCAGGCTGTGTTCATGCAGCCAACCCCAGTCCTCTCCCTGGGATCTGACCTCTGAAGCCCGAGCCTCAGCTCCCAGCCCCCGCCTGCCCCGGTGGGTGAGCAGACAAGCCTCTCGGGCTGGTGAGTGCTGGTCGGCACTGATCCTCCGTGCGGGAATCTCTCCGCTTTGCCCTCTGCACCCCTGTTGCTGCGCTCTCCTCTGTGGCTCCAAATCTTCTCCCCTGCTCACCCCCGTCTCTGCCAGTGAAGGGGCTTCCTAGTGTGTGGAAACTTTTCCTCCTTCACAGCTCCCTCCCCGAGGTGCAGGTCCCGTCCCTATTCTTTTGTCTATGTTTTTCCTTTTTTCTTTTGCCCTACCCAGTTACGTGGGTAGTTTCTTGCCTTTTGGGAGGTCTGGGGTCTTCTGCCAGCATTCAGTAGGTGTTCTGTAGGAGTTGTTCCTCATGTAGTTGTATTTCTGATGTATTTGTGGGGAGGAAGGTGATCTCCACGTCTTACTCCTCCACCATCTTGAAGGCCCCCTGTCTGGCAATAATGTATACCTACCTTATTGATTTACATTGATTGATAGATTGATTTGCAATTGGGAAACAAATTGTCACCATCATTAAAAAGAAAGAAAACCTGAACTTTAATCTTTGTTCACTGCTGAAGGCAACAAATGGCTTCCCTGGAAGTTACTCCGAACAATATTTCTCATGCTAAGTATTAAGTACTGCAATGTCTTCTACTTCACTTCTGGTTTAAGTGTGTTTATAAATTCTCTCTTTGTGAAGCATTGTATAAATTGGAAAATATATGTATGATTCCTCATGAACATGGGTTAAAGAATGAAAAACTGTGGCTAATGCCACAATTAATGAATTAATTAGAAAATAATTCAAAAAGCTTGGTCAGAGATAATGAGACAGAGCGACTGTTAATTGTGGTGGGAGAGTTTTCACTTTTAGAGTGGACTATGCCAGAGGGATAAACCATCTGATACTTTAACCTAGAATGTTCTGCATTAGAGTAATAGCTGCTTTCAGCTCATGCTGGTTTTTTTGTTTTTGTTTTTAAACAAATCAGAGGATTAAAAGCAAGGGCAGATGTATTCCTTGAGTTATTATGGTCACTTCAAGAACCAAACAAATAATACTATGCTGTATTGAAATTATAATTTCTTGAACTGAACGAAATTGTGATGGAACATTGGTTAGATCTAATCAGTGTCCTAACTCACTCTTGACTTTAGGCAAATAATCTAAAGGAAAGGCATGAGACTAGGCTATATTTCAGATTCTAGCTTTCAAAATTTAAATTGTGCAGAGTAAAAAGTGGGTTGTAAGTGAGCTATTTTTGCTTAAAAAATAAAATTTAATTAAAAAAACTTGGCACCTGAGTGTTGGTTGCTGTATACAAAAGAAAATATCAGTATACTTTTCTTACCCATTCTTGATTACAGGCATACCCCTTTTTATTACACTTTGCTTTATTGCACTTTGCAGATATTGCTTTTTTTACAAATTGAAGGTTTGTGGCAACCCTGCATCCAGCAAGCCCATCAGGACCATTTTCCAATAGCAGTTTTTCACTTCCTGTCTTTGTGTCGCATTTTGGTAATTCTCACCATATTTCAGACTTTTTCATTATTATTATATTTGTTATGGTGATCTGTGATCAGTGATCTTTGATGTTACTCTCACAAAAACATTACTACTCACTGAAAGCTCAAATGATGGCTGGGATTTTTTAGCAATAAAGTATTTTAAAATTAAGGTATGTACATTGATTTTTTTTTTAGACATAATGCAATCACATACTTAAGAGACAGTATAGTGTAAACATAGCTTTTATGTGCACTGGGAAACCAAAAAATTCATGTGACCAGCTTTATTGTGATAGTTGCTTTATTACCGTGGTCTGGAACCGAACCAGCAATGTCTCTGAGGTATGCCTGTGTTCTGAAGCTGCAAGTGTGCTCTGTGGATGCCCAGACATGTCTGACCACTGGAAACATGCCAACATCAGGAAAAGGAGATGTGCTGTCAGTCTGGTGACTGCCTACTTGTCCCTTCTTGGAGCAGCAGGTGGGCAAGCCATAGCCTGAACTCTTGTCATCTTCACCTTTTACACCAGTTCAGCCTGGTAATATGCTGTCAGTTCAGTAGTCTTAGAAGCAAAATGATTTTTCAAGGTAGAGTGGCCTCTTTTTCACCAGTAGCCAGACTGAAATCCAGGGAACAGTAAAATTCAGCCACTGTAATACAGAATCTCTTGCTTTACCAGTTGCCTCTATTTATCCTATCACAGGCACCGATACGTGGTGGAATTAGAGGAATTATTCCAGCAGATTTGCCCTTTGCTGCAGGCTTCAGGTTTGTTCCGAGGAACTCTTATGTCTGCATCCTGATCTTGGGAATAGCAGAGGGTCTGGCACCTGCTGGTTTCCCCAGGATGCTAATGATCGTAGGGAGCCACAGTCACAAATTAACTCATTAGTCCTTAACTCACTGCCTGGAAATTCAACTGGAAAGAGAACTGTTTGGGATGGGTCACCCACCCCACCTTTCCTTCTCTTTTCTCTCTCTTATCATCCCACACTATCATCTCCTATTTGCTTAAGCTGCAAATAGGAAGGAAGCATTTCTACTTCCTTCAGCCAAGGAAACTGGGTGTTCTTTGAGTTCTGTACTTCACACTGCACTGTTATAAAGCACTTAAGCTGAAATCTTTAGATGAGGATAGTGATGGAGAGTAGATTTGAAGATGAGGGACTTCACCAAGGGGGAGTCTCAGACAGAAGCAATATAGGGGGCAAAGTAGAATGAGAACTGCTTCTCTCAAACTCCTCAGCTCGTTTATAGACTTGACCTCCATACGTTCAGGAAAAGCATCTTGTTCATCTTTGTATCTTCAGCACGTAGTCCTGTGTTTGGCACTTAGGAGGTACTTGATGAACATTTGATGCACCGAGCAGAACTCCGACACACAGCTGAACCAGGAATGGTGGTCAATTAGTGACTGACTATGTTTGATGAAGGAGCAATGGGAGAAGGAAGGAAATAAACTTCTCACCCCTGGTTTTATCCCGGAATATCTCTCCACTGTATCCCTGTTTGAAGCTGTGTGCTTATGTCGCTCATTTGTGCAATCAGCTCTAAATGGAGCTGCCTTTCAAATCACTGAAATATTAGCAGTTGTTGTACCCACGGGTAGTGGATTATTTGTGTAATTTGGGTGCCCAGACAAAATAGTTATTTCCCATAATCACTTCAACAAACGTGAAGCGTTGCCTGCTATTTGAAATGTAATGACTTGTGTTTCTGATTCCATTCTGGATATGATAGCGTCGGTCATGCCTTTACTGCCGAGGGTAGTTGTAGAGTCTACAGCTGTTAGTAGATAAATCATTATCCTGAGGTTGGCCCCTGTTATATCACCTGCCTAGCCTTTACAAAGAGTGAAAAAAAGAAATAAAAAAATCTGACACTCCAGTGACACAGTAGTAAGCTTCCCTGATTTCCAGCAGCCTTGAGTACCAAGTATCACTCTTACTGCTAACTTCGTGGGTGTCATCATGGGTGTCTTCATATTTGGATCAGAAAACAAGATCTTCCTAAAACACACTTCTTTGAAAATCTGATGTCTTGTTCATTCATTCAAAAGGATTGTCACCAGTGGACGTGTTTGCCTGACCCTACCAATCAGTTGCTTTTTCCTCAAAGCCCTTTCTGAAACACACCAGCTCTGTGTTGAGCACGCCTGGGGAGAGTGATTGTGGAAGCAGCCAGATCAGTCAGAGGCCAACATGTGCTTGCAGACTAGAGGGTCAGAAGGAGGTATCTGCTGGGCTTTGGTCCATTTGTTTCATTTGTAACATGTTCACTAGAGGGCAGTAGTGAGAAGTTGTGTGTGTTCTCTGAGGTTGAAGCTATCAACCACTTGAAAACCAAACAGTGGACTTACACCAAGGACAGCTGAACCAACAGGAGAGACGCAAAGTTCAGATTCAGGTTCTTTTTACGTGTTTATTATCTGAAAAGACAGGTCTTCTGTTACTAATGTAGCCTCTTTGAGGCTGGGTGGTTAGGATCTTTATTATAGTTTAAATGGTTTTCTTTTCCCTAAAAATGTGATTTAATAACAGATTAGTAATTATTAAGGTGCTAGGAGCTAGGAAACTTTTTAACTTAAAATAATTTTTTTTAAGGAATACCTAAAATGTTACAAATTTTGAATTTTGGACTCAAATTCATCAACTGCTCTACCGGTAGAGAACACATGCTCCCATGTCTTATCTTGTAAGTGTACCAGCAATGTAAGGGATTTGAGGCCCTTGCTAATTTCATATTTACCATTAAAATATTTTGGGCTATATTTGATAGAGAAACAGATTGAGTCAGGAATCCTAGAGTTTAGACTTGGCATTGCCATTGTCTGGCTTTCTTATCCTGGGGATATCATTTAAACCCTCTGAGCCTCAGTTTCCCCAATTGTAAAAAATAAAAGGATAATAATATCTTACACCATTATTTGATAATCATATCTAATAATGTATGTCAGAGTATTTCTAAAAAATGTAAAGTATTATGTAAGTGTTTATGTTTAGACTAGATACGGGTGCAAAGAAAATGGACCGTTTATTTGCTGGGGGGTGTTGTTTGTTTTTAATCTCAAAATCAGATTCCTTTGAAATTTTTCCATTAGTGATGTAAAAATCTTATAACAGAGTTGTACAAAAAAAAAAAAAAGTAAAGAAAGAAAGAAACACAGCTATAGGCAACCATTAGGATGAGTTAGAATCTGTGTCTAAAGAATGTGAATCTTTTCACCTCTCTGTCCTGAGGGGTCAATATCTATGGTCACACAAGAGAAACAAAATTATATCTGTGAATACAAGCCAGTCCTGAAATCAGGCTATAACAGTACTCATTTTTAGTTATCTCTTTTATATCATGTTTTCTTGGCTTCTTTTAAATAATAATCTGTCTTGTTGGGTTTCTATGAAGATCCAGATATGACTGGCCTGTAAGAACCTGAAATATAAAAATAACTAGGAAATTTTCCAGTGACTCGGATTCCTTTGGCTTTGGGGAAACCCGAAGTAAATAGTATCCAGTGAACATTTGTTATATATTTCCCTTATGAAGTAGGGAGATGTATAATGTTGTGTAAGTCACATTAATTCTCATAAATTTTTGGTACATTTTTTAGGGTTTCTTCATAGGTAAGATTGTTCTCTGTAGATAGAGAAATACTTGCAATATCTTTAGCAGAATTTTACATCTTCAAAACAGAATACAATCAAGTTTGAAGCTGGTTTTGTGTAGCTTTCCAGACATTTCCACCTCTCGCATAGGATGTTCAAGACACGTTTGGGAAACAGGTTACTAAACTATCTGTTATTCATTTTACCAGGCTACCACCTTTGGGTATTAAACCTTGGGACTAAGTTGAAGAACTTGAACTAGCACTAAGTTGACCTCATTCAGTAACCATCAAAAGGATACCAAGACTGAAGTTAGGATAGACATTTGCCTGAACTGCTTTTTTTCCCTCTTATTCTCTTTCTCTCTCTCTCCCCCTCTCTCTCCCCCACGCCCTCCCTCCCTCCCTCTGTCTCTTTTTAGGCAGAAATAAGTGGGATGTTGAATAGATAGTTGTATATGTGATCACGCATATGAAATCATCTGTCTGAATTATGGACATCTGAGTGGTTTACAGTTTGGAACTATTATGCTTAAAGCTATTCTGAATTTTCAGCAGAGGCTATGGTGTTGACATGTGTTTTCATTTCTTTTGGGTGAATATTCTTGGTCATAGAGTAAGTGCATATATAACTTTACAAAAAATTGCTAAATTGTTTCTAAAGTGATGGGACCATTTTATACTCCTGCCTATAATGTGTGAGAGTTCAGTTGCTCTGCATTCTTGTCAATACTTGGTATTGTTGGGTTTTTTGATTATGGACATTCTAATGAGTATGTATTAGTATCTCGTGGTTTTTACGTCGCATTTCCTGATTGACTAATGATGATAAGCACCTTTCATGGGTCGTTATCCATTTACATACCTTCTTTTGTGCAATGTCTGTTCTGATCTTTTACCCATTTATTAGATTGTCGTCAAGAGTTTGTGCCAGATTGATATTGCTTTTCTTCTTAAGTGGTTGACGGAATCCACCAGGGAAGTTATCTGGGCATAATGTTTTCTTTGTGGAAAGCTTTTTGGTTATAGATTCAAATTCTTTAATAGATACAGAGTCATTCAGATTTTCTGTTTCCTCGAGGTAGTTTTTTGGTAATTCTGATGTCAGTAATTTATGTTTTTTCCTCATTTTTCCATACTTAGTCTTGCTAGGAGTTTATCATTTTTAATAATCTTTTCAAAGACAAAACGTTTGTTAATATTCTGTTTTCTTTGTGTTGATCTGTGCTCTTATATTTATTATTTTCTTCTTTCTATTCACTTTGGGATTAATTTGATTCTCCTTTCCTCAATTCTTAAGGTAGACACTTAGATAATAGATTTAAAATCTTCCTCTTTTTAAAATTTAGTCATTTAGAGTTATAAACTTTCCTCTAACTTTCCTCTAAACTTTTCCACATGATTCTGATGTGTTCTGTTTCATTATCATTTATTTTGAAATGTTTTCTGATTTATATTGACTCCTTTAATCTGTGGATTATTTAAAAACGTATTTGTTTAATTTTCAAACATTTGAGAATTTTAAAATATCTTAGTGTTGCTGATTTCTAATTTAACTCTTTTATGATCAGAACACACATTTTGTCAGTTTGCAAATTTTTGCAATTTATTGAACTTATTTTATGGTTAAGCATTATGGTCTTATCTTGATGTTCATGTGCTATCAAGACAAATATGTATAGTACAGTTGAATAAAATGATCTGTAGCTGTCAATTAAGTGAAGTTGGTGGGTAGTGTCTTTCAGATCTTCTATATCCTTACTAATTTTTTGCCTACTTGATCTACTTACTGATAGAGCAGTAATAAAAAACCCAACTTTGTCTGCTAATTCCAACATATAGATGGCCCCAGGATCTATTTATATTGACTATTTTTTCTCTTGATAACAGACTTTTTTTTTTTTTTTTTCTGTTTCTTCACATGTACAGTAAGGTCTGACTGATATTGGAAATTGTAGGTGATATGCTGTAGAAACTGGATTCTGTTTTCTTTCTCTAAAATGTATGGATGTTTGGTCCTGTATGAAGTTCAGTTTCTGAATGATCATATGAAATTTGTATTAAGCTTTTCCATACTTTGTTAGATTGGATCTGTGGAAAGCCCAAGGTGTTTCCTAAGCTCTTCAAATTGACAAATCTTCAAACTCTGTCTCTCCTGTGGATGTTGACGAGGTGTAGTTTTACAGTTGGTAAAGACAGGTATAGTGGAAGTCCTACTTTAAGTTATGGTCCTTTCTCCTAAGACACAGCCCTTCTGGTGTTTCAGCAGTGTCAATATTAGATGCTGGGATATTACAAGGGTCTCTCTCGTCTGTTTGAGCCAGAATTCCAAAATAACCCAGCACTGCTTGATCTCAATATCTCTGGTTCTCAGCCTGGTTGCAGTAGCCCTCTGGTAAGCCTTGCATATTGCTCTGTGTATGCACAGCTGAACCCTTAGCAAAGGGCTTGTGGGGAACACACACTGAGACTTCCAAGTCTGTTTCTCCCACACCCTGGCAGCTGTCTACACTCTAGGACCCAGCCACTCAGGTTTCAGCAGCTTCTTTGCTTGGGCTCCAACCCTTTGTGTGAGTCAGAAAATTATCTTCAGGCAGAGTTCCAAGGTAGTTATGGGGCTCATCACCTCATGGGTTTCTCTTCTCTCAGCGATTGCTGTCTTGTACATCTGTTGTCCATTGCCTAGAAATGATTGCCTCATATATTTTGGCTAGTTGTTTATGGAAGAAGACCTGGTGCTGCTGATATTAGATGTTGAGGTCCCTAAATTCTTTCTAGAAATTTCTTTTGTCTGGTTTTCTTCTTAAACTCCAAGTGTTAATTTTCTCTTATTCGTTACTGTTTCAGTTATTTTTTTTAATTCTAAGAACTATTTATTTTTATATTTTTTAATTAAAAAATCTGTTTCTCAATTCTTATTTGTTTGATTTTAAAAATGAAAACCACAGGAATGTATATATATATACACACACACACATACATACATATATATGGAAAATAAATGCCATTCATTTCAACAAACTATTAATCAAAACATAAAGAAAAGACATTATTAAATGCTTTAATGTCTGTTTGATTTGCAAATTCCCTTTTAAACGTTGCTGTCAGGTAGTAATATATGTTGAGGTTTCTTTTATGAGAACATGGGTAACTTTTAAGCAAACAGTACTTTTTATGAGATTTTTCCTTTAGTCTGGTTTCTTCTAACTAATGGGAATAAAATTATGATTACAGTAAGCTGGAAGGCTGTTTCCAGTCCCCAGTGGCGTGCTTCAGAAGCCTTGTGGAGTTTTATACATCTGTTATAGCCAAGTGAATCATCTTCCATAATATGTTCAGTGTCTGCTGGCCTCAGGACTGAGAGTCTGCTGACAACCATTGGCCTCTCGGTAACAGAAATCAGCCTGTGAATTAAGAGTTATTAATGACATGCATTAAGCATCAGTTTCCATTTCCTCCAGGGAAGAGAAGTCTCCTGGACAATTTGGACAGTGTACCTCATTTATTGTGTTAAATGTCTTTTAATAATGATAGCTTACTTTTTCATTTTATTCAAGGCTCACAAGTTTGAGAGAGTCATATGCTCTATGTTATAAATAAAAGATACCACAGTTAAGAATTTTGATAGAACTGGAGTGGAAATAAACCTACAATGTAAAATAAGTAATGCCATCATCAACTAACCATGACTTGATGGTAAAAGAAATAGGTGTCTAATTCCTCCTGGCTGCTTTATGGTATAGAAAACACAACTTGGCATTAAAGTCTCTTTGGAAAGTAGAAGAATGACCAAAGGCAAATAGCTCCATATTTCCGTACTCTATTTACAGGATCATTTTTGTCCACTTTCCAATTTATTTTTCTTTGTTTTTGTTAATTCTGTCACCATTATCATGCCATCCAATTTACATTAGATGCATCCTTAGATTTTATTTTGCCAAGTAAAAATATTCTTCTGAATGAAATTGTCACTCTTTTATTAACACTCACTCCACATACTGCAAGGAGTTCTTGCTGTATATTTCTGTCCTCTTCCTCCCCTCACCCTAATCTCACCCCAAGGATGTCATCACCTGATTATAATGTCTTTGATTCAGGATGTGGATAGAGATCTTGCTGGTGACCTCTACAAAGCTATTTCAGGCTTAGGTAAATCATGTCTGATTTCATTTTGGCCTCTTGAAATCTCTGGCCTTTCATACAGTTGGGTAATGTGTGATGATGAGGACTTATGAAAAATAATTCTTTCAAAAAACTCATGTTTCAGTAGGTTATCTTGGGGGTGGCATCCCAAAGATTGGGTTTATCTCTTACAGGAAGTCTTGAGTACCGCAACCTGGATGACACTTGCTTTCTCTGCAAAAACATCCTTAAGCTTGATATGTTTTCCATTATCAGATATATTTTTAAATTCTTGGTGTTTTATGAGACCTGCATTTATTTTGACAAAATTGAATCAAGTGAAAATAGATTTTGTACATTGAAGCACTGATTGAGGTGGGTGGTGATTCATACATTCTGAAGGTTAGAAACTCTTAAGTGGACACTTAGGACTTTTGCTGCTTTCAGTTGTTGGCTGGCCTGTCTCCATTTTGATGGAAGCAACTGTGGTCAGTCTAATACTATAAAGAGACATTCCTACATTTCCTTAATAACATTTTTTTTGGAAATTAGTGGAGAATTCTTGAAAGGTAGGACTGTGAACCTCCCTAGATGTTGATGTAGTTAAACTTGTTCATCAGAATCTATTTTAACCACCTCCATTGGTAGAAATAAAGTTCTGATGTAAGCAGTGCTACTCTGTATAAACAGATACCATAGCTTGAGAATGACCTTGTCAGCTTACCGAATGAGGCATGTGATCTGGGGGTCCTCATCAACTTCCTTATTCTCATTTTATTTATAAATAAAAAAAAAATTTTTTTTTGCTCCTTCATCTGCAACAGTGGTCCAAGTTGTCTGACATGACTAAAATCGTCTCAACGGCACCCTCTTGGTTTGATTTTTCCCTTGGGGTATCCACTGCCGGTCATTCTGCTCTTGGCTTCAGTTTGAACCATCACCATGCTTTGTAGCGCTGTAGCGCTCATTGACCTAAGGGGAACAATGGACTCAGGGCTTCACCTGGTGAATTTCTCTGATGGTGACCAGGGCTGTGGGTGGGAGCTCTAAACACCCATGGACTTGACCAGCTGTGGAGCCAGGGTGTAGGGGTGGATCTTCCCATGTTGAAAATTTTTCTAGTTAGCTCCTGGAAGGAAGGAACACTAACTGGCAGCTTGGAGCCCATCCATTATCTTCAACCTTTGCTGAACTCCGGATGATAATAGGACAACAATTTTTAGTTTTATTTGACATGAGGACAAATCACTGTTCCTTGTAGAACTAAAAAGGTCATTCTTTTCTTAAATATCCAAAAAAACTCTTTAAATTTCTACAGTGTATTATACAAATTTAATATCTTAGTCTGACATGACATGATACTTTATTTAATGGTAAATGATTTTTAAATTGTTTTAAGTTCTCTCCTGTATCCTCAATATCCCTTCTTTTGTAAGTAGAATTCTATTTTGGGTTAGGCTAATGGTGAAAGTTTAGAGAGACACTGCCAGAGCATCTGTGATGCGGCTGTGTTCTCCTGTGCCAATGCTTAGCTGTTGCTAAGGGGGTATAAGAAAACAGTGACTACTCATATTTTATTGAACAGGCTGCACCTAAATTCTGACTCTAACCAGGAGATCGGTTGCTTTATTACAGCAGAATGATTTTCTAACCTGGAACTTGGTTTCATATATACTCCATCATGCTGATCTCAATTCTGACATTCAGAGCACAACCTTTTGGCTGGGAAAAAAGAAGTTATATATTTATAAGACATATGCATTATACATGTACAGCCATCAAACTGTATCCAAAACCCAATTTAAGGGTTAGAACACAACTAGCATCATTGAGAACCCCTACGTGCTCTTTCCCATTTCATGGCATCACCTTACTCTCTGTAATAGCTTTACCATGAATGCTTGTACCTCTAAGAATTATATTGTAAGTTTGCAGGTGTTTGAGAGCTATAAAAGTTGAATTATACTCTATATTCTTCAGCAACTTTCCTTTTAAAATTTTTTTAAAGTTTTCATTGTGGTAAAATACGCTTAAAACTTAGTATCCTCTCAAGTGTACAGATGAGTATTAATAAGTATATTCGTATTATTGAGTAACCAATCTCCAAAACAGTATGTTGCAAAACTGAAACCCTATACCCATTAAACAACAGTTCCCCTTCTCCCTACCCCCAGCTCCTAGCAATGACCATTCTACTTTCTTTCTCTATGAATTTGACTATGTTGGATACCTCATGTAAGTGGAATCAAACATTATTTGCCTTTTTGGGACTGGCTTGTTTCACTTAGCATAATATCCTCAGGGTTCATCCATATTGTAGCATGTGTTAGAATATCCTTCCTTTTGAAGGCTTAATGCCACTTTCTCTTGATCCACTCAACATTAAACTTGTGGGCTGAACCATGTTGATATATATAGCTATTGTTTGTTTAAGTTTTACTGCAATATATTAGTCCGTTATATAACCATTCCATAACTTATTTACCCATTCTTTTTTTTCTGGACTTCCAGTTGTTGCCAGGGTTGATTGGTTGGTTTGTTTACTTTACAACCAATTTCTCTGGAGCAGTTTTGCTCATAGCATCTTGCTCATGTTGTACGTACCTGTGCAAGCGTTTTTTTAGCGTATAAACCCAGGGAAGTGCTGAGTGATACAGTATACGCGTGCTGACTTTACTCGATAAGGCCAAATTGATGCCTAAAATATTTATACCGATTTACATTTTTGCATGAGAGTTCTTGTTGCTTCATATCATTGCCAGTGATTGATATGGTCAGAATTTTTAATGTCTACCAATCTGGTGAGTGTGAAGTGATATCTTGTCGTCGTTTTATTTTGCATTTGCTAATGAAATTGGAGCATCTTTTTGTATGTATGACTTGCATTTTTACTTTTTGGACTAACAGAGAAGAAATATATGTCTAGGGAGAAAGAGAATAAGTGCTCTATATCTAAACCGTAACTCTGTAATTGACTATAACTCTGGCAGCTTTTTCCCCCGGTTGGAGCAATTTAAATATATAAAATGAGCACTGCCTTTAAATCCCCTGTTGAATGACTTCTGTCCTTCTGATGCTGTTCATAACATTTGAGTGAAAGAGGTCACATAGTCTACTAGCCAGGCCGTGAGAAAGCTCATAGGACCAAGAGTCTAGCTTTTTTGACCAAGAGACGCCTGTGAATATTTATGTGTGTGCATGTGTGTGTGTGAAACACATTCTTTTTTACAAAAGAACAAATCCACACTTTTATTTACTTACTTTTCAATAAGTTTAAATCCTTAAGGGGTACAGCATTACACGGACTCTGTTTCCAATGGCCTTAGCAGGAAGGTTGCTTCACAATTTTGGCACAAACCATGCCACTGTTTCCATAAGCACGAGTTACCTTTCCCCAGATTACCCTGGTTTTGTTCGGTTTGCCACCAGGAGTTACTGTAAAACACACACATGCACCTGCACATAAAAATACCACACACCACAGTAAAACAAAAATTAAATTTACTAGGTGCACGATACAGTTTGATATTTTTACTCCAATTTATTCTAGTCTCCTTTCTTCTTTTTCTTTCTTCCTTCCTTCCTTCCTTCCTTCCTTCCTTCCTTCCTTCCTTTCTTTCTTTTCTTTCTTTCTTTCTTTCTCTCTCTCTTTCTTTCCTTCCTTCCTTCCTTTGTTCCCTCCCTCCTTCCTGATTGGCACCAGCTAAATGGATTTCACAATATACAAATTGTGAAATTTGTGGTGGTTCTCAGTGGGGACAATATTGCTTCCAGGGAATATTTTGGATATTTGTGAGGGAGTTCATGGCATTTGTTGGCTGGGAACCAAAGATGTGATGTATGGCTTAGTCCCCAACAATGAAACATTATTCCCTGTATCTCAGATCTTTAGATATTGCTACAGGTGATCATTGGCTATTCATGTAGGTTTAAAAAAATTATTAACCTGAAAAAGAACTTCCTTTCACGAAGTACATTTTGCATAGGCTGAGTTTACAATATATACACTTCTGTTATAAGACTAATGTCGGTCTGTCCTATAAAATAGTGGTCTGTCACCTGCTGGAATGGAAGATCCTTGAAGGCCTGAGTGGTGTAGCATTCATCAGGGTAACGTCTACAAGTGCTCGGCAAAGGGCCTTGTGTCTAGGAGATTGGGAGGAAGTATAGTAAAGGAGTGAGTGCACAAGCTTTAGTTAGGGAAACACTTGATTTAAATTCCAGCCATATCCTGTCTATTTGTTGTGGACAAGGATAAATTATGAAGCTCCTCTAACATCCATCAATCACCTGCAAAATGAATCAATAATACAAAAATCATAAAGTTTCTGTGGAGGTTAAGTAAAATAATGTTTGTAAAAGTGCATATAGTAGTTGCTCAAACTATCATAACTGTTATGACTGGTAACAGTTACTTTCCTTTAATAAATGTTTGTTCCATTGACTTTGACCCATCTTGTTCGAATATGTTTATTTAACCCTAATAATAAGCACTAACATTTATTGAATGCTTGCTTTGTGTCAGACATAAAAGCTTCACAGGGCTGCTTTCCTTAGGTTAACAGTTGCTACAACCCTCCTGTAAGGTAAAATTTACATAAAAAGAAGTTAGGTAACCTGTTCAAGATCTCACTGTAGGAAGGAAGGAAGACAGGGTTTGACCAAGGAAGTCTCATGTCATCATCTATGTCTTAACCATTTTTCTGTTGTTTGCTAATATAAAGAACTTTAAAAAAAAATTTTCAAAATAAAGTCTTCCACTTCAACTGGTTTCAAGTTTGACAACTCTTTGATACTATCCTTCAGAAAATAAAGTTTACCGATATAAAGCAGGAAGTAAAGCCTGGGCCCAAGGATACAAACATGAGAAAGTGTGTAAAAATGTTGCAAAGTAACTTATGTTGGAAATCAAACATCTAGCTCCACAATTTAATTTATGACTTAGGACTGAATGTGTTATGGAATCTTGTTTCTCTAATCATGCCTTTTCATTACTTAACTAAGAACTGAAATATTAAAGAGCTAGCTTACTTGGGTGTGAATCCAGATGATGTGATAGACTCAACCATGAAGGTAAACATTCAGCAAATATATGGAACTTCTCTATTGAGTCCAGCGTGAAGTACAGTGCTGGTCGACCCAGCATTTGTCTCAGTTCTCTGTGTGCTGGTCAACAGCCCTCTGACCCATGGCCGTGAAGGAGCTGTATTTTTAACCACAGCTAAGTATCAAATGCAACCCTCTAATCTCATGGAGATGGAGTGAGAAGTCTGGATGGATGGACGTGAACACGTCAGCACTACTGGAAACACAACTCAAAGTACCTTGCCATCCTGAGGCGGGGTCAGGTGAAACGTCTTGTTTACCATATACTCTTTATATATGATGAATCATGCAAGAGTGTGAGAAGGAGGGCACAGGAGCCATGCTGAGCTGCTGAATCAGTTCATAGCAGTACTTCAGAGGCAGCATCAGACGGCGGGCAAGGCCGTGCATGACACGATCCCATATGAGTCAGACCACCAATCTCACAAAAGTGCTCATGACAGTTTAATTGTGCTGAGAATGACACGTGACTGGCTGATGAAGTGTAGTAAAGTTAAGACAGGAGAAACCCTCAGCAGAGCTGAGGTCCGGGTATAGCCGCCTGACTGCCCCATTGATTTGACAAAAGGGTCTTTGAGCTCAGTTCATCAGAAGGTTCAAGAGGTCCATAGATTGGAGGATATTGTGGAAGAAAAATAGTAGCAGAACGGCCAAGGGAAAGACTGAAGTGGTGCAAGAAATAGAAAACTTTGAGGGGTAGGGGGGAGGGGTGGAGATGTTAATGACAGGAGGGGTCCTAAAGGAAGGTGGAACAGTTGAGATTGGTGCCAATTTCAAGGAAAGCTTTTCAGCTCCTTTGCACTGTTTTGAAAGAATATACAGTAGTCCCCCTTTATCCACAGGGAATATGTCCCAAGACCCCCAGTGGATGAAACCTCAGATAGTACTGAACCCTATATATACTATGTTCTTTCCTACACATACATACCTATGATAAAGTTTAATTTATAAATTAGACACAGTAAGAGATTAACAACAGTAACTAATAATAAAATAGTACAGTTATGACCATTTACTGTAATAAAAGTTATGTGAATGTGGTCTCTCTCTCAAAATATCTTATTGTACAGATTTAATGCCTTTTCCATCTTAACTAAGCACTTACCCCGCACCGTGGCTGTAACTTTTGCAGTTTGAGGTGCGACAGCAAAACTAGCACAAATTTCTTTTTTTCGTTCATAATTTCACAAATAGAAGGTTTCTTCTTACCGTAGATCTCAGCAGCCTCAGCATACTATTGTTTTCCTTTTCCTTGTTAAGTTGAGAACTTTCACCTTTTCACCTAAAGGAAGCACTTTACAGCTTCTCTTTGGCATAATCCAAATTGCCAGCATCACTGCTCTTGTGCTTTGGGGCCTTTATTAAGTGAAATGAGGGTCACTTAAACATAAGCACTGTGGTACCATGACAGTGGATCTGATAACTGAAGTGGCTACTAAGTGCCTAATGGGCAGGATATGCAGGACAAAGGGATGATTCACATCCTGGGCTGGACGGAGCCGGATGGAGTGAGATCTCATCACCATATTCAGAATAGTGTGTGGTTTAAAATTTATTAATTGTTTATTTCTGGAAATTTTTATTTAATGTTTTTGGACTGTGGTTGACCTGGGTAACTGAAACCACAGAAAGCAAAACCATAGATGAGGGAGGAATACTGTTTGTGGGTAGGAAAATGAAGCCTTCCAATTTCTTCCTGTAAGGTGATTTTTGTTACTAGTCCACACAAATATCAGAAATGGGGATGAAGATAAAGAAGTTGCTCTTTCATCCTATTAGTTTGTTACTGTTGTTAAATTTATAAAATTGAGCGAATTCAATTTTTGGTATTTCCTTAAAACTTGCACGTAGTGAACTTAACTAGTTTCTATCAGGTATGGGTGAGTCTTTGATGGATATTAGAAAAAAAAATCTGAAAATTCTTTCTAGCCCTGGGGTTTGGGGACAGGTGTATGGTTTCTTTTATATTAAATGAGGGAGAAGTCATTCCCATATACAATCAACCACGTATCTTCAGATTATCAAGAGTTGACAGATTAATTTGCTCAACTACAGTTTAGGGTTCGTGTGCTAGAACATACAAATTCATTGCCATGTAGCTCTTTTTTCTTTTTTTTTACTTATTTTTGGCTACGTTGAGTCTTCGTTGTTGTGTATGGGCTTTCTCTAGTTGTGGCGAGCGGGGGCTACTCTTCGTTGCGGTGCACGGGCTTCTCATTGCGGTGGCTTCTCTTGTTGTGGAGCACGGGCTCTAGGCGCACGGGCTTCAGTAGTTGTGGCACGCAGGCTTCAGTAGTTGTGGCGCATGGGCTTAGTTGCCCCGCGGCATGTGGGTTCTTCCTGTATCAGGGCTCGAACCTGTGTCCCCTGCATTAGCAGGCGGATTCTTAACCACTGCGCCACCAGGGAAGCCCTGCCATGTAGCTTTTGGAGGACAGTGTTTCTGTGTAGGGGAGCAAAGTTTGCCACCCTAAAATGTGTCTCTTTGGCATGATGATTAATTTAGGTTGATTATTTTTAAGAAATAAGAGACTCAGGAAGTCTTTCTTGTTACCCATCTCCCTCCGTTAGCTGCCTAAAGAATTTAGGTAAAGGGCCTGTTCCCAGAATGGAGCTCTCACCTGAGCTATCTGTAAAGAACATGGGCTCAGTGTGCTGGGGGAAACTTGGCAGGGCCTAGAGATCAGGGTCCACTCTGAGTCCCATCATCTGTGCAGGCCCAGCAAACATTTGTTTACCAAACATTTGCTTTTCCATCTCCATGCAAATTACCCTCCTCCCCTTTAACATCCCAAACCACTATGCCCCACATCCTCTTTTGTCTTTAGCTAAAGATGGTATTTAAAGTGAGGGTTTTGGCCATTTGGGGGAGTTATTCAGTTCTTCTGCATCTCTCCATGTTGTTAAACTTTTGTTTGATTTTCTGCTGCTACCCTGTCTCATGTCAATTTAATTCTTAGACCAGCTAGAAGAACTTAGAAGAGTAGAAGAAAATTTCTTCCTCCCTGACACTGTATATACTAAAATATTTTTGTTTGGCCCCTCTCTACCCATGACTGACAGTAAGCTAGAGAGTGCTACAAAGTGGAAGACTTACTTGTATGAGTCTTTGGTCTGATGATGAGTCATCATTATGTTTTCAAAGGGCACGCCAACTGTAAATGCAAGTGGTGTTTAAAAGATTTTAACATCAAAAAGAAAGTACTGCATGTGTATTGCCTGGAATGATATCAGTGGGTGCTCTGTAGACATTTGATGACGGCAATGAAATGATAAGAATGGGTTACCTTAGCAATAGATATATTATAATGTTACCATGTTAGGTGTTAATCACATGATCTGACTAGATACCTGAAATAACCATAATTAGTATTTATAGAGCCTGTTATATTTGGCAAAACTTTTCTTATCTGTATTTGTCAGGATAGGCTAAGTTTTGCCATCCTTACAACAATCTCCAAAACATTCTTGGCTTAACACAGCACAGGTTCATGCCTCATTCTTGCAAAGTCAGCTGCAGGGCGAAGTGGCCTCCAGACTATGGGTCAGGACTGCTTTTGCTTGGGGCACCTGTACTACCAGAGTCATCACAGCAAGCAAAGGAAGTACATGAAAAATGATGTATTGGCTCTTGACTGCTTCCACCTGGAAGTGACACATGTCCCTTCTGCTCACATTTCACTGGTCTAAACAAGTCACGTGGTCATGTTCAACGGGCAGCTAGTGCTCAAAAGACCCAAACTCCCCCGTGGCTCTCAGGCAAGGGTTTTTAAAGGCAACATTAGGGGTGAGGGCTGCAGGGTGTGTGATCAGCTTATGGACATTTTTCTGACTGGTTGGTGTTGAGGTAACAGGGTAGTGTTTCAGGCATCTTAAACATCAGCCTTCCGGTTCCAGCCAATCTGGGGTCTACGTGCTTGTGGTCAGCATGTCGTTACCATCCTCCACCTGGATGGGGGTCTTAGTTTCTGCAGAACAACTCAAAGATATGCATCAGATTGTTATGTGTATCCCTGGAGGAGGGACGAGGAGTCCTGTGACTCTGTTTTATTACTGAACTTCTCGAATCATTAAGTGTTTGAATCTGCTCTTTGTAACTCGGGGAAGGCCAAACAAGAAGCGGGGGACACAGAGGGGCTTGTACCAGGAGGGCCCTGCAGAGTCCTGCTCAGTTTCAGTGCCCCCTTTTCTTTGATACTTCTCAATCCTGAGGGGAACAGGTGTGGGACAAGAAAGGGAATAAAGTTTTGGTTAGAGAGGTTAATCGTGAACTCGGCAGAGGAACTTGGTTTTAGGGGGACTCGGTTTCACTGTGACCAGAAGGAAATGAGAAAATGAAATATTGGTGAGCAGAGTCGAGTCACTATACCTACATTATCTTATTTATCATTGAGTCTGTCAAAGAGCTCGCTGAGGGTCCAAGTTCTAGTACTCTTGTTTGGCATGTGAAAGATAAGAGAACCAGAAAGGTTAAAAAACTTGCCCCCAGTCACTCAGCTAGTACGAGATGGGCCAGGCTTTGACCCCGGCCCTGGAACTCCAAATGTCTTACTCCTTCCATCCATCACTGGGATGAGTCCATCGCTGAGAGTGTGTTTTTAGGAACAGACTTCACATCGACTTGGTTTATCTCGCAGAGTAGTCACCCTGTTGCCAAGCATGGACCTAAAGTACCAGTATGTGGCCTGACCTCTGACTCTGATGTCGGGAAGGAGCTGCTTATTATGTTGCTGCAGAGAAAGTTCCCAGGTGGGTGGGGAAATCCGCCCAGGACCCTGGAACACACGCGCTGTCTGCCGAGCGGACCCAGAGGTCTGAGCAGAGTGAGTAGTCGGAGCTTGTCTCTTCGGGCCTCTCCACTTAGGGACCGGCCTTCTGTGTGTCCCGTGCTGTGACCTGCCCTACCCACAGACACCAGCCTGGAGACGAAGGAGTTCAGCCATCAGCTGGCCTTCCTTCGGGCGCCTTAAGTGTGGTTTCTACTATACAGAGGAGGACAGCAGGCCCTCAGAAAGGTTCAGTCACCTGCCCAAGGTCATGGAGATAAGGGGGTAGGGGAGAGGAAGCCCTGAACGCCATGATCCTCAGGGAGACTCCTTTGATTACACCAGATGGCCTTAAAGTAGCCCCACAAAATGCTTTGCCTGGACTTCTGAGAGCAGATTCGAGGAGGGAGAGGGGGTGTCATTTGCACCCATCAGCTGGAAAGAGCCCATTCTTTAATAAAAAGGGAAAAGAGTTCATGACTATCTCATTCATCAGACAGTATATCATCATCATCCCCCCCAAAATTTGAAACATTGAACAATGAATGTGAACCATTCCTCCCAAATCCAAGATTAAGGTTGTCATGGCAGAGAAGTGGGAACATAAATAGACACTTGCACATACCCCAAACATACAACCAAGGCTTTTCTCATGATCTTATGTTCCTAATCTCTTCATTACTCACTACTTTCTTAGAATAACCAGATGTAAAATGGAAAGTATTTAAACAACAAATAAGAAGTGGAAAAAGAAATTATTTCTGTAGATGTTAGGGGTTTGGGGTTATGAGTGATTTTAGTTTTTTTTTTTAATTTGGAGTAAAACTATAATTAGGGTCAATTTTTATTTTGATTTATATAAAGTAGTCTTAGTACCAAAAATATTTCACAAACTCCCAATTTGCAATTTCTTGTAGAATTGTATCTGGGAAAATAGTTCTGGGTGGACTGCTTAAGAAAGTTGATCAGGGAATTTCCTGGTGGTCCAGTGGTTAGGACTCTGTGCTCTCATTGCCGAGGGTCTGGGTTCAATCCCTGGTCAGGGAACTAAGATTCCACAAGCTGCGCGGTGCAGCAAGAAAAAAAGAAAGAAAGGGGTGGGGGGAGAGAGAGAGAGAGAAAAAGGAAGGAAGGGAGGAAGGAAGGGAGAGAGGGAGGGAGGAAGAAAGCTGATCATCTCCAGGACTAAGTCTCCAGCATGCATTAGTTTCATGATTGCTGTGAGGTAGTCTAAAACGTATGAGAACAGTCCTTAGGGTAAGACAAGCAAAGCTGTGGTTCTTGTTCCTGGAACCCAGCAGGTGTGTGGACATCAGAAAACAGAGAAGTCTCGCTGTAGACCTGATGTAAAATCCGCCCCCCCCGGGCTTCCCTGGTGGCGCAGTGGTTGAGAATCCGCCTGCCAATGCAGGGGACACGGGTTCGAGCCCTGGTCTGGGAAGATCCCACATGCCGCGGAGCGGCTGGGCCCGTGAGCCACAATTGCTGAGCCTACGCGTCTGGAGCCTGTGCTCCGCAACAAGAGAGGCCGCGATAGCGAGAGGCCTGCGCACCGCGATGAAGATGAAGAGTGGCCCCCGCTTGCCACAACTGGAGAAAGCCCTCGCACAGAAACGAAGACCCAACACAGCCATAAATAAAAAAAAAAAAAAAAAAAAAAAAAATCCGCCCCCCCCCCCTGCCCCGATCCTGGCTTAATTTCTTTGTAATTAATGATCAGACAAGACCACTGCCACCCACCATTACTGAGTTCCTTTACATTTAATGAATGCCTTTTTTGAGAATGTGTGTAATTTAATGGGCTGAATTCTATCACAGGAAGAATGTTTATGAGAAAAGTAACTGCTTTCTTCAATGACTCAAATATTTATACACTGAGATACTAAGAACACCAGGGTATATGAAGTGGTCTGAGGCAGCTTAAAGCCCCTGATGGATTTCTATACATAAATAATTGACATGAAAACTGCACACTGTTCTCCCATGTGTGTTAAAGCAAATGGCCTAAGGACCAGTATTGGGCTGCTGCTTTGCTTGAGTTATTCAACAAGTAGGCTGTGTCTATTTTCTTTTCTCCCTCTTTTCTTCTCCCCTACTGCCTTCCTCCTTCCTTCTTTTCTTTTGTTCAACTAATAATTATTGAGGGGTAACTATGTGCCTGCCCCTTATCTAGGCTCTGGAGAAACAGCCATGAACATGGCATAACTCTCTTCTCACAGAGTTGGCATTTGAGAGTAAAGGGGAAACCTGGCAGCAAATAGAGGAAGATCATTTCAGGGAGGGATGGGCGCTGTGGCGTTAATGGGACGGGCTTGGCATTGATGCAGGATTGGGTAGTCAGGGAAGGAGTTTGCATTTGAAATGTGAGCAAATGACACATTTGGGAAGACGTTGGGGAGAGAATCCCAGGAGGAGGGAAGAGCTGAAGCAAACGCAGAAGGCAGGGGGCACGTTTGGTTCTGAGAGCTTTTCTGTGTGGCTGGAGCAGGTGATGATGACATGCACAGGATGAGAAGGCGGACAGGACCCAGACTGCCTACGGGTTGTCTGCTGCCGAGGAATTCAGGTTTAAGATGCTATTGGTGTATTGCTTTGTTTCAAATTTTTTTCGCTATTTGGATTTCATCTTCTGAGCTATACTTCCTCCAATTCCAAGGCTAATCCTTCCCCTTCAGAACCGGTGCCCCTACTGCCCCGATGGTGGTGACAACGCCCTCTTCTCGTTTTCTTCCCACCTCTCTGACTGCTCTGTCTCTGCCCCTCCACTGGCTCTTCCTTGGTAAGCCCCTCAGCTGTTGCTGTGCCCAGATGTGACCCTCGACTGACTTCTTTCTCTAGACAGCCTCTCTGGGTAACCTCTTTTGGACCATAGTTTCTGTTAGGACTAGTTCTCCAACCCGACCCTGACTTCTCAGCTGAACTTACGGGCCAGCTGGACATTCAGTGGGAGATGTCCAGTCTTTTCAATGTCAACCTTCCTAATGTCTCCATTTCCCTGAAGGATGAGTGACCCTTATGCTCTGCCCCTACTCCATCTTCAACCCTATAACGGTATCTTCCTCCCAAGGCTGTGAGACACCGGTAGGGAGGTTGTAGGTTACTGTCATCACCCCCAACTCTTTCCCCAAGTTCACTTCACTGAAAAGCTTGCTCCATGTACCTCTGGGCACCGAATGGCTATCAGGTGATACCCTGGGGGCCCAGCACAGAAAGATGAACAGGACTGCCTAGATTCATAGGTGAGACAGGAGATCAAAGATGAGGATGGTGGAGTTCAGGGCAACCAATAAGGTCTCAGAGGACATAACTGAAAGTGAAGAATGTGTTTACAATTTTTAAAGAGCCTGTCAAATTATTTTTAAAAAGGAAATTGAGCCAAAGCATGATTTGGGGAAAAGGAAGAAGGGATAGAAAAATGGTTAGAAAATGGAAGTCATGTAGGAAAGAAAAACTGAGGAAAAAGTGGACAAACTATTTCTGAACCTTAGGTGAAAATGCCTTCTGAAGAAACAGGGAAGAGTGGGGATTTCTAGATAGGAAGAAGAGAATAGGCAGACTCCCAGGGAAATCTCCACACTTCCGCAATTAGATCATGGACAGTGGGTCCAGCTGCACTCCTGACTGCTGCAGCAGCCTTTACAACCCTCCTCTTCCCTAAGCTAGGGGAGACCTCCTGTAGAACCAGGCTCTAGTTTAAGTAAAAGGAAATGAAATACTCTGAAGAAGAAAATTAAATCCTGGGTAAAGAAACCTTAGGTGTGAAAGATGACAAGGCAGATAAAGACAACCTGAAGCTGTTCAATTCAGTAGGGCATTAGGTGTAAGCTGGTCTGTCCCCACCACTGCCATGAACAGCCACAGGCCTGAGGGCTGGTCCATGGTGGTGATGTCTGGCCCTGAGCAGCATAAAGGCGGCTGGCCAAGAGAGAAATCAAACCCCTGGTCCAGGCCGTATTAGCAAGATGCTCACACCTGTTGGGTCCAGCAGCATGGAACTGCAGATGGTGGACTTCAGGGCTCCTCCGAGGTCTGTACTAGTCAGGATTGGAGTCAGTAATGTACACATTAAAGAAAACACTATTTGTGACACTTGTGAAAGATGGTAAAGGAAACTTTATTCAAAGGGGACAACTATAATGGGGTTTTACAGTAGGGGAGAGAAACCAGCCTCAACTCCTAATACAATAAGGAAAAGTAGAGCAGGTTTAGGAGCAGGGTTAGGAGTTGGTGAATAGGAAATTACTTGTCATAGGTAACCTGTAATTTCAGAGATATGGATGACCATTCCTGGTCCCCAACACAATTTAGATTCAACCAGCACTTAAAGAATATCTGCAATGTACAAGTTGCTGTCGAGTGCTTCCATATATATATATATGTGTGTGTGTATATATATATATATATATTTTTTTTTTTTTTTTAATAGTACTGCAGTAAAAGAAGATTTTTTCCTCATGATAGGGAGAAGGTGGCAGCAAATGCCTACAGAAGGGTTTATCAGGGTTTGACAACCACAGCACGTACAATCGTTCCAACTTCCTTTCCCCATGTTTACTTTCTTGGTTAGGAGACTTTGGGATTGGAGACTTCCCTGCCTGAGATGGAATCCCAGATTCCAATCCATATATTATTCATTTCATCCATACAAGTATCCTGTGATGTAGGTATCAGTAACCCAATTCTAAAGGTGAGAATATTGAAAGTAGTGGAGGTGACCCACCCAATGTCACATCTCTGATAATTGAAAAGCCAGGATTCAAGTCATCTGGCTCCAAGGTCAGAGGTATTTCCATAGCTATGCAACTGTCTACAAGGTTCTAGACTGACCTTATTATCTGCCTGCCTGTGGACCCTTAATCATTTTGAAATGGTAAGAAGTCACCCAAAACAATCTCAGTTCTCCACACATGGCCTGTCTGTATTTCCAATTAGAATTGTTTTAATCATTGGCAGCTATAAAACTTCTACCATTAAAATGCAAACATGGGGGAGACCTTCAAGATGGCAGAGGGGTAAGACATGGAGATCACCATCCTCCCCATAAATATATCAGAAATACATCTACATCTGGAACAACTCCTACAGAACACCTACTGAACGCTGGCAGAAGACCTCACACTTCCCAAAAGGCAAGAAACTCCCCATGTACTTGGCCGTGTGGCAAACAGGGTCTTGGTGCTCCGGCCGGGTGTCAGGCCTGTGCCTCTGAGGTGGGAGAGCCGAGTTTAGGACATTGGTCCACCGGAGACCTCCCAGCTCCACGTGATATCAAACGGCGAAAGCTCTCCCAGAGATCTCCATCTCAACACTAAGACCCAGCTCCACTCAACAACCAGAAAGCTACACTGCTGGACACCCTATGCCAAACAACTAGCAAGACAGGAACACAACCCCACCCATTAGCAGAGAGGCTGCCTAAAATCATACTAAGGTCACAGACACCCCAAAACACACCATCAGATGTGGTCCTGCCCACCAGAAAGACAAGATCCAGCCTCATTTACCAGAACACAGGCACCAGTCCCCTCCACCAGGAAGGCTACACAACCCACTGAACCAACCGTAGCCATTCGGGGCAGACACCAAAAACAACGGGAACTACGAACCTGTAGCCTGTGAAAAGGAGACCCCAGACACAGTAAGTGAAGCAAAATGAAAACACAGAGAAATGCACAGCAGATGAAGGAGCAAGGTAAAAACCCACCAGACAAAAAAAATGAAGAAGTCTACCTGAAAAAGAATTCAGAGTAATGATAGTAAAGATGATCCAAAATCTTGGAAATAGAATGGAGAAAATACAAAAACGTTTAACAAGGACCTAGAAGAACTGAAGAGCAAACAAACAATGATGAACAACACAATAAATGAAATTAAAAATTCTCTAGAAGGAATCAATAGCAGAATAACTGAGGCAGAAGAATGGATAAGTAACCTGGAAGATGAAATAGTGGAAATAACTACTGAAGAGCAGAATAAAGAAAAAAGAATGAAAGAATTGAGGACAGTATTAGAGACCTCTGGGACATTAAATGCACCAACATTCAAATTATAGGGGTCCCAGAGAAGAAGAGAAAAAGAAAGGGACTGAGAAAATATTTAAAGAGATTATAGTCAAAAACTTCCCTAACATGGGAAAGGAAATAGCCAAGTCCAGGAAGCGCAGCAAGTCCCATACAGGATAAACCCAAGGAGAAACATGCTGAGACACATAGTAATCAAATTGGCAAAAATTAAAGACAAAGAAAAATTATTGAAAGCAGCAAGGGAAAAACGACAAATAACATACAAGGGAACTCCCATAAGGTTAACAGCCGATTTCTCAGCAGAAACTCTACAAGCCAGAAGGGAGTGGCATGTTATACTTAAAGTGATGAAAGGGAAGAACCTACAACCAAGATTACTGTACCCAGCAAGAATCTCATTCAGATTCGATGGAGAAATCAAAAGCTTTACAGACAAGCAAAAGCTAAGAGAATTCAGCACCACCAAACCACGTCTACAACAAATGCTAAAGGAACTTCTCTAAGTGGGAAACACAAGAGAAGAAAAGGACCTACAAAAACAAACCCAAAACAATTAAAATGGTAATAGGAACATACATATCAAAATTACCTTACACGTGAATGGATTAAATGCTCCAACCAAAAGACACTGGCTTGCTGAATGGATACAAAAACAAGACCCATATATATGCTGTCTACAAGAGACCCAATTAAGACCTAGGGACACATACAGACTGAACGTGAGGGGATGGAAAAAGATATTCCATGCAAATGGAAATCAAAAGTAAGCTGGAGTAGCAATACTCATATCAGATAAAATAGACTTTAAAATAAAGAATGTTACAAGAGACAAAGAAGGACACTACATAATGATCAAGGGATCAATCCAAGAAGAAGATATAACAATTATAAATATTTATGCACACAACATAGGACCACCTCAATACATAAGGCAACTGCTAACAGCTCTAAAAGAGGAAGTCAACAGTAACACAGTAATAGTGGGGGACTTTAACACCTCACTTACACCAATGGACAGATCATCCAAACAGAAAATTAATAAGGAAACACAAGCTTTAAATGACACAATAGACCAGATAGATTTAATTGATATTTATAGGACATTCCATACAAAAACAGCAGATTATACTTTGCTCTCAAGTGCGCACGGGACATTCTCTAGGATAGATCATATCTTGGGTCACAAATCTAGCCTCAGTAAATTTAAGAAAGTTGAAATCATATCAAGCATCTTTTTTGACCACAGCGCTATGAGGTTAGAAATGAATTACAGGGAAAAAAATGTAAAAAACACAGACACATTGAGGCTAAACAATACGTTACTAAATAAGCAAGAGATCACTGAAAAAAATCAAATAGGAAATCTAAAAATACCAAGAGACAAATGACAATGAAAACATGAAGATCCAAAACCTATGGGATGCAGCGAAAGCAGTTCTAAGACGGAAGTTTGTAGCTATAAAAGCCTACCTCAAAAAACAAGAAAAATCTCAAATAAACAAACTAATGTTACACCTAAAGGAACTTGAGAAAGAAGAACAAACAAAACCCAAAGTTAGCAGAAGGAAAGAAATCATAAAGATCAGAGCAAAAATAAATGAAATAGAAACAACAAAAAAAAATAGCAAAGATCAATAAAACTAAAAGCTGGTTCTTTGAGAAGGTAAACAAAACTGATAAACCGTTAGCCAGACTGATCAAGAAAAAGAGGGAGAGGACTCAAATCAATAAAATTAGAAATGAAAAAGGAGAAGTTACAACAGATACCGCAGAAATACAAAGCATCCTAAGAGACTACTACAAGCAACTCTATGCCAATAAAATGGACAACCTGGAAGAAATGGACAAATTCTTAGAAAGGTATAACCTTCCAGGACTGAACCAAGAAGAAATAGAAAATATGAAGAGACCAATCACAAGTAATGAAATTGAAACTATGATTAAAACTCTTCCAACAAACAAAAGTCCAGGACCAGATGGCTTCACAGGCGAATTCTATCAAACATTTAGAGAAGAGCTAATGCCTTTCCTTCTCAGGCTCTTCCAAAACAAAGCAGATGGAGGAGCACCCCCAAACTCATTCTACAAGGCCACCATCACCCTGATCTGAAAACCAGACAGAGATGTCACAAAGAAAGAAAAATACAGACCAATATCACTGTTGAACATAGATGCAAAAATCCTCAACAAAATACCAGCAAAAAGAATCCAACAGCACATTAAAAGGATCATACACCATGATCAAGTGGGGTTTATCCCAGGAATGCAAGGATTCTTCAGTTAATGCAAATCAATCAATGTGATAAACCATGTTAACAAATGGAAGGAAAAAACCCATATGATAATCTCAATAGATGCAGCAAAAGCTTTCGACAAATTCAACACCCGTTTCTGATAAAAACCCTCCAGAATGTAGGCATATAGTGAACTTACCTCAACATAATAAAGGCCATATATGACAAACTCACAGCCAACATCATTCTCAGTGGTGAAAAACTGAAACCATTTCCTCTAAGATCAGGAGCAAGACAAGGTTGCCCACTCTCACCACTATTATTCAACATAATTTAGGAAGTCCTAGCCATGGCAATCAGAGAAGAAAAAGAAATAAAAGGAATCCAAATTGGAAAAGAAGAAGTAAACTGTCACTGGTTGCAGATGACATGATATACTATACATAGAGAATCCTAAAGATGCTACCAGAAAACTACTAGAGCTAATCAGTGAATTTGGTAAAGTAGCAGGATACAAAATGAATGCACAGAAGTCTCTTGCATTCCTATACACTAATGATGAAAAATCTGAAAGGGAAATTAAGGAAACACTCCCATTTACCATTGCAACAAAAAGAATAAAGTACCTAGGAATAAACCTACCTAAGAAGACAAAAGACCTGTGTGCAGAAAACTATAAGACACTGATGAAAGAAATTAAAGATGATACAAACAGCTGGAGAGATATACCATTTTCTTGGATTGGAATAATCAACATTGTGGAAATGACTATACTACCCAAAGGAATCTACAGATTCATTGGAATCCCTATTAAACTACCAAGGGCATTTTTCACAGAACTAGAACAAAAAATTTCACAATTTGTGTGGAAACACAAACGACCCCGAATAGCCAAAGCAATCTTGAGAAAGAAAAACATAGCTGGAGGAATCAGGCTCCCTGACTTCAGACTATACTACAAAGCTACAGTAATCAAGACAGTATGGTACTGGCACAAAAACAGAAATATAGATCAATGGAACAGGATAGAAAGCCCAGAGATAAACCCACGCACTTATGGTGACCTTATCTTTGATAAAGGAGGCAAGAGTATCCAATGGAGAAAAGAGAGCCTCTTCAATAAGTGGTGCTGGCAAAACTGGACAGCTACATGTAAAAGAATGAAATTAGAACACTCACTGACACCATGCACAAAAATAAACTCAAAATGGATTAAAGACCTAAAGGTAAAGGCCAGACACTATAAAACTCTTATAGGAAAACATTGGCAGAACACTCTATGACATAAATCACAGCAAGGTCCTTTTTGACCCACATCCTAGGGAAATGGAAATAATGAAACCTAATGAAACCTAAAAGCTTTTGCACAGCAAGGGAAACCATAAACAAGAAGAAAAGACAACCCTCAGAATGGGAGAAAATATTTGCGAATGAAGCAACTGACCAAGGGATAATCTCCAAAATTTATAAGCAGCTCACACAGCTCAATATCAAAAAAACAACCCAATCCAAAAATGGGCAGAAAACCTAAATAGACATTTCTCCAAAGAAGATATACAGATTGCCAACAAACACATGAAAGGATGCTCAACATCATTAATCATTAGGGAAATGCAAATCCAAACTCCAATGAGGTATCACCTCACACCAGTAAGAATGGCCATCATCAAAATATCTACAAAGAATAAATGCTAGAGAGGGTGTGGAGAAAAGGGAACCCTCTTGTACTGTTGGTGGGAATGTAAATTGATACAGCCCCTATGGAGAACAGTATGGAGTTTCTTAAAAAACTAAAAATAGAACTACCATACGACCCAGCAATCCCACTACTGGACATATACCCTGAGAATACTGTAATTCAAAAAGAGTCATGTACCACAATCTTCATTGCAGCTCTGTTTACAATAGCCAGGACATGGAAGCAACCTAAGTGTCCATTGACACATGAATGGATAATGAAGATGTGGCACATATATACAATGGAATATTAGCCATAAAAAGAAACGAAATTGAGTTATTTGTAATGAGGTGGATGGACCTAGAGACTGTGATACAGAGTGAAGTAAGTCAGAAAGAGAAAAATAAATACCGTGTGCTAACACATATGTGTGGAATCTAAAAAAAAGAAAAGGTTCTGAATAACCTAGGGGCATGACAGGAATAAAGACGCAGACATAGAGAATGGACTTGAGGACACGGGCAGGGGCAAGGGTAAGCTGGGACGAAGTGAGAGAGTGTCATGGACATATATACACTACCACATGTAAAATAGATAGCTAGTGGGAAGTAGCCACACAGCACAGGGAGATCAGCTCGGTGCTTTGTGACCACCTGGAGGGGTGGGATAGGGAGGGTGGGAGGGAGACACAAGAGGAAGGAGATATGGGGATATATGTATATGTATAGCTGATTCACTTTGTTATAAAGCAAACTAACACACCATTGTAAAGCAATTATACTCCAATAAAGATGTTAAAAAAAAAAAAAGAAATGCAAACAAGTTCACACCCTTTTTATTTTACCATCACATATAAGAACGTTTGCTATAAGAAGCAAAGTTTTTTTTTTCTAATGTATTTGTGTGTGTGTCAGAGAGTGTGAGTGTGTGTGCATTTAGGGTGTGTGTGCATTTAGGATTTCTGTTTCTCTGACTAACCATTCTCTTCCCCACCCAACTTCCAAGTTAAAATACATAAATAATAGGTTTGAGAAGGAAATTGTATTTATTATGGGTGTGGCAAAATGGACCAGCATCACTCAGCGTTTTAGTAAGGCCTTTGATGGAGCTGGTCTTGTCTTCCGTGGTGAGGGTGACTGTCCAGTTAATGGTTATCCAGTTAAGACAGTGGAGGCTCTGCAGCTCCTTCAGCTCTTACTTCTAGGTAGAGCCACGCTTTGTAGTTGGTCGCAGCTGGGATGAGACTCCCTTGTCAATCACCACCTGGTTCTGTGTGGTTGTAAGTTGAGTTGTGACAGCATCGAGTGTTTCAGGTAATGATGAACGAAAGGCAGGATGGGCACTCGTAACACCCTCCCCTCTGCCACTTCTTTGTCACTAGGGGGCGTAGTGCCTCGACAGGCATCCCTTCCCTCCTCTCCCATTTACCCGCTCACTGATGCTGTGATTCATTAACAAAGAATAAAGCCCCCTAACTTCTCAGATTTAAGGGGAACTTTAAGTGCAAATTCCCTTGAGGGAGGTAATGCACTGACTGAAATTGACATGGAGGTGCTGCTTCCCAGTGGGTCAGGTCTCAGGCTGTGAGCCTTTGGGAGCTGTTGTCCGCCTGTCTGCACTCAGACTTAAATTTAAGATAGTCTTTTAGAGAAGGTCTGGGAGCACCAGGACGACCTGTTGGGCTCTCGTGTAAAATTGAAGACATTGCATAATAAAATAAAGAAGTCGCCTGCCTTTTCATGTGATTGGAATAATGTAATAACACGTTCCCCTGGAAAGAATTTGAGAAGCAGGGTCAGAGCAGCAGAAATACAGAGCAGGCATTTAAGCTCGGGTAGCAAGAGGAGGCGTGGATTGCTACTTGTCTTAGTGCCACTTCATTGTCCATAAATACAGTGACTCAGCTGCTTCGGCCAATCTGTCAGTGGTGTTTTCCTTAGAATGTCATTCTGTCTCCTGAGTTGTCTGTACAGCAGCCCCAACATAGCACGGCCAGCTTTGGAGCAAACCAAAGCAATGTGATTGCCACCCATTTACCCTTAGGAGCAAAAGTCACCCCTGGTAACTGTCCTTTCCTGAGATGGCCTTTGAGTTCGCAGTGACTTGTGACAGCCAGCCAGAGTCTTAATGGAGACGTCCTTTTACTGGGAAGAGCGCCCCCGTAGGCTCTGCATTTGCCTCCTTCACTGCAGGGCAGATAAAGGAGCTGTCAGACCAAATCATGCCTGGAGAACAGACATCCTCCCAAGTGCATGAGTTTATACTGTCAAGGAAGACTAGCCGAACTCCGCCGTACTGGCTTTTTACCCAGTGCTTTTCTGTTCCTAAAAAAAGAAAAAGAGGGTTTTTGTTGCTCCTTTATTAGCCCTGCCACCACGATATGCCTTACAAATGTGCGTGGGGGGCTGGAGGTGCTTTTTGGATGGAAGCTGGGGGGGTGAGGAGGGTGGGAAGATGATTTAATTAGAGGATCAAGGGCTGGAATGGAGAGATAAGTGAGGCGGGGGTGCCCAGGGACCACTGGAAAGTCCAGGGATGGTGGAGTGTGAGGCAGGCTGCCAGGGAAATTCCTGCGTCCAAAATAGTGTTGGCATTCTTAGTTGGTGTACACTCCAAGAGAGAAAAAAATTCATCCAGATCCTTTAAATAGAGTAATAAAAATATTACTTCTGTTCCTTTTCTAATTCTGCCTTTATGCACTGGAGAGGCGGATGGTCAAACGGAGAAGCATCTTTGGGAGGATGAGGGGGTGGAAGTAACTGCCTCCTGCTCCTTCCATCTGTGATAGTCACGCGTGTGAGGCAAGGCGGCCGATCTGTACTCATGCTTTCAACCCTTCGTTCACCCAACTGACATTCACCACAGCCTCCTCGAAGCCAGCACTTCCTAGATTCTGGAGAAGCAGCAGTTTACACCGACATTTCCTGCACAAGTGGAGGGCTAGACACAATGCTAAAGCAGGGGCACAAAGTCAGAAGAGGGACCCAAACCAGTCTGAGGGCTCAAGTAAGACAACCCTACGAAGGGGATGCTGAGGCCAAAGTTTCAAGGTTGGGTGGGCCTTGGCCAGGCTTCCAGGTAGGAAGACCCTTCCAGATGGAAGAAAACTTCTTCTTAGTGGCAGAATGCAACTTAACAAAGGGTCTTGCCTGAGATGTGATGGGGTCACATCTGAGGCCAGTCACAAGGGCACTCACTTCTATCTTTTTCCTCCGTTATGCCCAGGCCCGGTTCCATGGGCATAATTGGAGGCCACAGCAAGTCATCCTCCCTCACCCTACATCACCCCAGCCCAGGCTTGGGGACAGCATAAATGCCTGTCAACCCTCGGTGTCTAGGTCCAGGACGATTCTCCTTTGCACTCAAACCCATTCAAAAAGAGAGGAAATAATTGGCGAGCTGCCTGTTTTGTGATGTTTGACAACCACTCTGTATCCAACCCAACTGAATCCACACTCCCAACCCAGTGCCAGGAAAGGGTGTGGCCAATGCCTTCAAGATTGGGGCAGTGAGGCCTGGACCTAGGAATGGAGTAGGGAGGTGACAGTGGAGCTGGGCTCCAGCTGCCTGGGGAGTTGGCTTGCCAGGGGGGTGGGGGCATTTGTAGTTATGCTCTGATGCTGTCTTGCTCAAGGGAGATTTGGAGTGTAGATGTAAGTGTGAGTCATTTGATGTATTTATTAATTGAAGAATTGAGCAAGATATCTCAGCGAGAATGCCTTGAGTGAGACGAAAAGAAATTATAGATCAGACCTGAAATAACCAACACTGGAGGGAGGGCAGAGAAAAGAGGAGGGACGGGGAGGGGAGGAGAGGAGGGAGGAAGAACAAGAAATAGCTGGAAGGAAGGATGGAAATTAGGAAAGCGAAATTGCACAGAAACTAGGGGCAGTGTTCAATGCAGCAGAGAAGTCATATAGCTAAGAAAAAACAAGTGGACTTGGAAACAGGTGGGTCATAAGCAACCTGGGCACACACTGGTAGTGATTGCAGTGGATTGAGGTGCAAACAGTTTACCTGTGAGGAAGAAGGGAGAGAGAGGGTGGTAACCGTAAGAGGTCGTGGATTTGTGACAGATGCTTTTTGGTTTGGTTTTAATATTGTACAGACATGGATGTGTTAAAATGCTATTAGGAACAGAAAAAAAGGAGATGAGGGGAAAATACATGCATGCTGGTCCTTAATTTTGTCACACGTACCATGGCAATTAATGTGAGATGCTAACATTAGGGAAAATGATGCAGGGTAGATGGGAACTTGCTGTACTATTCTTACAACTTTTCTGGAAATCTAAAACTATTCCAAAACAAAGGGTTTATTTTAATATGAGCTATTGGGAAGATGCCGCTAAGGAGAGACCAGGGAGAGAGAAAGGAGCAAGACTGGGAGGAAGACAGGGCCAGTGACCAGACCTAGGAGGGAGGTTTGGGCAGAGAGAAAAGTACATTTGTAGATGTGATGGTGGCAAGTTCAGGGCCTCCTGGAGGGGATATGTTTTCTATGTCAGAGAGAAGGGTCTATCGTTGGCTAATTTGAGCGGGGGGGAAGAAATGGAAGATTAAGGGCATGGAGATTCTTTAAAAGCCACAGTGTATAATGGGACAGGGAGAATGCGGAGGGCAATGTAGAATATCTGAGCTCCGTGGGTGTGTTGTAGGCACGTTACTATATGCTGGTTTTCAGTGTTCTATTGTGTCATTTAATAATACTCAGCCTCTGGTTGCGTATATACCGCAGTCCAGGTTACTGTTGTCAGATTCTTCTTGCTCCATTCTAACGAAAATGTTCATCTAAAGGTAGCTTTACAGATTGACTGATGTTCAGTGAGGGTGGCTGACACGGGATGCGTCCACTCAACTTCTCATCAGCTGTGGGTCTGCAGGACGGTAAATTAATGCCTGTTCATCCTTGGCCTCCCTCCTTGGCTCTGAGCAGTTCCAACCCAACTACGGTCCGACGGTCCCTCCTCTAAACTCTCCGACATCCCTATTGCTGAGCGCCAACACCACTTCATATATGCTTCAGCAGGAGGTAGCCTTATCTCATTGTATTGCAATCACTTATTTGTTCATTTAATGCTCTGGAGCTAGATTAAAATAAGCACATCGTATCTTTCAAATGCGCAATATGAAAGCATTTCCTTGTAAAGGTTATTAGAGAATGAGAGGTGGTGACCAGAGGGTTTCTTACCCATGTAACTTAGAAACATATCCTGACACCCTGGTAAACTGGAATTGGAAACTTCGGCTCATTGCTTCTTTTTTCTCTCTCCCTTCTTATAGAATAGAATATATGTGCCCCAGGGGGCCCCACATTTTAATGTAACATTTTAGGCCATGCTTCATAGTTCATTTTAGCGTGTTGACAACATCTTAGTGGCTATTATGCCCAAATTAAACAGGAAGTAGTGGAGGAAAACTCAGAGAAGGACAGCATTGCCCAGAGATGCTAAATTGATTCAGAATGGAAGACTTGCTGAATTTCAGTTTCCAAAACCACTCTTTATTCACCAAAAAAAACCCCTCTTTGATTTCAGCCCATTCAGTTGCCAGGGCAGTCGGGCTTCCTACTGCAGGGGGACATGGGGCTAGGTCAGAAGAGGTCAGTGGAAGAAAGAGGGGGAGATTCTGGACTGCCATGGGCGGTGGCAGGGAACAGGTGTGTTTGGGGGTGGGAGAGAGAGAGAGAGAGAGAGAGAGAGAGAGAGAGAGGGAGAGAGAGAGAGAGGCAGGCAGTGGGATTAAGTAACATATCGGAGATCTGGAGTCCAGGACTCTGGCTATGTGAATGGAAAGTGACTTGCGTTTGAGTTGGGAAGTACTATTTCCCAGAGCTTGTCTGTTACAGTCAATATGCAAGAAAGGTCAGTGAGAAGCGCCAGCAAGAGAATTCCAAGGAGGTGACACAGGACTCTCCCCAACCGTCCAAACTGCTGTCGCTGACAAATGACATCTGCTTCCCGTTCCCACTGCTCATCCTAAGTATGATCATCAAGGGAGGACAGGGAGAGTGATTCCATCGCCTGCACCTGGGAGTGGCCTGTGTCTCCAGGTTGCCTGTGGTGAGGTTTGATCACCCAGCTCTGTTTTGAGGTTCACGCTATGTATTATGTGTATCTGTACAGACATATGTGTGTATATAATGAGCTAGACTGGTTTTAGCTTAAAAGTTTTAAAATAGGATTCATTTTTTCAATTGAGAGTCAACACATTTTTTTATCCCACTATTCTTAGAGGGGAAAAAAACCCAAGAGGCTAAGGACAACTTGGCTTATCTCATCCACCATGTGAAAAGCAAGTGGAAAAACAAGCAGTCACAAATGGCTCTTGTCATGATAATGTAGCATAACTGACCCTTGGCCAGTCCTTTCGGGCCGCTGTTTTTAGCCAGGATAACCTTTGCATGAGGCCTGCTCCAAGTGCACGGTCACGGCTGAGACCCCTTGGGAATGTCACGGTTCCCACAGATGCTTCAGTGGGAAGGCGTCTGTGAGCCCTTGCGCCATGGCAGAGCCATCCGCAGGCTGCCACCAAATCCTGCTCAGGACAAAAACAGCCAAGTCCAGAGTGTTCCTAGCCTTGGATGGGACATGAATGATTTTACATCCCATGTATCGTGGTAGTTTTGTGATCTTTAAGAATTTAAAGAAGAATGTATAGTCAGTGTCAATACACCAGCAAAAAAAAAAAAAAAAACCTGCCCCCAGAGAGCAAATTTGCTGAGAGCGGATGTTGGGATGGTTGTCTTTGCACCAGTGGTGCTGCTACCGAGTCAGAGCTGCATGTCCCTGACGCATGCACGCCCTCAAGAAGCGCATGGCCGTTGAGAGCAGGTTTCTGAGGAATAAGGGGCAGGGCATGTGGCATCAGTAACTGAGGCAAAGGTCTCATTGTCAGTCTGTGATGTTGAGAGAAATAGAAATGACACCCCCATCCATCACTCAGTGTTTATTGTCTTTGGTTTGGGATCATCTGGGTGAAGGTTTATTGCATGGAAATAGTAATCTGGGAGTCCCTAACCAGAAAGGTGTCAAATGCGAAATGTTAGCTCTGTATGTTTGAAGCTAGTCACAGTCTTTGAATAATTTATTCACTTACCTTGGCTACAGCCACCCCCCACCGAATAAATCGCTAATAAGCTATGACTATGCAGATTCATTCATTCATTCAACAAATATTTATTCATACTTATGAAGCGCTCAGACACTGTCTTAGGCTCTGGGAGCAAATGACAATGTTAGTTACCCATGGCTTTGCTCTCAAACCGCGTTCTGCGGGTGCTGGCCCAAGGAGAGCTGACATGAATCTCGAGGGGTCTCTGTGACAAGACTGGGAAGATGCCAGAATTCTTCCCCAGGCCTTCCTTCTCCTCCATGGCCTAGTTCTTATGTGGCTTCTGCAGGGCAGAGCACTGTGTAGAGTTTACTGGCTTCTAGAACTAAGGAGTTTTACAGATACATCCAGAATGAAAGGGCTTCCAAGAAAGACCAATCCAAGGGGCAGTCCTCCAAGAGAAGACTCCAAATAGGGTGACATTAAAGAGGTCTTGCCCCATGAACAGGAAGGTCATTAAGCCTGAACTCCACACCCAGCAGGACTGCCACCAAAGGGGTGCCTCTCAGCCTTTTTCTGCCCTGAAACACTCTCGGGAGGACTCAGGGGGAGGGGAGAGGTCCTAGATGTCCTTTTCCAGGATCTTGTGTGGGGCCAGCCATGGGGATGCAGATTCAGAGGTGGCAGTTGGACAGTTTCTTTTTTAGTCCCTAATCATCCCATCCTGGCCTGTCCTCTCCTTTGAGAAGGTCTCTGGATGGATTGATTAAAGTGTATTTGATTTCTGGACTGATAAAATTTTGTTTTGAAGGCACCTTGAGCTTTTTGGGTGGCCACAGAATTCCTTGGTCTCTCTGGGGTCTTTCAGGTTGATACTTAAGATGAGTCATCAGAACACTTGAGACTTGGCCTTAGGATGATTAAACACCACATTTGCAAGAACCTTTGAGGACATTAAGGCTAATCCCCTCCTGTATCCCCTTTTGCCACTCGAATCAGTCTGCCACATTCTGACGGGTAATTTTCTGGCTTCTTTTTTAAGACAGTCAATGTCAGAACTTCTCTACCTCAAGGTAGTCCGGTCCACTGGTAGCTCTAATGGGCAGAAAGTTCTCCTGCTATGTGAACCTAGTTTCAGTTTATATTAAACTTGTTTCCATTTTAAAGACAAAGCATTACTTTCATGTTTATATGGGACTATTTCAACAACTGACACATTGGTTTCTGGTGAAATGCACGTGTTGGGATTCCTATACCCAACAGGGAATGAATGATTTCTCTACGAGATTGGGTCAGAGGGACAGAACTTCCCTTCCCTGCAGCTGGAGCCCAAAACAGACAACTGCAGGCTCCTTGCAGCCCTGTTTTCTGATCCAGTAAACAGGTTCCATTAGAAAGAGCCCTTTGGGTTCTCCTGGTTCCATATGATTGAAAGATTAGTTTGAGATTCAAGCATATTGTTGTCACTTCCTTCTCTTATGGTGTTATTGAATCGGGGGTCCCGCTGCTTGCCGCTTACAAAAATCAATACTCGCCAATGTTGGTAGCAAAAGAAAGGTGCCTGTAATCAGAATGCTGGCAATCTGGGGAGATGGTGGACTCAACCTTCCCCAGAAACCACCTTTGAAGACTCTGCTCAGCTATGAAACTTTTAAAGGGAAGGAGCAAAGTCGTATCATTTAGTCACTGAGATGGGGGTACAGAGTCATTGCCATCCCCCGCTGTGTACAGGCTCATGGACCCCTTGTGATCTTCCTCTAGACCTTATCTCGTTCACCCAGTTTGGTTACGCAGTGTGTTTGCGAGATTACCGAAGGGGAAGTGAGGGAAGAGATCTGGTCATCTATTAATGACTTATTCTTTGTTTCTACTTCTTCGATCTATGGATAGAACTGACAAGTTAGACAAAGTATGATGTGATTAAAAGATTTGAAAGGTGTGCTTGGGCCTGAGATGAGCAGAGCATGAGGGTGCGTGGTTTAAAAGTTAGTTACGATATAGCTTTGCTAAAGCGACAGGAAAGGAGGCTTCCTGCTGAGGGTGGTTTCCTGCAAAGCGCTGCCTACAATGGTAGATATAGTATTGCCTATCTGCTCTTACACAGATATTTCAGGTGCAGTGCAAGGATTCCACTTAAACTTTTCAGGGAAATCAGAACCCAGTCACCAGAAGGCTCCAACAGCCCCTATTTAAGGTGACTTCCCTGGTGGCACAGTGGTTAAGGATCCTCCTGCCAATGCAGGGGACACGGGTTCGAGCCCTGGTCCCGGAAGATCCCACATGCCACGGAGCAACTAAGCTCGTGTGCCACAACTACTGAGCCCAAACACCACAACTACTGAAGCCCGCGCGCCTAGAGCCCGTGCTCCGCAACAAGAGAAGCCACCGCAATGAGAAGCCCACGCACTGCAACGAAGAGTAGCCCCCGCTCGCCGCAACTAGAGAAAACCCACGTGCAGCAAAAAAGACGCAATGCAGCTAAAAATAAATAAATTAATTAATTTAAAAAGATGTGTGGTGTTTTGAGGTGGATGCTCAGGGTGGTCTCTGCAGAGTCCGGTGATTTTCTTCGGGGAGGGTGCTTGAGGATGAGCAGATTCTCCCAGTTGGCTCTTTGGTTGGAGATAATTGCCTGTTCCTTTACAGAACAGGTGCGGATGTATTTGGTTCATAGCACTGCTCCTAGCATTATTAGCAAAACGTTGTTTGCCAGGTTGTGACTTTGTGTATCCTTGACTCAAGAACTGAGAGCATCAGAGTTCAACAGATAATAAAGGCTGTGAGGGGGTTATCTTAACGACAGAAAGTGTTGCTGAGGATTACATGAGCATGGGACAAAGTAAAGGAAAACTTAGCCATAACTGAGGGCATTGAAAAGAAGGTGTCTTAGTCCATCTGGGCTGCTAGAAGAAAAATATCATAAACTAGGTGTCTTATAAAGAGCAGACATTTATTGCTCACGGTTCTGAGACCCCTCTTCTGGTTGCTGATTTCTGGTTGTATCCTCATGTGGCGGAAGGGGCAGGGAAGCTTTCTCAGGCCTCTTTTGTAAGGGCACTAGTCCTATTTATGAAGGCTCTGCCTTCATGACTTCGTCACATCCCAAAGGCTCCACCTCCTAATACCATCACCTTGGGGGTTAGGATTCCAACATATGAATTTTAGGGGGACACAAAAACATTTAGACCATAGCAGAAGGGGTAACATTATAAAGAGTACAGTAAAAACTTAGTTTTGATGCAGATTATAAGGTAAACCAAGTAGGACTTTTAAAAATAATAATTCTGTGCTCAGAATGGTAAGAAAAGCATACTGTAGTAAGCTGAATGATGGCCCCTAAAGATGTCTACATCCTCATCCTGGAAGCTGTGAATGTTACTTTTTATGGCAAAAGGGACTTTGCAGCTGTGTTTAAATGAGGGATTTGAGATGGGGAGATTATCTCAGCGTGTAATCTAAAGGGACCTATAGGAGGAAGGCAGAGGGAGACGGGTGTAATGATAGAGGCAGAGATGGGGTGATATGCTTTGAAGCTGGAAGAAGGGGTTAGAAGCCGAAGAATACAGGTGACCACTAAAAGCAAAAAAAGGCCAAGAAACAGTTTCTCCTCCCCAGAAGAACCAAGCCTGCTGACACCTCAGCTTAAGCCCAGTGAAAGTGATCTCTGACTTCTGACCTCCCCAACTGTAAGGGAATAATTTTGTGTCTTTGTAAGGCACTAAAGCTTGTGGTAGTTTGTTACAACAGCAACAGGAAACCAGTACTCCTATCTGTATGTTCTTTCCCAAGTGATTAGAGGAAAGTCAAAAATCCTGGAGACTGATGGAAGGAAACTATAATTACCGGAATGCCCCAAGAACAAGTGGAGAGTTCTAATCATGAACATAAGGTGCATAAAGTGTGCAAGTGAGCTGGGAAACTTCTGCATGAGAAGAAAATGTAAGGTTGTTTAATACCTGTGTATTGTCAGAGGAAGACGGAAAGGTTATACAAATTTTGTGACGAAAGGAGAACAGAGAACAGCAGTAGGATCAGAGTATTTTAGAAGGAAAGTGACCTTAAAGGTCATCTTATCCATCTCCTCCCATATTGTAGCTGAAGGAATTTGGACATGGAGAGCTTCAGGAAATAGTTCAAAGTCACACAGCAGGGCCACAGCGAGCTGGGTCCATACCCTTGCCTCTTGATTCCAAGTTCCTCCAGGGATTTTTCTCCCACTCCATTATATTTAAAAGTTTGCAAATAATCTGTAATGAAAAAAAGAAATGAAATGCTATAGATAAAATCCAGTGCACAGGGCCTCAGTAATAGGCGCTAAGCTCATTCTTCATTATGACTTTATCATCGGGATTGAAAGACGGAGTGGAAAACATTATTGCTGCTTGCAAATGCTAGTAAATCAGGGTATGGAGTTTACTGTTACTGGGGGAAAAGGAGATAACAAAGAATTTCAATGTAGACATTTGAAAATATAGATTTACTGAGAGAAAACATTTTTGTTAATCTGGTAGGCAGAATCGTGTTCTTCTGAGAGACCCAGAAACTGACATGTTTTTCCCACTCTCCTGGCCTGAAAATGTCTTTGAGGTGAAATACATCTTTTTTTTTTTTGGTCCCCAAAGTGTTAAAATTGCCTAGAAATGTAGGAGAAGGAGAGGAGGAGGGAGGGGCAGACCAAGAAGAGGAGGAAAGAGAGGAAAGAAGAGGAGAGAGAGGGGAAACAGCGGCAGTGGCAGCAGAAGTGGAGGGAAAAGAAGGGGAAGGAAAGAATCTATGAAGGGTGGGGTTTGCCCACTCTTCTTCTTCTCCTCCAGCACACTTAGACCTGTAGCCATTCAACAGAGCGTTATGAAGCCAGAGCCAGGCCCTGGGAGGCATCCAGGAAGGAAACTGCTGGGGCTTCTCTCCAGTGGGGAGACATACAGTAAATTAGAGACCTGTTAAGAGAAGGGCCATGCTAAGTACCCCTCTCCTCTCCCACCCGCCTCCACGCTGCATTGTGCCAGGGTCAGCATCTTCTAACTGTCTCTGGCCTTTCCCAGTTTGCTTAATAATTTTCTGAATTTTTGAAAGAATTTCTTGACTTGAGTGAATTGTCGCTGCACAGTCAGCTTTGATGCTGTTTCATGTTTCACAGGCACAAGCATCATTTTCTCATGAATCCTTAACGATCTTCCAGAATTTGCCACCTCTGATTGAGGTGCTGCCCGTTCGTCATCCTGGAGTGAGAACAGTGGATGGAACCCTGGGCGAGCGTGGACCGGTTGGGTTAATTGCTGATCCCTGTCTCTTTCTCGCTCTGTGACAAGTTACCGAACAGATAAACTTGGGGTCTGGGATTCAAGGAGGCCCCCAATAAAAACAGCACTTCTCTTTTCTGCCTGCATCTTGATCAGTTGAGAATTGAAACAAAGTAGTAAGGCAGATGGGTGTCAAAACGACACCTACATCTGGACAGAGATGATGCCAGAGAATTTGGCTTGTATCTGCGGGCCGGTAGACTTTCTCTCATTGAATCTCAGGGTGTGCATACTTACCCATCCTCCATCACTGCGATGGTGGGTCCAGGCAGACCTCTTCCCACTGGGGCAGAGGGTGTTCCTAAAGAATCGGGATAAAAACTCTGCTCGGGCACATTGGTCCTCAGGAAAGGGAAGGAAGAGGGGCTGATTTAGACAGGCCTGGTATCTCCTCCCTGCTCCTCAATTAGATTGAGTCACTTCCCCTCCCGAGGGGAAGGTGGGATAAGGGAGCTTAACAAACCAGGAGCGTACCCATTGGTGCTCCCTGCACATGAAAGAAAGCATCAGAAGTCAAATCCTTGAGCTTCTCATCTTTAAAATGGGTTAATACTCATTTCATGTGAATCTGATGACTATGATGAGGTGTATAGGGAAGACCCTCTATCCCAGTGCCTGGAAAATTGTGACCTACCTGTCTCCCCTCCTCCCTCCCCTTTCCTCCCTCTTGCCGTCTTTCAATCCCTATCTCCCTCCCTCTCTGCCTCTCTGTTTAGAGGAAGTTACTTGAGAAACAAATCTACCCTATTTGTTTTTTTTTTTAAATTATTCCTAGAATTATTTATTTATTTATTTATTTATTTTTGGCTGTGTTGGGTCTTCGTTTCTGTGCGAGGGCTTTCTCTAGTTGCGGCAAGTGGGGGCCACTCTTCATCGTGGTGCGCGGGCCTTTCACTATCGCGGCCTCTCTTGTTGTGGAGCGCAGGCTCAGGAATTGTGGCTCACAGGCCTAGTTGCTCTGTGGCATGTGGGATCTTCCCAGACCAGGGCTTGAACCCGTGTCCCCTGCATTGGCAGGCAGATTCTCAACCACTGCGCCACCCGGGAAGCCCAACCCTATTTGTTTTAACTGCCTGAAAATGTTTCCCACAAGTGGATTTCTGCTCTGGCAACAGTACCATTTTCTCTTACCTGTCTTTCCCTAGCAAGTCACAAGAAAGGGGTGCGTGTGTGTGTGTGTAGGTAGCCAGATGTTATCTGTAAGTTGAGTTTCTCCTCTTGCAATACTACTGATAATTACTCTATTTAAAGTGTAACATGGAAGTGATACGAAAATTAGGGCTACATAAAACCTCCAGTAAATTTAAGATAGTGTTTTGAGGCATCAAAATCGTATTTTATTTTACTATACAAGAAGACTGGTATCTTGCAGTGAGATGCTCATATATGATTCACAGTGAGGATGTGTGTTCAAGAAAGTAAAATCTTAAGGAAGATAAAATGGTTATGCATTTGACCTTTGGGCAAATATTTTGGAGATGGGATTTATCAACCCTCTGTCATTTCCCAGAATAAATGCTTCTGAATGTTTTCTTGCTTTGTGTCCCCTGAATGTCACCTGTTTTTGTTGTCGTGGGTTCTGTAGCACAGATGCAGGTATAAACAGAGGTGCTGTTCTGGCCTCCAGAGATCGGTGAGTTTCTTTTCCAGGCTTAGTTCTGAAACTATTGTGCGATAAACCAAACGTCACATTGAACACAAGACAGGGATCTCACGTATAAAAATAAGTATCATGATAATCACTAATAAATTCACCAGAAACCTGCATCATCCAATCACTGAGGACTAGTGCTGCTAGATTTAAGGTCAGATGCAGCAACTAGTGCCCAGCAAACCAGACAACATGAGTTCCTGAGATGATAGCTTGCTCACTGTTTAAATGTGTAACTTCAAAGAAGAACCAGCAACACTCTACCTCTGTAGTCTTAGCTGGCTTTTGCATAATCATCAAACCATTCAGTCCCTCCCTGAGACACTGTGCTCTTACATTTCACAAGCAAGCCCCATCCTGGAAGCTCTTGCTGAGCAGCACAAGGTCCCCTGAGAGAAGGTTCGACTTGGTAGGGCCATGATCTAGATCTACATGGTTTCTAGCTCTTCATTTTCAAAACAGATAACACATTCTAGTTGAAAACGTTGCCTTTAACAGCTCCCTGAGAAAGTAGCTTTCCAGAAATTCCAGATGTCCATCAACTGATGAATGGATAAACAAAATGTGGTATATCCATACAATGGAATAATATTTGGCCATAAAAAGGAATGAAGTAATGATACATGCTACAACATGGATGAACTCTGAAAACCTTGTGCTAAGTGGAAGAATTCAGACACAAAAGGCCACACATATAATTTCATTTATATGAAATGTCCAGAATAGGCAAATTCACAGATGGAAAGTATGGTTACCGGGGGATAGAGTGGTGGTAGGCGATGGGAAGTGACTGCTAAGGGGTGTCCTCTTGGGGTGATGAAAATGCTCTGGAATTAGACAGTGGTGATGGTTGCACAATTTTGTGAATATATTAAAATCACTGAATTACATACTCTAAAAATGAAAAAAAAAATTGCAGTGTTACCATTTTCTTTTTTAGTACCATAATAGACCTTTCTCTTTGCTTATGATTATGTGTTTAATGGTTTGTTTGTTCATTTTTTTAATATAAATTTCATTATTTAGTAAGTAGTTATTGAGTGCCTATTGCGTGCCAGGTGTTCTGGGCCCCAGAGATAGAGGATTGAATAGGGCATTTTTCTCATAGAACTTGGAGCCTTCGGATGTGGAAAAGAGTCAATGAACCAGGAATTATATGCACATGTGCTTATATAGTGCTTGCTATGTTTCATGCTCCCAGCAATCCTATGAGGTAGATACTATGATCATCTGCATTTTACAGATGAGGAAATTGAGGTCCTTGCAGCTCAAGGGTTCACAGAGGTCATAAGGAACTTGAACACAGGTGGTATGGCTCCAGAGTGTATTTTCTTCACCTCCACGTGGAAAATTAAAATATGGTGAAGCCAAAGCCGTGGAGTGGTTACTTTCAATAGAGAGGTATCAGCAGGCCTCTCCATCTGAAGTCTGAATAACAAGAAAAAGTCAACTGTGCAAAGATGGGAGCAAGGAACAGCATGTTCTAAGGCTCTAAGGCACAAATAAGTTTGGCACTATAGAGCATCCACAAGAAGACCAGTGTGGCTGGCAAGTCAGAGGAAAAAAGTCCACGATGAGGTGGTGATGCAGAAGCCGTATCAGGTAGGGCTTTGTCAGCCAAGAAAAAGAGTGAGTGTGAACATTGATGATTTTGTAAAATATTGCAATGCCAAAAAACATAAAATAAAATTTAAAATACAAAACCTTTCATTTACTGTTGATTAGTCATACAGTTTTTCTTCTTGGCTAACGACCATGAAGTCAGCATCAGTTAGAAAGAAAAGGCAATATGGACATGCCAAAATAAGGGATTTTAAAATCAACCCCTGGATCGATACAGAAAAATGTCAGGCTTCAGTAATGTCTGCTTCTGTGTCATCTTACATAGTTATTATCTAAATATTCAAACTAGAAAATGGTTGGAATTCCCAGGGAGTGGCAGTAGGGCTTCAACAAGACCGATGTCCACATTTGTTCTATATCATCCACTTTTTTTTTTTTTTGGTCTTTTTTTTAACATCTTTATTACAGTATAATTGCTTTACAATGGTGTGTCAGTTTCTGCTTTATAACAAAGTGAATCAGTTATACATATACGTATGTCTCCATATTTCTTCCCTCTTGCATCTCCCTCCCTCCCACCCTCCGTATCCCACCCCTCTAAGTGGTCACAAAGCACCAAGCTGATCTCCCTGTGCTATGCGGCTGCTTCCCATCATCGACTTTTTGTTCTCAATTCTACAGCACACATTTTCTCACATCTGGATGTTTTCAGAATTGGTTTGCATCTTACAATCAAAATGTGCATGTATATACTACCAAAATAACTGGCAGGGTCTTTCAGAAGTTGCAATTTCTGCATCTTGCTGGAAAAGGACATTTTGGAAATTGAGCTATTTACCATTTCAACAGAAGCCAGAATCAGTGAAATAGAGCTTTCCAGTGTGTCTGTGACTCCTCTGGCAGAAGTTAGACATTTGAGGATGCTCTAGCTCCATCTCATTCATGGAAGTTAACTCAGTGTGAAGATGATGTTCCTGAAGTTAAGGCCTACATTCCATGCCTTCAAGTGTCACTTGACCTTGTATGTTTCACAACCATAGACAGCCCCTCGGTATTGGCCCTGCCCTTCCTCAGATGTGTCCCTCACATTGGTCTCCTGAAAGATCCGTCAATTATATAGAACTTCAGTTCAACTACCTCACTGTCTTTTTCAAAATTGAAAGATACATAACACGTCATAAGTCTGGCAGCAGTATCATCATCAAATGGAATGTAGCAACAGAATATTACGTTAAATGCTTTTCTGTAGTTTTCTGCAGTCCCTGTTTTTAGGCTGTGAACTAACTCATCCTGTTTGTCTCTATTAGGTATCACTTACAGCAACACTAGCATTTGCTGAGCGCTTCCTAAGAGTCAAACACCATGTTAAATTCTTTACCTGGATGCCTTGAGCAATTCCCATAACACCCCTGGATGGCAGGTATTGACGTTAGCATCTCCAATTTATAGATGAACAAACTGAGTCTCAGACAGGATGAGTAACTTGTCCTCGGTCATGTAACCAGTAAATGGCAAAGCTAGGATTTGGGTCCACGATCCTACTCACTTACCTATGCCCTTGTCTTTTACCCCTGTACCTAGATACCAAGAGAAAGAAGATTCACTGTGTCTGGGTCACTCCATCAACACTTACCTAGACTAGACTATAAGCTCCTGGAGGCACCAATTATGTCTTTCAGTTCTCCTGTCCCCAGCCCAGTACCTGACACAGAATCTGTGCATGATAATTATTGGTGGGTGGATTATCCCTGTTCAAGTATAGGAAACCGCATCAGACTGACCTGAAAGTATTAGCTCGCCAACAACAAATCAGTGCCATTTTCCTTTCTCTTTCTTGGTATTAGATTTACCTTCTAATGTTTTGTTTTAATAGATGGCAAATATGCAATTTCTTAGAACTCTTGTGTATGAGAGTCCTGGCAGGAAACAGATGATTCACTCAGGCAGAGTAATTGAAAGGTGTGGTAAAGAGGCTGTTTGCAGAGCGGTGGACAGAGTTTCAAGGAACACAGCAAAGGACAGTGAAGTCATTCAAGGCTAGTGGCTTCAGGGGTGTCGTCACCCCTCCACTTGAAAAGGCAAGGCTTGGGGGACCATACTGTGGCTTTAGTAGAAAAGCACCCCAGCAGCCCAGCAGGAAGAAGCAAGAGAGTAAACCTTGGCTTTGCCATTCTCCCACCTCCATCTCCTGCCCGTGCCTCTCTCTTGGCTGAAGGTAACCGGAAGCCAAGGTGCAAGGGGGCCCTAACTGCAGTCCTGACGTCAGTCTCCTGGGCACAGATAAAGTGCAGAAGGCTGAGAATGTGACTGGTGCAGCAAGCAGACGATATTCATCACAACGTGTGAGAAAAACCAAGAGCATAGTGATGGAAAAAGTTTTCACATACTGAGGTATGGGGAAGTCATTCTGGCTTATGCATGATTTGGCTTGAACTGTGTGCTAACTAGAACAGCCTGTCTTACGGCCTGTCACACGTGCATTGTACATCTGCTTTAACCATTAATGGAAAGAATACGTTTGAAAATCAAAGTGGAGTAACTGCAGTTCAGGCATTCAAATCAAGCCAGTGGCCATTGTTCATGTGGTTTCAGACAAGTTCCTGCATCACAGAGAACTTGAATTCTCTGAACTGTATCAAACTCAAGGACACCACCAGTCATTCTCAAAACAGTGTCTGCTAGCAGTTGCCAGCTGCAATTTTATGGTCTTAAGGTCTCCCGTTGTAACTATGCAACCATTTCAGATCCCAACCAATTCTTGCTTGATGAGCACCCTTTTTTCTTGCCAGCTCCAATCCTAATTCTCAACAAACAACTTGTGTCATTTTGCGGGTTTTACCTTTATAGGCTTTTTCCATTTTGTAGTCCAGCAGAACACAATTCAAGTGGTTCTTGAATCTGTGTCTCCCAGGCTATCATCCTCAGTTTGGATCGAGCAAAATTCTTTTCTATGCCTATTATAAATTGTTTATTGATTATTTGTACCAACAGTAGCCTGTATAGTTCAAAAGTATATTGATGACCTAGTTTAGCTCTCACTTGCTTCATACAGTATTCATTCATTCAACAACTAGTTGTTGATGGTCTCATACATGCTAGTCAAAGTACATAAATTAAGCCAGATTCTTCCAGTCTTTAAAGTGCAACTTTAGAGAATCTTGAAAATGTTAACTCTTCAAAGACGCTTGAGCAATATAATGTATCATCAACTCCAGGAGCCTAATACACAACTATGAAGAAATTTATACGTGGGGAGTGTGGAATAACTACAACATTTTTCACACACAGAATTTCCTCAGACACTATTGAATCTTGCCCTCATGGAGAATTTTCTTTATGGTTTTTAGACAGTAATATTTAACATCATTTTTACTTCACACTGTTGGTATAACATTTGTTTTTACACTAAAAAGTATGAGTTCTGAAGTCATTAGGTGTTATCTTTCTTCAAAGTAGCCAAATAGATGGTATTAACCATTACTGTCTGGTTTTCAGATTGTAGAAGAACTGGTTGCACACCAAAATTAATAATTATGATAATGAGGAAGCAAAAATAAATAAATGAATACATTTGCCTAGAAAAATGAGCAAATATTAAGCAAAATTAGGACCTTTTATAAGCAACGCCCTTCATTCGTCGATGAGCTAGAACTATAGGCAGTTTATAATGTAGAGGCATTATATATAATAATATAGATATATATATTATATATATCTAGTGCTGTAGAGGCATTGTATTAGCCTTTCAACACTGCTTATGATTGCTGTTATTTTGCCCATTTTACTTCCTGTATAATAAAATCAGCATATTCTTTGCTGAACATCGTGGAGCTAGGGCCTGTTAGCATGTATTCCGTGTTGATATCTTCCCTACAAGCTGTTTAATGACACTGAAGGGAGGGCTGATGATAGAAGTTGATAGAACTTCAGACTAAAGGTTATTGTTTGAAAAGCCTCAAAGGGCAACACTCTTCACCGAAGGCTGAGTTGGCTTCTGAGATGAACGTTCTGCTTTGGCCTAGGGCTCCGGGGACCCAGGACATGCTCTTTGCTAGGCTACCAAACCCTTGTGCCTGGAGCAAGGTCTTGCCTTTCTGAACCTTCATCTGTTTAGTTGCGAAATCATTGTGCTAACTTTCAACAGTCACCAAGTTGCTTTCCAGCTTTGAAGTTCCATAATTTTCTGCTAACCAAAAATATAAAGTGGTTTTAGGGTATATTTTTTAAGTTCTCTAAATAAAACATATTCAATGCAAATGCATTAATTTCTCTGGTCTCCAAAGATAAATACCATGAATATTGACCAGAGCATGGAATTGATGACTCTAAAAATCCACAGGCTATTCATATTTTCCTTTGCTACATTGGTGGCATTTCTCGTTAGGATAAGTAAGGTCTATGTCCTATAAGGAAATGAGTGACAGTGCAGAGAAAGTGGCACGTCCTGTGTGTTGAATTCTTGGCCTGTTTCAAAGCTGTGGAAGCCAAAAAATGAATAGGAGGCGATTAAAGACCATGGGTTGATTGTTAATTATTAAACTGACTTCAAGTCAATATAAATGGGCATGATTATCCAAATATCAGACTTCTGTCAACCCCAGACCACTGAGGAAAAAACAACTGAACATTCACAATAGTCGCCAGCAAATATCTGCATTAAAGCAATGCACTTTTGTCTGTCCTCACTCAGCAGTTATTGGCTCTAATTTAACCTGGAATTCTCAATTTAACCTGCAGTTTTACCTGAAATCCTACAGACTAGATTATATGATTCTCAGACTAAGGTATAAATAAACTAGGAGCTAGGTAAAGGGAGACGCTTAGAAATACACATAATAGGGACTTCCCTGGTGGTCCAGTGGATAAGACTCTGAGCTCCCAATGCAGGGGGCCCAGGTTCAATCCCTGGTCAGGGAGCTAGATCCCATATGCATGCCGCAACTAAGAGTCCACATGCCGCAACTAAGAAGTCCACATGCTGCAACAAAGATCCCACACATGGCAGCGAAGATCCCATGTGCCGCAACTAAGACCCAGAACAACCAAATAAATAAATAAATATTAAAAATAAAAATTAAAAAATATTTAAAAGAAATACACATAATAAAGGCAAGGGAAATGAGGTTTCAGAGCCTAGATCTGAGGAATAGATAAAATAAATAAAAGTAGACAGAAGAGGACTTCCCTGGTGGCGCAGTGGATAAGACTCTGTGCTCCCAGTGCAGGGGGCCTGGGTTCGATCCCTGGTCAGGGAACTAGATTCCACATGTAAGCCGCAACTAAGAGTTCACATGCCACAACTAAGGAGCCTGCCTGCCTCAACTAAAGGAGCCTATGTGCTGCAACTAAGGCACCCGCGAGCCGCACCTAAAGAGCCCACCTGCCACAACAAAGACCCGGCACAACCAAATAAATAAATAAATAGTAATTTTAAAAAAGCAGACAGAAAATTGTATTATAGAAACTATAACTAATATTCATAATAAAGTAATCGTATTATTAATGATATATTGAGTTATTTGCACTAGCATTCATTTAAGAAACAGTGTATAACATTATCTCTAAAGATTTTCATCAAAATGGTTACTTTTTCTTTTAAGTTTTGGTGCTGAAAGAGATGAGCTATATATATATATAAATCATTTATTTAGAAGAACAGAAGCCCAGCTGATGGTGGATAAATATCAGGGTCCCAGTGGGAAACAGATGGCACACACGAATTAGGGTAATTCTAGATGGCTTGTTAATAAAGGGACTGATTACAAAGGAGGCTGTAAGAGATACGCAAGAGCTAACAGAAGCCAAGATATCCCCACCCCTTGTTTCAAAGAGCAAGAAGAAGAGTTTACAGGAACCAGGAATGAGATAAAGTCGAGTAGAGCAGGTGGCCTGGTGACCTTCTGTCAAGGCACACAGCAAGGCTGGGCTCATCTCACAGAGATGAACTAGGTACGTAAGTTCTCTGGCCCCACTCTTCTCAGTTCCTCCCGTCTCCTCCTGGGACTTCCCATCTGCTGAATCCAGCTGGAAGCCAGAGGTCATGGGAGTCCATTGATGTAGCCTATTTAGGTCAGCTTCCAGGGGCTGAGAGAATGGTAGAGAAGGATAGAGTATAGGTTGAGGGCCAGAGGAAGATACCCGGCACACTACTTATGGTGGGTTAAATTGTGTCCCCCAAAAGATATGTTCAAGTTCTAACCCTGGTACCTATGAATGTGACCTCAATTGGAAATAGGGCCTTTGCAGGTGTAATCAGATTAGAATGAGGTCATATGGGATCAGGGTGGGCCTAAGTTCAATGACTAGTATCTTTATTTGACAAAGCAGAGGGATATTTGGACACAGAGATACAGAGGCTATACACAGGCTGTGTAACCATGGAGATAGAGATGGGAGTGATGCAGCTACAAGCTAAGGAACAACAAGGATTGCCAGCAACCCCCGGAACCTAGGAAGAGGCAAGAAAGGATCGTCCCTAGAACCTTCAATAGGAGCACAGCCCTCCTGACACCTGGATTTCAGCCTTCTGGGCTCCAGAGTATCAATTTCTGGTTTTTTAAGCAACCCAGTTAATGGTGATCGGTTATGGCATCCCTAGGAAGCTAACATACATAAAGCAGTGTGTTGTACAGTACCAGTGCACTACAAATACAGTTGAGTTCTCCTTCGTCTGATTCTTTTAGTCAAGTGATCACAGCCCCAAAGCTAGGTAACAGATGATGTAATCATAGGGATGGAAGTATTTGGAAGTGAGAGAGGGGTGTACCTGCTAGGACTAGAAAATGGTGTTCTTAGACTCCTGGGTTGGGTAATACTCTGCTCACACAAACAAATGCTCCCCTACCTGGCTACTCTGTGGCACACTGACCAGCCTTCCCTAGGGTTCCCTGGAACTCGTTCCTAGAACCTGGCCTCCCAGCTCCCTGAGGATGACCTGCTGGTACTTGTCCTTCCAGACTCCACCCTCTTCACTGTACATGTCAGGCAGTGCTGCCTCAACACTGTTCACCAGAATCTGTGCCTCTCCCAGCCCCACTAACCAAGGTTTCATATGCTGCTTTCAAAAAAAGAAAGCTGGGTTACAAAAGAGCTGACAGGAAGATCCATAGACCAGCAAGTTAGTCCCTTCTTGGCTTCCCTGCAGCGTCTTGCTTAATTTGGCATCATCATAAATAAGTAGGAACTTGTGCTTCAGGCCAAATTGGGGTAACAGGTCCTGGGCTTTCTCTTCCTTGTTCCTTAAACAATTAATACACCGGGGGAAATATAAGAAACAATGGTTTTCAGACATTAGCTGTAGGCAATATAGGACAGTGATTCCTGAGAGAGAGGAAACAAATGAGATGAGCCTTCTCATTGCCCCAGTTTATTTCCTGGAGTGAGTTTCCAGACTCCAGTACTGTGAAAGGAAACCCAGGCAAAGCCCAGAGAAAATCCTGGAGTTGGGAATTCAGGGCAGCCACGATGGCTAGTGTTCACAGGGCAGGGTATCGGAGAGAAAAGAGCTGTTCAGAGAGAGAGCACTGGAGTTCTGGAGAAGGTCCCTCTCAAGTCTTTTGCTGAGTATATTCAGCACATGTGTGTGAAGAAACTTCCTAAGGCTGGAGAAAAAACCACTCAAAAAGAGCGAACAAAAATTTCTTCAGAGCTCACCTAAGGCTTGGAATAGTTGGTGTTTCCACCAGCCAGAGTAAGAGGGTTTGGTAAACATGAAAAATAAACTTCTATTGAAACTTCAGAAGAGTCAAGCCTTAGGAGACCAGTCTATATCCCAAGACTAAGGATTCATCCTAAGATTAGAGGTGAAAAGTGAAATAGAACTGTCCTAACAAAATGAAAAAGCAGTGCTTCACAATGTCAAAACAGTCAACCAGTAATTTAACTGCCTGCTAGAGCAAAGATCTACACTCTTCAGAGGAAGAAAACAAAATTCGATGCCTCTATAATATGTTATTGACAATGTTCAGTATATAATCAAAATATGTGAAGAAAAAAGAAAGTATGACCAGAAAAAACAGAAGTAGTAGTAAATAGAAGCAGTCACTGAGAAACCAAGGATTTGGGGATTAGCAAAAAGTGACTTAAACAACTTTTATAAATATGTTTAAGAACGTAGAAAAAAAGATGATAACAATAGGTAGACAAATGAAGAATATCAGGTGAGAAATGGAAACCTTATTTTTTTTATTGGAGGAATGAGGAAGAGTAGCTTTATTCTTTTCTTTTATACAGCTGGTTTTTATTAGTTATCCATTTTATACATATTAGTGTATACATGTCAATCCCAATCTCCCAATTCACAGCCCCCCCCCCACTTTCCCCCTTGGTGTCCACACGTTTGTTCTCTACATCTGTGTCTCCATTTCTGCCTTGCAAACTGGTTCATCTGTACCATTTTTCTAGATTCCACATATATGCATTAATATACGATATTTGTTTTTCTCTTTCTGACTTACTTCGCTCTGTATGACAGTCTCTAGATCCATCCACGTCTCAACAAATGACCCAATTTCGTTCCTTTTTATGGCTGAGTAATATTCCATTGTATATATGTACCACAACTTCTTTATCCATTTATCTGTTGATGGGCATTTAGGTTGCTTCCATGACCTGGCTATTGTAAATAGTGCTGCAATGAACATTGGGGTGCATGTGTCTTTTTGAATTATGGTTTTCTCTGGGTATATGCCCAGTAGTGGGATTGCTGGATCATATGATAATTCTATTTTTAGTTTTTTAAGGAACCTCCATACTGTTCTCCATAGTGGCTTTATCAATTTATACATTCCCAACAACAATGCAAGAGGGTTCCCTTTTCTCCACACCCTCTCCAGCATTTGTTGTTTGTAGATTTTCTGATGATGCCCATTCTAACTGGTGTGACGTGATACCTCATTGTAGTTTAGATTTGCATTTCTCTAATAATTAGTGATGTTGAGCAGCTTTTCATGTGCTTCTTGGTCATCTGTATGTCTTCTTTGGGGAAATGTCTATTTAGGCCTTCTGCCCTTTTTTGGATTGGGTTGTTTGTTTCTTTAATATTGAGCTGCATGAGCTGTTTATATATTTTGGAGATTAATCCTTTGTCCGTTGACTCGTTTGCAAATATTTTCTCCCATTCTGAGGGTTGTCTTTTCATCTTGTTTATAGTTTGCTTTGCTGTGCAAAAGCTTTTAAGTTTCATTAGGTCCCATTTGTTTTGTTTTTATTTCCATTACTCTAGGAGGTGGGTCAAAAAGGACCTTGCCATGATTTATGTCATAGAGTGTTCTGCCTATGTTTTCCTCTAAGAGTTTTATAGTGTCCTGCCTTACATTTAGGTCTTTAATTTATTTTGAGGTTATTTTTCTGTACGGTGTTAGGGAGTGTTCTAATTTCATTCTTTTACATGTAGCTGTCCAGTTTTCCCAGCATCACTCTTTGAAGAGACTGTCTTTTCTCCTTGTATATCCTTTCCTCCTTTGTCATAGATTAGTTGACCGTAGGTGTGTGGGTTTATCTCTGGGCTTTCTGTCTTGTTCCATTGATCTATGTTTCTGTTTTTGTGCCAGTACCATATTATCTTGATTACTGTAGCTTTGTAGTATAGTCTGAAGTCAGGGAGTCTGATTCCTCCAGCTCCTTTTTTTTAACCTCAAGATTGCTTTGGCTATTCAGGGTCTTTTGTGTCTCCATACAAATTTTAAGATTTTTTGTTCCAGTTCTGTAAAAAATGCCATTGGTAATTTGATAGGGATTAGATTGAATCTGTAGATTGCTTTGAGTAGTATAGTTATTTTCACAATGTTGATTCTTCCAATCCAAGAACATGGTATATCTCTCCAGCTGTTGGTATCATCTTTAATTTCTTTCATCAGTGTCTTATAGTTTTCTGCATACAGGTCTTTTGTCTCCCTAGGTAGGTTTATTCTTAGGTATTTTATTCTTTTTGTTGCAATGGTAAATGGGAGTGTTTCCTTAATTTCTCTTTCTGATCTTTCATTTTTAGTGTATAGGAATGCAAGAGATTTCTGTGCATTCATTTTGTATCCTGCAACTTTACCAAATTCATTGATTAGCTCTAGTAGTTTCTGGTGGCATCTTTAGGATTTTCTGTGTATAGTATCATGTCATCTGCAAACAGTGACAGTGTTCCTTCTTCTTTTCCAATTTGGATTCCTTTTATTTCTTTTTCTTCTCTGATTGCTGTGGCTAGGACTTCCAAAACTATGTTGAATGATAGTGGTGAGATGGACATCCTTGTCTTGTTCCTGATCTTAGAGGAAATGCTTTCAGTTTTTCACCATTGAGAATGATGTTTGCTGTGGGTTTGTCATATATGGCCTTTATTATGTTGAGGTAGGTTTCCTCTGTTCCCACTTTCTGGAGAGTTTTTATCATAAATGGGTGTTGAATTTTGTCAAAAGCTTTTTCTGCATCTATTGAGATGATCATATGGTTTTTATTCTTCAATTTGGTAATATGGTGTATCACATTGATTGATTTGCATATATTGAAGAATCCCTGCATCCCTGGGATAAATCCCACTTGATCATGGTGTATGATCCTTTTAATGTGTTGTTGGATTCTGTTTGCTAGTATTTTGTTGAGGATTTTTGCATCTATATTCATCAGTGATATTCATCTGTAATTTTCTTTTTTTGTAGTATCTTTGTCTGGTTTTGGTATCAGAGTGATGGTGGCCATGTAGAATGAGTTGGGAGTGTTTCTTCCTCTGCAGTTTTTTCAAAGAGTTTAGAAGGATAGGTGTTAGCTCTTCTCTACATGTTTAATAGAATTCACCTGTGAAGCCATCTGGTCCTGGACTTTTTTGTTTGTTGGAAGATTTTTAATCACAGTATCAATTTCATCACTTGTGATTGGTCTGTTCATATTTTCTATTTCTTCCTGGTTCAGTCTTGGAAGGTTATACCTTTCTAAGAATTTGTCCATTACTTCCAGGTTGTCCATTTTATTGGCATAGAGTTGCTTGTAGTAGTCTCTTAGGATGCTTTGTAGGGAAATGGAAACTTTAAAAAAGAATCAAATGGAAATTCTGGAGCTGAAAAGTACAGTAACATAAATGATAAAAATCACTGGATAGGCTTAACTGCAGATTGGAGATAGGGTCTATTAACTTGATTTCAGAGCAACAAAAATTATACATCAGAAAGAAGAGAGAGGAAAGAACAAACAAAAATTAAATGAGAGAAACAATGGAGCAGAAAAAGTATTTAAAGTAATAATGACCTTCTGTTGTAATCCCGGCATTGAGTCTGAAACAAATAAAGGTATGTTTTAAAGGCATTAAACAAAAAAGAAACAGTGGCCCCCAAAATCCCTAAATTCATGAATAATATTAATTTACAGATCAACATATCTCAAGAAAACAAATTCTGATAAATCAAGCACATACACACACTTAAGTGCATCATAGTAACAATGCTAAATAACAAATATAAAATTCTGAAAGCAACTGAAGGACGGTGATACATTATATACAGGGAACAAGGGTAGACAAGAATCCTTACTTTCCCCACTTCTATTCATTGTACTGGAGACCTTGGCCAATGCAACATGCCAAGAATAAAAATATATATAAAAATATACACACACAAATATATACACAACTGACTCTTGAACAATGTGTTGGTTGGCGTGCCAGTCTCTGTGCAGTTGGTAATCCATGTATAAAATTTGACTCCCCCAAAACTTAACTACTAATGACATAAACCGATAACATAAACAATTGGGAAACACATATTTCTTATGTTATATGTATTATATACTGTTTTCTTACAATAAAGTAAGCTAGAGAAAGGAAAATGTTATTAAGAAAATCATTAGGAGGAGAAAATACACTTAAAGTGTAGTACTGTATTTATCGATACCATAAGTTTACATTTACAAGATAAATTGTCTGTCAGTACCTACGTCAATATTGTCTTATATGGTAAAAAACAGTGTAGATGTTATATGTATTACTAACACTAGACATAAAAAATGAAAGATAATGTGAAAAAAATTCTTATTTACTTACAGATATAACAATTCACTCATTGAAAATTTAGCAGCAGCAATATGATTGCTTTATGGTCACCTAGTGTGATTGATACAATCACAGTTGCCTAGCCTATACACTAATGAATGAATCATTATAAAATTTTTATGCCATACAGTATTATGTATTCATAATACAATATTGGAAACATTGTTACATTTTTAAAAGCCAGTTACCTGTAATAATAGCTTCTCCAATTATGAGAGAGGCATATTGTATGGCAATGTAATTCTTTGAAAGCAGATTTATAAAACAGCAAGAAAACTAACACATTATTAATATTATATTAAATATCACTCACCTTATGCCTGTGTAAGGATAGGCTAGCCACTTAAATATAAGTCTTGCAAGAGATATTCTACATGTATGTTTTTGTATATTTATTGAAAAAAATCCGTGTGTAAGTGGAGCTGTACTGCTTAAACCCGTGTTGTTGAAGAGTCCACGTGTGTATATGTATATGTATAAAGTATATGGCACTTCCACAAAATGGAAGTATAAGGAAAGTAAGGAAAAAATAAGAGTTAAAAACTGTCCATATTTACAGATGACGTGATTTTTTTAGAAATTCCTGAGCAATCTACAAATCAACTACTACGACAAATAAATTTACCAAGATCTCAGAATTCAAGGTCAATATATAAAAATCAATTGTGTATCCATCTAGTAGAAGCACACAATTGCAATGTGAAATTTTTTAAATCAAAAAACATAAGCTAATTAGGAATAAGTTAAAGAAAAGTGGTGTAATACTTGTACACTGAAAACTATAAAGTATTGCCAAAAGAATTTATAGAAGATCTAAATAAATGGAGAGATATACCATGCTCATAGGTTAAAAAGTCAATATTGTTAAGTTGTTGTTTCTCCCAAAACTCATCCACAGGTTCAGGGCAATTTTGATCAAAACCACAACAGGGGACTTCCCTGGTGGTTCAGTGGTTAAGAATCCACCTGCCAACGCAGGGGACATGGGTTCCATCCCTGATCCGGGAAGATCCCACATGCTGCGGAGCAGCTCAGCCCGTGCGCCACAACTACTGAGCCTGTGCACTAGAGCACGTGTGCCACAACTGCTGAGCTCATGTGCCATAACTACTGAAGCCCACGTGCCTAGAGCCTGTGCTCCGTAACAAGAGAAGGCCCCGTTTGCCGCAACTAGAGAAAGCCCGTGTGCAGCAACGAAGACCCAATGCAGCCAAAAATAAATAAATAAATAAATTTATAAAAACACACACACACACACAACAGGCCTTTTCTGAGTAGAAATTGAGAAGTTGATTCTAAAATTTATATGGAAAAATGAAAGCCCTAAATTAGTTTAAAACATCTGGAAGAACAAAGTTGGAAGAACCACACTATCTGATTTCAAGACTTCTATAAAGCCAAAATAATCAGCATAGTATGGTAGTATGATAAGAATAGACAAATAGAGATGGAAAAGAATAGTCCAGAAATAGATCCATATATATATATATGTGATCGATTTTTTTCTTTTTTACCAAGGCACCAAGGTAATTCAATAGATAAAGTCTTATCCATCTTATCCACGTATGATGTGGGGAAACTGGATACACAATGAAAAGCTAAACTTTGGCATCTACTTCATCCTGCACAGAGAAATTAATATTAGATGGATCTAATAATAAAAGCTAAAACTGTAAAGCATCTTAGAAGCCAACATAAGTCAATCTCTTCACTACCTTGTTTGGCAAAGATTTTTTTTTTCAGAAAGGATACTAAAAGCTCTAAATGTAAAAGAAAACATTGATACATTGTACTTTATCAAAATGAAAAACTGCTGCTCATCAAAAGATGACAAGCATTAAGAAATGAAAAACTATATTCTCTGTACATAAGAAACTCTACAAAATAATAATAAAAGACAGAAAGACAGTGAAGAAGTTGGAAAATGAGTTGCATACATACTTTATCAAAAAAGGTATACAAATAACAAATAAACACATAGAGAAGTGGTCAACATAATAATAAAAGACAGAAAGACAGTGAAGAAGTTGGAAAATGAGTTGAATACATACTTTATCAAAAAAGGTATACAAATAACAAATAAACACATAGAGAAGTGGTCAACATCCTTGATCATCAAGGAAATGTTAAATAATTCCACAATAAGATATCATTTCACACTAACTAGAATGGCTGAACCTAAAAAGATAGGTGACACCAACTGTTGATGAGAAGATGGAGAAATTGGAAGAGTCATGTATTGCTGATAGAGATACACATTGGAAAAGTTTGGCAGTTTCTTATGAAGTTAAACATACATCTACTTTATGATCCATTAAGTCCAGTTCTAAGTAATTAAACAAGAAAAATAAAATATACATCCACAGAAAACACTTCTACAAGAATGTTCATAACAGCTTGCTTCATTATATCCACAAATAATGCAATTTTCATCAGTAGGAGAATGGATAAACAAATTGTGATATGTTCATACAATAGAACACAACTCAGCAACAAAAAGGAATGAAATATTGATACCTACAACCACATGGTTGATTTTCAAAACCATTAACGAAAGATGCTGGACACAAAAGACTGAATACTATATTAATCCATTAATATGAGGTTCAAAAGGAACTTAGCACTAATTTGTGATGTAGAAATTTGAACAGTGGCTGCTTTTGGAGAGAGGTGGGAATCGATTGCAAAAGGAGATAAGGAAACTTTCTGCGGTGATGGAAATGTTTTGTATTTCAATTGAGAAGGTGGTTACAGAAGTGTATATGGTCTTCCCTAGGTATCCATTGGGGGATTGGTTCCAGGGCCCAACCAAGATACCAAAATCTATGGTGCTCAATTCCCTTATATAAAATGGTGAGCATTTGTATCTGACCTACCCATATCCTTCTATATACTTTAAATCATCTCTAAATTACTTATAGTATGTAATACAATGTAAATGCCATGTAAACAATTGTAAATACAATGTAAATGCTATGTAAATAGTTGCCATCATGCTGCAAATTCAAGTTTGGTTTTTTGCAAATTTCTGCAATTTTTTTTCAAAATTTTGTTTGTATTTTTTACTGAAGTATAGTTGATTTACATTTCAGGTGTACAGCAAAGTGATTCAGTTTTATATATATATATACATATGAAACTGAATCACTATATATTCTTATATTCTTATATGTATATATATAAAAAATGAATCACTATATATATATTCTTTTTCAGATTTTTTTCCATTATAGGTTATTACAAGATATCGAATATAGTTCCCTGTGCTATACAGTAGGTCCTTGTTGGTTATCTATTTTATATATAGTAGTCTGTATCTGTTAATTACAAATTCTAAATTTATCCCTCCCCTTCTATCCCCTTTGGTAACCATAAGTTTGTTTTCTACATCTGTGTGTTTGTTTCTGTTTTGTAAAATAAGTTCACTTGTATCTTTTTTTTAGATTCCACATATAAATGATATTCTATGATATTTGCCTTTTTCTGTCTGACTTATTTCACTTAGTATGATAATCTCTAGGTCCATCCATGTTGCTGCAAATGGCATTATTTCATTCTTTTTTATGGCTGAGGAGTATTCCATTGTCTATATATACCACATCTTCTTTATCCATTCATCTGTCAATGGACACTTAGGTTGCTTCCATGTCTTGGCTATTGTGAATAGTACTGCTGTGAACATTGGGGTGCATGTAAATATCTTTTCAAGTTAGAGTTTTCTCTGGGTATATGCCCAGAAGTGGGATTGCTGCATCATGTGGTAACTCTATTTTTAGTTTTTTAAGGAAACTCCATACTGTTCTTCATAGTAGCTGTACCAATTTACATTCCCACCAGCAGTGTAGGAGGGTTCCCTTTTCTCCACACCCTCTTCAAATATTTTTGATCCCTGCTTGGTTGAATCTGTGCATGCAGAACCCTCTGATACTTCCTTCCTTCCTTCCTTCCTTCCTTCCTTCCTTCCTTCCTTTCTTTCTTTCTTTCTTTTTCTTTCTTTCTTTCTTTCTTTCTTTCTTTCTTTCTTTCTTTCTTTCTTTCTTTCTTTCTTTCTTTTTCTTTCTTCACTTTCATGATACCTTCAACTTATCCAGTTTTAATAAACTTTTTTTTTCATTATTTTGAGATAAACAGGAAGGCTCACTAGAGATTTCTCAAAGGGCAAATTACAGAGCAAGTTTTGGAAAAACAAACTTTAAAAGCAATGCATCATATATTCCTGCCAATGCATCCAGCAAAATAACTTTATAATTCTTATATATTCATGGTTATTTGTATTGTTAGATTTAAGAATAAAAAGACATGTGAAGACACATAATTATACTTATCTTAAAATCAAGTCATTAAATATTTAGTTGCCTGAAAAAAAAAAAAAAAAAAAAGAACCCTCTGATAGGGAGGGCCAACTGCACATTTATCAAAACACAAAAAATTACATTGAAAATCTGTGCAAAGTAAATTTTATCTCAAAAAAAAAAACAACCAAAAAACCCCCTCATCTCGGAACACTAAAGGGCTATCAAAATTCTTTTATTATGCCAGAGAGATTTTTAAAATCAAATATCTCTTCATTTAAAATAAGTGGTGCATTTGCTGGAACTTGTAAATGATTCTCCAGTATATTTAGTTTCTAATAGTGGTAATACTTATTAGTTTAAGGGTCCATTTCTGTAGGATTCTACACATATGAAATTACAGGACTATTAGCAAGAAAGAAGTAGAAGGTCTGTTCTGACGTATAAAGGCTACCCACAGCTACAGAAGGGCTTTTCAAGTCTCTGTACCTGTTTTCAGCTCTTGGGTAACTGTAAAGTCTGGTTTGTACACCCTGAGAATATTTGGCTGTGGAACTTAGTCTCATGATTAGTAAAGGTCTACATAGATAATAGTTATAAACCACACAGAATTCTTTCCGGCCATACCCACTTCATGAAATACGGCTAACCCTTCTTCTGGGCAGTTTCCCATCCTTCTCCACAGGTTTTTGCCTGAAGAAATACACACAGGCTGTGTGCCTCCAATGTCTGTTCTATTAAAAAGAAAAAAAGAAAAAAACGTAAGGGAGCTACTTGGCAGGTAGAAGAAAATATCATGTAGAAAAACAACCTGACTAAAATCCCATTAAGACTTCCTGATTTATTTCAGGGTCTCAGATTGTGTGTTTTTAAAATTATGTATGTATTTATTTTAAATCGAAATTTTACCCATACACACAGCCATGGTTGAGTTTAAATTCACTCTTCCCATAACAACAATTTTTCAGGCAGATGCAACTGACATCTTCACCTTCCAGAGAAATGAAAAAACTGTAACATAGAACAGCCCTGTGTAGAAATGATCACTGCTAAGTGTTGTTTTCATCTTTCTTTTCCTTTTTTATTATTCTAATACTTAACCTGGCAGGACTTTATCATCACATAAGAGTCTACATATAGACTCTTCAAGAGTCCATAAAAACCCATCTTTCTAATGGGTGAAAGGTTTGTGTAATATTCTGGTTTGAAGGGATGGGGGAGGGGGAGGAGAGAGTTTGAAAAGACCACTTTATTCCTAGTAGAATTAAAATGTAAAGATCAAATGTGTATGCATGTGTAATGAAACATTTGTGACTTGAAAAAAAATGTAGTTAAAAATATTTCAAAGGAGCCTTTGTTTTAGCTGCCCCAAGTCTGTATTATGACTTTTAAGCGGTGAATATTGATCTCATTAGCTAATTCTCCATTTCTACGACTTGTAATTAGAGTAATCACATTATATGCAATCCGTAGATAAACATCCCAAGGTTTTTTTTAGCCAATCCTATACATTTCATCCCATAACAAAGCTTTTCACCTAGTTATTCAAAGCAGTAAAAGTAGCATTTTTGCATTTCATAATCTTTCCTCTCCTTCTCTCTTTTTTTCAACAAGAGATAGTAATAGGTGGTGACTGCAGTAGAGTTAAAATTGTAAAATTACCATTAAATTCCTTCATTCATTCAATAAGGTTTTATTGAGTGCCTTACCGTGTGGCTGGCACTGTTCTTGGCAAGGAGATACAGCAGGAAACTAAATAGATAAAAATTCTGCCCTCACGGAGTTTAAACTCTAGTATTGTGATATGAACAAAGATAAGTACGTAGGTGACATCATAGATGGTGATGATTAATAAGGGGGAAAGTTAAGAAGAAACATCTAGATAAGAGGAAATGTACCTAATCCAATTTTGGATAATTGAGAAATTACTGCATTCCCGTCAACTCCCAGCCGTAACAGAGAAGAGGATCTTTTTCCTTAAAGCATCAACTCGGATCCTTCCAACACTGGTCATTTACTCAGTTACCTTTCACCCACCGCCACAGGGAACAGAGGCTTTGCAACATGTCTGTGACCTAATCTGATCATCTTCTCCGAGTTCTATATACAAAAATATTACACATTGTCCATTTGTTTGCCTTCATGAGGTTAGTTCATGAGAGTGTGCTGCTGGTACCAATGGAAACCCAGTAGAAACATGGGAAGTTAGCCTGTCAGTAGATAAGGGCTCAGATTCTAGAGAAAACTGCCTTGGTTCAAATCCCATCTCTCGCCAGCTGTGTGACCACAGCAAGATACTGAACTTCTCTGTGTTTCAGTTCTTCAGTTATAGAGTGAGGATGATAATACTTCATAGCATTATTGTGCTAATGTGTACACAAAGCACTTAGAACAGTGCCTGACACGTTGTTTATTAAATAAAACAATACAGAGAAGACCACTTGGGGTATTTGTTCAGCAGGGTTTCAAATTTAGGTTGGGTTGAATGTTACGGTCAATACCACAACCAAATGCTATTTTGTTAATACCTTGAAGTGATACTGGATTTAGTGAAGTTTTCTTCTAGACTTAAAGAGGTGAGAGATGCTGTATCTCTTAGTTTTGTTGTGGTTTTGAAAAGAAAGCTGAGTCCCTGTATATCAGAAAAGCTTTATTTGTTCTTTACCCTTTACCGTCATTTTCCTTCCACTAAAAGGTAAGCTCCATGAGGGCAAGGATTTTATTTTTGTTCTGTTTCTGTTTTTGCTTTGTTGTTGTCTTGTTTTGTTTATAGATGTTTCCCAAGTGCCTAGAATAGTGTTTGGCATGTGGTAGGCATTTAATACATTAGATAAATATATGAACAAAAGAATGAAAGAATGATGAATGAATGAATGAGTGAATGAAGTACAATGTAAATAGAAGTCTGAGGAGCTGGGTTTAATTCTGGTTTAGTCACTAATCCTGATAGGGCTTTATTACTTATCTAGCTGTAAAATTTACTCATTTTTAGAACTTTTTTGAATGCCAGTCTATACAAGTTAATCTGCTAGACTGTGAGCCCTCAACAGGCTCACAGTTTGGGAGCATACGTATGAAAGGGACGTAAATAAGTAACACAAGGTAGAAAGAACTAGGTATTCTGAAAAGAAAAAAAAAGAAGTGAATGTAATAAAGTGGGAGAGATAACTGGAGGGGTCAGAGAAGATTCTTTACTGGCCTTTTATCTTTTAGGGATGGTTGGGCTGATTCGTGTGATCCTCCCATGAAGTCTTCTTAAATAAATCTTTTGAAAATTAAGATATTTGCCAAGTTCACAAACCCTGTGAAAGCCTGACAGAAAACACATGGGGAGTTCTAGTAAAACAAAATACTCTCATGTGCAAAAGCAAATAAGCAGTGAGAGGACAGTTGTTTTCTAGGGGACTCTGATGAGATTTTGTAAGTCTGATTATTTTTCGGTTGGTTCATATATATTTACACCTCCAGTTGTTTCGTTACTTCTCAGAGTTATTTATGTTATTTAATTTGTAGAAATACACAAGATTGTATGACATATGCAGAGTGAGAATGTGTTTCTCTGACAATGATACTTATATCCATACAGAATAACATTACAAATGCATTAAATCCAGATACCCCTAAAGAAACTGCAGCTATAATTTTCACTTACCAGAAAAGGAGACATCAACTTTCCTTTACTTTTTACTTTTCTTAGATTTAATCTTTATAATATCAAAGAAAAGATTGTCTAGTTTTTTTTAAAAACCACTCTGCTGAAAGTCATTTATGATCTTGACAATGAAGGTCCTGTGAATGAAATTTTTATTTTAACCAGTTGAAAAGTGTTCAGTTTTGTGCAGATAAAGCAATGGAGAAATATCAAAATGAGAAAATTGTAACTTCTTTTTAAAAAAGAGTACCTATCTATCTATCTGGCTGCTCCAGGTCCCAGCTGCAGCACGTGGGACCTTCGTTGCTGCATGCGGGATCTTCATTGAGGCGTGAGGGGTCTTCAGCTGCAGTATGCAGGATCCTTGAGCTGCGGTATGCAAAATCTTTAGTCGCGGCATGTGGAATCTTTAGTTGCAGCATGCGAACTCAGTTGCAGCATGCATCTGGGATCTAGTTCCCCAACCAGGGATCGAACCCGGGCCCCCGCATTGGGAGTGTGGAGTCCCAACCACCGGACCACCAGGGAAGTCCCGTAACTTCTTGATAATTAAAATTCTCTGGTTTGTTTGCTAAGCCATCTTCAGTTGCACAGGAAGTGAATGCAGTGGGAGAGCATGACAATCTGGAATCAGAATAACAACAGCTAACGTTTACTGAGCACGTCTTATATGTCAGACACTCTTCTAAACTTTAAATTTTTAAACTCATTGGATTCTTATAATAACCATGGGAGGCTGATGATTTTATGATCTCAGTCATATAGATTAATTAATCAAATGAGAGGCATTAAGGAAACTGCAATCTTCCAGGGCCACTAAGTGGCAGAGCAGAAATTTAAACCAAGATCGCACTGCCTTTAACTCTTTAATCCCTAAAGACTCTGTATCAAATGTGTTGACCCACCAGGCAAATAGTTATGTAGTAGTTGTAATTATGGCAACTATCTAGCCTCTGTCTACAAAGTTTAGGACATTTTTCTCTATAAGATTATTAGGATTTTTTGGTAATTCTTACACTGAAGTGTTGTGAGAATTCTATGATTGCTTTATGAGAAGACAGCAGTTAAGATCAAGTTCAAGTGCTGAATGGCGGAGTATTTCAACATATTTTCTTGTATGTTTTCATAGTGTTAGCTTTACATTTCATCATTTCTGATCCACGGAAGTTTTAAAGACCTAAGTGACAGGGCTCAATCGCAGACAGGAGGATGGGGGGAAAGAAACATTTAATGAGCATGTAATTGGGCCAGGCTTGTGCCAGGGCCTTTACTGGTATTATCTCAAACAAAACACAAAGTAATTCTGTTATTCATTTATTCACTAATTCATTCACTGGGAATGGTGATGGAAATGAATTTCAAGTTGGAGAAGTACAGATGAAAGTGGGGTAGGGTTAGAGACTGGGATGGGGCTGAGGTTGGGTCCAAGAATACAGAAAAGGATAGGATGGAGATGGTTTTGTGTTGGGAATGGGAAGAGGTTGGAGACAGCATATCACCATCTGGCATATTATATGTATTACTTATTTGTTTATTGTCTCTTTCCCCCTACTAAAATATGAGCTCCATGAGGGCTCAGATTATTTTTGTGTTTTCTCTACTGTTGCGTTTATGTGGTCTAAAACAAGGCCTAAGCTATAGCAGGCGTAAATACTGAATGAATGAATGAGTGAGTGAGTGAATGAATGAATGAACAATTTTATAAATATTCATCTTGCTGTGCCAATACTGGAGTGTCCATGATAAAAGAAACTGCCTTGGCTCTTAATAAACTTACAGTTGAGAGATGAACACATAAACGGGATATTACCATTGATGTGAAAGGTATTACTGTGACAGGAGGAATTCAGGAGACACCTCTGTGATCCCGTGAACCTAATCCAGCCCTAGGGAGGCAGAATGGCCTTCCTAGAAGAGACAAGAGCATCTAAGCTGAGACCTAAGGCAACATAGCAGTAGCCAGAAAAGCTAGAGGGAATGATATTTCAGTCAAAGGAAACAATAAGAAAAAGGCTGACAAGTAAGAAGAAGCAAGGCAGGTTCAGGGAACTCTTAAGATTCTCTTAATGTCCTTGTTTTAGTTTTGAGAAGATTGAAGGTCAGAAAATAAAATAATTAGCCCTAGGTCACAATGAATCAAGATTCCAACTCAGTTCTGTCTACATTCAAATGCCATAGCTTTTCCAGTCTGCTGTATCCATATGACCTCACAGACCTGAATCTCTTAGTGTATCAAACGCCCTCTTCCTGTTCATGTAGCTATAGCTTTCCAAATGGAAAACATTAGTCTCATTTCTTACCATTTAACATATTCCTTAGAGAACCACAAAGCTAACTTTTCTGTTTTTTCCCATGCGATGCAGAGTGGGACCAAGCTAAACATATAGGGAGTTGTGTTCACTTACTTAGGACACCAGAGATTCATTTTGTGGACTGAAATGTACATTTAATCAATGTAGCTTAAAGGGTTGGAAGAATTCATGCACCATCCAAAAAGGTTGATTTTCTCCTGGGAAATAGCTTGCACACAGGGAGTATCATCCTTGTTCCAGGAGATAATTGCTCAACAATTGTTGGGCCAAATTCTGCAATAAGCAGAGACTAACTGATGGAAGATTGGCTTGTGTCCAGCCAGTACCATGTGCATTATGCAGCCTCATTCCACATCACCTGTTGGCTAGCTTTGCCTTCTTCTGGAGACTTCATTTGTCCTTACCCACAGAACCACACATTTCTGAGTTGGAAATGTTTCTGTCCTTTTATTTTACATTTCTGCTATAACCATCACCACCCATGTGCTCTAGACCTTTCTGTTTCCCCGTCATTTCTGTGTACTCAGCAGGTATCTTACAAAGGTAGGAACATAGTGAGATTCAAGTCTGTAAAAGGCAGTCCTATTGCGATCTGTTCTTGAAACCATGGGGGCTGTAATAGTGTCCACTGCTGAGAGAAATTGCCCCCGACTGAATGCTACGAACAGGGCAGTTCTAAATACCTGGAGTCAGCTAGGGATTCAAGAGTTCTTCTATCATGGCAGTGTTAACAAGACTATTCAATACTCTTCTGGGCCATTTTCTTCCATCTAGCAACAAGGTACTAGGATTTGGAAAATCTGAGTCTCAGCTTTAGCTCTGCCGTGTAGAATTCCATAGTCTTCAGGAGCCTCAGTTTCCTAATCTATGAAATGGGGACAGTATTACTGGACTTGCCTACTTCCTAGTGTTGTCAGAAGGAACAAATGAGATAGTGTGTGTGAACATAACCTGTAAACCATAAAACATTCCATAAATGTAAGCCGTTAACATTATTATTATTATCCATGGGTTGCGATACAATTGGGTGTTTTTATTCAGCTCTTTGACTATGACCAGCCATCATTTCAAGCAAGAGGACTTGGCTCAATGATGTATCAATAGAAACGTATTGCTGAGTGTCGGTGGCACCTCCGAATCACTTGGACCACCTGAGCTCACAAAGTGAGGAAAGGCAGCAACACAGATTTCAGGGGTTTCACACAAGGGGTCCTATTAACGCCACTTCTTGTCTACTCTCTGGGAGAAGACAGTCAAGAAATTCTATAATTCTGTTTGATGATATCAAATATTATTGAAAGACTAATTTTAGGACTGGGCTCTTGGCAAACATGAGGTACGTGGTCTAGAAGGTATCATATCATGGCTGGAAATATGGGCTCTGATGTCTGCCTGATATTCTAACACAGTGTTTTAGTTGGGTTTGTACTTGCTTATGCTACAGGAACGAATTAATCTTGAAATACCCATGGGTTAACATACTGTAAGTGTATTGATCTTTTATGTAAAATCTGATGCAGGTCAAGAATGGTTCCCTTCCATCTCCAGTGTCTCAGGAATTCAGACTCCTTCCAGCTTGAGACATTGCTATCTCAACATGCAGCTTCCAAATTTGCCAAGAAAAGGGGAAAAGCTGGTATAAAATTGACACACCAGCTCTTGAATGCCTTGGCCTCTACGTGTCACCCACCACTTCCATCCATGTTTCATTGGCTAGAAAAGTCTAATGGTTTTGCCTAACTACCAGAGTCTGGGTAGCATAGTCCTCCTGTGTTGCCAAGAAGTAGGGGAGAACCAATATGGAGAAGCTTTAGGGGTCTCTACTGTACCCAGCCTTATCCCCTTCTTAGCCAAGTGAGTTTTGGCAAGTTAGGTTTCCTTATGTATAAAATAGAACTAATGATAGTTTCTGCCTCATGTGGCTATTGCACTGATAGATCAAATGAGATAATGAATCTAAAACACTTAGCATAATACCTGGCACAGACTAACTACATAATAAATGTTAGGTATTATTATTGTTGTTATTGATGAACTGATTGACCTAAGAGTTAATTGTATTAGGAGCTGACTTCTGAATTACTTGGTGGAGAGCCTTCATCACAAGAGTCAGTTTATTTCCAGGAGGCTTTGAGTTTTTTCCCAACAACGATGAAAACATTATGAGTTTCGTAATTTCTAAATGAAACTCTTCTCTTGCTATGAAACCGATATTTTCTTGATTTAGGTCAGTTTTATCCAAAGGCCAAATGAAAATGCATTTGTGTGATAAGATGTCAGCTCTTTGAAGGGTTTGTCATTTTCTGCATCCATTGAACAAGGCCGTGGTGTGATTTTTTTTTTTTTTCGGGTGGCTGTTTTGTTTTTATTTAAACCCATCTGGAGCTTTCTTCCTCTAGTAAGTCAACTGCCAGAAAAATTAGAGCAGGTATAATCAGCAGGCAGGAAAATTCTTATGCGTCCTGGCCACTGGTTCACTCCTCAGTGAAAAGGGAGGGAAAATGAACATATACTGACTACCTGCTCTGCACTGAGCACTTGACGTGTCATTTCAATTAATCATCACAGCACATTTGTGAGGTAGGTACCATCCTTCAGTTTACAGATCAGAAAACTGGATCTCAAGAGGGTCCAGTCACTGGCTCAAGGTCTCAAAGCTAGTAAATGGCAGGGCTTGGATTTGAGCCATGGTTTGAGGGAGGGGGAAGAATAATAGAAAGAATGTACACTTTGCAGTGAGGAAGAGCTGAGTTTGAACCCTGGCTTTGCACTTACCAACACTGTATCTAGATTAAGTTACTTAATCAAGTCTATCCATCTGTATATAATGAAGAGAATAATACTACCAACAGTAACACCAACACATAGAGGGCTTCTTGGCAAGGATTTTTACACAGGGCTTACTATTCCAAGTTCTTTTAATGTGCTTCATGTATATTAACCCACTTAGTCTACACAACTGTCTCACTGAGATGGGCAACATTATTATCCCTATTTTACAGAAGACAAAACTGAGACATTCAAGGATTAAGCAACTTGCCCAAGGTCACATGGTTAGTAAGCAGCAGAGTGTGAATTCAAACCCAAGCATCCTGGCTCCCCTCAGTGGGGGTTCTTAGCTCCTAGCTGTCCTCCACTCAAGGTGATAACGTTGTGCAGTGCAAATAACAAATGAACAAATGAAGTGCAGTGCCCACCCACGGGAGGGCCTCAGCAAATACACATCATTATCACCATCACCTTTCCACTCTACAATCCTGAGATGATATTTCCAGCAGATGATATTTCCTCTGAAAAGGGGAGATCTGGTCTGGGGACCACTGACCAGTGGCCCAATGATGAATGACTCTTCACTCCCTTTATCCATCAGAAGGCCCCTCTCCTGCCCTTTATAGTGTCTTGGATGCTGTCCTCCATGGACCAGACATTTACAGTCGCTCTCACCATAGGGAAATCATGTTTTGGATGTCACTGTCTGGCCTCCATTATCCGTATCAGGCAGGTTGTCTGCCCCATGGAAAGGCTGTGGGTGATGAAATGCAAGGAGATTAAGGAAGCAAAACATGGCATTTGAGACCATCCACCAAATGGCAAGTTAGCTGGAGAGTATAATTGCTTGGAGATTTTATCATATATTTGGTTTTTGCTAATGGAGAGCCTTAAATAACTACAGTCCTCTTAAATTGATTCGCCATTACTCGTGTTGTTAGCCTGGTAGGTAAGAATGGTTCCTCATTTCCTTTCAGTCCATTTCATCACAGAAATCTATGAGACGAGGAGAAATTCTGTTTTCAGATGAGCAGTTGAATGGACAGGAGCAATAAGAGAAAATGTGACGGCCTGAAATCTTTAGGTTAGATATGGCGTCTGATGAATTTGGAGGAAACGCTGAAAGAGGGAACTACTTGCTAGCTGAACAAAAAGCTAATAAGCTATACTGACTATGGAGATCAGTCATAGTAAGTTACTACGAAAATATTTTCCAAACCTCCAGGCAAAAGCACAGACTCAGTGAAGACAAATAACTCTCAGAGTCGTTTTGTTAGGTGAATCCATAAGGGAGCTACAACTTATGAACAACTCTAATGGCCCCATTTTATCTTCTTCCTTTCTAACACTGAATAAAAAAAGTAAAAGTTGGGGTTAAGTGAGAGCGTGGCCTTTCTTGGTACTTTTGTATTCCTAGATCTTTTGACATTTTTACCCCACATTTAAGACCTAAAAAATATACAGTACACACACACACACACACACACACACACACACACATTAGTCTTAGCATTATTGTATATCCTATGAATGGCTGTGTGTCCTTGGTAACTTAGGAGGAACATTACAGTAGTTCAATATACATCATTGCAGACATATTATGTTCAAGGCAGTAGGCTAATTACCTCACTGCATTAAGATAAGATGTCTTTAGCAGTCACCTTTATGCACCTTCTAATCGGTTACCAAATCCTGTGGACTCTACTGGGAGGACCTTCCCCACCCCACCTCCTCCCTGCCTTCCCTTTACCCTCAGGTCCTGCTTCTCACCCACCTCCCCATGCCTCTTCCCTTCCTTTGAACAGGCGTCTGTCCTTTAAAATGTAAATCTCATCATGCCCCTCCCCCACTGAGAACTATTCGGTGGTACCCAGCTGCCCTCAGCATCACGACCCTATTCACCTTGACCTTACAGGATCTGGCGTGTGCTGCCCTCACGTACCTGGCCAGCATCCGCGTGTTCCTAGTCCAGCTGCACTGTTCTCCAGTCTCACTTGCTCTTGGTCATTTCCTCAAATGAGCCCTGTCCTCTCCTGCCACATCTGCTGCTTCTGCCTGCGCAGATTTCCACCCTCACTTCACCTAGCTAGCTCCTATACGCCTTTCAGGCACTCTGTACTGTACTCTGTGTACTCTGTACTGTGACAATGTCGCCATCATCACAGTTTATTTGCATACTTAATTGTATAATTAAGTTGCAAGTCCCACAAAAACAAACTCCCAGACCTTCGTGAGGAGGTGATTGATTGCTGTATCTGCAGCGTCTAGCACACCTCCCCACGCATAGAGATGCTAAATGTTTGTTGAACGAATAAATGAAATAACTTACTATTCTTGGAGAGCAAAAGAATATTTGCAGCTAACCTAACAGAAAGCAGAAAGAAAGCCACCTTGTGGAGTACAGATAAGACAGCCATTCATTCCCTGGGGTGGGACTGAGAAACTCTCCACAGATGAACAGGGACTTGTAAGGATGAGCAGAATTCAGATATGCCAAATAGAGGGAAAGTTCCTCCCATTCAGAGAAAAGCACGTGGCCAAAGGCAGGCAAGCACATGGTAGTTTGAGGAATGACAAGTCTAGTAGAGCTCAGATGTAAGGGGCTATATAGTGGCAGGTTGCTGGAAGGGAAGGTGGCATGGGAGATGGATGCCACACCAGAAAGTTGGGGCAAGTCTATAAATAAGAGGCAGCCTTTACTGTCCTTGTGAGGGAGAATAGCATGACCCCAGATGATTTTAGCAACACTTCCTAGGTGAAAAAAAAAAAAGAAAGCCTGAACTTGGCTAACGGTGAGAATAAAGCAGGGAACAGATGCAAGAGAGAGTGCAAAAACTGAGATTTCTTTTCACATTGAAATCAAATGCAAGTTTTGCATAAGAATTTCTTGAGAACAACAGTGACTTTTCCCCTGTGAATGATTCATTTATTTGAAACAACTCTTTCTAACTTTTCTAGGAAATGAAAGAGAGAGATGGAGAAAGATTGGTTGATTGTTTCGGTTGCAAGAAGAGGTGAACTTAACCCCACTAGTTTAGGCAAAACGGAGAATGTATTGGCAGCCTGTCGTGCTGTAGAAAGGCTAACTTGCTGCTGGAGACTCTTTTTACTTCTTGTCATTTTTCATCTTTGTTTTACTTTGGGTATCAGTTTTACTCTCTCAGCTACTTTCTGAGCTTTTTCATGCAAAAGTTGTTACCATGCTTGCTTTCTTTCTTTCTTTCTTTCTTTTTTTTTTGGGGGGCCGCACAGCTTATGGGATTTTATAGTTCCCTGACCAGGGATCGAACCAGGGCCCTCGGCAGTGAAAGCGCAGAGTCCCAACCACTGGACCGCCAGGGAATTCCCCACCATACTTTCTTTAGATGTTATTCGAAAATTCCTAGAGAAGTGCTCTCAGTGACCTAGTTGGGGGCTGTACATGCACTCCTGGGGCCTAGAAGAGGTGTGCTATGACAGCCCCTCTCTAGAACCATAAGCTTGACGTTGTCTGGTGGAATGGATCTCTAAACGAAGAGGAGTTCCATTAAGGAAAGAAGGAAAAGGTCTGGTGAGACAGAACAGTAGATGTCTCCTACACACACTGTGGCATACAGCATCTGAAGTGCTGGATATTGTCACATATCGGGGTGCCAGAAATCAGCACAGCTATTCACATGTCTCTTCCTGGCATTCATTCACATGTCTTAAAATAATTGACAATACCTTCTCCAGCATGCCCTGCTTGCAATTTGAAGAAAATAGAAAAGCTTTTTTAATTTTACCCTCTTATGGATCTTGGGCTTGGTTAACGGAAAGGTTATGCTCTTCTTTTAATGAAGTTGGAGAGCCCTCTTTTCATTCCAGAGATAAAAGAATATTTGTGAAGAAAAGGAAATAACTGAACACAATATTTCTGCTGCTTCTGATTCTACTTTGTTTCATAGTTGAATAATGTGCTAGAGGGCCAAGGGGAAATAAATAAATGGAACCAATATTTCACTTAAGAAATTTAAACAAAGCAAAACAAATACCCATTAAAGCTCCCGGAATCTAACCCCGTTTGACCCATCCTAATGGGTTCATTAAGGCTTTATTCCCCTATATATGTTCAAAATAATTCATTTTACAAAGAACAGATGAATATGGGCTAATTGCTCAATAGCTCATCTTATATTTCATGTAGTCACTCTTACATTATTTATTTTATAATAGCAAAATAAGATTTGACAGATGTGGATTTGAACAACTATATCTGAGGGCAGATAATTTAAAGCACGTTATACTTAAAAGAGATATCTTGATATTCCTAAGAAGCCAAAACCACTAAAATATGAGATTACAATGCATTAAGAATGTTCAAATTATATTTTTTATGGTTTATAAATTGCAAGATTTTTTTCACAAAGCCTCCAGGGGATTTTAGAATTTGCATTGGAAGCCATTCTGTGGAATTCATAAAACACTTTAAAGATAGGAGTGTTCGTGGGTCACTAAGGGCTTCTGTAGGGCCCCATAAAAGTGCAGTTTCCATAAAATATCATATTAATACATTTAAATTTATTTATCTTTGTGCCTTTCCTCCAGCAGTAACCTAACAATCATCCTATCTTTTACTTTTTATGTTATACTTCCTTATGCTTATATTCAGATACAAATCTCTACATTCATTATATTTCATATGGCCTTTTCCGGACCATGTTATCCAAAGATAATATTTGAAATGGCACTGAGAAACATTTTTGTGAAGCTATCAGCCAGCAGTGCTGTGGGTCGGGAGCAGGTTGAAATGAAGACTTTTAAACATTTCCTAATAAGAATATTATACAGCAACAAATTTCATGACAGTTTCTATAATTAAAAAAAAAAAAATTCAGCAAGCATTGCATTCAAAGTTGTTCCCTATTCCCTCTGTGTGTACCATAGGTTGGCTGGTAAAAGGGCACTTTCTCATGTGTTCTCACACCTAGAAACTATCTTAAAAATAATCCCTGTGCTTTTTTTTTTTTAATGTGGCAAATTGAATGAAACAGATCTAATGAAGTCTAGGAAAATTATTCTTTTGAGAAGCAGCTGAGCTAAGATGGTGTATGAGTTTGCTAAGGCTACTATAACAAAGCATCACTGACTTCCTGGCTTATACAGCAGAAATTTATTGACTGGCAGTTCTGCGGGAAGAAGTGCAAAATTAGGGTGTCGACAGGGTTGGATCTTTCTGACGGCTGTGACTGAAAGATCTGTTTCAGGCCTCTCTCCTTGGCTTGCAGATGGCTTTTTTCCTGTGTCTCTTCACATTGTCCTTCCTCTATGACACTGTATTTCCTGACATTGTATTTCCTCTATGAGTATCTGTCTCTGTGTCCAAATTTCCCCTTGTTGTAATAACGTCTGTCATATTGAATTAAGGTCCACCCTAATGGCCTCATTTTAACTTGATTACCTCTGTAAAGACCTTTTCTCCAAATACAATCATATTCTAAGATCCTGGAGGTTTAGGACTTAAACAAATGAATTCGGGGGGCACTCAGGTTAACTTGTAACAGGTCGGTTGGCCTGGCTGTCTGACCACGTTGGCCTGCACTGGCCAAGGAACTTCTTAGGTGTTATTCTCGTGGAGAGTGGTTGAGAGAGTAGGTCCTGGAGTTGGAGGGCCTGGATTAGAATATTGCTTCTGACACTTGTTATCTGTCTGACGAGGGACTAATACTTAACCTCTCAAGATCTCAGTTTCCACATCTGTAAAATAGGGGTAAAAAAGAACCTGCCTCATTGGTTGTTCTGAGGCTTAAATGACATATTCTACAAAAGTGCTTAGTAACTGGAATAAACTCAAATATGGTACCTCCTCGTATTATTTTTATCATCATTACATTTTCTGTCTGAAGTTATGGTTGCCCTCCGGTATTGGAATGTTTCAATAATAACACCTTTTATAATTATGTTAACAAAAAAAGGAGGTCCCTTGGTCTACTTGAATATTTGTAGTTTGGATGTGCATCAAGGAACTTGAATGAAGCTACTGTGTACCATGCCTGCAATCTGATTATATTTAGAAAACTAGTGGCAGACTGAATGGTCCCCTCCTTCCATTCCAGCGAGTACATATAAAAGTTCTGATTCCATCTGTGACTTAAAAAAATTATCTTGCACACATAGGACTGGACTGAAAGTGAACTGGACTAGAATTTCTAGTCAAGATTCTGCTACGATCTCTCTGTATTTGTTTCCTCTTCCGTACAAAAGAGGATCCCTGACCTGAGGGTAAGGTTTTGTCATTCAAACCTGAGCAGGAAGGGCTTCTCTTCAAACACGGCCACTAGTTGCCTATCATCAGACAGAGCACATGAGGAGGGGGGTGCCCAGGCTCAGATCTTGCTTCATTTGTGTTGGGTATTTTACAGACAAAATCTTAATAAAATATTAAAAAATTGAAAATCTAGAAAGGAAAAAAAAAGGGAAAAGATTTTCAGGTCCCAGGTAATGATCTTCTTAATTCAAGTATTGGGTTGAACTGCAGTGAAATGGACAATATTTGACCTTTTTTGACCCACAAAAGTAGCAGTTTCATATGGAATAGATGAATTCTCAGAGAAAGGAAGTGTTTCACCATGAACGAAGCTGATAGGTATATGCTTAACAGGGAAGGCTCTCCAAGAGGTACGTGTTGTTTCTTTTCATTTCTTTATTCATGAAGTCTGGCTTTATGGAATTTCACTTCTGGAAAGCACCCAGAACGACCATCTTTTTTGTTGTGATTTTTAATAGTTTTATTGAGATATAATTCATATACCATACAATTCACTCATTTGAAGTGTACAATTCAGCACAACGTACTAAAAAGTATATTCACAGAATTGTGCAATCATCACAATTGATTTTTGGCCCCCTGAAAAGAAATTCTGTAGCTCTTAACAGTTAATCCTCATTACTAACCAATTTCCTAGTCCTACACAACCACTAATCTACTTCCCATTCTATGGATTCACCTATCCTGGGCATTTTATATAAATGGAATCATACAGTGTGTGGTCTTTTATGACTGACTTCTTTCACTTAGTATAATGTTTTCAAAATTCATCCATCTTGTAGCATGTGTCAGTTCATTCTTTTTTTATTGCCAAATAATATTCCATTGCATGGATATACCACATTTTATTTATCTATTTACCAGTTGATGAAGATTTGGATTGTTTCCACTTTTTGGCTATTATGAATAATGACATTACAAATATCTGTGTACAGGCTTTTCTGTGGGTATATCCTTTCATTTCTCTTGGGTGCATACCTTAGAGTGGAATTTGGGGGTCACAAACTACGTTTAACGTTTTGAGGAACTGCCAAACTGTATCCTAAAGTGGCACCATTTTACATTCCCATCACAATGCATAAGTGTTCTAATTTCTTCACATCTTTGCCAACACTTAATGTCTAATCTTTATTATAGCCATCCTACTGTGTGTGAAGTGATACCTCATTGTGATTTTGATTTACATTTCCATACTGCAGGTTAAGCATCTTTTCATGTGCTTATAGGCTAATTTGAGATCTTCTTCTTTGAGATCTTCTTCATGTGCTTATAGGCTAATTTGAGATCTCGATGTCTAATGAGAACCTTTGCTCATTTTTCAATTGGATTATTTATCTTTTTATTATTGAGTTGTAAGGATTATACATATTTTTTTTTTCTGGATACAAGTCTCTTATCAAATATATGATTTTCAAATATTTACTCCTATTTTTGTAGGTTGTCTTTTCACATCCTTAATGGAATCATTTGCAGCACAAAAGTCTTTAATTTTGTTGAACTCCAAATTATCTGTTTTATTTCTTTTGTCATTTTTCCTTTTGGTGTTGTATCAAAGAAGGTTTTATCCATGGTGACAAAGATTTACTGCTGTGTTTTCTTCTTAGAGTTTTATAGTTTTAGCTGTTATATTTAGGTCTATGATCGATTTTAAGTTAAATTTTACTTGCGGTATAAGAAAGGGGTCCAACTTCATTCTTTTGCATGTGAATATCCAGTTAATCCAATACCATTTGTTGAAAAAACTATTCTTTCCCTCATTGAATTGTCTTGCCAGCATCACCTTCTGAATATTCTAGAATCAAATGTTGATCGATGGTCCATGAATTTTTATGGTTATTTTGTTAAACAAGAATTTCCTTTCTTGTGAGAGAATTTACATAAAATTTACATTACACTTCATGAGAAAATTACCATGTAGCGTTTTGTTACACTCCAGTTTTCATACACATTTGTCAGTATTAAGATTCGGCTTGAATTGAAAAGCCTCAGTTTGAAAGGCTATATACATGTCTTTGATTTTTCTCTATCATTGTAAAATTGTGATACCACTTTGTCAGCTGATGCTGATGAGTTCAAAGTTTTTTATGTCCTTGTTATTTAGGTGCAACGAGAATTAAGTATAGGAGAAAAAACAGCTCTAGAGAAAGAAAAGGGAATTACTAAAGAATGTTATCCTGATCATCATAATCATAGTTACCATTCATTGAGCACTTACTCTGCACTACGCATATCGTCTGATTTAATCCTTGAAGCAGCTTATTTTACAGATTAGGATCTAAGACTAGACAGATTAAGTGATGTCTCCAAAGTCATGCTATTTATAAATGGTAGAGCTGGGATTCAAAGCCAGGTCTGCATGAATTTAAAGTTCAAAGACAGCTTACTGCCCATTTCTGAAATGGTTTTCAGCCTCACAGAGGCTCATGCTGAAATCCCATAAAATGGCATCCTATATTAGGGCAACAAATTCATGTATTTGTCCAGATAAAAGACAGTTATTTTGCCCAGGTTGAGAAATACCAGTTAGCAAATTCATAACCTACTAAATATACTTCAAACAAGCACACCACTCCCTCCTGCAAAAGTTCTTCTTCCTCACAGGTAATGCTGAGAAACTGGCTCTTGTTGTGAGTCTGTTTGCTTCTGTCAAGTCTTAGATTTCACACCAATCTTCATCAGCAGGTTTTTTCCCCATGGGATCAACTTCTCATCAAGACAGAAAGTATGACTCAAAAACAACAACAACTCTTATTTCAGCTCAGGAAGGAAATGCAACCACGTTCCGAATGGGCTTGCATGTTCAACACTCTGGAACAATCCTAGAATCAGATGTTAACAAAGTAACCTCCAAATACATAACCAAGTTTGCCAAAGTTGAAAGTGAAAAAGAATGTGACTGATAGGGAAGGCAACTGAGGTTAATTCACTGACCGAAAGAAAGGAACATTCGCATCGACTGTGTATACCCCAGATTGAAAAACACAGCTTAAAAGGCTTAGCCCCTAGCTTTCTGGGGCTCATTATTAATAAGCTGCATAATGAAGGTTTTATACTGGGCAGAGGAGTAAAAGCCTGTGCTGTGAAGGACTGGGTTTGAAGTCTATGTCCAACAATTCCTAAGATGCTAACCTTGGAGAAATTACAGAGCCTCAAATTACAGTTTCCTTGTCCATAAAATGAGGATGCTATGAACTGTTAAATACGTAGCCTGATATAGAGATCAGGGACCTGGGCTTTGTACTTATTTATGCCAGGATCTAAATCCTAGTTCCTCTTCTTATCAACTGTGTGATGTTGGTTAAATAACTAACCTCTCTGAACCTCAGGTTCTTCTTTTACAGATGGTGTTATTAATACAGAGGGCTTGTGGAGATTAAGTAAGATAACATGGATAAAGCACATAAAATTGAACTTGGCTCATATTACATGCTAAAAAATACACGTACCATCTGTTGTTTATTATCTGTTGTTTATTATCATCACTACTACTACTGTTTGTGCTACGTGAAACACCTAGTACAACGCCTACTGTGAAGAGGAACTCAGTATATATTACTTCTCTCTCCCCACTTTATAATTTGAAACAATATTCATAAGCTTAATGATTATCCTTCCCTCCTATGGATGGGTATTTCCTCCTTGGCCATCATGTAAACGCGGAAAACTTCTGGCTCCTTTTCGTGAGTTCTGGGTGTAGCTGTGTTCTTTCTTTCTCCTTAGCAGTTAACTTGAGAGATTTCGTTTAATTACTCAAAGCACATTGCAGAAAGCATGACTTTCCTGGGTCAGTGGTGCACACAGCTGATACACACAGAAGTAGAGGAGCTGGGGTGATGGCTTGCTAGTGCCCCTTCTCCTTACATGGAAAATACGCATTTTCAATTAAGAATCTCTGTGGAAGCCACTGGCTCCAGACGCAGAGACTATTTTTATCAGGAGAAGCTGGTCCCTGAAACTTTCTTTGCCAGCTGATTTTACGGCACCCTCACTCCTCTTGTCTGGCTCCCTGCATTCCTTTAGACTGGAAGTGAGATCGGGTTTCAGGGAAATGCTTGGCAGGCAAGCAGGTCACATTTTATAAAAAGCAAGTAGCTGAAATTAAGATTTCAACCTGCTGTCCCCACAGCAGCGTCTTCCAGCTGTTCGTTTCTACTCTGAAACAAAATTAGAAATACCAAAAGTTCCTTTGAAAATAAAAGGTAAAAAACGAAGCACTTCATTGGTTCTGATGAAAATGCACAGGCCAGTGCTTCCCTAACTTCCTTGTATGAGTCACGTCACGAGGAACTTACAAAGAGGGACTCACATCACTTACCAGGGTAGAAGTGACTCCCCATGGAAGATGCTGCCGGTGGGAGGAAATGTGAGGGTCAACTATTCCGAGCTGACTTTGAGACCCCAGCGGTTATACTCAGAGCCTCACAGGTACAAGGGTCCCACCCTACCACCCAACAGCACACCTCCGTATTGGGTTGAGTTCCTGGAGATTTCTGATCCTCTTGCTTCCCTTCACTTCTGAAAATGTCACAATGGATCCTTGTAATAGGGGTTATTCATCTGGAAATAGAGATGTTTCCACGTGGCTGTTACCATTCCATGCCCAATTCCCTTTTTGACCCACTGCACCTATTTTCCAGACAGCTTATCTGGGCTAGCCACGCAGACAGTGAGGCACCCACCTGTCTGTGTACGGACTGCACCTAGTAGCAGTTTGTGCCTCTCTCTCTCTCTCTCTTTTTTTTTAATGTATCTTTTCTAAGTCTTTATTGAATTTGTTACAATATTGCTTCTGTTTTATGTTTTGGTTTTTTGGTGACGAGGCATGGTGGGATCTTAACTCCCCGACCAGGGATCAAACCCGCACCCCCTGCATTGGAAGGCGAGTCTTAACCACTGGACCGCCAGGGAACTCCCTGTGCCTCTCTTTTCATTCATCCTCCACAGATCCAGAATGAACTCAGAGACTCCCGGTTCAGTGTCAGAACTCACCAGATCAGCCAATCACATCCACTCATTTTTAGATGAAGGATTGAATTGAGTCTTAGGGAGATAAAGCAATTAATCTACAACCACCCAAGCAGTTTGTGGCAAAACTGGAGCTAGAAATCAAGACCTTTCTTCATCATTCCAGACTGCCCCGTTTCCTGTTACCAAGCAGTGGGGTAACAGGAGTTACCCCACTGAGTAACTGAGTAACAGCTTAACTGGATGTATTCTTCCTCTACAAGGTTAGAAATGGTCTGGTCTCAAAGGAACTGCGACTGTTACATTATTGATAACGACTTAGGCAATATTAAAATACGATAATTTGTGCCCAAAGGCACAACTGCTATTTCTAGGCAAATGACACATACATCTCTGCCAAAACTCTCCCTCTTGACTCAGGCTCACATAATATTTTGTACACAAGAAAATTATTCCTTAATACTCCATCAGCACAGATTTAATGAGTACCTCCAAGAAAATTATTCCTTAATACTCCATCAGCACAGATTTAATGAGTATCTCCAATTTAATGAGTACCTCTTCTAGGTGCTCTAGAGATTAGAGGAAAAGACAAAATTGTCAATACAGATTTAGAAGGAGTTGCCTGTGGAGGAAAGTTAGAAGGAAAATGTCCAAAGACTTTGGTTCCCAAAGACATGCTGCATCTGGAAATGTCAATGGCTGCTCGTGGGCAAGTAGGGATCAGAGATTTTATATAAAGTCCCACTGAGGACAATGTTATATCACACCGACCAGGTCAAGGGAAAACTCTTGATGTTTCAAGATGAAATATACTTTGCTTAAATCAAGACTCTGTGTGTGGGTTTAATTTGTTCTAAAGGGGTACAGGAGCAAAGTCAGTTGCAGCCAGAGAGCTAATAAAACCCCGTGAGACACCACTCTCTTTCTCAGCAGAATAATAGCTAAAAGTTAAAGATGATTATGACTTTTAGTCTTCAAGCCTTTCTGCTGACACAGGTCTCTTTCATTATATACAGAACGAGGGGTACCCTTGAAAAAATGTTGCCTCTAGAATTAGGTCCTTCTTGGTTCCATAAGGATGATTTGCAACCCAAGGTTTGAAAAGAATTTTGATTTAGTTGAGAGAAGAAAAGCATGTTTTGAAATGGTTTCAAACTTTGTCAAACTTCTTTTCTTTAACCAGTTCTGTACCATCTTTCAGCCCTAGTTTTCAGAATGTTATAAATGTATATAACTCTGAAGTTTATAAAACACTTTCATTTCCCTGCTTAGAGAGGAGGGAAGGGCAAGCATTTCCCCCCCCCCGCTAGTAATCAGTACTATTTATTGAGCATTTACTATGTGTCAGGCACGGGTTTTTGTTTTGTTATTTTTAACATCTTTATTGGAGTATAATTGCTTTACAATTAGTTTCTGCTGTATAACAAAGTGAATCAGCTGTATGTATACATATATCCTCAATCCCCTCCTTCTTGCGTCTCCCTCCCACCCCTCTAGGTGGTCACAGCACGGAGATGGTCTCCCTGTGCTATGCAGCTGCTTCCCACTAGCTATCTATTTTACATTTGGTAGTGTATATATGTCAATGCCACTCTCTCACTTCATCCCAGCTTACCCTTCCCACTCCCCATGTCCTCAAGTCCATTCTCTACGTCTGCGTCTTTATTCCTGTCCTGCCCCAGGTTCTTCAGAACCGTTATTTTTTTTAGATTCGTATTTGTTTTTCTCTTTCTGATTTACTTCACTCTGTATGACAGACTCTAGGTCCATCCACCTCACTACAAATAACTCAATTTCGTTTCTTTTTATGGCTGAGTAATATTCCAAGGTATATATGTGCCACATCTTCTTTATCCATTCATCTGTTGATGGACACTTAAGTTGCTTCCATGTCCTGGCTGTTGTAAATACTGCTGCAATGAACATTGTGGTACATGACTCTTTTTGAATTATGGTTTTCTAATACCATAATATTCTAATAATATGGTTTTCTATACCATAGAAAACCAGGGCATATGCCCAGTAGTGGGATTGCTGGGTCGTATGGTAGTTCTATTTTTAGTTTTTTAAGGAACTTCCATACTGTTCTCCATAGTGGCTGTATCAATTTACACTCCCACCAACAGTGCAAGAGGGTTCCCCTTTCTCCACACCCTCTCCAGCATTTATTGTTTGTAGATTTTTTGTTGATGGCTAGTCTGACCGGTGTGAGGTGATACCTCATTGTAGTTTTGATTTGCATTTCTCTAATGACTAGTGATGTTGAGCAACCTTTCATGTGTTTGTTGGCAATCTGTATGTCTTCTTTGGAGAAATGTCTACTTACGTCTTCTGCCCAATTTTGGATTGGGTTGTTTGTTTTTTTGATATTGAGCTGCATGAGCTGCTTGTAAATTTTGGAGATGAATCCTTTGTCAGTTGCTTCGTTTGCAAATATTTTCTCCCATTCTGAGGGTTGTCTTTTCATCTTGTTTATGGTTTCCTTTGCTGTGCAAAAGCTTTTAAGTTTCATTAGGTCCCATTTGTTTATTTTTGGTTTTATTTCCATTTCTCTAGGAGGTGGGTCAAAAAGGATCTTGCTGTGATTTATGTCATAGAGTGTCCTGCCTATGTTTTCCTCTAAGAGTTTGATGGTGTCTGGCCTTACATTCAGGTCTTTAATCCATTTTGAGTTTATTTTTGTGTATGGTGTTAGGGAGTCTTCTAATTTCATTCTTTTACATGTAGCTGTCCAGTTTTCCCAGCACCACTTGTTGAAGAAGCTGTCTTTTCTACACTGTATATTCTTTCCTCCTTTATCAAAAATAAGGTGACCATATGTGCATGGGTTTATCTCTGGGCTTTCTATCCTATTCCACTGATCTATATTTCTGTTTTTGTGCCAGTACAATACTGTGTTGCTTACTGTAGCTTTGTAGTATAGTCTGAAGTCAGGGAGCCTGATTCCTCCAGCTCCATTTTTCTTTCTCAAGATTGCTTTGGCTATTTGGGGTTTTTTGTGTTTCCATACAAATTGTGAAAATTTTTGTTCTAGTTCTGTGAAAGGGATTGTGTTGAATCTGTAGATTGCTTTGCATAGTATAGTCATTTTCACATGGTTGATTCTTCCAATCCAAGAACATGGTATATCTCTCCAGCTGTTTGTTTCATCTTTAATTTCTTTCATCAGTGTCTTATAGTTTTCTGCATGCAGGTCTTTTCTCTTCTTAGGTAGGTTTATTCCTAGGTATTTTATTCTTTTTGTTGCAATGGTAAATGGGAGTGTTTCCTTAGTTTCTCTTTCAAATTTTCATTAGTAGTATATAGGAATGCAGGAGATTTCTGGGCATTAATGTTGTATCCTGCTACTTTACCAAATTAATTGATTAGCTCTAGTAGATTTCTGGTAGCATCTTTAGGATTCTCTATGTATAGTATCATGTCATCTGCAAACAGTGACAGCTTTACTTCTTCTTTTCTGATTTGCATTCCTTTTATTTCTTTTCTTCTCTGATTGATGTGGCTAAAACTTCCAAAACTATGTTGAATAATAGTGGTAGAGTGGGCAACCTTGTCTTGTTCCTGATCTTAGAGGAAATGGTTTCAGTTTTTCACCATTGAGAACGATGTTGGCTGTGGGTTTGTCATATATGGCCTTTATTATGTTGAGGTAAGTTCCCTCTATGCCTGCTTTCTGAAGGGTTTTTATCATAAGTGGGTGTTGAATTTTGTCAAAAGCTTTTTCTGCATCTATTGAGATGATCATGTGGTTTTTATCCTTCTATTTGTTAATATGGTGTATCACATTGATTGATTTGCATATATTGAAGAATCCTTCCATTCCTGAGATAAACCCCGCTTGATCATGGTGTATGATCCTTTTAATGTGCTGTCGGATTCTGTTTGCTAGTATTTTGTTGAGGATTTTTCCATCTATGTTCATCGGTGTTATTGGCCTGTAGTTTTCTTTTTTTGTGACATCTTTGTCTGGTTTTTGATATCAGGGTGATGATGGCCTCGTAGAATGAGCTTGGGAGTGTTCCTCCCTCTGCTTTATTTTGGAAGAGTTTGAGAAGGTTAGGTGTTAGCCCTTCTCTAAGTGTTTGATACAATTTGCCTGTGAGGAATAAAGATGCAGACCTACTAGAGAATGGACTTGAGGACACGGGGAGAGGGAAGGATAAGCTGGGACAAAGTGAGAGAGTAGCATGGACATATATACACTACCAAATGTAAAATAGGTAGCTAGAGGGAAGCAGCTGCATAGCACAGGGAGATCAGCTTGGTGCTTTGTGACCACCTAGAGGGGTGGGATAGGGAGGGTGGGCAGGAGGGAGACGCAAGAGCGAAGAGATTTGGGGATATATGTATATGTATATCAGATTCACTTTGTTATAAAGCAGAAACTAACCCACCATTGTAAAGCAGTTATACTCTAATAAACATGTTAATAAAAAAAAAAGAATGTGAAGCCATCTGGTCCTGGGCTTTTGTTTGTTGGAAGATTTTTAATTACAGTTTCAATTTCAGTGCTTGTGATTGGTCTGTTTATATATTCTATTTCTTCCTGGTTCAGTCTTGGAAGGTTGTGCTTTTCTAAGAATTTGTCCATTTCTTCCAGGTTGTTCATTTTATTGGCATGAAGTTGCTTGTAGTAATCTCTCATGATCCTTTGTATTTCTGCAGTGTCAGTTGTTACTTCTCCTTTTTCATTTCTAATTCTATTGGTTTGAATCTTTTTCCACTTTTTCTTGATGAGTCTGGCTAATGGTTTATCAATTTTGTTTATCTTCTCAAAGAACCAGCTTTTGTTTTATTGATCTTTGCCATTGTGTCCTTCATTTCTTTTTCATTTATTTTTTATCTGGTTTTTATGATTTCTTTCTTTCTGCTACCTTTGGGGTTTTTTTTGTTCTTCTTTCTCTATTTGCTTTAGGTGTAGGGTTAGGTTGTTTATTTGAGATGTTTCATGTTTCTTGAGGTAGGACTGTATTGCTATAAACTTCCCTCTTAGAACTGCTTTTGCTGCATCCCATAGGTTTTGGGTCATCGTGTTTTCATTGTCATTTTTTTCTCGGTGCTTTTTGATTTCTTCAGTGATCTCTTGGTTATTTAGTAGTGTGTTGTTTAGCCTCCATGTGTTTGTATATTTATTTATTTATTTATTTATTTATTTATTTATTTGGCTACATTGGGTCTTCGTTGTGGTGCACGGGCTTCTCACTGTGGTGGCTTCTTTTGTTGCAGAGCACGGCTTCTAGGCATGCAGGCTTCAGTAGTTGTGGCACACAGGCTCAGTAGTTGTGGCTAGCGGGCTCTAGAGCACAGTGTCAGTTGCTGTGGTGCACGGGCTTAGCTGCTCCATGGCATGTGGATTCTTCCAGACCAGGGCTCAAACCCGTGTCCCCTGCATTGGCAGGCGGATTCTTAACCACTGCACCACCAGTGAAGCCCCATATGTTTGTATTTTTTACAGTTTTTTCCCTGTAAGTGATATCTAGTCTCATAGTGTTGTGGTCGGAAAAGATACTTGATACAATTTCAATTTTCTTAAATTTACTAAGGCTTGATTTGTGACCCAAGATATGGTCTATCCTGGAGAGTGCTCCATGAGCACTTGAGAAGAAAGTGTATTCTCTTGTTTTTGTATGGAATGTCCTATAAATATCAATTAAGTCCATCTTGTTTAATGTGTCATTTAAAGCTTGTGTTTCCTTATTTGTTTTCATTTTGGATGATCTGTCCATTGGTGAAAGTGGGGTGTTAAAGTCCCCTACTATCACTGTGTTACTGTCGATTTCCCCTTTTATGGCTGTTAACATTTGCCTTATATATTGAGGTGCTCCTATGTTGGGTGCATTAATATTTACAATTGTTATATCTTCTTCTTGGATTGATCCCTTGATCATTATACAGTGTTCTTCTTTGTCTCTTGTAATAGTCTTTATTTTAAAGTCTATTTTGTCTGATATGAGAATTGCTACTCCAGCTTTCTTTTGATTTCCATGGATTATCTTTTTCCATCCTGGGCAAGCATTATTACCTTCATGTTACAGATGAAGAAACTAAGCTTCAGAGACGTTAGGACACTTGCCCAAGGTTATACAGCTACTAAGTGGCAGAGTTAGATGAGGAGAGAGGTCTTTTCTGATTTCATCCGGTGTTCCTTCTGTTACACTCCAGTAGCTTAGTGTAGAAGGAAGGAAGGGAGGGAGGGAGGGAGGGAAGGAAGGAGGAGGAACGTAGGGAGGGAGGAAAGGAGGGAGGGAGGGAGGGAGGAGGAAGGTAGGAAGGAAGGAAGGAAGTTAGTTAGTTGAGGAAAGGCAAGGGTTAGGACTGGTGGATACCTACTAAGGTAATCCAGCTTCCTGAAAAGCAAAACAGTTGGAAATGAAAATCCTCTCCATTTTTATATGTTTTAAAGCCCTCACCAGTGTCATATAGAATGAAAAATGAATGAACACCTGTAAAAGATTTTATTGCCCAGCTCCCTGTGGCCATGATTTAAAGGTAATGTTATTTTCTATATTAATAGCTGTTCCCAATGATGTTTCCTTTTACGTTAATGCAGATGCCAGGTAATTTGGAAGAGACCAAATAGACCATGAGGAGCAACTCAAATTGCTCACTCAGCAGCCCTCTAATTTGAAAAGAGAGCTTCAGGAGCAGTTACTACCACTGGGACCACGTCTGGGGTCATTAGGTGCACACAAGCTACTCCTTAAGAGTAACATCCCCTATTTCTTATCCTTTGGAAAAACTTGTGGTCTCCTAGTAATTGTGGACTAGAATTCCATTATCACAATACTCCCACTGATTTTCTCTGCCACTGCTCATTTCTCAAACATTTTCCTTAAACACGACTGCTTACCCCAGCACAGATAAGGGAGTAGGATGACACATTTGCTCATAAAACGGCAATGATCATCATCATGGTGATTTCAGATGAAGAATGGAAATGTCCTGAGTCTGAGATCCAAGCTGAGTATTCAGAGACATCCTCAAAATTTTGCAAACTCTTAAGCCATGTCTTTATTCTGGAAGAGCTGAAGCTGCAGCACCTTCCTTTAACCTTCAGCCTGACCTCCCTCAAGGAAAGAGAACCTTCTGAATGTTCCCAGGTTCTTTGCTCCCCCTCTTCTGATCAGAAACGTATTTCTCTGAACAGGAAACAAAGGAAATGTATGGATGTCTTTTCTGACACTGGTTTGAAGTTACTCTGGTAAATTAACCTAAATTAGAGTGGAATTTCTCAAGTATGGTGAATATTTCACGTTGAATTCATGTTGGAGGTTTGTATATGCCTTTGGCCTTTGAAGCACAATGCTATGGGGAATTAAGGGACTAGCTGTAGAAATAACAGACTCCAAATATTTCCAGTAATAGATGTACCTCCATCTATGTAGAATGGGCACATGTTACTCTACAAGCATGTACTAATACACAAAATGCTTTTAAACACACACATAGAAAATGCAGGCTGAAAGATGACATAACTATAAATAGGAGTTGTATTTTTTTCTTTACTTTTAAGAATCATCTTAAGTTCCTCCTTAACCAAACTTTTAAAATCCTCTTATGAGGTCACGGGACTAACCATCATGTTCTATCCGCCATTTGCTCTCCAATTGTCCTGTGAGGATTTGGTAAGGAAAGCAATCTTAATGTACTTTACTTGAGTTATTTCTACTTGCTTGTTACCTGGGTAGCAAAATGAGCATGGCACATGGATGGTGGCACAGTTCCCAAATACCAGGAACATTAAGTAAAGAACAGTGGGGCAGAGACCCAGCTGCATCTTTCCCTCAAAGTCATGTCTCCAATGAATGACTATATGTCTTTGTTTTTTTTTTTTAATTAATTAATTAATTAATTTATGGCTGCGTTGGGTCTTTGTTGCTGCACATGGGCTTTCTCTAGTTGCGGCGAGCGGGGGCTACTCTTCATTGCGGTGTGTGGGCTTTTCATTGCGGTGTGCGGGCTTTTCATTGTGGTGGCCTCTCTTGCTGCGGAGCACGGGCTCCAGGTGCGCAGGCTTCAGTAGTTGTGGCACGCAGGCTCAGTAGTTGTGGCTCGCGGGCTCCAGAGCTCAGGCTCAGTAGTTGTGGCACACGGGCTTTGTTGCTCCGTGGCATGTGGTATCCTCCCAAACCAGGGATCGAATCTGCATCCCCTGCATTGGCAGGTGGACTCTCAACCACTGCGCCATCAGGGAAGTTCCTGTTTTTTTTTAAAAAACAATTTTTTTTTAATGTGGATCCTTTTTTAAAGTCTTTATCGAATTTACTACAATATTGCTTCTGTTTTATGTTTTGGTTTTTTGGCCTTGAGGCATGTAGGATCTTAGCTCCCCAACCAGGGATCGAACCCACACTCCCTGCATTGGAAGGTGTAGTCTTAACCACTGGACCACTGGGGAAGCCCCTATATGTCTTTTTTTTTTTTTTTAAATTTACTTTTGGATGCATTGGTTCTTCGTTGCTGCGCGTGGGCTTTCTCTAGTTGCGGTGAGTGGGGGCTACTCTTCATTGCGGTGTGCAGGCTTCTCATTGCAGTGGCTTCTCTCGTTGTGGAACACAGGCTCTAGGCATGTGGGCTTTAGTAGTTGTGGCACGCGGGCTCAGTAGTTGTGGCTTACAGTCTCTAGAGTGCAGGCTCAGTAGTTGTGGTGCATAGGCTTAGTTGCTTCGCAGCATGTGGGATCTTCCCGGACCAGGGCTCGAACCCGTGTCCCCTGCATTGGCAGGAGGATTCTTAACTGCTGAGCCACCGGGTAAGGCCCTCCCTGTATGTCTTGATTTAAATGCTCTTATATAAAACCACTTTGAACCACAGAAAATAGAAGAGAAAAGATATTACTCTTCCCAACATTCATTAGATTTATGGACTTGAGATTTCAGCGGAATCTTAGAAGTGATTTTGATGTTCTCACTGAGTTCCAGAGAAGTTGACTGATGTGCCCAAGTTTACGTAGCCAGTCCCAGTGGGTGGCAGGTCTAATGCTCAAATCCTTCTCTGCTCATTCTCACTCTAGTAGAATTTATATTTTAAGATGGAAGAGTGTTAATTCCCGGGGCATGTAAAATCCCACATTTTATGCTCCCTTAAAACCTTTTTCTCTTCATGCCTTTCCTAAGGGAAAATATATTGTAATAAAGTCTCCTATGTGCCCTTCTTTTTTTTTCTGATTTAAGCTAATTTTTTCCATTTTATTGTAAAATAAAACATAGATACAGAAAACCACACAAAACCCATATTTTTTGTTTGTTTGTTTTCCTAGGGAGGATTTGAGAGCACGGTTGCCTGACCCTCAGCAGGTTAGCGGTGCTGCCTTTCCCAGCCCTGCCCCTCTCCCCACACAGCTGTCCTCTCCCATCCGGTGCTCTAGTGGGGAAGCCAACTTACAGCATCACAGTAAACCCCGCTCCCTCCAGGGCCCGCCCATCCTCGTGTCTCTGGATGGGCTGCTGCAAGGCTCTCAACCTGGAATGTTCCTTTACTGATATCAACTGATTTTCTATTTTAAAATAGGACTTCCCTGGTGGTCCAGCAGTTAAGACTCCACACTTCCACTGCAGAGGGCATGGGTTCGATCCGTGGTTGGGGAAGTTCCATGTGGTGCGGCCAAAAAGGAAAAAATAAATTATTTGTTTCTTAGTCCTCATCTCTTTGCCCTGCTTTCTGGAGGATTTATTTAACTTTATCTTCCAGCTTGATTATCATTGTTTAAGTTTTTAATGATTAACCTTTTTAAATGTCGACTATTTTATTTTCCAAAAATTCTTTTTTTATTCACTGATTGTTTCTCTTTTATGGCCTCCTGGGTTTATTTTATGGAGACAGTATTTTCTCTGTCTGATGATAGGGTTGAACATATTTCAAGTTTTCCTCTATTCTTTGCAGTTTCTCATTTTCTGACGTGATTTTTCTTCTTGGCGTTCGTCTTAGTCTGTCTCTTTCAGGAGGAGGCTTTGTTCAGGGTCTGATGACCTCGGCCATCTGCCCTGTTTGAGGAGTGAGGGGTCTGAAAGCTAGATGGAGGGTTCATGTGGGGAGGGCGGGCTGTGCTGACAGGTGAGCATCTCAGGTGATCAGGGGACCGTGCAAACAGGTGACAGATGGTGTTATCTGGAGACTACCTCTCTGAGGTCTTAAGTGTCTGCAGAGCTGAATCATCCGATTTAACTGGCTGGCAGCATTCTGGAAGCAAGACCAGGGAAGGTGTCCAAAGATCCCACCATTCAACATGTAGAGTTTCACCTCATCTTGTTTTGAGTGCTTCTCTCCCTGGCAGTCTTCACTCCACCTGGTGCTTTGAGTCCTGGGTTCATCCAGAAAGAGTGCGTCAGATTTCCTGTAGGCAGAGTGTGTTGGGTGGGTAGAGAAGGAAGGGGACAGCCATCTGGTAAGGCATCAGAGAAGCCCACAACTCTTTCAACCATCCCCCTACTTTGGCCTTCTTCCCCTTCTAAACCCCCAGCTTCCTGGTACCTGGTGTCTCCAAGAGCTCTGCTTCCATCACTTCTGTAGGGAGAATCAGCTGGCTATTTATTGGCCTGGTGGGCTCTTGAGCCATAATTCTGCTCTGCACAATCTGTTATCATTCCTCTTTCATTTTCCTTTCCCTAATATTTGTTAAAACTTCTCATCTTTGCTGTTTACTCCATGTTTTCATGTCTATATGGTTAGTGCCTTTTTAGGTTTTACAAAAGAGAGGAGATAAATGGATGTGGTTAATTTGCTATTTTAAAATCTGGTATTGGGACTGCCCTGGCAGTCCAGTGGTTAAGACTCCATGCTTCCAGTGCAGGGGGCACGGGTTCGATCCCTAGTTGGGGAACTAAGATCCCGCATGCCACACAGTGTGGCCAAAAATAAAATAAAATAGAATAGAATAACTGATATCACTAGGCTTCATTTGCCTTCTCAATATTAGCCATTATCTCCATAAAGGAACTTCAGTTATATAGTCAATTGCTCAAGGTTACTTAAAAATTTTAAATAAAACTATATTTAGACCAAAGTATAAAATGTCATTTATGTGCCAGGGGATCCTTTAAGACAACAGAAAATTTATCGCTTGCTCACATGGCAGTGATTTTAAACTGGCGGAAACATTTATCGATAGCATCTATATGAGATTTGTTTGGGTACTTTTTGAAATTATAAGGAAATTTAGTTTAATTCAGATATTCATTTCAAATTATAGCATTTTAGATTGAGTCTTCATTTTAGAGAAATTTTCCTGAAATAATTTCTTTGAAATTTTAACAACTTCATCTTAAAATTATAACCATAGCTTTCCTCTTTAGAAAGCATTTGCTAGATTTAGGCAGCCAAAACTTTATCTCACGCTCCTTGTTCAAGAGGAAGAGGTTTAATGCCAAACACATTTGACAGATCAAGAATGGGAGGCACATAGCAGTCACTAAACAACTGTAATTCTGCAGTCGCCCTGTGAAAATGTTGCCAGGTCATAAACAAGAGAGTGTTCCTTGACTGGTCCCAGTTCTGCTCCCTGGGAGCAGCCCCCAGTACGTGGTTCTCCGTGGCTCTTGGCTCTACCTGCCAGGAGGTCCTTCCTTTTGGATCATCTTTCGTGGCCACATCTGAAGAAGGTTGTATTGAATATATCCTTCCTGGTAGCTGAGCAGCTTTCTCTGCCACATCCCTGCCTATGGACTGTTGGTTGCCCTTAGGTCTTTTTACAGCCTAACAGTCATAGGTTCTTTTAACTAAAGGTGGCAGTAATTCTGCCAATATAATTATCTCAAAAGCTTTGCAGGTTTTCCATGTATTTGATTCCAGTCAATTCTTGTGTTTAAGCCACACCCACCATTCTTTTCCTGAGGCGGTGTCTTACCGACTTCATCTTTGATTTGATAAGAAACAGTTTCATTTCCAACCCAACAAGTCCCCAAAACTTCTGGGCTGTCTATTCTGTTCGCAGACTGGCCTTTTCTGAATTCATCTCTTTCTTACAGTACTTTACCAAAGGAACCAACTCATTCTGTCAACATTTTGCCTCAAAACTTTCTCACCCAACACGTTATTATGAATATTCTCTGTGCTCTAAATTATCACAGAGGACAGTCTTATCAGTTGGTTTGTCAGTTCCATAGCATAGGTCACAATTTTTCCGTTCTCCTATAATGATTTCCTCATTTCCTGTCAGCTGATCTCATAGCCAATGCTGCAGTGATTTCTGTTGCTAGCGCTCTACTTCTAGGTATCAATTTCTGTGTTAGTCAGCGTTTGCCATGTAACAACCAAAATCAAAATCTTAAGGGGCAAAACAGCAAGTATGTATTTGTCTTGCTCATGGTTCTTCAGGTTTGCTTGGCATGGCTCCAGGCTTTAGGCTGGGTTCAAGTTGGCTCCCCAGGTCTCCTCCTTCCCTTTGGACTAGTGACGACCTGAACCATGTTCTCATGGTGGATCACAAGAGGGGTGGTGAGAGATGCATGATGCCTTGTAGAGTCTTGGGTCAGAAGAAAGTCACTGTCACTTCTGCCCCAGCTCTCTTGTCCAAAGCATGTCACATGGCTAAGCCCCAAATCAATGCCTACTTTACTGCTCTGCAAGTCATGTGGCAGAAAGAGGAAAAGAGTTGAGACAAACAATCAATTTATCTTACATTTCATAATGTGCCTTTGTTTTAATATAATTGCTTAAATATTTACCCTGAAGACTTTAAGTAAAAGTGATATTCCAGGATTATTCCATGGCTTTGAACACTTCTGACATTCTACCAAATGCCACCCCCCCCCCCCACCTCCCAGCACATTTCGTCCAATTTAGAAGGCGGAGCTTCAAAAAAATTGTGCCTCAAGCATTGGGATGGACGATGATCTTGCAGGTCCCTTCTGATAAGTATATTCTGATTCTCTGACAAGGGATAAAGGAGACACTGAATACTTCATCTAGTTCACAATTTTGCCTTAGGCTGGTTTGAATCAAATTATGTCACTTCTGAAATCTGGCCTCACATGCTCCCTTTTTTCCAGCAACAAAATTATGAGGAGTGAGAATGAATGCGAGAGAAAGCCTTCCTTTGAAAACATGTACAGATTGTTTAGCCTGTGAGCATTGCAAAAGGAACAATGCAAGAATACAATGTCCTTTTACTCATTAATTCGTTCATCAAATACCTTTTACACATCTGTCACGTGTCAGATGATGATGCTGGTGGCTAAGGATGTGATGTTGCGGTGGTTAACAAAGTGGTCTAGGGATCCTGCGTGTCCCTGAGAAATTTCAGGTGGTCTTCAAAGGCCAAGCTATTTCTATAACAATCCTGAAAAGTTATTTGCATTTTCACTCTTGTTCTTAATATCTTAATAGAAGATAGAGAAGTTATCATTTATTATACCAGATACTTAAAAGATTTCCAAAAATATAAAACAATGCCACTCTTCTCACTATTTTTTGTTTTATTTTGGAAAAATATAGCCATTTTTCATAAGGGGTATTATATGTATGTTACTATGTAAAGATTTCATTATTGTTATTTTAAATGAATTGGTAAATTAACACTGTTAAATATTCACAATTTAGTTTTCCATTGTGGTAAATATTGGTAGATATAAGCCATATAAACAAAAGCTCTCGTGGGTATCCTCAGAAAGTTTTAAGAGTGTAAAGGATCCTGCGACCAAAAAGTTTATGAACTCTGTCAGTAGAGAGAGTATAGGAAAGCAGGATGGATCCTTCCTGTTTGGAGCTTGTATGGAATTATCTGTAGGCAGCCTCGAAACACTCCCTTCTACGCACCGCCCACTATCACGGGAGCTGGAAGCCTGAGAACTCATTTCCCAGAATCCCTTGCCAGGAGGGCTTCAGATTAGATTCTGCCAATGAGACACATTCTCACAAGATGTGGAAAATAGACCCAAGCCACAGCGCTACTCCATGGGCGGGCGTCTGGGCTCTAGTAGATGTGAGATTTTCAACAGCTCTTGGTATTGCTATAATTACTGGTTTTGGTGATTCAGGCAGCTAAGTTTATCACCAATCATTTCCTGTACTTCCAGAAAGTTCCTGACTCTCTTAAAGCTAGTGGCAAACTTTGCTTGTCCTCCTCCCGTCATTTCAACATTTTTGTAACCCTAGAATTCCCTTATTTTTATCTCCTTCTGCTTGGAATTACCTGGAGAAGTTTTGTTTTCCTGAACCAGCTTACTTTATAGCTGGAGAGTCAAAGACCAAATGAACAAATAAATTACAAAATGCATGCAGACTATAAGTACCACAAGAGAAATAAAACGAGTGCTGTAATATAGACTAAGAATGGACACTTTAGGTTAAAAAATGTGTACATGAGAACTATATAATCTGTTCATTTATAGTGCTGATTCGGTATCTGTTTTTTGTTTCCTAAGAAGGCATTCATTTTTTTTTAAAGTTTCAAAGCATGAGGAAATAAAATCATAAAATTATATCAGAAAAATGACATTGACTTTAAGAAATTAATACCAGTGTTCCTTGTCACAATGATTTGTGAATGTGTTATAAAATTTTACAGACTCTTACCATATGGAAATGTTTTACATAGAAATTCTTGGGAACATAATTTAGAATCTTGTTACAGAATAGCTTGATATAAAACATTGATTTGGTGATGTGATTAATGAAAAGCAAAATTTCCATTAATTTTATTTTCATTTCTGAGAAAATTTCTACTTCATTAACTTTTCCAGAAATATCAGCACAAGCTAAGTCCTGTGAAACATAACTTCCAGTAACTGGAGAGAAAACTTAGATTGTAGCAACAAAATATATCATACCTCAGCTTTGCAAAAATAAGTGATGTTCACCCTCAGTAATTTATTTAATTTAAATATTTTGCCAAAGTTGGAAGGAAGACAGATGTTGCAATTATATTCATCAGAGAAAATGGATGCAGGGTGTTTGTCTGTGTGTGTGTGTGTGTGTATGTGTGTGTGTGTGTGTGTGTGTGTGTGTGTAGTAGAACTAGATCTCCCTGAAATTTAGAGCTGTCTTCTTAGGTCTATCAGACAGAAAATAATGTGGCATGGAGGTACACACGTTTGTCATTATAAACAGTCTTAGAAGTCAAATACCAAATCAGTTCATTTTCCAGATTTCAAAACCCGACAGGGCTAGTGACTGTTCCAAGGGGACACCCAGAATGCAGCCACTGCCTCGATTCTAGAGCAGTTAGTGGAGCCCAAGATCCACCAGCCACTGAGAATTTTCAGAGCCAACTTTCTGGAATTTGTATTATGAAAACAATAGACCTTTAAACCTTTGTCTGAATATAAAATTTACTATAATATTTTAAATACTTTTGAATAACTCTGTCACCCTTCTCATTATGTCATGTATAATGAAGTTTAGAGATATTAAGGAGCTGAGTGTATTGCAAATATATTTATTGGGATTAATTCATTGATGATAAACGATACAAAGAGAAGGACTCTTTGATTAAGTGTATTGTCTCCTAACTTCAAAAGTGAATCATGGCACTTTTTTCCCAACTAAGCAGGTGCTATAAAAAGTCCCACCTGAGCCAAGGGATTGGATTTTCATAGTTTTATTTGTGAATTCTCCTTAAACCCTTTTCTACTTCCCTTTTCTACTTCTTTTCATTAAAGCCTTCAAAAATCATTTTTATCTCGTTCCAGTAAATATCAGTATAACTCCATCACTATTGTTAATATCCTTTTAAAAATGAGGTGGTTTTTTGGTTTATATTTAATTGCAAGAATCCACATTCTTTTCCTAATTCGGTTTCTATGGGTACCTTTCTCTTCTAATGATGAGTCATATCTGTGGGTGCTGAAAAGAAAGGAGGCTATCTAAAATATATTTAAGAAAAGCACACACTTTATTTTTTTTTCTGTGTTTTTTCCCCCAAAGGAGGCATATCTGTTTAAAGTACCACTAGCTTTGTAAAATCTAAATTACTATAGGAGGAATGACAGAACCATGGTCAAATGAAAACTGAGGAATTGTGTTTTAATTATTTTTAAATTGCTGCTCTACATCATTTCTACAAGAGGTCCTGATGAACAGACAAAATGACTTTTTACCTGGTAGCAATGGGTGTTACGGGTAATAAATTGATGAATAAGGTGAAAGTCAGAGAGAGAAGAAGGGCTAAAGAGAAAAGAAGTAGGTTATAAGGGCGTAGGTGCTGGAGGTAGAAAGAACCTTGCAAAACAATTTAATATTCCAAATCCCTCATTTTATAAATGAGGAAGTCGCAGGCAAGTGAGATAAAGTGACAATAAAACAGAGAACCTGCCCCTGGAGAATCAAGGGTTATCTGACTTCATCTGTACATGAAAAGCAAAGTGAGAAATGGAGACCCTTCTCTCTGCTTAAATTACATTTAGAACCAGAATCATCAAGTTGTGCTAAGTTGATTGGGTCATCAAACTACTCGGGTATTTTCCCGATTTCTACTAACAGTTGTGCTTTGCAAACCCAGCCTGTGTCTGTACAGGAAAGGAAAGGTCAGATCCTGCGACCCTGAGGCTACCTGGACAGCATTTAACGTCACATACAGCTCTGCTTTGTGCTGAAAAACGACCTTCCCACAATCCTGTTTACATTGGCTTCTCTGCTATTTCCCATGTACTCCATCATCTTAGCACCCGAGATGGGCATAGCCCTGGGTTCAGTGCTTAATGGGAATATAAAAGTCCAAGGAGCTTGCAATCTAATTAGGGGAGAAATTGATGGGTGCAGAAGTGAAGTGACAGATCACGTGCCTCTGTGTGTGTGAGAAGTTCAGCAAAGGGAGTGACTTCTGCACACTGCCCTGGATTTGAGCTGGACCAGGAAAAGTGGATAGATTCTAGGTGTATGAAGTTGATGGGAACTGCATTTGAGGGAAGGAACAACATGTGTACACACTTTACGTTGGTAATAAACACCATATATATCAGGATCCAAAAGGAAAAGTATCTGTAGGGGAATCACGGTTTCATAGTGAGGAATAGTTAGGCAGCTCCATTTTACAAGGACTTGAATACCAAGCTGAAACACTTTATCTAGTTAAATACAGCAATCTTACTACCTCTTCATGGTGGAAAGTAGGAAAGATAAATTGCCTTGCGATCCATTAAAATAATGACATGAAGCCAAGTTGCATGATTTCCCAAAAACCCATCATTTCATGAGCTACTCCTCGGGTAAAATTACTTTTCTGACTGTAACAATATAAAAGAATACTCTCCAAACCACAGCATTGAAACAAGCTGGAGCGCTTTGGGTTGTGCTCCCCGGGTGGATTTATAAGTCTTTATTGCTTTTTCATTGTGGAAATTGTTTTGGCAAATATGTATTCAGAAGTGCATTCAAAAAGCAAAAGCTTACGAAGTGGAGAGACTAAAAATATAATGGATCTGACAAAGCAACAGAGAAATAGAAGTGACGGGGCTTGAATTTCCAGTAAATGTATCAGTATTTTGTGTGACTGAACCAAAAGGAGATGAAACACCCTGCTTACCCTATAATGACCTCTTAAATGTGAAAATGAGACCTGAGAGAAACAGGAAAGTGGTGGGGCAGATGGAGGGAGCCTCTAGAAGGAATCACTTGAATATGCTCCTGGCATGATGTGAGGGTGAGGATCCACCAGGATAAGGGATGGTCCCCATAAGATATGTTTATTTGGCAGAGAACAAACGTCAAGGGAACCAAGTTCCATCATTTTTTCTTGGCTGTCCTCATGCTGGGATGTTTCAGCCAATGGTCTGGAGGGAGACTTTGAGGTCAGGATATGAGCTGTCATGGCGTCCCATTGTCCCCTATCACCGTGAAGCTCAGCATCCCTGTTGGTTCCTACAAATGGGCCAGAAGAGCCAGTTTGGGGGTTGTGGCTAGGTCACACAGCTTGTCCCACTCCACTGAGCTTGCAACTCCAGAAGGGACATATATGAAGGGGGGTGGTAGCTGGGGTGGAGGAAGGGAGGGCAGACCCACTTAACCAGCCAGATCAATGAGTCAGCGCTTCAGGATAACAGAATCAGTGATGTCACAGCCAGCTTTCACTTCACCCTTCTTTGTACAAACATGTCATTTAAGACACTTGCAGTCACTTCTTCCCATGGACTCTGATAGCTTTATTTTCATCCCCAGCTGCATACGTTGACTGAATAGCAAGCCTCGGGGCTCCTGCTGTGGTCTTCACTCCTTTCTTGTGCTGGGCTATTTGCTCAGCCCCTGGTCCCAGCTGGAAGCAGTCAGAACCTTCAGGACCTCCTTGTGAAGCTCTGGTGAACAGGCCACTGTCCAGTCATCTCAAATGTCTCAGAGTCAGGAGCTTGGCTACGTGTGGGTAGACTTTTCTAAAGACATGCTGGCTGGAAGCAGGTCTTCTGAGTCTTCCTGGGACTCAGCCCGGGCTCTTAGGCATTCAGGAGAACAAAGAAATGTTCCAGAGTTTAAAAGCCCTCCTGCTTCTCCCGGGTGGATGGGGTCCTACTCCAAGTTTAATGACTGCTTCAGCTCATGGTAGATTTGAGGATCCCTAGAGGAAAAGGGAGAGATGTGAGTGACAGAACCAGCTCTCTTTGAACTAACCTGGTAATGACTGTGTTGTATTCCTAACCCAGCCTAGCCTAGAGAAAGCCTCATGTGGAAAAGCCTTCCTTGGTTTTGAAACCACAAGTTCATGCTGCTGAAGCCAAACATGACCTCAGTGGTCCTTTAGCTGCCATATCACATACCTGGCTTGGGAGTGTGAGGATGTGGGCATTTGAGGAATGGGGGGGTCAGGGATGCCGACAATAGGAAACTTCCTTTGCGCTGATTTTAGGACCTAGGACAGTCCCGCTGTTCAACACCATCTCGCACATGGGCAGTCAGTGTTGCTGGGTTCGTTGAAATCCTAAATCTCCCGCACAGGGCAGGCTTTGGAGAAGTGGAGCAGAAGAGATGTATGAAAATTAAGGAGGGGCCTGAGACTAAATTTTTATAAGTCTAAACCCAGAAGGCTTTCTTGAAGGGGTTGCTGTGGAAGCCAAAGATCTGATCTGGGGTTGACCCCCAACTTGAGGACGTTTCTGAGCATCGTTGAGCATGGCACCACCAGGGGGCAGTGTGAAGCTGCGTCCGGTACTCATCATTTCAGTCTTGACCGAAGTCAAATCGAAACCACGCAACCCTTTCTGTCCCTGTACAGGAGCTTCAGAGAAAGCCCTCAGGTGGCATTTAAACTTGAAAGCTTTGGCAATGATTAGTAAATCTGACAGCATCATTAAGAGTATGCTGGATCCTCCCCTTGAAACCAATACCAAATTCAGTTTTACTGGGAGTATGTTGCCATCATTTCCTCGTCTAAAATGGCCATTTTTCGCTGGTTTCACTGTCTCAAATAAGAATGTAAATTTAAATAAGAATGCATTATGGAATGCTCCTGCCCTAGGTTGTAAAAAAGGAAATTTGCTTTCTTATGTCATGTAAAGCTTTGCTTCCAATCCATGTTATTAAAATTTAAAAGTCTCCAAAGTCAGTACAGTATACCAGAGACGGATTCACACTCAGATTAATGTTTTGTTCGGCTCTTGCCATGTGTCAAGCATTGCCCTGGGAATGGCATGGAGAACTTACGGCCTCCCGGGGCATCAGAACTTACGGCTTCCCGGGGCATCAGACGAAATAACAGAAGAGCCAGTTCCCTGGTACTCTGTTAGCTTTTAGGAAATAACTGGTCAATTTGGAAAATGAAAGAAGAAACAATAGAATAATTTCTGGAACCATCACAGCTTAGGGAACCTGACATGTTCATAATCTCAGATTTTGGGGTAGTAATCCTCAAGTGAATTTTCTACTCTATCAATTCCATCCCAGCCAAATTAGGGTAAACAGCTTTCCCATTATTAAGAGAGCATTTCCCCTTTTCTTAAAGTTTTCATTATTTCCTCACTAGTATTAAGTATTTTCTTAGGGCAGTTTTGCAAATATATGATACTTAGGAATAGACACAGGATGAGGTGGTGATCCAGGACTGTCTCCTAAAAGCTTTGAGAAGTTTGGAAGAACATTGAGTTTTTCAATTGAAACAGCAATGAAATAATGTCACTGTGTTATGAACAGGTGCTGCCTTCTTGCCTAATGTGTGTTAATTCTAATTAGTTAAACAGCAAAACTGAACCCTGATTTTTTGGCAAGGTTAAGCTTATGGTTGAGTGCGCTCGGCACAGGATAGCAATTTACAAACTCTGAATCCTGGTCCCAGGTCTATTATTGACTTTGGGAAAGTCATTTAACCTCTTGTTTCTTATTTCTCTGGAGTGAAATGGAAGTAATAAAATGGGCCTGGGAGGCCGTGATTAATGTCACAAATGATGGAAATATACTTTGCAAATTCAAATTGGTATCGCAGTGCTGGTGTGAACCCCTAGCAAAGGGGCATGTGTCCTGTTTCATAGACAAGGAAACCCTTTTCCTCCTTCTTTTGCCCACCTCTGTCCTCTATGTCCAGACACTCCCAGAACCTTACCCAGCCCTTCTCGCCTTTATGTGAAGCAAACATGCAATAATTTCGAAGACATTTAGAAAGCATCTCATCTTTACATTCTTCAGGAAGCAAGACTGTGAAAGTCAAGTTACTGTAGCTGTGCTTGCACCCCTTCTTGCTTCAGAGTGATGGGGAAGGGGTGGGGTTTGGGGAAGATAGGGACAAAGTGGCTTTATTACGTACCAGTACCTCTTGCAGTGGATTTGCTCTCACTAGACAGTGAGCATACAAACTAGAACCAGGCGATTTTCCTTTTTATTGTGTACCCAGCAATGGGCACAGTGCTTGACACAAAATAGCCACATGATAAATGTCTGTTGGAGGAAAGATGGGGGAAAAATCAGCTGATTCAGTTGCAATGCTAATAGTCACACCAAAGTGCTCAGAAGCTGCATTTTCCATGAAGATCTAAATAATGATATTCTCATGAAATAACAGAAGTAATACCAGTCAATTTTATCTCAATGTATGCATAAAATAAAAATTTAATACATTAATAAATGAATTTTAACTTCCATCTTTGTTGTTTTTTTGGAGGTTTTTTTAGCAGTCAAAATTTTCTACAAGCCTGAGTGCCAAGAATGCAAAAAAAAAAAAAAAAAATGAAGAGAGATGCTAGTTTAAACTTATACTGTGGAATTTCCAACTAAACCTAGGTCACTCACATCGGAAAATGTAATTTCAGTCAGATGGATTTTATTCTTGTTTACTTCTAAGCATCCAAAATATTTTAAAAAGTAAAGGTATAAAGAGGAGATGCAAATGCCTTCAAAACCAGTGTTATTTCTCAGAAGCCCAGCGTTGCTTGAGAATTGAGAAACAGCATAGCTTGGTGGTCTAATCTTTTTCAAAAGTAGAAGTAATTCCCAGGTCTCACCTACAGATGATTTGTACTGGGATTTCAGCAGTTTGTTCTTTCAGTGTTCTCTTGAAAAGAAGAAGCCACATTTCAAGACTTTCTACCAACTTAGAGAAACTTCTATCATGAAAGGAAAAAAGAACTAGGTATTATTTCGAGAGAAGAGTTATATTCTCTCAGATTACCGCGTGTCCCCAAAAAGCTATTGTTGAAGGGAAAATAGATGATCGCTTGGGAGAAAATGTAGGCGTAAAGCCATTTTCAAAAAATATGCTTTATTTTTTTTTTAATGACTTGGATCCATATTCAATAAAGAGCTTTGCTAATCATTTTTCCTAATTACTTTGGCTAATTCATATTTGATGAAAAAAATATATTGTGAAGACTGCAGTAAAGTGTAAGTTGCTCTCCCATGTAATTAGTTTGTTCTGGGAGCTCATTTTTATTATGAAAATAATTTGCGGTAAGTAGTTATAAGGGAGGGGGCTCAAGCTGGAAGGCTTCGGGATAATATTTCCTGTATGAAGCCTTCCCTACCATGACAATTCATTTTATTCCTTGGAAGTCAAACATCTACTTTACATCTAATTTCAGATCAACAGACTCAACAAGCTCAGGCCCTCGACTGTCTGACAGCATTTCTGTGGCATTCCAGTTGTGAAGGGAATTAAAGGCTTGAGGCATCAGTGGCCGTGTATTTCCTTCCAGAGTACCTATTTCTGGGGTCCTGTTTCTCTTTCTAGCTTCTCTCTCCCTCCTGGTGCCAAATTGATTGCATGGAAGATACAGGGACTGATGGAGGATGGAGGGAGTGGAAAGCCATGCCCATACCTGAGTGACTACCCTTTGGAGACATTGACCACTTTTGTTCATGGTACCCTGAAGCCAGGAGGAAAAGGGGAGGTGCTTTCATTTTCTTTTCTAAAACCAATCTCTCTGCCACTGCTCCGGATCCTATCCATACCAACCCCCAGGAACTTTCTCTCAACTATTTTCAATTTTATCCTCCACTTGGCTCTTTCTCCTTTGCCTTCAAACATGAGTAAGTTCATTTGTATTAAAAAGAAAAAAGAAAAAAAAGACTTAATCTTACCAGTCTTCAAACAAATGTTCTTTCCCTGGTGCTTCTCTTTCTTTGTGATTCACTTCCTGACTTTTATGTACTTTGCAGTTTTGGCCCGATCCTGAAATACCTTTATTTCTAACGTGTTAACTCAATAAAATCAAACCTCAGTACAGAAAAGAACTCCAAGAGACGATCTGATCTCAATCCGTAACTTCAGGCATCGGTGGCCATGCATTTTTCCCCCAGAGAACCTATCTCTAGGACCTTATTTCTTTTTCCTACGTCCTTCTACCTCCCGGTGTCGATTTGACAACGTGGGAGATGGATGGAGAACGATGTTCTGCCTGTATTTGCAGTGATTCCCCATGTTTCAGATAAGGCACTGGGACCAACAGCCAGGGGAGGCTGTGTCTTTGGATAAATCTTAAGGTGTTGTCTCATGCTTTTCAGTCTTTTAACTATGTTTGATACAGTTGAAAGACCAGTTGTGTTTCCAGGACATGGTGTTTTGAATTTAATTTTGAATAATAGGGGAGAACTGGTTAAGGACCTGGACACTTATAAAAAGTCACAATAATCCTGTGGATCGATAAAGAACTACCATAAACAGAGGGCCTTCTATGAGGAAAACCACCGGCATGATTCTAAAAGAGAAAGATGACTGACTTAAAAACGATTCAGAGCTGAGTCATTGTTTAATTAGGGTTCTTTATTTAGACTCTGGAAATATTTCCAAGAGAAAAAGGGGGCACTGACTAAGTTACAGTATAAAAGACACTATGTTTAGATATGTATTCAAATATGCACAATTGAATCTCTTTCATTGGGATAGTTTTATAGTCACCTTTCTGAGAATAGTTCTATCACTAAAATAGCCATATATAATTTTTTCCTTTTTTTTTTTTTGACTTTTCTTCTGGCCACTAATATTAAACAGTTGGTAAGAAAACTCTGCATTGCATCTTAAAATGAAAATATATATCAGTTAGATTGCCTTGTTGTGTGTGTATTTGGTAGTGTTTGTTTTGGTTAGTCTGTTGAGTGATTCAAACAGGAAAATTCAGAAGAACAAGATGAAGGCTGTGTATTTGCTCTGGGGAGAGTTCCTAATCACAGGAAATTGCAGGAAGCTGACCTGGCCTAGGAGACTGAGGGTTCGCAGACTCTGAGCTGCTAAGGCCCATCTTGGACCCTGGGCAGAGCCAGCTGGGCTCTGACAATCAAGGAGCCGGAGCAATGTGACAAGGGCAAGGCCACTGACATCCTTGCCACTACCATTACATATAACCATCCCATTGTCTTTGAGTCATTCCCTTGGGGTTTAGAGAGGAGCTCAGGTCACCTGCCTGGGCCCTGGCTGCCAGGACTGCTGAAAAGTGTTGGGGGAAAGGGAAGGAAAAGATCTGAGAAAGATTACTCTTCCAGCTTCCTTAGATTGGAGGCTGAGAAGACAGATTCTCTCAACAAGTCTGTACAGTGGAGAGAATTACTCTAGAAAAGAAAGGGGCCTTGGATTTTGGACAGCTCCCCCTGCTACCCTCCCCCACCCTCAGTATTCATTATAGAGAGAAAATGTATTCGAAGACTCTGGCTAATAAAAATTCCATCTGTCCTCTGTTGATTTATTAAATTACTATAGAACTCATAACACTGTTCTAAGCGTGGCTAATATTGAATATATTGTAATAATTTCTAGCATTGTATACTTTTGTAATCCAACTCAGTTAAAAGTACATACCTTTACACAATTAGAATCAGGCATTGAGGAATATAACATGCATGTTTTAGGGGGTGATGTCATTTCTTCAGCTTCAGCTATCACCCTTGTTTCACATTAAACCAGCAATATCTAGCAAAGAGTTTAAATGCTTTATTTAATAGGAACTAAATTAACAAGATCCTCTGACCTTTATACTCTTCAAATAATATTTCTTTAACTCTGAATACCATCATTTCACATTTAGGAGAAATTTCATCTTACATTCTTGCATTCTATCTAGTGCAACCAGTTTGGATTTCTCAAATGAGAAAATTTCATCGTTAGCCAGTGGACCAGAGGGAGAAATTCAGCTGCAAAAAAGGGCAAGTTTCACAATTGCTTTTCTCACAAAGATTATGCTGGTAGAGGATAACCCTCTGATAATTAAAGTGTCACTCTGAATCGTAGAATGTTTTCCATAATTCTGCTACTAATAGTAATTTGCAGTATCAAACAATAACATTTCATTCATTCAGACTCAGTAGTTTCATATTCCTCTTATCTCTAAGTCTCTAAATTCTGAAATAATTTGGAATACAGCTGGTTTGAAATCAATATTTACTAAGCAAACTCTCTCTTCCAAAATCTTACAAACTGGGTAGCAATACTCAAAATGTTCTAGGGGCCTCTTTATTTTATTCAAAGACAAGATTTTTGGGTAGTACCAAGTATTTTTATTTTTTTAACAACCAAATGATTGCAAATGGCTATTTTAGGGTCAACAATTAAAAATGTGTTTGTGACACATTTTAATTGTGTTCAATGAATTTTTTTCATAGTTTCATCCATGATTTCCTTTCCACTTAGCAGTGTGTTTCTCTGGTTATTAAGAAGGGTCGATGTAAACAGATTTCCATTTGGGGAAATGTTGTCCTAAAGGGTTGTACTGTTCTGTGTGCCCTCAGTTCACTGACATCAACTAAACTACCAGAACTTCTGGCAGCATAGAAATCTGCTGACTGTAGGGAAAGATGGCAAAGTCAAGTTCTACTTTGGAGGGTTCCTCAGTGATCCTGAAATCTTCCTCTGCAGACGAGGTGCCTCTTGATCTCATCCGTAATTTCAGTATCTTTATGTTGGGCAACTCATGTTCTTCGGTGGCCCAGCCTCCTGCTACGGGTCCTGAATCCCGTGGTTATTTCCCATTTGGTACGGCTGATGGAATCCAGGCATCTCTGTACAGCAGGCTCTTGAAATAATCCAGCAATCAGAGCTGCCCATCACTCCCAACAAAGGGAGCAGAGAGGCCCATCAGAGGTGGCCCAGCCATTCATTCAGTCTCTCTGATTCTCAATTGGCCTTCCTGATTTCCTTCCGCCCCCAACTACACAAGCCTGCCCTTATTTTCATGGTTGATCTAGTTTAATATGTTTCCATTCTTTGGTAGTGTCTAACTTAGGTTTTGTGAAAAACTGGAAGTTAAAACCTCTGGCTTTGGGTAACTTGTACAAAGGCGTATGTGGGATTACGAGGCATTCTGTGCTACACATCATACATGTATACATTGTACTCTTTGTTCTTCCTGTGTTTTTTTAATCAGCATGAATCTCTAATTACTCAGCAGTTGCTGGGTGGAACCATGACATTATTATTTGTATTTTTCAGATGGAGAGACTGAGGTCCTGAATTTGTCCTGGTTGTCCTGTGCACTGTGTGTCCAGAAGACGGAGTTGGAGTCCCAATCCAGAGCCCCTGGGTGTCGCCCCAAAAGACTGTGCTACTTATCGGTGGAGGACGCCTCCTTCTCATTTTCTTTCTAGGTAGGTCTATCTTTTTATTAAATCATAAAGCGAGCATTCATCATCTTGACAGTGAACGAATTATGAGCTAAAGGCCTGTCTCTAAAACTTGGCTTCTGTTAATTCCTCCCTAAGCCCCGAGGAACAAAATGTCTGAGTTGAACTGTTCACTTTTCCTCCAATGTGTATTTATTCTGATATGCAGCTGTTTTATTTTTTTTATCCATTCTTTCTTTGAGCTTGCAGGCAGTGCCGTCGATATAGGTATTGCTTTTCAGGCTATGTTTTATGTTAGCCTGTCTTTGTGTTCAGACTCTGGCTTGAAGCCATCATGATGACTAAAGAATAAGAGAATGTTCAAACATCATGAACTTTTCGCAAACAATTTGTGAACCTCTGTAGGTATCTGATGACTTCGTGTCTACGGAGTGAATAGAATGAATCAAAAATAAGAACCCTTTTAGTCCTACCCCATGATATGATTTTGATCAAATTCAGGGTCCCACAAAAGTGGCAAAATTAATTTGCCAGTTTGATTGAGGTTCTTTTACTTTGCCCAGATTAGCCTATGGAGGTGGACTTGGGTGTCTGGAATGGTGGGATGACCAAATTGACCTCCAGCTTTAGCTGTACTCATTTGGCCCAAATTCTGATCATAAATCCACCAGTTCAATACTTTATACTAATAAAAGCAATTTCCATTTTGAGTTTTCTCCCATTGCAGAGGTCCTCATAGAGCCCTTACCATTCCAACACCACACTGTAAAATTTTGATATTCGATCCAGAAGAAGCTAGGAAAGAGAATAGATACATACTGTCCCAGTACAGTCCTTATCAACTTGGATTTGCTTTAGTGAGCAGTGTGAATCAACACTCAGTCTCACTGCTTGTTACCCAAGAACATCACGACTTGAGAGTCACTGGCAAGAAGTCATTGAACTTAGTTTCAGCAACCTCAGAATCAGTAATTCATGGCTTCCACGTTTGTACCGGCTCTGATGCAGGAAATTCACTGAGTCATACAAGAGTCAGACTTACAGAACAGCTCCTGAATTCAGGGAACCAAAGAGGGCGTTTCCTCCCCTTCTGTAAAGTGACAGTGTTGGTGGAACACCATCAAATAAGAGAGAACCTGTGGATGCTGGACTTCGTACAGATAGAGAGCTGGTTAGTAGGTCCTAGTTACTCTCAGCCAGAAGCTAAAACTCAGAAAGGGAGTTCAGGAGTCCTCTTAGCTCCCGGTGATTTACTCTGATTTCCCTTCGTAGGCATATGGAGTCAATTTTCTACTGTCTCTATAAATACTGTTGTGTCTGTCTCTCTGCCAAACCAGCTACCTTTCTCACCCCAGGGAGAAGCCAGAGATCAGACATTCCTACACTACAGCCCCATTAGACATCATAAGGGGAGGGAGCAGATTTGGCAGTCAAAATGATGTGTGTATTTGAATCTTGAAAGAGCCAGGCTAAACTTAGAGTCAGTGGGCTCCCATAAATAACCTGTGTTCCTCTCTCTTTGTGTGGTTTGGACTAGAATGCCTTTCTCTTTAGAGTTGTACAAGCAGCCAGAGATCAAAGAGTCACCCGTTTATGGCTGCGTAGTTCATCACAAAGTCATCATGCTCAGCGGGGGGGACTCGGGCCCCAGCACTCATAATTTTCTCCTGTTACTATTTTGTTGCATAGATTGGGTCTGGAGGGCACTCAAAGACCTTGCAACTACTTTAAATAACTTTTTTTAAAAAGAGTACGATGAAAATTCACTTTCAAAGGAGGGTTAAAACTTAACTGGCAACTTTCTGGGCTATGGAATGTGGTAAGAGGGAAGAGGAAGTAAAGAAATTGACCCATTACCACATGGAATGTGGTTTAAAAAGAATAATAGAAGGCAGAACAGTATCCTGTGTAATTGACTTACCCTTGAGTCAACATTACGGAGAGCCTTTGATAAGCAGAGCAGAACATATACAGGGATTTTTTTTTTTTTTTTTAAAGCCCAAACTAGATAATGTATTTGAAAAACAGACTTGGAACTAGTTTGCTAGAATGTGAAGAATAAACGTGTTTCAAAGTATAGCGTTGGTGATGTTAACAGTCCCCGGATTGTGGTTAATCACAGTGATTCAAACTAGTGACTACTATTTGTTCAACGTCTACTGTGTGCGTGTGCTGGGCGGTATACGTGGTATCTTTTAATCCTCCCAGCCACACACAGGGAGGTGTATTCTCCCCACTTATACACAGGGAAACAGAACTGCACAGAGTTTAAGTGCATTGCACAAGGTCACTCAGTCGTTAAGTGGTGAGCCCAGAATCTCTGGAATGAATCAGAAGTGGCGGCCAGTTAGCCTGTAGTTAGCGTTTCTGAATCCCCACGCCTCCTCTGGCCTCTGTTGCAGGAGTTATCGGAGCTCCTTTGCTTTCTGAGTTGGGGGGCTTTGCAGTCTTGTGCTTGCAGCCGTTCAAGCCAGGGTCCATCATCTCCAAGTCCTGCTTCCCTGCCTTCCCCATTACCTCACCCACAAGTCCCGCTCTGGCTTCTAGAACTACCACCAACCACACGCAGGCCTCCTGCAGGGAGCAATCCCTTGAAGGCACGATGAAGAAAGTGCTTAAAGAAAATACTTTGTCAGGTCTATTGCCCTTCTCAAGGGCAATAAGGGATCCTTATTGGACTTCTTGTTTAATTTGTATACAGTATGTCAAATACTTTCTTTGAAAGACAACTCAAGATACTGAATGAGTCTGTGTGTTTGTCCACAGGCGGTCAGACTTGATCCCTGCCCCTCGTACGGTGTATTGCATAGCTAAGGTCCTTGATCTGGTGTTTTTGCATGAACAATCAGGGACTACGTATCTAGTAAAATAACTCCTATCACACGCTTGATCGGTTACAGTGATTGCCCGAAGAACATTTCTTCAAATGTATTCTTTTAACAGGAATCATGTTCTAGTTCCTTATACTTTCTTACTTAAATCTTAATCGAAGCTGAACTGTGTGAATCTAAAAAAAAAGAAAAGTATGTGGTGTAGTGCAAAGAACTCAATGAATAGAGTCAATACAAAGTCTCAGTGGCTATGGAATCTCTGGGAGTCTTGTCCTTGTCACAGGTACAACCTGCATCACAGAGATGCCACAAGATCACATAATTCAGATGATGGGAAAACTACAACCCTCTACAAATGTTACCTTCTTTCTGTTCCTTTCAGTGTTATTACCCTTCATCCATCCCATCTCTTTATACTGCTTTAAAAAATAGTTTAAAAGGGTCAGAAATAGAAGCAAATAATCAATCGATTCTTTTTTTACCAATTTAATTGAAAAGCAATTGAGAGCATCATCCAAAATCCTGTGGCTCTTCCCCCCTCCAAGTTTTCTTGAAAGATTTCACACGTGCAACGTAAGAAATTGTGAGTCAGCCTTCTCCGATCCTGACTTTAAGAGTTGCAGAAATCATCTGCCAGGCAGCACATATGTTCTTAGTTCCATGAGAGGAAGAAAACACATTTGCTGAAAAGAAATGGAAATTTTAAAACCAGTTGAGTTGTAATAAAGACACTTCAAATTTTGCTAGCTTCTTTTTCCCTCTGGTGCCTGACTGCTTTCCTGGCCCTGACAGTTTCTCCTGCTCATGAGGCATCTGTCACCCCAACTCTCTCTCCCTGGGGCGTGGGCTCCAGTTGGCCGTGGAGGGAAGGCACAGGAAGTGCAGAATGACAGAAAGGTGGAATTATGATGCAGAAATAATAAGTCGACAGTGACTACTTCTTGAATGCAAGGCACTCAAAGGCTGTAAATCCATTTTCTTATTGAGATCTTGTAACAATTCAATGTGATAATAACCTTTGGTAATAAACTGCAGTCTGCAGTTAAGGGAACATGGCCGTAGCAGATGAAGTCACTTGGCCAAGGTCACACAGCTAGCGAGCCAGGCAGAGGTGAATCATAACGCCCCTCAGTATAACATTACATACGGGACCTCCAGACGTGGGGGAGGTATTTTCTTATTTTCTCCTGGGCAGTTGTCTTCAAGGAAGCATACTCATGACCCCGTAACATCCTAAAGAACCGACTGCTGGCCAGTACTATTGCCTCTATGTTAACATTGCAGAAACCAGATGCCAACAAGTTGTGGGTTTCTTTTGAAGCAAAAGAAATCAATTATAGGGGAAATGAAACTCTCAACTCAGTGCTCTACTTAAAAAATTTTAAATTCATTTTGTGATGCTTTTTGCCCTTCTTCACCTCTCACTGAAGCTGTTCTCTTCCTCGGTAATTTACTTGGTGGTTCTCGTGGATTGTCGGTCAGCATGTTTTTATTCATTAAAATGTGTGAGTAAAAATCGATGCGATGGGAGAACCATGGCAGCCTCAGCCACAGAACAAAGGCTTTTCTAAACCAGCATTTCTCCCATCACATCTGGGTAGATGTTTCATGTGGGTTTTCTTTCCCCAAGTATCCAATGGCATGATTGCATGTTTAGACAGAGTCGACAGTGACATTTTCTTCGACCAAAAAAACAAAAAAGAAAGTCATGAAAAAAAAGGAAGAAATTTCTACATTTAACTAGAAAACCTAAAGGCAAGTTGAATAATGCTTTGAAAATTTATTTCCATTTTGTGATCTAAAGCAGACCTAAGGTGTTTCTGCAGACAGGTGGTACAGTCGCAGGTCTGCTGTGAGTCCTTGGGTAAAGGATTGTGTTGACTTTCTGAGAATATTTCAGGATTCACCATCACAAAGGACTTTTTTTTTTTTTTTTTAAGATTTATTGATTGATTGATTGATTGATTGCTATGTTGGGTCTTCGTTTCTGTGCTAGGGCTTTCTCTAGTTGCGACAAGCGGGGGCCACTCTTCATCGCGGTGCGCGGTCCTCTCACTGTGGCGGCCTCTCTTGTTGCGGAGCACAGGCTCCAGATGCGCAGGCTCAGTAGTTGTGGCTCACGGGCCTAGTTGCTCCGCGGCATGTGGGATCTTCCCAGACCAGGGCTCGAACCCGTGTCCCCTGCATTGGCAGGCAGATTCTCAACCACTGCGCCACCAGGGAAGCCCACACAAAGGACTTTGAAACATGGTGTTAAACTCCATTGAAATGGGTCACAGTGTAAATGTTAAAGAGAAAACCAACCCAGGTAAACCCAGGATCTTGGCTCCTTGTCAAACCTCACCATTTAAAACCCCAGCTCAGGGACTTCCCCGGCGGTCCAGTGGTTAAGACTCTGCGCTTCAAATGCAGGGGGCTCAGGTTCCATCCCTGATCCCACATGCCATGTGGTGTGGCCAAAAATAGTAGAAACCCCAGCTCAGCCTTCCAGAAGTCCTCCAAGGGAGTCTTCTCTAAGCCTGTCCTTGTCACAGACACCAGCCCTGTGGCTTCCTTGATCCCGCTGAAACTTAGCCAAGAAGCAAAAGCTCAGAGAGTGCCATTTTGCATAAAACTATCAGGCAGGAACGAGCACAGCAAGGGAGAAATTCCTTAGTCACAGAAATCCGAGGGGGGGGTTCGATGGTAAGACAGTAGTCTCTGTCTTTCAGATGAGTGGGGAAAATTCTCCCTTGTGCCTTTGAATGAGGGATTTCCCTAAAGACAATACTGAACTCTGTGTTTAGTTGCTGAAATTCTGCAGCCCTGGGATTTTTTTTTAAAAAGTCAGAGCTTTCGGAGGAATGTAATGCCCATTATAATGAACTGTAACTTAGGAGCACCCAGTAGATACAAGAGAATTGAAGGCTTTTTAAATACGGTCTTAACCAAAATATTTAAACTTTGGCTAGATCAGGTCGACACTGATTTCCACATGCCTCAGTGAGTAGAAAAATGTACCTTTCAAAACTATAACTTTTTTTGGTCACTGATAGCATCTTAGCCCATAACATTTTTTATGATTGAAATGCAGTTAATCTTCATTATTCACAGAGTCTGTATATGCAAATTCGCCTGCTCACTAAAATACATTAAATCAATACTTAGGTGCTTTCACAGTCATTCAGGGACAAGTTGCCGAAAACGCACACACGTTCCGAGCTGAGGTGCACCCTCTGCCTCCCTGTTTGGCTCATACTGTAAGAAAGTGTCCTTTTCATGGCCTCAGTGTCACATTTTTCACATTTTTGTGCTGTGCATTGATGACATCACCATTTAAAATGGCCCCCAAGCGAAGTGCGCTCGTTCTCCCTAGCGATCCCGAGTACAGGAAGGCTGTGACGTGCCTTACAGAGATAGTATGTGTTCGATGTGCTTCGATCAGGCGTGAGTTACAGCGCTGTTGGCGGTGAGTCCATGTTCATGAGTCAACCAGATATGTTAAACAAGATGTCCTTTGACCGAAACACATAAAACAAGGTTATGTATTCATTGTTTGATGAAAAAGTTGTGACCAGAGGCTCTCATGAACCGTACCCTGTATTCTCCCCTAGGATCAGTGGTTTAGTACCTGCTAACTCAGTATTCCATGGATACTATAGAACATGAGTACTGCAGATAATGAGAATTGGCCGTATGTGACTGAAAGCTCTGTACCATCTGCTCACTTGAGTGGCTCTGTGGTGTGTAGATAGTCTTCACTTACCATCTCAGGTGGGACTCAGAAATGTCCTGCTGTGTTTGGGACGGGGGTTATGGAGACTGGATGAGAATCCAGTGAATTTTATACATGAGGCAAAGAAAGGGAAGCTGGTACTGGAATGTGGAGAGAGAAGAGAAACGTGGCCATAGGTCATGGCCAGGATTGCCATAAAGGAAGGGAGGTGGAGGTGGAGGAAGAAACTGAAGAGAGAAATCTGAAAGTAGAGGAAAAAATGCATGTGTTCATAGTGAAACTCAGAACCGGTACCCAAGATAATGCCATTAACCATGGGATGTGTCATTGAAAGTGTTCAACATCCTCCTCCCACTGGATTATAGAGCAGGAACATTAATGTGCATAAGATGTCATCTGTTGTATTTTCTTGAGAAGCAGTAGGTGAGATACCGAGACATTCAGCAGAACTTAATGGCATCATTTTTACATAAACTGAGCTTTGTTTGTTTTTTGTTTTGTTTTGTTTTGGTTTTGCCTCGTGTAAGGTCATGACTCTTTGTTTCACAGCTATCCAGAAGAGACAGTTTTGATTTTGAATAGATACCATCTGTAGAAATGTTTCTCTTAAGCCAGGGGCACTTGGATGCACTTAAGGTAATGGAATTTTATAACCTATTTAATTCGCGATGGCAAGAGAGAGATTTTTACTAGCTAACTTAGAGAAACGACGTGTTCTCATATTCATGCAAAAGGTAATTTGTGTTATAGGCAGGAAATAGAGTTTACAGTTTGAAATAAACAAATCATTGCTTTAAACAGTGTAGGAGAAAGCATACTACTTCAGAAATTATTGCTTGTTTACGGGCATTTGCTTGTTGGAAACAAAAGACTGAAATGAGAGCCCCTGTATCATTAGTCTGCTATGTGAGAAATGAGAAAGTATATACAGGAACCCAGAACAGGAGGGAGAATTTCCCATAATCCCATGTGGACATGATAAATTGTACCATTTGGCCACTTACTGGTATATTAGATCAATACAGCATCTAACTCATGAGCTTCAGTTAGAAATCTCAAGTCTGATGGAAAAGTATTTTTTTGTATTTCAAGAAAGATTCTCAAAACTTTAGGAAAAATCAGTGCTGACGAAATATGGCCAAATTATATCTTCACATATGAAAAAGGTACTATTTTTTTCTAGGAGTTTGAAAGTCATTTTGAGCACTAAGATTTTTTTTAAGCAGTGTTAAAATCACATTGAACTGCTGCTAATGAGTTATATCATACTCATATTTTTTGAAAATTAAACAAAATAAGGCACAAAATATACAAGACAAAAATTAATACAAATTTTTCAGTAAGTATTAGCTATTATAATAATATTGTTGTTATAGTGAATGTTGACCCTACAATAGTATATAATTATCTAAGTGTCCTAAACCAAGTATCATTTTCTTTTGATTATCATGCAAATGACCTTGTCATTCTTGAAAACCCCTAGAACCAACAAAGTAAAAGATAGGAAATAATGAAGCAAAAGGAAATTTTGAGGGCTACTAAGATACTTTCCTGAATCCTCCAAGACATTTCCTATAAAAGACTATGCATTGATTTTGCTGGTCTGCATTCATATCTGCTTTGTTAGTCAGGGTAATTAAAACTCACTGCTATAACAAGCAACTTCAAAATCTCAGTAGCTTAAAACACTAAAGATTTATTTGTTGCTAACGTCACAGTTATGTAGAGTCCGGTGACTCCTCTGGGGGTTCTCCTTTAAATGGTTTCTTCCACCTTATAGCTTCCCCAGTCTCAGAGGAAGGGAAAGAGTTTGTACTGTCATTAGGGAAGTTTAGGGCCAGGCCTAGACATAACAACATACTTTCCACTCACATTCTTTAGACCAGAATCTCATTCTAAGGCCACAACATAACTTCAGATTATTCTGGGAAGTGCTGTCTTCCTGTTTGCATGGAGAAAAGAAACAGGATATGCTTTACTGATTCTAAAGAGATACTAAAGGTTTAAACTTTCCAGTGTGCTCTGTTTATTTCTTAGCATGCCATTAAATAGGGTTAACAATTTATTATAAGGGCACCATTTGACATCATAATTTTTGTATCTCAGCATGCACAGTTGATGTTGGTCCAAGTCTTCCCTGAAGCTTCCCTGATCATCTCACCATGCCCTATAGTGATCCTCTGATCTATGCTGTTATAGTGACGTTTAGCAAATCATCTTTGTAGTCTTAATTCTTTCTACTTATTATACGTATTATCTTCCTATTAGACTCTAAGCTTCTTACATAGTCTAGTCTAGTCTAGTCTAGTATGATATAGTACCATATCATATAGTATTGTATGGTAGTTAATGACATGGTCTCTGCAGTCAGACTGCAAAGGTTTGAATCCTGGTTTCATTACTTACTAGCTATTTACCTTACCTAATTATCTAACCTCTTTGTACCCTAGTTTCCTCATTTAAAAATAAGCATAGTCACTAAAGTGCATACCTCATATATTTGTTATGAAATTGCACATGATAAAGTATGTAAAGCACTGAGAATAGTAAGCATTTAAAAACTCCTAGTGAGTCCTTGCGAAATGTCAAATGTAATTACTTATACAACAGAACTATCACTTTTTATTCTTGAATCCTCTACTGCAGCTAGCATATAGGCCTGCCCACAGGAGGTCACAAGAAGTGTTTACTAAGAGAAACAATGAAGATTTTTGATTGATGAAGTAGAGAGTCTTCTACTTCCACATAAGAATCCTTCCTCAATATATTGCCTCCAGTTCCACACAGATACCAACATTAAGGTATAATGTTTTTTCTTTATAATTAGGAATTAACCTTAAAATGGCTTTTTTTTCACGTAAACAATGCAACGCACTAAACTTTAAGTGAAACACTTCCTGATATAGCATGTCTAAAATTCGGGATCAAATAAAACATCTAATTAATTTTCATGTATACCTGAGCTGTTATGAACATAAAGGAATACCTGCAAAGGCCACAGATTATACGAAAGTGCAATTCTACAGAAGTACAGAAATTCATTCTGAGGTGTTTGCCTATTCCTTGTGACCTGGAACCTGGGTTCCAATGGTTACACACAGCAGATCAGAAACAAAGCCTAGGACAACAGAAGAGTAAGAAGATAGATCGGAGACATAGATAAAAAACAAGAAGGGGGATTAGTATAAAAAAATCCCACATCTCTTAGAGAATTAATAGAGATAATTGCTTGCCTCAGCCTTCATTCACTCTGAGAGGAGCAGGAGAAAGAAAATAGCCATCTTCAAAATGCCTAATCTCAATCCTACCAGGTAACCATTGTAGCCACCAAAAAAGGGCAGAATTTGAGTTCAAAGTGGCATCAAGTTGATAGTCTCCCAGGTACTTGACAGGAGAAATGCAAATCTTCTCTGAAAGAATGCATCTTAAACCTAAGCCTCACATTTAGGAAAAAAGTTTCCAGGGAACATGAACTCACACACAAAAAAATTACCAAACAAAAGGGAATAGAACACTATTAGCAAAGGCCAAGAGAAACAGCAAAGTGAAGAATTTCAAAATTGGAGTTTTTATACCAGGAATATGTAAGTTTTATATCTTTAATACTCTCAAGAAACTAAAAGCATATAGCAAGTGTCAAAGTTACATGACATTAAACTGTGGAATTTGGAAAATATTAACTTTCTGGAAATGAGAGATATAATAATTGAAATCAGAAACTGCTTTAAACATCAGGTTAGACTAATTGAAGAAAGAATGTGTAAACTAGAAGATAGATTAACAGTAATAATTAAGAATGCCATGTAGACAAAGAGGAGGTAAGCATGAAAGAGGAGTTTAAAGGTGAAGAAAATATAGAAGGGAAGGTAGAACACATGTCAAATTGGAGGTATAGGACAGGAGTGGGCAAATTGTTCCTGTAAAAGATCAGAGAATAAATGATTTAGGGTCAGTGGGCCACAAGGGCTCTATCAACCCTGCCATTGTAGTGCAAAATGACACTCTGAGAAATACTCAACTCTGTCATTGTAGTACAAAGCACCCATAGATAATAACATAAACAAATGAGCCTGGTTGTTTACTTACAAGAAAACAGCATACTTGATTTGGTGCATGGATCATAGTTTGTCAACTCCTAGCCTAAGAAATAATAGAAAATCAGGGCAGAACAAAATTTGAGAAGATAGTGGATTACATCTCAACCAACATGCCCTCCCCCCAAAAGTAAAACAATTAAATCTCAAAAGAAAAAGAAGAGGTACAATAATGGCTGGGAATTTTTGTTAAATAATAGAACACAACAATTCTCAGATTCATAAGACCAAAAAATCCAAAGCAGGGTAAAGTTAAAATAAATTCACAACTAGATAAATTATTGTGAAACTGCAGGACAAGAATGACAAAGAAAGATTTTAAAAGTCGCCATTAAAAATTATTAAATTCATTCCCCTAAAAAGATGTAGAAACTGGACAAAATTTTCAAAAATATATCAGGGCCCTGGAACTTGACCTAAGATAAACAATAATTGTGAAGCATTTATTCATGAAAAACTGCTAGAACTTTGAGCGAGAATGGTAGAAATCTGTGATCTTCATACCTGGAGTTAGTCCAGACACCCCACTACCAGCAGCAGCTTGGCTGATGCTATCTATAGTTTTACATGAGTGGGGTTGGATGTGAAAACCAGAAGTTTAACTGTCAGAGAGGAATGACTTGGAATGAAAGGTGAAAACCCACACTCAAGAGTTTTGTCAGTAAAAGTAGCAAAGTTGATAGGAAATGAATTGGAAAAATCTGGTGCTCTTCACCTTAAACTTGAGGTCCCATTTGAGTGAGCAATGGACAAGCAAGAAATTTAATAATGAGATCTTGAAAGTGAGAAAATCCCGAAGAAATGACAAAAAAAATTCTTGGAACTAATAAGCAATTATAGCAAGGTAGGAGGATGCAATATATAAATAGTAAATCATATTAATATTAATATAATTATATATAAACTAATATCAATAATATATAATATATTAACATATTGTATAATAATTATATGATATACAATTATTAATTGATGTGTTATTAATAATTAATATTAAATTAAGTTGATGTTAATCTTGATAATTAGTTATGTGTTATGCATTAATTACATAAATTAGTATTATTATAAATTAATTAATATTAAAAAGTCAATTGCTTTCCTATATACCAGCAATGAACAATTGGAATTTGTAATTAAGAACACAGTACCAGTTACATTAGCACCAAAAAAGTGAAATACTTTAGGTATAAATCTAACAAACTATGTACAGGATCTATATGAGGAAAAAACTGTAAACTATGATGGAAGAAGTCAAATATCTAAATAGATGAAGAGAGATTTCATATTCATGGGTAGGAGGATTCAATTTCCTAACCTGATCTATAGATCTGAAGATTTGCATCCAAAATATACAAAGAACTCCTGAAACTCAACAGTGAGAAAATGAACAACCTGATTTTAAAATGCGTGAAGTCTCTGAACAGACATCTCACCAAACATGATACACAGATGACAGATAAGCATATGAAATGATTCTCAACATTATTTGTCACTAGAGAATTGCAAATTAGAGCAATAATAAGATACTATTAAACACCTATTAGAAGAGCTAAAATACAAAACACTGACAACAGCAAATGCTGACAAGGATATGGACCAACAGGAACTCTCATTCATTGCCAGGAGAAATACAAAATGGTACACTCACTTTTCAAGATAATTGGCAATTCCTTACAAAGCTATACGTGGGCTTACTATAAGATCAGCAAATGCATGCCTAGGTATTTGCCTAATGAGTAGAAAAAATTATGTTTACACAAAAACCTTCACATGAATGTTTATAGCAGCTTTTTTCATAATTGTCAAAAACTGGAAGGAACCAAGTTGTCCTTCAGTAAGTGAATGGAGCAACAAATTGTGGTACATCCATACAATAGAATATTACTTAGCAATAAAAAGAAATCACCTATCAAGCCATGGAAAGACATGGAGGACACAAATGCATATTACTAGATGAATTAAGAGTTTGTAAAGGCTACATACTGTATGATTCCAGCTGTACAATATTCTGTAAAATGCAAAACTATAGACACTAAAAAAATCAGTAGTTGCCAGATAGGAGAAGGAAAAGGGAAGAGAATAGGGATGAATAGGTGGAACATTAGGAAAATTTTTAAGGCTGGGAAATTATTCTGTATGATACTCTAAAAATGGACACATGACATTATGCTTTTGGCAAAATCCATAGCATTGCATAACACAAATTGTGAACCATGATCTAAACCATGGACTTTAGTTAATCATTATATGCCAGAATTGGTTTATCAATTTTAAATGTACCACATTAATGCAAGATGTTAATAATAGAGAAAATTTTGTGCAGGGGGATAGAGGGTATATGAGAAGTGTCTGTACTTTCTGTGTACTTTCTCTATAGACCTAAAATTGATTTTTAAAAAGAAAGTCTCTTAGAATGTTTTTAAAGGGATCAAATGAAAATTCTAGATTTGAAAAGTAAAATAATCAAAATGTAAAATATTTTGGATGGTCTCAACAGCAGTTTGAGATGCTAGAAAAAATAATCAGTGAACTTGAAAATAGATCAATAGAAATTATCCAGTCTGAATATTATAGAGAAAAAATATTTTAGAAAAATGAACAAAAGCTCAGAGCCCTGTTGGACAACATCAAATATACCAATATGCATATAGTAGAAGTCCCAGGAGGAGAGGAGAGAGTAAAACAGGCAGAAAATTAATGGCCCAATACTTTCCAAATTTGATGAAAATTATTACTATACAGACCCAAGAAGTTCAGTGAACCCCAAGTAGGATAAAGAGAGAATCTCTACAACTAGACACATCACAGTTATTACTCTGCTGAAAAAGCCAAAGATCAAGAGAAAACCTTGAAAGCAACAAGAGAAAATTAACTTATTATGCACAGAGAATGACAAAATAATTAAAATATGACATCTCATGAGAAACAATTGAGACCAGAAGGTAGTGGAATGACATTCATTCAACGTACTGGAATAAAAAATTCTCAACCAGGAATTCTCTATCCAACAACACTGTCTTTCAAAACTTTGGGGAAATAAAGACATTCCCAGATGATCAAAGACAGAAAAGTCATTACTCACAAATCTGCCTTACAAGAAACATTAAAAAAAAAAAAAAAAAAAGAAGTTAGTATGAAAGAAATGACACCAGACAGTAATTTAAATTCAAAGGAAGAAATGAAGAGATCAAACATAATAAACATGTAGGTAAATATAAAGCCGGCTATATTTTTTTTCTGTTAATTTTTGTAAAAATCATAAAATTATATGAAGCCATAAATTAACACTGTATTATTGGGCTTATAACAGATACACATGCAAAATATATATGACAATATTAGTGCAAGGGTGGGGGATAAAGCTATATTGGAGAAAAATTGCTTTATTTTACTAGAATTTAGTCAATATTAACTTGAAGTAGATCATGATAAATGTATGAATCTAGGTATGAATCCCTAGAGCAGCCCCTAAGAAAAAAAACTAAAAAATAAAGCTTAAAAATAGTAAAGGGGGCCTCTCTGGTGGTCCAGCAGTTAAGACTCCATGCTTCCAATGCTGCGGACCTGGGTTCGATCCCTGGTTGGGGAACTAAGATCCCACAGGCTGCATGGTGTGGCCAAAAAAATAAAAAATAAAAAAAAACTTTTAAATAATAAAAAAAAAATAAAGAAATTAATAGTAGTACACTGATGTTTCTTAAACACAAAAGGCAGTAAAGGAGGAAAATAGGAAGAAAAAAGACATGAAACATTTAGAAAACAAATGACAAATAATGTATAGGCATCTAACACCAAAACCCCAAAATACATGAAGCAAAAATTGGAAGAGTAATAGGAAAAATAGATAATTCAACAATTATAATGACAAATTTCAGAAAGAAATATAGTGGCAGATTTCACAGAGAAAAGATAAATCATCCAAAGGAACAACAATTTGACTATATCTGATATCTCAATAACAATGGGGGCCATACGCAGTAGAAGTATCTATAAGGATATGAGGAAAAATAACTGTCATGCAAGAATTTTATACCTAGCAAATTATCTTTCAAGGATGAGAGTAGAAGGAAGACATTTTTTTCAAAATAATAAAAAAACCCTGGAGCATATTTTACCAATAGGACCTCACTAAAGAGATGTACTGTACACATCAGAATGATAATTTGAGATACGAGTATTAAGATCTGCCTCTTTTAGTATGTGTGGCATACTTCAGTAATTTTTAAAGTCACTTATGTTTCCATATAACAGGAACAAATAAAAAAACTTGAAAATGATATCATTCTCAATAGTGCAATCAATATAGGCTATGTAGGAATACATCTAACAAAAGGTGCATAATTCATAGGCTATTATAAAACATGATTAAAAGACTTTAACTCTTAAATAAATATGGGAATCAATCTAAACAAGCAACTATAAAACTGTTAACAAACTGACAATTAGACTGATGATGATGTTTAATTTATACTTAAAAAAAATCAAGGGACAATTAATCTTAGACCCCACTAGCATATAAATAAGGAGGGGATGATTGAAATAATATTTCCTGGGGCATTGCGATTGTTCTGAAGAATGGGGAAGGGAAAATATTCATTATTTTTAGAGTTATTAAAGATAAATATTTAAACACATAAGGTAAACACTAAAAATAGCATGTATCTTTCCAAACTTATAGAAGAAAAGGTTACAAGAAAGGAGAAGAAAAAGTTTAAGCAAAGAAAAAGGATCAAAGAAAAATCAAACTAAATAAAAAGGGCAAAGTATGAGAATACAAATAAATCTAAATGTATCAGAAATCACAACCAATATAAATGAACTATTAATGTAAATCATTTCATTAACAGTTTAAAGGAGCAAAACTATGATTATTCCAAAAGATTCAAAAAGAAAAATAAACGAAAGTGCATGATAAAATTCAGCAGCCATTCATGTTCAAAATTTATAGCAACTAAAAACTAAAGGAAATATATTTATACTGAAAAAAGAATCTACAAAAATCCTACAGCAAATCCGACCATACTGAAGTATTAAAATAATTATCTTTATATTCAACAATAAGACCCAAATGCTTACTATGACCATTTTATTTCAAAATTGTACTAGTGAGCTTAGCCATCACAATAAGAATAGAAAAAGGAATAAAAGGTGTAAGGATTAGAGATGAAGAAACAAAAATGTCATTTTTTGCTGATTACCTACCTAGGAAATCCAAATGAATTCATATATTATTAGAGTTAATGAAGCAGTTGGTAAAATTGCTATATGTAAGATCAAGCTAAGTTAACGTTGTAGTTGAGCATATAAAGAAACTGGAATTCTCCTTCTTTGCTGAGTAAAGAGTAAAATTTTACAACCATTCTGACAAACTATTTGTCTTCATCTATCAAGCTAAATACATATAAACTCTGCAACCCAGAAGTTTCCCTTCAACACATACAGGTATAATTAAGGGAAATAAGTGCTTATGTTCTTCAAAAGATGTACAAGAATGTTTTTAGCTGCTTTACTCATAATATAAAAAAATGAAGGAGAGGAACCAAGATGGTGGAGTAGAAGGACGTGCTCTCACTCCCTCTTGTGAGAACACCAGAATCACAACTAGCTGCTCTACAATCATCGACAGGAAGACACTGGAACTCACCAACAAAGATACCCCACATCCAAAGACAAAGGAGAAGCCACAATGAGATGGTAGGAGAGGCACAATCACAGTAAAATCAAATCCCATAACTGCTGGGTGGGTGACTCACAGACTGGAGAACACTTATACCACAGAAGTCCACCCACTGGACTGAAGGTTCTGAGCCCCACATCAGGCTTCCCAACCTGGGGGTCTGGAAACGGGTGGAGGAATTCCTGGAGAATCAGACTTTGAAGCCTAGTGGGATTTGATTGTAAGACTTCAACAGGACTGGGGGAAACAGAGACTCTACTCTTGGAGGGCACACACAAAGTAGTGTGCACATGGGGACCCAGGAGAAAGAGCAATGACCCCAAGGGAGACTGAACCAGACCTACCTGCTAGTGTTGGAGGGTCGCCTGCAGAGATGGGTGGTGGCTGTGGCTCACCGTGGGGACAAGGACACTGGCAGCAGAAGTTCTAGGAAGTAGTCCTTGGCGTGAGCCCTCCCAGAGTCTGTCATTAGCCCCACCAAAGAGCCCAGGTAGGCTCCAGTGTTGGGTTGCCTCAGGGAAACAATCAACAGAGAGGGAACCCAGCCCCACCCATCAACAGTCAAGTGGATTAAAGTTTTTCTGAGCTCTGCCCACCAGAGCAACAGTCAGCTCTACCCACCACCAGTCCCTCCCATCAGGAAACTTACACAAGCTTCTTAGATAGCCTCATCCACCAGAGGGCAGACAGCAGAAGCAAGAAGAACTACAATCCTGCAGCCTGTGGAACAAAAACCACATTCACAGAAAGATAGACAAGGTGAAAAGGCAGAGGGCTATATACCAGATGAAGGGACAAGATAAAACCCCAGAAAAACAACTAAATGAAGTGGAGATAGGCAACCTTCCAGAAAAGGAATTCAGAATAATGATAGTGAAGATGATCCAGGACCTCGGAAAAAGAATGGAGGCAAAGATCGAGAAGATGCAAGAAATGTTTAACAAAGACCTAGAAGAATTAAAGAACAAACAAACAGAGATGAACAATACAATAACTGAAATGAAAGACACACTAGAAGGAATCAATAGCAGATTAACTGAGGCAGAAGAACGAATAAGTGACCTGGAAGACAGAATGGTGGAATTCACTGCTGCGAACAGAATAAAGAAAAAAGAATGAAAAGAAATGAAGACAGCCTAAGAGACCTCTGGGACAACATTAAATGCAACAACATTCACATTATAGGGGTCCCAGAAGGAGAAGAGAGAGAGAAAGGACCAGAGAAAATATTTGAAGAGATTATAGTTGAAAACTTCCCTAACATGGGAAAGGAAATAGCCACCCAAGTCCAGGAAGCACAGCGAGTCCCATACAGGATAAACCCAACAAGAAACACGCCGAGACACATAGTAATCAAATCGGCAAAAATTAAAGACAAAGGAAAATTATTGAAAACAGCAAGGGAAAAACGAAAAATAACATACAAGGGAACTCCCATAAGGTTAACAACTGATTTCTCAGCAGAAACTCTACAAGCCAGAAGGGAGTGGCATGATATACTTAAAGTGATGAAAGGGAAGAACCTACAACCAAGATTACAACCAAGATTACTCTACCCGGCAAGGATCTCATTTAGATTTGATGGAGAAATCAAAAGCTTTACAGACAAGCAAAAGCTAAGAGAATTCAGCACCACCAAACCACCTCTACAACAAATGCTAAAGGAATTTCTCTAAGTGGGAAACACAAGAGAAGAAAAAGACCTACAAAACAAACCCAAAACAATTAAGAAAATGGTCATAGGAACATACATATCAATAGTTACCTTAAACATGAATGGATTAAATGCTCCGACCAAAAGACACAGGCTTGCTGAATGGATACAAAAACAAGACCCATATATATGCTGTCTACAAGAGACCCACTTCAGACCTAGGGACACATACAGACTGAAAGTGAGGGGATGGAAAAAGGTATTCCATGCAAACGGAAATCAAAAGAAAGCTGGAGTAGCAATACTCATATCAGATAAAATAGACTTTAAAATAAAGAATGTTACAAGAGACAAGGAAGGACACTACATAATGATCAAGGGATCAATCCAAGAAGAAGACATAACAATTATAAATATATATGCATCCAACATAAGAGCACCTCAATACATAAGGCAACTGCTAACAGCTATAAAAGAGGAAATCGAGAGTAACAATAATAGTGGGGGACTTTAACACCTCACTTACACCAATGGACAGATCATCCAAAATGAAAATAAATAAGGAAACAGAAGCTTTAAATGACACAATAGACCAGATAGATTTAATTGATATTTATAGGACATTCCATCCAAAAACAGCAGATTACACTTTCTTCTCAAGTGTGCACGGAACATTCTCCAGGATAGATCACATCTTGGGTCACAAATCAAGCCTCAGTAAATTTAAGAAAATTGAAATCATATCAGGCATCTTTTCTGACCACAATGCTATGAGATTAGAAATGAATTACAGGGAAAAAACGTAAAAGAAACACAAACACATGGAGGCTAAACAATACGTTACTAAATAAGCAAGAGATCACTGAAGAAATCAAAGTGGAAATCAAAAAATACCTGGGGACAAATGACAATGAAAACACGACGATCCAAAACCTATGGGATGCAGCAAAAGCAGTTCTAAGAAGGAAGTTTATAGCTATACAAGCCTACCTCAAGAAACAAGAAAAATCTCAAATAAACAATCTAAACTTACACCTAAAGGAACTAGAGAAAGAAGAAAAAACAAAACCCAAAGTTAGCAGAAGGAAGGAAATCATAATGATCAGAGCAAAAATAAATGAAATAGAAACAAGGAAAACAATAACAAAGATCAATAAAACTAAAAGCTGGTTCTTTGGGAAGATAAACAAAATTGATAAACCATTAGCCAGACTCATCAAGAAAAAGAGGGAGAGGACTCAAATCAATAAAATTAGAAATGAAAAAGGAGAAGTTACAACAGACACCGCAGAAATACAAAGCATCCTAAGAGACTACTACAAGCAACTCTATGCCAATAAAATGGACAACCTGGAAGAAATGGACAAATTCTTAGAACGGTATAACCTTCCAAGACTGAACCAGGAAGAAATAGAAAATATGAACAGACCAATCACAAGTAATGAAATTGAAACTGTGATTAAAAATCTTCCAACAAACAAAAGTCCAGGACCAGATGGCTTCACAGGTGAATTCTATCAAACATTTAGAGAAGAGCTAACACCCATACTTCTCAAACTCTTCCAAAAAATTGCAGAGGAATGAACACTCCCAAACTCATTCTACGAGGCCAACATCACCCTGATACCAAAACCAGGCAAAAAAAGAAAATTACAGGCCATTATCACTGATGAATATAGATGCAAAAATCCTCAACAGAATACTAGGAAACAGAATCCAACAACGTATTAAAAGGATCATACACCATGATCAAGTGGGATTTATCCCAGGGATGCAGGGATTCTTCAATATACACAAAGCAATCAATGTGATACACCATATTAACAAATTGAAGAATAAAAACCATATGATCATCTCAATAGATGCAGAAGAAGCTTTTGACAAAATTCAACACCCATTTATGATAAAAACTCTCCAGAAAGTGGGCATAGAGGGAACCTACCTCAACATAATAAAGGCCATATAGGACAAACCCACAGCAAACGTCATTCTCAATAGTGAAAAACTGAAAGCATTTCCTCTAAGATCAGGAACAAGACAAGGATGTCCACTCTCACCACTGTTATTCAACATAGTTTTGGAAGTCCTAGCCATGGCAATCAGAGAAGAAAAAGAAATAAAAGGAATACCAATTTGAAAAGAAGAAGTGAAACTGTCACTGTTTGCAAATGACATGATACTATACATAGAGAATCATAAAGATGCTACCAGAAAACTACTAGAGCTAATCAATGAATTTGGTAAAGTTGAAGGATACAAAATTAATGCACAGAACTCTTTTGCATTCCTATACACTAATGATGAAAAATCTGAAAGAGAAATTAAGGAAATACTCCCATTTACCATTGCAACAAAAAGAATAAAATACCTAGGAATAAACCTACCTACCGAGACAAAAGACTTGTATGCAGAAGACTATAAGACACTGATGAAAGAAATTAAAGGTGATATCAACAGCTGGAGAGATATACCATGTTCTTGGATTGGAAGAATTAATATTGTGAAAATGACTATCCTACCCAAAGCAATCTACAGATTCAGTGCAATCCCTATCAAATTACCAATGGCATTTTTTACAGAACTAGAACAAAAAATCTTAAAATTTGTATGGAGACACAAAAGACCCTGAATAGCCAAAGCAGTCTTGAGGGAAAAAAACGGAGCTGGAGGAATCAGACTCCCTGACTTCAGACTATACTACAAAGCTAGAGTAATCAAGACAATATGGTACTGGCACAAAAACAGAAGCATAGATCAATGGAACAAGATAGAAAGCCCATAGATAAACCCACACTCCTATGGTCAACTAATCTATGACAAAGGAGGCAAGGATATACAATGGAGAAAAGACAGTCTCTTCAGTAAGTGGTGGGAAAACTGGACAGCTACATGTAAAAGAATGAAATTAGAATACTCCCTAACACCATACACATTAATAAACTCAAAATGGATTCGAGACCTAAATGTAAGACCAGGCACTCTAAAACTCTTAGAGGAAAACATAGGAAGAACACTCTTTGACATAAATCACAGCAATATCTTTTTTGATCTACCTCCTAGAGTAATGGAAATAAAAACAAAAATAAACAAATGGGACCTAATGAAACTTCAAAGCTTTTGCACAGCAAAGGAAACCATAAACAAGACGAAAAGACAACCCTCAGAATGGGAGAAAATATTTGCAAATGTATTAATGGACAAAGGATTAATCTCCAAAATATATAAACAGCTTATGCAGCTCAATATTAAAGAAGCAAACAACCCAATCCAAAAATGGGCAGAAGGCCTAAATAGACATTTCCCCAAAGAAGACATACAGATGACCAAGAAGCACACGAAAAGCTGCTCAACATCACTAATTATTAGAGAAATGCAAATCAAAACTACAGTTAGGTATCACCTCACACCAGTTAGAATGGGCATCATCAGAAAATCTACAAACAACAAATGCTGGAGAGGTTGTCGAGAAAAGGGTACCCTCTTGCACTGTTGGTGGGAATGTAAATTGATACAGCCACTGTGGAGAACAGTATCGAGGTTCCTTAAAGAACTAAAAATAGAACTACCATACAACCCAGCAATCCCATTACTGGGCATATACCCAGAGAAAACCATAATTCAAAAAGACACATGCACCCCAGTGTTCATTGCAGCACTATTTACAATAGCCAGGTCATGGAAGCAACCTAAATGCCCATCGACAGACGAATGGATGAAGAAGTTGTGGTACATATATACAATGGAATATTACTCAGCCATAAAAAGGAACAAAATTTAGTCATTTGTTGAGACGTGGATGGATCTAGAGACTGTCATACAGAGTGAAGTAAGTCAGAAAGAGAAAAACAAATATCGTATGTTAACACATGTATGTGGAACCTAGAAAAATGGTACAGATGAACCGATTTGCAGGGCAGAAGTTGAGACACAGATGTAGAGAACAAATGTATGGACACCAAGGAGGGAAAGCCTCGGGGGGGTGGGGATGGTGGTGTGCTGAATTGGGGATTGGGATTGACATGTATACACTGATGTGTATAAAATTGATGACTAATAAGAACCTGCTGTATAAAAAAATAAAATAAATTTCAAAAATTAAACAACAACAAAAACCCTGAAAACAGAAAAAATAAATTGTAACGTCATATAATTAAATACTACATAACAATGAAAAAGCAACAAACACATACAACAACATGGATGAATCTCACGGACTTTATAGTGAGCAAAGAATATAGGAATGAAAGCATTCATAATGTGTTATTCCATTTATGTGAAGCACCATAAAAAGGCAAAAAATAAATCTCTGTTGATAGAGATCAGAATAGAGAGTACTTGGTGGGGGAGTCTGTATTGGCTCAAAAAGTGCATGATAGACCCTTTTGAGAACCTGGACACAATCTACATCTTGAACCAAGTGATGGATGGTTATGCAGGTGCGTACATGTATAAAACTCAATCACTCATAATATTTTTATTTTTAAAAAGGTAGATAGTCAAAATCTCCAGACCTTTATCTATTTTTATTTATTTTAATTAGCTTTATTGAATTATAATGCACAAATAATAAATTCACAATGTTAAGTATACAATTCACAAGTTTTGTTAAATATATGCAGTCTTGTAATCATTACCATAGCCATGATATAGAACGTTTCTACCATCCGCAACATTTCCATCCTGCCCTTTTGCAGTCAATCTCCTTCATCCACCTTGGCCATAAAATAAATGGAATCATACAGTACGTAGGTCTTTGTTCCTGATTTCTTTCAGTTATATCAGTGCTTTTGCTTATCAGTAGTTTATACCTTCTATTTTTGCATAGTATTCCATGGACATTATTTTTACCCACTCAGTAGTTGATGGATATTTGGGTTGCTTCCAGTTTGGGACTTTTATGAATATAGCTATTATGAGCATTTGAGTACACATCTTCATGTGGATGTGTTTTAACTTCTCTTGCATAAAAACCTAGGAGTGGAACGGCTTAGTCATAAGGTAAGTGTCTATCACATTTTACCAAAAATTACTAAACTGTTTTCCAAAGAGGTTGTATCATTTCACATTTCCACCAGCAATGTATGAGAATTCCATTTGCTCTACATTCTCACCAACGTTTGGTATTGTCAGTATTTTTAATTTCAACCATTCTAATAGGGTTTTAATTTACATTTCCTAAATGAGCAGTGATGCTGAACATCTTTTCATGTGCTTATTTGCAATTTATAAATCTTGTCTGGTGAATTAAGTGTTCAAATATTTTACTTATTTCTAATGAATTTGTCTTTTTATTATTGATTTGTAAGAGGTCTTTATATATTGTGGATGCAAGTTCCATTATCAGATATATGTTTTGAAAATATTTCTCAATCTTTGGCTTACCTATGTAAGTGTTACTTTTAAGGAGGAATTTTTTAAAATTTCGATAAAGTGCAGTTTAACAGTTTCTTCTTTTGTGGTTCATAGTTTTTGCATCTTACCTAAGAAATCTTAGTCTAACATAAAGTCATGTTTTCTCCTAGAAGTTTTAAGCTTTTCCATTAACATCTATGATGCATTTTGAGTGGATATTTGTGTTTGGTGTGAGATTTGAGTCTTGTGTTTTGCCTATGATACCCAGCTACTCTAGTGTGACTTATTGAAAAGACTATCCTTTTCCCCATTAAATTGCCTCAATGCCTTTTCCAAAAATCAATTAACCTGACATTTATGGGTCGATATCTGGAATTTCTATTGTGTTCCATCGGTGTGTATGTCTATTCTTATTCTAAACACATTCTTGACAAATGTAGCTGTGTAATAAAATCTGACACTATGGAGAATAGGTCCTCCACTTTTGCTCTTCCTCTTTGAAATTGTGTTGGCTATCCTAGTTTTGTTTTTCTTTTTTACATTTCTATATATTTTAGAATCATTCTCCAATTTCTACAGAAAAGCTGGCTAGGATTTTGATTGGGGTTGCAATGAATCTACAGATAACTCAAAGCAGAGCAATAGCTAGCCTTTAATCCATGAATGTGGTATGTCTCTCTATTGATTTATGTCTTCCTTAATCTTTCTGAGCAAAATTTTGTAGTTTCTGGCATACAAGTCTTGCACATATCTTGTTAAATTTATCTTGAAGTATTTCACATTTTTGATGCTATTATAAATGGTATTTAAATTTTTTAATTTCCAATAACTCTTTTGCTAAAATATAGACATTCAGTTAATTTTATTTTTTTAATTTTTTTTTTAATTTTTTTTTATTTTTTTAATTTTTTTAAGTTTTTATTTACCTTCCCTTATTCCTTCTTTGATACTCTTCCTTTCCTTATGAAGATTTGAGTTTCTGACCTGTATTATTTTCCTTATCTCTAAAGAACTTCCTTTAACACTTCTTACAAGACTGGTCTACAGGGAACAAATTCCCTCCATTTTTGTTTGTCTGAGAAAGTTTTTTTTTTTTTTTTTTTTGGCTGGTGCCTCATGGCATGCGGGATAACTCCCCAACCAGGAATCGGACCCACGCCCCCTGCAGTGGAAGCACAGAGTCTTAACCACTGGACCACCAGGGCAGTCCTAACATTCAGTTAATTTTATGTATAGATCTTGTCTCCTGTGACCTTGCTAAACTTATTGGTTCCAGTAGCTTTATTGTAGCTTCTTTTGGATTGTCTACATAGAAATCATGTCATGTATAAAGACAGTGTTACTTTTTTCTTTCTAATCTGAATGTATTTCTTTTTCTTGTGCTGCTGTACTGGCAAAAATACCTCAGTAAATTGCTGAAAAGAAATAAGAGCAAACATCTCATCAGAGAGAAAGCAGTCATTCTTTCACCATTGAGATGTTAGCTGTTAGTGTTGTTTTTGTTTGTTTGTTTGTTTGTTTAATCAATTCCTTTTATCAGATTAAAGGTGTTCTCTTTTATTCTTAGTTTACTAAAAGTTTTTACTGTGAATGAGTGTTGACTTTGTTCAAATGCTTTTTCTGGTTCTACTGAGATGATCATTTTTTTTTCTTTTTTTAATCTGTTAAAATAGTGAATTACATTGATTGATTTTCAAAAGCTAGAGTAACTTTGCATTTCTGGGTTATATCTTTCTTAGCATAATATATTATCCTTTTCATATAGTGCTAGATTCAAATTGCTAAAATTTTCTTAGAGACTGTTACATATATGTTCATAATAAATTTTGGTCAGTAGTTTTCTATTCTGATAATGTCATCTAGTTTTGGTATCATGTTAACTTGGCCTGATAGAATGAGTTAGAAAATATTCCCTTTGCTTCTATTTTTCTGGGAAATTGTGGATAGAATTTGTGCTCTACTTCCTTAAATGTTTTTTTTTTAGAATGAAACAATGAAGTCATCTCAGTCTGGAATTTTCATCATGGAAAGGTTTTTAATCACCAGTTCAAGTTTCTTTATAGATATAGGAATATTACCTAAATCTTCTTGAGTGAGTTCTGATAGTTTATATCTTTAAAGCAATTTGTACATTTCATCTAGGTTGTTAAATTTATTGGTAAAAAGTTACTCATAACAATTTCTTTCTGTAGTGATGCCCTCGCCTCCATTCCTGATATTGATAATCTGTGTAATTCTTTTTTCTCAATTAGGCTGTCTAGAGTCTCATAAATTTTACTGATCTTCTCAGAGAATTACCATTTGGTTGCATTGATTTTTCACCATTACTTTTCTGTTATCTTTTTCATTGATTTTTGTTCTTCATTGCTTAATCCCTTTTTCTTCTTACTTTAGATTTAATTTTTTTCAAGGTTGAAGCTTAGATCATTGTTTGAGACCTTTTTTATTTTCTGGCAAAAATACCCATAATATAAGGCTATATATAATGCCATAACCTTCCTTTTAAGCATGCTTTAGCAACATCATTCAAGTTTTTTATGTCATGTTTTCATTTTCATTCAATTTAAAATATTTTATAATTTTCCTTGCTATTTCTCCTTTAACTCATGGGTTATTTAATATTTGGAGATTTTTAAAATAGCTTTCTGCTACTGATTTCTAATTTAATTCCGTTATGATCAGAGAAAATACTCCATGCATTTCCATATCTCTGTGCAGCACCCTCCTGTGATATGTTCCCCTAAAATGTTTGCCTTTGCTTCCCTGAACTTTGAACTCTGTCTCCTCAGCTCAGAGATATAGCTGGCCTCAGTTTGAGTGTCCCTTCCCTTCACTGTGGTCTGGAAACTCTCCCAGACAGTAACCACAGACATTTGTTGGGCACTCCTCATTTGTTTTTATTCTCTCAGCAATCACTTTCCTGTGTTGTGCATTTTACAGTGTCTGAAAACCATTGTTTCATATATTTTGTCTATTTTCCTAGTTGTTTGAAGAGGAAGGGTAAATCTGGTCTCTTTTATTCTATCATTGCCAGAAGCAAGCCATAAACTGTTTAAAGTCAATTGTGTTTCCTCAAAACAGCAACAAACAGAAAATGTAACTTTAAAATGATACCTTTTTCAGTAGCAGAGATAAGATAAGGTACCCGGAATATATTTAACAAAAGATGTGTAATTTGTAGAATATTATAAAATATGCTAAAAATAAATTATTTAATACCTGAATAAATGGATAGAAATATAATGTTAATGGATAGGAAGACTCAATCACATAAATTTATCTGTAGATCAATGCAATACCAATGAAAAAAATTTTCAGCTTTATTGAGGTATAATTGACATATAACGTGTAAGTTTAAGGTGTACAACATTTGCATTTGATATATTGAAAAATGATTACCATGATAGCATTTCCTTTGCTGTGCAGATGCTTTTTAGTTCGATGTAGTCCCACTTGTTTTTTTGCTTTTGTTGCCTTTGCTTTTGGTTTCAAATCCAAGACCCATGTCAAGGAGCTTACCCTCTTTTCTTCTAGGAGTTTTATGGTTGTAGGTTTTTCGTTCAAGTGTTTAATCCATTTGACTTGATTCCTGTGTATGGTGTAAGATAGGGGTCCAGTTTCATTCTTTTGCATGTGGCTGTCCAGTTTTCCCACCACCATTTATTGAAGAGTTTATCCTTTCCCCATTGTATATTATTGGCTCCTCTGTCATGAATTAGTTGACCATATATGCATGGGTTTTATGTCTGGGCTCTCTATTCTGTTTAATTGATCTATATGTCTGTTTTAATGCCAATACCATTCTCTTTTGATTACTGTAGCTTTGTAATATAGTTTGAAATCAGGAAGTGTGATGCCTTCAGCTTTGTTCTTCTTTCTCAAGATTGCTTTTGCTGTGCAGGGTCTTTTGTGGTTCCATACAAACTTTAGGATTCTATTTCTGTGAAAAATGCTATTGGAATTTTGATAGAGATTGCATTGGATCTGTAGATGGCTTTGGGGAGTATAGACATCTTAGCAATATTAATTCTTCCAATCCATGAGCACCGAATATCTTTCCATTTATTTGTGTCTTCTTCAATTTCTTTTATCAATGTCTTACAGTTTTCTATTTCTGATAGTTTGTTGTTAGTGTATAGAAATATAACTGATTTTTGTATATTGATTTTGTATACTGCAACTTTACTGAATTTTCAAATTTGTTCTAACCGTTTCTTGGTGGAATCTTCAGAGTTTTCTGTATATAATATCATATCATATAAAATAGAGATAGTTTTACTTCTTCCTTTCCAATTTGGCTGCCTTTTATTTTTCTTGCGTAATTGCTCTGACTAGGACTTCCAATACTATGTTGAATAAAAGTGGGGAGAGTGGGCATCCTTATCTTGTTTTTGATTTCAGAGGAAAAGCTTTGAGCTTTTTACCATTGAGTATGATGATAATTGCGGGTTTGTCATATATGGCCTTTATTATATTGAGGTATATTCTCTCTATACCCAGTTTGTTGAGTATTTTTATCATGAAAGGATGTTGAATTTTGTCAGATGGTTTTTCTGCATTTATTGAGATGATCATATGATTTTTATTCTTTATTTTGTGAAAGTGATGTATCACAATGATTATTTATAGACGTTGAATCATTCTTACATCTCTAGAATAAATCCCATTTGGTCATGATGTGTGTTCCTTAAAGTACTGCTGAATTCAGTTTGCTGATATTTTGTTCAGGATTTTTGCATCTGTGTTCATCAGGGATATTGGCCTGTAATTTTCTCTTCTTGTAGTGCCCTCATCTGGTTTTGGTATCAAGATAATTTTGGCCTTGCAAGATGAGTTTGGGAATGTTCTCTCCTTTTATATTTTTTTGGAAGAGTTTGAGAAGGGTTGGTATTAATTCTTCTTTAAGTGTTTGGTAGAATTTACCAGTGAAGCCATCTGGTCCTGGACCTTTCCTTGTTAGAACCAGTGAAAAATATAATAGCTTTTGTTTTGTGTGGAACTTAGCAAGATGTTTATAAAATTGCATGAAAGAGCAAAAGACTAGGAATACCCAGGACACTCCTTAAGAAGAACCCTTGCCCAACCAGATATCATGATTTATATGAGTCAGATTTGCACAATCTCTTTGGATAGATTGGGTTTCTAATCCTGCCTAGATACAATTTATTTCTCTGAGCCTCAGTTTCCTCATCCATGTAACAACAGTGACCACTTCACAGGGTAATGATGAGAAATAAATAAGTTACCATGTAAAAAGTACTTGGAACAGTATCTGACATATCATACATGTCAACATGTATTAGCTATTTTATTATTATTTAGTTCTAATCATTAAGACAGCAAAGACAAAAGGGTATTTGTCTATTAAGGGATAGACAAGTAGATAAACAAAACATATTCAAGAATTCAGAAAAGACTCACACAAAAATGGAAACGAATAAATGACAGAGCTGACATTGCAGATCCATGGGAAAGGATGTATTATGGTGTGGTGTAATTGATTGCTTGAGTATCTATGTGGAAAAAAATAAAAACGGATCCTTTCCTCACCCTAAAAACAAACCAAATGTTCATCAACTGCAGAATGTAATATGCTCCACTATATAAAGTGAAAATGGATGAATTACAGTTTGTCATGTACATACATATAGGAATCTCAAGAAACGTAGTGCTGAGCTAAAAGTAAATCACAGAAGCACAAATATTATTGAGGTCATTTATATAAAGTAAAAAAAAAGCAAAGCCAAACAATATAATGTTTATAGATACATGCACATTTGCAAAACTATGAAGAAAAACAAGAGAATCATTAAAACTTAATCCATCAAAGCTGTCACATCAGGGTCCAAGGGGCATGTGACCTATTGGAAGCACTTAGAGGATTTCACATTCTCCAAAGGTAGTATTTTATATCTAAAGCTTGGCAATAAGTGTGTGGGTGTCCTTGTATTTTTTTTTATCTTTACATTTTAGTATAGATCCTTTTTATATTTGCTGTATCTCAAAATTTTTAAAAATTATCTGAGTAGTACCTAAAAATCTAAATATCATTTATGTGGTATAACAATAGTTTCCCACTTCCATAAATAAGTGTTATATTTGATATTTTAAAATTTTAATACTGTGTAATAAGCTCTTTGCCATAACCTAAAAAAAAAAAATTCTATGTTATAAATATCCCATGAAGAGCTTTTCCAAACAGCAGATTTTCCAGGGATTAGAATTAGGGGTCTCCTAAGGACATAAACAAAGACGTCAAAGAAACAGAAGTGAAGGAAGCCAAGGGCTGTGAAATGACGTTAAAATATAATGGAAAATGAACTTGTATTTCACAGTTTTCTTAACTGCCCATAAGTGGGTACATTTTTCGTCTATGATATATTTTTTAGGGAGGAAAACAATTATCTGAATAATCCTACCTTGGATTGGAGTTGCAAAACAATCCAAAAAGAGACCTTTAGAGCCTCATCGGTTCTGGAAATTAGAAGTGTCTAAAAACTGAGAAACACCAAACCTCTCTTTAAGATACATACTGTTCTGTTTCTCTGCATAAATATCTACATTGCCTTGTTTTTGAACATGGGTCTGCAGAGATATGAGGGTTATAGACTGTTCTTGCACAGCATGGCATAAATTCTTTCTTTCATCCACTCTAAAGAGTATTCGGTGACTGGGGTGAGCTTCTTTTGCTTCATAAAACAAATGCAGACTGCTCAGTGAATCTTTATTCACTCAGAAAAAAAGTGGGACACTCTGGTATAGGAGCTTCTATAATATAATTCAGGGCAAATGTTGGAAAGTTGAGGCCAAAGCATTTGCTAGCAAGGATTCTAAAGCCATGAGGGGAACCTCTCCCTCACTTCGAGGAGGGTGTGCTATTCCTTTCAAGAAAAAGAGATGCTCTCTAAGGAAAAGAAAGGACAGTGGCAGGGAAGCAGAGATAGGAGACAAGTTCTGGAAGGGTGGCTTTAGAGTCTTTCTGAGGCAAATCCATCTCTAGTCTTGCTCATTACCGTTAGAGTAGTCATTTGCATTTGTCTTTGTTAAAGTAAGGAAGAGAGAAGGGAATTAAATTCCAATTCCAAGGGCTTTGCATCCGCTGTTTGCAATGTGGCTGTGTGACAGTGCAAGGGGACTTGTTGGGTCTGCTGGCAGCCATGGTTTGGCCTCACAGAAAACAATCACATCTCTTTTCTGGTAGCAGAATGGCTCTGCGCATCTCCTTAGATCCATCTTGCGAAAACAGAATTTGCATCTAGGCATTGCCCAGAGACTACAGAAGAATGGAGAGAGGGAGAAGGTGGACCATTGTCTAGCCCTAGTTTCACAAGGAGAAATTACAGCGCCAACTGTGTACAAATCTGAATATGAATAATTTTTATTGTGATAAAATATACCACTTTGACCATTTTTAACTGTACAGTTCTGTGGTAGTAAGTGCATTCACACTGTTGTGCCGCTATCACCACCATCCACCTCCAGAACGTTTTTATCTTTCTTAACTGAAACTCTACCCGTTAAACACTATTCCCCATTCAACCCCCTCCACAGCCCCTGGTAGCCAGTGTTCTACTTTCTTTCCCTATGTATTTGACACTCTAGGTGCCTTATATAAGTGGGATCATACAATATTTGTGTTTTTATGACTGGCTTATTTCATTTAGCATAATGTTTTCAAGGTTCATTCATGTTATAGCATATGTCAGAATTTCCTTCCTTTTTAAAGCTGACTGATACTCCATTGTATGCATACACCACATTTTGTTTACCTATTCATCTATCGATGGACAATTAGGTTACTTCCATCTTTTGACTACTGTGAATAATGCTGCTATGAACATGGGTGTACAATTATCTGTTCAAGTTCCTGCTGTCATTTATTTTGGGTATATATCCAGAAAGAGAATCACTGGAGCATATGGTAATTCTACGTTTAATTCTTTGAGAAACCACCAATACCATTTTACACAGTTGGCTGCTGTATTTCATATTCCCACCAAAAGTGCACAAGGGTTCCAATTTTTCCACATCCTTCCCAGTCCTTGTTATTTTCTGATTTGGGGGGATTTTTGTTTGTTTATTTGTAACATTAATCCGAATGGGCATGAGGTGATTTCTCATTGTGGTGTGTTTTTTTGTCTGCGTTGGGTCTTCCTTGCTGCACGGGGGCTTTCTCTAGTTGCGGTGAGCAGGGGCTACTCTTCGTTGCCGTACGCAGGCTTCTCATTGCGGTGGCTTCTCTTGTTGCGGAGCACGGGCTTTAGGCACGCAGGCTTCAGTAGTTGTGGCACACGGGCTCAGTAGTTATGGCTCATGGACTCTAGAGCACAGGCTCAGTAGTTGTGGTGCACAGGCTTTGTTGCTCTGCGGCATGTGGGATCTTCCCGGACCAGGGCTCGAACCCGGGTCCCCTCCATTGGCAGGCGGATTCTTAACCACCACGCCACCAAGGGAAGTCCCCTCGTGGTTTTGATTTGCGTTTCCCTAATGATTAATGATGTTGAGCACCTTTTCATGTGCCTACTGGCCTTGAATAATTTTTAAAGGTGTGCAATCTTATATTCAAAGAGCCGTTTTTTAATTTCACTATGTCTTGGTGGCTGGTTTCTTTATTACTTTTGTGTAAAATTTACTGTGGTTTGAATAAAGAGAAAAGAGAATTGTAATCTTTAAACATTTAAAAACAACATTTGTGTTGTCTTTGGTGCTGGAGCACATCTCAAAATGTTTAATGTTTAATGGATGCACTTTCTCCTCATCTTGCATCAAAAGTTAATTGAATATATTGCATATTGTTAATTTATTCAGTTTTCTTATTCACATCATGATTTCTTGAACCCCTTACCACCATTAAATCAGAGCATTTTAAAGCCTATGGAAACCAGAAAGGATTTCTCTGGTATTTCAGAAAAGCAGCAGGTATCTGTTGAACTAAATGTCATTCTATATTTCCACAAGTGCCTGGAAGTTCTGAAATAACCTCTTCTTACTTTTTCCTTTTTTAAGATTTGGCTTTTACTAACCTGGAATATTCAACATGTTGGATGTTTTATAATAACTAAGAACATGAGCAAGATAATTTGAAATTATACACATGGAGCCCCATCACCTTTTTAAGTTACTGCAAGAATTAATAAGCTCATGCACTTGCCAAATAATCATTGTGTGTTGCTTGCCTCCTTCAAGTCTTCATTGGATTTATCTGGTTTTTTTTTTTTTTTTTTGCTTCTCAGAACTATATTGATCTAGTTAGGATTCTTTAAAGGGAAGGTGGGCGGTGTCCTCCATCACCATTGCCTCATGTGCATTTTAGAGTAAGTAAAAGGTACTGCCCATTAGAATTACAAGTATTTTAAAACCTCACGGATGAATCTGAATACACTATTATTACCAATAAGTCATAAGAATAACTTTTAGGTTACTCAGTGTTTTCCAACTGTTATATTTTAAGTTATACTTTCAATAATATCACTGAAGTACAGCCTAATAAGAAATAGCTTATCTTTACTTCAGGATTCTACTGTTAAATATAAAATTTTAACTTGCACTTAGAGCAGATATGATTCTTAAAATGGCACATGGGAAACCAACCGTCTGTAACTACTGAATTCCAGCCTCTATCACAACCTGGCCGTCTAACACATTTTTGGACAACTTTTTCAGGCTGCTTCCAAATCTACGCTTGGTTCCGATAAGTTGTTCTGCCTCCTCTGTATGGGAATGTTTTGCAATAAAAACCAAAAAAGTTCTTCTTGGCACTGACAATTTTATAACATACCGAAGCATGTCCTAAATAACTTTAAGGTTCTTTTACAATATAGAAGCGCAGATGGGTGACATCATGGTGTAAAGCAACTTTTATTGAGCTCATAAAAAAATGCTTTTTAAAGGATTCTTAGAAATTAGAGTTGTTAAATCAAGAAATCTCTCTGTCGCATTTAACTAGGAAATTGAAGAATCTGAACATACAAGCCTTTTTCTGGAATCTTAAGCATGAAAAATTTTACAAGGTACGTTCAGACCACAGACTCAGTTATTCAGGCATTCAGACTATTCCTCCGTACATCTAGCAACCTATATAAATTAACTATTGGTACCAAATGGCAAAGCATGGTAGAATCCAGCTGGCCAAAATGGTGGGTGTTACTCCTGGTCCTGTGTTTTGTCATTGTTAGAATCAATATTGGCTGTTCATGGAGACCATCGTGAGACTTACCTTGAGTCCCTGAATGTGATGTAAGGTCTAACTAGAGGGAGGTAATTTGAGAAATTGTTCACATCTAGATTTGGAGCCAGAGCACAGTGTATTCAGTTAGACGTAGAATGAGGCAAGGAATCCATAAAGCAGGTTTTAGTCAAGGAGACAGGACTCAGAATGATATTGTCATTCACAGACGGTTAATTGGCTGCTATAGAACAGAGATCAGCAAATAACAGGTAACTCTTGTCACACCTGTTTGTTGTTTTTTTTAAAGATTTATTTATTGATTGATTGATTGCTATGTTGGGTCTTCGTTTCTGTGCTAGGGCTTTCTCTAGTTGTGGCAAGAGGGGGCCACTCTTCATCGCGGTGCACGGGCCTCTCACTATCGCGGCCTCTCTTGTTGCAGAGCACAGGCTCCAGACGCGCAGGCTCAGTAGTTGTGGCTCACGGGCCCAGTTGCTCCGCAGCATGTGGGGTCTTCCCAGACCAGGGCGCAAACCCGTGTGCCCTGCATTAGCAGGCAGATTCTCAACCACTGTGCCACCAGGGAAGCCCACACCTGTTTTTATAAATAAAGTTTTATTGGAACACAGCCTTGCCCAATCACTCATGTTTGGTCAATGGCTGCTTTCACACTCTGATAGCAAAGTTGAATAGTTCCAGCAAGGATCATACGGCTCTCAAAGCTGAAAATGTTTACCGTCTGGCCCCTTACAGAAAAAGTCTGCTGACCCGCTGCTATATGAAAGGCTCTGCTGGGATACCTAAGTAGTCTTCAGGAAGGACAAATAGGAAAATTCGTCATTTACATCCACAAAAATTATTACCTTTAATTCATGTGTTATTTTACAATTGTCAAAGTACTTTCATATTCATTATCTTACTTGATCGTTGCAACAGCCCTGTGATAGAAACAGAACAGATACTAGGAGACCTTTTTCAAGGTGATTTGGCTGTGAGAGGTGAAGTGACTTCTCTGTGGCGACATAGCAAATGGGGGTGTTTCTGTAGGCAGGGTGAGCTCAGAAGGCAGACCAATCTTACCAAGTTGTTCTGCTTGACATGTGGCCAGAGAGCAAGATCAGGAGGCAGGGACAGGAAAGGGCAAGACGCCTGGGAGGCGCTGGTACCCAGGCACCTCTCCTCCTCGGGAGAGCGCGCTGCCCCCTCAAGTTCCTTCTCCCCCAACCTTCTCCACGGGCTTGTTGGCTCCACCTCAGAAGCTCCTCACTCACACCTTCCAGGCGGCCGCTCTCCCGTCCGCTCCCCAATGCAGGATCTGTGCTTCCAGCCTGGAACTGCTTGACCCCCATGACTCCAGACTCAGGCACACATTCTCTGCGGGAACTCTTGCAGCTACGGGCTTGCGGTGCATTCAGGGGTTTGGCACGACATCTAAGAGGACAGAGGCACTTTTCCCAGGTCACCGCTGTGACTAAACAAGCACTGAATGTTCACACTTGCTGTGCAGTGTGAATTACAATCAGACTTTTTGATGTCTAGAGCTGAGGGCAGACTCTCAGGCCAGACTGCATTCAAATCTCAGCTTCGGTACCTTCAATCTGTGAGATTTGAGGTGAGTTTCTAGGACTCTGAGTGCCATAGTTTACTCATCTGTAAAATGGGGATGAGAGCACACACCAAATCGGCCATAAACACGGTGGTCCAGAGACCAGGGATGTTCATATTTGTCCGACGAAAGTGTTGCTCAGGAAACCCTAACATCTGTCATCAGTTTTCTCCATGTTCTTCCTCTTAGGGTGACTGTGAGGGATAAATGACTTAGAACAGTGTTGTGTATATAAAAAATGCACAATAAGTGTTAACAATCACTATTAATGATCATTACTCTCTCAAGGAGAGCCAGGGTCCTGTAGCAGCCTGTAGTATTTTCATCTTGGGAGGCATCTCTGTTGTCTTGGGGGACCTGTTGCCTTTACCCTCTGAATTGGACATGCATTGTCATCTACAATTTCTCACCTACCCAAGGGACATCCTGCAGGTTGGGATAACTCAGTCCCTGTCTGCAACTCCAACTCCAAGGTGCACTGGGAAGACATTAATCATTCCAACTTCTGAGGCAGTGTGGCTGCCTGGGAAGGTGGCCAGGGCCGATGCAAGTCTCCAGATCAAGGGGAGAACCCCAGTTAGACAGGACACAGAACTCTCATCATGCAAGACTTCTCTTATGGATCATGAAGAAATGAGGGAGAGTATTCCCTTATGGATGATCTCAATTTCCATGTCAAAACAAGAGAAAGTTTGTTCAAAACCTATAGGAGGGATTTGGGTGGTTACAAAATCAGAATTCAGGAGCTATAGCACAGGGTCAGAGCCAGGAGGAAGAGAGTTCCTGGGAAGAGCTGGCCGGTTTACCCAAGCCCCGTTCTCCAAACATCATAATGATGTCTTTCGTGAGGAATTAATGTCAGCAGAATGTGGATTTTTAGGGGAGTGGGCGGAGCTAGAGGCACCCAGATGTGAAGCTAAATAAAGATATATGTGGGGAGGGGGTCTGGGAAGAGCAAAAGTACAATGAACACTAGTGATGAACTTTTAGTGATAACACTAAAAATGGTTCAGTAAGATGTTCTCATACTGAAAGAGTGGCAGTGGCTAGTTTAAAATAGGGAATTTTAGAAAAGGAAGAAAACGTCTTTCTGAAGAGGATTATCAGTCAATTCCAGAGGTACTGACAGTGAGATTGTGAGACTCAGGGAGAAAATCTAGAGTGCCCGGGGGGTCAAGGTCATCATCAGTACATGTAAGAAGTTTGTTACAAAGAGTCTTAAGTAGAAAGCTAACATCAAGGTCCAGAGTGTTGACCAATGCTGTGATTAGGTCACTGTGGGAAACAAGTGGGAATAAAGCCCAAGAATAATAGAGTAAAAGTCAAAGTAAGCCTGAGTCCAAAAACTCAGCTAGGGGATGATCTTAGTCTGGAAATGTTGTTAGGATCTGGAGTAGATGGACAAGTTGCCTGTTGATCACAGGAGAGAAATTGTCTACTGTAGATTAAAGGAGCTTTCTTGGAACAAGCTGATAGATGAGTACTATTTCCCAGAGAAAGGGAGGGTTTGTTCTGTATGGGCTGGTCTTCGCCCTGAGGTCACTCACAATTCAAACAAGGATCCTTGTGATCCAATGGCAGCTACCTAACTTTGGAATCAAACAATGATAAAATAACATAGACCACAAATTTTCCTCTTTCTCTTTTCCCTTTTGTGCTAGGAATCTCGGAACCAAATTTGCTATCTGTCTGAAGTGTGGAAATATATTTCCATGTTCTGACTTTTCTTCCAGACTCTATTATTATTTATTTCTTATTTTAACTTCACATTAAGTTCCGTCTAGTAGTGTATGTATTTTGTAAGTCAACTAAGATCCTTTTTTGAAATGAGGCAAAGAGAGAAAAAAACTAATAAAACCTCTGCTCTTAATTTCCATCTTCCATTTTTATAAGGGTTTTGTTGGGCTGGTTTGGGGTTGCATGGGCAAGCAAATGCTTCTGTGTCAGCTTTCACTTATTTTCTTGGTTTAAAGTACAAATATACCACCATTGTTGACCAGACTTTATGATGGCCTGAGGGTTTGATATATACGAACTGACAAAGCATCCCAGGACACTTCCAGTGAGTAGAGAGGAAAGATATTGAACCATGTGGTGTTCCTCAATGTGCTTTAAAATATTGATCTTGTGGATGAACTAATGTTGTTGATTTTTTAAAAATTTATTTATTTTATTTATTTATTTTTGGCTGCGTTGGGTCTTCGTTGCTGCGTGCGGGCTTTCTCTAGTTGTGGTGAGCAGGGGCTACTCTTCGTTGCCGTGCACAGGCTTCTCATTGAGGTGGCTTCTCTTGTTGCAGAGCACGTGCTCTAGGCACACGGGCTTCAGTAGTTGTGGCACATGGGCTTAGTTGCTCCGCGGCATGTGTGATCTTCCCAGACCAGGGCTTGAACCCGTGTCCCCAGCCTTGGCAGGCGGATTCTTAACCACTGCGCCACCAGGGAAGCCCCCTGATGCTATTTAAATGGATGCATTTTTCCTGCAGACATGTGAAGTCTATTGTCTGAGTGACAAGGTAAGACAAGTATTACAGCTGAAACCGAGTATGTTTACTGAAACTCTGATTACTTGACAAGTGAAATAGGTTTGGTGTTCTCAGACAGTTTCCCTGGAACCCCCATAAGGGACCCACCAGGTGACCTGCTCATGACAGGTGGTCTCTAAAAATGGAAGGAGCAAAAGGAGCAAACAGCCCTGCAGGTGGCCCTCCCCGCTGAGGTGCAGCAGCACCCGGAGGGCAGCCAAGAAAAGTGTGGTCTGGGCACAGGGAAGGGAGATGCCCTAGCACGGCTCCGAAGCCTGCTGCGCCTCAGAGTCACTTGAGAATCACTTTTGTAAACTTCTTGGAACCCCTCCTGGGTGTTCTGCACCATTTGAATCCCCTGGGCCTGAGATGGAGGGAGCCTCAGGGATGTATGTGTATATATATATATATATATATGTCTGTGTGTGTATGTGTGTATATACAAACACACACATACATACACATTTTTTCTCAGGGGTCTCCAGAGAAACAGAACCAATAGAAAATGATAGATAGATATAAATATATACATAAATAAGATGTTTGTTATGTATATACACATATACATACATATATATGTGTGTGTATATTTAACAGGATAGATATAAATATATATATATATACGTAGGATGTATGTTTTATATATATATACACACACACGTACATACTTATGTGTGTGTATATGTTTAACAGGATCGTTAGATACAAATATACATATAAATAGGACGTATGTTATATATATACAGATATACATACATATATTGTGTGTGTATATATGTTTAACAGGATAGATGGATAGATAGATCTAAATATATATATAAGTAGGGTGTATATTTTTTTGGGGGGTGTATATTTTTTATATATATAGACACACATATACGTACGTGTGTGTGTATGTGTAATATGTTTAAAGGATAGATAGATAGATAGATAGATAGATAGATAGATAGATAGATAGATAGATAGATAGATGGGTCCTATTGGTTCTGTTTCTCAGGAGAACCTGACTAATGCAATCCCCGCCTGTACAAGTAGCCTGCTCCATAGTTGACCTTGTGTTTTCTCTCTCCTTCATAAAATGTGTCTAATTATACTGGGCTCTCCCAGAGAATGAAAGTGCACTGTAATGAGCCGTAATTCCATTCCTCAGAAATGCTTCTATCCACGTTACACAGGTAAACCACCTGCTTCCAATGGTGTTAGGATGACATTACGCTTCTTTCCTCGTCCTTATCCTTCCAGCCAGCTGCCCAGGCTACCGTCACTGCCATGCACCATAGGTCTTCAGCAGCCATGTGCTTTGCACACCTCAGGGTCCAAGATATGTCATTGTTGGTCATGGTTCTGAGGTATGATTTTTTTTTTAAATTAATTAATTTATTTATTTATTTTTGGCTGTGTTGGGTCTTCGTTTCTGTGCGCAGGCTTTCTCTAGTTGCGGCGAGCGGGGGCTACTCTTCATCGCGGTGCGCGGGCTTCTCATTGTCCTGGCTTCTCTTGTTGTGGAACACAGGCTCTAGACGTGCAGGCTCAGTAGTTGTGGCTCACGGGCTTAGTTGCCCCGCGGCATGTGGGATCTTCCCAGACCAGGGCTCGAACCCGTGTCCCCTGCATTGGCAGGCAGATTCTTAACCACTGTGCCACCAGGGAAGCCCTGAGGCATGTTTTAAAATGTGAGCCTGGCCTTAAGAGTGGTCACTTGGCTGGTGAGTGAACTTTTCTGACTGCCAGATCCTATGTCTCAACTCTGATGTTCTCCACTTGACTGTCTATGATGTGGTCAGAGTCAGTTTCTTTATGAAATCTGTTCTTGAAAAAAAAAAGCTGACTGCTAGTGCTGGTGAAGAAAATGAAGAAACCCACAGAGGCCTAAGAAAGCAGTGGTTCTCAGGCAGAAGTAAAAGATAATGTGGATAAATTAGAGCATGGAACTATCCTATTTGGACAGAATTATAAAGAGTAAAGGGGTCACTTAAATTTGGTAGTTATACTTTCTGGTATTTAAAGAGATGGATTTTATGATAGCACAGTATTTGCAAATGTAGTGAGTAGCTCATTTTGTTGACAGGACGCATTTCTCATATTATCAAGGGTCTTCTCTCACATTGCTTTCTTCCAGATCTACGGGTTGGAAATCAGGAATGTAATCTCACAGTGGTCTCTCTGGTCTGGGTCAAGGATTTGATTTTGTAGCTCTCATATTTTATAAGGCTGTACTAGACCTGTTGGGAATCATTAAAACTGTAAACTTTTAGAAGGACACAACAAGGAAATTCACAATTATTGGGTGCTATCATGTGCCAGACAGACAAGGTGCAGATTTGTCACTTTGGTTGAATTACTATCACAATTTTATTGATGAAAAAAAACCCAACTTGCCCAGGGCCAGGCCCACATTTAGAATTTAGAGGTAACTTTAGGTCCAGTTGATTCCAAAATTTATACTCTTTCCAGCTCATAATTCTGCCTCTGAAAAGTGCTAAGTAGCTGAGCATTAATCAACTATAAATGGGGAATAGCATGGTATTTACACTGGGAGTGGAGTAGTGTGATCACATATTCCCAGAATCTTTTTATAGTTCATAGAAAGTTTGTGTAGACTCTCCCTAAGGGAAAACAGAATAATTGAGGTTGGAAACAGCTTAACCCCAGTCATAAAAATCTCTGACATGGGAAACTAAGAGGAAAATGGTTGCCCTTAGTGGGGAAAGGGTTGTGTGCCCCTGATACAGGCTGTGTGTTCAGTTGGTGGAAGGAATGTCTTCAGCCTCAGGAAAATATGACCCCTTGAACACACTTTGTTTTTATATCACTACTATTGGTCTTTCAGAAAACACGGTAATTACAAGTATTCATTTGTTCATTAGAATGAAGTCTAAACTCTTTAAAAGGTAAAATAATTTATATCTTTTCCTCAGACGCCCCCCCCAACCTCACACATACACACACGCGCACACAGACACACACCACACCACATCTCACTGACACATAACTCCCCTTATCATGAATTAGTAGGTATCCCATGGCAGCCCAAACAGGTATGGAAATTACATTCTTCTGTTTTCTCTCTTTTCCACGGTGCTACATGAGTTCTGTAAACAGCAGAAGTAATTTGTAGGTGGGCCTTCATTATATGGTCAGCCCTTGGAATATAATATAGAAATGTGCTAAAGTAAGGAAATATTTGCTTGAACTAATGCCTGGAAACTGAACGTGGTATGCACTTCATCGTAATATAAACTGCATATCTATGGGGATATACGTATGCGTATAGCTGATTCACTTTGTTATAAAGCAGAAACTAACACACCATTGTAAAGCAATTATACTCCAATAAAGATGTTAAAAAAAAAAAAGAAAAAATCCCTGCACATCTGGCTTATTTTCATATATTGTACCTGAGTGGGTGGGGTGATATTTACATTCTTTTTCCACTTCTGAGCTGTCCGGTGTCATCCAGTCTGTGCATGCTAGGAAGTTGTGTGTGTGTGTGTGTGTGTGTGTGTGTCTGTTTTACATTCCCTCTTCCAGCATCTGCCGTTCACTCTGAGTTGGAGCATGTACCATTGCAAAACTGTCACCGGCATCTTCGAAACACACATGTACATTCCACAGGTCAAGTAAATGGGCTTTGTGACTGCATGATGGCTTTTTGTTTAGAAGAAATCCAGGTGGCAAGCCCAGCACTTTCCATCCAGCAGCACTTTATACTGTTAACTGTGGCAGCTGAAAAGTGACGCTCAAAGGATTTTTTAGAAGCTGCTGCCCCAGCAGGTAGCATTCTGGGGTTGGTTCTTTTTATTGTTGTTTGTTTTTTTTTTTTCTTCTGCTGTTTAAAATGTCCAAACCCTCTCGCTTGGCTAGACCTTTCTTTGCTAATGCAGTTTCTAAGCTGCCAACATCTAGAAGGGATGATTTAAACAGCAAACAGAAAAAAAACAGCTTAGGGGAGAAGATTTTGAAAACTGGAAGAGAAGGAAATTTGGTCAAACAGCAGCAGGTGCAAACGGCAGCCACTCCTGCCCAGCGGAAGACTTCGCCACACAAAGGTAATGTTTTAAATCAGCTGCTTTTGTCAGTTTAGGCTTAGAAACTTCTTTCTTAATAATACTGCCACGTAACTTGAGTGAGACTCTTTATGGTTTCAAAAACTTATCTGTGTGAGCGTGGCATTTTCTAAAATCCTAGAGTGCATTGCTAAAATAACCAATAATTAGGAAGATGGAGGTATTAGAACTTTCTTTCATTAATTAAGGAATGATCAAAGAAAAACTGATTGCTTTCCCTTCTCTTCGAGAATGAGAGATTTTACTCTTGGTTGTGTTTCAGTCTTTCTTAATCCAGTTATATACACATGAAGTTTCTTTTTTTATTGGTTATCTATATGAAAAGAAACAAAAGAAGAAATAATACGTTCTAAAAACACATCATTAACTAGCAAAAGAATTTTTACATGCTTAGTTTTTTGCAGTCTCTTTGAAAAATGAACTTGTATCTGAAATGATAATCTAACGATATGGTTCCTGGCCAAGCATGACAAAAATCTCTGCTAACGTTGTTACCGGAAGCATTTAAATGAGTCTTCTCAGGTGATTATTAGAATGTTTCACTGAGCAAGAATATTGTTGAGTTTTTGACATGGAATTGAGAAATGGAGCAACCAAATAAAGCCATCTGTTGTTTTTGTGTATATAATCACAGAGGGCAATGAAATCATAGTTTAAAATATCATAATTTCCTTCCTTATACCAAGAGCCACATATTCAATCACTAAACAACATTTATAATAGTTATTTTAATACATTTTGAACTCTCTATCAAAAATGTAATATTTTTAGCCCTGTGATTTTATACTAAAATAAAAAATTGTTCTAATATACTCATTCTTATAAATAGAAGTTTTTATTTTGTAGAAAAAAATAAGTTCATTGTATAATTTTAATCCTGACCTCTTCTCTATTAAAAACTGTTACCAATGAATATGCAGTTATACATTTTTGTGCCAGGTGCTATTTTAAGGATGCAAATTGCTGTCTGGAAATTTAAAATTTTTTCCTTGATGTGGCTTATTATTGGTTTATCCCCTGTGATCAATGAAGTGTTTGTACAAAAACTATTTCGTTAACCAAAATGCTTTATAAAAGACACATACAGTGAGCACTGAAGGACTTTAAAATGCTTAATAGGCTGAATTTCAGCTGCCTAAAAGGAAAGTTCTCTTTGATGTTATAATAGTCTAAAAAATTCTTCTAAAAAGGAATGTCAATCCCCTCAATCTGAAGAGTGTCCAAACATTTATATGGTATATATATATATATATATATATCTGTGTCTGTGTCGGGTATACTGGGGAGGGAGTTTTTAAACAAACAATCTAAGGCTAAATGCTTATCCCGAAGATTACTCAAAATACTGATCTTCTTTCAGCAACCTATGGGGTTTGAATGGACTTAGTGCGTGAAAATAGTTTTTCTTTAATAACAAATTTGGTTTGGGGGTTAGTTAAAAGTTATTTGAAACCAAGAATGATTATCAAGGTACAAGGTCCATATAGATAATGCACGTTTTTGTAAAAAATAAACTGGGGGCCGATTAAAAAATAATATGGTGGTATTTCCTTTGAGTCTCCCTGAGAGGAGGATCTAGGCTGTCCAAAAGGAAAACTTGAAGAATTTTGAAATTGGCAGCAGGACTGGATTATTTGGAACAACAATACTCATCAGAATGTATATTTGTTTTTCTTTTTAATCAGAATCCTTTTTTCATGGCCACACGTCATATCATACAGAACCAATAGAAATCTATAATTGTTGGAGAACAGGGCTAAGGCTCTCTTTATAGGATAGTCATGTTGTATTAGGCTTTTACTTAAAGTGGTTATTATAAGATCAAGAAATCCAAATAATAGTCATGCTGTCTTAGGTTGTGTTGAGTTGGTATGCATTCTTACCCATGGCGATAGGACCTTAGTGTTCGTTCTTTAGAATGTTTATTTCATGTGATCCACAAGGTTTAGTTTAGTCTCTTTATGTAAGTTCTCATGGACCTGACTTCCTTTTTTCCCTTGTGTAATTTGTTTGGTAATGTATGTGTATTCTGGTACCTTTTTAACTTAAAAAAAAAAAAAGTTAGCCTCTCATTTAGTTTATTCCTTATATTAGTGCAGTGAGCTTTCCCTTTACTTCTTTTCTATGCCCCCCTCTCTACCTCTTAAATTTTATCTTCTGTACTTTTGTTTTCTTATTAAAAAGGTTGATAACAGTTATTTTTTCATTATCATAATTCATGGTTTATCTATAGGCTAATTCTAAAAGTTGAAAATCAATAAAGTGTATAACTAATAAGAGTTCATAAATATTTTCATTGCTAAGCCAAAAAGTGTGCTGTCATCATTTTCTCTTACAGCCTTAAAACTCTTTTTAGTCTTCTCTCCTCAGCATTTCCGATTCTCCCAAGGACAAATGGATCTGATCCTGTTTATAAAACTCATTTTCAGATACTTGTCTCAGTCCTTTTGCCCTACTTTTTCCTGACTGATTTTCAGAACCCCTGGACAGGTCTCTCTTCTGGAGCACATTCCCGAAATACTTCCTAAGAAGAGCTAAATGGATGTAAACTTTCCAAGTTTTTACATGTCTAAAAAATATCCTTACTCTCTTTTCCCTCTTCAACAGTAGTTGGGACAGGCATAGAATTTTAGACCCAAAATAATTTTCCCCCCATAATATTAAAGGCTTTTCTCCATAACCTTTCAGGATCAAGAAGTGTTGATGAGAAGTCCCATGTCGTTCATACATTCCTTTGTAGGTGATTTTTTCTCTCTCTTGAAGCTTTGAGGATATCCTCTTTATCCTTGATGTTCTGAAATTTCTCTGAAGTATTTAAAAGTGTGGGGTTCTTCTCGTTCACTTTTACTGGATATTTGATGAACCCTTTCAATTTAAAAAGTAATAGTCTTCAGTTCTGGGAATTCTTTTTTATTATTACTTTGATAATGTCTTCCTCTGTATTTGCTCTAATTTTCTCTTTGTGGATCTCCTATGAGTTGGCTGTTAAATCTACTGTATCAATTTTCTCATACTTATCTTTCCCTTATATTTTTTATCTCTGTCTTTTTATGTTTTCTAGATTTTTTTCGACCTTACCTTTCAGTTCTTCTAAGTTTGATCATCATCATATTTTTAATTTCTAAGAAGTTTTCTTCAATTATTTTGAGACCTAAATACATGGGGGTTATTTTCTATATATAAGCAGTAGATCTGTGTGCTTTATTTACCTGATGTAGTTATCTTTGTCTGTTCCAGCTTGAAGGTACAATTCATCCAAGTTTATTGATGTGAGTAACCACATCACTGTGATGTTGGTGTGCTTTTCATTCTGAGCCAATAGTCCATATTGGCCCCTAGAATAGAAAAGCTTGGCAATCAACAGACTTTAGGACAACAGCATTAATATCTAATTTTCACCATGAAGAACTTTCTTCATTATGAAAACTGTCCACATGGAAGATGAATGTTGAAGTGTGTGTTGAGATGTACCAACAATTTTATTCAGAATCAGGGTACGAGTCAGCATCTGAGAATGTGACATTTCTTCCCGAGTTTTCTGTACTCCCCTGAATTCTGTTTAGGTATATTCCCTCAAATTGTCCTGTCCTGATTTTATTCATTTATGTAGCCTCTTAACTCTTCTAAATAAAGGAAAGCATTTTTTTCAGAAGTGGCAGGAGCACTGACCACTATCTTGGTTTGAAAAAATATCTTCTGTCTCCTGTACATTTGTAATGATGATGATGATAGACTTCAACCTTTATTGAGGTCATCCTATGTGGCCAGCACAGTTCTAAGCACATTATAAATATATTACCTCATATAATCTTTAAAACAATCCTCTGACATCCCTAGTTTGCAGATGATAAAACTGAGACAAAGAGTTTCAGTTATTTTCCCAAGATCGTAAGGTAGACAGAAAAAGGTAGAACCAGAATTCTGCTTCTAGCGCTTTTGACTCATGAACCTACATACTTCGCCACTATGCTAAAGCACCTTTCTAGACAGAAAAACAATTCTTTCATCAAAGAAGTTATTAAAAATTAATCAAAACCTTGAGATTGGATGGACTGGTCCCTGAAAATAACTGTCTGGTGACATTTTGTAGTTCAGAATATGCTCTTCTGTTTTCAGCCTTTTGATTTGTTGCCCAGGGTTGCTGTTTCTGAGACAAAACAAAGAAATGAAGAGGGAAGAGAACAAATTTCAGAGTTAATAAATATATCACAATACTGTAAATGTTTTTCTAATATTGAGGCATGAAAGGATGCACTGAATATAGGACCTTGCAATCCCAACATGTACACTCTTGCCTACAGACTTGAGTGTGTATGGGTGCGTGCGCACACACACAGAAACACAAATACTCTGCGTACAATTCTAGAAAGGCTCTTCCATCTCATGTGACCTGGTGGTCCAAGTACAAGCCTGTAGGCCAAAAATCACTCAAGTCTAATTCTTTTCTAACACAGGCTACCGACGTGGCCTTGAGCAAGGCAATTATCTCTCCTGACTGAGTTTCATCAACCATTAAAGAATAATAATATGTGGTTTATGGTGTGAAGTCGTGGTGAGGATTAATGACTTAGTTAATGTGTGTCCAGAGCTTTCAAGAGCACATGTGCTGCGTGAATACTCTAAGTCAAGCACAATGGGGTCTCTGTTTACATTCAGTTGCTGTGGAACTGTATTTTTTCACAGATATCACACATGTACTCCCGCCAGGAAATCTCCATAATCAACCCCTGATTGCATGCCTTACGCTCTTCTGTATGAACACGGGGTAACCCCACGTGCATCTTATTTGCCAAAGCACATATCGACTGAGACTGTCTCTGGATACCTGGTGTCCAGTATTGTCTGCCTCTGTAAGTCAAAAAGATTAATAACTGGAGCACAAGTGTGTTTTCTCTCTAGTAGCATTCAAATTCATTCTGGATACTGCTGATGACTACAGTGACATTAAGCCCTTGTACATTAGACTTTTGCACAGGGAAGTAATATGGAAGGTAATCACGTCTATAGGTAGGCAGTGTTGCTAAAAGGTGTCCTCAATGGACTGCTTTTACATGTAACAAGCTGATAATACCAGTGAACAGTCATCAACCACTGGTAGGGCCTGCACTTTGTCTAGTACCTTCCAGAAGCAGCAGTGGTTTTGTACTGATCATGTATGTCCTTTATCTGGTTGCCTTTGTGACCAACACCTCTCACTTTAGAGGAGAGTTGAGGTCAAGTACACAGTAATTCTTCAACAAGGCAGTGGTAACATGCTCACACAGTTAACGGAAATCATACTTTTGGCTCTTTATTGATACCGTTCAGTCCAGAGTCATGCATTACACATCTGTATAGCTCAGCAAGTCTCTCTCCAACCTATCATTGAAACTCACATGGCCTACCTTGGAGAGTTGTTTTACAAATAAAATCTAAACATACTTAATGCTGCTTACCAGTACTTAATGGCATTTTTTCTTCAACTAGACACAGTATGCACTATGACTGTGTGAATATTGAAAATGAACAATTTCTTCTAGAGTTCGCCTTACTTTCCTTGATTTATCTTATCTATATTTGTCTTCTTCTACCTAGTAAGATGAGAAGAAATATAACATGTATTCCCATATTTCGTTTGCTTACTTGATGCTGTTAAAATGTAATATGTCAGAAAAGGAGTATGAGACCACCTCTTAAAATTAATCTGGGATTTTCTTTGAGTAAATCTGTGTGTTATTAGTTACTTTGACATAGTCAATTTATTCTAGAGGGGTCAGTAACTCACAAGTCTGATCAAAAATGAAATGCCCCTGTACCAAAGAAGCATAGGCCACTGAGGAAAAAAAGAATTAACAGTCTCAGAACTTTAGAGTGGGATAAAAACTTTAAAATCATCTAATTTATCTCTCTCTTTTGGTACATATGGAAAAAGCCTAGAGTTACTTCTTTTGATCAAGACTGAAGGTGCACTGTTTGAGCCAGTGTCTTCCAACTCAGTGCTTTTTTCCCTTTCCTTTAGCCTACATGGAAAAGGCAAAAACTACTGGAACATCATGAAGTTTCCCTTCAAATGTTTGCTTCCTTGACATGGACTCCTTTTGACCTCTGATATGTAACATCTCTTGTGCTATGCAACCTACACTCCTAGTTCTCTGTTACTTGCTTCTTCCAAGTTCAAGATTACTGGGCAATGGATGTGCTAATTCTTTATTGGATATTATATATGTAATTAAATTATAATCAGAGCTCATTTAATACTGAAAAGTTGTGAGCACTATCTCTTATTATGTTTATGTTTGGTTGCTTATCTCTAATGAACCTGATAAAGAAATATATGTCTTAGCTTGATAAAGTTAGAAAATCATAAAATGATTTTCTGTCTCTCCTTTAGCTAGAGTTGAAACCTAAAGTAACAAACTATTTTTACAAATCTTTTTCTCAAATCTGTATTATTCAGTACCTTCCAAAATTTAGATCTGTGTCCCAGTGAAGTTTTTCTTCTATAAAGAGCTTAAGAGGTTGTATACAATCACAAATGAGAAATTTGCCAACCTCAATAGAATATTTTACTACCTGAGCTACTTTTTCACTTTCATTCCCTATGCTCAGATTTTTACTTTGTTGTGTATATTGCTTCTAACTTTGAGCTGTCAGGTCTAATGAGCCAGATTATCTTCAAAATCCTTCTATTCCATTGGGTCTATTTAAGCAATCAGAACTTGGCCATTTGAAAAAAAAATCAGAATTAATATAGATGAAAGAGTTTGTGGTTACCTTGCTATTTGGGGATATAGTTATAAAAATTCTTCCAAGCTAATAAATCATCTCTGTATATCATTATATGCCATATATGTTCTTAAGAATAGTTTCATTGATCGTGGCCATTTAGGAGCAAACTACCATGAATCTCTACTTGTCTGTCTGCCTACAAGGCACTTATCTCTTCTATAATCACATAATACCAAACATCTTAGCTCATGGCCAGATATGGGTAGGATGACTGTCTGGGAATTTGAAAACCTTCACAGAAGAAAGGCCTTCTTGGTGATGCTGCTATACCTGGTTAACTATTACAGCTTCTTGAGTTAATCATCTCTAGGGTCTTAAATTAAGTCAAAAACTCTACCTCTGTGTTTTTTCCTCGCCTTTTTGCAACAGGAAAAAAATCTCAAATGGGTTCAGGTTCATTTTATTTTCCATGTTTCCAAAGTGTACATTTACATTACCAAAATAAACTAGAGAAAACCACAAACAAGTAAAGAATCCTTTCTTATGGAAGAAATTTCAGTTGAATGTTATCTGTCAAGAATAGAATTTTTGTTATATTTTGTACTTCTTGATAATTCATCTTTACAAATACACAAGTTAGACTTTAAAGGAAATTAATTTTTTAAACATAAGTATTTATTCAGACCGTGGAATATTATCCTTATATTTGACATACTTATCATATCATGCTTATATCTGCATATGCTTATCATATGCATTATGAATATGTATAATATGCTGGTATATTATATGTATTCATTACTTTGAAATTAATAAACTTAAGAAGTTCCATTTGAACATATGTTCGATAGATAGACCTTTTTGAGCCAGTATTTTAATACTTGATCTTGGTAATTAGGTTGTTTTCTGATAATATAATTGCTACAATCCCTTTACTCACCTAAAAAAATAACTCACTGACTATCTACTCTATGTCTGGCATTGTGCTAAATACTAGAAAATTAAAAAACAAGCAAAACAAAACCTAAAACATGGTTATTGACTTTGAGGAAGATCATATTGAGATATCCAGGTTATCTGATCTAAATAGAATTCTCTGAATAGATTTATATACAACATTGAAATGAGTGCATGGAAAAAGCAGAGCAGGCTACTTCCCCCAGGTAATAGGAGTTTACCAGGTAGGGAAGAAAGGATTATAAAAGACCACATTGCATTTATAAAATGGCAAAGTAGACCAGTGTTGACGGAGTAAAACAGAACTGGGGGAAAAAGAGATGGAGGGAGGGAGAGGGCTATTTGGAATGATTTCAGAAGAGAAGAAGATGTTCATATTTCCATTCCTTCAGTAAACAATTATTGGGCCCCTACTATTTGTCAGGTGTTCTTCTACGCTCTAACCAACTTGAAGGCCATGATAGATGAAGGCTGTGTTTCCATAGGGCTTACTTTATAAAGTGGGTTCTGTGATAAACAGTAAACAAGGCAAAGTCACAGAGTAATGGGAAGCAAGGCAAGGAACTGAGAAAGTCAAAAGTTCTGTTTGTGATATGAATGTGGACCGGCTAGTCAGTATTCAAGAGACAATGCCAGAAAGGAAATTAGAAACGTGGATCTAGAGATCAGGGCAGGGCAGGGGCTGCTGATACAGATAAGTGGATCACCAATATATAAATATTATTTAAAGCCATGGGACTGGATGAAATCACCTATGGAGGATGTAGAAAAGAGACTGTAGCCCATGTCTGAGAAGAGAAGGTGGCCCAGGACTCCAGAGCACCCCAACATTCAAGGGTCAACACAGGGACAGGGGTAGGACCAAAATCTTAAGGCTCGTGTACACCAACTTGAGAACGTTCTTTTAAAACTCCAGGCCAGAGTATTCTAAACAATCTCTCTCAGCAAGACAAATGCATTCATGCCCCCATCTGTGGATACAAACAAATACCCCAAGTAGGAATTTTCTTTGAAATGTTTTATATTTAAAATTATACAAGCCTGAACTCTAGACCATGCTATTTTTTTTGAAGATTTTTTTTGATGTGGACCATTTTTAAAGTCTTTATTGAATTTGTTACAATATTGCTTCTGTTTTATGTTTTGGTTTTTTGGCCATGAGGCATGTGGGATCTTAGCTCCCCGACCAGGGATCGAACCTACACCCGCTGCATTGGAAGGCAAAGTCATAACAACTGGACCGCCAGGGAATTCCCCCATGTTATATTTAATATAACATCATATTTAACTGAATTACCATCAGAATTAAAATGTTTTCGACTGTGTTTAACTTGTAGCTTTAGGTATCCACAAAAGCCTATTACATATCACGGGGGTGCCCCTATTACACTTTAAGAAGAAAGATTCAGCAATGGGGAGCCATTAAGAGACTTTCAACATCATTTCATTCTTATTTGCAATTTAATATTTATATCACAGAATTATTTTATATGGCTTATTACTATTTGGCTGGCTATTCTTCATATATCCCTGAGAGTAGTGTTTTCTGTTTTTTGATTATGAACTTCTTTCTCAGAAGGTGAGGGTTCATTTGCTACTTCAATTTCTAGCACAACATAATGTGAATTTTTTTATGGTGAAACATCTATTTTCATTCTTCGAGATTTGTGAAGACACATCTGGAATATTTAAAGATAATACACTAGGAAAACCTCAAATCTGTTCTGTTTGCGCCCTATCTATTAATTTCACAAAGATTTTTAAATAGCTGTAACTAGAAGAATCAACAACAAGTAATAATGGAAATAGTACATAACAGATGTTCAGAGAATGCCCTCCCAGGAGAACAAAGCTAAAAACAACGGTTGTTTTAAAAATACCATGTATATCTTTTGTAATGCCTGGTTAATCTGACAGGAAAACAAAGGAATTTCTCAGAGGCCAAAAAACAAAAAACAAGAAAGCTTCAATGCAAGGAATAACTGAAAGCCAGACCCATCATTTGCTGTAATGGTGTCTGTCCATCCCTTGTGGCCCAGGAGATTTTAATAGACACCTCCAATGGAGAAGAAGTAAATCCTGAGTGCCAAGAAGAGTGGTAGTCATATTGGTAGAGTGGTAGAGTCATAACCTCTACAAAATCAGGTTGACACCATCAGCGGATGAACAAGGAAAATACCAGAGGGGGACCCTTGGAGAAAGCTCTTGACTCAACCTCAGCTCTGTGTGGAGAAGAATGAAAGAAAGGAATGTCCTGAGTATGTCTGAACTTGTGTCTTCACTCACATAGTCTTGGGGCCTAAAGTTATATTATTGTGGAGTAGGGAAAAATCCAAACCCTCTCCCCCACCCCCCCAAAAAGCCAAAAGTATTATATAATGGTAGCAGACTGGCAGTGTCCCCAGCTGCCTAGTGTCAGAAGACAAAAATTATCTTGAAAAAAAGACACTTTATATCCAGGTATCTAAGAATTCCCACAGGTAAAAGTCCAAAAACATGAGCCCCCAATAAAAATTCACAAAATATGTAAAGGAACAAGTGACCATACGTAAGAGTCAGAAAGGGAAAAGAATTGCAGAATTTCAAAATCTACATAAATTGCCAATATTAGAATTATCAGATATAGACTATGAAATAAGTGTATTATATATATTGAAAGAATAGATTCTAACAATATTGACCTGTAACATTTGAACAATAGATTTTCTAGGAATGAAAAATATAATAACTAAAGAAAAAACTCAGTAGACTTGTTAAATGGCTCACTAGCATGATAGACTTTTAAAATTCCTAATAATACAGCGCTGAGAGACAAAATGATGGAAAATATGAAATAAGGGTTAAAAATACAAACAATAGAGTGAGGAGGTCCAACATAAGTCTAATTGGATGTCCAGAAGAAGACCATATGGAGACTAAGAGAGACACATTACTTGAGAAGATAATGGCTGAGAATATTCCAGAGCTGATCAAAAGACATTAATATCTGAAGTCAAGAAACCCGACAATTCTTAAGAAAGATGCGTTAAGAAGGAAAACACTACCACACCTAGACAGAAAAATTATGATAAATAATTATTTAATTTTTATATCTATGGAGGGTTATGATCAAACAGCAGTTGATAGATCGGTATACAGCAGTTCATTAATTTTAATAAAATGTGTCCTCTGTAGATATGTCTATGGATAATACATTAACATGTAAGTTACTAGTTACTAGTTCTTGTTATAATTGGACCAAATACATTTGAGAGATGTGTGTTTTCTGGCCACATCTTGCTTTTTGACCCAAGCAGAAACACAATAGTTAAAACTCAACGTAAAGTGTAAGAGCTACCACCTGTTTTCCCATGGGGGCGGGGGAAGGAGCATCAGTGCTAATATGTTCAAGTTTTGCTGTAAGTGTTTTCAACTCACTTCCATTTGCATACTATCAGATGAGAGAAAGGTTGAAAAAAGGGGAAACTATGTAGAGAACACTATGCAAATGGGCATTAGAAAATGGAATTCTAGAATGAATATAAACTGTTTTATACTCAGGGCATATATATGCATCACTGAAAGCATGTCTCTATGGAATTCAACAAGTAGCCATGTCGCTTGGATGACATTGTAGTCTTGTTAATATTTGTAAGGATATTGCTATAATCATCATGTCTTGAGTATTCGAGAAAGTAGATGCTATATCTACTAAATAAATCACTATATGTGTTAACATACCTATTGAAACCGATTAAAGGGAACACCGTACCATCACTGAGGGAATTAGAACTTCCCTTAATGTATAATCCCCAATTACTGAGATATTGTTTCTTTTCCAGTTATCCATCTAAACAGCTAGAAATTCTAAAAACTGTGCAGATAATTATGTAATCCTCTTCTCTGTGAATCAGGAGTGCACAAAATATTGCAAGTTGTGTTTGTAAAACCTTCATTGGGGAAAAAAAAGTGGTTTGATAAGTACTTTTATACTCACTGGTTCATTTATACATTTAAAACTCTACCGAGGGGCTTCCCTGGTGGCACAGTGGTTAAGAATCCGCCTGCCAGTGCAGGGGACACGGGTTCAATCCCTGGCCTGGGAAGATCCCACATGCCACGGAGCAACTAAGCCCGTGCGCCACAACTACTGAGCCTGCGCTCTAGAGCCTTCGAGCCACACCTACTGAAGCCCGCGTGCCTAGAGCCCACGCACCAAGAGAAGCTACCACAATGAGAAGCGTGCGCACCACAACGAAGAGTAGCCCCCGCTCGCCGCAACTGGAGAAAGCCCGCGTGCAGCAACGAAGACCCAATGCAGCGTAAAATAAATAAATTTATTAAAAAAAAACAAAAACAAAAAAACTCTACCCAGCTGAACTTCATGCACTAAACATTGGTCGTCCTAAGGCTATCTTTCCTCTTTCCACTTGTACTCAGGTAATCTCAGTGTTTCTCCAGATCTGACCCTTAATTCCTAAGTGAAATCAGCAAAAATAGAGAAGAGGGGGCATTTAAAAATCTTTCTTTATAACTTAATATTTTGTTAAATAGACACCTTGCTTAATGATTCCTGATTTTGAAGCACATGTTTTGGGAAGTCACGTTTCTGCTTTGTTGATCCTCTAATGCCAAAAAGTGAGTAAAAGATCAAGTATAGTACATACAGCCCGGTGTGGATTTACACAAGATGAAGAGCATATTTACACCGTGCTGAATGGTTAACTAAATGCCATCAGTTATCAGATGACTAAACGTGAACCATGAGTGCAGCCATAACCCTGAAAAGGCATTATTGCCCATCATCGTCAGAATGTAGGGAGGAAATGTAATGAGCATTGAGGAAGGAATGGGGAAGTATGGCACAGAAGGAGAGAGAGCAGCGAGATAAGGAAAATATATTTGGAAAATGACAAAAATAATAGAATATTATTTTGCTTATTATTTCACCATCTTTTAACTCAGCAGACAGAATCCTTGATTCAGAAGTACTTCCTGAGCATTACTTTTTATGAATGTTACTGAAAAGCAAAAAGGGAAAATGTCTACTCTGTTTTAATAATAAAATCCAATTCCAGAGGAGAGATATCTTGAGAAGCACTAATTTAGTAAAGACATCCTAAGTGGAAGATTGGTCAGTTCATCAGGAAAGAAGAAATAAACATTGTTCTTTCCTAAATGTATAAGGTAAACATAAATCATAATAACACGATCATTTGTGTGCTGCTATTGAGATGTTTAATCTGAGGTTCTCAGTAACATGTTACCTTTGTAAAATTCGTTGAGGGGCAGTGTGTGCTTCCTGACAAATGTGGTCAGATAGCTTCAAGGATCATTAGGTCATTCAAAGGTCAAATGACAAGTGTCATTATTAAGTAGCCACCACCACAGAAGCCTTAGCTGTGCTTCAAACACTGATAATTCAGCAGGACCTGGAAGACTGCTGAGAAGGGGGTGAGTGACATGATCAAATTTATGATATCAAGGTAACTTTGGAAGCAGTTTGGAGGATTGGGAGATGGAGATTAAGAACACAGACAGAACTAAAAATAGAATTACTAGATGATCCAGCAATCCCACTCCAGGGCATATATCCAGACAAAACTATAATTCAGAAAGATACATGCACCTCTATGTTCATAGCAGCACTATTCACAATAGCTAAGAGATGGAAACAACCTAAATATCCATCAAGAGATGAATGGATAAAGAAGATGTGGTACATATATACAATGGAATACTACTCAGCCATGAAAAAGAACAAAATAATGCCATTTGCAGCAACATGGATGCAACTAGAGATTATCGTACTAAGAGAAGTAAGTCAGAAAGAGGAAAATCCTATATGATATTACTTATATGTGGAATCTAAAATGTGACACAAATGAACTTATCTACGAAACAGACACAGACTCACCGACATAGAGAACAGACTGGTGGTTGCCAAGGGGGAGGGGTCTGATGTAAACTTATAGAATGGATAAACAACAAGGTCCTACTGTATAACACAGAGAATTGTATTCAGTATCCTCTGATAAACCATAATGGAAAAGAATATTAAAAAAAAAAAGAATGTAAAAAAAAAAAAGAACACAGATGGAGAGTAAGTAAACCCAACAAAGAGGGACAGGATCCGGGGCAGGTGAATCTTTTCTTTCACTCTCTTGGGGAACTTCTCCTGCCTCTAGGAATCACATTCGCTTTCAAGTGTACAGAGCAGCTCTTTCAACCTCCCTAACAGTCCCCCTTTACAATGAGGAAACTGAAGCTTAGAAAAGTTAAGTGCCTTATTGAGAGGTCTCAAAAGTTGGAGAGTTGCAACCCAAACTCAGGGTCCTCTCTCCCCTGTTCTCTCCTGTCCTAACCAATAACATACAATAAAAGCCTGTTCTCCTTATTATGCTAAGAGAATACTAGAAAAGAGGTAGAGAGACTTGAAATCTTGTGAGTTCAGAAATTTTTAAAAGGATGCTATTATACTCTCAGATGTAATAAGTTGAAATTACTATTTAAAAATTAATAGTAAAAATACTATTTAAAGGAGATTCAGATGTAAAGGACTATGAGGGTCAAGGGAAGAAGCATTATTTCAGGAAGAATTTGGCCCAAGGAATTGAACTGGGCCTTGGGGTTTGGGGACTGGCCACTATTACAGAGAGGAAGCCCAGATGGAGTGGTCCTCTGGGGACCCTGAGAAGTCAGGCCACCTGTAGAAGGGACGTTTGCTTTTTTTTTTCTTGGCCGTGCCATGCAGCTTGTGGGATTTTAGTTCCCCAACCAGGGATAGAACCCAGACTGCCAGGGACTTCCCTATGCAGCTTTAACATACTAGCCTGGCAACTTTCTAGGATTTCTCCTCAGCAAAAGCCAAATCTATTTACTTTGAATGAACTGTTTTTCTCTCCTGTGAGAATCTTCACATTGGACATTCACCAGCAATGCCAATGTGTGGGCAGGTACCTGGGCTCTAACATTGGTGTCTCCTACGACTAGCTGAGTGACCCTCTCTGAACCCCAGTTTTCTCGAGTAGGATGCAGAACACAGTAGATCGTTGGTTTCTAAGTTTCCTTCCATGGCTTTCTTATTCCATGAGAGTGTGGTCAGTGCCGTGGCACTTGGGGTCCTCTTGCCTGTGGAACACACTGGAGGGTTAAGTTAACCCCCTTCATCCCTCCTTTGATGGACTGATTCAGGAAAGGATTTGTCAAGTGTCCATAACGGGCAGGGATTGTGGGAAAAGACAACTATGAAAGAGACATGAGTAAAGAAAACAAATACTGAAAGGCAGAGAAGAGGAGATGTCCCGGGATGTGTAACTGTGAGGTTTGGAATAGAGACAGAGTGTAGGGGCAATGGGAGAGCAGCAGTCACTTGCACCCCCAAGGAGGGCATGTGAATTTATCGTAGGTCCATGAGGCAACTCTGAGCACCGGAGCTGGGTTTGGGCCCTTCCTGTCCACACCATTAAGCCCTCCTGACCCACTGTTTATCAAACAACCACCTCTTATCATTTTCTCTCTGTATGAGCGGGATAGCCATCTCCTTTTCCCTTAGAAAATAAATGGCATAATACCATTTTCCCCTTCATGGTATCATATTGTCATTAAAAAGAAATAAGGTAAGCCTATTTAAATACAAACAAGGTATCTGATTATTCCTATTCCTTTGAAATACTGAAACAGGCTTCCTGTAAAAGATCTATGGTTGCTCTTGGATAAGAGATTACCCATTCCTTGATAGAACGTTTTCTTGCACCCAGATTGATCTTTTGCAAAGGGGAGTGCCACTCCTGACACTGTTCGTAGATAACTTTTGGGATGGTGGCGCAGCTCACATCTACATCCTTTTCACCCACAGATGTGGCCCCGACGTCTATAGTAATATTCGCATCCCCAGCGCCAGACTATAGGTGACCCTACTGAAATGAAACACTGATATAACAGATAATCTCTTCTGAAAATTTAGAATTGGATCTGAGAGATGATAGGAAGTTTCTGTTGGTACTTAGACCAAAATATCCTGGCACATCCAAGTTTGGCCCAGTGCATAGAGAATCAGAGAAAAACAGTTTACAGGGAGAAAAAAATAGAGACGTGCAGAGACACAGATGAGAGAGGCAGAGACAGATGAGACTGCTGAGTCCAGACTCTCCGGTGGCCCTTCTGTGCATCTTTGTGTCTTCTATGAAATGTTGCTGCATCCTTTAAATCTTTTCGCTTAAGCTAGCGTCAGTGGGTTTCTGTTGTGTACAACCAAAGGATCCCTCATTAAATATCTGGATTTCCAACGCTTTCTCTACCTTTCTTATTTTTGTTTAAGGCTTCTTGTAGGTGTGTCAGTTCTGGCTAGCAGGGTGAGAGATGAAAACAGGCTCATTGTACTGGTATTGACTGTTGGCTATGCAGGCTTTTTCAAACTCTGATGATACTCTAAGCTGTTTGGTTGTTTATCCAGTGCTCCTGGGTCAATGTTTGTCCTTGGTTTTTTTAAAAAGGATGGAGGAATAAGCAGGGATACTCTGTCCTTGGCATGACTAGCATTGCTCAGTGGCACATCTGTTTTCCTAAGTCATTAATGGGTCCTTCCGGAAGCAGCCAATCCTTCCTCAAGCATTAGGTCAGCAATCCTGATTAGAATCGCATCAACCACCCATGAAACTAGAAGCTTCCCTGTGATTTATTGTTACAATAAAACCTCACTAATTAATCATAATTAGGAGGAAAAGCCCGTCTCAATTTTAAGGTTCTGAAAGAAACAACATTTTAATTTCTTCCAACTTTACATAGTGATTTAAATTAGGTTAACAAAGTATATTTGACTTGACGTATAAATAAAAATTATTTCTAGATAGCACATCGACTTTATATGTGCATTTCCGGTATGTAAATGGTCTTTAAGGAACAGATTGTTTTTTCCAGGCAATTTAAACATTCTGCTTACACTTTTAGAGTATTAATAGTTCAGGAAGTGCTTTTTCCCATTGAAAGCACAATGGCTAACTTAATCTTAACACGACATGCAGAGAGACAGATGAGAGAGAGACAGATTATTTTTAAAATAATCTGTCAAAATTATTTTTAAACAAGTAGGTTCTGAATTGTAGAGATTATTGTTATTTTTGGATCAACATGACAATGATTAGGGGAACAAATAGGTTAAGTTAGTATCATGAAAGCCTGTTTGAAAGCTTTTCTATATTTTTCACAGGGGTTTACATCACAGTCAAAAATAAAGCTGATTTATTTAAGTCTAGTGGGATGATTGTGTTGTGGATGTGCTGAAAATTGTCTCTCCTGCCCATTTGATAACTCTGTGATCTTTACACTATGGTTCCAATTTACAGAGAGACAAGGGTACATGCAAATAAGCCTGGGACAGAATGTTTGGTGCCCCGTATCATTTCCCCTGATTGTTTATTTGCTTTTATGAAGTCTAAAGAAAATGAGCTAGGAAGCCAAAGCTGATGCTGTGAATAGAGCTATCTTAAAAGCTATGCTAATTTCAAGCCTGCAGGAATGTCTCTATAGGACACCTGATGTGTGCTCATTGGGCTATCATGGCCCAGAGTTTTTATTTTCTGTTTGGGAAACAGATAAAAGCTGGGATGAGGGAGCTGGACACAGCATTTGGATTGACCCTGGGACCACATTTGCTGAGGAGTCCAGAGGACCTGACTTGTGCTGGCTGTTCGTCTCCTGCTGGTGCCCTCTCCCCACCTCCTCTTCCTTCCCATTACATTGGATGCTGTCAGCTTCCTGCCTCACTTTTCACCTGAGCCCATAAAATTATCTGCACAGTCTAGTAGGTTGATGCATGCTTGAAAACTAAGGCAGGTTTTTAGAACTCCTTGGAAACTGCCTACATGCTGGTGTTCCTTCCCCTAGGACGAGAAGCTGCAGCCTTGCCCGGTTGGGCCCAGAAGAGCATCTTCTGACTTCACAGGGTCAAGTCTGCCAGAGGTGTACCCCCCTTGGCAGATCTCCCAGGCAGGTAAAGACAGGGCTAAACACGGCCTTAACGTTGCCAGAATTAGTACAGAAGATGAAAAGAAGCTTTCTGTCCTTGAAAGCCATGGGGCTTTGTCCCCACTTGCCTCTGGACAGGAATGACTGAGGAGTGCGGGTAACTTATCCTCCAAGGAATTTACTATGCTCGCCCAGGGTACCAGCTTCTGTCCCAGTTTTGGGGGGCTTCCACATTTTTGAGTATGTGTGTTATTTGTTTGCCATCCTTATTTCCTTTTTACAACTTTTTACTTTATAAAAATAAAGCATGTGTGAGATACCGCGATCAAGTTTTCCTAAAGAGGGACAGGCAGCAAGCAGGGCCTATGGCATGAGCACAGCCTTCCTTCCAGGGCCACACTGCGGTCTCTCTCCCTGCTTTCCTCCAGTCGTGGTTTCCTGATCACAGCGGGCACCTGGCCTAGAGGACGCTGCTGGCACAGAGCCCCTGAGCGTCACCCTGCCTGGGCTCTAATCCAGACCCTACTATTTGCTATTTGCATAACCTCCGGCAGACTACTTCGACTCTCCAGCCCTCGGTTTTATGAAAAATACAACTGAATGATATAAGAGGACGTGCTCAATAATCGCTAGTTAGCTTCATGACGTAAGAGTTAGGGTAATAGATGGGCCTTTATATATCTTGGGGGAGAATTGGTCTCCACATCTTCCCAAGCACCTCGACGCAGTAGAGGAATAGCACTTTACGTTTCCGAGTACTTGGACATACATCTCAATATTTTGTTCATCGACTATTAATTAAATTATGTTTGCTTAACTGGTGAGGTGATAAAGCAAATTTAAAGCCAAATGTAAATCTAAAATTACTTCGTTAAGAAATTGCAACTAGTTCCATAGAGGGGAAGGGGGAGGAGGGAGCTGAGGCTGCCCTGGGTTTCAGCCTCAGGTGGTGAGTGATGACGGTTCTTTTCACCCAGGCAGGGATCGCAGGGGAGGGCGCCACAAACAGGTTGATGATCATCAGTCTATCTGAGGACCTGTTGAGTTTCAGGTGCCCCGGGAACATCTAGAGGAGATGTCCAATTAGAGGCTGGACCTCGGGAGAGAAACCTAAGAGCTAACACGTTATAGTTACTAATTGTTTAGTCTTTGCATTTGCCTTCTTCCTGTCTGGAGCACTCTCTTCAGGAATCGCCACAGTTGGCTTTCTGTCTCCTTCAGATCTTTGCCAACACATTATCCTTGCATTCAGACCCTTCCGGGCACCCAGTTTTAATGGGCAAGTGTTTTCCACCCAAGCACTCCCTGTCCACCTTCTCTGCATCATATTTCCCCCATAATTTGTAGCATTATCTAAACTACTGTATATTTTCCTTATTTTTACTTAATTATCTCACTTACGATATTCTATTTATTAGAATGTAAGCTCCACGCAGGCAGGGATTTTTGTCTGCTTTGCTTACTTCTGTATCTGCAGCAGCTAGAATGGGGCCTGGGACATATAAGCTGTCAATAAATAGTTGTGTAAGAGAACGAGCCCTTCCTGTGTGCCTGACAGTAAATGCTTTGTATGTACTCTCTCCATCTCGGTGAGAGAAATAAATTTAGGAGCTACAGCTTTATAGTTAGCAATGAGCGCCATGAAAATGAATGAGATCTGCAGAGAGAAGAGGACCTAGAACAGAAAAATAAAGGACGTCATCCTTTCAGAGACAGGCAAATGTGGAAATGGACTACACATAGGAACCCAAGAAAAGTCACTCAGAGAGCAGGAGGAAAACCAAACTGCTGTTTTGCTGTCAGACCAACTGGGGGACCATTTCAAGAGGGAGGAAGTACCTGCAAGTGTTGGATGCCGCAGAGAGGTCGACTTAGATAAGGCACAAGAAGTGATTAAGAGGGATGAACCTGTAGAGTCTCCCCAGCTTGTCCGCTGCATCTGATTCAGATTCCTACTGACAAACCTCTTACCAAAATGGGTGGAGTTGTTTTTACTGTCTCCTCTGACAAAGCATATTGCAAGGATATAAATGGCAGAGTTTACTTTTAAGCAAAATGTAGGTAATGATATATAGTTCAGTGGTTCCTAGACTGTGGAATATCAAAAAATACAAACATCTGAGAAAAAAAAAATGGGTCACTGAAATATTAGATTGCCTTGCCAATCATCTTGTTATTCTGCTCAGTGCATATCGGACAGCCTGACCACAGGGAAGGAATAAATTCAGAATCATTTAGGAGACATGACACCCAGACAACAAGATCATTTCTGTTGGCTTGGCTTCTGGGCCTCAGTGTAAGTCAGAAATCCTTTTGGGAAAAGGGTATGGCTTCCGGTCCTTTGCCACCAACAACTCACCCTATTGCAGGCGCTCTCATTTGCCCTGCTGCTTCCTTTGCCTTTGCCTTAACTCACATCTGTGAAATTCTGGATTGAATCAGAGAAACAGTGGTTCCTAGAGGTGCCAAGGAGTAGCCTGCGAAGTCTTTAGCACCTTTGACCAGTAATCTCCATCAGTCTCCCCACCCCACAAATAAATACACAGCCATATAATCTCAGTGTTTAAGTGTATTTGTTATGTCACTTGAAGGCAAGTCCCCTGGCTGCCCTCACTGTCCCCCTACACACACACACACATACACTGTCTCTCTCTCTCTCTCTCACGTGCACACACACACACACACACACACACACACACACACCCCTAGCACTGGGCAGGTGAGATTCTATGTGATGTGGTGGTCTGGTGCTGGTTGTTAATGGAGTGAGGCTTTAAAAGGAGGAAAATACTGAAAACAGGGCAGAAGTAACTCCAAAAAAGAGCCTTGACAAAGGAGGCTTTTTTCCAGAGGCTTTTGGCAGTAGAGCAAATTAGGCATTCCTTTTGCTTCTGACAGTATTTCAAACCAGTATAGCTTCCCTCATTTTTGGAGAGTACAGATACTCTTTCGTTATCAGATTGACATTAGCCAGAATATTTTAATGTCAACAAAGACACGTGAATGATTGTTCCCCTAATTATTTCTTATTTCCCCTTTGGAAGTTTCCATGTGTACAAGATTTTAAATAAGGAGTATGTCCAGATTAATTTTTTTTTGGTTCTTGTAAGAATCCTGAATTTTATCAAGGATGCAGTTTAAGTGAACTTGGAATAAAGCTTTAGTTTCATATTTTCTGGCTAATGTTCCATAAATGTCATAACTTTGCTGTTTAATGGGGAATGTGTTTTTTTATGTAATAGATACGCCAAACATTAATGAAGGGAAGAGAGGGAATGACTGAGAAATGCCATCTCAAGCTCAAGAACATCAAAATTAGCAATAAAAATAGAAGTTTCTTATCACCAGGAATGGGAGGAAAATAGTCACAGACATTGAAACAGATACAGCTCAGTCCGTGCTCCCAGTTTCCCACGAGTCCCTCATGGGGTGACCTTGACCCAGCAGTTCAACTATCTCATGCCTGTATTTCCCTCATCTGTTCATCGGGGACTAATTGCCTAAAAGACACGGAGGTTTCCAGCTGGTGCAGGGGGGTTGTTACAGTGCTTCCATGACATGGACCTAGGTCACCGCACTGTCCTCTAAGGCCCTGGGTAGGGGCACTCATCTAATCTGGAGATTCATGCATGACATCCGTGGTCTCCAAACTCAGCAAATCTATTAATCCTTAACTGAAAGCCACTCTGCAGGAAAAGTTTTAATACCAACCATGACTAAGGGCAGCAGAAAAAGCATTGGTGTGATTTATTTGGAAGTATGAATCCTAGAAAAGCTTTAGGAAATGTAGTTTTATTTCTTTGACAGATTGATAGTAACTAGGATCAGGTTAAATCTGGCCTAATGGCAATTCTTTAACAAACACTGAGACACATTTTTAAGAGTGGTCTGCTTTTAATGTGTTTTCTTTGTGTGCTTCTAAAGGTACCTCTAAAGTGGGGGTCCTTGAAAATTACAGTCCTACATAATTTGCACATTCTTCTATGACTATATTTATGTTACTCTTTGGCTTAGTAAGTATTTATTTCAGTGTTAAATTTTACATACTTTCCAAATGAGTCTCAAATTGTTAACTAAAGGGGTCCAAATATATGAAGTTTTATTATTGTTATAGTTATCTTTTAGCCCAGATTTTCTCTGCTCATGCAGTGCTTGGCAAACATAATAAATGTTTAAATAAATGAATTAGTGAATAAATGAATGAATGAATGAATGAATGGCAAAAGGCCATAGATTTAACCCTTATACCCCGTAGTTGGTTTCATGTTATTCCATTCTGCAGAGACAGAATCCTAATTCTGACCATCTATTTAGTGCCATCTGCAAAGTCCATTTGTACAATCTAGGCTTAGTTCAGGCTGCTATAAGAAAGTACCATATATTGGGTGGCTTATAAACAACAGAAATTTATTTATCAGAGCCCTGAAGGGTGGAAGTTCAAGATCAGAATGCAGCATGGTCAGGTTCTCGTGAGAGCCTGCTTTCTGGTTCACAGATGGCCATCTTCTCACTCCGTCCTCACATGGAGAAGGGTGAAGGGACCTCTCTGGGGTCCCTTTTATAAGGGCACTAATCCCATTCATGGGGGCTCCACCCTCATGACCTAATCACCTCTCAAAGGCGCCAACCTCCTACAGTCATCACATTCAGGATTAGTGTTTCAACATATGAATTTGGGGGGGACCCAAACGTTCAGTCTGTAACAGCCACAAAGGAGAGCATATTACAGCCATGTGACATGGGGTTCCATCACAGCAGAGCTTCTTGCTCATGGTGACAGATCTCAGCACGCTTCACATTTACACATTTAAGAGTAGGAGGGATTAATAGGGGTATGCACTTCCTGGATGCACAGGAGTTAGAAAGAGCACATTGTGAGTCATTCCCTCTTTACACCAGACCAAGCTGCATTAGGTTACCCAGGCCTTCCCCGATGGGATGTGAAGGAGCAGGGCATCTGCTGGTTTCCCAAACCATGTGAGTGGACTGTCCACTATTGACGAGGTAGCCCAAATGTCCCTGCTCTGGGCTCCCTGGTCCATTCCCATTCCACATCTCCCAGTGGCCCTAAAACTGTGTTGGCATAGGACAAACTTCAAGGATTAGGATGAGAATGGCTTTTCCCTGGAGAACAGGTTTATGGCTTTGGGACACATGGCTTTGCTTCAGCCAGGCTCAAGGAGTCCTTCCAAACTCACATTCTCCAAGTCTCTGAATTCTTTTTTTTTTTAATTTTTTTAAATGAAGTGTAGTTGATTTACAATGTTGTGTTAATTACTGCTGTACAGCAAAGTGATTCAGTTATATGTATACATATATATGTACATTTTTTATTATTCTTTTCCATTATGGTTTATCATAGGATATTGTATATAGTTCTCTGTGCTATACAGTAGGACCTTGTTGTTTATCCATTCTATATACAAAGGCTCACATCTGCTAACCCCAACCTCCCACTCCACCCCTCCCCCAACCCCCTCCCCCTTGGCAACCACCGGTCTGTTCTCTATGTCCGTGATTCTGTTTCTGTTTCATAGATAGGTTCATTTGTGTCATATTTTACATAATTCAAAAAGATACATGCACCCCTATGTTCATAGCAGCACTGTGAACATAGCAGCATTATGAACATAGCAGCACATAGCAGCAGCACAATAGCCAAGACATGGAAACAACCTAAATGTCCATCGACAGATGAATGGATAAAGAAGATGTGGTACATATATACAATGGAATATTACTTAGCCATAAAAAAGAATGAAATAATGCCATTTGCAGCAACATGGATGGACCTAGAGGTTATCATACTAAGTGAAGGAAGTCAAATAGAGAAAGACAAATACCATACGATATCGCTCATATGTGGAAAAGTCTGTGCTGTAACGCCTCTTGGCCACTCTGCCTTGCTCTCTGCCTTCTCCACTGGGGACACCCCGATCACTCACTGAGATTCAGTCTCTGTAGACGCTTTCTTAAACGTGTCTTCTCTAGACTTTCCAAACAGAGCTAAGCTTCCCTTTCCTGTGCTCCGCAATGACACAGATCACATTGGATTCTAGTCTCTCCTTTCCGAGGGCATTTGTGACAGGGGCAGGGGAGCAGTGGAGATGTAGGAAGAGAGACTGTGAGCATTTTGAGGGGAGGGTCTCTCTCTCACCCACACCAGATCCCCAGCCCCCAGCATAGAGTGGCTGCTCTGGAGATTCTGGAGTGATTCAAAATCAAGCAACAACTTCATAATCACAGAGCTACTTCCTAACATTCTCAGCCCCGCGTTAATGGTGCTAAGTATTTTGGAAGGAATTTCTCAAAGGTATACACAAATGTATTTATAGTATGGCAGGCTTGCAATATGTAACAGTGTGGCTGAGAAAATCAGAACAATAACCAAAAGTCATTAAAGCACTAGTCACCTGTGTAGATTATTTCGGGATTCACAGCCCAAGTTGCCATCTGCAGAATTCTTCCCTGGTTATATTAGACTTATGACTGTCTTCAAACCTTTTCCAAAAATAAGAGGTTATGTTTCCTGACGTTAAACCCCTCATTTTTTCAGGTACATTAAAATGAGATTACTGCAGCAAGTTCTTTTGTACAGAACTATTCCACAAAACATTTATTGGTTCCTATGAGTTTTGAAGGCATTAAATCGGATATCCAACAACTAACTGTGTTATTATCAGTCCTGGCTTACAAATTGCTCTGCTCCATCTCACAGTGAGGCTTTATGGAATCTGAGTGATTGGCTGGAGTCATTCAAATATCCCCTGAAGGTCTTAAATCCATCACTTCATCCACAACCTACCCAACAACGTGCATCATCATCATTCTGGGTGATAGAATGCTCTTTTTCTGAGTGGGTCATTCTTGTTACACTATTTTCTTTTTAAGGGTAGAAATAGAGGAGGAAAAAATATAGCCTGCTTTACTCATTAATGAGTCAGAGGAAAAGTCACCACAGCTTCGAATTATCAGGTGTCAATGTCAGGGTCTCTAACAAGGAAACGTGTTTATTTTATCAAGAAGCCTGGCTAAGATGCCAAACTGTACAAGGTTAGGGGAATTTCCATGATCATGTCACCTGCCCCCAAGTCCTGTACATACCCAGGTCCTGTGACCTGGGGACTGTTTGGTGACTTGGTGGTTATTTGTGACATTGAGATCAAATTTTGAATATCAGAAGACTATTTTTATAGAAAATGAGGCAAAAACATACCTCTGGGGATGAATCTGTAGCTTTTCTTCTTTTCCTGGCACCTGCTTCATCACTGCTGGACAAGCAAATGTGACAAACTTCCTCCTCCAGAGATGGTGATTGGCTCTTAGAGAAGAGAGGGAGCATGATGTAATCATGAGACAGTCCGGTTGGGGTCAAGGGTTTATGTGGTTGGGTCGTTTGAAAGGTCTGACCTTGTCCTCTACTGTCCCCTGTGAGGTCACTTTAAGGTCAGACTAGGGCTTTGAAAGGCTCGTGGCTTTCCTGCTCTCTCAGTAAGACGGAGCGGGTACCTCCTTCGAATCAAAAGCCAGTCCCTCCCAGCCTCTCAGCAATCTTACTCTGCCCTTCTCCCCCACGCCCTTCTCTTTCCCTCATCTTCAGGCTCTCCCTGTCTGCTTTCTCCTTCTCACCGTCATTAAACACACGCAAGTCTTTTTTATCTTTGGGTTTTATCTTTCAAACCCTCCCTCCCATAACCTCCAACCACAGCCCTGTTCAGCATCTCCGTGTCAGTTAGAATTCTCCAGAGCCTTGCTTTCACTTACTGTATCCCCCTCCTCCCTTCTCTTCTACTTCTTAACCCTCTCCAATCCTGTTGTGACCTTACCACCTCCGCAAAACTGCGAAGTCTTTACAATACTCATGATCATCAAGTTAAACATAGCAGCTTTACTGTATAACTCAGCAATCACACGCCCAAGAGAAATAAAAACTTATGTTCAGGCAAAACCTGCATACGAATGTTTACAACAGCTCTATTCGTAATCAACAAAAACTGAAAATTGCCAACGTATCCTTCAACCTGCGAATGGATAGACAATTTGTGGTATGTGTATCTGCAAGATGGAATACTACCCAGCAATGAAAAGGAATGAGCTACTGATTCATGTAATAACATGAATGATTCTTAAATATATGTTGCTGCGTGAAAGAGGCCAGGTCCCAAAGGCTACATATGTATGAGTCCATGTGGCGTTTTGGAAAAGACAAAACGCTAGGAGTGGAAAATAAATCAGTGGTCTCCAGGAGCGGGAAGAAAGGTTGAACTACAAAGGGATAGCGTGAGGAAGTCTGGGGGCAAGGGAACTGTTCTGTCTCATGACTGTGGTGGTGGATACATGATTCTTTGCATTTGTCAAAACCCAGAGAACGCTATAGCACAGAGTAAATTTTACTGTATATTAATTTTTTTTAATATCAACTAGGATATAGGGGACCAACCCAAATGGAATTCAAACTAACAAATGAAAAAACAACACTAAGGACCCCGCGGCCCCATGGTGCATCCAACACCTTGACAGACTTTCTGCCCTTAGCTTTCTGGGCAGTGCACCCTCTTGCTTTCCCCCTGCGTAATCGGCTTCTCTTCCTGAACCTCCTTTGCAAGCTCTTTCTTCTCTCCTCAGCCTTTCCATGTGGCCGTTTCTTGAGCCTCAGGCCTAGGCTACTCTTTTCTCACTGTACAAGGTCTCCCTAAACAACTTCATCCACCCCCATGGTCTCAATCACCAAATACACCCATGAATTTCCAACTTCTGCCTCACACTGGGACCTCTCTTCTGAGCTCTAGACCGATGTATGCTGCTGCCTGCTAGAAGTATCCGCTTTGGACTAAACTGTCCCAAACTCAGCTTCGCACCTAAGGCTTCCCCACACTCATACCTGCTTCTTCTCCCGGGCCCCCAACTCATTAAAGGCTAAGAACTTGGACTTCCTCCTTAACTTCCCTCCCCGTCTCTTCCTTCTCCTCACTGCTGACCCCGGCATCTCATTCTCTCTTGAATCCACATGTTTTCTCTGCTTCCACTGATGACCATGGTACCACCCTGGTCCAACCCACCCCATCTGTTGTCTCCAGTACCACCCCACCCCCCCATTTGGTCACCCAGCAGCGTCTTCTTCAAACCTTCTCCACTGTGTAGCTGGAGTGATCTTTTTAAAACACAATCAATTGTTACATTTCTCTGCTTCAGACCTGTCTGTGGTTTCCCATTGCTTTTATAATAAAGCCCAAATTCCTCAACGCATCCTCCCAGGAGTTGCGTGGTCTGCCCCCTGGTGACCTTTGGCCTTTCTTTCCCACGATGCTTCCCCATATCTCTCTGCCCCCTTCCCTCTTCCCACAGATGCATCAGACTCTTTACCCCATCAGGCCCTTTGCGTACACGGTCCCCTTCACCTGCGCCTCACTAATTAATCGTCATTCCCCCTTCAGGCTTCAGCTTAAATGTCGTTCTAGGGAGGCTTTGCACGATCCAAGAGACCAGCTTTGCTTCCCTCGTTACGTGCTTTCACAGTTTCTCTTTCTGAGCATTTATCTTAAATATCAGCCCCCTTCTCTAAAAGGCAAGAAAGAAATGGGTCTGCCTATTCATTTCCCTAGAGCTAAGGATGACGTAGAAGACACTGCAGGCACGGAACAAATATCTGTTGGCAGGAAATAAATGAGTTTAGTAACGCACAGCGCAGTGCATTGCATACAGGTGAGGGTGCGCCACTGAACGCACCGGTGCATGCGAAGAAAAGAGGAGACTGTGTCAAATGGTATTAATTTGGTAGTCATGGGCAGGGGCGATTGGGGAAACCTAAAACACAGAGATGACCATATGATAGGCAGAGTATGGGGTAATAGGATTCTGGGTTAGAATGGTGACAGTACGAATGGAGAGGAAAAAAGACATTATAGGATTGGATGACTCATTGTATTTGGAAGTGAGAAGGGAAAACATAGAATCAGAAATTAGGATCTGGCGATTTTTTAAAAATAATAAGACATTAAGAAAAGAGAACTAGCTTTCAGAGGAAGCTAATGATGTCAGGTCAGTAAATTGTCCTGGGGACGGTGAGGCTTACAAAGAAGAATTCCAAGTGGCCTAAAAAACAGAAGTCAGATTTCAAAGACTGTCTGCATGCCTTTTCCAAATCAGGACCATCTGCAGGGAGAGCTGGAGTGAAATTGTTGTTTATGCAGATCATTTTCTCCGCAAGTGGTCCCCTTCTCTTGGGCCTGGGGGGGCGGGGATTGTGTGCGGCCATGGCCACCGCAGCGTGGGAGGTACCTGCACTCTCTTCCAGGGAGACCGCCTGGACTGGAAGCCGCAGTCTCCATAGTCCAGGGCGTCCTACCCTCCCTTCCTCTTGCCTTCCCACGAGCTGCCACCGGCCTTTGGCATAGGGTGACGCAGAGGAAAGGCCGGAGAGCTCCAGACGATAACGCAGTGACCTGTGAGTGTGTGGGTTGTGGACCTGGTAAACTCTGGCTTTCTGAGGCAAAGGGAGAGGAGTAGCCGTCACTAAGACACGTGGATTCTACGGAGACAGCGAAGCTGAGGGGGCCCTGGGCAGGGTGGGACCGGAGGAGAGGTCGCAGAGACCTGTCTCAGCGCAGGGGCTGAGAACTCACCCAAGTGCGGACGGGATGGGACTCTTTCGCCTAACTTAGAGTGAGGGGGGAGGATAGAGAGCGGTTTTAGGCTCCACAGCCTGGAGAAAGGAGATGTCTGAATATGGAACTGAGGTTTGCAAAAAACCAGTAGGGCCGGAGCCAGGACTGCTCAGCTGCGCTCTGCCGGGGTGGCTTCTGGCCTGGGAGGGGAGAAGGTTTTGCCCAGCTATGTCCTCAGAGACCAGAGGCGCAAGTTAAGGGCTCAGACACTCTAGTGGAGCAGGACCCATGCCAGTCACTCTCTGGCAGCTCTGGAACCAGGGGAAATTCCCTGAGCTCTGCGGGGAGCTGGGAAGTGGGTTTAACTTGGGCTCCATAGTGTCGTTCTTTGTTCAGACTCCAGACTATTTGACTATCTAATGAGAGCAGTTTGTAGGTCTCATCTGTCTGAGTGAGAGAGAGAGAATGTGTGTGTGTGTGTGTGTGTGTGGCCGTGAGATAGAGAGAGAGAGAAAACACTTCTGTTTGAATTTGCCAGTGTCCGTCTTGGCAGGGGTTCAAGACCAGACTACACCCACTTGAGTCCAACCACGGCTGAAAAAACAACAGCAAGAAAAGCTTCAAGGCTCCCTCTCTGATCCCGCTCATGAATCCTACTCTTGTGTCGGCAAATCATTTCCCAACTCATAGGAGGAAGCCTTTTATCAATATTATCCACTGCAGAGGTCAAGTTTCCTAGTTCTGCCACTGGGGAGATTATTCCCACCTGCAACACAGCCAAGCTTCACCTTCCTGAAAAGGAAGACTTAATTTTATTTACTTGTGTCTTGTTTGCTGGCCAATATATCCTACCTGGTAGGAGGGTGATGGCAGCTATTAATACGTCATTAGGACAATCTATTTCTTTATTTGGCCTCCTTTTCTCTCTGGTCCTCACTCTAGCAATCACCCTGCAAGATCCGTGTGTCTTATTGCAGTGATCTTCAGATCTTTGAGGGTTTTTTCATCACTCCACCAGGAAACAAGGGTATGAGACTGCTGTTAGGAGAGTTATGTTGGTAACGAGCCCAAGTTGTTACTCTACTTGGCCAGTAACTTCTGAGGACACCAGGGTGCACGTCTGTCTCAGGGACTGAGAATAAAAGGTGTCTCTGCAGATGGCAGCCTTGTGGGTGTATGTTCTAAAGGTCCCCAGAGAGAAGTCTCTGTAACTCCTGGTACTGAGTCAGGGAAGCAGCAGTAGTAATTTGGAGAGATTTGTCCTCCCCCAAATACTGTATATTCCATACTTTGGGCCCCAAAATTATCAAAAAAAGAATGACAACAAAATAAACATAACTAAAAGTTGCCAGATTATAACATACACTTTCTCAAGTCTATCTACCGATCCTCAGCTTTTACCGTAACTAGGATGCGTTTTCACTCTTATATAAGGCTAGCACTTAATACATAAAGTGAATATTGCTTTTAGCAAGACTGTCATTTAGTTTGTGTCCTGGCCCAGTTTAGAGAGTTGCCTTAAAGGCAAGAAATATTATTAACTCTTCTCTTTCCAAACAATTCTAAAAGGATATCAATTTTTACAATAGAGGATATATTTCTAGTAGAGTGCAATTTGTATTATAAATAATTGAAATTATCCCAGATAGTTTGCTTCTCCATTTTCTTCCTTTTAATATCAGTTTTAGGGAAATTGTTTTGTTGACATGTTTCTCGTAAAATGGGCTAGGAAAAAAAAAAAATCAGCTCTGCAAGCCTGTTATTAACTGCTCTAAGAAAACACATGCAAAGAATATATCCAGGGGACCTAGAGGGGGTGTTCAGTAATAGGAACTTCCTGGCCATTTTGCTGGAAATTTTAGCTCTGCTAACAAGCATTTTTTAAGGTTTTATGATTTTTTTTCTTTTTCTTAAAAAAAAAAATGTTCCACATGTTACTATTGTCCAAAAGAACTAAAACAACAAACTGCAATTTGCTCACTCAAATCACAATAACAGTCAAGGTCAAGATAGAGTCACAGCTTGGAGAAAGCGGCAACCCTGTGTTGATAGCAGACACTCCTGCAAGAACCCAGCTGATAGGACATCTCAGGAGGAGATGCTAGCAGAGGGCATACAGGATTGGCACGAGTTCCATGTTTTTTTTCTCAAATGAGTGTTAATGGAGCTTTGTAATATGTTTATAGATTATTCATGAAATCCCCTAACAAGTTTAAATGCTGTAAAAAAAAAAAAAGTTTCATTAAAACTAGTTTTAAGTATTTAAGTAGTAGTTAATGGCAACCGCCCAGGGCACCCATTCTTATAGAGATGGTTACACTGGAGGATGCTTAAATCCAGGATTTGAATGTGTTTTGAAAACGTTTGCAATTTTCATCGATTCATGTTTGGCTGCATAATATTATTCCTATGCCTGGGAGCTGATTTTCAGTTAAATTGAAGGGCTAGAGTCATCAAGATTTTCTGAAACAATTCAGTGATCCAAATATCCCGATGTAAATATTAGATTGAGCTGTATGAAATTGCCACCGTTAGGTCGTTTTGCCTATAAAAATGACAGTTGCATAGCGTTTAGCCTAGAATTTTTTCACTTGGAAATCAGTCATATTGTGCTTTTTTCCCTTCCAGTTTTACTGGGGATATAATTGACATACAGCACTGTAGTAGTTTAAGGCGTACAACATGACGATTGATTTACGTACATCATGAGATGATGATCACAGTACAGTTAGTGGACATCCAGCATCTCATATCAATACAAAAGAAAAGAAAAAGAAAACACATTTTTTCCTTGTGATGAGAACTCTTAGGATTTCCTCTCTTAACGACTTTCATTTATCACATACAGCAGTGTTAATTATATTAATCATATTATACATTACAGCCCTAATACTTGTTTATCTTATAACTGGAAGTTTGTACCTTTTGACCACCTTCATCCAGTTCCCCCTCCCCCTGCCTCTGGTGACCACAAATCTGATCTCTTTTTCTATGAGTGTGTTTTTTGAAGTATAATTGACCTACAACAGTATGTTAGTTCCCGGTGCACAACATAGTGATTCAATATTTCTATACATTTCAAAAGGTTCACCATGATAAGTCTAGTTACCATCTGTTACCGTACAAAGATATTATACTATTATTGACTGTATTCCCCACGCTGTACATTTTTTCGTCATGACTCATTTATTTTGTGACTGGAAGGTTGTACCTCTTAATTTCCCTCGTCTATTTCACTCACCACCCCCCAACCCTCTCCTCTGGCAACCAGCTGTTTGTTCTCTGTATCTACGATTCTGTTTCTGTTTAGTTTTGTTTGTGCATTTGTTGTTTAGATTCAACATATAAGTGAAATCTATTTGTCTTTTTCTGTCTGACTTATTTCACTTAGCATAATACCCCCCAGGTCCATCCATGTTGCTGTAAGGCAAGAGCTCATTCTTTTTATGGCTGAGTAATGTTCCATTTTATATATATATATATATATATATATAATTTTATACATATAATTATATATATATCACATCTTTATCCATTCATCTATCAATGAGTTTCCATATTTTGGTGATTGCAAATAATGCTGCAATGAACATAGGGATGCATATACATTTTCTTTTTTAAAAAAATTAATTTATTAATTTATTTATTTTTGGCTGTGTTGGGTCTTCGTTGCAGCACGCGGGCTTTCTCTAGTTGCGGCGAGCAGGGGCTACTCTTCGTTGCAGTGCGTGGGCTTCTCGTTACGGTGGCTTCCCTTGTTGCAAGCACAGATTCTAGACACGTGGGCTTCAGTAGTTGTGGCACGTGGGCTCAGTAGTTGTGGCTCTCGGGCTCTAGAACGCAGGCTCAGTAGTTGTGGCGCATGGGCTTAGTTGCTCCGCGGCATGTGGGAATCTTCCCCGACCAGGGCTCGAACACATGTCCCCTGCATTGGCAGGCAGATTCTTAACCACTGCACCATCAGGGAAGCCTGCATATACATTTTCAAATTAGTGCTTTTGTTTTCTTTGGAAAAATACCTAGAAGTGGAATTGCTGGATGTAACTATAGTCCAACCAATGAGATTGAAGTGGTCTGTTGTACAGGACTTCAGGAAAACATCTTCAAAAAGAGGGGGCAAGAATTTGTGACAACATGGAAATAAGTCAGACAACGGAGGACAAATACTGTATGTTTTCACTTACATGTGGAATCTAAAAAGCAAAAAATATATATAATAAATATAACAAAGACAGAAACAGAATCACAGCCATAGAGAACAAACTAGTGGTTACCAAAAGGAAGAGCAATGGGGGAGGGGCAAAATAGCTGAAGGAAATTGTTTTGTACAAACCACCAGTTATAAAATACCTAAGTCACAGGGATACAATGTACAGCACAGGAAATATAGTCAATATTTTACAATAACTTTGTATGGTGTGTAATCTATAAAAATGTTGATTTACTATGTTGAACACCTGAAACTAATGTAATGTTGTAGGTCAACTATAATTCAATAAATTAAAAAGTAAAAATTAATTAATTAATTAAAAGAGGGTGCACAAACATCTTCCTCCCTTTCTCCTTCCTAGAATGCAGATTTAGCAGATGGCACTCCAGCAGCCATTTTGTTCCAGGAGGTGACTTGGAGTCTGAAAGCCAGCTCTTGGATACTAGGTTATAAAGATAAAAGAGAACTGGGTCCCTGAGTATGTGTCTCTCCCATTCAAGCCCTGAAATGCCTATGAGCTGACTTCTTTTATATGACAGAATAAAACCCCTGTGTGTTTACGCTTCAGTCATGGGGGTGGGGAAACTCACTTACCTTCAGCTGAATAATAAGCCAGGAAAAAGGTTCTCATTGAATATCTCAGCTTGTCTCGCCTTTCTGTTATCAAGAGTCTATGCCAGATGAACAACAGAATACATCTCAATCTGCTCTGGTCAGTTCACATATTTTTCTGCCTAAATGCACAGGATAGAACCAAATCCTCTTGCAAAGTCCCCATCAGCTATTTCATAACCCATATAAGTATATATAGTATATCTTGGAATGTCTTGGTACACCAAATCTCCTAGCAATCAGAATCTTTTTCCTGATAAAAGGCCCTTGCACTCACAGAAGGGATGAAGAATATTGCTTAGTGTTGCGAAGGGGCAGAATAGTTCTGGCAAGGTGCTGGCTGTGATATCATTGATAAGTTACTTCCTGTTAATTGTGGAACTGATAAAGTGGAAGAGAAAAAAATAAATGAAAAATTCATGGTTTGATCACATTACTCTGCGACATGGTTGGTGACTCAGTGGAGTTGCTCACACAAAAGCAGGTCTGGGGGTGCACCTAGGAGAGGGTTCAGAGCACCCAGCAGGCATCTTATGTCAAGGCAGGGAAGAGGGGGTAGAGAAAGATGCTGTGGGAATTAGCAGCCAGCAAGGTTCTGGAAGTCTCCAGATGTCAGATTTGACCTCTTACCCTAAGGCAGACTATCTTACTTTATCCACCAGTTGTGAGCAACTGTGTAACCATAGGGATTGTTTATAACAGAAGGAAACCACACATCTTCAGAAAAATACTAACCTTGATTGAGGCAGGGACAGAAATGCTAGGATTACCTCAGAGCCAAAATTATTTAGGTGGCAAAAATCAGATAAAGCCACCTGATAATCATGTTATTAACTAGAATTCAATGACTGAAGGGCTCTTGAGCTTAAAAAGACATCGTAGGCTGGATAGTAAATAAGAGCTAGAGGGAATCGAAAAAATGTGGCACTTTAAGTTTTAAAAGATAGTAGCAAAATACATCTTAGAATTTACTGCCCTGAAAGCCTGGCTTAAATCTGTTGTGCAACAGTTGAACGAATATTAAGAGAAAAGAAACCTTTAAGCCAACTAAAGGTTAGAGAAACCCAGAGTTAGAAATCATGTTTTTTACTAACTCGATTGCTTTTTCATGGAATGATAAAATTAATTGATAAGGAGAATGCAATAGACATAATATACCTGAACTTCCAAAAAGCAGTTTTTGTGGGCTTCTCTGGTGGCGCAGTGGTTAAGAATCCGCCTGCCAATGCAGGGGACACGGGTTCGAGCCCTGGTCCGGGAAGATCCCACATGCCGCGGAGCAACTGAGCCTGTGCGCCACAATTAATGAGCCTGCGCTCTAGGGCCTGCGAGCCACAGCTACTGAAGCCCGCGTGCCACAACTACTGAAGCCTGAGCTCTAGAGCCCATGAGTCACAACTACTGAGCCCATGAGCCACAACTACTGAAGCCCATGCGCCTAGAGCCCGTGCTCCGCAACAAGAGAAGCCACCGCAGCGAGAGACCTGCGCACCACAACGAAGAGTAGCCCCCGCTGGCCGCGACTAGAGAAAGCCCGTGTGCAGCAAAAGACCCAACGCAGCCAGAAGTAAATAAATAAAATAAATAAATTTATTTTTAAAAAAAAGCAGTTATTGCCAAGTCACTGAATTTTCCTGGATAAGTCAACTCAGACTTGCCAAGATCTAAATATGTCCCCTGGATTAAAAAGTAAATAGAAATCTTGGTAACATCTAATAATGATGATGGAGGTAGGGGGGGTTTGAAAAAGCAAAGAACTCCCAAAACTGGCTATAGCTTGCATTTTACTTTATTCATCACTCTTTTCCTTAAAGATCAGAGAAATGGGATCAACACTATGAATAAAACAAAAAAAACAAACAAAATGCCACTATGGATGTTTAATTTATTTAATGTCACAAATGGAAAGAAACGTACTAACTCTTTTGTCTACCTTCCCAGTGGCCTTTTTAATTTTTCATTGTGATAATTACCTTGCTTTATGTAGCTAGTTGAGTTCATTAACTTTTCAGTTGAATTGTGGTTTTTTTTTTTTTTTTTTAACACTGTAGAGTTCACTGGGTATATTACTGGGCAGTATTTACATTGATCCACAGCTTTATGGTCTCTGGATGCTTCCCACCTTCTGTCAATAATTCTCTGTGTGCCGGAGAAAACCAGCCAAAAGGCGAATAGATGGAAATTGGGTGATGGAGTGGAAAGTAAGCTAAAGGGGATCTGAAATGAACAGAAATCCAGATGGACATTCAGGGGGAAATGAAGAATGTTGAAAAGGAGAGAAAGAAAGCTTAACAGTTAAAGGATGAATGGAATGCTGGATCCAGAAATAAATATAAAAAGAAACAGAATAAAAAGAAAATGATGAAAGATGAAGCTATGATAGAGGGTTTAGAACAATAGAGGATTTGGTTTGAGAACAGTTTGGACTTGGGGGTTATTGAAATAAAAATTGCATTTGATTGCAGCTGATAATTCATATGTTTTTTTTTCATTCATCATTTTTTTACATACCCGTCAAGTGCAGAATGGCTCTGGTATAACTATGGTTGAAAACCGGACTTTGGGACAGTCTTACAGACTTGAGTTTGTACAAGAGAATTGTAGTTCATAATTTTCCTTCTCAATATTGGTAAATCAATTAATCTCTGTCTTCATATGAAGATGGACTAGTTGTATATTTTTATCCATCGTAAAAAAGTGAAGTATCAGCACAGATGTTCAGAGCTCTCCTTTCTCCATATGTAAAGTAGGATGATCTGTGATTTTATTCATTGGCCTCAGGGAGCAAAAGAAAAAAAAAAGCGTAAAAACGTGAAGATTCATTTTCCAAAAGAGTTTGTATTCACTATTAGTGATTGCCATGATTGGGCAATAAAAACGTACAAATTTCAGGTTGGCATTCCTTTAACAGTGAAATGAAAGTATGTAATTATGCGGCTGGAGAAGAAAAATACATGTAGATTGGGGCATATATATGCGAAGTCCTGACCAATAGCTTTTTTCCTGTCTTCCTGTGGCTCCACCTAAAGCAAATAGATTATAAACCTTTGTTGAAAAGTGTTATGGGAAATAATTCATTAATAAATGTTAAATGTTACCAAATGGCAAAATGGCACAGGTTTTAAGTGCCTATTACGCCAGTAATGTTTCTGCATTGTAAATTTGAATTTTAAATTATCAGGGGATAAATAGTTAGGTTAGAACAATGCAAGTTTTAGTTTCCTCAAAGTGCATATTAAAAGTCAGGTAATTTGACAGCTATTCACCAAAACCTATTTTCAAATTATTTTTTTCAGACATGACATACTTTTAATACTTTTTTCTTTATGCATTCTATTAACTTAAATATTCAGACTTTTAATAGCTACGATGGGCATTGTATTAACATTTTTAGTGACACATTAATGTATGCCAAGAATGATTGTGTTATGTGGTTTGTTATACCAGTAGTTATTTTTGATGTTAGCTATTTGGTGCAAAATACAATTCTTACATGTTATGGGAACATAAACTTTATTGCTGTCTCATTACCATGCAGAGGCCAAATATGAGCAAAAGAATAGCATCTTATATTAATCTTCCAAAGATTGGTTATGGGTAACCCAAGTGATTATATTATAGTTTAATTAGTGGAATAGGAGGGAATGAATAGGTTCAGTGCTGCCTGATAAATGTAATTCTCTCATGGAAAGATTTGTACAGTGAAAAACAATAAAGGAGTGCTGATGGAATGGCTTTTTGTCTAGGTCAGTAATGCAATCATCTCTTCTATGCCCATAAAAAAAAAAAATCTCCATCCTAAGGCTATATTTTGTAGTGTCATTTTAGGTATTCATTTTGGGGGGAAATACTTGCTTCTTCAACTTTAAAGAATTAGATCCCATTGAACTAGAAATAAAAAGCATCTAAAATAGCTTAAATTGTTTTTTGTTTTGGAAATGCAAAAAGTCATCACACTGTACATGTGTGAAGTGGTATTAGTTTCAATGACTGTGTCTGACATTTTTCTGCTCTGCACAAACACTTGTCCTTTGCTGATGGTCCTACGGAAATTTCCCCTGGGCAGAATAAAATCAGAGGGGTGCATTCACGGAGGAAAAAATTTAGATGAGGGGGTTGGTAGTTTTGAGGGTTTATTTGGGGTCAATTATGGGCATTTCCCTGTAACTTTAAGATTTTCTGACCACAAATGCATTGGAAGAAAGCCAGGCATTACTATGTATACAGAGTGGTGGGTACCTGTACGCATACTATGAGTGTTAGGATGTGTCTGAAGGTAAAACAAACTGCAGTGTCTTTCCCTTCCTTCCACACCAGTATGCTTACCTGTAAGTCTTTCTAACCTCATGTGTCTGTAGCTGTTTGGTTCAGCTGGCCGGGAACAAATAGCCATGAGGCCAAGATGTTTGACTTCTCTGTAGGCCAGATAGCCTTATTTTGTTCCATAGGCTGCAATCTGTACCCTGGTGGAGTGGGTTGAATAGTGTCCCCACAAAATACACATCCTCCCAGAACCTCAGAATGTGACCTTGCTTGGAAATAGGGTCTTTGCCAAGGTTATTAAGTGACAATGAGGTCATAGTGGATTAGGGTTGGACCTGAATCCAATGACTAGTATCCTTATAAGAAGACATGAGAACCCAAAATTAGAGAGGAGAAAGCCATGTACAGACCCAGGAGGCAGAGGTTAGAATAAAGAATGCCAAGGAATGCCAAGGCTTGCCAGCAACCACCAGAAGCTAGCAGCGAGGCATAGAAGAGATCCTCCCTCAGAGCCCCCAGAAGGAATTGATTCAGCCTCACCTTGATCTGGGACTTCTGGCCTCCAGAACTGTGAGCGAATAAAGTCCTCTTGTATTAAGGCACCGAGTTTGTGTGGTGTCTTGTTGTGGCAGCCACAGGTCACCGAAACACCTGGACGGACAGCTTGTTCACATTCTACCTGTCACAACGGCATACCGGTGAGACTGTAGGCAGGTATGCTTCTAGGTCCACCAGTGGGAGTCAACAGTCTACCGGTCAGGAAAAGAATGCATCTTCACAGTGAAAGGGTGTAACTAATGTGCCCTCGTCCATCCCTGCCAAACAGCAGCTCCGGTTCTCTGCCTCAGAAACACCACATCCAGAACAGGGAACCTCAACGTGACCGCTAAATTCTAACATCTCTCCAGTACAAAGTCTGATGGTAAAACACTGAGAAAGCTCTTTCAGAAGCCAGGCTTTTCCTCCAGGTGTGTCCTTAATGAGGGATTCGTATGGTTGAAGATAATGGAATCCGCTCTATTTTAAACAAAAAGGGAATTTTGCTCAAAAAATTGTTAGAGAGCCAGGGGATCAGGATCTAGGCTGGGCCTCAAAAAATGGCTCCTGAAATAACCCCCTCCAGCAGACCCAGCCTCCCTCTGTCACGACCAGGAAGATGAGGACCAGGGAGCCACCGTCCCAGCTGGTGACTCCTGGATCATGGCCCCTGAGGCAACATCCAGAGCACTGGAGGCAGTTGCCACACCTGCAGCTCTGGGAACCCATGGCCCTGGCTTCCTGCAGAGTGGAAGAGGCTGACCCCAGGACCACTGGCAGGACCGGCGACGTAATTTGTATGGCCCAGCGCCAAATGAAAATTCAGGCCCCTCATTCAGAGTTAATTAAGAATCGAGACAGCAACAAAAAGCATTAAGCCAAGTGTGGGCCCCTCTAGACTTGGGCCCTGTGTGACTGCTCTGGTCACAGCCCAGGAAGCTGGCCCCAACTGTCGCCATATTGGCCTGCTAATCGCACCTGCAAAACAGATGCATCCTGGACCATTGCTCCTCCCCACCTACATCAGGACCAAATCCACGTCTGTGAGAGCGCAGAAGCCTGCAGAACCCTGGCTGCAAGGGCATCTGAGAAAAGCATCCTTTCCGGCGGTGCAAGCTCTTCCAGAGGAAGCACTCTAGGAGGAGCTGGGAAAGACACTGTGAGCTGCTCTGCTTATCTACCCAAACGCTCAGACTGCAGAAGCAAAGATGCCTTTTGTGGAGCAATGTCTTCTCCCTCCGTTGTTTCGAGACCCATCCTGCTCTGTTGTGGCTTTTCACTCACGACATCTGACGCACGGCTGACCGAATGGCATGCGTGCCTTCTCTGTGGGAGGCATGTGTTGGGTGCTGGAGATGCCGTGGCAGTGAAGGAGGATGATGTCCCCGCTCACTGGAGTCTCCCTCAAGTGGGTGGAAATGAAAAATTAGCGCCTGAACAACCAAGTGGGATGACGTCAGGTAGCCATTTCTGGGGGGCAGAGTTGCTATATTCCAAAATACATCTCAAAGCCATTCTCTCCCCTTGAGCGTCAGTGGTACCATTTTATCCCAGCCAACACCATCTCTTAGCTGATCTCCTCATTTTCACCCTTACCTCCCTCCAATCCATCCACCACGGCGCAGCTAGGGAAATCCTTTTGAAAACCTAAATCAGATCATGGACATTCCCTCGCTTAAATCCTTCCCCTAGTTTTGGCCTGCCCTTGGAAAAAGTCCAGACCTCCTCATCAGTCCTACAAGACCACATGCCAGCTGCTCTCTGCCTGTCTCTAACCATCCCCCACTTGCCCACTATGCCGCACCAGTGTCCTTTCTGCTTTTGGGGACATGCCAAGTTCCTTCTGACCTCTGTCTTTGAACTTACAGATCTTATAGTTCACGGGACACCGCAATCCTTCTCAGCTTGCGGGATTCAGCTGACGGGTCACCTTCTCAGAAAGGTTATCTCTGGCCGCCTACCTAGGGCAGAATCTTCACCCCACCCCACAGTTACGCTACAGCATGTGTTTCTCCCCAAGCATATCACAGTCTGAAATTATCCTGTTTATCTGTTTCCGGGTTTCCCCTTCCTCTCCATGAGGTCAGAGACGCTACCTATGCGATTCAGTCCTTCACCCCAAGCTCAGCACAGTGCCTGGCACATAGTAGCAGCTCTAGAAATATTTGTTAATGGGCTGACTTTCTGACAGATGGATGAGTGAAAGCATAGCTACGCTCACGGGGCCTGGAAAGTTGGATCAGCGCTGCTTATTTAAGGAGAAGGAATTAAACTTAAAACCTGAGCAAGATTTGGGGTGGCTGGAGAGTTTGGGAAAATTGAAGCAGAGATTTCAAAGTGACAGGCAGTAATCAAATCATGCAAGTCAGCTATTCTGGAAAAAATGCAGGCTGGCTTCGGGGTGAAAAGGCCAGGCCAACAACTGTCCAGTAGGACGGATGATCTCACACTTGTTCACGGGTTGTTTTCAGGTTATTCTCTTCCTGTTCACATGGTGCACGTTGTCACAGTGAAATCACTTGCTCACTGGAAACAGATGCCCTGTTCTTCTCCGGTGGCTCCAGTGGCCCCTGTAGCACTGGAGCGGCTCCCTGCTTCTTATACAAGACCCCTAAGGACAGAGGGACTAAGTGCTGGAAAGGCCCAGCTGCCGTACTTGAGGGTTTTCTTTTCAGGTTGATTTCCCAGCTTTCTGCCCAGCCCCAGATTAGGGCAGACAACTGTCCAGATTCCTTGGGGCTGAGGAGGTTCCCGGATGCCAGGACGTTCGATTTTAAAACTAGGAAAGTCCAAATTGGGACAGCGGAGTCACCCTTCCACCAGGCCGCCGAAAGAAAGTGTCCAGCATCCTTATTTTTTTCCTCAAGGTCTTAGTCCTGGCAGCTTGCTGCAGCCACTTCCCACTCCACATCCTGACTTGTGACTAATGTTCATTGTTTTTCCCTCCACTTATGGCTTTATGTGCTTCTCACTCTCAGCCCTGCTTCTTTGGCTTCCCTCCTTGATGGTGTCCGGATTCTGCCTCAAAGTGTGTCATCCTACACCACCCTTATATGGTCTGATCCATTTTGTCCCCCAGGAGCTCGGGGTTTCACCCCCTCCTTGTAACCCCAAGAAGCCCTCCTGCCATGTCTACTCTGGGAGGAGTGGGAGAACGTTTAGGGGCATTCCTTAAATACAATTATAATCATACCTCTGACTATACAACTCAGGGAAAAAAACGCCTAAGTATTCATAGTAGTGACCCTCTGTCATATTGAAGATGGGTCTGCAAGCGTTTTCTGTAAAGCTTGCAGTAATCTTTTAAGCTAGACAGTAATCTTTCAGGTTGTGTGGACCATACAGTCTCTCATAACTACCGAGCTTTGCCACTGTAGCACGAAAGCAGCCAAAACAGTATGTGAACCAATGGGCCTGGCTGTTCCAATAAAACTTTATTTACAAATACTGGCAGTGGGCCTGATTCAGCCCCTGGGCCATAGTTTGTGGATCTCTTATGTAGAGCATTCTTCCAGATAATTAAAACATTTTTTTCTTAAGTCCACAGAAGCTTTCTTTGTCCCCACCACACAGATAGGCCATAGCTCCACGTACACCTTACACACCTTCTTCTGTATTCCTGTCTTTACCTCCTTTGATCATTCATGCCATCACTCAGCTGGGCTTATGGAAACATCTGCCCCACAAAGTAAATTCTTGCACAACGACATTGACATGGAAAGAAAGATCATGTGGAACTTACTTTTAGAGGATGTTTGATGCCAGTTTGTAATATAAAAGCTGGATATGGAGTCTGAGCCAATAACTAGGATAACTGAGATTAATACCTAGTTGATGCTTTGTCAATGGGATTGCTAGATTAACAGGGTAAAACTCCTCTGATGAGCGTAATGTCCTCACCGTCACCCCAAATAGTGGCTTTAAAGGGAGGTTTTGAGATGTTCGCTGTTTCTGGTTTTGTTTTTCAAACTAAAGAGTATTAATCTGTGGGGTCAGGGGGCAGGCCTCTGTAGGCGTGAGTGGCTTACTAGAGTGCTGCTTTCATCATATGTGCAATTTAATATTCCTGAGCCAACCAGCATCTTCGTAACATATTTTGAGATGTGCTGTCCTTAGAAGTATACTTTCTTTTCATGTGCCCCTTGGCCATCTGTATGTCTTCTTTGGAGAAATGTCTGTTTAGGTCTTCCACCCATTTGTTGATTGGGTTGTTTGTTTCTTTGATATTGAGCTGCATGAGCTGTTTGTATATTTTGGAGATTAATCCTTTGTCAGTTGCTTTGTTTGCAAATATTTTCTCCTATTCTGAGGGTTGTCTTTTCATCTTGTTTCATCACTAATTATTAGAGAAACGCAAATCAAAACTACAATGAGGTATCACCTCACACCAGTCAGAATGGCCATCATCAAAAAGTCTACAAACAACAAATGCTGGAGAGGGTGTGGAGAAAAGGGAAGCCTCTTGCACTGTTGGTGGGAATGTAAATTAGTACAGCCACTATGGAGAACAGTAGGGAGGTTCCTTAAAAAACTAAAAATAGGATTACCATATGACCCAGCAAGCCCACTACTGGGCATATACCCTGAGAAAACCATAATTCAAAAAGACACATGTACCCCAATGTTCATTGTAGCACTATTTACAATAGCCAGGATATGGAAACAACCTAAATGTCCATTGACAAAGGAATGGATAAAGAAGATGTGGTACCTGTATACAATGGAATATTACTCAGCCATAAAAAGGAACGAAATTGGGTCATTTGTAGAGATGTGGATGGACGTAGAGTCTGTCATACAGAGTGAAATAAGTCAGAAAGAGAAAAACATCGTATCTTAACGCATATATGTGGAATCTAGAAAAATGGTACAGATGAACCTATTTGCAGGGCAGGAATAGAGATGCAAACATAGAGAATGGACATGTGGATGGGGTGGGGGGGAAGGGTATGGTGGGATGAATTGGGAGGTTAAGATTGACATATATACACTACCATGTGTAAAATAGATAGCTAGTGGGAACCTGCTGTATAGCACAAGGAGCTCAGCTCAGTGCTCTGTGATGACCCAGATGGGTGGGATCAGGGGTGGGAGGGTGGGAGGGAGGTCCAAGAGGGAGGGGATATATGTATACACATAGCTGATTCACTTTGTTGTACAGCAGAAACTAACACAACATTGTAAAGCATCTATACTCCAGTAAAAAAAAAAAAAATCATGACAAAAAAAAGTATACTTTTTTAAATTGAAGTATAGTTGAATTACAATGTTGTGTTAATTACTGCTGTACAGCAAAGTGACTCAGTTATACATACATATATCTATATACACATTTTTTTTCATATTCTTTTCCATTATGGTTTATCACAAGATATTGAGTATAGTTCCCTGTGCTGTAAGAAGTATACTTTCAAATGGAGAAGGGGTAGAAGGGGAAAGAAAACACTGGTAACATTTTAAATTAATTTTCAAATATGATCCATCAATCGCAAAGTGCACGTACGTGGAAACTGTTTATCTCAGGTGAGAAATCAAGAGGTGAATGTGAAGAGACAGGGAGAAAAAAAAAGGGGAAAAGAAGCTTGTATTTCAGCAGAACAGGGTTATGTGCGTTTACCTGTCCCAGAGGTTGGATGTGATTGGAACAGGGGACTCTGACAAACAGGGCACTAACATTCTGTTGACCCTCTTCCTCCAAGTCCTCTCGGCTGGTGGGGTTATTGCAGAAGAAGAGAGCTCTCCGCAGAGCAGCAGCAGCCCATGTGCGCTCATTGCTGAGCAGATACTGCTGAGTCTAGAAAACGGAGAGCCTTAACAAGTAAATTCCACACCCCCTCGAATTTGTGCCTCGGTAGGGAAGCCTCAGCAGGAAATCCTCCATATGTTTTCCTTTACTACAAGGAACTTCAGAGAATGAGTTCATGCTCTTCCAACATCCTCTCATTGCTGTAAAAACGGCACCGGTTGGATGATGAGAAATGTCACCAGGAACCCGAGAGGACGCCTACAAACGGAGATAGGGGAGCAGTTACTCTTCTGAATTAGATATTAGTTTGGGAGAAGTTTTATTTTTCCTTTGCTGCTTACATTCTGGACTTCGTGGGCTTTTTTCATTTTGGTTTTTTTTTTTTTTAAGGACAGTCTTTTGTTTTTGACTGCTTCCTAGTAGAGCTTGGTTACTTGGAGAAATAAATATCGAAAGAAGATTTCTCAAAGATTTGTCCTATGGAGGAATGGAGCTTACCCTGAGGACCAAAGGATTACAGCTCAGATTAGCCTTTGCTCTTAAACAAAAAAGCCAAATTTGAAATTCAGGATTACTTGAAAAATATCACTGCAAGTAAGTACTTCGTCTTTATTGTCTTCTTTTCTTCCTTTTTAATCTCCTAATAATAAGCATCTTTTTGGCATATTGTAATCTCAGTGAAGTTAACAGTTGGATTCTAAATATAAGTAAAATGATTTTGCTGGCTCGTAAATTAATTGCAAGATGAGATATGAAGTGCTCTGCTCTTAACACTGTTTAGCAGGTAATATTTATAGAAATGTTTATGTTATCATGCCAAGAATCACTTAATTTCATTAACGTTTCAAGTGAATATCTTTTGCCTCATTTCCTCCAGTAATATAAACTCTATTTTAGATTGGAAAATAAGCCAGTAAAAATGTCTTCTGAAAAGAGCGTGGCTGCCCTAGTAAGCAAGTCAACTTTTGTTGACTTCTCTGGAATATTAAGGGAGATTTCCTGAAGGACCTGTAAATTTACAAAGTAAAATTTGCTACAACTCTGACTCTTGTGAACCCCTTTTGAAAATAGGATGAAATCAATGTAGCAAATGTGAAAGAAATCTTAGTGGCAAAAGGGCATTGAAACATTAAAATATTTCAGCAGCTATTACCTTTTCTTGATTACACTATTAAACTGAGCTCCAGCTGTGCATATGTTGTTACCTGCTCAGGACTCCAGGAGTCAAGAGCTGTCAAGCCGATCTAGCAGGATGTGGTAGACGGTGCACAAGTCATCAGGGAGGAAACTAGAAGTGGCCAAAGATGTCCTGTTTCCCTCCAGATTCCTAATTTCCACCACCCGTCCCTCTGCCCTCCCTTCCTGATGGGGTAACTGCATCAGTTTGTTAGGAGGTGTTGTGCTCCCTCCCTGGCAATCGTAAACAAAGAACTGGCTGCTTTCAAAGTCAAGCCATGTCTGATTGATCTTTGGACAAGAATGAACATAGGAATGATCTGTGCTTTCTCTGCACTCCAGTTCCCCCACTGCACCACTAAAGCCATCCTCCGGGCCTCAGCTTTCCATACACCAGCTGGTCTGAAACGATGTATTCCAAAGAAAGATAATCGTGAAAGTCCCTTCCATGAATGGAGCGTGTTGCACTCCTTCCTCCCTCCAATTTCCCCTAGTCTGTAGAGACTGTCTGCCTTGTCCTCTAAGAAACATGATTCCTGTTCATCACTGGTTGCCAAAGCCAAGTTCTCCCAGCACTGGCCTCATTACTGTGTAGCCTGTCAGTTAAAGATCATTATCTGCCAAGCCATCTGTTATTTTCCCTTAGGAGAGGGTGTTATTTCAGTTCTATGGGTATCCTTTCAATTTTCCCTGCATGTTGTGTAGCAGCTAAATGTAGTCCAAGGGTTAAGTCCTGTTGATGGCAATGGAAGTCTGTGTCCCACTTTTGAAAGTGTTAGCGGTAATGGTGTAATCTTGACTGGCCCAAAAGGGAAGGGTGAGCTGGGGACTGTGAAAAATGCAGCCAGATGAGAGGCTGGTCTTTGCCATCCTGGAAGGTTGTTGCTTTCATTTTATTTATTTATTTTATTTATTTTATTTTTTTAGAAAATTAGCTATAGGTAGAATTGTTTGTTTGTTTGTTTGTTTATGGCTGCATTGGGTCTTCATTGCTGCCTGCAGACTTTCTCTAGTTGTGGTGAGCTGGGGCTACTCTTCGTTGTGGTGCATGGACTTCTCATTGCGGTGGCTTCTCTTGCTGCGGAGCACGGGCTCTAGGTGCATGGGCTTCAGTAGTTGTGGCACACGGGCTAAGTAGTTGTGGCTCGAGGGCTCTAGAGCGCAGGCTCAGTAGTTGTGGCGCACAGGCTTAGTTGCTCCGCGGCATGTGGGATCTTCCCGGACCAGGGCTCGAACCCGTGTCCCCTGCATTGACAGGCGGATTCTTAACCACTGCGCCACCAGGGAAGTCCGGGTTGTTGCTTTTAGAGGAATTACTTGCTTCCTGATTTAGTTGTGCCTAAGGACTTGTGCTTCTTTTGTGGGGCATCGTGTTGTCCTAACAGCCCCTGTTACGGATGCTGGCTACCCATCAGCGATGGCAGTTTGGAGGCTTGACCCTTACAAAGGAGACCCATGAAGAATGTGAGCTTTCCTACTTGTCACACTCCTCCTTCACTAGTTAGGAAAAAGACTTTGCCTTCTTTAAGTGGTCTATGATCTATCTGCTAAGTGAGAGTGGACCTCTATAACTTCTCCCCCTCAATAATGGAACTTACATTGCTGAATTTCAAAAGCCATCAGGTCATCTATGCAACCTTGGAGAACTTTCCTTTGTAAACAGAAAGTTTCCTTTGCTTTGAGCAGCTCTTTTATAAACTTATGTCCTGGACAGATCTGAAGTACCCTGTCCTGTGGTACTAGCAGGTGATGACGATGACGATGACGATAATGACATCTAACGAGTATTGACTGCCATCTTTTGCCAGGTGTGATACTAAATATCTATGACACTTATGACATTAAATCTTCCCTGCCTTACCTGTAATGCAGGTAATGTAGACAGCCTCCTTCACACATTTCAATGGAGGAGAAACAAAAAAGATCCAAGAACATTCCTATCAACTAGCATCCTGTCTTCTTTTTGTTTGTTGTCTTTGTATCTCTCATTCAACTGTCTAATGACCAAGGTTATGGATTGTCCAGGTTCCTTTCTGTATGACTTTAATTCATGGATAACATTTCTGGCAGAACCTAGGCAGTGGGCTGGGGTGGAGTGACGGGAGAAATTGGGACTTCAGCAGTGAGCTTTAGGACATGTATTGGAAATGGATTTCACTTCTTTCTGCTCTGCGTTAGACTCTATGTAAAGTGTGGCTTCACCCCACATCATGCTTCTCTATGCTTCACTTTCTGCAGGGTTATGGGGATAATTAAACTTTGTTGGCTTAAAAGCATCAAAATCCTGGGGAGAAAACAGCACATTCGTGAGCAAACGTGTTTTAACTGCTCATGTTGGGCCAGGTTCTCATTGGGAGCAAATAATACACTTAGAAGATAGAACAAAGTGTTTCAAATTACCAGAAGGTGGGTAGTATGGAGGGAGAGGGTTCAGATTTTTTTTTGCAATCATAAAACGTATATTTTAAGTAAGGTTTACTATTAATATCTACTGTTATAAAGATTTTATTAACATATGACAAATTGGGATAAGCTGGTTTGTAGATGATGATTCAGGACAAATGACATCTGAAATAATCAATGAGTAAATGAATAAATAATACATTTATTAATTGGGAAATGGAAGTCATTGGGGATTTAATAATACTTTTTTTGCTTTTTGATATTGTTTCTAATCTGGGTCATGGAAACATTTTAAGATAATTTGCTGCCTTGATTACATCTTTGATTCGATGATTGTTTATTGAGTATCATTTAGGGTATCACTCTCTGGAATAATCCATGATTACATTTGGGAACAAATGTAGGGCTATAGGGTGAGTGAGTATATTAGATGAGGAGAGAGAACAATTGAATTCAGAAATACTAACCTCTCACAACTTCAGATTCACAGAAATTTGAAACTAGGATAGATTTTGGATCATCTTATCCAACTCCTTTACATTATATATGAGGAAACCGAAGTCAAAAACTGATTTACACATCACTAATTAGCTACAGAACTAGGATGAGAATTCTAGCCTCTGGCCTCCAAATCCAATAGCTTTTTGTTTACTTTTCAGTTCTATGTTTTTAATATATTATTTTTTTAATCATTCAAAAATAAAGGTATGCTCCATGATCATGCCAATTGCGTTGCTCTTTCGCCTTTTAAATATCTTAATGTAAAATATCTCAAACACACAAAAATAGTATCATGATTATCTGCAAACACACCACCAAGATTAAATGTTATTTTGCTATCTTTAGTTCAGATAATGTGTAAAATAAAATGAAGCACATTACAAATACAGTCAAAGCACTATCCCCACCTTTCCCCCCTCTTCCCTCCCAAGAGATAATTATCCTTAAATTGCTATATATGATTCCTATGTACTATACTTCAGTACTTTTACTATGTGTGTGGGTTTGTATATGTGTGAGAGGGTGGGTTTTTAGGTCCAGACATGGATGTATCTTTGTGAGGTTATATCTAACACCTATTTGTGGTTATATTATTGCTTTGTGTTCAAATTTTAAGATATATAAAGCATTGTCTTTATATATTTATATATTCTCTAACTTTTTTTATTCAAAGTTGTTTTGGAGATGTATCCATGTTGATACATAGGTATCTAGTTGATTTTGTTATAACTGCAGGTTAGTATCACATTGCATAAATCATTGAAGGTTGATTTATCCATTTTCTTACTGAGGGAAATTTGCATCGTCTCTGCAGCTTTGCTATCTAAACAGTACAGCAATGGTCTTTGTATGTATCTTCTTACACTTGTGCTAGGATTTCTCAAGAAGAGTTCAACCTAGAAGTAGAACTGTCAGGTCATAATGGTACACATTTTCAGAAGAGATTGTTAAGCTCTTCTGCAAACTCTACTGGTTTATTTGACCACCAACAATGTTGAGCAGTAGTTCTAAACTCTGCCTGCAGAAAGAATCACCTAAGGAGCACTTTAAAATTACCAATGTCTAAGTCCCACCCCAGACCAATTAAACCAGAATCTCTGCAGATGGAAGCCAAGACAGTTTTCAAGTTCCCTGGGTGATTCTGATGTACAGCTAGGATTAAGAACCACTGATTTAGCATTTTTCTGTTTCCCCTCATGTTTTCCAACATTTGGTATTATCAGACATTCTGTTTTGCTAATCTCTGGGTGCAAGGACTTTGTAATTACTGGTGAAGCTGAGTATATTTGTATAATTTTATTGAGCATTCCAGTGACTTCCATTGAGAATTATGTGTGGCATATTTCACCCATTTTTTTTCTCTTTAATTGTCTTTTATTATTGATTTGTAGGCACTTTCTTTACATTCTGGACAGTAATTGTGAGAGGGGGGCATATAATTGCCAAATATCTACCCTAGTCAATAACTTATCTTTTCACTTATTTGTGCTACCTATCATATATAGAAGTTTAAATGTTTTAATATACTTAAATCTGTCAATATTTTCCTTTATGCTTTGTATGATGAGAAATCTTAAATACTTTCTACATGATTTTGTAAATCTATGTTTCTATCTTTTCTTCAAAAAGTTTTACAGTTATACTTTTTCCCAATGAAGTTTTTAATCTGTCTAGAATTTATATTTCTGTATGGTGTAATGTATTGATCAAATTTTATCTTTTTTTTGGTTCTAGTACAGTTTTCTAACTAGTCCATCTTTTCCCAGTGACATTTAGTGCTATTGAGACCTCATATGTCGATTTTTTCCATTCCATCCTTGTACCAATGCCATGTTTTAATTATTACAATCTTATAATAAATGAACCACTGTAAACTATTTTTCCAAAAATGCGCATTGCCTATTCTTGAATATTTACTATACCATATGAATGTACATGCAACACCGTTTCAGGTTACATGAAAGACAGTGTTGTGATTTGGCTTACAATTGCATTGAATTTATAGATTATTGGGGGATGATTTCTCTATCTAAATTCGAGTCTCCCCATTCATGTACATAATTTAGCTTGCCATTTATTTAAGCTTACTTTCATGTCTTTCAATATATTTTATACTTTTCCCTACAAATATTTTACAGATTTTTGTTAGATTCATGATTGTTGTTGAAGTGAATTATTCTTATTGTAAATTTTATTTTTTCCTGAAATGTTCTAACTATTGGCTGACGGTTCATAGAAACATACTAGATTTTTGTTTAACTCTTGTTTCCAACCATGTTGAACTCATTTGTTTTAAAAGTTTATCAATTACTTAGATTTTCTAAATAATCATATATACAAATAATAACAATTCTGTTCATTCTTGTAACATTGATATGTTTTATTTTAATTTAACTGAGTATAAATTAAAGATTTAATTAATTAATTAATTTATATTCTATATATATTTTTTTCTACTTGCTATCATGATTAGGCACTCCTGCACAAGGTTAAATAGAAGCATTGACAGCAAGCATCCTGTCTTGTCCTGAGTTTTATATAAAATTCCTTTGACTTTTTCATGATTAAGTATATTTTCTTGAGTTTTTACTGGATATTTTTTATCAGGTTAAGAAAAAGTTTCCTTCTAATTCTTCTTTGCTGAAATGTTTTATTAGGAAAGTATTTTGAGTTTTATCAATATTTTCTGCATCTGTAGAGATGAATTTATGGTGTTCCCCTTCTAATATGTTAATTGGTAAATTACATTAATAAGTTTTTCTAAAATTGAACCATCCCTGTATTCTGGGATAATGCCTACTTGATCATAATTTTTAAAATATTCATTCTAAGTTTGGTTTGCTAATATTTTGCCTAGAATTTTTATATTTATAGATGAAACTGGCCTGTAATTTTTCTTACTCGTTGTACATCAGTTTATCTTCTTATGGGTTAAAAAATGATTATCAGCTTATTCTATTCTATGGAAACATTTAAATAAGATTAGGATTATTTTTAATTTGAAACTTGATAGAATGTATCTGAAAAAATCCTAGGTCTGTCTGTGTGTGTGTGTGTGTGTGTGTGTGTGTGTGTGTACAGACTTTAGTGATTCCGTTTCTCTTAATATTGGTCAATTAAGGTTTTCTCTTCCTTCCTGAGTAATTGTTAGTTACATTTATAGTGAATTGACCATTTTGGCTAGATTTTCAAATGCATTGACATAAAATTGTTCCTGATATTCTCTTTTTTAACAATTTCTACCTTATCTGTAGTTGTTCCTTTTTTTCATACTAATATAGTCATTTGTGCTGTCCCTTTCTCTCTTTTTAAATCAGTATTGCAAGAATGTTATCAGTTTATTAGGTTTTTTTCAACTAATAAACAATTTTTGGTTTTCTAGGATATCTCTGTCATTAATTGGCAAATACCCTTGGCAGTCAAACCATAATTTAGTTGGGTATATTATTCTAGATCGGCAGGTATTTTCTCTAATTCATTTTATTGGGTTGGCCAGAAAGTTCATTCAGGATTTTCCGTAACAACTTACAGAAGAACTCAAATGGACTTTTTGGCCAACCCAATAAAATATTCTATTGATTTCTGTTACTTATCTTTGGTTTTGAAAGTCTACTGTGCCTATTGTTATCCCTTGGTGCAACTGATCTTTTCTCTCTGGATACTTTTAAAATCTCTTTTAAGATCTCTTTGTAGTTCTGCTGTTTCACTACAATGTATCTCATTGTGGGTTTGTCTTTTATTTATCTTGATTTCTTCTTAACTCATAGGAATCATATATTTAATCAATTCCGGGACATATACAGGCCTATATCTTTGCATATTGATGCTTTGATAATTCTGTTCGCTTTGTGAAATTAATGTTAGACATGAATGTTTTGTTCATTTCATGCTCTCTGTCTCTTAATTTTATATTTATCCCTTTATCTCACTGTGCTGCATTCTGAGTTGTTCCCTTAAACCTGTCTTTCAGACCATTGATTATGTCTTCAGCTGTGTCTATACAGCTGTTTCACTTCTCCATTGAATTTCTCATTCCATAGCTATAGTTTTCATTTCTAGATAGTCTACCTACCATTATTTTAATACCGTGTTTTTCTTTTCATATGGCTTGTATTCCTTTTAGTGTTAGTCATTTAAAATTTATGTGAAATAATCTCTTATTTTGTTCATTTATCCAAAGTCCTTAGGGTTCAGAGTCTTCTATTTGTTGTGTCTGGTGGTATACTTCTTCTGGTGGATTGTTTCTTCATGTGATGAGTAATTTAGGACAATGAGCTCATCCTCAGTAGGGAATACTGTATAAAAATATGCAACCAGGGTGTCCCCTTCAGACATTTTGCATTTGTTTTTGCTTTTTGTGTCCTAGGATGAATCCTTAGGCTAATTTCTTGATTCACGTATTCCTGGACCACACAAACAACCCTGATTATAAATTCTGGCACTATCTTTTCCCTTCACTTGGTATCTAGATAGAGACAGACAGGCATCTTTACCGTGTCCATTTGCTGGGACTCTATCACCTGTCCGTACCCTTACATAGGAATTTAAACCCAACCTTCTGGGTTACTGAGACGTGTAAGGTTCCCTGATGCAGACCACAATCTGTTTGTGCCCTTACCATACTGCTTTTTAGATCCACATGTCTTACACCCGGCCTTCTCTCTTGCATGCTCTTTCTCTCACTCTTGCTTTCTTTTTTTGCAAGCTTAGTAATGCATTTAAAAGAATAGTGTCTTTTTATCTGTTTTTTCTAAGCATTTCTAAGTGGGAAAGTTTTCAAATTTTCTTGAGAAAAAAATTCAGAACAAGAAGTCCTAGTTTGGCCTTTTTGACATTAAAAAAAAAGCCTAAGAATTTCACAAGTCATATTCTCCATGCAAAGTTTTCTCGATAGCTTCTGTAGAAATGTAGTTTATCCAAAAATCAGCTCGAAAATTATTAATGCAACTCTGAATGTTTTGCTGTATAACTGCTGAGGAATTGCATTCCTTTGAACTTCTACGATAAACTCAGCCACAGCCTGGTGTGTTGAGAATGATGGGGTGAGGAGGGGCTATATCCTACTTTGAGAAATTTTTCAGGGAGTGTTCTGTAGAGGAACAAATACTGTTTTCTGAAAAAGTGCAAGCATCATTTGCTTTTTCTTAGTGAGAGACCAGAAGGATATATATTTTTAAAGGTTATAATGAAAACCCCAAAGCCCTTTCTGGCTCTATAATTCTGTGTTTTTTTTACTATCTTGAGAAAATTTCCCAACAAATCTTACAGCCTGTGTGCAGCTTTGTAACCAAATCCTAGGAATCAAAGTTCCTTAATCTTCCCAAGATGCTCTCCTGTTCTCTCTGTCATTCACCATAGCATCTTAGCAAGTCCATAGATATGAAAGGGACTGGGTTCAACTTTTTTTTTTGCTGTTAATATTTTTTGATCTGATTTTTCCACGGGATGTCAAAGAATACATTGCCAAACAAAACAATTAGTTGACTAAAGAGAACGTTAATTATTGAATACTATCTAAACATGACATATTTCAAAGTATACACTGTTGGAAGTTTTCAAAACTTCCGTTGAACATGCTATAATTTTGAGATATTTTACCCCAAAATTCTCTTTGGAAGCAACAACTTAATAATAAGACACAGTTGAAATAAAAACAAAGGATTCATTTAAAAAAATAGCCAATGTTCTTTCAACACTCGATACCCAAAGTTATTTCCGAGGCCTCACCATATTATTTTAGATTAAATATCTAAAACAAATTATTACAAAAATAAACCCATCCCTTCGCTGGATTTCATTCTGTGTTTGGATTGGGGTGGAGTCAGTTGTTAGCTGCATGATCAGAGCACAGGCGCTGAGTCTTTTTATTTTCTTAATTATGAATTACCGTTTCAAGCCCTCATTGGTGGTTTACCATGGCAGCAATCCCTACCAAAGCAGTTGTTCCTCTAGATCCTAAGTGGTTTGCTAGAACATTAACCTCGACTTGACCCCTGATGGTCACAGGAGAGATATACAAGGGTCAATAATTCCAACTTCTAGAAAAGCTATCAAGGAGGGACTGCACCCTGAATTATGTTACTTGCCTTTAAAAATAATTATAGTGTGTTTGTCATTCAGAAGCCCTAGGATCAGCAAGACTAATGAAAATGTTTAAATCCTTATCAGTTGGAATGAAAAGGGCTGGCTCCAGAAAGTGCCGACCTTGGAATTTTTGCGCTGCCTGTGTTGATCCTGTGTGCTGATGCACATGACCCACTGATGTGTGGCTTGGCAAGCCATAGAGGCTTATTCACCCATGCTGGATGTGAAAGGGGCTTCCGGGCCGCTCCCTGTGCTGTGGCATTCCTCTAGTTCTCTAACAAAGCTTTCAACTGGCGTCTGTGACTAATGAGCATGCAGTCCCAGGAGCAATGGAGCATAGTTTTCCGTCACCCATTAAGACGAGCTCTAAGCCCCAAGCTTATCAAGCCTGAACCAGGAGAAGCTAGGGCCAAAGGCTGAAGATAAAACAGTCACTAATAGTTTCATAAACTGCGTGAATCATTCCGCGTTAACAATAAATACTGCATGTTTAGTGACATTACCTCAGCCCTTATTGCCAAGGTGCTCCCTGGCCCTGGCCATTAAAGGCAACATAGCTCTTTTCAGGAGAATCTGAATTAACCCTACTTTACATAAAGTTCAGTCTGAGGACATTTCTCCAAGTAATCTTCCCCCTCTTTGTGTAGACAAGCGACCTCATTCTGCCTGGGGTCACGTGGGATGAAGTAAGTGCTAGAGGTGGGCCATCCTGAGCTGGTGGGAAATGTACAGAAAATCCTGGTGCAGATGATTCTGCCTTAGGATTTCAGTTATTTTTGCATTTTAATTTAACCTTTCAATTATGTGCCTTGCTGCAGTGTAATCGGGTAATAAATAGATTAGAGGAGAAGCAGGACGAAAAACTACTCATAGTCGTTACCTATTATTTATTCTATTTGGTCAAGGATGTCAGAAATATAAGGTCATTAAAAATCAGTAAGTTGTTGGAAATGGGAATGATGGGGAGGGGAGTCATACCCCTTCCCTAAGACCTTAACACTGATGTTTGAAAGGACACTTGAAGATCCTATTTGGCCACTGGTATATTGTAGACTTCATACTTATAAGTGGCATAAGTTAATACGGAGACCTACTCAATAAAAATATTTTAAATGTCTTTAAAGTACATAATCATTAATTTTTAATTCTAAGGCTGTTATAGTCTTCCCCACTTGCATTGGTGATCTTGATTTTACACAGCCATCCCTGTACTATATGGCTCTACTATTTTTTGTCCTATATATTTGTATCCTACCATTTCTACTTCTCTGTCTCATTTATTTCACAATTCTGTTTGAGAATCCCTGGAGACCTGGCTTAAACTTCCTTTCATCCTGTCCAGATTGGCCATCTCCTTCCAGTTTTTCATTGAGCTCTTCTTTCTTTCCTCTATCATGGCATTCCATTGGCCCATCGTTGCTCTTAATCAGGTCTGGATTCACGGTCACAGGTCTCATGGGTCTCTGCCCATATACACTGTTCCACGTTACCTTTGATGCCCCCTGCCTCCTTCTTCCTTTCTAATAGGACCTGCATCCTTAACATCTGCAGACTAGTTGAGAAACTTGTTGATCATTCTCTCCTGCCATCTCTCGCACAAAATGTTTCTTTGCACATCCCCTCTGCCCTCAGTATATAAAGTATAACTCAACCTTTCAATGTAAACTTACTTGATTTGGGACTTTTGGGTATTTGAAGTATAACTTGAGCAACACTCCTTTCCTATGTTAAAATATGTGTGATTGACATGCATTGGGAAGGCTGGATTTGACTGGATACCAGATTATAGGCAATTGTAAGGCAGTCACTAGGTTTCATGTTCTGTAGCATCGCGTGTGAATCCATGAACTCTTAATTTGCAAAATCAGTATCACAGCAGCTGATGGTGGTGGTATCCAACCCCCTAAATGAACTTCTAGCAAATACATAGAGTTGGCAGAGTGCCGTGGAGTTCTAGCATTATTTAAATTATTTTTAAAAAAAGTATCCAGGAACCACCCCAAACAGATAAATCATCCAGATGCTTATAAAAATCGGAACAGTATCCCTTGGAATTACCTTTTCATGCACCTAGTGATGGGCATATACAAGTTCTCAATAAATATTAAATCTATCATCATTGGAATATGTTTTCAATACCATATGATTGATCACCATCATCAACTCTTCCAGCAATTTTTCTATAAAATCTGTAGCTAGTTTAAGGTTACATCAAGAATCCCAAAGCCACTGTGAAATCAATGCAGCAATTGGTGGTCACAGCTCCTTAAACTGAAGTTCTTTAACCTAAGGGTGCAAGCTTCCATCTTCCCTTGGTATGCCTAAAAGATACAAAGTTAACATTTTTCAAGATTGATGAAACAGTGATAACAGTTCTTCCTCATGGAAGAATGAAAATATACATCTTTAGATTACTACATGAATGATTTAATTCAAACATAAAGAATTATCACAGTTCAGCGTTATTAAATACTGAAACAGAAGTAGAAGATATGCAATCACCTTTCTTATATTTTATTAAAAATAGGGTAACACATTGAGATCCAAGGTGGATTTGGAGACTAACTTAAGCTCTACAGACCTAGGATTTTATACTTATCAATAATAGTTCCCCTGTTCTTTGATTACGTGTGTTTCTTTCAAGTTATTTTTAACTTTAGAACGCTGAAGCAAAGATGTTCAAATTCAACCTTGGAATTTAATACATCATCTCTTTCGCCAGAGACATTTCACTGATCCTGTGTTATTTAAAGGCCAAATGGAACTGTTATGGTGAAAATCTGAAAAGAATGTCAGAACTAACACAGTATGGAGATCACATTTTCACAGAAATAATGATTCCAAGTCTTGTAATTTAATTTGCATGGTTGAATGAACTTGTCTTTCTCCTACTCCAGAAATACAGCCTACCACATCCCGAACTGCAGCCCTTTCGAAAAGAGGCCAAGTCCCTGAGTTAGCATTCCACAATCATGCCCACTCCACAACTTCAAACCCAGTAACAATTTTTTAATTAAAAATGAATTCTAAGCCTACAAGCTTATCCTTTCTGAGAAAATGATGGGAGAAGGATGGAATTGCTCTATATTTCTTTTAACTAAAAATGAAGTCACTTAACCTAAAAATTTATATCTCAGGTGGGGGCATGCGAACTATCACAGAAAGGAATAGGTCGTGTTACCCGGAACCCAAGGACCACTGGTGGTACCTTCTCAGGACAGCTGACAAAATTCTTCCTAGGAGAATTTCCCTAGGTTGCTTTCATGAGTATATTATTAGAATCTAGCCCTCTGTGTTAGTGGGCATAGTTCTATAATAAACAATATCCACATTTCAGTGGCTCATCACTAAAATGTGTGTTTATTACTCACAACGTAGTCCATTGGTGTGAGGATGAACAAAGCGTGAGGGTTCTGCTCTAAGCAGTCACTCAGGGACCCAAGCTACTTACAACATGTGACTTTGCTCTTTCTAGGACCCCTACCTTCTCTGCTTTCAGCCCACCAAAGGGAGCCAATCACAGAGGACTTCCTGGGAGGTTACCTGGGGCCAGATCTGAAAGTAGTGTATGGCTCTTCTGTCCTCATCCCATTGGCTGGAACTCAATCATACAACCCCATTTAACTGCAAGGGAGACTGAAAAATGAAGCGTAAACGGCTGCCAAGAGGAGACTGAAAAATGAAACCTAAATGGCTGCCAAGAGGAGAAAAAAATAGGATCTGATGAACACTGAGCAATGTCTGTCACATCTTTAGTAGTTTTGAGTTGGGGTTGATTAACGGGGTATGTGAAAATGGCCCCATGGTTGGTCTTGAACACTAGTAGCTATAAGAAAATATTGGACCAAGGGTGCCCATCCCAGGAAGCTGTAACTATATGTTCCCTACTAGGGAGGGTGCTCAATTTTAATGTTGTGAGAAATATAAGATGAATCAGATATTGTTTCTGCCCTCAGGCAGTACATAGTCTCCTAAAGGAGTAGGCTATCTGTATAACTAGCTGTGTTCTAGCTCGTATAACAGGATATTAAATTGGAAGTTTTTACTAAGACTCCTAGATCTAATAGACAGGAAATGCCAAAGTTAAATACCAGATCAAGGTTCAGATTTTCAAAGGGCTATCAAAAATGGGTTCCATAACCTAAAATTTTCTTAGCTACAAGTAGGTTATAAAAGGTCTCTGAGACTGAAAGTTGAGAGAGGATATCCTGAGGAGGATTTCTGCTTAAAAAATAAATTAAAAAAAAAAATTTAAACCATGCTGTGTTTTCACCCACATCCCTGAGGATGAGGGCTGGGGGCTGTCTGCCGCCTCACCTCAATTCTAGTAAGACTGACTTCTACAGAACCATCTAGAGAAGTTGACCTCTACCTCCTGAGGTTGGGAGAGGGGACACAGTAGACTGATGTCTCCCTCAATTCTGAGAAAGCTGGAGGGGGATACACCATGACTGGTTAGCTGTTCTGATGGCAGGAGCAAAGGGAAGTTGTTGCTGGGTTGAAATCAACCTGCATGGTGGCATCTTAGATTCTGTCCAATATGGCGGCCCAGGGGCGATGGGACCTCAACAGAGAAATGCTGGAGGTGGACCGCTAGATGTCCAGGGGCTAAGAAAGGAGCAGGAGGCTGGACTAGAGCTGCAGTGACTGAGTCAGCAAGTCAGGGGAAGACCTCAGAGTGGGAGAGTGAAGAACCCACAAAAGTGATCTTAGAGAAAAAGAGTCAGCTTTCAATATTGGCCACACCCTCTTATGATTCTATCAGTCAAATAGATCTTTCCTGTCCCTCTTATCTGTCTTCCATACTTCAACTGTGGGGATGGAGGTTGGTCAGCAAAAGCAATTAGTGGATGAAGAAAGATGGAAATGAGGGACTTCCCTGGTGGCGCAGTGGTTAGAAATCCGCCTGCCAATGCAGGGGACACGAGTTGATCCCTGGTCCGGGAAGATCCCACATGCCGCAGAACAACTAAGCCCGTGCGCCACAACTACTGAGCCTGCGCTCTAGAGCCTGCGAGCCACAACTACTGAAGCCTGTGCGCCTAGAGCCCGTGCTCCACAACAAGAGAGACCACCACAATGAGAAGCCCATGCACCACAACGAAGAGTAGCCCCTGTTCACCGCAACTAGAGAGAAAGCCTATGCACAGTAATGAAGACCCAATGCAGCCAATAGATAAATAAATACATAAAATTAAAAAAAAAAAAGAAAGAAAGATGGAAATTAGACAGATGGAGGAAACCAAATGCACTCTTTATGTTGAAGACACCAGCTTGCCTGCAGGCAGCCTTGGATGGGAGATGACGATGGTTCAGCTTTGAGTGATGGTTCAGGGCTGATGAATCCCGAGCTGGGCATTCTCATTTCTGAATTGAGACTGTGTTTCGTAACCGGCAGAGAACGTAGAACTTTTCCTTAACTAGGGATGAAAAGTCATAGCTCTGCAGGAATTTTCATCAGGGACAGGGGAAGAGCTAATTTCTTTGATTAGGCTTAAAGGGACAGTGACAGGCAAAAACAATGCTCTTTTTAAAAAAATTTATTTATTTTATTTTTGGCTGCATTGGGTCTTTGTTGCTGCGCGCAGGCTTTCTCTAGTTGCGGCAAGCGGGGGCTACTCTTCATTGTGGTGCGTGGGCTTCTCATCATGGTGGCTTCTCTTGTTGTGGCTCGAGGGCTCTAGAGCGCAGGCTCAGTAGTTGTGGCGCACGGGCTTAGTTGCTCCATTGCATGTGAGATCTTCCCGGACCAGGGCTCGAACCCGTGTACCCTGCGTTGGCAGGCGGATTCTTAACCACTGCGCCACCAGGGAAGCCCAACAGTGCTCTTTTATGACTACAGCTGACATAGCTGATTTGTTCAATGTGCCATTTATGTTTGAATTCTGGTGAAGTGCCCTAGGAGAAGTACAAGTAAAGTGCTCTGGGAGGCCGTATAAACAGCGCTTGCTTCTAGCTGGAGTGGAAGTGTGCCTAAGGTAGGGATGTGTGGAGAAGAAGGCACATGCAGCAGACCTTAAAAATAAAGGGATTTAAATGTGCAGAGATGTGGGATGGGCTAGGGAGGGTAGGTGGCTGTTGGAGCTTTGTTACAGGGATTTCTAGCAGAGCAAACAATAGAAAAAGCAAAGGATGTGTCAGTGTACATTCATCCTTGGTAAAAAAACAAAACAAAACAAAAAAGTGCCATTCTCATGAGGGATATTGATAATGGAGAAGGCTATGCATGGGTGGGGACAGAGGTATATGGGAAATCACCTTACCTCTCTCTCAATTTATTGTAAACCTAAAATGCTCTTTTAAAATTGTCTTTTTTAAAAAAGGTAGGGAGACAGAAAAACATAACAGATGCCTATAGAATAGCAATTAGTTCCATTTGGCTGAAGCCAAGCATGGGGCAATAATAGAAAATAAGATAGAAAGTGTTGGGCTACAGCTTAGGTAAAAAGCATCAGGCAAGCTTGAAACCTCAGCAAGGAGTCTGCAGAAAAGGCAAGGAATCAAGGACGAGGCAGGCTACCAGGGCAAAAGGAGAAGCCTTGTAGTTGGGCTGACCTTCATGGTAGACGGCCAGACGTCTACCTTACAGTGTCCAGCAAGGTACAGGGCATTAGTTTGTATCTACATAGACCACGTTGATGTCCAAGGGGGGATAATGTGATAAGTAGGGTGTGAAAACAAGAACCTGTAGGCAATGAAGATGATAAATTCAGTAAGTTGTACCTGAAGGTAGGAATTTCATCTTGGATTAGGTTTGGGAATCAAGTCTATACAGATAGGAAAGGCTTCTTTTCAGAAAGACAGCTCCAACACACCAGTTCTATGACCTCTGACCAGTAATCTAACTCCTCTAAGCCTCAGTTTCCTCATCTATGAAGTGGTAATAATAATAATATATGATAATTCAGTCCACACACAGATTACCCAGCATGGTGCCTGGCACATTTTTGGTGACCAGGAAAAACCAACTCTCTTCTCTCTCCCTCAAGAGGAGGAGGCTGGAGATTCCTAATAAGCAGACTGCAAATCAGGTTATGGTCCCCGTCTTGGTGAGGGAACTAGAGAAAAAACTCTGTAAGCCACAGCAGATGCTCCATTTCATGGACCAAGCCAGTGGGGGGTGGGGGTAGGGGTGGGAGGGGGGCTTGAGAACAGTGGGTCTTTAGATTCCCTTCATACTGAAGTTAGAGCAAAGAGCACCCACCTTGTGGCAGTTCTCAGCCTGCTGGCCTTGGGTGGGATTGGCTGAGGGACTGGGTAGGGCTGAGTTTGCAAGTCTCAAGTTCTCAGTGTTTTAAGGCTGTCTGGGAGGCAGGAGAAGAATGGAGAGTGGAGAGCAGGTGTGCAAGCCAGGAAGTTTGAACATGATTCCAGTGCAATCTCCAGCTTTCAAGGAGGGCAGAGCTGGAAGAGGGGAAAGACCTGAGACTTCACATGTCCATGCAGCCGAGGAGATGGCAGGATGAGCTGGTGGGGTGGCCCCAAGAGTGAAAACAGCATGGACCATGGCCTGGAGGCAGAAAGAAAAGTAAGAGTCCAGAGATGGGCTCTAGTCATGGTTCTGCCGCTAAGCTTTCTGAGCCTCGGTTTCTCCAGCCATCAAATGCGCTTACAGTGACACTTTACTTACCCACAGGCTGTGATCTGAAACTTCATCTATGCAGAATTTAGCCAAAATAGAAAAGTAAATTAAGATGGTCTTTGGGCAGTCAGTGTGGACGTGATTACAACCTTCATGCTGAAAACATGAGAGAGTACTCCTCTCCAGTTTATTCATCAAGGACTATATACTTAATTTGAACACAATTTTAATATGCTTGACATACTAGTTACTCTTCCCAGGAAACTGAAGATGCAAACAAAGAGGGGGCATTAGAGTAGGAGAAGAACAGAGGAACAAGCAGGGACGGAGAGCCCACTGCAAATAGGAGATAAAAGGAAGTAAAGGAATTATTTTAGAGATAGCAATGTGGATCCACTCAGTACAGGGACAAACAATGTGTGTATCTCCATGTGCTCTGGGGACTATTCAGATTTGTGCTCTAGTTTCTGGAATCTGCAAACAACATGACTAATCTATGTTTGATAATTGAGTCCTCAAAAAATGGATAAATTATAGAAGAGACAGAGCAGGGAAGTAGAATATATTTTTAAAGTACTATTGAAAATTATAGAATTTTTAAAATTTGGGCCTTCCAAGGCCCAAGTCTTCATTATATGGATATATTCATTTATCCAATATTTGTCTTTTATAGATCTCAGTATTCTTATACAGACCCACTGTGACTATAAGATGTTCAGACTGCTTTAAAAAAAAAAAAAAAGAGGAAACAGGTATACCAGAACATAGTCAAACGAATGGTCATATCGGGAGGCTATAAACTTACATTGATAATCCTACCATTAGGGAGAATTTTTTGTGTGTCATTTGTATTTATTGAGTATATATAGCCTTTTAAATAAGTTTATAATAATATAAGGCAACAGCTTCCTTACTTTAGAATCTCAAGTTATTATTTACAAAGAAAACCACCAATGACAACATATTTTAAGCTTGGTTCTTCTAGAAAACACTGGCTGAGCACTTTATGACATAAGGACACACTGGCTGGCCCTTGAAATTAGCTCAGAGTGAGGCTGAATTATTCGTATTGTTCACTTTTTGATGACTTTCAAGACATTAGGCCTACCCTAAAGGTCAAAATCCTGCCACCACTGAAAAGATTAGTTTAAAGGTACCATAAACCCTAGTGTCAGGATCCAAAGTGGAGTGTCAAAGATGGTTTGAATGATGGTGGCATCATTAAAATAAGGTGACTCCTTTGAAGGGGACAGTGGTCATTTAGTGTGTAAGTTCTGGCATATTTGTTTTAAAAATGCATCCCATGGAATCACACTGGAGAAGGCATTGATCATTATTAGTCCCTTTACAAAAGTAAAAAGATTGTTGTCATATTGGACGCTACCTTGGAGCCTGCAGATTGCAGAGGCTCAAGTTCACCCTCACTGCTGCCGGCAGGATTAGAGTTCTCTGTCTGCCCCCGGCAGCTGGGCAGGTTGATGACTGAATCCTGCCAAGACCCAATGACTACAGGTGCCCGGGCTTGTAGCAAAGCATTGCTGGGCCCTCAGGAAAGTGCTTTCCCAGTGGTGATTGAGAACAGAGACCGACACCTGGCAAATAGCCTGCTGTTCCACCTACACCTGCTTTGAAAGTCCACACCACGTTTGAACAAACCTGCTTTTCCTGAAATGTCTAGCACCATGAAGGTAGGCCGAGAGCCAGCACTTTTTGCCCAGACTTTCTTTCAAATTGTTATGAACTGAGTTCATTTTTTAAGCATAGAGTAAGATCATATTATTACGTAAAGTATCGCAAGCCATTTCTAACTCTACCAGGATGTGCCAAGCCTGAACCTGAAAACTGTGAAGATGGTATGTTGTATTTGGAAGGTTTTAGCATCAAAAATACCTTGTTCACCCTAATGACTATGAAGCATTAAGGTTTAATTATCTATGTATTCTCTGATTAAACTGATGTCATGACATCTTATTAAAAACACTTCTTGGGACTTCCCTGGTGGCGCAGTGGTTAAGAATCCACCTGCCAATGCATGGGACACGGGTTCGAGCCCTGGTCCGGGAAGATCCCACACGCTGCGGAGCAACTAAGCCCGTGTGCCACAACTACTGAGCCCACCTGCCACAACTACTGAGCCTGCGCTCTAGAGCCTGCGAGCCACAACTACTGAAGCCTTCGCACCTAGAGCCCGTGCTCCACAACAAGAGAAGCCACCGCAATGAGAAGCCCACGCACCGCAATGAAGAGTAGCCCCCGCTCACCACAACTAAAGAAAGCCCGCGCACAGCAACGAAGACCCAATGCAACCAAAAATAAATAAATTAAAATAAAATTTAAAAAAAAAACACTTCTTTTCTACTCATATTCTTAAAAAGCCAGGTTTAAGTAGACATGTCAATTCATATTTGGCAATTCTTTCAAAAGCACAAATGAATTCTGTTGGGATTTTTTTTTTAATTGCAAAGGGCATTTGTTTTGCTTTAAATAACATAACTTAAAATATAAAACTAATATATTCTTAATGTAGATTTGAAAAATAGAAATTTAAAAAATCTGTAGATAATGACTGTTAAAAATTGGACTTGATCAAAAATTAAAACTTACTCTGCAAAAGACACTGTTGAATGAATGAAAAGGCAAACTATGGACTGGGAGAAAACATTTGAAAATGAGACAGTTGACAGAAGACTTGAATAATGAACAGAAGACAAGAATAATGAACACTTAAAACTCAATAGTTAGAAAACAACCCAATTAAAAAGCAGCGTGTGACCACCTAGAGGGGTATTGTGACCACCTAGAGGGGTGGGATAGGGAGGGAGGGTGGGAGGGAGATGCAAGAGGGAGGGGATATGGGGATATATGTATATGTATAGCTGATTCACTTTGTTATAAAGCGGAAACTAACATACCATTGTAAAGCAATTATACTCCATTAAAGATGTTTAAAAAAAAAAAAAGCAGCAGCAAATGACTTAAACAAACATTTAACCATAAAGAAGCATTTATGGCTGGCACATAAGCACATGAAAAGGTGTTCAACTTCATTAGTCATTAGGAAAAGGCAAGTTAAACCATGATAAGATGCCACTATTAACCTATTAGAATAGATAAAATTTGAAAGATTGACAATGCCATGTGTTGGTGAGAATGCAGAGCAAATGAAACTTTCACATACTGCTGGTGGGAATGCAAAATGCTGGAAAACAGCTTGGCAGTTTCTTGAGGTGAAACACACAATATGATCCAGCAATCCCACTTCTAGGTATTTACCCTAGAGAAATGAAAACTTGTGTTCACACAAAAACTACACAAATATTTATAGAAGCTTTATTTATAATCTCCAAAAACTGGTAACAACCCAAATCTTCTTCAGAGGATGAGTGGGTTAAACATACTGTGATAAATACTGCTGATAAATACTGCTGACCTGAAACAAATAGACTGACAAGTATTTCTCCAGCAAAGATGGGTTTATTTGGGATCAGCAGAGAACTGCAATCTGAGTCTGCAAGCCATGTGCAAGTCCTGGAAGGGCAAGGCAAGGAAAATGCTTTACAGAGGGGAAAAGGAAGTTGGGAGGGCTACAGTAAACAAAGAGTCCATGGCTTGTCATTGGCTGAACCTTGCCAGGTCTTTCTTCTTCCTGTTGGGCTATGGACACAGGGTATGAGAGCTCCCCCTTCTGGTCTCCCTATTCTATTTAATTGGGGTTTCTGTTTATAAATTGTTTTACAATACATATAGGGGAATAGTCTTCGACAATAAAATGGAATGAAATTTTGACACGTACTTGTATAAATCAAACAACTTGTATAAATCATAAAATAGTTATGCTGATTGAAAGAAGCCAGACAAAAAAGTTTACCTAATATATGATTCCATTTGTATGACATTCTCAAAAGCCAAAAGTATAGTAACAGAAGATCGGTGGTTAGGTATTAGGGAATTGTGACTGCAACTGGATAGTGAGAGGGAATTTGATGGGTGATAGAACTTTTAGGTTTCCTGATGGTGGTAGCAGTTACATGGAACTATATATGTGTTTAAATTCATAGAACTGTTAAATTCATAGAACACACATGCACAAAAGTCAATTTTATTGTATATCAATTAAAAAATAAATAGTATCATGAGTAGGCATAGGTACTAGAATTCCTATGAGAAAAATTAATTTTACTATTAAATTATCACAGCATAGATAATTTTAAAGTAGTTCCAGACTTTTAGTTGTCTTCAGACTATAGGCTACAGCATATTTGAGAGCAATAGCCACAATTTTGCAGAAAAAAACTGTCCTCCCCCACTTTTCCAACTTCGAAATCTTTATTTTGTAATATTCAGGAGATCACAGAATTTTTCCAGTCATCCAGACTAATCTTTTTCATGCAGTCACTGAGCAGTTCTGGCATGTTAAATTTGATAATGGATAGAGTTACTTGATTAAGAAATTGAATCTTTCTTCAAGGGTCTCCTGAGGATTTACTCAGTCATGGGAACAAAATGGTCCAAGGCACAAACAGGTAGAATGCTTGCCTTCCCAGGCTGTAAGCAGACAGGAGAGAGTGTGGGGGAAGTAGAAGACAGCCCCTTGGAAACAGGAGGAATGATTTCTGGGTCAAATATCCTCTTCAAGGTCCAGAGAGTTCCATTGTGTTGAAGAATAATCCTGCCTGCTTGGTACAAAATTGCACAAAAGGAAGTGGGGTTGTTTTTGGTGGGGGGATGGGGGTGGCAGGGAGAATCAGCTCAGGACTTAGTGAAACGCAAATTCTTAAATTGAAATGAGATCGTTTTCCTGCCCTGACTATGGATTCAAGCCCCCAGGTGTTCAGTGGGAGAAGGTGTTCTAATCTCTGCTGGTGTGTTCTAGCTGGAAGACTTGTTTGGAGGAGGCATCTGGGCTCCTTTCAGTTGTGGCTCTGGCACAGGTGACTCCACGCTCACGCCTCCGTGATCTGTGTTGAGGCTCTTGGGGTTTTTATGACTTCATGGCAGCCCCTCTGAGAAATAAGAACTGGGTGATTTCTTTAAGGGGATGTTGAACCTTTAGGTATGTGATTTTGGCAACACTTTAAAACAACAAATATCTCCATGAGAAATAAACTTTAGATGTATTGTGGACAAGAATGAAAATGACTCTTTCTTCCAGAACAAATGGGTGGGGGGAAAAAAAGAGAACGGGGAGAGTCAGTGTTGATCTTGCAACAGCATTTAAATATTTGGGTTGGTTGGGTAAAGAATTTATGAGCAATGTTCTTCACCCTCAGATGGTTATTAGCACTGTAAATTAGCATTGTTCTTAACCCTCAGATGATTCCATTGGAAAGGGTCAGATCATGACTCCAGAGAATTTCCTCCGAATTCTGAGTCCAGTCACTGGATTCAACAGCTGTGGTCTAATGATATTCAGCCACTGTTCTCTAACAAATACATATCCGGGGCCCATCGAACTTCTGATGCCAAAAAGACATAGATGATAAAAGCAAATTGAATCTGATCTCTACTTTTGATCATTCAGAAGGAGCCAAGATCAACACATACATATAGTACAAGCTTACGGAGCTGTTATATTTATTCTTAAAATATTATTTTAATTGACTTATTAAAACTTAGAACCAAGTAACGTATAACAATGATGTTAATATAAATAATGATTAGATTCTTAGGCTATCCTTTGAGGATCTATTTAATCTATGACAAAGATGGACTATGGAAACTTGTCACACACAACCTTACTTCTCTTGGAAAATGAATTCCAATTTGAGACACAAAATAGGCGGTGCACATTGTTCCATCCAGGCAGCTAGAGAAGGACCCCTCTACCCTCTCAGTGGATTCTCTGGTGGGCACACTACACATTTTCTTAGGGTAGAAACAAAGCAGAAACACTAAACTCCTTGCTATGGGGTGAATATTTGTGTCCCCCCCAAATTCACATGTTGAAATCCTAATTCCCCAAGGTGATGGGACCTTTGGGAGGTACATAGGTCATGAGGGAAGAGCTCTAATGATTGAGATTAGTGCCCTTATGAAAGTACTGTTCTCAATACTAAAAAACCAGTATATATACAGGAAGAGAAAAAGAATTTATTACTAACGTCAAAGACCCAAACTACCATAATTCCACAGCCGGAGAAAGACATGAATCTACGCCATACTGAAACTGTTTTCTTACACCATTATAAAGTAGGGCAGAGAGGAGAAATAGTAAGGAGCAGTTCTCTGGTTGTTTCAGGTAGATTCTTTAGGGTTGCAAAGGGCACCGTGATATGCACTTTACCTTAGCTGAAGAACACTTAAAGTTAAATAAAGAAATAAGGAGGGAAGTGTCTCCATAGCTGAGTGGAGACCTGGTGGAGCAGGGGAGCAGCGCAGGATGCAGCTGGAGTCTTGCTGCCCTCTGGTCACAGCAGCTGTGACGACCCGCTTATCTTGTCAGCCTGTAAACCTGTGCCCCACCGTGTTAGGGGCTCACTTACCTTCTGTTTCTACTTCTACTTATTTTGCTGCTGTAACCTACTAGTGAACCTTCCTTCTGTGCCCCATACTCAGTCTCACTAAGAACCAGGGTTTGAATGGTTCAGCCAGTCAGCACTTGAGATGTGGCGGCCTTCTTCACACCCTGGCCTCCTATGTGAGCAGGGAGCCTTTGGATGAGTAAAAAGTAATGCACATGTTGGCTGTGTGCATCATTAGACTTGAACCTGCACAATCTAGACAGAGAAGTGAAAAAACAAAGGCTCCAGCAATAAATAAGAAACTATAATAGAATTTTTAAAACTAAAAGTAGAGTTGCCATATGATCCAGCAATCCCACTCCTGGGCATATATCTGGAAAAGACAAAAACTCTAATGTGAAAAGATCCATGCACCCCAATGTTCATAGCAGCAGTGTTTACAATAGCCAGGACATGGAAGCAACCTAAGGGTCCATCAACAGAGGAATGGATAAAGAAGATGTGACATATATATATATGTATATGTGTATATATATGTATATGTATATATATATAATAGAATATTACTCAGCCATCAAAAAGAATGAAATAATGTCATTTGTAGCAACATAGATGGACCTAGAAATTATCATACTAAGTGAAGTAAGTCAGACAAAGACAAATATTATATGATATCGCTTATATGTGGAATCTAAAATGGTACAAATGAACTTATTTACAAAACAGAAACAGACCCACAGACATAGAAAACAAACCTATGGATACCAAAGGGGAAGGGTGGGGAGAGATAAATTAGGAATGTGGGATTAACACATATAAACTATGACATATAAAATATTCAATAGATAAACAGCAAGGATATACTATATAGCACAGGAAACTATATTCAATATCTTGTAATAACCTATAGTGGAAATAATCTGATATATATATGTGTATGTATGTGTGTGTGTGTGTGTGTATATATATATATATATATATATATAAAATTGAATCACTTTGCTGTACACCTGAAACTAACACAATTATAAAGCAACTATACTTGTTTTTTAAAAATCTAAAATTTAAAGAATCAAAAAATTTATTAAATAAAGAATTTTATTTTTATTCATGCATACACTCAAACTTTATGGTACTTTTCAGTCTTCAGTAAGGGACTAAATTTTCAAAGTATGCATCTCACTTTATCAGTCATCTATGACATATTGGTAATTCAGAAGCCTTTAATTGATTAATGTTAGGAAAACTGAGCAAAAGAATGTTTATGTAGCATCTCTTGTAAAGCAAAGGCAAAAGGAAATAAAAGGAAAAATACGAAGTAAAAATAAATGTAGAGTGAGCCCTGGTAAGAGTAGAAGGGATGCAGATTTTAAAATGTGTTTGCAAGCCTCACATCTGCTCTACCCTCGTGCTTCCATGGTTGGTTACAAGGATGAGAGGGGAAAATGTTATTGACTCAGTTTTGTGATTCATGTAAATTCACAAAGAGAAAGCAATGTAACATGAGACTGACTTTTTAAAGTAAGAAATTAAGAAATCCCCGTGTTAAGGGCCACCAGTACGAAACAGGATATGTAATCAGTATCTTTACTGAATAGATAGGAAGGAGGTGATGTATTTTTAAAAGACGTCTTTTTATAGATCCAAACTGAAATGGCAGGATTTGAGTACAATGGCAGATCGAATCCCCCTGGGACGATTTCCTACAGTTCTGCTATATTTAGATGTTGTGCTTACTTCTTCCTTATGTCCTACCGTAGCCTGTCTCCAAGTTACTCCGTACATCTGCTTTTCCCTCTTAACCCCACCTCTCACATCATTTATAATTTATATATCCTGCTTGTCCGTGAGTTTTCCAATCCTGGACAAAGAGTTATTTACAACTGCCAAGTGGGCACAATGGTTTTGTAAACAGGGAACTCATTTGAGTTAATGATTATCATCTTATTTGGGTTTTCACTGCAGATCAAAGAACACTTTGGAATTTGCTTTACTATGAGATTGAACATTGTAGAGGGTCTCTTTTGGAGCTGCACAGAGAGAAGAACGCAAGCAAAGTCTTCCTACACGTGAACTGGCTCGTGTTCCCAAAACCTACCTCTGCAGTTCCTATTTATTTTATCTCTGCCCCATCGGCAGCAGTTACATAAACAGGTCTTGAATTGTTAGAAAATCGGGATAACAACCTTAAACAATTTGGTCAAGGTTAACTCTGTCCTATTCTTCCTTGTCTGCTTCACTGGAGTTTCAGGCCTTGCTCACAAACACATCCAGTGTTGATAATCGGAGATTACTCAGGAGCTTAAATTATAATTATTTTACACACCTATACAGGTGGTCCTTTTATAAGAGCTATTCTGGCCGTTAATTCTTATAAAAGAATCATATAAACAAGACTTCAAGAAAAGCAAAGCCAGAAAATAAGCGTTGACTGAGTAACCAGCATATGTTTATGCTTTTTTTTTTTTTCTTTTGCCTTTGTAAGAAATTCAAGGTACTTCCCTGGCAGTCCAGTGGTTGGGACTCTGCACTTCCACTGCGGGGGCGTGGGGCACGGGTTCAATCCCTGGTTGGGGAAATAGGATCCTGCATTCCGAGCAGCCCGGCTAAAAAAAAAAAAAAAAAGAAATTCAACCTTCACCTTATGAAAGGAGACAAGCATCTACCTGTGACAAGAATCAACCACTAAGTTTTGCATTTGTAACATTTGGTCAGGAAAGAGACAATGATTGAGCTCCCCCTGCACATTTTCCTGTTTTTTCAGCACCTCTCAAAGTATTTAGTGTGAATACCCTTTGATGTTTGAAGAAAATTCCAAAGTTGCCCATTATCATTTATAGGCTAAGTTTCTAAGTTGTATAAGTTTTATAGAGAAATACTCTCTTTTTAGAAATTATCTCAAAGAGAATCTAGGCACTGTTGCAGGAACCGTCAACTTGATCTATAGAGAACCTGCATCCCTAATTTCACACAATCTGATCATTATCAAGAATTTATTAATTCCCTGATTGAAATATCAAACAAGGTGAATACAGAAGCCTCATCCTTTGTCTGCTAAGCCCTGATGGGAGAAGATAGGCCAGGACGACCCACCTTTCTACCTCCCAAATATGGAGGAAGAAGGGAGTCACAAAACAGATATGTGTAAGAGAGAAAGCTGCTTGGAAAACACTTGGTGCTTCTTTAGGGATCTGAGGGTTGCTCTGTCTCTTCAACATCCTATACTTTGGCTTATAAACTTCAGTGCACCTAAGAATCACTTACGCATCTTGTTAAAAAAAAAAAAAAATTCCTGGAGATTCTGATTCCAATACAAAAAGATTTGGTGAGGTCCCAGGATCTGCAGTTTTAATTAGCCTTTCTCAGCAGTTCTGGAAAAGTCTGGGTAATAGCTTCTGCTGGTTGATAAATGTAGGACATCTTGTTCTGTTCTACCACTGTTTTCATTGCAGAGATCAAATAAGCACCCTGTTTCCTTTTGAAAGTTTGCAAACTTAGTTTTTTTATTTTTGTAATTCAGTGAGGATAGGGTGGGAGTGAAGAGAAGATGATCTTTATTTCTCTAAATACATTTTGTTTTCTAGGAAAAGAAAAACATTTCAAAGTGATCTATATTGTCAATTCTTAGAGAGCCTCCCTAAACCTTGAAAGCACCACGTTGGAAATTCTTGGAAGGGTCCAGTTAATATCAGAGTTTTAGAGAGTAAGTTGTCCAGCAGATGTGCTGTGTCTAAACAGGGGTAAAATCATCGTAATGTCAGAGATGTACGTTGAACAAAGTCATTTAGTCATCCGCAAAATGAACTTTCTACTCTGTGACTAGATTCACTTTGCAATGACGTGTTTTAGAAAATACAAAATAAAAGCTATTAAACTTAATGTATGTGTTATTGAAACACTAGTTTTTAAAAATATAAGGTTAAAATATTGTCTTAAATATAAAATAGTCACTTTTGAGCGTATAAGTCCAAAAGAGCTAAGGGGTTTTTTTTTTTTCTCCACCTTCCTAAAAATAAGTTGCCTTTGAATAAAAACCATATATGGAATATTTATCCCTAAAGGAGATTTTTTTCTTTCTTTGTTTTAAATGACTAAAACTATTTTGCATTCTTAACTACAGCATTCATTCCTATGAATAGATTTGAATTTTTTCTTGCACATATTTGAACTGAGCTTTATAGAACACTATGTAGTGTTATGTAGAAGAACTGCTACTTCTGATGCTAATCTTTTACATCTAAACAGAAAGACACCGGTTTCTAAAGCTAAAAATAAAGTTAAACTTAGTATTTTTCCCACTTATATTTAATTGTACTAAGAAAAGATGTATACTTTTTTTTATCTGAATATATATTTTCATTTCTATAAAATGTTTATTCCTGACCCTCAGACCTTAATCTCTTTTGTGTGTCAAAAAATAATATGAAAACTGCAGTGAGTTCTTATTGTTGTTGACACAGATAACCTCATTCTGTGCTAAAGTGAGAATCTTTGGGTTTTGTAAACACCCTGCTTACTGCCTGGCATTGGGTTTCCCTATGACATCGTCCTTAAGGCCTCCTGGATTTTATAGATGCCCGGTGTGAATGATTTGATAGAACTGACCATTTATAAAAGGGTATAATATCAACAACAAATATTTGCTCCTCAAGAACAGTTATGTGTGTGTGTGTGTGTGTGTGTGTGTGTGTGTGTGTGTGTGTGTTTTCATGTAAGAAAATAGAGGTGGCTTGTTTATAAACGGATACTGGATTTCATGTGTGAGCTTGAAGTGTCTGGAGGTAAGAAGAAAAAATTAAAGACAGATTTTCTTTTTCAGTAGGACTGCAAGAAATTCTTTATTTTTCTTAAGCATTTTTTTAGAAGGCAGGAAGACCTTGTTCACCAATGTGTCCCTAATTAAGAAGAGAGCCAACACTGAGAATTTGTTTAAGAGGATGGGCAAGTCTTGCTTCCATATCTTCAGGGACTGGTCTGATTCTGGGTCCACTGGAGAGTGTGGGCCCAACTGCGGAAGATCTATGGGGACGGAAGGGCTTGTTTAGAAGCAATCCTGGAGGTTCTACTGATTTTCAGGTCTACCTTTCCCTCCCTCCTTCTACTCTTTCATGCATTCTTTCAATTGTCTGCGTGGAGTTCAGCTATCAGATCTCTCTCACTTGCCAGGAGCAGAAATCAGCATAAATTGGCCTGGGGGTGGTATGAGGTAAAGATAATAATCAATTGATTATGCGACAAAATGACTGCGGATATATCAGCATCAGGCATGTCTGCCTCCAAGGTCACTGTCATTGGGAATCTCTTCCCCTCCCTCCTTCTCTAGGCTCTTCGTGTCTTTCGGTGACTTATTCTCAATAAGTGGATGATCTCCCAGAGCTGACGTCTTAAAAAAGGGCATACTTTTCCCATGAGGATTTCAGTAGTTGGAACTGGAGAGTGTTATCCCTACTGGCAGACACAGAGGCAAGACTGGCCTGGTCGGCAGCCTTGAGAATTCTGGATTCCAGCTCATACCTGAAATGGACAAGCATGTTATCCGTAGGGGCCAGGAGTAAGATGAGCCAGGGGATGAGGCTTGGAAGACTGGAGAAGCTGAGATCAGACCTCCGGATCCTGGAGATGAAGCCAAATGTTCAGAAGCCCGTTGTGCCTGGAGCTGAACAGAGAGAGATGATAAGTCAGAAGGAGGGAGGCACACTTGAGGCAATTGCTAGAACTAAGTCCTAGAGAAATGTCCCAGTTCTTGTATTTGTGAGAGCTTTGTAAAGACAGACATCACATACTTTGCAATTCCACAGTAGTTTGTGCTACTCAGATCACATTTGGCATATTTTACCTGGTTGAATAAAAACCTCATGTTAAGGATCAGGAGACGGAAGCTTTGAGAGGCTAAGAAAGTGGCTTGCCCAACGTCACTCTCCCCAGGCAGGGCTAGAAGCTGGCCAGAGGAGGGACCTTCCTGGAGTTCATTCATTGAGCATGTAGCCCGTGCCAGGCATGCTTTGAGATTCCATGATACAAGCTGGAAGAGAGGTGTCCCAACAATTCAATGCTGTGACATGTTTAAGAGAGGGATGGACCCAGTGCTGTAGGGAGTGGTGTCATCTGGGTGTGAGTGCTTCATGAGGACGTAAAAGCTCCCTGGAGAGAGAACGCTCTCTTGTCTCGGGAAAGAATACATCTGTCTTCCTCTCTACTTAATTTCCTCCCTAAATTTTGCTGAATGTCCCATTGAGGGTCCTTTGCTAGATGCACTATTAGCTTTTTGTGTGGCTTTACCAGAGAACCATGGGCTTATAATGCTACACAGAGGGACTTCCCTGGCAGTCCAGTGGTTAAGACTCCAAGCTTTCAATGCAGGGGTTGAGGGTTCGACCCCTGGTTGGGGAACTAAGATCCCACATGACATGCAGTGCGGCCAAAAAAAATAAAATTAAAATAATGCTATATAGACCCAAGGGAAGGATTTAATCCAGTCCCCTCATTTTATAGGCTCAGGAACTGAGGGCCAGAGGGATGGGTGGATTACTTGAGGTCACACAATGGGTTAGTGGCAGTGCTCACACGTGAATCTAATTCCAAATTTGGTGTTTTTTCCATACTAACCCCAATCACGTAAGTTTTCAGATCAAAGTTAAGTCCCTTGCTGTTAACCAAAGTAGTGAAGTTTTGTGACCATAGGCCAGACCTGACATTTTAGGTTAGAACAACCTTTCTCTCTTGTTCTGCCTCCTTCTTTCCTCCCTCTTAACTTCTTAACTTCCACTGTCGCAAGAATGCTTTGGTTCTTGGCTATGGATAATAAACTCTCTCTGTCTCTCCCTCTCTCAGCACTGAGTATATCATGCAATGAGTGTATGATTTTCTTCTGATGTGCTTTTATGTATTTTAAACTCTGGTTTGACTAGTGTGCATTTGCTGTAAATGCCCAGATTGCAAATGGTAGCGAGGAGCTGTAAAAATAAAACGCTATTATTCTGGTAAATATCCACAGCTAGAGACAGAGCACCCATTCCCATTTCCTTTCCTTCTCATTTACTGGATAAGTACTTAGCCTTTTAAAAACCCTTCCTTGTGAATAAGTATGTAAAATATTTGCTGTATGTGTCAAAACTGGAAGTTAATGAATTACAAAAAATTCTTATTTTGTGAAATAGCATTTTCTAGCTCTTTCTGCATGAAGGATACAGAAATAGGCAGTGGCTTTCAGCGTAATGATGGTCTTTACAAAGGGGAGATTATGTTGCTTCTGTGAGACTTCACAATCCCCCTCAACATCCAGTAAATCTCCTTTTGGACTAAATAAGGCAGAACATATTATGCCTTTTTCATTTATTGTCTAATACTTAAAAAAAAAACAAACTTTACCTTGTACTTCCTATTCCCTTTAAAAAGTACAAGTTCTCTTTGTCAAGAAAGATTGTATTGCTTTATTTTAAAAGCAATGCCAAATGTTTTAGCAAGAAGGGAAGACTCTTAAGTTTGGATTTTTTTTTTTTTCTCATTAAAAACAATCTCTTCCTAGAAATTGTGGAATGCTCTCAAGGTTCTTTATTAATGAATAAATAAGTTTCATAAGACCCGTAGAGAAAAGGAAACAAATTCATGCATGCTGGAGTTAAGAATAAACCTAAGAACAGTTTTATTTGGAAAAAAAAATAAATTCTTGAATGTTAACAAAGCTGACTTAATAGGGTGCCTGCTGGGTGCAAATCCAGTGTTCTTGGGCCTTAGGGCCTATTGTCACCTTCGTGAACTGTTACCCTAAAGTCAGTAGGCCCATCACAGGCAGGCCCTTTATCCTTTCCACCATGAGGTCTGGCTGCGGGACTGACTGTCTGGTTCACTCTGGGGTTGATTGACTACAGCTGGTCTTGGAAGCAAATGTTCCTTCATGTAACATTAAGGATTGCAATCTTGCACCCTAGGATCCACCAACAGCTGAAACAGCAACCGGGAAAGGGTTAGTTTACGCTTTTGAGGGTAAGAACACCACTTGTGGTTATGTCTGTCTGGAATCTTATTCTGTGTTTTCTAGAGACACTTCACTCTAAACATGGGAAGTAATAAAAACATAGACAGTGGTTACACGATATTATGCTTGTTTCAGGAAGAGCTTGGAGCTTTACACATTTTCTCGAACTCATTTTTATTTCACCTTGGTTTTAGGAATAAACCTAAGTAATATAAATAAACACACACACACACATAATTTATAGAGATGGGGAGACTGAGCCACTAAGGTTTTAGAGGCCTATTATAGTCTAATCAGGACTGGCAATAATTCCACTGACCTATATACTGTTGTCCATCTTCTGTCCCCACTTTGCTAGATCACTGCCTTTTCACTGACTGTGTTATTATCTGATTACAGTAATGGAAGGATTAGGGCTGACCTATGTTTCAATCCTGGCCCACGGATGTGGTAGTTGTGTGATATAGAGCTCCCCACTCAAAGTCTTAGTTTGTTCACCACTTTTTAAAAAAAGGATAATTTCTACTTTTTGGAAGGATTAAAGGAGATAATATAAGAGCACTTGGTACTGTATGATTCGACTTATATGAGGCACCAAGAGTGGTCAGATTCATACAGACAGAAAGTAGAATGGTGGTTCGCCGGAGACTCAGGGGAGGAGAATTCGGAGTTATTGTTTAATGGGTTCGGAGTTTAAGTTTTGCAAGATGAAAGGAGTTCTGGGGGTGGATGGTGGTGATGGTTGCCTAACGATGTGAATGCACGTAATGCCACTGATCTGCACCCCTAACGTTGGTTTAGGTGGTATATTTCACGTGAAATGTGTTTTCCACGTGTAACACTCCGTGCATTGCCAGGCCACTTTTGTTAAGCTGCCACTCCTGCACCCTTTCCTCGTCTTCCTTTTTGCCCTTGGCAGCTGGCTGACCTCACTGGAGATCTGATCAGGGGTTATCTGGAACTCTCTCAGCAGGGCAACTTGGGCAGATCCATGTAACCCTAAGTCGCAATGCTGAATCCACTCCTCAGAAGCTCAGAATCACAGATTGTCCGAGATGATGAGCTCAGAGAATATCTAAGTCCCACGTTTTCACATTAAACACAAGAAAACTGAGGTCCGTAGAAACGGAGTTTTTTGCCTAAAATGACACACACGGAAAATCAGTGGTGGAGCTGGATCTAAAACCCAAGAGTATAAATTCCTAGTCCAGTCTCGGGAATCCTTTGCTTCCCAAGAGATCATGGATCTGTGGACATCCCTAGACATCATTTGGGCCCCTCTGGTACCTCAAATCGGGGTAAGGGTTTTCTGTACTCTGATAAGATAACCTCGGAGACTAGGATGTAAAACATTACCTTGAAAGGCAGTTGTTCTAAATAGCTTTATGGAGGTATAAATGAGCTACAGAACTATACACATTTAAATTGCACTATTTGAGGACATATGGAATATTCAGCTCTTTATAAAGCCAAACCCATCTATCTTTTCCTTGGTGATATGTTCTCCCACTTTGAAATTCAGAAAGTCTTTGTCTACTGGAGTTTATCAAAGATTCATTTCATCTTCAAAAAATAATAAATTGTACAATCTGATAAGACTTGTCGTATGTATATACCGTGAAGCCATCACCACCATCAAGATAATGGCATGCCCATCACCGCCACAGTTTTCTTGTTCCCGTTTTTAATGTTGCTCCCTATCCTACCTTATTACCAGGCAACCACTGATCTGTGTTCTGTCACCATAAATGGGTTGGCATTTTCTAGAATGAATGGAATCATACATACTCTGTTTTTTCTCCTTCTCTCACCCAGCGTAATTATTTTGAGATTCATCTGTGCTGTTGCATTTATCAATAGTTTATTCCTTTTGTTGCTGAGTAGTAGTCCATTGTTTGGATATACCACAATCTGCTTATCCATTTAGCTGTTAACACGTATTTAGGTTGTTTTCAGTTTGAGGCTATTACATATAAAGCTGATATGGACATTCATGTAAAGTCTTTGCATGGACATCTGATTTCTGTATTAACCATGTGTTTCTGATGTTACGACATCTGGTGATCTTGGAGAGGCTGCCCCCAGGTCCAGTGTGCATTTCATGTCCAAGCTAATCAATCCAGAGCACTTACTCCCCAATGCCTCTGTTTTGGTGCTCTTACAATCTGGGCCACCATCCACCTGCACTAACTACCCCCAGGCCAGGTATCAGACAACTAGGAGCAACCTCCACACTTTGGAGACTGTTGAAATCATTCATACTAGCCAGTCCTGACCCTGCCTGGCCGGCTTACCCTGACTCGCTCATTCCTTCTCGAAAACACCACAGTGAAAGCTCTTGCCTTTATCTTCGCCTCGCTCCTTTTGCCTCCTGACTGAGCCACATGCTTCCTGGTGTGGTACCCCTGCATGGTGTGCCATGCCTCGGTTTCTAGGCAAGTGTGAGTAAACCAGCTTCCTTCATGACAGTCATTTCTACACGTGCGTGTCTTACCAGACCTGATTAAAACAAATCCCAGTTTCATTTTTAAACACTTTCATTGCTCTTGAGTAAATCCTAGGAGTGGAACGGCTGGATCACATGGTAGGTATATGTTTAAGTTTTTAAGAAACTATCAAACTGCTTTCCACATTGCTTGTACCATCTTACATTCTCAACAGCAGTGTAGGAGAGTTCTAGCACCTCCATTTCCTCACCAACCCATGGTATTATCAGTCTTTTTAATTTTAACCATTCTAAAAGCTGTGTATCTCATTGTGGTTTTAATCTGTGTACCCTTAATGAACAATTCTGTTGAATATTTTTGTATACTAATTTGCCATCCTTATATCTTCTTTGGAGATGTAGCTGTTCAAATCCTTTGTTTACTTTTTTATTTTTTTTATTTTTTTTATGGTTGAGTTTTGAGAGTTCTTTATATATTCTAGATACAAATTCTTTATCAGATACATGGTTTGCAAAGATCTTCCCCCAGCTCCTGACTTATCTTTTTGTTCTATTAGCAGTGTCTTTTGAAGAGCAGACGTTTTCAATTTTGATGAGTCCATTTTGTCAATTTGTTCTTTTATGGATTTTGGTTTTGGTGTCAGATCTAAGGAATCTTTGCCTGACCCAAGGTCATAAAGATTTTTCTCTTCTGTTTTCTTTTAGAGGTTTTATAGTTTCAGGTTTCACAGTTAGGTCTATGATTTATGTAGCACTACTTTTTTATCTGGTGCAAGATACCAGTTGAAGTTTTTGTTTGCTTTTTTTGCATATAGATATCCAATTGTTCCAGCACCACTTGTTGAAAAGACTGTTCTTTCCCATAGACCTGCCTTTGTATCTTTTTCAAAAATCGGTTGTCCGTATACATGTAGGTCTGTTTCTCAATTCTCTACTCTGAGATCTCTTTGTCAGTCTTTCTGCTAATTCCACACTGTCTTGATTACTATAACTTTACAATAAGTCATGAAATCAGATGATGTTAGTCCTCCAACTTTGTTCTTCTTTTTCAAAGTTGTTTTGGTGACTCTAGGTCCTCTCCATTGGATATACATGTAGAATCATTTTGTCAATTTCTACACAAAAACCTTCCGGGATGTCAATCAGAATACATCAATTTGGGGAAAACTGATATCTTAACAATATTAAATCTTCCAACCCAAGAACACAATATATGTCTCTCCATTTATGTAGGTCTTTTTAACCTTTCAAGCAATATTTTGTTGTTTTCAGTGTACATGTATTGCACATCTTTTGTGAAACTTATCTTTAAGTATTTCACATTTTTGATGCTATGTGAATGGTATTCTTAATTTCAACTTCCAATTAGAAAAAAACTTGTTATGTCAAACTTGAATGCTCTCTTTCCGTAGAGAAAAGTAAAACAGTGGTTTCCCTGTTCTATTTTGGCCCCTATCTCTCTTTGTTCTATTTTGGCCCTTATGTGTCTCAAGAAGTTCTACAAATGGATTTTCCTCTCTGCCTTTCAAACTAAATGCCATGAGTCCTATCGTGAGGCTGAAAATGTAACCATATTGCCCAGAAGGAGCTAACTGTGCTGTCCTCTTTTGCAAAAGGAGCGCTGCAAACTGAGTATATCAGAAACACAAAGTTCTAGGGCTTGTAAGAATTCTGTCAAGAGTGCATAATGGGGATAAATTACTCTTGCCGTGAGAACTTCAACTTTTGCACTTCCTGGCTTTACTATGGCTAAAATTGAAATACCAACGTGGTAGTACCCAAAGTGCTTGAATTTAATACCATTAATTACCAAGTCCCCACAAGTCTATAAATTCTTATTCTAAAATTCAACTTTTCTATTTGTAATTCCTAAGAGTGCTTAACTTTCAGCTCCTTACCTGTAAACTTTACAAAAAGTAAACAACCTCGCATCTGACATCAAATCTTTATAAGAAATGAGTGAGCAATTCTGTCTCCCCAACGAAACAGTTGCCCTCACAAGCTATCTCTTGGTCAAAATTTGGCTGACTCTTATCTCTTTCTTTTCTATAAAACTCTTACTCTCTAGGAGCCCTGAGGAAATGTGTTCTGGTAAACCTGTTCAGCATAACATATTAAGAACAGAGAGCTGGTTAATACTCCTAAGAGTATTTGCATTTCAAGAGACTTATCACTGTAATGCAGACATGTATTGTAATCGTGGATTTCAGGCATTGTGGGAGGGAAGGCTACAGAGGGGCAAGAAAGCTTCCAAGATTCCCTCATATCTCATAGTTAGTCATACCTTCGGGTAGTTCTGACCCAGCCTTCACCTCTGACTGTGTGACGGTTGGGTTTTAACTCTTGAAAGACGTTACTGATGCACACAAGACTTTTGTGTCCCTATGTCCCCAACTGTGTAACTAGTAGATCACGGATCTTCCTTCCTTCCCTCCCTCCCTCCTTCCCTCCTTTCCTCTTTCCTTTTCCCTTTCTTCCTCCTTTCCTTCCTTCCTTCTTTCCTTCCTTCCTTTCTTCCTTCCTTCCCTCCTTCCTTTTCTCTCTCTCTCTCTCTCTTTCCCTCCCAGGAAAGTTGAGAGGTAGCACACGATATTCAAAGACACCCTAAAGAAAGTTCAGACCCAAGTTGAATTGCCATGATTACCATGATTCAACTCCTTCCTTACATGCCAGCCTCTCAGGCACTGGCACTATTTGGTGACATTTATTAAGCCCCCACTGTTCAAAGTCTTGAATGTCCTTCAATTCAGAGAATTAATGTGGGGAGCCGGAAAAGACACCCCCAGAGACAAACAGGATGTTGAACCAAGCTCAGATCTACTCAAGCGTGAGGACTAGTGGTAAGAAGGAGAAGGGTAAGAAATGATACTAACTAGATAGCATCTCTTTAGAAAAACTTTATGAATCTAGTGCGGTCAAACTGATATCTGAAGAAGGAAAGAGACATAGTCTAGCAGAGGAACAAGGGTAGGGTGACTCAGGTGCCAGGTGGTGCCTTTAAGACCCAAGGCACACCAGCATAAGTATATTCCATGCCCTAAATTGCAATTTTTAAGAAAGTATCCACATACCTGGAACGGGTTAAGAAGGTATGAAATTTGAGTTCATTGACATCTTCAAAAATCTTTTCCACCAAATCCAGGGCAGGGAAAGAGCAGCCTCTGGAAATTTGCAGTTCTCTGAAAGCGTGAAAATAGCAGCAAGACTGTGCATGTTTAAAGGAAGTCTGCCTAAAGCCATGCTTTATATTCCCTCTTCTCTGTGAACATGAAACTACTGCCAGGCCTTTGTTCCAGGTTTTCCAAGGGAAGTTGAACAACGGCTGACACCTGCCATGAGTTGTCCTTAAGGAGGTGGTGTTGGTGTTCGGCAGGACCCCAGTCTCCCCTCTACATCCCAGTTGGCAGAGACTGAGCTGAGGCAGGTCCTTGAACAGAGCAAGTGTGTCTGTCTCTCTCCTGTGTGAGAAGGGCTGAGAAGATGGAGTTATCCCTGAGTAATACAGCCCATCACATGGTACTGAGGATGATTTAGAAGAATTGAAGCACTGTGCCTGTATCAGTTACCTTTAGTGGCACAAAAAGTGACCCCTCAAGATGTCAGCCTAAAGAGCAAATCTTTATTATCTCACAGGTTTATGTGTGTTTTTTGCGTTAGGAATCTGGAGCACTTTAGCTGGGTGGTTCAGGCTCAGGATTTCCTATGAGGTTGCAGTCAACCTGTTGGCTGGGACTGTAGTCACATGAGGCTGGAGGATGTGCTTCCAAGCTCATTCATGTGTTGCTGGCTATTGGTTGAGTATCTCGCTTGTTCACCATGTGGGTCTTTCCATAGGCTGTCTCAGCATCCTCACACCGTGGCAGCTGATTCTCCCCAGAGTAAGTGAACCGAGAGAGAGACCAAGATGGCAGCCACAGTCTTTTATAACCAATCTTGAAAGTGGCATACCATCACTTCTGCCATATTCTGTTGGTCATCTAGACCAACCTTGGTATAATGTAGGAGGGGATTCTAGAAGGGTGTGAATATTAGGAGGTGGGGATCATTGGGGGCCATCTTGAAGGCTGCCTCCACCATAGTCTAACTGTGCTGAGAACACAGTTGGCCCTGGTGTTTGATATAATGTATATCATGTAACATGTCTTAGCTTAGAGATCCTGCAGTGTAGTGGCGAGACTAGTGGACTTGGAGTAGAGGAGTTTGAATTCAAGTTCAACTCTGGCAATTATGAATGCTATGTGAATTTGGAATGCTGCTTAACATTCCAAATTGAATATCTGTTATCTCATCTGACATCTCAGGGTTTTCCTTAATAATGTCAAAGATATCTTTCAGCTCCAAAATTCCATGCTGCTAAGAAATAGGCTATTTGGGGCATGAATGTTATGAAGGCAATTTTAACAAAATGGGCAATTCTAGTGAGAGTTGTCTTATTTCAAAGTAATAAGCCAACTGGAGAAATGGCACCTTAGAGCTTTCTTGGACCTTATTTCTTTTTCATTCATGATCCATATTTTATTCTAGTAAGTAAACCTTACAATAGCATATTTTTATTTTATAATGCTTTAAGATATAACATACAAATTTTAATGTGCAAGTAAATTCATCTGTAAACCCCATTGGAAGATATTAGGCATGGGAAGCCTTATAGCTCTGTTCTTCCAGTTCCTGGTGGCTGATGTCTACGTGGGTGACAGTTTGGCCAGAGCTACTGATAAGGATGCTTCCTGGCACATGACCCAAATAAATGGATGGAATGCTCACTTATGAAGAAAAGTAAAACTTCTAAGTCTAAAGAGACAGCTGTAGTGGCCTCACGTATACAGGTGTACTAGGACCAGAATGAACAGTGGAGTTCTTTATCTCACGTACTAGCCTGGAGCAAGCAGAGGACAGGGAGAAGCATCTTGGGATGTTTAAGTCTAAGATGAGAATGGGAAAACCACCACTTGCTTATCTTAAACTCCTTCAACATGCCAAACAAACTCTCCTTTCAGGGCCTTTGCATTTGCCCTGCTTGGGAATCATTTAGGTCCAGTTTGGTGATCTCCCCTTCAGATAAGCCTTCTCCGGCCACCAATCTTAAATGGCACCCTTCTCCTTGTAACCATTCTACCCGCATTTTACTATCGCAGAGCGCTTAGCACTATCTGAAATCATCTTGCGGGCATACCTGTTTAAGGTGTTCACCTCCAGTAGACTGTAAGCTGAGAGAGGTCACCCGTCCGTCCCGCTGCTGCCATATCCCTGGTGCCTCCAACAGTTCCCAGAGCAGAGTAGGCACTCAAGAGATATTTGTTAAATGGGTGAATGAACTGGGCAGTCTAGAAAGGCTTGTGGTTTGATGGAGGTCAGCTTCAGGAGATGTTTGGATTGGTGATATGAGAGAATATTAACTGGGCCTTTTTCCTCTTCCCTTGGAATCCATAACTAGGGACTGAATCTGAGAACACAGGCTCCAAGTATCCCACACACCAAAGATAACCCCCAACAAGTGGAAGCAGACACCTTCCCCAAGGCTTCAGGAAGAACAGGCCCAGCTACTAGAAGCAACAACTGTGTTCCAGGAAGGGGAGAAGAGGAGAGAAGGGTTTCCTGTAGTATCGGGGACCATGCCATGAATGCATTTTGACAGAGCAGCCTCTCCCCTGGAGACAGCAGGGATGCTTTTCCCTTCTTAAAAGCCAAGGGAAGATTGACTTTGAAGAGAAGGGTACTGGCAACAGGGGAAGACTGGCACCCCTCTCGCTTGCCACCTCTGCTTAGGTGACAGGCCAGCCAATCAGCTTCTGTGCCTGGTTGACCTGGGGAGACGGAATAGGAGAAAGATGGCAGAACAAAGCAGAGAAGAGAACTGGCCATGAAACCAGTGGTACTTGCAGTGTGTGGGTGGCAAGGATGGGTAGGTTTCTTGCGTGGACCATGGGGGAGGGCAGGCTGGCGCCATCTTGAAAGTTCTCCACTAGCAGACAAGGCTCCTAAGTTTCTAAGAGGATGCATGTATGGGGCTGGGGGTGGGGGCGGGGACCGAGGCAGGGGAACGCTGCTGGTAGTGGGAGCTGGGGGTGGGTGGGTGGAAGAGGTTGAACAAGGGCCTGTTCTGCCATCTCCAGGAACTGTGTAGACCCTGCAAAGTTAGCCAGAAGATTCAGTCAGGTGCTCAAGGGTCACATTTACACAGTAGATGCTAAGAGCTTGTCCGTGTCAGCCCAAGAAGCAAAGAAAACTACCCAGAGAGATTTCATCTGATCCCTTCTCACTGCCCCAAACCCACTGAGGAGTCAGATTTTGGAGGAGGTGGGGGGGGTAGAGGAGCCCAGAGGCAGACCGTGTCCTGTCCCCACGGGGTATCCCTAGAGCCACAGCCCAGCCTGTGCTGGGGGACAGAAGAGATGAGATTTTGATTGGATACGAGATTGGCGTTTTAAACTGACCTGGATTTTTTATAGGGGAAAGCGACCAGCAGTCTATAGCATCTAGCAGAGTTGCCATTAAGGGACAGGCAAAAGGTATTTGACAGAGCATGGTGGAAGGCAGGAGCAGGAAAAAAAAGTAATATTGAATATTATATTAAATATTAAATTTTCAACACTGAGTTCAAACTATCCAGTCGCCTAGTTACAGCAGGAAAAGGCAGTTCGATGGACCTTTATTAAGCGAGTTTCTCAAGCCTTTGCTTTTTCTTTGTGTGAACTATTGCTGCTTTTTGTCAGAGGCTAAGGTGACAAGACAGTTTATAAAATCCATGATTCAAGACACACCCTTTAGTACTGCAAATTCAGTTACCTTTCCTTCTTCCACGCACCCTCCCCAGGAGAAGACTAAATGCTAATTTTGTGAAAATCATTTTCCTACAGCTTCAAAAGATTTTTTTTAGATCTTTGAGCAAATCATTTTTAAAATTTCAAAGATACTTTTTACTAAAATGGAGTGGCTAGGTTGAAAGAAAAGCACCTCACTCGTTCCCTCCTTGCTTGATAAATAAATCACCAGGAAAACCCGTCAGACTATTCCCAAAAGGGGGGATGTCCTGGGAAGGCATTTCCTGTTGCTGGTAAAAGCTAGTTCAAGGGAGGACCTACTGAAATCCATGTTCGGAACAGCCTGGGTCAGAGGCAACAGTTTGGTTGTTGTTAGCTGAAAGAGAAAGTTTTCTGGAAAGGAATGATAGTTGAAGAAGTTAAAAGTTAACTGTATAGCTTTGGGTTTTACATAATCTATTTTCAAAAGGAAAATATGTTTCTTGAATAGTTAAAAAAAAAAATCAGAAAACACACTTACTTTTAAGGGGTAACAAAGGTATCTGATGACAGTAAACTGGTAAAACTGTCTTGCTTGGACCTCTCTAATCTCTGCTGCCAAGAACCCCTTTCATCTTCCTGATAAAAAGCACTGAATAACACCTACACCTACGAGAGACATTGGAAAGTTTGTGTGTGTGTGTGCACGAGTGGGGTGTGTGTGTGTGTGTGTGTGTGTGTGTGTGTGTGTGTGTTACTTTAGATATAACAAAAATGTGAAGCAAAGCAATGCCCTGTGTGTGTCCTTTTCAGAATTTTGTGGAATTCGAAAACTTTGTCATGGTATTTGTGCAGTCGTTAGTTGGTTAACAGCCAAAAGTCAAGGTGTCTTTATTTTTCCTGCAGTTTATACATGAAAAACCCAGCTTGAGATGGAGAGGCCCCTCTCTGCCAGGCATGGGATGGTGATCTTGTCAGGGGCCAGGTACCCTGGCCTTCCCGCCTCCGAGACCCCGAAGCTTTTTCCACTCTGCCCAACGCTGACAACTGTGAACTACTCATTGGCCTTCCATTATATGATTATATCCATCAACAAACCCCTTTCCTCACTGACCCTACTCCCCTCCCTCACACAAAACCAATATTTTCTTGTTTTTTTAAGTGTTTTACTTCTTTTTATTTTAATTTTTACTTTATATTGAAGCATAGTTGACTAAGAATGTTGTGTTAGTTTCAGGTATACAGCAAAGTGATTCAGTTATACATATACATGTATCTATTCTTTTTTCAAATTCTTTTGCCATTTAAGTTATTACAGAATATTGAGCAGTGTTCCCTGTGCTATACAGTAGGTCCTTGTTGGTTATCTATTTTAAATATAGTAGTGTGTACATGTCAATCCCAATCTCCCTAACTGTCCTTCCCTCCAACCCTTCCCCCCTGGTGACCATAAATTCGTTCTCTAAGTCTCTGAGTCTGTTTCTGTTTTATAAATAAGTTCATTTGTATCATTTTTTTTTAGATTCTGCATGTAAGTGACATCATAGATACTTGTCTTTCTCTGTATGACATACTTCACTTAGTATGATAACCTCCAGGTCCATCCACGTTGCTGCAAATGACATTATTTCGTTCTTTTTAATGGCTGAGTGATATTTCATCGTATATATACCACATCTTCTTTATTCGTTCATCTGCTGATGGACATTTAGGTTGCTTCCATGTCTTGGCTATTACAAACAGCACTGCAGTGAACATTGGGGTGCATGTATTCTTTTGAACCATGTTTTTCTCCAGATGTATACCCAGAAGTAAAACCAATATTTTCTAGTCGTCATTTAGACCCAGTATAGGAACTAGGTTTTATCTCCTTTGATAGTTGCCATCTGTTGTTAGAGGATGCTGGGGGTACAGAGTTGAGAAGGATTCTGAGCAGGATTCCGGGCAGGACTCTGTGGTAAAGAAAAATGCGATGGATGGAAGAAGTCCTGGAGCAGAGAGTGGTAACATGTTTATGAAGCATTTGTCTTCCCTGATCTAGGTAGGCATTGTGTCTTCCCTTAAAACCTCGAACTGTGCTAATGGAGAGACCATCAGGATCCTGATTCTGGAAGACTTTTCCTTCTCAGACTGCTGCTGAAATTGAACCTTTGGAGTCTCTAGGCACATGTAACATAGGGACCTCAAAATTATAAGATTTAAATTGTTATTAGTAACAGTAATAAAAATGTTAGATGATTATTAAGAATAGTAATAAAATGAATTATTATTAATAGTAATAAAAATTATGCCCATCAAGAATTTTCTACTAGACACTAGGTAATATGTAGATACGGATGTAGGTAAGGCTACAGGTATATAACTTCCCGTCCCTAAAGCCTACGTATAAGGAGGGAATTATTATTTTTACAGATGAAGAGACCGAGGCTTGCAGAAAGTATGTAATTTGCCCAAGGACACACGCGAGTAGGTAGATAAGCTGGGTTTCAGTCCTGAGTTTGTCTGACTAGAGCACGGCCTCCTTCCAAAGAAAACTTTTCAGCAGGAGCTGAAGTACTGCAGGCCGTTTCATCTGGGCTGTGGAGACCTTTTGTGGAGGGGTGGGCACGCCGAGAAGTCTCTCCCTCTATGGGATCCCTGCATTTTCTTTTTTAAGAGAAACATGGCAGAGTGAAGAGCTGATTATTAAAGAATGAGGTTCCTTTCTGAATGATACAGTGAGGTGGGAAGAAGGAGCCGGCTCGCCCAATATATCAGGGGGTTTCCTGACTTCCCCGCGGAAGCAGAAGGGGCTGCCCCCGTTCAGCCCGTTCCCTGGGCCAGTCTCGGGCTCTCCCTGGCCGCTGCCTGACATTGTCAGCGTTCACGTGTGTTGGCATCCAAGGACACCCTGCATTCCAGAGCACCCCACCTCTCAGTTGCTGGAGAAATCGTTCTTCTATTAAGCAAAGAAAAACCCCACAGTCTAAAGAGGCCGTTTTTCGTCTGGACCATCAAACAGCAGCTCTCAAGGTGTATATAAGTCCCCTCTTGGCTGTGCTTGCCAAGCTCACGATCCAGGGGCTGAAGGGGCATAATTCACGAGATTCTGGCTGCCAGCAGGGCCTGGAAGGAGGCAGGAAGGTTGGCCGCTCTAACCAGCTTAGTTAACTCTTGAATTTTTGTGCTGTGGCCACTTTTATTTTTAGTTCCCTTTAAATTAGCAAGGACATTAAAACTCAGAGCTTTGGGGCAAGAAGGCTCTTGATGAATAACACTACCACTTCTCATCAGCGCTCAGCACGAAATTTACGAGACCCTCATGGTTTGGCCGGGGCTGGACCTTCCTGACCGTGTTCTACCACTGTCCCCTCTATTCTGTCTTTTCTGGTCTCTCCTAGAGACTTCCATGGTGCTCTCTGTGTTTATCAGATATGCTTTGCCTCCAGACGTTTGAGTGTGTTTGCTGTTCCTTCTACCTGCAACGTTTTTCCTCTAGGTGCCAGCGTGGCTCCTTCTACTACCTCATGTAGGTCCCCAGAGCATCAGTATTACCTCATCAGACACATCTTCCCTAATCTCCAGCCCCTGCCCCCCAAAGCACACTGCCGTCACTCTCTACCCTTTATCCTGCCTTGTTTGGCTTCCCTGCTTTTATCAGTCCTTGTTTACTGTTGTCTGCGCGACCAGAAAGCTAGCTCCATGAGGACAGGGAATGCATTTTGTTCCCTACTATGTCCCAATGCCTAGCCATTATTTAATAATTTTTTTAAAAAATCATGGTGAATGAGGGAACGAAATACCGATCTGGAAAAGATGTTGGTACACAATCAGTCAGCAATTCAGTCAAATTTTACTGAGGACTTAACCTATCCTGGGTTCACTGGGCCAGGGTCAGGCATCCTAGATTGCCAGGACTCTTCCAAGGGAGAGGGTGCTTCTCTTAGAAAAATGGGATTAAGTTTCTGTTCTCATTTTCGTTGCCATCTTATTTTCATGGCAGCCTGTATGTGGCGCTTCTAACGCTGAGCCATTTATAGGCAGTAAAGCACCCAATGCTTGTAAAACAGGGAAAAATCCAAGCTCACTACATTGCTATTTTGCAAGATAATTTACTAATATTCAAAAGGCTTTAAGGGATTTTTTTTTCCCCAGAAACAAGCTATACTTAATAGCAATAGTTGAATATATTATGCCAGTTCATCTCTGCTAACCATGGAAAATGTACAGATTTTGTCCTAGTATCGAGGCTATTGGGTCTGGTTATCTGCACATGTTCATGCATTATACAAAATCCCAAACTAAATTTAGAATAACATTTTCCAGTGCTAGGTTGTTTTTGTCCTAAATACAACAGCGTTGAAAAGACTTTATTTCATTTGCTGCCCTTTGCCTGGCGGCAAGTTGAGACTTTAGAGCAGAGAAATGGAGTTGCTTCCGAAAGCAGAGAGGAAGGTGGGAGTCCCAGGGGGAACTGGCCTTTGTGTTTGGACGAGCGAGTCTTTTTCAGGTATCTCTGTTCTTTGGTTTTTAAAGGAAACAGAGGCACTCTCCCATCTGTCCCCAAGTCCATTGTGTGAAATTTGCCTCATTTGGGGACTCCGTTATTTTCCTGGCTGTGAAATGGAGAGTCCCTGGGATTTGCAGGAATGTGCTGTCTGGAGACGTTCCCAGGGGAGATTCTTCTTTGGCAGCCTTCCTCATAGTACAGTCTGGGGACGAGCGCTCAGTAAATAAGCCCAAGTTCCATGACAGAGAGAGGACAAAGGCAGTGGTGAATGGATACAACGGTCAAAAGACACTCTCCACTTCAGACTTTTTGTTCATATTCTTACCACCTCTACTGCTGTAGGTAACAAAAGGTTGAAGTTGTCACCATCCATTTCTATTCTGACTTGACTAAAGCTGTGTTCATCTAAAAGGCGCCATAAAAACTTGAAGAAAAGTCTGCAAGGTTTGAAAGTTAGAAAAAATTTTAAAAATAGTGTGGTTTATAGTTTCATGTCCTCTGGTTGCTCTGACTATAAAACTGCCTTGAAGGGGGGTCCCAGATGGACCTGCTTTTTTCAGGGTAATATCTGTGGAAAAGCGAAGTTCCATTGTTTTCTGAACACCCTCTTTTCTCTAACCTGCATCAGCAAAACTGAGCCTTACCAACCCGTTTAGGAGAGCTAGAAGCTTAGATTGACAGGACCAATTTGCCAAACAAGGCGTAATGCAGTTCATTCACTCATAGACTTGTCTTCATACCACTGGAATTTCAGAATTATCCTCAGCCGAATTAGGCACCGTTCCAATGTAAGTACTCAAAGAGAAAAGGTTTGTTACTGTCATCTTCATCACCATCATCATCACCTTCATCATCATTTTGTAGTGAACTTGTAACACCAAAATATACTGCCCTGACAAGAAAAGTTCCAAGAAACATTTTTGTTGAAAAGATCTCATGAGTAGGGGGTATAGTGTGCCTGGAAGGGACTTCGCTAGGCTAGATATTTACAAAAAGCTCAGAAATTCTTTTTAAATAAACAATCTTATTAAAATTTTTAATAAAAAGCATTTGAACTATTTAAAATAAAATACTGTTTTCCCTTCGATAATGATGATCAACATCATAATCCAAATCATAGCAAATAGCTAAGAGTTATTGAAATCTTCCTACCAACCAGGAGCTGTGGGGAGCAGTTTACATGCATTGTTTTAATTTAATCCTCACAACATCCTCTGAGGTTGGTGCTATTTTTATCCCTATTTTACCAAAGAGAAAACTGAGGCTTAGAGAGGGCAAGTGACTTGACAAAAGTCCTATTGTTGGTTTGTGATGGAATCAAACTTTAAACCCAAAAGTGTTGGCTACTGTACTGAGTGTGTAATTCACACAGGCTGGTACAGAAAAGAATTGAATAAATTTGACATTCTGGGTTTTTATTGAGAGAGCAGCCATTTGAATGAGATATAAAGGTTTGTTGTGACTTGCCTTGAAGTGGTGAACAAGGAGAAAAGTTTTAAAGGAAAAGCTGTCCAATAATTTGTCTTTCCTAGAGGAGCTATTTTCCTACTGCTACTATACCAAGAAGGTATTCTTTCATGTCCAGATTCATAGAGACAGGATAAATAGCCTGCTCCAGGATTCTGGAAGTCAACAGCTCAGTCACGATTTTGAGAAGTCTGTGTAGTTCCTAGAAGACCACAAACCCTGGAGCCAAACTCTCTGGGTTCAGGTTCTGGCCCCAGTACGTACTGGCTGTGTGACTTTGGGAAAGTTAGTCAGCCTTTCTGTGCCTCCATTTTCTCATCTGTAGAACTGAGACTATAACAGCACCTATTTCAATGAGATTTTGAGAGGATTTAATGAGTCAACATTTGTCCAGTGGCTAGAGCATACAAGGCACATAGTAAGTACTTAATAAAGGTTGGCTATTACTAGTGCCTACACGGGAATAACCCTTGTTTAAGGCCCGACAGTTGACCAAAGAGTTCAGTGCTGTTCATGATTCCCTATCTGTCCACAAGTTCAAACTCAGAATCTCTGTGTATCTTGTTCTTCAAGGTGTTTAGGGTCTATTTATTTGCTACTGTTTTCTCCCTTTGACATGATGCTTCAGACCTGCTTTCACCTTCCTGGCTCATTTTTAAATGAACATGGACTTTTCCTTTGTTCTGCCCGCAAATTAATGTGTCAGTGAAGTTAATTAACAAGATCATTCACAGAAGCATAAGACTCAAAAGTTACCGAGACTACTTAGATGATATCATAAGAGTTACAGAGACTAAGGATTCCCATTCTAAACTGATCTGGTTCAATCCTCTATCTAAATGGATGGTTCAACTTTGTCACATTAAAATGTTCTATAAGAGGTTAACCTCAAAGGAAGCAGGAGACAATTTTGGGTGAATGAGACTGTTTTGTATATTGATTTTGGGGTTGAACTGTATACATGTATCCAAACTGTCACTAATGAACACACTAGCATGTATAAATTTTACTTTATAGAAATTGTCTTTAAAAAATAAAGGAGAAATGACAATAGTAAAAAAAAAAAAAAATGTTCTGTAGGCATTCAAAGTGGAAACTGCTTCTAAAAATGGAATTTTTCCTAGATAATTCTAAAATTTAAAAAGCTTAAAATATGGCCTGGTTCATAGGAAATACTTAATAAATATCAACCAAATTATTGATATTGGTGTTAGCATTAGTTTGAGTAACTCAAGTCTTCTGCCTCCCAAGCCTGTGACTACAAGAAAGTCATATCACCTTCTTTTTTTTTTAAGGAATTCCTTTATTTTTTTAAAAAAATTATTTATTTATTTATTTATTTATTTTTGGCTGTGTTGGGTCTTCGTTTCTGTGCGAGGGCTTCCTCTAGTTGTGGCAAGCGGGGGCCACTCTTCATCGCGGTGCGCGGGCCTCTCACTATCGCGGCCTCTCTTGCTGCGGAGCACAGGCTCCAGACGCGCAGGCTCAGTAGTTGTGGCTCACGGGCCCAGTTGCTCCGCGGCATGTGGGATCTTCCCAGACCAGGGCTCGAACCCGTGTCCCCTGCATTGGCAGGCAGATTCTCAACCACTGCGCCACCAGGGAGGGAGGCCCCCGGGAGGCCCCCATATCACCTTTTAAATTTCCAATATGAAGCCTGAGCTGCGTGGATTTGCCATGAGATTACCAATTTCCCTGTACCCCTCAGGCATTTCTGAACATCCCATCGGGGCTTTCATGTACCCTCAGGACCACGTCCCTCGTGACATACATCATGTTCTACTAGTTGTAGACACCGTGGCCTCAGCCTTGGTAGCACACCATGGAAATGTCCCATCTCTGGGCCTGGTTGCTCTTTGCAAGGTCACTGTCAAGTCCAGCGCTACCCTGCCTCTGAAGAAGGGACTCACGGCCCCGCGGGGGCAGGACCTCACTGTGAATGGAGCTAGGCTTCCTGGGCGTTCCATGGAAATGTAAGGGCAGTTCGATGAGGAGCACAAATGACTGTCAGTACTCCTGCTTGGAGCCCCCAGACCCACGTGTTTCCAGGTCTGCTGGCTCCAGGCTTGCTGCCGTGTGACCTGGCTAGATCTACCCTCATCACAGGGTGTACACCAGGCATCTCCATGTCTCAGAGTGCACACCAAACCACCACCAGAGCCTAGGAGAGAGGAGGACACCCGCATCCCCCCCAGCACCCCTCCATCACACACCTGCAGCCGCATGCACGCCCACACACCCAATTTCCTGTCACAGAAAATGATTCTGTGAGCAAGGATTCCACTTCCTACTTAGTAAAACCACATCCTCCTAAGAGGACGGTGTTCTTGCCTCCCCCAAGCAAATAGTTTACATCAGAACATACTGTTTGTAACTAGTACATCTGGGTTACAGCTGTGCTAAAATATTTAAGTTGCGTAATCAGACCACTTAATATCTCACTCTGAAATATCTGCATTTGGGCATTTCTTTAGTACTACTTTTTTGTCTTTCCCTTGCTTACATTTCATTGGTTAAAAAGCCCATTGTCTGTCCCAAGGTTAAATTCAAGTCTCTAAAACTCTATAAACTGCTTATAACTTGAATTGATCAAATTAATTTGATTTTAAAGCTTAGTCTACAATCTCAGGGAATCCCTTGAGAAGGGACAGACAAATAGGTACATACCCACCCTCAAACGCACATACACATGCAGAATAATTAAAAGTAGGGAGAGAATATTGAGAATTTGATGTGCTATCCCTTAAAAAGGAGTCACTACAAACTTCTTCACAGGGCGATGGGTTAGCGGGATCTTCCAACAGTTTATGTGGGAGGAGATGGTGACTTTGACGAGGTGGAAGCAGTGGAGGAGGGGGAAGGGGTCACAATTGGGATATATTTTCAAGGTAGTGTTAAAAGATATTACTATGTAAATTGGATATGGGATGTTAGGAGGCGAGAAGTGATTTTGATTTTGTGGAATATTATTCAGCTATAAAAAAGAAGGAAATTCTGCAACAGTAACAGTATTGGGAGAAAAGGCTCACACGTGCCTTATAGGATCATCTCATAAGATCAGATCTGTTTGGAACTGTTATGGAAGATGTCCGTGTGCAGGTGAGTTATGTGCCACAAGCCAAGATAGGCTTGGGGCTACCAGAAGCTGGAAGAGGTAAGGAAAGATTCTTCCTTAGAAGCTTCGGAGGGATCACGGCCCTGCCGACAACCTGATTTCAGACTTCTAGCCTCCAGAATTGGAAAAAACAAATTTATCTTGTTCTAAGCCACCCAGTTTGCTATAATTTGTTACATCAGCCCTAGGAAACTAATACAGGAGCTATAGACGTTTTGACATATTACACATATATGTGTAAATCTGTGTAATAAAGGTGTTCTACTACTTTTACAAGTATCTCAAAGGATGGCATTTTAAAAAATCTCAACTCAGAAAAAAAATGCACAAAATCCAAATCAATGCCCATATTTATTTTTTCCCCAAGTAATTAAATTTAAGGTGGTGGCAGAGGCTAGCTTCCCTTGATTTCCAGTGAATAGTGTTGATGAGTCAGGACCATTATGTCTCTCAGAAAATGCCCTACAAAGCAAAATCTGAGAGTTGTGTTTACTAAAGTGATACCGTATGTCGGTTGCTTAACAAGTTGTCAGAATATTAGAAATTCTTGTCTGATTGCAAGAAGGAGCATCTGTTTGCTAAATCTTTTATCTAATATGTGTACAGATATCAACAGGTTTGGCACTTTTCCTAAATATCAGATATAAATTTTTGCAGTATTTAGCCTTCAGAGAGTGACACTGATGTACTGCTGGGGTTTAAGATATTTATTCTCAGGAAAGCAAATGGAGTGAGGCCAGTGAGACGAAGTATACACTTAAGAGTATTATGAGTCATTCATAATTGTTTCACCATTTTATCTCACATCATCTCCTACAACTAATGTTTCCTTGAGTGTCACTTGCATAGTAATTAAGGAAAAAATAAAGATTACATCTCCTTTAGAACTATTTATTGCTTTATGTATTGATAGAATTTAATAATGCCTTCTATTTACAAAGCGACTTACAGTTTACAGATGCTTCAGTAAGGTTGCTCCCAACCCTGTAAGGATGGCAATTAATCGTGTCCCCATTTCACAGATAGAGAATCTGCAGTTGAAATGAGGTAAATCAATCCATCTGGCTTGGAAGTGATAGAACCAGGACATGCAGCCTGGTCTTTTGGGCTCCACCCCTGCACCACCTGCAAATTCCATATGTAGAAGTTCAGGAGCAGGTTGTGGGTACAATAACAGGATCTAGTTAGGGTGAAATTCTGGAGTTTTCCTTTGTACCTTTTTACACCCCCTCCCCCGTTGATTCAATCAGCCACCATATAATAGACTGTTCCATTCTAATTCTAGCAAGTAGATTCTGTTGAGGAGGAAAAAAAGACTTTTCCTCTACCCTCTTAGGTTCAGTGTGTGGGGTCTGCAAATTTAATTGACAAAAAAAAAAAACAGATTAAGAGGAAAAAGGAATATAAATTTTATTAATATTTTACATGCATGAGATTTCTCAGAAAAGAAGTGAAATTCAAAGAAGTGGTGAGACTCAGGGACTTATATACCATTTTAACAAAAGCTTTCTTTCCTTTGTTTGGGCTTCGAGGGATGATAAATTGTGGGAAAGTGACTAGAAAATACATGGGGGGAACTAATGGAAGATAAGGGTTATTTTAGTAAGGTTTGTTGATGCAGACTCACCTCAGTGCTGACTGTCTCCAGTGATGAGAGTTGCTCTCCTCTTCCTGGTACAGGAATGGGGGACCCCTTCACAAAGGGAAGTTTATGCCCTGCTTTTAGGTTGAAAGGGGGAGGGCAGAGAGTTCCTCCTGCAGCTGCCTTTTCTCAATTGCCTTCAACTCAAAATAATCCTTATGCCAAAGTGGCATATATTGGGGTGGCATGTTCTGATTCCCTTCATTAACTTCGAGGACCTCTACAGTCAGGCCCTTCCCTATATTTCCAGTCATATCCCCAACCACTCTATTTCTGAACCTTCTTTTCAGCAAAGTGCTTCACTTCTTGCCCTAGACTTCCCTTCCTCTGAACTCGTGCTCCTACTTGTGTATCTGTCTACAATGCCGTTTTCCCTCCTCCTCTTCTTTCCAACATTAGCCATCCTTCAGCACAAGATCAAATTAATTTTCCTATTTTAATACCTCCTCTGACCTGCAGCCACATCAGGTAGCTGCCTCTTCTAACCGTTTTGGGCTCTCGTTGTCTGAGGAATACATCTGACAGTCTGTCATTTAGTCCTTCAGATTTTCCGTGGTTGTTTGAACAGTTACATAAATCATCTCTTGTTATTTAACTTCTCACATTTTGCTCCCTTTTGTCTCTTTAACCTCAATTCTGGTTCTCTCCCCTTGCTCTCTCTATCCTGGAGTATTGCTTTCCAAAGTGTGAGCCCAAGACAGTCTGCATCAAAATATCCTGAGTTCTTGTTGAAAGGTAGATTCTGGGACTGACCGTGGTCTGCCGGTTCACTTCCCAGGTGATTCTTCTGCACGGTAAAGTTTATGAATCACTGATATAGAGAGCACGTCATTCATTAATGCATTCATTCAACAACTATTTGAGCACAAAGTAGATGCTAGGTACCTGGGATGCAGCAGTGGTTGAGGCAGACAGGGTCTTTGTTATCTTGGAATTTCTAACCTAGTTTGGGAACCAGACAATGAAGAAGGACATAAAAGTATGATGTGGGTTACAAAGGAGAGCTGTAAAGACCTGTGCGGCTATCTAAGAGGGGACTTAACAGGGGCAAGGGTCAGGGACTACTTACCCGAGGATGTGGAGTTGAGATCTGAAGGAGGAGGAGAATCTGGCTAGAAGAAGAAAGAGAGGGAGAAAGGCAGAGGCAGAAGGAATAGCATGTGTGAAGCTCTGAGATGGGTAAGAGTGTGGCCTCCTCTTTGGAGGGGCAGGGAGTGTCATGACTTGAGTTCTCGAGCACGAGGGGGGAGTGACAGGAGGAACAGCCCGAGAGGTACCAAGTGGCCAGATCATGCAGCACCTTAAGGCTAAGGAGTTTGGAACTTATCCTAAGGGCAGAAGGAAGCTATCAGAGATAACTTTTGTCTTTCAGATCGTTTTGGTTCTAGAATGGAGCAAGCGTGTACCTGCAGAGGCTGATTGGGAAGCTTCTGCGAATGTCTAAGACAGAGAAGATGATAGGTTTGTCCAGGGTGGTAGCGGTAGGGTGGATTCAAATGGTACTTAGGAGATGGATAAAGTAGAATTTAGTTATTAATAGTATACTGGGGTGAAAGAAAGGGAAACGTAAGGGATGTCCTTCATTTTTGTTTTGGTAACAGTTGTCAAAGCCTTGTAACACTGGAGAGGACCAGGGCATGAAGATAAAATTACAAGTTCAATTCCAGGTATACAGATTTTGAAATACTTGTGAAATATTCAGGTGGTCCCTGTCATGTACTTTTTCATATTTCTCATGGAAGAGGTGGAATTTAAGTGGGCTTTGAGAGAATCGTGGAAATAATTAGTACCAGTGGGGATCCAGTTAGAAGACCACAAATATGTTTTTCCATCAAAGGGATTTCTTTGTGTCTTTTTTCTTACTTGGTATTTGGTGTTGAGCTGAGTTCTATATTTTTTCAATTCATCTTCAGAAGTGACTCATTTCTTCAAGGAGATTATGATGGCTTTGTTTATTTGCTTTTAATTTTGTTTTGTTTAGGAAGTGGTTTGGCTCTTTGCATGTATTTGTTCCTTTGGTTGAGGACAAGCTTAATAAAGGTGTGCATGTTCTTAAAAGTTAATCTGTAAATACAGCCTGTATTTTTCTTAAGGTAGCATATTAACCAGTTACAGATGAGCTCAAATATACTAGAAGATCTGAGAGAACTTCCATGAAGAGAACAAATGAAAACAAGGGGTCTATCTTTTTGTACCAACATTGTAGTACTGCTGGTGAAAATTCAGGTCCCGTGAGAGATTTTAGGAGACTGTAAGAGAGAGCTGGTCTTTGATGTACTTCAGTTGTGCAATGCTTTAAATTTGATATGATTATTCAAATATAGCCTAATTTCCAAGAAAGAGAGGATAATGGAAGGCTCTGCATTCTCCTTCTACCCTCTGATCTTCCTCCCCTGTTTCTGTTCATCATTGGCTTCTCATTTATCTTCACAAAGAGAATAAGGAATAAAGAAACAATGGGGCTAAATTACTCTTTTTGTCTTAAAAATAATAACCCCCAAATCATTATTCTCTAAGTTTCAAAAATTACACAAAAGGCTTTAAACTAAGCATGCATGTAAAAATAGGTCATTTGGTTGGTCCTGCATTCCAGGATGAGAAATCTCCACACACAATTCCTGAGCAATGCTCATCTGGCCTCTATTTGGTTATTCTTAGTGGCAGGGAGCTCCCCCTCTATTTTAGGAATCAACCAACTTTGTTATTAAGTCCAATTAGACAGAGTATCTTTCCTAGAATGAATCAAAATGAGCCCACTTGCTGACACTGGTTCTGCACCTCACAGCAACACAGAGTAAATCTATTCTGTGTTTCGCGTGACAGCCTTTCAAATGTATTAAGACAACTGCCGTGTCTCCACAAGCCTTCTCTTCTGCAAACGAAATCGCTCCAATTCCCTCAAGTACATTTCTTGCAAGGCTCAGTTTCTACATCATTCACCATCTTTATAACAACGTCTCTCCTCTGGGCCCTCTCCAAGGGCAGTCACCCCCTTCTAAGTGACAGCCCCACTGACCAGGGACATGTCCGGCAGGACGGCTGCCTCTTTCTTGTTCTTGTGCTTATGTTCAATGACAGACACTTTAGTTTTAAACAGAGGACAATGAGTAGAGACCCAGGGCTGTGTGTGATGCATGTTGTTTTTAGAACTCTGAGGCATTCCACAGTAGGTGGAATATTTATGTTTGGTTTATAACAGAGTGGTTTTTCATTTGTGGGACTTGAAATGTGCTGATGAATCCCAGTGGAATGACTCGGTAATAAATGGGAGGGATTTTAAATTCCATCAGAGTAAAATGGGAAGATATTTCCCTTTTTCACTTTTTATGTGGCAGTTGTACCTTAATCTGCTTTTAGGCACAGCTGTTATGACAGATGTTCGTTTTAGATGCTATCTTTTTTTTTTTTTAGTATACCTAGCAAAATCCTTTTCATGAAGAGATGTTTCTGAAAGCCCAGATCTTTTTTCTAATGCAAATAAGCTTCTATTTGTATAGCATATTCAGTCTGTCACCCACACTGACTAAGCACCTTCCAACCTTCCAAGGACACAGTCTGCTACTCCAAGTCATAGAGGCCTCACATGGAACCAGTGCTCCCTCCTGGCTTCAAGAAACTTTCAATGTCCTGACTGCTGTCCGGGCAGGCTTCCAGCTAATGAGGAGGTCACTGGCCAAAAGAGTAGACTTGATGGGAACAGGAAAGTTGGCCCCATAGCTGGGCGTATTAGACTCAGAGCCAGGAGCAGCATAACATTGTTCTTTTTCCTAATGAGCCTCATTTTTAAATTTTTTATTTTTATTTTTTTATTTTCATTTATTTATGGCTGTGTTGGGTCTTCGTTTCCATGCGAGGACTTTCTCTAGTTGCAGCAAGCGGGGGCCATTCTTCATCGCAGTGTGCGGGCCTCTCACTGTCGCGGCCTCTCTTGTTGCGGAGCACAAACTCCAGACGCGCAAGCTCAGTAGTTGTGGCTCACGGGCTTAGTTGCTCCGTGGCATGTGGGATCTTCCCAGACCAGGGCTCGAACCCGTGTGCCCTGCATTGGCAGGCAGATTCTCAACCACTGCACCACCAGGGAAGCCCTAGCCTCATGTTTAGATTTGGGGCCCTAGCCCCACAGATAGTCGTTAAAACAAGAAGGAAATCACAGACGTGCTGATGCAGGCTGCTCTTGGTTGGTGGAGGGGCAAAAACTCTATTACCTCAGAGAAAAAAGTATTTCTCTCATTACCTACTGTATATAATGTAGATGCATGTACCATTTATAAAATAGGCGTTTCTATATGCAAAAAGAGAAAGAGACACATGCTGTAATAGTATTTTTCAAATCACTGACCTAAAATGAAACAGGAGACCCTCAAGAAGAGGTTCCCCTTCTAACCTCTGGTCTCCATTTATTTATGATCTAAAAGGGGACATTCTTGGCTCAAGAGTAGACTCCTGGGATCACCATTTACCCAACTGTCACTAATGTGAAAGTCTTCACACTTGCACTGTGTGCCCATAAAACCACAGGTAAGATCCCAATTTTGAGTAATATCGATGCCCCCAGAAGATATGCCATGTGTTAACCCTACAGTATAAGGAATTCCAGTTGAAGTAACTTACAAGTGCATATACCAGGACACTACTCAGTTCCGCTCTTTGGTTGGTAAAATTTTAATTAGAATCCCCTCCAAGACATTCTCTCTTTAGCATTCTCCTTGGAAGTCCTGAAGCTCTTCCTTGTAACTGTTATTTATTTTTTATTTATCTTAAAAAGTAACCTGTAGTAACGTTATTCAGCCATGATAAAGAAAGAAATCCTGCCATTTGCAACTACATGTGTGGATCTTGAGGGCTTTATGCTAAGTGGAATAAGCTAGACAGAGAAAAGCAAATACTGTATGATCTCACTTACATGCGGAACCTAAAAAAGCCAAACTCAAAGGAACAGAGAGTAGAATGGTGGTTACCAGGCACTGGGATGAGGGAAATGAGGAGATGTTGTTAAAGGTACAAACTTACAACTAGAAGATGAATAAGTCCTGGTGATCTAATGCGCAGTATAGTGATTACAGTCAACAATACCGTGTTATAAACTGCCAAGTTGCTAAGAGACTAGATCCTTAAATGTTCTCACCACAAAAAAGTAGTGATAATTATGTGATGGTAACGCAATGGTGGTAATCATATTGCAATATATAAACATATCAACTCAGCACGGTGTACACCTTATTACTTACACAATGTTATATGTCAATTACCTCTCAATTAAAAAATTAAAGAAAAAAATAACCTGTACACATGATTTTAAAAAATCAGAGTACTAATCCATACATCTATTACCTGATTTACTAGCTTTAAGGAATGCCTTTTGACCCTCGATGTGAAAAACAAAGAAAGCAACATATGTACCCTAACTTCTAATCTCTCTCCCCTCCACTTTCCAATACATGTTAGCAACATTGTTAAATTCAGTGGCCGTTGTTCATAAAATTTATGTTCTGAAATTATAATTTTTAGTACCAGATGGATTCTGTCCTCAAGGCAGCTCTTTGACTCCAGTTTTTTCAATTCTCTCTTGGATGACTGGGGTTTGCTCTTCCAATATTTCTGCAAAAGGGCTTACAGAAGTTATTTACCTGAATTCTTAAAATTGAAAATCCTTTGCCTTTCTACTTGAATGACAGTGCTGAGTGTAAAATTCTCGAGTCACACTTGACATCTCCGAAGCCTTTGTGCTATCACCCTCTGCCTTCCAGAGTTGACTTTTCCTCTCATGATTTATTTGATATGCATCTGTTTTTTTCTTAGTCTATGTTTCAATCTGTACATTCAAGTCTTATTTCAGAAAAGCTTCTTAAATGATCTCTGGATAGAATTATACCTTTTTCTCCTCCTTGGTCTTCTCCAGAGATACCTATTATTTACAAGTTGGATCTCTTTGGTTTTCCTCAGCTATGATTTTTTGTCTAATCACTTTTCACCCTTTTTTCCCCAGTTCATTTTACTCCGTTTTCTCAGCTCTACACTATGACTCAGATTGTGTTTCCAGCATCATAACCTCCTCCTCTTTTCTTCTTCCAGCGTTGTCTCAGTTCTAGGATAGTTTTATTTATGTGCCTTTGAAACTTTCCTCACAACCCTGACCTCTGCCCACTGTCTTTAGGATCTGTTCCTAAACAGTTTCTGTTTTCTTTTCTTTTTTAAAGAATAAGAAGTGGATTTTATTTTATTTTATTAATATTTATTTATTTATTCATTTATTCATTTATTTGGTTGCACTGGGTCTTAGTTGTGGCAGGCAGGCTCCTTAGTTGCAGCTCGCCAGCTCCTTAGTTGCAGCACGTGGGCTCTTTAGTTGCGGCATGCATGTGGGATCTAGTTCCCTGACCAGGGATCGAACCCAGGCCCCCTGCATTGGGAGCGCAGAGTCCTATCCACTGAGCCACCAGGGAAGTCCCTGTAAACAGTTTCTGAAAACTTGATTAGGATCCATTTTTCACTCAGTCTTTCCTAACCTGAGCTTCCTCCGTAGTCACAGCATTGCGTGTTCACTAAGCCTCTTTCTCTCATTCTTTTCTCTTTTATATTTGCTCACACAACTTTTGTAGCTGACTGAGCTAGTCATAATTAACCTCTTCACAGTTCTTCCCCCGCCCCAAACCTCGCCTCCCAGGTCATCTATTTCCTTTCTCATTCTGGAAGGTCCAGCTTCTAGAAAATATCACTGTCTCTATGTGTCTGTCTCCCTTCACTAATTAATACATTCTTTGCCTTTTAGCTGTCCCTTCTCTAATTAATACATTCTGTACTTTTTAACTGTTTCCACCCAGTTATGAAGGAACCCCTATCAGCAGAGAAAAGAGAAGAAGTACCCTTGGGAACTCAAGGGTGTAAACCCTGAGGGAGGTGACCTCATGCATGCAGTTTCTTTGAAGTCCAGCGTTTTATCTTAAAAATAAGGCAATATTTTTATTCAACTTCATAATATCTGTGTTTGTTTTCAATGTCTGTTTGAAGTGTTGTAAATTACTTCGCTATTAAATTACTTAATTCCCCCACCCCACCTCTAATCTTTTGAGTAAAATTGAAGCCTCAAAGAGACAAGCCATAATAATAATAATGAGATTTCAAGAACTTTCTAGGATGCCACTGGGGGATCCCCGGGAGTATGATGATCACAGCCATGAATAAATAACATGTTTAAAAGGGTCCCTCATTTGCATCTTTGAGTCCCTGGCCTCTGGCACAGTACCAGGTGCAGATTTGGCAGTCAGTAATTGTTTGTGGAATTGACTGGCATTGAAGTTGCAAGATTTCTTCACTCCATTCGGTAGCTGCTGCCTATTCTGGCTGGTTCTTGGTGCTTTTCTAACTAAAATGCAGTTCTCCTTTGTCCTGAAGGAAAGATGGAGGTGGGGCCTTAAAGAATCAGTTGTGACATGTGTTTATACTTTGATCATCAGGAGTCAGCTATTGAAGTAGGTGTTTTCTGGTGGTTCCTTCCAGCCTCAAGAAGACCAGACACTGTCTTGAGTACTTGAAGGAGTACAGTGGACTGTTTGGGAGCCTGGGCTCTGCAGTCAAATTGCCTGATTGCGAACCCTGGCATTACCCTGGTATCTTTGGGCTTTCTAGTTGACCTGTCAAGGCTTCATTTTCCTCAGGTGTAGAACGGGGCTGATAATGAGACCTACCTCATCAGGTTGTTGAAAGGGATAAATGACGCCACCTATGAAAACGTTCAACATAAATCCTGAGGCAAAGTCTGCACTCATTAAAAGGCAGATGTTCTTACTACTAGTTGACTGAAGGGGTAGAGAAATCATAGGATGAGCCCAAAAGAGTTCATCTAAAAATACTTTGAAAATGTGACCCAGAGACTAGGAAGCAGCTCTGGACAATAATTAATTGCCTTGGTGTAAAATTCCAAAATTCCCACGATGAATATAATAATTTAAAGTATTTTGGCACTCTCCACCCCTCTGCCATACACACATATACATACACTCTTCACCAGCAATAGTAAAATAGTAGGGGAAGGTTTTGCCTAATAGAGGAAGGTCTTACGCTGCAGCCATTTTTCATCCTTTTCTTCTAAAGCCGGAACTTCCTGGAACAGCTTGGTGTGCATGGGATGCAGAACCACCTAGCTCGTGGTAGAGTGGTGAGCAGCCTTGGACTCCCGCCGAGCTTTAGAAGCTAGCGTTAGAGCTTTCCCGTGGCAGGATTGCCCTGGCTGACAAACATAAGGAGCCCCAAAGTTTCTCCTACCCACAGATTTCCCCATTCCCCCATTCCCCCATATGTCCTGGGAAAGCCCAGCGCTATCTAGGAATTCCAGAATTAGAATGCGCTACTGAAGGTGTCATATTTAAGGGTAGGCAGGCTGCCGACTAGTTATATTTTTTAACATCTTCCCATCCTTTGGCATGTACTCCAGGAAACGCCAGCCAGAACTCTCTGATTAGCTACCATATGGATAGAATTCTATAAGAAAACACTGTATAATCTGTATCATTTAAGTGCTCTGGTGAACAGGTGATTTCATGGTAAGGAAAGGATCCCAAGCACATCGGTTTGGCCTGCTGTCTTCTTAAAAAGTTATCAGGCAACCTTGCACCACTATTTTTTTCCTAGCACAGTTTTACTCTGTTGAATGTGATTTAAAGACCTGCATTTTTACCTGAATGATTTGGTCAGGAGTAAGAAACATTTAATGCACAGAATAGAAAAGTTTTTCATTCAAGAGAGGTATTTATGGTTTTGAAATTCCTGCAAAAGAAATCCAGATGGTGATCAAAGACCAAAGCAGTGAAATAGTCATTGTGACCTCATTTTCCAAAGACATCCCCACAAGGTTAAGTGCTTCACATCCCCCTGTTCATGGCCCAGGCTTCTAAGAGAGGCATATTGGAGACAGGTGACATGGGGCCATGCTAGCTAGGGTCCTCCAACCAGAGCTAAAGGTCACACCCAGATGAGGACTAGCAAGATCCCTAAAGGCCTGGAGAAAACCATAGGGTCTAATGAATTCATTCTGTGTTTGTGACCAGAAGTGATGTAACAATGGCTTGGGTAGTGCCTCCCTCAAGACTTCGGGAAGCTTACCCTGATTATGGCTAAACAGCTCTAGCTGCAAAAATCCCTCAGGTAACTTTCCCCTAGTCTCAAACAAATCTTACAGCTCTGGTTTTATTGAAATCCTGTGGATTTACCTTGTTACCAAATCAAACTTAGGTCTGCTCGTCCACCATGCAGCAAAGCCAATTTACTGACACCAGATTGTGGTGAAAGTACAGCATTTATTGCAGGGCCAGCAAGGAGTCTGGGCAGCTCATGCTCAAAAGACCTAAACTCCCCAGTGGTTTTCAGGGAAGCGTTTTTAAAGGGAACATTTGGGGTGAGGGCTGCAGGGTGCCTTCTTCTGATTGGTTGGTGGTGAGGTACCAGGGTGATGTTCCAGGAACGTTAATCGTCAGCCTTCTGGTGCCAACAGTCTGGGGTGTAAGTGCTTGTGCTCAGCTTGTAGTCAGCATCCTCCACCTGGAGTGGGCCAAGAGGTGTCTTTGGTTCCTACAGAACAACTCGAAGATATCCTTCAGATTGTTACGTGTATCCCTTGAGGAGGAACTAGGACTCTCTTTTATCGCTGAAGTGTTGTCATTACTTTTCTTGTTTAAACTGCTTTTCCTTTGTTTCTGCATTCCCTCACTTCCCTAATTAGTTACTGCCTGTGCCTGCTCTTTGGAACTCAGGAAGGGCCTAGGAGACTAAAGCCTTTTTCTACAAACAAGAAATGGGGATATGTTGCAGGAAGGGGGACCCCTTCCAGGGCCTGAGAGTGGGCTCTTGTCTAACACTCGGAAATGAATTGTCCGAGGAGACACACATGCTGGCCAAGCAAGAGACTTTATTGGGAAGAGGCGCCCAAGCGGAGAGCAGGAGGGTGAGGGAACCCAGGAGGACTGCTCTGCCACGTGGCTCGCAGTCTCAGGTTTTATGGTGATGGGGTTAGTTTCCGGGTTGTCTCTGGCCAGTCATTTTGCTTGGCGCATAGTCTGACTCAGGGTCCTTCCTGGTGGTACACGCATCGCTCAGCCAAGATGGATGCCAGTGAGAAGGATTCTGGGAGGTTGGTTGGACATATGGACTGGCGTCTTCTCTCTCCTTTTGACCTTTCCCAAATTCTTCCGGTGGGTGGTAGCTTGTGAGTTCCGCGTTCCTTACCAGAACTTCCTGTTGTAAGATAACTCATGCAAGTGGTTACTATCGGGCCTGGCCAGGGCCGGCAGTTTTGGTCAGTGATTCCCCTAAAAGGTAAGGATGGACTTTTGTACCCAGAGGGCCCTGCGGGGTCCTGCTTGTTTTCAATCTGGAGAGAGTATTGGCTATGAAGCAGTAGAGGTCTGATACAAGATTTTGTGCCAGTGACCAGTTTAAACAGCTCCTTGGCAGTGTCCCTCCAGGATCCAAACGCTGAGCCCTATGTAGACAGGAGGGTCTTGGCTGTTGTACGGATCGTCTTCTGTCCTCCTGGGTTATAAATACAGCATGAGAAACTCCTTCCTCATCTTCTCCACCATCAGGTCACATAATACTTGTCTTCCTTTAGCTACAGGCGAGAATTCTCTAAATCGTTGCCATCTAACCTGAACAAGAACGATGGTTTAAATTGTCTCTCCTTGAGGAAATAAGTATGCTGCTAGCTGCCCTAGTCCAAATAGCTCTGTCTGTGTCAACAGTAGATGAGAAAAAATGTTCTATCCTTAACATTTGAAGGGTGAGAGCAGATCTCAGCTCTCAAGAAAGGGCATTTCTTTTGTCTTGGTGGTTTCTCCCTCTTCTGTGTTTTCTTCACTAAAAGAATAGTCACATACGTGCACTTTGGCTTGTTGATTTAAAGAGAATTTTTAAACTTGGTTAGAAAAAAAATGAGAGGATTATACCACAAAAGAAATTCAAGCAGAGGCAGCATCGCCTGGAAGTAGTTTTTGGGCTCTACAGGTGGAAGTGAGCTTGACCGCCAGTTCCTCCCCTTCCTAAGGATGGGAGCTTGGTCGAGCTAATGAATGTCTTGTTTCCTCATTTGCAAAATAATAGTAATACCTTCTTCCTAGGACTGTAGGGAGGATTAAATATGAAAGCACATTTAAAGAGTTTAGAACAATGACTAACACATACTAAGGGATAGTTTGTGATTTTAAAAAGGCCCCACTTTCCTTATCCAAGTTCTAAACAAATTAAGTGTAAGACAAAAGGAGACTAAAATACTGGGGACTTCCCCAGTGGTGCAGTGGTTAAGAATCCTCCTGCCAGTGCAGGGGACAACGGTTCCATCCCTGGTCTGGGAAGATCCCACATGCTGCGGAGCAACTAAGCCCATGTGCCACAACTACTGAGCCCTCATTCTGCAACTGCTGAAGTCCGCGTGCCTAGAGCCCGTGCTCCGCAACCAGAGAAGCCACCACAATGAGAAGCCCGCGCACTGCAACAAAGAGTAGCCCCCGCTCACCACAACTAGAGAAAGCCTGCGCGCAGTAAGGAAGACCCAACACAGCCAAAAATAAATAAAAATTAAAAAAAAAAGGAGACTATAATATTAACTTGGTTCCTTGATAAAGTCAATGCTGAAATATAGCTGAGGGTTAGGGCAGCAGTGGGCTGTACCCCAGAATGAGGCTAACATTCTCACCAGTTACATTCTCACCAGACACATGTGGGCCATCTTAAGCCTTCCCACATGGGGGCCCAGAGAAAGACTGAGAGACACAGTGTTAGACTAGACAAGCCCCATTCCTCTCTGGGAGAGAGGGAGGAGCTGGGGAGAGGGTTTGGGGGGAAATCCCACTTTCTGGAAAGTCAGGGAGTGGAAGAAGTGCCTCCCTGCCAACGTGATCATTTATTGTGAGCAATTATAATTCAACCGTGGACCCTTCACGTTTAATCTGCGTCATTATGTAGTTGAACTGGACATAGGGACCTCCGGACAGATGCTTCTGAAGGGATCAAGGAAGGAGTGCTGTGTCTTTTGCTGTTTGTTTTTATTAAAAATCTCCAAGGAGACTATAAGTAATTTGCCATCCCTTCTAGGAGACCTTCCCCACCAATCCTGGCCTTTATTTTCACCCTCTTCTCAATTTCCAACCCAGGAGTCTGTAGGGCTCGCTTGGGCCTTAGCACAGGTGAGCTGTATTTGCATCGATTTCGTATACCTGTTCTCTCTCTCCACCCACCTCATCCCTCCATGTTCCTCAGCGCCCTGTGCATTATGGGTGTTGCACCATCTCCCCAGATTTCGTGACATTTCCCGCTCCATGCAGAGGCCAGAGGGAGACCCTGGACATGTATCAGAGGAGACCAGAGCAGAAGCGAGGGCTGATCCACGGACCTTTCTGGACCACAGTGTCTCTACTCTTCACACTGTTTCTACCCCCAGATTGGTGAAGTTGCTATTTAATTCAATTCAACAACCACTTAATAAAAACTGGTGGTCATGGAGAATGAGACGGGCCCTCCCCTCCCCCCCCGCCCCCCGCAGGGTCACCCTCTGGGGAGACCACACTCAACCAGGCAGCCCCCCGGAGCTGTCTCTCTCCAGGCTGCACGAAGTGCTCCCTCCTCTTGCTTTTTCAGGCCTAGAGAAGGTAAGCGTCCCCGTGCTGACTGCAGCATCCCTTGTGGGCATGTGTTGGACCCTGCCCACCCCTATGGAAACACTGCGGTCCCTTTGTTAAGCTCTCCTCAGTTACCAGTCCGGGTGCCATCTCTTCTCACTCCAGACCCCGCCTGAACAAAACGTTAGGCAGATGGCCCGGGAGCACGTGTCCGTGTTTAAACTGAAACCCGAGTCGTCCTTGGATGATGGCTCTGAGCCTGCCCGCTGCCGGGGACACGGCACCAGGAGCGCCAGGCTCTTACGCAGGCGGCGGCTGTGTGCCTCTGCCCCATCCTCAAGGCTCTCTGGGTGTCAGTTGTTGGTAAAGGGTTTTTTTTCCAGGGCATCCACCAACAGAAAGGCGGGTAAAAACAGAGGAGAGGGAGGGATCAGAGGGCAGCAGAGCCAGTAAGGTGATGTGTGAAAGTGCTCCCGGGAAAGTAGGGATGTTGGGAAGTCTGACGATTCCAAGGTGGGTGAGGAAGTGGCAGAGTGGGGAGAACAAATGAGGAGGAGAGGCAGCTAAGAGATAAAATGGGCCCAAAAGGGAGCCATGGGAGATTTATATATATATATATATATAAAGAACTAGGGCTTTGCTATTATATTATTTTAAGAATATGTAACTGTGTTGAGTTTCTGCGAGAAGCTGGTCTCTGTGCTAGACACAGAGGACCCAAAGATGAGCTTCGGACAGGATAGAGGCCTTGCCCTGGAGGGCTGGGAAGCCCGTGCCGTGGTTTCCAACCTTGCTTTTGCTTCCATATATAGGAACTTCCATATATTTATCCCCTCCCTTCTGGCCCCCGCTGAGAATCACTGATCCCCTGGCGCACACACACCTACCTGAAGTGCTAGGCAGGCGCGATAAGCTACACCGCGCAGGTAAGCGTCGCCCTAACAGCACTGAAGAGGAAGCAAGAGGTAACATCCGAGCCGGACCTTGAATAAGGAGTGTGATACGGGTGGTGAAGTGAGCAGAGCATCCCAGACGGGGGAGGTGGTGTGAGCAAGGGCAAAAGAGTGAAGCACCCAGTAGGTCCAGGAAGAGCAAGCATCCTTGCACCCCACGCAGGAAGGGTTGCTGGATTCAGTAAATAAAAATAACAGATTGTCCCCCAAATTAGGGCAGATTGATATTTTAAAAGTATTCATTGTTTATCTGAAACTCCAATTTGACTGGGCATCCTGTATTTTACCTGGCACCCCTACCTGACCCATAGGGCCTCTGGGCACACCTCCTGGCCCCTCTAAGGAGCATGTCCGGCCCCAGGGCTTCCAGGCAATTTGCCCAGGAAGCCGCTCAAAGCAGTGGCCTTACTGAGACTTGCTTGGCCAGCGGTGGAAAATGTTCCTGACTGTGTTCTGGTTTCGTTTTTAAATTATGATTGGCACAAGAGGAAAGCATTGCCAAAGGTGGCTATTTCAAATAGCTCGGCGGTGAAATCATACTACTGTTCCTGCTGTACCAAGTACTGGGGGCTCTTAGTAAAAAGAAATGCCGCATGGGAAGCGTGGACGTTTCCACCCTGCAAAGGGCAACGCTGACATCCAGAAGCAGGCTTTTGACTCTCTTGCCCTCTGGTGGCCGTATATCTACACAGGAATTTGAGTTCCTGCTCCTCAGTCTCTCGTGCCCTTGGACTAACTGCTCTATCTCTGCAGTAAGTGACATAATTAAGGAAGATGCCAGCAGTTGCAGGTCCAGGCAGATCCTAAGCCCCAAAGCCAGCCCGAGAGGTGCTTGGATCCAGGACAGAGGCGTAGAAGGCTGTGTTTCTCTTCTGTAGCCTCTTCGTACTTCATGAAGCTCCTGGGCCAGGTTTCAGGCCCTGGGGATTGAATCTGCCCACCGTTGCCTTTACTTTCATTCATTTATCCGACAGATATTTCCAGAGTGCCTGTGATGGACCAGGCACTGTGCTGGGTGCTGGACGTAACATCTGGCGTATTTCATTTTGATGTGGAGTTAAACCAGAGGGTTGGCACACAGCTCTAGAAATCGCCCTCAAGGCAAATTGAACACATCACTAGGCACAGGAATTTTAGAATTGCAAAAGCACCTACATGACTAATACATTTTTCGTTGACTCCAATTTTCCTGCCACATCCTTCCTTTATAACTCATACCTACAGCGTCTTTTTGATAAACGGTCCTGAGACTTCTTGGCAACCATTCATAATTTGGCACACAGTAATCAATCAGACTGCACATAATGCAAAATTAATGCCATGTGATGTGCCTAGAGCTATTCCTAACTTTATGAAAAAAGAGGGTCTTGGCAGAATGTTGGATTTTTCCTCCTTTCCTAGAACATGCAATGCTCAGTTGCTGACAGTGAAAGAATGTACCAACAGAAAGCTATGAGAACAGTGAAGTTGTTTTGGAAAGAGTTGGGTCTGTTTGTGGTCGTACTGACCCAACTACATCAGTGTAAAAACCTAAGTGGGATGTTGACATGTCACCTGAGTTTGTTCAGCTCTACAGGGTCACGTTCCCAACTTCTGCCACCCCACATGCAGTTCATCTTTACACCATGCCAATTTCACTTCCTATGTAGTTTTCCAATCTACCTGCTCTTGATGCAGATTAGTATCTATAGGATGGATAAACAACAAGGTCCTACTGTCTAGCACGGGGAACTATATTCAATATCTTGTGATAAACCATAATGGAAAAGAATATGAAAAAGAATGTATATACACGTGTGTGTGTGTATGTGTATATATCTGAATCACTTTGCTTTATGCCAGAAATTAACACAGCATTGTAAATCAACTATACTTCAACTAAAAAAAGAATTTTTTTTAATGAAAATTTGCCTTCAGCTTTCCCTTGAAATTTAAAGCACTCATGTTTCAAATCAATAAATACTTTCTTAAATGACCCCAAAAAAATCTACCTGCTCTTTTAATCCTTACTTCCTCCTTAGGTCAGATTCTTGCATCTTTTTCCCTGAACTGTTACAGTAGACACTTTAGTGTAGTCCCTTTTCCTGCTTCTCTGAAATACATTCTCCACACAGATTTGTCTAAAACACAAATCATGACTCTGCAGCACTTACAGGATAAAGCAAACTCTCTGTGCATGGAACACGTGGGACCACCACCTGTCTAGCCGCATCTAACATCACTCCCGCGTCCTTCCCATTACGTCCCTGCTGGGGTCTTGTAGCTGCTCTGAATTGGTTTGTGGACCTGTTAAACGAACATCCAAACATAGATACCTACTTCTGTGCTACATTGCTTAAGGGTTTTCTCCCTTATATAACCAGGTAGCCCTGAGGTGACCAAATCCCATTCTAACCATACTATGAATCTGTCCTGACTGTGTTTTCAGAGTGCTGTCATCCATGAGTACTGTGTTTGTCAGATTCCAGGCTTCCTGCCTCCCCTTCCCCTGCCCCCAGCTGTGTAGGATTCTCTGGCTAATTCTCTTTGCGTCCCCAGGGTTGCATGAATTGGATTTTGACCTCAACGTGGAGTAAAAATCCTTTGGTTATAAAGGCCTATAACCTTTTTTTTTTGGAAAGGTTACTGGTGGGGCAAGGGTGGGGACGCCCAGTCTCTCTAACTGGGGAACAAGTTTGTTCCTGGCAGGTGCTTCCTACACTAAATTTCAACATGTTCTAACTTTCCCAATCAGTCTTGCAAACATAATGTCACTGGGCATGCCTCATCCAAATCTATTCTTGATATTTCCATTATGTTTAGATTACTGAGGTCACTGCATTTTATTTTTGTTGAGAGCGCTACAGACTTTGAAGAAAAATGCCAAAATAATTTCCCTGAATTCAGTAGAGAGGGAATAGCTACGTGTATCACCGTGTGGGAATGACCTGATGAATACCAAGGGATCTCGGGGTTCTGCCCAGCAGCGTCACTTTCTACCTTGACCCAGCAGCCTTAGTCACCTGTCTGGCTCTGTTGGGGATCATGGCCCACATGGGGATGATAAAGGATGGTGTATCATGTTATCACTGAGATCAATAGCATTGCCTATCAGGTTCTATTTATTCATTTACCACACTAAAATGGCACTTACAAGGTGCCGGGCACTGTTCTTCTTTTATCCTCATAACAACCCTGTGAGGTAGGTACTATTATTATGTCCATCTTATTGGTAGGAAAACTGAAGTCACTTGCCCAGGTTGGCATAGCAAGTAAGGGATGGAGCAGAGACTCAGAGTCTGCGCTCTCTCCATGCTGACACTCCTGGAGAAATAGGAGCAGCTCAAGGTGACTAAAGCCATGTGCTTCTCCTCACCTTAGAGCTCAGTGTGTACCCCACTCAGCCTCTGTGTAAAGACGAGGCCTCAAGAACTAGGCTGTAGCTTGTATGTGCAGACAGCATGGGTACTCAAGGTAGAACACTGAGAATAAAGCATAAGCAACTCTCTGCTCCCTCCCATTAGTACAGCTGGGGCCCCGGAAGGAAGAGCTGCTTACGAACGAAGTAGCCTGAGTTAGTATCCTGCTTCCCAACATGAGCCTGGGTTATCTGCAAAAGCTGTAGTAGAAGAACTGAGATATTAGGTTATCATTGTGAGGGGTCTCAGAATTTATCCAGCCTAAAGCCTTCATTCTACAGGTGAGAAACCCCAGGGCCCAGGAGGTTAAATAACCACTCATCCAGGCTTCCCTGGTGGCTCAGTGGTTAAGAATCCGCCTGCCAATGCAGGTGACACGGGTTCGAGCCCTGGTCCGGGAAGATCCCACATGCCGTGGAGCAACTAGGTCCGTGCGCCACAACTACTGAGCCTCCGCTCCACAACAAAAGAAGCCAAAACAATGAGAAGCCAGCGCACCACAATGAAGAGCAGCCCCCACTCGCCGCAACTGGAGAAAGCCCATGCACAGCAATGAAGACCCAATGCAGCCAAAAAACAAAACAAAACAAAACAAAAACAAATAAATAAATTTAGGAAAAAAATTATTTAAAAAAAGGCAAATCAGCTTTATTAAAAACAAACAAACAAACAAAACCACTCATCCAAGATCACACAGCTCAAGCGTGAGCATGAATTTGCTTCTGTGTAAATTGAGAACCTGAATAAAACAGCATTTTGTTAATTACTAGTTTGCTGCTTCTGTTTTGTTATCTTTGGATTTTTTGTTCACCAGGCCACACTTATTGCTGTTGATTTTTTTTTTCTTATTGGATAAACATAGATGCTGGTCTACGTAATTTCTGTGTCATAGTGACTCAGACTTGTGTGAAGTGGATGAGCTTTTCCTTGGGAGAATATTTAAATCAGGGTGGGCGGATCGCAGAGCATGTGCTCTTGTGAACAAATACGCAGAGAAGGCGGGAAGGGGTAACAGAGAGACATTGCCCATGACTCCAGCAGACACACCATGAAACGGTTCGTTTATTATAGCTCCTAACTAACTGCCCTGCTGCTCATCTCCCCCCTCCCCGCCACTCCATGCAATACAGCCTCCACTGTGCCAACAGAATCACTTTCTAAAGCACAGATTTGGTCCATTCACCCCTCATGGCCTACAGATTACAATTTTTTTTTAATTAATTAATTATTCATTTATTTTTGGCTGTGTTGGGTCTTCATTTCTGTGCGAGGGCTTTCTCTAGTTGCGGCAAGCGGGGGCCACTCTTCATCGCGGTGCACGGGCCTCTCACTATCGTGGCCTCTTTTGTTGCGGAGCACAGGCTCCAGACGCGCAGGCTCAGTAATGGTGGCTCACGGGCCTAGTTGCTCCGCGGCATGTGGGATCTTCCCAGACCAGGGCTCGAACCCGTGTGCCCTGCATTGGCAGGCAGATTCTCAACCACTGCGCCACCAGGGAAGCCCTACAGATTACAATTTAAACTTCTCCTTTGAAATGCAAGAACCCTCAAAATGGCCCTTACTTGTTTTATCAATCTTCTGCCAATCCCCATCCCCATCATCAATTTTTAATTTATTTTTTAAAAATTAAAAAAAAATTGAACTATAGTTGATTTACAATGTTATATTAGTTTCAGGTGTACAACATAATGATTTGATATTTTTATAGATTATACTCCATTTAAAATTATTATAAAATATTGACTATATTCCCTGTGCTGTAGATTACATCCTGTGCTGTGTCTTATTTATTTTATACCTAGTAGTTTGTACCCCTTAATCCCCTTCCACTATCTTAACCCTCCCCCTTCCTCCCCACGGGTAACCACTAGTTTATTCTCTGTATCTATGAATCTGCTTCTGTTTTGTTATATTCATTCGTTTGTTTTATTTTTTAGATTCCACATATAAGTAAAAATATACAATATTTGTCTTTCTCTGTTTGACTTACTTGACTAAGAGTAATACCCTCCAGGTCCATCCATGTTGCTGCAAATGGCATTATTTCATTCTTTTTTATAGCTGAGTAACATTCCATTGTGTATATACCATATCTTCTTTATCCCTACATGTAATGATGGACACTTTGGTTGCTTCCATGTCTTGGCTGTTACAAATAATGCTGCTATGAACATTGGGGTGCGTGTATCTTTTCGAATTAGTGTTTTCGTTTTCTTCGGATATATACCCAGGAGTGGGATTGCTGGATTATATGGTGCTTCTATATTTAGTTTCTTGAGGAACAGACATGCTGTTTTCCACAGTGGCTGCACCAACTTATATTCCCAGCAACAGTGCACAGGGGTTCCCTTTTCTCCATGTCCTTGCCAACATTTATTATTTGTTGTCTTTTTGATGATAGCTATTCTGACAGGTGTGAGAGATCTCATTGTGATTTTGGTTTGTATTTCCCTGATGATTAGTGATGTTGAGCGTCTTTTCATGTACCTGTTGGCCATCTTTATATCTTCTTTGAAAAAAATGTCTATTCGGGTCTTCTGCCCACCATTAATTTTTTAAAACGTCTTCATTTTCGGCCATTATTTGTCACCATCCCCTACTCCTCACACCCCCTAACACATACCCCACAACTCATGCTCTCAAGGCATTGGCTATTGCACTTGGGTTCCCTGAGTTGAAATGCTCTTTCCCCAGAGATTTGCCTGGTGACACTCTATTTATTCTTTGAGACCACATGGCACCCTCTCTCCCATCTTTCCTGTTCTTAACAAATATGGTTGCTCCTCCTTCCATGCCCCTAGTTTATATCTTTACTAGAAATCTTCTCATCTTTCTCTAATTAAGTCAACATAGATATTATCTTCTTAGTCTACGTGGTATCATCATTCCTTCATTGATCCCACCATGCAAAACATTTTCTCAGTGTCTCAGTGGGCCAAGGGCTGTGGTACGAGCTGGGGATTCAAAAATGATCTAAAGCTATTCTCACTCCTTTGAGACCTTACAATCTCATGACAGAGGCTCATGTATGAGCAAATAAATACTGTGCAGTGTGATAAACATTCACAAATCTATGGCTTGTCTTATCAATTCCTCCATCCTTAACATGCACCAATGGCAAAGTAGTGCTCGATAACTTCTTGAACAAATGATGGTATGAATGAATGATGCCATGGATGGATTGGTCACCTTTAACCTAAACCAGTACTCCACACTGCAGTGTCTTATGAGGCACGTTTAAGAGTTACACAAACAAAACATTTTACTTTTAAAAAGCAGTTATGTGTCTACTCTACTATATGTAAGAAAATGTATAATTATTTATCAAACCCATACTTCTAACAATATTATAGATGAGAAAAAGCTTAATCTTTTTGAGTCAATATAAAGTCCATACTAATATAATGTGAAAATTTGGTTGCAGAAAATAAATGGCTGAACTTTTAGAAATACTGCCTTAAACAAGGTAACTTTCAGTTTCCTTTTTTCTTTTTTTCATAAATTTATTTATTTATTTATTTATCTTTGGCTACGTTGGGTCTTTGTTGCTGCCCGTGGGCTTTCTCTAGTTGTGGAGAGCGGAGACTACTCTTCGTTGCAGTGCGCGGGCTTCTCATTGCGGTGGCTTCTCTTGTTGCAGAGCACAGGCTCTAGGTGCGCGGGCTTCAGTAGTTGCAGCATGCGGACTCAGGAGTTGTGGCTCGCAGGCTCTAGGTGCGCGGGCTTCAGTAGCTGTGGCACACGGGCTTAGTTGCTCCGCAGCATGTGGGATCTTCCTGGACCAGAGCTTGAACCCATGCCCCCTGCATTGGCAGGCGGGTTCTTAACCACTGCACCACTAGGGAAGTCCCCACGGTTTGCTTTTCGTAGGTTTTGTTCTTTTCCTCAATCCAGTCTATATAAATTTACCTTTAGAATTTGGGGAACCTCTTGAAATAAATCTTTTAGTGTAAAAACTTGCAACCAAGGGCAATTTAAATCTTTAAAAAGATAGGACAAAGAAAATGTGTGTGTTGAAGGTGTTCCAAACCATATTTATATTGTTTTATTTCAGAAGTGATTCTGTGAACTCTTCACGTGGCTGCGCTGAGTTTCACAGGTGAGACCTGTTCAGATGACAGGGGACAGAACTACACATCGGCTGGGTTGAGGGGGAGGAAGACTGGGGAATGGCTTTGCCAGGCATTCTGAGCAGTTGGCATGGTTCTCTGACATCTATTAGGTACAGCAGTAGCTACACGAGGATGAGGATGACAGCAACTCTGGGAAACCAACAGGGATCTGTCCTTGTCCTCGTACAGCTGTTTCATGCCTACCTGGTCTTTTTTTCCTGTGACTGCTGCTTACTCTTTTTTCTTTTTTTTTTGGCCGCGTGGCATGTGGGATCTTAGTTCCCTGACCAGGGATCAAACCCGCGCCCCCTGCATTGGAAGCGCAGAGTCTTAACCACTGGACCACCAGGGGAGTCCCTGCTTACTCTTTATTTCTCCCTTCTCTCTTCTCTCTCTCTCTCTCTCCCTCCTTCTCTCTCTCTCTCGTCCATGGCTTTTGCCTGCTAACGTCTCTGTTTGTGGGTCTCAGCTTTTCACCCATCATATGCTTGCATCTGGGGTGACTAACTCAACCCAAGTTCCCTGGGACTTCCCAGGTTTTAAGCCCCGAATTTCCGCATCTTGGGAACACCCAAAGTCCTGGGCAAACCATCTCTTTTCTATATGGCTCATATTCAAATTCTGTAAGAAAGAAGAGGGAAGACCTGACTGGGTCTCTTAACCCCTCCCCTGCCCAGAGCATCTGAGCTGTCCCACCAGGCTCTCCCATCAGGGTGCTGATCCCTAGTGGCTGGACCAAGGTCAGGCTTGGGGGTGGCATAGAGAAGCTTCCCCAGCGCCTTCCTCAGAAGGCGCTTGTGAGCTGGGCAAGCCTGGAAATTGCTTTGCTGGTCCCCTTTTCACTGTACACACCAGTTTGTCATTTATCGGGGTCCTGGGGTTCTTATGCATATTGGCTGTGGGTGTGTTGAATGGCGGATGTGTATATGTGAGGGACCAGGTAGAAACTACCTGTTATCATTTCATTCCTTTTATTTTTATGAAATCAATCATGGTACACAGATTAGACTCCTAATATAGTGTTATGGAAACCCTGGCCCAACTTCTAATTATGATCCCAACCCTGTCCACTCCAGAGAACGTAAAGTTTGCAAAAAGGTACGTTTCAATAGCAAAACAGCATAACCTGGGAAACGTCGAATTTTAAGCACACGGGGATGAACACAAAATTCCCCCCCGGCTGGAAGGCAGAGAAGCTGAGCTGTGGAGTGGTTGGTAAAGGCCGGAGGTCTTCATCTCCCTCCCCAATTTCAGCACCCCACCAACCCACTCGGCCCCAGAAACTAGGTCGGTCCTTCATTATTAAAACTGTTTTTCCCATCTGCAAGAAACAGAAGTTCTCCCCGCCTCTTAAATTCTAGGGGCCGGGTTGGGGGAGAGAAAAATGAAATCGCTGTAAAACTACTTAAGTTCTGAAGCACATGATTGGTTTTCAGGAATTGACCATAAAACTAGAGGGTGAATAAGCTGGAGGGCTGAGGCTCGGGGCGGGGCGGAGCTGCTGCAGCGTCCCGCACCCCATCGCACCCCCGGGGCAGCCCCCGTCCTAGGAGCACCCCGCGCCCTTGCAGCATCTGCAGCGCCGCACTCCACGTGCGGGGTGAACTTGGCCAGCTCCGCGCCATCCCGGCGTCACTGCGCGCCCCTGTGGCCCCCACACACACCCCCCCACCGCGTCCTCTCCCCCCTCCCCTCCCCCCCCCACCTCTCGGGAACCGAAGGGCCGTATGTTTGCACTGACCTTTCCATTCTCTGCTGTCGGTGGCTCTCTTACAAATAAAGTTTGTGGCTGTTACTCACCAAAGCTAAGAACTGATGAGAAAACTAAAAAAACAAGTCTAGATGCATTATTGAAACAAAGTCTAGTTGAGCGCTTACTTGGCACTGAAGCATATGGAGACCATCAGTCCAGTTTGAAATGGGTTCCCCTGCCCTGGTAGGAAAGGTGAGGAGCTCTGAGTTCTAGAGGCAGGGGTGGAGGAGAGCAGAGGCTCAGGGGAGGGAGCAGTAAGGACCATCCCCTCCCCTTAGGGCCCCAAGACGCACATCTGTAGACCTGGTTTCTGCTGAATCAAGGTCACCTCCAGGGCAGGCTCTCAGGGCCCCACACCCCACCCCTGTACTGTACAGGTGTGCCTTCCTGGCCACGCCTCCCCCAGCTCATCTCACCGGCTCTTTCCCCTACTGGCCATGTCCAGGCCCCTCTCCGGCATCTCTGATGGCTGGTCCCAGCCTCGCCTCCTCAGGGAAGCCCTGCCCACCTGGGACGGTCCATGGCGGTGCAGAACCAGCACACCGGCTGGCACACACAGCCCACACCAGGTCTCAATGAGCAGAGAGGACGCCATGCCTGATGCCGCGTGGCTTGTACAGCAGTGCTCCCCGAATAATACCAGACCCAATTCTACAGTTGAGGGGAGAGGGATTTTAGAAGCTGGGTATAACCTCCCCTTTACCAACCCTGACCTGATTCTTCATTTCAGTAGAGCAAAAGGAATTAGAATAATTGAGAGACCCCCTAGGGTGGCCGTGAGAAAAGAGGATAAAAGATCCTAAGTAGGGGGGAGGGATAAATTGGGAGATTGAGATTGACATGTACACACTACTATATATAAAGTAGCTAACTAATAAGGACCTACTGTTTAGCACAGGGAACTCTACTCAATACTCTGTAATGCCCTATATGGGAAAAGAATCTAAAAAAGAGTGGATATATGTATATGTATAACTGACTCACTTCGCTGTACACCTGAAACTAACACAACAATGTAAATCGACTATACTCTAATAAAAATTAAAACAAACAAACAAAAAAAAGATCCTAAGTATTCAGCAAGTTTAACAGGGCGAAGGCTGACCAGAGTACAGGAGAGACAGGACCCTGACTGGCATTAACGCTCCGGGCCTCAGTTTGCTCATCTGCAGAATGGGGGAGGCCAGTGGGGAGAAGGGAACCACAGGATCCCAGTCTTCTGGCTCTGTGATTGGCTCCCCTTAGTTCTTGTTCCCCCCCACCCCGACCCCCGACAGCTCACTGCAGCTTTTGAGGGAGGCCATGTGGAGAAGCCCAAAAGCAGAAATAGGCCAGTAAAGTCCCTTTCCAGTGAGGCCTCACCAAATACTCCATACTGAAAGGGTTCATAATGGTACCACTGGGAAAAGCGAGGAAGCCAGCAGGGCGCTTACGTCTGTGGAAGTTCTCACATTCCCGTGGATTCCATCCTGGGCCTTTAGGAATTCTGTGGACTCTGTCGTGGTTTAGTTCACTCTGGGAGAAAAGGCGTGATCATATACAAGTTGCAGTTTTCACTTAAAAGCTGCCACCTGGGATCCAGACCGGGTCTGCGGTGACCCCGCGAGAGCTCCTTCCGGACGTGCTGTACACATGGCAGCTTAGCTGCAGTGTTTTGCAGAGGTCTGTGCTCTCCTGTATCTAGCAACTTAAAAGAGATAAAAAGAAACCCCAGTAAAAACTAACATCAATGGATTCTTTTGAAAAGAAAGCAAATCTGCTTAAAGCATTAACACATTGGATCGAAGTGTGGCTCGTGTTTATAAACGCATGAGGAATTTGTTATGACGTAGGGGAGGAAAGTTCCAGGACATCGGAATAGAGAGATTTGAGTGGAGCGGGGGGCTCTTGGCCCCCTCCCTTCTCCTTGGCCAGCAGGGTCTCTTTGGAGCAATTGGGATTTTAAGAACTGTAAGGAAGGTTGGTTATTCTGTGGAGAGATGCTGGAGCTATAAATGCTTACCTGGTCCCATCTGTGAGATGTTTGCCCTAAACACAGAAAGGAAAATTCTGTTTTGATGGATGAATCATACAGAATATCATATTGTAGAATTTGTGTTTCTTGATGTGAAATTGTTGGTGGGGCTTGTAATACAGAGGTGAGGTTCACACCTTTAACTAATGCTTAAGTTTCTCTTAATGAGGTCTGTGTTGGGAAACTCAAGCAGCATTATTATGTTCATTTTGTATTTGGAAACCAGAGGAGTACGTAGGGCTTATCTTGGACTACACTTGAGTGACCATCTGTGCTGGTTTGCCAGGAACAGTCACAGTTTCTGCATCGTGTCCTGTTGTCATTATTAATGGTGTCCCCTTTCCCTATCACAAGTGCTCTGGTTTATATTTAAGTATACGGTCACCCTACCCAGCTGACACACAGCTGGCAACAGTAGGATTGAAGATCCTCCATCTCATTCACCAGATCACCCACTTAAGCAAATGTTTTCCCAGTTGTCAAAAGTCCTTTATTTCTGACTTACAGAGTGACACACAACAGTGTGTCCTTTAGAAAAGGAGGTGGGTGACACATCAGACATGAGGTCTCTGGTTGAAACATTGTTGCTTGTTTTTCACTTTGTTTTGTTTGACTTTCACAGTTATCAATGCCTTGGAAAATTATATTTTATGACTTTGCCCAGCATTAATTATTTCTTTTGTGTCCCAGTGTCATATTTTAAGCTCTCATGTTCTTAATAGGGTTTAAAGTTAAAAAAAAAAGAAAGAAAGAAAAGAAAACAAAAATTGAAACATAGCAGCACAATTCCACAAATGCTTGATTCTAGCCATGATTTCTCTCTTGAAAAACTTACACAAAGGAAGTTGACATGCTTTCCTCAGCCCTGTAATTAAATAGGCCTGCCGAGAAGTCATACACAACAGTTTATGATTTTTGTGATTAATGCCCAGCATGGCAATGCCTGTTGAAATTCTATTATCACAACCAGTAATGGCCCAGTTGAGTCATAGGTTTGCTCTGAGTGCGAAATCACCATTTGCCCTTACATCACTCTTTTATCTCATCAGTTGTCTTTCCTTTTATTTTATTTATTTTTAAATTGTCTTTATTCAGATGATACGATTTTTTTTTTTTTTTTGGCCATGCCACGCGGTGTGTGGGATCTTAGTTCCCCAACCAGGGATCGAACCCACGTCCCCTGCGTTGGAAGCATGGAGCCTTAAACACTGGACTGCCAAGGAAGTCCCATCTTTCCTTCTAAATGACACTTCTCTGTGTCTTAGCTCATTTTGAGTCATGAATTGCCAACATATGGAGCCATTAACCAAGAAATCGTCTTGCACCCTTCCTGGTTAACTGAAACAGAGTTGAAAATGTAGCCTGCTGGTAACCTCTTGTAGCTCTCTATGTGACTGCGAGAAAATCACATGTCAAGTTCTTCCCGCTTTCCTTACGCCTTTCACAGCAAATTTCAAAGTCTGGCAGTAGGCAGATTGGTTTGTCCTAGCAATTTTTTAATCCAGAAATTAAATTAAACTGAAAAGCCTTGTATACATCTAGTTCAAATAGTGTTTCTTCCAGAAAGAACATCTCCACAGTAACGGCAATGACAATAATAGTGTGTTTCATGAAGATATGAATTACTAGGCTAATGTAGATTGTAGAATACAGTTACTGTTTTCCAGAGACCCCTCTCAGAGAAACTGACAATCAACGAAAAGTTCTTAGTAAGGGCTGTGTGTTTTGGGGAGAGATGTATAGAATAGTGCCATGGCATTAACACAGAGCCTCTCAAAGTGTTTCCAGTTCCTGTTCTCAAGGAGGAGGAACAAAGGGCCAGTAATGAGTAGAGAAGAAGCTTTTCCCCACAGAATGGTCAGAAAGTTTGACTCCAGGAGAACATGTTTTACTGTAAATATGTCTAAATTTCATGGTCTTTAATGATTTATGTTAATTATCTTCACTGCTAATGCCTTTTTCTTTTGTGCGTTCCCCAGAGAATTCTGCTTCGAGGAATGTCTACAGAGGCAGCAGTCTGCTTTGCTTTGGGGGAGGGGAGGGTTCGATCAGCTAAGACACGTGGTCCCCCAAGGGGGTTCCTTGGGCTGCCAGGAAACTAAGCAGAGCTCAAGACGGTTGGGAGAGCTGCCCCCATCTTGCTTATCCGGGAATCAACAAGAGGAGCTCATCTGCTCTCACACTTTCCAAACAGCCCCAGGCAGGCATAATCTGCATCTCAAAATGAATCTTTTCTGCCTGGATTGAGCTAGTCTGGAAGGGCCCCAGGTAGGGCAGGGTGCTGTTGGTTGTTGAGGACCGCCATTGTAGGTGCCTTGCTGTCTCCTTCATCCTGGGACCCTGTACTCTCCTTTGCCTCTGTACTGTGTCAAGTGACAGGTAGCAAGTGCCAGGAGCAGGCTCTGCACACGCCACATCAAGTCGGGTTGGTGTCCAAGCCCAAAGCCCAGGGACGTCTGGTTTAGGCTGGTGATCTGGTGCTGCAGAGTTGCTGTCTCTCCCCGCCCCCATCCCTTCTGGCGTGAATCATCTGAAGACAAATACACAACATCTATACAAGGATCCGGATAATCTGGACCTGGGGGCCTGAACACAGATCCCTCCTTCATAAGCACTTTGTACCCAAGGAAATAGTCGGGTTAAAAGGAGATTCGTCTGGCTTTTGCCGCAGGCCACCAGTACAGAAACTGTTTAAGATTAGTTCCTCCTTAAAGCAAGATTACCAGGTCATTCTGTTGCAAAGTCACAGAGTCCTTGAGTTACCTGCCCCTTCAAACCCAACTGCCTGCCTTCGTGCTACCAGGCTTGGCTTTAACTTTCTGGATGATCCACTACTTCTTGGGTTTCAAGAAAAATTCTTTTAGGAGTTGAGGGGTCTCTTCTTCCCTTCCTGATGTGACTTGAGCTCACTTCCCGGCAGGATGACTTTTCTTTGTCCTTTACAGCCTTCTGAATCTTTTTTCTCCTAAATGGCCAAAATATGTCCCCCACGCTGCCAAAGCACACAGGTGACTCAAGGTCAGAATCTGGAGGATAGGCCAGCCATTGTTCTGTACACATTCTTCATCTAAATTTAAAACCTTGCCTGAATGACCTGTAAACTGGGTCAAGTTATGGTCAGCGGCCTAACCACTGTGTTCCCCACCCCCCAAAATGATGGGGCTCCTACAGATTAAAATATCACGCTCTCCCTACCAGTGAGTGTGTTACTTGTCCATATCTGAAACAGCAGCACCCACATTGCTCAGATTATTTTCCCGTATTTTTTGTGTGTGTGTGGATACTGTGCCTCCTCTTTTCACTTTCTGGGAAATTTGCCAGTGTTTCAAGGACTGGGTAAAGAACAAAATAAATATTTGTAGGTAGTTTAAAGGGAGAATGAGTAAGTTGGATGTAACTCTGTCCCTTCCAAAGAAAAGCATTGAATCCATTCAAATATTTTAAAGTAATTAACTGGAGAGATTCAAAAGGTTGATTTTACTAGTTTAGTTTTCAGATTTGTGATCAACGTGTGTGTGTGTGTGTGTGTGTGTTGGGGAGAGGAAGAAGAGTCGAGAAAGTGTAGGGAAAGGAGTACAAACTTTTAGAAGTCCAGCTGAAGACATTGAAATTGATTGCGTGAAAAGTCAGCTGCCTCTTTGTGTCTGTTAATCAAGCTCTAAACAGTTGGTGCTGGGAAGTGTTTACTCAAGAACCTTCAGCATACACCCTGTCTTTCTCATTGTCCTTTTAAAATGGGATTTCACTGAAATTTGGGACGTTCCACAGTCGGCTGTTTATTTCTCTGGATATCAGCCTATTGGGGAGGCTGATTCTGTGTCTGAGATTAAAGAGACGGGAGAACCGGCTTCCAGCAAAGGCTCCTGCCGGCGATCCTGGGAAATGTTTTCCTTCCTAGGCTGCGGAGTCGCCGCAGTTGGTGGCAAGGGCCACAGGCCGTGCGGGTCCCGGGCAGGAGAGCGCATCACCTGTTGGGGCCGACGGGAGCGCGCGGCGCGGGGCTGGCCGGGGCACAGCCCGCGTTCCTCGGGGGCCCGGCCCGCGGGCGGGCGGACAGACGGACGGACGCGGGGACGCGCGCGCGGGGGGACGCGGGAGGCCCGGCGCTGGAATGCAGTTTTCCCCGGCGAGAGAGACTTTGTACCGGAGTGGAGAGTAGTTTGGGGTGGGGTTTCGCACCGTCCCCTCCTCCCCACCCCCGGGCCCCCTTCCAGGCGCTTTCTGGGAGCTTTTTCAGAACTGCGCTCTGAAGTTTAAAGACCAGCGAAGGGCCTGGGCCGTAGGCAGGGACAATGGAAGAAAATGAAAGCCAGAAATGTGAGCCGTGCCTTCCTTACTCAGCAGACAGCAGACAGATGCAGGGTAAGTAACAGGCTCATTCAAAGATGGAGTTACGGTTCCGCGTGTCCCTCGCCGCTGGCTGCTGCTTTTTAGAACTGCAGACCGGGTGCCTGGCACAGAAAAGGCGTATTTCTTGGGGTGGTGCGTTTCCCAAACTGAGTGGAGAGCTGTGAGCTGGACTTTATCTCTGGAAGGATTTGCTTAAGCAGCAAAAGAAGTGGCGGGGTGATGTCACGTTTGTAGCCCCGTAAGCCGTCAGTACGTGCTAGATCTCTAGGCAATGACAAATATATCGCTAAAAGCAGCTTTTCATACTCACTGCTCCAGCCGTGGGAGAGAGGAGCTCTTTCTGGAAAGCTCTCTCTGGGACGGCAACACTTCCATTCATTGGTTGGGGGATTCCATGAGGCAAAGGCACGTTGGATGCAAGTTTTGTCGTATTTGAGAGTTAAATCGCAGAGTTTGGGGCTGTTTTCTTTTCCAGATCGGAACAGCAGGGGTGCACTTGTCCAAGTGGGGGAGAGATGGAGAACTCGGTGAATTTTCTGTATGTTTTAATTCAAAAGTTGGGAGCTGTTAGATAATTTTGGTAAAATTTCTCCGAGCAGTTTCCCTTTGTGTTTATAATAGACTTGTGTTTTCCGTAGGGAATTTCCAGAAGCTTATGTTGTTCCAAAGAAATTTTGCAGTGGGGTTGGGTTGCGGTGGAGAAAGGACTCCTTTGCTGTCCAGTGTCTGACGTCTGTGATTCCAGAGCCTACCCTGCAGTATCATACAGGCAGCATGTTCGGACACCAAACAATCGAGAAGCCCCCAGCCCCCAGCCTACCCCAGGTTCATCCGGGGGCCAGTTAGTAATGGTGTTTGCGGGGCTGCTGTGATGTGCGTGGGAGAAGCAGCAACAATGCACAGGGGAAAAGGTGTGTGTTTTCTAAAAAGGCAAAAGGGAAGTAACAAATGACTCATCCACACCGAAAATGCAAAACTAAGCCAGACAGAAGAAAATGCAATTAATTAGAAGAGATAGACACACACACACTCCCAGCCCCCCACCAGTGAAATGCAGGAAACCTTAAGACCAGTAAACCCTGGAGAATCCCAGTCGCATAGCCATCAACTAGCCGGCTGTGTTTGTGCTTCCAAAGCACCACGCTCTCCTCAGTGGGGCTCCCTCGCCTCCCTTTCTCTCCCCATTTTGATAGACAGGATCCTACAGCAAGAATTCAACCTCTGCGCTTCTGTTGAAATAAAAATACTCAGAATCTAGAGGGGCAACAAGAGTGGGACCGATTTAAGAAACGACTTTCAAACAACCATAGCAATTCGAAGATACTTCAGCGGCTGGAGAGGGTCAGACTGAGTGTGATCACTTTCTTTATTCATTCGTTCAATGAATATTGAGCGTCTGTTACTTGGGAGTTACTGTTTTAGCAGCTGGGGATACAGCAATGACCAAAATAGACTAAAAACACTTGCCTTCATTGAATTTTTATTCAAAGGGCCAAGTTTGGGGGGAAGGGGAGTGGTGGAGCTAGACAATGAACAAATAAGGAAAATAGATGGCATATTAGATGGCAGGGTTACCAGATTTGGCAAAGAAAAATACAGAATGCTCAGTTAAATTTGAATTTCAGATAAATGGCAAATAATTTTTTAGTATCAGTATATCCCATGCAATATTCGGGACATACTTATGCTAAAATTTATTTGTTATTTATCTGAAATTCAAATTTAACTGGGCATCTTTTATTTTAGCTAGTAACTCTGTTAGGTGGAAATAAGGCCGTGGGGAAAAATAAGGCAGGGAAAGGGAGGATTGAGTGTGGGGAGGGGGCAGGGGGTGAACCCATAGTAAGGTCATTAGGGAGAACGTCACTGCTGTGATATTTGAACAAGCATCCCCGAAAGAAGTGAGGGAAGGAACAGGAAGAGCATTTTCAAAGAACAGAGTGGGGAAAGGACGGGAAGAAAAGAGGTTAAGAGATAATTCTAGGCCGTATCAGGTAGGGCCTGTGAGAGTGTAGTAAGGACTTGGGCTTCCGTTTCAAGGGAGGTGGGAGCTGCTGGCAGGTCTGAGTGGTCTCATAAAGGGTAGATCCTGGGTGCTGTACTGAGAGTCACCCCAGTGGGAGTGGGGGAGGGCAGGGAGCCCAGTTGGGAGGCTTCCACAGTAAACCAGGCCCTAGCTTGGACCAGCGGGTAGGGTAGTAGAGTATTGAGGATGAAACCAAATTTGCCAAGGGATTGGATGTGGGGTATACGAGAGACAGAGGAGTCAGAGATGAGTTCAGAAATTTTGGTCTGCGCCTTTGGGGAGTTGCCATTTACCTAAATGGGAAAGTGTTTGAGAGGAGTAGCTGAGAGGGTGTTTAATGGCTTGCAAGTGAGTGTAGAGCAGAAAATCTTATGGATTTGGTAGGATCGAGAGGCTTATCAGGCATCCAAGTGGAGATGTTGATTGCGATTTGGATATTCATGGCTGGAATTGAGGAGAGGGGACCGGGGATTGTGAAAGATGGATTAGGATTGGGTCCATGTGCAGAAGGAAAGGTCCCAGAGATGCGCCCCAGGGCACACCAGCATTTAGAGGTCAGGGAGGCTGGAAGTGGTGGCTGGAGAGATTGTGGAAGGGAGCTAAGAATCCCGGTTAGATTTCTAAGATCCGGTTGAGTCCTGGGTGAAAATGGTGCTGTGTGAAGGAGTGTGGCCTCATCTCCAGTTCTTTGATGCGCAAGAGGCCCACGCAAGGGAGGCCAGGCCTCTGATGCCCGCATCACCCGAGATACCACACGCCCATTCCTATCCTTGCACACTTGATCGTATTTGGCATCGTAATGCCGGTGGCAGTGTGGTGTTCGGGGGCAGAGAACATGCCTTCTTTGTCTTCACATCCCCAGCACCTAACTGAGCACCAGGCATGAGACAGGCGATCAAGAAATACGCGCTGAACTGAAGGCAAATTATACCACCCCCGGGCTTTGAGTTTATCAATCTACAATAGATAAGGATCCCTTGGGTGATCCTGTAACTTGTTCAAACCGAGACAGTTTTGAGAGTGAAAGGGGGGAATGCTATAAATAATTTCGCTGGGACGACAGTTGTAACCCAGAACTGTTTGGCAAACTGGGCGCATTATGGTCACCTCGAGAAGAGCTCTTATAAATGAGGCTCCCAGGGCTAAATCGTCAGCTAGTGAGTAATAACAGTGTGAAAGGGTACTTCCAAGTGCAGAGAGGTGCTTAGTAATTAGCAGTTGAATTTGAATCTAACCGTATCACACTTCTTTTGAAGGCCCTGGGCGCCTCCGAGTGGTCCTGGGGGTTCCCAGGGATGCATGTCTGCCCACAGCCCTGAGGTGACTGCTTTCGCTCTGGCCTTCAAAGGTCTTGAAACCCCTGTGCAAGTGAAGTGCAGTCAGCCACCTGCTTACCTCTACCAGCCCTGATTCTCCCGTGTCTTAAGATACTAGTATTTACTATGGTGGTAATCATTTCACAATACATAAGTGTATCAATTCAATACATTGTACACCTCAAACTCAGACAAGGTTATATGTCAATTATATCTCAGTGAAGCCGGGAAAAAAAATAGTATTGGCAGCTCCACAGGGTGCAAGCTCGGGGAGTCCCAGGCATTTTGGTCTCTGCTCCGGTCTCCTCTAAAATTACCCCATCAGTTTCTGTCTCTTATCCTGCTTTACCCTTCAGAGCACTTATCGCTATGTGACATTTATATACACATTATCTGTTCGTTGTCTGTCTCCCTAATTATAATGTGGATCCTCTTTGAGGGAAGGGAATTAAGTCTGTCTAGATCGCCATTTCACTACACTTCCTAACCCCTTTCAGTGTTTGGAGCAGTCACTCAATAAATATTTGCAAAAAATGAATCGATCAATTAATCAGCAAACCAACCTTTGAGACAAGAATGCTTTCCTGGGTAGGGGAGGGGCTGTTGCTATTTTGTCTAAAATCTCTACCAGAAACCTTCTCTTTTTTAAAATTTCGTAAGGTTTTTAGAGGAATGTACATAATGATCTGGTTTCAGCTGTAATTTCTGTGCCAATTTGTCTCTGGTGGTGATCTTTATGATATTAACAAGAGAGCTGGCAAACTGAGGAACCCTGTGGGCCCCCAACAGAATATGTGATACATAGGAGTCAGATAACCTGATTGCTGTAATGTCTGTGGTTTAGCATAATCAAGGTTAATTTTTTTGAGCGCAGTGGAACGTGGACATTCTTGGCCGAGTGGATCTGCTGGATGGTTTACCTGCAGGCCACCCTGGGACCTAGGTTCCTTCTGTCTACTTATGACGCCATTCCCCAGGCTCTGGGAGGCTTCTGCTGGAGCTTTTGCATTTAACCGGCCAAAGGGGAAAGAGAAAGGGCACGGAAGATTATTCAGGAGGTCAGGGGCCAGGACTACTGGTGGCCCACGTCACTTCTGCCCACATTGCATTGACCGGGATTAGAACAAGGCCCCAGCTAGATGAAGGGGACTGGAAAATGCACTTTTCTTCTGTGTGCACAGGAGTATGTTATGGTTTGAATACACGGACAGACAAAATGTGGCTGCTGCCGTGGTAGATCCAGATAGATTGTACAGCGAGTCAAAGCTGCAACTCCCCGCGATGTTCCGATGCAAGAGAGCATCCCGGCACAATTGAAAAAGCGACACCTTAGAGACAGCTGACCAGCAGCCGCTGTGAAGCAGTGGGGGACTCCTTCCCTAGGAGGCCAGGGCCTGCCTAATCTGACCCAGGAATACAGTGTCAGGAAAGCCATCAGCCCTGTTCCCGGCTCTCAGGTAGCAGGCAGGCGTGGAATGCCTAAATGATGCCAGGTCCAGATCCCGGACTTCAGGTCAGCCGACCCAGCCCAGGCAACCCGAGCGGGGGCCAAGAAGCCAGTCTCGGCAGCTCCCGCGGTCTCCCGCCTGCAGGATGATTTGCTGTGTGGGTGTTTACCTTTGGATGACCCATCTTCCATAATCCACCGCCTCCCCAGCATACCTGGTACATACCTGCCCCTCCCCATGTCCCCACTTTCTACTTTTCCTTTCCAGAAGTCTCCATCCCAGCCAGGAGGCCCTTTGAAACTCAGAAGAGTCTCTCTCTGGCACTTCTGCCCTCTTGATCCCCACCCACTCCTGCTTGGGAAAGGTTGGAGGGGCCATTCTCCACTGGAAGCTCCCGTCTTGCTCTTGGCCCTGCTGGAAACGAGCTGCTGGGAGGGATGGCTCTGGGCTGGGGAGGGGCAGGGAGGGAAAACTGGAAGCCTTGTCTTCAGGCTCCAGCTTCATTATTTGTTTGACACCTATTCCCAGAATAGCAAACAGCTTGACACACCCAGACTTAAATGTTAGCACCAAAGCGCACTGCAGGCAAGGTTAGAACTGTGTTTCTGTTTCCACGCCTTGGGCAGCGTGTCCATGTGTATAGTGCGGAATGGGTGGGACTTGAGACCTCTGACTCCGCGCTGAGCAACTGTGACCACACACCCTCTGCTGCTCCCCTTTGTTTGTTTCCTGCTCGGCTGAAAGATCCCGTTCTCCCCAGATGACCGGAACGGGAGAGCCGTCTCCTGTCCCTCGGGCGTGGGAGTCGGTAGCTTCCAAGAACTGAGTCTCGTAGTGGGAAAGGCTCCGGTGACCGGGAGGCTTCGTGTGGGAACGGCGTTGGGTTGTTACGGGTGCCGTGAAAGTGGAGCAGGGGCCTGGTGGGGCCCCGTGAGCAGGTGGGGCCCAGAGCTGAGTGAGGGGCAGGCAGGTGAGGCCGGGGAGGGAGTGGGCGCCCAGGGCAGTTAGATGTCTGCCCCGGGCTGTGCACTGGTGCCATTCGCTGCTGTCCTCCACCTCGCCTTAAACCTCCGTAAGCCCCTGGAGACATTTTAGAAGAATCCACAAGACAGAAAAACATGGAAAAGTAACCTAAGATTGACGTGACCTTCTTAGTGGGCAGTGTTAGGAAGGGTGGGGCTTGGAGGGTCACAGAGTTGGGGGCTGCTCAAAGGTGGATGTTGACAGATGGACTCTGAACTCCAGCTCTGCCCCTCTCCGCTCCTTTCCCGATTTATTTCAAAGAACGTGCAAAACTCTTTTCAGTCTCCAAGGGACTGCTGTTCTGGCTGTTTTGACCCCTTCTGAGGATCCTGAGATGAAACAGAATAGTTCTTGTGAGTCTGTGTGGCAAAGCAAGGCCGAGTGGAACTTTCTGCCCTTGTTGGTAGCTGAAGAACAGGAGTGTTTATCCTTATGGGTGGATGGGGATATTTGTGTGTTATTTCCAGGTGAAGAAATCACCTTCCCAGCGATTCTGTCCTGCTAATTAATCTAGATGTCCTGGATGACTTTTAAAATATATTATTTTTATGATGTCAAAAGTAATCAAAGGCATTTCCTGGCGGTACAGTGGTTAGGACTCCGTGCTTCCAATGCAGGGGGCACAGGTTCAATCCCTGGTTGGGGAGCTAAGATCCCACAAGCCGTGCGGTGCAGTCAAAAAAAGAAAAAAGAAAAAAAAAAGTAATCGTAAAAATCCATTTGGAAGTCAGCTGTGTTATATCACGTATATAACAATTTTGGCTAATACAAAACTCACATGCACACACTCACTCAAAAAGATAAGGCTGAACCTCTTCAGATTGCCCACATATTTACCAACCTGAGATACGGCATTTTCTGCACCTGGCTTTATCCCGTAGACCCTGTTACCTCTGTGTCGTTAGAGAAGAAACCACAAATAAGGTAGCCATCACGTGAGCCCATATAATGAGAAGGTAAACTAAATGAATGGAATGATAGTTAATCTCCCAATATCTTTTTTTTCCCCCAACCCGAAGGTCTTTATTGGATGCTTACTAATGATTAGCATGGGCTGGGTGCTAAGGGAAATTCCAAAGAAACACATGCATGAAAGCTCGTAATAAACAGTCGAGTTCTCTTCTCACAATTTTCTTATTGATCCTGCAGTATCAATAGCACAGGTAATATTATTGAACTCTCCATTTTGTAGGTAGGAAATCAAGACAGACAGACACCAGACAGACGGCTTGGCTAAAACCACATGTGGAGTAGGCAGTGGAGCAGGGCCTAGTACTCAGGGCTTCTCTGTAATTCCTACCGCCATCCCCTTCCCTATTGAAAAAATACTTCACTCAATAATTGCGTAACTTGAGGTGCTCCCATGTTCAAAGTGATTTTCAGTGGAAGACTCTTCTCATCATTTGAGGAAAAGGGAGCAATTTCCACCCATTCTTCCAGATTTCAATTCCATTATTTCAGGAGTGAGTTGAGCCTCCCTGGTTTCTTACTGAGTCCCAGAGCCTTTTTATTTACTTGTTTTTTTCAATATCTTTTAATCCAATAGTTCTGTCGTCTCCCCTTCTAAACGTACTGCTGAAACTAATGAAAAGTAGAATGAACTAATTGGGCTATTTTTTTCCTTCGCTTTCCTCATCAGTATCTGATGGAGATGCTGTAATTAGCCATGTAATGAGAAGGGAAGGGTAAACGAGAAGAATTATTCCCAGAACACACATCTAGGGGTGAAAAACTGGAGCAGGACAACGAACCGAAGATTACAGTATTTTCTGTGCCTAAGCAAGGGCGTTGTACCTACAGTTCTAGACACAAGCATTTCTAGGTAAAGAAGAGGGAAACTGTATTAGTGTCATTGCCTCTGGAGGAGCTAGTTTATGTGTAAACTCTGGACACGTGTTGGTTTATATCACTGGCGTCAAGATTTAGTTCTCTGAGACTCTAGTCTAGAACTCTTAAATATTGGGTGTATTTTCTGTACTTAATTTTTGTTTTAAATTTTTATTTATTTATTTATTTATTTATGGCTGTGTTGGGTCTTCGTTTCTGTGCGAGGGCTTTCTCTAGTTGCGGCAAGCGGGGACCACTCTTCATCGCGGCGCGCGGGCCTCTCACTATCGTGGCCTCTCTTGTTGCGGAGCATAGGCTCCAGACGCGCAGGCTCAGTAGTTGTGGCTCACGGGCCTAGTTGCTCCGCGGCATGTGGGATCTTCCCAGACCGGGGCTCGAACCCGTGTCCCCTGCATTGACAAGCAGATTCTCAACCACTGCGCCACCAGGGAAGCCCTGTACTTAATTTTTAAAGATAAATAATTAGCAAATACACTCTTAAATTGGAAACTTATTTTTTAAAATAATTTAGAGTATATTTATAATAAAAAAATTTTTAAAAAAATTTTTAAATAGTGGACTTCCCTGGCAGTCCAGTGGTTAAGACTCCATGGTTCAAATGCAGGGGGCATGGGTTCAGTCTCTAGTCAGGGACCTAGGATCCCACATGCTGTGTGGCGTGGCACAGCCAAAAAATAATTAACAAATTAACAAATAGAGAGTATTTAAAAGATTTAAATTTGCATATCTAATACCAGTTCAACCATGCTTATTTTATTAATGAAAACAGTGAGGCTGAGAGAGGTCCCGTTGTTTGTCCTCAGTCTAGGATTAAAGGCAGGACTCCCTAGACCCAGCCCTGTGCTTTTTCCAGGGAATTCAGTGGACAAGGATACCTTACTCTGCCTGCGTCTGTGTTACTGTATATGAACTGCTCTACATGAAGAGAACTTGCAAGCTTCTGAAGTACTTCAGAATGCTTATTACTTTCTCTTCCTATTCTGGTTTTTGTTCTGTTTTGTTTTGGGTTTTTTTTTAAGAAGTAACTCCTGGGACTTCCCTGGTGGCGCAGTGGTTAAGAATCCGCCTGACCTTGTAGGGAACACGGTTTCGAGCCCTGGTCCGGGAAGATGCCACATGCCACGGAGCAACTAAGCCCGTGCGCCACAACTACTGAGCCTGCACTCTAGAGCCTGTAAGCCACAACTACTGAGCCCGCGTGCCACAACTACTGAAGCCCACTTGCCTAGAGCCCGTGCTCCGCAACAAGAGAAGCCACCACAGTGAGAAGCCCGCGCACTGCAACGAAGAGTATTCCCCGCTCGCCGCAACTACAGAAAGCTCGCACACAGCAACGAAGACCCAACACAGCCAAAAATAAATAAATAATAAATAAATGAATTCATTAAAAAAAAAAAAGTAACTCCTCTTTCTCAGTTAACTGAAATATTCAAACCTGACACTCCATTTGCCATCCACTGAGAATGAGTGGAGATTCCCTATGCGTGGTCATTGCCGGCCTCAGTTGCTCAGTTCTAAGTAGGAATCACTTGTTCTTACCTGGCCAGCTCAGAGGCCAGGTGTCTGGGTCAAGACCTTCAAAATGCACCATCTCTCTTCCTTTTTCATTGAGTATTTCAGATAAAATCTGTTTCAAGTAAAACGTGTCTAAGCCTTTACATCCCCTTGATTATTACCTGTAATAATATTCTTCTGCTTGCTTGGTTTGTGATAGGTAACAAGGAGAAATTGAATTTTCAAGTGGTTCACATGTCCATGATTATAATGGCTATTTTTGGTCTTGGAGATAAAACAAATGTTTCAGAAACCACCTTCAGATTATAAAAATATAAAAAATCCTGTTACCAGGATGAAACTGTGTTTAAAAATAAAGAAATAATCAGAATCACGGAAGTTAACTTTTCTGTAATTACAGATGAAGGTGAAGGGTAACCCAAATTGCCTGCAAACTAGTCCGACCAGGGGTTCTCGTTTTGAATGACCTCAGGGAAAGAGTCAGAAATTGTAGAGATTTTGCTGCAACATCTTGATTTCTAAAGTGCAGTTTTGCATATTTCTTTCGATTGTTGATTTGCTCCCCTTCTTGCCACACACACACACACACACAGACACACACACACACGCACAAATGTGCTAAGTTGCATTCATGTATTAACAGCTGCCACAAATGCTCTTGGTGCTCTGTAAATGAGATTTCTAGTGTGAAATCATTAATTGTGAGGTGTATCTTTTTTGTTTTTCAGAACAAGGAAAGAGCAATCTTCAGGTAGCATCCTTAGAAGATGCAGAATGTCGCAGAACCAAGGAACGCCTTTCTAATGGAAACAGTCGTGTTTCAGCTTCCAAATCTTCCCGAAACATCCCAAGGAGACACACCCTAGGTGGACCTCGAAGTTCCAAAGAAATACTGGGAATGCAAACATCAGAGATGGATCGTAAGAGAGAAGCTTTCCTAGAACATCTAAAGCAGAAATACCCCCATCATGCCACAGCCATCATGGGCCACCAAGAGAGGCTGAGAGACCAGGTACAAATATGCTGCCATTTCACTCTGCAGAGCTCATTCTTTTTTTTTTTTTTTCCTTTTTCTTCCACTTTTATTGAGATATAATTGGTCTATGGCGCTGTACATTTAAAGCATACAGCATAATGATTTGACTTACATTCATCACGAAATGATTATCACAGAAAATTTAATGAACATCTATCATCTCATTTAGATACAAAATGAAAGAAATAGAAAAAAATTTTTTTTCCTTGTGATGAGAACTCTTAGGGTTTACTCTCTAAACAGCTTTCATATATAACCTACAACAGTGTTATTACGTTTATCATGTTTACTTTACATCCCGAGTACGTATTTATTTTATGACTGGAAGTGTGTACCTTTTGACCACCTTCATCCGATTCCCCCTCCCCGTGCAAAGCTCATTCTTTAATGAACATGAGGGAAAGTAAAGACCTTCAGTTTAAAGGGGAAACAAATAGTTGAGTGGATTGTGCCCACTGTTGCGTTGTCCCAGATCTCTTTGGGGGGTTATGGGAAGGAGGCAGATTGGTTTGACCCGACGGCTCAGCCCTCTTTACCAGCAACAGTAAGAGAACCGGAGGTGAGAGAAGAGAGACCCGGAGAATATGCAGTTCCCCTAAAAGAGCGTCCCAGGTTCAACCACAAATACATGTAAAGTGCAGGCAATGCACGGGTATCACTTGACTGAGTAAAGCATGGGACCAACTAATGTGTACCCCGATAGCACTGAGTGCTGGGCACAGTGAATGAATGAATACATGCATACATACGTACATGCATTTTTCAGGCTAAAACAGAGCATGCAAAGGGGTAGACTTGTGATAAACCCCTTTTCCTTAAAAAGCTGACATTAGGGTTTTGTTTCCTGCTCTTTTTTCTTTCCGAATCGGAGATGTTTTCCTTTTGCATGCTTGGCTTTCTGCTGTCATCAGCTACCTGTTTTCTCAGGTTATCTTGACAGCCATACAGATATCACCCGACTGTGGCTCAGGATGTTTTTGTTTCTTGTCTGTGTGTAGTTACTTTTTAGCAGACAGCGTGGGTTTGGGGTTACAGGAGATGGGGGGGGGCCACCCTCCTCTATACCCCTCACAGATAGGCGTCTCCATCTGTGGATGGAGACCATGGTAACGGAAGCAGAGCACACTTAGCCATAGGACTGGTCGGGGACAAGGGCAGGCTGTTATTGATTTCGACACTAATTGAAATTAGTAGAGAGACAGGTAGAGACAAGCTCTGTGTTTTAAGTCTGCTCTCTTGCCAGTTAGTTACAAAAGCGATGTCTAACTCGGCTTTTGATCGTCCGTGGAAATGGAGATTGGCACCATCCCGAGTAATTTAAAGTCTATACTTTATCCTCAATCTCCTGTGCCCCTTTAAATGGAAGCTTCTCTTCTATGAAATCTTTATCAGAGTGCCTAAAAATGTGAAATATGCCTCATGAACTGCATGTTGAAAAGTTCACATTCCCAAGAGGCAGTAGGCCCAGAAGAAGAGAAACAAAAGAAGAATCCGGGTTGATGTAGAGATGAGCAGATTAATTCTTCAGTAAATAAGAAAAGGATGGCCATCTTCATTTCAAGCATATATAGAAAATACCCCATTTTCTTTTATTTCTATTTATTTATTTTTTAAATTTATCTCCCCACCCCAGTTTTATTGAGATATAATTGACATATAACAAAAATACCTCTATTTTCTATTGATAGTTGGACACTATCCATTTAATCAATGGAGTTTGTGCCTCTCTCTGTGTCATAATATGTGAGGCATCGTACTTTATCCAGTGCTCTTCGGATTGAGGAAACTCAGGACAGTTACGATTATACAATTTGCTAAAGAAAAGTTGGAATTTGAATCTAGTTAAGTCTAAATCCTTGTTTATTCCACTGTTCTATTAGTTGAAAATAATTGCGTATAGAGCAGATAGTATGGTCTGTGTATGGGGTGTAAGGGACATGGGGTGTGTGTGTGTGTGTGTCTGTGTGTGTGTGTGTGTGTGTGTGAGAGAGAGAAAGAGAGACAGAGACAGAGAGAGAGAAAGAGACTATAGGGACAGCAATCTGGGTGAAGGAGGCTAGAGAGTTGATTTGTGTTGAGTGAGGAAGGCAAATGTATATTTTTGAAGTTAAAATGTATTATTTTGCAAAGAAATATAGAAATTAGTCTGTCAAAAATGGTAAATTTTCCATTTAAAAATTTTTTCAATTGCTGTAACTGTTATTATTTGTGATGTCATAATTGTTGCTACTACCATGATGATGATGGCTTTGGATAAAGTTATTATATGGGGAGCCTAAAAATAACCAGAAGGTTGTAAAGGGCGATGGTGTCAAAAGACAAAGAGTAATGAATGTGGCTGAGTGGCCTCAAGCTCCAATCTCGTGTCACTTGCATCTCCGCCATAATGTAGTCTGGCCACGGCTGGTCAGCTGCCCCTTCGTTGGGTAATTTGAGATGAGTTCTTGTGTATTCCAAGCTGACTATCCAAAAGGGGAAAGGCTGCGATGCTGGATCTGTGTATACATTTTTCCTTCTGCTGCTGTGTTGCAAAGGAACCTTAATCAGCATTGTAAACATTAGAGAGAAGCTTAGGTGACGACTTAGGAAATTCCTTTGGACAGCACTTCACCTTCTGTCTTCTTCATTCTTTTTCTCCTACTGCCCATTTCCTCTTTCCTATCCTCTTCTCCACAACACCCTTTGTTCCTCCCTCACCTTCTGACGATGGATTATTCCAGGCTTCCTTTACAGGGAGATCACGTGACCGGCCATCAGGAGGAATGCAAATATCACAAGTCTGATGCACTTTCCAGATATGGAGTTTGTAAACACCACAGACTCTTCTGGTGGCTGTGTTCTTGGTTGCTTCCCATAAAGGTGGCCTTAGTGAGAAGAGTGCCAGTGAGCGAAATCAAGAATAACGTGACGAAAATGCTGTATCCGGTACTATACATGAAATACCTTGGTGCTAAGGGAATCCAGGTTCTGATTCCTTGGTATCAAACATCAGGAGAATCAGAGCACGCCTTATGTTTTGAAATATGAATTCAAACACTTGGAAGATTCCTGGTTGAAAACTTATAGTGGAGACTTTGAAAATAAGTCAGTCAAGAATTTTCTTCAGTCTAAATTATTGAAAAGCACAAAGGTTTCCTTTAGTCTCTTCTACTATCTTTAAAAAATGCAGATGACAGTATTACAGGATAGAGCTTATCTGCATATAGTAGACGGAATCTTTATTACTCCCCAGCAGACTCCTGTGAGGCGGTCAGGCTGTGAAGCTGCATCATCTGGCAGCGAAAGGCTTGGCTCTGGGGTCCGGCAGGACTGGGTTGGAATCCACTCTCCACCATATGCTCGGTGTATGATTTGGAGCTGATGACTTAATCTTTCTGTTTCAGTTACCTCATTTGTCAAGGGAAGATAATACCTATATCACAGAGTATTGAGAAAGAAAATGACGGATTCTCTTCCTGTTTCAGTGGCAGCGCTTAGCGTTACAGTATTCTGATTTGTGATGTCCAAAAGAAGAGTCTCGGAGGCTCTTATTTTCAAATTAGTGTTTAAAGTCATTTCACTTTTTTATCAACACATATTTGAGTACCTGAAGGTGTTAATTTTTCCCATTGTCAGAGCACAATTTTGTTATATTTCTGAAATTTGCTTGTATTTTTCCTTCATTAAAAGCTTCAAATTTGGATTTCTTTCACTTATTCATCCCATATATATTTATTTGGCACCTACCATGGAAAAGGCATTGTGAGAAATACAGACAAAGAGGCATGGCCCCTGCCTTCAAGTCAGTAAAAGAAATAAGGCATTCACATACAGAGACTAATCTTTCCAGATCCAGCCTAAATGTCACACCTGCTGAGCTGGTCATAGCATCTTGCAGTACCTGTATTGTAGCATCTAATCATGCCTTTATTGTGCTTTTACTTATGTTTCTTCTCCCATCTAAAATATGCTTTTGGAGCAAGAACTTTGTCTGAATCACCTTTGTAAAGTCAGCATTTAAGGGAGCACGCAACCAAAATTAGGCATGATTAATTTTTGTTGAATGAATAAATGAACGAGTGAATATTTCTAATACAATTAGAATGTGATGGGTACCATTTGTTTGGTACAGATAGAGAGCGGTGGGGAATCCAGGGGTAAAGAGATTGATGACAGTTTGGTCAGTCAGGAGGGACTGAGGCTGAGAAGCTAAGGAAGGCTAAATAAACAATTACCCTCAAGTCAAGAAGCCAGCAGGTCGGCCAGGGTCTGAATTTCCCAAGTCTGTGGTCTCTCCATTTGTTATTGACCTTGGTGTTTGCTTCCTCTGCCTTTCATTTTTCTAAAGTTTTGATAACAAATTACGTAGCTCACAGTGGGTCAGGCAATAGAGACATTCATTCCATTGCCATTTCTTTAAAAAGAGAAATCTTATTCAGTTCCCGAGCATATGAGATAACCATAGAAAATAGATTCGAGTATATATTTTACCTTGACAGAAAGTTACTTTTTTGAAATAGCTCTGAGTTCAGAAAGGTCTGTAGTTCAGCCATCTCTCTCGGTCATCGTCACTGTGTCACTCTACAGTTTGGAAATGCTCTTCTTTCATGTCTTTTCTAGTGAAGAAACAGATGTCCAACTGGCCTCTCTCCTACAGAAGCCAGCTGTCCGCTCCTAGTCTCAGAAACCCTTCTGAAAATAATTTTTCAGTCCTTATTCCTAGTTACACACAGAATTTCTATTTAACTAACTAGGTATATAGTATTCTACAGAGTATTAGTTTATGTGTATTCTTATATCTAATGTGGTCAAATCTTTGGAGGAAAGAGGAACACAGTCGGCCCTCCGTATCTGCGGCTTTCACATCCTTGGATTCAACCAACCGCAGATAGAAAATATTGGGAAAGAAAAATTCCAGAAAGTTTCAAAAAGCAAAACTTGAATTTACTGAGCTCTGGCAACTACTTCTATAGCCTTTGCATTATATTTACAACTATTTATATAACATTTCTATTGTATTAGGTATTATAAGTGACCTAGATGATTTATGGTATATGGGAGGACGTACATAGGTTATATGCTAATACTATGCCATTTTATGTAAGGGACTTGAGCATCTTTGGATTTTGGTATCCGAGGGGGGTCCTGGATCCAATCCCCCATGGCTCCCAGGGACCACTGTACATTTTAACTTAAAAGTCTAATGTGTTCTTCCATTCAGTACAAAGAGTGAGAGAGCTATAAAGGTTATTTTCCTTTAACGTGAACATTGTGGAGGGTTAAAATAAGGAGATAAGTACATGAACAATGACAGTATCTGAAATGGGGTCCGTAAGTCCAGGAGGCATTTTGTCCGACCTGTCACTGTCTCTGAGTGCCCCTCAGGTCTCCCTAGGTCTCTCTTGTGTGTCCGTGTGGAAATGACACTAGAGCTGTTTTCTCCGTTCCTGATGAGTTGGGCACCACTTCCACTGTCTACTGTATGTAGTCCAGCATATCTGGAGCCTGCATGTAATTATGCTGCCAACTGTGGAAGTGAAGATAAGGAAGATATCTATCAGTCTGTTTACTCAGAACCATCTCAAGTTCTAGTTCATGCTAGTCTTTTAAACAGCCTCTAAAGAACTTTATCCATTAGTGAAGAGCTGTACTATGGAACTTGGAACTAGAGTTTCAAGTTCAAGCTCAACATTATCCCTTCCTCCACTATGGAAGACAGTATGGAGTTTCCTTAAGAAACTGAAAATAGAGCTACCATATGATCCAGCAATCCTACTCCTGGTCATACATAGGAAAAGACAAAAACTCTAATTTGAAAAGATAAATGTACCCCAATGTTCATAGCAGCACTATTTACAATAGCTAAGGCATGGAAACAACCAGAGTGCCCATCAACAGTCAGTTGGTTTAAGATGTGGTATATATATGCAATGGAATATTACTCAGCCGTAAAGAAGAATGAAATAATGCCATTTGCAGCAATATGGATGGACCTAGAGATTATCATACTAAGTGAAGTAAGTCAGAGAGAGAAAGGCAAATATCATATGATATCACTTATATGTGGAATCTAAAAAATAATACAAATGAATCTATATACAAAACAGAAACAGACTCACAGACATAGAAAACAAACTTTTGTTTACCAAAGGAGAAAGGGAGGAGAGGAGGGATAAGTTAGGAAGATGGGATTAACAGATACAAGCTACTGTACGTAAAATAGATAAGCAACAAGGATTTACTGTATAGCACAGGGAACTATATTCAATATCTCATAATAACCTATAATGGAAAATAATCTGAAAAAACATATATATATAACTGAATCACTTTGCTGTACACCAGATACTAACACAATATTGTAAATCAACTCTACGTCAATTAAAAAATAAACATCCATTCCTTTGACTGACATCTCCTTATCAGATGGTATATAACTGATTTTGTCAAGAATCATGAAAATCACACAGTTAAAGACAGAAGACAAGAGAAGTCTTAACTGCATTTGAATCAGAAGAGCAGGTATTAAGAAGTGAGCACTGCTTCCAGGTGGTAGAATGAAGGCATTCTTACTCCTGTTCCTTAGTAACTCACTGAGAACAATTAAGGGTATCAACAATGGAAAGAAAGAGGGGGGGAAAAAAAAACAAAAAACCTCTGTCTTGCAAAAAACAAGGAAATTATCAGGACCTATGGAATGTTTCTGTGAAGTATACACAGAATGTAGAAAGTGAAATAGTTTTTAAAAAGCAAAGTGTGCTACCAACTATTTGTATGATCTTGACCTTACCTTCAGTAGAGGAAGCTTTCTGGATGAAAAGCCAAGTTCATAGATGAGAGGAGGCAGTGTTACCAGATCAAAATACTGCCAGTCGCAGGGAGCCTGTGATTTCAAGGGCTGTGCTCTGTGCCTCCCAGACGAAGAATGAGGGTAACACGATTTTAGGGCAAAGCAAGTAACATATTATTGTGGGGAAGGCGTTTGATGTCACAAATCACAGACGAGGGTGCAGGTTACCTCTGCTGACTTCTCCCCCCTGCATGCTAGCTTTCAGTAGCTGGCTGGCCCCATTCAAATGGGAGTTATAAAGAGAAAGGAGTCAAGAAGAGAGGTATACCTTACAACTGATGTGTTAATCAGGATGGTCTTGATTATGCTGCATAACAAGTAAACCCTGTAGGTTTTCTGATATGACACAAAAACGTTTTATTTCTCATGCACACAAAGTCAGTTATTTGCACACCTCTCCAGAGAAGCTGTCCTTGCAATGACTTTGTGGTTCAGGCTATAACCATGGTGTGGTGATGCCATCTTAACACATGGATTCCAAGTCACCATGACAGGGAAAGAGAGAGCCAATGGTTCTGCACAGCCTCTTAAATATGTTGGCCCAGAAGTGGCATCTGTCACTTCCCTTCACCATAGCATCTTGGTTCTAGCACCTACAGGGATATTTGGTTTATGCAGATTTTGGCTGTGGAATTTAGTTTCAGAAAGAAATCCTCCCCCACCCCAATTTCCTTATATTAGCTTTCCCAAATGTAATGAATGGTTTTATCTACTTTGTTGTACATAACACTTTATGCCTACCTGTACACTAGAATCAATCACATTTATATGTAATATAAATATATTAACATATATTTACATCTGCATATAATGGCACCTTTTTTCATTGAAGTATAGTTGATGTACTATATATATATATATATTTGTTTTATAGGTTTTTTTATAAATTTATTTATTTTATTTATTTATTTTTGGCTGCATTGGGTCTTCGTTGTTGCGCACAGGCTTTCTCTAGTTGTAGCGAGTGGGGGCTAACTCTTCGTTGCAGTGCATGGGCTTCTCATTGTGGTGGCTTCTCGTGTTACAGAGCACAGGCTCTAGGCACGTGGGCTTGAGTAGTTGTGGCTCGTGGGCTCTAGAGTGCAGGCTCAGTAGTTGTAGCGCACGGGCCCAGTTGCTCCGCGGCATGTGGGATCTTCCCAGACCAGGGATTGAACCCGTGTCCCCTGCATTGGCAGGCAGATTCTTAACCACTGCGCCACCAGGGAAGTCCCCTATATATATTTCTTGGCTGCACTGCATGGCTTTTGGAATCTTAGTTCCCTGAACAGGGATCCAACCCGTGCCCCCTGCAGTGGAAGCATGGAGTCCTAACCATTGGACCGCCAGGAAAGTCCCGATGTACCGTATTATATGTTACAGGTGTACAAGATACTGAGCCACAATTTTTAAAGGTTGTACTCCATTTATAGTTATTATAAAATATTGGCTATATTCCCTGTGTTGTACAGTATATCCTCGTAGCTTTTTTTATCCATAATGGTTTGTCTCTCTTAATCCCCATGTAATGACATCTTTAGACTTATTTTTGATGAATTTAATTGTGTCATAGCAGAACTTCTATCACACTGGATCACGCCTCATGCCATGGATTTCAGCCTATCAGTTTATACCTTGGGGATAGATGTAGTCCCTCCGTCATGTATGAAAAGCTCCAAATTAATCAAATTTTTGTCTATCCCATTTGTCTTAACCCTGATCAACCCAGATATGTGAAGTGTTCACAATTCACAAATATGCATTGATATTCATGGATCAATGTATCAGCAAAGCCTGGAAGGGAAGGCTAATGGGAACTACAGATACACTAAGACCATAGGCATAGTGGAGGGCTTGGGATCTGGTAAAAGACTAACATTGTAGGGGGATAGGTTTTGTACAATTATGCATGTTTTGTAAATAAATAAATACACAAATGAAAAGCTTATAAGTTATAGTAAAGGAGATAGACCCCCAGCTAAGAATTTCCTCTTTAGAGCTATTACTTTATCCTAATCCAAAGTGGAAGATGACAGTAGAATAGCCATGTTTAGCATCAGAAACATTTAGCTGTTTAAACTAATGACCGAATTGGGGTTTACAGACCAATTTCTTGCCTAAATCTTAAGGGAAAAGGAAACAACTTCTTGGCAGTTAAGAAATCTAATACAGTGTATGCAGAGCAAATAATAATACCAAGTCAAAACAGGAAGAGGGAAGAAATACCCTTACACAGACTGCCGTGCACGTAGAGAATCTTAGTTAAATGTTCAGCTTTTCTTTAGCACTGTTTTCTCAGCTGTTATTTATCGTGGTGGAAAAGTGGAGAAGACTTATAAGGACTACAGATTATTGGCAGCCGCCAAAATTGTGACACCGTTGCAATTTACACATATAAGTATAGTCCATCCTCCCCCAAGCCCAGTGGGGTAGGCATTATTTATTATGAACTTTACTTAACAGAATAGCACAGAGCAGTTAGATCTTGCCCAAAGTGACACAGCAGGTAGGTAGCAGCACCAGGACCTGGGTGTGGGAGCCTTGCTCTTACCCTCCAGATTATCCCATCTTTCTGATGGGTGACAGAATCCAAAGATACTCCAAAACATTGAAGAAATAAGGAAGGACTGGAATGGGGGAGCAGTTTGCCCAGCATCAATATGTAAGAAATTCAGTGGTGATCCCAGAATGGCTGAAGTACCAGCCTCCTGATTAGATCAGCCTTTAATCAGTTTGGGGAAGAAAAGGAATTTGGCACAAGAGAAGCAATGGCATCAATCATGGTGTGTATCTGAAAAAGGTAGAAATTGAGAAAATGTTTCTATTGCCAGAGCAGTGCCTCCAGATGAAAGGAGCACATGTCATAACGGGATTACACAGTGTATTTGGAGAATGTATATTAGTGTATGTGTGAGTATGTGTTTAATGAACTACCAGAGGCTTGTGAATAAAGAATATGATAGGACTGAAAGAATCAGTATAAAAACATTTCTTGTTCTCAGAAATTGCAAATACTATTAGATATGTCAAAGGGAAACAATAGTCATCTAAAGTTGGATGTGATGGAAAACAACAGTAAAAAAGTATGCAGAAGGAGCACTCTGATACTTAACAGATGATGCTACTCAAGGGACCAGATGAAGGAGCTGGCCTGGAAATACTTCCCAGAAGACTGATATTTTGCATTGTGGCTTAGAGGGTGGGGGAGGTGTATTTCAGCAGATTTGGAAGATTACGTGGTACAATGTGTGGCACGGACTCAGTGAAAAAAGACTAAATTCAAGGGGGTGTAGTTTTTACTTGTAAACTTGACATCCAGTTTATATTAATCATACAGGATACAGAAAAAGAGAGAAAGAATACTGAGTGTGGGGATCATTCATAACGCATGGCTTTTGATCCATGTTTAATTGGGTGCCACCAACCCCCGCGTTAGCTTTCATTTTAATTAGTGTTGTGGAAGAGCAGGAGAACACATCTTGAGAGCAGTGCTATATTAAGAAGGGCTTTCCGAAAAAAAAAAAAAGAATCAAAATAAGATGCTACTGGAAAATCTGCTGAAGGGTGCCTGGGAGTAGGTGGGAAAGTTGGGGGAAGTCAAGAACTGAAGTAGAGCTGTGCAGTGGCAGGAGACACCTGGGAAGTGGTAATCAGTAAAACCTAGAGAAAATTGCCACCAAATTAGATGGAAATTTTGGTACTGAGGAATCGGAAAAAGACCGGTGTGATGCAGTCCACACATTGATGCAGAAGTTATATTGCAAACGTCTGAATTGTCCTAACTCTCCTCACTCATCAAGCTCACTTCTTCGCCGTTATTCATCCTTCCCCCTGCAGTGTTTTCTTGGATTAATCCAGTCAAATGGTTACTTATCATGGTCCTACGCTATGAGCTTGGCATTGGGCAGTATGTAAAAAATACAAAACACAACACCTGCCCTGCCAAGTGTACATCGCTTTAGTGGAAAGAGTACCAACTTTTGGATCCGACATGAGTGAGTTGAAACATGCTAAGACACTCAGCTGTGTGACCGCAGGACAGTCAGTCTGTTTCCCTGAGGCTTTTTCTTAACCATAGAAATGAGACAGATAATAGTGTTGGGGTGCTGATTACATGAGATAATATATCTCTACTGTAGCAGGTGTTGAACGCATGTCAAAACTCTTCTCATCAAGGAGAGCATTCTCCTGGGGAAGTCAAGGCCAGTGCCATTAGCGCAGCACGAAACAGTGTACGTTCTCAATGGCAATGATCGAGACCAGCATTTTGTAAAAGTATGTTCTACAGAATCCTAGATCCCTGGGCTGTTAATAGCTGTTTGGGGAATGGGGAGAAAGTTTCTAATTTGGGGACATTCTTGGTTAACCACAGTTAAATGAATTTCTGCATTGCAGGGCTGGTCAGATCTTTTAATATGCCAGAAGGCATTGTGAATCCCAGGTTGGAGATTTGGGAGCAGGTGGGTAAGGAATGAAGTAGGCAGTGTTTCCCAAACCTATTTGCTGAATAATTATTGTTGGGGACTCTTGTTTCATGGGACACATTAGAAAGTGGTGGAATGTTATGAGAAAGCTTGTATTCAGAGCAGTGGGAGATTTCAGAGAGGGAAGGTTTCATACAGGAGATCAGATGTTGAATGGAGTCTCATGGAATGATTGAGGGTCTTGGCGACAGGAGACTATCCTAACTATCTATTTCCTCAATGCCCAGTATATAGTAGGTATTCAGCAAATATCTATGGCAAGGTTATTGACAGATTACGATCTGAATGATATGATGAAGATGTGGAGACATTCTGATGGAGGGGAGTGGCCAGGAGAGGCAGTGATGTGACAAGAATGGAGGTGGCTCCCTGGTGAGTCAGTGAGTAGGCCAGTCTAAGTGAGGTGGGAGTGCCATTTGGACAAGGCGGGGGGGAGGTCAGTGGAGTTAAGTAAAGGGAAGTCAGATTGTACTGGACCTTGAATGTCCAGCAGAAAGCTCAGAATGGCAGGCACAGGGTACCGCTGTAGCCTTGAACCCGGAACTGGAATAAAAGCCAAGTTTGAAGGTTAGCTTTCCAGTGCTATGCAGGAGGGACCATGTGAAAAGCCTGGGTGCTGGCTGGAAGCGGATGGAGTGTACCGGTGGCTGTGATAAGGTCCAAGGTAGTGGCAGTAGGCATGGTGCTCAGCCGGAATGGAAGGATGATGACACATCAGATATTCGAATGAAAAAATGAGAATGGGGACTTCCCTGGTGGCGCGGTGGTTAAGAATCTGCCTGCCAATGCAGGGGACACGGGTTCGAGCCCTGGTCTGGGAGGACCCCGCATGCCGCGGAGCAACTGAGCCCATGCGCCACAACTACTGAGCCTGCACTCTAGAGCCACAACTTCTGAGCCCGTGTGCTGCAATTACTGAAGCCTGCGTGCCTAGAGCCCATGCTCTGCAACGAGAGAAGCCACCGCAATGAGAAGCCCATGGACCACAGCGAAGTGTAACCCCCACTCGCCGCAACTAGAGAAAGCCCGCGTGCAGCAACAAAGACCCAACGCAGCCAAAAGTAAATAAATAAATAAATAAAATTTTTTTAAAAAGAAAAGAAAAAATGAGAATGACTTGGCGACTCATTAGAGAAGGAAGAAGGTACGAAGAACTGCAGCGGTGTAGCAGAAAGGCAGGAACACCCAGGGAGGCCTGGTTTCTGGTTCCCAAACCCCAAGACCTGGTTTCTGGTTCCCACTCTTCTCCCACCTGTGCCAGCTCCTTGTGCAAGTCACTAAGCTGTCTGCATCCGTCCATATTGTGTGACCCACTGAAGATCTAGAGAAGTACCACTGAAGGTTACAGCCACCATCACAAGAGGAATGGGGAGAAAAGGACACCAGTGTTAACTCTTGGGATCTGATGTTGGAGGTGGAATATGGGGGGGAAGATCTGGTCTGAAGCTCAGTGGATTTTTTGACACAATTCTATAGTGTCTTCCTTCTGAAAGGCTCTCAGATTTGCCCTCGCAGGGTCCCGCTTTGCACCAGCCTCATTTTGCATTCCCATCTAGGCATCTTTGTCGTGTCCGGCCTTTTCTTTCTCCTTCCCTTGCCCTAATCTGAGGTTTTCAGACCTTGCGCAGGTGTGAAGGTGAATCGTGAAGAGTGAGTTAATGTCGTGGGCTGTCGGATGGAGCTTTGAACCGAGGTGTTGATTTTGACAGAGTGTGGAGGGAGATGCAACTTACTGCAATTAAGAGGCCTCGCTCCATCTCCTGCTTGCACCTAAGATGTACTTAGGGGTTAATGAATGTGTGAGGACTTTGTTTCATGAGTACTTACTGAGACCACCACTGGGGCAGTCAACAGTTCTACTCGGACAGCACCGAGATGCTGAGGGGAGAGCAGGTGGTTGGTGTAATACTTTAGGTAGCGATGTACCTGAGAAAGGAGCAGGTGTATGCACTGTAATTACTGCGGGTGGATTCCATCTTTTGGGTCCTTCTGCCTCCCTCTATCCCTCCTTTCCCATTCCTTTGTTCCTTCTTTCTTTCCTTTTAGCTTTTAAACATTTCAGTTAGACCGGAACATTCTCATATATGAAAGAGTGCTGAATATTAAAAGTGTGAGAACCGTTGCTCTTCCAAGTCAGCCGTGTACTTGTCCCATCTCTGTGATTCTTTCTCCAGCTGCTCTGTACAACATCTGTTTTACTTCTGGTTAAGTACCAGGAAGCTTAGTGCCCATACAGGCTTCTAGAGAACAAATGTCATTTGTGTACTCTCTTGGGTTTACCTGCTTTATTCGTTATTTCAAAGAATCAGTTTGCATTTATTTTTCTTTTCCATATTATTTGTTTGCTATCTTGTTACTCTCAGCTTTTATTATAGTTAATGGCCTTTTCCTAGTTTTTTAAGTTATCATCGTTGTCTTTTATACTTTCTTAGAATGTGTATTGAGTTCACTTATTTTTAGTATTTCTTATTTAATAATGAAGGCATTTAAGGGCAAATATTTCCTGATGCCAACTTGGGCCATGTCCTGCAGGGGGTTTTTTTTGTTTTTTTTGTTTTGTTTTTCTTTTTGTTTTTGGCTGCACCGTGCAGCTTTCAGGATCTTAGTTCTCTGACCAGGAATTGAATCCCGGCCCTGGCAGTGAGAGTGTGGAGTCCTAACCACTGGACCACCAAGGAATTCCCTGTCCTGCAGTTTTGTATGAAATATTTTCTGTTTCATTGTTTAAAGAAAGGTGAAAATTACAGTTTTGATTTTTCTCTTTTATTTAAGGATTGCCCAGGAATATTTCATTTCCAAGTAGTTGAGATTGTCATTATTTATTTATAATTTCACTGGATGTGATCAGAGAATGCAGTCTGTAAAGTTCCTACTTTTAAATTTGTTTAAGGATTTGTTAAAAAACATTTTTTTGAATAGTCAAATAGGCAGTCAATGTAAGTATGCCATAAATATTCACGGAAAATTACCTATTTTATGTTTTTTATATATGCCCCTGCATGCACATATATATGTCAGGTTTCTTGTTGTTGTTTTGTTTGTTTGTTTGTTTTTTAGGTTTGTTGTTTTTATCACTCATTGTTTCTCAGTCCTTATTTTGTTATTCTACTGCTATTCAGTTTTAAACAAAGTATAATAAAATCACTCACTATACTTGTATTTTTATCCTGTTTTTGCATTCTTTTTTTTTTTTGGTTTATTTATTTATTTGTTTATTTATTTATTTATGGCTGTGTTGGGTCTTCGTTTCTGTGCGAGGGCTTTCTCTAGTTGCGGCAAGTGGGGGCCACTCTTCATCGCCGTGCGCGGGCCTCTCACTATCGCGGCCTCTCTTGTTGCGGAGCACAGGCTCCAGACGCGCAGGCTCAGTAGTTGTGGCTCACGGGTCTAGTTGCTCCACGGCATGTGGGATCTTCCCAGACCAGGGCTCGAACCCGTGTCCCCTGCATTAGCAGGCAGATTCTCAACCACTGCTCCACCAGGGAAGCCCCTGTTTTTGCATTCTTAAGAATTTTTGCTTTATAGTTTTTTAGTTGTTTTATTTGTTGCAAACAAATTTGCGATGATTAGCCCTTCTTCCTAAATTATGTCTTTTTACATTCTGTTTAGTGTGTGGTTAACTTTTCTTAATAGTAACATTGTCACTCTTGCTTTAAACTTGTTTGCATTTGTCTGGTATGTTTTACCCATCTATTTTCAAATTTTATTAATGAGTATGTATTAGAAATGACATACAACTTGGCTTGCTTTTTTAGCCTAATGTATCCGTCTTTGTCTTTAATGGGAAAATTCAGTCCTTTGATATCTAGTGTAATAACCAATGGACTTGATTATATTCCTTCATCTTAATTTGATAGCAAATATGTTTATTCTTTATTAAATACCATTCACACTCACTAATACTAAACAGTTACTCAAGTTTTAGTCTTGGGACTTCTCTGGTGACGCAGTGGTTAAGAATCCACCTGCCAATGCAGGGGACACAGGTTCGAGCCCTGGTCCGGGAAGATCCCCCATGCCGCGGAGCAACTAAGCCCATGCACCACAACTACTGAGCCTGCACTCTAGAGCCCACGAGCCACAACTACTGAGCTCACGTGCCACAACTACTGAAGCCCACACGCCTAGAGCCTGTGCTCCACAACAAGAGAAGCCACCGCAATGAGAAGCCCGCACACCGCAACGAAGAGTCACCCCCGCTCGCCGCAACTAGAGAAAGCCCGCGTGCAGCAACGAAGACCCAATGCAGCCAAAAATAAATTAAAAAAAAAAAAAAGTTTTAGTCTTGACAGACCGCACTTGCCATGACAGTAGGCGCTCCAAGTGAAAATGACTGTTACACAGTCAGAGATAGAAGAGGACCAGGACCTGAGCCAGGAAACAAGACTGGACAGAAGCGTACTGGCAGTATCTGCTTGATTAGGGTTCTTCAGAGAAACAGAACCATAGGTTAGAGATAGAACAAGAGTGAGCGTGAGAGAAAGAGACTGATTCAGTTTAAGGACTTGGCTCCCACAGTTGTAGGGAGTGGTAAGTTTGAAATCTTTAGAGCAAGCTGGGAGGTTGGAAATTGAGGTACGAGTTGATGTTGCTGCCTTGAGTCCAAGATCAGCAGGCTGGAAACTCAGGCAGGGTTTCTGTGTTACAGTGTTGAGGCAGAATTCCTTTTTTGGGAACTCTAAGTCTTTGCTCTTAAGGCAAAGGCTTTGACTGGATGAGGCCCACCCACACTATGGAGGGCAATCTGACTCAAAAGTGTGCTGACTTAAATGTTAATCACATCTAAAAATACCATCACAGCAGCATCTAGACAGTTGTCTGACCAAACAACTGAGCACCATAGTCTAGCCAAGTTGACACATAAAATTAATCCTCACCTCAGTACCATAGAAAAAGCTGACTAAATGTGAATGGATAATTTCTAAAGCAAATGACATCTACAAACAAAAACAGAACCACAGATCAAGGACTTAGCATTAGGCAATTACCACAGTTGGTTTCCATTGTTTCATTAAAAAATCCAAGTGTTCTTAAGCTTTTGGTGATACTCTATAGTGTGCTCTTGATTTACAAAATGTATCCTTGTTTTATTCTTTTTAATGTTGGTCAGTTTTTCTTTACACCAGAACTTCAGGTTGAAGATGCTCTTTGAGAGTGGGCTGTTTTGTTAACCTTATCTGTTTCGTAGTGGTGCTGTTGGTCTCAGGGTTATGAGCTGTAACGTGTTAATCCTGCTCCGTGAAGTCCTTGCAGGCCTCCACACAGCCCAAAGCTAAACAAATGCCACTGCTCCACTGACACTGCTATGCTGATGGAGTAGCTCGGTCTGGACTGTTCCAGCCCCCATACCAGCTGTTGACTTGGTATATATGAGAGGACGTGCAGAGAGTCTGTGTTGCCCTTTACAATCCAGTATAGTCAACATTCCTTATCTGCGGGTTTTGCATCCATGGATACGGAGGGCTGACTGTACTACACCATTGTGTATAAGGCACTTGAGCATCTGCAGATTTCGGTGCCCACGGAGGTCCTGGAACCAGTCACTGGTGGATAACAAGGGACGGCTGTATATATTTTCAGATGAGTCTGCTAAATAAATCTTTTCAGCATAGCTTAGTTTAGTTACTATTTAATATCTCCAATTATAAGCAAATTTTTTTATTGGAGCATAGTTGATTTACAATATTGTGTTAGATTCAGGTGTACAGCAAAGGGATTCAGTTATAAATATGTGTATATATATATTTTTCAGACTCTTTTACATTATAGGTTATTATAAGGTAATCAATATAGTTCCCTGGGCTATACAGTAGGGCCTTGTTGTTTATTTTGTATATAGTAGGGTGTATCTGTTAATCTCATACTCCTAATTTATCCCTCCCCCCTTCCTCTTTGGGAACCATAAGTTTGTTTTCTATGTCTGTGAGTCTGTTTCTGTTTTGTAAATAAGTTCATTTGTGTTACTTTTTAGATTCCACATTTAAGTGATATCATATATTTGTCTTTCTCTGTCTGACTTAGTATGATAATCTCAAGGTCAATCCATGCTGTTGCAAATGGCAAAATTTTCATTCTTTTTCACAGTTGAGTGATATTCCATTGTGTGTGTGTCTGTGTGTGTGTGTGTGTGTACCACATCTTCTTTATCCTTCATCTGTTGATGGACATTTAGGTTGCTTCCAAGTTTTGGCTATTGTAAATAGAGCTGCTTATGAACACTGAGGTGCATGTATCTTTTCAAATTAGAGTTTTCACAGTTTCTGGATAGATGCCCAGGAGTGGGATTGCTGGATCATATGGCAGCTCTCTTTTTAGTTTTTTAAGGAACCTCCACTGTTTTCCACAGTGACTGTACCAATTTACATTCCCACCAACAGTGTAAGAGGGTTCCCTTTTCTCCACACCCTCTGCAGCATTTATTGTTTATAGACTTCTTAATGATGGCCATTCTGACCAGTGTGAGGTGACGTCTCATTGTAGTTTTGATTTGCATTTCTCGAATAATTAGCGATGTGGAGCATCTTTTCATGTACCTGTTGGCCATCCGTATGTCTTCTTTGGAGGAATGTCTGTTTTGGTCTTCTGCCCATTTTTTGATTGGATTATTTGGATTTTTTGATACTGAGTTGTATGAGCTGTTTGTATATTTTGGAAATTAAGCCCTTGACGGTCACATCATTTACAGATATTTTCTCCACATCTGTAGGTTGTCTTTTTGTTTTGTTTATGGTTTCCTTTGCTATGCAAAAGCTTATAAGTTTGACTAGGTCCCATTTGTTTATTTTTGCTTTTACTTATTTTGCCTTGGGAGACTGATCTAAGAAAATATTGCTACGATTCTTGTCAGAATGTTTTGCCTGTGTTCTCTTCTACAAGTTTTATGGTGTCATGTCAATTATAAGGAGTTTTATTAAACTAGGGATAGCAGTGCCTAGTGGTTAAGCACATGCGTTTTGGTGGGTTTTTAATTTAATTTTATTTTATTTTTTTGGCTGCGCCACGCAGCCTGTGGGATCTTAGTTCCCCAACCAGGGGTCAAACCCGTGTCCCCTGCAGTGGAAGCGTGGATTCGTAACTACTGGACCACCAGGGAATTACCAAGCACATGAGTTTTGGATTCCAATCTTGGATCTGCCTGGATTCAAACCAAGATTCCAACCCTTAGTAGCCATCACTCAAATTACCTAACCTCTCTTAGGCTCACTTTCCCTTTCTCAACATGGGGATATCCATCATTCTTGCATCATACTACTGTTATGAGGCTTAAATGACATAAGGATTGGTTATTTTCATTATGAAAGTACTATTTTTTTTCTACTCAAAAGTGGTATTCCTTTTCTACGTGACACTTCTAACTCATGTTTTTAAGAAACGAAAATTCAGGCCATCAGTGGTGAAAGCCAATGTCTTTCCCAAGTTATTTGTGTTCCTATCTTTCCATGGACTTTTTCAGTGAGCAGTTTTCTATGTCTGTTATAAAATAGGTTTGATGAAACAAATTCAAGAGAAAGAATTTGTATGCCATCCAAGTCCATCATGGATACCTAAAATGTTGCTAAATGTAGAAACAAAATAGCCCAGGAGTATGCATATATTGAGCTTTGACTGGGTTACTGTGGTGCTAAGTTGCTATCAGGCAAATCGCAATGCTGCAATGCTGTTAAAGCTTCGTCCTACTTGATGGTTTCCTCATTTTGGGGATGGTAGGAAAAATCAGAAATAGACTGGTCACCTTTCAGTAAATCTTGGCCTTTCTGCACAGCCCTCACATGTGTTGTCCTTACTGCCGAGATTACTGCTCAAAACTTTCCCCACTCTAAATAGCTCAAGATTGTCACATATCATAATGATGTCATTGTTTGGGTTACAGAGTCTTCGGTCAGTGATGAATGAATGGGTTAATCAAGCTGCTTTCACATCTGAGTTATTTGTGGGACTGTCTCCACTTGCCTGACTTTCAGATTCTGACTCTTCTCCCTCTCTTTTCCAAGCTTGAATTCAGTAAGTAAAAGCTGAGATATTGTCATTTCCTAAATAACCCAAAGGGAAGATCTGGCATAATTTATAAGCACTCTGATGGCTGCATCAACTCTCCCATGCTCCTCTCCCTAATGGAACGCTGAGGAATAACCCTAACTGAATAGAGCCTCCACTCCATCTTTGAATTTCACTGAACAAAGCCTAGATCTGGTTATTTCTTGTTTTTGTTTGTTTCGCATTGTTTGTGCCCCACTGGGTAAAGCACGAGCGTGGCCTTCATCTGGATGTGTTTTCATCTCACAGAGGCAGTAACTGAATCTCTGACATAGTCTTGCCTCCGAGGAGTGTTCCAACTTGGGCTGCTATCTTAAACCCGTGTAGTTCTCGGTTCCCTTAGAAGGTAATGTCCCATCTGTGGACTGTGAAGGATGGCGATGCAAAACTCTCAGAAGAGTCAAGGCTGGGGATCCAAAGCATCTACTGTTCCTTCCATGCAAAGAGCCATTCTGAGTTTGTGAAGATGGTGCTTTTACCTATGACCCTCTCTGCAAATACCTGGGCGGCTTCAGCACGGGGCCGGGGAGTGGGGGGGTTAGTATTTGCTCTCTGACCTTTGAGGACAGAGTTCTTGAGCCTGTTTCAGTTTGCAGCAGGAGCTATGGCAGATTAGCGCAGACTGCCCTCCCAGCCCCTGCTGCTCCCAGGACCCTGCAGTGTTATAGTAGATGCTACTGGAAGCTGCCTTCAGGTGCTTCCCAGCTCCCTGCTCAGCCCCACTGAAGAATTTTCCATGACGGCATTTGACAGCCATTTGACAATATTATTATAAATTCTCACAGATTTGGAGGAAGGTCCCATTCAAACCTTTCTGGTATCTTGATATCATGGATCTTGGACTTGGGGGCATGTGGTGTGTCTGGGGTGAATTTAGAGGTGAGAAGAAAAGGTGCTGAGCCCAGTGTCACCAAGAGGGGTTGGGCACAAATTTGGGGACTCCATAAAATTTGGGATAGTGAAAAGTGAATGAATGAAAGAAGGATTGAATATCTTAGAGTCTAATGACCCTTCCCAAGAAAAGTCAAGAACATGGATTTCAGTGCTATTGTGGTAACATATATAAACTAGGACAAACGTACAAAAGATGTGAGTATGTTAGGAAAGAGTTAAAAAAATTCTCAACACCTTCTCCTACCACCTCTGCAAACACAAAGGCCAAGAGAAAATGCGCGCACACACACACACACACACACACACACACACACACACTCTCTCTCTCTCTCTCTCTCTCTCTCTCTCTCTCTCTCTCTCTCACACACACACACACATTCCAGCAAAGAACCTGTTTTGCAAGTTTTGCTGGTAAAAAGCAGGAAGGGGGTTGCTGGAGAGTGGAGTGGAAAAGCCTTAGAAGTATTCGTAGAAGGTTTTTCAAAACCCAAGTTTTCAACGTAACTTTATCCTGCAGAGAGAGGCACATGGCCCGCTGTAGGTTTTTCTTCAACCGATTAAGCGCATTGTTGGACAGGGAGGGGCAGATTAACGAATGCCTATAATTTTGATCATTGTTTTCTGCAAAACAGCTCAGGCTTTGAAAATGAAGCCATCGTTCTTGGCGGAGTTTCTGCCAACAGCACAAATTATACTGTACAGAGATCCAAAGCCCCTAAAAAGGTTTCATTAATGAACAATTTCAGATGATTGTTTAAGTCTTCGCCCGACAGGTAACGTTGGCATGTAAGCAGGTGGGGTTAGGGTTTCCGTGGAGATTTATGATGTCATGCTTGAAAGAGCATGTCAAGACAGCCAATTTAACAAGTAGCTACTCAAAAAGTCCTATAGGCTGGAAGTAGCTTTTATGCAAATGACAAAAGAGTTTCACTGGGAAAAACTGCAAAAGAAAACTGTAGAGACATGGAGGGGGGTTTACCTGACAGCTCGGAAGGATGACCCCGGAGTCCATTAGAGACGAAAACTTCCAGAAGCCGAATTAGATTTTTCTGCTTTAACGGCCGCTTCACCTGTGGAGCTCCAGGTATGGGTAAATATGGGGTTTTTTTTCTTCTGAGTTATTGCCAAAAATTATTTGGAAACATTGAGGTCTCTTTCTCTGAATTGTTCTCTTGGCAGGAAGCACTGAATCAATAAGCATGGCTTTCCCACACTGAATATTGGAGTGTTCATGCTTCAGGGCTGTTTTTTCAGGGCTTTTTTATTGAATGAACTGAGATTTTTGAATAGAGCTGAAAAACAAGTGATGCATTATGCGTTATGCTGATTCTGCCCTGTGAATAATGCTGTAAAAATGCGTAGGTAAGGATTAGAAGGACGATCTGAGAATTGAGATACTATATGTATTTGTGGATTATTCCCAGATGTTGGTTTCTTTCTCTCTTTTTTATTTTTTTCTTTAACTCTTCGAACAGAACTGAAATTGGGACTGTGTATTTCTGTATTTTCAAGTTGCAAATTGCCAAAAATACAACCCGTGGAATATTACAGAAACAGGTTTATGAACATTGCACTTTTTTTTAAGTGCGTCTGTATATTTTTTCTCACAGAGGCATTTTATAAGACTAGAAAAATATCCTGTTTGAGATATCAGAGTTTCTGGACTTGAGGGAAGCAGGAATTGTAAATTCTAAGACAGATAAAGGCTTCTAGGGTGGGGGAATGCTTGATAAAAGTAGTATTTAAAGCGTGCTTTCAGAAGGAAACCTTACTTTGGTGGTACGAGGTTTTCTGTTTGCATCAGTTACTAGCAAGACTGAGTAAACAGTCTTGCCTGCGATATGGATGTGATAACAATCGCTGAAGGTAGCTGTGTGTCTGCAAAGTTGACTTAAAGGGGTTAGTTTGGGGACATCAGGGTGCGATAAGAGTAGTTAGGTCCACCAAGCTTAAAAGGCAATGAAAATCATGTTTTTTTTTCTCTTTCATACACTGCATAAGGTGAAATCACAGAGTTAAGAAGAAAGATAATCTGTGCAATGGGAATTTGGGCTTTTGAAAGCAAAACTATTTAGGAGCACATGGACAGGATTTAAACTATTTTAAAAACTGACTAATGTCTGAGAATGAGAGCCTCCTGAAATTTGGCCGTCAGCTAACGTAGATTAGCACCTGCATTGATATTCATGTTACATGGTCAGGTTACCACAGTTACTGCAGAAGATTCGAGTGGCAGGGAATTCTGCCCCCAACATCAGAATGCCTGGGTGTTGAATCCACCTCCTGCCTGTGCAACCTTAGAAAAGTAAATTCATGTCCTTCAGCCTCAGTATTCTACTCCGTAAGATGGGAGTGATCATTGTGGCGTGGTGAAGATTAAATGACAAAATACATATTGCACAGTTCTCAGAATACATGCTCCACGTGTTAACGATTGTTTTTATTTGCTACTTTTGTGGTCCTGGACTGTTTGTAAAGTGTTTGCATCTTTTCCTTCATCTTATCATTGTAACAGCCCAGTGGGATTAGCAGGATCTTTTCATTCCCACTTCACAGACCAAGAAACCCTGGTTCAGAGAGATACTGAAATATACAACACGATAAGCCGTCCTTCTACATTTCCTGCTATTGTTTTCTCCTTTTAGGGGTCTCTAAAAAAAATTAATGTGTTCCTGAAATAACTCCCAGTGGCAACTATTATTTCTATAAAGTAATTAAAATACAAAATGTTAAGTGTGTCAAAGGAGCTAGGATATTCGCGTTTTTACATTAATTATATGCGACATTTTTTTCTTGACAGGCTAGAGAAGTGATATTAATTTACTTTTTACTGGCACCTACTGATAGGAGCTTATCACTTCAGAGACTTAGATGGTTAACTCTTACCTGCCTGTGATTTTTCTGGGCCCTGCAAGAAGAGTCAGGTTTTGCTGTTACCTGAGCAGGAAACCAAGTCACCAGGAGGCCGTGGGAATGGCCACAGAGAGCTCGGGGTTGGACACACTGTCTTTTCTCCTTTGTCTTCTAGACCTTGGCAACTCCCTCCCTTGTCTACCTCCCAGACCAAAACAGCCCATAATTATATTCTACATCCATTGTGTGTCAGAGACAAATATGTTTTTCATTGTGTTATTTTTAACAGCAGGGTTTCCAGCCAGAGAAAACACTCTGTTAGTTCCAGGGTTTCCTGATGACTTGTCCGATGTTACCAAGTTGTCCGCATCAGACCGTTCAGAATGGTTCTGGTTCCCCACTCCTAGAAGAAGGCTCTTAGCAGGAGTGGTGGGTAGATTCATCGAGTGGAATCCTGAAGGCGTTCTGATCTCTGAGCTGCTGAGGGCGAACTCATTCTGTCCCAGATAATTCATTAAATGTGGTCATCTGAACGGCAGCAGGCTGTATGGTGCCCAGTGCTGTTTTGGGACCCTGGGAAAAGCTCTGATTATCTCAAGGGCAGATCTCTGAGTCTGAAAGCAAAGATTGATTTCATTCAGAGTTTCAATTCCAAATATGAACCACCACGCTGCAAGTTGAAAGTAGAAACCAGTCATGAAATCAAACAGCCACAGGGTGCTGAAATTCTACATAGGTTCGGAGTCACTCATGTATATTCTTATAATTTTTTTTTCCCCACAGACTCTGTTTTAGAAGTCCATTAAGCTTTTTATTACACTTAATTGTTGTATTGCTCAGAGATTATCTGCTGACTCATAAGTAGTGATTGCATCTAGAAGCAGATTTTGCACCCAGTGGGGTTTAATAAAGATTTATTGAATCACAGGGACTGTGCACACAAGGGTTCAAGGGCCAGGTTTCCTGGGTTCGAATCTTGCCTCCATTACTTACTAGTAGCAAGGTTTCCTATTGAAGAACATACGTAGGTCTCTTCATATTACAAATAAAATGTAACATCTGAATTTTAAAAGCCTCTTAGTGCAGGGATTAGTGATCTTTAAATACAGTTGACCCTTGAACAATGCGGGTATAAAATCCACGTATAACTTTTGACTCTCCCCAAATTTAACTACTAATAATAGCCTACTGCTGACCGGAAGCCGTACCGATAGCATAAACAGCCAGTTAACACATATTTTGTATGTTATATGTATAATATACTGTATTCTTACAATAAAATAAACTGGAGAAAAGCAAAAGTCAAATAACCATAAGGAGGAGAAGATACATTTACAGTATACATATGTATTTATTGAAAAAAGTGGACTGACCTAGTTCAAACCCATGTTGTTCAAAGGTCAACTGTATTACACTTTTCTCTTTTAAAAACGTTTTGGAGATTTTTTCTTCAGAAAGAAAGGCACTGAAATCTCACAGTTCAGGAAGTGGAACCAGGACTTGCTCTGGGGGAGGTGTGCGTAAAGCTCTTCTGAGTGGGAGTGAAGCTAGACGCTGCTTAGGGCTCAGGCCCCTTGTCCTTGCTATTCATCAATTTAGCTTTGTCAGAAACACTCCTGTTTAGAAGCTGATGGGGAGTTGTTTCCAAAAATCTATTTATTCAAAAAAAAAAAAAAGTCCTCCTGGAAAACGGTGGCATCCAGCTGATGTTGCTTTTCTCTTCAGTGTGAAGCCATGAAGGGACCAGCAGGTAGACTGGGAAAGGCCTTCCCTCCTCCTCTCGGGTTTTTTTCCTTAACTTTTTCTTAAGCAGGAGAAACGTAATTCACTGGAAGCAAAAATTCCTCAGGGACCTGAGTTTGGGATTTGTTTTTATGATGAATTGTGAAACACCGTGGCCGGACTCTGAGTATGAATTCTGGCCATTTTGTATTGCAGGGTGAAATTTCCTCAGAAATCATTATGATATGGATTGCTTTCTTGTAAACTTCCCATCTTGTGCATTTAACTTGTAACCCGATGAGAGAAAATATGGGAGAGAAGGCTTTTTTTTTTTTTTCTGGAAGCATAATATCAAGGTAGACAGGATTCTGAGGTTACCAAATCTGTTGTCCCCTGTACAACCAAAACAAATCCTCCTTGGTTTGTGCAGACGGTTGTGTAACATCTGGGCACCTGGAGGCCTTGGGGCCCGTGGGTTGTGGTGGAAAGGATGGAATTCCGGACGACCTTAGGGAGGGAGGGACCAGAGGGGGACAAAGGTTGGAGACTGGGATGAGCTTTATACCAGTGACAGGAAGTTCTGCTGCTTTTGCGTCCAGACTTACAGGCAGCGGGAAGAATTTTGAACTACTCCTTTGTACGAATGGCAAGAGTGAATGTAAAGTATTACACGTTTGGAGAAATCCCTTCTCTAGAGATCTTCCAGAGAGGAGCGTACAGCTGATTTTATGGGATGACCTGAAGACAGTCAGTCCAAGGTAAAGGCAGGTGATAGCTTTTCTGGCCTCTTACAGCCCTAGGATTCTAGCCTGTGGTCTCCCCTCACACATGGTTCACTTCACTTCCACCCCTGCCTGCTTGCTCAAGACTAAGCAACAGAAGTGATAGTGGGTTTCCCATCAACATTTTCACCAGGGTTCACAAATGCAGGTGGTCACGTCAGTCCCCATAAACCCGACGGTGGCACCGTCCTCCAAGCTGTTCAGATGGCACAAGACAGAAAGCAAAGACCCCATCAGGGGGTGTTTTTATTGATCCATAGTGGGCCCTGTGAACTCTTCAGAAGGGACGTTCTTTGGCCTTACTACTTGCCACTCAGAAGGAAAGCAGTCTCCTGCCACACACACTTTTTGGAATAGCTGAGAAACCAGATTCGGATGGACCCTTGGTCATTTTCAGTCTTTGACAATAAGAGTGTTTGTAAACACCCCTGAGAATGTCACATGGACGTCAAGTCACGATAGGCATTAGTCGGGTACATGTGCCACCAGCCCGCAGCCTGCTGGTGCAGAGGGACAATTTTTTAAAATCATCCTGTTTGAATTTTGCACCAGGAAAGGTTGCATGGGCCCCCTTCAACTTTAACTGTACCTTTATTCGAATCCTTTTTCAGGATAAGTTTTAAGACTGCAGAAGAGGGCAGCTCCAGCCCATTGACTCATAAAGGACCATTTTCAATTTCTTCTTTAGGGACTTTGTGTGTGTGCTTCTGTGTGTATCTGTGTGTATATGTGTGCATTTACAATGGTGAGAAAAGCCCAAACTGATTTAGAGCTATTCTCTCTTCAGAGCAATGAAAGTAGTACCCCCCTATAATCTATTAACTTGACCCTTCTTAATTGCTGTTTCGATGGCTTCTTTTTTCTCTCCCTGTTATGAACAGCACTGCGGTGACCTTCTATGTGGTTGTGCACATGTCAGTAAATCTGAAGCACAAATTCCTAGACGTCAGATTACTAGTTTTTTACTATTCATTTACAGGGCTTACTCACATTGAAAGGTATTGCCCAGTTTTCTCTCAAAAAGACTTACCAGTTTACTCTGTCAGTATGAGTGCTTGAGAGTCGGTTATGGTGTGTTCAGATAATACAGTTCTCTGCGGTCATGACAGTAGATGAAATAGGCTGGATGTGCAGGTGTGGACATGTAACCGAGCTATATTAAATAAACAGTATTTTTCACGGAGCAATGTAGGTAGTGTGATCCCATTTATTTTTAAAAGGCTGGATCCTGTTTGTATGGAAAAGCATATCCATTTTCTGGGTACTTATTTTTCCGTTAAACATTTCTAGAGTGACGCCTAATAAATCAGAAAGAGGGACCAGTGGGCTGGTGAGGACGGAAGCTTTTATTTTTAACTTCTAGACTTCTCTACTCTTTATATTTTTATCATGTGCATAATACTTCCCTGGAGGCCAGCTGTTTCCAGGTGGGCTGAGAAAGTGACTTTCTCTGTCTCATGCACCAACCCATGAGCAGATTTGTGCTTTGATGTAGTTGTCCCTTGAAGAAGGAGGTGATTCTCTTTTTTTCCTTCTTCTTGGGAGCAGTCACTTCTGATGGCACTAGTAGTCTTATTCCCAGCAGAATTTTCCCTAAACCATTTTATTCCAGTGGCGATCCCATTTATTTATTTATTTCTAAATAAATGCTGTTTGGGGTTCTGAACCTCAGGTGTGTTTGGATTAAATATGTTTAAGCTGCCTGAACTTGTCAACAAAAGCACTAAATTCACCTTCCCTTGGTCAAGTCATCCTCTGACCAATGGTATAAAACATTCACTTCACGTCCACATGAAAATACTTTACAACCAAACTTCACCCCTTGCCCGTTAGTGGGGATCCGTTTGGGATAAAGGGTACTTAGGCTTTTATGTTAAGTCTGTAACTGTATAACTATGATTCAGTTTCCTTGGTGAAAAAAGAAAAAGCCCTGTTTTAACATACAGAATATCTAGATTTGAAAAGATTTTTCTTTTACAAGTCAAGAGTAGAAAGCATCCTGTCAGAGGCTGCCTTTTAGAAGAAAAGAAACAACATTTTTTTATGCTCCCAAATCAGTGAAGAAAGCTTTAGACGTTATTTTAAACTCCAGCTCCTTTTTAATTCAGGTGCCCGGAATTCATTAAAACCGCGAGTGATGTCTACATTCCTTTCACACAAATCAGTACAGATCTCCACTGTAATTAGACTTTTCTTCCTTTCTCCTTCTCCAAAGCTACTTCTGAAACTTCACATTCTTTCCTGGATATATATCTTTTTGCTTCATAAAATATCACAGTTCTGCTGCTAAACGCAAATATTTGCAAAAGAGAACCGATATAAAATAAATGCCTCTTAATGTGGTAGTCTGTGAATAAGTGTATGCCTGGCATTAGTTGGTTAACCAAAGAAATAATGAGGAATAACTATGCTTAGAGAGAAAAGGGTAGGATAGTGGCTGTGATGTGCAAAACGAGGAGAGCTATAATTTAAGCAGTTCCGTTAAAGAGAATATAATTACTGTAGCCCCAGGGTGGTGGCAGGTCGCTCGTAAGCCTAACTGAACTTTTTCTGTATCGTTAGAAAAATGGACCAAACTTTGGTATCATGGGGTAAATACAATATTTTCTTCCTCCAGATTTTAAATACCACTGGCTTTTTAAGACGTATACATCCAAATCTCAAATGCCTTTATGCATGCCAACATAATACATTAAAAAATTTCCCTGTATGTGTTCAAACCACTGCAAATAAATACATTCTAATGCCCGTAATTATTACTATATGCTGAGACTTTCACCCAAGTTATCTCATAATCCTCTAAATGTAAATTAGGAAACCAAGGCTTAGAAGAATCTAGAGAGTTGATTCTTTTTTTTTTTTTAAATTTAATTTTTATTTTATATTGGAGTATAGTTGATTTACAATGTTGTGTTAGTTTCAGGTGTACAGCAAAGTGATTCAGTTATACGTATACATATAGCCATTCTTTTTCAGATTCTTTTCCCATGTAGGTTATTACAGAATATTGAGTTCCCTGTGCTAGACACTAGGCCCCTGCTGGTTATCTGTTTTAGATATAGTAGTGTGTGTATGTCAGTCCCAAGCTCCTAGTTGATTCTTTAGGCGACTGAGCTGGGATATGAACCCAGCAGTTCTGCTGCAAACCTACAGCATTTTCCTGGGACCCTGGAGGTGTTCGTTATGAAAAGCGTTGTTCCTTTCACGAGGGTGTATTTCCAAACAGGGAATGATAATCACGCAGGGGATGATTTACCTCTTGCCTCTGTAGTCTCACATTCTCTTTTGCACCTCCTACCCTTTTTGCCATTTCAACATTACTCCAAAGGGTGGTCTTGGAGAATCTGAGGGGTTGGAACAGCAGTTCATTTTGTTACTTGTTAGCAGGTTTTCTGAAGTCAAGCCTGGAGCTGGCGCGTCAGGAATGCACTCTCGAAGCAACCTTCCTCTTGGCGTTAGAGGAAGAAGGCCTCCTGCATGCCTCAAATCCCTTCCTTCAGAAACCTGCACTCTGTGTTCAGACCTTTAGAATTCACCCTAGAGGAAGAATAGGACCTGATGGTTCTTAGAAAATGAAAATTTACAAAATGGCGTGGCTCACACCCTTTGCATAATAACCTGCCAACACTCTCTCTCCCATTGCCAGTATTTTTACGAGAGATTGCAAAAGTTCTTACTGGAATTGAAGGGACAAATTGGGCAACTTTCATAGGTAAATTCCTGGTGCAGGCCAGAATAAGTATGGGTCCCAGGCACCAGGCCTGGGGCCGGATTCTCCAGACAGGCCTGGGCAAGGGCTTCTACAAATTTTGATAAGCCACCGAAACTTGGTAGAATCAGGAGTTTTTACATGCGAATCAAATTTCTTACATTAGGAGGGGAAAAAGAAATCAGATGATCAGTAAACACTGGACTCAAATTCCTTTGTTAAAATTTCTCCTAGAACTACGTTGCAGCTGTGCCATTAAGATGGGGGGAGGGTAAGAGATCCTTGGGATCATCACAGCCCTCTACTTTCTATTTTTTTTTTTTAATTTTTATTTTTAATGTTTGTTTATTTGGCTGCACTGGGTCTTAGTTGCAGCACGCAGGATCTTTAGTTGCAGCACGCAGGATCTTTAGTTGCAGCACACAGGATCTTTAGTTGCAGCACGCAGGATCTTTAGTTGCAGCACGCAGGATCTTTAGTTGCAGCACGCAGGATCTTTAGTTGCAGCATGCAGGATCTTTAGTTGCAGCATGCATGTGGGATCTGGTTCCCTGACCAGGGATCGAACCCGGGTCCCCTGCATTGGGAGTGTGGAGTCTTAGCCACTGGACCGCCAGGGAAGTCCCAGCAGCCCCCTACTTTCCATCCCACACCTGTCTCCCTTACCTGCCTGACTCACATCGTGGATAGCCCCGCCGTTTTTGTTTTGTGTGGGCTTGCTCCATGGGGCACTGTTGGTGGGAGGAATCTGGCCTTTGTTGTTGGACAGAGTTAGGCTTGGGAACTGGTTCTGCCAGTTATTCTTTGTGTGGTCTTGGGCAAGTCCCTTAATCTAAGGAAGCTTCCATTGCTGCATCTGTAAAAAAAGGCTAAGACCTCCTACCCAGCCAGGTGGTTTGCAGATCAGAGACAGTGTGAGAAGTACTTACCCCAGTCCCTGGCATGTAGTAGATGCTCAATTCACAGAAACAACATAATGGAAACATCTCACAAAGCATTTTATAAGAGAGGATCAGCGTCTACCTGTCAAAGTCTTAAATACTCATAGGTTGTTCAAGGTGGGAGGGAGCAAAGAGCTGCCTCACAAAACATCCTGGCTTTATGAAGAAGAACTCAAAGCTGGGAGTTGACTTGTCCCAGGTTACTCTGTTACTTCAAGGCAAACAGGTCCAGAGCCAGTGACTTGCCACTGACCCACACAGAGGCCTTAGAGAGTGGTTTTGAGGATTAGGAATGTGAAAGTGCTTCTTGAATTACCGAGTGTGAGAATAATAAGGTAGTTTTGATTAGCATGAAGATGCATAGTGACTCAGGATTGTCGGATTTAGGAAGAATGAACTGTCATCCTGTCATTCATTCATTCATTCATCAGCATGGATTGAGTCTCTCAGTTGGACCGGTCCTCTGATTACAGCAAGCCTGACAAGGCCACTGCCTTCAGAGAGCTTAGACTCTAAGGACTGGGTGGGAGGGGGAGGCAGAGGAGAAAACAGATACAGGGATGACTTCAGATTGAGAAAAAATGTGAAGGAAATAAGGAGGGCTGTGTGAGGAGGAGCCCGTCATGCAAACAGTGGGACGAGGCCCCAAAGAGGGGCAGTGACAGAGGGGCCCCAAGGCAGGAAGCGCCCTTTGTGTCTGAAGAACCAGGTGACCTGGGAGAGGTGGTTGGAGTCCTAGTGAGAAGGTTGGGCTTTATTCTTAGCGTAGTGCAAAGGGTTGTAATCAGAAGAGTACAGAATAATTTTAGCTTTTGTTCAGATGCTATTTTAGGCAGAAGTCCCTTTGGGGGGACGGGACTTTGAACTAAGCCAGTCTCCCCTGCCTCCGTCTCTGGGACTGTCTCCAAAGGGGCTTTTTGGCTCTCCAGAGCCCCTCATAACACGTGGTGGAGTCCCCAGTGCAGGCAGGTTACAGAATCCTGAGGGTCTGTGACTTGCCCACCCAGGAGCCCTCGCCTGGTGTCCAGAGACAGGATTCAGTGTTCAGTTCTTGTCATGAACCCAAAGGCCGAAGGCTGGTACTTCTGTTCTTTTTTTTGTTTGAATTTTTCGTAATTCTCAACACTTCTGTCAGTCGCACTCTCAGGTCACCAAAATGTCTCCCCCTGTACCACAAAAAAGGCATTAAGTCGATGAAGTACTGCCTGAAACAGGATACATGCGTCATGCGTCCCTGAGTTTGGGTTTTTCCAATGACATTGTGATACATCAAACTTTTGCCCTTTCATCTGCTTTCAACTAAAAAAAAGAAATCATTAGTTTGTATTTCAGTCCAACTCAGCTTTTTTGTTTTTTGATAGTTGATATGAGGTCAGACAGGTATTATCAACAGCAGAAACCGCCAGCTTCCACATGGAGCCCACCAGATGGCACCCAGGGAAGGTTGGCCGAACCGTGCAGTGTAGACAAAGTGAATCCCACTAGCACCTTTAATACGGGGCATTGTTCACTTTGGGTTTGTTTGTAAAAATTATGGAAATGCTGGAAAGGTGAGTAGATAGCATTCAACGCCCTCATTTTACAAGTAAAGAAATATTTAGAAAAGTGATGTGAATTGGGTTAACCTCACACTTTGTGGGGTCCAGGCTTCTGATGCCGAGTGACCCCTGCACACCAGCTCATGTGCTTTGGAGACCACATTCTGAGAATGGTCAGGTGGGGTGGAGGGCCTAACATAGGTCCTGCCATCAGGACATCAGGGGCGTGTCCTTTGGGTGGTTCTCAACCCGTGGGTGTCATAGCCTCCCCACCTCTTGATTCTATCCTAGAAGTTCCAGCCTGGTGGGGTTTGAGGCAGATATGGCCAAAGATGAAGCACATTCACCATGACTGCACTGCCTTTGAGCATGAAGCAATTTGATCAAACGCTGATGTGGAGGCAGTTGGCAGTTTGGGATCTGGCTCATGATGGTAGAGAAGCTATAAATACATTTCCATGTGAACTAAGATCTGAAACTGCATCTGAACTTGCACTGTCCAATTGTGCTGATGATCTTTATTTATTTATTTTTTTGATGTGGATCATCTTTTTTTTTTTTTTTAAAGTCTTTATTGAATTTGTTACAGTATTGCTTCTGTTTTATGTTTTGGTTTTTTGGCAGCGAGGCGTGTGGGATCTTAGCTCCCCGACCAGGGATCGAACCCGCACCCGCTGCATTGGAAGGCGGTCCACTGCCTTAACCACTGGACCGCCAGGGAGGTCCCATGTGCTGATGAACTTTAGATGATGCCTTCCCACTCCGTTCGACTCGAATTTTTTTTTCATGAGTGGTGGGCAGGCCGAGCCCATTTGGCCAAGTGAAATTTATGGAAAAGAGGCCCATCTGGCCCTGCTTTTTGGTGTCCACATCCAGATTTATCTAAACCCCACCCAAGTTGCATTTGCGTAGCTATGAAAAACCGGTATTTTCTATCCGTGAATCACACTCCAAATCCTCTGTCGTCTGTCAGGGGCGCGGCAGGCCAGCTTCCGGGAAGGGGGGCCACGGCCGAAGGCGAGCGGAGTGTGGAGCGGGCAGGTCCCGCTGCCCGGGGGTCGGGCAGGTAACTGCTGATGTCTGCTTTCGGATCTGGACACAGAGCCATCCGTGTGCCCTCCTGTAAAAAGGCCAAGCAAGGAAGGAGGCGTCCTGAGCTTCTGCTGCCAGGGGCCCTGCCGTGCAGCGGACAAGAGCGAGATGCAGAAGCGGCCTGATTCTGGGGGTCGCCACCCCTCCCTGGGGTCTCTCCTCTGCTGTGTAATGCATTCCTGAGCACCTGGGCATCTCACCTGGGACTAAGCTCTTCCTGGCCACTTAGTGCTGGGAGAGAGCTGGGGAGGGTCATGGGTCACTGTGGTTTCTTTTAAGTTAAATTATGCTTCGGTGCCGAGGATGATTGCCCACAGCAGTTAAACCTTATTTAATGGTAATTAAATTTCTTTTCTTTACTCTGAAAAATCTCTTCATTTTCTGTACAAAGGCAGGAAGCGTTTTTCTTTGATTATCACAGAACGTCTGCAGGTAAGGTGTAATCCATCTTACCACATTGGACTCTGAAAATACTGAGTCTGTGGAATCCTGATTTGGAAATGCCACAAAGAATAGAAAACTGAGTGCTTCCGGTTAAGAATTTTCTCAGAAACCAGAAAAGCTGCTTTTTCCTCCTTCCTCCTCCCCCTTTGGTTCAAAGTTGTTAGGAGACTCTCAAAACATGCACGGCTGCTTCTAAGCCGGTCTGGATCACCTTTTCGAAGCACAGAGGAGTTTTGGCGTGTGCCGTCTTGTTCCCTCCTGACTTAACCCCTACGCACAGGCAGTGCTGAGCTACTGTGGGAGCCTGCAGAGTGTGGACAGTAGAAACCTCACCTCTTCCCACTGCTCCAGGAGTTGACCAGCTCTCTTCCCATGAGGAAAACGCCTTCAGGCCGCAGGGGCAGCAAAGAGACTTTGGCTGAAGCCCACATTTAAAAAAAGAAAAGAAAAAGAAAAATTTCAAGAATGAAAAGCCCTAAAGCAGGAATTCATTGGATGAGTGCTATCATTTCATGTGCCTGACTTCCCACTGCCAGAATCAAGGTGTTCTGAAAAGAAGCTTTAGGAAATGGGTCACGGTTACCAAGTTTGACGGAGGGATAGGATGGAAGGAAAAACTGACTTCTCGTGAAGGAACTGAACCAACTGTAGTTTCAGAAACCTGAGTTTTAAGTTTTATTAGAAACGTTTGGCAATATGAGGATTTGGGGGCCTTGTGTGTGTTTTGCCTTGTGTTTGAGCACTGGAACACTTCGGTTCAGACTTCTGTTGCCCTCTCAGTCTTGGAGGTTGGTTCCCTGGGCCAGTGTGCCTTGTTCAGACGTTTTGAGCTGCTGGCAGCAGAAGGGCTGGGGATCGAGGTATGGGATGTCGGGCCTGTGGGGAATAATTACAGAGTAAGATGCACAAGGTCATGGGCAGGAGAAAGAAGATGCTAGTCATTGATGTGGAGAAGAAAGAAAGGCCCAGGAACCAAGGACCGTACAATTTGGACTGGGCAGAGCAAAGGAGTTTGAGTACATATAAATATATTTAACCAAGATGGTCAGAAAAAACTTTTTTCCAAGAGGGTACGAGTGGAGTGAGGTCAGGGAATTCACAGTCATGGTATTGGTGGCATGATAAGGAAAGGTAGTGACTTGAGTTCTGCCCCCTTCCAGAATAGAGGATTCAGAGCATCCCGTTCTAGAGAGGACACTTCTGTTTCTACCTGGTTTTCTTTTGGCCACACCTCGCGCAGCTTGTGGGATCTAGGTTCCCCGACCATGGATTGAAGCGGCGCCCTCGGCGGTGAAAGCGCCGAGTCCTAACCACTGGACCGCCAGGGAAGTCCCCTACCCGGTTCTCTAATGGCTTTTAAAACTTGGGTCTATGAGGAAATGCAAAGGAAGCTATCATTAGAGTTGGTTGGCCGGAAGTGGCAAGCATATTCTTGAGGGAGGATGGAGCGGTGTTCGGGGGGTGGGGGGCGGGCTTGGAACCACACTCCGAATTCCCCAAGACTGATCACAACCTGGGTCCAGCTGGACCCCTGATTCCCTCATGCAGCTCCAAAACCCTTTTCTTGTCTAAAACTAACTCAGAGCAAACTCTAACTCAGAGAATCAGAGAACACAGGAGCAGGAAGTTGTATCCAGCCATTTCCCAAGTGACACATGGGGTCACGGAAGCCAGAAAGCTTAGGTGACTTATTCAGGGTAACAGTTCAGCCTTCCTGAGAGTCTTGTGAGAATTTTACCCAGTTTATGACCCTTCTTGAGGAAGGACAGAAGGATACGGAGAAGGCAGGATAACTTGGGAGTCCCGGGTGGCTTGGGCACATACCCTGATGGCTCCCCTTTGCCCCAGCATCCTGCCTTCTGAGGCTCCTTGGCCTGATTCAGGCCTTGCCTCCTGACTCCGCTTCTGGCTCTTCCTTCAGTGGACCACACAGGGTACCACAAGAAGCTGAATGGTGGTCCCGCCCAGGCAGCACCTTTCCCTGGGCTTGTGCCTCTGTCTGTTAAAAACTCTGGTGACGAGTACTGTCTGTGACACGTGTTATATGCCACACAGTTTCTGGATGGGGAAAGGAAAATGATTGTAGGTAAAAGGGGAAACTATCACATACTTAATTTTTTTATGGTGTTATCCAGACCTCAAATGCAGACGTGCACACACACACACACATAATGGGATGGGATGTTTGAAATCCTGACTGGCTTTGAAAGTCTGAGGCTAACAGTTGTACTAAGTGAAAGGTGACTATAAAAAGGCAAATTTGCAAGGACCTCTCAGTTTAGTCCTGAACAGGTTTTTCCTCCAATTGTCCCTCTACTTGTACTACTCAGTGTGTAAAGGTATATAGTTACACCACCCCCTCGATTTCCTCTAATTGTTTCATCTATTGTGCAGTGTTTAATACATTGCACCCTTAAAGCTGTCTGCCAATTTATCTTCATTTCAGAAGTCCGAACGTAGGGCCAGCATACACTTATGTTCAGTGTTGGTGAAATCTAAATGTAAGTAAAATAAAAATAGTATACCCGTGTTAAACAAAAAAGGGGCAAATTTGTGAAAGATCCAGGCTGAGAATAGGGACCTGTGACTCGGCCTACAGTCTGTTATTGAAGATGAGCATTATGGTGATTAAAACCAGAGCCAGCCCAGGTGCAAACAGCGCTCAGAAAATTCCTGTCATCCGGGGGCTTACGGTTTAATGAGCCTGTAGATACCTATCAGCGTTGTGTCATCACAGAGGTGATAGCTTTTTCCAGCAAGCGATTTTTCCCTCAAAGCCCAGGGCTCAGGGGCAGCTCTTCGAAGGTAAAGCCCCGCCTGATTCTAACAGACGCACGTGAGCAGAAGTTAAGCTGCTTCTGCCCTGTTCAACTATGATGAGATTCCAGCTCAAGTCAGTCAGCAGGGGATTGTGTTTGCAGAGGACTCTGCTATTTTTTTAAAAAATAGAGGTATCTATCTGTGTGGCTGTGTTTGTGAGCGTTTCTTTTCTTTTCTATTTTTTTTTTTTTTTTGACCGCACCGCATCTTAGTTCCCCAACCAGGCATCGAACCTGTGCCCCCTGCAGTGGGAGCACAGAGTCTTAACCACGGGACCGCCAGGGAAGTCCCAGCGTTTCTTTCAGTAGGAAAATGCAAGCGCAGATTTTTCACAAATTAAATTGGGAGATTTCTCATAGTCTTTCCTAACTAAAAGCATGCTTGCCAGCTCGCTTGGAATTACCCTAATAAGAACTTTGTCAAAATACTTGGACCCCCCTATTTGGGGTTCCCTTCTGGAAAGTCCTGAAATCTGTAAGTGAACCCTGTGTTTCCCCTCCTCACCCCTTCCAAGAGTCCAAGCACCCCTGAAGATGCCATACTCACAGGGTAGTCTGGGGATGGCTCCCTTGCTCGGGTCCCACCTCCAACGGCCCTGCAGAGGGGTCACTCCCAGGCATGATGGAAAATGTCCTGTCTCAGTGCTTCCCACCCCCCTCACTCTTTCTCCCCTAGATAGAGGAAGGAGGGTGTGAGAGGAAATGCAACAGACTTCTGTTTCCTTCCCTGCCCCCAGGCCCAACCCCTACCACACACACACACACACACACACACACACACACACACACACACACACACACACACACACACACACACACACACACACACCTCCCAGGGTTGAGATTCTTTCTCCCGTGTAACTGGATTGTGAAGGGCCAGACCATTCCATCTGTGTTTTGGCTCAGTTGCTCAAACGAGCTCAGGTGTCTGAATCCAGAATTTTCCCATGGTTTTAAAATTTGGTCCTGCAGATCTGTCCCCACCACGGGAAACCGAGGAGCCTTCCTTGCATTTGTTTTTCTCACCCTGTAAAGAAAACAGAAAGCTTTAGACCTCGTTGGAAGAGCCTAAGTAGGAAGGAAAGATCCTTTGAATCAAAGCAGTCTCATTGTAGAGTCATAAACCTGGATTTCGTGTGTGCGGTGCCAGCCGGAGCAATGAAGACAGGGGTCGGACCTCTTGGATGGATTAGGAAGGGGATGCAACAAATGAGCAGTTGTGCTTCAGGCAGCGTGTTTTCATACATATTCCTTGCAAGGGCTCTCTCCAGCTGGATAGGGAACCTCTGACTAGGGAGATACCAGGAAAAACAAAACAAAGTATTTGCTGTATTCATTTGTGCCACAGTCAGCATCTGAATTGCATATTTAAAAAGACAATTTTGAGATGTAAAACGGTCTACTCTCAGCTTTATTGAGACTACCCCCTGTTCTCTAGACTTGATAGAAACTGTTAAATACTGGAATGTGACACTCTCTTGCCTCACCTGTTCTGTCAGTGGACAGAGGTGTGTGTCTGTTACCTTAGTCTGCCGGACTTCCGTGAGGAAAAGTGAAGTGACAATAGATTCACAGTGTTGGAGGTCGAGGCTCAAAATGCCTCTTCATAGAAGAGACCTCGTTACCGAGCTGTATGACGAAGTCACCGTTCAGTGTGTCAGTTCTGGGTAGTGGTTCTCGATGCCACAGAAACAAGGTACCGGGACCTCTCTGCCCTTATACTATACGTATGTCATTCCCCATATGATGGTTTATGGCTATAAGAGTGTATCTTCTAAGCTGGTTGTATGCTACCCACCTTTCAAATAGTGCTGTAAAAGTGCTTTTAGTCTACAAGTTAGCTGATCTCCAGTGCTCTGGTTTTTCTGTTGTTTCTGTGGGAAGTGGGTCCTGAGTTCTAATTCTGTACTGGGACTAGTGAGTGCTTCTTTCCCTGGCTGGGAGGTGGAGGGTGGGCGATGGAGGGGTGGGTACGTGAGATGGGAGCCGTTCCCCTGTGCTGGGGGTCAAGGGGCTGTGTTATGGTTTTTTGGGTTTTTTTTTCTCCATGACTGATTTTTTTTTTTATTGGAGTATAGTTGCTTTACAATACTGTGTTAGTTTATACTGTACAGCAAAGTGAATCAGCTGTACATATAAATATATCCCCTCTTTTTTGGATTTCCTTCCCATTTAGGTCACCACAGAACACTGAGTAGAGTTCCCTGTGCTCTACAGTAGGGTCTCATCAGTTATCTATTTTATACGTAGTATCAATAGTGTATATATGTCAGTCCCAATCTCCCAATTCATCCTATCCCCCTCCCTTCCCCTTGGTATCCGTACATTTGTCCTCTACGTCTGTGTCTCTATTTCTGCTTTGTAAATAAGATCATCTATACGAAATTTTTCAGTTTCCACATACATGCATTAAAATACGACATTTGTTTTTCTCTTTCTGACTTACTTCACTCTGTATGACAGTCTCCAGGTCCATCCATGTCTCCACGAATGACCCAATTTCGTTCCTTTTTATGGCTGAGTAATATTCCATTGTATACATGTACCACATCTTCTTTATCCATTCCGAGGGGCTGAGTTGTTGGTGAGGGCCTTCCTGGGTTGTATGCCAGGCTGGGAAGACGAAGCTTCTGCAGTGGTTCTGTCTCAGGAGGGGTGTGGGAGAGGGGAGCAGACTCTACCTGTGAAGAGGGATGGGTGGGGCTGCTGGAGGTTGGGGTGCACTGTAAGCTTGGTTACCTGCAGCCAGGGCCCTGAGGAGAGACTGGGGCCAGCTGACGGCCAGAGAGAGTTGCAGGGCCTGCTGCCATTCATGGTGCATGGAAAGGACATTTGTCTGAGCTAAGCCATGGGAAAAATCTAAATTTAGAGACCTTAGTTCTTTCCAGCAACTGAGCCAGGACACAGTAGACAAAATGATTTGGCCTTTGAAAATCTAGTTTTTGATCTACAAGGATCCAATTTCATAGGAGAATGAAGCTCCTCAATGCTGTGTGCATATGAAAAAAACCAGACACGCAAAGATCATTGCAGTGTGTGGGATCCACATCACCGTGTTCAGCGCATTTGAGTTATCACAGAGGATTCAGGGAGGGAAGGGGGACAGATGACAAAGGAATGGGGTCATCTGTCACCCTTCCTATCTGTCACCTATTGAAGAGAAGGCTTCCAGTGATGTGTTTGTTGTCTGGGAGTATCAGAGGGATTGCTCTGGAGAAGATTCAGGCATCATTTCAAACGTCCAGAGAGTGCCACACAGGGAGGAAAAGACTTGAAGGCAAAATATTCATTGACCCAGTTGGACAAGTTGCCGTGACAAAACATTGGCCTCTGTTACCAATTAGGCAGGTGGGCTATTGCTGTTTTAGAGGCTGGATGATTGTCTTTTTTTTTTTTTTAACTTTCTTGGAGTATAGTTGATTTACAATGTTATGTTAGTTTCAGGTGTACAGTAAAGTGATTCAGTTACACATATACATATATCCATTCTTTTTCAGATGTTTTTCCCATAGAAGTTATTACAGAGTATTGAGTAGAGTTCCCTGTGCTCTACACTAGGTCCTTGTTGGTTATCTATCTCATATACAGTAGTGTGTGTATGTTCATCCCAAGCTCCTGATTTATCCCTCCCGCCCCACCCTCACCTTTCCCCCCTGGTAACCATAAGTTTGTTTTTGATATCTGTGCGTCTGTTTCTGTTTTGTAAATAAGTTCATTTGTATCATTTTTTAAAATTAGATTCCACATATGAGTGGTATCATATGATATTTGTCTTTCTCTGTCTGACTTTCTTCACTTAGTATGATAATCTCTAGGTCCATCCATGTTGCTGCAAATGGCATAATTTCGTTCCTTTTTATGGCTGAGTAATATTCTATTGTATATATGTGCCACATCTTCTTTATCCATTCGTCTGTCGATGGGCATTTAGGTTGCTTCCATGACCTGGCTATTGTAAATAGTGCTGCTATGAATAGAGGGGTGCATGTGCCTTTTTGAATTATGGTTCTCTCCGGACCCGTCTTAAAGAGTAAATATTCATGGGAGTCTCAATGTAAGGGGCTAGGGAAAATGGGAGTTCTTCCTGGGGTACCTTCTAAAGCACTCGTAACTTTATCATGGAGGGGGGTCAAGATCCATGGAGGGGGGTCAAGGTCCATGGAGGGGGGTCAAGGTCCACGTGTGAAGTGCTCCCAAGAGGAAGGCTCCTCTCTCTGTGCCTCAGCACCTCCTCGAGCTGAAGTCACATCAGTCTTCCTGCTTCTCCATCTCGGACACTCGTGGTATGTGAGTGTGTGCATGTGTGTGCTTCGGCCTCACCCAGAGCCTGGCACACTCACTCACTCTCTCCCTCTCCCTCTTTCCCACTCCGTCCTTCCTCTTCTTCCCTCTCTCTCTGTCTGTGTAAATGTCCATAGAAGATTAGCATCTATTTTTACATTTTCCAACTGTAGAGAGTCACTGCTACTCCTGTTTGTTGGTAGCTGGGAGGCAGGTGTCTACGTGAAGGTGGCTTCAAACTGAAAAGGTGCAAAAATGCTAGGCCAATTTGGGGGAGGAGAAAAGGCTTGAAAAGAAAGGCTTAGGTCCTTTGGCTGTGCTGAGCTTTTGTGAGAAAGGCTTGCCACGCTGCTGCGTTGTCCCCGCCTGGGTTTCAGCCCACGTGAACGGTGTCTTTAATGTCTTACGGAAGGGATTTGGGCTCTTCAAGGCCAAAACGGGCTTCCCCTTCCGCCACTTCTGCCGCCACTGACTCCTCTTGACTCTCAAAAGACATCAGAACCTCTGAATATCTTGTTTTCCAGCCAGAGATAAATTAGCTGTCTCCCGTTTGCATCTGGAAGACTGACCACTAAGCATTAAGTTCTTTAGGTTTGAGGAGCTCTTTCTTGGATGCATTGTTCTTGGCTGGCCTTGTTCCCCAATTGAGTGGAGTTATGTTTACAATTCTGTGGAGAGCCTCTAACTTTTTTTTTTTTTTTAAGATAGAAGTTACATTTTTTTATGTGAAAAAAAATAAAGACACCAACACATTGTGCATTACTAGACAATGTACACACAGCCTTTATGCATCATGGCTGGGATGACAATCTCTGGGTTTTCTATGCACTTTTTCCTTTCCTTGAGGGTGGATCTTTTTGCACTAAGTAGCTCAGCCTCGAACTCAGCCTGATGGGCTGAATTTATAATATCTGCAGGTGGTACCATTTTTCCCTGGTAAATGAGGAGATCCTCCCCTATTGTCCAGCCGCTAGTTTTAAATTTAAATTAATTAACGTTAAATTAAAATTCAGTTCCTCAATCATGGTAGCCACAATTTCAAGAGCTCAATAGCCACATATAGCTAGTGGCTACTGTATAGAGCCTCTAACATTTTTTATTTTAAAACTAATTTTTTAATCTATTGAAGAGTAGCTTTGGGAGGAGTATTTAAGGTTGCGTAGGGTAATCATAGATTTCGTGGTAGATATACTCTGTCCATCATACATACACCTCAGTTCCATAGAAGTGCAGGGTGATTTTTCTTTCTCTGCTCTGAGGCAAGCAGGCTGAGTAAAACATATATAATAAAGGCCAGAGCTGTGTTAGGCTGCTTGAAATTCAGTCTTTCCCTGTTTTTGTTATATTTTCCAGGCATAGAGAGGGACAGGATAAAGATGCTTTATAAAAGGATCTGCTAGTGAACATATAACCAAATGGTAATTTGGGAAAGGGGTGGGCAAAATGAAACAAAAGCAGACAGGTTCTGATTTTATCAGGTTGACTCAGTTATGTAAGGAGATGGAAGATAAAGTTTGTGATAATGTGTTGAACTAGTAATACCAGGTTTAGAGTTTAAAAAAGAAGAAGAAAAAGGAAAGCACAGACAGAACATTCCACAAAATCACTGAACTGTGGGTGATAACATGCTTCCTTCTTTTCCTTCAGAGATTTGTTTCAGAGGTTAGCTGGGGTAAGGACCAGTACTGTAAAAACAACACAGGGGATCTGTAAAGAACAGGGGAAGGAACTGTCTGACACGACATTGATTACCAGCAAAGTTTTTTAAAATTTAATCTGAATTTACTACAGCATTGGTCTTGATATCTCAAAGACACTGGCCATGGCCTTCCTAATTTTCTGGACCTGAAGACTTGCTGTCTTCAACCACAAGTAATGCTTAAATTGGCCTCATCCATGGTTTCAGATCCACCAGCATTTCATTCAGGTCAAATAACAATCATCTTGGTAATGCCAGTGTGGATGAACGTGGTCCTTTAGAAAATATTAAAACATGGGAATTCCCTGGTGGTGCAGTGGTTAGGACTCCACGCTTCCAGTGCAGGGAACACAGGTTCCACCCCTGGTCAGGGAACTAAGATCCCTCATGCCATGCAGTGCGGCCAGAAGAAAAGAAAAGAAAAGATTAAAACATCTTTTGTAACTGACAACACTTTCGCCCTCATGTTAGTTCACACTCCTTAATCCCACAACAGCATGCACCGTCCTGTATTCAGCCTTCCTCTTAGCTTTCTTTCCTAAGCTCATTTTCATCCCAAGACAGTGTCTGAACAAAGACTCTTCTTTCCTGAAGCAGCTCAGAGTGGGAAGAGTAGAAGGTGAAGAGACACTGGCCATCCCACCATCGCTGTCTTAATGTCATTGTCTTGCAACCGTCTTCCTGTGAAAGTTCTCCTTTCCCTTTCCTCCCTTTTATCCTCCACTCACTGAATAAAAGATTGGGTATCTGTTTTGTACTGGGCACTGTGCCAGACAGTGGTCATAACTCAGCGAGCAAGATGGACAAAATTTCCATCTTCTTAGCAGGGATTAAAATATTAAGTAATTACAAGGATGGTGAGTGTTTAAAATAAAAGATAAGAAATGTCAAATGAGGGACTGACATAGTCTGCGGGTAGGATTGAGGAGTCAGGGAAGTGTGAATAGGTAGAACCAGAGAGGAAATCAAAGACCTCTAAAATTTATCTTTCGAGGAGAGGAAGGAGAAAGAAATAGAATTCCAAAAGAAAAGGGCCAAAGATGCTTTTTTTTTTTTTTTTTTTTTTTTGCCTCGCTGCACAGCTCATGGGATTTTAGTTCCCCCATCAGGGATCGAACCTGGCCCTCGGCAGTGGGAACACAGAGTCCTAACCATGGGACCGCTAGGGAATTCCCAAAAGATGCTTTTTTTATACAGAACATTGGAGGCTACATTACATTCAATTCCAAGTCTGTGCAACTGTGAAGACTGATCATTTTTTATTGGTTTTCCAGATACTTCATCTTTTCTCTTTCTCAGCTAACAGTACTTTTGACCATTATGCTACTCAACAAACAGTGTCCTCTGTGACACAGAATCCCACTGCTCCCCCCACCCCCAAATCTGCCAGTGTGCTGCTGTGATCATGTGAGTAGCTGTCATTGGAGGTAAAAAGTTTGGAGTAGAAATTTGTCAGCTTTGATTACAATGAGACTAAGTTATTTATTTATTTATTTTTATTTTTATTTTTTTAACTTTTTTTGTTTGTTTTTATTTTTGGCTGCGTTGGGTCTTCGTTGCTGCACGTGGGCTTTCTTCTAGTTGCAGCGAGTGGGGGCTGTTCTTCGTTGCAGAGCACGGGCTCTAGGCACGCGGGCTCAATAGTTGTGGCACGTGGGCTCAGTAGTTGTGGCACACGGGCTCAGTAGTTGTGGCTCGCAGGCTCTAGAGTGCAGAGTCAGTAGTTATGGTGCACAGGCTTAATCGCTCCATGGCATGTGGGACCTTCCCGGACCAGGGCTCGAACCCGTGTCTCCTGCATTGGCAGGCAGATTCTTAACCACTGCGCCACCAGGGAAGCCTGAGACCGAGTTATTTATAATTTTTTGTTTTTCCTCTTCATAAATATAACAAAATAAATTTTCATCAAGCATCCACCAAGAGCGAAGAATTCATGTAGCTGGTGGGAACATAAAGATTAATAAAGATGATTTGTGTCCTCAAGGACCTTCAGTCTGGTGGCAGAGACTCATATCTATAGAACTGACAGAATAAATCTTCTGCGGGGAATATGAATAAGGCATTATAGGAACCCAGAGGAGGAAAGATTTCTCCCCAAGGGAACCTGGAAGGACTTCAGAGAGAAGGAGGTATTTGAATTGGTCTTAAAAGAATGATAGCCTGCTAATACAGCTAGCCAGGCTTTTTTAAAGAGTCAAATTATTTTTGTAGTTAAGGCTTAATATGAGTAATAATGCGAGTAGTAATGCTATAAAGAGAGAAAAAGCACCAATTGAAGCAGATCTGTTTTCTTTTCATCTAGGTGTCACACTTGGCATATGTTGGTCTAGAAACAGCTTGATGTTTTGCTCACTGCTATGGGTTTGCCTATCGTTGCACAATAGATGGAATCTTGAAATTTGGGTGTCGGTTGAACTTTCATAAATCAAATCGCATTTCCCATTATCTTACATTTAATTAAAGAGGTGGTGTGCTTTCTGATTACCCTGTAATTGGCAGTGGTAGTTGTCTCTTTAACTCTGTTTTCCTGCCCTAAAGCTCTCTTCTCCAGCAGTTAAACATCACTGCCCTTAGACTAACAGCAAGTTACTAGGGGCGATGCTGTTAAAAAAAAAAAAACTGTCAGTGATTCTGGTGCAAATCACCTGCTCCCTAGTTCTTTTGGGTAGAAAGGTCAGTTTTCTTATACTGGATTTTCATAAAACTGAGCAAACTAACAGTCCCCCGTATCCAATATGTCAACAACATGTTATATTTGAAATTACTCTTTAAAATGAGGTATAAAACTGCACTACACTTTCTCCCTGTCCATTAATTTGACTTGCTAACCTCCTGCCAAGATTTGTCCATTTTAAACATGATAGCTTTAAACATTCATCAGAAAGCATATAGCAAATTATACTCTGGCAGAAACATGAAGGCTAATGTTTGGATCTGACCAGCCACTCACTCAGGGTGTATCACACTGAAGGCAGAGTGAGTGGGGTCGGCTTTCTCTTGGAGGAATGTTGCTTCGGGACAAAGAGTTGTTGGTCTTTGTTCTGTGCAGTCCACCACCATAGAATAGGTTTGGTTCTGTGATATGTTCAAACAATGCAGATATCATCAAGGGGCACTTTCAAAATTAGCAGAGTATCAAATGGTCCCCCTCACCTAAAGATTGGGGCCCCGTGCTATATAAAATCCTAAATAAACCTCAATTCTGTGGCTGTAAGAGACCGGGAGAGGGCCCCTCATCTCTTTCCAACATGTCACCACCTGCCGTAGGCTCAGGCCTAAATCAGCACAGGTTGGGAGGGCTCTCCCCCACCGTGGGAGAGAGCAGTGGGTGATGGAACCAGGACCCAAGTCAGATTGCTGAGTTCTGGGGTCAACCCAAGTCACTGATCTGGTCTGTTTCCCTAACTTGCCTAGGTGTTGGCAATGGAAAATGCTCAATACGCTCTTTGATTTCCAAAAGAGAACCATCAGTTTTCATCATCTCTCTCAGTAACTCTTTCCTGTTTACGATGATCCTGGACTGATACCCAAGATTGTTGTTGATGTAAAGAGTAACTCTGGTCACTGAGCACTGTCCCTTCCAGCTTGATGACACTCGCATGCATTCTGTCCTGGGCAGCTCACGCTCATCCCCTTGTCAGGCTCTGATGACTCTTTTTTGTTACAAGCAGGATGTTAGATAAAATACTTACAAACCATCCCTCCATCGTTATAAAGGCAATTCATGTGCACACACTCTCATGAAATAGAGCACACTGTCATTAAATTACATGAAGTATGACATCTTTGTTTTTTTCATCTTTTTGCCAATTAGCAAGCATGAAAAATAAAGGTGACGGGTTAAGCTACTACGTGGTGGAGAAGTGTAGTTTAGATTTCTTCTTTTTGATGATACACAAGAATAATCCTGGCATGTGCCCCCCCTTCCCATTTCCACTGTAGAGTAATATTTCCTTGAACTAAAACCCGCAACATATAGTTCTCTATTTATTCTGCTGAAGGGAAATGGGTGAGATTGCCAGATTTCTCTGAGAATTACAGGGTTTTCAAATCATTGTGAAGAAAATTACTGAGGTTCAGTGTCAATGGAAAAAGCATATTCTTAATTTGCCTGTAATTTTTCTTTTAATTGGTACTTTGGTTCCACTTTCAAAGCACTTTTTTCTTTTCCAATTTGGCATCAACATTATTTTTAAAAACGCCGTTTCATTTTAGGATTATTTTCTATTTTGATTGACATAAAATATATCATTCTGAAGGGAAAAATATTAACACATTTTGGGGTAAGGAACTCAGATAAATTGAGCTTTGTAATCACTTTCCTAAGAATGCAGTTTCATGGTTATAGATATTGGAAAAACCTCACAATATAACCAACAAGCTGTTGGAATCTTGGTTGAGATTCCAGACCGTAAGTGCTAATTTCCGTTCTAACAATAACCATTTCACTAGTGAACACTGGCCTTTTACTAAGAGAGTAAAGAATAGGGATAATGAAATTGTACACACACAGGCCTTTTAACAAACTTTTCCCTTGTGCATAGCTCATTCTAAATATATATATATTTCTTGCCCCACCTCCTCACCTCTTCACTGAGAAAATCGTTTCATTCAAAAATATGACCTGGCCCCATACAAGATAAAGTAGCACTCATTGTCAGGTTCATGCAGAACTCACCTCTGTTTTAGGCTGGTCACAAGAAGCACAGAGGGAGCAAGGCCTGTGGAGATACTCAGAAGATCGAGAAATGTGGGCCGGAGCTCTGGGCTGGGGAGGCAACCTGGCATTGCTCTACCCTCCATCGTATGTCTACTAGCAATGGCATTAGAAGGTCCCTCAGGCCTCTCTCTCCCTTCTCTCCACATGATCAGGGTCCCATTCCTGTAACAGATGGCAATGTGTTTAGGCAGTAAAATGAGGTAAGAGGGAACCAGCAGGAGAATCACTATCCACTTAGGGATGGCAGTGATGCTCTCTACAGACCCCGGTTAGTGATGGAGCCGCAACCAGGAGGGCTCTGATCCAGCCTTGTCCTATTTCGAACGCAGTGTGTGACATCGGTCACTTACTTTCTTAGGCCTCGGTAATCTCATCTACTGGAAAAAGTGTTCGAATTGCGTAGATGATGAAATGATGTCTGAGGTTTCTTTCAACTCTAAAAGTCTTCAGGGAGAGACCATTGAAAAGAGTATAAATTCCTGAAGTCACACTCTCAGGAGCCCTACCTTCACCAAGCCACTCTGTCATTGTTGAGAATAAAATGCGGAGGTTGCCTGTCAAATTCTAGTCAAATTGAATGTACATACACAAATTTTAGCCACCTTCTAGTGAAATTGAGATAGCTGTTAAAATAGTAACAGATTTATTTAATAATTGTCTTTGAAATTTTTCACTTATTTCTTTCAAGGTAACCACTAACAGCCATCCTGGAATTTTAGCAGAGATCTGCTTTCACATACTCTTTAATGATCCCTGTGAAATAAATCATATTGAAGGGTTTTTTTCTCCTTATGAGTTATTTGCCTGGAGGAAAAATTCTTAACTTTCTTTTTCATCTAAATGCATGCTAGAATAAAGTGTCCTTTGAAAAGTCTTAATGAAAAGGGCAAACATGGGAATATCTTCCACCCCAGTTCTTTCTGTGGGCTCTAGGCTCTGAGAATGAGGTCTCTGACTGCAGGAGGAATGTCAGGGGACTCCCACTGTGTAACAGTCCACATCCTTCTGCCCCTTAGACAGCTGGCCTGTTGACTACTTATGGAGAGCAGCCTTTGGGAAGAAAAAATATTAAAAATTGGTTCATTTTCTATGAGTTATTTTAGCCACACTAAATATACAAGAGAGAGAAGCTGGCATTTTCTATGTGAGATGCCTCTCCTCTTTCCCCAGCTCAGGGGGGAGAGTAAGAATTACGTTTAGAGGCTGATAAAGTTTCCTGTGGTTACTATCAAGAGATCAGAGTCTTACTAACTTTTGCCAAATGGGAACAAAGAAAAACATTTGAAAAATAAACATTAAGTTATTACTCTCTCCTTCATTCCCCTTTCTCTAGAGATATTCTTAGGGAGTCCATGCTAGGCATTAACAGTCTTCTTTGAAGCAAAATATACCCTTGCTACTCTCATGTTTTTTTTTTTTGTTTTTTTTTTTAACCAGTTCCCCCTTTTGGCAGAATCTCTCACATCCAGCTCACTATCCCAACCCAGTGAGGATCCCACAGAAAGGCCTTTTGCTTTCTTCTGTGTACAACTGTCCCACACCACATGCTTAATTAGAACCCCAGGTTATCTTTGAGAGGGTCATGGTGCATCCCTTCCCTATGTCGATTTGAGAACATGGATAGTACTCCCAAACTTAAACACTGAAGATCTGGGGCCTGACTAGAGCAGACATTTAGTGCCGCAAATTTTCCAATACAGTACCAATGAGTTAGAACTACATACGTTAAACAAGCAAACAAAAAACAACCGAAATCTCATAAATAATAAGATAATGGTTTCCGTTCCACACCCTACCAGAGTCGTTCTAACAGCACACATACATATGAACTAATTTTATGCAAATTACTAGAAACATTTGTGTCAGGGGAAGACCTGAGGTGACTGGTACTTATTTTCAGATTGGTTCAATAGTAGTGGATAACTTGGGGGGAATAACGTATGTGTTCTAGGACTTGGTGGTAAGGAAATTTAACTATTGCTTACTTAAAAAAATTTGGTCATAGATTTAACAGTGTGATACCCAAATCAGATGACAGTGGTTAGTTAAAACTGTGGTAAATAACTTCTACTTTGTCTCTGTTAAGAGGATTTGTCTGTTTTTATTCTAACAATCACGCTGTTGAAGCTGAGCTTTCCATAAAAAATAGGTCTTGGAGACCAGTGGCAACGTGATGTAGGCTGCATAAGCACTCCGTTCCTGAGTGGAAGCAGTGGCCTAACAGTTCATATTGCTTTTGTTAAAGATCACCTTTGCAGAGTGAGCGCATATTAGTCTTTGTTTGCAGAATAGGTTAAGATTAGACTTGAGGTCCTGAAGTCTTAACTCTCCAGTGAATATGAATCATACACTTGTGAAATCCTCATTTCGAGGAAGCCCATTTTGCAGGTGGTTAAGAAGTGTAAACTTCTCTTTTTTAAGCTGAAAAATATACATTATGTTTATCAGTTAATCATAATAATTATGATTAATTGCTAATAAAACATCACAATTTATAGAGGACTACGTAAGTAGTAGCTGGCTATGTTCTCCCAATGCAAGCCAGTGATCAGAAATTGGCAAATTCTTAAACCTGCAAAAAATAGAAAAGAACCTACTACAGATGAATACCCTTTGCTTTTTTCCTCCAAGTCCTGTTTTATGTACTTATGGCATTTTTGCTGTAATTTGAAAACACAGTTCATTCTTGTTATTCGCAGTAGTTACGTTCTATAAAGTTGCTACAGACACTGAATTAGTAAAAACTGAATTCATGAATATTGAATTTTCTACGGGAAATTCAGGTTAGGTTCCTGTGAGCCTCTGGTCTCAACATTTTTTGTCAACTAGTCAGCACAAAGCCTTGTGTGTGTGTTTCTGTCTAAAAACACCTTATGTAGGATATATTGTTGATTCATTAACATTGAACCCATGGCCACTGGCACTATAGTTCATGCCTGAAGGAAGCTTATCTAAGACACATAATTTTGTCCATAAAGCACGTCATAGCCTTCTTGCGCTCAGGACGCCAGACACTTCAGCAGACATGGGGGCCTTTTTATTTTTTGGCCGCACTGCTTGTGGGTCTTAGTTCCCCGACCAGGGATGGAACCTGGGCCCTCGGCAGTGAAAGCGCCGAGTCCCAACCCCTGGACCGCCAGGGAATTCCCTCGGGGGCCATTTTAAATAGTGAAATCACACACCAAAAAAAAGGCAAAAAAAAAAAGCAGAAATTGTGGCCCTACATAGCCTGCAAAAAAGGACACTTTTTTACAGTATGAGCTGGAACAAGAAAGCAGAGTGTAGCCTTGCTAGACTCCAGCTGGGACCACGCTCTACCTGCAACTCAAAAACTGTTCCCTGCTCTGTGAATGTTGGCAAATGACAGCAAAAGTGCTGGGAGTATTATTTGGGGGTTGCAAATAAATTTGAGCAGGTAGGTGAGTTTGTAAATATAGAATCTGTGAATAATGAGGATTGATTGTATAATAATACAGTGGTTTCTGGTATCTTTTTTTTTTTCCCATTGAGCTTTTGCTTGAGATGCAGGTGAATGAAGTACACTTTAAATATCTTACAATTTTATTGGTCAATTATACCTCAATGAAAAAAAAAATGCAGGTGAAATTGATGCTGCTGGCTTGGTTGACTTTAGCATCAGTGTAATTGGCTCCTGATAGAATTTTCCAAAGTTGAGTCTACTCGCTATTATGGCAGCGGGAGTCCCAGCCATCACTTCTACTTTCTTGGCTTCTTTGATAGATGTTCTTTTCTAACCTGTCCTTTTCGGCTCCACCCTCCAGTGAACTTGGCAGTGTTGTCCTACACGATGCAGGGCAGGCAGCCTGCCGCCCCAGTCCCCACCGTTTCTCTTTCTGCCCAGACCTGCTCAGAATGTGGAAGAGAAGTAGAATTTAATTCATAAATTCAACACCTTGAGTACTGTTGCTTTTGCTCTGATTTAGTGAGACCGTCAGTGAATTGGGCCGCAAGGTCATTGGAATCAGTGCTGTTTCATTTCAGATCATTTTACGTGTTATTGTTTTAATAATAGTGCGAACGGCGTTCAGTGCCGTTTGCTGATCTTTCATCTTCTTGATGTCATTAGGCAGAGCCCAGAAACACAAAGGGCATTTCAGCTTTGATGTCCTCTGAATAAGGAAGATCTTTTCAGAAATGTACAATTCCATCTCGTTCTGCCTGGCTTGAGAGCCTCCTTTCCTATTCCTGGGATACCTACTAAATCCTATGGAAACCTGGGTGTGAGTTTTTCAAAAACTTTCAAATCTATAGTCAAATGTTTCGACTATACAATCCCATCCCTAGTTATGTAGACTGGAGATTCTCACTTTGTTCAAACCAAGTCTTAACTCTAACCTGATTAAAAGGTGGCAACTTTTCAGATACAGGCTGTGTCAGCTACTCAGCCTGGATTTGTTACTTCTAGAGCGTGGCTTTTTCAGAATTGCTGAATTTCCTTCCAGTAATTCAGATGTTTCTGAGGCAGACCCTGGAGTGGCTCTCACACGCAGTGGTGCCAGAAGGTCTGTGGCAGGTCGTCCTTCTAGAGGGAAGCCTCAGAGGCGAAGTGGGGGAGAGGCTGCCCTGGGTGGCTTTTGAAGAAGAAGACAGGAGGCTGTACTAGACTGGGGCCAGCTTGCCAGCCAGCAGCCAGGCCTGGAGGCCAGCGTCCCCCTGTGCTAAAGCAGTGTGTGCTGGCTTTGCTTTGTGATCCTTGTGGGTGGCAGCTGTGTGATTTGTGCCTTTTGTCCTGCGGAGGCCTGGTCTTGGCACTTCGAGGGGGGCGTCATGGGTGGGATGCTTTAAAGCGTGGCGACGCCGTCTCTTAGGCTCTGTGTGAAAACAGCAAGGAGAAGCAGGCCTTGAGGAGCCACCTGGGAGAGGGCCACGGGTGCCATGGAGAAGCACGTTCCAGCCACAGTGAGGGTGCAAAGGGTCAACTCAGCCACTGGCTTCTGGCAAGTCTTCATCTTTGAAGGACTGTCCAGTGGAAGATGGATTAGAGTTACTCTGAGAGGCCGATGCCTGGACCTCTGGTCATTGTGCTCCGCCTACCGGGAAAGGCAGTGCTCACAAGGAGTTGAGGACGTTTTGAAGCTACACAGACCTGGCTTTCAGTGCACATACGAGCTGCGTGACCTAGAGAAAGCTGTTTAATGCCCCTGACCTTCATCTGTAAAATGTCCAAAAATAATACAGAGCTTGCCGAGTTGTGTGGATAAGAGATAATCGAGTCCAAGCATCTGGCAGGTTGCAGGCTGTAGTGGGCGTTGGTCAGTGGCAGCCTCCTTATACTGGGTCTCATTTGTTCATTCTCTCAGTGTTTGCGTGCTGACTCGGGTCTGGGTGTTCTCTTCAGCACTGGAGAGACAAAAGGGGTAAGAGAGGCAGGGGAACCTGGTGTTCACAGGCCAGTGGGGACAGCCAACAAACCGGCGGTTAAAATAGCCTCTGAGAAGTGCTGTGATAACGGAAGTTAGTGACATGAGAGCGCAGAGGAGGGGCTCCTAACCCCGTACTTGTGGGGCTAGGAAACTTTTCCATGAGGCTGAAGCATCTCCCCTGAGCTGCAGAAGAGGAGCTGAGTTAGCTGGCCAAGCAGAGAGAGGGCTGGGCTTCCACAGACCAGCATCTGCGGAGACCTGGCGGGAAAGAGAGCATACGTCTTTAGTGGAACTGAATTAAGGTCAAAGCACAGGAGCACAGGTATAACGGGTTGGGGGGGGGGGTTGGAAAGGGTAGAGAGAGGATGAACAGAGCCAGGAGGCCGTGTCTAGATTTTACGTTGAGGGCGATAGACAGCCATTGAAGATTTGCTTTTAGAAAGGCCACCGACTGCAGGGTGGAGATGGGCTGGGAGTCCAGGGCTGTCGGAAGACAGCAGGCTGGTGCAGAAGGCCGTACGGGAGAGGAGGAGCGCCTGATTCAGGGTCGACTGAGTGGCAGGGAGGATGGAGAGAAGCGGATGGGTTCAGGGTGTATGAGGGAGCTGAAATCAACAGGACTTGGTGAATGGCGGAGAGGGTGGGGGAACAAGAGGGGGGAAGGGCGACTCTTCAGTTTCTAGTGCGGACATCAGGGTGGATGATGGTGTGTTTCTCAAGATGAGGGAGCAGTCTGAGAGCTTGAGGTAGATAAGGACTTCGGTGTTGGGTGCTGTGGTTGGGATTATAGAGTACATTCAAGGGGAGATGTCCATTAGGCAGTTAAACAACACAGGTTGAAGCCCAGGAGAGATGTGTGAGCTAGAGGGACCGATTTGTGGCTCATTGACATATATCTGTATGTTATTACACATATCCATAGGTCATTTGAAGCCAAGGGAGTGGATGGGATGGCCAAGGGGAGTGGGCAGAGCGAGAAGATGAGGGCAGAGGACCACCCTGCATACAGTGGCACCCAACCAGAAAAGTTGCATGCTCTGTCGGAGACTTCTTTGCATTTTACCAAATTTGATTAGCTATAACAATCATCTCATAAGGGTAAACAGAAAGGTTTTAGGGAATTTTCTACATCTTTTGTTGGCTGATAACAGCAAAAACAAAACTGTATTTTAATAAAGCAGATTTTGAGAAGTTTAGCAAAGTAGTGAGGAGGACTTAACAGAGACAAAATATTCTAAGAAAGTAAGGGAAATTATTTACATAGATCAAGGCCCAGCAATAGCAAAACTGATGTTGAAATGCGGAAGGGCTTTGCAATTAAATGTTGTTCTTTAGGGGATTATGAATTTTCTCCCTCAGGGTGTAGGATTCAAGTCCTCCTAACCATGCCTCACTTTCACCTCTTTGCAAATAAAATAGAACAAAAAGAGTTCAATTCTTCAGGTAAATACAGTTGTTTATAATTGTATAAGTGTTCCCTTCAGTAACACGGAGGATATTTTAACTGAAATCCCCGAAGTTCTCCAGGTTTGCAGAAAGGGTGCTGGAATCAGAATGAATGTTTCAGATGCTTGGCATTTATGTTCTACTTTCAGTCTTGCGAAGATTTCCTGTATAATTAGTAGTGAGGATAAGTTCTCTGTGTGCCCAAAAAAGAAGACTCCTTAGCCTTCACTGGTGTCCAGCTTAACATTTTTAAAAGTCCATGCTGTGGTCCAGGTCAGGAAAGGCTTCACAAATACCATCCAAAATGCATATTGGGAAAAACGATGTTGTGTTTTTGAAAAACTTACTCTGATCTTATTATCTCTAAATTGCATTCCTATTTGAGGCACTTAAAGTAGTTTCTGCAGAGGAAATGGGCACAGAGGTAATGATCTAGATCTTACGGAAAATAAGAATATAGAATGAATACATGTCCAACACACACTTTAATTTCTTAGTAAGGTAACTCAGACTACAAGGGGCCGCCGGTAATCCCCTCCTGTGCCTCAGGTTACAATTTAACAGCACCATAACGTCAAGAGCTTTAACATCTCAGCTAGTTTACAGTGAGTGTGTTGGTTCTGTAATTAGAGGTTAATAAACAGGTTGGAGATGAGGTGGTGCCACACACCTCATTTATGTGTGAGGTTCTGGTGACTAAGAGGCCATGCAAACTCTTTCTTGAGCCTGAGGGAACTTCAGGCTCCCTGCCATGGGATCCTAAGTTGTTTCAGGCAGCTTCTTGGTCGTCTCTAAAGAAATTATAGGTGGGAGCAGTTCCCGAATTATGTCTGTTTGGGCAAAATATTGAAATACTATAAACTTTGCTGAAAGCTTCTTCTGAAAGCTTTATTCTTGAAAGTCTTGCCCAGCAACTGCCTGTCAGGTGAACTCAGGTTTTGCATTTCGACCTTCTCCACACTCTCTGTACCTTTTCATGCCACATCCTTTCTGTCCGGGCCCATTCCGCTCGCCCAATATAATACGCGTTTCAGAGGGAATGATTCTAAACCCAAGATTCAGTTTTGTTAGGAAAGTCATCACTAAGTTTTTTTTGAGGGGGTGGCATCAATGCTTGTTAAATTTTTTATTTTATTCGGGGTAAAAATGTTGGAAAAATATGAAAAATACTCCCTCGTAAATCTACCCCCAAGAAGTAATCCCTGTTCACATTTTTGTTGATAATTTTCAGTATTTTATTGATGCAAAGATATTTTTAGACAAAAGTAGCATCTTTTGGTACACTCGAATCCTTTAAATTTGTCAACATTTCATGAGCATATTCTCAAGTTGTCAAAATACGGGATATAAATTAACTTCGCTCACATCCTCTTAAAACTGAAAATTCATCCTATTTCAGCTCTCCGATCCCTGTTCGGCAAACCCCATCTTAGAGGCTGTCTTTAAGCAGTAAATGTAAAATTACCTTGTGGTAACACCCTTAGAAATAATTATAACTCTTCTACCTTACTTACACCAAGATGTCAGGTTAACTATGTGAAGGGCAAGTAGAGTCCCTTCAGTTGTATTCAGTTGTAGAAAATCATTGCATTCCGTTGTAGAAAATCCCAGGCGGATGTGTAGCATGTCATAATTGTTTCCCTCTCCATCAGAAAGCATTAATTGATCACGTAATTTACAAAGTATCCCAGGATCAATAGGAAAACTACACTGCATCACCTTAACCTTTAAGGACTTACTACTGTAGGCAAATGAGCTCCCAGTTTCCTTCCCTCAAACATGGCTTTGGCATAACAAGGGCCAGTATTGCTCCTGGCTCCATCACACATAGGTTGGCTACTGTAAATCACCGATGCCAGCTCAAGGCACAAGGTATGTTCCAGAAAATCAGAATTGTACCAAAGCACAACGGTTTTTGAGTCCACTAATTCCAACAGCCTGATATTCCTTGCAGAATGAATTAGGGGTTACCACCCCCATGCTTTACAACATGATGCTAGATAGAAATTTGCCTCCATCAAGTGGCCACTCATCTCTTTGTTTTCAAATAAAAAAGAGATTGAAGTAGAAGTAGAAAGAGGTGAGACAGTTGAGTCTGCTGGGGTTGAACTCAAATTAATGGGCATGATTCGGGATAGGGCAGAGTAGGTATAAGGATGTATGCTTTCTTTCTTTTTTCTTTAAAACAAAGTATGGTTTATTTTGATGCACAAATGCCAAGTGGAAACTCAACAAAATTGAACGTAGTACCATTTAAGCAGGTTTCTTTGTAGGGACGTATGCTTTCTTCTTCTGGTCCTTTATGTCTGTGTTTTGTAGGTGTGTCCAAAGAAGAAAAGATTTGCAGGGTCCATCATATACCACAGTAGCATCCTTGATTTCAAAGTCCTCTAGCATTAATGGCATTTGACTCAGACATAATTGTCTTTAATACATCACTGTAAAATCTACCATATTACACAAGGGAGGTGCTACCGTTTAACTGGGAGATGCTACTGATTAATGATTATATGTTAAATTTATCTAGAAAATGAAGTCTTTGTGAAAAGGAATGACGGATGTTTGCAAAAGAGTGTATGAGAAAGATATTATAAATCAAAGGTTTATGAATTCTGCATATTAAATATGAATAGCTATTAAAATATTTACTGTATTACAATTAAAAAGAGTAATTAAATTAGAGCCTATCGTGAAGAATTTGGAATTTGTGTGAAAACTTACAAAACTTAAATGTAATAAATCCAAAACAGAAAAAAATTTCACCAACTGACTCCAGTTAAAAAAGCTTCCTGCTTCTTTTTGCAGTACCAGAGGGGAAGAGTTATGTGATAAACATGTTATTATGGGAAAAAAGTGAAAATAATATTACTAGTGGACAGAAGAAAGTGAGAGGTAGTGAAAGGGCTCAATTTCATCTGAAGGTTGCAGCTCTGATGTTCTAAGGAAGGTCTCGGTCATTTGATTTTCCAGGTTTAATGTGTGACTTTTTGAAAACTAATTTGAAATTTCACTGTGTACAGGGCTCAGGGAACTCATCTTGTTGAGGAAATGACTCACTAAAATAAATGAACGTGTGGGCCCTTGACCATTTTTAACGCCATGGAGGATAGGTTTGAAGAGGTCAGTGTTTGTCCTTTGTGCTCAGATTATTGGTGACGCTTCTCTAGGAAAGGAAGGTTGAAGTCTTTCACATGGAACCACACGAAATTGACACTTAGATATGTCACAAATTGGCGAGTATCTGCAGTTTCATGTAGTTCATGCTAACAAATTCTAAATGGGACTAAGACCATGACTTGACTGAGTTGAAAAGGAAGGAGGTCTGTGTTTTAAGGACAAAACAACATTTGCAAAAATGTAATAGAAAATTGAAAGGAGTAAAACAGTTTTGCTTTGCTGGAATTTCTGGAATAATCTGGGGTACTAATGGTGGACTTTGGGTGATTACCATGTGTCAATGTATGTTCATCAGTTGTCACAAACATACCACTCTGGTTGGGGTATTATAAAGTGATAACCTGCTGTCAGGTCAAATGGGAGGGTGCTGAACTTCACGGTTAATTTGAAATTTGCCTAGATTATAAATTGAAAATGACCTTTCCCCATCTGTAAACAAATTATTTCCTTTTTTTTTTTGAATTTATTTATTAAAAAAATTTTTTTTTCAAATTATTTCAATTAAAAACCTAATTTAATTATAATTCTTCAACTTAGGAGAGATATTTTTCTTTTTCTTTTTTTTTTAAGATTTTTTTTTTTGATGTGGACCATTTTTAGTCTTTATTGAATTTGTTACAATATTGCTTCTGTTTTATGTTTTGGTTTTTTGGCCACAAGGCATGTGGGATCTTAGCTCCCCGACTAGGGATTGAACCCGCACCCCCTGCATTGGAAGGCGAAGTCTTAACCACTGGATCACCAGGGAAGTCCCACGATATTTTTCTATTTAAGAAAACATTAGTTTTTTTTGTTATATGAGATACACGAGAAAAATTTGTTTATTCTTAAATAGTGTGATCTCAACACATGTGAAGGTCAGTGTTCCTTAGATTGGTGTGTTGATAGCTTATTTCAAATCAATATTTTTTATTTATTAAAACTAGACTTCTGGGAATTCCCTGGCAGGTCCAGTGGTTAGGACTTGGCAGTGAAAGTGCAAAAAAAAAAAAAAGCCTAGACTGCCAAGGCACTATTCGGCAGAAAATAATGTGATTTTCAAAACTTCACTTACATATTTAAAATAAACTTTTTAATTTTAGAACAATTTTAGTATCACAAAGATCATTTAAAAGTTCCCATTTACCCCACACACAGTTTCCTCAATTATTAACATCTTAAATGGTACATTTGTCACAATTCATGAACCAGTATTGCTAGATATTATTATTATCTGCAGTCCATAGTTTATTCAGTTTTCCGTAGTTTTTACCAAATGTCCTATTTCTATTCCAGGATCCCACAGTACATTTAATTGTCGTGTCTTCTTAGGATTCTCTTGGCTAAGAGTTCCTCAAATTTTCCTTGTTTATAATGACCTTGACAATTTAGAGGAGTCCTGGTCAGATATTTTGTAGACTTCCCCTCAGATGAGCCTTGTTTGATGTATTTTTAAAATATGTTTGTTATTAAGACAATATTTTTAGAGCAGTTTTAGGTTCATAACAAAATGAGGGGGAAGTACAGAGATTTCCTATATAGCCCCTGCCCTCCAACAGACTGGTACATATGCTACAACTGACGAACCTACACTGACACATCGTAATCACCTGAAGTCCATAGTTTACCTTATGGTTTAATCTTGATGTACGTTCTATGGGTTTGGACAAATGTGTAATGGCATGTGTCTACCATTATAGTATCATATTTTCACTGTCCTAAAAATTCTCTGTGCTCTGGCTAATCACTGTTAACCCAACCCCCAACCCCTGGTAACCAATGATTTTTTTATTTTATTCTATTTTTTTACTGTCTCCATAGTTTTGCCTTTTTGTAGAATGTCACATAGTTGTAACTGTACAGTATGTAACCTTTTCAGATTGGCTCCTTTTACTTAGTAGTATGCATTTAAGGTTCCTCCATGTCTTTTCATGGCTTGATAGCTCATTTCTTTCTAGTACTGAATAATATTTCACTGTCTAGATGTACTGCCGTTTATTTACCATTCACTTACTGAAGGACATCTTAGTTGCCTCGAAGTTTTGTCAGTTGTGCATAAAGCTGCCATAAATATCCACATGCACGTTTTGTGTGGACATAAGCTTTCAGTTCTTTAGGGCAAGTACCAATGGGCACGATTGCTGTATCACTTGGTGAAAGTATGTTTAGTTTTGTTAGAAACCACCAACTGTCTTTCAAAGTGGCTGTACCATTTTGCATTTCCACCAGCAATGAATGACATCCTCACCAGTGTAGGTGTGTAATGGTGTCTAATTGTTGTTTTAATTTACATTTCCTTGATGACATGTGATGTGGAACATCTTTTTTATGCTTATTTGCCATCTTTATATCTTCTTTGGTGAGGTGTCTGTTCAGATCTTTTGCCCATTGTTTTTTTAGTTGGCTTGTTTGTTTTCTTATTGTTGAGTTTTAAGAGCTCTCTGTATAATTTCACTTATTTTTCACAACCGAAATACTCTACATATTTTAAGACACCTTAAGTGCTATCATCAACTTTCAATTGTACAAGATTTCTTATTAATTTAAGAATAAGGTTTACACTTCCTCTATTAATACAGGTTAGAAGGTTTATTTATTTAGTTTCAACAAATACATATTTGTACACATCAAATGAGCCAGACAAGGACCCTACATTTAGAAGTTTACAATTCAGGAAGAGAGAATCAAAGGGAGGTATTGTTATAGATTTAATTTGATGGGAAACAAAGCAGAAAGTTTCAAGGACAATTAACCCCTTAAGTCTTCCTTATCTTTGGCTGATTCTGGCTTTAGAGACTTCAGAAGTCTTCCCCAGACAGTTCTGTATTCTCTGAAGGAATGTTAAAAATCCTAATTCTGGGTAATTTTGTTTTACTCCAGACTCTGAGCGCTAAGGTTAGTTTCTCAAGCAAAACATTCTGTCCCCTCCAGGAATGGAAGCATTGATGAACAGAAAATATCCACCCTCTCTTGATTCTTCTACTTAGCAGTATTGGAATAACCACCTGGTCAGCTTTAAATCGTAATGGGGGGGGGGATGTGTAATTATGTTTGATTCAAGCAAATAATCCAAAATTCCCCAGTCCATGCCTATGGATTTGGGTTTAATAGCATCCTGTACTTTACCTCTCAGAAGCTTTTCTCACTTGTCTTCAATTAGGATGTTAGGTCAGTGAGAACTTTGGTGAGTTAAAAAGAACCACATTGATATTTGAGAAGACCTAGGCTGACAAATCAAGTTTTTAATTACAGGAAATAATCAGAAACTACTGTAGATGCAATTAAAGGCCTTTTTCTTTGGGGGAAGCTTGTTTGTCTTTTATATTTTTTTCCCTAAACTCATTATAAAAAATACTGTACTCTTTCATGCTTATAGCCTGAAACTCTATAACTTCCTGCTGTGAATATGGAAATGAATTTTGTCGAAATCAAAGAAATTAGTTAATAGGATTTTTTAAAGCCTGTTAGTAGAAGTGGTTTAACATTTTTAAAGAAAATGTTTGCTTTGTTTATGATTAAACTGAACTAGACACCTGACCTCTGATAATCTCTCAAATCCCATACCTCTCTTTCTGTAACCAATGAATTGCTTTAAATTTTACGAGTTGAGAATTGATTAAATAAAACCATAATTTGATTCTCCAAACTGGTTAAAATTCAAATGTATAAAGTATAGCTCACTTAATAACATGAGAGTTTTTTTGGTTTTCTTTTTTTTTATAACTTTTTTTTAAAGTGAATTTCCTCCCGTGTACTTGTTGTTTTTTTTTTAACATTTTATATTTATTTATGTATGTATATATGTATTATTTATTTTGGCTGTGCCTGGTCTTAGTTGCGCCACAGGGGATCTTCGTTGTGGCATGTGGGCTTCTTAGTTGTGGCATGCAGACTCCTAGTGGTGGCATGCATTTGGGATCTAGTTCCCGGACCAGGGATCGAACCTAGGCCCCCTGCATTGGTAGAATGGAGTCTTACCCACTGGGCCACCAGAGAAGTCCCTTGGTTTTCTTTTTAAATGGTCACTTTGGCATTTGGTAGCTACCAGAGAAACACATGGGTTTAGAAGGGCATCTTAGGTCAATTCAAAAGCCTGGAGAAGAACTGAGTTGGCAGAATATAATCTTGCCAGTTGAAATTCAACCAGCCTTTGAAATTTATTCTCATCTGAAAAGTACTACAGGATTTCAAAATAATGTAGCAGACATGCTACTTAGAAGCCCACTTCCTAATATTCCTCTAATTACCCAGTTGCCAACCCAGCTTGTTTATTTGAAAGATATTAGGATGGAGGTTAGACAACATATATTATGATTACTTTTCTTCCTGTGTATATTTTAATTTGAAAATGTTAAAGTATATTACAGAGTATTTTCCTATTTCACAGATTTGTAGAACTAAGATTTTGATGGGCTTATGCTCCCAGGGCTAGATCTTCCTTTGGCTTTTTCTTCTATTATTCATTGCAATCCATACAAGGCAGCCGCCCTGTGAGCATTTTCCCGGCATCCTCCTTGTGTTTACATTCCTACTGCATTTATATACAGGCGTACTGTACTCCATGTGGGTTTGGTTCCAGACCACTGCGATAAAGCAAACATCACAGTACAGCGAGTCACACGGATTTTTTGGTTTCCCAGTGCATATAAAGTTATATTTACACTACACTGTACTCTGTTAAGTGTGCAATAGCATTATGTCTTAAAACAAACAATGTGCATACCTTAATTTAAAAATACTTCGTTGCTAAAACTGCTAACCAACATCTGAGCCCCCAGCGAGTTGTAATCTTTTTGCGGTAGTAACATCACAGATCACTGGTCACCCTAACACATATAATAATAATGAAAAAGTTTGAGATATCGTGAGGATTACCAAAATGTGATACAGAGACATGAAAGGAGCAAATGCTGTTGGAAAAATGACCCTGGTGGACTTGCTCGACACAGGGTTGCCACAAGCCTTCAATTTGTAAAAACAATGCAGTAAGGTGAAGCACAGTAAAACAAGGTCTGCCTGCATTGGGCAGCACCCACATGGCAGACAGTGGAGCTGCACGTGCGGGCAGTGCTCATCCCTCGCCCTCAAGTCTCTTGGGGGAGGTGGCACAGGGTTGCTATGTAGGATGTAGGTGCTGACTCGAGGGACAGAACATGCAGTGGGGGACACCTCACAAGGAGATGAGAGTCGACCAGGGAAGATTGCCCAGAGACGCTGACCCTGAAGCTGATTCTTAAAGAATGAGTCAGAGTTTGCCAGACACAAAAGAGTCAAGGGGAAACAAAGAGTCATGATGTGTCGAAGAAATGGCCTATAAGTAGTTTAATGAGCCTGCAACTCAGCGTGTATGGGGGGACTCCTGGGAAGTGAGGGAGCTGGGGCCGGATTAATGAAGTGCTTGGACATCAGGTCAAGAAGTCTGGATTTCATTCTGTGGACAATGGGAGCAAGTGAAAGATCATCCTTAGGGAAGCGATGTGATCAAATGTGCATTTTAGGCAAGTCCAATGAGAAGGGTTTGAGTTTCATCTTATAAAAAGCAGCTTCTAGATGCCCTTCACACTTATATAGCTGCCATGTATTAATCCCCTACTGTGTGCCTAGGCATGCCCAAATATCTTTTTTTTTTTTCCCCCTATACTCTTTATCCCTTTCTCTCTACTGGCTTTTATCTGCCTCATCCCATTCCAAGTTTATAAACATGACTAAGTCCAATGTTATAAATAAAATAATGATACTAAGACATTAAGGTGAGGTTATTGCCGTTGCTGTTGGATTCAGCAACGGTGAAGCCAAGCAACCTTGGAAAGAGCTGTTTCAGTTGAGGGATAGGAGCAGTGGGTCAGGAATTGATTGGCAGGTCAGGAAGGTGAAGTGGGGAATAGAGATGCTCTTTCTGGGAACCTTACCTTGAAAGGAAGGAGTTAAGCATAGAAGATTGTAAGAAGTGTGTGGTACCCAAGGGAGCCTGGGAGGAGAGAGCCCGAAGGCACGAGAAAGTTGGTGGATGGATTTGTTTCAAGAGGGGAAAGAGGAGGCAGAGGAGGGATGGGAAGGTCTTTTCCACTGTCAGTAGAAGATGGCTGGAGGCTGAATGTAGATTGCCTGTGGTGTGTTGGAAGTTGGGCAAGTCTTACCACCTGCCTTCGATTTTTCCGGTGAAGATCTTCTGCTGAGAATGGAGAAGAGGCTGGTGAGAAAGGAATCTGAAGGGAATGGGCAAGGTTTGAGGGAGTGTTTGTGTGAGAAGGAGAGGGACATGTTGAGAAGGATGATCACCAGTGCCCTGCGGGAGCCCAGCGAGGTTGGGCACCACAGGCCGGATGGGGCGCCATGCAGCGAGGCTGGTGAATTTCCTTCAGCGTCATCAGCAGACCGGTGAGGGAACAGAGAAGGTCTGAGTGAAGGTTGAGGTTTGGTTGTGTGGGTCAAAGGAGGTGAAGGGTTTGAGAAGAGTGTGGAGACGTGATAGATAACAGCATCCAGTCCATTTAGGAGGAGATGCTTAACAGGGAGGAGACTGTAAGGAGACAAAACATAGTCAGAGGAGGCAATCGTGAGAATTGAAAGGTTGTGATCAGAAGTGAGGATAAAAGAAAGCTGAACATTTCAGACCCGGAGCAACAGTTGTGGGCTGAGCTCCAAGGGATGGCCATGAATGTGGGTGGAGAGCTGGCAAGGATCCTCTAAAGCAGAGACCCAAGGGACTTCCCTGGCGGTCCACTGGTTAGGACTCTGCGCTTCCACCGCAGGGGGCACGGGTTTGATCCCTGGCCAGGGAACTAAGATCCCGCAAGCTGGGCTGCGCGGCCAAAAGAAAAAGAGAGAGAGACCCAAGATCCTGGAGGCAAAGGTGTGCAAGGCTGGTCCTCAGGGCACTGGAGCGCCCAGGGTGGTGGCAGAAATTAGAGTGAAGACGGAGAGGGGAGGAGAGCTCCAAGCATCGGTGAGCAATGGAGTCATTATCTGAAGGGGAGTAAAGACTCATGTAACGTGGGGTGTGTCCCTCTGTAGAAGAAAGCTTCTTCCTCGCATTCAAAAAAATTAAATGTAACTCATAAAATCTGGTTTTCATCACAATTTCTCACAATGGAAACATGACCCAAAGATAGCATCTATTGGAATTCTGGAAGTATCCTGAAAACCATGCCTGTAAACATCCCCTGTCATTCATCTCTCAGGTGAGGTTTTATAGGTTCCAAAAAAAGAGAGAGAGAAGGGGTAGTTCTTGCTCCTTTGCTGAGTTTCAGCTTACTGGCAGAATACAACAGGAAGAAGGCTTTTCAAAGCATAATATGAACAGACATTTCTCTTAAGACCTTTTATTTTGAGAGGATTAAAATCTATCTAGTAGGGATAGCCAACTGTCCTCTCTTTTCAAAGCTTGGTTTCCATCCATCACCTGTATCGGTTGTTCTGTTTTATATTAAGTTGTTCAGTGCCACCGCCTCCACCTCGACTGCAGTTGGTGTTGGAATAGGAAGCATAGACCCTGAGATGGTCAAGGACAAGGGGATGCAGACTGCCTTTTCTTGCCACATACCCACTGGCAGCCCCAGAGCCCGATCCCCAGTGGGAGGGAAGTTCCTACCAGCTTTTATCTTAGAAAACCTTGACCAAACATCCCACTTCTTCTGTTCCTCCCATTCCTTCTTGGCCCGTGAGGACACTTTTTTTTTTTTTTTAGTTTTTTAATTTTTGGCTGCATTGGGTCTTCGTTGCTGCACGTGGGCTTTCTCTGGTTGTGGCGAGCGGGGGCTGCTCTTCGTTGCGGTCAGCGGGCTTCTCATTGAGGTGGCTTCTCTTGTTGTGGAGCACGGGCTCTAGGTACGCGGGCTTCAGTAGTTGCAGCACGCGGGCTCAGTAGTTGCGGCACGCGGGCTCAGTAGTTGTGGTGCACGGGCTTAGTTGCTCCTCAGCATGTGGGATCTTCCTGGACCAGGGATCGAACCTGTGTCCCCTGCGTTGGCAGGAGGATTCTTAACCACTGGACCACCAGGGAAGTCCCTGCATGGGGACACTTCTAAGGCAGTCTTTGGGGACAGTGACATTTATGTTCCTGTGTACTCATGAACTTTTATCAGAAGTATGTTTTTGGTCAAACTGCAATGTTTATTTCTATGTACTACCACAGAGTTAGTATTAACCCATTTCATCTTGCTTTTCTACCCCCATTTGAACAGAATCCTACAAAGGATCATATATCCCTTGCAGATTTTTTAAATCAGGAGCTACTGTTAAAATGCAAGGGATCCCCAGAGTCTAAGACTGAAGGCTTTAGTTTCATCTACTGCATGTGAAATTCTCCCATATATATAGACAGGGCTTTAGGTAAATCATAGTTAATGTGTGTCCCTACTTCTCTGGCAACATTAGAGGGTTTTTGTTTAGTGGCTTAAACATTCAATAATACTTGAAACACTTTGTCCAGGTCTCTAACGGAGATGCTTTGATGAGTCCTCCAGCGCTTGTCTAATCAGGAAAGACTCACGGGAGGATTAAGCAGCGCATGCGTGAGAAAATAAAACAGTCAAAGCAATGCATTATTCTGGGTATGAAGTGGATTATTACGATGGTATTAAAAAAAAAAAAAAAAGGACCCCGAAGAATTAAGTTGATGCAGTTTGGAGTGAGGACTAAATTGTCACCACAGTTTGCTGTGGGCATTGGTTAACTGATGGAAGACTCCAGAAGATGGGTCCAGGAGGCACTGAACTGGACCCGTGTGGACCAATAACCTGGAGCTCAGTCGCAGACTCTGCCCCTCCAAGTATGCCTTCCTCTGCCCTGGCAGCTTGGTCTGGTCCAGCACACGTTCCCCAAGCCCCTCGTGGTTGTGGTGCTGGAGGAGGGTCTGCTTGCCTCCCTGGTCAGAAGGCAAAGGGTTTGTTCCATGAACTGCGACCAGGCTAGAGGGAAGGGTGGGAGGGCTGCGCGTGTCCCGACGGTTCATCTAGAGTTAAACGTACGCCATTAACTTCTTAAAACCCTGGCGGGACGTGCCCCAGACTATCCCTGGTGCGCTGCTTATCTGCAGCGGAACTACACGTGTAGTTAATGTGCTGGCTCCAAAAATGGGGAAAACTGTTGCACTGCTCTGTCTCCCTGATAAGGAAAAACTCCCAGGTCGTGGTTGAGGTGGACCGTCTGAAGGGATCAAAGCCTGAGTCAAGTTAAAATTCAGGACGTTAGCTCCTGAGTGGCAGACACTGCCTATTGTGATGGGGAGGGGATTCAGAGCACATCCTTGGGTTTAAGAAGAAACAAACAAACAAGCAAAAAAGCTGGTTTAAAATATTCTTATTTAAGTCATCTCTAGAAATATACAGACATCTAGGACTTTAGTTGCAGCAGCCTATGAACCAGAAATCTGACTTCTGCTTGCTGCAAGTTGCGCTTCAAAATGCATCTAACTGTAAGCTCGGAAAGTCTTTTCAGTGGCAGTAACTAAATGAACTCTGTCTTGCCTTCTCTGCCCCTGAACTCACCATGCCCCTCCCTGCCTTCTCCTCCCTTCCCTGTCACTCATCAGAGGAAAGCACCTGGCATTTTGCATCTTTCATTGTACCCACAGGAAATGACACAAATGCTCAGGGACTTTTCTTCTAACTTGTCACCAGGTGTGTTTGTTGGGCTTGGCAGCCATCAGGATTAGAGGGACTCAACTTAAAAGCTTCCACTGTGGATCTCCACCCCCAGCATGTGCGTGGGGCTTAGAGGCCCAGGATGTCTTGTGTGTGGGCTTCAGCCTCTGAAGCCCCCTGTTGTCTGCTCTTCATCAACTGCATCATCAACAGTGTCTTCAATTAATAGCTTCTCTCTACCAGCTGTCACCTTGGTGCCCATGAATGAAACTAACACATGGGACAGAGGAAACCATGCAGGGTCTGTTTTATGAGCATTGCTAGCACCTGTCGTGAGAGTCCCCACAACAGTCCTTTTCATAGTCTGCTTCCCCCAAGGGGAGGTGGGTGGAACAGGCCACCTTGGGGCTTCATCTCTGCCAGGTTGGTCCAGACGGTTTCCTCCTATTTCATGTACATTTCACTCTTTCCCTCCACTAGTTTGCATCCATTCAAGTTCTTAATGCAACTGTCTACTCAGATGAATACTTCTTTTAAGAGTCAATCAGTTAAAGACTCCAATTTTTTCTTTTTGAATTTTGAATTTTATTTTATTTATTTATTTTATACAGCAGGTTCTTATTAATCCATTTTATACATATTAGTATATATATGTCAACCCCAATCTCCCACTTCATCCCATCACTCCTCTTTCCCCCTTGGTGTCCATACGTTTGTTCTCTACATCTGTGTCTCTATTTCTTCCTTGCAAACCAGTTCATCTGTACCATTTTTTTAGATTCCACATATATGCATTAATATACGATATTTGTTTTTCTCTTTCTGACTTACTTCACTCTGTATGATAGTCTCTAGGTCCATCCACGTCTCTGCAAATGACCCACTTTCGTTCCTTTTTATGGCTGAGTAATATTCCATTGTATATATGTACCACATCTTTATCCATTCGTCTGTCAATGGGCATTTAGGTTGCTTCCATGACCTGGCAAGACTCCAATTTTTTTATGTCAATGAGATGGAGACAGAACACTGACATGACACATTTTCCGTCCCTCGAGGGGCATGCCGTTTGCTGCTTCCATTAGGCAAATTCATGGCTGTTACACACTCTCACACGGAGGAGAAAAGAGACTACTGAATATGTATTTCATAAACAGAAATGCAGTCGGTGTATCTGTTTCCTTAATGTTAGAACGTAGTCCTGCTGCCCTGTACAATTCCACAAACTGCTTCAGGGCGAAATTATTCCTTAGAAGAATTTTCACCTAATCGGCGTTCGGAAAGGAACATGGATACTTTCCGATCTCCATTCGCTTCGCTGCACATTTCAGGGGCTTCTGCTGTCTCTTGCTGAGAGGGGAAAAGAGTCAGTGGTCTGAAACTTTAAGATCCAAAAGGTAGACACAGTTTGGAAATTGTCCACATTACCGTGGTGTCAAATCACAAGATATCAAGCCTGATAACGTGGAAATTGGGGGATTTAAAGTTATAATAATTTCTGACTTGGAACACCTTGCATCCTCCCACTCTGTAAACTAATGTTTTGGAGGCAGCCTCTTACTCTTTTTCAAAGCCAGACCCTTTTCTCTGGAAATACATCTCTTTCTAAGGTGACCTAAAACTAACAGAATGCCAGGCATGGGGGTCAAGGAAAATGTGGTTAATGACACTGAGACCAACTCTTCTGAGAATGAAAAATGACGGAGTATTTTGTGTTAGATGGGACATTATTCATTCATAACCAACTTAAATTTTAAGTCTCTAGAAAAAAAAATGACAGCATTTCTTAGTTATTTCTGATATAGCCCAGGAATGAGTGCTCCAAGACCATTATAACTTTTAATTCATGTACTTATCTGTTTTTCCCAGACCTTTTAAGAAATGCTTATAGCTTTGCTTGTCAAATTGAGAGAAGGTAGATCATTATTCAAAGGAAAGCCCAATATAGGAAATTCAGATATAAATGGCTCAGCATTTTTTTTCTTGTCAAAGATTTATGACCGTCTCTATTTCAGACCTTCCTTAGCACTCTCTGGACTATTTCAGTAGCCTCTTCATTGGTCTGGAGCCTCTGTTTATCGTCCTTCATCCCTGTGTCTGTCTCTCCCGCTGCTCTGTGGATAGTTGTCATGAGCTCGGTTCTAGATTTCCTGATTGGGTGTCCTGGGTGCTTCTCAATGTTCTTTCAGCCTGGCTTTCCAACGCCGTCTTCCACCATTTTATTCACACCTCCTGTAGTCATTACCTCCTAACGGGGAAGAGAGCTCTCCTTCCTCACCTGAGTACACCACACTTTTTGATGCTGTCCCTTGTTGGCCTTGGTCCCTCTGCCAGCCCTAGCCTCTCTGTGGCCACATGCCCAAGCCTACATCCACTAAGGAACCAGCCTAAATGCCACCTTCTTCACCATCCCTCCCCAGACACCCAACCATCCCCAAGTCAAGAGTCATTCTTTGACCTTGAATAGCGCCTTATGTGTTGTGTCACTCTTAGAGCAGGTAGCTCTTCTGTTTACTTGGAAGGTATATATATATCTCCTGACCTAAACCATGAGTTCTTAGAAGGCAGGGTCTGTGTTCGTTTATTTGATTCCCTAAAGCTCCTTGTTACTCAAAACATGGCCTGCTGACCAGCAGGGTCAACATTACCTGGGAGCTTGTTAGAAATCCAGAATCTCAGTCCCCATCCCTAATCTGACGAATCAGAACCCACGTGTTAACAAGCCCCCTGGGTGATTACAACACACATGAAATTTCAAGAAGCTCTGCTTTGTTACATTGCACAGACCCTGGTGTGAAGCAGGCACCCCGTGGATATTTGTTAATAACTGGGTGGCGTTGAAAGCTGAGGTTGTTCTCATTGACTTACGGGAAGATTACCTCATAATCAGACGTCGAAAATATAACTCAGCATACATCACTTTTCTGTGGCCATTTTTAGTCTTAAATCATGGAGACCCTTTTCTCCTTTTAAAATCTTTGATTTGTTACTTTCAGGTCACCTCAGTCGTTGTTTGGGGGTTTTTTTTGGTGGGGGGGGCGGGTTGGGCTTTGGGTTTTTTTGTTTTTCATTAAAAAAAAATCCCCTCAAAGGGCAGTACTGTATTGGCCTTAGGTGAATGAGTATAGGAAGAAAGCTTGCTAATTGGGTCTAAATATAGATTATGTGCAAAAAATAATTGCTAACGTCTGAAAATAAGCATTCATATGGCGTGTATCGTGTTGTCATCTTGGCAGCTATTTCTTCAGGAGCAAGTCAGGGACAACTAAAGGCTAAGGGGATGCTCTCTGTCACTGTGTCAAAAGCTGAGTGATCCATTTCACACATATTTGCTAATAACCACGGAAGAAGATAAATGACAATATGATATGCTGGGATTTTTAAAGTGCTGAAGAATTTGATATTAAAGTATCCTTTGCTGCCTGGGAATAAAAGGAGAACAGGGAGAAACTTGTAAAGTAAGGAGGAGTATTGCTACAGCTTAGAGCAGTGGAAAGTACCACCCATTGCAAGGCCATCTCTACTTATCACAACAGCTAGAGGGTAGCATTTGCATGGGCACCACCCAGGGATGCTAGATGCCCTGCAATGCATAGGATTGTCTCACGCTGTGAAGAATGGTCCCCTGTGAGGCCACGACTTCAGAACACACTGGCCAGATGTTTCGGGGAGGGGGTGTGAAAAAGTGTTTATATCACTAAAATCGAAACCTATTTTGTATATTTTTTGTATTTTTGTATTTTTATTTATTCATATTTCATATAAATAAATGTTTTATGTAAAATGTTTATATACATGTACATATGTATGTATAAAGCATCATATATTTGTATACGTATGTATACAAAAAGCATTTTAAATACATGCTGAATTTTCCAGGAACGTGACCACCATATTAATTGAGAGGATATTATTTTTTGTTTTATTTTTTTGTTTTATTTAGAACTTTCCTATATGTTTATTTCAGAAAGATCATGTCGCGGCTCCTGTCGGTCTGCATGGGTAGCTGTTAGATTGATACCGGTCTCACCTAGAGGTGCCAGCATCCTCCTATTTTTTATTTCTTTCTTTCTTATTTTTGGCTGTGCCACGTGGCATGTGGGATCCTAGTTTAGGATTTCCAGTCCAGCAAATTTGTGACTTTCCCGTGGCAGCTTAAGTGTCATTGACACATGTTAGTTGTTGCTGCCGTTGTTTTTGAGAGTCACTACAATTTTATGAAGGATGAGGAGATGAGGAAAGGTATTTCCTCAGGCACTCTTTTCCTCCAGGTCTTCCTCAATCATCCCAGAACCCACTTGGTGCTGAGTTCTGTCCTGCAGCCACAGGGCTTTTCTCTCTGGATTCCACCTGTCACCTCCTTAGGAGACTTAACTAGAATTAAGTCTCCCTCCCACTCCAACTTCCCTGCCACCCCCGCCAAGCCATTCCTGGTTTCCTTCTCTGTGTACCCCCAGAACCTAGGCAAGCTTGGATCCAGCAACAACTCTGCCTATAGATTTTTTCCTAGTTTGTTTAATTTCAGATATAAAAAGGGTGGACTTCCCAAGTGTTCCAGATCTTTTTAAGAGTGGCTTCACTTTTCCCTTGGGGGTGCTAAGGCTGTGCAAATAGTGATGCTTTGCTGCCTCTTCCCTTCCCTCATCTGGAGCTGGGGTGGGGATTACTGGAGACAATGTGAGTTTCTAAGACAATGTGAGTTACTATTTTGCATTAAAATTCCTTTTTTTTTTCTTTTTTTTTTTTTAAATGAGGCTTTTTTTTTTTTTTAATGTAATTTTTTTTAATTTATTTTTTTGGCTGTGTTGGGTCTTCGTCTCTGTGCGAGGGCTTTCTCCAGTTGCGGCAAGCGGGGGCCACTCTTCATCGCGGCGCGCGGGCCTTTCACGGTCGCGGCCTCTCTTGTTGCGGAGCACAGGCTCCAGACACGCAGGCTCAGTAGTTGTGGCTCACGGGCCTAGTTGCTCCGCGGCATGTGGGATCTTCCCAGACCAGGGCTCGAACCCGTGTCCCCTGCATTGGCAGGCAGATTCTCAACCACTGCGCCACCAGGGAAGCCCTAAAATTCCTTTTAAATGATAATAACGAAATGAATCCCCTGCTTTGTAGAGAAAAGACATGGCTGCTTAGGTCACTTTGGGAAGAATTATTTCACATTTCTTTTGAAAGTTAAATGCTCATCCTTAGACGTGACACCATGGCCCCTTGAGTCTATTCTGACCTTTCTGTCCATGTTTTTTTTTCTTCTCCACCTCTTTATTCACTTGTCACAATGTGTTCACAGGTTCCTTCTGTTCATGTCTTTGGCAAGATTGTCTTTGGTTAAGTGTGGTATAAATATATCCCTCTCCGGTCCCATTACAAAGGCTGCTCTTAGTATTTCAACTCTTGTCTGCGTTTTGGGTGACATCTACCTTCTTAATGCTGCTTCTAAGCTTTGGCATCTCAGCCAGTAAAATCCAGTGCATCTGGGGCAGATAATGCCCTCTGCTCTGATATTTCTCTTTGGTCTTGGTGTGTTAAAGTTAGACCCAGGTCATTATTTTTGTAACAATGACATTTTCATAATGCACTAAGTAATGAAGTGTTAAGAACACCCAGAAAAAGCCTTAAAGATGCCGAGAACATTTCCTGAAGCATTTAATATTAAGGCTATTAACTTTTTACATCTCTTTTTTAATATAAATTTTTCATAAAGCATATTGAAAGTGACTTTACACCAAGGTATTCAGTATCAGGAAAATTGACATTTAATTGCAATCTGCCCCACATCAACGCAGTCCCATGCCCAGCTCTGGCCTCGGTGCTCCAAGCACCTTCCACTTCGAATCCCAAATAGTCCTAGGTCTTCTGTCTACCTCTCCCCAAAGCCCAACCCTCTCCACCTGCTGAAAACCCAGCCAGGTCCACGATCACCCTAGCTGGAAAGTGGTTTGCCCTTTTCTGAATTCCACAAGTCTTTTGCTTCCAAAAATGACAACAAAGTTTCCACATTCACTGTTTTATAGTCACACTCTATCTTCCTGAATATAATACAGTAGAGACTCCATGAGGGCAGGCGATGACCAGTTGCTGTTTCACTCTACGGTGTCTGATACTCAGCTGTCAGTCACTACACAGTGTGTTTTGAATGAGGAATCAAATAGATGTCTCTTCTGCACTAGCTATAGAGTAGCATGTGAATTGACTTTTTTAAACGGAATCCTTCAGAGAGAGAAGCTCATTGTTTAAAAGAAACTTTCAGAGAAGGCAAATGATTCTTTTTTTTACCATAATGAGTCCCTATCTAAATGAACTACCTTTGATCTGGCATTTAAACTGTTATATACATGTCTTGCTTCTCTTATACCCTTTCATTTATTCAGCATGTATTTAATAAAAGCATATCACATACCACTGTGCAGTTGTGGGAACACAGTAGCGAACAGGACAAAGGACCCGCCCTCTCAGCACTAACTTCTCAGAGAAGAGGAGCAGGCAATAAACAAATCTAAGAAATGCCATGTGGTATAAAGGCTGTGTAGAAAAATAAGGTGGGGTAAGGGAAATGGAGAGACTGGGGGTGCTTTTTATAGAGGAGGAATTTCAAATGAAGGGATAGTCTGAGCAGAGACCAGGGAGGACAGAGGGTGGGAGGCCCCCAGGTGGGTATCCGTCAGAGGAAGAGCCCAGGCTGCAGAGGAAACAGCAAAGGCCGGGGATGGGCAGTGGGCATCTGAGGAACAGGGTGCAGGGAGGCCATGTGGCTGATGTGGCTGAGGGACCGGTGTGGGGCGGGTCTTGAGACAGAGCTGGGCAAGGTCAGTAGAGCTAAGGGGTAAAGACTTGAGTGTTTAGTTAAGAGGGGCTGTCATTGGACATTTGGAGGACCTACATCCTTTTTTTTTTTTTAAAGAAGACTGAGTTCGGCTGCTGTGGAGAGTAGTCTGTAGAAGCAGGAAGACCCACAAGGAGGCTCCTGAATAGGAGACAACAGGGACCATGACTAGGGTGGTGGCCTGAGGGGTAAGAAGCCATCAGACCCTGGTTCTTAGAGGTGATGGGATCTGCTGCTGGTCAGACTGTGGAGGCCCATGAGAGGAAGAGGGAAGTCAAGAGTAATCACAAACAAGGCTTTGGTTTTAGCAGCTGGAAGATTCATGTTTTCATTGACTGACACGGGGCAGGTCTGAGGAGGATCGAGTTTGAAGGACACACTCAAGTTGGGTGTTAGACGGATTGTCGAACATCCCAGACTGTTGGCTGTGAGTCTTTCTTCCAAAACTGTGAGTCCTGGAATTCAAGGTCATGTCTTGGTCATCTTTGTGTTCTCCAGTTAATTTGCAGAAGTTCTCGCTCATAGGACCCCTACCACTTGTGTTTGAGTTCATGGAATTCAGATTTGCATACGTGGGAGTTTCTGAAAGTGGCCTGTGGTTTCACTTGCATTTTTGTATTCCTTTTCATCATAATCTGGAAAAGCAGAGAAGAGACAGTTGGAAAAAAATGCTGTATGAAACTTGCTGGAAACGGGTAGAACCAGAAATGATGCTGACAAGAGGTTTAGAAGTACAAAATAGAGAGTACTCAGACCAAATATAAGTAAATTAGCATAAATCATCAATCTCTGATTTCCATGCCTGTCTTCTCCGAGTTGGCTGACTCAACAGCTGCTTCTGTGACTACAGCTGTATAATTCCTCCACATTTCCTTTTTGCATGGAAAAAGTATTCCAGTTTGTCATTGCTTCATCATTTGCAATTTTATATTAGGTTCTCGTTTTTTATTTTTTGGGCCTGACCATATGGTTAAGAAAGTCATGCAACTGTCATCCATTCTGAACTGTTTTGTTTTCACTTGGGGTTTGGTTTTAGGTCCACTTGGGGTTTTATTATTTGCCCTTGGGGTTCTCCAGGCTTGGAAATGCTTCTCTCAGTAAACTTCCTGATCCCTGGTTGAAACTTGCAGGACAGTGGGGATTCCAGGTAGAGAAAGCCCTCACAGGCAGAGAGAAAAGCAAGGTGAGGGCAGGTGCCTAGCTTGTTGTGGTTGCAACATAAGCTTCATAGGGAGTGTGAAGAGAGTGAAGAACACGTGATGAGAAGGTAATAAAGGTCGTTACGGGGACTTCCCTGGTGGCGCAGTGGTTAAGAGTCGCCTGCCAACGCAGGGGACACGGGTTCGATCCCTGGTCCGGGAAGATCCCACATGCTGCGGAGCCACTAAGCCCGTGCACCACAACTACTGAGCCTGCGCTCTAGAGCCCACGAGCCACAACTACTGAGCCTGCGTGCTGCAACTACTGAAGCCCGCGTGCCTAGAGCCTGTGCTCTGCAACAAGAGAAGCCACCGCAATGAGAAGCCCATGCACCGCAACGAAGAGTAGCCCCCACTCGCTGCAACTAGAGAAAGCCCGCATGCAGCAACGAAGACCCAATGTAGCCAAAAGTAAATAAATAAGTAAACAAATACTTTTTTTTTTTTTTTTTTAAAAAGGTCATTATGGGCTATGCTAAGGAGTATAGAAAACGAGGAGCTTCAGACGCTTAGAGTCTGGAAGTACTGTGATGAGATTTGTATTGTAGGCAAAGCTGCTTTGACTGCCATAGGAAGAGCAGACAGGCGTGAGGGAGACAGGTAAGAGGTTCTGGTGATGAAGGCAAAAGATGATGAAGGTCTTGTAAAGTTCTTAGACCAGTGACTGGCATGCATTCAATAATATATCAGTCTTTATAAAATAAAATTAAACAAATGAAAGTAGAAATGCTTGTGATGGGGAGGAGAACACCACATTAGAGAGCCATCTTACAGGTGGGATGATTGCAACATCTACTTGTGTGAGTGGTGATGTCATTCCACGACAAGGAGCAGGTGGGGTTACGGGGAGCTTGACCAGGTGCCATGGTTCTGCCTGGACGTGCGTTCTCTTTGTGGAGCCCATGAAGCATCCATTAGACAGCTGGCAATATAGCTCTGGGACTCAGCTGAGACTTTGGCTTGGAAGGACATGTTTGGGACACGTTTAGAAGTCTTCAACATCTTGATAGGAAAGAAAGAGATCACTCCAAAAAAGGAAATTAAGCAAGGAGAGTCTCTTATCATAGCAATGAAGTTAAAAAAAAGTTATCTCCAAATTCTGGTTGATATAACCTCTTACTAAGATTTTCTGGCTAACCTACTGGTACCTGTTCCAGGAAAATAGTACCTTATTATTATTTTTTTTTTTTTTAAAGAATAGAAGCTACTTATTTGATCACCCTTCAGGCAGGGCTAGGTGGTGTCCCTGTCAGCAGCTTAATAATGTGCCCTTTCTGCTCTGAAGACCCACCACAACTGACCTGGAAGTGCAGTCTTCATAGAGGATCACTGCATGATCCAGCTTCCCCAGAGCACCGGGAATTTGCAGCTTTGGGCATGGCTGTCCCATTTCTGGTATTGTACCACCCTCAGTGGTACATGAGCCTTCTGGGATCTCAAGGAGTTAAAGCAGAGGATCATTTTGCCCCCAACCTAAGTGCCACAATAGAAAGCTAAGCAGCCTCCTCTTAACAGCAGTGTAGATTCCCGAAAGATATGATGGAAGAATAATAAGTGCATATGTACGTGAATTCTCTCCAAAACTCCGTGGCATGGTACTTAAAGCTGCCTCTCTGGGCACTGGCATGTCTCAGTGACTTGCAGGTAGAGTCGGCCTTTAGCAGGAGTGATTCTCTGAAGCCGTAGCGTGCATCAGGGCAGGCTGGACGCGTACCACATGCGCGCCTGGGAAACATTGCTTTCGGCAGCAGCATCTTCCAAGTGATAAAAATAACTTCGCTTTGGTCAGTAGCCCTGGAGCCAGGTGTCCCCTTTCACTTCCTGTTCTCTGTTGGGTCCTGCAAAGGGACATCTCGTCTTCCACAGTTTGGAATGTGACATTTCTGGTCTCGCCACTCTAACTGTCTCATATCTAGCTGTCTGTTCTCCTCTTGTTGTGTATTTTGAGGGTCCTCTCCTCTTGAACCTTTGCATTTTACATCCTCATGTCTACTGCTCATTCCTACAGGGGGAGATTGACAGCTCCTCCCTGCCAGACACTCGATAACCTAGATGTTTCTACTTTGATTTCTGTCATGTCCCCACTTTTTAAAGCCTAAGCTGTTTAATTACGGGGCAACAACTTTCCTGTCCGTGATTCTCTTAAAAGTCTTACTTTATCTTATTCCCCCGTCACAGAAGCTTCTTTCTGGTCCTCTGTTCTGATAATAGATGTATTTCCTGCACAATCTCGGATCGTCTTTTAGATTCTAAAGTTCTTCACACGTCTCCTTTTTGAAACTGTTGTTGACTCGTGAGTCTGATTTCTTCTTTTCCATGAGCTCCAGGTCAGACTCTCCTTCTCAAGAGTTCTTACGTTCTAAAGCCTTTGTGAGCTCGGAGGGATGGATGGTGGGTGTGATTAATCCCTGAAAGATGTGGCTGTGGGTGGGGTTATTTCTGTGTCAAGCTTCCCACTGTCAGACCGGGAAGAGAGCTGATGCTCTGGGGGGCCGCCTTCGTGTGGACACTGCCCGACCCCGTGCTCTCTCTCCTTCCTTCCCGTTGGGATAGAATCGTGTCCGTCTGCACCCAGCACGCCAGAGCAGGAAGGCCGTCTCACTCCCCGTGGAGAAAAACCTCCCGTGGACCTGCTAAAGTAACTGCTGCGTGGTTTTTTACTGCAGGAGACAAAGGATGGTTAAGTCTCCTGAGTCCTAGCTTGCTAGTCCGTAGGTTTCTCTGGCGTGAGCCCTAGAAAATTCCTCTTGATTTCAGCAGCCATGTTTAACTGACCGTTGACATTTAAAATTGTAAAAGAAAACTATAGCCCAAGATAATTGGATACAATAAACCAATTTATCTTATCTGTGAGGACATGTCAAAACCGTGGTTTGGGGACTGTGTCCTTTATTGCTAGGCAATGTATGGAACCTTCCTTGTGCACCCCTGGCTCTTCTTCCCCATCATTTCCTCAGCCGTGTCCCTTCTCAGCCTCCTGGGCTAACTGATAGCACATGTGTTTCAGAATGGAACCTGGAAAAGGAATGCATAGGGCCTCGTATGGAAATGCCATTCCAGATTCCATACGCCAATCGATAATACACTGGCTAGACTGTCGAGAGTCACCCCAGAAAGGAGGAATTTGGATTGGAAGGGAATCAAAGGAATTGTGGACCTAGTATAATTGATTGCAGTGAAGCAGTAATGGGGTGGTCTGGACAACTGGACGCAGGCCAAGTTCAAAATCACAAGCAATTCCCCCTACCCTGTGAGAATGAGGTGAGGTCTACTGAATAGAGAACAGAGTGAGTCAACAGCTTTCTTATGGTTTAATTCAAACCTGGGCCCTGAGCCTTGTCTGTTGTTTTTTGAAATGGACAGAGGTGTTGAATCCAGCCAGAAAAACCTGTGCTTATCCGTCCAATTACTTCTTTTATCCCCCCTGCCCTTCTCTCTCAGAAACAGGATTCTAAAAGTAAGTTCTCGGTTGTGTCTGATAAATGTCAGCTGATATCCAGGGCTCATTTATTTTCTTTGTCCCAGGCATAATGTCTAGCATAACATACTGTATAAATGAATGAATAGCAATGGTGTGAAGAAACAGGGAAAATGTTAGTGAGTGGAAGAAAGAGTGAAAACAAATCCTGGTGTTAAGAAGAAAGAGTTTGCCCTTGATGCCATGGTGGAAGCAAGATGGTATGACTGTGGGGTTACCAAACTCTATTCCATGGAACAGTAGAGCATCTCACACGCACACGCACGGGGGCTTCCATGATGTGACAAATATTGCACACTATATCACACTGTGGGATCCACAGTATAGGTTTGCATACTGAAGTCTCTGAAAAAGACCTGCAATGAAGACAACCTGGTTAACCTTTATTTAACTCAGCTTTTCTCCCAACATATTTGGCTGTGGAATTCTTTGCCTTAACATCTCCTTACATCCAGAACCCACCGAACACACTTTGGCCAACACTGGTAGAAATTTACAAAATCGTCATAGACTTGAGTCCAGCTGACCTGGGTTTGAATCATGGCTACCATTTTCTGTGTGATCCTAAGTCGAATTAAGTAAGCTCTAGTCTCCTGTTTCCTCATCTACAAGATCAGGATAATGTCCACTTCCTGAAATAAGAGAATTAAAGCAGATAATGCAGATAAACCATCTTCTGGGCACCTAGCACAGGCTGACTCCTTTGTGGCTGCTTATTTCCACACTGATGCACTGCATTTCTCTGTACCACGCTGGTACCCACATACAGGGGCTTCTTAGGATGCAGCCTATTCTCCTTAATCCTTACAACCAGTGGCAGACAAATTGTTGTTTGCGCTTGTAAAATGTGAATAATTAGTCTTTTTTAAGAAACTGCTTTCCCAAAGGAAAATTATGGCAGAGAGCTCATAGTTACTTTTACATTTGTTGGTGCTATTGGCTCCTAAATTCTGGTATCATTATTGCCCAGTTTTTTTTCTTGGCTCTCCAGGTTCTTCTAAATTAGATATTAAAAAGGAAGAGTCTTTCTGGAAATGTCTTATTAACCCACCAAATAAATGGCTGTTCAAAAACTATACGTAACAAGAATACCAGCCATGAGCATTTGTTTCGCTTTTACCATGTACCAGGCACCGCTCTGAACTCTTTATGTGTATAACTCATTTAATCCTTACAGCAACCCAGCGAGTATGCACTGTTCTCTGCATTTTGCAGATGAGGAAACTGAAGCTTTCAGAGTAGTATGTCTGAGGCCACCAGGTAATAAAAGATGATGGTGACTCTGAGTGACTCTAGTTGTGCAGGTTAGCACAGACAAGGACCAGCTGAAGATTGGAAAGCCAACTCGTGGTCGACCTTGAGGTTGTTATTTGCTTGCCTAGTCTAGGTGAAAACTTTTCCTTTTTTTTAGGAAATAAAAGTTATGTATCCTATATTAGTCAGGGTTCTCCAGAGGAATGAGCCAACAGGATATATATATACACACATACATACACACACACACACATATATATAAAGAAATTTATTATAAGGAATTGGCTCACTCAGTTATGGAGGCTAAGATGTCCCAAGATCTAGAGTTAGTAAGCTGGAGACCCAGGAGAGACAATGGTAGAAGTTCCAGTGTGAAAGGGGTAGGTGTAAGGCCCAGGAAGGGCTGATGTTTCAGCTCCAGTCCCCAGGCAGGAAAAACTGCTGTCCCAGCTTAGGCAGAAAGGTAGGAAGAGTTCCCACTTATTCTTGTGTGTGAGAGGTCAACCTTTTTGTTCTATTCAGGTCTTCAACTGATTGGTTGAGGCCCACCCACACTAGGGAGGACAGTCTGCTTTATTCAGTCTACCCATTCAAATGTTAATCTCACCCAGAAAACACCCTCGCAGACACACCCAGAATAATGTTTAACCAAATATCCGGGCACCTTGTGGCCCAGTCATATTGACACATGAAATTAACCGTCACACAACGCATGGTTTTAAATCACAAATTAGACATCCTCCTCTCTTGTTTCTGTTTTCAAGCAGACCAGTTGAACCCAGTAGGGTTCTACTGAGTTCAGAGACCTCATTCCAAAGGTTCCTCCAAAACTTTCGTAAGACATGGATAATTGAATATTGTCAGATATTCAGATGTCAATGACTAGTAATTTAAATACATAAAGTTTGAGCAGGGGGGGTCTCCTTAAGTCAAAAGCTACTGTTTCCCATAATGCCAGCAATCATAATAGGGGACCCCAGGCTCTCTGGGGGGGATCCATAGTGACCCCAAATTCAGAGCTTTGTGCTCTGCATGTGTAATGCAGCCCCAGGATCAGATAGGCGTTAGGTCATAGCCTGTGCCCTGTGACCATTGGGAGAATGAGTGAGACTGATTTATGTTTGCAGAGGTGAGGAAGGAAGCTTTCTTTTGCCAGCTACTCTGCTGTTGTCTGAGCATCCTGAAGGCAGTGAACTGATCTTAGTTGGACATGTGTCTGAGCTTCACACCTTGCCTTGTACACAGGAGTCAAGTAGTAAATATTGGCTGAAGGTATCAGTAATTTTGTAGGTATCCACTGTAATCTTCTTTGATATTTGCTTGGGAGACGGTGATGAGAAAAAAAGACTGCGGGACCAGTACAGAGCTGTTTTCTGAGTGAATCAGTGACGCCAATTATGTTACATTTCTTAGCGCATGGTTGCAGCTGTATGTAACTATTTCTACCTGATGACCTGAAAGAATCACCTTCAAACCCTGATAACTGATCCCGTGCAGGGCAGTACTGCAGCGGTGGCCTCTCAGTTTGAGTTAGGGTTCCTTATATCTCACTAAGAGACACATATTCTTCTGGAGTCAGGGTGTTAAAAATCATTTGTCTCTTTTCTGTCATCTGGGAAAAACAAGGCTCTTCCAGAAAATAAAAATGTCTCCTTTTTTACTTCCTAAAGGTGAAAAAGAAATGCAGTTGGAATGGGTAGGGGCTTTTTATAGGCAAGAAAAGTGACCGACTTGACAGATGACTCCTGAACTTTGTTCAGCAGCAGAGACAGGAGGAAGAGGGCAGGAACACAGCAGCTTTTTTAGACTCACTGACCCTATGGCCCACTGATAAGAAGCTCTGTGCCCTGCAAAGTGGACTCTTCTTGCAGCGGAATCTTTTGTTCCTCCCTGGGCCGGTGTTGGATTCTCTGGATACCTGAGGTGACACAAGGAGAAGCAGATGATGTCAACAGTTTATTTGTGGAACCTGGGCCTCCTCTTCAGGGCCAAGGCTCTTCCTCCAAAGGAGGGACACTTATGCCCAGGATGCCTGCTCCCACACGGAGCCTTTCGGCACAAAAGCAAGAAGAAGATTCCAGCTAGTGGGGGCCAATCCACAAGTCATTTCAGGAAAAATGGATATAAATAGAAGCGCCTGGAAGGCTGAATATGTTTTCTGCTGTGGGAAGGTTAAAGTGGAACCCTAAGTCATAGATATTCTGAAAACCAGCATTTAAGAATATACCAGGTGTGGAAACTGGTAAGAGAGACTTGGTTTAATAACATGTGCAGGGAAATTTAGCACCACCAGTGTTCTCCTTCCCTCCATCATCTCCTCCGATGAACCTCTTGATGAAGATCAACAGGAAACTGGGACATATTTTGCAGTTTTGCAGTTGATTTGCAGGGAACCTGGGAGGGTAGACTTACAAATGCTTCTCTGAGGACAGTGCTGGGGGCCCTGGTTGTCAGCAGGGCTGAGGGTGAAGCTGTCGTTCCGTCTGCTGGCAAGCACTGATACTAGCGCAGGATAGAGCGCTCTCGTTGGCAGGCGTGGGAAGAGTAGCCTGGTGATTAAATGCTCTCGTTACAGAGTGAGCGGTGTGACTGTGTTCAGAAGAGCCCATTAATGTTGAGTGTGAGGCTCATCAACAGCCCAATTAAGAGGAAAGGAAGTGAAAATATCAGTGGGTTGTGTTGCTAAAGCTGCCTGGGTTTAGAGCCAAATGGAACTTTTCAGTACGAAGTCGATACGAATCTCTGGTGTGTTTTCATGTCAGGTGCCCTTCTACAGAGGGGGGTAAGTTTTAGAGAATGATTGTTTTGCTTCTTTGGGTACCACCTGCAGAAATGTGTTTATTTTGACTATTTTGTAGAAACCTGGTGAAACAGCCTTGTGTGAGAGAGGATTCTTTGGATGGGGGTTTTCTCATCAGGTGACAATGCCCAGCTTGGAATTGCCACCAGGCTAAAGGTTATAGGCCGTGATACTGGAGCTGAGTGTTGGTTTACAGAACGGCTGTAATGGTTTTGGTGGGCGTCCTTGGGAACGATGGGGCCAACCTTATTCGCATCTGAAAGACAATCCTCAGCAAGGGAGCTTCAAAAACACCTATTATTCCATACTTTCATTTAGAAAATAAATGCTTATTGCCTTGTTAAGCCTTACGCAACTCCTCCTCTAGTTCTGTTTACATGTTATAAAATGAAGGGAACCCACTGCATGGCTCTGCAGAGGACTAGCCCCATTAATCTGTGCTAACGTTTCTGCCTGGAATGTAAGCATCTTGATAACAGGGTGAAGACTCATGGGGCGGGGCAGTTAAGGAGCAGCTCAGGACCACTTTACAGAGGAATAACCCCTTAGCTCGGCAAAGTTGTGTCATCTGTCCAGGGAGGCACTTGCACAGGTGCTGCAAGCACAGTTTGTGTGTGGAAGGAGCCCTGCTACAGTTCCACTTAGCTCCCTTGGTTGTTGATGGAGGTTCAGATGTGTTATTTGATCACGTCTGCTATCTACAAAACAAGCCCATTGTTTACCCAGGAACCCACGTGTGTCTTTTGGGTGGCTCTTCATCTAGCCTTAATGTTGACCATCTCTAGCACTGAGGGTCTTCCGTGGGACCCAGCAATACCCAGAAGCATCTCTGGAAGGCTAATGCAGAGAAAGGAAGGGGTGTGGAAAAGGTTAACGGTGCGGGGAGGGATGCAATGTACAGGAACCTTACAAAGAGGAGAAGGTGGTACAAAGCAGTCAGGAGCAGTTGCCTCAGCTACTGATGTTAAGGATAACTGCAGAAAATCAGTGCTGCTATCTTAAAGAAAGGGAGAACCAAATTTGAGGCAGAGAGTGGGTGTTTTTCAAAGGTGAAAACGAGCCCAAGAGTTTCACAGGATTACCAGGACAAACAGGAATTCTTCTCTGTCTTTGTCAGATCTTCTGCTTCAAAAGTGGAAATCCTGTAGTTAGAGGAGATAGAACACAGGGCAAACTACGTGCTTTTCCACCTCGTTTCTAGAGAGTGATCCTGGGTGTTGGAGACTATTTGAAAGGGAGAGGTGAAGCTGTGGTGAATCCTGAAAACAGCACTTCTCTGTTTTCACAGGGGGCAGATTTATTCGCATCCTGCCTTGACTCAGCACATCAGCCGGATCTTCTGCCCCTGGGCTCTTGAGTCTTAGTATGTTTTCAAGTGAGATATCCACTGAGGGAAACAATTGTCATTTTGTCTGTTGCCAGAATGGGAGTTAAGTATTTTAAAAACATGAACAGTGAAACAGTATCAGATTATACTAAACACATTGTGTTATTTTCGATGATTTTAACTTTTGATCATTTAAACGGTAACTGCAAAGTTTATCGTGATATTATCTAATAGTGGATAAAAGGAGTTTAACTAAAAGAGATCTGATGTAATGATGACAGTAAAGAAGAGAGTTATCTACTGAACTGAAAATGCTTTCTTTAAACACTGTGGGTATCCCTTTCTACCTAAAGATGAGCTGGAGCCCAGTCTGGGCCATCTTCAGCTAGTGCTTTTCATAGGTTCAGTACACATCCTGATGATGTAGGAAATACCAGGTTTCCTTCATCTGCTTTAGGTAATGCGTCTACTCCAACAGGTATCCCTCAACCTGGGCTCTTCATCGGTTGCTGGATGGCTGTGATTGGAGGCACTTCAAAGTGAGGTCAGCTGCCAGCAGGAGCGATTTTATAGTATTATGTGGAGGGTAGAGTATCTAACTGCCCTGTCCCCCTTTGCCAGCAGAGAGGGGGTTCCCGGGACATGGGACTTCCAGTTTTCATACTGGGGAAGTCCTGGGCAAACCAGTATGAGTTGTCACCCTGTGTGAGGTAATGGATTTGACCATAAACTTCAACATTACACTTCAAAATACTAAGCGGTTGAAATTCTGAATGTTCTTGAACTTACTTTACAGTACAGAGTGGACTTGTTCCCCAAATACCCTGTGTCCATGCCTAGCTGACCCCATCAACTCTTGACGCTCTCCTTCTAGAAAAGAGCACCAAAATGGCTCCAGAATGCATCTCATTCCCCTTCGATGGCTCTTTGTTCTTGCAGACTGGGGCGGAGGGCAGCCTGAGAAGACAGGGAAGCCCCTGACCCCACCCCCTTCTTCAACCAAAATGTCATCACTTTTACCTACCAAGACGAAAGCTTCCCAGCTCAGATTTTTAAAAAATAGTACATTTTCAGCACCATGAATGGACCTAGAGATTATCATACTAAGTGAAGTAAATCAGAGAAAGACAAATATCATATGGTATCACTTGTATGTGGAATCTAAAAAAATGATACAATGATAGATCTGTGAGTCTATTTCTGTTTTGTAAGACTCACAGGTATTGAAAACAAACTTACAGTTACCAAAGAGGGAAGGAGGGGGGTGATAAATTAGGAGTTTGGGATTAACATAGACACACTACTATATATAAAATGGATAAACAACAAGGACCTACTATATAGCACAGGGAACTATATTCAATATCTTGTAATAACCTATAATGGAAAAGAATCTGAAATATATATATGTAGGTATGTATACATATGTATAACTGAATCACTTTGCTGTACACCTGAAACTAACACAACATTGTAAATTTTAAAAAAATAATATATTTCCAAGCCAGTGACTAGATGCCCGCATATATCCCTTCTCGCTCCAGTATTTTGTGGTCTTCCATGGAGAACTGCTCATTTTCCAAAGGCTTTGAATGAAATGAATTTAAAGAAAACTGCCTGTTCCAATGGTTCTTATGAGAGAGATACTGACTGTGTGGTCCTTTTATTCTTAGCAATAGTGTTGGAAAAATCAGGTTATGTTTACCCTGTCTGGGGGGCTGGTGAGATTGTGTAGTCTAGAAAATGCTGGAATTATAAATTATTATAAATGTCGACCGGGTGGAGAAATTCGTATATGAAAAAAACTGTAATATACAAGTCAGCCTATAGGTTTTCCCCTAGTTCATTGTCCAAAAATGTATACATTGGCCAAGGAGAATAAACCAAGAAAGTACTTTCACAGAGAAATATAAATACGTTTCACTGTGCTGTTCTTTTGTCAGATGTGTTTTTACATCATCTTTGTTGCTCATCCCAAAAGCCCCAGTTTTGAGTTTATTTATTTCTTGTTGCCTTCATTGTAAATCTCATAGTGCGAACTTGTTTTTCTATTAGATAAATACATTCAAACTGTAATACTTCCTGGTTTTTAGCATTAATCAAATATTTTATGGACGTTCTCTGAGTTATCGTTTATTTTTAGCCTTTTGATGTTTGTTTTCACTAGAATACTGAATTTTGTACAGGGCTGCCTACTTCTTTAGGTATCTGGAGGGCTGATGATAGCAGCATTCACTCAGCTGGAGCCAGAAGCCCTATTTGAATGGGTTGGCTTATTTTATTTATTTATTTTTCAAAATTTTTATTGGGGTATAGCTGATTTACACTGTTGTGTTAGTTTCAAGTATACAGCAAAGTGAATCAGTTATACATATACATACATCCACGCTTTTTTAGATTCTTTTCCCATATAGGTCATTACAGAATACTGTGCTACACAGTAGGTCCTTATTAGTTACCTATTTTATAGATAGTAGTGTGTATATATCAATCCCAATCTCCCAATTAATCCCTCCCCCCGCCCCCTTACCGTTGGTAACCATAAGTTTGTTTTCTACATCTGTAACTCTATTTCTGTTTTGTAGATAAGTTCATTTGTACCCTTTTTTTAGATTCCACATATAAGGGTTATCATATGATATTTGTCTTTCCCTGTCTGACTTAACTTCACTCAGGATGATAATCTCTAGGTCCATCCATGTTGCTGCAAATGGTATGGGTTGGCTTCTTTTAAATGGCAAACCTACTGCCCTCAATGAATAAGAAGTTCCCCTCCTTGAGAGGGAAAAATCACATTGCCTTGGTGTCTCAGGAGTGCAGTTCCATAAATATTATCATGCATCATGGAACACATCTTTATTCAATAGAGCAGATATTGCCAACAAAAATGAAATAATAGAGGAAATAACTTCTAGTGGTTTCCAGCTTTAATTATGAGAAATAAGTGAAAAACAGAGTTTTCAATCAAAGTTTTCTGTACAGTGACGGTTTACTATCTTTCCCTCAATGATGCTTATGCTCTCGGGGGGAAAACAGATAAAATGAATGTTTTGGTTTTGTTTTTTTCTTTTTTTCAGCATTTTCTGCCTTTGGTTTTTGCTTTATAAGGTCAAATGTTACACTTGTCTTTTAGGCCACCCACAGACTTAGCTCTTTGGGTGGGGCTGGGCTCATCACTAGAACAGAGGGAGGGCGGGGGCGGGGGGTGGGTAGGGGGGGTGCTCAAGTTCATGAGTATGGGATGGCCTCATCATGTCAAGACTCACTTTCATGAAATTTCTGCCTTCAGAATGTTTCACTAGAGGCAATACTTTAGAGTGTTGTTATTTTCTAAATCAAGGAGAATTTCCCTTAAAAAGAATCCTTATTTATCACCAGGCTGGGTACTGTCTCTAAACTATCTTGACTGCTTTTTCTAAATACGAAGACATGGAAGAAGTGAAAAATAAACATTACCCACTAAAAAATTATAAGCCCATAACTTGTGACATAGGTAAAAATCATTGTATTATACTGCTTCAGGAGAGTGCCGTGATGTGGGTGGACTGAATAGTTAATGCGGAGGAAGAGTGGTGAGGACTAAAAAATACTTTGTTGGAAGTCAGACTGACAGTCGATTTCTTGGAGGAAATAAGAAACTGAGTTTCGGAACATTTGAGGTGAGGTAACTGTGGAAATTCTCCTCTTTGGAATATACACGTATATTGACATGCATTTAGAACCTACATGTATATATATATATTTTTTTTAATTAATTAATTAATTAATTTTATTTTGGGCTGCATTGGGTCTTCCTTACTGCACGTGGGCTTTCTCTAGTTGCGGCGAGCGGGGGCTACTCTTCGTTGAGGTGTGCGGGCTTCTCATTGCGGTGGCTTCTCTTGTTGCGGAGCACGGGCTCTAGGTGCGTGGGTTTCAGTAGTTGTGGCATGCAGGCTCAGTAGTTGTGGCTCGCGGGCTGTAGAGTGCAGGTTCAGTAGTTGTGGCACACAGGCTTACTCCGCGGCACGTGGGATCTTCCCAGACCAGGGCTCGAACGCATGTTCCCTGCACTGGCAGGCAGATTCTTAACCACTGCACCACCAGGGAAGTCCCTAGAATCTACCTGTATATTGAAGTGCATTTAGGACATATGCATATTCACAAACATTTAGAATATGTATGTCTGGATTTGGGGAATACAGGCTGGACTGCAGCCATCAATGTATAGGTGCGTTCTTTTTTTTTTTTTAACATCTTTATTGGAGTATAATTGTTTTACAATGGTGTGTTAGTTTCTGCTTTATAACAAAGTGAATCAGTTATACATATACATATATCCCCATATCTCCTCCCTCTTGCGCCTCCCTCCCACCCTTCCTATCCCACCACTCTAGGTGGTCACAAAGCATATAGGTGTGTTCATCAGCTTTTTCTGTTCACGATATTCTCAGTGCCCCTAGGCCAAAAGAAATACCTAACAGCTCTGTTCATTTAGGCAGTAGAGTCCATACAACTTAATTAGAATTTATGTCCTAACAATTTAGTGGCCAATTGAAAATATAATTGTACACATTGAAAGGAAATACATATATCTTTTTCATTCTTAAGTGATGGTTAATTTTATGTGCCAACTTGGCTTGGCCATAGTATCCATGTGTTTATTTGGTCAAGCACCAGTCTGGATGCTGCTGTGAAGGTCATTTTTGTATGAGATTAACGTTTGAATCGGTAGGCCTTCAGAAAAGCAGATTACTCTTCATAATGCGGGTGGGCCTCATCCAGTCTCCCTGAGGCCTTAAGGGAACAGCCAGGATCTCGGGAGGAAGAGGGAATTCTGCCTCCAGACTGCCTTCAACACAGTGGTTTTTTAAAATTAATTTATTTATTTTATTATTTATTCTTGGCTGTGTTGGGTCTTTGTTTCTGTGTGAGGGCTTTCTCTAGTTGCAGCAAGCGGGGGCCACTCTTCATCGCGGTGCGCGGGCCTCTCACTATCGCAGCCTCTCTCGTTGCAGAGCACAGGCTCCAGACGCACAGGCTCAGTAGTTGTGGTGCATGGGCTTAGTTGCTCCGCAGCATGTGGGATCTTCCCAGACCAGGGCTCGAACCCGTGTCCCCTGCATTAGCAGGCAGACTCTCAACCACTGCGCCACCAGGGAAGCCCCAGACTGTCTTCAGACTCAGCTGTGTCACCAGCTCTTCACGACGTCCCCAGCCTGCTGGCCTGCCTTGCAGACTTGGGACTTGCTCACCCCTACAAGGGCATGAACCAATTCCTAAAATCAATCTCTTTCTCTCTGTACACACATACATACACACACACACACACACACACACACACACACACACACACACACACACACACACACACACACACACACACACACACACATTCTACTGGTCTGTTTCTCCGGAGAAAACTTAGCAATGGGATGTGTGTACCGTTGGATACTGCACAGCTTCTCAAGCATTGGAAACAGATGGGACACCGTTTCTTGTTCCACCTTGATTTTTGTACAGATCTTGCTTTTTATCACAACTACTTCTCAGGACCCCACTTTGCAAAGATGACATCATCCAAGGGAATGTAAGTGATCTCATGTTGAAACCGGGAGCTACCTCAAGCTCATATTTTGCACAGTGTTCAACAAGGGTTGAATATGGCTGTGTTTCCCTCCGAAATATAATGCATCCCACAGCGCATCTGTGCACTGGCTGTGACGTCAGGGCAGCTGCGCGCACGGTTTGGGAACTGCAGGTACCAGTGTGGCAGTAGTCATGGGGATGAGATTAGCTCACACAGAGAGCAGAGATGAGCCCCAGAAAACACCTGCAAGGAAGAGGCAGTAGCAGAGGAGCTTTTGAGAGGAGAGTCTAAAGAGAGACTCGAGACACAGGAAAAAATTCATACGCTCTCTGAACAGAGCAAGGGAAATATGATCCCAGCTAAGAAATGAATCCAGGCGTAGGACGGAAGGCAGGAGGAAATATTCTCTGATTCTTACGCGGTTGGGGAGTTAGGGTGATGGGGCTGTGGTAGTGTTTTCACCTTTTTCTCTCTTTTCCAACATTTTTTCACATGTGTGTCTTCATTGTATAATGAAAAAAGAGATGTTTACAACCATAAAAAAAAAAAATGCTTTCTAGCTTTCCTATTACTCAACATACCCAGTCTTCTTTTTTTTTCCTTTTATTCTGTTCAGTTCCAGCATTCAGCTGCGTGTGTGTGTGTGTTCGTGTTCGGGGTGAGGGGGTGGGCAGGAATAGGTAGGAGGAGATAGTTAAATAAGGACGTAACAGAAAAAAACTTCGAGGTTTGCTTTCCTTCATGAAACATTCAGTAGAATTGGGGAGGTAAGATGTGAAGCAGGTTCACAGAAGTCCATACAAGGAAGCCACAGATAGAAGCCAAGGCCACGTGCACTAGAGCAGGAGGTGGAAGGCGGGCAGGGCTGGAGCAGGCCCTGGGGAGGGCGTGAGAATCGTACAGGTGAGTAGAGCTGGGAGGAACGCCCTGGCTGAGCCTTAGCACTGCACTTGGGCAAGACCCCAGCACGGGGCCTGACGGATGGTCTGGGGCCCTGCTTTAATTCAAAGCCGTAGTTTTCCCAAGCCAGCATAAAAGCCATCCGTCTTTGCCAAAGCACTTTAAGTTTCTTGGCATTTATTGAAATTAATTTACCTGCAAGAAAATTCATGTATCTAGCTTTGTGAAGTATACATTCAGGGAAGTTTTTCTTTGCATTAGCTAAAGCCCATATTACTGATACAATAATGTGACACAACAGAAAGGTGATATAATTAAGCATATAAAACTCCAGATTTTTTTGGAATTACTATCATCTTGACACTGGTTGTTTCATCAGGTAAAAGTAGTGATTCCAAGAGTTATGTGGCTGGAACCAGTGGGCTTATTTTGCATATAATATGAAACTATTTGGCATCTATTTTTATTTTGAGGAAAGAATAAAGCACAAGAAAGCATCCTGTTCCAAGTCTCCAAGAAGGTTGTGATTTTAATTACACACCACAGAAAATGCAAAGAAATTTGTAATTACACTTCATGCATAGAGCTCTGTAGAGGAAAAATAAATTGGTACCCATCTACCCCAAATCCATAAATCAGACATAGAATGGCTAATCACAGATATGAATTGTATAAATTGTATGCTTGGTGCTGATTACTTTCTCCTCAGTCTGTTGTGGGCAATAAAGAATTTAGCTCTTAGGCTGGCTGTGCTGCTTTTGAAGTGTGACTCAAAAGCAAAAGTTCATTTTAAATTCTCTTAATCCTGGTTTACACTTTTCATTCCTTTTTGGTTGAAGTATTATCTTCAGGAGGCCCATATTAAACTGTAAGTACCAACTTGGGCTGTTTTCAGAGTTAATAGGATGGAAATGGTTCTAACGGGCCCAGCACTGGTTTTGCACATTCTCATTCTCATCCCAGACATCCCGGAACATCTTAAAAACTACAGAATAAATGATGCAGCTGCTAGGAAAACAGTGTGGTAGTTCCTCAAAAAAAAAGTTACAAACAGAATTACCATATGACCCCACAATTCAACTTCATGGTGTGTACTCAATAGAATTGAAAGCTGGGACTCAAAGAGATTTTTGTACACCCGTGTTCATGGGAGGATTATTCATGACAGCCAAGAGGTAGAAGCAACCCATGTGTTTACCAGTGGAAGAATGCATACACAAAAGGTGGTCTGCACATACAATGGAATATTATTCAGCCTTAAAAAGTAAGGAAATCCTGTTACATGCTTCAACGTGGATGAACCTTCAGGACATTATGCTAAGTGAACTAACTCAGTCATGAAAGGACAAATAAGATTCCACTTTTATGAGGTACCTAGAGTAGTGAAATGCTTAGAGGCAGAAAGTAGAATGATGAGTGATTATTAAATGGGTACAGAGTTTCAGTTTTGCAACATGGAAAGAGCTCTGGAGATGGATGGTGGTGATAGTTGCACAGCAACGTGAATATACTTAATGCCACCGAACCATACACTTAAAAATGGTTAAGACAGTAATTTTATATTATGTTTATTTTACCATCATTGAAAAACCAAAACCAAAAACGACAGAGGAGTGAGCTCCACCACAGAAATTCAGTTTCGGTTAGTCTGCAGCAGGGGCCGAGGTGCAGTGATTCGGGTCTAAGGTGTGGCTGGTCTCTGGAGTGGTGAGGCCTGAGTGGTACAGCCAGCAGTGGGAAGCCCACGCCGCCCTATGATGGGAGGGGAAGGAGAGAATGGAGCGCACCGGGCAGGGAGACCCCTGCAAAGGAGACCCTGCCTTGGCCAAGGAGTTAGTCCAGTGAGCGGAATTTCAGGCATTTTGGAATAATTTGTGCACATGGGTCAGAAGGGTCTTTCAGTCACATCTGAGCTACTGTCGTTCAAAGCATGCAGAGTGGGTGGGTGGATGTCTGTCACGCCTCCAAGAAGCATCAGCTCTGCCCTGGGTCTCGCCTCACTGGCTGCTCAGGTGAGAATCTGGAGAATAGTGTATACGCATCTGCTCAGAGTGAAGCAGAGGTAGAAGGGAGGCCCAGAATGAACAGACCACGCTACGGACCAGCGACTCGTGACTGAATAAAACAACTTTTTTAGATGCTTCAGAGAGAGATGAGGTGATGTGCCTTACGAGTGGTCCTTCCCTCTTTCATTTGTGAGGACATGAACCTGGGGTCACACCTTTGTTTCCTCATGAGCCTGGCCTTCTCCTGGTGCAGAAGCACTTTACTGAACGTCTGATTAATGGAGTGACACGTGCATCCATTCAATTAATACACGTGCTCAGGGAGTTTCATGCGTGCTGCAGCGGCTCACCAAATAAGACGAACCAGAGTTCAATTGAATCAGTGCTTCCATGCCAGGAGAAATCTCTGACAAGGCTGCATTTCTCCTTTGCCAGAGAATTTTATGGCAATCAATAATAGCTAGCCCTGGTGTCCCTGCCGAAGCTCTTTATTGAATACAATTCATTTTAAGTGACCTTTGCTTTTCTGGAACAGTTCTTTATTTGTGAAGTGCAGATTGCAAACAGCCTAATCAGCCCTCTGGCTTTTGGTTATTAGCATTCCATCTGCTTTATAATGCCATTTAAAAACCAGCTGTGCTAGGGAAGAAAAAAGTATTGACTGAATCTTTTTCTCTGGAAGAAAAATTCGTGTGACATTAAGATTGCCAAATGGCAATGTCTTCTTTTGGGGGTGTGTGTGTGTGTGTGTGTGTGTGTGTGTTTGTTTGTATGAGTGACTTAAGGTGTTTGTCATATTTCTTCTTAAAGGACCAGAGTTCATGTGCCCTAGTTAATGTTAGAATTATGAACAAAAATGTTTCTAGAAACCAAAGGAGGAATAATAATTTAAATAATAAAATGTTGTAAGTAATTTTATTATAAATGATACCATGTTACAAAGTTAAGTATTAGATCTTGGGCTGAGGAGCCAATGTAAACATGGAGAAGAAAATACGGATGAACGGTTGAATGCAGGGTGGGAGTATTATGAAGAATTCTTGGATTTTTCGTCCCAGGGTGTGGCTCATTAGTTGTTTATTTTGTAGTTCTGCTTCTTCAGTACTCTTTGTGTCTTAGACCGTACTTTTTTAAAAGGTGATGTTGATACTTGTTTATATGCTGGTCTTGTCAAGTCCTGCAAACTTGTACTGCTGCTGTGCTAATTGCTTGGATAGAAGCCTAAAATCATCATGTGTGTTCATAATGATGCTTATACCTGCTTTTATTCAGAGACTGCTTGAAAGAACCTTGCCTTCCTGGATTGATCATGGCTTGACCCTCCTTCGCCCCCCCCCCCAGATACTTGAGCTGGGGAAGGTATAAGCTGGTGATCATCAAGGTGCTGGTCGGGTGCCACCATCTCAACTTGAAATAATCCTAGAAATTCTCATTTCTGTTTATCAAGGAACAATGCCAAAGTCACCTGGAAATGAGCAGTAAATTGAGGCTCAGTTTTCTGACTGGTCTTCATTCTCTCAACATTCCCTCATTACAGGCGTGTGGGACCATGATTTGCAAGTTCTCTGAAGGTAGAGTCTTGCCTTTGGGATTTTCTTTTCCTTTTCAGGTTTGGAGCTTAGCTCTTTGATTGCAGGGAGGAAAACTCGGACAGGCTATGGCAGTTCAGCTCTGTCCGCTGGCATCAGTTCCTGGAGTTATGGATAAATTGGGAATTATTAGGGGGGGGGTATATGGAAGTGCGATGAGATGAGAAAGAAAGGTGTGTTTGGTCCCTGGGTGAGCATCTAAGAATGAGAGTGGGAGGGTCACCCTGGACTCAGCCCTTCACCTTACAGATGAGACCCCGGAGAGAACACAGGGTTCTCGACCAAGCTCCCAGATAGTTAATGGCAACTCAGCCACCAAACCCCTTACTGACTACATTTTACACCACAGTATGGATGGATCCTCTTATACCTCTCAGACAAGACTAATTACAAGCAGCCAGTTGATCCTATAATGCACCGATTGGTCTGGTCTGGCTATAAGATGAGAGAAGATTATGCTGTTGATGCAGAGTGAGGGAAACAATGATGTAATGGGGCAGAAGCTTTGGTCTGCACGTGGATCTGAGTGGACATGGATGGGCATGTATGTACACTTTGGCGTGGTGATGAAGAAAAGGCAGAAATCTGTTAATTTGCTAGTTTCTCTCCTAAATTCAATTTCAGTATTTTGTAGTCTTTCTATCCCGTGCTCTTTTCTCGTGTGGGTTTGTGTTCTTTGAGTTATGTTTTCTGGGACTGGATTTGGGGTTCTTGTTCTTCAAATCCAGGGTTCTAGAATTATTTGAGCTTACAGGTGGGAAAGTATGCACTGGTTAAGTCACTTGTCCACTCTAGTTGGTTGCATTGATGGTTTACAGTTGTGGGTCTGTCGGTGACAAGGGTGGGTTACTGCCACCTCCCTCCTCAATACTCTTTTAGGTTACTCATGGGTCCATTGCATAACTTGTTAGACAAAATGGGCATGTTATTGAAAAATTGGCTCAAAATTCTACTCATCCTTTTGATAACAAAAAGAGTTTATCCTGAACATTATTCCCTACATTGGAATTCAGAGGAGATGGCATAAGGATGATTCTCGGATATGCCCTTCTCCCCCTTGTCCCTTGTGTGCAGTACCGGTCTTCTGCCTCTTTCTTTCGTAAGTTGTGCGCTGTAGCCTCTAGTCTCCTTTTCATACACGCTATGTATGTTAGCATCTTTCAGGATTGTCTCTCTACCAGGCATCCCCCGGAGGACAGGCAGGTCCAGATCCCCGGCCTGCTCAGGAGGTTTCTAAGAGAACACCATTGTTGCTTTTTCCTAGACCCACCAACCCAGAATGAACAGAGGGTACCATTCCCAGCCACCTCAGGAACTTATCCTGCCTCCTTCTCAGAAGTTTTACCCACCATGGCATCCATGCATTTGAGAGAGGAGCCACTCTCTCTAAATGACCCCTCCGATGAATTTGTAAGGAGAAACCTCCTTTGGGAATGCCAAGTAATTACACTCAGATTTTTGTTTTAAATTTTGTTCATACTGTATGTAGTCTTGTTCTGTTTATGTGTTACATTATCAATGAAATAGCATATTCTCCAGCTAAGTAATTTCCAGAAAATTGCTAGGTGTTCATGTACTTAGAGCTACTCAGCTAAAGGATAGGTCATCTTCATAAGAGCTAAAATGTTTTGGTTTCACTTCATCAAATATATATATAACTATTGCAAATAGTTAGGTTGAACCTGTATTGATTTGCCAGGCTGGTGCAATGGCAGAAGAGAGTGTCAAGGCAGATGAAGATTACTGGCAAGGAATTGATCATAAAGTTGGACCACAGACTCTAAACTGGGTGTGGTGAAGTGGACAGTGGATTGGGATTGAAGGATAAGATCCATGTGGGTCAAGGAATCGTTGGAAAGTGTTTTCGATGGTTTAATCATTATGCCTTCAATTTGTTATGACTGTGCATTGTTTAAACTATGCCCTGTGTGGCCAACTGTCCTGAAGTTGCTTGGTGGGGTAGTTGGTGGGGAGGATGGATGTCCATAGGTCCAATAGCCAAACTTTCATATCAGGAAAAAACTAGGGAGCATGGTTTTTATTTAAACGACTATGTTAGCAATTTGAAAGATGATAAAAGTGGGGTTTTTTTGTTTATCAGCCTTTATTCAGTTTGAGGTTAGTAATTTTTTTAAAGCTCAGCTATTTTAAAAATAGCTGTCCCTTTTTATTTTTTATTTTTATTTATTTATTTATTTATTTATTTTTGTCTGCGTTGGGTCTTCGTTGCTGCGCACGGGCTTTCTCTAGTTGCGGCGAGCGGGGGCTACTCTTTGTTGCGGTGCGCGGGCTTCTCATTGCAGTGGCTACTCTTGTTGTGGAGCACGGGCTCTAGGCGCATGGGCTTCAGTAGTTGTGGCTCTCAGGCTTAGTTGCTCTGCAGCATGTGGGATCTTCCCGGACCAGGGCTCAAACCCATGTCCCGTCCCCTGCATTGGCAGGCAGATTGTTAACCACTGCGCCACCAGGGGAGCCCCTGTCCCTTTTTAAAATTTCTTTTTTACTTATTTGAAGAGTAAATCACAAGTAAAAGTGAGAATTAATATTTAGTCCTCTGGAAATAATTTTTTTTAAGTAAATCATGTCCATTATGGAAATTCAAAAAGTTCAAAAAGCATTTTAAAAAATCCTGTCCTACAGATAGACAGAAATGTCTTTCTATTTTTTGGGCATATTTTTAAGATAGTAGTTTTTATTACCTAATGTCTTGTCATTTTATTTTTAATGGCTGTAAGATATTTGTGTTAATTTTTAAAATATATGAAATTATTATTGTTATTAGACATTGAAATCTTTTCACATACATGTATGATATGATAAATGACTCATCATTGAGCCCCAGAAAGGGACTATCTTAAGTTGTAAATATACCAATTAAAGGGGCTGCGACCTTACCTGCTAAGGCCTTGCTGGGAGCAGTGTTTCTATTTCAGCAAGTTCTAGGACTGTCTGGAAGAAAGTACCACTATGAAGACTTTGGATACCTGTGAAAGTAAAGGGACCTTACTTTATACCCAGTTTTTACTTCTTTATCTTTTCCATCAAGCTCTTTCATCACTAGAGTACCTGTTGGTTGATGCTATTAGATGTTATAAGTTGTAAAGTTTCCTTCCTATAGGCTGTCATCTTACATATCTCCAGGATCTTGAAATTGACATCTTACAGGAGAAAACCTTAAATCGCAAAAATTCTACTTGCTTCCTCTACCCAGTCCCCCACTAAGAATTAAAAAGAGTGCTATTTTTAAAATTTTGATGGTGGAATACTTTGGTCTAGCTCATGCAATGCAAATATTTGTGATACCCTAGTTTGAGAAAAACAGACAAAAGCTCTTTATAACACAGGCATTGTACTTATCGAATTCATTTTTTCCAGCGTGCTCTAACATTTCTCAAATGTAAAGGTGTGAAGGGCATGGTTACCAAAAACAAATAGATGTGATCGGTACTGTGTTATTAAATGTCATGCTTCTTGATTTGTCGGTCATGTATTATCTCAAACAAAAATGGATTATCCTACTCATGCTTTTGCACTTTCTCAACTGGGCTATCCATGAACTGGTTTGTGGCATTCTTATTTTGCAATGAGGAATGAAAATATAAATTGCTTTGGTTCCTTTCCCAATTATATGAATTAATACTGGTTCTGAAAATTCTTATATATAAGAAAGGTACAGTTGAAGTAGAAGGGTGTTTTGTTGGTAACGAGGGAAGAGAGTGATGGAACAGCTGATGGTTTGTAAATGATGCTTAATAATTTAAGCAGAGTAAGGTGGTAAATTCTTGTCCACATTGGAAATGTTTTGTGCATACCACTTTTAGATTTCCTTTCATTGGATTATACTGGTTTCTTGGCATTTTCAAAAGAGAGCATAAATGTTTGGTTTTTGTTTTCTGGAAAATGAAAAGTGCAAAGTCATTGCACTTATATTAGAAAGGGTGCAAACTAGTTGTAGTCTTCTAAATTGGTTTCACTTCTCCTTTGGTAAGAACTAGACTGAGTATTGTCAGCATTTTATTTATTTATTTATTTTATAGCTACTTTTATTTTTATTTATTTTATTTTTTTATTTTTGGCTGTGCTGGGTCTTCGGTTCGTGCGAGGGCTTTCTCTAGTTGCGGCAAGTGGGGGCCACTCTTCATCGCGGTGCGGGGACCGCTCTTCATCGCGGTGCGCGGGCCTTTCACTATCACGGCCCCTCCCGTTGCGGGGCACAGGCTCCAGACGCTCAGGCTCAGTAGTTGTGGCTCACGGGCCCAGCCGCTCCGCGGCATGTGGGATCTTCCCAGACCAGGGCTCGAACCCGTGTCCCCTGCATTAGCAGGCAGACTCTCAACCACTGCGCCACCAGGGAAGCCCTGTCAGCATTTTAGAAAACCTTTCCATGAGTGTTGCCTTCAGAAGGCAAAGTAAGATGCCAAATAACAGATGTTTCAGAAATGTTAGTTCAACAGGCTAGCATCACTGTGGTACCCAATTTTGACATATCAAGAAAGTGAGATGTTCAACAGTCTTTCCCAAAATGTGACTACCTCTGTGATTTTTAGTGTATTTCTGCTCTTTTATTAACTGGTATAAAATCCCCTTTCATTATAAATTTAAGGTAATTGCTCATTGAGTCCTCCATACTTTCCACATTATTATGTATTAATATCTCTCAAATACCCTTTGTTTTTATTCCCATTTCACTGATGAAGAAATAGAGGCAAAGAGGATATATGTAACTTTTCTGGGATCACAGCTAACAAATGGCAGAGCCAGGATTGAAATTCTAGATGTAGAGAGTGTAATCTTAAATCTGTGTATTGTATTTTTTTCAGTTGCAGGATTCTGGGACCTAATGTGCTCTGTCTACTACATGCTATAGTGGTACACTCTGTTCTGGAATGTTAGTCATCTTTGTGTGTGACCTTGTGACTCTGATTGGGATCCAAACTGGGCCACTGAGCAGTCAAACAGCTCTATTAACAGAGATGGCAATGTCCTTATTTTTTATTTACTAAGAATAAATTAGTAATTGATATGTTGTTTTCAAATTTCCATGACTGTATCCCTCTTCTCCTCTTTATATCTACAAAATGTCCTAGGAACAACATAAATAATATATAGCTTTATCTTTTTATTTTTGAGACCCACACTTATATCTCTATTCATAGCTTGTCTTAGGATCCATGCAATTCTATGCACTGAACTGGTCACCATAGATATCACCGTGTAAGCTGGGATCCCAGTTTTATTAACTGAATTTGCAACATGGGATATGAAATCACTGTCCTTCTGTATGTATCTTTCCAAGTTTCAAAACTAATGGCATTTTTTGATAGGGTTCACTAGTAGCATTGTTATGATTTACACGATATTACATTTATACTCTCTATCCCTTTGTGCCTGTTACTCAGAGGAAAATAAGAATTCTTTTACACTTAAGTAATGAAAAAAATATCTTCTGTGGGTAAGACCCCATAGAGTATTCCCCTTGCTCCAGAGCCAAAGGAGAGAGGTAAATTGCCTTACGGTGTAAGTACATCTCTCGTCCTTTTACTGACCTGAGGGGGCAGCGATCCAATGTCCCCTCTGATGGAGCACATCAGTGAGAAGTTGAGTGTGAACACTCCTGTATTTAGTAAACCAGACGTTATTTAACTTCTCTGAGCCTTCATCTTCTCACCTGTTAACTAGGATCAAGAATACTTATCTTGGGACTTCCCTGGCTGTCCAATGATTAAGACTCCATGCTCCCAATGCAGGGACATGGATTCGGCCCCTGGTCAGGGAACTAAGATCCATGCTGCGTGGCACGGCCAAATAAAAAAAAAAAAAAGAATGCTTATCTTACTGGCTTTATTGACATTTAAGTATTTCATATAATGTGCTTAGTACTGTGCCTCTCTCCTAATGTAGGCATTTAGTAAGGAGTAGTTACTTGATTTTTAAAAAATATTTATTCATTTATTATTTATTCTCTGGCTGCGCTGGGTGTTAGTCGCGGCACAAAGGATCTTAGTTGCGGCAGGCGGACTCTTAGTTGCAGCATGCATGCAGGATCTAGTTCCCTGACCAGGGATCAAACCCAGGCTCCCTGCATTGGGAGCTCAGAGTCCTACCCAGTGGACCACCAGGGAAGTCCCGTCACTTGATTATTGATTATTAGTAGGCTACCAAAAGGAACTAGAGCAGGTTTGGAGAATCAGTCATTAGCAAAGAAATCATAATGGAAAATGCACTTAGGCAAATGCACTAAGCCAAGTAAGTAGTGTTTCATGGGTTTGCCTAAAACATAGGAAATATAAAAAATAAAAGGAAAAATAGGGATAAAGGAATCTCTCCTGTTGACTTAAGGCCTTGTTTGACTTGTCTCATGTGTAATTTACGTTTAAGACTCCAAAGTGTGGACTGTTTAAGAATAGGTAGGAACTTGCAAAGTAAGACTGTGTTACCCTTTGCACAATTCTTTGGGTGACTTAAGAGGGCATAAAATGAGGTCATCAGACAGAAAGGTTGTAGTTTCCAAAGAAACACTTTAGAAAAAGCAAAGGGAACCCTTTCAAGGAATTTTGATGCCGATCTCTCATTTAAGAGAAGAGGTGGACAGGCTTTCTGAACCTCTGAGCAAGTCATAGATCTGGACGGTGTCAGGGATCTCCTTGCCCTCGTCTGCCTTATAGAGCCAAATCAACTCCTAGAGAAACAGGGTGGTCATTCTGGAGAAGAAAGAAGAAAAATCAAACAGGATGACTGGCCTGTTTGAAATTAACTATTACAAACGTAGGAATTAGATGAGTGTCTAATTGTGAAAGATGTTAGTATTTCTTAGGATCTTCAATGGCTAAATGTCAGCAGTATTACTAAAGTTGAATTTGTGAAAGAGGATTTCAGGTATTTACGAGGAAACTCTCACTTACAGAGATTGAATAGAAAAAGACAGGAGAATCCCAGTGGTCCTGACGGACCGCTTTAATGAAATTCGGTTACAGGAAACAATGAGAGGCCAGTCCAACGAAGGTAGGGAAGGTAGGAGGAAACCCAACAGGGTGAACAAAGAGCTGCTTGAATAGCTGAGACTTGATCAGGAATGCTGCCACAAAGCAGGGGGTTGGCAAAGGGCCAAGGAGGAGTACAAAGAAACAGCAACAGAGTGAAGCAGGCAAAGCTCTTGCAGGAAATGAGAAGCAACTTTCAGAACACATCAAGGAAAACCTTCTTTAAATACATCAGAAGCAACAAGACAGGGAAATGTCGTTTCTCTGTTTGGTGGAGGGAGTTGATTTTAAATGACAGTAATAGGTCAAGTTGTCTACCTTCCCTCCCGCCCCGCCCCACCCCCCCCAAAAAAAACACAACTTCTTTGTTTTAAAAGAGTCTGATAGTATTGGCTGGGAGTGGAGGGAGGCAACAGTATTAGAAGAGCTGGGGGAAGGCTGTTTTAGCAGACTGCTTATATTAAAATCTGTAGGCACCAATGGGTACTGGAATAATCGTTTAGAATGATAGCCTCAGAGAACACCAGCTGTAGAGAGAATATGGAACTAGGGAAAGAGCAGCATGGCATTTCCAGGTAACACGGAGAAGAAATGACCTTGAAATAACAAAGCCGGAAGCTTTTATGACTTGGAAGAAAAGGGGGTCAGGGTTGGTGGCGGGGAGACGTAGCAGGTATCATCACAACATTGATTTGGAAACACCCTGCAGACTGAAAGGTAGCAGGGGTACTAGTGTGATTTGAAAGAGACCAAGTTCTGTCAGCCTAATGCAGTCTCTCTCTGTGACACGGTGGCAGCCCGGTAGCTTGAGGGAGAGTGGAAGTGATCCAGTCTGATTTTAGGAAAGCTGACGATGCTCCTCCACTGGTCACACTTAACGGGACCTCAAAGAAATGATGATTTTTCACTACACCACTTTCGGGCTGAGCGGCTACCACATTGGAGCATATTCAAAGTGTGTTTAAATAGGAACTGATGTTCATGGCGAAATAGGTAAAAGGGTCATAGCAAGACATGTTCTAGAGTGATCAGTACCAGATCCAGTGCTTATTCAAAATGTTCTGTAACCTGTAGGATGTGCAAGAAACACAGAAAATGACCAGGCTGTTGGTGGGGATGGGGAGGTGGGAGGGATTTAGGTCAGAATGGTCTTGGCTATTTGGGACGCATGGTTGAAAATGAAGTAGTGGAAGGTGATGTCAGGGCAGAAGGGTAACACTTACATTTTCATATGTAAGGGTCATGATGATCATGATTTGAATGCACGCTCAGAAGGCATACATTTTGAGTTTATCTGATGGTTTGTTTTTTCCCCAAAGCAGTGTTGAGTTGGTTTCTTTCTGAGCCTTGTAAGTTGTTTTTTTCTGGGCCAACTACCCTCTAAGAATAGTTTAAGAGAAGGTTGTGTGGGTGTAAAGTTCAGAATCAATAGGCCAACCTTCAAGGTCAGGTAACAAAGTACCTTGTACTAAGTTCGGGTCTTAGTCTTGGGTAAGCAAGGATCTAGTCTTAGCTCTACAAGAAAAGGAGTGGTTGAAGACGTTGAAAATAGTCACAAGGATGTTAAACCAATTAGGAAAAATAAGGCATCCAGGCAAAACAAAACTTGAATTCAGTGTGGAAGATGTTGAGTGATAAGTTATTAATGTTAAGTATCTGAAGGACTTTTTTTTAAAGTACATTTGTGATATGTTTTATATTTCTTCTGATGACAGAGAGGGCAAAGACTTACCTGAATAAAGGATTTGGAATAGATTTAAAGGAAGGACGTGTGACCCTTATTAAACTTTGAGATAACGTTGTGAGGAAGGATGTATGTCTCCTCCTAAGAGATCTTTAAAATTATGAGCAATTATGTTTTGGGGATGAGTACATTTGGTGTATTTATAAAATGTTTGAGTTTGGACTTAGGCAGTGAAGGAGATGAGCCCGTGGATCGCTTTCAACTGTATGTATTTGTATTTTTTTTTAAGGACTTAGCCTTTTGTTAGAAAGTTTTAATTGCCATTTTCCTCTTCCTACTACAGCTGTGTGCTCAGCTGTCTTCTGATGACCGTGTCATTCCTTTATGGTAGTATTTATAAGCTTTTATTATATTTGTTTGCTTAATTAACAGTCTCCTTGATGCCTCTCAGCTCTGTAAACGGACCATGTCTATCTTGTTCACCATTATAACTCCAGTTCCAACCCATTACCTGGCACGCAGTTGTAATATTTGTAGAATGAATGATAATGTTGAATGAAGCATGACGTAGAAGGTTGCAGGCTTAGAGGGTTGTCATTTTTAGAATGATTTGTTGGAGGCTAGAATATCGCTAAAATGGATTTCCCAATCTTGAGCATTTTGTTGAAGTCCTGTGTCATTTGAATGAAAGAACTTCCTCTCTAATCATCTTCTTTTAAAATGCAAATGGAATCCACACAAAAACTTGTACATGAATGTTCGTAGCAGCATTATTCATAATTACCAAAAAGTGGAAATAACCCAAATGTCCATCGATTAATGAATGAATAAACAAAAGATGGCATACCTACGCAATGGAATAATATTTGGCGATAAAAAGGAACGAAGTACTGATACATGTCACAACATGAATATATTTTAAAAACACTATGCTGGTCACAGAGGGCCACCTAGTATATGATTCCATTTATGTGAAATGTCCAAAATAGGCAAATCCACAGAGATAAAAAGTAAACTGGCGGTTGCCTAGGGCTGAGGAAGTTCGGGGGAGATGGGATGTGACTGCTAGTGGGCATGGGGTTTTATCGTAGGATGATAAAAATGTTCTAAAACTGACTGCCATGGTGGTTGTACAACCCTGTGAATATACTGAAAACCATTCAATTGTACACCTTTTTTTTTTTTTTTTGCAATTTTTAAAACTCTATTTTTTGAAGTATAGTTGATTTACAATATTATATTTGTTTCAGTTGTACAAGATAGTAATTCAATATTTTTATAGATTACACTCCTTTTAAAGTTATTGTAAAATATTGGCTACATTCCCTGTGCTAAACTGTACCCTTTAAATGGGTGCATTCCTGGGGCACCAGGCACCCTGGTAATAGGCCTCTAGCAAGAAAAAGAGCATGAAGAACATATTCAGACAGCACAACATTCAATTTTTGTCTACTGTCCAGTTGTGCCTTTGGCTAAGGGTATTTAAGAATTATATTTGGCAAAAACCTTTTCTACAAAACAAGCATTGTAGAGCATTGCTGTTTTCCCTTAGAATATGTGCAGATCTCCTAATCTTGCCCTTAGCACAAAAGATCTTAAGTGTGGGTTTCTGTGTCTGTCTCACCCTTCACAACATGGACATGGGTATGTGACCCCATCCTGTTCAGCACTCTGTCCTTGTTGATTTACCCAGGACCTGGCTCAGGGTAGGAGGACCACATTGTTGCATTATCTATAAGTAATAGGTAAATATTAAATATAAAGGTCTGTGCAGATTTTGCTTTAAGATATGGTACAGACTCTGTTATGAGCTTGAGTTGCTTACTTAGAAAATGCTTTTTAAAAAATTATTATTTAAATGATTTTCAATAAGCATGCCAAGACTGTCCAATGAGGAAAGGACAGTCTTTCAACAGATGATGCTGTGGAAACTGAATATCCAAAACTTGGAGCCTTACCTCACACCATATACAAAAATTAACTCAAAGTGGATCAAAGACCTAAATATAAGAGCTAAAACTATAAAACTCTTGGAAGAAAACATAAGGGAAAAATTTAATGACATTGAATTTGACAATGATTTCTTGGATATGACACCAAAAACACAGGCCACAAAAGAAAAAATATATTAAATTGGATTTCAAAATTTAAACATTTGTGCAACAAAGGACACTATCAGTAGAGTGAAAGGCAACCCATGGAATGGGAGAAAATATTTGCAAATCATTTATCTCAGAAGGGATTGCTATCCAGTTTATATAAAGAACTCCTACAACTAAACAGTAACAACATTTTTTTTGAACCCAGTTCGAAAATGGGCAAAAGACTTGTAAAAGGAAAAACTCTTCCTTCTCAATACTTCACTTCTGACACTAGATATGTGGGGTTTTCCACATCAAACAATTCTCCAATTCTCAGTGGACACCAATTTCTTATCCTACAGTTTAACTCCCCAGAGTTAGTACAGACCCCACAGATTAAGGGCTCAGTTCCACAAGTCTGCCTCCCATCCTGCTTCAGACTCCAGTCACAGGTAGTGGGTTCCAGGTGACCCGCAACTTCTGCCTGGCCTGGCTACCAATTGGAGGTTCATATCCTCCCTCCTCAGGTTTGATAATTTGCAAAAATGGCTCACAGAATAGAAGGAAACAGCTGAATTACTATTACCAATTTATTACAAAGGATGTATTAAAGGATACAAATGAACAGCCAGAAGGAGAGGTGCGTAGGGTGAGGTCTGGAAGGGTCCTCAGCTCAGGAGCTTCTGTCCCTGTGAAGTCTGGCATGTGCCACCCTTCCAGAACATGAATGCATTCTTGTTCACAGGCCCAGAAGCTCTCCAGATTTCTTTGGTTAGGGTTTTTATGGCGGCTTCTTTGTATAGTCGTGATTGATTAAATCACTGGCCATTGGTGATAAATTCAATCTTCCTTCCCTGAAGGTTGGGGGGTGGGGCTAAAAGTTCCAACTCTCTAATTACAGGGTCAGTGCCCCTGGCAACCAGCACCCTCATCCCATGGGCTTTCCAGAAGTCACCTCATTAACAACTCTAACGTGCTTGAAAGAGGCTTGTTATTAATAACAAAAGAGGCTGCTTTCACCTTTATCATTCTGGAACTGTTGCAGGAGCTGGGGACAGAACCCAAATATTATAACAAAAGATGCTCCTATATCACTTAGGAAATTACAAGGGTTTTAGGAGCTCTAGCCCAGAGCAGGGAGCAGGGACCACTTTATGTTTCTTATTAGAAGTTGAATAAGCATTTCTCCAAAGAAGATATGCAAATGGCCAATAAGTACATGAAAAGATGGTCAACGTCATTAGTCATTAGAGAAATGCAAATCAAAACCACAATGAAATAATACTTCACACTCTTAGGATGGCTATTGGAAGGAAGGAAGGGAGAGGGAGGGAGGGAGGAAGGAAGGAAGGAAGGAGGGAGAGGAGAGACAGGAAAAGAGAGAGAAAGAGAGCATGCAAGTATAACAGTGTTGGTGGAGATGTGGAGACATTGGAACCCTTGTGCATTGCTGATGGACTGAAATGCTGCAGCCGCTGTGGAAAACACGATGACAGTACCTCAGAATAGTAAACATAGAATTACCATCGGATCTAGCAAATCCACTTCTGTATGTATACCCAAAATAAGCAAAAGCATGGACTCAAACAGAAATCTGTGTGCCCATGTTCATAGCAGCATTATTCCCAAGAGCTAAAAGGTGGAAGCAACCCACCCAGTGTTCATCATTGGGGGAATGGCTAAACTAAGTGTGGTACATACGTACAATGGAGTATTATTCAGCCTTAAAAAGGAGGGAAAATTCTGACACAGGCTACAACATGAAAAACCGTGAAAACATTATGCTAAGTGAAATAAACCAGTCACAAAAAGACAAATATTGCATGATTCCACTCATGTGAGATTTCTAGAATGGTCAGATTCTTAGAGACAAGAGTAGCATGGCAGATGCCAGGGGCTAGGGGGAGTTACTGAAGAATGGGTACAGAGTTTCATTTGGGAAAACTGAAAAGGATGATGGTGATGCTTGCACAACAATGTGTACGTACTTAATGCCAGAACTGCACCCTTCAAAATGGTTAAATTGGTAAATTCTATGTAATATATTTTACCACAATAAAAAATATTATTTTCAAATGAGGGCCTTTACTTCTACAGACAGAAGTCTGCCATAAAAGTCCCATGTCACCTGTCCCAGCATAAGTATCCTCAGTTGCTTCTTCTAGAACATAGCAAGCACAGTAAGCATCGCCTCACCCAGATTCTTTCACAGCTTTTACTACAAAATTACCGAGTGAGGGACTTCCCTGGTGGTCCAGTGGTTAAGACCTCACCTTCCAACGCAAGGGGTGCAGGTTTGATCCCTGGTCGGGGAGCTAAGATCCCACATGCTTCACGGCCAAAAACCGAAACACAAAAGAGAAGCAATATTGTAACAAATTCAATAAAGACTTTTAAAAAAATGATCCACATCAAAAAAAAAAAAATCTTAAAAAAAAAGAGAAAACAAAATTACTCAGTGAACCAACCAGTAATTGACAACATTTTCAACAGTGCTTCATAGACTATTGTAAACCCTGGGATTTGTTAGTCATCACCTGGACCAAACTCTATGAGATTCCATAGTGTTGTTTTGTATTTGTTATAATTTTTCATACTAATTTATTCAATTCAGTAATTTAAAAATATATTTATAAGTAATGCGTTTTTGAAAGATATACTGCATCTCATAAGCTATTTCTTACTAGAAACCAAAGACTTCCTGATAATGACGGAATGCAATTTTGATGCTTGGAAAGGGGTCTGGAAAATGGATGCTGTGCACACATTATTTCTTCCGTGACCTGTGGCTTATCACCTTGGGTTGGACCGTTCACGCATACCTCGCTTTGTGGGAGCAAGACGCATAGCAATTTGTTAATCTGCAGACTTAACATTTTTGCATTTGTCTTTTTCCTAGACTTTTTGCCAAGTTTCAGCAATGAATTGGACATTGTAATCTCTCAAAGTGTTTTCTAAATTTAACTTAAGTGAGTCTGAAGTCTAGAAGGCAACCAACAAATGCTGAGTCCGGCATAAAAGTCACCAGAAGTGAGGAGTAGTCTCTGTCCCAGTGTGGGTTATTTTCTAGGTTCTTCTGTCAAAGATTCCTTCAGGAACCTTCCCAGGTGATTCTGGTATCTGAAGTTCAAGGCCTTTGGCTGTACCCTTCAGAATACTTACCATCCCATTATGGGACTTCAGCAACCTTCTTAGCCCGCATGCCCCAGTCCTGGGGGGTCTCACCTAAGTGGCACTGAAACAAATGACGTGAATGGCCCCTTCCTTCTGGAGGACAGACGGACTCTTCAAGTCCTGCAGGATGTGCACATTCTGGAAACAAGCTCATGAAATTATTGCCTTCAAGCTTGGCTAAATTTAATCCTTCAGAGACAGGCAGCTATCAAGTTTTTAAGATGTCGAGCATATTTATTTTATAATTTTGACCTGGATGCTCAAGATATTCCTCTGTGTCTAACCTAAAACTGGTTTGAAATGGGTTTTCTTTTCACATAATATAAATTATATATTTTACATGTTCCTTTTAAACGATTGTCAATTTTTAAGACATTTTATATCCTTGGTTCTTTTCTTGTGGCTTTGAAATTTAGACAGAATTGATTCTTACAATACAAATGACTCTTAAGGAATTGTAATTTCATCTTAACAGAATCATGTGGAAACTCTTTTAGAACGACATCTAGAAAAATGTAAACTAATGTTTCTAGAATAAATTTTATTTTCATGGAGAAGGAAAACTTTGAGTCCAAGTGACACACTTAGATCCAGGTTTATGCCTGAACCAGCTTTTTAAAGCAAGTTTTCAAGCTTGGTTTCCTTATGTATAAATTGAAGAAACATATTTTTCTCAGGTTTGTGTGAACTGAATAAAATACTACATGTGAAAGACCCTGATAGGAATCAGGTACACAAAGTAGCTTCTCAAATAATCATTTCTCCTCCCATACCTTCTCCATCTCTTCTTAACTTCTTTTTCTTGCATATATTATCCCTTTTTAGACATCTCTTTATCAGCACAGAAAATATGTTTTTTTTCTGGGTTGTAACATTGCAATTCAGTCATTGAATATATTTTTCCCCTTTTGGGTATTGCCACCCAATTTTTGGCCTTTCAAAAAAATCTTCAAATATAGTTCATTAGTTATTACCTGAATCTAAAATTCCAACTTAAAGAAAATCAGCCTTCTAAGTGTAAAGAAATCCCGTGCCATCCTTTGTAAAGGATTTGCTTTCTTACTGTCAAAGTAGTGTATTTGGGGCTTGGCCTTAGCCTTCCATGGACCTGTTGAATTACTAGGTCCAGAAGCTAGTAAACTCACAGGTAAGATGATAATCAGGAATTTTGGTACTACTGGTACCAATAACCAGGAACTAGGTCACGTGCGTTATATGTGTTTCAATTCTAATCTTCCCAGCTCTCCAATGGGTATTATTATCACTATTTTACGGAGGAGGAAAGGAAGATCCTTAGAGGTCGGCTAACTCACTCAGGATGGCACAGTGAGAAAGTTCTAGACCAAGACTGCACCGGGTCTGCCTGAGACTTTTAGTATTTTCCACAATTTGATTACATTTAGGGGGTGTAGTTACGGGAGACATAGCCTACCATGCGGAAGAGCAGTATCCCATCAAAGCCAGGGTTTGTCTCACAGGACAGAGTCTTTCCTGGCCTCTGGCGCCGTCTTCTCTCTGCTGCCCCTTGCTTGCCAGGATAGCAGGGTCATAGTTGCGAGTGTGTTCATCAGTCTAGCTAATTCCAAGGACTGACAGTATCATGATGTCCTACTGCAGGCTGTGCAGTTCTACACAGGATGAAAGGAGAATCTAATCAGGACTTGATCGCTAGGCCGTTTGGGATCAGGTAGGAAGGAGGACTGCCTGGTCTGTTCACTATCCTGGAGGAGCGTGAATTCAACCACAACTGCTGTGCTAATTCTCTCCCAACTCGCATCTCTCCCCTCCCATCCCCACGGTGCCCATCATGGGGCCGAAGGCTCCCCTGACCCAAACAGACTGATTCACGGTGAAGTCTACTCCTGGGAGCCTCCTTTGGCCTTAAACTGCCATCAAAAGAACTCTCCAGACAGCTTCCTTCTGTCATTGAGTTGACTATCTCACATTTAGTTGAATGTTCTTTTCTTCTGTGATAGCCACCTCACAAGGAATCATAAGATTTGCTTGGACATTATTTTCAAGTAAGCAGAAGTAACTCAGCATTCAATCCAGCTTTTTAATGGTGGAAATATTCTTTGACTGTGTGTGTGTGAAAATGTGTCTGACACATGTTATGTGGAGATAGTTCTCTGTCATATAATCCTCAAAATACACATCCTGTTCTCTGACTGCTTTGCTCTTCCCTTCCTTGTAGATAATTGTGTTATGCTCACTAGGATGCCACGTCCATATGGATTAGAGCTGCTTGTAATAGTTCTCCTATTCCGGTCAAAATAACCAGCCATCATTGTGCAAAAGGAAAACCAAGAAATGCATTCTTCCTGGGCTACCGTGGGACTCAGGGTCCCAGCTTGCAAATGAACTTATTCTTTCTTTCTGGAAGCATTCTGTCATCGTATGTAATAGGATTCCCTTTTTCATGTCTTCTGCATGTAGGCAAAATCTTTATCAAACCCCTGTTGAGATGACAATCAGGAGGTCACTTGGGAGATTGTCATGCCAAGGTGATTCCTACTCCTCTATTCCTGAAAAAGAGACTTCACAAAGTTGTTTTTATTTAAATTGTATTTAAATCACTATGCGGAGCTGAGTTCTCCTTTTGCTTTCCTTTTCAGTGGAGACTTGATGTTTATCTCATTACTTCCACTTCTAGATAAGTATAGATTCTCCCTTATCTGAACCCAACACTCCTGGGAAAACTGTAGGAAACTGAATCAGGAAAACAAAGTATATTTCCTTTCATACTGTATGTCATATCCTATGGCTCTTTTAATATTTATTTTTATGAACTGAGGCTGTAGTTTAGATTTCCTCAATATGGTTTTTAAAGCAAAAAAGCACAAAACTGGCATTCGGGAGATCAAGGATTTCCCACTGGCTCTGCCAGTTGCTAACTGGTGACTTCAGACGGGGCATTTAACTTTGGTTCCAGTCTCTTCAACGTGTGGGTTGAACTGGATGGCCTCGAAAATTCCTTTTAGTGTCAACATTCTGGGACTCTGAACTAAAGATAGTTGCATAGAGTAAAAATATCCTTTGTTCCTAGAAGATTGCCCTTTGTAATAATTAATGTTGCTTGAAAGGAGTGCCGATATACAGATCTTGGACAAATAATTAAAATTTAAGGAAGTCTACCAGACTGTTATTACGAGCATGAAATTATGCTCCAGGGCATAGCCCTGTGGCCTTTGCAGGAAGTCAGCTTGTTTTTGAGAAGCACCATCCGCTGTAGACCTGAGAGTAGCCGCTGAGCTCTGTGTTCAGATGTGTACAAGGTCACCAGCGCAGAGAACAGCAGCCACAAACATCTGGAATATAGCCATAAATTCAGATGTGGAGAAAATGATTGCCCCTACGCCTAAACATTTCAATTAGAGCGACAGCCACCTACCTTATACACTTGCCCAATTTCGTAGAAGGCTATGACAACAGAAAGATGGCAGCTGACAGCAGAAAGGAGGCTAATTTTTTAAATTAAATGTAACATAAGTACATGGTAAAATCTTCAAATCATACCTGAAGCCCATGCATACACCCACAAATTAAAAGCTTCTACCCTCAATTCTCAGTCCCTCTATCCAAAAGTAACCATTGTTAATAATTTCTTGTTGGATCCTTTCTAAAGATGGTACATGCATGTCCCAGTAGATACATGCATAGCTTCTTTTTACGTTTATATAAATTATATACAGTTGTTCTATACTTTGCTTCTTAATGGTGCATCTTCGAGATATGACCACATATGACGATCTTCTGTATGACCACATCAGGTTATACAGAATCAACTCATTCTTTAATGTCTAGATTGTTTACTGCTGTATAGATTATCATAATATTAAATCAGTATCCTGTATAGAGTATCGTAATTTTAAATCAATGATCATTTCTGTGTTTCCACCTCTCTCAACCTGCAACACCTGTGTTTTGGTCACTGTTCTCATTCTGTTCATGTATCTAAGTCTTTTCCCCCAGCTGTTCTATAGGGTAAATTTCTAAAAGTGGAATTGATCAAAACATTTACAGATTTTTACCAGAAAGTTTGAACCAACTTAAATATCCCTGCAACATATAAGGATGCTGTTTTCTCTATTGTTGCTACCCTGGGTATCAAATTTTTAAAAATTCTGCAAATCTAATAAGTGATAAAAAAAGACACTCATTGTTTTGATTTATCTTTTTAAAATGAGTGATGTTGAGGTTGATTTTCCTGTTAATTAGTTGATTTGTGTGTGTGCATAAGGTTTCAGTTTGTGGTTTTGCTCATTTTTAATTGGATGATGACTCTTCATTGATTTGCAAGACGGAGTCATAAACTAAGGAATTAACTTTCTATCATACTTGTTGCAAATAGTTTTCCAGTCTGTCTTTGTTGGCGGAAATTTTTTTCCCTAGAAATTTAAAAATTGCGTGTAATCCAATTTAGAAATCTTTTCCTTCATATGTCTGCCTGTAGAGTTGTGTTTTTAGGAAGGGCACCCCTGTTGAAATATGACATATTAAAAAATTGTTTGTGTTTTATTCTAGTACTTTTCTTTTTTTTTTTTTCAAATGTATTTTCCAGCTCTGTCTTTTTTTTTTTTTTTTTTTTTAATTTTATTTATTTATTTATGGCTGTGTTGGGTCTTCGTTTCTGTGCGAGGGCTTTCTCCAGTTGCGGCAAGCGGGGGCCACTCTTCATCGCGGTGCGCGGGCCTCTCACTATCGCGGCCTCTCTTGTTGCGGAGCGCAGGCTCCAGACGCGCAGGCTCAGTAATTGTGGCTCTCGGGTCTAGCTGCTCCGCGGCATGTGGGATCCTCCCAGACCAGGGCTCGAACCCGTGTCCCCTGCATTAGCAGGCAGACTCTCAACCACTGCGCCACCAGGGAAGCCCTCTAGTACTTTTCTTTAGAGTTTAACTTTCCTAGGTTGTAATATTTGACGCTTCTGAAGTGTGTTTTGAGGTAAGGAGTTTGATAGGCATCCAGCCTAATTTCTTTTTCCAAGTAGCTAATCAATGGCGCCACTACCACTGACTGTATAATTAATCTTTTCCCGCTGATTCGAAATACCACCTTGTGAGAGCCAGATTCTGCTTGTTTCTGAGTCTGTTCCTGAGCTCGGTTTGGTTCCGTTGAACTGCTTTTTTCTTCCTTCTCCAATTCCAGTATGTTTGAGTTGCAGTAGTTTCAGATATGAGTCAAGCAAGGGGAAGGTTCTGTTCTGCTCCACTCATAGGCACCCCGTTTTGAGGCTACTTAATGAAGGGACCTCTGTTTTCAATTGTCTCTATTAACATCAGAACTAATGTTCATGCCGACATCGTGTCATCCAAAAAAGAATTAACTTTTTTGATTGGGTGTAGGCCAAATTAAAAATAAATAGGGTGATTTTTTTTAAAATAGCGTCTAAAAAGATATTTTAAAAATCTTATCTGGAAATCTCACTTCTGTGGCAGTGTTCCGTAAATAAGACATTACTGTATCTATTTGCGCATTTGTAGATCAGCCAGGAAAGTATTAGTGTTTCTGTGCCATGTCTTTTAGTATGTGGCATATCAAACAGAGTTATGGGTTGCCCTGATCTGATTGATTTCGTTTAAAGGTCTTTTTTGGCAACGTTTGGGACCTCTTCACTCTCCGAGGTAAATCTTGCAGAGCAGGAAGTTGAGGTTTTGGGGTAGATTCCAAGAGTCAGTTCTGATCTTATGGTTGGGGAATGTGGAAACCTAACGCTTTACTTAATAATGTGAGTAGTGAAGGATCTTTTTCCCCCTGAGCTAATTAAGTATTTTCTAAAAGAGGGTGAACTTTTAATAATAGGAATATAACTTTTAACTTTTTATTTTACACAGATCTGTGCTTAAACGTGGTCAGAGAACAGTCCCTGCTTTAAAATCTCCTTATTTGTACATGTTATAGTTCAAAGGAGAGACCTTACCATTTATGTGGAGAGAAAATAAATGAGATTTCTTTCTATCTGTCTTCCATATGTTTAATGGTAGGATTTGTGTCTTGGATCCTACTTTGAGTTAAAACAGACGGTGGATTCAAAGAGTTGCTACAATAAAGAACTGTTCTTATCTCAGAATCGGCCCTGCAGACGATCTCCGAGAATCCCGTATCAACTGTCCAGGCGGTAGATCCATCTTAATCTGAACAGGCAGTTTGATTGCTTCTTTTCGATTAAACAAACATGGGTCCTTATTAGTCCCAGACCCCAGTCAGAGAAGCAGTGTGGGCGAGACACCAAGCATAGTGATTTCTGCACCGACAATTAGCACTGAAAATGAACACCTGTGTCTTCCTTCGGTACGTAAGAAGGGTCAGTGAAAAGCTATGGCAGATGGTACTTGAGAGACAGTTGTAGTGCTTGGCTTGAGTTTCCCTCAACCCAGCATGGAACTGCCCACTTGGTACCAATACGACAGTATTTGCCTGCACATCACACTCACCTCAAATAAGAAGGGCCGCATAGACTCAGCACAGTCTTACCTCAGCGAGCTTATCCAAAGGGCATCCATACATAGTCCAGCATTTGGGGTAAGAGCATGGTTAAATATCTCAAGGAATCAAAAGATTGGGGAAATACCAAAGGGACCATCAGGCCAAATGAAATGTAGCCAAGATCTTCATTCGAACTTGATTGGGTCCAGAGCCATGTCCCTCTGGAGCAAGCCCTTAAGGTAAGACTTAGCTTTCACTAAATACACAGGCAAGGACTTGCTCCCACATCACAAATGATATGCTAGGAATAATTTGCCATTTGAGCCCTCCTTATATATCTAGATACTTTGTAGAGAACCCTGGCTAGAGGTTACTCTTTCTTGTTCACTTTTTTTCTCTCTCTCATTTTATTTATTTTGACAGTTGACAGGATTTTATTATTTTTAAAATACTTAATTGTGGTAAAATACACATAACACAAAATTTTTACCATCTTAACCATTTTTAAGTGTACAGTTCAGTAGTGTTAAGTATATTTACAGTGTTATACAGCTAATCTCTGAAACCTTTTCATCTTGTAAAACTGAAACACTATACCTTTTAAACAACAGCTCCCCAGACCCCTTCCCCAGCCCCTGGCAACCACCATTCTACTTTCTTTCTTTCTTTTTTTTTTAATTGCAGTATAGTTGATCTACACCGTTGTGTTAGTTTCTGCTGTACAGCAAAGTGAATCAGTTATACATATACATATATCCACTCTTTTTAAGATTCTTTTCCCATATAGTTCATTACAGAGTATTGTGTAGAGTTCCCTGTGCTAGACAGTAGGTCCTTATTAGTTATCTACCTTATATATAGTAGTGTGTATATGTCAATCCCAATCTCCCAATGTATGCCCCCCTTCTTTCCCCCCCGGTAACCATAAGTTTGTTTTTTACATCTGTGACTCTATTTCTGTTTTGTAAATAAGTTCACTTGTACCATTTTTTTTGATTCCACATATAAGTGATATTATATATTTGTCTTTCCCTGGCTGACTTACGTCACTCAGTATGACAGTCTCTAGGTCCATCCATGTTGCTGCAAATGGCATTATTTCGTTCCTTTTTATGACTGAGTAATATTCCATTGTATATATGTACCACATCTTCTTTATCCATTCATTCCTCTGTCGATGGATGTTTAGGTTGCTTCCATGTCCTGGCTATTGTAAATAGTGCTGCAGTGAACATGTGAGTGCATGTATCTTTTCGAATTATGGTTTTCTCCAGATATATGCCCAGGAGTGGGATTGCTGGATCATAAGGTAGCTCTATTTTTAGTTTTTTAAGGAACCTCCATACTGTTCTCCATAATGGTTGTACCAATTTACATTCCCACCAACAGTGTAGGAGGGTTCCCTTTCTCCACACCCTCTCCAGCATTTATTATTTGTAGATTTTTTTTTTTAACATCTTTATTGGAGTATAATTGCTTTACAATGCTGTGTTAGTTTCTGCTGTATTGTAGATTTTTTGATGATGGCCATTCTGACCGGTGAGATGATACCTCATTGTAGTTTTGATTTGCATTTCTCTAATAATTAGTGTTGTTGAGCATCTTTTCATGTGCCTCTTGGCCATCCATTCTACTTTCTGTCTCTGTGAACTGACTACTCTAAGTACCTTACATAAGTGGAATCATAGAGTATTTGTCTTTTTGTGACTGGCTTTTATTTCACTGAGCATAATGCCCTCAATGTTCATCTATATTGTAGCAAGTTTCGGCATTTCCTTCTTTCTAAGGCCGAATAATATTCCATTGTGTGTATAGACCACATTTCGTCCATTTATGTGTCAATGGGCATTCAGGTTTTTTTCATTTTTAATTAGTAAAATATACCCACACGACTATTACCCATGTGAATATGTCTGAATTGAAAAGTTTTAGAATCTGAAGGGACTTCCCGGTCAGACTTTTACTGTTGTCAGTAACTGTGAGATGGCTTAGTAAGTGTTCAGGCACAGAATAGAAGTCCAGATGATTGCTTTAAAAATAAATTACAGCAATTGCTCACTGGTCTCGAGACCTCAAGTCTCCCCCATTTCAAGTTCAGGCAGCCACGGGATCCACAAGAGAAGTCGAAGGACAAAAGTGGCAGCCACTTGGTGAGAGATGTTTACTTTCTTAAATTGATTTCCCTCTACCTGGCATCCAGAAAGGTGTGTTTTCCATGGACATTTTCAGACCTCGAAGCTTGAGATGTGGATTTATTTCCTCAAAGACACAGTACGTGATCTTTCTCACCAGACGCTCTTGAAGACTCCACCAGATAAACACTCAGAGGTCTGGAAAATGGGAGGAAGGGGAGCCGTTTAGATTATTTCACATCCTCTGCCCTGGAGTACTTGTCTTACTCAACACTTTCCTCACATTTCTCAGAGGAAGAAAGACATGGAAACTTGGTACATTTATTTTTTACATACGTGCCAGCTTTGACCGCTCTTGGCACTGGGTGAGCGGGAGATTAATGATCCGGGTTATGCCGTGGAAAAAGCCATACACTTTTACATCACAATTTTTGTTTTTAAGACATTTTGTTTTCATAGCTGGGTATTACTCTATTAGCATGGGAGGAGGGAGAATGAAAAATATGTAATAGAATAAAAGAGGGAGTACTAATTTAAAAAAAAGAAACAAAACCCAAAGTACAAAGCACGCACATACACAAAAAGATACTCAATTTCCTTGTCGGTTTTGTGAAGAAATGCTGAGTTTTGAGGTGAATAAACAGGATAGGATCCCTGTGTATATGCCATTCACATATCATTCCTTGACCTGGGGAACACTGCTATCAACTAAGAGGTAATTACTCACCCAGTGAACTTAGGGTATGATTATTCTTATCCTGAAAGGATTACCAATAAAGTTACTTCTAAAAGAGAAGTTACTCTAGTTCATTTCAATATTGACATACTAGACTCAAAGTTATTTTACAGCCGTACGCTAAATGGTGAAAATTTAACTGAAGATAAATTACAAATGAAAATAAAAGCATTGGTATAGTCCTAATAATTAACTAGTTAAGAAATGAAAACTATAATTCCATTAAAATTTGTTTGACTTTTATGCAACTTTGGGGGAACTTCCTGCTATATAACTTGATATACACAAGTAGCTAGAAATGTGTAAGTGCATGTGAATTGTTATTGCTCGTGGATACAGTGGCTTTAGAATAGTGTAGCAAATGGACATATATGTTGACCTTGAGTATATGCTCGCAACAGATAGCTCTTTGCTTTATACTCTGTATTTATAAGAGTATAAATACTCTTATTTATATGAGTATTTATATATCTTATTATATGTAAGTATATAAGTATTTCTATTTACTTATCTAAGTGTATCTTATTTATATGAGGGTGTATCTATCTATATATGTATATATATATATACACACATATATACATATATATGATTTATATAAGGGCATAAGAGATCTTTTAAAATTATTTTGTATTTTTGGTAAAAACTACCTAAGGATAAAGGGAAGTGATTACATTTTTTAAAAAATTAAAAATTAGTGAGAGCTTAAGAATTAGATCTTGGGGAAAAAAGAAATATCATATATGGTCAGGAAAGCCACCTCTTGCACGTTCTGTAGGATCTTGTAGATAAGGAAACCAGAAAATCTAAGTTAAGAGTAGATCTCAAGAATAAGCAGACCAAAGTCTCATACCCATTCCTTGGGCAGTGGGTTCAATGAAAACCAATGACTTTGGGGAGAAACATGGGGCCCCAGCAAGGGTACATGGTGCTCTGGGCAAGTTCCAGCTCACCAGAATAAGCTGGGCTCCAGTATTTCTATAGGAGGTTACACTGATTATCAACAGATACATATTCACTTAGAGATTTTGTGAAGAACGTGTAACCTTGGTCATTTGAAAGAAAAAATGACCGCCAGAATCAGCCAATGTGTAATATTGAAAACCACCCCCATAGCCTGGGGATCCCCTAAGATCTCTGTGTATTCTAGCAGGGTTTGTTGGAATGAGCAAAGCAAAAGTATTTATTGCACATGGACCATGTGCCAGGCACAGAAGTGATTCCATTTACTCCTCACTGAAACTCTGGATAAGCTACGTGGTGGTTTCCCATTTTGCAGGCAAGAAGACTGAAGCTCAGTCAGGCTAAGTTATTTGGTAGGCAGTGTATATATCCCGGACAGTCTGATTCCAAGCCTGTGCTCTTTCTTAAACACCCTCCTGCGCCACCTGGCCAGCTGGTTCTACCAGACGCACTGACGTGGCACCTTCCTCGTATAACCTGAGGCTGTGTTACCTCCTCTGCTTGGAGTAGTGGAATTGTAAACGTTGGAAGGGGCATGCCAGTATCTGAAAGCCATTAAGGGAAAATGAGTCACTTGCTGGATGCATTGAACGTCTTTCGATTATGAGAGTTTCATGGAGAAAGAAAGCACCCAATGATTTTTCTTCTTAAAAAGAATTGAATCTCTCTCCTGAACAGAGATCGTTGGCAAGTCCATGTACAATCATGGTCAGCAGAAAAGAACTTTAAGCAATAATGAAAAGCTTGTGGGCCCAGAATGCCTTTACCTCCTCCCTCCCCCAAAGAGTGCTGAAGAGCAGGCCTTTGCGGGGAACTGATGTTGAAAAGAATTCTGATCCTGGAGGAAAAGACAGGTAACAGAAAATAAGAAGATTAAAAGCAGGCATGATAGGTAGTTACTCATCACCCCTGGGTTACGTGGTGTACATCGCTTTGTTTCACCCCCTATCCTCCAAATATTTTTTTTGTTGTTGTTAAAGAAAGAGAAGAAAATATTTTTGAGGTAACTCATTACCTTTTGGCTTTAGGCCTAGAAGCTTCAGAAGTTGAAAGTAATTTTATATGCTGCAGATGCTTCCTGGTTTTAAAAACTATGACCTGGCCTCTAAACAATGATGACATCAACTCAGAAGGATAATAATCTTCCATATCGTGTAACTCCAGTAGCAGCTGTGGGGTAGTCTTTATGAAATTAGAAGGAGGGGAGGCAGTCTGATTTAGATCAGGAAATAACCGAAGCAAAGTTAGTGTGACTTCTATTGTATGTAAAGATAATTTTTTATTGCATTTTCGTTCTGAGACAGTTATTTGATAAACCTATCTTGCCTGTTTGTACTTTTAAAAAGTCTTTTTATGGACTACATACTTTCGATGTGTTTTCACGATCAGTTCAGACTACCCAAGACGACCATAAAACACCAGTAATTAAGAAAAACTCTCCTTCAGAGAAGAATCAAGGAAACTCTGCTTCCATTATTTAATTTTTGACATCTCTGGAGGGACACAGTAAATTTTTTTTTAACCCATTAAGAGTTGACCTTGAATCAGGATGTGGATTTCCTCTGTAGTGTGTTAGTGAGCCTCAGTTTTAGTCTTGTTAGCATGAGGTTAAGTGTTAGAACCAAAAGAAATTTCATAAAACAGCTGGTTTCCAAATCCCATCCTCCTACATTCATTGGAGCTAGCTAACAGTAGATATGTGATGTTTATGGTTGATGAGACCTTAATGGGCCATATATTTCAACTGCTATTTTTTGGAAGAGTGAATATGTGGTTTGTAAATAGATTTTTGGAATCTAACCCTTCAAAGATTTCTAGCTAGCTTCCTTTCTTCCCGTCTAAGAGGCCTCATTTTCTTCCCTGCCCTGGGCTTCGTTGTTTTCTGGAGCTCCTGCCAGGCTCTGTAACTCTGACCTTCACAGCACAGTCCAAGGTCAGCATCATTCATGTCTTCATTTGGTCGTTCACCATATGGGGGGTTGAAGCTGTGCTCTGCCACTGCCGGCAGGGGAGGGATACCAACAGTCTCAACCACAGTCTGACCCTGTTGCCCAGTGTAAGATGGGGAGATTCGTCCTGTAGGAGACGGGGAGATGGAGAGCCCGTGAGAATACTGGACTTTTTCCCACCTTGGGTCTAGGCTCGTGAACTCATGAAAAACAATGAAGAAAGGAATAGTTGCCTTTGCACCAGTGATTTCGTTTCTGGATCCCGTTTCCCGCACCTTACCAAAATCTCCTCTCAAGAAAGGCTCTCCTGAATTATTGACACTAGTTCTAACTATCTGATAAGGCTGCTGTCGTTTCTCTCCCAGTGTATCTGGTGCTTTTAGTGATGGAGTCCAAAGCCCCTGCTTAGCTGGGCTAGGGATCTGCAGGGTTCTGCTGGCAGGTTGGTGGGGCATTCCTGGAACAAGATGATGGTTCCTTAGTGCCCACGAAATCACCCTCCTCCTCTCGCAACCCATCCACAAGCTACTATCCTGCCTGCTCATAGGGCAGATCCTACCCTTGTGGTTGGTGAACAGGACAAGGGTCCATATACACTGGTGGATGGTGGTACAATGGGGGAAGAGCTGTGTTGTCCTGCCTGGGGGTGTAATGCAGCTCTGTGCCAGGAATGAGCCTCCCATCAGCATGACAGCTCTGTATGCCCAATGGAAGCCTGCCTTCCCCCTCTGAGCCAACGCTGGAGTAGGAAAGAAGTGAGCAGACAAATCTGCAACAGAGCTAAACACTGGATTCCACTTCATCATAAATCTTTTCATCAAAGATCTGCATGATGAATGGGGAGGAGGGTGGCTCACCAAGATAATCTTTTTTTTTTTTTTTAATAAATTTACTTATTTATTTATTTATTTGTGGCTGCGTTGGGTCTTCGTTGCTGCACGTAGGCTTTCTCCAGTTGCGGCAAGCAGGGGCTACTCTTCATTGTGGTGCACAGGCTTCTCATTGCGGTGGCTTCTCTTGTTGTGGAGCATGGGCTTCAGTAGTTGTGGCACACGGGCTCAGTAGTTGTAGTTCACGGGCTTAGTTGCTCTGCGGCATGTGGGATTTTCCCCGACCAGGGCTCAAACCCGTGTTCCCAGCATTGGCAGGCGGATTCTTAACCGCTGCGCCACCAGGGAAGTCCCAAGATAATCTTTAAAGAGTGATTGGGTCCATAGAAATTCTACCTTCTTTCCAGTGTTCCACATGGAGCAATCATGGGCCACATAATAGTTCTGCACTACATGCAATTAATTGCAAGGTGTGGTGTATATTTTAAGTAAAACTTAAAAACTATGCTTTACGCTTCTTATAAATGGGCGCTGATCTGCCTGTTGTAGATTATGGTGGCCAGAGCCCCACCATTCCCTTAAAATCTTTTTTTTTTTTTTTAATTGCCAACGAATCAAATGCTTTATCTGCTTAAACTCTGTTCTCTGCTCTGGATTTTAGAGCTCTTCAGTCACATTTCAGAACCAGCCGTGTTGAGAAGGTGAGTGTCAGTCGAAATAAATGCAGAGTCAAGGTCATTCGTGCTCTGCAGCCTTACCTTGAAAGAGTGAGTAGCTGTACCCAGAGGCAAAGGAACTGCCACTGTGCTTTAGTTGATGCTCTGCAAGTGGGATTTATTAACTTTGTGAAGGAAGTAGAAGGCCATCGTGATACTTGGTAAATTATGAGAGAGGCCAGTGGGTCAAAAAGAGGGGGATTCCATGCCAGACATCTTTGGCTAAGAATTGAAATACCGTGGAGCAAATAGTCTGAAAATTGTGAGTGACCTTCTCAACTTTATCCTAAACCCTCCTGCCTGGGGGTGCGAACCCATGGACGGAGTGTGACTTGGCCGGGATTTGGGGGAGGGGAGAATGGTGGCTGGCCAATTTCTTGGGATTCTCCAGGGAGTGCTGGAGGGTGAAAATGATGTTGAGGCCTCCCCGTGAGCCCTAGAATGACCGCATGTGCCCACACAGCAGCCTCAGACCCATGGCAGCCTCGTGGGTCTTCCTGGCAGAAGAGGAGAGACATTTGCACGCAGGATGTATTCAGACCAGTGAGGAGTATTCATCTCCATGGTGTGGTTTCCTCTTTGCTCCCTGACTGCAGTTCCCCCATCCCCTTTACTGCACCTCAGAGCTGCCAAACCGGACCTCCTTCAGAGGAGGGAAGAGAAGGCCACTTCACCCCGTGCTGTTAACATTCGAGCATTGCACCTGCCCAGTGTTCTCAAGGACAGGAGGTGGGGCAACCCAGGCGGATGGTCCAGATGGAAGTGCCTGTGACCGATTTGGAGCTTATTGATGGTGAAAACCACCTTTACAGTAGCTCTGTATTTTGTTTGTAAGTCACAATTTCTGTTTTTCTTTCCCTTTCAACATATTATTCCTCATCGGGTTTGTTCCAACATATATTTTCAACATATTTCTGTGAAGTTTGGATGGGAGGAGTGTCAAAGGAGTTCTGCATTAAGGTTTTTGTGCCCTAGTTCTAGAAGGGGAGTTGGTAATCTTCTTAAATGATTTTTTTGAAAGCTTTTTAATGGCACCACCCAGTGTCCTGCTCATTGTGAACTGTGGTTGCAGCCCAGCTCACAAAATTCCATATTGACCATGATGAATAGGAGCTCTACAACTTTTACTTTTGCTAAAGGGCTCTTTTCTCTCTTCTGAGCACAGTCTGTCAGTTTTTCAGCGTAAGGCTAGAGGCTGTTTGTGTACTTAGAGCCTGTTTTCAACTTTTTACTTCTGCTATTTCCAAGCAATTAGGAAGGTCTGTTTAGAGTTGAATTGTTATGTGCACACATTCTATTTTAATTCATTGTAATTAGAGGGGCGCGTATTAAACTTCTTCAAGAAGAACTGCTAGGATCCAACCTTCTGTTTCAAAAGATTATTTTATGCGCAAAAATTTGACTGGATATTAAAAATGAGAGCCAGTAGTATTCACCCACCTAGAAGAATGTATGAACTCTACTCCTGTAATCTCAAAATCATACTAGAGAGCTACAGCTGGGGGTTTTTTTGTTGTCGGTGGTGGTGGTGTTTTTGTTTCTCCAAGGATTATTTACCTTAATTGCAATGTTAAAAATACTAATTTGTAATTATGGCCTCGATCATGTTGTATTTACTATAATGATGAGGTTTGATCACACACACTAGCTATTGATCATAGCCTGTGTTCCTTGTCTATTTAAGTAACAGTAATCCACTTCTGAATTTAAGAAATGGCATCACTCTCTTATTTGTTTGCTCTTAGCAGTGAAATGGAACTGTCAAGAAGAGTATTTGTATAAGAAGGGATTTTTCTCCCAGTAAAGCTTATTTGTTTTCACAATAATTTTCAGCCCCTATAATGTATTTGGGCTGTTTCTGGAGAATAATAGGCCAGAAGCTGGGAAATGAGGTCGGAGGCCAGCACTGAGCTCTCAGTAGTGTGGGCTGGGTCAGGAAGGTTGGCCAAGCCCCATCCACAGGGCTCCACACACCCGTGGCAGCAGAGAACGGGAGATCCAACCAGGAGTTAGGTTGGGGTCGGGAAGCATTGCAGCTCCACGGGAAGATGCGTCTCGGGACCTCAGGACAGCAAGTCTCACGTCGCGGCCCAGGCTCTCAGCTGGGGATGGGGGTGCTGACCTCCGCCGCCTGGATTTTCATCTGCTCGTGAATTGAAGCTGCGCGTTGAAGGTCTTGTGTCCCTGCTGCAGAGCCAGCTGCGATGGGCATAGGCATAGCCAAACCTTGTCCTTGAGCAGCAAAACATTTTAGCAGCCCTTTTCTGGGTGCATGCCTCAAGCTCCTTCTCCTTAACCATAACACCGCTGCTTTATTATTTTTAGAGCCTTACAGTTAGCAGTGCTTTTGTCTGCTTTCCCTCATTCGTGCTTCGTGGTGACCTTGTGAGGTCTGCAGGATGGCTGTTGCCATTTTGCAGATGTGGAAAGGGAGACTCGGTTGGTTTAATGGGCCCCATACAAAACCTAATGTCGGGTTAAATCACTCCTTCAAAGTAAAAGAGTTAATGAGGGCAGAACCTTGGTCTTGAACCCAGGACCTTCTGACTTCAGGTTCTTCCCCCCTGCATGTGGAGCTTTGGAGATGGAGCGCTTGCAGCTCTGACCCAACATGCTAATAAGCCTTCCTTGGGAATGACTTGTGAGGGGCTCTCTGGTGTGGCAGGGGTGCTGGGGGGCAGTTGCGTCTAGAGCTAAGGTCTGCCGTAGAGGTTGACTCTGTGCTTTACACGTAAGGCAGTTGAGGACCAGGCTGATGCTACCTTACGTTGCGTGGGCGTCTCCTACTCTCGGCCCAGCACTTTCTGGACCACTGAGTCATACCCCCGCCTCACACAGGGTGCAGGACCCCCCTTGATAGTTCTGCCAGCCATCCTGGAATCTTCCAGAGTAGATGTGTGTGGAAAGGCCAGCCTCTGCTCGCTATAGGTCAAGGAAGACAAGAGTCTCAGAGTGGTGCGGACGCCAGCGCCTGGGAAGGTGTGAATCAGCACACTTCTGACGCAGGTTTGGGGATCTGAGAGGTTCCAGACTCTGTGCCTGTTTTCTGTGGGAGAAAAAGGGGAATTAGAATTGCATTCCCAACTGGCCTCAGTAAATGACCCCATTTCTTACCCCACCTCCCCTCCCTATTAAAATTAAATTCTCTTACCTCTCCGCCCTATGAAAATTCTTTTTGTTTTAAATTTCTATAAGGTTTAAAAAAATTTTTTTTAATCAGTCATCAATTTTATACACATCACTGAATACATGTCAATCCCAATCGCCCAATTCAGCACACCACCATCCCCACCTCACCGCAGTTTTCCCCCCTTGGTGTCCATACGTTTGTTCTCTACATCTGTGTCTCAACTTCTGCCCTGCAAACCGGTTCATCTGTACCATTTTTCTAGGTTCCACATATATGCGTTAATATACGATATTTGTTTTTCTCTTTCTGACTTACTTCACTCTGTATGACAGTCTCTAGATCCATCCACGTCTCAACAAATGACTCAATTTCGTTCCTTTTTATGGCTGAGTAATATTCCATTGTATATATGTACCACATCTTCTTTATCCATTCGTCTGTCGATGGGCATTTAGGTTGCTTCCATGTCCTGGCTATTGTAAATAGTGCTGCAGTGAACATTGGGGTGCATGTGTCTTTTTGAATTACGGTTTTCTCTGGGTATATGCCCAGTAGTGGGATTGCTGGGTCATATGGTAATTCTATTTTTAGTTTTTTAAGGAAAAGTTTTTAAAATTTTTTTTAATTTTTAAATTTTTCTTGGAGTATAGTTGATTTACAATGTTGTGTTAGTTTCAGGTGTACAGCAAAGTGATTCAGTTACACATACACATATATTCATTCTTTTTTCGATTCTTCTCTCATATAGGTTATCACAGAGTATTGAGTAGAGTTCCCTGTGCTAGACGGCAGGTCCTCGTTGGTTATCTACCTTATATAGAGTAGTGTGTGTATGTTCATCCCAAGCTTCTGATTTATCCCTCCCCCCAGCCCCGAAAATTCTTACCTTTTGTCAGGTCTCGAGCCCGAGAAGGCTACTCCCAAGGCACGGTCCAGTCAGATCACGGTTGAGGCAAGGGCTAACTGGCGCCTGCCGTTCCGGCACAAAGCACAAAGCTGCTTCTTGCAGCACTTTCCTGGACTGGCCCCTATTAAAGCAAGGGTGGAATGGATTGCAAAGCCTTTGTATAATGAAGGAGGAATGGAAACTTCCGGTTTGGAAGGCCTTTCTCTTCTTAAGGGGTTTGGAGTATTTTTGATGAACTTGAGTTTCGTGTTCCAGGGCAAGAGGGTTTTGGTGAAAATGGAAGAGAAACCCTGCCCAACAGAACTTCCGTATCAGATGGAGATTTTCCTCCTTTCGAGAAGGTGTGAGAGCAGCCGAGGAGCACAGAGCACGGGGGAGTCAGGGTGACGGGCTGGCAGGCTCTGATGGGGCATGAATGCCCTGATGGGGCATGAATGAAGCAGCGGTGGCTGGAGAGGCTGGCGTGAGTGCGCCTGAGCTCGCCCACCTGCCGGCTGTAGGCATGGCCCCTCGGGCACGAATCTGAACTCCTCACACCCAGCGAGGTCATTGGGGCCAGGGGGAAGCCCTCAAGTCAAGAGGCTGCAGGAAGCCCAGGCACCCAGAGACCACCACCTCCTGTCCTCCAGCCTTCCATCCATTCATTCTAGAAGGGAAGTCTGAGCCCTGGAGACACCCTGCCTTCCTGGTGGTTACACTCGTGTGTGGGGCAGGGGGGCGCCGGGGAGACAGACAAGAAACCACCAAGGAAGTAAAATATCCAGTGTATCCGGTGGCATTAATGCTGCGGAGGAAAAGTCAGCAGGGTTCTCAAGGAGCCGGTCATGCTGGTGGCCATAGACTGTCCCCGGTGGGGGAACACCTGTCACCCTTGTGGAGATGACCCGGGTTAGCTCTTCCCAAACGCTCTCCACCTGGCAGGCATATTTCCAAGCCAGCTGACTTCCGTTTCCCTCTTTGTTATGTGGGAACGTGGAGGATCGGGAAGGGACTCGGAGATCTGTTCACGAGACACCAGTCAGTCTTATAAATAGCTCCCCGAAGTGTTTGTTATCCTACGGACACCTTTCATTTCCATGAGACTCGACTCTTTCAAATCCCTCATAGATCTATTGCGTCACTTAAGGCTCCTGCTCTAGGAGGTGGGAAGGGTGGAGATTGAGACACCAAACGGAAGATGTGCGACCAGGGTTAGTCTTAGGATAATTGAGAGTCGCTGTGGCACAGGCTGTCCTATGGGAGCAGTGACCGTAAACCAGGGTGGTAGCTGATTCACTTTGTTATAAAGCAGAAACTAACACACCATTGTAAAGCAATTAGACTCCAATAAAGATGTTAAAAAAAACATGGTGGTGCAGCTCCAGGGAGAACTGGCTGAATGTCTGCCCTGCATGTGGCAGGTTTGCTTGCTTCCTTCACAATCTGTTTTTGCAGACAATGGCAAGGTCATAGAAAAAATTGTGTGACCCTGCAAACCCACTACTTTGAAGACCAGCACTCCATTGTATGCATAAGTATACTAAGTTTATTTGGGTTTTGTTTTTCTTTAAAGCAGACTCCTTCCCACCATTTGACTCATGAGAACACGCACAAAGAGGGGTTAAGACACTTTCCTTGGCCCCATACTGGGTAAGAGCCGTGGCAATCCTATTATTTATCAGGCTCTTATTAAGTCAGGTGCTGCCTTATTGTATGCTAGGCACTGGGGTTAGCGTTTTTCATAAGTTATCTTATTTCATACAACAAACTGTAATTTAAGTCTTATTATTAATATTTCTATTATCTTATGGATGAGGAAGCTACAACATGACCAAGGAAGGTAGCATTTCCAAGGTACATGGCCCAAAGTCTCACAGATATTAAGTGCTGAAACGGAGGCTCAAGCCCAGTTTTCTTTCCAAAAGAAAAGAAAAGTTGTATTCCCAACCACTGTCCTAAATTCACTACAGAATTACTTCGGATTTTTAGTTAATTAGAAATTCTTAAGATTTCTACCCTGAACTCTTTCTGTGACATGTTGCAGCCTTTTTTATTTGTGTGTTTATCCTTCAGAATCCTCAGACGTCATCCTACATTTTAAGCTTACGGTTGACCCAGGAACAGCATTGGGTTTGAGCTGCATGGGTCCACTTATACGTGGATTTTTTTCAATAAATATATTGGAAAAATTTTTTGAGATTGCAACAGTTTGAAAAAAACTTGCAAATGAACCACATAGCCTAGAAATATCCCCCCAAATTAAGAAAGAGGTATGTCATGAATGCATTAAAATATATGTAGATATACATATGACATACACAATATGTGTTAATCAACTGTTTATGTTAACAGTAAGGCTTCTTGTCAACAGTAGGCTATTAGTAGTTAAGTTCTGGGGAGTCAAAAGTTGTACACGGATTTTCAACTATGCAGGGGGTGGGAGGTGTAATGCCTCTAACTCCCCAAGTTGTTCAAGGGTCAACTGCATTCTTATATCAATTATAAATCTTAGCATGACTTAGAAAGCCTCACAAGTCCACCTAATTTGATTCCGTCTCTAATATTTTAAACATTTTTAGAAGAAGAATTATATTACACTTGGGTTTCTCAGTTGAGTAACTTTTTTTTTTCTTTTTAACCCCAAATAACCTGAAATTGCTTGGTCTCCAAGCTGATAGAACTCTGTGTCTTTAGGATAGAATTATTTCTAAGACTGTTTCCCCAACATTTGCCTTTGTTGGGCTCTTTAGTTTTTTGCCACAGTGGCTACTAATGTTAAATCAACTCTCTTTCCCTTCTGTCATTGGTAGCAGCTACACAAATGGTCAGCCCATTGTGGTTTCTTTCGAAGACTGGTTACATACCTCCAAAGTGAGTTTGTACAGGGGACTCTGTGAGGTATACTGAAGAGGGTGAAGACTGACGAAAAGCAGTTAGTGTGGAGTGCGTCTTGTTTCCTCCTAAGCTTGGGACGTCAGCTGCTTCCTTCCATCATGCTGGCGACTGTATTATCGTACTTGCTAAGTTCAAGGCGCCCCCTTGTGGTGCAACTGATACTAATCAACATGAGAAAACAAAATGGCGAGATTACAAGTGATACAGAGGCAATGCCTTTGGATATAATCTTATTGCTCTCCTCATTTTTAAGGCTCTCAAAAGAATAAAACATTTTTTCTCCTTTTGTTTTAAATTCATCTGTAGCTATTCAACTCATATTCAATGCTAAGTTTTTTGGAGGTAGAAGCGAATCAGAAAAGCAAGCGCAAATAATTTGATGCCAAATCCCAGGTGACTTTTAAAAATAATTTTGTATTTTTTATTACAAAAGTAATACTTGTAAATTCTAGAAATGTTAGAACAGATAAAGAGTAAAAGAATCATTTACCCTCTCACAACCCTCATGGATTAACGTTTTGTTATGTATCTTTTTTTTTTTTTAAGGCATATAGACTCAAAAGAAAACCAAACGTGCCATTTTTCGAACATGATTATATGTGTGAACTTCATTCTGTGTTGTTACAGAGTCAGTTACTTCATCATTCTTAGTGTTGCTTGATTTGGTTGGTTCCATTGTGTGCACACTTTACAATATACAGACACAACACCATGTGGGGTTTCCTTGTAGGTTATTGTAGATTTCCTTATGATTAATTGCTCGAAATAGAATGGCTGAACCAAAACGGTGTACAAAATTTTAAGACATTTGACATTTATTGCCTGGTTATTTGTTAAAGTAAGGCATCTTTTTGACAACGCAATTTTTTTTTTTAAAGTTTCAAATTCCTAGCATTTGTCTTCTTAGTCTGTGCCAAGAATTGTGCATCGTGTTTTACATGCCTCAGTCTCAATTAATCCTCACAACAACCATGCGACTTAAATACTATTAATGTCCCCACTTACAGATAAGGAAGGTCAGGCTTAAGGAAAATAAATCGCTGTCACGTGACTTCAAAAGCAGGAAGACAGTAGCAGGCTTTCAGAAAGGTGATTAAAAATAGCGCTTTGCATCCCTCCAATCTTGAACTAAGTGGAAACTAAGAGTGATAATTTTCTATTTGTAAAATAAAGACAGTAAGAGAGGAGGAAGAGGAAATGTGCTTCCATAAATTTAGAAACATGAATAAAAATCTAAGTTGAGGCTCTGGCAATTAGATCTTCATGTGAGAAGATATGGTGGACAACTTAGTGATTACTGTGTAATTACAAACTCTAGGGAACTCCTAATATAGACATGTTTTCACTAGATCTTTTCATTTTGTTCCTGAATGCATTTTCTTTAACCACAGTTAGTCTTCAGACTGGTTCAACCACTCCCAAGTAGTCAAAAGTTGACTAAAGGGAAAGTGGTATCAGAAAAATCTCCAATTTCTGAGTGAAACCAGAACTTTTTTGTGAGTTCAAAGAATTTGGCAATCTCCAACCTTTTTGCAGTTCTTCTTCTCTCATTGTTGCTCACTAGAGACTTACATTTCACTTTTGCCACCTTTATCCATACTCTTTTGATTTTTCTATTGTTATATAACTCTTTATTATAGAAAACTCAGACACAGCAAAACAAAGAAAATAAATATCCCCCATCAGTGTTACAAATACTGTGTTTATTGTTCATCTTTGGTTCTCTCTGCCACATCTGGGCGTTAGGCATTTGCCCAATATTTGCTATTCCTGGTCAGCTCTTCTTGGGCTCATCAGCATTGTTTTTATTCTTAAGGAAAAAAAAAAACTGTTAAACCTGTTTTCCTTCCAGCTACACTTAGCCTTTCAAAGACATTCCAAGTACCATTCAGTATAAGAGCAACATCTGTAGTTTCTCTGCCATTTTCCTCTTCGGATAGCCATTGGATTTATTAGGAGTCTTTGAGGTAATTAAAGTGTCCTTCTGTTTAATTTTTACAGCGTTACTATTTTTGCCGCTCCAGCTGTTTCCTCGTGGTGGTAAGCTGTCGGTTTTTTTCCAGTTACATTTCCCTTAATCTTGATGTAACCTCACTATATTGATAAAGTACTTGACTATCATTATAATTCTCTGAAGTGACTTGCAGACACTTGACTCCTTTCCCACCCAGTCTTTTTTTTTTTTTCTTTAAGAACAATTTTCTAGTTTATAGTCAAATCCATAAATCAGGCTTATAAGTTCTACGCACTTGATTTAACGGGAGCATGTGAGTGGCCTAATAAAATCCACTTTTCTTTCTCTGCTTTCTTACTGTCGGGCTCAAAACCTGTAGGGCTCAAAATATTTTCCACGCAGATGGAGCCTGGCAAGAAGTGAAAAAGTTTCCTGTGAGTTTCATTTTGTAATCCTGAGAAAATTTATATCAGTGTAGAGATTAATGTTCCTGTGACCTCAAGTTCTAGAGCCCTTTCTCTGTAGGAGCCATTGCATCTTCTGAGAGGGACCCCCCCCCCCAGCACCCCTGGGTCCTTCCTGCTCTGACACAGGGACACTCCTCAAGCTTTTTATTTATTTATTTATTTATTCTTTTTTTTGGCTGTGTTGGGTCTTTGTTTCTGTGCGAGGGCTTTCTCTAGTTGCGGCAAGCAGGCGCCACTCTTCATCGCGGTGCGCGGGCCTCTCACTGTCATGACCTCTCTTGCTGCGGGGCACAGGCTCCAGACGCGCAGGCTCAGTAGTTGTGGCTCACGGGCCCAGTTGCTCCGCGGCTTGTGGGATCCTCCCAGACCAGGGCTCGAACCCGTGTCCCCTGCATTGGCAGGCGGATTCTCAACCACTGCGCCACCAGGGAAGCCCACTCCTCTAGCTTTTGCATTTCCTTGACCTTAGTCAACGAAGGCAAGAAAGACACAGCCACGGTTGGGTTTGCTCCAAGCGTGGAGCGTTTGACCATTTATGTGATTCTCTTACCCTTTCTTCCTTGGATTTCAGGTGATTCTCACCTAAAGGAGCTGCTGTAGTGACTTTCTTTGTCCCCTCTTGTCCAGCTTTTCTAAGCTTGTTGCAGGTTTCTCTGCTGAGAGTCGCCTTGCAGAGAGAGGTTGGGGGTCTCTGCCCCTCCTGGCAGCCTCACGGTTGGGGCGCTGGTCTCCTCCAGCCCCTTCTGTTCTCTGTCGCCTGTGTGCAGGGCTGTGTCCCCCCAGGTCCTCTGCCCTCAGCCCATTTTATTCCCCATCTCCTTGAGATGGAAACTCTGATTTTCTGTACCTCTTTCCCCCTTGTCTGTCCACAACAGCTCTTCAAATCTATCCTCCTGTTTGCATCTTGCACTTCTATTTATCATGCACCTACAGGGTGTTATTATTTGTGGTCTACACTGGGGTATTTCTTTCATAGTTGATGAAACCTATAAACTTGGGAACAGGAGAATCAGAGGCCCTACAGCAACCCTCACCTTTCAAAGGAGAATATATTCACCTCAAAAAAAACCTTTATGAGGTCAGTCTAGCTAATAGTTCTTCTAATGGTGTCACTCCCCTATTCTCTTAAAAGTCTCTTCAAAGTCTTTTCCTTTTTTTTTTTTTAACCCCCAGGTGCATTCTGGGTAGAATATTTTAGTACTGTTCTTGTCTGGAGACCTGTCTTCTGGCTTTTGGAGATAGCTCTCTGAATTCAAGTGTTCTTTTTCTTGTGGAGATTTGTGTCTGATATGTGTGAGACTAGGTTCTAAATAATACAGAATTATTCAGAAATAAAGGACATACATGCATAGTACATATCTATATCTAAGTCTATCATGGTGGTATGAATCATGGATATTGTATAATTCAGTTATGATGGTATTTAGGGGCTCTGTTTGTGCTGGTTATCCATATGGATATATCTGTATGCATATGCAGTAACTTATGAAGTGAGCTGCCAAATCGTGACACCTCACTGGCTGATTTTTTTCTCTTTTTTGCCTTTTTCTTTTGAATTGTGGAAAAATATACATGACTTACAATTTAGCACCTTAACCATTTTTAAGTGTACAGTTCAGTAGCGTTAAGTACGTTCATGTCGTTGTACCGCCAACCTCCAGAACTCTTTTCATTTTACTAAATGGAAACTCTGCATGCATTAAACAACTATTCCCCAATCCCCCTTCCCCAGCCCCTGGTGACCACCATCCTACTTTCTATCTCTATGAATTGACTGCTGTACATACCTCACGTAAGTGAACTCATACAGTATTTGTCTTTTTGTGACTGGCTTGTTTCACTTTGTATTATGTTCTAAAGGTTAATCAATGTTGTAGCATGTGACAGAATTCCTTTTTAAGGCTGAATGTCTTTCAATATGTATAGACTACATTTTGTTTATCCATTCATCTGTTGATGGACATTTGGATTGATTCCACCTTTTGGCTATTGTAAATAATGCCACCATGAACGTGGTGGTAGAGATATCTCTTTGAGACCCTGCCTTTCATTCTCATGGCTGATTTTGGATGCAAGAGTAAGTCATTCTTCTTGCATGAGGATTATGAAATTTTCATGTTTTAAAACACAAAACCATCTTTCCATCATGGTTTTTTAAAAAAATTAAGTTGTCCGAAAGTTAGTCAGTGGATCAATAAGAATTGAAATGTTTGAATACTGGTACAGTAAGCATAGTAAATGGAAGACATCCTCCAGGGTCAGCCAGGTTCAGATGTCAGAATTTGTTCCCTGAACTATAATTCTGATCTGCTGTTCCTGTAAGTATTCACCTTGGATCTTCTCGTGAAGAAGTCTTGTCATCTGGTGTGGCACAGCCCAGGCACAAAAAGTCCTGCACTCTTGTCTTCATAGAGCAGCCCAGTGGCCAGTGGCCCAGTGGCCAGTGCCAATCAAGATGGCAGGCTGGGGCTCACCACCAGACTGCATTCTGACTGAGGAAGGTATTTCATTCTGGCTCTGGTCACCCGCCTGCAACCTTGAGACACCCTCAAGGACAACAAGGCAGTGTGACATATTCTCAAATGACCAGGTGAACTTAGAAGGGCCCCGCTGTAAGATATGTCGGGGACAACTCACTGCCAGTCAGGGCTGGCTTTCACCATATCTCTCTAAATCCTAAGGATGGAACTGCCACCTTTCTGTCTTTCTTTGTCTGGGGAGAGGGCTTCACGGTGCTGCATTCTCATCATGAACAAATAGATGATTCCTTTGGGTCAACTCTTCTTTTTCTGTTCCTGTTTTCACCCTTTTTCTTTTCTATTTTTTTTTTCTCTCTTTTTCTCCTGATACACAGGCTTTGCAGCACATGCTGATCTCTCTTCAGGCAGAACTTGACATTCAAAGGTACTTGATGAAAATTGAATCATCTCAGCGAGTTAGTACTTCACCTTTTCTTCTCTGCATTGAGTCCTACCTCGCCGCATGCCTTTTCGCTCAGCCGCGTGTGGCATTCTAATGAGTGTCAGCCTCTCCCTGTCCCCGTCTACCCGGAGCCTGGGTTTAAACCTCTCAGAGCCAAATGCTTGCAGCATTCCTAAACTTGTGCATTTTTTTTTTTTAATCATGAGAGTGAATATTAAAAATGAACACTAATTGCATGCTTGCTTCAAAATCTGTCATTAACTTTTCCACAGTTTGAGTTGTGTGATCAGCAGTAACGCAACAGCAATTCAGAGATCTCTGCACAATCCTCTGAAAAGTGGGGCTCTGGCCGCAGCAGCTTGCTCAAGGCAGAAAGTTTCTGGAAGTGGAACAGAAACCTGTCCTTCTAACAGCCTCAGAGCTCTGGGACTCTTCCTTCGCTTGGCTCCGAAACATCCAGTATGGGGTCCAGACCATTTCACTGGCATACATCTTAATAATAAAAATGATAGGAACAGACATATTTATATAAAATTTACTAGGCACCAAGCACTGCTCTAAGTGCTTTACAAGCATTAACCTCTCACACCAGCCCCATGGGGTAGGCATCCGATGGTCCCCATTTTATAAATGAAGAAACTGAGGCACAGGGAAGTTCAATACCTTGCCCAGGGCCACATAACAGGTAAGTTAGAGTTGGGACTCCAAGCAGTAAGGCCCCAGAGTCAGTTTCAATATATTATTTATTTCCCCATAGTCCTCAATGGCCCCTATTTCATAATAGGTCAGTTTAGAATGTTCCACCTGGAAGGGAGTGGAGAGTTTCCAGTACTTGGACACCTGGCTTGGCATTGGATACCTGTACCAACTGACCCATTGGCACACGGCCACCCGTATCCTTTTTGTCCCCCAAACGTGGCCTGTTTCTTTATTGACTCCGGAGCTTGCCCAGATGAGAACCATTTGGTCTTTACTGTGAGGCCCAAAGCACACTGTGCTTAGGAAGCATCCAGCGGTCTGGCTTTAGTGCATCTGTGACTTCCTGGCCATTCGGTCAGTCTTCAGTGACCTCTTCACCTTCCTTTTCTTAATTATCAGTCTCTTTGATCTTTTCTAAGGTCACAAGCTCAAATTAGAAAGTTCCTGCCCAAACGAACAGACATAGAAGGAAAAGTGGGGGGACATATACTACAGAGACCCATGGTCCTACTCCACACCAGCTCAGTTCTGATGAGGTGTTTACCTTTAATTTTTTCCACGAGTTCTTACTTGTTTTCACATCTGTATAATTCATGCAAAATAGAGCTGTCTTTATGATTTCCTTGCACACATATTGTGCACCAAATAGAAATGCAGAAAAGGAAGCATGGTGAGCTCTTCCCCACAACTCTACATGCTGCCATTAACTGCTCCTTTCTACTTTCAGAACAGAGACTTGACATCGTGATGTAGGGTTTTCTGCAGAGTTTGGGGTCCCTCTCACAGTTCTTTCAAAGCCTGAGATAAATTCTCAAGGCTAACTTTTATTTTTTGACATATCAGCAAATAATGGGATATGTGTGAATTTTTCAAGAGCTTTCTTTTTTAAGGCTTTAAACACAAGTTACAGTGACAATGGTGTTTTTTGGAGAAGGAGTGGGATGAAAGTTCAGGTGGGAAATGGAAGATGTTCTTTCTTCTCTTTGATAAAGACTGACTCCCAGAGCCTCTGAGGATGTCACAGTCTCTATTTTGAAGTTGGAAGTAATCATTTACCGCCTTCAGGCAAGGTGGTGGCAGTAAGAGGTCGGGTGTGTCCTCTCCTCGCACACAGGACCCCACAAACCGTGGGACCTCCCGACCACAGCAGGGAGCCAAGCCATGTAGAACCATCCTTACGAGAATGTACTACATAGGAGCAGCGGAAGGCTTTCCATCATTTACTGTTGACAAATTCCTGTGCGTTTTTTCCTCAGTGACTCCTCACCACAGTTATATCAAGCAGATACTCAGATTTTTTTTTTTTTTATAAAAGTGAGAACTAAGGTTCACAGAGCTTCCCTAGGGGATCGCAGTCCCAGTGCATGGCAGGATTGGAGTCTGTGTTCTGCAAGAGCAGCGTGACAAAAAGACTAAAGTCCTCTCATTCTAAATCTTGTTTTCCTTCCATCTCTCCAAACTCTGGTATTTTTTCTTATAGCAGAACTAGAGGGAAAAAGAACCTTTGGCCTGAAAAGCTCATGGGAATTTTCACAAGGTGTTTTTTCATTTGAAAATCAATGCAGGGGGAATTGGGAGGGCAGTTGGTGGTGGTAATGGGCTGTGTGTGTTTAGAAACGAGCGTTTGAAAACTAACAGCAGCTTCTACTCCCAGGATGTCCGGAAAGGGTTCTGGCCTCAAGCACTGAAGCTTGGTGACCTCGGGCACCACAGTATCCCCGCTGATACTGAAGGCCAGCTCCTTCTTCACTGTGAGGATGGAGATCTTCAAATCTCCCAGGACAGGCTGAGGAAGGGGGGCCTCTGCTATCGGGGAAACCTCTTTGGTTTCACAACAATGTAGTTAAGCTCTAGGGGCATCACCCCTGGGCCTGGGGTCCCACATCCTCTCCAAACTGAAGTCTGGGCTGCAGAGATGAGCTTAATAATGGCTTTTGTAAGGAGGCCTTCTAAGGTGCATATTTAGCACTAAGTGTGATGCTGGTTGTATTTTACTTGAAATTTCAAAGCCTGCAAGCAGGTCCCTTTCCTTTCATCTCTGTAATAACAAATCCTCATGGGGACACCTATTATCCTGAAGCCTTTTAACTACATTCCAGGCACTCTGAGTTGCAAAGGCACCTGCTGCCTTGCTCACGCCCCTCCCAATGCGGGCGGTAGGAGCCAAAGCCTCGGAAACTGTTTGTTTATAATGCACACCGTCTTGGTTCACGAGTAAAAGGAAAGAGAAAGAAACGGATTGGATTGATTGACTTAAGGCAGCTCGCAATAAAGAGACATCTGCCTTCAGGTGGCTAAACTAAAAATCGAAAGGGAAAACCTCATAAGAGGAGGAGACAAAGTTATGAATATGGCTAACTCTGATTAGCTTGAACATTAAATTTAGCTTCGACTTTTCTGATATATGCTGTATTTTATATATATTTGATATACTTCTCATTATAGGACAAAGTAATACTTATGACTCCTTCACAAGGCAGAATTATTTTCCTTGTTTTAAATAATAAAAGAAACATTGTTTGCTCATGCCTTCAGAAAAGGGACATCCATCAACGTAACAGACAGGATCAACAGGAAAACAGCAGTATTCTTTCTTCATCTGGCCTTTTATTTTACATCAACTCCTTCAAGATGAAGCACAACACTAAATAATAATTGCAGGAACGTGCGTCTGAAAGGGGTGAGGGGCTGAGTTAATGAGATCCAGTTTTGGAACTTGCTGATGGTGTAAGTTTCTAACTTGATGGAAGGATGCTGAAGAGCGATGATGGCGAGCCAGGCCTCATCGTCTTTAAATACGATTTATCTCTTTCTGTCTTTGAAGGGAAGTCAGAGAGCAGCTGATTCAAGGTGTTATATCAGAAGCGAGTCTATGTCACATCCCAGGTAGGCCACCAGGCAAGCAGGTGGCAGGTTGACATCCAAACATCCTGGAAGTGGGAAAGGCTACACCTTATCTGTGGGTCAGCCCACTTTGGCCTCTTCTCCAGGCACAGCTAAACTTCTTAAAGGAAAAAAGAAAAAGAATCGCATCATCTACATATTATGAAGGGGTTGGAAAGTAGAAAATATCCAAGAGATGGTAGAAAATTGCTAAAGTTCCAAATTTACCTGGAGTCAAATTGTAAAAGCCTTAAAATGCAGTTACTGTAAGGGTGTCGGAGCTCTGGATAGGAGAGTCTGTCTCCTTAAAAGGTGAAGTGCATGATCTGCATGTCCAAAAAAATTGAATTGATGGCTTTGGGCTCTTCTTTCTTAATCATTTCTTTTTTGAAAGTGGAAGTCTATGCAATTTTGGATTCCTGCAAAATTTTGCATGGCATGAAAATGGAAATGCGTCTTTGTTCCCATGTTTTCCCCATGAATTTGTGTCCTCATTTCAGGGGCCATCTATGAGGACAAACCTTTTACCTGGAATCTAATTGTAGGAAATAACACATGAGAAGCCCAGATGGGCATGGGTATCTTCAGATCACCATAGACAAGAATCCTTCTGGATTCTAAATGTTTTGTGAGAAAGTCTTCCCTTCCCCTGATCCACTCTAGAAAAATATCATGCTTACCCAGTAAATCTCTGATTTGCAAAAGTAATATTATCCTCATTTTGGAGAAATAAAGAAGAAAGTATATTACTCATAATACTACTGTGTAAAAGAAACCAAGGCTACTATTTGGGTGTATTCCTTCCATTTCTTAGATTATGAAAAAAAAGTTCTTTAAAACACCTTGATTATGACTGCATAGTATTGCATAGTGTGGCTCCATTGCGATTTCTCAGTTGTTTCTAGATTTATTTATTCTATTAAAGATGTAATATGTACAGATTTGTTCCCTGACCCTCAACTATAGTAAGTATCACTCTTCTTCATTTTTGTATATCAAATTAATCTGGCTTGGCTTCAGCAGTTATTGAGAAATGTGTTCTCGTCACTCGGGGTCATAAAGAAATCCTAGGGATCGCATCTAGTCTGATAGAACTGGGTAAGGTTTCTGGGTCTCCTGGGACTCAGCAGATGGCCTCCTGGTGGTCTGTTTGCAGGTGGGCTCGCGGGGCTGTCTGCCAGGCTAAGCCAACGCACGCCCTTCAGCCGCTCTGAGCACACCACACACCCCCCTCCACCCGGGCCACTCCTTGTAAATGGAATCCAGGCCTCCACAGTTTGAAGAACATCATCACCCATCACCACCACCAACAACAAAGCTAGCGTCCTCTTCCTGGCCCTGCAAAGCCACTCACCCCCCTCTTCCTGCCCAGCTAGCAACCCTTCTCCTCTCACACTGGGGGGGTCGGGGGTGGGCAACCACAGACTCATCTTCCAGACACCTTTACCCTCTGAGCCCAATCTAGGGAGGGAGTCTTTGGGGAGGCCTCTGTAGCACTGAGACACTGATCACAGCCCTTCCACCGGGGAGGACCTTGGAACACAAAAGCTTGGCAGTTTCCCCAGGAAGTTGGGGATGGGGGTAGATGTTCCATCATGTGTGTTGCTGACGGCCATGAGGACAAGATAAGTTGATAGTATCTCAGAAGAGTCATCTGACGCACAGATACCTCGAAGGAGAGTGTCTGTGTCGTGTGATGCTTCTTGAAATAGTGAGGAAGCATCCTTGTCTGAACACAGGTGTCCTTGTCATGCGTTCCTTGGCATCTGCAGGAGGGGGCTTTGCCTGGTGAGAGCGCGTTGGCAGAGGGACCCTGCCTGTCTCACTCGGCTCTGTGCAGTGCCTGCCTCGCCGCAGGGACGCCTGTGGCCGCCTCTGGCCGGGGAGGCGAGGGGAGCTGACTCCTCAGCCTCACGGCCTTTTCATCTTTCTGATCTGTTAATGAACTAATAGGCACAGTGAAGGAAAAATGGGGAAGCAAAAGACACAGCTGTACTTTGCTCAACTGCTGAATCGTCTGATTTTAGTCCAGACCAAACAGCTTTTCTGTTTTCACAGGTGAAAATCATGAAAAATGTCTGGGTACCCTTTTGGTGGAAAGAGGGAGGAAGGGGTTGAAATATTACCCTTGAAGAAACAGGGTATAAACTGAGTTTATCAAGGATAATTCATCGCAATAAATCCTAGAGAAAAATGTATCCCCTTTGTCCAAGCTGGGGAAGGGAAATACTGATTTGCAGAGCTAAACCTAAGTCCGTCTTTATGAGAATCTCAGATATGCACAGTTGGAAGTTGGTATTAGAATGGGAGCTGTGTGTGTGCATATATGTCCTTCTTGTTATAAGGCCCAGAAATACCTGGTTACCGGTGAACCTGGCATGTGTCCACAAACTACTCCCACGAAGCACCCAGATACACATTCAACACTGTATCATGTGTGTGTGTGTTACCAGCAGGACCCTTTTGTGCTTGCACCCAAGTTTTCTATTAAAAACAAAAGCTGATTTCTTCTCCTCTGAGTCATTAGCACCAGGGCCACCCCAAAATTACACAGTTGTTACAAAACTAAGTACAGTTCTCTCTTACACTTGTATTCCAATTCTCACATCAATCTGTCATGTTCTAGAACCGGGATGTCCTAGGTCTTTTCCCTAATTGACCATCAGGATAAGACTGGCCCAGAGGAGATGTTGGCTCAGGTTTTGTTACTCTGGCCATCAGCCACGGAAGTTGTGAGAAGTAGACAAAGAGCTGTGGGGAGACCCGGTCCCGCTGCTTTCGAAGCACCCCAGGGTGTGGGTCCCCGGATGCACCTGAGAATGGCAGGTCCTCGGTGCTGCGGCCACCTGGATGGGTTTATGTAAGGATGGAAGCCCCTATGGGAGCTCTTGGTCTTCGCATCCCCAGACCCAAACCCAGCAGAGGCCTTAGACTCTGGAAACAAGGAGGGCCGGAGAAGGGAGCGAAAGGACTGCACTGTGGTTCTAGAAAGCACTCTGAGCAAATTTCAGAGCTTAAACCTTCCATGGCCGCAATTTGTCCGTTCTCCTGAGGCTAGAGGAGTGCAAAGCGGGGATGGTAAAGAAAACTAAAGTCTGGGGATCTTCCAGTGTTTGTGAACTTCAAATATTTTGCTCCTTTTGTCTTTCATAAGAGTGCATAGCACCTAGAAAAATCTCTTCAGTTGACATCACAATTTTAACTGGATTTTGAGTTGAAAGCTTCCCAAGTGCAAGAAATGGGGTGAAAGTGTCTGAATGTCATGATTAAATTAACCATGTCAATTAGTGAGTATTAAGATAATGAGTCATTCTGAATACATTTGCATTTGCATGTGGGAAGCTTTATTCTATTTCCGAACTCTCTATGGAAATTGGGCATTCATTAAAATGAAGTAAAATTTCAGTAAGGCAACTTTGGGTTTTCTTTTTAAAATAGAACATTATCTGATGCGACGCGTACGCCCTGGCTAATCAGACACCCCACTGTTGCCAACAGTTAGCGTCTTACATAAAGGTACACTTGCAGGCTTTATTTTCTGGACCTTGGCATTTCAAATTAGAGTTTACAGGGTCTGAAAAATGGGAATGACGAAACATCATCAATGCCTCCAGCTCTAATTTTCTTTTCTCTTTGCTTTTAGTCCCCAAATACAGCATTGCGTAGAATAAGAACACATTTGATCTCCTAGCAGAGCATACTGTTTATGGTGAACACTTCAGCAAATGTTTGTCCATGACCTTATGCATGTATGGCAGCCTTTTAAAAATTAATGCTCTGCAACTGTGTTGCATGCACTTGAGGAGATAAATGCAGGAACCTGGATCTTGGTGCTAGCTAGCTACATATTTCTGTAGAGCAAATGCAGTAGGGGAAATCATTTGGGGGAAACCATTTGAAGGAATCTCAGTAAACTAAAGTTTTCTGGGTGACATGATTTTTCTTCTTCTTTGTGATGTGTATCTTAGAGTGATGAAATTTTACTCCTGAAAGGACTAACTACCAACCAGTCAACCTCTGGTCTTACAGAAGAGGAAACTATGACTTAGTGAGATTGTACGTTGCCCAATTTTGGTACAAGCTGGCCGACAGACTCCTGGTTAAATGACTTTACCCCTGTCAGCTCTGGAATCCTGCAGACTTGGTCCCAGTTCCTTCTCTAGCTAGAATTTTCGGGCAAGTTGCTTCCATGATTTGTCTCCTCAGTGTAGCCAGTATTATGCAGTGGCAGTGAGGGTGAAATGAGATGACCACACAATCAATCACAGTGCAGCAGGCACTGAATTTGTGAGTTCCTTTCTCTCTCCCCACACCCCTTCACTAGGAAGACAGTCTTCCTAGAGAACCGGTCTGCACATGTTACGGATGAACCAGAGGAGGGATCTGCCTGAAACCTCTTACCCCAGCATCCCTTGGTGATAGAAAGCCCTTTTTGAAGAAGTAAAGACTAGAAAGGATCAGTGGGGTTCAGGTGGCCTGGTTACACAGACTGCCCCTTCCTGCATGACCCCAAAGGACTTCCTGTTTGGGTGGTAGGTTTGGGATCACCTGATGATTTAGGGGAAACATCTAGAAGGTTGTGATGGAAACAGAGGGAGGTGGTCATGGGTGTCCATGAAGCACTGAAATCCAGCTTTCCAGGCCCTTGAGTCCTGCCCAGGTGGCTCAGAGAGCGTTTCCACCATTCTCTGCTTCCTGAATCTTCCCAGTTAGGGGCAGCTCTCCACTCAGAAGCTTAGGGCAGGGGCTCCAAACACCATGCTGTAGACGACGCATGACCAAGAAAAGGCTTCTCCTGAGCCAAAATGAGAACAGTAACTCCCAACAGAAAGACTTTTTTCTTAAGCCAAATCTGAATTGTGTGAGTATCCTGCCTCCCATTTTGTTGGTATTAAAATATCTTTCCTTTCTCGTGGCAACATGGTACCATACAGAAGGAAAATTTCAAGAGAGAGGGCATTTTTGGATGCCCCTTACTTTGTAAAATAAAATCTTAGTAACCCTGTATTGTGCCCTCCCCCCTAATTTTTTTAAATTAATTAATTAATTAATTTATGGCTGTGTTGGGTCTTCGTTTCTATGCGAGGGCTTTCTCTAGTTGTGGCGAGCGGGGGCCACCCTTCATTGCGGTGCGCGGGCCTCTCACCATCGCGGCCTCTCTTGTTGCGGAGCACAGGCTCCAGACGCGCAGGCTCAGTAATTGTGGCTCACGGGCCCGGTCGCTCCGCGGCATGTGGGATCCTCCCAGACCAGGGCTCAAACCCGTGTCCCCCGCACCGGCAGGCAGACTCTCAACCACTGCGCCACCAGGGAAGCCCCCCCATAATTTTTAAAAGAATGTTTAATTTGTGAAATACAAATAATGAGAACAAATGCTCCAGAGAGTTTAACTTTCTCCACAGTTATTACCAATGTTATAAACCTGTGAGCCTCATAGCTGCCCAGGCAGGGGAGCTGTTAGAATTGGTCTTTGTCTGTGATGGTTTGCTTGGAAGACACAGAGTCAACCTCAAACTGGTTCAAGTATAAGAATTGAATTAGTTGGAAGGAATAATTCGGAAAGGCCTCACCGTGTACTGGACTCAGGAGCTGGGATACCTAGGGGCCCAGATAGCTGTTCTATCTTTTAGGGTCTCCCATTGGAGTCATGGGGGTCTCTTGTCTCCCTTTTTCTATACAGATTTGCTTCATCCTTTCTCTGTACTCTTCTCTCTCTGTTTCGCATTCCCTGTGCGTGTCAGCCACAGCTTCAAATGACCTCACATTTTAAGCTCTCAGTGGATACAGACTAAAGAGCTTCTTTGTCCCAGGGCTCCATTTCCAGGAAGAGCATGTGATTGGTCCAGCCAGGTCAGGTGGCTACTGCTTGGTCCAGTCAGCTGCAACTGGGCTGGGAGTGGGTGACCATACACTGCATCACTCAAACCAGGATACCTTTGAGAGTGGAAGGGAGTTACTGCTAATACTTACACTGGGACAATAGGTGCAAAGCAGAACGGTCCAGGGATGCTACAATGTGTATTTACCCTGGATGTGGGACATTGGACATCAGGAACTTATCCATATGGGCAGGGAGGAATTCCGCAGAGAGGGGGGCATTGTTGGAGGGCCAGAACCCTTTCAAAGATGGCTAAGTGTCAAGTCAAATAACAAAAGGGGAACTTTGTCATGTATTCACTGTTACTGGAGAGGGGGTTGCCTGTACAAAAAGACAACTTGGTACTCAGCTGCTTCTGGATGGTGCATCTGTTAGCTCATTTGAGAGAGCAGAGAGGGACCTCAGAGTGGCCATAGGGGGGGCAACTCCTTTAGAGGCCACCAGCTGTCCCACTCCCTCCTCCCGTGTGCCCCCGAGTGCACACAGACCTGAGAACCTCAGTGGGTGACTTCGCTCAGACCAGCCCTAGCACCTCCTCACCTCTGCTCTCCGCCCTCTCCCGACCCATCCTGTAATGTCAGCGTTTATCCCCCAAACCCCGTCCTGCCCTGTGCTGTCACAGTGACACGCCTCTTAGCGCTTCCTGTCCGACTGTTACACGTATATTATCCTTGGCCCCAAAAGATACCTTAAATGCGTTATGAGCTCAAGAACCACATACAGCACATAGAGCACCTCCCGAGCCTCGCACCGTGCTGAGTACCAAGTCCCTGTTTCAAATGCTTTTTGACTTTTTTTTTTAATACGTCAAATCATAGGGTATCTGACACCAGTGTCAGCAATTTTCATTGTCTTTCCTCTGCCCTAAATGATGTCTCAGCCTCGAGCTGGCATCTGAGGGGAGAGCACGGTGTGAGAAGATTGCTAATATGCAGTGATAGTTTGCAATGAGAACGTGAATGACATAACAACGAGAGCAGGAGTTTATATTTGGAACTGAATAGCTGTGTTTAGGAAGCTTAAAAAAAAAAAAGAAGATTGAGCCCTTATATCTTTATTTTTATACATACTCCAGCCACGATGACCCTGAACAAGAAATAGAAATTTGATTTTGATTTTCTTCAAGGATTATTGCCTTTTGCAATGGAAAATGACAACTCATCAAATGCATTGCGTCTTCCGTGGGCTGCAAAGATGACCAAACACCAGAGGTTGTCATTGTAGCCATGTTGCTTCAAGTAATATTATTTCTTGGCTATTTTGCTAAACTGAATGTATTTTCTTTCTTTCTTTCTTTCTTTCTTTCTTTCTTTCTTTCTTTCTTTTTTTTTTTTAAGTCAGGGATGAGGACATTTGAGCTTGATATTCTGCTGAGCGTAGTAACCAGCTATCTACTTCACTGAAGACCATATGAATTTACATAACTCTTGGTGAGCTGGGCAGTGATTTAGGGTTGGGTTTTTTTTTTAAGTCTGGTAATACTCTTAAAGAGTGCCAAAGCCAGATCCCAATCTTTGTAACACAAGCAGACTTTATGAAAAATAAACCTCTTCGGGGCCTTGCACAGAAACATTAACCCAAAGCAAAGAGACAAGTTAACTGTTCATGGGTGTCCTTTCTGGCCATGATAATGGGCATGTCATCTGAGCTGAGAGTTTCCTGTGGAACACCGAGACTGGCCGCCTCCATGAAGGGGGTGCAGGGGACTATGTGCTGACCTTACTCCTGTTTTCTTCTGTACAAATGTCCTAAGAGGTGTAGCAGGTGTGGGTGTCTAGATAATACAGAAGTGCTCCTGCCAAGAGGGGTCTCCTGGTACTTTTAGCAAGAAAAGGGAAAGGAACTGATCATCACATCCTCAAAGGGCTCCCCTAGAACATCAGGCACACCTGGGGCATCCCTGAAAGAGTTCTGTAGCTGAAGCCTTGAGGCAGGACCGGCTATATATAATTCTTAGTGTACTTTGTTCCAAAAAATTATTAAGGGTTTCAAGACAGCCACAGCAGAGCATGAAACCAAGCCCAGAACACTTTTAAATGCTGGGTCGGTTGTACACCCACAAAGCTGGTCCTACCTTGACAGTTAAGTGTTTTTGTGTTTTTAACTTCAAAATGCATCCTTAGGAAGACTTAGAGGACATTAAGGAATGCAAACCACCCCCCTCCTCCCAAAAAAAAACTGGCTCCTGGGGACTGCCTGTGTCCCACCACCAGCCCATCAGCACCTTGGGCATCTTAGTAAGAGAAAACTCACCTGCTGATTAATTCAGATCAGTTTGCCCTCCAGAAGGTGCCTGGAATCGTAATGAAAGCAGGGGCGGGCTTTGGGCGGAGGAAAGCTGAGATCATGCATTCATTCAGCCTAAGCCCCCCAGTTTCACTGACTCCCTTTCTTTGACCTTCTACACGTATAATCTCCAGCCTCCACACAATAGCCCAGATGATCTTATGAAAAACGTATCTGATCCTGGCCACCTCCCCCTTCTCCCTGCCTCAAAATACCTCAGTGGCATTCTGGTATCTTAGAGTCACATTGAAAATTCTCCCCTTGACGCCAAGGCTCCATGAGATCTGGGCTCTGCTGGTCTCCAGTCCCACCACGTCTCCAGTGCTTGCCACTTCTTTCTGCCTCGGGGACTTTGCACATGCTGTCCCTTCCACCTGGAATGCCTTTTTCTTTTCACCCCACCCGCTGGCTTGCCCCCTCCTCCCAACTTCCCTCATCCTTGAGGTCACAGTTTACTTGCTTTTCCAACTTTCCACCCACATACACCCCCTCCCCAGCCTGGGTTACACACTGTCAATGTCTTCAGTGTCTGTCCCCTGACTCGACTGTAAGCACCATGAGGGCAGGATCATGTCTCTTTTGTCTGTCGTTCTGTTCCCAGTACCTAGCATGTGCTAGCATGTACCTAGCAGGTGCCTGGAACATAGTAGGCACTCAGTAGGTGTCTGTTGAAAGGATAAATGGACGTACCACACAGTTCGTGGTTTAAACTTAATTATACATTATCTTGTGTTATTTGTTGTCCTTCATTCATTTCACCAATTAGTTTTGAAACTCATTCACATCAGGCAACGTGACATCTGTCTGTCTCTGAATCGCCCACAGTGCTCAGTATATGTTCAAGGAATGTTATTGACCAACATAGATTATGAGTGTTTTACACATTCAGTCCCTTGCCATTACAGTATAGATAACCAAGCGAGAAATTCAATTTTGTATTGTGTGTGTGTAAGTTATTATAGATACTGTCTGTTGATTGGCGAGGTAAGTAATAACCAAAACTAGACATAATCCAAGTTATGGGATTTCTGCCTCAAAAGAAAAAAATCAACTGTGATAGAAATATCTCCCTCACAATCATATTTTACTGATTTTGGAAACAGTCTTAATAGAAGAGTTTAAAGAACTGGGTGTGTTCAGTTTAGTCGGGTGCGAGTGCATCATCCGTGTTAGGTGATACAAACGTGCACAATCCCATCTGCTGTGATCATAACAACCACTAGAATTTGTCTGGCCAAAGGAATTGATTTGCCATCGTTCTTTCCTGTAATGTGGCTTGTCCTCAATGCCTTGCTTGAAATGGCATTTGCACAGTAGATGTCCAGTGATAAAAATCTTAAAATGGAATACTCAGGGACTTTTTTCTCTCACTAACTTTCACAACTGATACTTTGACCCACTGTGTCTTTATTTTTGTATCTAGTCCTTCCAATGGACTTTTTCTCATTGCCATGTTGTTTTTCCAGATTAGTAGACCTTGATGGCATTAAAAATATCTTCAGCATAATTAATAATAGGCTATTTTCTACTTTCTTTCAAATGCCTTTTGCAGACAAGAAGCCCCAAACTGTCTCACAGTCCTCAACCTCCCAACGTGGGTGACCCAGTGGAGCATTTATCAGAGGCGTCTGCAGATTCTTTGGAAGCCATGTCTGAGGGAGAAACTCCAAGTCCTTTCTCCAGAGGCAGCCGGACTCGAGCGAGCCTTCCGGTGGTGAGGTCGACCAACCAGACGAAAGAAAGGTCTCTGGGTAAGCTTCAAAAGGCAGTTTCTAATTTTTATTACTGCATGTGTGTATGTTTATACTTCTGAACACATACCCCTGCATCTGGATGTTAATTTGATCTTGATTTGTAAACACACAAACTACTCAGAGACTCTGTTGATATAACATCAAGCCTTGAGGAGTTACCTGCTGAAGAAGCAGCAAGTCCAACCGGTCTTTGGGGCTGGGCACATTCAGAACTGGCTGGGGTTAGTCACTCAAACAAGAGACTAGCAGTGCCTGTCGATATTCCTGGTATAAGGAACAGCAAGGGCCGGATTACAGAATGAGCCTCATTTCTTAGGGAACCTCCTCCACAGTTTCCCAATTGTGGACGGATGGGGTGTGAGCCCCATTCCACTGTCTGGCCGTCCAGGAGAGGACATGAATGGCTCCAGGAGGAAGAGGTACAAGGTGGCCAACACCCCCATGACCGGTAAGGAAAGCCAGAAACACAGGGCTGTTTTCTCTGCCACCACATGAAACGGTGGAGGGGTTTGGCAAGAGTTTGGCATAGCCTTGTCTTTCAATAAGCTTTTAGGAAAAACAGGATTCTATCCTTCTGCCTTCACTTATCGTTTGCTTTTTCATATTGGATATTCACTTTGTATCTTGCTGTGCTTTTTTTCTTCCTGCTAGCCCCTTAACAAAAGGTACAGGCCATAAAGATTTAGACCTTTTTGCAAATTGTGCTGGTGTTTCATATGCTTAACCTGCCATCTCAAGGTTCTGAGTCGGTACCTGTGTTTTTCAGCTGTTTGTGGGCAGGAAAAAGAGGGGACAGAAACAAGGTCAACCCACAGAAGGCTTCAGGGTCTGGCCTCTGCAGAAGAGAGCTGAATTCTGCCTCTTAAAACTGAGCAGATGCCTTGCTTGAAGAAGACAAGAGAGGGACGTGGGGAGGTATCCTGATTTTGTTTCCTCGGTTGCAGATGATAGCCAGAGCAGATTGGGTTCAGACATTGTCCTAGCTCTTCTGAACAAAAACAAAAAAAGCAAACAAAAAAAAACCCTGTTATTAATTTTTAACGTTCAACTTTGTATACTTCATCTTAGTTTAATAATCCAGGGTCGTCATTTTACAAATGAAAGATGAAAGCCCCAGAAAATCTGGTTTCTGTTTTTTGAGGTTGCAGAGTTAATTAAATGGCAGAAGTGGGAAGTCCCTCCAGTTCCTATTAACTCCATTTACCAGTGAAGGCACGGGACTTGCAGGGGTGTGGTGCACTCAGGGAGCATACAGGGCTGGGGCAGTGTCAAGATGACACAGGCTGGGGCTTTCCATCTGGAAGACAGAGCTTAGTGTTCTCTTAACCCCACTCATGCTTGAGGCAGGAGCACAGGAGCCTGCCAAGGAGTGGGATTTCTCCTCTGTGCTTTGCAGGAAATGAATGAGGTTCAGGTCTCTGTAAAGAGAGCCTGTGCTTTGCAAAGTAGAAGGAAAGATAAGAACAAATGCCTGTGCGCTCCCCCATACCTGGGGAGCAGCCAGCCTGTGGAATAACGGACCCTCCGTCTTGCAGGCAGGAATTTGCCCCACAGCCAAGTGCACTTGGCAGTGCAGGTAGATACTGGCTGCCTTTAGGAAGCAAGTCTCTGGGTGCAGGGGCTGCAGGAGCCGATGGCAGCCTTGCCCTAGGGATTGCTGAGGGCGGCTGCTGTTTTCTCCCGGGGTGGCTGCACTTGGCGAAATGCTGCTTTGCGCTGAGCGCACCTTGCTGTGAAGTTCTGGCGAGTCCCAGCACATTCGGAGTGCACAGGAGGTACTTATTCTTCCAGCTCCAGGAGAACGTTTTTGGCCAGTGCTTGCCACAACTCGTGGATAGAAACCAAGGAACACAGGGAGAGGAGAGGAATGAGAAGTTTGCCCCAGCGAGGGGAGCGCCGGGGCCAGAAAATGAGGCTGGCCCTGGGCCGGCGGCTTGGTGCTGCCCCTGACCGCCTCTCTGTGGCCGATTTGTGAATGTCCTCGCGGCAGCACCTGGCCTTCACAGCGTAATTCAGTTGAGCCGGGATGGGAAATAAACAGGAAAGTGTGAGTCAGGGAGAGTCTAAACACAATCTCCCTGCCAGGGGCCTTGCTAGCCTTGTGTTCGGGAAAATCCCCGTGCGCCTGGCTGTGTTTAACACACAGACGTGGGGTCCTGGGAACAGCAGGCTCCCCAGAGAGCCCCGGAGTGGGGGCAGCGGGGTCCCCCAGCATCTCGGTGGCAAAGCGCAGCTGGGACCCCAGGCCGCAGAGGCTGCAGATGGAGACTGAGCTGGGACCTCCTGCACATCCACTCTTGGTGCCACCTGGAAGGCCAGCGTTGCCGCTGGGATCTGTACAATGTCATTTTATCTTTTTAAAAAATTCTATTATTTTTTTTTATACAGCTAGTTCTTATTAGTTATCTATTTTATACATATTAGTGTATATATATCAATCCCAATATCCCAGTTCATCCCACCACCATCACTCCCCAGCCCCCCGCCCCGCCACTTTCCCCTCTTAGTGTTTGTTCTCTACATCTGTGTCTCTATTTCTGCCTTGAAAACCAGTTCATCTGTACCATTTTTCTAGATTCCACACATATGCGTTAATATACGATATTTGTTTGTCTCTTTCTGACTCAGTTCACTCTGTATGACAGTCTCTAGGTCCATCCACGTCTCTACAAATGACCCGATTTCGTTCCTTTTTATGGCTGAGTAATATTCCATTGTATGTATGTACCATGTCTTCTTTATCCATTCGTCTGTCAGTGGGCATTTAGGTTGCTTCCATGACCTGGCTATTGTAAATAGAGCTGCAGTGAACATTGGGGTACATGTGTCCTTTTGAATTATGGTTTTCTCAGGGTATATGCCCAGTAGTGGGATTGCTGGGTCATATGGTAGTTCTATTTTTAGTTTTTTAAGGAACCTCCATACTGTTCTCCATAGTGGCTGTATCACTTTACATTCCCACCAACAGTGCAAGAGGGTTCCCTTTTCTCCACACCCTCTCCAGCATTTGCTTGTAGAATTTCTGATGATGCCCATCCTAACTGGTGTGAGGTGATACCTCATTGTAGTTTTGATTTGCATTTCTCTAATATTAGTGATGTTGAGCAGCTTTTCATGTGCCTCTTGGCCATCTGTATGTCTTCTTTGGAGACATGTCTATTTAGGTCTTCTGCCCAATTTTTGACTGGTTTGTTTGTTTTTTTAATATTGAGCTGCATGAGCTGTTTAAATATTTTGGAGATTAATCCTTTGTCTGTTGATTCATTTGCAAATATTTTCTCCCATTCTGAGGGTTGTCTTTTCGTCTTGTTTATGGTTTGCTTTGCTGTGCAAAAGCTTTTAAGTTTCATTAGGTCCCATTTGTTTATTTTTGGGTTTATTTCCATTACTCTAGGAGGTGGGTCAAAAAAGATCTTGCTGTGATATATGTCAAAGAGTGTTCTTCCTATGTTTTCCTTTAAGGGTTTTATAATGTCCGGTCTTACATTGAGGTCCTTAATCCATTTTGAGTTTATTTTTGTATATGGTATTAGGGAGTGTTCTAATTTCATTCTTTTACATGTAGCTGTCCAGTTTTCCCAGCACCACTTATTGAAGAGACTGTCTTTTCACCATTGTATATCCTTGCCTCCTTTGTCACAGATTAGTTGACCATAGGTGCATGGGTTTATCTCTGGGCTTTCTATCTTTTTCCATTGATCTATGTTTCTGTTTTTGTGCCAGTACCATATTGTCTTGATTACTGTAGCTTTGTGGTATAGTCTGAAGTCAGGGAGTCTGATTCCTCCAGCTCTGTTTTTTTCCCTCAAGATTGCTTTGGCTATTCAGGGTCTTTTGTGTCTCCATACAGATTTTAAGATTTTTTGTTCTAGTTCTGTAAAAAATACAATTGGTAATTTGATAGGGATTGCACTGAATCTGTAGATTGCTTTGGGTAGTAGAGTCATTTTCACAATATTGATTCTTCCAATCCAAGAACATGGTATATCTCTCCATCTGTTTGTGTCATCTTTGATTTCTTTCATCAGTGTCTTATAATTTTCTGAGTACAGGTCTTTTACCTCCTTAGGTAGGTTTATTACTAAGTATTTTATTCTTTTTGTTTCAATGGTGAGTGGGATTGTTTCCTTAATTTCTCTTTCTGATCTTTCATTGTTAGTGTATAGGAATGCAAGAGATTTCTGTGCATTAATTTTGTATCCTGCAACTTTACCAAATTCATTGATTAGCTCTAGTAGTTTTCTGGTGGCATCTTTAGGATTATCTATGTACAGTATCATGTCATCTGCAAACAGTGACAGTTTTACATCTTCTTTTCCAATTTGTATTCCTTTTATTTCTCTTTCTTCTCTGATTGCCATGGCTAGACTCCCAAAACTACGTTGAATAATAGTGGCGAGAGTGGACATCCTTGTGTTGTTCGTCATCTTAGAGGAAATACTTTTGGTTTTTCACCATTGAGAATGATATTTGCTGTGGGTTTGTCATATATGGCCTTTATTATATTGAGGTAGGTTCCCTCTATGCCCGCTTTCTGGAGAGTTTTTATCATAAGTGGGTGTTGAATTTTGTCAAAAGCTTTTTCTGCTTCTATTGAGATGATCATATGGTTTTTATTCTTCAGTTTGTTAGTATGGTATATCACATTGATTGATTTGCATATATTAAAGAATCCTTGCATCCCTGGGATAAATCCCACTTGATCATGGTGTATGATCCTTTTAGGGTGTTGTTGGATTCTGTTTGCTAGTATTTTGTTGAGGATTTTTGCATCTATATTCGTCAGTGATATTGGTCTGTAATTTTCTCTTTTTGTAGTATCTTTGCCTGGTTTTGGTATCAGGGTGATGGTGGCCTTGTAGAATGAGTTTGGGAGTGTTCCTTCCTCTGCAATTTTTTGGAAGAGTTTGAGAAGGATGGGTGTTAGCTCTTCTCTAAATGTTTGATAGAATTCACCTGTGAAACTATCTGGTCCTGGACTTTTGTTTGTTGGAAGATTTTTAATCACAGTATCAATTTCATTACTTGTGATTGGTCTGTTCATATTTTCTCTTCCTCCTGGTTCAGTCTTGGAAGGTTATACCTTTCTAAGAATTTGTCCATTTCTTCCAAGTTGTCCATTTTATTGGCACAGAGTTACTTGTAGTAGTCTCTTAGGATGCTTTGTATTTCTGTGGTGTCCATTGTAACTTGTCCTTTTTCATTTCTAATTTTATTGATTTGAGTCCTCTCTTTTTCTTGATGAGTTTGGCTAAAGGTTTATCAATTTTGTTTATCTTCTCAAAGAACCAGCTTTTAGTTTTATTGATCTTTGCTATTATTTTCTTTGTTTCTATTTCGCTTATTCCTGCTCTGATCTTTATGATTTCTTTTCTTCTACTAACTGGATTTTTGGTTTGTTTGTTTGTTATTCTTTCTCTGGTTCCTTTAGGTGTAAGGTTAGATCGTTTATTTGAGATTTTTCTTGTTTCTTGAGGTAGGATTGTATTGCTATAAAGTCCCCCACTATTATTGTGTTACTGTCGATTTCCTCTTTTATAACTGTTAGCATTTGCCTTATGTATTGAGGTGCTCCTATGTTGGGTGCATATATATTTATAATTGTTTTATCTTCTTCTTGGATTGATCCCTTGATCATTATGTGGTGTCCTTCCTTGTCTCTTGTAACATTCTTTATTTTAAAGTCTTTTTATCTGATATGAGTATAGCTACTCCAGCTTTCTTTTGATTTCCATTTGCATGGAATATCTTTTTCCATCCCCTCACTTTCAGTCTGTATGTGTCCCTAGGTCTGAAATGGGTCTCTTGTAGACAGCATATATATGGGTCTTATTTTTGTATCCATTCAGCGAGCCTGTGTCTTTTGGTTGGAGCATTTAATCCATTTACATTTAAGGTAGTTATCAATATGTATGTTCCTATGACCATTTTCTTAATTGTTTTGGGTTTGTTATTGTAAGTCCTTTCCTTCTCTTGTGTTTCCTGCATAGAGAAGTTCCTTTAGCATTTGTTGTAGAGCTGGTTTGGTGGTGCTAAATTCTCTTAGCTTTTGCTTATCTGTAAGCTTTTGATTTCTCCATTGAATCTGAATGAGATCCTTGCTGGGTAGAGTCATCTTGGTTGTAGGTTCTTCCCTTTCATCACTTTAAATATATCATGCCACTCCCTTCTGGCTTGTAGAATTTCTTCTGAGAAATCAGCTGTTAACCTTATGGGAGTTCCCTTGTATGTCATTTGTCATTTTTCCCTTGTTGCTTTTAATAATTTTTCTTTGCCTTTAATTTTTGTCAGTTTGCGTACTGTGTGTCTTGGCGTGTTTCTCCTTGGGTTTATCCTGCCTGGGACTCTCTGCACTTCCTGGACTTGGGTGGCTATTTCCTTTCCCATGTTAGGGAAGTTTCAGACTGTAATCTCTTCAAACATTTTCTCAGGTCCCTTCTCGCCCTCTTCTCCTTCCGGGACCCCTATAATGCAAATCTTGGTGTGTTTAATGTTGTCCCAGAGGTCTCCTAGGCTGTCTTCATTTCTTTTCATTCTTCTTTCTTTATTCTGTTCTGCGGCAATGAATTCCACCATTCTGTCTTCCAGGTCACTTATCCATTCTTCTCCCTCAGTTATTCTGCTATTGATTCCTTCTAGTGTATTTTTCATTTCAGTTATTGTATTGTTCATCTCTGTTTGTTTGTTCTTCAATTCTTCTAGGTCTTTGTTAAACATTTCTTGTGTCTTCTCGATCTTTGCCTCCATCCTTTTGCCAAGGTCCTGGATCATCGTCACTATCATTATTCTGAATTCTTTTTCTGGAAGGTTGCCTATCTCCACTTCATTTAGTTGTTTTTCTGGGGTTTTATCTTGTTCCTTCATCTGGTACATAGTCCTCTGCCTTTTCATTTTGTCTATCTTTCTGTGAATGTGGTTTTCATTCCACAGGCTGCAGAATTTTAGTTCTTCTTGCTTCTGCTGTCTGCCCTCTCTTCTTTTATCTTAATCCACAGAATTTTAGGATCTCCCCCCCAAGTCCTGTTGGTTTTGTGTTTATTTAAAATGGTCCTAGTTGGTTCATCATGGGTTATTGCATTAATTTTGATTTTTAAAAATGTCTCATTAAAATATTATTTTATTTTGATTATTGAGTTTGGTGGGGAGGAGCCTTAAATTTTGCACCCAAGGAGAGTGCCTCACTCTCCTCACCCCAGTAGCTGCCTGTGTGTCACCCCAGGGACTTCACATCTCATGGGGTGACCTCCAGCCACAGAGCCCAGAAGGGGCAGAGTTGGGAAAGCCCAGCTCCCAGGCTTCACTTATGCACATACGCATTGTGTCACTGGAGCCGTCCCCCAGCTCTGGGAGCCACATCTGGACCAATCCACCAACCACTCCTGCTCCCTGGAGGGGATGCAACCTTGCTGTCACTCTAGGCAGCCTGTGCCTGGAGGTAAACCTGCCAGCTTAATCATTTTTCCACTTGGATAATCCCTCCTTTCTACTACTTTGGCATAGTAGAAAGGGAGAAGCAGGGGGAGGCTGGGCTTGGTGCATTGCACAGAGGCTGTTAGAAGCCGTACAAGAGAGAGAAGGTTTAGCCCTAAGCTGCTGTTTAAGACAGAGAAGTTAGACATTGCTGGTGTCTGTATATATTCTTTCTCCGATGCTGTCCTGCATGCAAGGTGTGAGCTTCTCATTCTGGCACTTCAGGCAGGACCAAATGACAGCAAAACCCAGAAATCTTTCTGATGCTGAGGGCCAGCTAGTCACTCTTGGAGATTTACAAAGCAGAAAGGTAAAGAAAGAATTTGATCAGTGGCTCTGATTTAGAACGTGACCGGGTTCCAAAAACCTATCACCTCTAAATCTTCACTTGTACAGAGTGGTGGGGTCCCCAAGCCCTCCACCCATCCAGAGACCAAATGAAATTCTTCTCAGTGGAATTTATGCCATTTCTGCTTCCCTCTCTCTTCAGTGAAAAGAGAGACCATTAGGAGAAAGGAAGTTTACAAAAGAAAGTAAAAACAGTTTTGCAGTAGATTTGGGTTTTAGAAATAATTTCCGTGAAAAATTGTCCCGCTGATATTAGGTCTGGGTCTTAATGATGGAGTCGTTTCCTTTTAATCATTGCTGTCTTATAAATGTCTGTCTGGAATGCAACCACGGGCAGGGGCTGCTGTCTGGCTTCTTTGTGGTCGGCCTCGGGGGAAAGGATAGCCACAAGATGTTCCCACCCTTCTGTGTACCCTCAGGAATTTGAAAATAAAACTCATGTGAAAACAAGAACAGCAACTTCCTTCTCCCTGCAGCCAGATGCCTTGGTTGACCGTATCCTGAATGGTTAGCCTTGGAAAAGACACCTCCCTTACCAGCCCATCAGCCAGAGGTGCTGCCATTTCTGTAACAAATTACCTGTTAAACACTCAGACTCAACAAGCAAGAATGATTTTAAAAGGCTCGGGAGTATTTTAAACTAATTGAAGGAGAACTTGCCCAACGCGTGTCACTTCTTCGTGGCTGTTCTTTTATTTAAAGGTGGTAACAGTGATGGTGACCATTTGCTGGTGGGGGTATTTAAGGAACAGAAGGTTCTCTGTTGTCAGAATCGCCCCTCCTGTGCAGAAGAGTGGGTAGGAGGTTAGAGAAAAAGATGGCGGAAACGTCCATCTGTAAAGCGGAAAACCAGGAAGGTTTATGGGCAAAGACTGTGAGCCTCGTATTAGATTGCGCATGAAGAGCTATCCCTAGGCTAGTTTTAAAAAGATTTGAATTTCAGACAAATGGAAAGGCGTGTATTGCTCTATAGAGTAAGTGAAGCACTTATGGAATTTGCTTACCTAAGTGCCAGTAGTGATTGACATGTAATATTATAAAAACTAAAATTTACGGAAGAGAGTTTGATTGCAGGTCAGTAGCTTTGGGGCACGTTCCTGACCTTTTTAAGGTGCAATCAAAGAAAAGGTCAGAGGATCGTCTCTAGCTTGGGAACTCAGTGGGCAGGGTGGGAGGACTTGGTGACCGGCTGGCGTGGTCCACTCCAATCTCCTTCTGGCGTGCCTCCCTTTACTTTGGAGGCTGGAAGGCAGACCCATTCTGGAATAGAAGATGCGCTGGGTTCTGGAAGTAGGGACCAAGGCGTTCGTGGAGGCTTTGGGTTTTCTTTAGTATCATTTGCTGAGAGGTCTCTAGGCAGGTCACTCGCTTGATAGGGTTGAAAGTCAGGGTGCCAGACATCCATTCTTCTCCTTCCGAGGGCGCAGGTGTGGTCTGGCTTTTCAGCAGGACCAGCAGTTTCCTGACTTCCAAAGTGGAGTCACAGTGGTCCAGGGCTGTGACTCTGGACCGGAAGCTTCCTCCTCATCAAACGGGTTCTGCAACGTCCCAGTTCTCCAGTGAACTTTCAGTTCAGTGATTCCACAAGCCATTTAATAAATCTGTTTGGGTTTTTTGTTTGTTTGTTTGTTTTGCTTAAAGCTGGAGTTGGTTCAGTTGTCTGCAGCTGAACCCTGACAGATACACGGGGTCTGATTTGCTCTTTTTGTAGAAGTTGTAGTGCCTGCCTCTTCTTCACGTTCTAGAAAATATGGCAAGTAGCGGTAGATACAGACTGATGACTTTTAGAGACTTGGCAGTGAACTGGAGAATGAACTGGAGGTGTGGTTTCCCAATTGTGTTCCTCAGAGCTCTGGAGTTTTGTGGAGTTTTCTCTACTATAAATGTTGTACTTTCATATAAGATTTCATTTGACAAATGAGCTATGCTGAACTGCTAACACCCACACAGTAAAAAACATTAAGTAGACCAAGGGGCGTTGGAGAATAAGGAAAGAGAGAAGTTATGAAGAAATTTCCTTTCAATAACGGGAGTCCTCGAGTACTTCTATTTGGCTATATCGGGTGAGTCAAAAAGATTGTCTCTTAGGTTTTTTGCACTTGATATCATGAATGTCCTGAAAGGTAATTTTTTTAAAAAGTGAATCAATCTTTAAGCTAAGGGAGAAAAAATGGATTTGGGACTGGGAATTAACCACTGAAAGGAATATTTCAAGAAATCCTCTGGTATAGCAAAACATGTTTTTGTGATACAAGTAATCACCCCCCAATTTTCCTTTATAAGCTTGGATTTTCATATATGAGGTTTTCTGAAAGAAGGGAGTACTTATCCAAGTTTACCCACTTGGCTCTTAAATTCACCCATAAGAAAGAATGTTCTTGCAAAAGATTGTGTAGACTCATGATTTGTTTGTACTTACTTTAAAAAATAAAGTTAGTCAGATGTCTTTCAAAATCCCTTGCTATTAACATTCCTGGGTTGAAACTTTAGGACAGATTTCTCAGACTTTGAGGAAATGATTTAGTTAACGCGGTACCTACAGAGTTCCGTGCCCTTTACCGACATCTCGAGGATTGCTTTGCAGACAGGGTGCAGGTAGGGAAAGCATCAATGAAGGTGAATAGAAGGTTTGGTGGAATCTAAGGGTCGGAGCCCTCCCCAAGCCACCATTAATTTACCGTCTGTTGGCTGAGTACCAATGAAAAGACTTGCGGAAGACTTGAGGTGTACTGTTTCTGTTCCCTCCTTTACAGCCGGGGTGTTGCTAAACCTGGACCACGGTCACCTTTTTGTAAACTTAACAGCAAACATTTCTAAACTGCAGGTGGAGCTATAGGGCTAAATAGCTGGAAAGGTGACTTCAGTTTCCTAAGCTATTTCAGAAAATCAATCTGCCTATAAGCCAGTGTGAAATATTTCTCTCTCTCTGTCACAGCCATGAAACCCCATTCAAACCCAGAGATCTAGATAATGTTTATGCTTTTTTTTCTGATGTTAAAATACCCTTATTCAAAAAAGAACTCTTCATCAGGTTTCATAAGACAACAGAAGAAAGCAAGGCAAGTTTTATCTGTATAAGGTATAAATTACTTCTCTACATCCAAAATAGATTTGATTTGGCTTAAAACAGTAATAGTATATAAGAACCATTAAAACAAGAATTAATACAAGTAGCAGTTGGGCATAATATGTGTGCCAGGAAAATTAGGATAAGAATAATTGCTGTAATTACAACTGAGACAAAAAAAGAAGATAAAAGGAGAAACGTAATGAGCTCCATGAATTTCATGATTTAAGAAGAGGTTTATAGCAGCCCATTTAGAACATTATAATCCAAGAACCCCTGTATCTTAATGTTGTTGACATCATATTATGTAATAGACAGTTATATTTAACAGTTGTTTTACGGAAAGTTTCTTTGTCTAAAACTTCAAAATCCAAGGACGTAGTACGAAACCATCCTATTAGAGGTTATGTCTTTTGGACTCTGTAGGTTTCTAGTGATCTAATCTGATACAGGGAATGAGTTCATACTGTCTTGATAATTCACCTGGCCCCCCCAGGTGGTTGGCCCTTGGCTATTAATCATCTCATCAGGGTGGGTAACTTCAGATAGAGAGGAAAATTTGAGAAGCATGTCATGGCTGAAGGCTTGAAAGGAAAAAGAGAGTTGAAGAAGAAATCTCTCCCCGAATTCCAAATTCCTAATAATACCAACTGTTACTCTATACTCTCTCCAGGGATGAGCTTGACAGTATCTGGATTGAGATGATGTACACTGATATACTCTGCTACAGTTTGGTTGGAACAAGAGATGAGACATTGAACTACTTTTGGGGAAAAAAATTTCATTTACCGGTTGCTGTTGTTTTCCTTTGGCTCAAAAACTCTACCTAAAATCTGTTGACTATGCCTTGCTATTTTTTCTGGTAAGTGCAAAATTCATTGCACCCTTAAGAGTTTCTTTCCAAGTTAGTTTGTTTTGTCAAAGCTGACTTTAAAACATAATCCTTTACATGCATCTAATTCTATAAGAGTTCGCACACATTTTTTGCACCTGCTTTTAAAGACGATTCTATGAACTGCTAAAAATAATATTAAGATGCAAGCCAGCTTTATGTCATATACCCAAGTAAAATTCCATCCTTGGTGCCCTCATCCTAAACGTGGCCTCCAGAGAGCCGCCTGCTGACATCTGGAAACTGAGATTTGTGGCAGCTTCTTCTATTTCAGGCAGAGTGTAAGAACAGAGGGAAATTCACATCTGCGTTGTTAGAGGGTAGATGTATATCTTCTTAGGCAAAGGAATTGGTGATTTTCCATCGAATTTCTCAAGTAAGCTCTGTGACAGGGGATTGCAGCTAAGTGGCTTCGGGTCTGGAGATGAGGTCCTGTCTGCACCTCACCTAGCTGCATGAGGTCCAGTCTCCATTCCAGAAGCTGCTTTTGAGCACGACAGTAGGTGAGTGCCACGGCGCCACCACGATGGTCTTTAGTTTCTTATCAGTTTGAGCCACTCTCTGAGGGACTGTTATTGGCCAAACTGTATCTTCCCCTATTCCCCCACCTCCAAGTTCGTATGTTGAAGTCCTAACCCCTAGTACCTCAGAATGTGACTGTCTTAGGAGAAAGGCCTTTAAAAAGGTAATTAAGTTAGAATGAGGTCACAAGGGTGGGCCCTCATCCGATAGGGCTGGTGTCCTTATAAGAAGAGAAGGTTAGGACACAGACAGGTGCAGAGGGAAGGCCATGTGAGGACACGGGGGGAAGACTGCCATCTATGAGCCAAGGAGAGAAGCCTCCGAAGAAACCAATCCTGCTGACACCTTGGTCTCAGACTTCTAGCCTTCAGAACAGTGAGAGAATAGATTTCCGTTGTGAAACCCCCCAGTCTGTGGAATTTTGTTATGGCGGCCCCCGCACACTAACACAGAGACTCAGGACACTCTTTTCCTCCTACTTCCTTTCTCATATGAGGAGACAGTCAGGTTTATGGCAGTTGTCACAAACTTAAAGTATTTCTTTCTTCAAGACAGTAAAATTAGATTCGTCAAGTTTTCTGTTTATTTTGAGTTGAGTTTTATTCTATCCTCTTCCACCTTTGCTCAGTGCATCAACTTGGTTTCTTAGCATTGCAAGGGAAAATTTTAAACTCTTGGGACAGATTCATCTTCCATGACTACTTTTCTGTCTGACATCTCCCCAGCCCCATCCTCAGATTTAGCAAATGAAAGTTGCTTCACATCTAAGTGACTTAACTGGATTCCATCAAGGAAAGCTCCGAATGTCATCATGCCGAGTTTGAGGTCTCAGAAGTTTGGTGATGTCATTAAAAATGATATTCCCACCAACTTTCCACTTTCAGAATTTTTCTAAGGTGTTAATTGGCTTTCAGGCGTCTCTGGCTAAATGTCTCCCAGTAATATTAAAGCTAAACATGATAAAAATAAATCCTTCATTTTTTTTCCTCCCCAAGTTTTGCCTATTTCTCAATTTTTTTTCTCCATTCATGTATTTATGCATTTATTAAGAATCTGTTCAGTTCCTGGCACTGTTAAAGGTGTCATGGTGAGTTATTTAAAAAATATATGAAATCTGGTTCTTGTATTCAAGGAATTTTCAGTAAACTAAAGACACATGGTAACCATGTAAGGTCTTTAAAATATACGTAAATCAAAGAGTACACAGATGAAGCTGTGCATACACCCAGCCATACTGGCCTCCTGGCTGTGCCACATCAGGGATAGACCCATGCTGCTCTCTCTGTCTGGACTCAGCCCCCATTCACAGGCCCCCATGTCTGCATGGCCCCTCCTCACTTCATTCAGAGCTGAGCTCAAATGGCCTCATCCGAGAGCCCTCCCCTGCGTAAGATGGCACCCACCCTGCCAATCCTTTTTGCATCCTTTCTCATGACACATCATTTGGGACAGTGGTTCTCAAATTTTAGCCGAGATATTATTAAAACACAGGCGTCTGGCTCTGCTTATTGCATTTATGGTTCAGTGGATCTGGGGTGAGACCCAAGAAGTTGCAGCTCTAGCTAGTTCCTAGGTGATGCTGGCGCTTCTGGTCAGGGGATCACTGATTCAGGGTAATATTGTGCCCTAGGAAAGATTTTAACGTGTCATTACAATGTAGCACCACATGAGGGCGCTTTAATCGGTTCACAGTAGGGCATGGAAAGTAGTCCTCATACTTTGGCAGGAAAATATGGAGGCCTTAAATGTCTGGCCTGGTTCACGTCCTTGAACTAGAGTATTTAATTCCAGCTCACGTGACTGGCAGGACCCTCGCAAGAAGTATGGGGTGCACATCCTCCTGCAGCAAGCTGTAGAGCCAGCCTGCTAAGCTAGGGCTGTCTTGCCGTCTGCTCTGCGCATTTCCTATTTTTGATCCCTATTTGATCGGTGAACTACCTTTATCTTCCACCTCATCACCCAGCTTGACACACTTGGAAATGTCGGTAGAGCCAACAATGGAAAGGTAGCTGGACTTTTCACAGGACTTCATGCCTCTCTCTACCATGTTCCAGTTTCCTCAGTTCAGGTGTTCCCCCCACCAGCGTCCTGCCCTTGTCTGCCCCAGGGGAACCCTGGCCCCAGTCATGGTCAGTTAGCACCCAGGTATTGGTACTGCTTGTTGTACTGACAAGGCAGAGGCAGATGGACGAGGCCAGTGCTGAAGACTTTCCTGGAGGAGAGAGTTCCCTTGGTTTTGCATGATTCTAGAGCAACGTTCTTTCATATGCTTTCATTTGCCTTCATAAAAAGAGTCAAGTAATATAGGAACCTTTTTAAGAGTAAAAGAGTTCAATTTAACATATTAATTGAGTACATTTTAATTTTTATTTATTTATTTATTTTTGGATGTGTTGGGTCTTCGTTTCTGTGCGAGGGCTTTCTCTAGTTGCGGCGAGCGGGGGCCACTCTTCATCGCGGTGCGCAGGCCTCTCACTATCGCGGCCTCTCTTGTTGCGGAGCACAGGCTCCAGACGCGCAGGCTCAGTAGTTGTGGCTCACGGGCCTAGTCGCTCCGCGGCATGTGGGATCTTCCCAGACCAGGGCTCGAACCCGTGTTCCCTGCATTGGCAGGCAGATTCTCAACCACTGCGCCACCAGGGAAGCCCTTGAGTACATTTTAAATACCTGCAATACACATGGTGCTGTATTAGGTAGGAAGAAAGAAAATCATTCTTTTAATAAATACTTACTGAGTTCCTACTAGCACGGCCCTGGGTGCAATCAACAAAAGAGTCACAACCCTCTGATCTTCTAGAGCTTCTATTCTGTTGGGAGAGGCGGAGGATAAACAAATAAAATAGAGAATAGATGGTATAAATACTAAGGAGAAAAATAAAATAGGGGCAGCGGTATAGGGAGTGCTGAAGAGATGAAGGTGATAGAGTTGTCATTTTGAAAAGGATGGACAGGGAGAGCATCACTGAGAAAGTGGCACGTGAGCCATGATCCAGAGCACGTGAAGATGTGAGCCGCACAGATGTCTGGGGGAGGAGAATTCCAGGCAGAGGGATCGGCCAATGCAAAGACTTTGAGCAAGGGCACACCAAGAGCATTCAAGGAGCAGCAAGGAGACCACTGTGATTGGAGTCACTCTGTGACAGAGGAGTAGGGAATGAGGTTGGAGAAGCCACGGAGCCGAACAGTGTAGGGCTTTGACAACAGCAAAGGCTTGGGCTACGCTGTCCTCAGCGTGATGGGGATGGCTGTATTGCAGAATTATGAGCAGTGGCATCGCTCCCATTTTAAAGATTGTATTGTGGCTGCTGGGTTTGGAATAGACTAAAGGGAGTCTGGGCACATGTTGCGAAGACCAGTTAGGAGTCTTGGCATAATGTGGGGAGATGAGAAGGTTAGCAGTGGAAGCGGTGAGAAGAATTTGGATTCTGTAGGTGTTCTGAAATTAGAGTAAGAAGGATCCCTGCCATGCAGGGAGTCTAATGAAGGAGGCGTACATATAAGAAATCACCATAGCAGCTAATATTTACGAAGCACTCACTCTATGCCAGATATGCAAATCTAACACATGGTACAGCAAAACCAGGATCTGAACCCTGGCAGTCTGTCTGCAGAGCCCACATGCTAAACCACTATACTGAAAAGAGAAAGCAAGAAGAAGTCAGAAAACAGTGGAATAATATCTTCAAAAGCCTGGGGAAAATATGACTTTTAATGAATATTTCTTTAACCGGCAAAATTATTACTTAAGAGTGAGGGCAAAAAGAAGACATTTTCAGGTAAATGGATTAACAGTATTTAGCATTCACAGGCTCTGGCTGAAAGAACTAGTAGCATATGTATTTCACACAAAAATCCTCAACAAAATATTAGCAAATCAGATCCAAAAATGTATTAAAAAAATACATCACCACTGAGTGGGATTTATTCCAGGTATGCAAGGCTGGTTCTGTGTTTGAAATACAGTCAGTGTAATCTACCATATCAACAGGCTAAAGGAGAAGAAATCATATGATTATATCAACTGGCACATAAAAAGCATTTGAAAAAACCAATACCCACGTATGATTTTTAAAAAACTCCTAGCAAACTAGGAATGGAGGGGAACTTTCTCACATCATAAAGAGCATCTACAAGAAAAACCTACTGCTAACATCATACTTAATAACGAGAGACTGAAAGCTTTCCCTCTAAGTTTGGGAACAAGGCAGGAATGTCCAACCTCGCGACTCTTATTCAACATAATTCGGGAAGGTCTAGCCAGTTCAGCAGACAAGAAAAAGCCATTTGGAAAAGAAAATATAAAACTGTCTGTTTCCAAGTAATGTTATCTACATAGAAAATCCCAAAGAATGTACCAAAACAACAACAATGACGACAACCCTCTTGCAGAATAAGTGAGTTCAGCAAGGTCACAGGATCCAGGATTAACATACAGACTCAATTGCATTTCTGTATACCAGCAGCAAACACCTGGAAGCTAAAATAAAAGGCATAATAGCATTCACAATTGCTCTGAAGAAAATTAAATATTAAGTATAAATCTAACAAAACATGGATAGGATCTGTATGCTGAAAATTACAATATGCTGAGAAAAGTAATCAAAGACCTAATAAGTGAAGAGACACTGTTTTCATCAATTGGAAGCCTCAGCAAAGTAAAGATGTCTGTTTTCCCCAAATTGATCTATGGGTTTAAAACAATTCCTGTTAAAATCACAGCAAGATTTTTTTGAAACATAAACAAGCTTATTCTGAAATTTATATAAAATGGCAAAGGAACCTTTTATAGACTATTTAGAATAGCTAAGACAATTTTGACAAAGAAGAATAGAATGGGAGAACTCAATTTACCTGATTTCAAGCCTTACCATAGAGCTATAGAAATCAAGACTGTACCGTATTAGCAGGGGGGTAGACACATAGATCAAGGAAACAGAATAGAGGACCCAGAAATACCCCCATAAAATTATGCTGAACTGATTTTTGACAAAATTGAAAAAGCAATTCAATGAAAGAAAGACAGCTTTTTCAACAAGTGACACTGGATCAATTGGACATCCACAGGCAGAAAAGAGAACTTTAACCTCATTCCCACACTTGTACAAAAATTAACTCAAAATAGATCATGGACTTTAATTTAATATGTAAAACTATAAAAACCTTTAGAAAAAGATAAGAGATGTTATTCAGGACTTGGAGCCTTGTGAAGAGTTCTTAGATGTGACACCAAAAGCGCAATCCATAAAAAGAAAAACTAAAAAATGGACCCTGTTAAGATGAAAATATAAGCTACAATCTGGGAGAAAAATATTTGTAGCCATGTAACTGACAAAGGACTAATGTTTAAAATATACAAAGAACTCGAACTCAACAGTAAAACATCAAACAATCCAATTAGAAACGGGACAAAATACGGTAAGAGACATTTCAACTGGAAAGGATGTACGGATAGTAAGTAAGGACATGGAAATATGTTCATCACTAGCTTTTGGGGGGGTGCAGATTTAAATATAGTGCAGAGATATCGCTACACATATGTCAGAGTGGTTGAAATTTAAAATAATGATAACACCAAGTGTTAACAAGGATGCAGATAAACTGGGTCACTCATACATTGCTGGTGGGAATGTAAAATGGTACAGTCACTCTGGAAAACAGTTTTACAGTTTCTTTTACAACTAAAAATGGACTTATAGTATGACTCAGCAATTACAGTATTTGGTTTTTATCTCAGGAAAATGAATACTTATATTCACCAAGAAATTTGTACATGGATGTTAACAGCAGCTTTGTTTGTAATACCAACAGCTGGAAACTATGCAAATGTCCTTCAGTGGGCGAATAGTAAGTAAAATGCAGTACCTCCATACCATGGAATACTGCTGCCATAAAAAGGGACAAACTGTTGATTCTTGCAACATCTTGGATGTACCTGGAGGGAATTATTCAGTGTCTGTGGGGCGGGGGGGGGGGGTGGGAAGCACCAATTTCTAAAGGTACTATTCCATTTATATAAAACACTATTTAAATAAAATTATACAAATGGGGAACAAATTAGTAGTTGCCAGGGGTTAAGGGGTTTCTACAAAGGGGTAGCATGAGGGGAACTTGTTACAATGATACAATTATGTATTGTGATTGGGGTAGTAGTTACACAGAGTTAAATTTCATAGAATTACACACACGTGTAAATCTGAGTAAGCTCTGTGGGTGGTTCCAACGTCAATGGCCTAGTTTTGTTATTATACAAGATGTCATCATTGGTGGAAGCAGGGGAAGGGTGCGTGGGCCCTCCCTGTATATTTCTTTCCAACTTTCTGTGAATCTGTAATTATTTCAAAATTAAAAAATGAAAAAAAATTTACTAAGAAGTATAATAAACCTAGGAGGAAGAAGCAGAGTATGTGAAGTGATGGTGAGAAAAATAAATTGGTAGTCGTGTTTTCCAGAAAACTGTAAATAAGCGTCAATCCCAATGAATTCTTTATGGGAGTTAAAAGCAGAATAAAATAAAAATACCAGAGAGAAACAAGGTAAGACCAGAGAGCGTGATCAGAGTAAACGCATTCTGAAAGCTTCCTATTGTCTAAGAGGACAGAAAACCAAATATTTGACGTGTCTTTATGATGAAAAGGTAGGACAGCATCTAAACCAACAATGCTATTTTAATTCATGCTAAAATCACTTACTGAGTATCTGCTGTGTGTCTGGAAACCTACTAACGTCACTAGTTCTTATCATAATTTTGAAAGAAGGTCGTTTTATCCCCTTTTCATTGATGAAGCAGAGCCTAAATGGGGGTGAATGACATATACGAAAGGTCATAGCAGGAAATGGCAAAGCCAGGATTTGAACCCTGGGCTCTCTGATGCCTAAGCCTTTGTTCTTATAATTCCACTATGCCCTCCTGGGCATGATGAATATTGAAATAAGTTAATTTTCTAAAGAGAATGCTTGCAGCGTTTTGAAGGTGAAATATTTTGACTTCTTATGGAATGAAATATAAATCATCTCTAAATTATGGGAAAAACAGAAAGCTTTCAAACTATGGGCAAAAACTTACTGCAAAATAGAAAGCTTTCAGGACTTCCCTGGTGGCACAGTGGTTAAGAATCTGCCTGCCAATGCAGGGGACGTGGGTTCAACCCCTGGTCCGGGAAGATCCCACATGCCGCGGAGCAACTAAGCCCGCGTGCCACAACTACTGAAGCCCACGCGCCTAGAGCCCGTGCTCCGCAACAAGAGAAACCACCGCAATGGGAAGCCTGCTCACCACAACAAAGAGTAGCCCCCGCTCGCCACAACTAGAGAAAGCCCGCGCACAGCAACAAAGACCCAACGCAGCCAAAAGGAAAGAAGGAAGGAAGGAAGGAAGGAAGGAAGGAAGGAAGGAAGGAAGGAAGGAAAGAAAGAAATGTATTTAAAAAATATTTCTCCCCCCAAAAAAATATAGAAAACTTTCATGTCTTCCCTTTTCCTTTGTCAGTGCTAAACAATCCTTGTGAAGCTGGGTATCTCAGGAGCCTATACTTCAACTAGTTGTGTTACCTGGAAGAATAAATAGCATCAATTAACATTCGAATTTAATGTTTTCTCAGTAAAGCTATGAGCATAGAAATATAATTTTTAAATCTTATCCTGTGTGGATGAGAAAAAGGTGATTTTTAAAATTTAATTTAATTTTTAATTGAAATATAGTTGATTTACAATGTTGTGTTAATGCTGTACAGCAAAGTGACTCAGTTCTACATATCTATATACCTTATTTTTCATATTCTTTTCCATTATGGTTTATCAGAGGATATTGAATATAGTTCCCTGTGCTATACAGTAGGACCTTGCTGTTTATCCATTCTGTATATACCAATTTGCATCTGTTAATCCCAAACTCCCAATCCATCCCTCTCGCTCCCTACTCCCTCTTGGCAAGCACCAGTCTCTTCTCTATGTCCATTCTGTTTCTGTTTCATAGGTAGGTTCATTTGTGTCATATTTTAGGTTCCATAAGTGATATCATATGGTATTTGTCTTTCTGACTTAACTTCACTTAGTATGATAGTTTGTAGGTCCATCCATGTTGCTGCAAATGGCATTACTTCATTCTTTTTTATGGCTGAGTAATATTCCATTGTATATATGTACCAGATCTTTTTTATCCATTCATTCGTTGATGGACGTTTAGGTTGTTTCCATGTCTTGGCTCTTGTGAATAGTGCTGCTATGAACATAGGGGTGCATGTATCTTTTTGAATTATAGTTTTGTCTGGATATATGCCCAGGAGTGGGATTGCTGGATCATATGGCAATTCTAATTTTAGTTTCCTGAGGAACCTCAATACTGTTTTCCATAGTGGCTGTACTAACTTACATTCCTACCAACAGTGTAGGAGGGTTCCCTTTTCTAGGAGGTGGTATTTTGGAGATCAAAGAAAACCACAAGTCTATCAAACTATTGGTTAATTTCCCATTTGTAAATCTTGTTTCTGTTTCTCCTGATGCTAAAATGATCTTGAAGCCCAAGTGTTCTAAGATACATTTTCACACACACATATATTCACAGAGCATGTGGTGAGAACACACACACATGCACAAGCACGCATACACACACACACACGGGTTGATAATGGGTCCTTAGGAAAGAGGTGTTAGGGCTTAGTTTCTCCTGTTTGTTGACAGGTGTGAATAAAAGAAACCTGAAGATTCATCTTTGATCTAGCAAACTTTTTCTCCTTCTTTTAGCCTGGAATAAATGGCTAAATAAAGCTCTCCATTTTATAGGACTGAAAAGAAGGAGTACTTTGATCTTACTTGAAACATTGTTCAGCAGAAGCTTCTATTTACTGGCTCATAAAAGATTTTATGCCTCATCTGTTGTACTTAGGATGACTCTAGCAAGTGTACTGGGAAAAGATTTGAAATGTGTTGCTTCCTGAAGTTAGAATTCTAATCAGGTGTATTATTGAACCATCCAACTTTCCTTAATGTGTACAGATTTCTGCACTGGCAGGAAGTCTTGAAGTTAAACCCAAAGAGAACATTAAGCAAAATGTAGCCTTCGACTCTGAAAACATGGATGATCACCCACCTCTTTGAGCACAGACTTCAGAATGTGTGTGCCCAGCTCTTCCACAACAGTTTTATCTGACGAAACAACAGAAACACCTGTCACGGGCTGAGCTCACTGCCATCTATGAGAACATCAGGAACATTCTGATCCCAGCTCTGTTATGGAACAACTCGGAGACCTTGGGCAAATCTTGCCTCCTTCTTAGGCTTCAATTTCCTCATCTGTAAAATACTGACCCATTTCCTAGGAGATCTCAGAAAAAGATTGGCACTAGAGAGATGGTTATGAAAAACAGAAAATTTTCCAGAAATTCTTAGTGATAATTTTAAAAGGGGACCATTGGTTTATGTTGTGCCCTTGATAAAGTGAAGATAGCTACTCTTTTAACAAGGCAAAAACAAAAGGAAAGTACCAGAAAGAAAGAATTCCCCAAAAGACAGGCAGCCATGGCCCTAGTGCTCTGATTCTTCATGTCCAGCCCCGTTTTAGAGTCAGTGCTTTTCCAAAGGGTCACCTTCAGTGCAGTCTTAACAACACTCACCATTCACATGGCCATGGGCATGAAGAGTGACCAGGGAGCTCTGCCTTATCCAAGTGGACCTATGAAAAGTGGCTCCACTGACAATTGGTTTATCTTTTTCTTTTTTCTTTTAATTGTTTTTCTTTATTTCTTTATTATTTATTTTTGGCTGCGTTGGGTCTTTGTTGCTGCGCGTGGGCTTTCTCTAGTCGTGGTGAGCAGGGGCTACTCTTCATTGCGGTGCGCGGGCTTCTCATTGTGGTGGCTTCTCTTGTTGCGGAGCACGGGCTCTAGGGCTTTAGTAGTTGTGGCATGCGGGCTTAGTTGCTCCACAGCATGTGAGATCTTCCCAGACCAGGGCTCGAACCCGTGTCCCCTGCATTGGCAGGTGGATTCTTAACCACTACACCACCAGGGAAGTCCCTGTTTATCTTTTTCTTAACAAAAGATAAAAAGGTATTTCTGAAATTTTTGTTTGAGACTCTTAATTTTTTAATGAATGGCCATTAAAATATTTTTTCTCAATTTTTTGATTCAATAAGGTTCACCTGGTCAACATAGTTATTAATTCTCTTATACATTAACCTTGAGAAGTCAGATAGCATATACTTAAAGCACAGACTCTGAAGCCAGATTGCTTGGGTTCACAACCCAGCTCCATCATCTACCACTATGTTATGCTGGTCAAATTACCTCACTACTCTTTGCCTCAATTTCCTCATCTGTAAATGGGAATAGAAGTAGAACCTACTTCACAGTGTTATTGTAAGGAGCAAATTAGTTCATGTTAATTGCTCAGTGTAATGCCTGAACCATAGTAAGTACTACATAGTTGGGAACATTATTAAGTATCAATATTTCTTAAAACCACTGTGGGCAGATAAATCGTGAGCTATCAGCTCACCTTCAAAATGTATCTAGAACCTGACCACTTTTTACCTCCTCTGCCCCATGTCCACCACCACTTCTTGCTAGGCCTATTGCAGTAGCCTCCTAACTGGTTCTCCTGCTTTCTCTCTTGCCACCAACAATCTCCACAGAGCAACCTGAGTGGTCATCCCAACCCCCGAGTCACATCACATCACTCCTCTGCTCCATGTGCTTCATGACCCATCATCTGTTCAAAGTACAGGCCATCCACCATCTGGATGAGTTCAAGTTTATCCACCATCTGGCATCATCTTACGCTACCCTGTTCTCATCCCTCTGCTCCAACTACTGACATCTTGGTAGTTCCTTTTTTTTTTTTTTTAACATCTTTATTGGAGTATAATTGCTTTACAATGGTGTGTTAGTTTCTGCTTCATAACAAAGAGAATCAGCTATACATATACATATATCCCCATATCTCCTCCCTCTTGTGTCTCCCTCCCACCCTCCCTATCCCACCCCTCTAGGTGGTCACAAAGCACTAAGCTGATCTCCCTGAGCTACGCAGCTGCTTCCGACTACCTAGCTATTTTACGTTTCGTAGTAGATATAAGTCCATGCCACCCTCTCACTTCGTCCCAGCTTACCCTTCCCCCTCCCCCTCCCCACGTCCTCAAGTCCATTCTCTACGTCTGCGTCTTTATTCCTGTCCTGCCCCTAGGTTCTTCATAACGTTTTTTTTTTTTACATTCCATATATATGTGTTAGCATATGGTATTTGTTTTTCTTTTTCTGACTTACTTCACTCTGTCTGACACACTCTAGGTCCATCCACCTCACTACAAATAACTCAGTTTTGTTTCTTTTTATGGCTGATATTCCATTGTGTATATGTGCCACATCTTCTTTATCCATTCATCTGTCGATGGACACTTGGGTTGCTTCCATGTCCTGGCTATTGTAAATAGAGCTGCAATGAACATTGTGGTACATGACTTTTTGAATTATGGTTTTCTCAGGGTACATGCCCAGTAATGGGATTGCTGGGTCGTATGGTAGTTCTATTTTTAGTTTTTTAAGGAACCTCCTTACTGTTCTACAGAGTGGCTGTATCAATTTTACATTCCCACCAACAGTGCAAGAGGGTTCCCTTTCTCCACACCCTCTCCAGCATTTATTGTTTGTAGATTTTTTGACGATGGCCATTCTGACTGGTGTGACTGGTGTGATACCTCATTGTAGTTTTGATTTGCATTTCTCTAATGACTAGTGATGTTGAGCAACCTTTTATGTGTTTGTTGGCAATCTATATGTCTTCTTTGGAGAAATGTCGATTTAGGTCTTCTGCCCATTTTTGGATTGGGTTGTTTGTTTTTTTGATATTGAGCTGCATGAGCTGCTTGTAAATTTTGGAGATTAATCCTTTGTCAGTTGCTTCGTTTGCAAATATTTTCTTCCATTCTGAGGGTTGTCTTTTCATCTTGTTTATGGTTTCCTTTGCTGTGCAAAAGCTTTTAAGTTTCATTAGGTCCCATTTGTTTATTTTTGTTTTTATTTCCATTTCTGTAGGAGGTGGGTCAAAAAGGATCTTGCTGTGATGTATGTCATAGAGTGTTCTGCCTATGTTTTCCTCTAAGAGTTTTATAGTGTCTGCCCTTACATTTAGGTCTTTAATCCACTTCGAGTTTATTTGTGTGTATGGTGTTAGGGAGTGTTCTAATTTCATTCTTTTGCAAGTAGCTGACCAGTTTTCCCAGCACCACTTATTGAAGAGGCTGTCTTTTCTCCATTGTATATTCTTGCCTCCTTTATCAAAGATAAGGTGACCATATGTGCATGGGCTTATCTCTGGGCTTTCTGTCCTGTTCCAGTGATCTATATTTCTGTTTTTGTGCGAGTACCATACTGTGTTGATTACTGTAGCTTTGTAGTATAGTCTGAAGTCAGGGAGTCTGATTCCTCCAGCTCCGTTTTTCTTTCTCAAGATTGCTTTGGCTATTCGGAGTCGTTTGTGTCTCCATACAAATTGTGAAATTTTTTGTTCTAGTTCTGTGAAAAATGCCACTGGTAGTTTGATAGGGATTGCATTGAATCTGTAGATTGCTTTGGGTAGTAGAGTCATTTTCACAACGTTGATTCTTCCAATCCAAGAACATGATATATCTCTCCATCTGTTTGTATCATCTTTACATCTTGTGTCTTATAGTTTTCTGCCTACAGATCTTTTGTCTCCTTAGGTAGGTTTATTCCTAGGTATCTTTTTCTTTTTGTTGCAGTGGTAAATGGGAGTGTTTCCTTAATTTCTCTTTCAGATTTTCCATCATTAGTGTATAGGAATGCAAGAGATTTCTGTGCATTAATTTTGTATCCTGCTACTTTACCAAATTCATTGCTTAGCTCCAGTAGTTTTCTGGTAGAGTATTTAGGATTCTTTATGTATGGTATCATGTCATCTGCAAACAGTGACAGCTTTACTCCTTCTTTTCCGATTTGGATTCCTTTTATTTCTTTTTCTTCTCTGATTGCTGTGGCTAAAACTTCCAAAACTATGTTGAATAATAGTGGTGACAGTAGGCAACCTTGTCTTGTTCCTGATCTTAGTGGTAATGGTTTCAGTTTTTCACCATTGAGAACGACGTTGGCTTTGGGTTTGTCATATATGGCCTTTGTTATGTTGAGGTAAGTTCCCTCTATGCCTACTTTCTGGAGGGTTTTTATCATAAGTCGGTGTTGAATTTTGTCAAAAGCTTTTTCTGTATCTATTGAGATGATCATATGGTTTTTTTCCTTCAATTTGTTAATATGGTGTATCACATTCATTGATTTGCGTATATTGAAGAATCCTTGCATTCCTGGGGTAACCCCACTTGATCATGGTGTATGATCCTTTTAATGTGCTGTTGGATTCTGTTTGCTAGTATTTTGTTGAGGATTTTTACATCTATGTTCATCAGTGATATTGGCCTGTAGTTTTCTTTCTTTGTGACATCTTTGTCTGGTTTTGGTATCAGGGTGATGCTGGTCTCATAGAGTGAGTTTAGGAGTGTTCCTCCCTCTGCTATATCGTGGAAGAGCTTGAGAAGGATAGGTGTTAGCTCTTCTCTAAATGTTTGATAGAATTGGCCTGCGAAGCCATCTGGTCCTAAGCTTTTGTTTGTTGGAAGATTTTTGATCACAGTCTCAATTTCAGTGCTTGTGATTTGTCTGTTTATATTTTCTATTTCTTCCTGGTTCAGTCTCGCAAGATTGTGCTTTTTTAAGAATTTGTCCATTTCTTCCAGGTTGTGCATTTTATTGGCACATAGTTGCTTGTAGTAATCTCTCATGATCCTTTGTATTTCTGCAGTGTCAGTTGTTACTTCTCCTTTTTCATTTCTAATTCTATTGATTTGAGTCTTCTCCCTTTTTTTCTTGGTGAGTCTGGCTAATGGTTTATCAATTTTCTTTATCTTCTCAAAGAACCAGCCTTTGCTTTTATTAATCTTTGCTCTTGTTTCCTTCATTTCTTTTTCATTTATTTCTGATCTGATCTTTATGATTTCTTTCCTTCTGCTAACGTTGGGGTTTTTTTGTTCTTCTTTCTCAAATTACTTCAGGTGTAAGGTTAGGTTGTTTATTTGAGATGTTTCTTGTTTCTTGAGGTAGGATTGTATTGCTATAATCTTCCCTCTTAGAACTGCTTTTGCTGCATCCCATAGGTTTTGGGTCGTCGTGTTTTCATTGTCATTTGTTTCTAGGTGTTTTTTTATTTCCTCTTTGATTTCTTCAGTGATCTCTTGGTTATTAAGTAGTGTATTGTTTAGCCTCCATGTGTTTGTATTTTTTACACATTTTTTCCTGTAATTGATATCTAGTCTCTTAGCGTTGTGGTCGAAAAGGATACTTGATACGATTTCAGTTTTCTTAGATTTACCAAGGCTTGATTTGTGACCCAAGATGCGATCTATCCTGGAGAATGTTCCATGAGCACTTGAGAAGAAAGTGTATTCTGTTGTTTTTGGATGGACTGTCCTCTAAATATCAATTAAGTCCATTTTGTTTAATGTATCATTTAAAGCTTGTGTTTCCTTATTTATTTTCATTTTGGGTGATCTGTCCATTGGTGAAAGTGGGTTGTTAAAGTCTCCTACTATTATTGTGTCACTGTCGATTTCCCCTTTTATGGCTGTTAGCATTTGCCTTATGTATTGAGGTGCTCCTATGTTGGGTCCATAAATATTTACAGTTGTTATATCTTCTTCTTGGATCGATCCCTTGATCATTATATAGTGTCCTTCTTTGTCTCTTGTAATAGTCTTTATTTTAAAGTCTATTTTGTCTGATATGAGAATTGCTACTCCAGCTTTCTTTTGATTTCCATTTGCATGGAATATCTTTTTCCATCTCCTCACTTTCAGTCTGTATGTGTCCCTAGGTCTGAAGTGGGTCTCTTGTAGACAGCATTTATACAGGTCTTGTTTTTGTATCCATTTAGCCAGTCTGTGTCTTTTGGTGGGAGCATTTAATCCATTTACATTTAAGGTAATTATCGATATTTATGTTCCTATTACCATTTTCTTAATTGTTTTGGGTTTGTTGTTGTAGGTCTTTCCCCTCTCTTGTGTTTCCTGCCTAGAGAAGTTCATGTAGCATTTGTTGTAAAGCTGGTTTGGTGGTGCTGAATTCTCTTGGCTTTTGCTTGTCTGTAAATGTTTTAATATCTCTGTCGAATCTGAATGAGATCCTTGCTGGGTAGAGTAATGTTGGTTGTAGATTTTCCCCTTTCATCACTTTAAATATGTCATGCCACTCCCTTCTGGCTTGCAGAGTTTCTGCTGAAAGATCAGCTGTTAACCTTATGGGGATTCCCTTGTATGTTATTTGTTGTTTTTCCCTTGCTGCTTTTAATATTTTTTCTTTGTGTTTAATTTTTGATAGTTTGATTAATATGTGTCTTGGTGTGTTTCTCCTTAGATTTATCCTGTATTGGACTCTCTGTGCTTCCTGGACTTGATTATGTATTTCCTTTCCCATATTAGGGAAGTTTTCAACTATAATCTCTTCAAATATTTTCTCAGTCCCTTTTTATTTCTCTTCTTCTTCTGGGACCCATATAACTCGAATGTTGGTGAGTTTAATGTTGTCCCAGAGGTCTCTGAGACTGTCCTCAATTCTTTTCATTTTTTTTCTTTATTCTGTTCTGCAGTGGTTATTTCCACTATTTTATCTTCCAGGTCACTTATCCGTTCTTCTGCCTCAGTTATTCTGCTATTGATTCCTTCTAGAGAATTTTTCTTTTCATTTATTGTGTTGTTCATCGTTGTTTGTTTGTTCTTTAGTTTTTCTTCATCCTTGTTAAACGTTTCTTGTATTTTCTCCATTCTACTTCCAAGATTTTGGATCATCTTTACTATCATTACTTTGAATTATTTTTCAGGTAGACTGCCTATTTCCTCTTCATTTGTTTGGTCTGGTGGGTTTTTACCTTGCTCCTTCATCTACTGTGTGTTTCTCTGTCTTATTTTGCTTAACTTACTCTGTTTGGGGTCTCCTTTTCACAGGCTGCAGGCTCGTAGTTCCCGTTGTTTCTGGTGTCTGCCCCCAGTGGCTAAGGTTTTGGTAGTTCCTTTAACAGCCTAGCTTATTGCTACCCAAGGCTTTATATTTTCTGAAATGTTCTTCGAATAGACATCTGTGACAAGGGTGGCTTCTTCATTCAGTCTCTATTTACATGTCATCCTATCTGAAGTGAGTTCTTGGCCACAGTTTCTGAAATACCATTTCCTTTACTGTTAGGTTTACCCTTACCTGCTTTATATTCCTTTAGTGAACTACAGATCTTCCCTGGTTTATGATGGGGTTATGTCCTGATATACCCATAATAACTGCAAAATACCATAAGTTGAAAATGGGTTTAATACACCTAGCCTACCGAACACTGTAGCTTAGCCTAGCTTACGTTACACGTACTCAGAACACTTACATTAGCCTACAGGTGGGCAAAATCATCTAACACCAAGCCTGTTTTATAATACAGTGTTGAATAGCTCATGTAATTTATTGGATACTGTACTGAAAGTGAAAAACAGAATGGTTGTCTGGTACTGAACGGTTGTAAGTGTCTTGGTCGTTCCCCCTGTTGATCACATGGCAGACAGGCAGCTGCAGCTCTGCGTCTGTGCAGCATCACGAGAGAGTATCTACCACATATCACTAGCCCAGGAAAAGATCAGAATTCAAAGTCTGAAGTACGGTTTCTACTGAATGCATATTACTTTCACACCGTCATAAAGTCAAAAAATCGTAAGTCAAACCATTTTAATTTGGGGACCGTTCGTAATTACCGCCTGATGTGGTATATGCTCGTGTGTGTACTAGCACATCCCTGACTCTCCCCAACTCGCGTAAAGGATCCAAGAGAGCAAATGTCTTGTTTCATTTGCTGCTCTTTTACAAGCTCTTAATATGGTGCCTACGTATAGTTAGATGCTCAGTAAGTACGTGTTGAATGAATTAACGAACTGGAGTAGATAATGTAGTTGTTTATATTTGAAAACACTTTTACATGCACTATTTTATTTGATTCCACGAAGTAGGAATCAACAGGGGGGCAAATTTCTTTTCTTGCACGTTACACCTACATACAATGGGTCCGATCCCAAAATGATTTCCATAGTGACAGAAAGCAGATCAGTGGTTTCTCAGGGGATGACGAGGATCACAAAGGGGACGTGGGAATACTTGGGAGCAATCAGATATTCATTATCCTCATTGTGGTGATAGTTTCATGGGTATATGCGTATATCAGAACTTTCCAAGTTTGTACATTTTAAATACGTACAATTTATTGTATGTTATTTTCCCTCAATAAAGCTGTTTTTCAAAAAAGCACATTAGATAACTTTCAAGATCGTGCAACATTTTAATGGCAAAGTTTGGAGCCACATGGGCAGATTCCTTGGGTCTTTATTAACAGTAACAATTTACAATTTTGTTTACATATTCCTCTGTGTTGAAAAGGGAACTTTGATTTTAAAGTTTGGAGATGTTCTCCATCACTTACGTTTCATCCCTTAAATTAAGTGAAAATCAAATAGCCAGAAGTAATTGGATAGTATTTGAAGAATTGCAAGTTTATAGAATTTTCAGACGAGCAAGTTAGAGAATTAAATGATTGGACCGAGGTCATCTAGAACAGCAGGTTTGGCACAGGAATTAGAAGCTGGATAACGCTGAATTTTGTTTCTCAGCATAAAAGCCATATTTCTCTTCCTTCCATTCTTTATTGACAAATTGTAATTTTTTTCCCCCCAAAGTACTGAAAATATCTGTTTCTCAAAGTCCTTTGAGTGTGTTTTCTTTTCCTCTTTTGTGAATGAGGCGTTCTAAATGCCTTCTGGCATGTACAAGACTCACTGTGAAGCTCTTTTTTTTTTTAATTTACTATTTAAGAGAGGGACCCTCTGTTGAAAAAAAAATACCAATAGAACTGAAATCAGTAAAGATATCAGCAAGATGTATGTGTCAGGTCAAGTTAAGGCTGAAATCCCATCTAATGTAGTCAAATAAGCCACACTTTAATTAATAAATCTGTTCCTGAGAAAGCAACTCTTCTCAAATTGATGAATATTTTTCTGTTTAAATGGACACATTTTTAAAATTTCCTGCTGTATGCTACTGAGTACTTACTGAATGCGAAGTATACAGAGGGATACAAAGAGGTCAGCCTAACTCTCAAGGAGATGGAATAGAACAAATGACAGGTATTTTGGAATGCAAGGAGTATATGTTTTTGAGATTCTTGAGACCATTTTTTTTGTTTTGTTTTGAATTGTTACTGAATCTTTACCTTTTAGCTTTAAATTGATTGGTTTATCCCCTTTATTTCACTAACATTCCCAAGACACTTGGTCAAATAATTTATAATTGTGATTTTAAGTGCATTTGAGTACTAATAACTACTTAAAAGGTATGCTTGGTGAATTCTTTCATAATATTAATAATTACTCCTTGGTTATTTATTATGAGAAATTGTGTTTATGCATGTGTATGTGCATATGCACATATGCGATTTGCTTAAATTGGGACAACCTTTTCCATTATATTTGCAAGCATCACACAGTAATCTTAGGCAACCCTATTTGGGCAGAGAGAAAGAAAACAATGGAAAATTAAAACTCCTATGTGATTATTTTTCCATTTGCATCACTTCTCACATCTAAACAGACACTAGGATGTTTCCTTGTGTCTAGCTGTGAACACTGAATATTTTTAGTTTCTCTTTAGAATTGGAGACTAGACATATCAGTAGGTAGTTGCTAATGGAAATTGATGCTTTTGCTTCTGGCCAAGCATACCACAGAGATCATGGAGGTAACATCCAACTCATGCACAGAACATGCCTTATAAACAAGAGAAGTCATTGACCAGGGTAGATTAGTAATATCTGTGTAGAAACAAGCTCTAGTTGGATTGCCAGATACCACTGTGACTAAAAGTTGTTTGTGTCTGCAGAATTCTAAAAGAAAGATCCCTTGCAATTTTTTACATTTGTTATAATTTTCCATTAAGGTTGTAACAATACCACAAAAATGTTTGGTCAAAAAAAAAAAAAAAGAAATCTGAATCTTCTAAAAATATTTCTCATATTACTGATGGCATTTGAGCAGTGTCTCATATGACTTGCTTTGCCAGTCTTCTGCAATCCTTTGGGACTATTTTGAGACTGGATTACCCAATGCTTTAGCTTAAGTTCTCCATATTTTACAAAATCCCCTTCCAGCTACGTGACAGAACGACTAGAAAGTTCTCTATAAGCACTGTCTCCAATTCCCCTCCTGTGGTTCCTCTTGAACCCGTCCATTCAGAACTTTAGTCCCACCACTCCATACAAACAGCTGTGGTCAAGGTCACCAGTGACTGCCCCATGTAAATCAGCCCTCTTTTCATCTGACTTGTGAGCACTCAACATGCTATGACTTCCTGTCCTTAAGACATGAACTTCTCCTGGCTTCCTGGACGCCTCTCACTCTCAGCCATCTTCTGACCTCACCGGCCGCTCCTCTTAGATCTTCTTTGTTGACTCCTTTTCAATTTCTCACCCTTAAACACTGGCCTCAGCCCCCAGACCACTTCTGTTCTCAGCTATGCTAGTGCCCTCAGTGGTCTGATCAAGCCTCCTGGTGCCAAATGTTACCTATATGATTGTCTTGGTCAGCTCAGGCTGTCATAACAAAATACCATAAACTCAGTGGCTTAAACAATGGAAATGTATTTCCTCACAGTTTGGAGGCTTGGAAGTCCAAGATCAGGGGCCAGCATGGTCAGATTCTAGTGAGGCCTCTCTTCCTGGCTTGCAGATGGCCACCTTCTCAGTGTGCCCACCCATGGCCTTTCCTTGGTGCCTATGCATGGAGAGAGAAAGAAGGCAAGCTCTCTGGTGTCTTTTTTTATAAGGGCACTAATCCCTTCATGAGAGCCCCACCCTCATGCCCTCATCCAGACCTAATCACCTCCCAAAGGCCCCACCTCCAAATACTGTCACATTAAGGTTTGGGGCTTCAACATATGAATTTTGAGGGGACACAGACATTCAGTGCATAACAATATAATGACCCCTCTGGCCCAGACCTCTCCCCTGAAGTCCCCAGATACATATTTCACATCACCTACTTGACATCTCACCCTTAACAGGTCTAAAAATGACCTTCTGATTCCCCCAACAAAACCTACTTCTCCAACATCAGTCCATTGCAGCCCTCCCCTGCCAGCTGCTCACACCAAAACCCTGTCATTTTCCTTGACTCTTTTTTTTTTTTTAATCTCATTTCACATCCCATCTGTCGGGAAATCCTATTCACTCTCTTTTCATACTATATCCAGAAATCTGACCACTTTTTACCACCTCTAATACTCTGCCCAGGTCCAAACCACCATAATTCCTGTGGTCTCCTGATGTTAACCCTTGTCCTGTTTAGTCAGTTCTTAACAAAGCAGCCCTGGTAAATAAATCACACCTTCACCTTGTCTCACCTCTGCTCATAACCCTCTGTTGTTTTCCTAGCTTATCAAGAGTTAAGGGTCTACACCGTCCGACCACTTGCTTCCTTCCTAATCTCATCTCATCCATTCGCTACCTCTCTCACTCTCCTCCAAACACACTAGTCCTTTACTGTTCCTGGGACGCACCAGGCACACTCCTGCCCTAAGAAAACTTGCTCCTCTCTCTGGCTGGATTGTGCTTCACCCAGATATCTGCAAGCCTTGATCCCACCTTCTTTCAAATATTTTATCAGCAGGACATCCAACTACTGGGAATAAAATAGCAATGCCCCACTCCCGCCCCACTTCTCTCTGCCCCCCACACTCTGTTTTATTTTACTCCCTGTTATTTGACATATTCTCCACTGTCTCGTCTATGAGCTTATTGTCTATTGTACATCAATAGAGGGCTTCCCTGGTGGCACTGTGGTTAAGAATCTTCCTGCCAATACAGGGAGCCTAGGTTCAAACCCTGGTCCAGGAAGATCCCACATGCTGCGGAGCAACTAAGCCCGTGCGCCACAACTACTGAGCCTGCGCTCTAGAGCCCGCGAGCCACAACTACTGAGCCCACGTGCCACAACTACTGAAGCCCGTGCACCCAGAGCCCATGCTCCGCAACAAACAGAAGCACCGCAATGAGAAGCCGGCGCACCGCAACGAAGAGTAGCCCCCACTCGCCGCAACTAGAGAAAGCCCGCGCGCAGCAACGAAGACCCAACACAGCCAAAAAAAAGACTGTTAGGAAACTTTTGTACATCAGTAGAAACTCAGATCTCTGAGCTTGCCGTTGTACAGCTTACCTGTATTACACCCAGGTACTCAATAAGTATTTATAGAAGGACCGAAATCTGTCTTTCATGCTAATTCTGCTGAAGTGAATGCAGGGCTGCTGCTCTAAATCTGAAAGAGCCTCGAGTTTCACCAACGTTTCTCCCTCCTAAAGTTTTCATTGTGGGATCAAAATAACAATTCAGCCTGCTTTTGCTCTTAGTTGTTTTAAACGGCACAAACACACTGTGTAGGTTGAAGGACTTGTCCCGTGGAAAGGGTACAGAGTCTATGATTCTGCCTTCTGTTATGCTTGTTTTAAAGCATAATGTTTATGTATCAGTTGAACTGCTATTATAGAAGATAAAGCCGGGAGAATGCACAGATGCCTGGATGTGATAGTAATTTGGGTTGGGTCTTTTTTCTCCAGGTTACTTCCAGCCTAGGGGAGGGACTCTACTTGTCCAATGCCTGTTGTGATGGGGCAGCCCAAGACGATGGCTTGATAAATTCTTCAGCTCTTAAAGCAAGTAGAGGTATTATGGGCTTATCACTTCTTTCCCAGGGCTTTCAGTAGGAATACCAACAATTGTCATTTTGATCTTGAGGCATTTAGGGGTGGGTTGGGGGGACTCTTACCTCTGAAAGCAGGGAGAAAGGTTATTGACGGTATGTCTGGAAGCAGGGCTTGTATTTTGCTGGCAGTGCTGGGAAGACCTGGGGACATGGATCTGAGCAGGACCACTTTGTCATCGCCGTGCCTTCCCAGCCACCACTCCCAGAGCTACTTTTGCCACCCTCGGACATCTGTTCTTTATTGTGATCGTGTGGTGGAGAACAGAAGCTACTTTCAAAAGGCAGCACTGCAACTTCAAAGGGAAATGGGGAGGAAAAGGAAGTAGCCATGTGTCATGTCTCTTAAATGCCTCTTCAGCAAGTACCAGAGGAAACAGAAGGTAAAGGTACGATAAAGTCTCTTGGGGTCCTTTGAGGGCAGACTGGAAAGCTCAGATTGTCAAGCCCAGCCCTGGAGACTCATGTCATGGGAACCAATGCCCAGAGCCAGCCGCTGCGGGCTGGAGGCGGGGCCTTTGGGGGGAGAGACTGTGGCTTCATCTTGTTACCCTCTTGCACCTAGAATTCCACTGGCAGCAACTCTCTTTTTCCACTTGCTTGTAAAGCAAGAACAGGCGTACAAGGATACCTCTGTCAGAGATTAGATAAACCTTACAAAAGCTTTGTAAAGCCCCCTTCCAACCAGGACAAGGGCCACCAAGTGACCTAGGTTGGCACGCTTGACCGGCAGGCACATCTCAACCCCGTTCTCTCTTCTCCGTGGCTCATACCCTTGAACACACGACTGTGAGCTGAGCGCCCATCCGGGCCTCAGAGAATGCCATGTCTCTCGGGACCCCCTTTATTCCTCTGGCCAGGGCTGAGAGAAGGACATTCCAGATCTCCCCAGAGGGGCAGGGTGTGGAGAGGACCAAAGACAGGAGACACAGGAGAGGCTTCCAGAAGAGCCACACCCTCTGGCCTGGGCCCAAGGACACAGCAGGAAAGACACAGGGAGAGGGGAGCAGGCAGGCGGCCAGGGACAGGCCTTGGAAGGGCCTCACCCACCTCTCGCTCCATCACTGCGCACTCCAGGCTGGAGTCCGGCTGGATTTGTCTGGGAGGGTCCACAGGGCAGCTGTGGCCTGTCGTGGTGGAGGGGAACATTTATTACAGCCTGGGAAAGCCTATTGAAAAGCTCAGAAGAACCCAGTGGTGAACAAATAACAGAATAATTAGCACATAATCATCATGGTGAAAATGTGAAGCTTAAATTGTCACCGAAGCAGTTCACCAATGTATACAACGTGGAGACACTAAAAGCAGCTCAGCGTGACTCAGCTTTCCTGCCAACATTCAACCAAAAATAAAGTAAGCAAATCTCTGGAGAGGTAGAGGACACTCAAGTACCCTGGTGCGTGAGGACCACTCAAAAAATAAACGTAAAATCACCTGTCGATAGAAGCTTCTATTCCTAGCGCTGAGGCCGATGTTCAGGAAACGTTCCTCATCCTGTGTCACAGAGCCTGCCTGGGGCAAGATCACAGAGGCTCCTATACTGTGTGTCTAAATATTTTTAAAGCTGTAAATCAAGCTGACAAACTGTTAGATAGAACATGCTCTATCCTCTCATGCTTTGACCAGTATACCTTCGTAATGACGTAGAAAGGCAGTTTTGCTTTTAGTGTTTTTGAAATTCTCAGCGTCCTCTGCTGGATCATGAGGCAAAGGGGGGTCCCCCTCACCCCCTACCTGCAGCAGTGCCCCTTCCTCCTGACTCTCCCTCCGGCTCTTCTCTCATTTCACTTGTGAGTGATGCCCGACTGCAAACACAAGCTCCCTCCACACGCCCTGCAGGCGCCCGAGCCTTGATCCCCCCCTCAGCACTTGGGGTGCACATGCCGATGTGGGGGGGAGGAGGTGCTCCAAAGTGTGGCCCCCGGGACAGGGCCCCTCTGCCACCTCCTCATCCAGCACGTACTTCAACCCTCATTCCATCAGGACTTAAACGCATAAGCCCTGCCCTTGCATCAGATATATACGCGTGTAACTGAATCACTTTGCTGTACAGCAGAAATTAACGCAGCACTGTAAATCAACTATGCTTCAATGAAAAAGAATCAGATCCCAGGCCTTGAGGGAAGCTGATCATTCCTATGAGAGCTGGCTGGGTGGGTTAGTTCCTTTATGTTTCTCATGTGACGGAGCAAGTCTCTTGTTTAAGAGCTTTGAAATGAAGGCCGGTGAGATGTGAATTCCCCTAATGGCCCACGCCCTCTTTCTCACCACTCTCCACAAAAAATTCTGAGCCTCCCCCTTGACACCTAAGAAGCTGAGAAAAAGCAGCCCCGAGGAGGACCGGCCACTCAGTGCGTGCCTCACCTGCCAGTCAGTCATATTTCCAACTGCACCGCCTTCTCCACAGACCTGGGAGCAGAAAAGCAAAGAGTGAGATGTGAGTGTTCTGGAATATTCGTCAGTGGCTGCCTGTGCTCAGAGTATCACCCTTCGACCAAGGCCCTCCTGGCTTTCCGGCTCCTTTACCTGCGTGGGTGCCCCCCCACCCCAGGCCCGAGGGTGGCAAAGGCCAGCTGCTTGCAGACAGATGGCTTTTATCCCCCAAATATTTCACTGAGGCGCTGGGGGACGGATGCGTCCCATGAGAGTCACAGATGGACAGAGACCAGAATTACTGGGGCCAAGAGCCCCGGCAGGAGGCTGGGCCTCCAGAGGAGACCAAGATGTGGGGTCCGGGAATGAGAGTGAGGAACGGAAGGATGTAGGAAGAGGTGGCGCCAAAGGCTCTTTGGGGTCCAAGCATCCCACAGTTACTGCTTTTAAAACATGAATTTGAAAAAGTGGGGGGTCTGTCTAATGAAATGGAACCCACAGATATGGGTCTACTGTCATTTGTTTACAACGTTTGTCATCAAAGGATGATTTTTATTTTTTGTCGTTCGCGTGAAAGTATAAGGAAGCAGCACGATTCCCATTGACCCTGAAAGTTTCCTCTGGAAATTGTTGACGATCCTGAGGTTTGCTTACCAGAGGAGAAAAGAAGTTTGTCCTATCAACCCCTCCCAGTGTCTTTCTCCCCCAGTTCAGGGACCGGACAGGTTGTATCTTTTCAAGTAGAATAATTTTCATATAATAATAGAAAATAAAAGAAACTATGAACAATAAAATTCATAACACTATATATGGGTGGGTATTTTTAAATCTACATGTAATTTATATAAAAACCAGCATTTCATACTGAAAGGTTTTCTAAAGATATATTCATTCATCCATAATAATTACTGGTTATTATTATGTAAGACACTAATAATTTAGCATAGAAGAAAATAAATTTCCGATTAACTCAGATGGTTTCTCACTAATGTCCATAACCTCTGGGCTTAAATCTGCTAATCAGTATGATTGAAGACCATGCACGATGTATAAATCTCCTACTGGGATGGGTATATATACATTTTGATTTATAGTCAAAGTCTTTCTGATACTTGGAAAACATTCATTGGAAATTCTGTAAAAGTTGTACTTTTCGTATCCATAAAAGGCCAATTAGTTTTTTTCTGGGACCATGATTATTGTACTTTTATACTTTTGTTCTTCAAGAAAATCTGCTTCCTTTTGTGGCCTTTACTCTTTGGGTCTGTATTATAGAATTTCAACACCCACTTTTTTATCAAAAGCCAAGGGAAACTTCCAAATTTCCATAACTACATCCAGGTTTAAGCTCCTAGGTCAGATCTGGGTGCTCTGTGGAAGCAACACTATTCAGATAGTATTATCTTAACATTAAAAAAAATGATTTATTCTTTAATTTTTTTGGTTGGAAAAAGTACAGAAAACCTAACAATATAATAATATAGTAGACATTACCGAAATTAAACAGATACTCGCATCTGTTTAACACCTAAGAGGCAGAGTGGCACAGTGGTTAAGATCATTAGCTGGGTGAGTCACACAGGTTACTTCTCTTTGCCTCAGTGTTCCTCATCTGTAAAATGGGGATAATTACAATAGCAATCTCATAAAGAAGATTAAATGAGTTAATCTGTTTGGAGAAGGTTTAGATCAGTGCCTGGCACACAGCAAGTGCTATGTAAGTTGTCAAGTTTTATTTTTTTTATTCCCCCACCCCACCCAAAGCTTATCAAAATATAGTTAGGCTGACCTCTGGTGGCCCTCACATTTTAAAAAGAAAGTTAATATTTCTCTAATAGCTTCAGGCTTCATATGTTTTTAAAGAAGTAAAATGTAAAACCCCATCTTCTCTCCTCCCTCCTTCTTCTTTCCCAGAGCTAACCGACCCCTACAGTTGGAGAGTATAACTGCCATGCAAGTTTTGGTGCTATATTTGGTACACGCATAAACAATATATATTACTAATTTGTGTGTTATAAAACTTTACATAAATGGGATCATACTGCATGTATCCTTTTGTCACTTTCTGTGTTCACTCAACTTTACCTTTTGGAGATTTATCCATGTTGGTAGATGTGGTTCTACTTCATTCATTATAACTGTTGTTGACAATTCCATTATATGAATGAACCACTGAGAACAAATCAGTGAGAAATAGTGCCACAATGAGCATCATGGAGCCGGTGACCACACATGAGATTTTTATCTGTGATGGATAATTTACAAGAAATAGCCATTTTACAGGATGCACATCTGACACTTCACCAGGTGTCCTAAAATGATTGTGCAAATTTGCACTTTCACCAGCAGTGGATAGCAGACCCCATTTTCCCATGACTTCGCCAGTAATTGAGGTTATTGGATTTACTAACTTTTGCCTGTCTGGTGGGTATAAAATAGTACATCACTGTTTCCATTTTTATTTCCATAATTACTGGTGAGATTGGGCATTTTTATATTCATTGGCTGCTGGGGTTTCTTCTGCTATGAGTTGCCTATTTATATCCATTTTCGCATATCCACTATTGCCCATTTTCTATTTTCTTATTGATTTATGAGGGTTCTTTAATTATTTGGACTACTAATCCCTGGTAGAGCATGTGAGTTATAAATATCTTCTTTCAGACTCTGGTTTGTCTTCTTTACTTTGTTTTCAATGTCTTTTGTAGTACAGAATATTCATTTTAATTAAGCAATACTTTCTGGGAGTTCCCTGACTGTCCAGTGGTTAGGACTCTGCACTTTCACTGCCGAGGGCCCGGGTTCAGTCCCTGGTCGGGGAACTAAGACCCAGAAAGCCATGTGGTGCAACCAAAAAAAAAAAAAAGGCAATACTTTTCTCTGTGGTTTATAGTTTTTATTTCTTTTAAAAGTCTTTCCCTCTACCAGTATGCAAGGATACAACACCATGTTTTATTTTATTTCATAGTTTAGCTTCTCACACAGGTCTTTAGTCCATTAGGAATTTATTTTACTTATGTTGTAAGGAAAGGATATATTTTTTACTTTTCCATATGGTGCACCAATTTTCCTGACACTGTTTATTGAATAGTTGTTTCTCCAGGGACTTGTACCACCACCTCAGTCATATCAAGCTTTCATAAAAACTGTGTCTTCTTCTAGGCAATCTATTTTGTTCCATAGTCCTGTTTGTTCTCTCCCTGTGCCAAAACCACACTGTCCTAATAGTGTTGATATCTGGTAGGAAAATACTCCCTCTTACTATTGTTCCTCAAAATTGATATATTGTTATAAGTGGTATGTTTTTATCAAACTATATTCTCTGATTTTTTTCTAGTATTTGGGGTTGCTTTCGAGTCTCTATGTTGATCTTATATTATTCAGTCATATTGAATCCTTATGAGTTCTAACACTGTCTGCAGGTTTCCTTGGATTCTCTGTTATATCATCTGAGAATAATCACAATTTTGACGATCCCTTCTAATCCATATGCCTTGTATTTCTTTTTCTTGTATTAACTGGGACTTTAACTGCAACGATAGCAAAATTTCTGAATTTGAAGAGAATGGTTCTACGATTTCATCATCAAGTGCTTTGCTTGTCGAAGGTTTTTGGTGGATGCCTTTCACCACATTAAGAAAGTTCTCTTTAATTCTTTTTTTTATTTTATTATTTTTTAATTTATTTATTTTAATTTATTTTTGGCTGCGTTGGGTCTTTGTTGCTGCACATGGGCTTTCTCTAGCTGCAGTGAGCAGGGCTTACTCTTCGTTGCGGTGTGAGGGCTTCTCATTGCGGTGGCTTCTCTTGTTGCAGAGCACGGGCTCTAGGTGCACGGGCTTCAGTAGTTGTGGCACGTGGGCTCAGTAGTTGTGGCTCATGGGCTCTAGAGCACAAGCTCAGTACTTGTGGCACACAGGCTTAGTTGCTCCGCGGCATGTGGGATCTTCCTGGACCAGGGCTCGAACCCCTGTCCCCTGCATTGGCAGGCAGATTCTTAACCACTGTGCCACCAGTGAAGCCCGTTAATTCTTAAGTTATTGTATTTTTTTTTTAAATTATGGATGTGTTGGATTTTTCTTCACATTTTTCTGACACCATCAATTATCAAGATTATCAATTATCAATTGATAATTATCAATTATCAAGATTACTGTAATGTTTCTCTTTACTTATTTATTATTGCAGAACATATTAGTACTAGATTTTCTAGTGTTAAACCATCTTACACTCCTGAGATAAACTCTTCTTGGTCATGTTGTACTTTTTTCATACATTGCTAGAGTTGCTTTGCTAATATTTAATCTAGGGGGTTGCATTTAAATTTGAAGTCTTTCCTTTTATTACTTTCCTAATATCCAGGTGAATACTAGCCTTATAAAATGAGTTGATATGGCAGTGTTTAATTTAACCAGCAGTTCACCCTAAGTGTAAGAAAGAATCCAATTACAGTTTTAGTATACCCACAATCAGTTATGTTTCTCACAGCATTTTCTTATAATATATATTTTTTATAATTTCTGTCGCTCTTTTTTTTCTAACTTTATTATTTTTTTTGGCTGCATTGGGTCTTCATTGCTGCATGTGGGCTTTCTCTAGTTGTGGCGAGCGGGGGCTTCTCTTGTTGCGGAGCACGGGCTTCTCATTGCAGTGGCTTCTCTTGTTGCAGAGCACAGGCTCTAGGCACGTGAACTTCAGTAGTTGTGGCATGCGGGCTCAGTAGTTGTGGCGCGTGGGTTCAGTAGTTGTGGCTCGTGGGCTCTAGAGCGCAGGCTTAGTAGTTGTGGCACATGGGCTTAGTTGCTCCGCGGCATGTGGGATCTTCCTGGACCAGGGCTTGAACCCATGTCCACTGCATTGGCAGGTGGACTCTCAACCACTGCGCCACCAGGGAAGTCCTTATAATATATTTTGCCTTAATTGCTGAGTAAGCTTTAAGATTAAATTATTGACCCAGCTGCTATTGCTCTGAGTGACTTTGCGCTGTAACCTCTTCATAGTCAAGTGTCTAACTCTCCATGTAAGAGGGCAGTAAGACCCACTGGGAAGGACTGGCTCATGGCACCAGAAATCAGCATCTCAGATATGCACATCTTTAACACAGCTTGAACTCCAAAAGTTATCAACAGACATCAGTGTTTTTTAGAGAAATGCTTTGGGATGCTCACTTCAACAGTATTATCATTTCGCTTGAGTCCCAACTGTACTAATTTGTCTGGAACAAAACCAAGTTAAGGGATTAAGCACTAATGGTGCCGTTACTAAGACTCTGTGTCAAGAATGAGTACCTCCCAGAAGGATCTCTGTCCATTGACTGCTGTCAGTCAGGTTGTTGGGTGGGCAAGACTCTATCATATTTAACTTTTATACAAAGTTATTTTTTAACACATCCTGTCATGATTCTAACATGTGTTGCTCCACAATTATGACTCTTTAAAGCACATTCTAAATTAGAATTTCCCTTAAAATTGCTGTTGCAATTTTTCAGTCCCTCATTAAGACTTTCCAGAGGGTCTTTGTAGTTCTCCAGTTATAACTCATAGAAGGTAAATTAGTTAAAAGACTTAACAAAGTCTTGCCTTGTCTTTAAATATCACATGTCTGAAAGAAATAAGAAAATATCTGATTGATATAATCCATTTCAGATACTGCAGCAAAGATTCGGTATTTACCTAAATCAAAGACACTAAAATCTTAAAGTTATTCCCCCCAAACGCCCCAAAAAAAAAGAGCATCCAGACTTTCTGTGGAGAACAGATTTTCTATTATCTTTTTCCTCCATGCAACATCTTGCTTTGCTTTCAACTAAAAGATATTTGAGCATCTATTATGTGCCTAACACTTTACTATCTATTACCCTTTGATGAATACAGCTCATTGTAATGCAGAATTTCGCAGAAATGCAAAAGCCATGCTTGCAATTTCAATAAGACATATTTGAGAAAAGTTCCTCAATTCTTAATGGAAAAGTGTTGGCGGAGTGTTTGGGGAAGATGGCTCAGAGATAGAGCACGTGCTACGCAAAGAAGTGGTGGGAAAGTCCCCCAAGTGGGTGGCACAGCGTGGAGAGCGAGCGTGCTCAACATCTTGCTTTGTCACCTACTTGAAAAGCTATTCCGTAGGAAGGGGCGTGACAGCATGAGTCCTCTCCGGGATGTGAAATGTTTCCGACATCAGAGGGCATGCTAGCACTTTTCAAGGAACACATGTGGCCTGGTCTTCAAATTACTGCTGTGTCTGAAACAAAATGTCAGCTGGTGTTGGACCTGAATTGTTAACTTCTAAATAACAGTGTCATTTATGGAACCACTGTGTGGGTTAGAACGCAGGGTGTGACCCTTGGTTTACCACTGTACCTCCCATTCCTGGCACAGTATAGAGGCTGGTCTCTTGAATGAATAAAGCCATCTCTACAAGTCCATCCAAGGTACATCTCAGTGCATTACACTTTTTTTTTAAATCATAAGACTCTTAAATTCAGTCTCTTAAGGATAACACGACGACATTAACTATCCTAGAATCTTTCGCTTATATTAAATACCAATGTCTTCCCCATTTCAGATGCCAATTTATATTCTACCAGCTCCACTTATAGTTTAATATGTTCCCCTCCCTTGGCCCATCACTTCTGCCTTAAAAAATTAACCAATTAACTGAATAGGAACCCTAATTGGCCAGTATCTTTAGATCTGTGAGGGTCATCTTTTAAGATGATCAAATCAAAGCATGCTAATTTGAGAAAATATAAAAAATATAGAAAATCATGAAGAAAAGAACATCACCCAAGAACTTACCACCCAAAGACAACCTCTCTGGACATTTCATCAAATAGGAAGACTTAACCATGAACCTGATGAAACCAAGGTTCAGGCCCCTATAAATAAATGATTTACTTTCATAATGAATTTTATGTTTCTAACTTTGTATTCTTATTCTGAAAGAGGTCCCTCAAAATTGTAATAAGCTTCAGGACCCACAAAACTTGGATCCATCACTGCCATTAAGGTGATTAATTGATTTTTTAAAAATCTAATTCCTTTCTGTTTTATAACATACTTTGCCACTTGACAAAATACAAATTTTTTTCTCATTGCCGTTTTCTTTTAGAATTCCTTTTAATAACAGTGTAGTGTTCCAGTGAATGGATTTATTATATGAATTGATTTATTAAATGAATCCTCTAATGTTGGAATCCACTCTTCCTCCCCCCTCACCCCCCCGCTTATTCTTATAAATGATGCTTTCTTGAGCATCCTGGTAAGTATATCTGTGTGCATAAATGTGTAGAAATTGAATTACTGGCTCAAACCATATGTATATTTTGGGGGCTTTTGACACATATTGACAAATAGCCCTTTGGAGAAGTGGTATCAACTTACTTTCCCAACAGTGGTTTGTGAGGGAACTCATTTTCCCAGCTCCTGTCAGCACTGTTTATTTTATTGTAAAAACTTTTGCTAATTTCATGGGTGTAAATGATTACTTATTACATTATTACTTATAATTATTATCTTATTATTTTAATATTTATGTTTTTCTTATTAAGGTGAAAATTGTTAGTTTTCCATCAGAAAGTACTCTGAGAGCTCTTTATATTTTTAGGGCATTAGCCATTTGCCAGTTCCAATGTGTATTGATTCGCCTAGTCTTAAACTGGATTTGGAGAAACGGAGGAATTTAAGTTGAGGAATTTAGGTCATTTGGAATTGTCACCATCATCTGCCTGCAGAAAATGCCATTTAGGGGAAACTGTAGAAGGCATTCCAGAAGGCAAGCCTACGTCTGATTAAGTTGGCCACGATACGGGGAGAATTGAATTCATTTCAACTAAAAGATATTTGAGCATTATGTGCCTAACACTTTACTATCTATTACCCTTTGATGAATACAGCTAATTGTAATGCAGAATTTCGCAGAAATGCAAAAGCCATGCTTGCAATTTCAATAAGACATATTTGAGAAAAGTTCCTCAATTCTTAATGGAAAAGTGTTGGCGGAGTGTTTGGGGAAGATGGCTCAGAGATAGAGCACGTGCTACGCAAAGAAGTGGTGGGAAAGTCCCCCAAGTGGGTGGCACAGCGTGGAGAGCGAGCGTGCTTCATAAAGTCACAGAGCAGCAAAATGTCCAGTACAACTATGATGTCCTGGGAATGTGGCGTGATTTGGGGTAATAAGGCAGCGATGGGAGGCTGAGGTCTGTTTTAGTTGGTTTGGGCGGCTGTGACAAATTACCGAAGACGGAGTGTCTTCAACAACAATGTATTTCCCACAGTTCCAGAGGCTGGGAAGTGCAAGGTCAAAGTGTCTGGGGAGGACCCACTTCCTGGTTTGCAGTTAGCCATCATCTCATTGTATCCCCACAAGCCAGAGAGCAGAGATAGAAAAGAAACTCTCCCATGTCTGTTCTTATGAGAGTGCTAATCCCATTGCGGAAGGGGCTCCACCCTCATGACCTAATTACCTCCCAGAGGCCCCACCTCCAAATGCCATCACAGTGGGGATTAGGATTTTAACATGAATTTTGGAGGAACATAAATATTCAGTTCTTAGCAAGGTCACACAGTGAAAATCCTTGCATGCCATATGAAGATAAAGAACATTTTAGGGCTTCCCTGGTGGCACAGTGGTTGGGAATCCGCCTGCCAATGCAGGGGACACGGGTTCGAGCCCTGGTCTGGGAGGATCCCACATGCCGCGGAGCAGCTGGGCCCGTGAGCCACAACTACTGAACCTGCGCGTCTGGAGCCTGTGCTCCGCAACAAGAGAGGCCGCGATGGTGAGAGGCCCGCACACCGCGATGAAGAGAGGCCCCCACTTGCCGCAACTAGAGAAAGCCCTCACACAGAGACGAAGACCCAACACAGCCATAAATATAAATAAATAAATAAATAAAAATTTAAAAATACGTTTAAAAAAAAAAGAACATTTTAGAAGATGTCCCGCATTCTGGAATGGATTCTGAGATTCAGAAAATTATGAGGATGTGTAACACGATGTGACCTGCCAAGTGCACTTAATTTTTTGCAAAATGTCACCAAGAGTTCTTGGTGACAAACACACGTTCCATTTGCAGAGCCATTGAGATGGAAGAACCCAAGTGTTCAGGCTTCTCAGAAGGTCTGCAAGTGCTGTGAGGTTCCTTTCAACACTCTCGCTTTCAGGGCTCTGGGCCTTCCCCTGCTCCCCCAGCATGTGCGTTATTTCTCACCATGTGTCATCATTTACTTCAGTTGACTTCAAGACAGGAATATTTTTTCCAAGCTGCCCCCATGATGCTGCCACATCTTCAAGCAGATGGTCAGGCTAAAAGTGTGAGGACAGCTAAGATGGTCCAGAGAGGCCAGCTGGAGGGGATGGATGTGGCTAAATGCAAAATTTTAGAGGCTGTGTGCTTCCAGGGAGAGATTGTGGCTTCTGCGGATTGACAAAGTGGGATATATAAGTTAGTTAAGCCATTTTACCACCTGTAACTTGTGGCAAGTTACTTGGACCTTCTGAGCTTCCTTCTCCCTATCTGTGAAATGGGGCCATTACACCGACCTCATCAGAGATGCTGATTCAATGAAATTACATGTGTACCGTTCCTGACACAGAGCAGACATCCTATAAATGCATTTCCCGTGTCCTCTTCCCTTCCTCATAAAAAGGGAGTTTATCATCTAAAGTCCTTCAGACTTCCTCTGAATCTGGAACAGCCAGCACTAACTCAGAGCGAGGGAAGAATGCCAGAACATGCTGAATCTCATCACCGTGCCAACAAAACGCCATCGTAGATTAAGAGAATTCCTTCTGAGTTTAAGCATTTCTAAATACCTTTCCTGAACTGAGAAGGCAGACTGAACCAAGTGTAAAAAGACTATTCTCCTGTTTGTAAAGGCATCTTTTCCGTCTTCTTTGGATTTTCATGATCTGTAACTGGACTTGTGTACCCAGCTGGCAGCTGCACCAGCCAGACCCTGAGGTAACTGTAGTTTAGGCCCAATTGTTTTTTTCACTCAGAGCAGCCTACAAATTCTATTTCAAGCACACACATGTACAGAATGCAGATGTGGGAATGAAAACCAGGCCCTTTTGGGGGAATGAGGCCGTGATATTTGACTGTAGTGAGGCCACTAGTGGCCCATGTACAGGGGCCCCACCCAGGCATAGTTGGGGCTCAGACCTCAAGAGTGGTTTTGGCCTTTGGGTATGACATTAGCGATCACATGGACGGTCACCACATCTCCCGTTTGGGGCACAGACGTTGCACAATCTATGGTCAGACAGGCTTGAAAGGCTTTTTCTGTACACTGAAAAACGTGTAACAGCACGGAAATTCTAGAAAACTAACTCTCTGAAGAAGCTAAGTATCTTGCAAAAGGTCTACTCCAATCAAGGAAATGGCCACTTCAGAATGTGGTTCTCATGTGTATCCAAACCAGGAACGAGATCCCTAGGCTGTTCACATCATGCAGCAAAAGCTCTTATAGCCCAGATGGATCCCAAAATGAACATTCCTTTTGGATGACTAATAAGTCATTTATTCATTCATTCATTCATTCAACAAATATTTATTAAGAACCTACTATATCACTGGTAGTATCACAGGTACTAAGGATACCCTGGTGAACATCAACAACAAAAAACATTTTTTTTTTAACATCTTTATTGGAGTATAATTGCTTTACAATGGTGTGTTAGTTTCTGCTTTAAAACAAAGTGAATCAGCTATACGTATACATATGTTCCCGTATCTCTTTCCTCTTGCATCTCCCTCCCTCCCACCCTCCCTATCCCACCCCTCTAGGTGGTCACAAAGCACCGAACTGATCTCCCTGTGCTATGTGGCTGCTTCCCACTAGCTATCTATTTTACGTTTGGTAGTGTATATATGTCCGTGCCACTGTCGCACTTTGTCACAGCTTACCCTTCCCCCTCCCTGTACCCTCAAGTCCATTCTCTAGTAGGTCTGTGTCTTTATTCCCGTCTTACCACTAGGTTCTTCATGACCTTTTTTTCCCCCTTAGATTCCATATATATGTGTTACCATACTGTGTTTGTTTTTCTCTTTCTGACTTACTTCACTCTGTATGACAGACTCTAGGTCCATCCACATCTCTACAAATAACTCAATTTTGTTTCTTTCTATGGCTGAGTAATATTCCATTGTATAAATGTGCCACATCTTCTTTATCCATTCATCCGATGTTGGACACTTAGGTTGCTTCCATGTCCTGGCTATTGTAAATAGAGCTGCAATGAACATTTTGGTACATGACTCTTTTTGAATTATGGTTTTCTCAGGGTATATGCCCAGTAGTGGGATTGCTGGGTCGTATGGTAGTTATGTTTTTAGTTAGTTTAGTTTTAGTTATCACAGGTACTAAGGATACCCTGGTGAACATCAACAACAAAAAACATTTTTAAAGAAATCCCTGGCCGAATTCCCTGGTAGTCCAGTGGTTGGGACTCTGCACTTCCACTGCTGAGGATGCGGATTCAGTCCCTGGCGGGGAACTAAGATTCCGCAAGCCGTGAGGTGCAGCCAACAAATAAATAAATAAATACATAATAAAAAATTAAAAGGAAACAAGAGGAATTGGATATTTTTTTTTAAATCCCTGGCCTCATGGAGCTTCCATTTCAGCAGGAGAGACTGACAATAAACAGTAGTAATAATGAAAATATGAGTTATAGTGTATAGTGAAAAACACTCAGGAAGAAAACGAAGCAGGGATGGGGTATGAAATATGAGACAGAGTGGGTGCTGAAATTTTGGAGAAGGTGGTGAGGGGAGGCCTCGCTGGGAAGCTGACTTTAATGAAAGACTTGATTGATGGTTTGGATAAATATAGACTTAGATCAAAAATATTTCCTCCCGGATTTTCAAGGCTGTGTCTCCATTGTCTTTGGTTTCTGGGCTGCTGTTACGAAAGCGAATGCCCTTCTGACTCCTGCTTCTTCCTTTGTGACTTTTCTCCACACCCACTGGGAACTTGTAGGAACCTCTGTTTTTCCCCTGCCATCTGGAAGGTCTCAGTGACAAGCCTGAGCGTGTTGAGCATTTCATGAACGCTTTCAGTCTCCAACCTCATGTCCTTCAGTTTGGGGAGAAAAGAAAAATCTTATAATACTTTTGGAAAACTGCTCTGTTTCTCCTGACCTCCTTACCCAAATCCCCAGTATTAGGAATTGAGAGGCTCTGAAGTAATTCTCTATTGTGCTTACTGCTTCTCACCTTTTCCCGTCTCTTAGTCATTTTGCTGCCCTTTTTGACATTTCGTCAACTTTTTCTTCTCTGCTGAATTTGTCATTTCTTTTCTCATGGTTCCCAGAGCTCGCTCTTGCTCTCCGAATTTCCCCTTTTCTTGGACTGTCTCGTCTCTTCTGAGTTTCTGTTTTCTGTTTATTTCTCACATGAAAGAGGCTTTATGAAATGTCTATTAACCCTTGCTAGTCTGTTCATGCATAAGCGAGGCACGGTTGTACTCAGTGAAGCTTTTATATACAGCCCAGGGTGCTTCACGATGGAGTGACCGGACAGAATCTAAACCTTACCCTCAAAAATCTGTTGCTCTGTTCTTGGAGGACAGTCAGCTTTCCTCCAGTTTCCTGACCAAGATGCCAGCCCTTTGCCAGAATTTTGTCAGAGGGTACCTCATGCACCTTCCCTTGTGCCTCGTGACCCAGAATCCAGTCCGTTGGTTCAACCTCTTCAGTGGTTCTGCTGTGGCTTTGGGAAATCGCTTGGCTGAATGGGGTAGACAGGGGGATGGAGGAAGCTTGCTGCACCATTACAAAGATTCAGCCGGCCCTCATGCTTTCCACTCACTCTGCATTCTTAGCTTCAGAAGGATCTGGTGCCTCTTCTCCTGAACTTCCCTGGCCCTGCCGTTATGCAGAGTTCTGTGCTTGAAGACCTACGTGTCAGCTTTCTCTTGTCTGCTGTTGTTTCCTCTCTCATCCCCTTCATTCTTTGATTTACGCTTTTTTAATTCTTCATTGTCATCTGAATGGAATTTCAGAAGGAGATGGACATAAATTGGTTACATGAACTGCCATATTTAAGCACAAGTCACATGCCGTTCTATTTTGAGTCTCTCCTGCCAAAAATTACTCTATTGGTACTGGTAGAGTGCCTCAGGAGTTTCACAAGAAGTAGGATTCAAACGAAATGTCAAGATCTTCCGTCCCGACGCAGTTATCTATCTCTGAACAACAAGTGACCCTCAACATAGTGACCTAAAACAACCACAATTGTTTATTTGCTCATGATTCTGCCATTTGGGCAGTGTTTGGAGGGGGCATCTCATTTCTGTTCCACGGGACATCGGCTGGGACAGCTCTCCTGGGACTGAGGGTTCCCCTCTCAAGGTGGTGCACCCACATGACCGGCCAGTGGTCCTGGCTGGAGAATGGGTGCTCAGTGGGGACCATCAGTCGGGGCTTCCGTTCTTCTTCATGTGGCCTCGGTTGGACTCCATGGAAGCTTGGTTCCGTGAGGGAGCGTCCAAGACCACGCTCACCAAGAAGGCAAGCTCTCCTGTGCAAACTCATATCAGGCTTCCATTTTGCATCACACTTGCTAGTGTCCCATTGGCCAAAGCAAGTCACATGGCCCAGCCCAGACTCCACGTGGGAAGGGACACGCCACAGGGGCATGATGGCTGGGAGGCATGGTTCGTGGGGAGCCACATGCCCCCTGGGAATTTAACATGCTATGACCCTGTGCTTGTGTTGTTCTTTGTGTAACTGATATGTTCCATTTTCTTTCTGACACACTGGGGCACCAGACTCTTGTATTGTAGATATTTTCATTTGATATAAACATTCAATATGTATTAGAGCCACAGAAATATTGTAGCATTTCCACTTAAAACGTTTCTGAATGGACGTAAAGACATAACCTATGTTGTTTACCTATTGCTATAATGATTGTGTTCCTGGTTAGTGAAACACATGGGAAAAAATTCACCCAATGGGGTCCAATTCCTAAATATACCTTTCAAGGGAATTGAGTATTGTCTTTTGCCTTAGGTTACCAAAGGTTAGCTTCTTGTCCTTTTGGTTTTAAAATAGTTGAAAATGAGCCTCTTTAACACCTGCCCGGACTCCAAAGAATAAAAGTGGGTATTTACATCATAACCAGAGAGTGCGTTTCTTGGAAATTCCAAACACATGTCTCTTGTGACGTGCTTTGCAAGCGTGTCCAGAACATTCCTGCCTGTGGTAGGGCAGAAGTGGCTTAGCTTGTGCTGTGTGTTGTGTGAGTCTTGGTCTGTGACTGATAGCTGTGTCCATCTTGTGTGCAGGGGTTCTTTATCTCCAGTATGGAGATGAAACCAAGCAGCTCAGGATGCCGAACGAAATTACAAGTGCAGACACAATCCGTGCTCTCTTCGTAAGTGCCTTTCCACAGCAGCTCACCATGAAAATGCTGGAGTCGCCCAGTATCGCCATTTACATCAAAGATGAAAGCAGAAATGTCTATTATGAGCTAAATGATGTCAGGTAAGCAGTTACGTCATTTGCTCGTGTGCGTGTGTCTACCATCTTGCGTTGACGGTTGGTACCGACTCCCTATCTCTTTGTGTTCCAGTGAAGAAAGCACACCTGTTGTCCTGATGGGCAGGTTTATTTTACCAAGGTGTGAAACCACTATCTGGTTTTCTAGAACTCATTGACAAGGTTTGGTTTACAAAGGTGAGGACAGACTTCTCCCACACAGATCTTTGCATGTTACACCTGAAAGGAATGGAAGAAATGAGCCAGTCTGCTATTTATCTAAGAGTTAGGGGAACTAAGGCCCAGAAAGATCATATGCGTTGAAGGTTATACTTACAGGTGGAACTTAACCAACTCCTTCTCAAGGGTTCTTGTCGTCACAGACAGAGCCTGTGGACATTTTAGGTAATGATCTCACTGGGCCTATTCTTTATACGAACAAGTTAGAATAAAAGCAGTGGACTCTATGCTATTGTCCACAAGAAAGGAGGCTAAGAAGTATTCTCCTTTTCCATTTGTTTCTTAAATAGTTGGCCTTTACTAGAGGATCCCACTTTCTTGGTGAGCTTTCTCCTGGGCTCCTAGTAATATGTACTCTAAAACGAGGCTAAATGGAGTCATGCTGTGGCATGTGGCACGGAAAGAGAAACATCTTTATCGACCGCAGTGGTGTTGTGCATAGAACAGAAGGGACCATCTGAGCTCTTCTAGCCAAACAAGCCTGAGAAACAGGACTTAAATCAACACAAGCAAGCAGTCGCTAGTATAGCCGCTGAACATTTTAGAGCTGAAAAAATGATTGAGCGACTCATCCAGCCCTTTCATTTGATGGGACCAGAAACTCAGATGCATAAAAGTTAAGACTTACTCAAGATCATGTAGCCAATTAATTTCTAAGCCCAGACCCAAACCTCACTGTCCATTTTCTTGGCCAAGAATTTTTTATTCCCTCAGAATGTTCTCCCCTCAACTCATCTGGGCCCCAAGTTGGATTTCTGGATCTCTTCCCTGTGGGGATAGCAGACTTTCCTGTTTCTTCATCATGGGATTAATAGGAACTACTTTTTAAAAATATGCCTTTAGTGCATAATAAATGTAAACTGATAAATATCTAACAGTGATCTGAAATGACATATTTAGGCGTGTACCAAGGTGTATGAGTAATTTAGAGCTTTCAAGGTTCGACACATGCCCTAAGGTATAGATGCTATATCTGTTACCCAACCTTCCTGCTTTTTAAAAACATGTTTGAATATTCATGGGTTTCAGAAAATTCACGCTTGTTTTTTGAAATAAATTATTAATCAAGCTGTCACCAAAAAAATCCTGAATTTACAAAGCATAAACTTAAACGTGAAGTAATCACATGATATTTAGAGAGTATGTTCACAGTAATATAATCTCATGTAGTGTTTTAACGCGGACAACCATCTTCTTGAATTTCTGCGTTTTGCAGTTAGAGAACTTGAGGGATATGGTAATAATAAATATACATGAAACTACACAAAGCCACTTTTGATTGTGGAGCTCAAGGCTGATGAGATTATTGTAAGCAGTTGGACCCCACTGTCTTGCAGCCCGTGCAAGAATTTTTGTATTACAATGAGTCATGATTTTCTAGAGGCTTTCCCAAGCCTCAGAGTATGACTACTAAGACTTTCTGCACACTTTCTTTGGGAATGTTGTGACGTAGTCACAAAAAGAGAAATGGGAGGGACGACAAAGAGGAAAAGGTACCCAAAACTTCCAAACTGAGATGATCCTTCCTGATGCAAATTCAGTTGATAAAATATTGGACTGGCCAAAAAGTTCATTCTGGTTTTTCCGTAAGATGTTATGGAAAACCTGAATGAACTGTTTGGCCAACCCAATAAATGAAAGCAGAGCTTGAGAGAAGTGATCACTTCAAACAATAATAATTTTCAGTTAGTTCATTTCTATTCGCAAAAGTGATGGTCTCCTTGATTCTTAGGCTGTGGTACTGATAGCCTGATTTTTTAAAAATCTCATTTAAAATGTTTAAGAAGTGGAAAGTCATTGGTTTATAAATTTGTCTATAATTTTACTTTTCAGTGTTTTGATTTACATATAAAAAGTGGATCTAAAAATATTTAAGTGGATAAAATGTGTTTATGTGGTGATGATTATAATATTTATGTGAGATGATCACATGTATGTCCTTTCCAAAGAATTATTATTCTTTGCTTTTATGCATAAAATGCCTCAAGTATATTTTATTTTATTTTATTTCACCATCAGCATTAAATAGAACCTCGCTCCTTGCAAGAAAAAAAAAAATGTAGCATGTAGATTTTACCTGAAGACACTGGCTTTAGTCTTCTAAACCCAGAGACAAATTTCATTTCACATCCAGTATTTTTGAAGTGACGGTATATTTGTTAAACATTTGGCTCTTTCATCATGGTGTTGGGTTCTCCATTTTTTACTTAGGGAAATGCTACAGAGTTTAGGCTGAAATTCTGTGTTGTAAATGTTGCCATGGTAAACGCAAGCTGGGCCTTTACTGTTGGTTCATCTTGGATGAACATGTTTCTAAATTAATAAATCAACCTCCTGTGTTTTAAATACCTTCAGACCCACACTAAGTTTTTTTCATGGCTCAAGTAAGGTTTTCAGTTTCTTTACATCGTCCCTTGGGACTTTGCCCCCTCCTCCTCTTCCTCCCAGCCACAGGGTGAGTTCCTGCAGTGAATCCCCACATCCTTTTCTTCCGCAGCCTCTTCCCCTCCTAGTAACTTAGTCCCTTCTAATAGCAAGGACCGCACGCCTCCCCTTAAGCAGACTTCTAATGAGCTGCTTGAAATTCGGAGCAACCATGGAAGCTGGGGCTAGTCATTGATTTAAAGCAACCACTGACGGATATTTGATGGAGGGAGGCAAGCCTAGTCCAAGGATGCTCCACTTCGTTGAAAACAGAAACACAACCCAATAACCCCAGTGATTGCGATCAGCCCACAAAACACGTGGCTGCAGCTGGAGGAAGGGAACGTGTCTTCCTGCACAGGGTTCCCTGAGCTCACCACGCTGGCGCTGGCAGGAATCACAGTGTAGACGGGGCTAAACGTTCCTGGGGGTGGCCCTTCTGCTGATGAAAGCCGCAGATGGAGGGCGAAGGACTTCGTAGACATTCCTAAGCTCTTAAATAATTTTGAGGTAGGCTCTTAGCGAATTGTGGTTCTGTCCTTTGCAGCAGTACGAGTGACTCCAGGGTTCTAAGTGGGTTCAGAGGAAGAGACAGACCAGTGGAAGAATTTATCCGCTGCTTTTCCTGTAATTCAACTTGTATGTAGAACAGTATTTTTAAAAATCCACTATGGAGAGAAGAATCTAATGAAATTTTTAAATGCCTTCAAAAAAAAAACAAGTCCACTATGGAAGAAAAAAAAGGCATTGTAAAGATACTAGTTTTGATCTTTGTGGTACTTTTCTTTTCTGGACTGCAAATACATTTTCTTTCCCTTGCTTAAGGTGTTTGAAGGAAAAACATTTTTCCTTTGCATGTATTCGTGAGATAAGCAGAAAACCAGGTGTCTGGGCAAAGTAAATGATTAAATATTTAAATATTAACCAAATCCCTTTGAACGTATTGTAAATATGGGAGCTTTATTGTTTCTTAAAGTGTTAGCTTTCATTGCCCAGAATCTTGAAGGAAGGTTTATGCTACCTGATATTTACAGGTGGAGAACTACGGGGAAAGAATAATACTTTCCTGAGGAACCAAAAAAAAAAGGAAAGGAAAGAAAAGCTGAAGTCATTTTTCTCCTTTGCCATATTTATTTTTGCCTATTTTTATGGTAAAAGAACTTTTTGCCTGGTTGATTGCACACAACGGCTAGATTGTCTGTGGATGTCTTTTACCTGATTCTTAACGGGCAGGCGAAGGAAATGGCCAAAATAAGGCTCCTTTCATCTGCCATAGTTATTGATGTTTTTGATTCCAGGAACATTCAGGACAGATCCCTTCTCAAAGTGTACAACAAGGATCCTGCCCATGCATTCAACCACACACCGAAAACTGTGAACGGAGACGTGAGGGTAAGTGTCCCGGTTCTATTTTTACTTTAATTCTGTGGGTTGAACCATCCCTCCTCCTGGCGTGTGGTCCCTGTGTAATCACACCCAAACATCAGATTTGGGGGGTTCTTGTCTGATAACTCATTATTTGTTCATTGGTAGAGAAATCGGATTTCCTGATCATTTGGAGTAAAGGGATTGAAACAGGGCTTCACACATCCTAATTCATCTCTAAGCATGGGGTTTAGTTATGTCCTTACTCCAGGGGGGTCCTGAAAATCTGTACATGAAAGGGTTCTTGGTCCATAATACATTAACTTATTCAGAGGATCTCTTGCTGTTTTTTCTCCAGTTAAAACAAGACTAACATACCAACAACAACAAAGCCCGTGCATAACTGCATGTAGAATCTATTAATATCCTTATATCTGCTATTCCAAGTCCTGGCAGCCTAATTAAATTATTCACCTCCTAATTCAGGACTGTTTGCTGTTATAACAGCAAATAGTGTTAGATATTATCAAATGTCACCTGAATTGTGTTGAGGGCAAAGTACAAAAATCTGCATGCTTTGTGAGCTAAAATTCTCTAGATTTAGATCATCGTAGAAGATTATCCAGACATTCAAAGCACACAGGGATATTTTGAAGAATAAAGAACAGGGAAACTGAAAAGGCAGATTGTAAAATCACACTAATGCAAGTCCATTAGAAAGGGATTGAGTTTCTAACCGTAGCGCTACATTCCTCTGCAGTAAAAATGAGAAGAAAAAAAGATTAACTTCTCCAGATGCACCTTCCCCCCTACCCCACCCCATCGCCCCACACAAATTTAGAAGGTGCCTCGCCATTTTATTTCATCCTTTCTGAGGATTAGCACTGGATGCTGAAAAAGTTTAACTAGAAGAAAAGTAAATGAGTAGGTTCTATTGCCAAAGAAACCCAGGCACTGTCTGTCCTAGAGTTGCAGTAGCGTTCTTCAAGGTCTTTGCTTCCTGACAGTGGGTATTAGTTTTTCTACTGCTGCTGTAACAAATTATCACATATTTAGTGGCTTAAAATGACACAGATTTACTATCTTACAGTTCTAGAGGTCAGAAGTCCGACATAACTCCAGTGGACTAAAATCAAGAGGTCACTGGCATTCCTTTCCAGAAGCTTGGAGACAATATGTTTTCTTTTTTTCTCCAGCTTCTAGAAGCCACCCCCATTCCTCATCTTGTAACCCTTTTCCTCCATCTTTAAACCCAGCCAAATAGCATCTTTCTGACCCTGCTTCCCTCATCACACCTCCAGCCCTCCCTCTTCCTTTGTTAAGGACACTTGTGATAACATTGGGCCCAATACTCCAGAATAATCTCCTTGTATTAGGGTCAGCTGATTGGCCACCTTCATCCCCTTTTCCGTGTAGTCACAGGTTCTGGGGACTAGGACGAAGACATCTTTGTTCTGCCTACCACGCAGGGTCTGTGAGTTTAGGACCAGGAGGCCAGGAGGTAAAATAGAAAGTACTGGGAGAATTTCCATGTCATTCTGGACTGGACGATGAGTGATGGCATTGTGGGATCAGAGCCTACACACTATTGGAGGAAGAGGCCTCTCACGTTCTCCACGGCTGCTTTTTTATGTCAGAAATAATCTGTGATCTGAAGTGGAGGCTGTGCTGCTACTTCAGGAGAGCTAGGATTTGGAGGTTTGCTTTTAGGCAGTTACACTTTCAGTATAAACCAGCTCCACGTGAAGACCGATGGAATCACGCTATTGACGAAGCCTGCGCCGAATATTATGGTACGCTTCGCTTTTCATGACCTCGTTCTTCTCTTTCTCAGTGACATTCTTAAGAGTCTTTGCTCCCTTGGAGATCCTTACTTTTTGAGACATCTAGCCTTCAAAGTTTCATGAGTTTCAGAGTTCTGTTTTTGCTACGTGCAGTCCACACAGGGGCCCCAGAATCGCCTCTGAAAATCTTGTTTATGGCTGGGGAGGACACCTGTTTTTAACTCTTGAGCAGATGTGGTATCTCCATAAGGCGCAGCAGTGAGCACGGAGAAAATCAATTATTAACCATCTGGACAGAGTCTATGAGGATTCAGAACGTTGGCTCTGGGTTTCAGTAGAGTTGTTCAGTTTTTACTTTTAGACGAGACCCTGGTGGGTCACTTTCCGAGTGGCCCACAGCCTGCTTTAGACAGCAGTGTTCTCTGGAGGAAAGTCAGACTGTTCGCCCTAGAGGAGGAGAAACGAATGTTCACCATCCAACCCACAGAAAAACTTGCAGGTTTCAGTGAAGACGACTTAGACATGAGAAATAGAACGCAGTTTTAAAACCAACTCAGTGTGATCGTGCCTGCAGTTTGCAACTTGGCCCCTATTGATGGATTCCAGAAGCTAAAAGACCTGGAATTCCTTCCGCCTCACCTTTTGGCTCTGGGGGTTGGAATTCTGTCTCCTTCTTGATGAAGGTGGCTGCCTTGCTATTAAAGGAAAAGAAGCTTTGTTGAGTCCTGCCAGGAACGCAGCTGCATAAGCCCATTGCTCATGGTAAAGAACAGAAATAGAGAACAGAGCAAGGCTCAACTGCTGTAGACTAAACCAAGCTGCACGGTGGGTGGAGAGCTCCATCTTCTCGTATGTGTGCAACGCGCACGTGGCCGGGCAGGAATTTGATGATAACTGCTCACCTGAGGCAGTTGTGCAGCCCTGTGCCTGATGTCGCTGGTCTTCGTCCCCCAGCCTCCGGAGGCAGCCTGGGCCAGACCTCCCAGCTGCCCACTCGTTACCGATCCACGTGCGTGTCTCGGAAAACATGGTTGGGACCCGGGAGAGGCACAACAGCGGCAATGCCAGCGCTTTGTGGTGGCCTCCGAGACTTTCCTTAGACAATGCATTTAATATCTTGCCTGTGAGAGAAGAGAAAATGTGAGACTCTGGATCCAAAATGGTCAGTTATCCAGAGCAGTGATGGTAGTGGTGTTAGTCATGAAGTGTGGAAAACTAAAGTATTAATGCCGAGGTTTTGGGCCTTAGGGCGTGCGTGGAATAGATGTTTGGTGGGGAAAACACGTGTCGAGTTTTTCATCGAGCATCTAGCTGAGCATTTTTTTAACTGATTTATTTTTTTAATTGAAGTATAGTTGATATACAGTATTGTGTTAGTTTCAGGTGTACAGCAAAGGGATTCAGTTTTTTTTTTCAGATTATATTCTATTATAGGCTATTATAAGATATTGAATATCGTTCCCTGTGCTACACAGTAAATCCTTATTGCTTATCTATCTTCTGTATAGTAGTTTGTGTCTATTAATCCCATACTCCTAATTTGTCCCTCCCTTCTTCCCTCCCTCTCCCGTTTGGTAAACATGTGTTTGTTTTCTATGTCTGTGAGTCTGTTTCTGTTTTGTATATAGATTCATTTGTAATATTTTTAGATTCCACATATAAGTGATATCATATAGTATTTGTCTTTCTCTGTGTGACTTCACTGAGTATAATATTCTCTAGGTCGATCCATGTTGCTGCAAATGACAATATTTCATTCTTTTTATGGAAGAGTAATATTTCATTGTGTGTGTGTATATATATATATATATATATATACATATACATATACATACATACACACCCCTCATCTTCTTAAGCCAGTCATCGGTTAATGGGCACTTGGGTTGTTTCCATGTCTTGGCTATTGTAAATAGTGCTTCTGTGAACAGTGGGGTGCATGTATCTTTTCAATTTAGAGTTTTCGTTTCCCCCTGAGCTGAGCACCTTTGAAGCTAGTCTATCCAGTGAGACTTGTGGTTCTCTGCTGGAACTGAGCATCCCCTGATTCTTTACATGTGGGTGCAAATCACCCAGATCTAAGTGAATCGCCTGGCTTTTGTTTCATCACATTAGATAGTAGCTTTGATAATTAAGTTCCCAAGGGGCTGAGCTCACCACATGGAACGGGCCCTTTTGCCAGAATTACATATGTACTCATGGGTTTGTAATTCACACATGTCCAACTCAGAAGATGAGCTCTTCCATTCCGTGGCTCTCAGAGGGTACCAGGGACTTCCTGTTCACCAAATCTAGTGGCTTTTTCACAGTTTTCAGGCTTTTCCACCTTCTTGTGTGCTTTGAGATTACTTCCCAAGGTTCTTTGCTCCAGTCAGTTCTCTCCTTCCTGTATGTCTTTAATTTTTACTTGCATGTAAGACAGCTTCCACATTTGCATAGAGAATGCATTCCCCAGAATTGGCCCTGCATCTTAAATTACTTCCTAATGGCCACCTCACTTACTGCCCCCCAGACCTCTTCTATCTGACCTCTGCATTTCACTGTGATGGGTGGTCTCCTTAGAAACCTTGGTTCCCATTACACTGCCATCTCTAAATCCCTTGCCTACATGCAAACACACCCCAGCCTCCTTCATTTACTAACTCTTCTTCTTCCTCTTGCCCTCTACCTGGTCTTCAGTGCCTTCAGGCAGGCTTCACCTGTGTGTGTGTGTGTGTGTGTTTGAATTTGCTTTTTTTCTTTCATCTGCACCTTTTCACTTGTCATTTTTGTCTTACTACTGATTTAACCATTAGGTCAATGTAGGTGACCCTTAGAACTCTGTCCCTAACTCTGCCATTTCTCTAGAGTTCAAAACCAATGTTCAACTTTCAAGTGGTTGTCTCCACATGGATATTCTTCCAGTGTGTCCAGTGTATCCTGTCGAAGAAAAAAGAAATCCTAATCTTTTTTTTTAGCCCCAAGCCTTTTCCTCCTTGTTTTTCTGTCTTTGTGAATGAGGACATGACTGCTCATGGTGTGTATGTGTGTGCATGTGCCTGTGTGTTTTGAAGGGTGAGAGAGAAGAGATTTAAGAAGTCGAGTTATCAGTGAGTCTTCAACGGCCTAACTCCTGTTTCTCCCCCCATCCCACCGTGCCCAGAGCCCGTCCATTTCACTCTGCAAGGACTCTTACGCACCACCCTGCCGCCCCGGCCTGCACCATAACTCTCACGATAGCTAACTTTTTTGTGCATTGATGAAGCACGTTGACGGCTAATTTCATGTAAATCCTCCAGGCGCCATTTTGAGGCAGGTATTGGTACAAGCCCTTGTATTTATAGCTCAGAAAACAGTTGCTTAGGTCTGTTGAAGACACCTGCCCAAGGCCACACAGCAAGAGAGTGCAGAGCTGAGATCTGAATCCAGGCAGCTTGGCTGCAGATCCCAGGCTCTTAGCAACACTGCTCTGATGCTGTAGTTCTGGCGTTCTTTATTTTTCTATCAGTCAGTTATGCAACAGCCTTTAACCGGTCTCCCCAACTCTTTTTACTCCAGTCAATCAGCTATTTGCCGAGTCAGGTCCCTAAGCGCAACTTGCCATTGTGCAAAGAATAGCACAGGCTGATGGTCGATATCATCTCCATCCCAACAGCCAACCTGAGCCACCTCAGTTCTTGCTCCGAGTCTCTGAAATGCACTGTCCTTCCCCACATACAGTAAATCCCCTATATACAAATGAGTTCCGTTCTGAGAGCGAGTTCGTTAAGTCCAATTTGTTCATTAAGTCCAACCGAGTTAGCCTAAGTACCCAACTAACACGATCAGCTGTATAGTACTGTACCAGCTACATCACCACTGCTTTTATGCTCGCTTCCGGACATCCTGGGCTTGAAATAAAGATACTGATTACTGCACCGTATACAGTAGTGTACAGTAAAGTACACAAAAGCACAGCCATTTGTAGGGGATGCACACACCTGACAATGTATGCCAGACACGTGAACTAACTTACGTGATTGGACATGCAAACGCACGTTCGTATCTTTGAAAGTTTGCAACTTGAAGGTTCGTATGTAGGGGACTTACTGTCTATACCTTCCGAAATTCCACGCATCAAACATACTACAAGACAATTGCTCAATTATGTCGACAAGCTGCTGGCATGAAAAAAGGGTGGGAAGGGACACTGTTCTATTTCTCAGGTCTCTTCTATCCCCTAACAACCAAAGACCATGTGTGCACCATGTTTGGATCCTGATTGGAACAAACCAACTGTAAAAGACATCTTTGAAACTATTTGGGAAATTTGAACATGTGTTAGGAATCAGATGATATTAAGGGATAACCAGTAATTCTGCTGGGTATAATAATGGCTTGGTGGTTATGTTTTTAAAAATGAGACACACTAAAGTATTTACAGGCTAAAACGGCATGACTGCTGGGGTTTGCTTTAAAATGCTCTGGCAAAACAAACCCAAAAAGTGTCAATTGATGAAACAAAATTGGTAAAATGTTGAAAAATGTCAGAGCTGGATGATGGGAGTTCATTATATTATTTTCTCTACTTATTTTATGGTGGAAATGCCCATAATAAAATGTGAAAAAGTAAAAACTTGCTATTAGAGGCCAAATAAAAGACCGCCTACTCTATGAAGACTTCCCTGTCAGATTTAATCTTTCCTTTTTGGGGAGGCATGTTATACATTCTCCTGGTGTTTTAATCCTTTAGGTGCATGCTTATCTTATCGCACAAGATTATAAGTTCTCCGAGGGCACACACCAGCTCATGTTCATCTCAGAAAGCCAGTCTTGGTGCTTCATCCGTGGCGAGTGTAAATGCTTGTTAAGCAGATGCTTTGAGTGCTAGAATCATGGTGCTACAACTGGTGTATTATTCATTTTCTGTCATTAATGAGAACCCACTGTAAAAATATCTCTCTGTTCTCATCACCAGAAATAGTTGTGTTCCTCCTGGTTTATTTTTATCATATGGACACTTTGAATCTTGTAAGTGATCATTTTTCCTCTTTGTGTTGCTACTCTAAAGCTTAGAATTAAATTCATGGCTCACCCACAGCTAGTGTACAGGCATTTACAGCGTGAGTGTTGGTGGTGTGCTGGCTTCGTGCCTGGCGTCTATTTTTAATTTTCCTACTTTCATCTTCTTTGTGTCATACATTCCAATTTGACTTTTTCGGGGGGTGCAAAATTGTAATGATTTCTGTGAACTCTATTAATTTCTTTGTGGAATCAGTCAGGATATATAAGTAGTATTCAGTTGGGACATCCCTGGCGGTCCAGTGGTTAAGACTCGGCGCTTTCATTGCTGAGAGTGCGGGTTCAATCCCTGGTCGGGGAACTAAGATCCTGCAAGCCGCGCGGTGCGGCCAAAAATAAATTAATTAATTTAATTTAATTTTCTTTTAAAAAGTAGTATTCATTCTATACCATTGTGTTTCTAGATATGATAATAGACCTTTTTGTGTCCCCGTAGAAGTAGAAGGCAATGTGTTAAATACTTCACATGTTATTTAAATTAGTCAACAACTCTACAAAGCATGTAAGCTGACTCAGTTTTTACAGATGATAAAATTGAGGCCAGTGATGTCTTTTCCAGGCCCGAATAGCTGGTACATGTCAGACATGGGATTTGAACCCAGTTCTTTCTGACTCTTTGCACTCAGCCCACAGCCTCCCTTCCTTGACGTTCCATTCAAGTTTTGCAAGTTTTGAAATGATGTTCTTAACAAGATTTTAGAACATGTAAAATATCCTTTGTAAATATTTGTCTCACTTCTTAATTCTATTATGTGTCTATTTCCTGGCATCTTTTTATATTGAACATGCTCCATTCTATTCTGTTCTGACTGGGCTAAAAGGATATCCCACCAAAAAACAAAAAACAAAAGAACGGAGAAAGAGTAGAAGAAAGAGAAAGAAGAAGTATGTACCGTTTAGTATGTATGTCTGAAATGGCCCTTCCACAGAGCTCAGAGCCCTCTTTTCTACAGGGCAGTGCTCTGATTGAGAAGAAGTGTTTGGGATTTGGGGAAGGATAAAGTAATCCTACAGAAGTGGAAGACAGGAGAATCCCTTAGAAATAGAAGTTTCAGAAACCACTCCTAACTAATTTTCTCTCATTCACTCAAGATCCTCCTTGACCCGGCCACCCTGGTGTCCCCTTCACTCACGCAATGGCGGTGACATTAATAACTAACGTTCATGAAACGCTCTGTGCCGAGTGCGGTGCTGAGCATGGTGCTCAAAATCACTCTCATTTGTTCAGAACAACCCAGTGTGAGAGGAACTCTTACGGCCCCCTGTTTCAGATGTGGAAACTGAGGATCAGAGAGGTTAGGGAACTTGCTCAAAGCCACACAGCTCATCAGAGATGGAGCTAGATTCGGAGCCAGACAGGCCGGCTCCAGAACTGACCTTCTCACCACTACAGTGCTCACTACTGCCCTTCCCCACGCTACTGTCTTCATCATCAGTGTCCACGGGCCACCCATTTTTTTAATTATGTAAGCTTCAGGTGGGCGGCATCTATATAGACTCCAGAGCAATCACTACCGCACATCTAGTTTCCATCCATCATCATACAGTTGATCCTCTTCCCCCATTTCACCCTTCCCCCAACGTCCTTTCCCCCTAATAACCACCAATCTGTTCTCTGTATCTGTGAGTTCGTTTTTGTTTCATCTTGTTTGTTCACTGGTTTTGGTGGTTTTGTTTTTGTTTAGACTCCACATATGAGTGAAATCATACGGTGTTGGTCTTTCTCTGTCTGACTTATTTCACTTAGTGTAATACCCTCCTGGTCCATTCATGTTGTTGCAAACAGCAGGGTTTCATTCTTTTTTATGGCTGAGTGGTATTCCATTGTATGTATGTATGTTTATGCATGTGTACATTTCACAGCTTCATCCATTCATCCACTGATGGACACTTAGGTTGTTTCCATATCTTGGCTACTGTAAATAGTGCTGCAGTGAACATGGGGGTGCAGATATCTTTTCAAATTAGTGTTCTTGTGTTCTTTGGATAAATACCCATCCGTAGACTAGCTGGGTCATATGGCAGTTCTATTCTTATTTTTTTGAGGAATCTCCATACTGTCTCCCATAGTGGCTGCGCCAATTTACAATCCCACCAGCAGTGTGCGAGGGTTCCCTTTTCTCCACATCATGTGCTGCCCATTTCTGAACTCAACAGCCACTATCTTCTTCAAGCCTTTCCTTACTCCTCTCGTCTCCAAGCCTCACTCACTACTGTCCCTTCTCTGATTCCGTAGAACCTCACCGGTCCCCCCCCGCCGCCTCTGATCACCCTCACCTTTTCCTGTCTGCATCGTAGTTACTGATGTGTACATCTTAAGTTCTGTTCTAAACTCCAGGCTTCAGGGGGCAAAGCCCCTATTCCATTCATCTTCACACTCTCTGTTTCCCTGAGAAAATGTCCTGCTTTGAGGAAATTCTCATTAAACGTCTGGTTGGAAAAGGGGCTCATGTCAGCACTTTTCGTATCACAAACTTTTAGTTAATAACGTTCTCTGCTAAGACCAGCACAGTGATTTACACATGTAAACATTTGAGATTTATAGCACATCCCCTTGTTTATCCCAGGAATAATTCCTGACCAAAATGAGAACTAAGAATGTCTATTCTAACAAAATTACCCATCCTATAAATATAATTTTATCACAGTTAATTACCCTATAATTTAAGATGAGAGTAACAGATTTGTCAGATTGAACTAAGTGATTGTCAGAAATGCACACATACCTGCATTTTATTTTCAAGAGTTAAATTCACCCGTGGTAGAAAGTAAGCAAATCTCTGGATAACAAATTAAATAAGACAGATCTTGGTTTACTGTATTTATAACTCAGCAGGACAGATCTTGCTTTTAGACTGCATGGGAATCAGTATTTCAAATACCTCCAAACTTATCAAGTAGGGGTGATGATTTTGGAACAGTTAACCTACTTCCGTTATTGTGAAGTTTCGCTAATCCACTCACCCAACCATTATGCATTGAGTCCCTCCGATGGTTCAGGCTCCTGTATAAGACTCCGAAGATATAATAGTGACCAAGTATGGTAACTGCCCTCACAGATCTTCCAATCTAGTAGAAGATCAGAAAGTCAATAATCAATAATGATACAGACATCTGTAATTTTCACATCCATTACAGGCTATGTGCCATCTTGCCTTCATCCGATTATTTGCTGGAGTTAACACTATGGAACTGGCTTTCGAGGGATGCACCTCATTATGTCCCTTTTATGCCCTTTTATGACGTGTCTTTCTTTCTTTCTTTCTTTCTTTCTTTCTTTCTTTCTTTCTTTATGGCTGTGTTGGGTCTTCGTTTCTGTGCGAGGGCTTTCTGTAGTTGTGGCAAGTGGGTGCCACTCTTCATCGCGGTGCGCGGGCCTCTCACTATCGCGGCCTCTCTTGTTGCGGAGCACAGGCTCCAGACGCGCAGGCTCAGTAGCTGTGGCTCACGGGCCTAGTTGCCCCGCGGCATGTGGGATCTTCCCAGACCAGGGCTCGAACCCGTGTCCCCTGCATTGGCAGGCAGATTCTCAACCACTGCGCCACCAGGGAAGCCCTGACGTGTCTTTCTGACAGGCGAAAAGATGTTTCTGTTGCAGTTGGTAAGGAATTACTCTTACTGAAATGATTAGCTGGGCAAACACATTCTAATACAGTGGCTCTCCAGAGCAAGGTATTTGCTTCCTTCCTCCCTGCTTCCAGCTTTATTTTTTAAGACGCAAGAAAGAGTAATATATGCATATCTGATAGGCAGCTTCCGAGTGTTACAAATCTCATCTTTCCTGCTGTGTGGCTGCTTGCTTTTCCTTGCACTTTTTTTTTGGTCGTTGAGAGGTTATGACAACATGAGCCATATTGTATTTATAAACATCACGTGTTCCCTTGATATGGCTTGCCGTTTCTGCCAGACGGAACACATGGAAGAAACATTTCTTGTTAACTCAGCATTGGTTTTTAGTTATGCTGATTTCCGGGACAGGAAAAATGCCTTCCTACTCAGATTTAACTTTCACAGAGGAGAAACAAAACCTCTGAATGTCCGTGAAATAGTTTTAACAAGGGTGGATACAGCTCCTTTAAACCACATATTTTGACTAAAACTTCCTTCTGTAAAAAACCCCAAGCCTTGCATTTAGTTACCATCAAGACAGGCAGAGCTGGAAGCATTTGAGAGATGGGTGGTTTCAGGGTCTCTGCACGTCTAGAAAGTTTCTTCTAGAAGAGAACGGTTCGTGGAAGATGTAAGGTAAGAACTGTGCCTTTATAACAAAATAAGATTTTCAGAATTTTTTGGTCCTGCTGTAGCACACTTACCTCCATTTGAGTTAACTTTTCTGTATTCAAGTTCAATGCAATGTGGAATTTAAATGCTGGGTTTTTATTTTAACTTCTTGCACACTGCTTAGAAGGAAACTTCTTTGTTATTGGCATTAGTCTGTTTTTTAAAATCCACTTAAGTTACATTGGGCTGTCTCCAATCTATAATCTCATGATCTAGTTTCTGCTTAACCTTACAATTTAGAAAAGGATTTCAAGTGTCAACCTTGTTTGCTAGTACAGATCTCATTGATATATGCGTTTTGTGACAATTTTCAGTGTTTTCACAAAGGTATTGGACTTGCCTTCGGTTTCTGAGACAAATGAAAATTTGAAGGCGTGGTACAAATTGGGGGGAGCGGAGGGGGCGTTAGTATGCTTCTTTCAACATTCAAGGAAAACGTTATTTATTGTATTTTCCTTGTGAACATCACTTTACATTTTAAAATATAAAGTGCTTTTTTATCTGGGTTTTTAAAACTTCTTTAAGAAATATCAATTTAAGCCTTATGTATAACATTAAAAATGTCTGCAATTTTTATATAACAGATATAAGCCTGTTATTATCAGGTTTAATGGAAAAACCTGGAAAAAAAATCTTTGGCAGAAATTATATTTACTTGAGATAACTATTCTGTCTTATTCTTGTAATAGTTCAGTCACAATGTTTTGTATTTATTTCTTTTAAAGACATTTAATGAGAGCAATGTCCTTTTAAGGCAGTCTGTTTCCTTTTAAAGGTACATGTGTGCGTGGATCTGTTTATCTTTATCCCAATTTATAGATGAGTTAGTATGGATGAGAAGTTGTTAACCAATGTGGTCTCAATAATATATATTATTTCATTTAGTCATCGTTATAACCCCAAGGCATAGGTACTTTTATACCCATTTTAAGGTTGGAAAACTGAGGCTGAGAGAGATTAAGTGACAAATCACACACTAGTGAGGAGCAAAGTTGGGATTCAGCCCCAGGCTGACTGTGTCTATAGTCCCTGTTTTGAAATCCCACACTGCACACCCTTCCTTACCAGTAGCTAAGAACTCCCAGTCTGCAGTCAGATACAGGTAACTTATCTTGAAAATCATCATCATCAAAGAGCAATACTTATTCGGCTTCAAGAGAAATTATTTTGTACAGTTTGGGGATTTTTTTTTGGTTCTATCTGTAGCATCCAAAACCCTAGTATCAGACTGGTTGTTTATCCGGGGACTTGGTTGCAACTTACTTGGAGTAAGAAGAACACAGTGAAAGTCAGATCGTGTGGGGATTGCAAAAAGCACCGTGGATGAACTACGCTCTCCTCCTTCCTGCTTCCTTCTTTGCTTCATGTGCTGCGTCACTCATAAAAACCGTCTTCCCGGGACAGGGCAGGGAGCTGATTCATGAGCCTGATTTGGAAGTGAGAAAGTGTCTTGGAATGGAGATTTGCCTACATGTGCCTGCCTGCTGCCCTTTCAGGCTTCTGGCAGAGCTGTTAGGAGAAGGACAGCAAGAAAGTTACAGAACATCGGAGGTGGAGGGTTCTGGAGTGGCTAGCCAAGCCACTCCAGAGGCAGGGACTGTTGCTCTCCTCAGCACACCTTCCCCCCCACTGCCCGAAGATTGAGACATCCCTCGGCTGCAAAACACATCCTGGTGATTTGCGATGAGAAGTAATTACTGCCAACAGCATCAACAGGGATGCAGCTGCTCATCACGGCCCTGAACTTGGGCTGCAGGATCAAGGCAACTTGCTTCCAGCTCCATGGCTGCATAAAATCCAGGGCTGGCCAACAGCCAGCAAATTGGATCAGAACAGGACTTTCCTCTTCCTTCAGCACGGGCTGGGTTTTTAGCCATTGCTGGGGAGATCCGGAGGGGTTTACGCCACACCCTCTGCCCTTTGATACCCAAACCGCGCCTCTTGGCTTGGCTTTTGTAAATACAGATGTTAGCAGAAATTGCCTCTGACGGGGAGTTTATTAAATCCTGGTATTTTCAGGTTGTATTCTTTGTACCCACATGTTGCTTTCTTCCTGGGGTTTTGTTTTTCTGTCTTCTCCGTGGGTCCCCATCAGGGAAGCCCAGACTATAGGAGATTGCATCCGGCCACCTCAGCACAGGTTCCCTTGGTCCAAGATCCTAATTTGTAGAGAGCTTCCAGGGGACTATTCTTTTTTTATTTCTTTTTTTAAATTGAAGTATAGTTGATTTACAGTATTGTCTTAGTTTTTGGGTGTACAGCAAAGTGATTCAGTTACATATATATATTTTTTCAGGTTCTTTTCCCTTATAGGTTATCATAAGATATTGAATATAGTTCCCTGTTCTATACAGTAAATTCTTGTTGCTTATCTAATTTATGTATAGTAGTGTGTATCTGGGGACCATTCTTTTCTTTACACTTTTTCTTACATTTCTCAGCATGTTATATAAATGCTTTTATATAAATAGTGTTACTTTTATATATATATATATATATATATATATATATATGTTGGGGGAAAAGCACATGTTAATTTTTCTAAAGAGGGAAAAAAAAGTTTTTAAGCTATAAATCACCTGGTGCTAAGCCATTTCCTTTTCTTGCCCATGGGGTCTGCATGTAATTTGCAGGAGCCATACGTCTGCCCCTGAGACACTTGAACTGCTACTCCAGACTGGTGGCTGAGGAAATACACCTGATCTGTGTCATTGATGTTACCTCAAGAAACAGGCCTGGCTTGTTGGAATCATAGAGTTTCAGAGGTGGAAATAAGGTCTTACAAATCATCTTTTATAACCCTTCACCTGTCAGTTGAGACTCCGGAGGCCTGGCGTGGATGGAGTGACTTGGTCCAGATCACAAAATTAGGAAGTGACAAAAACCTCAGACCAGCTCTTTCTCCATGTCTAGTGCCCCCCTGCTTTAGTTCTCACCCCACTGGATCCCCCAAGGTGTGTTTTCTTGGTTGATTTAGGAAAAGACTCTACATCTGACTTCCCTGAGCCATCCGTGTTGCAGTTAAGTGTATAGCCAGGTCCCCCTTCCTGTTCAGATAGCAGCCCAGCCCTGCAGTGGGACCAGAGCTCATTAATTGGAAATGCATGGGCCTGGCCCAAAAAATAAATGGATTTTGAGCTAACCAGATTTAGATTATCCAATATTTTTATTGAAAGAGAATAGGCCATCAAGTCAACTGAAGAAACAGCAGCTGCTTCAAATTATGAGATGCTTTGAATAAAGCAATCTTGGCTTAAAAGAGTTGGGAAGTATGATAGCATTATTTGCAAAAGTCAGCCTCTTTGCTGAAGCAATGGCTCCTATGATAACCCTGTTGGAAACTCCCACATATCCCTACTCAGAGTACTTTGTAAGTTGCTCTTCACTTGGAACCAGTGATTTTTGACAGCACACAGAAAAACAGATTCCTACATTTTAATGATTGTATAATGTTGTATGGAGTATTGGAAAGATAAGTAGCACAAAGAACCTGAGAGTTAATGAATATGATTGTTCATCACAACTAGGTAAGAAAGAAAAGGTCAATTTAAAACTGACATCAAGAAAAGCATTAAAGAGTAAATAATACAGCCGGTGTGAGGATGTGGCCGAAATGGTGACAGTCTCTTGTGACTGAGCAAAGTGTAGAAACCAAGGCTTTAAGGTAAAGCCCAAATTACAGAGAGGACAGAGCAAAACGTCATTAAAGATTATACAGTTGACAGCCATGAACCGTTCTGATGTCAGAATAAAATCTAATTCTTGTTTAAGAGTCCTCAGGACCTCTGGTGTCTTGTTACTTGGCCCAAAAGAAAAGCTGTTCAGTACATCATTTTTGTGCAGATTTATTTATTTAAGACCTGTCCAGATAAGAGGTGTGAACGCCGAGTGCATCGTTTCAGCTGGAGGACCACTGCTCCTCGCTCAGGCTGCACTAACTCACCCCATATTCCTGAAATAGGAAGACTGTTTCCCTCAGTTGGTTGATCACCACATGTACTTGATTTCTTTCTTTTTATTTTTTTTTTCTTTTCCTGTGAAATCAAAGGTCATGCTTTCCCTTGTTCTGATTGAACTCTTTGAACCTGTTCCTTTTTGCTTGCCCTTGATATGGTATCAAGAGCTGCCAAAGGAAAACCGAAACAAGAAATGGTAATGATGTTAATGATGAGGTAATTCAGACATAGGGGGGACGTGATCTACAAGGCACTTAAACTTCAAAGCAAACGCCTCTAAAGTGTTGGGTGTCACGGTCAGGGTCTGAAGGCTTCATACAGATGAGCAACTAGGGCTGTTCCTTGTATTCCCTTCCAAGGAGGAAGGCAACTGAATGGAACATTCTGTAGGTGGGTCCCTACTCCCTTGCCAGAGGGACTGAGGGAACATTCTGGTTACATATCCACAAAGTGGGTATCATTTTTGCTTGCCTTGAAAAGCAAATCTAAAAATATATTTCCTAGCAGCTGTGTAACTGCAAAACAAAACAAAAAAAAAATCTGCTCTACTGCAGCACAGATTACTCACTAGATATCTCCAGGGTTCAGATGTTAATGCTTCAGAAATTTGCTGCAGATTTTACTGTATATATTTAGACCAAGGAACCTATTAGCTTGCGATCCGCTAGAACCTCTACATTCTCATGAAAATGAGAAATGTGCCACTGTTGGCAACTTAAGGCTATAATTATGTTAATCTGACCATTCTAAGACTGAAATACGTTGTTTTAAAATGTTTCTGTATTTTTTATTATTCGTAACAATGATCTGAAGAAACTTGGTGAAATGCTAATAAGTTTCTATTCAGTATCACTTTGTGACTAGAGCATAAAAATGAGTCAAATGTGGTACTTGGATATTTTTAATTTGGGCAGAGAATTTTTATCTACAGATATGTACTCATATACACAGTGCATCTTAAGAATATGAAAACTACCCAAATGTACTTTTATATTTTAAATGTAGAGACAGTGCATATACATGCAAGGCCGTCTCCACATGTATGCCCAGTAACAAAAATTTCAGCGTTTGCATTGAATCACCACACTTTGCTATACCAAAAAAAGGAAAGGTCAAAAATCATTTTTTGAGCAATACCACAAGGTAAATGTTTTTCTATCAAGAAGTATTCTAAAGCACATGGGTCCCTGTTTTTAATGTGGGACCGGACTAAAATGGACTGTATAGTTGAAATTCTGAGCACATCCAAAAACTTGCCTTTAGCTACTTGGTTCAGCTTCCTCCTCACCAACCAAAACTTTTATTCCAGCCACAGTCAAGTGATGACATGGATTCTCTTTTCATTCCCAAAGAGAAGTTCTCCCCGATGATAAGATAGGAAGGGAAGAAGAAAGATCCAAAACAAGGATGTGGGTCATCACCCATCTCACAATTTTTATAAATAATTAATACTTGAATCTGCTAGTTGAACCAGTATCAAGTGGATGGAGAGTCTTATGTCTCCTGATCTGGGTTCAGGATCACCAATTCATGTGGGAATGGGAATGAGGAAAAGCGCCTCCTTGAAATGCGAGTTGATCGCATATGAATGGACTTTTTTTCTCAAGGATGAGGTCTTCGGAATATAATACAGCATGGTGTTCTTGTGTTGGCTGCTTTCAGAATCTTCTTTCTTTCGTGAGCTCTTGTATCTCAAGAAGAGAGTGTATCATTCTCTTTACCCTCCTGTGCGTGTGTTAAAGTGGGGATTAGCCATTCTATTCGTGTTGCTCTCACAATTCATGGGGTGAGCCCGTGAATATTCATCGTACTGTGTGTGGACCATGCGCTTCTGCACGCAAAGTCACAGAAGGATAATTCAGCCCATTTGATGTTCACAGCACCAGCAGGGTAAGTACAGAAGCTGTTCCCGAACTCACTTTGCAGCAGAACCAGTGGCAGGACCACAGTCACCGCCGTGAGACCACAGCCCGAGGACATCCTCGGGAACAGAAACCAAGTCTTTTCATTCATAATCCAGCATTCTCTCCACCACACCCTGCTGTCCCCCTTCTGTATCACGGTGAAGAAGGGGACTGATCAGAGAGGGAAGATGATGAAATCTTTTTTTAAAAAAAACTTTGGAAACTACTTTGTGGGCTTCAGCACATTGAAGAAGTTGAGAGTTGAGGGTCTCTGGAATCAAGACAAAGTCTTCTAATTTTAAGAAACTCCCTTTGTCTGTTGATTGACCCATATCTTCCTGTCCTCTTTTGGAGAAATTTTGCCCCAATGTTGCTTTTCAGAGAAAGGAAGAAAAGTGAGAGAAAGGATAATACAGAGAAGGAGAAAAAGAAAGCTGGAGGTTGGCTTGGGCAGTAGGGGAGATTGAGCTACTTTGGGGTCGGCCCGGAGCCTGTTTCTCTTTGAAGGGAGTTGCAAGCTCTTCCTGATAATCATGAACTTCGGAAGGCGCCCCATAGATGGCACCGCATTTTTGTCACCTGCCTCACCTCCTGTGTGACAGGATTCTTTCCTTTCAGGGGGCAGTGTTTGGAGGTGGGGGGGACACAACTAGATTGGGGCTGCCCTTTTGCCTGATGTGGGCATCTTGTCACATGGCACGCGACTTCCTTACATACTGGGCCGGTAGCTGTCCATTTGGTTCCTCGTGGTTACTGCGAGTCAGGAGTGCAGGGAGTTTCTTCCCTACTGAAATTCTGCTCAAGGGTAGGAATGCTCAGAGGCTCAGCGGTGTGTCCCTAGATGCAGGGAAGCAGATCTTGTGTCTGGCAGGGAGGCTCCTGGCCTGGTCAGAACCTGGCGGGGAGCAGGGGCTGTCAGTGCAGGGTGAGGCCTGGCAGGGCGTGGGCAGAGAAGCGCGCCAAGCCCAGCCTCAGGGTGTGCTCGACTCCCAAGCTGGTTGTCTTTGAGGCTGTTATTTATCCAAATAAGGAGAGGCAGTGGTTTTGCTGACCATCTCAGATTCCAGGGCTTGTCCACTGGCTGGCTGGTTGGCTGACTTGATATTTGAACTGAAAACACTAAGGTATTCCTTTGAAATGGAGCGCTCTCGTGGGGCTCCTGGGTGCCCTGGAGTCAATGTTTGGAAGGCAGTTATCTACCCACATTCGTAGATAACAGTAATATGGTCTGATCTATGTTACTCTCCTCTCATGCCTCTTGCAACATTCAATCCAGATGACTTCGTTCAGGTATTTCTGGACCTGATTTTAGATGGGAATAATACGGACCTTAGTGATTCTTGAACCACTGCCCTCCTTTGAACCTTGAACCATTCAGAGAAAGTCAGGTCTCTACACTGATTTCCTAACCCTAGAGTTTGAGATTGTTCTGGTCCTGGTATTCGACTTTGTTCCTTCATCTGTCAAATGGGGATTATATTGTTTATCTGATGGGAGTGTGCTAGGGATTAAATGGAAATGCATTTGATAAGTAAGAAGTCTCCAAAAATATTAGTTTCCTTTCCCTATTTCCATCTTCTCCTGGCAGATGTAATTGCCAATATATACAGATGGAGAAACTCTAGGTAATTATGATTGTCACCCAAAGTTGAGTAAGGTCAGCTTTCTGAATTAGGATTTAACCAAGCCCACAATAGAATGGAGATTTGGATGTGAGCTTGCCTCTCCCCTTTCCTCCCTAGAGCAGGTTTTGTCAAAGAGTGGTCCCTGGACCGGCAGGTCAGCATCATCTGGGAACTTGTTAAAAAGGCAAATTCTCAGGCCCCACCCGAGTCCTGTTAAATCAGACACTCGGGAAGTGGGGCGCATTAATCTGTGTTTCAGCAAGCCCTCTGGGGGATTCTGATGTTGTTGAATTACGTTGAATTTGGAGAACCACTGCCCTAGAATAATTTGCTGGTCGGATCAGAGGTCTAGTCATTCCCCAGGACACTTGACACTTCCCCACCTCTGGTCTATGACCATGCCTTTCTTCCTGCCTGGAATTCCTAAGAAAGGAAACTCTTTCTTCCCTACTGAAATTCTGCTCATAATTTGTGGACTCAGTTAAATCTCACCTCTTCGGAGAAGTGTTCCTCAACTATCCCAGCCAGAAAAATCTTATTCTTCTAGAGATTCCAGAGGGTTTGTCTGTTGTACTTATTTGACACTTGCCACAGTTATTCTTGCTTTTTGTCTTATTTTTATTACTCATGTACATGCTTCATCTTCTCTACTCTTAAAAGGTAGGAATTGTGGCTTAAAGATTCTTTTTCCTTCCTCAGCCTTAACCCTGGGCTTTGCATAGCTTTGCATACATAGTGACTACTCACATATTTCACAGACCCACTAAATGTTGCCTTTGGAATGGGCCTGAGAGACAACAAGAGATCAGACTTCTTGCTTACAGGTAAAGAACCGGATCTTAACACCTGGATCAGAAGTCAGGTTCCGTGATACCCAGTTTGGTGTTCTTCCTTCTCCACGTACTGCATTGACTGGTGAGAGACACCTGACTGGGATACTCGGGGCCACTGGCCTGGTCCAGACTAGCAGATGTTCTTGGTTTGCTGCCACAGACTCCAGCTAAACCCAAGGAAAACAGAAGGGTTTTCAAAGGTATATTCATGTAATTTATAAACCTGGAACCTTTTCAGTTCTTTCATAACCAGTGAGAATTGGGAAAGTTCACAAGCCTATATAATTATATAACAAATGGCATCTATTCCCAGGCATACGTGAGAGAATTTTGCCAGTTCACATACTCAGTATACCTGGGACACCCATGGAACTTGTTTTAGTTTCAGGAGTTGCTGTTAAGAGTAGAAAGAAAGTGGCTCTTCTGAACCCAGGAAAAATACGCACAAGGGCTGTTTTCATCTGGATCGCCATTATTGTTTTTTCATGTTTATTTTGAGGGAAAAATTGAACTTGGTGAATTTGTTGAATTATTGTCCCTCAGTGTTATCCTCTGGGGCTCTTCGCTCACACAACCCTTTGTTCTTTTGACACTGGCTAATATTGTGCAGCCGAGGATCCAAAATAATGGCACGGCTGAAACACCTTTCATCGGAAGTCATCCATCAAATTCCCTTTAAAATGGGCTCTGCTGACATAGCTCACCTTATATTGTGTTGTTTGTTCTATCACTTGGTAATAGAACCAGCACATATCCTACCCCGATCAGTATGAAAACAGAGCAGAATGCAGGCAACGGGATGATTCCAATAGAAGGGCCATGGTTATAACCCAGGTACACAGAGTTGATTCCAGAAAAGTTGTGAGGAAGGAAGGGGGAGAGGGGCAGGGGAACAGGAAGCAGGCCTGAAGGGGTTAAATCTACCAGGGAACGCTTGGTGTTAAGAAGCCGAGGCTGTTTGAAGCCCTGAGAAAGGGGCTGATGGCGATTTGAGTAGCCACATTGTGAGCGGGCAGTGGCAGACCGAGAATAAAAGACCGTTTGTTTTCCAACTTGGCATCATCCATTCATCAGTTTGTTTACCAGCATTTTCTCCAATGTTCTCTGAAGAATATCTGTCCTTTAAGCTGTAGCTGTAGAGCGTAAAATTCTAGGTAGATCGTTGTCAGTTCGCTGTTTAGGTTTGGATACGGTGAGGATATGTTGTATCATCAAACTAAACTTTTTTTTTTAATTCTGACATTGTTGTGAGCATCCTAAAGCTATATAGTGTTGTGTCAGCTTTCTTTCACTTACAACATAATCACCTAGATCCGTTTCCTGAATGAAAGGTAAGTGGGACATAGGGCACAGTGACAGAGGTGGAACGCATCTGAGAGATGTGGTCCCAGGAATGTCACCCAGTAGCGGAATCGGGGTCCTAATGGTAAAGAATGTTAATCAGATGAGGCCCAGATATTTTATCCCATAAGTAATCTGGTGTCTGTGACTAATGAAGACATATATATGTGTGTATACATATACGTATATGTGTATATACACGTATTTACACGTATGTAACTGGCGATGTAATGATACCCATATAGTGATAATTAACTAGTGGTATATAGTATATAATACATGAGGATATGTAAGTATATTATATATAAGCATTATGTATACTAGTTAAATACAATGTATAATTAATTATATAACTAATTTTGAGGCAGGAAGATAAAAATTAATAGTAAGTCAAGAGAGTACCTGTATCATTATATCCTAAAGCCACTGAGGTGTCCTGTTACTCTTTTCCTTTGCCCTGAAAATCTGGACCTAAAAGGCGAGCAAATGAGGTACGTCCCGAGCGGAGTTCACCAGACTGCCCACTCGTGGTCAAAACTCAAGGGCATAAACCCTCAGTAGTTCTGTAGGGAAGACCTTGGGAGCATGAGTCCTCGCAGAGCTGCTCAGCGACCTGAAAGACGTGAGATTTCACACTTAAACAGAGAAGGAAGTAGTGACAGTGTTGAGGCTGAAGATGGGGATTCTTGCTGCTTTGCTACTTAGTCCTGCGTGAAGTTGGACAAGGTCCTTACCTCCTCACACTTCCATTTTCTCACCATTCACATGTGGAGAGTGACACCGGACCTCCTGACCCGTGCATTTCACTTCGTTCTGTGGCTCGTGAAATAAAATCACCATTGAAAGCACCGTCTAAACTGCAAACTGCTGGATGATGACGATGATGATGGTGTGTGTGTGTGTAGCCATCTTCCATCGTACCTTCACCCCATGGAGTTACCTAGATTTTTCTTGGCTGTCATCCCAAGATAAGAGAAGTGGAGGAGAGGGGAATTCCCTGGCAGTTAGGACTCCACGCTTCCACTGCAGGGGGCACGGGTTCAATCCCTGGTCGGGGAACTAAGATCCCACATGCCTCGCGGTGCGGCCAAAAAAAGAAAAAAAAAAAGTAAAACCCTTCGTAGAATAAAAAACATTATAAATAAATAAAACAGTATATTGTATATTGTAGCATGTTATGTTGACCAGTGAAATAGGAGTTTAGAGACTTGCCCTAAAAAGAAAAACAAAATCTAAGGCACTGAACATTTGTATTTGGGTGATGGAGATGACTTATCTCGGAGCACCAAAAGGGAGTTGTGTATAAAAGTAATTGTCTGTGCGGGAAATGGGTGGATGTGCAGAGATGAGATAAATAATGAGGAGTTCTTTGTACCGTCTGTTGCAAGTGGTAGCAAGAAAATATCCTTTTACAAACTGTAACTATTTTAGATATAAAAAGAGGTTGTCCTTGCCTGAGTATCCCAACAGAAGATTGTGTCGGTATGAGGACATTGTTCTTTTATCTGTGCTGCAGCTCCGCACGGTTACTGATTGTGGCTTGGAAGTTACATGATGTATTTCATGTTTCTTGTTACGCGTTTCCATCCTGAGATCTTGAGTCACCACTGGGCACAGTTTTAAGTCAGCCAGCGGGTCTGGTGCAGGAGGGCTCAGCAGAGTTGGCTGTGTCAAAATATTTGTGGGAATAACACTCATCTTAAATATAGCCAGAAGCTCACCGTGTCTTTCCTGAGAATTAAATAATTTTGGCAACAGTCTGTCTGTCTCGTGTCTGGGAAACATTCCATTTATGACCAAATGAAACGTTAATAGACCTTCCAAATGACCATCTTTCCAATTTTAACAGTGTAAGAAAGATGAATTTGAAATTTTTCCAGCATCAAAATCACTCCCCTTCACAATAGCATCTTCGTGTTTATAAGAGTGGTTTAGATTTTCTTTTAGCATATGTACTTTTTTAAAAAGCCAATAAAGCAGCGAATGCGAAAGGGGAAATAGGAATAAATTTCACAAGACCGTTAGCCTTACCAGAGCATAAAAAGTATTTCCTGTTGAGGTAATGCTGACTATTTATTAGCATGTCTTTCCTTAATACTCACTAGAAATAAATTGCTTCCACTTTGCCTGTAGTGCCAGTCAGTGAAAGGAACGGGGAGAATGAATAGTAGGACACTTAACACGCTGCTGGGAAGCACAGGTTCACAAAGGCTGTGGCATCTGAGCTAGGCAGCTGAGAACTTGGCCAAGTAACAGAACCAGAGCGTGGGATGTTGGTGGTTGGGTCCACCCAGAATGAGCCAAACTTTGCAGTAAGTTGTCCTGTAAGAGCCATTCTCTGGAGAGCATGAAGCTGAGTTCTGTGGCACCAGAATCCTGTTTAGGAAATTACCTTGCCTGATGCCCCAGCCGGCATTGGGTTACTGAACTCCTCTCTGTCTTGGGTGAGCTGGGCACTGAATCCTTACTAGAGAGCATTTAACTCATCCCGATTCACCACGGGATTGGGCCAGCTTTCACACTCCTGACGGTGGATTACTGCTCTAGTCCTGACCAAGCCATGCCTCTCCTGCCCAGACGGTGCCCTGAAGCATTTTGAGTGTAAAAGAAAATTGCCCTGAACATGGCAGGAAGGCAGAGATGGGAGAGGTGACCGGGACCACGTCTCACCTTGCACCTGCCGACTCCCAAGGTAGCAGGGTCCACAGAAGCCACCTGCCGCTAAAGCGGCGGACGTGCACTCCCGTGCTGAACTTGGCGGGGTTCACGTGGCCAACAGCAGTGACAGCTTAGTGCTTCTGGGCTGGGGGGCAGGGCCAGCAGAACCCAGACACTGCACATTCGTTCACCTCCCAAACAGCCCTACACATACGAAGAGCCAGGTCAATTCGTACAAGAATGCTGCTGGGTAGGACATCTTATGCCCACAACCGGGGCTTTGGGGAGGCAGTCGGGGTGGACCCACAGCTTCACTGGACCGGAAAGGCCAACCCCTCCATCCCCCTTCCTGGAAAGCACGCGCTTGACTGAGGGAACAAGACCTGCCAAATGTATACCAGATGTGTCAGGGACCAAGGCTGTGTGCTTCCCATACTCTGGTGAGAAATAACAAACTCTTGCCAATTAGTTTAAAAATCAAAACAAGGCTTTTCACATTCCGTCTACTCTTCTCCGACCTCTTAGGTGGCATCTGTTACGACCACTTCATCCAAATATTGTTTCGAATGAGACATCTTAGGAGGGAAGCAATGTCATGGGCTCGGTGTTCTCCTTCCTTTAATCACCACAGAGCTTTTTGATAGCAGTAAAGAGTTTTTTTTTTTTTATAGAGAGCCCGCGACACTGACTGGATTTGAACTTAAGAAACATCATGGAATTCTTTTGGTCAGCAAGAACGACCTCTAAAGGCCTTAAAATGTTTGAAAAATGCACGTGGTCGTGGGGTGTGGCGTGAGGCCAGCAGGGCCTCCAGCCCAGCCTTCTGAGCTGTTTGTCCGCGGATTCCCACTGGAATGGCTTTGTGCTCCATTCGGTCCCCGAGGGCTCGGAAAGCATGATGGTGATTAAACAGAGCCTACCTGGGAGCTAGGGAAATGCTTCCTCGCTCTCACCTTTTGTTGGTAACGTGTTAATACCTGTCTCCTCCGAGGGCTGCACAAGCCACTTCTTGTTGGGGACACAGCCCTCTTAGTGCCTGTTCCCCTGGAAGAAAAGAGCTGCGTTGATGGCGGTTGCCCCCGGGGGTCTCTGGAGCCTGCGCTGGCCTTCCCCTCCTCTGTCATGTCGAGGGTGAAGCAGAAGGACTCGGGTTCCCTTTCCCAAATACCCTCTTTGCTTAGCCTTGGCTGGCCCTCTGTCTCTTTCCCTCCCCTTTCAGGTACGTTTTCTAGAATGATTGCACTTGCTTGCCTGGTGCTGCCTAGGTCTGATTCATGGCTGCTACTCAAAGTTCAGCTTGGTAAAACCTGGTTAATTAATAGACAGCCTCCTTCGTCACCCTCGTGTTTACCCGCCGGTGTTATAAACCAGGGGGAAAGGCTCACGTTTCTTTCGGTCAAAAGTCTGGCAGCAGAATGGGCATTGGGTGCTGGCCCATCTGGGTTTTCTCAGGAGCCCCCCATCTCCAGCAGAACGCTGAGAGTTGAACCTGGGGAAAATGAGCATGTTGGGTTTTCTGATGATTTTGTTTGTTGGTGGCTGGTTGTTTGCTTGTGTTCGTGACCCTCTTCGCCTTAGTAAGATCTGTCTTGTAATATTTCCTTCATTGTCACCCCATTTACCTAGGCCTCTCTGAGTTCATTTGTTGGTGTGTGTTTTCCGTGTGAGCAGTTGTTAGAGGACTGAGTCACCCGTGCGGTAGCCTGTGGTTGGATATGGGCTGAGGTTATTCAGTGACTAATATCCAAGGGGAGGAGAAATTGGCTTATCATGGGGAGGACGTCTTTTTATCCATGCCTGTAGCAGCTTCGCTCAGAAGACCGGGGTAAAACAGAATGGTCTTTACTGGTTGTGAACACCAGGGAACATTTTAGGATCTGTGTTTTTGTGTGTGTGCTTTCTTCTCTGGAGAGAAAGCTGTCTAAAATAGCCACGTGTGGAACTGAGGATTGAGATGAAGCCAGCAAACAAAGGAATCGCGTGATTGGGAGCTCAGCCAATGTGCTTTTTCCCGGCGTTAGCTGGACAGGTGATTTCCTTAAGAAAAAGTAAGTGGCTTTAATTCTTTGAGGATGAAAGAGTCTCCTAAGAATCATTTTCAGTTTTGTCTGGTGACTTCATTGTATGGTCTGATTGAGTGGTGTGTTTACAAATTCTAGACTTGGAAGGGTGGGGTTTGAAATACAATAAACTGTACATGATATTCCCTTCCGCAAAGAATATATATATATATATTTTTTAAATGCTCCATAAAGAGACATGATTACATGAGACAGTTTCCCAAATCATTTGAAAGAAACATTTTTCATGCTAGATTTTTTTTTTCCCAGAAGCCACTGTAAGTTTTTTCTCCTCTTTTATATTCGAGAAACTTGTAAATGAGTAATATTGGATTTAACTTGCAGTGTCTGGGGGGAAATGAAATATAGGTATGTTAGGATTCCTACCTCAGACTTCAGGTGATGAATTTGAAACTGCCCCACATTCGTTCTGGTCTTTACAGAGAGTGAGCCAAGCAGTGTATTGAGCCGTGTGCTATGAGCAGGGCAGCGGCCTCTCAGCTGGGGCCACGGTGCAGAGGCTCTGGAAGAAACTATGCTGTTTACAAGAATTGGAAGGACTCAACCAAGAGCTGGCTGTAGTTTGGGCAGTAATGGAAGGAGGGAGACAATGCCCAACAAAACAGATGAACGATGCCTCATTCATGCGTTGCCAATATATCTAGCGCAAATAAATGAATTTTTTCTTTGTCTGGGCCGAGGTGCAGGGAAATAAATATCCATGTTGTGTCCTGGGGAGGTGTTAAAAGAATCTTTATTTTTGTATTTAGGTCATCTCTTTCTTGCTGTAAAATGAAATTCTTTAAAGCTCACATAAAGACGTGAGGGTTGAAATTTTCTGGGCTAAAAGTGTCAGTGATACAACATATCAGATATTTTCAACTTTCTAAGAGTGATGAAATGATACAGAAGATTAGTGACCATCAGGAGAACTAGTGGGAGAATAAAGGATTCAGGTTTATTACGGTGAATAGCAACTGTGGGCATGTGTGTGTTTTGCTTATTTATTTTACATTTAAAGTTTAATATAAGTTTCTCCTAAAAGGTCTGAACTTTGAGTAATAGTATAGGAAAAACCTAGCATGTATTTAATGTCATTTCTTTACTCATTAGCCAAAACACGGTTAAAATACAAAACAAAACAAGACCATGCAAGTGCCTGATTCTAGGAAGATATCTCCATAGAAAGAACACTAATACAAAGGGCTGGGATTTTTTTTAAACTATGAATTATAGAATCTTAATGGTCATCCTGGTTCAGTCAGTCAGGCAATGAGTATCTCCTGTATATAAAGTCCACTTTTTATTGGAATAGCAAGTGGACTCCTTGGAAGATCACACTGAAGACTTCAGAAAGATTCTTTCTTTTTCTCTCCCCATACATTCTGCCTCATCCTAAGAGTGGTTTGCCTTTAGTTGAGCTGTATCCTTTAGTGTATGAACCCAAGTTATCTAATTTTAAGGGTTTATTCAAGCGGGAGGTTTAAAACATTTTCCCACTATATCATGGGAAGATGATGTCCTTCTCTACTTGGGCTCCATGTAGAGCCAAGGATGAAATTATCAAGGTTCTTCTCAAAACTCAGTCTTGGAAAGTCAGTCCTGGGTTGGCAAACCAAAAGAAGAATTTTGCCAAAGGCTTCCAACGTCTAGGTCACCCACATTGATGGAGACATTCAACCTTAGATGACCTGTTTTGGCATAGCAGAATGCTTGTATTCACCTCCACTGTGGATAACTCAGGGGGGCAGTGGTTCATTCAGTGACCCTGTTGGATAATGGCAGGATTATTTCGAAGTGGACAAGGCAGGGCTGACATACAGCATTACCATCAGGTACGTAATGTTGATTGCTTGTGGCTACGATCCATCCTCGTTGGCCGAGGTCCCATCCTGGCTGGTTGGTACTCATGTGATACTGGCTGTTGGATGTTAAGTATTTTTACTATCACCTGCATTTCCCATATGAATGCACAGTGTATCTGAATTATTGTTAACTAATTGTTACATTTCTTTCTGAATTCATCTGCACAAGGCATCCAGAAAGTCTAATGAGATTTTTCTAATGAGTTTTTTTTTTTTTTCACACACACACACTGTATTTTATTTTTACAAGAGATAAATAGACTGACACCAAGCATTGTACATGGATGACCACAACAAAAGCAACAATGATTGCAATTACCAAACATGATCTAATGAGTTTTTTTGCATGTGTTTTATTTTAAATTTTATATAACTTCATTTCATTTAGTTACATAATGTGCCTCCTAGCCATTTCTTTTCACATCACCAAACATGTTTTTAAAACACCTATGCAGGCACCTCTGTTGTTTTAAAAGAAATTTACTCAAATTTTTATTAATTAAAATTAACTTTACATTTTTCTTTCATTAATACTCTTTATTCTTCTAGACAGTTCTGTACTCCTAGGAATATTGATGTCTCATTTTGCTCTCTTACCAGAAAAGGAGGGGTTCTCTATGTGTTCATTTGGTTCAGGATCCCCCAAATCCAGATGAAGCCGGATGAGGAGGAAAAAGAGGACAGGGAGTAGTGACTAACCCCGTTAGGATTACTGTTCATCCTAAGTGGGTTCTAGACATTTGAAACCCTATTCTTTGGGGGGAGGGGGGATGAATAACAATAATGACAATAGTACCTACTATTTGTTGCACCTGATTGACCTTGAGCACCATGTGATGCTTTATACACAGTGGCACGTTTGAATTTATCTTTACGTGTGTTTGGGTTGATTATTGCATTGTGTGGTCTGATTGGGTGGGGAATTTGGCCAAATATGCACTGCCGGCTGAGCCAGTCCCTCTTGTATTTTATCACCTGTGAAGCCCTGCCTTGCTTACCACTGAGCCAGACCTTTCTTTTCATTGAGCCCTGCATTGAGGAAGACAGGGTGGGAGAGGTATTTACAGAGGATCCATGTTGATCTACTACAAAACTTTGGTTATATGGTTGCTCCAGCCATTCTGGAATGGGAATCAGGTATATTATCACACAGTGACCTTGGGAATGCCCTCCTGGTCTATGGCCCTGAGCCTTGAGAGTGCGTGGGCTGGAGCATCGGGACTGGGCCATGTGGTGGAGCGGACACACCTGGAGGCTGACCTTGACCTCACCCTAGGTGTGACTCCCCAAGGGCTAGGAGCTGGGATGAGGGTCCCAAGGGTGAGGACAGCTTGAGGATATCCCAAGTCCAGTTTAGAGGGGGAGAACAGACTAGTCTACTGTGGTGTGTGTGCGTGTGGTGTGTGGTGTGTGTGTGGTCCGTGTGTGTGTGTGTGGCATGTGTGGTGTGTGCGTGGCATGTCGTGTGTGTGTGGCGTGTGGTGTGTGTGTGGTGCGTGTGTCTGTTGGGGAGGCAGGGGTAGTGGAGATAAAATTGTAATGTCGAGCGAGGAGCCTGCATACCCGGATCCCCTAAGGGGGCTCAGGAGCCAAGTCAGTGGTGCTTGGATAATGTACCCCTCAAAGGGCTCCTTTTGGTTGCTAATATTTGCATTTTGCTTGCATTTTTTTGTCAGTCATTTCTATTATGAAATCCACCATAATGTGTAAAACTCCCCAGGTCAGGGATTCTGCATTGCTGGGTCCTTCCAGTGACGAGATGAGGAAGCTGTGGGAGACCAGCCAGTTCATCCCCTGCATCCTCATGACCAGATGCAGGCAAGAACGTATCCTCTCAAGAGCAGGAAGTTCCCCTCCAGGGCAGGAACTTCCTGGCTTGTTTAGAGCTGTGTCCTAGAATCATGCTTGGTTCTTAGCAAGTGTTTGGTAAATATTGTTTACTAAGTGAATGAATTTATAAGGTAAGGAATCAATATGTATTCAGGGCATTGGGCTCTGTTTCCTTTTCAACCTTCTTCTTGTTGCCTCTTCTATGTCTTCTCTCACCCACACTATGGGTCTCTCAGCTGCTCATCTTGATTTTCGTCCATTTAAGCCCATCTCCTCACTCCTCACGCCCCTACCTCACCCACCCTCCAATCATTTATACCCTCCTTGTCTGTCACATCTCTGAGAAGTCCAAATGGAAATGTGGCTTCTGTGACAGCACAAATCAAACTAGAAGACAGGGCTTGGGAGGTGCCACTGGCTGTCTGTCCCCTCCCTTGTAGCCATTTGGAGAATCTCAGTGAGCAAGACCCTCTTGGGCTTTGATCAAACAAAAAGTACCACCTCTTCACATCCTGAATTCATTTGTATTTTTGATTCTGCCCCTTGCTAAATACAATAGTGCACTTGCAAATTAGTTTCCTCTTTTGCTATTAACTTGATTCCTTTTTTTAAAATTAAGATCTAATTGACATATAACATTATATTAGTTTCAGAGGTAAAACATAATGGTTCAATAGACGCGTATATTGCGAAAAAATGACCACACTAAGTCTAGTTGACATCCATCACCACACATAGTTAACAATTGTTTTCTTGTGATGAGAACTTTTAAAATCTACTCTGTTAACTTTCAAATACAATACAGTATTATTAACTATAGTCACCATGCTGGACCTTACATCCGCAGGACTTAAATGTATTTTATAACTGCAAGTTTGTATCTTTTGACCATCTTCACCCATTTCACACACATACCCCCAGCCCCCCGGGCACCCACCTCCTGCGTCTGGCAGCCACTGATCTGTTCTCTGTATCTATGATTCTTGAGTCTTTGATTCTTTAGTCATTGTTTCTTCTAAAGGAGAGCTAGTGGGAGAGTCCTAACTCTCCTGAGCTGGGTGGTAATGAAACAGCCCAGCAATCACCGCTGCCTGGGCAAGTCCTGCGGGGCTTATGACGACCTCTCCCAGCATGCTCCTCATCATCGCGTGGCAGCCCCAGAGGGTGTACTGTTAGCCTTCGTCCTCCCCGCCAATCCTGGGATTCCCTTCCCTCTTCTATCTCTTGCCATCCCTACTACGAGTTTGCCTCCAATTGCACTCATCTCCTGAATCATTATTTCCTCCTGACCTCTCAGATCTTGTTTCTCATAGTAAGGCATCAGCAAATGAGTAAAACTTCCCTCCAAACTTTTCCCATGCATCTCCTTTCTCTCTCTGGCCATGTCCCTATATTGTATCAGCTTGAAAAGATGGGAAAGATGCTTACTATCTACTTTCCAGGGCTACCACTCGAAAAATGTGCCCAAGATGAGCTTTAGAAGACAGTTTAGCACTTTTGGTACATTAGACCCACATAGTTTCTTAGTGTCTCTAAGAAGCTATGACCTCAGTATTTAAACCGCTGCACTGTTTTTTCCCTCAGACTCCACGATGTTGAGCTCTACATCAGGTATATTCATTTCCGGTGATTGCTGTGACAAACTATCACAAACTTAGTAGCTTAAAACACCACAAATTTGTTATTTCCCAGTTGTGGAGATCAGAAATACAGAATGGTTTTAGCGGCCAATACCAAGGTGTTGGCAGTGCCACACTGCCTCCGGAGACTCTAGGGGAGAATCCCGTTCTTTGGCTTTTCCAGCTTCTGGGGGCTGCTGCGTTCCTTGGCTCCTGGCTCTCTGCTCCATCTTCAGAGTCAGCAGTGTAGCCTTGTAATAGGGAAGAACCTTTTGTGTTCTATTACAAGCTAGCTAATCACTAAAGGGTTGTTGCCTATAAGCTTAAATTATACATAATGGCCCATCTCTGGGAACCCTGCCTCCCAGGTAATGAGCATTAAGTTAAAATAAATTTTTTTAGCTCACAAGAAACATCTTGACCAGACCCACCTGTGAATGACTGCAGGGAGAAGGAAATTAACACCTCCCCTCTGGAGGCTGACCGGAAACAGGAAGTGTTTGACGTTACTCCCTCCCCTTTTAGTATAAAAGGAGCCTCAATTGTAACTCAGGTGAGATGGTTTTTCAGCGGGGGTGAGTGTGAGCACGTCGTCTTCTAGGTCTGCTGGCTTTCCGAATAAAGTCGCCAGTCCTCACCCCAGCACCTCATCTCTTGATTAATTGGACTGGCGTGGGGCGAGCGGTATGAGCTTGGACTCAGTAACAAGTTTCGGGGAAACATCCATCAGCCTTGCTGCTCCTGGCCAGCCGGCCCCGGTTGGGGAATTTTCCAGTAAGGCCCTAGCAGCTGCCGGGACCACTTGTCGTGAGGGTCTTCCCTTCAAAGTTCCTCGAAGCAGCACCGGCTGCCCCAGCACTTGGCAGTTGGAGCAAGGAATTGACATCTGGGAGCCGATGGGCTCCATGCAGTAGGGTAAGTCGCTCCAGTGTGTACAGCCGGGAACTCTACTTCCTCTTCATTTGGGGCCTCTTCTCTGGAATAAGCCAGTTTGTTCTGTATTTGAGTGGGATACCCTGTTGGAGAGAGGGAAGAGTTGTTGGGCTTCTACCCTATTTGTCAACTGGTTTGTTTGTTTCTTTGAATGCTAGCATGTGTCTGCCATTTGTGTTTTGTTTGTCTTGAATTTCTATCTTTAAAAATGGGGAATGTTGCAACTATCCCTAAAGAAAGTTCTCTGAGGTGCATTTTGGGTAAGGGATCTGATTACAGCTATGAACCCATGTGTCAGAGGAAGATGATATTTTGTTATAATAGCGTGTAGCCACAGTACCTGTTAGGATCTCTACAGGGGGGTTAGGCAGGGTTATCTTGCGGCCCTGTGCACCATGTACTGTTACCCTTGCTGTGTTAATTATGTCATTTATGGTCTCCTGTGTCGTTGGTATATGTAAAAACCCAAGACCAAACTTGAGGGTTTATTTAGGATTTTCTGTTTGTTCTTTGGGTTTTTGGTTTCATTTTGTTTGGTACCGTTTCTCCGTTTACAGCCAAATCAGTTTTGTGATACTTTAAACTTTTACTGATGTCAAATGGAGAAAAGGAATGGAAAAAAAAAACCTGTCTGCTCTTGTCCAAGAGTGGAACATTCCGAGGAAAAGAAAGTTTCCACTTGGTTCGTAAAATCACCAAAAGCTACAAATAGAAATAAAAGTCTTCCATAAATATTACTAAAAAGGGTTTAGCCGTCTGTACAGGTGACCTTGATTTGTCCCATCTGCCAGAAACCCAATCTGCATCCAATCTTTTGTAACTGATGGGTTTTACATTGTTGTACCTGATACATGGCTAAAATTTTGGAATGGGAACTATGACGTCCCTGTGTGTGTATGTGTGTTATAGATGTGTGGCATTGCCAAAAATAATTTGTAAAAGAGCTCTATTTAATTGGTTTAAAGGAAGTTAAGTGCTTATGTGAATACTCACATATAAAAGAAACTGTCCAGAATGAGTTTCAGGCTCACGTCATCTAGGAAATATTCAGTATTGAATTAATATCTGGTGTTAAAGTTGGCTTAAGCTTCTTGGTTTGGTACAGGTATGTCATTAGAGTCGTCAACATTAGGTATAATACTTTCATTGTACCTGGGTTTACTAGAAATCAAATAAGACCTTATTATTCCTGTTAAAAAGTTTGTCAGCAAGAAAAATAATGTGACAAAGCTTTTAAGTAAATAAAGGTAAATGAAGTAAAGAGTTTTGGGTAAACTCTATGGGAATAATGTTCTGGAAACATCTGTCTGGAATAGTCTCTCCAGATTTTCGTACCTTGAAACTAAACTTAGTTCTAAGATAAGATTGAACTTAATTAAGAAAATAAATCTTGAAGGTAAAGTGGTACAAAATCTGAATTTGGTTCTCTAAGAGGACAAAGTTTTCTTAAAATATTGAACTCCTTCTGGTAATAGATCATGAGTTTAAGTGACCTGTATTTGCCATTGGGATCTTTTATCACTGGTTAAAACTTTTGATATTTTTGACAGATGTCCCAAAGATCAGGTTCTAAGTGGGATTCATTTGACCTCTGGCTAACGTTGGGGTTTTCTGGAGGGTCTCTGGAACACCTCAAATTACTTGTTTTCTCTCCATCTCAGAGAAAGGAATATTAAACTAATTGGGCTTATGGTGTGATGAATTGCATGGGAGGCATTGTCAAATGGGTGGTGATAAAACTTCTTAGGTTGTACCGTATGGGTATATGTTATTAACATATATATATATTCCAGAAATTATATGGAACTCCTAAAATTCTGGCACATCCTGGTAAATGATATCAGTCATAATTTTAGTATTGTCATAGCCACAGCAGTAGTCAATTTTCTATTCAATTGCACTGTAATCCCTGCTGGTTGATGCCAAGGCAAAAAGGCATCCTTTTAATGGCTAGATGATCAATTGCTATCTATGGTTTTACAGTGGCTTTTGAATGACACTCTAGCTATTTTGTGAAGAAACAGGCAAGAATAATGAAATCCATTATGTGCAAGCATTTGTACTGTTCCCAGGGAAAATAACGAAGGGAGTGAGAGGATGTATTGCTTCAGACCTTAATCCTCTGGCTGAGCTGGCTGTCCCAGCCGCTCTGGCCATTATGCCAGTATATCCAACCCTTACACCACCTTCCATTCCTATCCAGGCCCAGCTCCTGACACTGGGGCTCAGGACTTCCCTCCTTATAGGATCAGTTAGAAAATGCTGGGAATTCCCTGGCAGTCCAGTGGTTAGGACTTGGCACTTTCACTGCGGTAGCCTGGGTTCAATCCTTGGTCGGGGAACTAAGATTCCACAAGCCGTGCAGCACGGCCAAAAGAACAAAACAAAACAAGAAAATCCTGTGCTAGTTTCTGGGGCACAGGGACTTGGTCTGGAATCGCCATCTAAGACCCAACAGGGCACCCAGTTTGGGCCTGGAGCCACTTCAGGGACAGGGCTATTTTCCTTACGCCATCTATCTCATGGGGGGCCTAAATGGAAATGACCAGCCGGCTGGGTTTCTCAGACTTGTTTAGTTGGAAAGATTGCAGCCCTCCTTATAGAGAGGATGCTCTACACCTGAAGCCCACTTGCCAGCACCCACAGCTGAACCGAGTGGGGGCCCCGGTGAGGGAAGAAGGCCCTTATGAGAGCACTGCTCATTAGTGCATCTTGGCAGGGCCTTGAAAGGGGAAACCAAGGCAAAAGAGTTTGAACAAAATTCAAGAAATTTAGCAAAACAAATGAAGACCTCTGAATTTTTGGAAAGGATTTATCAGGCCTACACACATCATAATAATGCAGATCCCGAGGCCCCTGCAAATATTAGAATGGTAAATTTGACCTTTTGGGGGAAAGTGCCTCAGATTTCAGGAGAACATTGCAAAAATTAGATGGTACATTTGGAATGAACCCTTCTCAATTGGTAGATGTTGCTTTTAAAGTGTTGAGGGAACAGCAACAGAAGAAAGATGCACAACAAAATGCCACTGTTTTGGCGGTGGCATTGGATTCCCGGAAGGCAAGTAACCCGAAGAGAGGTAGGCCACCATTGGGGAAGGAACAATACGCTTATTGTGAGGAGGAGGAACACTGGAAAACAGATTGCCCTCGGCTAAAACAGAAGAACAATAGAAGACGAGAGCCTCTCATGGTGGAGAGGAACACTCTGAATGAAGAGACCCAGGGACTCCCTTGGCCTTGAGGCACCCAACTCCCCACAGGAGCCCGGGGTGAAATTGACAGTGGGGGGGATGACCTGATTGACTTTCTGATAGACCTCACCCTGAAGTTTTTCACCACAGTAGCGTGACATCTGAGTCCCACCAGAACATGCTTTAAGCCAACAGATGGTACTCATGAACGTCCCGGAAGAGGAGACCAAGCCCTTTCCCCCAGAGTCTTAAAAATAACCCAAAGACTGCTGTCAGACCTCCCAGGTGGGGATTCAACACAGAGGAACCTGCCCCACCGAGGACTGACAAATATTTACTCAAAGGCCTCAAGCCGCAGGAAATCTCAGATAACTGCTAGTGTTTGTGTGGACACTTTTTCAGGTTAGATAGAAGCATATCACACCCAGGTAGAAAAGCCTCCGAAGTGGCCCTCCTTAGCGAAATTATCCCGATTTGGATGAAGGCATTAAAACTGCATTCATCCTGGAGACCACAATCAACAGGAAGAACCAAGAAAATGAATCATATATCAGAAAGGAACGTTGCTAAAATGTCAAGAGACATTTAACTTGGGATAACCTTGCTAGTTGCTGTGCTGCGGATCAGCAGCTCCCAGAAGCAGGCTTAAATTAAACACCTTTAAAATATTGTATGGTACTCCATTCCAGGTGTGTGCCCAGGCAAGAGAATCTATAAACGCTAAAAGACCTAGTGGTTGCCAATTACATTAAAACTTTGGGCTCTATACTGACCTCTGCTCATGAGTTTGACTCCAACAGGTCTGCCCATCCAACTGAAGTAGATGGGAATTCCATTGCAGCTGGAGAAGGGGCAACCAATTTCTTTAATTGTGTCCAAATAAATAGCACAGGAATTTATATGTATTAGGAACTGGAACCAAAACCCCAAGTTCAATTATGAATTAGACAACAAAGTGCTACTAGGTTTCATCGGGTTCAAATAGTTGTAGGTAAGCAAAGGCTGGCAAAAGATTCTAAGGAATATTCGTCACCTCCATTCAACAGGAAGTAACCAGCCGGAGTCCTCTTCCTCCCTTTTCCCACAAGATTGTGGAATGGACATTGACAATGGGCAATTATTATAGGGAAGAACCTTTTGTGTTCTATTACAAGTTAGTCACTAAAGGGATATTGCCTATAAGCTTAAAATATACATAACGGCCCATCTCTGGGAACCCTGACTCCCAGGTAGTGAGCATTAAGCTAAAATACCTTTGTTTAGCTCACAGGAAACATCCTGACCAGGCCCACCTGTGATTTCTTTCTGCAGGGAGAAAGAAGTTAACACCTCCCCTCTGGAGACTGACCGAAGGAGGAAATGTTTGACTTTCCTCCCTCCCCTTTTAGTATAAAAGAAGCCTGAATTCTAACTCAGGCAAGATGGCTCTTTGGGGAATGAGTCCACCATCTTCTCAGTCTGCTGGCTTTCCAAATAAAGTCACTCTTCGTGCCCCAACACCTCATCTCTCGATTTACTGGCCTGTCGTGGGGCTAGCAGTATGAGCTTGGACTCTGTAACAGCATCTTCCCATTCTCTCTCTCTGATCCTGCTTCTGTCATCACGTCTCCTTCCACGACACTGACCCTCCTGCCTCTTTCACATATAAGTGAATGCATTGCATTACTTTCACATAAGTGACTGTGATTGCATTGAGTCCACCTGGATAATCTCCCCAACTCAACATCCTTAACAGGGGGCATCTGCAAAGGCCCTTTTGCCCTGTAAGGGGACATGGTTCCAGGGATTAGGGCCTGGACATCTTGCAGGGGCCACTCTTCAGCCTACTTCATCAGGGAAACCACACTGAGATGTCTCTAAAAACATGAATATCAAAGTAGATTTTCTAATTTCTTGTTCTCTTTTCAGATGCAGAGGGAAATCGTTTACGCGAGGGCAGATGGCCCTGGCGCCTCTCGGCCTGGGCCCGCAGCTCTCCTGCCCCACGTCGTCCCAACTTCTCCGCCGCCCACTCCTGTGCCACATTCCCTGCCTCCCTCTCCATCCAGAATCCCGTACGGAGGCGCCCGGCCAATGGTCATTCCTGGTAACGCCACCATCCCCAGGGACAGGCTCTCCAGCCTGCCGGTCTCCAGACCCATCTCTCCCAGCCCCAGCGCCATCTTGGAAAGAAGAGACGTGAAGCCGGATGAAGACATGACCGCCAAGAGCCTCGCGATGTACCGAAACGAGGCTTTCTACGCCGATCCTTACCTTTACCACGAGGGGAGGATGAGCATAGCCTCTTCGCACGGCGGCCACCCGCTGGACGTCCCCGACCACGTCATCGGGTATCACCGCGCGGCGGTTCGTTCAGCCAGTGCTTACTGCAACCCTTCTTTGCAAGCGGAAATGCACATGGAGCAGTCACTGTACAGACAGAAGTCACGGAAGTATCCGGAGAGCCACTTGCCTACTCTGGGCTCCAAAACGCCCCCGGCCTCTCCGCACCGAGTCAGTGACCTGAGGATGGTGGAGGTGCACGGCCTCCGCAACGCCCACGGGCCCTCCCACAGCGCGCAGTCCGACCGGGTCTCACCCAGCCGCCAGGCCTTCAAAACGGAGCCCGGCACCTTGGGGTACATTGAGAAGCCACGGGCCACCCCAGGGTTATCCGGAATTGTGGACCTCGGCCCTCCTCTAGTTGAGAAGCAGGTGTTTGCTTATAGCACGGCTACGATACCCAAAGACAGAGAGACCAGGTAAGGCGGTGAGGGTGGCCAAGGGTGGTCCCCGGCCACGTGCTGGTTTTGAGGGCTGCTTTACAGAAGTCGAACCAAGAGAACAGTGGCCAGCTGAGCGCCAGCCTTGAGCCCTGTGCCCTGTGGGTTCTGGCCGTGGCGGGTAGGGGAGGAAGAGGAGGATCAGAGGCCTGCTGTTGTCAGCAGAGAGTTTCTAAATCCGGTGGTCGAGTGAGGCTGGGCAGTAGCCAGGATAAAGGCAGGCGGGCAGGCACCCTGACAGGAGAGGTCAGACGGGCCTCCCGAGCGGGGATCTAACGGCAGCATCGTTAACGTGAATCTGAATAATTCGGAAGAAAATTACGATTTCAGAAACCATTCAGACAAGTCCATCAAAAGCTGATCATAACTGGTCTACCACTGAAAATACGGAGTGAGTGGTTCAAGTGTTAACCGTTTGAAATGGCAGTTTGTGTTCTTCCTTGTGAAGTGCAATTTTGTTTTCTCATCTGGTTATGAGAAATGAAAAGGGCGTGTCACTGTCTGTCATCCAGGGTGATAAAAACATGAATTTGCATAAAAATAGGATGGTGTCAATGTAATACTCATTCAGGAGTGGTACAGAGATCAGCAAAATTTTTCTAGTGGATGTGACACTCCAGGTATTTAAATTTCTTTCTAAGTTTACATGTGTTTATAATTTACCAGCCCAGAACCTTCATACTACATCTTGAAAACCCTCAAGTTTGTAGAGTAATAGAAAAGCTGATCTTTTTTTTTTTTTAATTTATTTTTGGCTGCATTGGGTCTTTGTTGTCGCGCGCGGGCTTTCTCTAGTTGCGGCGAGTGGGGGCTTCTCCGTTGCGGTGCGCGGGCTTCTCTCTGTGGTGGCTTCTCTTGTTGCGGAGCACAGGCTCTAGAGCGCAGGCTCAGTAGTTGTGGCGCCCGGGCTTAGCTGCTTCGCGGCATGTGGGATCTTCCCGGGCCAGGGATCAAACTCATGTCCCCTGCATTGGCAGGCGGATTCTTAATCACTATGCTACCTGGGAAGCCCCAGAAAAGCTAATCTTGATAGAGGGAATTTCTCTACCCTGAACTGGTTGACAGAAGGCAGCATAATAATTATAATCATAAAAATCTAGTCAAAGAAACTGAGTCCAAAGGAGGTTAAGCATTTGACCTGTTGTCATATGGGAATTCAGAAGGGGCGTGAAAAATAAAATTCAGATATTCAGCCACTCAGTACCTTATTGGAACCACTCTTCCCTCCTTACCAAAACCGATCATGTCACTTTCTATTACATAACCTTGTAAAAAGAAGGCCAAAATTGTGACTGGAATGTGATAGTATATCTTATTATCTTAATTACACAAATCAGAAAGCTCTGTCCTCACTGGCAGAATTTTATCATGAAAGGGCCATCTCTTATCTGGTTCTAGAAGAAAGATTCCAGGAAGATGGAAAGAGAATAAACCTGGAAGTTGGGGGATCATCAATGTACCAAAAAGCTCTAACCCTCTCTACACAGCTTTAAAAAAACCAAAAAACAAAAAACAAAACAGCAGCAGTGACTGGCTTGAACTAGAGTGAAGTGGTTTATAGACAAGAGCTACCAAATATTCAAGGAACAAGAGGTTACAAATTGTCTTTGCTCTGCTGCTGTAGTACTGGGTGTAAGGGCTACAGATAACTTGGCTTTTTAGTTAACTGCTTGCGAGATCACGAGGAGCCACATCTGATACCGATGGAGAAGATTGCACATTTCCCAGAGGTCCTGTAGATTGTGCTGGATTCCATGACAGAATGAGACTTTGCATTGTTTCCCTTGTGGAGGGAGGGTATATATTCTTTGTGTGGAAAGAAGGATGAAACAGGTATTTGCTGACAGAAGAATAGATGATGGCAGAGACAAGGCTATGTGGTTACCAAACCATATTTTCTTTTCCTCTGGGGCACAAAACTATCTGCATCTCCGAGCCTCCTTTGCGGTTAAGTGTGGCCATGTGAGTGGGTTCTGGCCAATGGCAAGTGGGTAGAGTTGATGTAAACTGTCTGCAAGAACAGTTCCTATAAAAAATTCTGCTGCATGGGAAACAAAACAAAACGGTGACAGGCTTGATTATGCAGGACTAAGAAAAATGAAGACTCGGAAAAAGGTATTTATTCTCCCCTTTCCAAAGTCCTTAGGAAGTTAAATTCTAAGAATCGAAGAAAGGGAGGCCTCCCATGACCATAGAAAGCTGAGGGGTGTGGGATAAATACTGAGGCTCTTTGAACAGACCAGTGTCACAACCAGAGGGAAATCTACCAAGACGTGCCTTAAGGCTAGGGAGCTTGCGCCCTGTGCTTCTAAGAAAGGGTAACACATCTGCCACGGCGGGCTGTGAGGGGCTCATTGGGAAATGTGTGTCACTGATAGGAAGAGACTTGGAGTCATAAGAATTTAGTCCAGGAAAAAATAAGAACTATCCATCTCCAGGGCCGGAATCCATCCTCCCCCACCACCCTGCTGACCCACCTTGTGGGAATGAGAGGATTGTGAGCTTGATTCCACTGTTTATCACATCAAGCCGTGTGCACTCTGCTGAGTGCCAGGCACACTTTGGCCAACGATGGCGTCTGGCTTCTTGCTCAGCACCTAGTTCCTCGTTATGCATGTGGTTACCACGTGTATATAACCGAACATCACTGAACCCAGTTCCCAGGATTGGGTTAGGGGTGGGACCAAAACGAAGGGCCCTCTGCTATGTGGAGTTGCCTCTGTACTGCTCCCTGATCAGAGTCTTGAAGAATTTTAGCCTTCGGTAGCATCAGTATGTTTTATATTTTCAGGACCTCTGCTTCCTCAGAGGTTTCTGTTTTTTACCGAAGCTCAGAAAACGCTATGGGTTTCTGTCTTACGTGTTAGCAACTCCTTTTAGAAAATCCAAGTTCTTATTTCTAGAAAAACAAGGATTAGGACAGTTGACTAAAGATTAATGTTCACCTAAAATATACTGCCGTGATCACTGCCGTATTCTGACATATGGTTGTAATTCGGAATATAATTTTACATTTTTGAATTCGTTCCTGTAAATGTGAAATAGCAGAGGAGGAATTTTATCTCACATCTTGCCTAGGTGATTCCTCACCACAGGCTAGATTCCCTTCTCCTGTAGCCCTACGCACGCACGCACACACACACACACACACACACACACACACACACACACTCTACATTTAGAGTTGGTGTTACTGAAACACCTAAACGTTCCCACTAACTCAACCCAGGCACATGACAAAAGTATGTAAAGAATGATTCTCTAGTAAAAATTTGAGTCTGGACATTGTGCTGCTAATACTGCTACCCACCACCCCACTGTTACGTAGACAGGTCGGAATGTGCCGTACTTCCTCCTTTTCAGCTGCAATTCTAAACTCTTGGAAAGCTTGATGTCTAGGCTGAAATGTAGTACTGCTGGGTAATATAAGAACACTGACAATGGCTATCATTTATTGAGAGTCTTTTATGGACCAAGCACGATGTTAAGTAGTTTGCATACATCATATGATGTAATCGTCATGACGATCCAGTGCGGTATGTACTATCATCATCCCTATTTTACAGATGCAGAAACTGAGCTCAGAGAGGTTAAGTAACTTGCCCAAGGTCACAAAGCCAGTAAGTGGCATAGAATGTCCAGGTGCATTAAAGAATCCATACTTTTTACCGCTGTGCAGTATTCTGCCTGGTGGGTGAGAACTATGAACCCCACCTTCACCCAGCAGAGAAGTGAATTAGGGAGTGAATTCTAAGCATTTCAACCAGGACAAAATGCTAAGTAGCTGCTCTGAAAGGATATTTACAATCATCAACATGGTAGAATTTGCATAATTATGCTGCTAAATATATACATGTCATTTAAAATATAACTGTCCCAGCCAGTATATTAGCACAATTATGCAGAAATAGGGGAAGAAAGAAGAGAACATTCTTGGTAGATTTTATTTTGAAAAAAAATGAATGTGACTACCATGTCAAAGAAAATTTTAAAAACAAGAACACCAGAAACAATTACTGAAGCACAAAATTATAATCCATTGTTACACCTATACCGTGGTGCTATTTTAGATATATTTAGTCTGTGCAAGTATTTGTAAAGAAGCTTCAACCCATAAAAGTCTTAACTTCATGAGTACAGGGTCCTATAACGTGCCAAACCAATTTCTGTTGCAATTTCATAATATTAAAAAGGAAATCCGAGTGTTTTTTATATGAAACTCTCAAGTGGAATTTTACATCTAAGATGTGAAGCTACAGAAACACAGGAGGGAGACTGAGAAATCTGTAGAGATGCTTTCTTTTGGGCACTGCTGGATTCATATACTCTTCAGAAGACTACTTCTATGAAATAGCCCGTTAACTGCAGAGTGTTTGAAATCAGAGAGAAAAATTTTCTTTCTCATCTGTACTCAGGAAACTTCCAACGGTAACTTTTTTTTTTTTTTTGAACGCAATCTTCTAACAGCTCTATTGACTTGAAAATGAGTTAAAGACAAAGTAATTTCACCTTGATCTTGTACGTAGCTCATGTGCTTCGATTTAATGAATTTGGCATCTCTTTTCTTATAAAGATGCTTCCACAAAGCATCTAGCGATGACAAATTATATATAGGAGATCTGGAAAAAATAGTGTAGAACATATATGATGGTAGCATCTTCCTCCCAAGACGGCCATGGACTTTGGGGTAGGAAAGCGGATTACAACTGCTTTGACCTTCAGAATAGTATGGTCGTCTCTCAGTATCCATGGGGATTGGTTCCGGGAGCACGTGGATACCCAAATCCGCAGATGCTCAAGTCCCTTATTGAAAAGGGCGTAGTTCAGTCAGCCCTCCGTATCCGTGGTTCCACATCCACGGATTCAACCAACCTGCAAAATTCAATCTGCGGTTGGTTGAATCTGAGGTCGCAAAACCTGCGAATATGGAGGGCAGACTGTGATTCTCAAGTCTGAGCTTCTAGAAAGAAAATGACCTTGAGTGATGCGGTGGTTTTACCCAGATGATGTCCTTTCAGCGAGGACTCCAAGAAGAGGGCGGGTCCGTGTGACTGTGAGGCCCTGTGCAAGGGAGACAGTGTGTGACAGGTGACTGAGGGCGTGAGGCTCTGTCTGGCCAAGGTTATAAAATTACTTCATTAAACACCATCATTATCCCTATCCACGGCACATAAAACAGCCCTTAAGAATTGTACGACTCTAGGACATTTATGTTTTGCTATTTTGTATTTATAGCTTGGCTCGTATAATGTGAAATATCTCTATTGAAATAACACTCAAAATTCAAGGGCGCTCACTGCAAAGTGACTAATAGCTCTCCTCCCAAAGGTATAACAGCTTCCTCCTGATACAGTATTTTTCAAGACATGGTAAACTTGAACTGAGATCATACTTTTTACCCTACTCTGCACCTACAGTAGCTAAATTCAACAAACTAGTCAAGAATTCACTTGGGAGCAAATTCTTGCCTGTCTGGGCACCTGTATGTGGAGATAAAGAAGCCCCATGACATCTGCTATGATTTCTAAGGCATCGCAGATGTAGAGAAGTAGAATCCCGTGCCTTATAATGAAAGGGAAGGAAAATTTCTATGTACAGGAGGAAGCCTGCATGCCAACTGGTAGCTTGGGTCTGTTCTTAATCATTTTACATCACTTTGTCATTTTATGAGCATTAACTATTATTGTGTTGGTAGCTTTGAGGAATAGGTTGCATCCTTGGTTTACCAGTTAATTGAAAAGTCTAAATTCATATTGGTGTCATTTTAAAATGTTCACAGTGCCTGGCATACCTTTGAAGATTTTCTAAACTATGTTAGATATCCCGCTAGAGAGGTGATTCTGAAAAAGAATGGTTAATTTTTTTCCTTTTCGTGATTGTATAGTCAAAAGGGAGCCATATCAGACATCTCGTAAGTAGTTAGACTTGGGATCTTCCCAGAGCAAGGTTTCTTAACTTCTGCCCTCTTGGTATTTGGGGCCTGTCCTGTGCGTTATGGGATGTTTAGCAGCATCTCCAGCCTCCCCCACTCCCACTAGATGCCAGTAGCAAACTCCCCTGAAATGCTGCCCCAGTCGCAACAACCGAAGATGTATGTCTCCAGACATTGTCAAATGCTGTCAAATCCAAAACGTGGCTCTTGATGATGATTACCTCAGTTCTACCCTTTCCCTCTTGGTAAAGCAGCTTCATTATTGTTAGAACTTGCTGTTACCTTTGGTTCAATCAACGTGTGATCAATCATTCACTGAGAGGCAGTCACGTGCCATGTTTATGAACACGGTCTCCAAAGCCAGATAGCCTGGGTTCAAGTGCCTGTTCTAACACTTGCTAGCAGTTGTAAATTTTGACAGATCACTGAGTCTTGCTCTGCCTCAGCTTGCTCGTTTGTAAAATAGAGATAATAATAGCACCTACCTCATAGGATGGAACAACTCATTACAGTTAAGTGCCTTGTGCCATGCCTGGCGTAGCATAAGTGCTGAGTTCCTACTTTGAACAAAGCACTCCACTAAATGCTACTAAGCCCAGAGAGGAATACACAGAAATGGCTAGGACAAGGACTGTGCCAGAGGAAGCAGGGAGACAAATTGTTAACTATAATGCTAGGAAAAATATAAAGCAGGTGGGTGGGGGCATGGGTACAGGAGAGAGTAAAAGTAAGTGCGCACAGAGAATGGAATTAGGTGGGATGAAAGACCCAAATGAGAATGTTTAGACTATCAAAGCCACTTTACAGTCCGTATCAGGAGAATAGTGGGGGGTCGTACGTTGTCTTGGGACCAGGTGCAAAGAGACAAGCCAGGATTACAGCATCTTCTTAAAATTGCACCTGAGCTGTATGACAGATGATAAGAACACCTAACCAGGTAGCGCTGAAATTATTAGGTTATCTGATGCCTGTTTTGATGCCTAACAATGCCTGACCGATTCAGTTATTGTCTGAATTGCTTTCCTGGGTAGCTCTAATTAGGGATCAATAAATGGTTATTGAGCTCCTCTTTGTGTGCTTAGCTGGGGACTGATTGCTTTGCAGGTACAAAGAAACTTAGATGTGTCCCCACCTGCAAGGAATACGAACTGGGAAGACAGTCATAAAACATTAAAAGCATAATACGAACGTGTAGGCTATGCCACGGTTAAGTGCAGGAAGCTTCCGAGCTACGAATGCTTATTAAATAACTGGTTTTTAAGAACAACCACAACAATAGGATTTCATTCGTAGGTGTTGCCCAGGGGTGATCTTCTTGTCACCCTAAGAGTGGCAGTGTCTCCTGGTGAAGTGGAGAGAAGGGAGGAGGCTTTACAAGTCACTAAAGGGGGCCAGTGCCTTTCCCTGAGGCTGGAGCTGCAGGGGGAGATCTGTTCCCAGTATCTCCCAAGTTCAGCTGGAAAGTCAGGACACGTTTTCCTTGAAAACAATGAGGAACAATGAAAGGACTAATAATACACTGTAGGTTAAAGAGGCTTCCGTGGGCCAGCTGGAAATCCAACCACCATTTTATTCCAAGTTCTAAACAATGAAAGTAGACGAAAACTTTGCAATTACAAGCCTACCATAATTTGGGGATGGCTTGTACATAATTCCAAAGAAGTGATACAGGGAGTAATTGCTGTGAGTTGAGAAACGGGAGCACTTTCCTGAACTTAGGCTGGGCTGGAAGCCTTCATGAGAATGCCAAGACGGACTCGCATTTAAGGAATTTACATAATGGAATGAAAAGATACCATTTGGAAAGACAGATTGATCTCTATCCAAAATTTGCTGTATTTCTACCATTATGCTACCTATGAAAATGACATCTTGATATGATGTTTTGGCAGCCTCAGAGCACATAGGTGCTGATAAATTGAATTATGATTTCATTCACAGGAATATAACTTTATGGTTAAGTAATATTTGCTAGTCATTCCTTAGGCTGCTGAGTTCATTCAAGAGCTGTCTGATAAACGTGATATTCAACCAACTGACAAATGTCTGAAGATAGCCCTACTCTTATCCAAGGGATATTCTATCAAAAATACCAGTGGAATGACTGTCACAAGCTCTGTGTTACTTTGAACAAATCAGTTTCTCAAAAGGGAAAGCCATCCTCTGTCACTAATTAGGTGACATTAAAATGCACCCCTGTATCTCCTTTGAATATTCACGAGGTGCTGTCAATCAGACGCCTTAGGTCTGAAACCAGAATCTAAGTCAGAGCAACCTAAATTCTGTGAGATTCAGGTAAGCCCCTTTCCTTGCCGACTGAAACCTCTTTCTTCAAAGAGAAGAGAAATAAATGTTTAGGTACAGGTTCAGCCTGGCAAGATCAACTCACTGCAGAATCGGTGTGACTATGACCCAACCTGAAGATGGGGCTCATCTAAATAGCCTGACGGCCCAGCAGCTGAATAATCCAGGGCTGCCACGATGTCCCAGCCATTTAACCCCTCTTGTGATTAGTCGTCCTGCTCTCTGGTGGAGTTTACAGAGATTACACTTGTCCGTATTTGAATTTTGGACTTGATTTTTCATGAATGAAGTGATTCCAAAATATAGCCAGGTCTAAGCATTAATTTGAACTTCTAAAAATTGTGGGTCTTAAAAAGTCTGTATTGACTCTTACAGAGCCAACATATATTGCCAGTAATACCTACACTTTCTCCCTGTCCATCTTCAGAGCTGAAGGGATGCAATCTCTTTTTTTAAGTTTATTTTCTTGAAGTATAGTTATTTACAATGTTGTGTTAATTTCTGCTCTACAGCAAAGTGATTCATATTCTTTTTTTTTTTTAAAGATACAAGTTTATTAATTAATTTTTTATTTTTTTTTTGGCTGTGTTGGGTCTTCGTTTCTGTGCGAGGGCTTTCTTTAGTTGTGGCAAGCGGGGGCCACTCTTCATCGCGGTGCGCGGGCCTCTCACTATCACGGCTTCTCTTGTCGTGGAGCACAGGCTCCAGACGCGCAGGCTCAGTAGTTGTGGCTCACGGGCCTAGTTGCTCTGCGGCATGTGGGATCTTCCCAGACCAGGGCTCGAACCCGTGTCCCCTGCATTGGCAGGCAGATTCTCAACCACTGCGCCACCAGGGAAGCCCCCATATTCTTTTTCATATTCTTTTCCATTATGGTTTAATCACAGGATATCGAATATAGTTCCCTTGTTGTTTATCCATCCTATATATAATAGTTTGCCTCTGCTAATCCCAAACTCCCAATCCATCTTTCCCCCAACCCACCTTCCCCTTGGCAACCACAAGTCTGTTCTCTGTGAGTCTATTTCTGTTTCATAGATAAATTTATTTGTGTCATATTTTAGATTCCATATGTAAGTGATATCGTATGGTATTTGTCTTTGTCTGACTTACTTCACTTAGTGTGATAATCTCTAGTCCATCCATGTTGCTGCAAATGGCATTATTTCATTCTTTTTTGTGGCTGAGTAGTATTCCATTGTGTATATGTAACACATCATCTTTATTCATTCATCTGTCAGTGGACATTTAGGTTGCTTCCAAGTCTTGGCTATTGTGAATAGTACTGCTATGAACACTGGGGTGCATGTATCTTTTTGAATTAGACTTTTCCTCTTTTCTGGATACATGCCCAGGAGTGGGATTGCTGGATCATATGGCAACTCTATTTTTAGTTTTTTAACTGTTTTCCAAAGTGGCTGCACCAATTTACATTCCCACCAACAATGTAGGATGAAGGGATCCAATCTCTTAATTGCAGACTTTTAGAAGAAGAAACAGGACACTTCCCAAAGGACCAATGATTGCTACTTCTCTAGGCAAATGATGTTTTCACTATCATGCAGACTCAGGTTTTTTTGTCTTTGTAATAAAGGCAGTGTGTCCCTACTCCTGCAACAAGCACAGGGATCTAAGAAGACCAAAAAAAAAAAAAAGAGAGAGAGAGACAGAAAGAAAAGAAAAGAGAAAAGAAAAAAGAAACCCATGAGAGAGACCAAGTATAGGAAATGCCTTCCTTCTTTTCCCTAGGAATCATTATCTTATCTCTTTGGAGTCCACCCTGAGAATTTGTGGATCAAAAAGCAGGTGGGAGGGGCTTCCCTGGTGGCACAGTGGTTAAGAATCCGCCTGCCAATGCAGGGGACACGAGTTCGAGCCCTGGTCCAGGAAGATCCCACATGCGGCGGAACAACTAAGCCCTTGTGCCACAATTACTGAGCCTGCACTCTAGAGCCTGTGAGCCACAACCACTGAGCCCACACGCCTAGAGCCCGTGCTCTGCAACAAAGAGAAGCCACCATAATGAGAAGCCCGCACGCCGCAACTAAAGAAAGCCCGTGTGCAGCAACAAAGACCCAGTGCAGCCAAAAATAAATAAATAAATACATTTATTTTTAAAAAAAGAAACAGGTGGGAGTGGGGAGCTTCCTTCTACAGCCCCCGTAGGATCACTCAAGAGACCATCACCCCGTATCCTCTGATACCTTCACTCATTGGAAGGTCAAATACAGGTCTGTATTCAAGTAGCCAGAACATGAACAAAGAGCTATTCATACTGGTTTGTACCTGTACGAAAAAAAAAAAAAAGTGCTCTGTCACTTCCAGAGCAGGAATATTAAAAATTGCCCTCGGGGAAGAGAAAGAAAATGCAAAGCAGGTGATATCATAAGGCAGGGTGTAGGCTTGCCCTGGGGAGCGAAGGCTCTCATCAACTGGCAAGTGGAGCCTCACCCCAGATGGTGGGTGAGTCACGGGAGGTGGCCCAGAGCCCTGCTGGGAGCCCTGGATGGGCGAGGGGGTACACGTGGCCGGCTGTGTTTCCTTAGACCCTGCCTCGCCAGTAAGCCTCCGTGTCCTTGTTGTGACCAGGGGATGGCAACTAGGACCTCCGACGGGTTCTGTTGAAATGAAAACGGGTGTAAAATCGCTTTGTGAACTGGAAAGTTCTCCATAAATAAGAGACTTTACGACATACACCGTGAAGCCATAGCCCCTTTGCATAAAGGAGCAGTAGCGCACGGGCCATTTGTGTGTCTGAGGCGCCGTGTGTCCAGAGGCGGGCTTAGGTCCGTATTCTGGTCTCAGCCAGAACAGCCCGCCCAGACAGTACGTTGTGAAACAGATTAAAGGCGACCTGGAGTTTTTCCAGGTGCAGTTGCCTTGCTGCGCGGACCCCTCCCCTCACCCGGTCGGCCATTGTGCCCGTCAGCAGCGCAGGCCCGGGTGTGGCTGAGCAGGGCCTGCCACGCTTTTTTTTTTTTTTTGCTTCAGTCAAGATCACCAGACCAGAATGGAAAGAAAACTGTGGAGTCTAAAATAAGTTTCCTCTAACTAGACAATTGTGTGAGTCCAGAATTCTGCACCTGGCAGGGTGCGGTTCTCCTTGGGTTATGGGGGTAAAGAGCAGGGGCGCCTCTATTTAACAAGGGGTGGGAGCCCCTTGGGGGAAGGTGGGCCCTGTTTCCTGTGTGTCAAGTTCATTCAGCTACTTACGTTCCCTGCCATGACCTCGTTCACTGGCTTCCTGTGTTTGAACTTCTTGGGACTTTTCTTGCCTCTGGGATTTTGCATTTACTCTTCCTTTGCCTTGCGCTTCCTTCCACCTTCATCTACCTGGATGGCTCCTCCCTGACCTCAGGGTTTCACTGGAAGGCCATCAGCTCAGCAAGGCACACCTGCACACGTACCCATGCACATACACAGAACCGTATAATTAGTATATCGATATTACAAATAATATATTATTACATTATAAATAAGGAATATCTGTATATTTATGTACATATATATGGGCTTGGCTAAAAAGTTCATTCAGGCTTTTCCGTGATATTGTATGGAAAAACCCGAACGAACTTTTTGGCCAAAGGTGTATGTGTATATATATATATATATATATATATATTTTTTTTTTTTTTTTTTTTTTACTTATTTAGTATGTTGTACCATTACTTTCAACCCCTAGAATGTAAATTCCACCAGGGTAAGCCCTTTGTTTTATTTATTTATTTATTTTATTGGAGTATAATTGCTTTATAGTATTGTGTTAGTTTCTGCTGTACAATGAAGTGAATCAGCTATATGTATACATATATCCCCTCCCTCCCACCTCCCCCCCATCCCACCCATCTAGGTCGTCACAGTGCACCGAGCTGAGCTTCCTGTGCTTTATAGCATGTTCCCACTTGCTATCTGTTTTACATATGATAGTGTATATATGTCAATCCAATCTCCCAATTCATCCCACCCTCCTCCCCTTCCCCCTGTGGGTCCACATGTCCCTTCTGTATGCCTATGTCTCTGTTCCTGCCCTGCAAATAGGTTCCTCTGTACCATGTTTCTAGATTGCACATAAATGCATTAATATACGATATTTTTCTCTTTCTGGCTTACTTCACTGAGTATGACAGGCTCTAGGTCGATCCACATCTCTACAAATGACCCAATTTTGTTCCTTTTTATGGCTGAGTAATATTCCATTGTATATATGTACCACATCTTCTTTATCTATTCGTCTGTCAGTGGGCATTTAGGTTGCTTCCATGACCTGGCTATTGTAAATAGTGCTGCAGTGAACATTGGGGTGCATGTGTCCTTTTGAATTATGGTTTTCTCAGGGTATATGCTCAGTAGTGGAATTGCTGGATCATATGATAGTTCTATTTTTAGTTTTTTTTTTGTTTTTTTTTCCCAAGAACAAACTTTATTTTGAATTTTTAAAATAATTCAAAATAATAATATGAATAGTATATAGTAATTCCTAACACTATGTGCCAGCCACCACCCTAAACGCTTGATACACATTAACTCATTCACTCCACACAAGTACCCATTTTAGAGGTGAAGAAACTGTGGCACAGAGAGGCTAAATAACTTGTCAAGGGTCTTACAACTATTAAGTGACCTAGCCAAGATTCACACCCAAGCCTCCTGGCTCCCAGCTCTGTGCTCTTGCCCACCTGCTGTATTGCCTCTCAAATGCCAGATATTCTGACAGACCACTGCAGCCTCTGGCAATCTCCCTTTAACAATGTTTTCTCATAACTCACTTTTAATGCAGAGCAGGGCTGAGATCCAGGAGATCTGTAGCTCTGCTACAAGTATCTGTGTAGTAAAATAATAATAATATTATTTGTCAAGCACCTACCATGTGCCAGGCACAGTGCTAAATTCTTTTTTTTTTTATATCAAATTGTGAGCATTTTCCAATGTCATTATAAACTTTTTTTTTTCACACACACACTGTATTTTATTTTTACAAGAGATAAATAGACTGACACCAAGCATTGTACATGGATGACCACAACAAAAGCAACAATGATTGCAATTACCAAACATGAAACACACTCATACTATGTCATAATATTGACATTCAGCCCAGTAATCCTCCACTGTAACAGCTCCTTTACTTTGCAGTGAACATTGATTTGTATGTTCTTTGCCTCTGAGTCCTTGTGGGATTTTTTTTTTAATTCAGACAGAAAGTCACAAAAATTATACTCATCATCATCAGTTCACTCAGTCGCATGTAATTAATTTTTTTTTCATCTTGATCTTTTGTTAGCACTTTTATGAGCTCATCAGTTTTTCATTAGAGTTCTGAAAATGCTTATTCATTCAGTTCAGCAGTACAGTCAGTTACCAGAAACCTGTACTTGTCAGAGTCTTTTCCATGAATTTCCTGAAGATGAAACCCTTTTATAGGAACATATTTACAAAAGCATCAGAGTACACCCAGAACTGTCTGTAAATGACAAAAGACTTAAAAATGACCACGGTTAAAGATTTGATGAAAGTTCATAATAATGCAGTTGACAAGAAAATTAGTTATTTCTGAGATATACATTTTAAAGTAATAACTAGGATTATGACTTATAACATTATACCAGACCATATAAGATTTTTAGAAATTTCATGTAATGTCTGAAACATTTATATTAACATATTTCCATACAAATAACCCAATGAAAGTTTAGTATTAGTTGTTTTGTTTGTTTGTTTGTTTATACTGCAGGTTCTTATTAGTCATCAATTTTATACACATCAGTGTATACATGTCAATCCCAATCGCCCAATTCAGCACACCACCATCCCCACCCCACCGCAGTTTTCCCCCCTTGGTGTCCATATGTCTGTTTTCTACATCTGTGTCTCAAATTCTGCCCTGCAAACCGGCTCATCTGTACCATTTTTCTAGGTTCCACATACATGCGTTAATATACGATATTTGTTTTTCTCATTCTGACTTACTTCACTCTGTATGACAGTCTCTAGATCCAGCCACGTCTCAACAAATGACTCAATTTCATTCCTTTTTATGGCTGAGTAATATTCCACTGTATATATGTACCACAACTTCTTTATCCATTCGTCTGTTGATGGGCATTTAGGTTGCTTCCATGACCTGGCTATTGTAAATAGTGCTGCAATGAACATTGGGGTGCATGTGTCTTTTTGAATTACGGTTTTCTCTGGGTATATGCCCAGTAGTGGGATTGCTGGGTCATATGGTAATTCTATTTTTAGTTTTTTAAGGACCCTCCATATTGTTCTCCATAGTGGCTGTATCAATTTACATTCCCACCAACAGTGCAAGAGGGTTCCCTTTTCTCCACACTGTCTCCAGCATTTATTGTTTGTAAATTTTTTGCTGATGGCCATTCTGACTGGTGTGAGGTGATACCTCATTGTAGTTTTGATTTGCATTTCTCTAATACTTAGTGATGTTGAGCATCTTTTCATGTGCCTCTTGGCCATCTGTATGTCTTCTTTAGTGAAATATCTATTTAGATTTTCTGCCCATTTTTTAATTGGGTTGTTTGTTTTTTTTGATATTGAGCTCCATGAGCTATTTGTATATTTTGGAGATTAATCCTTTGTCTGCTGCTTTGTTTGCAAATATTTTCTCCCATTCTGAGGGTTGTCTTTTCATCTTGTTTATGGTTTCCTTTGCAGTGCAGAAGGTTTTAAGTTTAATTAGGTTCCATTTGTTTATTTTTGTTTTTATTTTCATTACTCTAGGAGGTGGGTCAAAAAAGATCTTGCTGTGGTTTATGTCAAAGAGTGTTTTTCCTGTTTTCCTCTAAGAGTTTTATACTGTCCAGTCTTACATTTAGGTCTTTAATCCATTTTAAGTTTATTTTTGTGTATGGTGTTAGGGAGTGTCCTAATTTTCATTCTTTTACATATAGCTGCCCAGTTTTCCCAGCACCACTTATTGGAAGAGGCTGTCTTTTCTCCATTGTATGTTCTTGGCTCCTTTGTCATAAATTAGGTGACCATATGTGCTTGGGTTTATCTCTGGGCTTTCTATCCTGTTCCATTGTTCTATATTTCTGTTTTTGTGCCAGTACCATATTGTCTTGATTACTATAGCTTTGTAGTATAGTTTGAAGTTGGGGAGCCTGATTCCCCCAGCTCTGTTTTTCTTAAGATTGCTTTGACTATTCAGGGTCTTTTGTGTTTCCATACAAATTGTAAAATATTTTGTTTTAATTATGTGAAGAATGCCATTGGTAATTTGATAGGGATTGCATTGAATCTGTAGATTGCTTTGGGTAGTAGAGTCATTTTCACAATATTGATTCTTCCAATCCAAGAACATGGTATATGTCTCCATCTGTTTGTGTCACCTTTGATTTCTTTCATCAGTCTTTTATAGTTTTCTGAGTACAGGTCTTTTGCCTCCTTAGGTAGCTTTATTCCTAGGTATTTTATTCTTTTTGTTGCAGTGGTAAATGGGAGTGTTTCCTTAATTTCTCTTTCTGATTTTTCATCATTAGTTATAGGAATACAAGAGATTTCTATGCATTAATTTTGTGTCCTGCAACCTTACCAAATTCATTGATTAGCTCTAGTAGTTTTCTGGTGGCATCCTTAGGATTTTCTATGTATAGTATCATGTCACCTGCAAATAGTGACAGTTTTACATCTTCTTTTCCAATTTGGATTCCTTTTATTTCTTTTTCTTCTCTGATTGCCGTGGTTAGGACTTCCAAAACTGTGTTGAATAAGAGTGGCGAGAATGGACATCCTTGTCTTGTTCCTGATCTTAGTGGAAATGCTTTCAGTTTTTCACCATTGAGAAGGATGTTTGCTGTGGGTTTGTCATATATGGCCTTTATGTTGAGGTAGGTTTCCTCTATGCCCATTTTCTGGAGACTTTTTATCATAAATCAGTGTTGAATTTTGTCAAAAGCTTTTTCTGCATCTGTTGAGATGATCATGTGGTTTTTATTCCTTAATTTGTTAATATGGTGTATCACATTGATTGATTTGCATATATTGAAGAATCCTTGCATTCCTGGGATAAATTCCACTTGATCATGGTGTATGATCCTTTTAATGTGTTGTTGGATTCTGTTTGCTAGTATTTTGTTGAGGATTTTTGCATCTATGTTCATCAGTGACATTGGTCTGTAATTTTTGTGTGTGTGATAACTTCGTCTAGTTTTGGTATCAGGGTGATGGCGGCCTTGTTGAACGAATTTGGGAGTGTTCCTCCCTCTGCAATTTTTTGGAAGAGTTTGAGAAGGATAGGTGTTAGCTCTTCTCTAAATGTTTGCTAGAATTTGCCTATGAAGCCATCTGCTCCTGGACTTTTTTTGTTGAAAAAGATTTTTAATTTCAGTTTCAATTTCATCACTTGTGATAGGTCTGTTTATATTTTCTAATTCTTCCTGGTTCAGTCTTGGAAAATTGTACCTTTCCAAGAATTTCTCCATTTCTTCAAGGTTGTCCATTTTATTGACATATAATTGTTTGTAGTTGTCTCTGATAGTCCTTTGTATTTCTGCAGTGTCAGTTGTGATTTCTCTGTTTTCATTTCTAATTTTATTGATTTGCGTCCTCTTCCTTTTTTTCTTGATGAGTCTGTCTAAAGGTTAATCAATTTTGTTTATCTTCTCAAAGAACCAACTTTTAGTTTCATTGATCTTGGTATTGTTTTCTTCGTTTCTATTTCATTTATTTCTGCTCTGATCTTTATGATATCTTTCCTTCTACTGACTTTGGATTTTCTTTGTTCTTTTTTTCTATAGTTGCTTTAGGTGTAAGGTTAGATTGTTTATTTGAGATTTTTCTTGTTTCTTGAGGTAAGATTGAATTGCTGTAAACTTCCCTCTTAGAACTGCTTTTGTTGTGCCCCGTAGGTTTTGGGTCATCCTGTTTTCATTGTCATTTGTGTCTATGTATATTTTTATTTCCTCTTTGATTTCTTCAGTGATCTCTTGGTTATTTAGTAGTTCACTGTTTAGCTTCCATGTATTTGTGTTTTTTACAGTTTTTTCCCTGTAATTGATTTCTCATCTCACAGCGTTATGGTCAGAAAAGATGCTTGATATGTTTTCAATTTTCTTAAATTTTCCGACGCTTCCTTTGTGACCCAAGATGTGATCTATCCTGGAGAATGTTCCGTGTGCACTTGAGATGAAAGTGTATTATGCCACTTTCGGGTGGAATGTCCTATAAATATCAGTTAAGTCTATCTGGTCTGTTGTGTCATTTAAATCTTATGTTTCTTTATTAATTTTCTGTCTGGATGATCTGTCCATTGGTGTAAGTGGGGTGTTAAAGTCCCCCACTATTATTATGTTACTGTCAATTTCCCCTTTTATAGCTGTTAGCATTTGCCTTATGTATTGAGGTACTCCTATGTTGGGTGCATATATATTTATAATTGTTATATCTTCTTCTTGGATTGATCCCTTGATCATTATGTAGTGTCCTTCCTTGTCTCTTGTTAACATTCTTTATTTTAAAGTCTATTTTATCTGATATGAGTATTGCTATTCCAGCTTTCTTTTGATTTCCATTTGCATGGAATATCTTTTTCCATCCCCTCACTTTCAGTCTGTATGTGTCCCTAGGTCTGAAATGGATTTCTTGTAGACAGCATACATATGGGTCTTGTTTTTATATCCATTCAGCCAGTCTGTGTCTTTTGGTTGGAGCATTTAATCCATTTACAGGCAAGGTAATTTTCGATATGTATGTTCCTATTACCATTTTCTTAATTGTTTTGGGTTTGTTTTTGTGGGTCCTTTTCTTCTCTTGTGTTCCTGCCTAGGGAAGTTCCTTTAGCATTTGTTGTAAAGCTGGTTTGGTGGTGCTGAATTCTCTTTAACTTTTGCTTGTATGTAAAGCTTTTGATTTCTCCATCTGAATGAGATCCTTGCCAGGTAGAGTAATCTTGGTTGTAGGTTTTTCTGTTTCATCGCTTTAAGTATATCCTGCCACTCCCTGCTGCCCTGCAGAGTTTCTGCTGAAAAATCAGCTGATAACCTTATGGGGATTCCCATGTATGTTATTTTTTGCTTTTCCCTTGCTGCTTTTAATATTTTTTCTTTGAATTTAATTTTTGTTAGTTTGATTAACGTGTTTCTTGGAGTGTTTCTCCTTGGTTTTATCCTGTATGGGACTCTCTGTGCTTCCTGGACTTGGGTGGGTATTCCCTTTCCCACGTTAGGGAAGTTTTCAACTATAATCTCTTCAAATATTTTCTCAGACCCTTTCCTTTTCTTTTCTTCTTCTGGGACCCCTATAATTCGAATGTTGGTACATTTAGTGTTGTCCCAGAGATCTCTGAGATTGTCTTCAATTCTTTTCATTCTTTTTTCTTTATTCTGCTCCTTGGCAGTTATTTCCACCATTCTGTCTTCCAGCTCACTTATTTGTTCTTCTACCTCAGTTATTCTGTTATTGATTCCTTCTAGTGTATTTTTCAGTTCAGTTATTGTATTGTTCATCTCTGTTTGTTTGTTCTTTAGTTCTTCTAGATCTTTGTCAAACATTTCTTGTATTTTCTCAATCCGTGCCTCCATCTTTTTCCAAGATTCCGGATCATCTTTACTATCATTACTTTGAATTCTTTTTCAGGTAGGTTGCCTATTTCCTCTTCATTTATTTGGTCTTGTAGGTTTTCACCTTGCTCCTTCATCTGTAACATATTTTTTTGTGATCTCAATCTTTTTTTTTTTTTTTTAATGAGTGGGATTGTGTTCCTGTCTTCCTGGTTGTTTGGCCTGAGGCTTCCCGCACTGGAGTTTGTAGGCTTTTGGGTAGAGCCGGGTCTTGGTGCTGAGATGAGGACCTACGGGAGATCTCACTCTGATGAATATTCCCGGGGCTCTGAGGTTCTTTGTTAGTCCAGTGGTCCTGACTCAGAGCTCCCACCACAGGAGCTCAGGCCCGCACCCCGGCTTGTGAACCAAGATCCTGCAAGCTGCGCAGGGTGGCAAAAAAAAAAGGAGCAGAACAATTACAAAGAGTAATAAATAAGATGAGAAAACTAACATATATGTTAGACAAAATTAAAATATAGATGAAACAACATCCAGAAGGTAAAACAGAACCACAATAGCCAAAAAAAAAAAAAAAAAAAAAAACAGCTGGAAAAGGCCTTGGCTGTGGGGGGCGGGGCTTTGGCAGCGGCAGTGTTTAGGCCAGGGCGGGGTCTAGGTTTAGAACCGCGTTTGGATGGGAAAGGCCCTGGGGGGGTGGGGGGTGGGGCTTAGCCCCAGCAAGGCTGGAGGGGCCCAGGAGCGCTTCTGGCCTCAGAGGGCAGCGGAGCAGGCCCAGGACCCCAGCAGGCTTTCTGGGCCCGAGTGGGCAAGGGAAACACTAGGTGCGTTCCCCCCATCCTCTGATTCCAGAGGCTCCTTCCCTGTTCGTCTCTCCTCTTCTCACTGCCCGCCCCCCCCCACCCCTATGACCCCCGCAGCTGGAGGGGGCCCTGAAAGGCAGGGGACCAGGCCCGGAAGCCCAGCAGGCTTCCCAGGGCCCAAGTGGGTGGGGGAAACTAGCTGCATCTCCCCTGATCCTCCGATCCTGGAGGGCCCCTCCCTGTCTGCCTCTCCTCCTCTTCTCCCCCTCCCTACGCACCTAGGACCAGCATGGCCGGCGGGGGCCCCAGAAGGCGGAGAACCCAGCCTGGGACCCAGCAGGCTTCCCAGGGCCTGATTGGGCAGGAGAAATGCTAGCCACACTCTCCCCTGATCCTCCGAGCCCCCAAGGGTCCCTCCAGGTGTGGGAACCCCTCCCCTCTCCCAACCACCCCTCAGGGGCACTGGTCCCATCTGGCCTCCACTTTTCCTCCCCCCTCAATCCCCCCCATGTCCTACCCAGTCGCTCGGGGCTTCCTCCCGTCTCCTTGAATGTCGAGGTCCCCCAGCAGCATCTGGTAGGTGCCCTAGTTGTGGGGAGACGTGGACTCTGTGTCCTCCCACTCCACCACCTTGACTCCGCCAAGCCCTTTGTTTTATTCACCACTAATTCCCCAGCAGTTAGAATTGTGCCTGGCATAGTTGATGCCAGAAAAATCGTTGCTGAATGAATGAACTTGAAGGGATAAAAGGAAGCCTTACGTATCCATAAGGTTTTGCCTGTTATAATGTGCTTGCGCATGTATTTTCTCCTTTGCCCTCCTTCCCCATGTCACTGTAGGAGGACAGCCCTGTGGGACAGCTAAGGCAGTTGTTATCCTAGTTTGATGGTTGAGGAAACTGAGACTCAGAGACATGCAATGATTTATGAGTGCTAATTTGTATCTCCCCTTGAATGTCTGTTGGTCAACTCAGCATGTCCAAAAACGAACTCCTGTCTTCCCATCTCGGGTATGACTACTTCTTTGATCCATTACTTGGGCCAAAGGCCTTGGTGTCTTACTGACGCTGTCTCTCACATTCCACACCAGACAGCAGAGGATGCTCTCAGAGCTGTATCCGAAGATGCCCAGACTCCAGCCCTTGCGCTCGACCTCACTGCCACCACACCAGTCAATTTCTTCTCATCTGTTCTGCTCCTCAGTCATTCAGGGGCAAAGTCATACCAGCAGAGGGACAGCAAGGCTGAGAAAGAGGTCAGGACAGTGGAGAGTATGTGAGGGGGTCCACCAGGTGAGGAGCAGGAAAATTAAATGGAATTCCCACACAGTATTGATGGCTGGCAGTGAAGGAGGTAAGGCCAGCATGCAGGCAAAGAGCTGGTTTGTGTGAATAAGGGAACAGAAGACAACCAAAGATTGCTATTCTTAAAGGGGACTTTGGAGTTTCAGATCTAGAACGTAAAACTGTACCAAGTAAGAATTTAAGGTCAGAGAATGTCTGAAGAAGAGTTTGGGGATCTTAGTGCCAAATTTCTGAAAGGGTTATTGGTGTGGATGTTGAAGCTATAAAAGGTCATGGCCTGGGGTGTGGCAGCCAGGAGGCCAGCTTCCTGTGCTGAGGTCATCCAAGGATGTGAGGGAATTTCCTGGATGTGGTAGGGAACTTAAGGATGAGTAATTCAGAACTCAGAAGCAGGGGAGATGGTGAGAGTTTGGACAGATGATGGATTGAAGTGGCAAAGGGAAGATAGAACAGCCCTAGTCTCCTTTCTCCATGAGCAGAGGGCAGGGGGAGAGATAGCAGCCTTCAAGGTCAGGGTTACAGATGATATTTCTTCCTGAGCCTCTGTGTGCCCCGTCCTCCTCTAAGGACTGAGGATGCAAGAAAAGGTGCAAGACGCGGCTGTTATCCCTAAGGAGCATGCGGTGGTACCCAGGCAGTACTGTTGCCTACGAAATATTTAGAGGTACATGTCATTGCAGCCCCATTGCAGTTACCACTAACTCTGTCAATATCTCCTCAATAAATCTAGATGTTTCCATGAGAAGTTAAATTTATTGGGCACTTTTAGAAGAATGTCTTTAGTTATCAGCTCTTTCACCAGTAGGTTAACTTTGGGCAGAAATAGGAAGCTCATGGCTCAGAATCCTCTTTAAAGCTTTAGCACAAAGTCAGATCATTTGAATTCCAGTACTCTGTGAACTCATCTAAAAACACTGTCTTCAATTACTCTGGATTTTTTTCCCTCATAGCAAAGAATCGGGGCATGAACAAACAAGGGCATGGCCTAGCTTTAAACCTGTTCACTGTTCAAGTTCTGGGAAAAACGCCTTCAGCACTGCCAAGACAAAAGGGTTTTAAGTCACTTAGATTGCTCCTAGAAAAAAAAATTGACTTTGTGAAAGGCAGGCATTGCTTAAGGATGATGATACTTGCCATGTCCACAGCAGCTCACATGGTGCCTAGCACATACTAAGTGCTCAGAAATGTTTGTTGATGACTCATTGACCATTTATCACTTTCTGAAGGGGAGAGAGGTGACAGGGAATGAGCAGGAACCAGAAAAATAATTACAAAATATTAGAACTAGAAGGGAATGATGGACCACCTAGCAAGTACTCTCAGAAAGCCAGCCCTGATTACTACAGTTGTTACTGACTATCCTGTACACTACGTTCCAAAGTTAGTAACTGGTTACCAAGGTGAATGTGGACTTGGGACCTTATCACATCAGCTTGGTTGGCTGGTGTCAGCCAGCTCCCAGCACTTTTGGATATTTAACAACATTTCCTTAGGGGTTTATTATAGGGGAATTCCATTCTTATACTACTTGTTTTTTAATAGCCATTAATTTACCTAGGTACACAATGATAAAGACTTAATTCAGGCTTAAGGAGGCCTCAGTCAGTCCAAAGACAAGTCCCCAGTCAAAAAACATTGACAGTGAAAACTTAAATCAAAAAGTTGTATGAATGGACTCACTGGCTAAAAATATCTCCCCAAATGCAGATTTTTTTTTTTTCCTTCCCTGGACTCTACAGACAGAGAGCAGACCACGAGCAGTCTGGGTTTTGCTTCATCTTCACAGGCAGACATGAGGCTTGCAGGAAAGCTGGTTGTAGCAACAGGAATTTAATACTGGGATCAGCACCTTCTCTGGATTGGATTTGAATTTTTTATTAATATTATGCTTGGACCCTGAGAAAATTCATTCAGCCAGCCTGACTTATGACACTAAATGACTAGTTAACCATACATACTAATCACATAAATATGGTTTATGGAATGATATAAAATGGTTTATGAAATCACTTTTAAACCGTCTTTTCAACAGTAGTAATTATACCTGCCCTGGAATACCTTAAACCAAGCGATACTGGCAAGAATTAACTTGAGCATCTTTAGTATTCTGGTGATTATCGTACAAAATTGCCACTGCAATAAAATGACAGGGTCGTTTTAATTTCTCTTCCACTGCATTTCTCTCTTTTCCCCTTTCCCATTAAAACATACTTCATAACATTTCATCATAGAAGTCTGCCTAAGTTTCCAGTTGCTGAAATTTAGTTAAACCATAAAATTGTTTCCAGATTACCAACCATGAAATGGAAAGACAATCTTATTTATGAATTTATAGATCAGATAATCTCCCTCAAATGAATCCTGAAACCAGAAACACTTTGATGATTAAACAGGAGGGAAAAAGTTTTCTCATTACCATGTGTCAAAAGAATTATATTTTTGTGAAGTGGATTTGGCCAAGACGGTGGAACACGCATGTGCAATCCGTGTGCACGGCGCCTGGGGCATGCACTGTTTCCTGAGCAGGGGGAGAGAATCGCTCTCCCTTGACCGTCAAGCTCAAGTGTACTGAACTCTCAAGGTTCTGGCAGATCATGTCTCCTTCCTGGTGACCCCACTGGTGACATAGCCTGGAGGAGGCCACCCAAGGAGCATCCAGTCCTGTCCTCACAGATACAAAAAGGAGAACAAGTGTGTGTATATCCGGACTAGACACACAGATACAAGAAGGAGAACAAGTGTGTGTATATCCGGACTAGACGCACAGATACAAGAAGGAGAACAAGTGTGTGTATATCCGGACTAGACGCACAGATACAAGGAGAACAAGTGTGTGTATATCCGGACTAGACGCACAGATACAAGAAGGAGAACAAGTGTGTGTATATCCGGACTAGACGCACAGATACAAGAAGGAGAACAAGTGTGTGTTTGTCCGGACTAGACGCACAGATACAAGAAGGAGAACAAGTGTGTGTGTGTCCGGACTAGACGCACAGATACAAGAAGGAGAACAAGTGTGTGTGTGTCCGGACTAGACGCACAGATACAAGAAGGAGAACAAGTGTGTGTGTGTCCGGACTAGACGCACAGATACAAGAAGGAGAACAAGTGTGTGTGTGTCCGGACTAGACGCACAGATACAAGAAGGAGAACAAGTGTGTGTGTGTCCGGACTAGACGCACAGATACAAGAAGGAGAACAAGTGTGTGTGTGTCCGGACTAGACGCACAGATACAAGAAGGAGAACAAGTGTGTGTGTGTCCGGACTAGACGCACAGATACAAGAAGGAGAACAAGTGTGTGTGTGTCCGGACTAGACGCACAGATACAAGAAGGAGAACAAGTGTGTGTGTGTCCGGACTAGACGCACAGATACAAGAAGGAGAACAAGTGTGTGTGTGTCCGGACTAGACGCACAGATACAAGAAGGAGAACAAGTGTGTGTGTGTCCGGACTAGACGCACAGATACAAGAAGGAGAACAAGTGTGTGTGTGTCCGGACTAGACGCACAGATACAAGAAGGAGAACAAGTGTGTGTGTGTCCGGACTAGACGCACAGATACAAGAAGGAGAACAAGTGTGTGTGTGTCCGGACTAGACGCACAGATACAAGAAGGAGAACAAGTGTGTGTGTGTCCGGACTAGACGCACAGATACAAGAAGGAGAACAAGTGTGTGTGTGTCCGGACTAGACGCACAGATACAAGAAGGAGAACAAGTGTGTGTGTGTCCGGACTAGACGCACAGATACAAGAAGGAGAACAAGTGTGTGTGTGTCCGGACTAGACGCACAGATACAAGAAGGAGAACAAGTGTGTGTGTGTCCGGACTAGACGCACAGATACAAGAAGGAGAACAAGTGTGTGTGTGTCCGGACTAGACGCACAGATACAAGAAGGAGAACAAGTGTGTGTGTGTCCGGACTAGACGCACAGATACAAGAAGGAGAACAAGTGTGTGTGTGTCCGGACTAGACGCACAGATACAAGAAGGAGAACAAGTGTGTGTGTGTCCGGACTAGACGCACAGATACAAGAAGGAGAACAAGTGTGTGTGTGTCCGGACTAGACGCACAGATACAAGAAGGAGAACAAGTGTGTGTGTGTCCGGACTAGACGCACAGATACAAGAAGGAGAACAAGTGTGTGTGTGTCCGGACTAGACGCACAGATACAAGAAGGAGAACAAGTGTGTGTGTGTCCGGACTAGACGCAGGGCTTTTGTTCCACAGCATCCAGACCCTCATCCTACGTCAACATCATCCCTGGGGAGTCAGGAGAGTGGGGTGCCATTTAGGGGTTTTCTTTCTCTGCATCCTAAAACCATTGTCTAGCGGAAGATGGGTGAGAAGCCAAGTACCTACTGAGCCAAGGAGGATGCCAAAGGCATGTATGAAGCCCTGTGGACACCCCTCTGAGAGGACCCACCTGTGCTGAACCATTCGGCAGTACTCACCATGGTGATGAATCTGTTGACGGTCAATGTCTTGAATCTGGAATGATTCTGGTGCTTTGTTTCAGTTTTTAATGCTGCTGCCCTCCTTTGTTAGACCAGTTAATGAAAGCTGGTGACCAGAGAGGGACCAGAGAGTACACTGATTTAGCCCTAATCAGGACCGTGCCTAGGCCAGCATTGGAATCCATCTGCCGTTTCTCTCCCACCACACTCTTGCTTATTCTCTGCATCTGTGGACTTACCTACTGTTTACATCTCTTAATATTATTGCCTCTTGAGTGTAGTTAGTCTGTCTCCACACCTTCGTATCCTGCACTACAGCTTCACAGAACCCATTAAGCCTCTTCCTAACCAAAGCTGTCTAGACCCTAAGAATGTCCTGCCATTTTAAAAGAAATGAAATCCTTTGCATTTGCCTAGGATTGAATAAGAGCAGTAAACTCGTACATCTCGGGGTAGCTCTCCGCCGCTCTTAGGGCCTTGAGTTTGGCTTCCAGCATTACTGTGGGAAGAATGGGGGTTCTGGACAACTTCTACCTGGAACTCAGCAGGTCCCCCCAGAAGTGGTCCATTTCCCGAGAGCTCATTTGTGTGAGTCTGTTCCCCTGACCCGTGGAGACCAGCCACCACCCCATCGTTTCCAAGGTGCCATGCAACTTGGGTCTGATAAACTTGGGATCTCCAATGGGTATTTACTAACCTGCTTTCTTGAGTGGAATTTCTTATTTTTCTCTTTGGCAATGCACTGCTTAATGGCAGACAGGCCGCCAAGAATACACGTATAACTGAAAATGCTCTGCAGCTCAGAGGTTTAGCGTTCACAGCTATGCCTGGAAACACTTGGAAAGTCACTCCGGGTAGATGCATATCTCTTCTCACTGTTTGAGATTTCTTCTTTCCACACTATTAGAACAAAGAGATCATACTATTAATACTTAAATTTTCCCCCCAGTGGGTTGACAACCATTAACTCTCCAGACTGCACGACTTACATCCAAAAAACCCAATATTGTGACACAACCATCCATTTTAAACTAAAGAAAATGCATGGAATTCTGAAGTCCGAAGCTTGCAATTGTGAAATGAATCTCAATGTTTTTTTTACGGCACTAAGAGTTATATTCCAAAGGCAAAAAACGCAAGACCAAAAAGTTGTGTATGAACAAAATTACCCTTGAAAATCCTCTTGATTGCCATGAAGTTCAGGATACAGATACAGCATCTCTCGTGAAGTCCAGCATAACCAGTTATTTTGTTCTAGTGAAAGAACAGGCCACCATGACTTTTTCTGTTGGGTACCAGATAAAGTAGTTGGCTTGTATTTAAAAGCCCCAGTGTCTGAAAGTGCTGTTTGTAGCCCAGGAATCATCACCATTGCTCATACTACAAGAGGCCCGTGGGACTGAGACCCCCAGTGAAGAATGGGGTCCCTTTTCTGTCTCAGGCTGGGACTAGACACTTGCTGATGGGATACGATGGTAGTCCAGGTGTCCACACTGTTCTGACTCTTCTCCCTTCTCTCTTTTATTGTCTTGAACTACCAAGTAGGTATAACTGAATTCACATGCCATTGCGTGTGTGATTGCTGTCCTTAGCAGAGGTCACTCTGTGGTGGTGATTTGATAATGTGTTGGGAATACTGGTAATACTTCCATGGCACTGCCATTGTCTGACGTACAGAAATGTGAGCCAGTTTCAAAAGCTACGTGAATTGTGCATAACACTGGAGAGCCCTGAACAGAGAGGTGTAGTATCTGTGCATAATATCAAAATTGGGAAGGGTTTTTATTCAGATCTTGAGATAACCAAGTTGTTAGGGGTATTTGTTTTCCTGCTTGATCCTGTAAAAGCCCCCAGATTCCTATGACATTGATTTGAGGACCCTCTACTCTCAAGGAAACATTGATTTCAAGCACAGTTTTCCATGTTCGTAAGAGACATTCGCTTTGTGTTGCTCTTGGGCTTTACAACAAGTTTTACTCCAGACACACAACGAACATCTCCATCATTTACACCAAAATCAGTCAGCAGCCTCCCAGCTGCGGGGAGGAGCACAGCTCAGAAGTGGCCTAGGGCCCCGCTGGTGCAGAGGTCAAATAATAAAAGAAGGGCGGAAAGGCTCAAAAACACAAAGATGCACAAAGAGAATTGTTTCCAAGCTTTTCCGTTTTCCATGAGGCCTCTGCTGGTCTGTCCAGTGTCTTTTCAGTAAGGTCATCGGGTTAATACTAAACTCTGACCATCAAATCTTGAGCTCAGTGGGAATTTGCAGGCTCGTTAGCTTCCCCAAGCCAGGTTGGGGTGAACTTTGGAGGCCTGCTAAGTGGAACTTCTATAACCCTCAGATGATCATTCACCTAGACAAACCAGTCTGAAAGTCAACATAAGCTTTAACAAACAATTCTCTTGTTTTACAGAGAGAGGATGCAAGCCATGGAGAAACAGATTGCCAGTTTAACTGGCCTTGTTCAGTCTGCGCTTTTTAAAGGGCCCCTTACAAGTAATAGCAAAGATGCCTCTAGGTAAAAAAAAAAAAAAAAAGAAAGCAAACCAATTCAAAGTAATTCAATCTGTTTCTCTTTAATGATTAAGATCATTCATTCATTCCAATCGTTTTCTTGTAATCATTTCAAGGCTGAAAATATCCACATCTCTATGAATCATGGTTTGTTTGTTTGCTTGTCTATTTCTGGTAATTCTCTGGCCCAAGAAGGGTACATGGGCTTCCCAGTGCATGTGGCTTCATGGACCACTGTGCAGTGCCTGCCGCCACCATCCACGTGTATCCACATCCTCCGTCATCTGAGAGCCATGAGCGTGCCTCAGCTGCACACATGGGAAGCCTTTTCCATCCCGGCCAATAGTGGTGCTGATGCTGAAATACCTTCATTGCTTAATACCCTCACTAGCTGCTGCTGATTGCTTAGAATAGTGAATGGAAGGGGGGAAACGCATTTGGGAAACTGTATCGCTGACTCTCTTTTTCTTTCCTTCAGCGAGAAAATGATGAAAACCACAGCCAATAAGAACCACACAGATGGTCCAGGTGAGTGTTCTCCAGACCTGCAGGAGGCCTGGAGGCTGCCTTTGATGCGCCTGGTTTGCTTCCAGACGTATTAACCTCTCCCCAAGTCACCTATTTGGTGCAACTTCAGAGGCTTCTGGGGTAACTCCCTACACCACCCCTTCCCTGCTTAATGCTGAAATTCCAGATGAGTCATTAATTTGCAGGGGGGGGTCTTTAGTCCTCTCCCTTCAGTCTTCATTCATTTATTCACTTCCTCGTTCATTTATTCATTTATGAGGCCATATATCCAACAGATACTTCTATGCCTGATACTGGACCAGGACCGTGGGCATCACTAGGGCAGGGCTCCCGACTCCCTAATCCGATGCAGAAAATGGATGTGGGACAGGTCGTTATATGTGTGCTGAGTGTTAGGAAAAAGTGCAGGATGAATGTTTACCCAACAGAGCTGGCCTCAACCAAGGCCATTTCCCTGAGGAAGTAAAACAAACTGAGGCCAAAAGGATGAGGACAGAAGGAAAGAGCCATTCAAGTAGAGAGCAAAGCAGGTACAGATGCTATGGTGAGGAATTTAGATACTATTCTAAGTGCAAAGGGAAGGCAGTGGGAGGTTCTACACTGGGGAAGGGCCTCAGCCCAGCTGCAGGATGTGACCGGATGAGAAGGGGGCACGAGCTGATAGGGAGCCCCATGGCTCGAGGCAGGAGAAGAAGGCATGCTTGGACCAGGGCCTGCTTTCAAATGCCAGCGCCCCTCAAAGAGGCCCCAGTTTCTGTCCCTGTGCGCTTTGCTAGTATCCAGGTGTGTTTGATGTCCGTCGTATCCTGCAGACTCCAGGTGGGCCTCTCTCAAGAATATGAGGTCTTCCCTTCCCTTGGGTTAGAAATAGAAATCGTCACCAGGGACATGCTTGGCTACTGAATTACTCAGTAAGCACGTGGCAAGTTGGGCGAAACCCCTAATTTGGAGGAAACCACAGAGCGTAGTGCCACATGGTAGAATGGACAGAAGTGGGGACTTAAGTTGAGACGTCTATCGGTCCTGGTTCCGCACTAGCCATGTTCAGGCCCTTTAGCCGTAAAGCCAGCAGGGCTGCTCTTCCAGCATTCCCAGTCCTCATGGGATTGGTTGGCTTACTTAGAAATCAGTCAGTGACCTTGGTGGCAGCCGGAGAATTGTTGCATGGAAATTGCTGAGCTTGTCTTCATAGCAACTGCCGGTTTGCTTTGGAGATATTTATTCATCTATTTTCTGATCTATTATGAACCTAGAGAAAAAAAGGCACTTACTGAACTCGTAGAAACAGCAGAAGGGTGGTTGCCAGGGGTGGGGGACATGGGAGATGTTGGTCAAAAAGTACCAACTTCCAGTTAGAAGATGAATAAGTTCTAAGGTACAGCATGGTGATTGTAGATAACAGTGTTGAACTATGTACTTGAAAGTTGCCAAGAGAATGGATCTTAAATGTTCTCACCCCAAGAAAGACATGGTAATTATGTGACAGGATGGGCGAGTTAGGTAATAATCGTACGGCAATGTGTAAGTGTATCAAATCAACACATTGTACACGTTAAAGTTGTACAATGTTACATGTCAATTATAAAGTTGGGGGGTTGGGAGGGGGAGAAGCTACCAAACACTAAAACATTTTACTCCTCTGGATTCTATTCTAGAAATGATTCGTATCCAATACCATTGTTCTAATCGATATGTACATGCTGTTTTGTATTCTTCTGTATTCCTTTTCCCTTTTGGTAAAATAATAATTAATAGTAATAATAGGAAGCATTTAGTGAAGTTTCCTATGTACCAGGCACTGTTCTAAGTGCTTTTCTAACCTGAACTTGTTACCCCCTGACGCAGCCTCATGGGATCGGTACACTCATGATTCCCATGTTCCAGATGAGGACACTGAACACACATCCATACACACATGACACGCATCAACATGCTCCAGCAACCTGTCCCGATATCTCATCCTTTTGTGTTAAGGTGCCCCAGTCCCTTTAAAGAAATGTAGGTTGCTTCATTTCTTCGTTTTGAAAAAGTTTGCAAATGTCTTTTTTGAAGCATGGGGGAAGGAGCAGGTGTAATTTCTTTGGGATGCATTTCCCAAAGTGGAACTAATAAATCCAAAGGGACAAACAGCTGAGTAGCACTGGTGACACACTGCCAGTTTTCTCTTCTGAAAGGCTGGGCCAGTTTTCGATGCCACTGGCAACACACACGTGGGTTTGCTCCCCTGCGTCTCTGCTGGGGTTGGTCTATTTCATTCTAATCTGTCAGGGCTACATGTGGTCCACAGGGCTTTCGTTGCTATAGCAGCCTTGTACAATGTGCAAAATATATTCTTCCAGAATCCTAGGAAGTTAGCAACGAGAAGTATTATCCCTGTTCTGTAGACAAGTACACGGAATTATGCAGTAAGTCAAGGAAGCTCATTTGGCCAAGGATACATGAAAAAGGGAAACCCAGACTTCCTGTTACTTTAGGAATATTTGGTTTACTGTGGGTATAAGAGAACAGACGGAACTTCCCATTTCACAGTCATCGCATGTGTTTTATAGTGTATTGTATCATTTAAACACATAGCCCTGTAAAGAAGATGTTAGCTGTGGAGCTAGTAAGATTCGCAGCCAGTCTGGCCAACCCCAAACCCATTAAATTCCCATCAAATGTGTACTTAGTAAGATTTATATTAAGATATACCTGACTGAAGTAAATTACCTAAGAGCGGACTTGGTAGGAGGAAGAAGAGGCCGTTGCCTGGAGAGGGTGAGGTGCAGGGAAGGGAGGCTCTGAGGGTAAACTGCTTGCTGACTCTCCTCCCTAGACTAGCATGTGACCACCCCACATGTGGGTTCAGAGAGCAGGTCCCAGGTCCCGTAACTAATCTGAAGCAGAACTCATTTACCACTCGGGGTCCCCACCCACCAGATCCAGCTCCATCCGTAGATTTTGGGGCACCTGCCTATAGCTCTCAGCCTGCCACCACTGCCACCTGCTGCCACTCCAGGTGGGGAGTGGAGGCCAGCAGGGGCTCCTCCCCCTCACTCTGCTTAGAGAAATAATCACAGCCAGGGCTTCCCTGGTGGCACAGTGGCTAAGAATCCACCTGCCAGTGCAGGGGACACGGGTCCGAGCCCTGGTCCAGGAAGATCCCACATGCCGCAGAGCAACTAAGCCCGTGCGCCACAACTACTGAGCCTGCGCTCTAGAGTCCGTGAGCCACAGCTACTGAGCCTGCATGCCACAACTACTGAAGCCCACGTGCCTAGAGCCCATTCTCCACAACAAGAGAAGCCACTGCAGTGAGAAGCCTGCACACCGCAACGAAGAGTAGCCTCCACTCACCGCAACTAGAGAAAGCCCGTGCGCAGCAACGAACACCCAACACAGCCAAAAATAAATAAACTAAATTTTTTTAAAAATTTAAAAAATAATAATCACAGCCAATCACAGTGGGGTCCTTCTGTGCCAGACACCAGGCGGAGCAGTTTATATGTGTTAATTCCATCATCCTGCACAATCACCCTTACACCCATTTTACAGATGAGGAAACGGAGAGAGAGAGAGAGAGAGAGAGAGGTTAAGTCAGTTGCCCAAGGTCACACAACTAGGAAGTGCATGCTGAGAATGACTTCCAGGTTTCTGGTTTAAATACTTGAGTGAATAATAGTGCCATTGGCTAAAATGAGTTCAAAAGAGATTTGGGGGAAATGAGTAGAAATAATGAATTCAACCTGCTTGTGGAAAAGTCCTGTAGCAACATGAAGGGATGGGGATGTAAAGAGAATCGTGTGCTGGAGGCAAAGATGTGGAGGACCTTGGTGGGTGGCATTGTGGAAGTGAGCTCCCTTGAAGTCATGTCCAGTGAGAGAAGAAGCAGGCCAGGATTCAGAAGGTTGGCCGAGGAAGAAATTAGGAAAGAGGTTGACCAAGATGGGCTGTGGAGAGGGAAGAAGACGAGGGAAAGGAAAGTTTCAGTTACTGAGAAGGAAAGGAGTGACAAAGCCCAGCATCACATCAGGGTGCCATCATGGCAACCCAGCATCTGTTGGGTTGACAGCTGACCACTGGCCACCTTCTGAAGGGCCAGTGCAGTGAATGATGGAGTTGGAAACCGGATTTAGTGGATTAAGAGGTTATAGATGAGGAAATTTTATACATGAGCATAGATTCCATAAAGAAACTCGGTTGTGAAAGATATATTTTAAACCCGTTATCGGTATTCAACTCTGGCAGATGGCACGTAAACTTGAGCCTCTCCTCCATGGAGCATGTCGGCGAGGTGCAACAGTGACCTCAGAACATACACGGAGAAGCACGATTGTTGAAGGAATACGTGCCTTCATTTGGCTGAGGAATTAGCAGGACAGTTCTCATTACCGAACAGGAGTAGCTGGCTAGCGCAGTGTCATTTTTGTTGGAGAAACACCTTGATGGTGTCATTATTTGTACAGATGAGGTTGTGTGGTGAGGGTAGGTGGGTGTGCGTGCACGCGTGCGTGTGTGCGTGTACACACGCACCTATGCCTGAGAATGTGGAGTGATGATAAAGTAACTTGACTGAGTCTTAAAGGAAGACTCAGTCAAGGAAGTCAAAGGAAGTCTTAAAGGAAGTCTTAAACTTCATTGTCATCCCCTCAGAATACTTGTTCTCGAAGGTGCTGTGTTAACTCGGACAGGCTGCTATTATTGGAAATGTTACTGGATGTTCTTTCACTGAGGACCTTCACAGTTAGAGAACACTCTTTGGAATAATTACAGAGATGGCAAATCTTGCTCTTTCGAGGGTGATTTTGATCTGGGGGGGATGGTCAAAAGTCGGTCAGAGTCATGACTGGTGATGACGCAAGTGGCCAGTTGGCTCATAAAGATAACAAAAAGCTCACCGTCTGGTCTGCTGGGTCTCCTTTGTAAATCCTTCAGATGCTTTCCCACGTGTCCCCCCGACTCTCCAAGGGGGCCATGAGAGCTGGGAGACCGGTTCTGTTGGGACGGGCACCCAGGGGTGAGGAATTTGGTTCTCCGCCAGCTCTCCGTTGGCATTGCTGAGGCCACGCAAGTAAGAGGACAGTTGCGAGGCACTTCCTTGCTCACTGGCGCACCATCCGTAGCCGTGGCAGCAGCTCTGGGAGGCTTGCGGGGCTGTGCGTTCTGGGGAAGGACAGGCTTCCACGGCTGTTGAGCCTAGATGGAAAGAGAGGCCGCTGTGCTCTAAGCACTCCAGGTACACAGAGCAGCGAGAAGGTTCTGCCGTGCGAGGCCGGCCTGGACTAAGCAAACCTTCCACTTTGTCCCTTACAGGAAAGAGAGCTGAACAGCCCCTTCAGGTGTGAGCGAGTGTGTGTGTCTGTGTGTTGTGGATTCCCTGTCTACGCTCTACCTGAAGCCTCTTCCACGAATTGCATTGTCCTAAAAAGGAAAGAGCGTCTCCTTTTGATTCCCACACCTTGCTGATCCTGTGAGCGCTACTTGGGATCCTTTGTGGGGACGTTTCTAAAACAGACTTGCTCAAATCAGGCCCTTCCCAGATGGACTTAGGAACTACGTGAGGATGATTTAAGTTGCACTCAGGGAGCAAAAGTTTATGGCAGCAACAAAACTGTTGAGGAAGAGTTTCTCTCTGCTGCCATTTTTTTTAGTTCTTCTCCTAAAGAATATTCGCATCATGCCTGATTTTCTCACTAAAGGAGATGTATGCAGAGGTCCTGCTTCTTTTGGGCTGGAAACCCGAAGGGAGTACCCGGTGCCTATTAGTTTCCCCTTGGTGATTGGCCAAGTCTCTGCCCAGAACTAAGTGGGTGTTCTTGGGCTACATCTGCCTGTAGGGAATAGTCACAGTAGGCAGCCTGTGTTAGGGCCCAGAGTTTTAAGTTATTTTTTCTATTATAAAATTATAGGGAATTCCCCGGTGGTCTAGTGGTTAAGACTCCGTGCTACCACTGCAGGGGGAATGGGTTTGATCCCTGGTCTGGGAACTAAGATCCCACAAGCTATGTGATGCAGCCGCCCCCCAAAAAAATTATAGATATTCACTATGCAAATTTTAAAATACAAAAAGTAGTGATATCAAAAATAGAAAACTCACAGAATACCACCAGCTAGAGTTACTGTTAACACTTTGTTATATGTACATCTGTCTTTTTTCTGTGCACACCCGTGTGTTTAAAGAAGACACATGGGTAGATAGACAGACAGCTGGTTCCTTAATACGGCATCATGTTGTACATACCGCTCTGTGATCTCCCTTCCTATAGCACCAAACTTCTAGAACATGACTTCTACAGACTACACACTATAACACTGCATACACCTTCCTTAATTTATTTAAATTCGATTCCCTCTTTTTGCCCTTTAGAGAACCAACGTCATTTTTTAAGATTTTTTTCATCATGAAGGAAATGGGCGTTTTCAGAGTTACCAGTAGTCTGTTGGGATGGGACTTGCAGCTTCGACTTTCCTTCCTGGCATTCTCAGGAACTTTGCTGCTCTTTTCTCCTAGGAACTCCCCAGGTTTCCGGCGGGAAGCCTCTTGGCGCCCTGGAGTCCTCGGGGCCCCCCAGCCAGCTCCTGCCTGCTGGCACCTCCGCCACCCACATGAGCCTGCTCGACATGAAGAGGAGTGTGGCCGAACTCAGGCTCCAGCTCCAGCAGATGCGACAGCTCCAGGTACAGACCATGTTCCCTATGGATGGTGTCCGCCAACTTAACTGCCCACAGTCAGCTTCCTCCTCCTCCCATCCGCCTCCTTCCGCATCCCTGGCCCCATGGCACCTTCTCGGGGTTCTTTCCACCATCCTTTCTAGGGATAACTGAGGACCAGGATGCAGGCGCCATTCCCCAGTGGTCTCCTCTCCCACACACGTAATCTTGGTCTAGAGCCTTCCACTGCAGTGGTAGTCTGTAGCCACTTCTTTAAGCTGTGTGTGCTTTTACCCATGAAAAAAGCATTAAGCCTCTGTTTTCTGGAGGAGAGCTGAAAGCAGAGGAGCCCGCGGAGCGTTCTAACAGCCAGTTATGACTTCCTGCTTCACTGAGCATGTGCAAAGGTGCTGCAGGCAGCTCAGGTTTTTTGCAAGGAGCTATGATGTATTTAGAAACAGGAGTTCGGACCAGAGGGTGAATTCATAAGGAAAAGGAGCCATCGTGGATGACTTGAGAAAAACATCTGCATTTTATTTGGATAGTGTGTGTGTGCCACAATATTTTCCTTACTCATTCCCATTGTTAGGAATATATGAACTACACAGGAATCAAAGGGTAGGGAAAAATGACCCTTCGTGTCACGAGTCTTGGTGAACAAATCCCATAAATCTGATGAGGCAGGGTAACGTGTGCCCTGGTTCAGGGTGATAAGGAACTGGGAGGGCGTATCTTTATGAGGTCATCTGTCTCCTCCACGGGTCAGTCTCACGCCTCTCTGCCCTTGGTGGCAGGCTGATGAATGCGGAGGTAGTGCTGGCTCAGACTATGCCCAGGCTTCCTCCTGGACTTCGAGAAGCTCGTAGTCCAAACGTTAGTAAGAGGCGCACGTAGCCAGGAGCAGTCACGCAGCCGTGGTGCCCTCAGTGGTGTGCAAGCTCCTGGGCTGGTGAGTCCAGTAAGGAAAGGGCTTCAAAGCACAGCTGCTCTCTCCCTTCAGCTCGCCGATGCCTGAGTCCTGCCTTTTCCACAGCCTGATTAAAGCTTAGAAGCTGATTTCCCCTTGCCCTCTACCTACTGGAGAACAAACAGAAGGGAAGGTAGCTTGAGAGCCTGCCTTGAGGTCCCATCACCGACCAGGCTGCTCAGGCTCAGGTCTCCAGAGGCTACTCTGCCTCTCAGGCAACGTCCCAGACTCCTGGACAGCCCGTGCACATTCACTTAAATCCTCTTCTGAGTCGTGTCACCGGGGAAGTTCCCCATCCTTTACATTCGCTTCTCCTTGCTTGGTGATTTTAAAGACACTTTGCAGTGAAATGAAGTGTACAGGTTGGGCTGAGGGTGTGTGCAGGGTGCGAAAATCCAGTGCCCACAGTGTCTGGCGGTAACTTAGGTGAGTGGACGAGAGACGGTGACAAGTTGGCCCCTCTAAAGGACAGTCGCCACTCAGCTCCAGGCAGCTCTTGACCTGGTAGAATGAGAGTCCATTGTTTCTAGATGTTTCAGTATTTCAAGAGAATCTGGAGGTTTTATATGAAATATCTGTACTCATTCTAAAACTGGTGGAAGGTAATTTAAAAATCAGTTATTTCGTACTCTGCAGGCCAGATGACGCATGTGCAGGCCAGAGAGGGTCTGTGGGCTCCCAGGTTCTTACCTGGGGGTTATGGAGGTTAAGCCCCCATCTTGCGCTGCATCTGCCTTTTAGTGCCACCTGCTGGTCACTTGGAAATTGTGCACTCCTAGTTGGACCCTCACAAGAAAAAAATTCCTAAATGCGTCGTGTGTATGGTAGTTCCTACTGCTTTCAAAAGTGAGCATTTGCTGGTTTGGGGCAGAGGTGGAATTGCCCTGAAGTGTGGCGAATTTGATACCTAGGCCGTGATGTGTGAGGCTGCAGCATCACCCTGCTGGTGGCCGGCAGTGTTTGGTCCTCTGGCCAGGAGGGAGGGGTCTCCCACAACTTGCCGCTCCTTGTAACCCATGAACTGGGGAGGCTCAGTTGCAAAATCACAGCTTCTCAGACAAAGAGATTCTATAGTCAAGTCCGGGACACTATGTTAACCACACAGTTTTCTTTATCGCCCCAGAGCTGCTCAGCTTTCCTGCCTTTCTGGGTAAAGAACACAGAGCAGGTGTGCTCTTGAGCTGAGATGGTACAGTTCTAAAGCACAGGCACGTGGGGAAAGAGAAGCACTTTGTTTCCTAACCTGGATGCTCTTATTTGTACCTCGGTCTTTGCATCCTCCGTGCCCCCATCAGCTTTAAGGGGAGTCTATTTGAGACAAAACCAGTTTAGAATAATTACGCTATCCCAGCACCAATCCCCCCTCAGCACATGTATTATACACCAAAAGTAAAGTGCAACCCCCCAAAATGATTATAAGCCCAATAATGGAGCTATCATTAGAGAGCTCCGAAACTCCAGAACAGTCTCAAAAGAACAAACATTGATTTAGAAATTCAAATGTTCTTTGAACTGTGTTATAAAATAGTGAAAACGGATGAAATCTGTCTGTGCTTGGCAGCCGGCTCCAGTAATTAGATAATTAAATCAGTGGGAAAATCCTAGACTGTCAAGCGTAGTCTATTTGAGTATTTCATTTGCAGAATTGATGGATTATTCTCCAAAGCAGAAATTTGATGCAGGCACTGTGGGGCGTATAGATTTAAATAGGGCAAAGAGAATGTTGAAGGGAGGTGAAGGAGCCTGAGAAAATGATCAAAAAAAGATGAAAACTTTGCTCCTGTCTTTCCGCTCCTCAGTCTCGCGTGAATTACCAGTCTCGGAGAACGGTTCTTAACCCTGGCTACCCATTAGAATCACCTGAGGCCTTTCACAGAAATATTGATACCCGAACACCCCTGCCAGAGTCTGACTTCATTGGTATGGATCGAAGGCCAAGCACTGGTGGTTCTAGAACGTTCCAGGGTGAGAACTAGTGCTCTCAGATATTATGAAGTCTCGGTCCATTGAGATGCCTTTTGGAAATTGAGATCTCAGCCAGCTATCACAAGGGGTGAAGCACAAACACCCTGTAAGCATGAAAAACACACCCGGTGACTTCAAAGCCCTGATTCTAAACAATGCGCCTCATTCCCAGTGGCTAATCAGACGTATTCTCTACTTAGTCATAAATGATAAGAGCTATATGGAACTTTTATACTGTGATGGTCCCACTCCCAGGTAAGAGCTGCACCTGCAGTTAGCTGGCAACAACGGAAAAAGAGACAGGGGAAGGTCTGGCACTTAATAAATGTGCCCTTCAAAAGATGATTGTCTTTGTCTATTACCTTTTCTGGTATGATTTAGGAAAAAAAACAAAAAAAAGTGATGAGCTACATCTTTTTTCCAAAATGCCACAATACTTGGGTTTTACTCAGGTCATCCAGTATCCACAGAAGTGGCTGCAGTTCTGCCCCTCTTTGTGGGCTTGAGGGGAGAGAGAAATTTCTGGAAGAGCGGTTTCAAGTTCCTTGGGGAGGCAGATGAGACTTGGCCTACTTTTCCAGTTCCCACAATTTTTTTCTTTGTCCCTTATCTCTTCCTTGTGCTTCCCGATAAACTAAAAATTAGATTATTCTGAACTTAGTGTTCCATTTTTAAGACTACTGAGAACTTACTGTGTGTTCCCAAGAGAGGGAAAAGAGGTAAAACATCAACATAAAAAGGAAACATAGCAGGACACAGAGCCATTGTATTTGAAATGATACAATTCAGCACAGTTATCTTAAGGTGTCTTTTTATAAGATAGTGCCTCATAAAAATGTGCCAGAGTCTCATTTATCTTCTGACATTCAAAATAACGGTCATGGGAATGTGTGTCCCTGAGAAAAGCACTCGAGAGGTTGGCCCATGCTGAGCAGGCCTATTTCTCCCCACCAGGCAGAAATAATGAATGGAACTAGCACAGGAGTTGACAATCAGGCTGCCATACAATGTATCAAGCCCTGGATAGACCTGCACACACAGGCTGTCTAAGATGGGGCAACATCTCCCAGATAACATGTGCTTGTGACGAGGCATCCTATACCTGGTTCCCTACAGCCTGGGGAGCTAACCTGGGTGGTCAGGAGTCATTCTGGGGTCTGGCTATTATGAAACTTCCTGATCTGTTGTACAGCCACTGTTTACTGTCACTGCTGGACAGCAAAATCAGTTCAATTAAACTACACTGTTAGCAAGACTGATGGTCTTAAATTTTACCTGAGAAATCAAGATGAGTATGTGAGGTACATGTCCATTTTGAGGTGGGTGGAATTAGGTTTAGGCAGTTTCCTAGCTTCTCAGTGAAGCTGATATGGATAACTTATTTGGTCCACTTAAATTTTTAATAGCGAAGAGCGTTACTTCTGTCTGAGTATTTTTATAAAAACGTCAAGGCACAGAATTTACAATAAACTGAAGTTTCCAGAGATGAAGGGATAACTACAACTGTACTTGCCTTCCTACTGTTGACAACTAGAACACTGAAAAATAAATAAATGTGTGAAACAACTCTATTCAGACATTGGACAACAGACAACACAGGAGTGTGATCCTTAGGAGAATGGAAGGAAAGGAGGTGAAACCTGTCACTTCCTCAGCTATCTGTCTGGGGACACTTTTTAGATTGTGACACAGAGAGGGATGACCCAAACAGAGCACTGACCATCCAACTGAGTTGAGGGTAAAGAGCTGAAGCAGCTAGAAGTTGTGGAGCGAAGTACCAAATAAAAGGAAGGTCTGTGGAGAAAGAAGTATGTAAATCTGTGGATCTGCTGTCTACTAGTAATCCAAGCATATGTATTGTGAAAGACCACTAAGCCAGACACAAAGTGGGAGGCTGTACGCCAGAAATTTCCCAGAGCTCACACAGGGAGATGTTTATGTCTTAACCAGCAGGCCCAAAGAGGTTTTATTAATCACCTGGGGCATTCAGTAGCAATCAGAGAAAGGCCATGCTTCAGTCTTAAGACTAAACTAGCCCTAGAGTAAAGGCTACCCTAGATTCACCCTGACAAAGCTTAAACACAAGCTTCTAAAGAAGAAGAATGTCCACAAGGAACTAAATTGTCTGCCAAAGGAAGTCTAACATCTGTAAAGGAAAACAACAAAATCCAGAACTCCATGTCCAGCATTCAATCAAAAGTTACTAGACAGGTGATGATGCTGAGAAATGTGACCTGTAAGCTTAAGAAAAATCAGTCAGTGGAAACCAATCAGAAATGACAGGGATAATGAGGTCATCAGCAAGGACTTTAAAACAGCTATGATAATTATTCTCAAGGATTCAAAGAAAAACATGAACACAATGAGACCAAAAAAAATGGAAGATATTTTAAAACTCTAAGTAAAACTTTCAAGAGCTGAAAAACAATATCTCAACAGACTTAATAGAAGATTAAGTCACTGCTGAAATGAAATATCAGTCAGCTTGAAAAGATAGCAATGGAAATGTCCAAACTGAAGGATAGAGAAGAAAGAGTCTGAAGAAAATGAACTGACACTTAATGGTTCTTGGGACACTATTAAGTGGTCAAGGGGGAAGAGAAAATTACTAGAAGAAACAGTGGCTGAAATTTTTCCAAATCTGATGAAAGCTGTAAATCTACAGACCAAAAAACTTAATAAGCTCCTAAAAGGATAAGCACAAATGTAACCACACCAAAAGCAAAAGCAAATTGCTAAAAACCAAGAATAAAGAGATAAATCTTAAAAGCAGCCAGGGGGAGGTGGAGGACACATTACGTACAGGGAAACATAAATAAGAACACTGACTTCTCAGAGACAAAAGTTAGAAAACAATGGAATCACATCTTTAAAGTACATCTCAAAAGTAAAAAACACCTTCAGAAAATAGAGGACACTTCCCAACTCATTTTACGAAGGCAGAATTACACTAAGAGCAAAACCAGTCAAGGATATTATAAGAAAAGAAAACCGCAGACCAATATGCCTCATGAAAATATATGTAACAAATCCTTAACAAAATATGAGCAATTGAATCCAGCAATATATAAAAAGGATAATACATTATCCTGGATTTTATCCCAGGAGTCCAAGATTGTTTTAATATGAAAAAAAATGAGTCAATGTATTTGACCTTTTAGCAGAATAAAGGAGACAATCATATCATTTCAGTAAGTGCAGGAAAAAACATGTGACAAAATTCAATACCGATGATAAAAGCACTCAGCGCTCTTGGAGTAGAAGGAAACTTTCTTAACCTGATAAAGGATGTCTGAAAATCCTACAGAAAACATTATAGTTAGTGGTGAAACACTATCACATTCTCCATAAAATCAGGACCAAGGCCAAAGAAGCCTCCTCTCACTTCTATTTAACTCTGTACTGAATATCCTAGCAAGTGCAGTAGGGCTGGAAAAAGAAAAAAAAGGCACGTGGATGGGAAAGTTAAAACTATAATTGGCATTACTCGCAAATCACAATCATGATTGTGTAATATCAAATCAAAAAAGATGCTTCCAGGGGCTTCCCTGGTGGCGTGGTGGTTAAGAATCCGCCTGCCAATGCAGGGGACACAGGTTCGAGCCCTGGTCCGGGAAGATCCCACATGCCACAGAGCAACTAAGCCCGTGCACCACAATTGCTGAGCCTGTGCTCTAGAGCCTGCGAGCCACAACCACTGAGCCCACGTGCCACAACTACTGAATCCCGCGTGCCTAGAGCCCGTGCTCCACAACAAGAGAAGCCACCACAATGAGAAGCCCACAATGCACAGCAATGAAGAGTAGCCCCTGCTCGCCGCAACTAGAGAAAGCCCACGTGCAGTAACGAAGACCCAACACAGCCAAAAATAAATTTTAAAAAAAGATGCTTCCAGAAATAAGTGAATATAAACAAGATCATCAGAATCAAGTCAATATGTAAAAACATTAAAATGTTAGTACAGGCAACGTACTAAATCCATACAATAGAATGCCACTCAGCATGAAAAATAATGTACTAAAACTCTCAACAGCATGGCTGGACCTCAAAGACAATATCCTGAAGGAAAGAAGCCAGACACAAAAAATTTCATAGTGTACAATTCCATTTGTATGACATTCTAGAACAGGAAAAACTAATCTAGAGGAACAAAACGCATATCGGTGGTTTCCTTGAGCTGAGGGTTAGGAGATTGCGTGCAGAGTGTCATGAAGGAATTTTCTAGGGTGAGAACAAATGTTGTCTCCCTTTTTAGTGGTGCTTCCATCAGTGTATACATTTGTCAAAACTCATTGACCTGTGTACTTAAAATGGGTATATTTTCTAGTTTGTAAACTATACCTTAAATAGAGTTTTTTTTTAAGTTAATTGGGATTTAGAATCCCTGCTAAGCAAAACTAAATGTCATGTTTTAAAGTGCTGGTGACTAGTTTATTCGAAGCACTTAGTGAGAGATGTTGGCACACTTCCTGCCTTCAGCACTGCTTTTTACACATGCTGGAAGTCCTCGAGACAGTGGTAAGGACGCCAGGCAGGGAGGGCAGGGGACCAGGGGACAGTGGAAAGAGGACCTGTGTACGTCTTTATTCCTTCATGATTAGCTCATTGTTGCCCATGTGCCAGCCAGTGTGCTATGGGAATTCCCTGTTTAGTCTCTCTCTAGCTGGCTCCAGGAAGCCCCTCTTTCTGGGAAGGAAGATCATACAGCCTGGAACTCGAGGCAAGCCTCTCCTTGCCTCTGCTTTGAGTGGAATAATTTGAGTGTGATCTGACCCTGTTACCAGTTGAATAATTTGAATATTACATGCAGTTGTGTTCTTCTGATATGGCTGTAGGCATCTCAGAAACGTTATACATATGATCCGCAGTTGATTGAATCTGCGGATGCAGAACCGTGACTATGGAGGGTGGGCTATAAAGTTATACCCGGATTGTCGATTGCGTGGAGGGTAGGCACCCCACCCCTGCATTGTTCAAGGGTCAACTGTATTGTCATTCATACCTCAAATATGTGTTGGGTACCTCCTGTGTGCCAGAAACTGCTTGTGGCTGGGATTAAAGCAGACATTGCTATGTAGTACTCTGTCTAGCAGATGGTGATTGGAAAATTACTGGGTTGAATTTGAAAGACCCAGTTCTCATGCTGATTCTGCCCCCGTGCAACTGCTGAGTGACTCTTAACAAGTATCCTAACTTCTCAGGGCCTCACTTCTCCCATCTTTCAAATTTCAATTTTAAGAATTTGAAATATTCTAGTAATAATTTCCGGCTTCATAGCCACTGTCAATATGCACTGCTGATTGGACCATAACTTCATTGGAGCTTGTCTGTGGGTCTTGGGCAGGAGGAGGGTCAGGTGCAGAGGGCCGTGCCACACAGCGCATGGCACAGTGACGTCATCTGTCCATTCCTGAGCCCTTTTCTTAGACCACAGTGCTCACCCTCGGTGGCACATCAGAATCATCTAAGGGGTTTAAAAAATTCTCAGTGCCAAGGCTGCATCTCAGACCAGTTAGAATCTTTCAGGGACGGACCTCAGCATCAGTCATTTTTGGACACATTTAATTGTCTTCTTATTTGTGCCTTGCGTATCCATTACCATTCACCCTCAACCCCCAAAGGAAATAGGTCTGTGGGATCTGACACATGGCATTGAACTTGAGTGTACCATTTTGATAACAGCTGACGTTACTGTGTGTATTTAACAACTACAGTCAGAGCAAGTCAGGGTATCAGCACTGAGCTCAAGGCATAGCTGAGCCCATGGGTCACCCCGCATTTCTACCCTCCGGGAAAGGATTTTGGATACTCCATTGTCTGTTATTACCAACATCATTGCTTAACTCAATTCACGCATTCAACAAATATTTATCGAATGCCTGCCATGTGCCAGGCACTTGTGTCCTGGAGACTCTGTGGAGAGCAGAAATTAACCAGGTAGAGGGAGTAGCACATGCAAAGTCCCTGTGGCAGAAAGGAGGTTGGGCAGTCAGAAGAACTGAAAGGATGGTCCTGTGGCTACAGCAGAGAGAGTGCCAGCTGCACCCAGGGCAAGGAGGCTGGCGATGTGGGAAAGTGCCAGCCTGCCCCACACCTTGTGGGCAGAGCTGTAGCTGCAGAGAGCACGGGGGGAAGTTGCCGTCTGTGCATCTTCTCCAAACGTGTTGCCTTTCAGCAGTAGACTGTTTTTACAGACCTTAATAAAAAGATATTATTAGCAAGAACAGTGTGAAACCACAATCATGAGTCATACAGAGGAGGTAACCCAAGGGCAGCACATTTTTATTTGGTTCCCTCCCAGACAGACCAGCAGGTCCCGCCCCCAGGGTGATGCCCCCTGATAACAACAGGTCATCTGCACCGAGAGCTTGGTTTGTGCCAGGCATGACTGCAAGCACTTTATTGCCTCTCGAAGCTCCATTACCAGTCTGTGAGATATGAACTATTACTATCCCTTTTTTTGTTTTGGAGAGACACAGGGAGATTAATACAGTAAGTCCCCTGCATACGAACGCATTTCGTTCCAAGAGTGCGTTCATAAGTCCAATTTGTTTGAAGTCCAAGAAAGTTAGCCTAGGTACCCAACTGACACAATCGGCTATAAAATACTGTACTTAATAGGTTTATGTATATGTATACATAAACATATGTATATGTATACATATGTACAATATGTATAATGTTATAATACATTTCACACAAATAATACATAAAAAACAAAAACACACAAAAAATAAACATTTTTAATCTTACAGTACAGTACCTTGAAAAGTACAGTAGTCCAGCACAACAGTTGGCATACAGGGGCACGTCTGCATCTTTGAAAGTTCACAACTTGAAGATTTGTGTGTAGGGGACTTACGGTAACATAACCGCACTGATTTCCCACTAAGTGGGAAAACTTGGAAATGAACCCAGGCAGTCTCTCTCTGGATGGCCAGTTGATCGTGGTGCCATGTTGATGTTCGAACATGATGGTGGTTTTGCTTGAGTGGTTCGTGTTGAAACGTTTTATTTTTATTCAGAGAAAACGGAAGCCGTGATGAGGCTTCAAGCAGGTGGTAGGTAACACGGTCAGATGGTATTTCCACTCTGTTTGCACAGATGATGGACAGTTGACAGAGACATCATTATTCCTATGAGGTGATACACGGTGCACGAAACCAGAAAACGAAGAAAACAATAACAGCTAATTGAAAATTTCAGGGGAACTTTAGCTAATATAATAGGTATAATATAATTACTGGTTTTGAGGCTGATTGAATGAACTCACTTGATGTATGTGCTGTCAGAAAATTGTCCTGCCCCAGGAAAGCACTTAACGCCTTGTTGGAAACAGGACTCAAGTGTTTGGCTAGATTGTTGTGAAGCCTGGATTCAAACTCACACATCCTGTACTCTGGGGTGAGAAACAAGAGTGTTCTGGAAACTACATGGAAAATTATATGGAAATTGTGGTCTTATGTATGCAAGCAAGCTACGTATAATCCAGGGAAATTAGTTAATTGCCAAGAGCCTTGGGCTCGTCTGGAAATTATCATTGCCACTGTCAACATCAAGTTCTGTGTTTTGGGAGTTTTTTATTTTTTATTTTTATTGAAGTATAGTTGATTTACAGTGTTGTGCCCATCTCTGCTGTACAGCAAAGCGACTCAGTTATACACACACGCATTCTTTATTTAATATATTCTTTTCCATTATGGTTTATCACAGGATATTGAATATAGTTCCCTGTGCTATACAGTAGGACCTTGTTGTTTATCCATCCTATCTATAATATTGAACAGTTTACATCTACTCATCCCAAACTCCCACTCCTTCCCTCCGCCACCTCCTCAAGCACTGTGTTTTGATGGTCTGTGATTACAGGGCATTTGGTCCATGGACCCATTAACAAGAGGGACACAGATTCTCTTTTAACTGATACGCTGAAACAGTCCACACTCCAATCAACTTTCGTTGAGTACCTTTCTGTACCAAACAGTATCTCATTTAATTTTCAGACTAGCCCTGGCAAAGGAAGTGAATCCCCATCTTTAGAGATAAGGAATGTGGCCAAAGTCTCACAGCGCATCCGGGAGAGGGTTTAGGGTTTGATCCAAAGTCAGCTTGGCTCCAGAGCTGGTACTCTTGGCTCTCCCTAGGAAAACATGTCAGTGAGACTTTACACCCATTGCCAGGATGCACTACCAGCGTACAGAAAGGACCCTATTTTTTTTGCAGACAGGGACGTGGAAGTCTGGTTGTCAGTTGGCTGCTAAAACTCGGATGTTGGCTGAAGCAGCAATATTATATACGGTCTGTGCTCCCTTCCCTCTCTCACTGAAATAAAGAGAGACTCAGCTGCAGGGCTGTTTATCCGAACCCGCGCTTGGAGCCTGTCAGGCGGCTCCGGCACCCCCGTGTCAGCCCTCAGAGCCAACGGAGGGTGGCTTCTTTTATCCAACAGCTGCAGAACCAGGAGCTGCTGAGGGCGATGATGAGGAAGGCTGAGCAGGAAATCAGCAGCAAAGTGATTGAAACGTTGAAGAGACTGGAGGACCCTGTGCAGCGACAGCGGGTCCTGGTGGAGCAGGAGAGGCAGAAATACCTGCACGAAGAGGAAAGGGTCGTCCGGAAGTTGTGGTGAGTGCGGTCCCTTGTTGCGTGCTTAGCTGTTCAACCTGGAAGGCAAGCCTGTCTTTGCCAAGGAGGAGGCCCTTCCTAGACGGTGTTCTCAGCCTCTTTCTTTATTGAGCACCTACTGTGTACAGTTAGGGTTCTGCTGGTTCTGGGTATCTGTGGACACTTAGCTAGTGCCCCTCCATCCAGGCCCAGGAAATTCAACAGCCCTTGGGAGTCTGAGCTAGTCTCTTTGAAGCTGGAGCATCACACTGTTCTATAGGGCTTGGCAACGCATAAAATTAAAAGGAGCCAGTGGCACAGTCCAGTGATAAATGGGAAGTCTGCATTTAATCTCAATAAATTAAAACTAATAGCCAAAATAACACAGTGCCAAAATTATCCTCCTACCTATTATTCAATGGTAGTTAAAATCACAAAAGAAGAATTTAAATGTAAAGTATGTCTGATCCAGAATGAAAGATGCTTCCTTGAATGTTACCCATCTTCTGTGGTTCTTATTGAAAGCATCTATCAAGTCCCACTATTGAAATGAGCAGAGTTTTATTACACCCCAGTCACTGGGGCAGGCCCGTCTTTTATGTTAATGTATGTTTTGTTATGCGATGAAGATTTATCATAGAACAATTTCACCTTTTAGCATAATGAATAATCATTTGCGTGGGTTCTTCTAGTGTTGGTAATTCATTTTTTTTTTGAATTTCATAAAGCCTTTTTTAAAAATTATTTTTTAAATGTTTTATACAATTTTTAAAGGTTATACTCCATTTATAGTTATTACAAAATATTGGCTTTATTCCCCATGTTGTGTAATACATCCTTGTACCCTATCTTTCACCCACTAGTTTGTACCTCCCACTCCCCGCCCCTTACATTCCCCCCTCCCCCCCTCACTGGTAACCACTAGTTTGTTCTCTGTATCTGTGAGTCTGTTTCTTTTCTGTTATATTCACTAGTTAGTTGTATTTTTTAGATTCCACCTATAAGTGATATCATACAGTACCTGTCTTTCTCTGACTTGTTTCACTTAGCATAATGTCCTCCAAGTCCATCCATGTTGCTGCAAATGGCAAAATTTTCATTCTTTTTTATGGCTGAGTAGTATTCCATTGTATATAGGTAATTCTGTTGTTTCTTGGAAAGCTTAAACCTCCCAGAATGGGACTGTAAGGGAGCAGCTTCCAAATTCTTTTCATGACCAGAGTCACCAGAAGCCTACAACATGATGGAGAGTACTATCCTCTATCACCTATTTGATATTTGAGCTGTAGCTTATGTCACCTCAGATGCCAACCCAATGTGCCTGATTAAAATTAGAATACCCCTCTCAGTAGCAGTCTAGAGGAAGAAATCAGTTTGAGTTATTATTTTCCTGAAGAAGAAAATTTGATGACTGTGCATCATCTCAAGAGTAGCCTCTAAATTTTTATTTAGTTCATGCCTTTATAGACAGTTAATCACCCGCCATGAAGTAAAAAGGCTATTATTTGTCTGAAACATTTCTGTGACAGCCCAATTGTCTACAACTACATCTCAAGGTTCTCCTTGAAAAGTTCTTTTAAAAAAACATAGACTTTTAATATTTTTATAGAATTGCCAATTAAATGATTTTTCCTTCCAGCTTAACTGAGATGTACTTGTCATACATCACTGTAAGGGTTCAAGTACAGCGTAATGATTTGACTTACACACATCTTGAAACTGTGGCCACAGTAAGTTTAGTGAGCATCCAACATATCATAAAGATACAAAATTAAAGAAATAGAAAACAAATTTTTTTCCTTCTGATAAGAACTCAGGATTTCCTCTCTTAACAGCTTTCATATATAACCTACAGCAGTGCTTATTTATCGTGTTGTACATTACACCCCGAGTACTTATTTATCTTATAACTGGAAGTTTGTACTTTTCTCAACCTGCTGCCTACCCGACGACACTCAAGGCTCTGGCAGTGGAATAGTTGTTCGCTTACTGCCACCTAGTGGTTCTTCAAATCAAAGCTCTGTTCCTGTTTCTTTAAGAGGGGTTTTTCTATTGTTGGATTTACAGGCAAACTGCAAGGGTGGGGTGAGGTTATTAATGGGCCGAGGCGACAGGCTGTTATTATTGGTGTGTTTGTTGAAGTAGGAGACCTTAATTTAGTTCTGTTGGAACTGGCAGTACCCTAAGAAGTGTGTGTAAGTGTGTGCACACACCCCAGAAATCAGATCTGTGATCATTTCTTCTCTTTGTAGCCTGGAGAGGACACTCAATCCTTATTGACAGGACAATTGGTATAAACCAGAGGTTCTCGGTCAGGGGCAAGTTCGTTCCCCTCCCCTCCCCCAAGGACATTTAACAGTGCCTGCAGACATTCTTGTTTGTCACAAGTAGGGGAGGTTGCTACTGGCATCTATCATCAATGGGTGTTGAATTTTGTCAAAAGCTTTTTCTGCATGTATTGAGATCATATGTTTTTATTCTTCAGTTTGTTAATGTGGTGTGTCACACTGATTGATTTGTGGATATTGAAGAATCCTTGCATCCCTGGGATACATTCCACTTGATCATGGTGTATGATCCTTTGAATGTGCTGTTGGATTCGGTTTGCCAGTATTTTGCTGAGGATTTTTACGTCTATGTTCATCAGTGCTGTAATTTTCTTTTTTGTGGTATCTTTGTCTGGTTTTGGTAGCAGGGTAATGGTGGCCTCATAGAATGAGTTTGGGAGTGTTCCTTCCTCTGCAATTTTTTGGAAGAGTTTCAGAAGGATAGGTGTTAACACTTCCCTAAATGTTTGATAGAATTCACCTGTGAAGCCATCTGGTCCTGGGCTTTTGTTTGTTGGAAGTTTTTTAATCACAGATTCAATTTCAGTGCTTGTGATTGGTCTGTTCATATTTTCTGTTTCTTCCTGGTTCAGTCTCGGAAGGTTGTACCTCTGTAAGCATTTGTCCACCTCTTCTAGGTTGTCCAGTTTGTCGGCATATAGTTGCTGCTCCTGGCTTCTAGTGCGTCGAGGCCAGGGGTGCAGCTAAACATCCTGCAGTGCACAGGACAGGCCCCCCACCCACACACACACACACACACACACAACACAGAAAAGAATTACCTGACCCCAAAGGCCAAGTGCCAAGGTTGAGAAGCCTGATCTAAAGCAATCTGGCCTCCTCTTTTGGCTCCCTCCGTCCCTCTCTCTCCTCTGTCACGTCGCAGGGTGCACACACCCTCCCTTAGCTGGCATCAGCAACACTGAAAACGAAGAGTGGGTCCTTGGTCAGCCAGGCGGCCAACCTGGGCCTCCCCGTGGACAGCCCCGGGAAAACGGCCTCGCACCTGCCTCATACCTCAGCAGAATATCTTAAGCCAAACCAAGCTACGCCTGTACCAGCTGCTTCCATCGCCTCCGTGGGCGTGGAGGGGGCGGCCAGGACGCGGTACAGGAGGGGAGGCCAGGCGGTGAGGCTCAGGGGGCCCTCTGCTCCGGCACTGTCCTTATTGAAGGCCCCGGCGCTCACTCCATCTGTGGTTTGCACTCCCCCCAGTGACCTGGAAGACTTCGTTGAAGACTTAAAGAAGGACTCTGCCTTGGCCAGCCGCGTGGTTACTCTAAAGGACGTGGAAGACGGGGCTTTCCTCCTGCACCAGGTGGGAGAGGCAGTAGCTTCCCTGAAAGGTGAGCGTCCTCCTTGGGGTGGGGTGGGGGGGGGGGTCTGAAGCCTGGTTCCTGGGGTGTTTGAAAATCCATCAGACAGAGAAGGATTCATTCGTGCCCATGGGCAGGTACTCATCCAACACCTCCATGTGCCAGGCACTGTTCTGGGCCCTTGGGCTACATCACTGAATAAAACACGTGAGCACCCCTGTCTGTCTTCTGGGAGCTGATATTTCAGTGGTGGCTGTAATATTTAGGACTGAATGACTCTCAGAACCGTCTCTCTTCTCTGGGCTCTTACAGTGCCCCAGGCACCTGTACCAAATTCATGAAACACACCCCAAGGGCCGCGTGAGCTTATCCCAGACATACAGGCAGGAAATGACAGGCCTGGGGGCTCTGCCTTGGCCCAGGTCACGCTGAGCCCAGCTCGGCCTCAAGGCAGTGAGCTGCCCTGTGGTGGGTGAACCCCACGCTTCTCAACCCTGTCCGGGGTCAGGGCTCGGGACAGGGGGCTTGCTGCTCTGGCTTTTCCCTGCAGCTCACCAGCTGCTCTTGGCCCGCAGGAGAATTTCCAACCTTACAAAACAAGATGCGGGCCATCCTGCGCATAGAAGTGGAGGCCGTGCGGTTTCTGAAGGAGGAGCCACACCGGCTGGACAGCCTCCTGCAGAGAGTGCGTGGCATGACCGACGCCCTGACCATGCTGCGCAGGTGACCGGGGCTGCCTGGGGCTGGCGGGGCGCGGGGCTGGCAGGGGGCAGGGCTGGGGTGAGAACTGATGGTTTGACGCCAGACTTCTTGTTGGTTCTGATCTCACAGCCAGGCAGTCAGCCGTATGTGGACGTTCTGTCTGCTCCAGCCCTGGTGGTGTTAGGTGTCAAGAATATAATAATAAACCAAACAGGACCCCTGCCCTTATAAAACTTCCTTGCCCACGTGGGAAATAGACACGACTACCACACATGAACCACTTCCCAAGAGTGGCAGTCCTGAATTTTCTTTTTTTTTTTTTAGTAGGACTTGGAAATTACAGAGATGTTACCCTTTAGATCTTGGACCAGATTTGAGAGCAGGTCACAAGCAGAAGTAACATATAAATTCTCGGGAGAATTTTAATCACTATAATCTTTTGATCAGGTTTGTAGGAGACATATGTTAAATGTGCAGTTGACTTTTAGATGAATTATTAACCATAAGGAGCAAGTGAGATTTTTTTCTAGTAACAGTGGCCTCAAAAAGAACCTCTTCCGAGATGCTGACACTACAGAGTGCTCTGTAATCACCTGTGTAAGTTCCAGGATGCCAAAAATCACCTGGATTAAAACAACAATGGCCTCTTCCTGGGGAGCCCTCATCTGCCTGGGCACAGGAAGAAACTGTACCTGAATTGCATTTTCTCATAGGTTCACTCATTTTAAATTGCCAGAGTGAACTTTTTCTTCCAGTAGGATAAAAATATGTTCAAAGAATGCTTACTTAAGCTCTTACCTAAATGTGGTAACCCACCCACAAAGCCTAAAACAAACCATCCTTATTAAGTGTTTGTTTAAAGAGGGAGCAGGCTGGCTGGTAACATTGCCCACCCTCCCTTCTCTTCCCTGAAAAACAATTTTTAAAAAATTTTAGAGCCAGCACAGATGAAGCTGGAGATATTTATCTTACCTCCATCTAAAAAAAGATGGGATTGTGTGTCTTGAATGTTATAGGACTTTTTGTCCCATAAATGCTCAGTGGTGAGAATGATAGATAAAGCCAGTTAAGTAACTTTAACAATAAAAATAGAAGAAATATTAGCTGCCATCACGCTGCTCGTCACAGGCCTTTATACTATTAATCTTTCCTTGGTATCTTTCCCGTATAACATTTTGTACTCAGCACTGTGGAAGACACAAGAAGGAAGGTAGGAATATGCACGACCCCAAGGACAGGCACATGTCCTGGTGCCTGATAGAGAAGACAGAGAGGGTGACAGTCACAATTCAGAGCAACTTAGCGGCTTGGGAAGATGCTGAAGGGATTTGGTATGTGTCGACTTTGAGGTGCTGGAAGGATAGCAAAACAGAGCTGCCCATGAGGCACTTAGAATGTGGACCGAAGTTCAAGAGGCAGAGTTTAAGGGAGTCCCTGCCTAACTCAGAGGGAGAGAGGGAGGAGAGATTTAGAGTTGGAAGTCGCCTTCATGAAGATGATTACTGAAAATGGAAGCAATGGCTATGATAGAATGAGAAGGAAAGGAGGAAAGAGACCCTTAGGGCTTTGGGATTGAAGGGACGGGGTAGGTAAAGAGCACAAGAAACAAAGAAGTGAATAGAAGAGGAGAGTCGTAGAAAGCAATGTCTTCTTTCAAATCAAAAAAAAAGAGTATTTTGCTAAGAAGGGAATGAGGGACTAATTAAAACTTATGGGTCGAGTACCATGTGTGACCAAGTCTTCCATGTAACTACATTGATCGTAGCACCCAGCCCTGAGGAAGGCATTGAACAGCACTGTCACCAGCATTATTATAATCTCCAGAAAAGTATCTGAGGCTCACAAGGGTGAAGTTCCCGGCATTACAGAGCTAGAACATGGTAGAACGGATACTCAAACACAAGCCTGTCTGACCCCGGAGGTCATGTCTTTTCCACTGGACCATGGGTGGAGGTGGACAGACAGACAGCATCAAATGACCCCCCGCCCCCAAAGCAGAGGAGGAGGAGGACTAACCCGGCGGTTAGATTCGAAGTCACTCTTGATGTTGCAGAAAGGCTGGTCAGGTCCAGGTGGGGCAGCCAGGTGGCACCAGGCTGAGCTGTAGGAAGAGCAAAGCAAAAGGAACTGGCATATGAACCACCCTCCCAAGATGTGTAGCAGGGAAAGGAGGAGAGAATGGAGGGTTTGGGAAGCTTTGGGTTAGAACCGAGCATCTCTGAGAGCTGCCCAGGCCTGGATCCGGTGCAGGAGTTATTGTTAGAATCGTGTGTCCACTTGATGTCACCACCCCCCAAACAGTGACGGGACTGCATCAGTCTGGACACAACAGTGCACGTGGAAAGGGAAAGATAGACCATGTCCTGAGGGAAAAAGTAGGAAAGCAGCTGCCAGAGATAACTAGGAGGCAGTTAGGTTGCTATGGGAACCCTCAACTCTAAGCTGCTACTCCGGGTTTTAGAATGTCTTAATTTTGCAACAAAATCTTGCCTGGCTTTGGGATGACACAGCACTCAAGCATGCCATACAACTAAAATGCACGTTACCTAGTTCACCAGTTCATGCTGCTGTGTGTGGTTTCTCCCAGGCATGTCACTGATGGGCTCTTGAAAGGCACAGACGCAGCCCAGGCCGCACAGTATGTCGTGATGGAAAAGGCCACGGCCGCAGAAGTCCTGAAGGCCCAGGAGGAGGCTCCCCGCGCCTCGGGCCAGCCCCTCCCCGGTGCGGGCGTCCCCGGCGATGTGAAGTCGGAAGTGGTGCCCTTGACCGTTCACCACGCTCAGAGCTCTCCTGTGGTCATCCAGCCGTCCCAGCTCTCCTCCGCGCTGCTGAACCCTGCCCAGCACTTGCCAGGGGGGCCCGGGCCTCACCCGGCCAGCCCTCCTGCTATCACACAAGAGGTGACCTCAGCTCTGCAGTCCCCGCAGATGCCCGGGAATGGTTCCTCCGTGCAGAGCCTGTTCATGGACGAAATCCACAGTGTGAGTGCCAAGAACAGGGCAGTGTCTATCGAGGTAGAGTCCTATTTCCATTTTTCATAATTCCGTAAAGGAGGAAAGGATGTGGTCCTTTCCCTCCAAGAGTATACAGTCTGGTTATGGAGATAATGCATATATGTATCAAAGATATATGTTTATCAAATACATTATCAAAAATATATGTAATTTTATGTTTTAATCAAAAATATATATAACTTTCTATCTTATATACATACCGATTTTTTTAAACTGTAAATGGGTTTCGATGGCCAGATTGAGGGAGAGGCCATCAGATTTCAGACAAGGGTCAGGCACCCAACCTGTAGGAAGGTGAGGCAGTGGTGTGCTGTTAAGTGTTTAACAACCGGCATTCTGATGGCAGAAGCCTGATTTGTAGTTATCTGCCAGTTTCTGTGGTGGAAAGACTCCCACCATCGCTGACATCACTGACCATGCTGGTGGGAAGAAGGGTGACAGTCAGCCCTCCCGAGCCAGTGTGAGCTGGGGAGGGTGTGCCAGTGACCTTGAAAATGAAGTAGAATCTGGGTAAGCAGAGGGTGGTAAGAACATTCTAGGACAGAGGGATCCTGGGGCAAAGGCTGGACCTTGGATAAACCAGTTTAAGTGGAACAAGGAAGAGGAGATAAGGCTGGCAAAACAGGCTGGAAACTGGTTTGGGGCAGCTTACTCACCAGTCCCATGGGGCCAAGGTTCATTTCGTGGGTATCAGAGAAATGCTGTAGCTTGGACCAGTGGTAAAAAATGGCATCTTCAGAAAATTAATCTGGAAACAATATGCAGAATAGATTAAGGTAGTGGGTCTTAAATTAAGGGTGCAGGATGGGAAGTTGTTACAGAAGTCTCAGAAGGAAGGAGAAAGAAGGTCTCAAGGTCACACAATATAGAGAGAAAACTTGCTGTGTTCTTAAATATTCTTTTCATCAAGAGCTGGTGTAGGTGCTCAAGCAGCACACTGCGTTTCCCTGGCTCTCTCCTTCCTCTTCCCTAAAATGTTTCCTCCACTCATTACTGTGTCCTTAGCCACCTGGTCCGCAGTCAGCAGTGGATAACTCTGGTTTCAGGAGGAGATGACCTCTTAAAACCACTAAGGCCACAGTCATGGCCACTGGGCCTCTGAACACTAGGTAGCTCCCCTCTGCTCCAGAATCAGTGGCTGTGCCCCCTAATCCAAGTTAGCTGCTTACAAAATGCATAAGATGGGGTGGAATGTGATTGGCTGATGATGATTCTGCCTATCAGGGTCAGGGAGGGGACCAAAAACACATTTCCTCCTGAAAATTAGTGGATCTGCCACTTTAAACATCTCTACATTTAAAGGATGTCAGTAGGATGATTCTTTTATTTAAAAATGTCTATTGAGAACCCACTAGGCATAGTTACCATTGTTACGTGTATATTTTAAGTAAGTTTGACGGCACACTTACAAGTCATCTCTGAAATGCTCTGATCCACAATAAGGAGGCCTGAGTCTTCCTGACAGCTCTGCTATGGAGCTTCATTCACTCAAAAGATGTTACTGAGTCCCAGTAGGTGCCAGGCCTTCATAGGCTCTGGGGGTGGCAGTGAACAGAAGGGACCAAGCCCAGGCTCTGGTGATAATAAATGCTGCGAAGGAAAAACAGAGGAGGATAAGGACGGTGACAGTGGTGGCTGTTACTCATAGAGAGTGAGTCTCGGGCAGATCCTTCGTCTCACTGGGCCCCAGTGTTCTCGTGTGGGAAATACACTGATTCCGTGATCTCCTGGGTCTTCTCCAATTCTGACATTATGGGGTTCCACTAATCCTGGTGCTCATTTCCACTCTGTCCTCCTGGAATGATTAAGGTGGCATCTCAAAATCACAGGAAAATGCTCTTTAAAAAAATGTACTCGTATTTAAAAATGCATTTTATATACTTCTCTCTCCTGTAGAACTTGATGGAGCTTAGAGATCATCTCAATAGCCCCTCCTTTTGTAACCAGGAGAATGTGACCCAGAAGATCATATAGCAATTCTTTGACAGCAGTGGAACTGAGACATAGGATTAGTGAGTGTTTTGGTGTTTGTTTCTGTTTCTTTGAACATCTCCTCTACAACGAAAACTCAGTGTAGAAAAACAAAACCTTAGTTATGGGATACATGCCTTTGAATGCATATATCCCTGTGTCCCTGCCAAGAGTGTTGGCAGAGTATGTAGTAAGTGCTCAGTAATAATTTAATGAATGAATGATTGGGTTTCTGAGCTTGCTTCTCTGTGAATGAATACCACTTGGGCTTCAGTGGCAGCCTGTTTAAAACATGTAGCAGACAGCACAAGGGTCAGGTTTGTCTGATGGGCAGAAGTGTCCCTGGACACAGAAACCAGAGCATCACTTTACCAACACTTTAACTGTGTTATACTTCCTCCCGCCCCGACATGAAATCTCAAAACTTTCTTTACTTGCTGTTGTCCTTCAGAAAGCAGAAAGGAAATGGGAAGAGAAAAGGCAAAATCTGGACCACTATAACGGAAAAGAATTTGAGAAGCTCCTAGAAGAAGCCCAGGCCAATATTATGAAGTCGATTCCAAACCTGGAGATGCCGCCAGCCTCAGGCCCACAGCCAAAGGGCGATGCTCCAGCGGACAAGCTAGAACCTTCAGGTCAGGCGCTACCAGAGCTTTGTGGGCTGCTCACGCTCGGGTCAGTGTGGTGCCACCCACATAGGCACATGCTGGCCAGTGGGACCAATCTCTCACTTCCTAAAAACCTTATCAATTAAAACAAAAAAATTAATTGGGAAAACAAGCCCCAGGTGTCCCTAGAGCCTCCCTACTAGTTTTTGTTGTTGTTGTTTTATTGACTACTACTTTTTAGTTATAAACCTAGCAGGGAAGCTGTGTTCTGCGTTAGGAATCCAGAACAACGCTCACTAAGGAAAAATGTAGCTCCCCAGCTTCTGCCTTTCCTACGAATTTATGACCCTTCACAGCACCAGCTGGGAGAATATGAGACCTGCGTTTAAATTGAGAGGTTTTCTTAGAAAACGTCAGCTTTTATGAGCTCCCAGAGGGATATTAGATCACAAGGAGAAATCGCATTTTTTAAATCAAAATTATTAGATGGTATATTTAACCAACCAAAACTATGGAAATTAAGCATCAGTGTGTCAGTAATAATATAAAAAAGCTGTTAAAAAACTCAAACTGCTAAATCTTCAACCAATTACAAACCATGTGCCTTATTCTCATCTTAAAATTACGGACAAAGACATTATTTTACTTGCAGCCCAGTGTATCTCAGGTTGGTCAGAGAGGGGGCCTTTGTCATTACACATGAGAGGGAGAACAGAGCCCACCTCCAGGGCCCATCAGCCTGTGCCCGTCCCCAGAGGCAGCCATCCCGAGGCCAAGCTGCTGGCCTAGGACAAGACACATGTCCCGGTGGTGCTGGTGCCCTGTAACCTGGCACCCTCTGCATAAGACGGGAACCGCCCACTACAAATAATCACTGGCTTGTCACCCTGATGACTTAGCCAAATCTTCGTCACAGCTTTCAGTAGGAAGTCCTCAAGCACCTCCTCTAAACAACTCTGTTTCAGTTGCTCAGAAAAGACACACACACTCCTGGGAGGCCAGGCAGGCCTGTGTGTCCCCAGAGTTGGGACAAAGGCCAGCTGGAAGCTCTGATCCCGAAATTTCTGGTTTTACCACTTTTGTGAGCTCTTAGGTAGAGTGTTGGTAAAAGGCTGAAGTGAAGAATGTTGGTAAAGGGCAGGAGTGAAGCTCTTTGCGTTTTGAGAAAGAAATGCCTTTTTCGGGGCATTTTTCTGGCGAAAGCTCAGCAGACAGCTTCATCTCCTAACCTTTGGTGTCAATACTGATTTATAATTCTGCATTTCTGAGAGAAATGAGAATGAGAAATTCTCATTTCTGCATTTGCTGCCTCCTTTTCTTAGCAGAGAACCTTTTCTAACCACATAACCGTGACCAAAAAGATCCACTTTCTCCCTGACTTTGTCCTCTGACCCCATCTGCCTCTGGCTCTTCCTGGGCCAGATTCTACTCTAACCTCCCTCCTCTACATGAATCCTTCCTGCCAACACTGCTTTCCAGACTCAGGGATGAAGGCTCTGGAAGCCATGCAGGGAGCTCTGACCCTTCATCTCTCCAAGTAACACTCAACTTTTTGGGGTAACAAGAGATTTGTTTAATAATAATAATAGGTAATACTTGCATAGCATTTACTATAAGCCAAGCACTCTTCTAAATGCTTTATGTATATCAAGCCCATTTGATCTTCACAACACCCTGGTGGAGATGATATTATTAGAATACCCATTTAACAGATGGGAAAACTGAGGCAGAGAGAGGTTAATTAACTTGTGCAGGGCCTTTCTGGGACTTTGAGCCAGTCAGGCTTCAGGGCCTGTATTTTCAGTTGTTGCACTATGGAGAGAATAGAGAAATTTTTAAGTCAGATTGCATCGAGTTTCTAGAAATTCATTGGGCTTTCTGGATGTTATCGCGAAAGATGATTTTGCAATGACACACTGTTTTCCAGAAGACTCTCCAAATTCAGAACAGGACTTGGACAAGCTGGGGGCTAAGTCCCCGCCTCGTCCTCCCCCACCTCCACGGAGGAGCTACCTGCCAGGATCGGGGCTCACCACCACGAGGTCCGGCGATGTGGTCTACACCAGCAGGAAGGAGAATGCCACCACAAAGGTCTGATGGGTGAAGCCCTGGTAAACTGGTCTCTCGGTTCAGATGCTGCCCTTAGACAAAGTCTTCTCTGCTCTCATTTAGAACATAAAAAGTAGTGAGGCAGAGAAGAGAAGTAGAGAATAAACTAGGTCTCCAAGGAAGTGCCACTGAGCTAGGTGGCACTGCGTTCCCAGGTGGTACTGAAGTAGGCTCTCAGGCACCTTTAAGGCGTGTGTAAGGAATGCCTATTGCACAGAATTGCACAGATGGGAAAATGTCAGCCAGTGCTATAGGACTAGACTCAGCACCAGGAGTTTTATCCTTACTTGACTTTGAGCTGTAACTATGTGACATGCAAATCACCAGCTACTCCCCCAGCAAAGCACACTAAGATTGAAAACAGGGGCCTGAGGGGCAAGCAAAAGAAAGATCATCTTACAAAGGTAACTGAGATTAGCTAACATAGTTGTGGGAGTCTTCAGAAATAGGTTCAGAGAGCTTTAACTTCCACTTAACCTGGCAAGTTTTGTCATGTATGTTAAATGTAAAATACAATTTCCAAGGAGGGCCTTTCTTAAAGGCACTGAAGTTAACTTACAATCTTATTATAATTCTTCAATCTGTTTGCCAAAATGACAACGTTGGGCAAAGAAAAACCCAAACTAAACACAAGTAGACAAAGCAGCCTTTCAGCTCGATTTGAAGAGCTAGGAAGCCAGGGCACCAGGCAGTGACAGAACGTGTGTTCTTTTGCGATCTGTCCCTCTTTTGCCAGCACCTGGGGGTGTTAAGCCAGTATCTGTGGTTTGAATCTTTCTCAGGCAAGCAGTGAAGATGCTGGACCAAGCCTGCAGGCTAGAGCCACGAAGTGTCCAGCAGAGGAGCCTGCTTCAGCCTGGGCCCCATCACCACCACCTGTCACTACTTCCTCCTCAAAGGATGAGGAGGAAGAGGAAGGAGACAAAATCATGGCAGAACTCCAGGTATGTGGATGAGGTAACTGACGTGGCTGCCTGCCCTTCCCATCTGGGACTCTGGCTGCGTCTGTCACCGATTCATTAGCTAGAGAGGGCTGGGGAAGAGCCCCGTGGCCCTGGGCCATGTAAGCTGCATCTCTGGCCTTGGCCTCCACTTTGCCCAGGTGGCACTGAACTAGGCTCTCAGGCACCTTTAAGACATGTGTGAGGAATGACCATTGCACAAAAGAACTCAGAAAGTTGATACCAAAAAATCAATTCCAAGCTTTCCTAGCTCTGGCTGCTAGGATTGCCTTTCTTTTCCTTTCTTTCAGTGTGAAAATAGTCCCTGCTTCATTTTAAAAGCACTTAAGATGGGGATTAGAAATACCAGCCATTGTCCTGTCTTCCCAAGGACTGATTAAAGCCCCCTTCAAGTGGGGTCCCCTTCTTTGGCTTTAATTCTTAGAATGACAGGCCTGGAATCATGTGGCCGTCTGTCCTCCATACCAAGTTTCCAGTCAGTGTCAATGTCATCTTTTCAGGTATTCCAAAAAGCTTAATAATTTTGTTTCCCGTCTTCTTTGTTCTATTTGAGAAATGATACTTTATTTTTAGATTTTTATTTGTTAACTAATTGCCACAGTCTACTCCTAGGACTAAGGATGGGGTACAGGGCTACACCCAAAGCTGATCCCACATTCAGATCATGGTGTGAATCTGCCCTAGGTGTACATTTTAAGAACTTGTCTAATCAGTCATAAAACGCAATTCCTAGACCACAGTCTGTTGATAAAGTATTTCATTTTGATCCATGAATTAACGTAGGATTTTTTTTTGCCCATGTGATGGTCAGGTCACAGCCTCCTTCGGGCTCCAGAACATGTTCACTAAGGTACTGCTGATTTTGTGCAGGCCCAAGGATCTGCCTTCTTCATTTGGAGGAGGGAGAACATTCTGACCATGTCACCTCCACCTCAGCTCTTCTGCTGCCCATGGAAATAATTGCCAACATTAAGCACCTTGGGTTTTCCAGGGAAAACAGGGCTGCTGGTTTACTTGTCACATGCCTGAGCCCTGTCCAGCCCCATTAAAACTCAGACTGGCCTGAGACATCCCCTCCATCAAACAGTTTGCTTACAGGTTTTTAGATTGGTCAGAGAATTTCATTCATAGGAACCGTAGATTTATAAAGTTACTGACTCATGAAACAGTTGAGAGCATGGAGGCCTCCATCAGTTATCCACTGAGGGCCCTCTGACTAAGACACTGGTATGTCAAAGCTACATATTGCTGGGCATTGGTGCGTCTCCTAAGACGTGTAGGCAGATGCTGGCGCCATTCATTGTAGCATTTGCCCCCAAATTATGGTATAAATAACAAATATGGAGGGAGAAAGAACAAGATAGTGGAGTAGAAGAACGTCAGCTCACCTCCTCTCACAAAAACACCAAAATCACAACTGACTGCTGAACAACCATCAACAAAAAAGACTGGAACCTACCAAAAAAAGATATACTACATCGAAAGATAAAGAAGAAGCCACAACGCGACGGTAGGAGGGGCGCAATCGCGACAAAGTCAAATCCCATACCCCCTGAGTGGGTGACACACAAACTGGAAAATAATTATAGTGCAGAGGGTCTCCCACAAAAGTGAGAGTTCTGAGCCCCACATCAGGCTCCCCAGCCTGGGGGTCTAGAATTGGGAGGAGGAGACCCCAGAGCATTTGGCTTTGAAGGCCAGTGGGGTTTGGTCGCAGGAGCTCCACAGGACTGGGAGAAATGGAAACTTCATTCTTAGAGGGCACACACAAGGTCTCATGCACTCCGGAACCCAGGGAGAAAGCAGTGACTTCATAGGAGCCTGGGCCAGACCTACCTGCTAGTCTTGGAGGGTCTCCTGGAGAGGTTGGGGGGTGGCTGTGGCTCACTGTGAGGTCAAAGACACTGGTGGGGGCATACTGGGAAGTACTCGTTGATGTGAGCTCCCCAGGAGGCTTCCATTTTGACCTGCCCCACCTGACAGCCTGTAGGCTCCAGTGCTGGGACGCCTCAGGCCAAACAACCAACAGGGTGGGAACACAGCCCTAGCCCAAAGCCACCTCTAAACACACCCCTTGACACGGCCCTGCCCACCAGAGAGACAAGATCCAGCTCCACCTACCAGTGGGCAGGAACCAGCCCCTCCCACCAGGAAGCCTGCACAAGCCTCTTAGGCCTCATCCACCAGGGGGCAGAGACCAGAAGCAATGGAAAGTACAACCCTGCAGCCTGTGGAACGGAAACCACAATCACAGAAAGTTAGACAAAATGAGACAGCAGAGGAATATGTTCCAGGTGAAGGAACAAGATAAAACCCCAGAAAAACAACTAAGTGAGGTGGAGATAGATAGGCAATCTACCCGAAAAAGAATTTGGAGTATTGATAGTAAAGATGATCCAGGATCTTGGAAAAAGAAAGAAAGAGTGGAGGCGCAGACTGAGAAGATGCAAGAAATGTTTAACAAAGAGCTAGAAGATACAAAGAACAATCAGAGATGAACAATACAATAACTGAAATGAAAAATACACTAGAAAGAATCAACAGCAGAATAATGAGACAGAATGGATAAGTGAGTTGGAAGACAAAATGGTGGAAATCAGTGCTGCAGAATAGAATAAAGAATGAGAAGAAAGAAATGAATACAGTTTCAGAGACCTCTGGGACAACATTAGGTGCACCAACATTTGCATTATAGGGGTCCCCAAAGGAGAAGAGAGAGAAAGGGCCTGAGAAAATATTTGAAGAGATAGATAGTAGCTAAAAACCTCCCTAACATGGGAAAGGAAACAGTCACCCAAGTCCATGAAGCACAGAGTCCCAGGCAGGATAAACCCAAGGAGGAGCACACCAAGACGCATATTAATCAAACTGACAAAAAGACAAAGAGAAAATATTAAAAGCAACAAGGGAAAAAGCAACAAGTAACATACAATGGAATCCCCATAACGTTATAAACCTGATTTTTCAGCAGAAACTCTGCAGGCTATAAAGAAGTGGCATGATATATCAATATTTAAAGTGATGAAAGGGAAAAACCTACAACCAAGATTACTCTACCCATTTGACAGAGAAATCAAAAACTTTACAGACAAGCAAAAGCTAAGAGAATTCAGCACCACCAGACCAGCTTTGTAACAAATGCTAAATGAACTTCTCTAAGTGAAAAAGAAAAGGCCACAACTAGAAACAAGAAAGTTACGAATGGGAAAGCTCACCAGTAAAGGCAGGAAATCATTCACACACAAATGTGATATCAAAACCAGCAGTCGTGAGAAGAGGAGAGTACAAGTGCAGGATACTAGAAATACATTTGAAACTAAAAGACCAGCAACTTAAAAACACTCATATATATTATACAGACTGCTATATCAAAACCTCATAGTAACTGCAAATTGAAAACCTACAATACACACAAAAAAGAAAAAGGAATCTAAACACAACACTAAAGTTAGTCATCAAATCACAAGAGAACAAAAGGAAGGGAAGAAAAAAGACCTACAAAAACAAATCCAAAACAATTAACAAAATGACAATAAGAATATACATATCTATAATTACCTTAAATGTAAACAAATTAAATGCTCCAAATAAAAGATATAGACTGGCTGAATGGATACAAAAACAAGACCCTTATATATGTTGGCTACAAGAGACCCACTTCAGATCTAGGGACACATACAGACTGAGAGTGAGGGGATGGAAAAAGGTATTCCATGGAAATGGAAATCAAAAGAAAGCTGGAGTAGCAATACTCGTATCAGACAAAATAGACTGTTATAAGAGACAAAGAAGGACACTACATAATGATCAAGGGATCAATCCAAGAAGAAAATATAACAATTGTAAATATATATGCACCCAACATAGGAGCATCTCAATATATAAGGCAAATGCTAACAGCCATAAAAGGAGAATTCAGCAGTAACACAATAATAGTGGGGGACTTTAACACCCTACTTACAGCAATGGACAGATCATCCAGACAGAAAATCAATAAGGACACACAAGCCTTAAATGACACATTAGAGCAGATGAACTTAATTGGTATTTATAGAGCATTCCATTCAAAAGCAGCAGAATACACATTCTTTTCAAGTGCATGCAGAACATTTTCCAGGATCACACACCGGACCACAAAGCGAGCCTCGGTAAATTTAAGAAAATTGAAATCGTATCAAGCATCTTTTCTGACCACAGTGCTATGAGATTAGAAATCAAATACAAGGAAAAGGAAAAAAAACACATGCGGAGGCCAAACAATATGCTACTAAACAACCAATGGATCACTGAAGAAATCAGAGGAAATCAAAAAATACCTAGAAAAAACAACCCAATCCAAAAATGGGCAGAAGACCTAAATAGACATTTCTCTAAAGAAGATATACAGATTGCCAACAGACACATGAAAGAATGCTCAACATCATTAATGATTAGAGAAATGCAAATCAAAACTATGATGAGATATCATCTCACACCAGTCAGAATGGCCATCATCAAAAAATCTACAAACAGGGCTTCCCTGGTGGCGCAGTGGTTGAGAATCTGCCTGCCAATGCAGGGGACACGGGTTCGAGCCCTGGTCTGGGAAGGTCCCACATGCTGCAGAGCAACTAGGCCTGTGAGCCACAACTACTGAGCCTGCGCATCTGGAGCCTGTGCTCTGCAACAAGAGAGGCCACGATAGTGAGAGGCCCACGCACCGTGATGAAGAGTGGCCCCCACTTGCCGCAACTAGAGAAAGCCCTCGCACAGAAACGAAGATCCAACACAGCCATAAATAAATAAATAAAATGTCTCTTAAAAAAAAAAAAAAATCTACAAACAGTAAATGCTGGAGAGGGTGTGGAGAAAAGGGAACCCTCTTGCACTGTTGGTGGGAATGTAAATTGATACAGCCACTATGGAGAATAGTATGGAGGTTCCTTAAAAAGCTAAAAATAGCACTACCATATGACCCAGCGATCCCACTACTGGGCACATACCCTGAGAAAACCATAATTCAGAAAGAGTCATGTACCACAATGCTCAATGCAGCTCTATTTACAATAGCCAGGACATGGAAGCAACCTAAGTGTCCATCGACAGATGAATGGATAAAGAAGATGTGGCACATATATACAATGGAATATTACTCAGCCATAAAAAGAAATGAAATTGAGTTATTTGTAGTGAGGTGGATGGACCTTGAGTCTGTCATACAGAGTGAAGTAAGTCAGAAAGAGAAAAACAAATACTGTATGCTAACACATATATATGGAATCTAAGAAGAAAAAAAAAAGTCATGAAGAACCTAGGGGCAGGACGGGAATAAAGATACAGACCTACTAGAGAATGGACTTGAGGACACGGGGAGGGGGAAGGGTAAGCTGGGACAAAGTGAGAGAGTGGCATGGACCTATATACACTACCAAATGTAAAACCGATAGCTAGTGGGAAGCAGTCGCATAGCACAGGGAGATCAGCTCTGTGCTTTGTGACCACCTAGAGGGGTGGGATAGGGAGGTTGGGAGGGAGGGAGATGCAAGAGGGAAGAGATAAGGGGATATATGTATATGTATAGCTGATTCACTTTGTTATAAAGCAGAAACTAACACACCATTGTAAAGCAATTACACCCCAATAAAGATGTTTAAAAAAAAATGCCTAGAGACATGAAAATGAAAACAGGACAATGCAAAACCAGTTCAAAGGGGAAGTATATAGCAATATAATCTTAGCATATAGCAATATAATCTTAAGTATACAGCAATATAACCAGTTCAAAAACAATGCATAGGGGAAGTATATAGCAATATAATCTTACCTCAGGAAACAGAACTCTCAAACAACATAACCTTACACCTAAAACAACTAGAGAAAGAACAGACAAAACCCAAAGTTAGTAGAAGGAAAAAAATCATAAAGATCAGAGCAGAAATAAATGAAATAGACAAAGAAAGCAGTAGGAAAGATCAGTGAAACTAAAAGCCGGTTCTCTGAAAAGATAAACAAAATTGATAAACCTTTAGCCAGACTCATCAAGAAAAAAAGGGAGAGGGCTCAAACCAACAAAATTAGAAGTGAAAAAGGAGAAGTTACAATGGACACCACAGAAATACAAAGGATCACAAGAGATTACTACAAACAACTATATGCCAATAAAATGGACAATCTAGAAGAAATGGACAAATTCTTAGAAAGGTACAGTCTCCCAAGACTGAACCAGGAAGAATAGAAAATATGAACAGACCAATCACAAGTACTGAAATTGAAACTATGATTTTAAAACTCCCAACACACAAAAATCCAGGACCAGATAGCTTCACAGGCAATTCTATCAAACATTTAGCGAAGAGTTAACACCTGTCCTTCTCAAACTATTCCAAAAGATTGCAGAGGAAGGAACACTCCCAAACTCATTCTATGTGGCCACCATCACCCTGATACCGAAACCAGACAAAGATGTCACAAAAAAAGAAAATTACAGGCCAATATCACTGATGAACATAGATGCAAAAATCCTCAACAGAATACTAGCAAACCAAATACGACAACGCATTAAAAGGATCATACACCATGATCAAGTGGAATTTATCCCAGGGATGCAAGAATTTTTCAATATCTGCAAATCAATCAGTGTGATATACCACATTAACAAATTGAAGAATAAAAACCATGTGATCATCTCAATAGATGCAGAAAAAGCTTTCAACAAAATTCAACACCCATTTATGATAAAAACTCTCCAGAAAGTGGGCATAGAGGGAACCTTCCTCAGCATAATAAAGGCCATATATGACAAACCCACAGCTAACATACTCAACAGTGAAAAGCTGAAAGCATTTCCTCTAAGATCAGGAACAAGACAAGGATGTTCACTCTCATCACTTTTATTCAATGTAGTCTTAGAAGTCCTAGCCATGGCAATCAGGGAAGAAAAAGAAATGAAAGGAATCCAAACTGGAAAAGAAGAAGTAATACTGTCACTGTCTGTAGATGACATGACACTATACATTGAAAATCCTAAAGATGCTGCCTGAAAACTATCAGAGCTCATCGATGAATTCAGTAAAGTTGCAGGACAAAATTAATACTCAGAAATCTGTTGCATTCCTATACACTAACAATGAAAGATCAGAAAAAGAAATGAAGGAAACAATCCCATTTACCATCGCATCAAAAAGAATTAAATACCTAGAAATAAACCTACCCAAGGAGGCAAAAGACCTGTACTCTGAAAACTATAAGACGCTGATGAAAGAAATTGAAGATGACGCAAACAGATGGAAGGATATACAATTTTCTTGGATTGGAAGAATCAGTATTCTCAAAATGACTATACTACCCAAGCCAATCTACAGACTCAATGCAATCCCTATCAAACTACCAATGGCATTTTTCACAGAACAAAAAAAAATTTTTTAATTTATATGGAAACACAAAAGACCCTGAATAGTCAATGCAATCTTGAGAAAGAAAAATGGAGCTGGAGGAATCAGGCTCCCTGACTTCAGACAGTACTACAAAGCTACAGTAATCAAAACAGTTTGATACTGGCACAAAACAAGAAATATATTCAATAGATCAATGGAACAGGATAGAAAGCCCAGAAATAAACCCATGCACCTATGGTCAGTTAATCTTCGACAAAGGAGGCAAGAATATACAATGGAGAAAAGACAGCCTCTTCAATAAGTGGTACTGGGAAAACTGGACAGCTACATGTAAGAAAATGAAATTAGAACATTCTCTTACACCACACACAAAAATAAATTTTAAATGGATTAAAGACCTAAATGTAACACTGGATACTATAAAACCCCTAGAGGAAAACACAGGCAGAACACTGTGACACAAATTGTAGCAATATCTTTTTGGATTCACCTCCGAGAGTAATGAAAACAAAAACAAGAATAAACAAATGGGACCTAATTAAACTTAAAAGCTTTTGCACAGCAAAGGAAACCATAAACAAAATGAAAAGACAGCCTACAGAATGGGAGAAAATATTTGCAAATGAAGCAACCAACAAGGGATTAATCTCCAAAATATACAAACAGCTCATGAAGCTCAATATCAAAAAAAAAAAAAACCCAGCTCAATCAAAAAATGGGCAGAAACATTAAAAAGAATGAAATAATGCCTTTTGCAGCAACATGGATGGACATAGAGATTATCATATTAAGTGAAGTAAGTCACACAGAGAAAGACAAATATCATGATATCACACACACAAAATAAAATTCCAAAATCCCACCAGGGTTATTTACTGTTGCTTTCTTTCTCCAACAAGTAGTTATTTTCTTTAATTGATTAATTATTAGCGATGTCTTAATAAAGATTAATCACGTGATAGTATTTATTGTAAACTCTACATTTATTAAAAAAAAACAATGGGCAGAAGATCTAAATAGACATTTCTCCAAAGAAGACATATAGATGGCCAAAAGCACATGAAAAGATGCTCAACATTCCTAATTATTAGAGAAATGCAAATCAGAATTACAATAAGGTATCACCTCACACCAGTCAGAATGGCCATCATCAAAAAGTCTCCAAAACAATAAGTGCTGGAGATGGTATGGAGAAAAGGGAACCCTCCTACACTGTTGGTGGGAATGTAAATTAGTACAGCCACTATGGAGAACAGTATGGAGGTCCTTAAAAAACTAAAAATAGAACTACCATACTACCCAACAGTCCCACTACTGGGTATATATCTGGAGAAAACCATAATTCAAAAAGATACATGCACCCCAATGTTCATAGCAACACTATTTACAATAGCCAAGTCATGGAAGCAACCTAAATGCCCATGGATATATGAATGGATAAAGAAGATGTGGTACATATATACAATGGAATATTACTCAGCCATAAAAAAGGAATAAAATAATGCCACTTGCAGCAACATGAATGGACCTAGAGATTATCATACTAAGTGAAGTAACTAAGACAGAAAAAGACAAATACCATATGATACCACTTATACGTGGAATCAAAAAAAAAAAAAGTGATACAAATGAACTTACTTACAAAACAGCAACAGACTCACAGACTAAGAAAACAAACTTAGGGCTGCCAAAGGGAAAAGGTGGCGGCAGGGGAGGGATTAATTAGGAGTTTGGGGTTAACATATACACACTACTATATATAAAATAATCAACAAGGACCTACTGTATAGCATAGGGAACTCTACTCAATATTCTGTAATAACTTAAATGGGAAAAGAATTTGAAAAATAGGTATACATGTAACAGAGTCGCTTTGCTGTACACCTGAAACTAACACAACATTGTAAATCAATTATACTCCAATATTAAATAAAGTATGGTATAAATAATAAATAAATCATGGTATAAATAAATCATGACCTGGTTTCAAATGGATGACTAAGCACTAGATAACTTCTAATTTGTGAAAGGTGAACAAGCACTAATAAAGAAGTGAGGCTTTTAAGCTTGTGAATAATCCTGCACTAGCCCCCGAGAGAAGTAATTTTTGTTCTAGCCACTCAGAGCCCATCACTTGAGGATATTTCCCTCCATTGAAATCTAAATATCTTTGATGCTTTCTTTGACTGAAAGCTTTACAAAGGCAGAGTATCTGGCTTCTTGTTATATTATTGGTGGTCAGGTAACAGTGGTGAGTGAAGTACTCTAACCCTAAGGTAACCAAACCTCATTAGCCAGCCTGCTGCATCAGAGAGTCGGCCAGCGGCCATGCTGGAGCCTTTGCAGGCTCTCGAGTTAGACAACCCCCCCCCCCGCCCCCCAGCCGCTCTGAGGCAGGACAAGAAGCAGCTGCAGCCCCCTGAGTGTGATCGTGGAACAGCTTTCCTGCTCTGCGTCACCAGGCATCAGAAGAAACCACAGGCTCCCGAGTCCAGGGTCTAACAGCCCAACGGAAATGCCGAGTGGCTTTAGCAAGCGGAGCCCCGGGCCCCTCCAGGGCCCGCGAGGAGCGGGTGGGTGTCTAAGGAGGGAACCGGGAGCCAGCAGAGCGCCAGCAGAGCGAGGGAAGAGCAGGCCGGGGAAGGTCCCAGGCCTCCGCTCCACTAATATTTTTAAACCTGTGCTGGAATGTTCACCTGGGGAACGCATGGGGTATTCTTTGGGCCTGCAGTTATTTCCAAATGACAGTATTTGACATGAAGGAAATATGAGGCCATCAGTTGAAATTATTCACTTCAATAACTGCTCTTTAATCCTGCCTGCACATTAGAACAATTTGAGGAGTTAAAAACAAAAAATCCTACAGCCCAGAGAGTCTGATTTAATTATGCTCTGGGTGAGGCCTGGGTAACAGTATTTTTTTTCAACTGGATGTCATGTAGCCTGATTGAGAACCACCGATTTCAGGACATTTCGCTGCTTGGGTCACCGTCTCTCCTGCTCTCGCGATCATATATATTGTCACTTCTTTTCTGCCCTATAGACGCAGCAGATGCTTTCTCTCTCAGAACCGACCTCCCTCACTCAGTGTTCACAGGAGTGGCCCTGGGCTCCTATAACTACGATCCATCATTAGTTTTCAGAGACAAGTCTTCGGGGGCCAGGCAACTCCCAGGCCGCTCAGAATCCCTTGTGTGCTAAAGAGCTTGCTTCATTCTCCGTGAGAGTCAGAGGCACCCAGAGCACAGGAGCTTGTTGCTACTGCAGACAACAAATTGTGAAGGATTACTTTCCTTTTAAGGTTTAATGGTTTGCAATATCTTGTGCCCTTTTATAATGAAGAGGAAAAAAAGATAGCTTCTTCTTAATTCATTTACATATTCAGCATTTTTTAAAGGTCAAAGCCCTTTAAAAGAAGCCCTACTAAATGCAAATCAGGTTCACCCGGACAGGAAGAAGGGGCGTTCTTTTCAAAGGCTCTATCCATTTAATCTCAGCCTGGACCAGAAAATAAGGAAGCCTTTGCCCCGGGCTTTGCTGACCTGAGGTCAGATGGGGAGCCGGTTTTCAGGGCGCTGACGCCCTGGCGTGACCCGCATGTAGGACCGGGCCGGGGTCTCGACCGGGAGATCCTCTGGGTTCCCTGCCTGTTCCCTCTGACCTCCTCGCTGCACTCGGATCCCTGTTAACCTCAGTGTTTTAATTCCTTAGGCATTCCAGAAGTGTTCCTTTATGGATGTAAATTCAAACAGTCACGCTGAGCAGTCCCGGGCTGACAGTCACGTTAAAGACACTAGGCCGGGGGCCACAGCCCTACCCAAGGAGAAGAAGGTAACGTGGCAATTACACGTTGGCCGCCCGGTGGGCCGTCCTTCTTTCCTTGCTCTGACACTAATACCGCTCTGTGCTTGAGCTTCTGTACCTTCTCTTTTTTCCTCACCCTTCTTTTTTTTTTTCAACTAATGGAGACAGAGCTTGGGGCTTCACCAAAGATCTCTGGCTCAGGTTTCCTGAGCGGACGCTGTGTTCCTGTGCACAGTACACAACAGTGTATGCAGAACTCAGGCATTATCTTCCCAAACCAGAGATATACATACACCTTCCAAGATTTTCTAGAACAATGCTGGTGGAACAAATGGAAACATCAACCAAGTAGGTAGCACTTTTTCTAATTTGTAACATGTCTTCTGGACCAAAGACATCTACATTAAAAGTAGGTGAAAGCTTTAGATTCCAGGAAGAGAATACACAGCAGAGCTGTCTACCTGCCATCCACAGGTGTATCCATGGAAACAAACACACATGTATTTGCACACATGTTCGAGGAGGCCAAAAGAGTTTTTGTTGTTACTCTTAGAAATTCTCAAAGTGTACCTTCCAAGATAGTAAGTTCAGTATCGTTTTAGTGCTACTATACTTTGTGGCATTCTCATGGCTTCCAAACAGACGTCCAGGCTCTGAAACAAAGGTCACTATCATGACATAGAACTTTAAGGAGCGGAGATTAACCTGCATATTTGAACCTCAACTTCGTAAGTTGAATCTAGAGCTTTTGTGATTTTTGGAAATAGAGCCATCTTATTTAAATGAAGCCTCTGTCTAAATTTCACGGTAAAAAGCTTATCATGACCAACTCAAGTCTTAACATTTTTTGCCAGGAACTTGTATCTTAGAATTCAAAGGTTCTAGCGTCCTTTAAATAAAGTCAAACGAATCAGCCATAATATATAGCCCAGTAGTCACTCCATGTAGGTACCTCAGTCCAGGAATAAGTCAGCTCAGTGAAAGAGATACAGGATCACACAGTCCTTCAGGGGAAGCAGTCCTGGGGCTTACAGCTCTCAGCCGTGCAGACCTGCCGCAGAGGCTGACCTGCTCCTCCCTGGCTCCCGGCCATCCCACAGCCCTCGTGTAAACTCCGCCTGCCACGGATCTGGCAGGTGAAGCTGTTAACCAGGTGATGGGGATGGGGGCTCTCTAGGCACGGGAGAGATTAGGAGATTGTCTTGATAAATCCTTCTTGTGAGGGAAACCTCCTGTTAATGGGAATTGAAACCATGATCATCACACTGGAAATAATGTTGCTTCTTCAGTCTGTGGACTTTCCTTCTGTGGCCTTATTAAAGCCAATTCACAGAAGGTCCTGGCGGGTCCTGAGTTATGTGCTGTACTTGGGCCAGTGTGACCGTTTCTTTTGAACACTGACCCGGAGCTTCTCGAAGATCCCTCTGGAGACAATCATCATCTCACTGTAGAATTTTGCTAATTTGCTAAAAAGCTGCATGGGATTTCTTGCCCTGCAATTAGAAATCCATATTCCATCGATCACACTGATCTCAATCAAGGGTCCATCAGATACTAAGCAGGTCTGTACTGAGTGCCCAACACCATGGCATTAAACACTAGGTTTAATTACAGATGCTTTTTCTGGATAATTATACTCAGTAGACTGATCTACTTCATAATAACCGTGACTATCAGACTTGTCCCCAAATTATTGTCATTATTAACCTCTTCCTGGGCTGTTCATCTACCCTTCTATAACTCAAATGTTTCTTAAAGTTTCTTTCCTCTTATTATGAAGTGCTAGCCTAGTACTTACTTTTATGCAATTTTTCTATAACTTATGTTTCTAATTTTGGTTTCTTGCCCAAATGCATGTGGTCCCTGCTTCACCAGTTGTCTGAACAACCCAAATCTCGGGGCTCCAAAACAGATATTAATGAGGCTTAATTACCTTTCCTGCAGAGTCTTGACTATCTAAGACTACCTAAGGTATCGTTGTGAGATTACATGACCGTGAACAAGTTACCCTGGACAAAGTTGATGCACTTACTTTGATCCATGCCTTCATTTTTCTAGCCCAGTGCCAAAAATGCCAGGTCATGTGAAACGTACACTTGACATCTTTATCTTAGTGACTTTCCATTGGAGGATTCCTGCTACTAGATCTGTTTTAAAATAACATATATTGCTGGGTGGCATTTGAAATATTTAACAATGGGTATGACACGGGCCCTGGCCAATCAGAACAGATGTCAGCCCCAACCCCCCAATAAATGAGACCAGCAGAAGAGCAGCCCCGCAGATGCCAAGTCCTCCTTTGACTCAAGGGTAAAGTCGCACTCAGGTCCTAGCACGATATGCTGACTCCCTGTTTGGAGCTGAAACCTCATTTATTTTTCTTCTTGCAACTTTTACTTGATGCATTAGTTGTTGATTCCAAATTTAAAATCCCACCAAAGAGATTATATTGTTCCACTGTAGCAGCTGAATCTCGTTGCTCTTGTTTGGGGCCTGATGCGGCTGAGGGGAAGTTAAACAGGAGGTGTTTGGTGGCTATGCACCTTGGATCCTGTGCCATATTTCCATGTGATTAATACTGACTTTGTTGTCTCTGTGCGTTATTGCTTGAATGTGTACAGACATTCTTTCTGGTTTTAAGCAGGCAGTAGGATCGCTCTAGGCTGTCTTTGGTGGGGCCTGGGTTCTTGCGCTTCGTTATGTTGTCACTGCTTTAACCCAACAGCCTTCTTGGGATCGTGTCCCATCCTGTTCTAATCACCTCTTCCTCTTGGGCTTCTACAGCAAGAAGAAAGGGCAGCAGTGCCTTGGAAGTGACAAGGCATGGCTAGTGGTAGCATGGTGGCAGGGCCCGAGGCTACCGATACACCCATGCCTGGTGGAGCATTCTCCATACCCGGTTCTCACTGCTGGGTTCTTACCTTCTGAATCTTGGTGAGAACCTCAGAAGTGCATCTTTCCTCTGCATCAGAGCACACAGAGAATCAAAGCTGAATCACGTAGTTAAAATATTGTACCTAATTACCTATTTGGTATAAATACCCAGAAATGAGAATTGAAATTTCTAGGTCAAACAGAAACCATTTTAAAGGGTTTTGATTTGTTTGTACCACCAAAGGGCCAAGCAGAAAAACTGTAGAGTACCCAGATCTTCATGGATGAAAGCTAGAGTCTTTGTTAATGGGTATTATATTAAAAATTCTTGTCTCTTCAAGAAAAAAGCTGAATCATGACGTCACAGTCGCCACTTGAGCCTCAAATGTCTGCTTTGTAGATGTTTACATGACATCTTGGCGGCATGGGGAGCGCTGTCACTCTGAATTGGGATTTGATCATCTTGGCTACGATGAGTTTGAAGGTTATTTTGACACTTTACTTGGCAAGTTTAAGTACAAACTGCAAGTATGTTTTCAAATCTGTGATTTGACCAGGGAAAAATGGGTTTTTTTTTTTCATCTCAGAGTACCATACCCAAGCAATGCAGAGTCGTTATAGGACAATCCCCAAACAAGAAGCAGAGATGAGACTGAAATATGAAATAACTAGTTGGCAGAGACGTGAAAACTTTCCTGGTCTAGTTCCTTGGTTTATAAGCAAGGAAACTGAGGCCCAAGGAAGTGAAATGACTTGCCTAAAATAACACAGTGAAGTGGCAGATCTGGGTTAGAATCAGAATCTGCCTGCTCATGTATTGTGCTTTCTACGATGCCATGCCACTCTTCTGGTTTTAGAGTCGGCTAAGCTCACAATCAGATGTTGGAAAGAGGAGGCGTTGGTCCAGAACTGGTCCCTTTATTCTCTTAACTGCTCCTCCCACCAAAATTTGAACTCCTTGAAATATTTTGCTAATTGAGATTTTCATCTTGTGCAAACACAGGGCATTTTTGGAAGTTGGAGAACCAAGCCACCCAAGGTAAACAGAGCTGTAGGCTTTGGACTGGTGTGTAACGAATGTGCTTGGCCCGCGTGTTTTGGGCGTGTAATTAAAGAAACAGTCTAGCTGTAGTCCACTTTGGGGGGGGTGTGGTTTTGTGGAGTAACATGTCCTACACTATTCTACCAGAATTTGGAATTTTTCCACGAAGACGTACGGAAATCTGATGTTGAATATGAAAATGGCCCCCAAATGGAATCCTGGAAGGTGAGTCCACCAGATCTGTGTTCCAACTGATACCATGCAGATTAATTCCCTTCCTTTGCAGATCCATTTCTGATCACTATGTGTGGTTTCCCTCCTCCACTCTCCCTCCCAGGTTACCGCAGGGGCTCCCATACCTAGTGACCATCCTAAGTGGGAAAGAGGAATGGAGAATAGTATTTCTGATGCAGCAAGAACATCAGAATACAAAACTGACATCTTAATGAAGGAAAGTTCCATATCCACTAAGAGTTTACTTAGAGACGGTAGAAACTATTCCCAGAAAAATGTGTCTAGGGTCAATTCTAGTTTCTCTGGCGTTAGTTCATTAGAAGATGAAATCAACAAAGGACCTAAAATCTCAGGGCTGCTGTACCCTGTATCTGACACTGAGAATCAGAAGATGAATTATGGGACGACAAAGGGGGTGAGTCAGCAAGGACAAGAAAATACAGATAAGTGTCACCTTCCCTCTCCCACTAGATCAACCGAATCGACTATTCGTGATGTCAAAACTCAAGACCGAGAGGTTCCCATGACAGAGTTTGGCCAAGTTGTCCTAAGACCGAAGGGAGCGAGGCATGCTAACGTGATGCCTGATGAGGATGGGGAGTCAACACCAGGTTCTCCCACTGAGGAGAATGCAACCACCGACAACATTGCCTTCATGATCACCAAAACCGCGGTCCAAGTTCTCTCCAGCGGAGAGGTCCGCGATATAGTGAGCAAACAGGGGGAAGATGTACAGACGGTCAACATTGACGCCAAAAAAGAGACAACTTCCCAGCAAGAAGGCACGGACAATGAAGAGCCGGTCGTGTGCCTGGACAAGAAACCCGTGATCATCATCTTTGATGAACCCATGGACATCCGGTCCGCATACAAGAGACTTTCAACCATATTTGAGGAATGCGATGAGGAACTGGAGAGAATGATGACAGAGGAAAAGATAGAGGAAGAGGAGGAGAGTGGAGATACTGTGGTCCAGAATAACACTTCCCAAAAGCTTCCTAAGGAGGGGGCCTCGGGCAACCTCGGAGCAGGGCGGGAGGCTGAGAGTAAATTCCAGCCACACTTCCTTTCAGCGGAGACCGGAATGTCAGGAGGACAGGAAGTGAATAAAACCGAGCAGAGCAAGTTCAACCAAGCCGATTCTCCAAGTTCAGAAAGCCAGGGTGACACGACCGATGACCAGTTTGAAAACCCCAAGAAAAAGTTCAAATTCAAATTCCCGAAAAAGCAGCTCGCCGCTCTCACGCAAGCCATTCGCACGGGAACCAAGACGGGGAAGAAGACGTTGCAGGTGGTGGTCTATGAAGAGGAGGAAGAGGACGGCACTTTGAAGCAGCACAGAGAAGCCAAGCGATTCGAGATCAGTGGGTCTCAATCCGAAGACACCCCTAAAAGTATGCTCAGGAGACTAGGGCAGCCCAGTCTGGAGAGCACAGCTCCGATTTCGAGAACTGATGAAATCAGAAAAAACACCTACAGAACGCTGGACAGCCTGGAGCAGACCATCAAACAGCTGGAAAACACGATCAGTGAGATGAGTCCCAAAGCCCTAGGTGATACCTCGTGTTCCTCCAACAGACAGTCTGTTGCAAGCTCGTCCCACATGGCCCAGGAGGCCTGTCCCCAGTCCTTGGTAGTCCTGGATGAAGCTCCCACTGCCCTAGAGCCCCCCTCGTCTGTACCTTCAGCTTCACGTAAGGTATCTTGGTCTGATGGAAAATGAAAAGAGCCAGCTGCTTTCTTAAATCTGCCATAATCACCATTAGCGAAAGGTGTCTTGTGATTTACTTGCTTCCTTTCAGGTGGCTCGTTTTGTTTTGTTTCGTTGTCTGTTCGCAATGATCCTTTCTCTCACACTTTCTCCCTCGCCTTCAGAACAACAACAACTAGGTGTCTAACAGCTAATTGATTCTGTTTTTACCTCTGTTGCTGACTGGTGTTGGGAAAACCGCAAGGATGCTGGGTCAGCCATTTGCCGTTGAAGTGATTGCTCTGATACTCACATTAAAATCCGTTTGATCAGTAGTGGAGCAGTGTTATTCTGTTTGATTCTTCGAATTAACCCCAGTGGTGTCTCCTGATGTCCGTCTCCTAGATCTGTCCTGCATGTAGGGCTGTGGCTTCTCACGTTGAGCTTCTCTGCGCACAGTGGGGCGGCCTCGGGGATAAGCCACTCACACGTGTCCTCTCTCTCCCCCCTCTCACTGCTCCTCCCCACAGGGCTCCACTGGAACCCCTCAGACGAGCAGGATGCCGATTCCCATGAGTTCCAAGAACAGACCCAGCAGCCTGGACAAACCTGGCAAGCAGTCCAAACTGCAGGATCCCCGCCAATATCGTCAGGTAGTTTTACCTTAAACCCAATATTGGATGGACACTCTTGCGCTTAAGAAGCAAGTCACTGACTTAGTTTATACCAAATATTGCATTTTTCTTTGTAAGATACGGTTTACGTAGACATCCTGGATCTGAGGGCATGAAGAGAGTCTAAAAGCCTCTGTTGAATTTCTCACCACTCTTTTGCATGCTCGCAATAAAACATCTTTTACTGTGTGACTCTAAAGTTGACCTGTTAACACCAGGTGGCAGGCCAGGTGGCTTTCCTTGGGGGAGTGTAGTGGTTCATCAGAACACCTTGGGAAACCGAGACAGACAAAGCTGCCCTGAAAGTCGCCAGCACTAACGTGTACGTGGACGGCGTCGCACTAGAGGTGCATTAACAGCCCGTCACGATGCCTCACCCCCGCCCCAGTAACAGCCCTCACGCAACCCTCACGTCTCCACCCAGCACCCGGAGACGGTAGTAGAATGATGTGCCTGTTCTCACAGATGCCCTGCTTCCTTCTTCCCTGTTCTGTGCATCCTCTGCTCTGCACTTTGGGGGTTTCTCCCAGGTCCGGTACAGCACGACAAGACTTAGCTCAGGCCTTGAACTGGTTTGGTTTGGTGTCTTTGATTTAATGATTCTCAGAAGGGCTGTGTTGCCAGACCCTGTGGACTGATGGTGTTACCAGCTTTCTGACAGACTGTCTCCCGCCATCTTTATTTGCAGGCTAATGGAAGTGCTAAGAAAGCTGGTGGGGAATGTAAGCCTACTCTCCCCTCCTTGCCTGCTTCTAAGATTCCAGCCCTTTCTCCCAGCTCTGGGAAAAGCAGTTCCCTGCCTTCTTCTAGTGGTGACAGCTCTAACTTCCCTAATCCACCCACTACTAAACCATCGGTTCCTTCTAACCCTCTCAGCCCCCAAACAGGACGATCTGCTCCCTCTGCCTCCCTCATCCCCTCTGTCTCTAATGGCTCCTTAAAGTTTCAGAGCCCCGCTCATACAGGTAAAGGTCACCATCTCTCATTCTCACTGCAGACTCAGAATGGCCGAGCAGCCCCTCCTTCCTTCTCCTCCTCCCCGCCCTCCCCTGCCCCCCCAGCTTCACTGAATCAAGGTGCCAAGAGCATCAGGACCATCCACACTCCTAGCCTCACCAGCTACAAGGCACAGAACGGAAGTTCAAGCAAAGCCACCCCATCCACAGCAAAGGAAACCTCTTAAAGGCCAAATCCTATTAGGCACAAGTCGGAGTTACATTTAAGAAAAAAAAAAATTTTTTTTAACAGTCTTCGACAAGTGTTTTCACAAGAGAATGTAACGTATTGCTGTACTGTTTGAGGTTTAATGCTAAGTATGTGCTAAATACTGGATTAATAGATTTCAGTAAAGCTTGTTTGTTCTTTTACTTTGTTGCTGTTATAATTACATAGTGTTTACTGTCTCTATTCAATACCTGTTAAATGAAGTAAGCATGTGTTACCAAAACAGAGTATGGCAGGAGAGAAGGGTGTGGTGAGACAAGAAAAAAAATGTATTAAGCATGTAAAACATGTATGATTCCAGAATTTTAGTATGTTTTGTATAAAAATATTTTTCATTACGGAGACTAGACGTGAACAGAGAAATACACAAGTGTGACTATACAAATTGTAAAACAGATACTATAATATTTCCTTTTATTTTAGTGTTATTTAGCTTTATTACAGATTTCTATTTTTGTCAAAACTTCATGGTTCCTTTCGAGATCTTTTTTGCCAAAACATTTTGATACTGTAGCATTGTACATTTGAAAGTAGTGTGCTAGACAATAAGCCAATGAACTTCTACACAAGCCAACAAGAGGCACATGTAGAAGGCAATTATCAACCCTACTGCACTGCCATGAAAATTATGTATAATAATTTGCCGGCCCAAGCAAGCTAGTTTTGTTCTGTTTCTTTTTCCTCTTTTCTAACATATTGGGATTCTCTAGTTGTTTTCTTTGCAGTATCTAAATCCTTCCTTTGTTTTCTGAGACCTGGTAACCCACACTATTGCATTGTGGATTCTAGAATGTACACTTCTGTACGGTTCTGTAAACTCATCAATTTTTGTAAATATATAAATAGACACCAAAAATACTGTATGTGACAGCACATAGAGTAGTTTTCCCACACCAAAGTTAATTTTTATGCATGCTTTAAAAATATATCTTGGGATGGGCAGAAATGGAACTTCCTGGACATTTTTAAAAAGCAACAAGTTTGCACAGCTAGAGTGTTTTTGTAAATAAATGTATTTGTATAACACAGTTATGTAATATACAGAACTATAAGCAGAGACTTTGCAAAACTAAATAAAGGGCTGCATGCTTATTATTTTTTGTACCTTGTCCCTATAACTACTTCCTAGTCAAAGAACAAACGTAACCGTTACCAAGTTAAAAGGTTTTGGCTTTGCGGGCATGGTAAGTAAACATGTAACCAGATGCAAACTGCTTTTCTGAAAGTTCTGCTTTTCTTTTTTTCTTTTTTTTTTTTTTAACATCTCTATTGGAGTATAATTGCTTTACAACGGTGTGTTAGTTTCTGCTGTACAACAAAGTGAATCAGCTATATGTATATGTATCCCCTCCCTCTTGCATCTCCCTCCCACCCTCCCTATCCCACCCCTCTAGTTGGTCACAAAGCACCGAGCTGATCTCCCTGTGCTATGCAGCTGCTTCCCACTAGCTATCTGTTTTACGTTTGGTAGTGTATATATGTCCATGCCACTCTCTCACTTTGTCCCAGCTTACCCTTCGCCCTCCCCGTGTCCTCAAGTCCATTCTCTAGTAGGTCTGCATCTTTATTCCCATCTTGCCCCTAGGTTCCTCATGACCATTTTTTTTTTTTTTTTTTTTTTAGATTCCATATATACGTGTTAGCATGTGGTATTTGTTTTTCTCTTTATGACTTACTTCACTCTGTATGACAGTCTCTAGGGCCATCCACCTCCCTACCAATAACTCAGTTTCGTTCCTTTTTATGGCTGAGTAATATTCCATTGTATACATGTGCCACATCTTCTTTATCCATTCATCTGTTGATGGAAACCCATGCACATATGGTCACCTTATCTTTGATAAAGGAGGCAAGAATATACAGTAGAGAAAAGACAGCCTCTTCAATAAGTGGTGCTGGGAAAACTGGACAGCTACATGTAAAAGAATGAAATTAGAACACTCCCTAACACCATACACAAAAATAAACTCAAAATGGATTAAAGAACTAAATGTAAGACCAGACACCATCAAACTCTCAGAGGAAAACATAGGCAGAACACTCTATGACACAAATCACAGCAAGATCCTTTTTGACCCACCTCCTAGAGTAATGAAAATAAAAATAAACAAATGGGACCTAATGAAACTTATAAGCTTTTGCACAGCAAAGGAAACCATAAGACGAAAAGACAACCCTCAGAATGGGAGAAAATATTTGCAAATGAAGCAACTGACTAAGGATTAATCTCCAAAATTTACAAGCAGCTCATGCAGCTCAATATCAAAAAAACAAACAACCCAATCCAAAAATGGGCAGAAGACCTAAATAGACATTTCTCCAAAGAAGATATACAGATTGCCAACAGACACATGAAAGAATGCTCAACATCATTAATCATTAGAGAAATGCAAATCAAAACTACAATGAGATATCATCTCACACCGGTCAGAATGGCCATCATCAAAAAATCTACAAACAGTAAATGCTGGAGAGGGTGTGGAGAAAAGGGAACGCTCTTGCACTGTTGGTGGGAATGTAAATTGATACAGCCACTCTGGAGAACAGTATGGGGGTTCCTTAAAAAACTAAAAATAGAACTACCATACGACCCAGCAATCCCACTACTGGGCATATACCCTGAGAAAACCATAATTCAAAAAGAGTCATGTGGGCTTCCCCGGTGGCGCAGTGGTTGAGAATCTGCCTGCTAATGCAGGGGACACGGGTTCGAGCCCTGGTCTGGGAAGATCCCACATGCCACGGAGCAACTAGGCCCGTGCGCCACAATTACTGAGCCTGCGCGTCTGGAGCCTGTGCTCCGCAACAGGAGAGGCCACGATAGTGAGAGGCCCGCGCACCACGATGAAGAGTGGCCCGCGCTTGCCACAACTAGAGAAAGCCCACGCACAGAAACGAAGACCCAACACAGCCAAAATAAATAAATAAATAAATAAAATTTAAAAAAAAAAAAGAGTCATGTACCAAAATGTTCATTGCAGCACTATTTACAATTGCCAGGACATGGAAGCAACCTAAGCGCTGCTTTTCTGAAAGCTCTGGGGTGATGCATGGTGAGTTCCTGATAAATTCATCGCAAGTATGGTGCCTTCCCGTGTAACCTCCTGACCCTCTTCTCCATGGCTTAGCAAGGTTTGGCTGACAGCAAGCAAACCACATACAGTTTCCACCACCCCCATTTACCAGACAGACTCTTATTACTTTCTTTTTTTAATTTCCAGTATTAGTAAAGTAGAAATAAAATGCCTTTATCACTAGGTTTTTTTGTTTTTGTTTTTTTGAGTTCTCAATTTTAAAAAATATTGTTGGTCTAGAGGGAAATATGCTAGCTAACATTACACTATATGTATTCATTTAAAAAATCAGGAGAAAAGCTAGTGAAAATAATACCAAGATTATGAATTGACTGTAAGAAATCTCAGGAACCTGCTTACCATTATCTTTTGCCCCCTCCCAATATTTAACTTGACTTGATGTAAAGTACAAATATTACTATTACTTTAGCAACTGATTTTTTTTTTAATTTATTTAGTTTTTTTATTTTTTGGCTGCATTGGGTCTTCGTTGCTGCACACGGGCTTACTCTAGTTGCGGTGAGCAGGGGCTACTCTTCGTTGCGGTGCACGGGCTTCTCATTGCGGTGGCTTCTCTTTGTTGTGGAACACGGGCTCTAGGCACGCAGGCTCAGTAGTTGTGGCGCGGGGGCTCTAGAGCACAGGCTCAGTAGTTGTGGCACATGGGCTTAGTTTCTCCGCGGCGTGTGGGATCTTCCCAGACCAGGGCTTGAACCCTTGTCCCCTGCACTGGCAGGTGGATTCTTAACCACTGCGCCACCAGGGAAGCCCAGCACCTGATTGTTAATGTGCTCAAACTTCAGGTTTACTGAGCTGGGATGCCTTCACCAGTAATATGTTAGTATGTCTCTACTCATTATATTAATTGTAATCACATATTTCAGGGCACACTCAGGAAAGTCATTATCTTTTTTGCCCCCTTTTTTGTCCAGTTTTATTGTGATATAATTGACATATAGTGCTGTATAAGTTTAAGGTGTACAGCGTAATGATCTGACTTACGTACATCATGAAATGATGAGCACTATAAGTTTAGTGTCCAAAGAAGACATACAGATGGCCAATAGGCACATGAAAAGATGCTCAACATCACTAAAAGAGAAATGCAAATCAAAACTACAATGACGTACCACCTCACACCAGTCAGAATGACCATCATGAAAAAGTCTACAAATAACAAATGCTGGAGGGGGTGTGGAAAAAAGGGAACTCTCTTACACTGTTGGTGGGAATGTAAATTGGAGTAGCCACTATGGAAAACAATATGGAGGTTCCTCAAAAAACTAAAAATAGAGTTGCCATATGATCCAGCAGTCCCACTCCTGGGCATATATCCGGACAAAACTATTATCTGAAAAGATATGTGCACCCCTACATTCATAGCAACACTATTTACAATAGCCAAGACATGGAAACAACCTAAATGTCCATCGACAGATGAATGATAAAGAAAATGTGGTACATACATACAATGGAGTATTACTCAGCCATCAAAAAAGGATGAAATGATGCCATTTGCAGCAACATGGATAGGCCTAGAGATTATCATACTAAGTGAAGTAACTCAGAAAAATACCTTATGATATCACTTATATGTGGAATCTAAAATATGACACAAACCAACATATCTATGAAACAAAAACAGACTCACAGATATAGAGAACAGACTTGTGGTTGCCAAGGGGGAGGGTAGGATTGGGAGTTTGGGATTAGTAGAGGCAAACTATTATATATAGGATGGATAAACAACAAGGTCCTAGTGTATAGCACAGGGAACTATATTCAATATCCTATGACAAACCATAATGGAAAAGAATATATATATGTATGTATAACTGAGTCACTTTGCTGTACAGAAGAAATTAACACGACATTGTAAATCAACTATACTTCAATAAAATTTTTTAAAAATTTAAAAAATAAGTTTAGTGAAAATCCATCGTCTCATATAGATACAAAATTAAAGCAATAGGAAGCCATTATCTTATACTTTTTAGGTATAAAAGGTTCCAACATTTCAATCATGTCCCATAATCTCAACTATATTATATAAATTATAATGTATATATTACAATGTATACATAAAATATAGCTAAAATATATACACAAGCTAGCTGTTCATGTCAGTTTATTTGCTCCTGTGTGTAGACAAGCTGAGAATTCTTTGTGAGAAGGTATACAAAGTTTTCAGTTGACCTTCAGACTTACCAGAGCTCTGGCCAGGATGATGGTCAGTTTCAGCCAGTGTAATAAAGACTGGAGCATGTTCACCAGGTAAGGAAAAGCATGGCTCCAGCATTACCTTGCCCAAGACCCAGCCAAGCACTGCCTGCCTCCAACACCATACACAAAAGTAAACTCTAAATGGATTAGAGACCTAAATGTAAGACCGGACACTACAAAACTCTTAGAGGAAAACATAGGCAGAACACTCTTTGACATGAATCGCAGCAAGATCTTTTTTGACCCACCTCCTAGAGTAATGAAAATAAAAACAAAAATAAATAAATGGGGGGCTTCCCTGGTGGCGCAGTGGTTGAGAATCTGCCTGCTAATGCAGGGGACATGGGTTCGAGCCCTGGTCTGGGAAGATCCCACATGCCGCGGAGCAACTGGGCCCGTGAGCTACAACTGCTGAGCCTGCGCGTCTGGAGCCTGTGCTCCGCAACAAGAGAGGCCGCGACAGTGAGAGGCCCGCGCACCGCGATGAAGAGTGGCCCCTGCTTGCTGCAACCTGAGAAAGCTCTAGCACAGAAACAAAGACCCAACATAGCAATCAATCAATCAATCAATCTAAAAAAATAATAATAATAAAATAAATAAATAAATAAATAAATAAATAAATGGGACCTAATGAAACTTAAAAGCTTTTGCACAGCAAAGGAAACCATAAACAAGACAAAAAGACAACCCTCAGAATGGGAGAAAATATTTGCAAATGAAGCAATGGACAAAGGATTAATCTCCAAAATATACAAACAGCTCATGCAGCTCAATATCAAAAAAACAACCCAATCAAAAAATGGGTGGAAGACCTAAATAGACATTCCTCCAAAGAAGACATACAGATGACCAACAAACACGTGAAAAGATGCTCAACATCACTAATTATTAGAGAAATGCAAATCAAAACTACAATGAGGTATCACCTCACACCAGTCAGAATGGCCATCACCAAAAAATCTACAAACGATAAATGCTGGAGAGGGTGTGAAGAAAACGGAACCCTCTTGCACTGTTGGTGGGAATGTAAATTGATACAGTCACTATGGAGAACAGTATGGAGTTTCCTTAAAAAACTAAAAATAGGGGCTTCCCTGGTGGCGCAGTGGTTGAGAATCTGCCTGCTAATGCAGGGGACACGGGTTCGAGCCCTGGTCTGGGAAGATCCCACATGCCGCGGAGCAACTGGGCCCGTGAGCCACAACTACTGAGCCTACGCGTCTGGAGCCTGTGCTCCGCAACAAGAGAGGCCGCGATAGTGAGAGGCCCGCACACCATGATGAAGAGTGGCCCCCGCTTGCCACAACTAGAGAAAGCCCTCGCACAGAAATGAAGACCCAATACAGCCCAAAAAAATTAATTAATTAATTAAAAAAAAAAAAAACCTAAAAATAGAACTACCATGCGACCCAGCAATCCCACTACTGGGCATATACCCTGAGAAAACCATAATTCAAAAACACCCCAATGTTCATTGCAGCACTATTTACAATTGTCAGGATGTGGAAGTAACCTAAATGTCCATCAACAGAGGAATGGATAAAGAATATGTGGTACATATATACAATGGAATATTACTCAGCCATAAAAAGGAACGAAATTGGGTCATTTGTAGAGACGTGGATGGACCTAGAAACTGTCATACAGAGTTAGGTAAGTCAGAAAGAGAAAAATATATATTAACGCATATATGTGGAATCTAAGAAAAATGGTATAGATGATCTTATTTGCAAAGCAGAAATAGAGACACAGATGTAGAGAACAAACGTATGGCTACCAACGGGGAAGGGTGGCGTGGATGAACTGGGAGATTAGGATTGACATATATACACTACTGATACTATGTATAAAATAGATAACTAATGAGACCCTACTGTATAGCACAGGGAACGCTGCTCAATGCTCTGTGGTGACCTAAATGAGAAGGAAATCCAAAAATGAGGGGATATATGTATAGCTGGTTCACTTTGCTGTACAGTAGAAACTAATACAACATTGTAAGGCAACTATACTGCAATAAAAATTTTAAAAATAAAGTGGGTGATGTTAGACTGGGTGAGCTCCTGGATTTTCAGATTTTATTAAACCACTATTAATGGACCCTCGCTACATATTATTTTAAGCTCATCATTCAACCAACAGATGGTTGCACCTGAAAAAAGATTCTTAGAAATAAACCATGGGGGCTTCTCAGATTCATTCACCAATCAGTCCATCAACCAGTGCCACTCACTGGCTGTGCAACCTTGGACTTGTCTTGGTTTCCTCATCTATTAATAGAAAATAGTATTGGAGCCTCCCTCACAGGATTGTTGAGAAGATTAAATGTGACGTAGTACAGAAAACTCTTAAGACAGAACCTGACATATAGCATACTCAATAAAGGTCAGTTAGGGTGGTGGTTGTCCTTGTCACTGCTGCCATTATGACTGGACACTGTCCCTGCCCTTAAAAGGCTTCTGGTCTGGCAGAGGAAGGGGTGGCACAAACACAGACACCCAGGGAGCAAGACAAGTCTCACTGTGGCTGGAAGAGTCCAGAAGAGCGATCACGTCATTGGCAGTGAGGGCATTTGGCCCTCGCAGGTACAGTACAGAACTTTTAATAGTGTCACAGCACTAAAGAGGCTGCTTTTACTTTAATGCTGCTTGAGACTGAATTCTTTCCAACGTAAACAAATACGTACACAGACTAGGAGCCAAGCCAAGACCCTGGAATTGTGGTTACAGGAAAGGGGTCCTTTGGTGAGATCTATTTTCCATTTTCAGGCATGGGAGAAGGTGCCCTCAAATCACCCCACCCAGATGCCTTGGGTGGTGAGAGGTGCTGGTGGCCATCCCTGAGCTAAGTCCCATGAGAAAAAGTGGACACATCCACTGGGGACCGAGAGCAGGTTTGGCCGTGCCCCTCCTCCAGCCAGATTCACGGCAAACCCAGACCGCCTCCACCAACCGCCTTGTAATTAGAACTAACTTCCCTCTCCGTGGTTCTGTAAATGCAAATGCATTTGAGAGCAATCAGGAAGCTTTTTTGGAGGGAGTCAAGGAATCAAAACTGCTTCAACTCCAAATTCAGAAGTTAATTTCGCAGAAGTAACCAGGTGACATCATCCAGGAAAACACGCCACTGACCACAGGCAAGCACGCACTCTCTGATCTATGCTCCTGACGGGAGGCTGTCCAAAAGCAAGGAAGTGATCACGAGCGCTTCTGAGGAGAGAATCCCAGACTCTTCCACGGCTCCTGGCCCTCCAGCTCCAGAGCCAAGCTCACCCTGGAGGCAGGAAGTTCAAGTTATGCAGCACACACACCACCAGGAAGGCGGGGGAGCTTACAGAGCAGACCTTAGAGTCACACACAATGCTTTATTTGTTTAATGGCCTTGAATACATGGGGGAGTCTTTAGTCCTCATGTCTGTGGACACATCAACAATAACTGCCATCTGTCGCCTATCATGGGCCGGGTTGTGGGCTAAAGTGTTTTGCATATATTGCCTTTTAATCCTCACAAAAGCCCTGTGAGAAAGTTCCCGCCGTTATCCCCCCCATCCCGCTGCGGAACACACAGGCTGGGTAAAAGATGTAAAGTGCAGGACGGCCGTCTGGGATGAGGCTTGACCATTTTGCTCAGAGTGGACAGTTTTTCATTCCTGAACCAAATGAAGGAGCTTCATTCAGAAAGTCGTCCGTTTAGGGATTACTGGACGGCAAATTTTGGCTGCCTCACCTTCGAAAGAAGGGGTTGGCAGGAAGGCGCTCAGCTCAGGGGACTAAGGGTCCCATCCTGCATCCTTGGAAGGCAAGTGAAGCTGGGTCCGTAACTCAGATCGTGACTCCTTTCTCCCTGAGCCCCAGGAGGGCTGAAACCCGAAGGGCAAGGGGCAAAGCGCAGAAATCCAGCCACCTGACGCGAAAGGCCCCGCCCTTCCCGACCAGGCCACGCCCCGTTTCCCATGCTCTGCCCAACCCCTGCGGCCACGCCTTCTAGGCCACGTCTCTCCCGCGGCCCCCCCCCCCCCATCCTCCTGGTACCTGGTTGAACTGTCCCTTCTCCAGCCCTGAGGGTAAGAGGCTCCCAAGTGGCCCCTAAAAGACGTTTCTCAGGGATTTGTTTCCTGAGGCTTCCCAGGCACAGACGTCAGGGGGCAGTTCAGCCCCTCAGAGCCTTTGAAATGCGAGGACGAGGGTCTCAATCCTATCAGATCCTAAGCTTGCTTTTAAATTACAGATGTTTTGCACGAGATAAAATGCTTGATGGCATATCCTACCTACTCTCCTAGTTTCCAAAGCAAACAGTAATATATAAGGAAGCCGTCACACGCCCGCACGGATAAGCAGAATTCAGCAACAAATGCTTTTGCTGCATTTGGAGACAAACCCCATGTTTGCTGATATGACTTTTCCAAAATAGTGAACGACTCTGTTTAAAGCTTCAAACAAAGTACGATTCTTCCTCATATTACACATTCCTGGAAATTTTACTGCCTATTTTAAGAATGCAAAAAAAAAAAAAAAAAAAGCTTCTTATTTGTAAAACAGAACTGACCTCTAGACTCAGATCATTATAAACAGGTTTTTTGCTACGTAAATGTCCAGTGGGACATCACACGGTCCTGCTGGAGGGGACAGTTCTTCCTCAGCAGCTCACTGTAGGACATCGAGCATCCCTGGCCTGCCTCCATGAAATGCCAGTTTTGCCTCCATCACTGTGACAAGTGAAAAAAAAAAAAACCAACCTCTCACAAATACCCCAAATTTCCTCTAAAGGGCGCTGCTGCTTTGGCTGAGAACCACTGGCATAGAATAAGGAGCAGACTCTACTATTGCAAAAGGCAGGGCAAACGCCAAAGGCACAAGGATCCAGCCCAGAGACACCCCTCCCACAAAACAACAGCACTTAGGAGCCACGTGCAGAGCTCGGGGCCACGTGAATGTCCTCCTGCCTTTTCTGGACATTTCCCATGACGCTTCTATCCTTATTAGCATTTATGCTCTTTCATTCATGCCTGGAAGAGCAAGTGATTCACAACAAAAGAAACCCAATCTGTAAGCAACTGTAAGGAGGAGAGGGAAGGTGGGTGGGAACAGATTTTTCTTTTCTAAGTGCTGAGCCTCTGGGTTTAGCAATGGGCTGTGTCATTTAGAATGAGGGCCCTACCCTGCTACAGATACTATCTCCTCTCTGATTTAATGTGAAAAGATGGGGAGCCAGGTGGTGGCCCGTGGACTACACCCCAGCAGCCCAGGCTTGCACTTGGGATAACTCTGACTCATGTTCCAAGTTCTCAAACATGGCTGCAACCTGGGATCACATGGAAGACTTTAAAAATGCTGAGGCCGGGACTTCCCTGGTGGCGCAGTGGTTAGGAATCCGCCTGACAATGCAGGGGACACAGGTTCGAGCGCTGGTCCGGGAAGATCCCACATGCCGCGGAGCAACTAAGCCCGTGAGCCACAGCTACTGAGCCTGCGCTCTAGAGCCTGTGAGCCACAACTACTGAGCCCACGTGCCTAGAGCCCGTGCTCCACAACAAAGAGAAGCCACTGCACCGCAGCAAAGAGTAGCCCCCGCTCGCCGCAACTAGAGAAAGCCCACGCGCAGCAACGAAGACCCAACGCAGCCAAAAAATTAATTAATTAATTATTTTTAAAAATGCTGAGGCCTGGGTCCTACCTGCAAAGATTCTAAATCAGGGATCTGAGGTGTTGCCTGTGCATGGGGACTGTCAAATCTTTCCAGGTGATTCTAAGGGGAAGCCAGGGCTGAGAATCACAGTCTTACACTAGGAAAGCAGCGGCCCCAGGAGTACTGAGAAGAGGCTGTCTCTTAACAATAAAAGGTGACTCTTACCACATGACAGCAGATTCACCCCTGGAAAGTATGATGTTTTTCAAGCTTTCCAACTGTTTAAAAAAAAAAAACAATTTGAATTTATAGACTTTTTTTCCCCCTTCCAGCAGATGTTGTCATCTGGTGCTTTTTAGAGTTTTTCTTATGTTTTGATACTTCCAGTGCAGTCAGGGTCTGTCAACACTGGCTGAACTTGGAGCTTGTTTGGTTTGCAGGTAGCTAACATGTACAGTATTCAAGTGCCTTTGGAGCTGGAGTAATTTAAGGATCTGACTTAAAGAAAATCCAGATGTAGCTCCCCCACTTAGTTTCTGGAAATCCTGGAAGTGCCCAAAATGGTTCCCAGGGTTTGGTTAAATGAGACATTTCAAGTGCATTTGTTACAGAGGCCCCACTTGATGGTGAATATCTTTTTAGTGATTATTTCAAATGTTGCATCTGGGTCTCTGTTTGACATATTATGACCGTAGAAAGCCGAAAAAAGCAGAAGTGGGGAACTTCTCCTCCTGGGGAGGGGGCCAGCGGGAGAGTGGCTCATGTAGACATGAAAACTATTCAGGTGACGAGGAGTCTGGGGACAGGAGAGTTCAGAAACAAAGATGTCCACGGTAAGCAGAGGAAGACTGGGCGGGAGAAAGCCTCTCTCCGACCTCACCCTTACAGAGTAAGAAGGTGGGGAGGGTGGGATGGAGACTCTTCCAAGAGGCCCTTCTCCTCTCCGAGAGCCCCTCATCCTCCCCTTTGTCCTCAGAGGATTAGCTCTTCCAGCTGGCCCCTGCCCGCCTCTCCCACATCCTCCTCACCCGGAGTCCTTCCCTTCAGCACGTAGATGCTGCCCAGTTCCTTGCCCAGCCCCCAATTTCTCTCTTTCCTTCAGAGAAGACCTTCTGCGGAGCCCTGTCTGGGTCTCCAGCGCCCTGCCCTCGCTCCCACAACACTGCGTCCTGGAATGGATCCCCCCAGTGGTACCCAAGCCTCCATATTGCCACGCCCAGTGCACATCCTTCAGTCCCCATCTGTGGCTTTATTTAAAGGCTTTACCTACTAATATTCCCTATTAAACAAAGAGATGAAGTCCCTTTTCTATGATGAAGGGCAGCAGGAACCAATTTGCACCTTTACCAACCCATATAGGGCAGTAGGAACACAGACTAAACACAGAGCTACCATATGATCCAGCAATCCCACTCCTGGGCATATATCAGGAGAAAACCATAATTTGAAAAGATACATGCACCCTAATGTTCATTGCAGCACTGTTTACAATAGCCAAGACATGGAAACAACCTAAATGTCCACTGATAGATGAATGGATAAAGAAGATGTGGGATATATGTATACAATGGAATACTACTCAGCCATAAAAAAAGAACAAAAATAATGCCATTTGCAGCAACATGGACGGACCTAGAGATTATCATACTAAGTCAGACAGAGAAAGACAAATACCATATGATACCACTTGTATGTGGAATCTAAAAATATGATGCAAATGAACTTATTTACAAAACAGAAATGGACTCACAGACTTCAAAAACAAACTTATGGTTACCAAAGGGGAAAGGTGAGGGGGAGGGATAAATTAGGAGTTTGGGATTAACATATACACACTACTACTATATATGACATATACATACACATACATACAATATAACACATACATACTATATATAACATATACATATACTATGTATAACATATACATACTACTACTATATACAAAATAGATAGTCAACAAGGACCTACTGTCTAGCACAGGGAACTCTACTCAATATTCTGTAATAACCTGTGGGAAAGATTCTGAAAAAGAATGGCTATATGTGTATGTATAACTGAATCACTTTGCTGTACACTTGAAACTAACACAACATTGTAAATCAACTATACTCCAATATAAAATAAAAATTTTTAAAACAAATGTTGGCCAACACAGTCCTGCATTAGTTAAGTGCTTCTGCATAGCAGTTACTTAATCATATTCTGTTTGAGCCAACTCTTAAAGTGGTTTTCAGTGATGCCTCTTAAGGCAGATTAGATCTAAGATTATAGGCAGATTACAGGGCTAAGCTTCCTTAGATCTGTAAGGAAGATGAAGTCTGTCTTTGAGCTGTTCAGTCTCCTTGCTTGAGTGTCTTTCCCCCTTTCTGATTTTGCGATCACTGGACCACACATACCACTGCCAGTGTCTGGGGCCCTGGTGCCTCTCGCCTCCCCACCCCTGGTCTCCTCTAAGCCAGAAAAGAGCCGTATGGGCCGGCTCTTTCTGAAACAGAGGGCCCTGAACACCTCCTGTATCTCAAGAAGGGCTTTTTTTTTTTTTTTTTTTTACCCCTGCCATCAGCTCGGGTAAACCAAGCCAAGAGAGAATATTTTGCACACAAGAAAGAGTTCACCCCCGTGAAGATGGAGTCAAGGAATGAGACTTTCAGGAATAAATAGGTCATTGTATGGTGGTTGCAATCAGACAGTCTTCATTTCCGCAAATGAATAGAATCACACAGTGAAAGGGGTCTGGCCAGGTCTTACACACCTTCCAGGTCCCAGAGAAAAAATGTCCTTTCATTGAGTGACCCCAGAGAAAGGGGCTATGCCCTCCTTCTGCCCCGTCTGTCCAAAATTCCTCAAGAGACACTCCCAGGACATTCCTGCCCTAGGGGATCTGGCTGTTACCTGCCCTTCATCTCGGCTCAGAGTATCTGCCACATCACTCCCTCTGCTCCAGCTGCCCTGCTGTAGGTTCCATCCATCAGACAAGCCTGAGCCACAGGCTGCTCTCTCTGCCTGGAATATTCTCTCCAGGAAGCCTGGATCAGGACCCCTGCTATGAACACCCTCTCCTGCATAATCCTTGGGAGAGCTGACAATCCCCCAAGTGGTATGAAGTAGTCAGTAAAAATTTAAGAAGTACAGGGATTAAGGTCCATCCATACACACAGAGAGGCCCATAGCAGTGAGGCAGGAGATAGATGGGCCCCAAGCTAAACAGATAAAAGACAGAGACCACATATTTCTCATTCCTGAGGTCAAGGAGACCTTCCCGACTATACATGTGCAGAAAAGCTCCTCGAAGGTCAAAAGGGGAGTGATATCAACCTACCCATAGGCCCCTCTGCTGGAGTCCATCTTGGCTAAGAAATGCACGCACACACGGGAGGGCCCTGAGATACACCAAGTACAGACTCAGATTCAGGCAAAGCAAGATGACTGGCCAAGGAAACCTGAAAGAAATGCCCCATATAAGTGATTTAAACTACCACGAGGACACGACTCTCTCTGAGTCCGCCCGTGTGTCTATCCTCCTAATAAATACTTTAATTGTTTCACTACTTTCTGCCTTTGTGGGAATTCATTTCTGCAAAGCCGAAGGGCCAGGGCCTTGTCACTGGTCATTGGTCTAGTGGCTAGGATTCAGTGCTCTCACCATTATGGCCTGACCTCAATCTCTGGCCGGGAACCAAAATCCTGCTTCAAACCACTGCAGGCCAAGGCCACCCAAGATCAGCAGGACCTGCTAAAAACCATGAAGGACGATGCTCTTCTGTGGAACCTGGTGGAAAGGGGCTGGGAGGCTCGTATAGTTTCCCCCATCCATGTCATCCAGAGCTTAAAGACTCCCTCCGAGTTCAGCAGCGTTGCTGCCACCTGGTGGTCATTTCTGGAACTTCCTCCAAGAGACTTGCAAGCCCTGCTCCTCACTAAATCCAACTTCCTTCATCTTAGTTTTGGCCACGGGTGTACAAACGTACAACCCACCAGTGGTACGCAGCCACGGCCCTGGATGAATGTGTGAGGCAGGTGGCATTTGTACTCATTTCAGGGCCTCCCTTTCAGAACTACTCAGTACCTCTCATCATTCCTATTTGGGGGAAAGTGATAAACTAAAGCACTAGAAAACTGTTTCCCTCTTATCACCTTAGGGCTATAGGAAGACGGCAACGTTTAATCAAAGGGTCGAGCATCCAGTGGTGGAATTCCAAGTATCAGAGGCCAGAACTGTTATGGACTGAATACTGGTGTCCCTCCTAAGTCCACGTGTTGAAGCCCGAACGCCTAACATGATGGTATGCGGTGGGGGGAGGGTGCCTTTGGAAGGTAATGAAGGTTAAATGAGGTCATGAGGATGAGGACCTCCTGTTAGGATTAATGCCCTTCTAAGAACACACACCTGAGTCTGAGAAAATATTTGAAGAGATTATAGTTGAAAACTTCCCTAACATGGGAAAGGAAATAGTCAATCAAGTCCAGGAAGCATAGAGAATCCTATACAGGATAAACCCAAGGAGAAACATGCTGAGACACATATTAATCAAACTATCAAAAATTAAATACAGGGACTTCCCTGGTGGCGCAGTGGTTAAGAATCCGCCTGCCAGTGCAGGGGACACAGGTTTGAGCCCTGATCTGGGAAGATCCCACATGCCACAGAGCAACTAAGCCCATGCGCCACAACTACTGAGCCCGCACTCTAGAGCCCATAAGCCACAACTACTGCAGCCCACATGCCACAACTACTGAAGCTCACGCACCTAGAGCCTGTGCTCCGCAACAGAGAAGCCACCAAAATGAAAAGCCCACACACCACAACAAAGAGTAGCCCCTGCTCGCCACAACTAGAGAAAGCCTGCACGCAGCAACGAAGACCCAACACAGCCAAAAAATAAATAAATTTATTTAAAAAAATTAAATACAGGGGCTTCCCTGGTGACGCAGTGGTTGAGAATCTGCCTGCCACTGCAGGGGACACGTGTTCGAGGCCTGGTCTGGGAGGATCCCACATGCCACAGAGCAACTGGGCCCGTGAGCCACAATTTCTGAGCCTGTGCATCTGGAGCCTGTGCTCCGCAACAAGAGAGGCTGCGACAGTGAGAGGCCCGCGCACCGCGATGAAGAGTGGCCCCCGCTTGCTGCAACTAGAGAAAGCCCTCACACAGAAACAAAGACCCAACACAGCCAAGAATAAATAAAAATAAATAAATTTTTAAAAAAAAGTTGTCTTTAAAAAAAAAATTAAATACAAAGAAAAAATATTAAAAATCAGCAAGGGAAAAGTAACAAATAACATACAAGGGAATCCCCATAAGGTTATCAGCTGATTTTTTCGGCAGAAACTCTGCAGGCCAGAAGGGAATGGCAGGATATGTTTAAAGAGATGAAAGGGAAAAACCTACAAACAAGATGACTCTACCCAGCAAGGATCTCATTCAGATTAAACAGAGAAATCAAAAGCTTTACAGACAAGCAAAAGCTAAGAGAATTCAGCACCAACAAACCAGCTCCACAAAAAATGCTAAAGGAACTTCTCTAAGTGGGAAACACAAGAGAAGAAAAAGACCTACAAAAACAAACCCAAAACAATTAAGAAAATGGTAATAGGAACACACATATCCATAATTACCCTAAATGTGAATGGATTAAATGCTCCAACCAAAAGACACACACTGGCTGAATGGATACAAAAACAAGACCCATATATATGCTGTCTACAAGAGACCCACTTCAGACCTAGGGACACATACAGACTGAAAGTGAGGGGATGGAAAAAGATATTCCATGCAAATGGAAATCAAAAGAAAGCTGGAGTAGCAATACTCATATCAGACAAAATAGACTTTAAAATAAAGAATGTTACAAGAGACAAGGAAGGACACTACATAATGATCAAGGGATCAATCCAAGAAGAAGATATAACAATTATAAATATATATGCACCCAACATAGGAGCTCCTCAATACATAAGGCAACTGCTAACAGCTATAAAAGAGGAAATCGACAGTAACACAATAATAGTGGGGGACTTTAACACCTCACTTACACCAATGGACAGATCATCCAAAATGAAAATAAATAAGGAAACAGAAGCTTTAAATGACACAATAGACCAGATAGATTTAATTGACATTTATAGGACATTCCATCCAAAAACAGCAGATTACACTTTCTTCTCAAGTGCGCACAGAACATTCTCCAGGATAGATCACATCTTGGGTCACAAATCAAGCCTCAGTAAATTTAAGAAAACTGAAATCATATCAAGCATCTTTTCTGACCACAACGCTATGAGATTAGAAATGAATTACAGGGAAAAAAACGTAAAAAACACAAACACATGGAGGCTAAACAATACGTTACTAAATAACCAAGAGATCACTGAAGAAATCAAAGAGGAAATCAAAAAATACCTACAGACAAATGACAATGAAAACACGACGATCCAAAACCTATGGGATGCAGCAAAAGCAGTTCTAAGAGGGAAGTTTATAGCTATACAAGCCTACCTAAAGAAACAAGAAAAATCTCAAGTAAACAATCTAACCTTACATCTAAAGGAACTAGAGAAAGAAGAACAAACAAAACCCAAAGTTAGCAGAAGGAAAGAATAAAGATCAGAGCGGAAATAAATGAAATAGAAACAAAGAAAACAATAGCAAAGATCAATAAAACTAAAAGCTGGTTCTTTGAGAAGATAAACAAAATTGATAAGCCATTAGCCAAACTCATCAAGAAAAAGAGGGAGAGGACTCAAATCAATAAAACTAGAAATGAAAAAGGAGAAGTTACAACAGACACCACAGAAATACAAAGCATCCTAAGAGACTACTACAAGCAACTTTATGCCAATAAAATGGACAACCTGGAAGAAATGGACAAATTCTTAGAAAGGTATAACCTTCCAAGACTGAACCAGGAAGAAACAGAAAATATGAACAGAACAATCACAAGTAATGAAATTGAAACTGTGATTAAAAATCTTCCAACAAACAAAAGTCCAGGACCACATGGCTTCACAGGTGAATTCTATCAAACATTTAGAGAAGAGCTAACACCCATCCTTCTCAAACTCTTCCAAAAAATTGCAGAGGAAGGAACACTCCCAAACACATTCTATGAGGCCACCTTCACCCTGATACCAAAATCAGACAAAGATACTACAAAAAAAGAAAATTACAGACCAATATCACTGATGAATATAGATGCAAAAATCCTCAACAAAATACTAGCAAACAGAATCCAACAACACATTAAAAGGATCATACACCATGATCAAGTGGGATTTATCCCAGGGATGCAAGGATTCTTCAATATACACAAATCAATCAATGTGATACACCATATTAACAAATTGAAGAATAAAAACCATATGATCATCTCAATAGATGCAGAAAAAGCTTTTGAAAAAATTCAACACCTGTTTATGATAAAAACTCTCCAGAAAATGGGCATAGAGGGAACTTACCTCAACATAATAAAGGCCATATACGACAAACCCACAGCAAACATCATTCTCAATGGTGAAAAACTGAAAGCATTTCCTCTAAGATCAGGAACGAGACAAGGCTTTCCACTCTCACCACTATTATTCAACATAGTTTTGGAAGTCCTAGCCATGGCAATCAGAGAAGAAAAAGAAATAAAAGGAATACAAATTGGAAAAGAAGAAGTAAAACCGTCACTGTTTTCAGATGACATGATACTATACATAGAGAATCCTAAAAATGCCACCAGAAAACTACTAGAGCTAATCAACGAATTTGGTAAAGTTGCAGGATACAAAATTAATGCACAGAAATCTCTTGCATTCCTATACACTAATGATGAAAACTCTGAAAGAGAAATTATGGAAACACTCCCATTTACCATTGCAACAAAAAGAATAAAATACCTAGGAATAAACCTACCTAGGGAGACAAAAGACCTGTATGCAGAAAACTATAAGACACTGATGAAAGAAATTAAAGATGATACCAACAGATGGAGAGATATACCATGTTCTTGGATTGGAAGAATCAATATTCTCAAAATGACTATACTACCCAAAGCAATCTACAGATTCAATGCAATCCCTATCAAATTACCAATGGCATTTTTTACAGAACTAGAACAAATCATCTTAAAATTTGTATGGCGACACAAAAGGTCTCAAATAGCCAAAGCAGTCTTGAGGGAAAAAAACGGAGCTGGAGGAATCAGACTCCTTGACTTCAGACTATACTACAAAGCTACAGTAATCAAGACAATATGGTACTGGCACAAAAAAAGAAACATAGATCAATGGAACAAGATAGAAAGCCCAGAGATAAACCCACGCATCTATGGTCAACTAATCTATGACAAAGGTGGCAAAGATATACCATGGAGAAAAGACAGTCTCTTCAATAAGTGATGCTGGGAAAACTGGACAGCTACATGTAAAAGAATGAAATTAGAATACTCCCTAACACCATACACAAAAATAAACTCAAAATGGATTCGAGACCTAAATGTAAGACCAAACACTATAAAACTCTTAGAGGAAAACATAGGAAGAACACTCTTTGACATCAATCACAGCAAGATCTTTTTTGATCCACCTTCTAGAGTCATGGAAATAAAAACAAAAATAAACAAATGGGACCTAATGAAACTTCAAAGCTTTTGCACAGCAAAGGAAACCATAAACAAGACAAAAAGACAACCTTCAGAATGGGAGAAAATATTTGCAAACGAATCAATGGACAAAGGATTAATCTCCAAAATATATAAACAACTCACTCAGCTCAATATTAAAGAAACAAACAACCCAATCCAAAAATGGGCAGAAGACCTAAATAGACATTTCTCCAAAGAAGACATACAGATGGCCAAGAAGCACATGAAAAGATGCTCAGCATCACTAATTATTAGAGAAATGCAAATCAAAACTACAATGAGGTATCACCTCACACCAGTCAGAATGGGCATCATCAGAAAATCTACAAACAACAAATGCTGGAGAGGGTGTGGAGAAAAGGGAACCCTCTTGCACTGTTGGCGGGAATGTAAATTGATACAGCCACTATGGAGAACAGTATGGAGGTTCCTTAAAAAACTAAAAATAGAATTACCATATGATCCAGCAATCCCACTACTGGGCATATACCCAGAGAAAACCATAATTCAAAAAGACACATGCGCCCCAATGTTCACTGCAGCACTATTTACAATAGCCAGGTCATGGAAGCAACCTAAATGCCCATCGACAGAAGAATGGATAAAGAAGTTGTGGTACATATATGCAATGGGATATTACTCAGCCATAAAAAGGAACGAAACTGAGTCATTTGTTGAGACGTGGATGGATCTAGAGACTGTCATACAGAGTGAAGTAAGTCAGAAAGAGAAAAACAAATATCGTATATTAACGCATGTATGTGGAACCTAGAAAAATGGTACAGATGAACCGGTTTGCAGGGCAGAAGTTGAGACACAGATGTAGAGAACAAACGTATGGACACCAAGGCGGGAAAACCGCGGTGGGGTGGGGATGGTGGTGTGCTGAATTGGGCGACTGGGATTGACATGTATACACTGATGTGTATAAAACTGATGACTGATTAAAAAAAAAAATCTTCCAACAAACAAAACACCAGGACCAGAGGGCTTCACGGGTGAATTCTATCAAACATTTAGAGAAGAGCTAACACCCATGCTTCTCAAACTATTCCAAAAAATTGCAGAGGAAGGGGGCTTCCCTGTTGGCGCAGTGGTTGAGAATCCACCTGCCAATGCAGGAGACACAGGTTTGAGCCCTGGTCCGGGAAGACACCACATGCCGTGGAACAACTAAGCCTGTGCACCACAACTACTGAGCCTGCGCTCTAGAGTCCAAAAGACACAACTACTGAGCTCGCGTGCCACAACTACTGAAGCCCGTGCACCTAGAGCCTGTGCTCCGCAACAAGAGAAGCCACCACAATGAGAAGCCCGTGCACTGCAATGAAGAGTAACCCCTGCTCGCCGCAACTAGAGAAAAGTCTGCGTGCAGCAACAAAGACCCAGTGCAGCCAAAAATTAATTAATTAATTAATTTTAAAAAATTGCAGAGGACGGATCACTCCCAAACTCAGTCTATGAGACCACAATCACCCTGACACCAAAACCAGACAAAGATATCACCAAAAAAGAAAATTACAAACCAATATCACTGATGAACATAGACACAAAAATCCTCAACAGAATACTAGCAAACCAAATATGACAATGCATTAAAAGGATCATACACCACAATCAAGTGGAATTTATCCCACTTGACAGTGGAATTCAGGGATGCAAGAATTTTTCAGTATCCACAAATCAAATCTCAATAGATGCAGAAAAAGCTTTTGACAAAATTCAATACCCATTTATGATAAAAACTCTCCAGAAAGTGGATATAGAGGCAACCTACCTCAACATAATAAAGGCCATATACAACAAACCCACAGCAAACATCATTCTCAATGGTGAAAAACTGAAAGCATTTCCTCTAATATCAGGAACAAGACAAGGATGTCCACTCTTGCCACTATTATTCAACATAGTTTTGGAGGTCCTAGCCACAGCAATCAGAGAAGAAAAAGAAATAAAAGGAATACAAATTGGAAAAGAAGAAGTAAAACTGTCATTGTTTGCAGATGACATGGTACTATACATAGAAAATCCTAAAGATGCCACCAGAAAACTACTAGAGCTAATCAATGAATTTGGTAAAGTTGCAGGATACAAAATTAATGCACAGAAATCTCTTGCATTCCTATAAACTAACAACAAAAGATCAGAAAGAGAAATTAAGGGAACAATCCCATTCACCCCTGCAACAAAAAGAATAAAATACCTAGGAATAAACCACCCAAGGAGGTAAAAGACCTGTACTCAGAAAACTATAAGACACTGATGAAAGAAATCAAAGATGACAGAAACAGATGGAGAGATATACCATGTTCTTGGATTGGAAGAATCAATATTCTCAAAATGACTATACTATCCAAGCCAATCTACAGATTCAATGCAATCCCTATCAAACTACCAATGGCATTTTTCACAGAACTAGAAAAAAAAGTCACAATTTGTATGGAAATACAAAAGACCCCAAATAGCCAAAGCAATCTTGAGGGAAAAAAAATGGAGCTGGAGGAATCAGGCTCCCTGACTTCAGACTATACTACAAAGCTACAGTAATCAAGACAGTATGGTACTGGCACAAAAACAGAAATATAGAACAATGGAACAGGATAGAAAGCCCAGAGATAAACTCGTACACCTATGGACATCTAATCTATGACAAAGGAGACAAGAACACACAATGGAGAAAAGACAGTCTCTTCAATAAGTGGTGCTGGGAAAACTGGACAGCTACATGTACAAGAATGAAATTAGAATACTCCCTAACACCATACACAAAAATAAACTCAAAATGGATTAAAGACCTAAATGTAAGACCAGACACTATAAAACTCTTAGAGGAAAACATAGGAAGAACACTCTTTGACATAAATCACACCAAGATCTTTTTTGACCCACCTTCTAGAGTAATGGAAATAAAAACAAAAATAAACAAATGGGACCTAATGAAACTTCAAAGCTTTTGCACAGCAAAGGAAACCATAAACAAGATGAAAAGACAACCCTCAGAATGGGAGAAAATATTTGCAAACGAATCAATGGACAAAGGATTAATCTTCAAAATATACAAACAGCTTATGCAGCTCAATATCAAAAAAACAAACAATCCAATGAAAAAATGGGTGGAAGACCTAAGTAGACATTTCTCCAAAGAAGACATACAGATGGCCAAGAAGGCACATGAAAAGATGCTCAACATCACTAATTATTAGAGAAATGCAAATCAAAACTACAATGAGGTATCACCTCACACCAGTCAGAATGGCCAGCATCAAATGATCTACAAACAATAAATGCTGGAGAGAGTGTGGAGAAAAGGGAACCCTCCTACACTGTTGGTGGGAATGTAAATTAGTACAGCCACTATGGAGAACAGTAGGGAAGTTCCTTAAAAAACTAAAAATAGGATTACCATATGACCCAGCAATCCCACTACTGGGCATATACCCAGAGAAAACCATAATTCAAAAAGACACACACACCCCAATGTTCATTGCAGCACCATGTACAATAGCCAGGTCGTGGAAACAACCTAAATGTCCATCAACAGACGAATGGATAAAGAAGTTGTGGTACATATATACAATGGAATATTACTCAGCCATAAAAAGCAACGGAATTGGGTCATTTGTAGAGACCCAATGGATGGACCTAAAGACTGTCATACAGAGTGAAGTAAGTCAGAAAGAGAAAAACAAATATCGTAAATTAACGCATATAGGTGGAATCTAGAAAAATGGTACAGATGAACCTGTTTGCAAGGCAGAAATAGAGACACAGGCGTAGAGAACAAACGTATGGACACCAAGGGGGAAAAGGGGGTGGGGTGGGATGAATGGGGAGATTGGGATTGACATATATACACTAATATGTATAAAATAGATAACTGAGAACCTGCTGTATAGCACAGGGAACTCTATCTACTTCACTTCGCTGTACAGTAGAAACCAACACAACACTGTAAAACAAGTATATCCCAATTAAAAAAAAAAAAAAAAAAGACACCTGAGAAGATGGCCATCTGCAAGCCAGGAGGACAGCCTTCACCAGAACCCAGCCACCCTGATCGCCAACTTCCAGCCTCTAGAACTGTGAGGAAATAAATGTCTGCTGTTTAAGCCACCCCGTCTGTGGTATTCGTTGGTGACCAGAACTAAGAAGCGAGGTGGAATCCCCTGGGGACTCAAATCCCACCAGCGGGAGTGTGAATCCGTGCAAGGCAGCCCTGTCTCCCACCTCTGCTCACCATGAACTTGCTGCCCTTTCATTTTTAGTTGTGGGACTTCTGGAAGAAGTTGTGCTGCCCACAGCAGGGATGAAGGAGCCAGAAGCTGCAGACACGTGGGTGAGGAAGGAAGCCAGGGAAACCGAGGGCCTGACTCAGGTGTGCTCACCAGAACAATGGTTCAACCCAGAAAAGGCAGTCAGCGAGCAGGTGACGGTGTATTTTAATTGAAATCTGAACAAAAGGCTCCAGGCAGAGCCTAGTGAGAGGGTTCCCGCCCTTAGCCTGAAGATTCGGTTTCTATTCGAGCTCCCCACGACTGCATTAGATTCTGAGCAGCAGGACCTCACAGTTCATTCTCGGGTGTCAGCAAAAGACAAACGTGCGCAAACGCCAAGCCACCCAGCCCCGTTCTAGACTGTGCAATTGATACTTTGTACTCAAGGACGAATTTACATGTATCCCTGTTGCATTTCCAGCTGTTGACGCTAACAGATCATTCCAGGTGCATTAAATAAAACGCAAACCCTTTACCGGGGGCCACGGGGCTCCGCTATGCAGCTCCTACCAACACCTCCAACCTGCTCTGCAGACGCTTGTGCTTGAATGCAAGGAATGCAAAGATATTACCTCTGTCTTTCAGTAACTCTTAGCTGGTGGGAAACCTTTATTGTGCCCCAGAGCCCTATCAGGATGGCGGGGGAGGTGTGTGGAATTTTCATCTGCAACAAAAGGCAACGTGCTACCAAAAAAGGAGAAATTCTGCCCTGGCGTCTTTTTGAAGTGCCGCTGCCAGCACCTCACGCGTCCAGGCTCTCGAGTGTCAGCGCACCTGGAAGCCTGATCACGCGGAGTCGGGGGCGGGGGGCGCGGGGGCGTTCTCACTGCGCATGCGCTGCGTCCCCGCTCGCTCCGTTAACTCCCCCTCCCCCAGTCCCTCCCCCCGCCGGCAGAGAGGATCCCCCATCTCCCGACCAATAACTCTGCCTCCCGGGTTCCCAACCAGAGGGGATTTGCCCCCAGGAGACAGCTGGGAATGTCTGGAGACAATTTTGGGGCCTCACCATTGTGGGTCCTGGGGGGTGCCACTGGCGTCTAGTGGGTGGACGCCAGGGTGCTGCCGACCACCCTACAACGCACAGGACAGGCCCCCAGAAACAAGAGTGACAAGGCTTGTCAACACTCACCTGGGACGGCCTTCCAGTCTCTTCACAGCCGAGGGCCCAGGGAGCATGGCGTCTGGCTTGGACGGATCCGGTTCTTGGCCGTCTGAAGACGCCAGGGAGGGAGTGGGCTGTATCCCACTTTCCAGCCCCAAACCACTCCTTTTCGGCGCAGCCCCTTCACGGGCAGCTGACCGTGACATTGTGGCCCCCAGCGGGGAAGAAGGAAGCGGGCCTCCGGTTCCCCAGGGCACCAGGCCTCCTTCCTCTGGCCTTCGCACGCCCCGCTCCCTCTTTTTTGCCACCACCGTTTAGCCTTTTCTAACCTTGGCCCTTCCGTGTTGGTTTTAAGCTACGTCCGCCGTCACAAGTAGGGCCTGGGTGGGAGGAGCCGGGGGCGTCCCAGACTGCAGAGCCCGAGTGGGCGCAGCTGGGCGCGCTGAGCCGTAATTGCGGGGCGTGGAAAGCCCACCGGCCGGGAATTTGCTGGAGAAGAGGATCAGCTGGGAGCTCAGCGAGGAGGAAAGGGCTGAGGACCCGGGGGCAGCTCTACGGAGCTGGAGAGGCAGGACCCACCCGGGGAAGCCGGGCCCGGACACCCGCTGTTCGGCTGGGTTGGTGCCTGAGAGAAGGAGCAGAGGCGAAGTAGTAAATGTCGGTTGCAACCAAAATCAGAAAGGCCTTGCACGCGAAGCCACAAAGGCAGTGCTTTTCCTTGTGGGCGCAAGGGAAGTATGAGCGGATTTTAAGCAGAAAAGGGACGCGATTTGCATCTTGAGCGTTTTGGAAGAGGTGTGGAGAGAGATGAGAGGGAAGCAGAGGCTCAAAGGTGGGAAGGGCCCGTGAGTGGGCACGGTGCCCGCGCAGAAGCTAAGGGGACAGATCACGAAGAAGTGACTCCATCTGGTCCTAACTGGAGGTGTGGGTCTGTGTGTTTCCACTCGGCCCAGAGTCTCACTTCTCTTGCCCCTTCCGTCCACCTCTGCCTTCTGCAAAACTAAAGCGCACTGCTCGCCCACGGATGACATTCACAAGAGGGAAATCTCCGAATTCCATCAACATTAGCCATTGCCTATGCGGCCAAGCACGCGGCCTGCATTCTGTTGCCATAGCAATACCAGATGCTTCTGGGAAGATGGCGGTACTGAGAAGAACTGACAATATTTTTTCTTTTTAATTTTTTTTTTTTTTTTAAACTGGAGACCAAAGTTTTGAAGAATTAGCTCAATTACTGTGTCAGGTTCAGTCACACCAAAGCCTAAGGAAGGACAGACCTCCCGGCAAATACCTTGACGCGTCCCCAGCTTTCTCAAGGAACCAGTATGATGGGGGCAGCCACGCAAGTCCACCTACCACCCTGGGCTCTAACCACCCGCTTCTCGGTCAGGGCACAACTGTCCTGCCCTAGCTGCTTCCAGAGAGGTTGCCACCCACTTCTGGTTGCCAGTTCTGGGAAGAAGAGCACAGTCCCTTCAGGTGAAGACCCGTGTGGCCTGCAGCCCGGCTGATGGGCACGCCCACAGGTGACACAGGTCAGCTCCAGGCCCCCCTGCAGCTCAGGCTGCCCTCCCCTCACGAGAGCACCAGGGCATGGAAGTGGCTTTCTGCCACACTGTCTTCCTGCCTCGGAATTAGAAAAGACAGGGCGTCGCTTTGAGTAAGTGACCCCATCCGCTCACCTCTCCCAAGACCTTTCCTCACATCTTTCCCAGTGGGAACCAGGGCTGGAAAATGGCAGCTGAGGGGAGATGGCCTATTCCAGGGATAAGGGGGAGAAGGAGGGAGGTGACTGAGGGGACAGGCACTCTGGGGTGATGTGATGGGGGCGATTGTGGCTCTCAAGTCAGGAAGAGCGGCACTGATGTCAGTAGGCAGCTTCCAGAAGTTGAGAAGCACCAAAGAGACAAGAGAGGTTGAGTCAAGGAAGATTCCAGGTGACGTGTGCAGAGCCAGAGGGTTTGCTGCCCACGAGAAAATAAGAGGAGCTGCCCTAGAATGTGGCAGCGGAACGCACGCCCAGGGCTCAGTTCCGGTCCGTACAGAGCTGGTATGTTCTGTTTTGTTTCTGAGAAAAGAAATTGCATGTACCAAGCTATTGTTTGGATTTCAAATGAGAATTGAGGTTGGCGGTATTGCTCGGTTTGAAAAATTGAAAATATATATTTTATCTAAGAAATGATTTTTGTTCCCAGAAAATAAAAATATTTAAACAAATCAAAGCTTTTTTCTTGAGGGAGTTTTATTTCTCAGAATTTGGCTTTCCTACGGAAAACTGAGATTGCTTATGGAAATGGCCCAGAGTTAGTAACTAAAAGCAAGTTTAAGTTATGTATGTAAGAGAAATTAAAAGTGCTTAAACCATCGAAAGTCATGTTCTGATGTCCTCTATTTCTTCCGGATACAGCTCCTGAAGTAAATTCTCTCATTTTAGAAAAACCTCCGATAGATCAGTCTAAAATCCTCAAGTGACTAGTAGGTTTTATTCAGATACATAATACTAACCCGATGTTTTTACTTTTGTGTTCTTAGCATATTATAAAGAGAGAGAAATCTCTACATTAAGCTCTAAAATTCTGCCTTACTAAAACAAAAACCGGAATCATTGGAGTCAATTTAATGAATCCTAATGCCACTGCTAGGTATGGGACCACACGTGGTACATCTGACCTGGGTGGAAAACCATTTGGCATTCTTAGCTGCAAAATCTTGGACCAGTGGCTGAACCTCTCTGCCTCAGTTTCCTCATCTGGAAGAGAGGGATATCATAGGATATTATACTTCTGGAACATCTAGGACTAGGTTCAGCTACGCATGCCAGAAAACCCCAAATAATAATGGCCTAAACCAGAGAGAAGTCTATCCCTCTGTCATGCCCAGGCCACCTAGAGGTGGGATCCACAGCTGGTGTGGCAGGCAGTCCACGGGGTCAGATGTGGAGGCTCCCCCTCGAGGCTCTCTCCTGTTCCCGGTTACCTCATGGTTCAAAAGGGCTGCTGAAGCTCCAGGATCCATTGGTGAAAAGAGGAAAGCAGGGAGAAGCACATGCCCCTCCCTTTAAGGAGACTTGCTGGAAGTTGCATAAACCACTCCTTTTAGCTGGTGGGCACATGGCCACACCTGGCTGGGAGAGAGGCTGAGAAGTGTGACCTTTACACTGGTGAGAAGCAGGACTCAGCACCACGTCTGTTGCACGGTACCTCTGTGCAGTCAGTGTTGTTGCCTGGAAAACACTGAGAACGCTGTGGGCCTGGCAGTCGCTGCACCTCGTGCGAGCCGCTGTCATCGCACATGCAGTGGTGGAGGCGTTGAGGAAACATCCGTCCAGGACTTCCCTCCTCGGCTGTGCTTTTCTGTTCTTTCTTACTCCTGATTTTAGACACTGGGATTGGGGTTGGTGAGAGGCCACAGTTGTACTTTCTTTAATCAAGGACGGCTTATCCACTCTAGGCGTCGGGGTGGTAATTTAGGGCTTAAAGCAGAGACTGCAATGCTCTGTGCAGTGGCCCCAGGCTGGTGGAGGCAGGGGTGGGGGGCCTGGGGGAGCCAGAGAGCTGTAAGGAGTGGCAGCTACCCAGTTTCTGTGGGGATGTGGGTCTAGAGGAACCAGAGCTGCCAGATCTTCCAGTTTTAAGAGAATCTGGATTCTTACGTGACATCTCTTTTTGTTCACTGTGAACACTTTTCTTATTATGGCCACAGGCAAGCAATCCGTCCACTAAGACCGCATGAGATGAAAATAATTAGGTAAGGGGCAGGCTGGACGAAGCGATCAGGAGCCGCAGCTGGAGGGCGCACTTGTGAAAAGCGCACGTGGAGAGACATGGGGGGAGGTGCGCCCGAGGTCCTTGAGTCCGCAGCCCCTTCTTAGCAGGATGAGGAACCCAAGGAAGGAAGTTTGAATGCTTAAGCTTTAATTTTATGATTTAAGAGCTTTGTTTGCAGGATGTCTATTCCAAGGGGCTGGAGGAATGGGAAGATTACTGTTTCCTAATATTTAAAATGGTATCAGGGCTTCCCTGGTGGCGCAGTGGTTAAGAATCCGCCTGCCAATGCAGGAGACATGGATTCCAGCCCTGGTCCAGGAAGATCCCACATGCCGCGGAGCAACTAAGCCACAACTACTGAGCCTGCGCTCTAGAGCCCGTGAGCCACAACTACTGAGCCCGTGAGCCACAACTACTGAAGCCCGCGCGCCTAGAGCCCGTGCTCCGCAACGAGAAGCCACCGCAACGAGAAGCCCGCGCACCGCAACGAAGAGTAGTCCCCGCTCACCACAACTAGAGAAAGCCGGTGTGTAGCAACGAAGACCCAGCGCAGCCAAAAATATAAATTAATTAATTAAAAAAAAATAAACTGTCCATTTCGTAGTTTTAAAATGGTATCTATCCTAGAAATATAATACAGTGGTCACTTAAAAAAGAACAAAGTCCTATTTCTGCTTCTGTGTTTGATTCACTAGGAAGCTAGAGACGTTATTCTCTGAATCTTAAGGGCTCCTCTAAGAAAACTCTCCAGAGGTTCTTGTGTGACTCTATGAGCTCCTAGGAATTTTACGTTGACTTTCAAAGCCACAGAGGAGGTGGCATGAAGATGCTTGATTCTTCCTCTCACTTTCTCTTCAAAAGGCAACCTTCCAGTATTCTCAAAAATAGAAAAGGGGAAAATTATCATTTGGGTACATTGAACTATGTACACCGTGACCAAGGTATACTTTTTTGGCACAAAGATAATGATAAAATTATAAATCTCTTATTCTGACTTGTATGAGTAAACACTATAAATATATGAGAAAACAGAATCACCATAGGCGGGGGTCAGTAGAAATATCAGATTAAAGAATTAGAGGTTAAAGATGAAAGAAACAGACCTGATAAAACTGAAGCTATGGCAAGCATCAGATCTAAAATATAACAATAACAGCAAACACATATAACAATGAGACTTCTCTGCGCCTTTTCTTCATTCCACATGTGAGGAAAGGCACAGAGAAGTTACGTAGCTGTCAAACTCATCCAGTTTGTAAACGGCAGAGCCTAGATTTGAAGCCAGGCAGTCTGGTTCTAGAATTCATGCTAACATCAATGGGTGTAATACTTTATAGACATAAAAGAAGGCTTAAAATGTGATGCAAACAAAAGGGATCTCAAAATTGACTAGGCTGTTTTGAAACAACTAAACAGAACTTTCAGAAATGAGACATAAGTGAAATTTATTTAAAACTGGACAGATTTTTTAAATTTAATAATCTCTAAGTACCCATTATTTCTAAGAGTATCTCTGATATACATTTTGCAAGTAATGTGTGGCAGGTACTATATTTGGAAGAGTATCTCATTTAAATCTAATAACCCTTATAGTAGATACTATTATCGTCATTTATACAAAGGGAATAAATTAAGAGACGTTAAATAATTTGTCCAAGTTTATGTATCTAGGAAGTATAGAGTTGGTTTGACTTCCAAATGCATGTTCCCTTCACTCATAATCTCCAGAAAAAGGTAAACAGCATATATGACTTCAGCTAGAAAAGTTAAATATTATCCGTGTACACGAGTGAAGTTAGGCCAATGGAAACATTTACAAGAGAGCCCTGCCAGACACGGCCACAAAGAGAGGGGAAATGTACAGAGTAGGTAAATTTTTAAAAGTCAGAACCAGGGACTTCCCCGGCCATCCAGTGGTTAGGACTCCGCGCTTCCACCGCAGGCGGCACAGGTTCAATCCCTGGTCAGGGAACTAAGATCCTGCGTGTCGCACGGCAGCAAAAAATTAAATAAATACATAAATAAATAAATGTCAGAACCAATTAAGGCAGTTATAAATGGATGGCATTTAAATATATATATTAGAATAAGTTTCAAGCCATGCAAAGTTCACCAAAACAATTTTTATTTCCAGTGTTTAATTGGGTATGCACACAGGCATGACACAGGTTTGGATCCATTAAGTCCTCATGCAGAATTATATTCTTCTCCATAAAGAAGCCAGTTCCATCCAGGTCACTATCTACACACCTATGTTACAACATTTATATCAAATCTGGTATCTGAAGAAAAGATACACATATAATATGTTCATTTAAGTTACGTATTTTACAGAAAGATTAAAAATTCAAGTCACACAAAACTCAAAAACTGTATTAAAAGTTTGAATAGAAAACTCAGAGATCCACCTGGAATGACTAGAGAATGGAAGTTCTGTATCTACCTGTGTTAAAACTGGTAAATGTGATGAAATTTGTTACCAATAAAACGCATTTGTTTACTCAGTGTAAGTTATCTAATTTTAACAATATGGCACCCTAAAAACCAAATGTATTTTTATGATGAGGCACTTTTGTTAGTGATGAAACCAAAAGAACACATTTGCTGCATACTAATGCCAGCTATTTTCTTCAGTAATCTTGGGTGTATGCACTATGCGGTGAGTCGCAACAAATAACCTTGCTCATTTGTATACAACTATCCAATGTATTTTTAAATATATATATATGTTCTTCTGGCTGTAGTAATGCACTGTAAAGCTATTTCACAGTGCAAAATGATGAAACCAGCCCAAATGAAGGCTGCATAATAACAATTCTGGTACAAGAAAATATTTACAGAGTTATGGAACGTGTAACAGTAGCTTTTATTCGCTGGAGTGGACGTACCCCCAGTTTAAAGACAGGGCTGGAACTGTGCTTTGCTGCCTGGGGTTTCGGACAGTTGATGAGGTTGGGCCGTCGCTGCAGAACTGGCGTTTTGGCTCGTGTTCTGGAAGCTTTCTCCATTGATTTGGTCAGGTGACTGTGGTGGTGTGGAAAGAGGGGGCCTGTTAGTTGACGCCAAGGTGCTGGGAGAACCGTCTGCATGGGACTGAGAAGACAGGGCTGGGTCCGTGGTGGGTATGTCTAACGTGCTAAGGCTCTGGGGCTGGGGGTCCCCCGCGTCCCCTCTGCTCAGGTCGGCCGTGCTGGTGCGTAGCCGCTCCCTGGCCAGCCAGTCTGAGATGGACAGGTCCTGGGCTGAGCATTTGGGCTTCAACCGAGTCACAGCTGAGAGTTCGGATTCTCTGTCCCCACTCTGCTCCTGTGCTCTCCAGAAATTCAAAACACTGATTTCAGTAGCATCCCTGTGCCCTCCCAGTGTGTGTCTGCGTTTGATGTTTTTCCTTTTGGCAGGATCGGCGTTGGTTTTTTGAGTTCCTACTCCAAACATGTCATCTGCCGGCGCTTTGGGCCTCAGTTTTAACCGATCAGCTATTTTCGTTTTCCAGGTGGGTTCCTGTTTCTCGGATTCGCTTCTGGCTGGTGGTGTCAGCAAACTCCCTGTTGATTTTCCTTTTTTCATCACCTCGAACACCTTCGCGATGGAAGGGGCTTCCTTCTCATTCTTGGCATCTCCTAGAGTCGCGCTGTCTGACTTGAATCTGGCGGATTTTTTCCTGGACAGAGTGTCACACTCAATCAGCTTATGGGAACTAAAGAGCAGTCTCCGGCTCTCTAAACTCGGCGTTAAACTCCCCTCTGTACCGCTGACTTCGCTGCCTTCCGAGTTCCGCCGGCTCGTCTTCGTGGCCTCTTGCAGCTTTCCTCGCAGGAGCCTCTCGGAGGCCAGCGCGGCGGGGAAGACGGGGAAGTCGCTCTCGCTGTCCGTCTCCACCGGCCGCCCCTCGCTCACCAGCTCGCTCCTCTCGTCGTCGGCGTCGTCGCCCCTGCTCTCGGCCACTGACTGCACTTCGGGGCTCAGCCGGCTGGAGTCGAGGCCGGTCACGGAGGGGGCGGGCGACGTCGCCGGGTCGTCGGCGGTGATGGTGCCGACACTGACCAGAAACTCGCCGACTCTGGGTTCGGGGCTGGTGGATTTCTTGGTGGAAAACCTCGCCAGGGCGCCGGAGTCGGGCCCCGTCTCGTCCGGGTGGGAGGCCTTCTGGGCCGCGAGGGCTCTGGGGCCCTCTTTCAGGATGGCCAGGCGACAGCTCGGGGTGGGCGACCTGCTCTGCTTGGCGCCCTGGCGGGCCGGGGGCTCCGCGCTCTCCCCCCGCAGGGCTCGCTGATCAGCTCTGGCCGCGCTGCCGTCTTTCTTCGCGTGATTCTCTTTGCAAGCCACGGTCCTTTGTTTCCTGCCCGGTGTCTCGCTCTCTTTTTTGGACTCTTCTTTAATATCATTGTGACCCTGCTCTGCGTTTTCTTTCTTAAAAAACACATTGTCCAGTTCGTCTTCCGAGCTGCTGGGCTGTGCTTTTTCTTTTGGTTTTTTCCTCTTGCGACTGGCGGCCGCGAAGATGGACGACACAAGCAGGTCCCTGCTATACTGATCTTTTCCGGATCCCCAAGAACCCTGGGGGGCAGAGACACGAGACTTTGAACATAAGAACGTTATTGAGTTCATTTTCTGAAAAGGTTCCCCCCGCCCAGCACCAATATTTCTTTTTTTGTGTGATTTCCATTGCTTTGGTGATTATTTTTTATTTTCTAACTGAAATATAGTTGATTTACAATGTTGTGCCCGTCTCTGCTGTACAGCAAAGTGACTCAGTTATACACATATAGACATTCTTTTTTTTCATTTTCTTTTCCATTATGGTTTAGCACAGGAGACTGAATATAGTTCCCTGTGCTGTACAGCAGGACCTTGTTGTTTATCCATCCTGTATATAACATTGAATAGTTTGCATCTGGTCATCCCAAACTCCCACTCCTTCCCTCCCCCTCCCCCAAGTATTTCTTAACCACTAAAGCCAAGTAATAACAGGGTGTAGTTTTTACACCCCCTTTTAACTTGTACCTAAGACAACTTCTTATTTTTATTTAATCTGTCCCATTTCTTGCCTGGTGGTAATTATCTGCCATGTCACAGCTGACATACACCTGTCTTTCAGGGACACCTTCTGTGCTTGGGGCCCTCTCGCACTCCTATTCTTCTTGACTTCCCTCCATCTACAGACCGTCCCTGCTTCTGCTACCCTCAGAGGGTCCTCAGGTTCCTGATTAAGCCGATTAAGATAAGGGAGCTCCTGGGTTCTCATTAGTTCAGGCAGGCTGGATCTGCAGAGACTGGCCTTAGGTAAATCAAGTTGGCACTGTCTTCACTGACCTCAAGTAACAAGCAAATCACGAAGTTCAAAAAACATAAGGTCAATTAAAGACCTTAAATCCCTACCAAAGAAACACTGCAGTGCCCTGTATTGAGAAAGTGGCAGTGCGGCCAACTGGCTTTGTCAGCTACGCCTAATAGGTTCTTGATGATGAGTGTTTAAGTGTCATAATGCCTACAGGCTAAGTAAATTCGGGTGGGGGCGGTCAATAAACACTAGCTGGTGTAACACACACCATTTAAGTCAAGCAGGCAGGCAGGAAGTATGCAGAGTAACAGAAACTGAGTAATAGTTTCTCTATTGTCATAAAAATCTTAGACAAGCTAGAACTACTATACTGAAGTCTTGAAAATTACAGTAAAAATTCAGGCTTTTGTACTAGAAAGGATTCACCAAAATGAAATCACAGATTGATGGAACTTTGTTTTTATAAGTTATAAAGGATTTTATAATTATACAGGACCTTTCTAAGGGTTATTCACATTTAACACATTCTGTTGAAGACCGTAGGGGATGATGGCTGTGACTGAGCTCTGAATTAGAAGACCTGGTGTTCCTTCCCTAGCTTGCAGTGTATGACACTGAGCAAGTGATTCACTTTTAAACACCTCAACTTCATTGCTGATTTAAGTGAGAAGAAATCAGATTATACTATCTTTAAGATTCCCAACGGTTCCCTTTAAAATTCGATGTTTCTGTGATCACTATGTGTTGGAGCAAATGACTATATTATTTTACAACTGAAAAAAATTGTTACAAAGAATTATATCATTTGGACATCCATTATATTATAGGTATAATACAAACACCACCATAATTTACTTAAGATGAAGAGACTGCTATAACCACAGGTTAAGAAATATGCATCTAGTGAGAGGAAAGGAGGGAATTTCAAACAGGTATGAAATCTAAAACCTAAAAATCTAAATCTAAAATCTTATATTCTGGCAAAAAGAGGTGGGAAACTGTTCCAAAGTAAAGAAGTCTAAGGAGACATGACAACATAACGCAAGGGGCGATCCTTGATTGCATCCTATATACAGGAAAAGAAAAAACAACACACATTATTGGGACAACTGGCGAAATTTGTGTAAAAACTGTACATTAGAAATAATAATGTATTGTACTCATGTGAACTACCAGAATACAATAATTATGCTGTAATTACATAGAAGAATCCCCTTGTTCTTCAGAGATGCACACTGAAGCATTTAGGGGTAAAGTGTTATCATGTCTATAAGTTAACTCTCAAATGACTCAGAAAAAAAAAATTACATATATATCAAGATTTACCAACTGATAAATCTAGGGCAAAAGGTTTGGGTGCTATTATTCCAATAACATTTTTGTAGGCTTAAAATTTTTCAAAATAAAAAGTTGGGGTAAAACAATGGTAAAAATCACAATATAAGTGATAGCGAATGATATATCATTAAATATTTTATGATATTTTCTGCAAAAATTCAATTCTAATTTAGTCATATGTGATCCCATTATGTTTAGAAATGATATATAATGATATGTATGTCTCATTTCCAAATAGAACATTTGAAGAAATTTATTGACAGTTCTACTTGCTACAGTCTCAGAAGAGCAAAGCTGGCACAAACTGAATTAATGAGAAACTTTCTAACTGAATGTCTTAAAAACTACTCAAAAAGTGCACTTTGGTGGTGGTGTCAACAGAACACAAATTATGTAAACAAAAATTGATTATAAAAACAAAATTAGGGACTTCCCTGGTAGTGCGGTGGTTAAGAATCCGCCTGCCAATGCAGGGGACACGGCTTCGAGCCCTGGTCCAGGAAGATCCCACATGCCGCGGAGCAACTAAGCCCGTGCGCCACAACTACTGAGCCTGCGCTCTAGAGCCCGTGAGCTACAACTACTGAGGCCCGTGTGCCTAGAGCCCGTGCTCTGCAACAAAAGAAGCCACTGCAATGAGAAGCCCACACACTGCAACGGAGAGTAGTCCCTGCTCGCCGCAACTAGAGAAAGCCCGCAAGCAGCAACGAAGACCCAATGCAGCCATAAATAAATAAATAAATAATTTATTAAAACCAAAACAAAATTAGTGATCTTGTTGAAAAGAAGGCAAGAATATATATTTTCATAAAAAATGTATAATAATAATAAAGTCTATATTACTACTGAAATGTTTACAGAATGAAATAAAATGTTTGGGATTTGCTTCCAAATAGTCCCGAGGGACTTCCCTGGTGGTCCAGTAGTTAAGACTCTGAGCTTCTACTGTAGGGGACACGGGTTCCATCCCTGGTAGGGGAACTAAGATCCCACCTGCTGCGAGGCCAAAAAAAAAAAAAAAAAAAGTCACGAGGAGGAGGAAAGTGGGTGGATGCAGATGAGACAAACTTGGCCATGTGTTAATTGTTGAGGGTGGATAATAAGGGCTCATTATATTATTCTCTCTGCTTTTGCATATGTTAGAAAATTTTCACATTAAGAATGGGGGGGGGGCTTCTCTGGTGGCCCAGTGGTTAAGAATCTGCCTGCCAATGCAGGGGACACGGGTTCGAGCCCTGGTCTGGGAAGATCCCACATGCCGCGGAGCGACTAGGCCCGTGAGCCACAACTACTGAGCCTGTGCGTCTGCAGCCTGTGCTCCGCAACAGGAGAGGCTGCGACAGTAAGAGGCCCGCGCACCGCAATAAAGAGTGGCCCCCGCTCGCCGCAACTGGAGAAAGCCCTCGCACAGAAACGAAGACCCAACACAGCCAAAAATAAATAAATTAATTAATTAAAAAAAAAAAGAATGAGGGGGTAAATGCCTACTTCTTTGAATTATGCTAAACTACACTGAGACAAATCCAACACCCCACCTCACAATCCAGTATTCCTCTATCATATTCTATTTTAAGCATTAATTTTTCCCTTTATAAGACTCTGTTGGCCTGTCATCAGACACAGACAAGGGTGCATCTGCATACGAATCATAACGATCAACCACAAAGCAATTCCCCTCTAAAATATTCCAAACTGTACAAAACAATTTACCTTAGATTTTGTTGAGTCACTAGTAGCTGAATCTGTGAGAAGTTAAAGAAAACATGGTCAGTATTGGTCAGATTCTTTACTGCTTTCAACAAACAATGCAAAACTTATGGAAAAGACAGGCACAGAACAAAATGTGAAAGCAAAACTCAAAAACAATAGAACACAGTGGATAGTCAGAGCTCACAAAGATGCAAGCTGCACCACAGAAAGCCACCGCCATGAAAGGATGCTGTGAATTGTAGGCAGAATCAGCTCAATGATAGGTATGGCAAAGGAGCCCTGTGCTAAACAAAACAGAAACACTAGTGTTTATTAAATTTGCTAAGTATTAAATCTAGCAATAAAGCAGCTCGAAGACCTTTTGAAGAATTGCACTATGTACCACATCCTGTATCTGAAACTGATACACAATGTAGAACGTTTAGGATTGTTGGCTGCCCTCGCTACAAATTGAGATGCTCAGACTCAGTGTATTTATGTTGATTTTTGTCAGACTGTCCATGTTAAATTTTGGAAGCATATACTGTGTGCGTAAGGATGCATTACGATAACCCTGCTTCTGGGTCACTCTGACGTTACGTTAAATCATGCTGATCTCTGTGCTTTGGACCCCGGTTTCGCATCTGTGCAGTCAGGGATCCTTTTGACTAGTTAAATTGCTACCAGTTTTCCAATTATTTATTCACAAATGCTATTATGGAAATGGAAAAATGGAGAGCATCATTTTACTGTCTGGCAAAAACTCAGATTATACAAGTATAAAGAGGGTAGGAAGGGGCTAGCACTCTTCAGGACGACACCAATTTGGAAATTTTCTCTTTCAACTTCAGGGAAATGGATTTTCAGAACTAATGAGCTGAGCCCCATGCCACGCCCCTTTCAACACATGGCTCAATGCTTTATGACTTTAAGAACTGGTAGACCATACCATGCTATTTCTCCTCACGGTCTGCTTCAGAAATAACAAGAAACAGCAGAAAAACTTTTAAGAAAGTAGTAGTGATCTGTTTCCAATAACCGTAAGAGAAAGTGTACACCACAGATCAGCTCGGTTTGCGTTTACAGGAAGCGGGGGCTTCTGCAGACAAGGCAGCTACAGTGCGGACAGCAGTCCTCCTTCTTCCTACAGTTCCAGCTGTCCGTCAGGGACACCACGGAATCCACTAGCGACATTACCGCGCGATAGACTCCTCCCATCTCGCCTGTGCAACATCAGTACAGATGTGCCTGTGTCAGTAAGTGCTGGAAAGAGAACCCTTTAGAACTACAATGAGAACTAGAGACAAAGGGAGAACACGGTGTAAAACATGCTAGGTTAGTGCAACAGTTTGGCAGGAGAAAATCTGCATCGAAAGAGCCTATTAGAACTGATACTTCACTGAACGTTAGGGTGGCAACAGAAGACAGAAGAAAATGTCAGAGAGATTGTCTTTTACGGTGACCTCTGTAGTGACAAGATAATAGACTGCATTTATGGGAATGGTGCCCATGAGCATTTTACATATTTAACTGGCTGCTTTTTCAACAGAACGTCCAGCTCAAGAGTGAGAACTACTCATACAGTCTAGACCACACTTTCTGCCATCACAGCAACCACATACTCAGTAGCGTGTATCTGTTTTACCTTGTGATGACTATTACATGGAAACTGTGAATTAAAAAAAAAAAAAAAAAGAACAAAACAGTGGTTTGCATGCTCATTTTCCCTCATATTTCCTTTCTGACAAGCATTACAACTCCATGCACTGCCAATGGCATTACAGTCACTGGAAGATAATTCAGATCAATCAGAAAAGGAAGATTACATTTTTTTTTATTAGTGGAAAGGGAAAAAAAGGAGAAGAAAAGGAAAAAAAAAATCATAGTGAATTGTTACTTATGATTGATTTGCTCTTTCATGTTATAAGAATTTAGCTTTTAACCTAGAGATCAATACTGCCCAGGCAAGAGTTACCTGATACATCTCCAGGGGAGACGCCTGTCCTTCCAATGTTGGTGAGTAAATGATCTATGTTTGGCACTGGCTGGGAGTCTACTGTGTTTTCCTCCTGCACTGTTGTCTATGGTTAATAAACAAAGATCTCTTCATCATCTCTTCAAAGATACTTTCTTTAAAATTCAAACAACATTTAGTAAAAGACACATTACTGAGTGGAGGACATATGCTTAATTTTTTACATTATTTGCATATAATTAATTACCAAATAAGTATCATACTTGGATTTTCATTAGATCAGAAACTGAGGCGCTATAGACCTGCTTTTGGGGTGCAAAGCAGACAATAGCATACAAAGCAGGAAGGTGACACAGTTGTAGGATCAGGATCTTGTGTGTCCCAAATGAGAAGAACAGAGTACAAACACTGACGGACAATACTTACAAGAGGTTCTTCAGCACCTTCTTCTGTGAAAAACCAGTCATGCTAAAATTTAAAATAAAAAAGGTGAAAAAGAGAAATTAAATAACCCCCTACAGAGATCTATATTTTGGAGGACAGCACAGAAAAAAAGGTAATTCTCTTAGGAAAAAAAAAAAAAATTATAACCAAATTCTGCCCTACCGACTATCAGCTGCTCACGAAAAAGAATTTTCTCGATGAGCCGAAGCCTGGACTTACGTGCTGGATAAGTGTCTCTACGATCTTGTACTGGTCTGGCATGTGAGTGACCATGTGCGTCATGTTATCCTCAGAGGTCCTCACGAGAGTTGGACCAAACACTATGGCTAGGTTTCTTGGTTCCATCTGCAACAGAGGATGATATTAGAAAATATCACAACTTTTCTTAAGAAAGTAGGCTTAAATTCCCATTGCATGTTTGGCATTTCACTTCTGAAAGACTCTTTTGATGAAAAAGAATTCAAAGAATGGCTGACTGATGTGTGTAAAAAAAAATAATGCTTCAGGGTTAGAGTTTCCATAAACTGATCTATATGTAAATTCTTTTTCTTGCTTTAATGACAACATACAATACTTAATTGGCATTCGTTTTTCCCAGGAAGTCTATGAGTGAAAACAATTGATCTGGTTCAAAACTAGTATTACAGGGAATTCCCTGACAGTCCAGTGGTTAGGGCTCCACGCTTCCACTGCAGGGGGCACAGGTTCGATCCCTGGTCAGGGAACTAAGACCCCACAAGCCGTGCACCTCGGCCAAAAATAAGTATTAACAAAGTTGGATCAACTGACAAAAATATTAAAATCAAAGGGAATAAAACTTGCAAAAGAATAGGGAAAACCTCTCCCCTCAAAAACTAAACAAATGGAAAGAGATACATAAAATTTTCCAAATTTGCCTGAGTAGTACACATTAAGATCATGAATATGTAAAACCTAATGTCTGAAAATATTCTTTTGACAAAATTTTTACTTCAACCAAGACTTCCAAAGCTTGTTGCTTATCCTTGTACCAATGAACACCTCAGTATTACATGCCTATATGTTTGTATGTTTCCTTCCATGATAGTTTGTACTCCTGTTTAAGTACCTGATTGTCAAAGGTGCGAATCTTTTGTTTTTCTTTGTTATATCTTATAAGTGTCTGGTGTAATTTTTTGACCTTAGGATTTGATTAAAATATTAAATAACCAATCCCAAAAACATACTAGAGGGTAAAAAACCATTGTGGAACTCAAAAAAAAAAAAAATCAAACTGGTCTTGGGATCCACACCAAAAATTTAGTTTCCATCCATCACCAGAGTTGATCCCCCTTAACCCTTTCACCCTCCCCTGCACCCCTGCCCCTCCCCCTCTGGTAACCACTACTCTGTTCTCTGTATCTATGTGTTGTTTTTGTTTGGTTTGTTCATTTATTTTGTGTGTGGTTTTTTTTTTATTCCATGTGAGTAAAATCATACAATATTCATCCAAAAGATATTTCTTTAAACCAATCAGGAAAAGCTACACGTGAACAGACTAGATAATACGAAGGAACAATAAATTTTGGTGTGTTTGATAAAGGTAATATGGTGGTGTGAAAACAAAACCAAAAAAAAGTATCTGCTAAATCTAAATGAAACAAAACAAAAAAAGAAAATGTCTGTTGTTTTTCACTGTATACCATTTGATACATTTTTACTGTTGTTTGTGCAAATATTGCCCATTCAAAATATTAATATACAGTTGAAAAATAAAAGAAGTAAAATTTCTGACTTTTTCATTTTTCTTGCTGGATAAACATAAAAGAAAATGTCTTGAAAAAAACAACAATTCATATTTTGGGGATCTTTTGCTTTTAGTAGTGATCTTTAGAGGGACGTGATCACCAGTATGATGTATTTTAGAGCTTTTGTTTAATTATAACCTATTTTTGACTATTTCGCATGAAGCAGTGAAGTACATCTTTTCAACTAAAGCCACTGAAAGTACATCTCTTCAATAAACAGTTTACACACCTTATTTTTTTCTGAATTTTCTGCCACTGTCTTCAGATGAGCCGAAAGAAACTTGAGTGTTTCATAATGATGTTCGGGCAAATCATGAATCTGAAACATATTATTTCATGATGGATTTAAATGCTGAACTTTTGTTGTACCTCCAAAAATATAAAATAATACCTACTAGTCTTTTTAATGTTTTCAGACGATCTAGAGGATCTTCCTTACGATTGGCTTCAATAAAGTCGGCATATTTATCTGACAACAGTAAGAACAAAAAAAACCAAATTCATCTTAAATTGTTTAGGTAAGCTGTAATCTAGTTTCCCTTTAAGGTTCAATTTCAAACCACAATTAAAAAGAAAAAAATAGTAGGGAGGACCCCAAATAGCCTTAGAAATGCTGTCCTAAAACTACTATAAGGGGCTTCCCTGGTGGCACAGTGGTTAAGAATCCACCTGCCAATACAGGGGACACGGGTTCGAGCCCTGATCCAGGAAGATCCCACAGGCCACGGAGCAACCAAGCCCGTGGGCCACAGCTACTGAGCCTGCGCTCTACAGCCCATGAGCCACAACTACTAAGCCCGTGTGCCACAACTACTGAAGCCCGCGTGCCTAGAGCCCGTGCTCTGCAACAAGAGAAGCCACCGCAATGAGAAGCCCGCACACCGCAACGAAGAGTAGCCCCCGCTCGCCGCAACTAGAGAAAGTCCACGCAGCAATGAAGACCCAACGCAGCCATAAATAAATTTATTAAAAAAATAAATAAGTAAAATAAAACTACTATAGTTTTTAATGACTCCCCTAGGCCTTATCAAACAAAGGAAATTCCCTAAAATGTGAGTTCTCTGAGGGTACATCCTGTATTTACACAGTCTGTCCACTTTCTCTCCCCGCACTGCAACATCTACTACAAGGTCTTATCTAAGTCAAATAGTTGGTTTGGCTGAAAAAATGCTTTTCTACTAATTGTACCTTATTATGCCTGAGGCTTTTCACTGAGAACAATAATAACATATTTTCAACTCAGCTGTAAACATGAATGAACAGGATAATATACATTTTTACTGAACTTTAACAACGTTTTATAAACTGTTTTTCACTGAAATGTATCAGGAGGAAAAAACAATCCAAATGACAAAAAATAGGACATGATTATGCTTTGTATACAAATAAGAACAAAACCTCCTGTTTCTTTTGACAAAAATATTTTCCCCTGGTTCAATTTAATATGCTGTGGTTTCCCAACAATGTAATGTTCAACTGTTGCATCGGTGTCTTTGGTGGGGTTAACTCACCATTTGTGAAAAGTGGTTCAGGGAGTTTTCTGAAGAAGGATTTTAGTAAACTGCTTATCACATTCAAATCTCGCCATTTCTAGGTATGCAAAATAAAAATACAGTAGGTTTGTAGTCAATACCACAAAGGAAGAAAACACAGACCAGTTATTCAAATAGAAATACACAAACTTACATCGTCTTGTATATCAATATCAGCCATTCCCTTGTTGAGTTCCTCTTGCATACTTGAGATTGCTGCATTGTTTCCAGGAACTCTATAAATACCTGTATATTCAAGACCTCTTTCTTCAACTAATTTGCAACATATGTCAACTATTAATGGAATATACTGCAAAACAAGAAATAAACATTTTATTTAACACAGCATGAATGTTTATCTTCAGTTAGTAGATACATATCATAGTTACAAGGCCCTTTTCATCCAAAAGGAAACAGTATATAAATTGCTGTTATTTGATATAGAGAAAATAAAGAATATAAACATTGGAGAACTGGGAAGAGATAAAACCAGCAAGAGATAGTTGAGTCAGTGGAAAGAGAATGAATAGGTCAAGACTGAAAGAGGAGGACCCACAGGGAGATAATAGTCTAAAGAAGAAACAAGAGCAAGTAGGGAGAATGTGGAAACAGTTCAGTGGAATAAAAGAAGGGGGGCAGGGGCAGAGGAGGGGGAAAGAATAACATCCATCCACTCATGATATGAATCCTAACGTGGGCACTGTAAACACACACACACACGCACATTTATATTTATCACACTTTCTTAATCAGATTCTTGTTCCCATCCTTCTTTTAAAATGCTGAAAGCAGAAACACACATGACTTGAAAATGACTTCTTACCGATCGTTTCAGATACATTCCTAGCAGTTGAATAATTATTCTACTTCAGAGTCAACACATTAGAAAAAGGCATTATAGATAAAATTACTCCATACACCCGTACAGGTCAGACATGCTTAGAGAAACTAAGGTCTGTTAAGAAGAGGAAAATACTCAACAGATGGACAGATACTCCTTGTGATCTGCACGGCTGTGTATGCGGGTCCTGTTATGACTACGGCTGAATTAATGGCTTTAGGAAATCTGGCTGGCTGGTGTCTCTTACCCGATTAGTATGAGCTGGTGGGCAGTCATCCAGTCTGACCCCGAACGTTCCTGTAGCAGTAGGCTTTTTTTCAAATGTCTTTCTCATAATACTTGGAATGCCTTTTCTCCATGTGCCTTTGTCTTTTGGGGGACTAGTGTCATCTTTTGATCGTTATTCAAAAGAAAATGACATAAAGAAAAGAAAATAGAAACAAGAGTGTTTAAATCATGACTTTAAAGATCCTTTATCAATATTTATATAAATCAGAGTCCTGTACTATAAATAACATATCCTTTATCTATCAAACATATTCTATTCTATTCTCTTCCTAATATAGCACTCCTTTCAACCCTCCATATAATTTAGTACGAATCAATTATGTTTCTTCACCCTTTGACAATCTGTACCATGATTTTCTTTAAAACAGTCAAGACAATAGAATTGATGTGACATCTTTAGAGTGAAATTGTAGCAAAAGGAAACATAATGGTTTTATTTCAAAATGAAAGCACCTGGATCCTCTGCATTTATCAAATTGGTAGTTTTTGACATAGATGTATGTGTTGTATTTTCCTTCACTTGATCTTTATTATAAGAACTGGTATCTTGGACCCCAGCTTAAGGGAAAGGCCCCACCAGCCTGGACCAGGCCCCCAGTGATCTCTGGGTTAGCTTACCCTGAGCTGAGGTCCGCAGAAAACGCACAGAAAAACATGAAAACACCTTTAAAATCCCAATTTTATTAAAAAAAAAATTTTTTTTTTTACTTAGGTATAGTTGGTTTACTACAAACCCAATTTTAAATCCTAGATTTATCTAGGAATGCTGGTATCAGTACCTTTACTGAGAAGCTTCCTTTCTGACTCTTCCTTGGGGGAGTGTGGACTTTGAGTCCGAGGCTCTGCTTTAGCACCAAGTAGAGTCTGCCGGATGCTGAGACTCTGGCGAGGGGTCTTTGGCAACTGCTCTGCTTTGCTGCTGAAAGAAAGGAACATTTCTGACCAAGTACGTATTTTACATCCCAATTAACCTGCAGGCATGGTGGGATTCTCACCTCATCAGACTGTTGTATTCTTTTATTCTTCGACTAATCAGATCCCTGTTAGTAACTCCAGTGTCCTACAGAATAAATAGAAGGTACAATTAGAAAGTCAATTCTAAACTCCCTAAATAGGGATCCTACTCTTTTTGGGGGGCAGGGGGGAGCTCTATATTGTACTGCTTTGCTTATTCAATACAGACTCCATGGAGTTGTTTTAAAAGCTCTATTCAAATCATGACCTAACATCACTAAGTGACAAATGTTCAAGTGCCTCTGCCACTGCCAAGAGTTTTCTGTTTATTTTCTGTACCCCAGCAACACCTAGACTTGTACCAGCAAGTAGCCAGTGTTCAAACTTACTGAATTGATCTGGCGTTTTTAATAAATGACTGGGAAGCAGTGAGCCAGTTTTTTCTGTCACTAATACCAGAAAGAATGATCAGCATTTCAAAATAATACAGTTGGATAAAAGATGGAATACTGCCAAAATGTGTTAATGATTAATTGATAGGAACAGTGAGATTGAGGGTCAATTAGTATCAGAAGTGGCAGTTATATTTTGAGAAGAAAAAAGCTCAAAACTGGTTTTTTTAACCTCAACAGGTTAACCTCAATAATATGCTACATGGAAAGAAAACTCAGAGTTGACCATAAGGGGATGATTTTTTTTTCCCTATTGGTTCCAATTATAAATTGACATGTGTCCGCAAATATTTTTTTTACTTGTCTCGTTTTGGTCATAGTGAACGTTACAATTTACAAAGAATATAGGCTTTGTAAATTCTCGAATTCAAATCGATTCTTCTCATTTACCAACTGAGAGAGGATATGGTTAAGATCTAGAATAAGACTGCTTGACAATTCTGAGCTATGTGACCCTGGGGAAATTACTTAACTTCTCTTTGCCACAAAGTTCCCTTGTTTGAAACATGGTGATGATAATAATAAGATGCATTCATATGGTTGCTGAGATTAACTGATATAAAATGCTTAAAAGAGTGACTGCCATATGGTATATGCTCGGTGAATTATTACTCTCTTAGCTATAAAACTCGGTGAAAATACCCGTGTCTTAGAATCAGATGATAGTAATGATGCTATAATGGCTGACATGGAGTACATGTCATGACCTACCAGGCACTGGCCTGCGTTCTTCATAAGCATCACTTCATTCAATTCCTAAAAAAGCCCTATGTCTCAAAGATGAAGTCATCTACTGCTCAGCAGGACGCCTGGCACAGAGCAGGGGCTGATCAGACAGGAACTCCTTTGAACTGCTACTTAAAGCTGAAATCTACAGCCAAGTTGTGATTCTCCCGGTTTACTTTGCCAAAACTCAGGTCTGATGTCTCTTTATAGCGGTGGTTGTAGAAAAAGGGCTGTATCGATATGGATCTGGTATTCGTTGTTCACGACAAACAAGGTAGAGTGTAAACTGTCAGACGAGAAAAATTACAGGCGTTTTCCTCTGGTCTAAGTTTTCATGACTTGAATTGGATATAATGGAAATGACAAAATTCGAGAACATAATTTGCATAACTTCATGGTTAATGTAGGTGTTCCTGCATACTGTAATGGGAAGGTAGGGGGAAAGAACCTTGTGGGTTTTTTTCTGTCATAGCAACAGGCACACAAAGGAGAATAACGTCTAAGAAAAACTGTGTTGATGATATGAAAAAGGCACCCTTGAGCAAAATCTAAACTTAATCATTGCTGAATCTACTCTGTAAAGTTTACAGTTATGTACACTTAAAAAAAAAAATCTTCACTACTGAAACTTCTGCTGTGAAAAATATCTTGATGGTTGTGAGTCAGAAACTCTCCTTATTAAAAAGAAAAAGTGGCTTATAACATGATTTCTGATAGTACAAGTTTTCTTAGAAACCAATTACTGTATTACAGTAGGCTATATTATATTCTTGCCTGCATAATTTCATTAACAAGAATCATGCTATCAGTGTCTCTGCATTTACACAGCAATTTGTTTGGAGAAGCATTTTCACTGTAACTTAAGCCCACAACAACCCCGGTTTTGACGCAAAGAAACAGATCTGGAATTGTTCAGTCATAAAGGTAATGACCAGGACTAGGAACCTAGGTCTCTGCTCAGTGGTTCACTGCTTCTGAGAAAGTATGCAGAATATATGAATAATCTGTTTTTCTAGGTCAGTAAATGGTGATTTTCCCAGTAAGTGAAAATAATATAAAATAGGTACACTTGAGTTTTCCTTTTTTTTTGGCTGCACCATGTGGCTGGTGGAATCTTAGTTCCTCAACCAGGGATTGAACCTGTGCCCTTGGCAGTGAAAGCATGGAGTCCTAACCACTGAACTGCCAGGGAAGTCCCTGAATTTTCCTTCTGATCAACTATTTTTTTTCTTTAATTTACTTATTTCATTTATTTATTTTTGGCTGAGCTGGGTCTTTGTTGCTGCGTGTGGGCTTTCTCTAGTTGCTGCAAGTGGGGGCTACTCTTCGTTGTGGTGCAGGAGCTTCTCATTGCAGTGGCTTCTCTTGTCGTGGAGCACGGGCTCTAGGCACATGGGCTCAGTAGTTGTGGCTCGTGGGCTCTAGAGCACAGGCTCAGTAGATGTGGTGCACGGGCTAAGTTGCTCCACGGCATGTGGGATCTTCCTGGGCCAGGGCTTGAACCCGTGTCCCCTGCATTGGCAGGCGGATTCTTAACCACTGCGCCATCAGGGAAGCCCTGATCAACTATTTTTAAGTGAAGATACCACATTATAATTTTTTTAAAATGATGTATCAGATTCTTTCAGTCTTCTTTAAAAAGAAAATGTTGTGACAGCGTCGGTTTTATCAACGTCATTTTGGACACTAACCTCCTCATTTAAGTTGCTGCTCTCCTGGATGCTCTTGATCCAGGCTAGCATGTCGTCCCTGTCTTCAGCCTGAAACAGGCACTCACAGTCGGACGTGGTGAGTCGAAAGACATTTTTCCTCTTGGTCTCGCTGTAAGAGATGTCTATTAAGCAAGCGTTAACACTGATGGGCTGTTCCTCTTCAGATGGAGTCGTCTGTTCTCGTTTATCTTTGTACAGGTACAGCGAATGGCCCCGAAGTACAACATACATCTGCTTCCATGGTCGAATACTTCCACCAACTCGCTGGAGAACATGAGACAGATCAGGCATACTCAACACTTGGCTAAATCTTAGTGACAGGACAGATGCATCTAGCAACACTGTTAACACGCTTAAATGTATACCCAACGTGGCAGGTGCCTGCTTTACGTCAATATATATTTGTTAGCGGAGGAAAGACAAAAAGTGTGGAACGTAAACCAAGTTGGGTAATGTATTCCTATCACAATCAAGGGCAATGAAATCTCAACTTTAATTGGGTTGAGAAAATAAGATGAACAAAGTTAATTAGGATAAAGCGAGTGTAGCAAAATATATAAAAAATGCTAAGGGAATAGAAAATAAGGAAAAAGGTCAGTCAGAAAAATCTTTTGAGTGAAAGCAAGGCTTAAGACAAGTCTTAGATCACACAAATGACAAACACTGCAAAAGGTAATCCCAAAAGGATATGTACACATAATGAATTTAGTTAACAAAACTGATCAACTTTATACAGTCAAGCAACAACATGCAAGATGGGTTTTCTAAAAAAAAATTTGATACTCTTTTGATAGTATTAAAGTTTTCTTATAAATTAAGCTGCCCAAATATTGTAGAAAATTTTCTGGCAAAGTTTTTGTTATATTGTTATCTTCTTAATGAAGCATATATTGATATTGATATTCATTTAAATACCTCTATATTTGTAAAATAAGGGGAAATAATAAAATTATTATAAAGGCAACTTGAAACTCTGCAAGCCAGAAGGGAGTGGCAGGACATATTTAAAGTGATGAAAGGGAAAAACCTACAACCAAGATTACTCTACCCAGCAAGGATCTCATTCAGATTCGATGGACAAATTAAAACCTTTACAGACAAGCAGAAGTTAAGAGAATTCAGCACCACCAAACCAGCTCTACAACAAATGCTAAAGGAACTTCTCTAGGCAGGAAACATAAGAGAAGGAAAAGACTTATAATAACAAACCCAAAACAATTAAGAAAATGGTAATAGGAACATACATATCGATAACTACCTTAAATGTAAATGGATTAAATGCTCCAACCAAAAGACATAGACTGGCTGAATGGATACAAAAACAATATCCGTATATATGTTGTGTACAAGAGACCCACTTCAGAGCTAGGTACACACACAGACTGAAAGTGCGGGGATGGAAAAAGATATTCCATGCAAATGGAAATCAAAAGAAAGCTGGAGTAGCAATTCTCATATCAGACAAAATAGACTTTAAAATAAAGACTATTACAAGAGACAAAGAAGGACACTACATGATGATCAGGGGATCAATCCAAGAAGAAGATATAACAATTGTAAATATTTATGCACCCAACATAGGAGCACCGCAATACATAAGGCAAATGCTAACAGCCATAAAAGGGGAAATCGAAGGTAACACAATCATAGTAGGGGACTTTAACACCCCACTTTCACCAATGGACAGATCATCCAAAATGAATATAAATAAGGAAACAAAAGCTTTAAATGATACATCAAACAAGATGGACTTAATTGATATTTACAGGACATTCCATCCAAAAACAGTAGATTATACTTTTTTCTCCACTGCTCATGGAACATTCTCCAGGATAGATCATATCTTGGGTCACAAACCAAGCCTTGGTAAATTTAAGAAAATTGAAATCGTATCAAGAATCTTTTCCGACCACAACGCTATGAGACTAGATATCAATTACAGGAAAAAATCTGTAAAAAACACAAACACATGGAGGCTAAACAATACACTACTAAATAACTAAGAGATCACTGAAGAAATCAAAGAGGAAATCAAAAAATACCTAAAAACAAATGAAAATGAAAACACAATGACCCAAAACCTATGGGATGCAGCAAAAGCAGTCCTAAGAGGGAAGTTTATAGCAATACAATCCTACCTCAAGAAACAAGAAACATCTCAAATAAAAAACCTAACCTTACACCTAAAGCAATTAGAGAAAGAAGAACAAAAAAACTGCAAAGTTAGCAGAAGAAAAGAAATCATAAAGATCAGATCAGAAATAAATGAAAAAGAAATGAAGGAAACGACAGCAAAGATCAATAAAACTAAAAGCTGGTTCTTTGAGAAGATAAACAAAACTGATAAACCATTAGCCAGACTCATCAAGAAAAACCGGGAGAAGACTCAAATCAACAGAATTAGAAATGATAAAGCAGAAGTAACAACTGACACTGCAGAAGTACAAAGGATCATGAGAGATTACTACAAACAACTCTATGCCAATAAAATGGACAACCTGGAAGAAATGGACAAATTCTTAAAAAAGCACAACCTTCCGAGACTGAACCAGGAAGAAATAGAAAATATGAACGGACGAATCACGAGCACTGAAATTGAAACTGTGATTAAAAACCTTCCAACAAACAACAGCCCAGGACCAGATGGCCATCTATCAAAGATTTAGAGAAGAGCTAACACCTATCCTTCTCAGACTATTCCAAAATATAGCAGAGGGAGGAACACTGCCAAACTCATTCTACGAGGCCACCGTCACCCTGATACCAAAACCAAAGATGTCACAAAAAAAGAAAACTACAGGCCAATATCACTGATGAACATAGATGCAAAAATCCTCAACAAAATACTAGCAAACAGAATCCAACAGCACATTAAAAGGATAATACACCATGATCAAACGGGGTTTATCCCAGGAATGCAAGGACTCTTCAATATATGCAAATCAATCAGTGTGACAAACAATATTAACAGATTGAAGGAGAAAAACCATATGATCATCTCAATAGATGCAGAAAAAACTTTTGACAAAATTCAACATCCATTTATGATAAAAACCCTCCCGAAAGTAGGCATAGAGGGAACTTACCTCAACATAATAAAGGCCATATATGACAAATCCACAGCCAACATTGTTCTCAATGGTGAAAAACTGAAACCATTTCCACTGAAATCAGGAACAAGACAAGGTTGCCCACTCTCACCACTATTATTCAACACAGTTTTGGAAGCTTTAGCCACAGCATTCAGAGAAGAAAAAGAAATAAAAGGAATCCAAATTGGAAAAGAAGAAGTAAAACTGTCACTGTTTGCGGATGACATGATACTATACATAGAGAATCCTAAAGATGCTACCAGAAAACTACTAGAGCTAATCAATGAATTTGGTAAAGTTGCAGGATACAAAATGAATGCACAGAAATCTCTTGCATTCCTATACACTAATGATGAAAAATCTGAAAGAGAAATTAAGGAAACACTCCCATTTACCACTGCAACAAAAAGAATAAAATACCTAGGAATAAACCTACCTAAGGAGACAAAAGACCTGTATGCAGAAAACTATTAAGACACTGATGAAAGAAATTAAAGATGATACAAACAGATGGAGAGATATACCATATTCTTGGATTGGAAGAATCAACATTGTGAAAATGACTATAGTACCCAAAGCAATCTACAGATTCAATGCAATCCCTATCAAACTACCAATGGCATTTTTCACAGAACTAGAACAAAAAATCTCACAATTTGTATGGAAATACAAAAGACCCCGAATAGCCAAAGCAATCTTGAGGGAAAAAAAATGGAGCTGGAGGAATCAGGCTCCCTGACTTCAGACTATACTACAAAGCTACAGTAATCAAGACAGTATGGTACTGGCAGAAAAACAGAACTAGAGATCAATGGAACAGGATAGAAAGCCCAGAGATAAACCCACGCCCATATGGTCACCTTATCTTTGATAAAGGATGCAAGAATATACAATGGAGAAAAGACAGCCTCTTCAATAAGTGGTGCTGGGAAAACTGGACAGCTACATGTAAAAGAATGATATTAAAACACCCTCTAACACCATACAGAAAAATAAACTCAAAATGGATTAAAGACCTAAATGTAAGGCTAGACACTATAAAATTCTTAGAGGAAAACATAGGCAGAACACTCCATGACATAAATCACAGCAAGATCCTTTTTGATCCACCTCCTAGAGAAATGGAAATAAAACCAAAAATAAACAAATGGGACCTAATGAAACTTAAAAGCTTTTGCACAGCAAAGGAAACCATAAACAAGACGAAAAGACAATCCTCAGAATGGGAGAAAATATTTGCAAACGAAGCAACTGACAAAGGATTCATCTCCAAAATATACAAGCAGCTCATGCAGCTCAATATCAAAAAAAACAAACAACCCAATCCAAAACTGGGCAGAATACCTAAATAGACATTTCTCCAGAGAAGATATACAGATTGTCAACAAACACATGAAAGGATGCTCAACATCACTAATCATTAGAGAAATGCAAATCAAAACTACAATGAGGTATCACCTCACACCAGTCAGAATGGTCATCAAAAAAATCTACAAACAATAAATGTTGGAGAGGGTGTGGAGAAAAGGGAACCCTCTTGCACTGTTGGTGGGAATGTAAATTGATACAGCCACTATGGAGAACAGTATGGAGGTTCCTCAAAAATCTAAAAATAGAACTACCATATGACCCAGCTATCCCACTACTGGGCATATACCCTGAGAAAACCATAATTCAAAAAGAGTCATGTACCACAATGTTCATTGTAGCTCTATTTACAATAGCCAGGACATGGAAGCAACCTAAGTGCCCACTGACAGATGAATGGATGAAGAAGATGTGGCACATATATACAATGGAATATTACTCAGCCATAAAAAGAAATGAAACTGAGTTATTTGTAGTGAGGTGGATGGACCTAGAGACTGTCATACAGAGTGAAGCAAGTCATAAAGAGAAAAACAAATACCACATGCTAACACATATATATGGAATCTTAAAAAAAAAAAAAAAGGTTCTGAAGAACCTAGGGACAGGACAGGAATAAAGACGCAGACGTAGAGAATGGACTTGAGGACATGGGAAGGGGGAAGGGTAAGCTGGGACAAAGTGAGAGAGTGGCATGGACATATATACACTACCAAATGTAAAACAGATAGCTAGTGGGAAGCAGCTGCATAGCACAGGGAGATCAGCTCGGTGCTTTTTGATCACCTAGAGGGGTGGGATAGGGAGGGTGGGAGGGTGACGCAAGAGGGAGGAGATATGGGGATATATGTATATGTATAGCTGATTTACTTTGTTATACAGCAGAAACTAACACATCATTGTAAAGGAATTATACTCCAATAAAGATGTTAAAAAAAAAAACTCAAAAAAAAAAAAATAAAGGCAATTTGAGTAAACTGGGCGACACTGAATAAAAATTTTAAAATTATTAATATGGAGAACTGCCCCTCCCTAAAGTACTACTCTGTAATAATCCATGGGTAATAAACTACTTAATAAGAAAAGCAGAGTTCCTTCTTAAATACGCCGATGTCTCTTTTACATTGACAAGATGTAAGACAACATGTTCCATATGTAATTGATATAAAGGATGAAAAAGGTATAAAATTAAATCTCTGATTAGAATTTGTAAAAATAATTTTTCCTTTATGTAGAAAAAGATACTTATAAATGTTTTCCACTCTTTATTCTGGATATTTTGCCATTTTATGTATAGAGACTTAATGCTTTATGTTTCAGGGCCTGCATTTCCCATGCTCACAGTAGCTGAGAAAACACACTACCTTGCCCCTATCAGTGACAAGTGGCCTGAAATGAAGCCACCCTTCCTTGGCAGCATCGCTGAAAACCTCTGAGGAAGAATCTTTCCGGGATCCAGAATCTTCTGATGACTTTTGGCTGTCTGTGATCTATAGAAAAGTCCAAAGAAAACACAGCAAAATGTCAGCTTTTTTCTTTATAAGTATTTGCATGTTGAAATTGTTTTGCTGAAAAAGTCTTTTACTAAATCTTCCAAATGAAAGACTATTTTTGAAAAACCCTAACTTTACCAATTACATTAGAAAAATTTCTGGTTTTGCTTTTTAAAAAAATGGGTATTGACCACCATCATTTTTAAAGTCACCTGAAGGAATTTTTTTAACCACTAAAAAATAATAGAACTAGTATAATTTTCCTACTCTCAAGAGCTCACATTTTAGTGGGAAAAGGCAAAGAAGAAAGAAAAATAAAACAAGAAAATGATCAGATTGTGATTAGTGCCATTTGGAGAATGAAACAGGGAGATGCAATAAGGAACAACAGAGCAGCAGCTATAAACTGGTGGTGCTGAGGTGAGACCTCTCTGCAGAAAGAACATGAGATGAAATTTGGAGAAAACATTTTAAAAAGAGGCAACCACAAAAGATCAGGGGAAAGAAAAATTCAGGGAGCATATATAGCTACTGAATGTACATTCATTGTTATCATTTTTTTTTTGGCCACATCGAGGCATGTGGGATCTTAGCTCCCCAACCAGGGATTGAACCCGTGCCCCCTGCAATGGAAGCGCAGAGTCCTAACCACCGGACTCCGAGGGCATTCCCTCACTGTTGTCATTTTAAATGTTCACTTTTCCATGGGAGTAAGAGAAACAGCTAGTTATAGACTGTTCAGGGTACTTCAGGCTGTGGCAGGAAGTGTGCGGGAGGCCATGAAGTGATGAATCAGAGGAGTAACATCATCTGATCACACAGCTGAAAGGTTGCTCCGCTTGCTACCTGGAGAACGGATTTGAAAGGGACAACCATGAAAGGAGGTGGCACTGTGGGAATCCAGGTGAGGCACGGTGGCAGCTGGGACTAAAGTAGCGAAAGTGAAGACAGAGAGGAAGATAAAGGTTCAGGGTATGTTCTGGAGGTAGAGCGGACGGCACTTGAAAGGGAAAAGAAGAAACAAGCTTCATTCCTAGACCTGGCGCTTGAAAAAGTGGGTAAATTGAAGCGGACTTAGACAGATGGGGGAAAAGGAGGGATTCACATGTCTGGGGGGGTCACCGAGGTCTACTTAGTCATGGAAACCTTGAATTGCTTGTTAAACATCCAAATGGAGATGGTGCAGGGCAGGAGCCCACATGAGCCTCGGTTTGGGGAAGAGGTCAAGGCTGGCAATATACACTCGGGGAGATCTCTGGGTAGAAGCATCAAGGAAATGAGGGTAGGTGGAGAGGAAAGGGGAGTCATAACCAGCTCTAGACTTTCCAGCATTTTAAATATTACGCAGAGGCAGAAATGGAAACCAGCAGAAGAAAGTGTTTCAGGAAGTAAGTGGGAAATTACGTTGGATACTCCTAAAAGGTCAAATAAGTGAAAAATCCAAGCAGCCAGTTGTTCTGGAACCTGAGTGTCACTGGTAACCTTGGCCTGAACAGTGTCATTCTGATGTGTGTGGGGTGAGAAAGATGTGATGTGGGAAAGTGGAAACTACTGACAATTTTTTTCCCAAAGAATTTTGCTATGAAAAGTGGAAGAGTAAATCACAGCAGTAAACAGAGGGGGACGTGGATTCGAGGAAGGTTTTTCTTTTAAATACAGGAAATCATAGAACATGCTTCTATATGATGGTGACTGAGCCAATGGAAAGAGTGATTATGCAGAAGAGAGAGGGGTCTTGAGAAAGTGAAAAGTGATGGAATCCAAAGCAGAAACGTGGGTGTTTGTGCTTAATAGGATAATGTGCCACGCAAAAAGATACTTATTAAGATAAGGGTAAGGAAGGCAGAAAGTGTGGGTATAAATGAAGGTCCTGGTATCTTTGGAGGAGGTAAAATAAGGAAATTCCTGTCTAACAGCTTTTATTGTTTCAATGAGGGAAGGACAGACAAGATAGGACAGGGCGGATTGTATTGGGGGGGAACTGGGGGGAGGCAGGAAATAATAATGTTGAGGATAGAAAAAAATATATACTGCTGGGCAGTTAAATATTTGGCTGCAAAATTACAAAATAAGAAAATCAGCACGATGTATGTAAACTGCTATATATTTGATGTATATGTTTAGAAATCACAACTTAGAGTGATATTTTCCAAATGCACTTGCAAGTTATAGAATAGGAGGTTACGATATTTAAATATGAAATACCTAAGGGATAAAAGAAATAATTCTCTATGAAGAGCTAAAGTAAATTCAGGTAAATAGAAACATTTATCATTTACCGATATTTTAAAAATACTGAATACCTACCTTGATTCCCTTCAGGCTAGATACATGCTTAAAGGACCTGTTGGAAAAGAAGTCTATCAATATTTGCAGTAAATGCATAAAAATACCTTAAAGATGTAAAAGTAATTTGACTATTACAACTACCCTTTCATTAGTAAGCTGACATTTCATTGTTACCATGTTAAATGATCAGAGTTTGATGCAAATGAGGAAAAACAGCTAGTTTTATAAGTACTTAAACTTTCGATTCCATGATAGAAGTTTTCTTAAACTGTAAGTTAAAACCATCTCTGAATAAAAGGTGAGATTTTCTTATCCTCTTTTTTTTTTTTTATATCAAGAAAAAAGCTACTCAGACTAAACATTGGGCTTTATGTTATTATTTACCCACAGGTGTAATGCCCTATTAAGGATTTCCACATTGTCAATAATGACAGTGGTCACCATCAGCGGTCAGGTAGACACAGGCACTTCCACACTCGTCCAGCTTGTGGACACGGCGGCAGCAAGTGCATTATCAGGGCTGCTCATGGCCGCCACTCTTCCCTCAGACCATATTCTGGATGTTTCAGCACAGAGAACAGCAGATGCCACTGAATAAGCTTAGGGCTTTGGAGGACAGGTTCACATTAATTATTCAAAAACAATTTAACCTTATGGGACAAAGTTGTTTTGTTGTTGTTTTAATTTAAAGTTCATTAAGGAACTTAGGATTTTAAGGTGTGATCGAAGATGGCGCTGCCCTCTCCTCTCAGAGCCCCCCACCCCCCCAAACAAGGCAACCAGAAATAGATATGCAAACTCATCTTCGACAACATCAGGAGACGCCTGTAATCTGAACTACAGCATACGAAGAAGTGGGGTTAAATGCAGTGAAGTAAAAAGTGGATACAGGGAGAGAGGACGCCAGTGCTTACACGTCTCAAACAAAACTGCAGAGTGCTGTTCTCTGAGAGATCAAAACCGAGCTTCCCTTGTTGGAACAACAGGAAAGGGCGTACCAGTGACAGGAGCCTCACTGATCACCATGGAGCATCAGGCGAGGTGAGGATGAAGGAGGAAACACACAGTCCTGCCATCTTTGCAGGAAGCACTGTGTAGCTGGGGTAAGGTGAAGGCGACTCTGAAATGTGGCTGTTTACTGATACCTTTTAATGAGGGAGAGTAAAGGCTAAAATGGCTCACACATCCCACCCTGCATCATTAGAAAAATCCCTGCTAGCCACTGCCACTGCCCTTGGCCACACCTCACACAGGCTCCCCTCAGGCAGCTGGTTCAGGAGGAATAAATCGGAGAGCAACTGACAATAGATATTAAAGTAAAAAATACACATACCCTTTGATGTAACAATCCTTTTTCCAACTGTACTCACTCACATATATGCTAAATGAACTATGTACAAATATAGGCACCGAAGGATTATTTGTTGTAGCATAAGATTTGATCAACCTAAATGTCTGTTAGAATACAGAATACCAGTTAAATATATTATGGTACAACTACTCAGTGGAAAATTAAACAATCATGAAAAAGAATAAGCCAGGCATACATGCACTGAATGCTCTCCAAGATCAGTGTGTAGAGCACCTACCATTTGTTTATAAAAACAATTAGAACACACACAAACGTATATAAGCGTACGTAAATGTGTGTATGATTTTATGCACAGCATAGCTCTGGAATTATATAAAAGAAAATGATAGGGCTTCCCTGGTGGCGCAGTGGTTGACAGTCTGCCTGCCAATGCAGGGGACACGGGTTCGAGCCCTGGTCTGGGAAGATCCCACATGCCGCGGAGCAACTGGGCCCGTGAGCCACAACTACTGAGCCTGCGCGTCTGGAGCCTGTGCTCCGCAACAAGAGAGGCCGCGATGGTGAGAGGCCCGCGCACCGCGATGAAGAGTGGCCCCCGCTCGCCGCAACTAGAGAAAGCCCTCGCACAGAAACGAAGACCCAACACACCCATAAATAGTAAATAAATAAATTTAAAAAAAAAAAAAAAAAAAAGAAAATGATAGCATAGTTATGTCTGAGAGTAGAACTGGGTGACTGAAGGCCTAAAGCAGAAGTAATTATTTAATATATATTTTTTTATATGTATTTTTGTATTATGTTTGTGTATCAGTGATTTTTCAACATTAATTGTTTAAAAAATTCAATTGAATGTATTATCATGTGACAACTTTGAGTTTTTATTTGCATTTCTAACGTCATAAAGTTAGAAAATAGGAAAGACAGCAGTAAATTCAGTATTTGCATGTCACGGTCATACCGAGCGCCCACTGGCAAGTGTCTAAGACGACGCGCTTGAGACTTACAGTTCCGCGTCTTCGCTGTAGCCGTCCAGGCCCGCGTCGCATGATTTTGATCGTTCTGTCTTTGAGCTGGCCTGGGCATCCAGGCTGGGGGGTCCAACAGAGTCTGCAATCAAAACCCAACACTTAGACGTGCGCAAGTGGTTTCCAGATTCTTTTTAAATGGTGAGGAGATCACGGGCTGTCACAGTATTCTAAACGGAAAACTGAGAACGCGAGACAGTGCACATAACCGCTCCTTGAAACGTACCCTGGTCGTGGGAGAGCTGACGTCGAATTAAAGGAGCTGAAGTTGTGAGGCTGGGAGGGGCCGCTGCTATGGAGGGTACCTGGGAGGTGGACGCAGAGATGACCGCAGAGGCGGGGATGTGTGGGATATCGTGATCGATGCTGGGGCTAGTCGGCTCATCTGTAAGGTGAGAGGAAATAGGTATCATCAGTAATGATAAAATAATACAACAGTAATCAGTGTTCATTATTGAAAGAACCACCGGGAGTGTGTCACAGTTACTTGGCTGCATTTCTGCAGGCTCATGGGTCAGACAAGTTAACTAGAGGTTGTACGATTTCATGGGTTTGTGTGTATGTGAGGGGCACATGTGTATGAAAGATGACCCAGCTTGCCAGCTGACAAATGCTGGAAGTACTAATTTCAAGGAATCCAACATTTACCTTAAAAGAAATGAATAAATGTTAGGCACCGATGTCACAAATCCGTCTTCAGAACGATTTATTTTAGCACACAGAATAAGCCAGCTGTTAGGCATGGGAAGACTGAGCAGGGCAGGGGTCAAAGGACTTGTCTTGCTGGACTTTGTGAAAGCCACTTAATTCCTCTGGGTATTAAATTCATTCCCTATAAAGAAATTGGACTAGGATTATCAGGAAGGGTCATTTCTAGCTCAAGGGGGCTACACAATAAACCCACAAAAGGGGTAAAATTATCTGTTTAATTTATGTAAGAATATAAAATACTTTTGGGCTTTCATAAGCCAAGGATTTTTTAGGGGGCTTTTGAGGTTTGCGTTTATTTTAAAAACTGAAAGATCTGGCTGGGAGTGTAGTTACTATTGGATCTCTTTTCAACATTAAAGGAACTAGCTGAAAATCCAGAAAGTCTGCTTTAGGGATACAATTCTATAATTTTTGTAAGTGTGACGTTTAAAAAAATTTTATTTCCCTAAGGAAGTAAGCATAGTATTCTATAAGGTGTGCTACAGATCGATTTGAAATATTTTGGGATAAAAGCCGACTACCAAAAGGAAGATAAATGAACATCTAAAATTATTCTGTGGTGAGCAGTTTTGTTAAACTTGGAACACAGAAATTTATCTAGTAAGAAGATGCCAATTCAAACTTGGGGAATCAGAGCTAAGAAGAGGGAACATTAAATTCAGGATTATTATTTAGTCACCCAATCACCCAGTCCCAGCCCTTTTGGGTAAATTTCAGATAGCTAAATTTACCTATAGAGACACTGTAATCCAGCCATATCCTACAAAACTTCTAAATTGGTTTAAAATGCCAGGGCCAGCACGGCTGCACCAATCAAATGCAATTTTAGTTAGGCTAATCCTAATTAAGTACACACATACTGGCCAACTTTGGGGTGAGAAGAACAAGAAGAAGTATTAGAAGTACGGCAAAAAAGAGGGGAGAACGAATTTGAGAGGAACTCGATGTGGGTAACACAGCTGGTTTCTTTATATTAATAGTTATGAGTAGTAAAAAGAAACATAGAAAATCAGGATTGGAGAATACACCTTATTAATACCTGCTACTGTAGAACAAATTACTTAGGAACTCATTACTCGTTTTGTGTTTACTTGTGAAAGACGTTGAAATTTATTTTCAGGACTTACTATGAAGCTTTACAAGAGCATGTATGTGTGGGAGTGGGCATAAACAAATTACTGCTAATGACTGATATTCCTAATTTAAAAACAAAGTGGTTTATTTTCTTCATTTTTCTAAGTCTTTGTGACCCCAAAGGAATATTAGATATTAAATGTGTAACAAAATGTTGGAAAATTTTCTTTCTGCAAGACGTTTCATTAGCTCTGTATTACACAGATAACTAAGTAAATAAATTGGCTCCATTCTGTGATATTTTAGGAATAAAGCCAAGGCACCTATTTATTTATTTATTTACTTATTTTGCATTGGTTATAATGTTTTCAAGTAACAAAAATAACTATTAAATTCACAGACTATTAAAGACCCTGTAGTGTGACGATACAACAGCAAGCCTTAATTCTTTTCTTTTCTTCCTTTTAATTTAAATGTTCCATAAAATAGCATAGAGTATAGACCAACATTCTCCAAAGTGTGTTTTATGGTATACTAAACTGAAAAACTCTAAATGAAAGAAAGGATTCATGGTCAAATACTTCTGAGACAAATTGTACTATATCCTGTCTAGAAAATTCACGATATATAGGAGCATGTTAATGATGCTGAGAGTTCTACGGTGAAGACAGACAAAACTTGTTTTACTTTCAAAACCCAGCATTTCTCAATTTATTTGATCACTAATCTTTTTTGTTTTTCCCCCTTTATCAAATGGAATTAGTTTTCCTAGAAAATACTTTGAGAAACATTGCAAATAGTCTCTTTTAGTCCGTTTCAATGCTGGAGTCCATCCCAGTAAAACACATATTTTTAAAAATAGCTAGATTGGAAAGACAAATACCCATTGGTCAGATAAAACTTTGAAGCTCAATAATAAAAGGATTTCAATATGAAATTTTGGAACTTAAGAACACTTACATCCATAGACAGCATTTACATCTGAAACAGTAAAATCAATTCTGTGTTCATATCTCAGTTCTGTATTCTACCCTATTCCACTGGTGCTGTTCAAATGATATACCAGAGTAATCATATGCAATATATTAAAGTCCTGGGAGGCATACAGGAAATAAATGGATTATAAAGACATTTCTATGCTGGGGGACTTTTAAGTCATGATTCATAAAATAGAAGATGTCATTCAGTAGGAACTAAGGAGACTCTAATAAGTACTTAAAGTAGAATGTGATCAGAACAAATTAGTGAGCATTTTTATTTTTAATAAACAAACAAAATGGTCTATTTTAATAATTTTTCTAAATCTTTATGTATATAGAATTAAATAGATTTTTGTTTTATATTTTAGCCAAACTTGTCTTTAGAAGCATAATTAACCTTTTGATTTATTCCTGTACGTAGAAATATTAACAGATATAACTAGCGAACTTTTTATTACTCCAATATAATTTCATTATATTATTATTACTAAGTAGGAAGAAAGTATAATGCCATTATTCTGGTAACATCTCACAGGCCTGGGAAATACAGCTATGGGTTGTAGGGCTTTTTATGTTTTTAAAAAAATCATAAAATAATCATTTCTATAAAATATCATTTCCATCTACAATAGAATTCTACTATTCTTTGAGGCTGGCCTTAAGGGTACAGATATAAATATGAGCACAATTTAGGTTGAGAGTCCCTACAATGTTTACAACTTGAATATGTCATATTTATAAAAAATATAAGTTATGTGGAACTTTTAAAAAAAAACTGATTCTGACAGTGTCACCTGACAGTCCAAGAGCTCAACGGCTTTAACAAGTTTCTCTAGAAGAGAAAAAGTCTGAAACAGTACTGAAAGAAAATACAATATATTACAAAATTATGGCAAACTCTTCCTGAACCTATGGGGTAGCAGGTTGAGAGAGAGTATGGCCTTGGCCTCAAAGCAAGCCTTGCATCACACACCTCCAGAGGGCGCTGTTCACAACGCATTCTGTATAAATGGTGCCCTCTGGAGTTGTGCTCTGCAGTGAGGCTGAATCAGGGAAGTCTCTATTGCATATTGACTGTGTGACTTTGGGGAAGTTATTTAACCTCTCAATAGCTTAAATTTCTCATTTATTAAATGAAGATAATAGGAAGGATATATATGATAATCCTGTTAGCATATGATATCTTAGAGCTGCATAGTAATTATTTTTTTTTTCTGCATAGTAATTATGATGAAAATTTGTTTTGTTTTGCTACACATTTAACCATCAAATCAAAATTATCATTCACCTATTATTTCGACAAATATTGAGTGCCTTCTCTATGCCAGGCATTAAGGACACGGAAGTGAACAAAAGAACTAAAATCCTGGCTCTCACGTAGCTCATGTTTTAGCTCTGCAGAGAAACATGTAATAAACAAAAAATACAAATGCCAAGTGGAAACAAGTGGTATAAAGATAAATAAAGTAGCTTAAGGAGATAGAGAATGTCAGGTTCTGTGTGTATGTTAGATAGGCTGGTCTGGAAAGGCTGCTTTGATAAGGTAATATCTGAGCAGAGGCCCAAATGTACTGAGAGAGCGCGAGTCTTGTGAATATCTCTGGAATGCACTCCAAGGCTTGGAACTGGTGCCAGGGCGCTGAAGCAGGGTGTGCTTGGCGCGTTTCAGGACTGCTAGGAGGCTGGCGTGTGTGAAGACGACACGCACAGGAAGACGGGAGGTAGGGGTGAGAGGTGGAGCAGGGTTGTGACCCAGATCACAGAGGGCCTTGTCCACCGCAGTCGGGTTCTGGGTTCTATTCTGAGTAACACGGGAAGTAAAAAAGGGTTCTGATCAGGAGTGAAATGATCCTATTTATATTTTAAAAAACATACTGGCTGCTTTGTGGATAATATACCTGGGGCATGTGGGAGCAGACTAAAGCCTCAGTCAACATGATAGGTGTTCTAGATCAGGGCACATGCTTGTAATTTAAGTAATTTCCCCCCCATCTAGTCCAGGACAGATTCTAAGACAAAGTAATGTGACAACAAAGAGGTCTTTTCAGTTGGCCCACAAGTTAAAATTTACAAAGAAATAAGCTTTAGAAAGTAAAAAGCACTGTTTAAATGAAAGGTTGATTACTAGCGATCAAAGCTGTTCCACTTGGCTTTTGTTTCAGCTGAATCAACAACTAAGCACAATTTGGTTTGCTGATGGGTCTCCTGACCCCACCCCAGATGGTGGGGATTTGTCTCATTAAAATCAAAATTAAAAATGGGTACCGAGTACGTAAAGTTTAAAAAAAAAAAAAAGGAAAATGGATACTAGAAATAATTTTTGAGAGTAAAAGCTTATGCCTCTGGTTTTAGCAGAGTGTAGAAAATGTGGAACAAGTGTTTTAAGATCACACTGTAAAATTCCTGTACCTGTTGAACTAGAAATACTTTGCTGAAAAGATGTGTTAAGTATTTGACATACTAGCCAATGACCATTAAGTGAGCTCACCTATAAATGGGATGGAAGCCAAGGAATCACTGGGTGGACTGGTACTTGAGGCCTTCCTCTCCTCCATCCTTTTTATATGGACCTCTCGGCGAGCATCATTAGGTAGCCAGCAAGTGGTGTCTGACCCTGGTTCTTGGTCATTCACTGCCAAGATGTAAGACTGATGCCTTAAAGGCTGCGGCGTTTGGCGACCAGATGGAGGTTTTTCTCTTAGGATGACAGTTTCTTTATTATCTACAGCATTTGATGGCTGAATTTCAGCCTCTTGTAAATTTAAATCTTGAATCCTTTGAGTGGCGGATAATTCCAAATCTGGAGTGCCAGCGTTCTCACTCATCGGAGGGGTGGGCTTAACAGAGGCTCCGGATAGAGAGGGGGGGTTCCCAGTGTCCACTTGGTGATCGGGGGCACTTTCAGTCCTTAACCATGTCTGCTGATTCAAGAGACTGTTTTGATGCAAGTGATTTACTGGTCTTTGGTCTTTGATGGAAACAAACGAGTTCTGGCTGGAGGGTGGTTTTATGACGTGCGTAGGTGCTTTCAGAGAATTATTTCGGACTTTCACAAGAGGTGACCTGTCTTGTGAAATACCTCGAGGCTGGGACATTCCGCAGGTAGTTTGAAAATTTCTGTTGGGCTGCAGTGGTTTCAGATCTGCTGGAATTCTTTTAAACTGAGACACCAATTCCACCCCTCTGCCACTCACTCGCCTGTTGTCGGAATTCACAACACTCGGAGCCACTGTAAAATTGGAACCTCGGAAAGATTTGTGAATTTCTTGCTGCCTATGCCTTTCATAAATACCTCGCCGATCATCCTGTTCGGTAAATCCACTCCACTTGTAAGTCTGCTTTCGTTCTCCCTTTACATCGGGTGGTGGACATTCAGAATGGACATTTTCTAGGGTTTCACCCTGTCCCTCGATATAATCCCACGAGTGAGTCCTGTGGTTACTAAAACTAACAGAAGGAGAGGTCAGCGCTCCTTGAGATGCACTCCTTGGACAGTACTTCATTAACACCGAGTCCTCCAGCCTCTCTTGAGACACGCTGCGTTGCCGGATCTGAACGGACTGGGGCACTCGGTCCTGAGAGGTGCTCCGACGTCGTATCTGCAAGGCAGCGCGGTTCAGCACCACCTGGTTATAATCTGTTGTGCTCTGCGAGGCTGCTCTTAAACTATCTAATCTTTCTTGAATTGTCCGACAACCCATGTGCAACCGCCGGTTATCAATATACTCTTTGTAAGTTTTATAGTTTTTCCAGTCTATGTGCTGATGGGAGTTTGGAGAATAGTGATTGACAGATACGGAAGGAGGATCCACAGCTGGAGATCTGCTGCTTGCCAGTCCTTCTGAGTGTCCACTGTAATGGCCTGATTTAAGTAAAATGCCAGAAGGTTCCAAAGACCTGGAGCCGGTCTGATGGATTAGATGGGACGTGGGAATGGAGGATGGTGGCGACGTCTTTCTTGATGCTGTTTTGAAAGAGGTCTGCTCGCTTCTGCCATACCTCACCTCCTCAGTCCTGTGGGAGGGAACTGTGTGGCCGCTTCTATTAGGTAACAAATCTACAACCTTCTCAGAAGGTACAATGACGGTCCTTACGCTTTCACTGCAGACACACACTGCTGTGTTTGACTTGGCCACCTCTGGTGGTGACGGAGGCACTTGTATTTCCATCCTGTAGGCCCTGCCGGGCTGCGTCAGTACTGGGGGACTGGCCTGCGGTTTGCTCGTGGAGGAGTCTGGAGGGGCTGTTTCGGGGGGCTGCACCGGGGCGGGAGGGGCGGGTGGCAGCCAGGGGTAGCAGACCAGTGGAGGTTCAGGTATGTTGCGGGCATTGCCGCTGTAGGCTTCGTTGCCCTTCAGGTAGGCATCTTGAGAATACGCCTACATGAAGATGAGAAAAAGGGGTCACTTCAGAGTCATCAAAGGAACACTTGTTTCCATTCTTGCGATGCACTATGTTATTTTACGGTGCCCTGCTCTTGGGTGGCATTCACTAAAGCATGCAGGCAAACACAGTGTAAAGGGTACTCCACAAATTCAGAAAAGGGCTAGTCTCTCAGAAATCAAATAAATTCTAGAATTTGCAAAAAATATAAATTACCATTGCCTATTTTCTCAAAAGACCTGAAACGCACCAAACTCCGCCCCGCCCTCGCCACCGTTAATTAGATACGGACGTCTTGCTTCTAAAAATTTCCCCTTTCAAGTTTTATGATTTTTTTTCCGCAGCAGTTGGCAGGTTAAATGGCTGCCTAATAAATCTCAGCAAAACAAGACTCTGATCTTTTGCCAGAGTGAAGGTGAAAATATTTAAAATCTTCACCAAATACATCTTCACTTTAGGCACTACTGCTATCATAAATAATACACTGAACACTGTCTTGCCAATTAATGATTACTGAGTCCCTAAAAATAATCCATTTTGATAAATTAAATCCTCCAACAGCCAGGAGAAATAGAGAATATGCACATTTAAGAAATTAAGTACACATTAAAGGCGTAAAATATGAAAAAAGGTAATTCATCTTCCTGTACATAATTTATAGTTTTTTATTTTATGGTAATGCAAAATTGTATTGTACAAATTTATTTGGTCTCTTTTACCTGTTATAAGGAGACATTTCTCTATTACTAACAGGCAGGCATGCAGCTCCAATTATTTTTTATCAATTATTCACAAAATTATCTAGCAATGTTTTTTAAAACTTAAAAATAACAAATTAAGTAACAAGACTCTATAAAACAGAGCTAACTGATGTAATTCAGGACTACGTTCGACAGCTGAGACAGTTAGGTGTGGTGTCATATTACATATCCTCCCCTAATCAAAACAAGCTTAATTCAAGACTATCATCACATCCTCTCTTTGCATTAGACAGCTTGCAAAGCTCAAGTGCAGCCACAAACATAACATAACAGCAAAGTACTAGGAGAAGAGAGAGTGTGAGATGCTTAAAAAAATACAGATGCAGATAAATGTTATGTTTTAACACCAGTTATGCCCAGGATACAAAAGAAAACCAAACATAAAAAGAAAAAAATAAAGAAAATAATATATCACAAACACATTCTGCAAATTAGTAAGATTAACACCATGGAGAGATTCCTCTAAGCAAACTTACAGTTTTAATAGATTGGCTTACTACAAATCTCTACAAAACATGATTTATAAAGCAAGGAAATGGCTTCTGTGCAGTTCTTACCAGAGCTGTGACATCCTTTGTAAATTGTAGCTAGCAGAAAATAGGAAAACATAGTAGAAGCTGCTTACTGATATAAAGACAGAATCATGTTGTCATATTGATGCTGGAAAACAGCAACCTAAAAATACATCTATACTGATTCCTCCGGAAGGTACCAAGAGAAGTAAAGGGCAGTGAGGCATAAAGAATAACTTCAGTATCCTTCTGAGCATCTTTTTCTCAGGCTTTTCTCTGGTTCTTATTTGATTTGTCTACCATCCTCGAAAGCAAAATACATCTGGTGACATGCATTCCTAACAGATATTTTCTTCAATATGCACTGCTGTCTGATAATGTGCCACAAAGCTTCCCTTCCACAAGAGCAACATTGCTGCCTCTCATTTCCCCTGAGTTTCTTCCATCTCTGCTTCCAGATGACAAAACGAATGCTCTATTATGCATTTAAAATAGTACAACCTCCTCCTTCCCCTGTAAATCAGAGCATAACCACAAGCTGTCAGCTGACTGCAGCTGCCTTTACACTAGGATTTGGAATGAAAGAATGACTGTTTTATTAAATGGGTTTCCCTCAGAAATTAAGATCTTCCAATGCTGTACCTTTTCTCCTATTTTATTAAGCTTATGAAAATAACTACTGGATGGACATAAAAAAATATTACTTCCAGAGTAATTCTTTTTAACTTATAAAGAATATTATAGAACCTAAACCAGGATGCAGTGAGAAATGAAAGCCCAGTAGCTAAAAGAAAACATGCATGCCATAATATTTCTAAGGTATGAATACAGTCAGTCAAAATATACATTTTGGCTATGTGCCACTGACATAATAAGCTTATCTTTTTAATGCTGACTGTAGTAGCACCAGCGCTGTTCCATGACAGGAAAACTGTGTGTGGACGAGCGGAGTCGCTGGTACAGTATTTCCGGAGCGTGTTTGTGCAATTTTATTAAGGATCACCTGAAAGGGGTGATGTATTCCTTATGCTTGATGACGTAGGGGAAGTTTGGCTGCTGGGCTTCATGACTTCTCAAGACCTCTACGACATTAATGTACATTGTAAAACTTGACGTGAAATTACAAACTTATTTGGCCACGGAACCCATTTTTTTCCCGGGGTTTTAACACGATTAGAACTTCTGCTGGGAAATGCTGTTCTAGAACTAATAATTTAGAGATACCTCCTTTATTCAAATTTGGGGAGGAATATTATCTTTTAATAATAAAAGTATATGACCAGAACTATTAAATACTTGAAAAGGTATTTGACATACTTTGGATATTGCTAAGATTCCTAACTAGTCTATATTCATGGGTCCCCACTTCTGGGTAAAATTATGGCAAAGGGGTCCTTAAATATGCACACGTGGACCGTGCATTAACAGTGGACTGACTAAACAGAATACCGTACACATACAGTACTACTGTCTAATGCAAGCAGATATGGTTGAGATAAAGTATGAATTCATTCAGTAGTAGTACTGAATTTCCTCACATATCCTCTCAGTTCATGGATACTAAAAAAGCTTGTTTGCTTATCTATCTATTTAAAAGTTTCTCATTCTCATAAAGTTTGAGAACCAATACCATTCAATTAACATCCATGGGGAAATCAGCAGTGCTCCAAAGGCCACTGTCGCTTGGTATGTCTTCCAGGTAAGTCATGGGAATAAACCTCTACGGCTATGCTGAGAGGTGCGGTACAGACACAAAGTATCTCCAGAATAAGTGTAGGGGTGTAAATTAGGAATAGACAGTATGACAGTTTTAAGGAGTCCCCTTCTCCCAGGATGCCTTTAAGTGTTCCTCTAGAAAACAAACTGCCTGCAGAGGAAAGCTTTAGACGGGGCTTGTGCAAACACTGGGGTGGATTACAACATTCAACTCTTCGAGGAGAACATGGAACCCATTAATAAGGTTTTACACTCTGAAAACAGAACTTTAAACTCCATAACTTGCTCATAGCTGTGACTGTGGTGTGCTTTCTCTTGAGTCAGAAAGTACTCACTCTTTCACTGAGACACCATGGTCAGACATTTCAATGTTTTAACTACCCCCTGGGAATCTCTGAATTGTCAATAGGCACCAATTAAACAGTACAAAATATCACTTAAAGTAATTTTTATATAATGATGTCAATTTATATTCTTTATAATGACATCAAAATCATCCTGTATTAATAAGTTTGCCTGAAATGGCATGGCCCAGAAATTTTTGAAACCAATGTCATAAGAATTGCATATTTGGCTCATAATAATTTTAATTTTTCCGTTTAAGTCCAAATGGATACTTCATAGTATTGAGTTGGCCAAAAAGTTCATTTGGTTAATGAATACGTTGTTGAATAAAGTTCTTGGTGAAAATGAAAAATGTGTCATTTTTACTTATAACCGAACGAACTTTTTGGCCAATCCAATATACATCCATAAGTTTTGATGGAATTAGACAACACTCAGATTTTTTCCGACTGATTAGCACTTGGGAATTCAATAGGATATGACAAAAAAATCTTTAGCCAATTTTTTTTTCATTAGGCCTTTTATATATCACTCTACATTTTTTCTTGAATTTCCTTTACCCTTGTATTAAAGTTTTATATCTTATAGTAGCTTAGTAGTTTAAAAGTTAATATTTTAAAATTCAAACCACACCTAACGAAAACGGAATAGTAGCAGCCCTGTGATGCCTACAGATCCAAAATGTTCTTTAAAGGGGGAGGGGGGTGAGGGGAGGTGAGTAAGGAAAGATGCCTCACGGAAGTCTTCATTTGGAATTAGAATTGTAAAGAGCGTTTAAATAAAATGTAATGTTAACAGTCTGGATCTTGACTGTAGGTATAGTGCCTAACAGTAGCCAAATAGTCCTAAAATAATCTTTCAGTTCAGTTTTAGTAGAACTGCATCAAAATCACTATTACCATACCTATTACTATTGCGATAGTATTACTATTACTGTACCATATTTACTGTCTTGTAAACAGGAAAAACAAACAAAAAAGTGCACAATAAATAAGCTAGTAAGATTAAAATTCCTGCCTACCAGTTTGAGTTAACAGGCTGACATGTTAATTTGATACCATTACTTATGATAAAAGCAAAAGTAACTACATATCTGTTTGGATAATTTTAAAATACACGTCAGACATGCCACAGTGGGACATGGGAGAAGCGGATGGTGTGGATATTTTATACCTTTCTAAATTATTTGAAACTTTTCTAACAAGCAAGTACTATTCTTATAATTATTAAAAATACTTTTTTTTTTAAATACTTTTTTTAAAAATAGAAGTAACTGCTTCAAACTTGCAAATGAAAGAACCCTCCAGAATTCCTGTTCTTGCTTCCCTACTCTAAAGCAAGATTACCTTGATCCACACGTGACAAATGGATACCTAATTTTAAATAGAATAGTATACTGATTGTGGAACATAATAAATAATTATTTTGAAAGGAACTCTAATAAATCTAAAGAAAAATTTGGGTTAAATGACATTTTTCAATTTACATCGCACATTCATGGAGTGGTAACTAGGGCAATGGACGCAGATCCCAGAGATGAGTTTGCCTAGCAGCTCTGACCCTGACCGGCGGTGTGAATGTAACAGCCAATGACACTCTTCATCTGGACCCAACGACAGTATGGGACTGTGGTTTAGTTTCAAGTACAGCCTACATACAGTCTCAGGCCTACCTGGGTTCAAGTCCTAGTGCTGTCACTTTCTTCCCTGTTACACTAGAAAAGCTGTTTAGCCTGGCTGTTAAAACACAAAGTAGGCTCCAAATACCCTCGTCAAACATCAGACACACCCGAGAATCTCCACAGCCATCAGAACTGATCTACTTAAAACTGAATTTTGAGTCCATGGAGCTAAAGGCTTAATGAAGTCTGCACAGAAAAGAACACCCAGATCTAGCGCTGAGAGCTACCATGGGTCCATTGAGGACATATTTTTTTTCAGTCAGCATCACTGTTTAGGTGACTTGACGGGTGGTGGCTATTTCATCCACTCTCAGTGTCTGAGAGGCAACAAAATCGTTTTGTCTTTTTACAAAATGCAACAGGAAGTGCTTTTTATTTTGTAGTATCACCTTAAAAATATGAACTTGTCTAAGACTATGATCATGGTCTAAAATATTATTATATAAGACCACCAAATGACTCAAATGAATACAGTACTATTGTATTGTTAGTTTAAAATGTATGTCACTGTACATACATTTTACAATGTACGAAAATGTATGTTAGTTTAAAAAATGAGGTTGCCAAGTACAGGAGTACTATTACCAGCACTAGTTTAATAACGTAATAAATAATTCTTAATTTTACTTCATGTTTTTCAACATCATGTCATGGTCTTCTGTGAATTATGAGATTTATTATTATATACCTGTCCTTACATGAGGTAAGTTTTAAACCAAATTAAATTTTCTATGCCACCTCTCAGAGATGAGCTGAATACCTCTAGAACAACTTGATCTTTATGTCACTTGAGGAGCAAACGTTCGTGGACACCTGATCCTGCCGTGACCCAGGCAAATATATAAAAACTGAGACAGGCTTTCTCTTGGGTAAATGATGTTTATAGTAGCTGTAAAAATGTTCATGTTTATGTTTTCTTTACAATGACTATTCAACCTCACAGGGACAAATACATCTTTAAAAGCATATATTTTAAGTAACAGATTTAAGACCAACATAAATACTTCTGAAGGCCCCTTATAGAACATTTTCATTCTAGAATCTGTTAGAGAGAAGTATTTCCACATATGGTTTTTCAAATCCCAGATTCTCTTTGTGTTTCATAATAGATTTTAAAAATGCCACTTGTAGATATCCCAGCTAAAAGCATTTGTGTGGAAAAGAAGTTGCTGCATTTCAGTGTCCTTCAGGGAACAACGGAGAGTCTGCATGAACTATATATACTCCTTCAATTTCCTAACAAATTATAGCACACGCAAATGTGAAGGAAGACTGGGTTTAAAAGTGAGGTTTTCTTTTATCATCAAGGATATGGGCTTTTAATTTCTTACGATTAAAATAACTCAACAAGTTTTAAAAATGAATTTTCTGTTACAATATACCAGGACCCTGAGGAACCTGGAAGATCTGTGTGCTCAGGTCACCCCAGTGAACCAACGTCTCCCTGTGTTGCAACACTTTGTATTTTCCCTTTATCCTAAATAAAACACAAGGAGATTAATTAACCTAATTTCCCACTGATCACATCCTCAGAACATGACTCCTTGCACTGTTGCGTCCCTGCATCAACCACACAGCAGGCTAGGATGGTAATTCTGTGCTTGATTCCTTCCCTGGGAATTTATACAGCGCCGGCCATTCTGTGAAATGAGCTGTTCGTTTCACTGTTCTAAACAGTGTCCAACCAGTGCCTTCACCTTGGCAAGCAAAGAGTCTACTGAAGATGAGATATCAGTTCTGTTTCGGAAGTGCCCTCTGTCTCTGAGTCAGGAGAATGAAAGGGTTCAAGGTAAAGTTTGCCCTACCGTGTGGGCATCACCTCCTGGTCCTTTGCATAAGTGGAGCCCTACAGGAGGACCCCCCCCTATTTATTTTCAGTCTAGTGACTTCACTGCCTTCCGTGGTTATGTCTGTTGTTCTCTCACTGTGCTGAATGATCAGGGGAGGACTCTACAACTAGTGCTACTTGACTAAGAAAACCACCACAGATGGTTACAACTTCCTTGTTGAGACACTCACCCCAGCAGAACTGTGCACTTAAGAAGGGTAATAACCTGTTGTCAGTAAACATGCCATTTTGAAATAAAATCAGTATGTCTTGAAAACATAAGGTTGATCTCCATGGATTTCGGTTAATTATATTTTATGTGTAAGTGAATAAACTGAATAATTAGGATTGGCTTTAGTGATTTTTTTGTAACAAAAATGTTTACAGAAGATTATTTAGGACTTTTGTTGAGCTAAGTTCAAATGAACACCTTACAAATGAAAAACATTCCGACTTCCATTCCTACCACAAGGATTCCATCAGTTCTGAGTAAAAACAACAGCGACAACAGCTATTCACTAAAAGGAATTTAAAAAAAACAAACAAACAACAAACTTCAGCAGCCACTGCTATTTCCTAGCTCTAATTGTTTTACTCTGCTGAACTACAGAATCAATTGAGGAAAAGTATTATTTTCCTGAATGAAATTTATTTTATCATCTTTTTACCCTCAGCAATATCTAAGCTTAATGAAGGAGTTAAGTACTCCAGTTAATTTGTTTTCTTTCTCAAGAGGAGAAAGATATTTTAAGATAAATGCTAAAGATTTTCAACTATATAGTTTCACTCCCTCTCTAAGATGCTAACGTATTTTTCCCTTAAGGTGTAGACTCTTTTCATTGTGAACATTATTTCTAATGGAATGAATGGATACTGTTAAGAAAATGGATACTGCTCAGTAAGTAATTTACAGACAGTAATGCTTATTGGAAAATTAATAAATGCCTTTCATAAAATTTCTGACCTCATAGTTTAAAAAAAAAAAAAATCTAATTCCTGGGGATATGTACTTGCAGCCTGAGGTTTGGCTTTTGGTTGAAGGAGTATCTAGAATGCAACATTTGGGCAAACAAACTCTTTAGGAATCTCATTCCAAATGACAACAATAAGAGTTTACTGTGGAATCAATAAAATATTCTCATGTTGTTTAATTGTAAAAAATGGACAATAGTCTCTCTCTCCCCTTTTTCTGTTTTTTTGGTAAAATGTAGAGAAAAACAGAGCGTTTGAGTTTTTTTCCCTAGAATCTTTTAAAAAAAGTTTAATCCACCTCCATCTTTAAAGAATTTTTATTAACATTCATGACTATAAAACAATCCACATATTTGAATAAATAAAACTCACCACTTGGAGAATGTCTTCATCTTTCGGCATAACACTAAGTTCCAATGTGGTATCGCTGAAATTGAATAGATACATACTATTTTAGGGGAGGCAGAAGTATACAAGAAAGACATAAAGGAAAAAGAGTTAACTCACAAGTATTTTTTAAATTGCTTACGAGTTTAATATGGGGGTTTAAAAAATCTTTACATTTCAAATTCGAATCATTAAAATGAAAAGAAGTCATTTATATATATAGGCTAATTATGTACAAAAGAGGGCACCCTGCCGTGTGTTTGAGCTATTCATAATCAGTCATGTGTTCTTTATAACATGTTTCTAATTTAGAAACATGAAGTATATTACTTATATTGAATACTCCTGGAACAAAACTCATCAATATATAATTGTGTATTATTTTCTTTCAGGTCACAGAACAAATTACAAATTTTACCACAAATTCTCTGTTTATCAAGTTAAAAATACATTAACATAAAAATAATCAGAGAACCCTCAAATTTAACACTTTAAGCAATATTAAACATCCTAATTTTGAAATATTCCCTCTTGGCCTCAAAGGGGAAGGAAATCAGAGTTCACCATCACAACCATCAAAATGACTCCTTATTTTTTAAAAACCATATAGCATCTCAACAATTTACTTTCTTCTCCGTGATTTAATTTTAGAGCCTTTACAGGAATAGCTCAAAGTCTCATTTTATTTTGGTACTGTAAGTGTCCTGTTAAAAATAATAGAGACGTTTCTCTAGGTTTAAAACAGTTCAAAGGGATAAATTATACCGAGTCCTGTGATCTGGAATTACACTTAGATACGGCAAGGAGAGCAGTGCTATCCCCAGCAAGTGCTTCAGTATCTACCCTAACAATATCAGATAGATTTTCCCCCAGTACAATCAAGAGATTAAGAAACAAACAACAACAAAAACAAAAAACCCCAAATCTAATAATTTACTGGTGTCTCTATTTGAACCCTTATTTTTAGGTTCATAAATGCTGAGAGAATAGTAAAACAATTAGAACCACAGGTTCAAATAAATTCTACGAAGAAAATATGTAGGTACTTGTATTTCAACATTTAGAGTTGGTAGAAAATACATACTGATGCTTAGATAAATTCTTCTGCAAGGATACATTTTTACATTAATACACTGCAGAATCTCAATGGCTTTGTGCTGCATTAATCCATTTGCTACCAACTGCAGACAAAAGGAACACAATTTTTTAAAAGAAAAATAAGATCATGAAAAAACAGTATTTATTTTTCAAATTGCTTTATTGGTTGAAAAATTAAGACTGTCATTCCAAAGTGTTATTATTATTCTGAAAGACGAACTGCACCAGTAACAAAAAAAAACAAACAAAAAAAATTAATGTGGATTTTGAGGAAAACAAAGATTAAGTTATGGTTGTTTGGAAAAATAGTACTTTTAAAGAAGACATGTTAACAAATACACTAAAAAACCCTTAAATTACAGGCTGACAAAACATACTGGTATATTTATCATGATCTAAATTATTTTCAGTAAAAGAAAATTTGGGTGGATCTCTCCACTGCCTCCGAGGAGGCTTTCAATTCTTCACCAGTGCCCAGGTCTCCTCAATATTTAAGATCAAATGGGGCTCACTGTCAGGAACACCTAGAATCCAACAGTAAGGAGAATACTCTGAGATCAGTAAATCGTGATCACATCACCGAACTGTAAAAGTGACAACATATTAGGGCATTCACGTACATAAGTTAGATTATAGCATGAACAGCTTTAGACATGGTTAGAGGAGCCTGATAGAATTCTTCAGAAAATAATGAACCTCAATTTAATTATAGACAGGTGAGTATGGCTAATATAAAGCAACAGATCATCCAAAAGTTACTGTATTTGAATCTGGGAAGAAGCTCTTGTGGTGATGAGCTGGAAATCGGATCCCAGAGTCATGGCTTATTCTTGACAGATATTTAATACAGCAACCTCTTTGGCTTTCGATTTCTTTATTTGTAATTTAAAAAAAAAATTCTAGGTGTGTGATAGAGAGAAAGAGTAGGACTAAATTATCTTTGCAATCAGTCGCTCTATAAATATTTATTTACCTTTAGAACTCAAAATCCTATTCTGTAGAATGTAGGCAAACAAACGGATTAAAAGACGATTTCTTGCTGTCTTTGTTAAAACAAATGAATTTGAGCCAAGAATATCATTCAGTGAGCTATTTAAGATAAGTTATCCTTAGTGGTTTTAAAATAAATTATATATGCATTTATATATATTTATTATAAACAAATTAGAAATTTGATTATCACTTCAAATAAAAGTAGGAAACTTAATGGTAAATTTAAAACATATGCCTCTCAGGCTCTAAAGGATTTTAATTACAAATCTGATAAATTTGCCAAAACAAAGCCACCAAATAAGCCATCCTCAGATAGTTTGTTCTTGGCAACTTTCAAATGCATTTTCCACTTTAAGGGAAAGTTTCATATTTCCACATCACATCAATTTCTTATAGGAATATAATATTGTATTAAATCTACTAGCTTCAGTGATTTATAAAACCCATCTCTGGCCAAAATTAATCCTATTTCAAGACTCTTACCTGTTCTGGATTAAAGCAATTACTTGGGAATAGGTCTTTCCAATAACACTTTCTCCATTGACTTTTATAATTCGATCACCTTCAAAGAGAAATTAAATAACACATGAGGAATTCCTTTAAAAAGTCACTTGTGAGTACTTTTGAAATACTTCTTGAGTAATATATTATTTTTAATATATCCTTACTTGTTTTTTAAAGTGTCTTTTTACAAAAATGAACCTAACTTTTAATATATCTAGCTACTTATGAAATAGAACTATATTTTAAATAAGAGTCCAGCCATCGATGAATTTAGAAACCTCAAAAAGTATAATCACCAAGTGACCACAACTATACTATTTATGCCCCTATCATTTGTTTTCTGAGTTGTAAAACTACTATTTATTCCTCCGTTTACCCTGTCATTACTAATAGAGAAACATTGTTTAACAGCCTTAGACAATTATTTTTGTTATCTCAGTGGTCTCTAATTTTAGTCCAACTGATTTTCTTTGTCGTATTCTCTCAGTCTATTTAGTTTATTGATTAGTGCTACATTGCAGAACTTAAACATGGGTATGGACATGGTTTTGACTTTATATATATTAACTTGTTCTTCATTTTAATGGGGAAAAGGATGTTTGGTTACTCAGAAAAATTCAGTGGAGCAGAAAGGAAAATAATGAGAGAAAGGACAGAGGAAAGAGGAAAACAGGAAAAAATGTATTTTTTGTGGGCTTTGCACAGTCCCTCAACTTCATCCTCCCAACCTTGGGAAGCTTAGAATATGAGAGATGATACATTCTAGGTAATAGAATCCTATATGTTCACTGATGTACATATTATATATACTAATGATATTGAAATTAGGCTTACTCTAACTATGACAAAAAAGATAATTAGTAAGTTAACAATGCATCCTAATAAACCTTACCAGTGACACCCACTACTTATATTTGTAGCTGCAAAGATAACATTTTATTCAAAAGGCAGTAAAAGATAGTTTTTCACTAATTCCCATTTTAAATTATTTCATGTTTAGAAACAAGAGAAAAGGGTAACTATTTTAGTGTGTGCATTAATCTAAACTAAATCCTACTTAGTTTTTTTAATTAAAATCACAAGTCACAAAATATTTCAGAACAAACAGCTACCAGACCACACCCACTGACAGCTGCAGATGGGGCTGGGCTTGCATCGCACTGGAGACTTAAACTACTCTTTGTGGTGGACGAGTTCATTCACCTCTAGCAGGCCAGGCTCTTCCAGAACTTGGAGCTCCAAGATTATTGCATTTATTTCAACGAATATCTCCTTCATTTGCTATTTTATTAACCTCTGTCAAAATTAAATGTATGCAAAATAGGTTAAGAGGGCCTCTGAGGGTCCATTATCTGAGTGGTAACTAAAAGTGTCCACAATATATCAATTACGGTATTTCTGCCCACCCATCCATTTGGGTATCAAAAAACATATAACTAACTAGGTCTGAAAAACAGTAATAACTGATATGAAGAAAAAGGAAGAAACATACAGTAGGAGACAGAAGGAAAAATATGGAAAATGAAATATGGAAAAAATGAAGTAGAAAAGAAATTAAAAGGCAGGTTTAAGTAAGAATGTCAGCACCTGTGCACAATCCAGCTTCAAAAGCAGGTCCTCCCTCTTTAACCTGTTTGACAAAGATGGTATCCATGGGTTCCAAGCGGTTTCTTTGTTTTCCTGTGAGAAAGAAAAGATCCAAGGCATAATTTTACCTCACAATATTTTCTTAAAATAGCAAAATAAAAAATGATATTTAATTGAGACAGTGAAGCAAAGATTTTTTAAATGAAGTGTTAAACACATATCCTAAATCTGGATGCTAAAGTCATCATTAAGAGGGTTTCAAGAACTCAAACATTCATTTTTCTTCTTCCATAACACAACCACCACGATAGCAATGATTTCCATTTACTGGGAACATTCTGTATGTAAATTATTGCACTAAATATTACACATACCTGAGAGCTAATTTCCGTAACAGGTAAGTATTACTACCGCCATGGAATGAAAGAGGACACCCAGGCTCAGAGAGACTAAGTAAATTCTCTGAAGGTCACACAGCTAGATCACACAGGCGGTATTCAACTCTACTGCTTTTTAACACTGCATGGTGTTAAGCGCTAAGTCATAATCCTAAATAAGACAGTCCTTTCCCTTCAGGAACTCTGCAGGGAGAAAGGCATATGAACAAAGAATGGTACTACGGTATTAAGAAACAGAGACAGATACAACAACATACAGTCATGGCGATGAGGAATACGTGATCAAATCTGAAAGTCAGTACTTCACAAACTGCTATCCATGGATCGCCTGCATTAACAGCTCAGGGGTTTGACAAAAATCACTGTTTCGGGGTCCAATCAGAAATCTGCTTTGTCAGGAAGTTTCCCAGATGATCCTTCTACACACTAACATTGGAGAACAACTGACAGTTTCAATACATAGAAGTCAAAGAAAGAGCCACAGGTGAGAGGACATTTAAACTAAGTGACAAGCACCAAGGTAAGTACTGAGAGGGGACAAACAGGTAGACAGTGGTTCTCAAAGTGTGATCCCCAGGCCAGCAGCATTAACACAACCAGGGAATGTGCTGGAAATGCAAATTCACAGACCCACCACACCAGATCTACTGAATCAGAAACCCTCATGTGACCGTGATGCATACTCAAGATGGAAAATCAATGAACCAGAAGACACAGCCCTGACCCGTAAAGAAGACTATAACTGAGAAAATAAGGCATATATATGTGTGGAGTACTTTAACCATACTTGTTAGACTGTGGCACTGGGCAGAATATGACTGCCAAATATAAAGAAACCATAATTATTGTCATATAAAACCGAAATTTTATCCAGGTATATCACAAAGGTGGCTCAAAAGAAGTAGAAACCAATAAAGGAACATCTATCAGCAACTCCCCTTACATATTTAGCTATTTACTCTGAAAGAAATCCTCTAAAAGTAGTGAATGGCTAACTCTCCTTAAAATGCAACAGGGCACAGAGGAAAACTGCTTATGTTTTAGACACCAGGAGACAGGGATCCAAATCCTTGCTTTGCCACTGGATAGTCCAGTTGCAGGTAAGTAAACGTTTTTACTTAAAAGAAATGATTGTTTTTTCTTTTACAGTACAGAGACACGTTTTTGCATTCTTGAAGGGTTTCTATGAAGACTCAATAAGATAACATGTAAAAGCGCTCAGCATAGCTTGTAATTGGAGCAATTCCTCGGTAAATGTGTTATTTCCACTCTCCATGGTGCTTAGATGAAGACTAGTCTCATATTCTTACGTTTTCAAGAATGAAAAATTTGAAAGGTTATAAAAATATACCTGCAAAGTATCTATCATCCAATTTTCAAAAATATAAATATATATCAGATCTCTTCCCAAGGAAACTCTATACAGCTCTCTAAGTTCAGAAGACGTGAAAATATGATAAATCCTTTGGTCACTTCTGATTGGCTATGACAGACAGCCCTGACTGCTTTCTCCATGAGGTTTTGGAGGAAACAGAGAACTAATGCTAGTTAAATCCCTATTGTAAGGAAGAATGTCCTCATTCTTAAGAGATGTTTGCCGAAATACTTAGGGACTAATTGTAACCTTACATTATCATATTTTATTATTATATTATTACATTTCCAGTATTATGATAATGATATCTGCAACTTAATTTTCAAATGGCTTGAGAGAAAAAAATAAGCCAAGATAGCCAAACACCCAGACACATGTATGGATGGACAGATAAAGCAAATATATATTCAACATTAAGTTAATTGTTGAATCCAGATGGACAAGGTAATTGCTGTACTTTGAAAATTATAATACAAAGTTTGGGAAAACTTTCTGTATGTGCCAGGCTTTATTTTTCTTCACAGAACTTGTCATCCACTACTTAAAGTTACATGTTTATTTGCTCTCATGCTGGTTGTTTGCCTCTTCCACTAAAATGAAAAGCAGGGACTTCTGTCACGTTCACTGATGCTCACGGCACCCAGAACAATAATGCCTGGCACACAACAGGCATTCGATAAAGCATTGCTCACTAAATGAACAAAGTTATTATTTAATTCTTACATCAAGCTTTCAAGGAAGGCATGGTGATTTTAATACTGGCACTGTACTGAGGAGGAAGCAGACTAAGTAACTTACGAAGAGGCAGCGTAGGGATTTGAATCCAGATCCAAATCCAAACATGGTGTTCCCTCATGCTTCAAATGTAACTGAACTACTTATTCAGTTGTCAAGCTTTGCCAAATACAAGTAGACAGTCCACTTACAACTAGTTTGAAAGGGAAAAGAAGGTTTCTTTCAGTATAAGTCACTTAAAATGCAAATACTTCATGCCAGTCCAGCTGGTAATCAGGCTAGGTCCTTAGGTAGCCAACTCAACATTTACAACAGCTGGTATTTAAGGAAAACCATCTATTTTTTCTAGGCTAGAGATCTGAAGGTTTAATAAGTTTTGCTGTGCCAAGTCACTGCTTTCAGGGAAAGATTTACATAATTAAAGAGAGGACACTTTTTTTTAAATTAATGTCCTCTAGTCCACTATGCCCCAAAGGTGATTATACCCTACTTATATTTAAAAATACAAAATGTAAATGAGCATTAATGAATTCTACAAAATAATAAAGAGCTGGCTGGGTAGCAATGTAGTGACTTCTGAAAGTTCTGATAGGCACTTTCACTCACACGGAATAAATGTAGTCCAAAATAGTTTGGGTTTGATTTCTATAAAGGAAATACTAACTTTGCAATGACTACCATTACAAAATCAGAGAGACTTTGCCACAAATTGACAAATCCTTCAATACACTATGCCTGAAAATACATGAAGATGGAATAGACTAAAAGAAGGGCCAGTCTTACAGCAAGCACTACCACATCTGCTGAGAGCTGTACTTTGATTCTTCTTGTTCACTTTCCTTTCTGGACTCTCTCCAAAATTCTGACTTGCTATTACTACTGTAGGTTTTAACCAATCCCTTCTGGACAATAGAAAAATTTCCCATAGGCGTCCTTTAATTACAGGCAGGTTTAACTAAGAAATATCCCTCTCTTCAATTTCCATATTCCTTGACTCTAAATCTTGTGTTAAACACGTGGTTCAATAATTTTAAGAGTGCCATGTCTTTAATATATGCTCTCTGCAATTCCACTGGAACTGGAAATCACAAGCATCAAATTTAAAGTGTGTGTTATTCAATCTCTTACGTCTTTAGTTTTTTAAAGTCGGTTTCTAGATATGCAAAACAAAAAGTCCCATCCCGAATTGTAATTAATCAGGAAAAAGTATTCCTTGCTTCCCTATAGGATCATTTGGCAGAGCCAGGTGGCTTCCCTGGCAACTCTTAGTAAAAAGCCTCTTTCAATTCTACATGTGTATTTTATAATTTCTCAATTTTTTGAGAACACATAGGATGTGTTTCAAAGAACTGCTAAAGACCTTATTCAAGTGTTATTTCCTTGACCTTATCAAAAGAAAAGGGAAATGTGTCTTTCTAGCACACACATGTAATTAAATCTTTCTGTATTTGAGAAAAGGAAGTAAGAAGACAATGACCTTACATGAATGAGAATGGCTAAAATGAGCAGGTACTGAAAAAGTCCCACTTTATGCTATTTAACATACAATTAGTAAAGACTTAAATAAGAAGCTATAAAAAGCATACATGATTTGCCTGAAGTTGAATGTTACACTTTGAAATCAGAGAGAATGCACATACTTTTACATTATAGTAAATATAATCAGTTGGGGAAAAATAACTCAACTAAAAGAAATAATAATATATAGGTAGTAGCTACCATCCAAATACTGGATGAACATCCAGGTGGATATGATTTTTATTCTCCATACCTAGTATAAGGCAGTGGTTAACAGCTTGAGCCCTACGACCAGATTACCTGGTTTAAAATCCCAGCTCTACCACTCACTTTCCAAGTAGGGTTACTAGATTTTGCAAAAATGACTGTCTATGAGAAATTCAAATTTAATTGGGCATCCTGTAGTTTATCTGGCAACCCTATCCCCAAGTGATGTTAGACAAATGATTTATTTGTACCCCAGTTAACTCATCTGAAAAATGAGGATGATGACAATTTATTTTTACCTGGCAAGGCTATTGTGAGGATTAGAGAGAGAATCCAGTAAAATACTTATATGATGCCTAATACAAGTAGGTATTTAATCAATGTTATTACTATGCTAATCTGATGATAAAGCTTTAGAAAGTTTACATAGAGATCAGGGATGATTGAGGCCAGGGGACATGGCGCTTGTCACACTGCTCGTGCTTGATTCAATACTGGTCCAAAAAGTAACAATACAGACTCAACTGGCATATTGAGGGGAGTTGAAGAGTACAAACCGAAGAACACTGAAGAAAAGAAGGAAGAAGGAAGAGAGACTCTATACTAACATATTTCCAGTAACTCTGACACGGACTACTCACCTGTCTTCAAAGAGACTGGCGTCTAAAAGCCAGAGTGCTCTAATGACCCTCTTCTTTGGAGAATGCTAAAATCCAAATCACTTGCAACATTTAAATTGTTTCAAAATTTGAAATATGAAGTATACAAAGCAAGCAGCCTAAAGCAAATAGATTATTTTCAGAAGTAATATGCTTAGAACTATACCAGTTAGAAACAAGACACAGAGAATGAAGGTACACAGAGAAATAATACGTATAGATCAGGGAATCCTATAGTTAGTTCTAGGGACAAGAGAAATATATTTCTTATCAGAGTTAAAAAAAAAAATTATACTTTAAACAAAGAAATACCATCTTACATTTTAACCAAAAGCAAAGCAGCAGAAAATAATGGCTATCACTCAGATTGAGATTTTTAAAAATTTTTCCTTCTCTCTCACAGTTCTCATAGATGCTACCGAACAATTTTTTTAATGGAACCAAATCTGTTTTTATAATGACAGTTTTTTAAAGTATTCTTTTTACTGATTTCTTTGTTGTAAAAAGAAAAAAAGACAAAAACAAAGAAACCCTCTATCTATCTCTACACTAGAAAAGGCTGTTGAAATTAAACTGTGCTTCATATGAAAGTTAAAGTTAGATAAGCCTTGGAAGACGTGTGCTCTCCACAAAGGCAGAAAGCTATAGAGGTCACATAATGGAGTACTAAAGCTCCAGGCAGTAATTATTTAAAGAAAATCAATTAAGTAGCTTATTGAAATTAATATCTATTTTTCAGACCCAAAATAATTGAAACCACAATGTAGATTGAGACAGACAGATATCAAAGTTAAATCTGAATAATAAAAAATGATCTTTGTTTCTCTTTGCTGGGTCACAGATTGACACAGAAAAAACAGGGCATGGAGAAGCACTTACTGAGCAAAAGTTAGGAATTATGGATCTATTAAGGCAAAAAACAAACAGAGGGAGTGATAAATAGCAAATTCAGGCTAGTAGTTACCTCTGGGGGAAGAGAATAGAAAAGGAGTGGTATGGAAGGGCCTTAACCATATTTATAATCATTTATGTCTTAGTGAGAGAGAAAGAGAGAGAGAAATGGGGGGGGGGGGGGGTGTTAAAATGCTAAGATGACAAGGACAGGTGGCCAGCATTTGGAAGTCACATTCCTTCCCTTTATTTTCTGTTTGCCTGAAATATTTCATAGCTGTTTTTTTTTTCATTGTTGAAAACAGTCTTCTAAAAAAAAGAAAGAAAAGAAAAGAAAACAGGCTTCTAATTTTTATTTTAGGGGTTTGGTTTGCTAACGGCATACAAAACTATCTTAAGAGCCTAAGAGAGACATTGTCTCACATCAAAAACCCGTATGTATCATATGATAAATACTGATACATATGCAAGAGAACATACACTACATGAAAATCTCTGGCACACAGAACAGTGTCTGGCATATAGTGGATGCTCTATAAATATTACTGTTGATTGATTCAAATTAAAGTCCTAGTAAATGCCAATAGCAAGACTGCCCAAAACCAACTTGGAGACATGTTTCAGGAACAAAGCTCTTATTGTACTGCAACTGATCTGCAGGATTTCCCTGAAATAGAAGGAAAATGCTGCCACTTAATAGTAATTTGAGTACAATACCACTAGGTGGCAGACGTGAACCAAAATTTTCTGGTGTTATAAACCACCTAGGCAAGAAAGACTCTGGAGGATGTTATTCATTCAACAAATATTTAGTGAGCTTGGACAACGTGCCAGGAGCTGATCACTCTACAACGAACAAAACAGTCCTGGGATCTGTCTTCTGGAGTATCTGAAGTTTATGCAGCATCGTTTTTTTCTCTCTCTAAAAGTTTCAGGAATTTCACAAAGTATGTATCACGTGTGGATTCAGAGCCCTGTTATTCCAGTTGTGCTAGATTTTACGTTCTCTGCAAACCTGGAAAAATGTGTTGCAGTACGCTAACCACGGGCAACTATCTTTCCATGTCTGATCTTACCACTGCCCGACCCCATAACTGATTAAACCTGCCCCTCATCTTTCTCCAAACCCTTAGTCCTCTCTGGTCTTCAAGACTATCAGTCTCCCTCAGAAATCACTCTTTCTTATAAGTTTACCCATAGATCAATATTACAACCAAATTCACCAGCAACCTCAACTTCCTTTCCCCCTTGACCTTTCAAAGCATTCCACTTGCCGATGTCCAGCTATGGACAATTCCAACCAGACCCTCCCTCTGCTCTTGTTCTTGGCCTGCAATGTCAACTGAGTAAAACTTCATGACCCACTGATTTAGAGTTTCCAAGTTCAGCTAAGTGCTTGACATTACTCACTAAAGTCTCTTGCTTGTATTTTAATCCCCGTTCCCTCAAGGCTGCTGTTTCAAACTTCTAATACCCCTCTTGGACTTGTTCTGCCATCTTGATTTGCTCACACTATTTGGATAACCTTATCTCTTACTTCACTGTATTTCAACTGCTGAATCCTCATTTTTTTCTTTTTTAAAATCTTTGTCTATCCTTACTTCCCTTCGTTCTATCTCAGGTGAGGATTTAGTTACCAGCTTTCTTCAGGACCTTGTTCCCCAAATGGTCTCTTCTCAAGTGTAAAACCAATCTCTCTTCTTCTCTCCAGATCTCACAACACACAAAAGCTTCCCAAACTTAAGAGAACAACAAAACTTCTCCCTACCCTGCCACACAGCTTTCACCTCTCATTTCCCATCCTTTCATTTTCATACTTCTTGAAGAATAGTCTATACTCACCTACCCTCATTTCTTTACTTCTAATTCAGGGTTTCTCAGACGTTGACAAGTACCCCGTGGGGGACAGCACGCATCCCCCCTCCCCACCATTCCCTGTTCTAATTTATGTCACAGCCCACTGACGCACCAGATCCACTCTGCCCACCACACTGAAACTATTCTTGGTAACTTTACCAATTTGCTACTTGTCAGGTCAGGTCCAACAGTATCTTTTTTTCAATATTTATTTATTTGGCCACGCCGGGTCTTAGTTGTAGCATGCGGGATCTAGTTCCCAGAGCAGGGATCGAATCCAGGCCCCCTGCATTGGGAGTGCAGGGTCTTAACCACTGGACCACCAGGGAACTCCCCCAACAGTATCTTTTTAGTCTCCACCCTAATGAATTCTCTAGGACAAATGCAAGTTACCCACCCTCCCCTAAAAATGATCACCCCTTAATTAGCAAGCCATCAACTCCTCCTGGTTGTCCTTATACCTTCCAAAATTTATTTTCAGATTTCCTTTCTGATTCTCCTTTCTCTGACCAGCTCTTAGATGTTGTCTTTCCTAGGGTTCTGTCTTTATGCTGTGTGTCTTCATGCTCTCTGTGTATGATTTTATTGATGCCTAGGGCTTAGTTATAGCATATATAATGATGACTTCCAAATTTATTTTCAACCCTACCTCTCCCTATGAGCTCCATACCTAAATTTTCAACTAGGTACTGAACATTCTACCAGCATCAGAAATGTAACTTATCCCAAACTGAACTCACTTCCCCAGGGGAATGAGGTGGGTGTGTTTCCTTTCTGTATCCCTCAGTCAATGGCACTTCCATCCATCCACTCATTCATGCCAGAAAAGCCAAGCATAATCCTCCACAAGTCATCTTTAACTGTTGACATACAATCTACCCCATGTCCTACTACCAAATCTGGGCAAATACAACTTCTAAATACCTCCGAAATCTGTTCTCGAATGCTGTTTTTTTCCTTTGTCCTGATAAAATCCTATTCAGCACAAAGCACACCCCATCTGAGAAACCCTTCCCTGGTGGTTAGATGACTTGCCATGCTGTGATCCTGCCACAGTTGTGCAGACCTCTGTTTCTGCACTTATGTAATTATTTTACACCTTCATCTTCCACCATCCTATATAAAGATTCATTAAATGTATATAGGCCAGGAACTGTTCTGGGTTTAAAGAAAAAAAGTAATAAAATAAAGTTGGGAATTTCCTGGTGGTCCAGGGGTTAGGGCTCTGCGCTCCCACTGCAGGGGGCACGGGTTCAATTCCCAGTCGGGGACTAAGATCCCACATGCCACGTGGCCATAAATACATACATACAAATTATTTTTAAAATTAAAAAAAATAAAAATAAGGTTCCTGCTTGACCATCCAACTGAGGCAGAAAAATGTTCAATGAGAAAAAAGTAGCATAAGAGATGGTAAAAAGTGTGACAGAGAATAATAAGCAGAGTGAGAAGGGAAGGGAGAGGGAGAGACAGGGATGTGATACTATTTTTAGGAAATGGTCAGGGAAGTCCTCTCTAGCAGGTGACATCTGAATCACTATCTAAAGGAAATGAGATTAGAGGCTATATTGCTCCCTTCCCAGCAATTAGTTTAGTGACTGGCTTTTGGAAGTGACTCAACAAATGTCTGCTAAGAGAATGAATAAACAACAGGAAATATATTTCTAGACTTAACGCATTTAGCATTCATACGCAAATACTTCTATTGCAGTTCTACACCAGAGATGAAAAATTATCTGTTAAATTTTGAAAGCAGGGACCATCACAATTAAATTCACTTTTTATTAACTGGATCTACGAACCATGTATTTTGAGTATAGACTAACTGGAGAGCAATCAGGAAGAAAATGGGCCTATTCAGCTAAGTGGTGTCTGTGATCAAAGTCTTAAGTTACGGAGCAGCTAAGAAAAGACAGCTCAAAATCACGTAATTACAGGTCATCTCTGGAGCAAGAGTTTCTATAGAGAAGTGATTTCTAGGACAGTCTAGAACATTAATACTCCAAACAGGTACTTTCCTGGACTTTCACCTTTACAGCCCTATTGTCCAGTATCTCCAATTAGTTCTCTAAAATCCTAGATCGCCTATTTCCTAAAGGTTTTAGAACCATTAAAGAGATTATTTAATAGCCTTTACCCTCTTGACTGCCAAACTACCTTCATGCAATGTCTTACAAAGCCTGAAAATCTACTCCAAAAATTGGATTTCTGACAATACTTACTTTAATGCAATCAAATTCCCTTCATTTTAGATTACTGTAAGTATGATTTCCTGGGACCTTTAGAGTGAAGTTAGATTTTTTTTTTAAAACCTCTCATCTAACTTGACCAGCGTACCAGTTTATTTTACAAATTCCTACTAAGGTCCAGGATTACCGTGTTTTTGTTATTAGTGTTCCAGCTTACACACTTAGCAACTGTGTGAAATAAGATTTCTAAATTTAAAAAGTGCCACCGAGACTTTGTGTTAAAGGGGGACTGATAGGAGAAAGGTGAAAGAAAGATAGGAAGGAAGTAGAGAGACAATAGTTCCTCAACAGCTGAGGTCAGATACTAACATGCTGACTTTTGCAGCTTTGGGAACAGTCATTTGGGAATAGTACCAAGTGAAGGTGGTACTAGGGTGGTACCCCCCCTTTATTCAATACATTTACTCAACAAACATTTGTGCTCCTACTATGTACCACGCACTTAGTAGGCACTGAAAATTCAACAATGAAAGACAGTGTCCACCCTTAATGATCTTTGTTCTTAAAGTAACACATAAAAACATTTTTTAATAAACATAGTGACTAGTTTGGGTATGTAGGAAAATTTTACTTCGAACATTCTAACGTCCAATTCTTGATAAAAGATAGAATCCCCCTTCTTATTTTTCTATTTTCCGTTATCAGATCTGTATTACTATCATCACCTCCCAGGGAGGTATATTAGGAAGTAGAAAGTTTTCACTTGTTTACTACAATCACTCAGATTAACTGTGTCCAAAATAAGAGTAGGGATTTTCCAGGAGAGAATCAGGGAAAGAGCCTACCTGCATCTTTCACTAGCTGCGAAACAGCAATCTACTCCATCTTGTACAAAATATACTTTCAAACATTTGGAAACTATTGAACATATTGAAAGCTATCACTTTCTCCCCCGTGTGTATATATCTATATCTATCTATCTATCTATCTATCTATCTATCTATCTATCTATCTATGTCCTTGTCATCATTGTCCTTTACATCTGGTGCTCCACAGTGTTTTGCTTTGTCCTATTTACTCAGAAGACCCTAGAGCCCTCCTTTCCTGTGTTTCCTACCTGTCAAATGAAGAGAAACAAAATAAATATATTGAGTTAACCTGTTGCTAGCAACATATAATATAAAAATCACTTATTATCTTTGTGTGTGTACACGTGTATGTAAGTTTATACATGTGTGTATATATTTTTACAGTAAGAAACATTGCCCATAATAGCAAACTACAAATAACTTGGTAATTTTATTATAACTATGTTGATAGAATAAAGTTATTTTAATAAGACAAATACATGGGCAGCAAACATTCACTGAAGTATCCATATATTAGCAAAGTGAGTGAGTACAGGGAATATATCACTTACATTTGCGCCATAGCGTATATGCATACGAAGTCCAGCTACTAGAAAACTACCTCCCAGGACTTCCCTGGCTGTCCAGTGGTTAAGACTCCACGCTTCCACTGCAGGGGGCGTGGGTTCAATCCCCGGTAGGGGAACTAAGATCCCACATGCCACACGGTGTGGCCAAAAAAACAACAAAGAACAAAAAAAGAAAATTACCTCCCAAAAGACTACTAATATCATATGTTCAGGTTAGAACTTCCATCTTAAGGGCTTCTGCACTCAGCAGGCAGAGGAAAAAACCCAAGTCTTGTCCAGTTAGGAATCTGTTAGGAGACTTTCCCCAAACTGAAGAGTAAGGGTAACTGGAAAGAATGTTCCCACCAGCCCAGAGGCTACCTCAGTGCTAACTAAGCAGAGTTAGGGGGTAAAGGAAGGGAAACTGATCTCTAAGAAGTAGCTAGAGGCCAAACCTCACATAGATTTATAGGCTAAATCAAGTAATAGCCTGGATCTGGATAAAGCAAACAACAATCTTTTATCCTAGATCTCAAAAAATCTTCAGTAATGATATTTGAAGGTCAATAAACACAAAATAGTCAAACATCCACAAATAATAATAATAACAGCAACAACAACAACAAAAAACTCCAAAAACACAACACCCTCTGAGCTAGAGCCACCAGGAAAAAAAAGAGAGAAAGAGACCCACAAAGGCTTCTGATAATGGAATCACTAGACAGAGATTATAAAACAACTCTGCTTATCATATCTGAAGAAGTTTTTAAAATAAGCCTAAAAATGGTAAAGAGGAAACTATAGGAAGTGATCAAGCATATTCGGTGCACTACCTTAAAGAACTTCTAATAATTAAAATTTAAAATGCAAACAGCTATAAAGAAAATTATTTAATATACATAGGGAGAAATTACCTGGAATGCAGACACACACACACACACACACACACACACACACACAGAAGAAACAGAAAATTTAGGAGCCATGGTGGGTAGAGTAAGAAAATCTAATTTATGTTTAATTGGAGCCCCAGAAGAAGAGAGCATTGGGTTACAGGAGGACACAGGTAATATGTGATGAGATGCTGGCTGAAAATTTCCTAGACTGATGATAGACATCCATCTACAGACACAAGAAGCTCAATGAATCCCAAACAAGAAAAATAAAAATAAATCCTCACCTAGACTCATCATCACAAAATGGCCAAACATCAAAGATATAGAGAAAATTTTATTTATTTATTTATTTAGGCTGCACTGGGTCTTAGTTGTGGCACATGGGATCTTTGTTGTGGCATATTTAGTTGCGGCATGCGGGATCTTTAGTTGTGGCATGCTGACTCTTAGTTGCGGCATGCATGTGGGAACTTAGTTCCCTGACCAGGGATCAAACCCGGGCCCCCTGCATTGGGAGCATGGATTCTTACCCACTAGACCACCAGGGAAGTCCCTATAGAGAAAATCTTAAAAGCAGATATAAAAAAAAGTTTGCCTTCAAAAAATCGATAAACCAAAATAGGAGAATGAAGTCCAGGGAGCCCATGTTTTGCACTGCTTTTCGCCTTGAGGCAAATTCTGCTTCCAAAGTAAAGGCTGAGACTGAGAAGCTGTTCACGGCCTCCCCCGGTCTCAAAGCGTCAGGGACACAAACATGGATGTTGGGGTCCAGCAAGGAAGAGGGCCCTGGAAAACACCATATGCTTTCAGTTGGGCCTCCCAAGGAGTACAACACGTGAGTAGGGCTGCAAAGGTAGAAGCCCAGCCCTGTCCTGCCAAAGAGAACACAGCTGACTGCCAGCCCCAGCCTGGACCCACCATCACATTCACACTTGCCACTCCCCCGCCCCCCGAAGCAGGACTCCTCTAAGGGACAGTGTTGGTTTGGGGACTCCTCTCTGGCCCACCACAGGCCTTCTGAGAACTGTGCTGCAGTCAGGGCCTTCCTACCAAATCCTTCTTTTTCTCTCTTCTTTCACAGGCGTCAGACCTGTATCACAGTCTTAAGTCTTCCCCGTCCTTTCCTGCTCCTTTCTACAGGCATTTCTCCCAATAAATCTCTGCCATGTCTAATCATGTCTTGCCACCATTTCTGTCTTTGTGCCTGCTTCTCAGGGAACCCAAAGTGATACTCCAAATATCAAAAGGACCAAAGTCCACCTTTATGTGAAGCAATCCTTGAACAGAGATGCAAAAATTCTAAATAAAACAGAAAGCCAAAACTGGTAATATATAAAAAGTACATACATTAGGAACAATCTTGGTTTAGTTCTGTAATGCAAAGTTGGTTTAACATTTAAAAAATAAATCAATATAATTCACTATATTGAGACTAAAGGAAAAAAAAAATCAAATGTTTATCCCAAAAGATGCAGAAAAATTCAAAACTCATTCATGGGAGAGATACACTACATTCATAGATTGAAAGATTCAATACCTCAAATATTTTCAAATATTCAACATTGTAAATAATATAAAACCAATCAAAATTCCAGAAGAATTTGTGTGTGTGTGTGTTACTGTAAATGGACAAGAACAGCCAATCCAATCTTGAAAACAAAATTGGAAGACTTACTCTACCTAATAGCAACACTTATTATATAGCTACAGTAATTAAGATCACAGTCTTGCAGCAAAGAAAGTGACCAATGGAATAGAACGGAGTTCAGCAAACTTTTCTGTAAAGGGCCAGATGGTAAATATTTTAGCCTTTGCAGGACTCATACAGTCTCTGTCACATATTCTTTTTTTAAACAACACTTTAAAAATATAGAACTATTCTTAGTTTGGAAGCTGTACAAAAATGAGCCACATGAGCCACATGCCGACCCCTGGAATAGAATATGGTCCAGAAACAGACCAAAACATATATAAATACTGTATGATCAAGGTGGTATTACAGAGCAGTAGAAAAAATAGACTTTTCACTAAATAGTGCCAGGCCAAATGCATATCAATATGGGGAAAAATTAACCTTGATCCCATACCACATGTAAAAATAATCAATTACAAGTGAATTGTAGATTTAATTGTGAATGACAAAACAATAAAGCATCTCGGAAGATAACACAGGAGAATATCTTTGTGACCATGGAGTAGAAAAAAATTTCTTCAATAGCACTCAAAGTTTTAACCATAAAAGAAAAGATCGATAATTTGGACTACATTAAAATTAGGAACTTCCCTTTATCAAAATTACTAATAAGAAATTGAAAGGCAAGTCACAGCTGAATATCTGCTAAATATATAACTAACAAAATCTTCATCAAAAATATTTAGACTCCTACATATGAATTATTTTAAAAAGCACTGATAGCTAATAACCAAATAAAAGGTAATCGACTTCATCAGTGTCAAGAAAGTTTAAATTAACCCAAATTCCACTCCACTACACACTCACTAGAATGGATAAAATTAAAAAGACTGACAAATGCCAAGTGTTAGTGATCATATGGAGCAAGTGGAATGCTCATACCCTGTTGGTGGCTGTGTAAATCGACTTTGGAAAACTTTTTAGCAGTATCTACTAAATGTGATTGTATGCATACCTACGAGTCAGTAATGCCATCCCTAGATATTTATACCCACCAGAAATGAGGACATTTGTGCACAAAGTACGTGTAATAAGATGGCTCACAGTTGCACTGTTTGAAATAGGTAAACATTGGAAAAAATCTAAATGTCCATCAACAGTAGACTGAATAAATAAATTGCATATGTTCTTTTTGTTTTAAATCAACTTTACTATAATTTACCTAAGATAAAATGTACCCATTTAAGTACACAGTTCCTAAGTTTTGACAAATGTACACACCCATGCAACCACCACCACAATCAAGATATAGAAGATTTCCATCAAGCCCAAAACTTCCCTTGTGCCTCTTCCTAGTCAATTCAGGCAACCACAGACTTGTGTAGATTTGTCTTTCCTGGAGTTTCACATAAATGGAATCAGACGGTATGTACTCTTTTTGCACTTAGCTTCTTCACTAATCAAAATGAGTTTGACAGGAAAAGCATGAGCAATAAACGTAGATAAATTAGATTTCATCAAAAGTTAAAATTTTGTGCATCAAAGGACATTATCAAGAAAATAAAAAGACAACCTACAGAATGAGAGAAGATCTATGCAAATCATGTATCTGATAAGGGCCTAGTATCTAGAATATATAAAGAACACTTCCAACTCAAAAACAAAAAGACAAACAGCCCAATTTAAAAAATGGGCAATAGATTTGAACAGACGTCTCTCCAAAGAAGATATAAAAATGGCCAACAAGCCCATGAAAATGCTCAACATCATTAGTTTTTAAGGCAATGCAAAGCAAACCAAAATGAGACACCACTTCATACTCGATAGGTTGGTTATAGTAACAAAAATGGAAAATAACACGTGTTGGTGAGGATGTAGAGTAACTGGGGTCCTCATATATTGCTATGGGAATGTAAAAATGGTGCAGGTACTACGGAAAACCGTTTAGCAGTTCCCCAAAATGTTAAACATAGAATCACCATATGACCCAGCAATTCCACTCCTAGATATATACCTCAAAGAATTTAAAATAGGAATGCAAACAAACACTTGTACATGCATGTTCATAGCAGCACTAATCACAACGGTCAAAAGGTGGAAACAGCCCAAATGTCCATCAATGGATGAATGGATAAACAAACTGTGGTATATACCTACAATGTAATATTATTCAGCCATAAAGAGGAATGAAGTACTGATATATGTGACACACAGAAAAACCTCAAAAACATTACACTAAGTGGAAGAAGCCATATGAAAAAGGTTGCATATTGTATGATTCCATTTATATGAAATATCTAGAATAGGATAAATCCATGGGGACAGAAAACAGATTGGTGGTTGCCAGGGACCTGAGGGAGGGGAGAACAGTGAATGACTGCTTACTGGACATGGGTTTCCTTTTGGCGTGATGGAATGTTTTGGAACTAGATAGAGGTGGTAGATGCACACTGCATACATGTCCTTTAATTCTGTACTAAATGTCACTGAATTGGTCACTTTAAGAGGGTGAATTTTATGTTAGGTGAATTCCACCTCAAGAAAATAAATGTTTTTGAGATTGATCCAAGATGCCCTGTGTAGTCCATTATATGGATATACCACAATTTGGTCATCAATTCATATGTTGATTAATATTTAGGTCGACTCAATCCAGTGCTTATTTAATATGAATAATTTGAACATTTCTGTACAAATATTCTTGTAGGCATGTTTCATTTACCTTGGGTAAATACCTATAAGTGCCCTTATCATTTCACAAAAATAAGTAAAAAAAACAAAACAAAAACAAAAAAAGTGTTATCAGTCATAATATAACTGAATCAGAGAAGAAAACCAACTGCAGACATTAAAGCAATGATGCTTTATCCTTAAGCCCAGTAGATTTAAGCCAATAGTACATATTCAATTATGAAGATAAAGAAGAAAACTAAAGAATAAGTATGATATGCTAATTCTATGTTAACAAAATTATACCTGAATTTTGAATCAGTGACTTTTTTACTTTTTTTTTTTTTTTTTGGCTGCATTGGGTCTTCATTGTTGTGCACGGGCTTCTCATTGCGGTGGCTTCTCTTGTTGTGGAGCACAGGCTCTAGGTGCACGGGCTTCAGTAGTTGTGGCTCGCGGGCTCTAGAGCACAGGCTCAGTAGTTGTGGCACACGGGTTTAGTTCTCCACAGCATGTGGGATCTTCCCGGACCAGGGCTCGAATCCGTGTCCCCTGCATTGGCAGGTGGATTCTTAACCACTGCGCCACCAGGGAAGTCCCTCAGTGATTTTTTAAATACTGCTTGACTTTCAAGGGAACAGAACCCTCTTTCTTTCACATTTTCAAGAATGAATTATGTGAGAGTAAAGTTCTTTCTGAGAAGCTGGGGTGGGAATTGAGAGAAAACTCTAGAATCAAACTGTCCAACTCTACCACTTGCTAGTTACTTAGACACTTTGTGCCTCAATTTCCTCATCTTAAAAATGGAGATGAGGGCTTCCCTGGTGGCGCAGTGGTTGAGAGTCTGCCTGCCAATGCAGGGGACACGGGTTCGAACCCTGGTCTGGGAAGATCCCACATGCCGCGGTGCAACTAGGCCCGTGAGCCACAATTGCTGAGCCTGCGCATCTGGAGCCTGTGCTCCACGACAGGAGAGGCCGCGATAGTGAGAGGCCCGCGCACCGCGATGAAGAGTGGCCCCGGCTCACCGCAACTAGAGAAAGCCCTCGCACAGAAACGAAGACCCAACACAGCCATGAATAAATAAATAAATAAAATTTAAAAAAAAATGGAGATGATAGTAATATCCACCCCAGAAGGTCGTTGTGATGATTAAATGAGTTAATCCATGCAGAGTCTTAGAACAGCACCTGGCACATTGTAAGTTAGCTGCTTCTGCCACCCGGTCACTACCACCATCATCACCGTCACCACCATCATCGTCCTCATCACCACAATCACAACCATCATCATCATCACCACCACCATCATCATTTCTACTTTGTAAAATATCTTCAAGATAGTTTAAGACACCTGTGGTTGTTTAACTGAACGGCACTAGAAGTTAATAAAAATATGCAGCTAATTAGTATATTTACCTAACTACCAGAGAAACTCAAAACTCAAATAATTTACCTGTCAATACAGTTAAAAATGGGTCCTAAGGGGTTCAGTTAATGTGCCTTCCCAAAGATACCATGAGATCTGTGGAGCCCACTCGGTTAGTATTGCTACATTTCAAAAGTAACATGAACACAATTCTGACACCCTACCACCACAGCATAGACCACAGACCTACCCATAATAAGAATTTCTTCTTCCAACCAATTTTCAGGTCCATAATTTAGTGTTATATTATCCTGAGGGAATAGGTTTTCAATCTATTAATGGAAATCAACGGCATAAAATTTACTCAATTTTCTCAGCTCTACAGAATTTAGATCTTCATTAAACTGAAGAACATTTGATCTCTAAACATAGTGAGTGCTGTTCATTAAATGATGAACTAGGCCAATTACATTTCTCTCTTGGGGAATTTGGAATTATTATGATGAGAGAGGAAGGAAGGAAGAAGATACAGTGAGGGTTGTTCCTTCTACAGAGGTCAGCATGTGAGACAATCATGTATAATCAAAATTATCTGTGAACATCATTTAAACCATCCTGTAAGTAGCAGAGTTTGGGCCTCTGGAGGATCATATGCCAAGATTTTGTTGCTGTTGTCTGTGTTGTTACCCTGCATTTAGTTACTTTCCAGGTCCTAATTCTGGTGTCTGGGGCACCCTGGGTATCCTACAGCACTTGACTTTGAATTTGGAGATGTCTTATTTGTTTCTTAGAATTAACACATCTTTCCTAAGGTGGCCTGGCGGGGGCGGGGGGGTTCTATGTCTTGCCACTAAACTATCCTTCATTAGAAAACTCTAACACAGACTACAGAGCTGTTTGTCAGAAGTGACTGCAATCACAAAATACGAATTTTTACTACTGAGAAAGTATACAGGATTCCCAGATACTTTTTTTTTCTACTATTAACATGCTTGAATATAAAGTTTAATGCCAAAGTAGAAATCCACCAGTTATTGAACATCTAACAAAATGACATACACATTTTAGAATACTGGAAGTGTCCCTACAACTAAGCTGAGGTAGACTTTCTCTCATAGAATAAGTAAAGGAGAAATAATGGTAATTACAAACCTTCTATTATTCTTATTTTGATTATTTATGAATTTATGATTTAAGGGACAACAGGACGTCAGCAAGGTAGCAATTATCCGCCAGCATTATTATCACCAAAAAATATTTTTCTACCTTAATGGCCTTTCTCTTGTAAACAGTATTTGCATTATAGCGCAGAAAACTAACCAACAAGAAAGAAAAATAACTTTTAAAACACAAGAGAGGACACATATATACAAGATATGATAAATAATATATAACAGAATGGAAAAGTTGGGTAAAGAGAATAATCAGAAAAGTAACTGGCAAAAGAGACTCCACTGAGGTGCCAAAAGGAAAGAACAGCAAACAAAACCTTTCAACCGTCTCACAGAATTCTGGCAACATAGCAGGATCTCTTAGGAGCTTGAATAAAATTCTGGGAATTCTTTTCTCTCCAGTGATTCTAGGCTCTGACTCGGATCATTACACCGGAGGTTGGGATTCTATTTCATTAAACAAAATTCATATAAAAGGATTTCGTAATCTCAGTACGCTTGAAAATAAGTCTGAAAAGGAAATGAGACTATAAAATAAATATCGAAACATTCAGCTGAGTCAAAATAATAGATTACATGTCGTCTGTCTCTAAATAGGTTGTATTTTTTAAACGGATCTATAAATAATTGTTCACAAGTCAGAAGATATTTTTCACATAGAATATGTTCTGACGGATGATCTGATCAGTTTATCTGAAATGGTATTATGAGTACTAAACGTAAACTAAGTAGGCCTCTGTAGACCAGCCTGTGACCCCCACTGCCAACTGGGATGACGAAAGCAAGCCTGGCCCAGGGAGGCAAAAGGACACGAGAACTAGGAACTCTTTAAACTCATTTAACTTTCCAGGTCCACTGCCGGCCAGCTATTCAGAGTCCAGTAACAAGTGGTGGGTGCTCCTATAAGATGTCTGGGGACTCTGAACTTGGTGTTTCCCTGACCTTGTTGTGAATTCTTTGTCTTTAAGTGTTCACAAATATGGAACAGGTTTCCTTGTTTTGGGGTTTTTATTTTCATTTTTTGGCTGCGCCAGGCAGCATGTGGGATCTTAGTTCCCCGACCAGGGATCGAACCTGCACCCCCTGCATTGGGAGTCCTAACCACTGGACCGCTAGGGAAGTCCCCCATGTTTCCTTGTTTTTAACTTTCTCAATGCGGAGACATTTCACAGAGTTAATTTCCTAACATAGTAAATATACCCTATATTTATCTACTAATTCTTGACCCTACGTAAGTCAAACTATTTTTTTAAGTCAACAGATATAAAATCGCACAGTTTAAAGAAGATGGGCTTCAGAGTTATACATGCCTGATTTGGAAGTCCAGCTCTGTCACTTAGCTGTGTGATCTTGGGCAAGTTACTTTACGTCTTTTTCAGCCTCAGTTTCCTCATCTACAAAATGGGAATACTGTCTCACACCTCACAGCATTACAGTGAGGATTAAACAGCATAATAACATATATTATGATTCCTACTATAGATTAAGTCCTCAATCATATATTAATTTCTACCACCCTCCAAAAAATAAAAAATCAAGTAGTTCTCCTTTCAGGTATATTACAAACATATCATAAAATAATTTCTTTAGGTATTCTCATATCTTCTTATAGTCTTCTTCTTAGGAAGAAAACATACAGATGTTCTGGACTTTATAAATAATCTTACTTTGATGGACCTTGCTTCGTAGGACGTAAGGTGCTTGAATTTGTATTTTGCTTATTTTAAAACCTTAGTTATGGGCTTCCCTGGTGGCGCAGTGGTTGAGAATCTGCCTGCCAATGCAGGGGACACGGGTTCGAGCCCTGGTCTGGGAAGATCCCACATGCCGCGGAGCAACTGGGCCCGTGAGCCACAACTACTGAGACTGTGCGTCTGGAGCCTGTGCTCCGCAACAAGAGAGGCCGCGATGGTGAGAGGCCCGCGCACCGCGATGAAGAGTGGCCCCCCGCTTGCCGCAACTGGAGAAAGCCCTCGCACAGAAACGAAGACCCAACACAGCCAAAAATAAAAATAATAAATAAATAATAAATAAAAAATTAAAAAAAAAAAAAACCTTAGTTATGTTGTGTTTATTTTAATTCTTCTATTGGTCTTTTAAATTAAATTGTTAACCTAGCTTATAATTATCTTCTCCCTCAATCTGTTGGATTCCTGATAAGATTATTACATTTCAATTATTTACATTCTTTGATTTTTTTTCTTTTAGCTATTTTATCTTCTAGTTATTAATATATTGATTGACTCTGTATTTTCTTAAACTAACATTTTTCTTACTCATGATTATTCCTTCATTGACAACATGCAATGCCAGTAGAATGGCCAGATAATTTAACCTCAAACTATAGCGGTAACTCAATTCAGATCAAAATTCAGTTGTGAGGTATAATAATCATTAAAGATCACTGGATATGTAGTCCTGAATATCCATTCTTCTAAATGGTCTGAGTATTGTCACCAGATCAAGCCAGACTCTTGGGGACCTGTACAGTTGGGCCATTGTTTTGGTATCCATCACTATAACCCAAGGTTTCTCAACATTGGCACTATTAACATTTGGGCCGGATAATTCTTTGGGGCGGCGGGGGCGGGAAGGGGGGGTGTCCTGTGCATTGTAGGATTCGTACCAGCATCTCTGGCCTCTCCCTGCTAGATGCCAGCAGCACACCCTCCCCCCACCCTAACTGCGACAACCGACACTGCCATGTGTTCCCTGGGGAGCAAATCTGTCCCCAGTTGAGAAGTTCTTTACACTAAATTGGACCGTGGGGTTTTGAAATCAGCTTACATTGAGGAGTCTCTTAAAAAATAGTCATATAAAGGGATGGTATTGAGGATGTTACCTACTATATTATTATTTGTTTCCATTAGGAGGAACCACAGGAGAAATGTGTCTCAGACTTCAGTGCAAACCAGATGTTGTTTTCTTATGGATAATGTGAATCCTTGGCTAATCCTTAAATAATAATCCATCCTTCCTTCCTTCTCTCCTTCTTTCGTTCTCTTGCTCTCTCTCTCTTTTTTTTTTCTTGCCACTGGAAAAGCTCAGAAGCAAATTTATATATAGCCCATCTTTGATAACAGTGTAGGATCTACAGCACGCATTTATGTGTACTAAACCTCTCAAATGTCAGTTTAATTCATTTTTCCCCCATGAACGTTTTAATCTTATTTTTATCTTACTATAATACATGCATGTGGACACAAACACTTTTTTGAATGAGATTAAGTATAAATTAATAAATAAAATGGTATTTAAACTGTAATTTTTCCCAGCAGATCACACCCTTTAGTCTCACTTTATCATGCCTCTCCAAATCCCCTTCTGTTAGATCTAGATCTTTCAGGTTTTCCTTTACAAATGTTTAAGTCTATTATCTCCAGTCAAAGCATATAATGAAATGTCACTTCAGTGAATGGATGTGTCAGAAATATAATCATCTGCAGAATAAAGTTTTATAACTAAGTCCCTCTACATGTATTAGCAGTTTATCTCTCCCAGTAGAAACTAGAACACGGCAGGCATGAAATTCTAGGTGCTGTGTGTCTGGTAGGTAGTCCAGGCATCAGTACATCACTCTGTAGGATGATGGGGAGACAGAGGACCCACGTCTTCTTTTCTCTTGCCTGTCGTGGTTTTGTCAGTCTTCCCTTTCCCCACTAAGGCCAAGTAACATTTGGAATCCATCCTGAGCCCTGGTGCACGACAGATGGTGACACAGGAGTGGCCCATCTTGCACAACGGTGACAACTATGAAGGGTCCTACCTCACCCTACACACTCATTACTTTTGATAGTGCTGAAAGAAACCATTTTCCTCTCAGTTTAACCCTTAACATAACCATTCCAAGACCTCAAATCAGATATGGGTATTATAAAGGTTCATCAACAGGTGAGTGGATAAACAATTTATGGTCTATTCAAACAAGGGAAAAACCACTCAGCAAAAAAAAGTAGTACTATTAGTACCTACACTTACAAAGTGGTGAATCTCAAAACTACTATGCCAAAGAAGATGGGCTGAGAAGATGTATCTTTGAAAGATACAAAGAGTACACATTGTATCATTCCATTTATAAGAAATTCTAGAAGAGGCAAAACTCATCTATAGTGACAGAAAGCAGATCAGCGACTGTCTAGGGCCAGCAGAGTGTTGACAGCAAAGCCATACAAGGGAACTTTATGGAATGACGGAAAGGTTCTTTTTGATATCACATCTTGATTGGAATGGTGGTTTCCTGTTACATATTTATCACAACAAAACCTTAAGTGTGGGCTTCCCTGGTGGCGCAGTGGTTGAGAATCTGCCTGCCAATGCAGGGGACACGGGTTCGAGCCCTGGTCTGGGAAGATCCCACATGCCGCAGAGCAACTAGGCCCGTGAGCCACAACTACTGAGCCTGCGCGTCTGGAGCCTGTGCTCCGCGACAAGAGAGGCCGCGATAATGAGAGGCCCGCACACCGCGATGAAGAGTGGCCCCCGCTTGCCACAACTAGAGGAAGCCCTCGCACAGAAACGAAGACCCAACACAGCCAAAAAATAAATAAATAAATAAATAAATAATTTAAGGTGCTAATAATTAAAAAAAAAAAGATGAAACTTACAACCTTTAAAAAAAAAAAAAACTTAAGTGTAACAGTGCACTTAAATTACATGCAAATGGGTATTCTTGCTAAAAATGCATCACTTCAAACTAATAATAAGAAAACATCAAGACAAAACCAAATTGAAAGACATTCAAAATAACTGACCAGTGCTACTCAAAATTATCAAGCCCGTGAATTACAAGGAAAGACTGAGGCACTGTCACAAACTAGAAGAACCAAGGGGGTGTGACAAGTGAATGCAATGTGAACTCCAGGAACAGAGAAGGGGAAAAATCCAAATAAATTCTGCAGTTTAGATAGGAGTGTCTTAATTTTGTTAATTGTACCATAGTTATGTTTTTAACACGAGGGGAAGTTGAATGAAAGATATATGGAAACTTTTCACTATTTTTAAAACTTTTTAAACATCTAAAATTATATACAAATAAGTTTTCTAGATGGGTGCTTTTTATTGTGTATAAATTTTAATTCATTAAAGTTCATATAAGATTAAAACAAAAATAAATGGCAGTTTTTAAGAAATAACCCCATCCCCAGCCTTTTAAGTTCATTAAATATGTTTAAATCAAGAGTAAGACTAACTACAAGAACCAAAATACTCTACTTCTCAATATTTCAACCAATATATCTAGCAGATAAAACACACACTAAAAGAATCACTAAATTTAAAACATTACTAATTGAATAAAAAATCTCAGAATTACTTCCCTGAGAATCATGATACGTTCCCCCACATAAACACTAATATATAAATGACAATAAAATCACCACACATTCAAATTATGGTGACACAATGGAATCCATAAAATTTTGAAGCCTACGGTAAAAACGTTTAATTTCTATGACTCTCACATCTAAGGACTGTTATATATTTGGACTCCAAAAACTATATCATCTCATTGAATATTACTTAAAGACTGGAAGGGCATGGGTAAAAAAAGCATTCAGAGAAAAATTAAACCTTTTATAACATACCTCCTCTGTTGACATTTTCTTCATCCTACAAAATAAAAAAAACATATTCATATATGAATAATGTTTATAACTGGTAAAATCACAGTGAGGCTCAATTCAAGTCAAATTGCCCTCCCCAAAATGTGCCAATTACAGTCTCACTAACAGTGCCTCTTGCCAGAAGGAGGGAGCTGTCATACACGGAGATGGGAACGCTACAGGTAAAGCCAGTTTATGAGGAGGACAACAGAAGTTTCTGACATACTGAATGTAAGATGTCTAAAATGGACATCCAAGGAGAGTTGTCAGAAGTAAACAGCTGTATAGAGAGGGCCAGGCTGGTCATCACTTATGTACTATACACTGAAAAATGGGCCTTCAAAGGCTATTACTGGACCCAGAACTGTCTTTGGATACATTGGCTCCAAATTGGTATATATTTAAAACCTTGAGCTTTATCTATTTGGTTGCTTTCATTGCTACCAGGCTGTCTTGCTGCCATGTTATCTACCTCTAGCTGGGAAATTAGAAAAGCAACTTTGAAAAACTAGCACAAAAATACATTTGTGGTGGCCCCCAAGCTGTAAGCTTATTCAGCTTTCTGCTTTGCGGAGAACTGCTTGTCTCTTTCTTGGTATGCACTCCTGACGCTGCGGTATTGAGCGTAAAAAAGGAAAATGGCTTGCGGCCAGTTTCGTTCCAGGTGCCTGCTCTGGATCTAAGAGCCCCTGGTTGCTCCCCAGAAGAAGGACGTGCTGCCCTGAGGGGGAAGTCTGTATCTCCAAAGAACGGCCCATAAGGCATGCTGACGCATAGATAGTGATGCATAGATAGTGATGCATAGATAATGGCGCATAGATAATGGCGCATAGATAGTGGCGACAGAATTATGTGGAAATACAAGGTTTGCTGATTTGTTGTCTGGTATTCGTTCCGTACTAAACCTATATATACATTCATGCTCTTTGAATAAACTAGCCTTGCAACCATCAGTTGTCTTGGCCCTTCTGACCCCATACTGGTGCTTTTCAGTTCCTTACCCCTCACCGCCAGGAACTTCTAGCTTTCTGCAGCCGGTCTGCGGCAAGTGGCGCCCGCACAGGGACCTGAGTGCGTGAGGCATTTCGGAAGATTTCAGGTAAGTAGAACTCTCGAGTGAGATAGTGTGGCCACAAGAAATAATTTCGTTTTTAGGACGGTAACTCGAGAAAGAGTCAGAAGTAAAATAATATGGGACAAAAGGGCTCTAAGGAGCGTGATTTATTTGCTCAGGTTTTGCTTTCAATGTTAAAAGCCCGTGGAACTAAGGTAACTACCTCACAACTTCTGGAATTTTTGCAATTAGTATATGATGCTTGTCCTTGGTTCCCTGAAGGAGGATCAGTGGACTTAGCAATTTGGACTCGTGTAGGAGATGAATTATCTAAATATCATGAAGCTCATGGACCATCTTCTGTTTCAGTTTCCATTTTTAGCTTGTGGAATTTAATAAGAGATTGTTTTAATCCAATTTATGATTCAGTTCCAAAATTAACAGCTAAATCTGTAGAACATGTTGCTGCAGTAGCTACTGCTCCTCCGTTGCCACCGAGGATAAAAAGTGTTAATTCACTTGATGATGATGACTTTTCTTTTGATTTAGCGGGTGAAGAAGCCAAATATGAGGCTGAAAAATATCCTGATGAAAATATTCTTCCGCGGTTACAGCAATTACATGTCTCTGTCCCTATCCCTCCTAAGCTTAGTCCTTTACAACAAGCAGTACGGGGAGCTCTTAATAGAGGGGAGGATCCTTTATTCTGCTGCCCGGTGGTGGAACGACCCAATCCTCAAAATCCACAACAAAATAATCGGGAATATCAGCCTCTCTCCTTTAAGGTTTTGAAAGATTTAAAAGCAGCCTGTGCACAATATGGGCCTACAGCCCCTTTCACTATTACTATGTTGGATACTATTGCAACAGAAGCATTGCCTCCAGCAGACTGGAAATCTATTGCTCGTGCTTGTCTCACTGGTGGCGACTATTTACTTTGGAAATCAGAATATTATGAAAAGGCTGCTGAACAAGCTGAAAGAAATACTGCACATAATGTGCTAGTAAATTATGAGATGTTGATTGGGGAAGGACAACATCAGTTATTACAGGATCAATTAGCTTTCCCTTTTGTGGCTTATGCTCAGATCAGTCATATAGCTCTACATGCATGGAAACATTTACCTGCCTCCACTAGGACTGAAGACCTTGCTAAAATAAGGCAAGGGGCAGATGAACCTTATGCTGATTTTGTGGATAGATTATTACAGGCTGTTGATAGAATTATTTCTGATGGTCCTTCTGGAGCAATTATCGTCAAACAATTGGCTTTCGAAAATGCTAATAATATTTGTCAAGCAGCTATACGTCCATGGAAAAGGAAAGGAAATTTAGAGGATTATATTCGAGTTTGTTCTGATATTGGATCATCTTACTTACAGGGAGCAGCTATAGCTGCAGCCCTAACTAAGGCAGGATTTGGGCCAAATGCTAAAAGTAAAAACTGTTTTAAATGTGGGAAGCCAGGTCATTTTGCAAAAAATTGTACTGTTGATACTCCTAATATGCCTATCGTAAGTTCTGTGCCTCAAGGTAAATCTCCTCCTCCCACAATTTGTCCCCGATGCAAAAGAGGACGGCATTGGGCTAAAGAATGTCGATCAGTGACTCATAAAGATGGAACTCCCTTGTCGGGAAACTTCCGGAGGGGCCTGCTCCGGCCCCATCAAACAATTGGAGCAATGTCAATAATCCCCCCACAACCTGCTCCACCGCCTCCAGCTCAGACCTTTGTTCCTCAGGGAATGGAATCTCCTCCCTTCAAAGGGCCACGCCAAATAGTGCAGGACTGGACCTCTGTGCCTCCACCCAATTCTTATTAACCTCGGATATGGGACCCCAAGCCCTTCCTACGGGAACTTTTGGGCCTTTACCCCAGGGAACAGTTGGTATAATCCTTGGAAGAAGTAGTATGTCTATGAAAGGCTTAACTATTATTCCTGGGGTGATTGATGCTGATTATGAAGGGGAATTAAAGGTTATGGTTCAAACATCAAAAGGATCTTTTCTTATCACACCCGGTATGCGAATAGCTCAGCTTCTATTAATTCCATTCATACCAGAAGGAAAAATTTTACAACATAACAAAAGAGGAACTGGGGCTTTCGGTTCCTCTGATGCAGTTTACTGGATTCAACAAATTGGTAGGGAAAGACCACAATTGGTATTAAAAATAAATGGAAGGCCTTTTTCTGGGTTATTAGATACTGGTGCTGATGTTTCTGTTATTTCGTTTATACATTGGCCAAAAAATTGGCCCGTGCACCAAACCATTACACAGTTGCAAGGTATTGGCCAATCTAATTCTCCACAACAAAGTTCGCAATACCTACATTGGCAGGATGCTGAAGGTAATCAAGGAATATTCAAACCCTACGTATTGCCCGGATTGCCAGTTAACCTTTGGGGAAGAGATATATTACAACAAATGGGAATCCTATTGCTTAGTCCCAACCCTACTGTAACTAATATATTGTTAAATCAAGGTTATGATCCTAGGAATGGTTTGGGAAAAAATCAACAGGGAAATAAATTACCCTTACAGACTGATAATAAACGGGATAAAACAGGCTTGGGTTTTTTCTAGGGGCCTTGGATTCTCCTCCACCACATGCTGACCCTATAACTTGGATTTCTGATAATCCTGTCTGGGTGGACCAATGGCCCCTTTCTAAGGAGAAATTAATGGCGGCTCATAATATAATTAATGAACAGCTTGCTTTGGGCAGACTAGAAAAGTCTAATAGCCCTTGGAATACTCCTATATTTGTTATAAAGAAAAAATCGGGAAAATATCGTTTATTGCAAGATTTACGTGCTGTTAATCAAACTATGGTAATTATGGGAGCTCTGCAACCAGGTTTGCCTTCTCCTGCAGCCATACCTAAAAATTATATGATTATTATTATTGATCTTAAGGATTGCTTTTTTACTATTCCTCTATTTCCGGCTGATAAGTTGCGATTTGCTTTTAGCTTACCCTCTTTAAATTTTATAGAACCTATGCAACGTTATCAATGGAAAATGCTGCCTCAGGGTATGGCTAATAGTCCTACTTTATGTCAACAGTTTGTAGCTCAAGTTATTGCCCCTGTTCGTAAACAGTTCCCTCAGATATATTTTATTCATTATATGGATGACTTATTACTTGCTTATTCTGATAAACATATTTTACTTAAGGCTTATAATTCCCTTCAAAGTCATTTGTCACGATCAGGACTAGTCATTGCTGCTGACAAAGTACAGATGAACCCACCTTTCTCATATCTTGGTAAGTATATCACAAATTATAATATTACACCTCAGAAGATAGAGATACGGACTGACGTTCTTAAAACTTTAAATGATTTTCAAAAGTTATTAGGAGATATTAATTGGCTGCGACCTTCTTTAAAATTAACTACGGGTCAGTTACAGCCTCTTTTTAATATCCTAAAGGGAAGTCCTGATCCTTCTTCCCCTCGTATTTTAACTTCTGAAGCTCAACAAGCACTCAAGCTTGTAAACAAAGCAATACAATCTGCTCAGCTAACTAGAATTGAGCCTTCTTTACCTATACTATTAATAATCTGTGCTACGTCACATACCCCTACCGCCTTATTATGGCAAGAAACAGGAATTCTTGAATGGATTCATATGAAAAATACGCCTAATAAAGTCATTACACCTTATTATGAGTTAATAGCAACCCTTGTTCAATTGGGTCGTAGAAGAAATATTCAGTTGGTAGGATATGAACCAAATTCTATTATTATACCTTATACTACTTATCAATATTCTTGGCTATTATTTGTCTCTGATTTTTGGGCTCTTGCTTTTGCTGGATATTCAGGAATTATTGATAATCATTATCCTTCTAATAAGCTCCTTCATTTTGCTACTCAACATCTATTTATTTTTCCAAAAACTATCTGTTCAACTCCTATTCTCAATGCCCCAAATGTTTTTACTGATGGTTCTGCCAATGGCATCGCTGTGGTTATTTCTGATGACTTACTTCATAAAGAACAAACAGATCATACCTCTGCCCAACGAGTTGAATTACATGCGATTTCCTTGGCTTTTCAAATCTTTTCACATTGTTCTTTTAATCTCTATACAGATAGCCATTATTTGGTTACTATTTTGCGTAACATAGAAACTGCTATAATTGGCAATACTGTTGATTCTCAATTGTTTCAGACTTTCTTTCAACTACAAAAGATTATTCGTCAGCATGAGTTTCCTGTAGCCATATTACATATTCGAGCCCATTCAGGTCTCCCTGGCCCATTGTCTTTGGGAAATCAATTGGCTGACGAAAATACAAAGATTATAGGCTTAAGTTTATCTCAACCTCAGGATCTTGCTACTCAATCACATAATTTACATCATCAATCTGCTGCTATGCTTCAAAAACAATTCTCTATTTCTAGAGAAACAGCCCGATACATTGTTAAGTCCTGCTCTAAATGTTTACCCCACCTTCCTGTTCCACAATTTGGAGTCAATCCTCGGGGTTTACTCCCTCATCATCTTTGGCAAATGGATGTTACTCATATTCCCTCTTTTGGTAAATTACAATTTGTTCATGTAACTGTTGATACTTACTCTAATTTTATATGTGCTACGCCTTTGGCTGGGGAATCTACTAAATATGTAATTACTCATTTATTTCATTGTTTTGCATCTATGGGAATTCCTAAAGCTTTAAAAACAGATAATGCTCCAGGATATACGAGTAAAGCTTTTGCCAATTTTTGTGCAACTTTCCATATTTCACATAAAACAGGCATTCCCTACAATCCTCAGGGTCAAGGTATTGTAGAACGTGCCAACCGACAATTAAAAATTACATTACAAAAAATAAAAAAGGGGGAATATGATAGATCTCCTCAGATTATGCTTAATCATGCTTTATTTATTTTAAATTTTTTAACTTTAGATGCATTTAGTCACACGCCTTATGAACGATTGTTTACAGGTCTTTCGGGAACCCCTACTGAAAAAGCGCTTGTTAAATGGAAAGATCCCATGACTAACCTTTGGCATGGACCAGACCCTGTTTTAGTATGGGGCCGAGGCCATGTTTGTGTTTTCCCTAGGGAGGCAGACTCTCCGCGGTGGCTCCCGGAGCGCTTGGTTCGACATTATCATGCCATCACCAATAAACACCCTGACTCGAAGAATGCGTCGCCTGAGGCTCTCGCAATCGACCACAGCACACCCCAACCGGTTCCCCCGGCGGACGAGAAGAATGCGGCGACGGAGTAGGAGACAACTTGTCAGGGAGGCGAGGGGAGATCGAAATCAAATTACTTGGTATCAATTGCAATGTTTAGTATTTCAAACACGTAGGATTATGGAGGAGAGTGCTCATCCTCGCTCTCCTCTTACCTTTTTTTTAGCCATGATAGCTGTATTGGCAGCCCCACCTATAGAGGCTAAATCTTATTGGGCTTATGTACCCGATCCTCCTTTATTACAACCTGTTACATGGTCTGAAGCTGACCTTCCAATTTTCTATAATGATTCTACTTTTGGAAGAGTGCTAGGAAATTTGCCTATTACTAATACTTCTGTTAATTACTCTAATTGGTTTAATACTCTCCCTGTTTGTTTAAGTCCTATGAGTACCAATTCTGGTTGTGTTAAGGCTGTTGCTTTAGAACATGCTATTTCTTACCAAACCACTGTAAATTCTCAATTTTTTACTCATTTACGTAAAAATTATAAAGCTGTGGGATCTAATATTTGTCTTCCTTGCAAACAGACTGTTCCTAGACGAGAAGATTTATCCACCTTTGTATTTTGGTATAAGGATAACGTTCCCATTCACATGAATGCTAGAGTAACTAAGCTTGCTTCTAATACTTCGTTGGATCATTCTCTATGCATATATCGCTTGAGAATTGAAGATACTGGACATTATTTGTGTATTGAAACTACCATAGGTAATCAAGGGACGTTATTAGCTGGACATCAAATTACGGTCGTAAAGACTGTCACAGGACTACAATTTCCTGCTTTTATGGCTTCTGAATTCCCGCAGTTTGATTTTCCTGTTTGTAATGATACATGGACTAAAGCCTCTGTCTGGTGTACTTTAGATTATGATAATGGCACCATACTAGTTTCTTCTGTCCCCGTTAATAATAACAGCCTTGTTTTTTACAAGCAATGGGAATTCTGGAAACTTGCCTTATCCTTTTCTTATAGACCGGTGATTACTTGCGTCGCTCCTCCTTATGCTTTATTGATTGGAGATTTAATTGTAGAAAACACTATGAATCCTATAGGTTATAATATTACTTGTGTTAATTGTATCTTTAGTAGTTGTGTTTTGCCCGTTAAAGGATCTACATCTGTTATGATTATGAAGCAACCTTCTTATGTAATGTTACCTGTTAATTTGTCTGAACCATGGTATCATAACACTGGCGTGCAAGCCTGGCTGGAATTGACTGAAGCATTAAAACGACCAAAGAGATTTATAGGTGTTCTAATATGTGCAATCCTAGCCTTAGCAGCTTTAACTGCTACTGCGGCCACTGCTGGGATTGCTCTTTCACAAACTATTCACCAGGCTCATTATGTTAATCAGTTATCTAAAAATACTAGTGTAGCATTAGCCCTACAAAGTCATATTGATACCCAACTAAAAACGGAAGTAGATGAATTAAAAAATGTTTTAATAGGAATAGGGGATCAAGTTATGGCTTTAAAATTAAAAATGCGTTTGATTTGTCATGCCAAATATACCTGGATTTGTGTAACTCAACATTTATATAATGATTCACAATGGGATTGGGAAAAAGTAAAAATGCATATATTAAGTGTATGGACTGATGGACACATTAGCCTTGATATTCAAAAGTTAAATGCCGAAATACAAGCTATTCAAGAGGCCCACCTGGACGAAGATGGACCCCAGAATTTGATTCAAGGATTATTAGATCAACTACAAGGGCTAAATCCGATACAATGGATTCATGGAGGGCTCTCAGGCCTGATATCAATTGGTGTACTACTTTTATTGGTGATCGGTTTATTACCTTGTATTGTTAGATTTGTAATGGGGCGCTTCGCTGTCTTGCGTCAGGATGTTCATGGCTTAAAACTACATTATCAAGCTTTAAAAAATAATAAAAAAGGGGGAAATGTGGTGGCCCCCAAGCTGTAAGCTTATTCAGCTTTCTGCTTTGCGGAGAACTGCTTGTCTCTTTCTTGGTATGCACTCCTGACGCTGCGGTATTGAGCGTAAAAAAGGAAAATGGCTTGCGGCCAGTTTCGTTCCAGGTGCCTGCTCTGGATCTAAGAGCCCCTGGTTGCTCCCCAGAAGAAGGACGTGCTGCCCTGAGGGGGAAGTCTGTATCTCCAAAGAACGGCCCATAAGGCATGCTGACGCATAGATAGTGATGCATAGATAGTGATGCATAGATAATGGCGCATAGATAATGGCGCATAGATAGTGGCGACAGAATTATGTGGAAATACAAGGTTTGCTGATTTGTTGTCTGGTATTCGTTCCGTACTAAACCTATATATACATTCATGCTCTTTGAATAAACTAGCCTTGCAACCATCAGTTGTCTTGGCCCTTCTGACCCCATACTGGTGCTTTTCAGTTCCTTACCCCTCACCGCCAGGAACTTCTAGCTTTCTGCAGCCGGTCTGCGGCATACATTTATTCAAATATTTGTTCAGCCTCTACCATACAAAAACTACAATGTACTGCAGAAAGAAAAACAGAGATTTAGTGAAGGGCTGATAACTTGTTATATAATTTTTGACCTTTATTTTGGCTGCCCAAATACATAGTTTTTTCCTGGTTATATGCTCTGTTCTGAGACTGCCAAGGTTGCCAGCTACATAACATAATAAAGACGTTGTATTAACTGAACATTTTCTGAAAGCTCTACAATATTAATTTTTATATACTCCTTTGAAGTGAATGAACAAATTTTTACAACTGAAAAGATTTCAATAAATATTTTCCATGTAAAAGGTACAAGACAGACCTATTTTCAAGAACATCTGTGTTAAATAACAGCACTAATAGCTGAGGTTTAATGAGCAATTACTGTCTGCCAATTCCTGTACTGTTTTATATGTATTACATCACTTACTCAACACAGCCACAGTGAGGAAAGTGCCGTCACTGTCTATTAGGAGACTAACCCAAGGTCACAAAGCTAACAAGGGCAGAGATGGGACTCAAACCCAGGCCCTTTTGACTCCAAAGATTGTGTTAGCAGCTACACTGTGCCTCTAAAATTTCTAGAAATATTTTCCGATTATAACAATAACAATAATGCATTTGAAATCCGTGTTTAGTAAAATTATCTTATAAAAACTGTACTATCTATATCATTATGATCCAAAGCTCTTCTTCAAAACAAAACCAAAAGACAAAAAATAAAATTCAGTCTCAATATGTAATTAACGCAAGGGACTCTTAAATTTTCAACTACTCTCATATGTGACCTAATACCTAAGTTATACTATTTAAGACATTTAAAGATAAAGTAGATTCTTAGGGAATCCAGTTCAACTGTTTTATGTATTTCAGGAACACCAAACTGGTGAATTTTAATTCTAAAGATAGCAATTATTCATAATTCTTAAAAACTCTTTAGTACCTTTAAAAGCTTATCTTATAAGACATTTTCCTAGATAGAAATATTTAAGAAAGATATAATAAAAAAAGTGTGACCTCCAGAAGCAATTTGACACTATGTTTTACAAGACAGCCCAAGATTCATAGATATTTAGAATTAGAAAGGACTTTCTAATCTTCTAGTACAATCCCCTCAAATTAGAATGGAAATCTAGAAGCCAAAAGAAGTCAAGTGGCTTGGCCAAAGTCTTCGAAGTCTTCTGAATGTCATTATTTCCATTACACTGTTGAACAATAGTTAAGCATCAGGCATTCACATTGGCCAAGTTCAAATCCTAGGCCCACCACTTACTCATTTTATGACTCAGACCAGTTTCCACATCTGTTATGTGAGGTTAATAATAAACTGATATAATGTTCATAAAGAATACAGAACAAGTACTCAGGATGTCAGCTGCCATTATAATGATTCCATCCACTGCTTATTAGACTATGTTCCTATACGTTGAAGCATATTAGTGTAATGCACTCTAGTGAGAAGCTGTGTTTTTAAATTCTGACTTGCCATCACATTACCTATCTGAAAGTTAAGTATCAGTCTAATTCTAATAACTTTTTATAACTGTCCAAATATTTTAATGAACTATAATATTTCCTCTGCATGCTCTGCCCAGAAACCTCACCACCTTTCTAGATATTAGAAAAACAGCTACATATTAGAAAAAGTAGAGTGAAGTTTAGAATTAGAAGTTCTAGTAAAAAAGATTTGGAGTTCATGATCAGTATGACCTTTCAGAGGAGATTAAAGTGTTTGTTCTAGAAGGTAAAAAATATCTAAAAGATGGAAAAGAATATAATAAAAATGCAAATATAACACAATTCTTTTAAGATAGAAAGAAGGCAGGATGAGAGGAAGACAAGAAGGAGACAGGAATTGCCTTGTGTTCTACTTTAATTACTTCTCTTACCTTATATGAAAATTGAATTGCAGACTCTGGGGGATAAACAATAAAATGCCTTAATGTAAAACCAAAGCCTTGAGATGTTCTTTTCAACATAACTGTTTTGGGACCTGGCCAGGAGAATGTTTCATCTTCGGATGGTGATACAGTTTCACTTTGTTCTTTTCCATCTTTACTTTTTGATACCTAAAATGAAAAGACGTTTAAAAGTTAACTATGTATTTTACGTTTGGTAGTGTATATATGTCCATGCCACTTTCTCACTTTGTCACATCTTACCCTTCCCCCTCCCCATATCCTCAAGTCCTTCTCTAGTAGGTCTGTGTCTTTATTCCCGTCTTGCCACTAGGTTCTTCATGACCTTTTTTTTTTTTTTCTTTAGATTCCATATATATGTGTTAGCATACTGTATTTGTTTTTCTCTTTCTGACTTAACTTCACTCTGTATGACAGGCTCTAACTCCAACCACCTCACTACAAATAACTCAATTTCGTTTCTCTTTATGGCTGAGTAATATTCCATTGTATATATGTGCCACATCTTCTTTATCCATTTATCCGATGATGGACACTTAGGTTGCTTCCACGTCCTGGCTTTTGTAAATAGCGCTGCAATGAACATTTTGGTACATGACTCTTTTTGAATTATGGTTTTCTCAGGGTATATGCCCAGTAGTGGGATTGCTGGGTCGTATGGTAGTTCTATGTTTAGTTTTTTAAGGAACCTCCATACTGTTCTCCATAGTGGCTGTATCAATTTACATTCCCAGCAACAGATAGCTAGTGGGAAGCAACCGCATAGCACAGGGAGATCAGCTCTGTGCTTTGTGACCACCTAGAGGGGTGGGATAGGGAGGGTGGGAGGGAGGGAGATGCAAGAGGGAAGAGATATGGGAACATATGTATATGTATAACTGATTCACTTTGTTATAAAGCAGAAACTAACACACCATTGTAAAGCAATTATACTCCAATAAGGATGTTAAAAAAAAAAAAAAGTTAACTATGTAACACAATATACTTCATCATTTGAGGAAAAATTTATGTGTAAAAATATAATACCTGAGTGTAGAAAGGAACTTACTGGAGAAAAAGAACCATATTCTGATGCATGAACTATATGTGGTACAACAAATCATGCGGATTATCAAAAACTCAATTTTTTTCCTAGAGAGGGATGCTATGAAAAGTTAATCAGAAGCAAGAAAGAACTCTGGGAAATGAGAAATATAATGGCTAAAATTTTAAATGCAATAGATGGAATGAAAGACAACAACAAAGAAAATCTCACAGAGCACTAAGGACTAAGAAACAGAATCTATGAAAGAAGAGACATGAAACTGTTGCGAGTAAGAACACTAAACATGTTATCAGTCCAACGGCAGCAAAGGATATTAGAAAATAAGAGCTAAGGCTTCAGGTTCTGAGTGCAAATTCAGTATCTACATAGAAAATCCTTCCAATATCCTGGCTTTCCAGTTCTCTACTCTCTCTCTCCAACTCTTGGCTTGTATCTGCTCATGAGTAAAAACCCTCTGCAATCTCAAATCAAGCGGCCCACCCTGCATCCCTCTCACATGCCAACCCTTAGGATTCTTCCATCCGAGGCTGGCCCTACCACCTCATCCCCGGCCCTCACTGCCCCATGTCCTCACCTCTCTCTCAAACCAGCTTCAGTTCACTCCTTTGCCTTTCTCTCACTTCCTCAAAGTCACCTGAGAAAACCTCACCCTGGATAAATCAACATGACCTGCTCTGGACCTGCACACACGTGGCCAAACATGGGTGGAGAAAAACAAACTTAAGCCGACTGCTTTCCCTCTGAGTTCATGACCACTAACCTCAAGCGAGCCTTCAGTGTTGTCTGTCTATTTTTCTCTCCAGTCCATTCATCCAAGACGACCATTTCATCCCTTCTCCCCCGCCCTCACTTGGAGCTGATGGCGTTGCTTTCATTACACAGAAAACACACAAGCAGGACAATGAGAGCTTAGTTGCTGGCCCCATCTCCCCACCTACCTGCAACTGTGCCACGTTCCCGTTTCCCTCCTGTGACAATGGCTGCACTGCCCATTGTTCTAAGGCCCCAGCACTTATGTACTAGATCCCATTCTCTCTTCCTAGACAAAGAAATGGTCCCAGCGATTCTCCCCTCGCTGTTTTACATCATGTTCTCTCTTTACGACATCATTCCCATCGGCGTATGTGTACATTTTCTAAGTTCTTTTATCTTAAAACAACAACACAAATCCTCTCTTGACCACAGCCCTCGCCAGCTTCCACTTTGTTTATCTGCCTATCTTTACAGGAAAACCTCTTGAAAGTTGTCTATGCTGCTATCTCCAATTATTTTTCTCCCATTTGTCTCTTAAATCCCCTTATATCAGGCTGTTGCCTCCCTAATTCCCGGAAACTGCTCTTGTCAAGGTCCCCAAAGACTTCTACGTCTCTGAATTGAATGATCAATTCTCAGCCCTCGTCTTCTGTGACCTATCAATTGGTGCAGGGGATTACTTCCTGCCTGAAAAATTTCTCCACGTGACTTCCCACACCAAATTTCCTCCTAACTGCCGGGCTTCTTCGCTCAGTCTCCTTCGCTACCTCAACAACTGCTCCACTTCTGAATTTAGGAATACCATGGCCTGAATACTCAGCCCATGGGCCTTTCTACCTCTACTCTGGCTTTCGGTGATTTCCCCAATTTTTATCTCTAGCCCAGACATCTCCCCAATCTAACAGGTATCTCAAACTTAACATGTCTACCTTGCTGCTAAGATTTTGTATGAAATTACAATTCCAAGTTCATCTCAGCAGTTTTGAAATGTCACCTTTATCAAATGACAAATACTTGAATATGCTTGATTCCATTACATTTTTTATTATGTTCCACTAGTGAATCTTATCTATTCTTCCACAATGATCTGCTTAACATGAAGGTATTTAAACTTAAAAAATGCTCCTGGAAGCAATTTTTCAAGAGACTTCTAAATCCTGAACATTTTCATCATTAGTCAATATTTGGGTTGTTACTAGTTAGCTATTTTATCAATTTCATGTTCTTTTCCATTTGGGAAGACACTAGATAGTAACATTTCCCAGCCAAACCTGCAATAGGGGAGGCTGTGACCAAGTGCTATCCAACAGAATGGAAGTATTATAAATATACAAAAATGAACAGTATTTCTACACACTGACAATAGGCACTTGGAAGTTGAGACGTTTAAAATATACCATTTAAAATGTGAAAAACTGGGACTTCCCTGGTGGTCCAGTGGTAAAGAATCTGCCTTATAATGCAGGGGACACGGGTTCGATCCCTGATCAGGGAACTAAGATCCCACATGCCGCAGGGCAACTAAGCCCGCACGCCACAACTACTGAGCCCACATGCTCTGGACCCCGCGTGCCACAACTAGAGAGAGAAAACCCGGATGCCACAACTAGAGAGAAGCCCAGGCACCGCAACAAAGAGCCCACGTGCCGCAACTAAAGACCCGATGCAGCCAAAAATAAATTAAATAAATAAATAAATAAATAAACTTTTTTAAAAATAAATAAATAAATAAAATGTGAAATACTTAGGTATAAATATGACAAAAAATTTGCCAGACCTGTAAATTATAACTCCAAAACACTGCTGAGAGATTTAAAGAAAATCTAAATAAACGGAGAGATACACCATGTTCATGGTTCAGAAGACTCAGTATTGTTACAATATCAACCCTCCCCAAATTGATCTATAGATTCAATGAAATCCCAACCAAAATCCCAGGAGATTTCTGTGTAGAGTTGATAAGCTGTTTCTAAAATTCACTTTGAAATGAAAAGGACCTAAACAACCAAAACAACTTTGAAAAAGCAGAATAAAGTTGGAGGACTTAACAAGACTTCATATAAAGCTACAGTAATCAAGACTCTGAGCCACTGATGGAGACTCTGTACATTTGAAACTCATTTATCATAAATGCATTTTAGTTTATTCCCCCTTCTAAAACTTGGAGATTTTAAGCGGGAGGGGGAGTTACACCAAATATCAACATGGCGGACTCAAGCTGAGTCTCAAATAACTGCAAAAGCGATCACATAATCAGGTAGAATTTGTAGCATGAAAGTTGTTATTCTAGGCTTAACTATCCAAGTAGTTTAGCTAAGCTTTAGGCAGTGACTGGATCCTCCTTTTGAGATCCAAATGAGAGAATTATTTTATATATGCACGCAAGTTCATTCCCCCCGTGTGTGTGTGTGTGTGTGTGTGTGTGTGTGTGTGTGTGTGTCTCTTTCTAAGTTTCTCTGCAACCTCGAGGGCGTTTGGTATTGTCGTTATTTTTTCTCTTAGCCACTGTGATAGATGTGTGGTGATATCTTGTTGTGGTAATATTTGCATTTCCCTACTGGCCAATGACGAACATCTTTTCCTGTGCTCAGTTGCCATCTCCTTGTGTAATTTTAAAGAACAAAAGAATCTAAGGTATGAGCAATATAAGTGAACCTTTTCCTGTTACATATGAGGAAACTGAGGCCTGGATTATTGAAGTGATTTGTCTAAGATTACTGTTGGCTAGTATCAGGGCAAGAATTAAAATCATGGTTAAATTAAAATCATGGTTTCCTGAATCTGAGGCTAGAATATTTCCCCTGCGTCACATTACTTTTCGTCATCTCTTCTACTGTGCAGTCTGCATAGACTTTTCCCTCCAATAGGTCTTTGATCTAATCTATTATTTTTAAATTATATTTTTCTGCAGGACTCTAATTTTACTTTATAAACACTTTACATGTATTAAATTTATTTCTAATGGATTATTATGACTTGGCCTCACAGCTCCCAAATGTATTCAACTTTTCTTTCCTTTTCCTTTGAACCATATAGATAAGCCTCTTGGATGCCGGTGTCATGCTTCAAGTTTCTGTGTTGAGCCTGTCCTGTCTTGTTCTACTGAGTTCTTTACAAAAATGGAGAAAATGGGATGAAGAGTAAGCAATTTCTTTTTCGCTCCCTGCAAACTAAGATTTTCTGATGCAACAAAGCTTCGTTGTCTCAATTATTTCAGCCTCCCAAGAACATCACATTGAATCCTCTTTAGTCTCCTTACCTTTTCCCTACAGGAAAGAAGGGTTACAATTCTTTCTACATAAAAAGAGAAGATGAAAAGAAATACACATATGTGCCTTTCTCACTCCTTCTCTTCCTTACCCGCAGAGGCTTTTGATCTGTTGAATTTTATAACAAGGGCAAACTGCAGGCACACAGTGAAGGACACAGCAGTCAGATTTCTCCACTTGAGAAGACCCTTAATACGTTATCTCTACACGTGTCTCACCTCCCCACCATGAGCACCAATTCATGTACCAACAGCCTCAGCGTGCAAGAAGCCAAGAAGTGGCTGGAACCAAAGCAGTCACATTCCTGTGCACTAAGAACTGACATTTGATTCCCTGAAAAGACTTCATAACAAGGTCACCTGCTTGAATAATAACTGAAGGTTAAAAGAAACCGAAATAAAGATTAAAAACTAGATATAACAACCAGACAAAGCAAAGAGGACAAAAGTATTGGGGAAAATGCTAATCATACAACAATAAAGGTAATAAAAACCTCACAGAAGGGAATGCACACTGGCACGACAGAATCTTTTGGGATAATGGAAATGTTCTAAAAGTGGATTGTAATGAAAGTTTCACTACTGTATAAATTTACTACAAGCCACTGAAATGTCACTTAACAACAGGTGATTTTCATGGTTTGTAAATTACACTTCAACAAAAATGCTTAAAAAAAAAAAAAGTGGCGTAGGTAAAAAGTACAAAGTCTAAATGTTTGCCAGAGGTGAAAGACGCAGGGCTGTCATGAAAGCAAACACAAGAGAGTTAAGAAACAATCCCTGTATACACAGTAACTATATAACCCCTAAGCTATCTTTTGTAATTATTTGTACTTTAAATAGAATGGGGATGGCTTCCTAGTATATTCCAGGAATCATTCACGATAAAGCATAAGAAAGTATTATGTTCATCCTAAAAGATCCTAACATTGACTCCATCATATTCCTAAGTTTATAAGCCTTACTCCTATGGATTACTTGAAAATGTTTTGCTATTTTTTAAAAAAATCTTACCACTGATAATATTAGTAGTACCAGTTGCTTAAAGTAAGATTTTTCTGCCTTATTTTAGGGCCAGGCTTTCTCGCGGTGATGATTTGAACATGTGAGTCCTTTTCCTTTTTTATAGTTGAATTACTGAACTCTTCTAGTTATGACTGTTGTCTGGGCTTGATGTTTTTTCTTTCATTACATGGGGAGATGGCACACACAGGGGGGAAGGGCGTGGACTCTGGAGCCGGAGTCCCTGGGCCTGGGTCCTTGATTTATCACCAGCTGCGTGCCTTGGGCATTTGGACCTCGGTTACTTGTCTTCCATACCAGGGTGGTAATAATAGTGCCTACTTCATAAGCTTCTCATGAAGATTAAATGAGTTAAAGTTTGTAAAGTGTTTAAAACAGTACGTCACACATAGCAAGTACTCTTTTAACTGTTTTTCTAAAACCACAGGGGTCACCAATACATAAAGGCTTATTTCAAAAGTGTATTACACAATAACACTTTTCAGATACTCAGGAGAACAGTGTGTAAAACATAGTTTTGTCTAAAGCGGAAAACAAAATCTTGAATACCCATAAAACTTCCTAGATTTTTATGTACCACAAGAAGTCGGATGGAGATATGGGTTCACTGTGGTTGAGTGCCTTGTCAAAATAGCTAGTAAGTGATAGAGCCAACCTACTCTTTCCATTCTATGCCATGAGTGGAGAGGAAATGCCATGTGGTTTACACATTTGGACACTGCCTATCTTTAAGCTTCTGTCTCCACAGTCCTAACGCCACAGAGAGTTAATCTCACAGCAAATTATTCCTCACATATTGACTTTCTGTCATGAGGCATTTCTCTACAAATTTTCAACATGAGGAGACCTTGTGTGTTTAATTAAATAGCTTGTTTGTTTAATTCCAATTGAGTTAAAAGAATCTTGAATAAAGCTTCTTTATATGCTACATATACCTGGCAACTCCTGACGTGGAGCTTCTGTTGACGAGGAGTCTCTTTCTTAAAACTTTAAAAAAAAAAATTTTTTTTTCTCTTTTGCCAATCCAGGTTGATAACAATTGAAACTACTTTGATGTTGAATATCTAGATGTGTCTAGATGTACTTTTCCAAGAATTAATTCTAGCTCTCAGTAGATATTTTAATATTTAAGAGATGAAAGATGATGGCCAAAGAAATTCTAACACTTTCATGACTTGAAGTTAAAAGATCTAGATGACGTTGGTCCAAAATATTTCAATTAAATGCTTGGGCTTAATTTTTAAAAATATAACTCTTAATTTTTAAGTTTATTATTTACTTAGAGATTCATTTATAATATCTTTCATATAAATTGATTGGTGATATGGGTCCTTTCTGCTGCTGTTTCTTCTGTAGGTTTCATTTATGGATTGTTTTGAAACAGCTGGTATTTTCCTATGTGATTTCCTTCCCTATTCAGGGTTCTGATCTTTAATGTAATTTTTATCTAGACAGTACTGTTCTCTCTTCTCTCTCTGATTTACTTTCAGATCCCACCATGTCAAAGACATGAGTTCTTAATTCCACAATTTTAGAACTTCACTCTCATAGAAGATAGCTATTTTAAAATCTGAAGTAAATGAAAAAAATTGGAAAGAATGGTGTGAACTTTCTAGAAATGTTTTATAAATAGCTTAGTTTTGACTACTACTATGACTTTGGTAAGTTATCTCTAATTTTCTTCTGACACATTATAATCTGTCAATATTATCAGTCTCACAAAATGGTAAAAATCAGAACGTACTTCTCTTCATAAATTATCCGTTCAAACCCATTTTCTGGGCATAGTCTTGCAGTTGTCTTACTAGTAGTGATGATGGGATTAGATTATACTTACTTCTGTCCCTTGGACCTCCTGTGACTAACAATAAATGTCTTCATGATATTAGAGGAAAGTCTGAGCTTGTTTCCTAAAATAGAGAAATCACTTTCAAGATGACACATTAATGAGAATCCTCACTTGTCATTTCTATAACTTTCCATATAATTTGAAAGAATTCATCTTTATTACTGATTCCAGAAGTAAATATGACTGAATCTAACTGGCATATTGTCTGCACTCATTCTTTCATCTTTAATAGCTTCTGACATTACTTCCTAATTCTGTTATCAAAAATATTCACTAAAGTAAGGGAATCTGGGAATGTGATTAGCTGTGTACCAGAAAGTGGAGGAAAAGGGTTGATGAACAGCTAGCTAATCTCTGCTGTGGTTCACTGACGTTCACTGGTGTATAAAATTTCATTGTGAATATACCACATTTTATCTATTACATTATCCTCAAAAAGGAAATAGGGTTTTTCCCAGTTATTTTGCTATTACAAAAAGAAAAAAAAAATGTTGCTAAGAGCATCTCCTGTTTATAAAGACATCCTTCACACCACAGTTTCTTAAGGTATTTACACAGTAGTCACATGGTTTCTTTATGGTATTTACATATGTTTACATAGTATTTAGATGGTTTCTTTAAGGTGTTTACCTGGTACAGGATAGGTGTTTATAGTATAATGACAGATGGTGGCTTAACACAGTTAAGTGTCAAACGTCTAATTCAGAAACCTGACCTGCGCCATCACCACAAGCAGCCACTACACATCATCTATCCCATCGTCCTTGTCCATCAAAAGGGGCACATGGTTAGGAGACCACCCGCCTTCGCACGTGCAGAGACTGTCAGTATCCCACTCTCAAAGTTTCACAGGTACTCCCCTAGTGCTATCCTTGGAGATAACAAAAAAGCATCTTTCATTTTTTTAAAATGGTTTATACATGCAGGGTTGTTTCCTAAAGGAGAGGGAGCCTACATTCTACTTTATGTAGGGGGAATATTTCCACTTCAAAATACATCGCTATACCAAAACCTCTGTAATTATTAACCATAATTAAATATGAGGATAAAAGTTCAGCTAGCATCCAGCGAGCGTCTACTGAGTATGCCCCACGTGTTCCATCAGTATTGCCGTATTGAACTATTGTGACATCTCTGACAGGCATCTATTTACATTTTTTTAAAAAATGAGGCTCAAAAAAGTGAAGTGACTTTCCCATAGTCATAAAACATATAGCTCCAATTCTAGAGCTCTCTTATCGAAAAAACAGCTCTTTACCCAAAAATGTACAAGAACTCAGTCTGATTCTTATATATTCCAATGAAATTTTTACTTACTTTTCTGGGACTAAGTTTTTCAGAAAAAGAATGTTTGCTAAGCCTTTTAATACTAATGACTTCTAAACAATATTTTGTTTTTTAAAAAATGTTCGTCAGTCCATTTATTATTAGCAAATAAAACTAAGTATACACGAAACTTACTCAAGTATTTATTTCAATAAAGTACTCTTAACATTATGTGGCAGACTGAACTCCACACGGAAGAATCTGTACAGAAGGATGATCTGCTGTATATCTCAAGCATTTTTTTAAATGAAGTCTTAAATAACTTAAATTTTGCAGAAACAACAATTCCAAACTAAATTCCTATGAAAAAACAAAACTCCCAGAAGTTTATCAGTTTGACTGTTGAACATCTGAGCATATTAGAAATGGGTTTGTAACAAATAACGACTGATATCTGGATGGCCAAAACTATTTAAATCTGCTTTACATAAACTTTTATTTACCTTTTTTCTTTCCTTTTTTTTTTTTTTTTTTTAAAGGAGCATAGAATAGAATGACTAAATGAAATACACATCTAAAATGAAAAAAAAAAATTTTTTTTAAATGTAACTTCAGCCATTCAAGTACTTCCCCAACAAACCATGTAGCAGCACTATATTAATGAGTTTTAACATTTCTGCTTAATTGCTTTATTCTTGCCTATATTTTAATAAATATGAAACTTCCTACAGGCAGGAAGAGAGCCAAATAATAAAAAGAAATAAATAAGCTATTAAATATACATTTAAGAGTACAGTGGTGCCAACCACATTCAGCACACACCCAAAACAACAGCTGAGCATTACATCACTATAGATACTTGCAGCCTAACACCATTTATACTAGCACTAGCATCTTGCCCCTACGCTCAAAGCCTAACTAGCTATACTGAGCATTTCTAACCTATTTCTAAGCATGTCCAGTAGAATCAGGGAACACAGTTTTAGTTACTTTCCTCATTCACTGCTAACGTGCCAGAAAGTATCTGCTAATCACAAAAATGCAGTGATAGAATGACCACATAGCGCAACAACAACAAAAGTTCTAAAAATTTAATACTATACTGATAGAATAGTCTTCTTAAATATAAAGTTCCTAAAATCTCATTCCATGCCAAAGATTTTCAAATTATAAAGGAAAGAGATTAAATTTCCAAAATATTTTTCTGCAAAGGATTTCTGAAGAAATTACTTTACTAACCTAAAGTTTAGTTAAGTCTCTCATTAACAAATATTCTCTACTAGCAGAGAAGGACACTGAAGAAAAGGTATTATTCTAAAATCAATCAGGAAAACCCGTGAGAATTCTCATACCCTCTACTGGGAGTACGATCTTTCTGTAAACCCTCTTGGTAACATTTATCAGTTTATCAATTTTATACCTGTTAACCTAGTAACTAATGAAATAATAAGAGATATGGTGAAGATTCATTTTACAAAATGTTCATTCCAAGGTATAATAAACTCAACTTGGAAACTATATCAAAGTCCAACAAGAGCAACAAAAAGGAAGAGTTAAGTAGATTATGATACAGCTGAAATATGAAAAAATTTTAATGACATGGGGAAATGCCCAAAATATAATATTGGGGGAAAAAATAAGATTAAAATGTCACAGTATGACTACAGTTATTTTAATCACACACACACACACACACACACACACACACACACACAGTTTGGAATAAGGGGCCAGGTTTTTTTCCCTAAACAATTCACTGATTTTCTGTAAGGAACAGGCATGGGTGCTAACTTTTCCCATCAGCCTGCAATGCTGTGCAGCTCATCCCTTGCTGACAAGCTGTAATTTGAAAACTTCATCTGTGCTAATGGAATAATCCACTCCTTTCTTGGTACCAAAGTGCCGTATGGCAGAAGTCCCCAACCAGTGCACTGCAATACTCAGAGGCAGCCTCCCAGGCCCTGCATCTCACAGAGCATCTTTCGTGTAGGGCGTACCCTACCATATTACAATTACTTGTTTATACATCTATCTTTTCAATCTTAGAGCAGGTTCCTGGGGAGAGAGGAGAATAATGGCTTATTTCAGTGCCCACCACAAATCCTAACAGAAAGTAGGACACAAAAAATGAATTAAATTTAAATGAATTAAACGAGTAAAGTTTACATAAAACAAGGATAACAGAAAACAAAACGATGACTTTAAAACTTTGTTGGGGAATTACTCCTGTTTACCTACTTCCCCATTTTTCTCATTTGAGACAGTAAGTACATACAGGTCTAACAGACATAAACTCAAATATAGATGTCTATTTTTACACATATTTTCTTGTAAAGAGGCTCTATGACCAGATAATAGAGCTGTTTTCAGAAGCTACTTATTTTCTGATATGAATAAAATTTTGTTTACTCTGAATCAGAGAACAGATTGTATTTTTAGGTTAAAAACAATCACCTCCCTGTCCCTTGGGCAGACAGGAATCTCCAAATTAAGAGGCAAGCTTAAATTTCAGTTCATCCTAGCTACCAACGAAATAATGCAGTCCCCTCTGAGCAGACGCAGCGATACTGAGCATGTCTAGAGGCTGGAGAAGATATGGGTACAGAAGGTCAGACCCATATCATGTGGTTTCACTATTTTGTTTGAAGCACTGTAATGACCTAGAGTATCATCTTGCTAAATGTACATACAGATAAGTTTTCTGAATCTATGTTGATTTTAGATTCTCAAAGACACTACACTGGCAACCAATGTTAATAGTTGCCTCAATTTCACTAGACTGAACTATGGAAAAATTTCGCACAATTTTATATAGCTAAGATGGAAACGTGCAGATAATATAATCCAACTTAATCATTCACCATTTTACAGAACACTGAGTCTCCAAGAGGTTAAGTAACTTGCCAAAAGTTACAAATTATTAGTGATCCAAACTATTCATTAGGGTCCAATTGAAGAACAGAGAAGGCAGAGAGTATTACTCCAATGGATCAGGAGCAAATGGGAAAATAATTCATAAAAGATGCTGAAATGGTTTTTTAAATGTGTAAAAAATAGGTCTCCCTATGTCAGCTTGGGTGAAGGCACCCCATACCACATGAATTATTCATTTACCCACAAGCTCTCGATGAATGTAGAGAGCTAGTGAGTAAATGAATCATAGCCTGATATTTCCAGGAGAGCAAGGGCATCCTGGTACATAAGGCCAGCTCTGTCCTACTGGAAACTTGCCCTAGTGAATAGGAAGAAGGTGGGAAGCTAAAAGGGAGTCACATAGACCGTACTTAGAATTACTACATCTCGGAAATAGGATATTCTCCCCCCACCTTTTCCTTACCTTTTGCTGAAAGATAGCTTAAAACAGAAACTCAATATACAGAATATCAAATATACAGAGTTGCTCTGTCTGGGGACAGGGGCAGGAAGAGTTTGTACAGAAACCTGTTCCATTTTGCTAGTTTCCCAGAAACCCTAACAGTCTGTTAAGAAGTTTAAAAATCAGAGATGTAGTTCAACCAACTTACTTTACAAATACAAAAACGGAGGTCCAGAGAGACTTGCTGATGGTCTCATAGCTAATTAGTGACACAGCTTAGGCTAGAACCTAAGTTTCCAATCTCCTGATCCTGGAACTTTCCCACTATATTACACCACGAACAGATTGTTTCAGCAATTTGAAGATCATAGTTTCTGGGTCATGTACCCTTAGTTTTTTCCTTTATAATTGATATTTGTCAGATATAAAATATATTTTCATTAAAAACAAATTAGAAAATAAAGCTAAGCAAAAAAAACCAATAATAATTTAACTTACCTACCATTACCCCTCTAAAGAAAAGTGATGCCAATATTTTGGTGTATATATATCTTTTCAGACTTTTTCATATGTGAATATATACAAATACACACTTTAGAAAAATGCTCTTCTAATCTACTTATTTTTATTTAATACGTTATGAATGTCTTTCCATGTTAATATAACATATATCTACACATTATTTTTAAAGACTGCATGGTATTTCACCATATGAATAAATCAAATTTTATTTATTCATTTTTGTCTTTGTCATTTAGGAATGCACACTGTTTATTAAGATTTTTTTATACTACTACTACTACTACTGTTATTATTGTTATTATTGTTACTACTATTACTACAACTACCCGTAGACCAATCTCCATGAAAAACCATGAATAGGTCATTAGGATAAATTCCTAAGAATGGAGTTGCTGGATCAAATCATCATGTTCTGTTTCTTTGTCTTATAGTTTTATATACAAAGTGTCAAAGGGCCATCTATAAAATGGGGAACCAAGTCACAAACCTACGGACAGCATAGCAGACTACTTAACTATGGATATATATTCTAGCCAACACTGGGTAGTTATTTTTTAATCTTTGCCAATATGCTAAAATGAAAATGGTTCTTATTGTTTTATTTTTTTGTTTCTTTCATTAGTAATGAAGCTAAACATCTTTGCATGTAACATCCAATTCTTAAAGACCTATAATATAAATAATATAGAAAAGAATATACAGATATTCAGCTTAGTCTCCAGCTTAAGAATGATAGTCTCCAGCTTAAGAGTGAATTACAAAAGAACGTGTCACTGGAGTTCAGAACACAGTTCTCGTACAAAATGAGGGTTGACAGCAATGCCTTAAAACATAGTAGTAGAAACCAAAGCAAAATCCCTGGGAACTGGAAACGGAGCTTAAAATACACAGGAACCCAGGGGTGACAACCCAGGGAAGCAGACCCCAGATCTCAGAGAGGAGAGAAGCTCCCCAAGGAAGGAGGGTCAAACCAGCTCATGTTCAGATTATTCTGAGCACCGAGATGCACCCTAACTTCAGGACACCAGACACCAGAGCAGGTCCAACTTTGAGTTGCCAGGTCCAGCCAAGGCAGATGACATGAAGTGAGCTAACTGCATCCACGGTCCTTGGGGGGAGACTGGGCTTGGAAATGGAGCAACTTGGCTGCCATCCAACTTCTAATGTGGTAATGTACCGCCTGCTTGTGCCCTTTCAGGCGCATCACGGTTTCTAGGTCGAGCTCAATTGTGTCTTCTTTATTTCAAAAACCCTGCTAAGTAAAAATTTCCAAATGCAGGAGGTACTTGTTTCATAATCTGTTCATGAAAAGTCATGATTAAATATAAAGAAGTATCCTGTACACCTTTTATAGGCACTGGTGGAGCTTACTATTTAAAAGAACGCTGGGATAAAGCCTTTTGGAAGGCTTTAAATTGTTTAAATTGGAAGCAATAAATTGTTTTAATCACTCCATAATTTATGTCCCATAAATACAATTGCCTTTCAACGTAACGTTTTTCTGGAAACTACATTATAAAATGAATCATTTGAATAGATAATATTTTTACATAGAAAAAATGCGTTAATTGGCTAAAACACAGAAATGATTTAACAATACATCAGAAAAGCAAAGATGTAACAATTAGAAACCTCTAAAATCATTTACAAATGCAAACTGTCACAATTTTTAAATAAGCATAAGTATACCAGCTGGATATTATATAAGGAGGAGCTTAAAGTATTATAAAGTACATACAGCACTCATTAAAAATACAAATCCAATATACCATAAATTTCACTAAAAGTTTATAAGGCAGAAATAAGAACCATTAATCATTCAGATCAGCCTGAACAGCCCAAAGGGAATTCTATATTAAAAGAAGGGCTTTTTACACTCCTTTACATTCTTTTGCTTTGGCTACACTGCAAGTAGTTTATGGTTGAGTTGGATACCATGGGGCATTTCTTTAAATACTAGCTGGCTGGACCATCTCCCAAATCAATTTCCAGATTTTTGTTAGTGATGCTGATATTACTGTTATTGTTGTTGTTGAATTAATTCAAATTTGATTAAATAATTATAATTTCCATAGGAAGAAACAAGAGTCTGTCTTCCTATAAAATTATCTTATTTTTGGAAAATTTCTGTCCCTATATCCATTTTAGCTAGGCTAAAATGGTAATGCCGCTCACTCCCTGGACCTTACATCTTTAAAAATCTTTACATTCAAGCAGATATTGTCAATGCAGAAAATATTTAATAAGTAGTTCTTTTTTTTTTTTTAATTTTATTTATTTATTTATTTTTGGCTGTGTTGGGTCTTCGTTTCTGTGCGAGGGCTTTCTCTAGTTGTGGCAAGCGGGGGCCACTCTTCATCGCGGTGCGCGGGCCCCTCACTATCGCGGAGCACAGGCTCCAGACGCGCAGGCTCAGTAGTTGTGGCTCACAGGCCTAGTTGCTCTGCGACATGTGGGATCTTCCCGGACCAGGGCTCGAACCCGTGTCCCCCGCATTGGCAGGCAGATTCTCAACCACTGCGCCACCAGGGAAGCCCCAGTAGTTCTTAAAGACATGTGGAAGATGAAGCTGCATGAAGGATACTAACTTGCTTTGGTCACTCAAATAGACGAGTCAAAGAAACTGAAAATTAGATGACATTATTCCTCTTTTAACGTATTGCTAATACTGTACTCAAAGAAATTAGGTAACTTATCCAAGTTCTTACATCTAGCGAATGATGGGCAAAAGATCTGAACACTTTACAAAAGAAGAAATCCAAGTGGCCAATAAGTTTAAGAAAAGATGCTCAAACTCATTACTCGTGAGGCAAATGCAAACCAAAACCATAATAAGATACTATGACACATACACCAAAATGGCTAAAAGAAATATTTTTTTTTTTTTTATAAATGAGTGTTGTATAAAATGCTTTTTTTTTTTTTTTTTTTAATAAATTGTTTATTTATTTTAAATGGCTGTGTTGGGTCTTCATTTCTGTGCGAGGGCTGTCTCTAGTTGTGGCAAGCGGGGGCCACTCTTCATCGCGGTGCGCGGGCCTCTCACTATCGCAGCCTCTCTTGTTGCGGAGCACAGGCTCCAGACGCGCAGGCTCAGTAATTGTGGCTCACGGGCCCAGTTGCTCCGCGGCATGTGGGATCTTCCCAGACCAGGGCTCGAACCCGTGTCCCCTGCATTGGCAGGCAGACTCTCAACCACTGCGCCACCAGGGAAGCCCAGAAATATTTTTTAACTGGCAAACAATGACTGGCAAGGATGTAGAGTAACAAGAGTTCTCAAATACTGCTGATGGGAATATAAATTGGTATAAGCACTGTGAAAAGCTGCTTGGTAGCGTCTGTCAAAGTTGGGCCATAAAACGTACACATCCCTTGTCCCAGTAACTCCACTCCTAGTTAAACACTCAGCAGAAATCCATACATATAAAGCCATGTGCAAAAATGTCCACAGCAGCATTATGTGTAGTGGCCGAAATCGGAAACAAGCCAAATGCCATCAAAAGTAGAATGGATAATAAACTATGTTATATGCATACAATGAACTACTATAAATAAATTTTTCTAAGTTTACAGCTAATGCAACAACATGGATGAATTTGGAAGCTAATCCTAAGTGAAAAAAAGTCAAACATAAAAGGGTACTTACGGTGCAATAATATTCATAATAAAATTTAAAGCAGGCAAACCAATACATAGTGATGGACGCCTAGATAGTTATCGTCTTTGGAGGAGGGGAGAATACTGCAAGGGGCATAACAGAGGCTGAGAGGCTGTTACTGCTTTGTAGCTTTATCAGAGTAATGATTCCACAGGTGCGTCCACTTTGTAAAATTCATCAAGCTACGGATTTATGATTTAAAGATATTTTAGGTATTGCTATATTTCTAGTCACAATGTTTACATGTTTGTTAAAATGTGTTCATGTCTAATTAAACATGAATCTGGCCGTCACTGTCACGCTAAACACCCTACAACAGGCTTCCCATCACCCTGGGAAGACACTCCGAAACCCTCCTCTTACAGACCCTCCTGGGACCTGGTCCTGGATATGCCTGATTCCCTCAGTCCTCTCCCTCCGTTCACGATTCCTGCCACACCAGTCTCCCGGCTGCCTCAAACACACCAAGCTCCTTCCCATCTCGGGGACCTTACCTGTGCAATCCCTCTACCTGGAGTGCTGATATTTGCATGGCTTTAGGATTCTGCTGACACATCATCGACTCAGAGAAGTGACCTCAGAGGGACTTTTCCTGACCACCTTTATCTAAACTAGTCTCCCCATCGCTCCATCTTACTTTATTTTTCCTCATAGCACTTGTCACAATCTTGTCACAAATATACAATATTGTATATTTGATTATTGATTGTCTGTGCCCCTCCCCTCCCCCATTAAAATGTAAGGTCCGTAAGAGCAGGGACTGTGTTTTGTTCACACCAGAATAGCAGCACAGAGCAGGGGCATAAAATATTGTAGCGAATGAATAGAAATTGAGTATCTTCTCCCATAAGGGAAAGTTTGCACTTGTAATTATATATTTATTTCTGTGCATTTGTTTCCTATCTGTCTCTCCCACTCCGCTAACAGTCACCATCTTACAGACAAGGCCTAGCAGAGCAGCCATACGCACTGAATCAGCATGTCCGGAAGCAAAAGATATAGTACATTAATGCACCACTGAAACTTCACTTTTCTCTAAGCTCACTACAAATATGCATTGTAAGAGCCCAGTCAGGATCTAAACACTGTGATTACTGCCTGAGTTAAGCTCCTTTAATCTCCAGGCCCTAAAAAGCACCGTTTCCCCCTCCCCACCAAGCGTAGGTCCAGAATCATCAATGTAACAGAATATTTTGACTGATCGCCATTATTTACGGTAACCCTAACCTGCTCCCTCCCGTGCAGAAAGGAGTTACCACGGCACGCCTGAGATCGCTATCCTCAGAAAGGCCTGCTTATGAGGTTGGCCCTTGGTTAGCATCTGGGAATCTGGACTTCAGGAGGGTTCCCCCCATTCCCTAACAGAGAAGACTGGCCCACTGGGCCTCAACTGTTAGTACAAACAATGTGGTTTATGCTGACCGCCTGCCTTCCTTCTGGGAGTCTGGAATTTTGGCATATGCTAGTCACATGACCAGCCCCCAATGAAAACCTTGTCTCGAACGAGCGTCCCACATAGACAACATTTTACACGTATTGTCTCAGTTTGTTGCTGAAGGAATTAAGTGCATCTCGTGTGACTCCACTGGGAAAGGACCCCTGGAAGCTTGTGCATGGTTTTCTCTGAGCTTTATCTCATGTGCCTTTGCCCTTTGCTAATTCTGCTTCGTATCCTTTTGCTGTAATGAATCATAGTTCTGAGTACCACTGTGTCGTGAATTCTGTAAGTCACTGAACCAGGAGGTGATCTGGGGGATTCCACCCCACATCTCCCAGTTCTGAAATGGATGATGATCAGTCACAACTGTAGAAAAACAAAGAGGGGCTTCCCTGGTGGCACAGTGGTTAAGAATCCGCCTGCCAATGCAGGGGACACGGGTTCGAGCCCTGGCCCAGGAGGATCCCACATGCTGTGTAGCAACTAAGCCCGTGCGCCACAACTACTGAGCCCGCATGCCGCAACTACTGAAGCCTAGAGCCTGTGCTCTGCAACAAGAGAAGCCACCGCAGTAAGAAGCCCACGCACTGCAACGAAGAGTAGCCCAACTCGCCTCAACTAGAGAAAGCCCACGTGCAGCAACGAAGACCCAACACAGCCAAAAATAAAATAAATAAATTAAAAAAAAAAAAAAACGAAGAGAACAGTGACCCCCGCCTTCTAGCATTCCTGCCTCTGTGCGGTCCCCTCCCCTTGAGTGTGGGCTGGACCCGATGATTTGCTTCTAATGAATGGAATTCGGCAAATGTGATGGGTGTCACTTCCAAGATCAGATTACAAAAGACTGCAACCTCGGCCTTGCCCACACTCTCTCTCTCTCTGGCTCTCCTCCTTTGCTGCTTATGATGTAAGAATTACTTTTTGTTACGACTGGAAGAAGGAAGCCCTGAAAATCCTCTAATCAGATTATAGATCAGAACACTAAAATCCAGAGAATTGACAGAATTGTTCAGAATCACACAACCAAGAGGTGGCAGAGCAGACAAATACGCAGGAGCCTCTACTCATCGTCCAAGGCTCTTTCTTTCCACCAGACCATCCGACTTGCCAAGCAGCTTTCCCCAAAGCTGGGGAGGAGGGAACATCAAAAGCTAACGTTTGTAAGTGCTTTTCTCCTTGCGATCAAGTCCAACTATCATCAAGACAGACGAATCTGCCATTCCATTCATCCACAGACCATCTGGACTGTCCTTCTGGAATCTGCCTTTTCCTTCAGAAATTTCCATTTTGTCCTTCTCATTCATTTAAACCTGATTTCACCCATCAAAAGCTCCCAGGCAGTATACCTCGGTCAAGACAGAGTCAGCCTCTGGGCCCTCTAAGTAACAGATCCAGAGGCAGCCGGCTTGACGTTCACCATCAATATAATCCAGATATTTAAACTAATAGGTCATTATTCTAACTTAACCACTTTGCAGCTCAAGAGCAATTATGAATATCGCTAAAGGACATTAACAACACCACTTTTTAAAACTTTATTTCAACATTAAACTCTCCTCGCATAGACTGTGTTTATCATGAATTGCTTATATTTACCAACTCATAATATATTTATGTTTATATTTATATGTATTAATAATGCTAAAGTTTCAGTATCAGAAGGGCTAAGAAAGTGACTTATCAACTAACAATCATTACAAAAGGCACCTAAACCTCACAGCTACCACTATTTAAGGCAAAACCAAATTCTCCCTTTTTGTTTCCTTATCTTTCTTTTAACCTTTTATCTCTTCTTCAATCCTGTGTATCCATCATTCCAGACATTCCTATCCCTTTTTTCCCCCTTCTCTTCTCCTTTTTTTTTTTTTGAGGTTGAGTAGTCTTTATTCTGGGTGGCCAAAGGTCCAATTCCCTTCTCCTTTTTCCTTCTGTTTTTCTCTATTGCTCTCTACATTGGTCATCAGTTGGAAATATATATATATTTATATTCCAACATACATACAAAAATTGTTTATCATTTACTCTACATTCTTAATACAGCTTTAGAATTACTAGTTTTAAAAAAGCTGATGAGTTGCTATTATCAGTATATCAACTCCTTCAGTACAGAGTGACAGGTAAGGGCAGGCACTCCAGAGCTTGACCCCCCCCACCCCCCCCCACCCCCCCCCCCACCCCCGCCCCGAGGTTTACATCCCATCCTGCTCTGCAGCTTCTAGGCTGTGTGGCCCTGGGCAAGTAACGTAAGCCCTGTTTCATCTGTTTCCTCACTTGTAAAATGAGAATATGAAAATAATATCATCTCTGTAGCGTTGCTATAAGAATTAAAGGAGGTCAACTACGTAAAGTGTCTGACATACATACTAAGTGCTCGCTAAATGTTACCTATTTTTACCTCTCACAAAATATTGAACTAAAAAGCTCCTTGTGACATTTTTTCAGCATTTTAGAGCCTTGGTGTTATAAGGCTAGTCACAGGGACACGGGGATGGTTTTTATCTCTCCTATCTTAGACCAGTAATTCTGAGAGTTACAATTTTAGGTGAATGGTTCTCAAACACTGCTGGTGAAATGTAGAAATGATCTGCTTGGATTTCTCCTAACAGCGATTAAGAGGCTTCTCTCCTTGAATCCTCAGCCCCCATGATTTCACCTGCAAGCTCTACCTGTGGAAAATTAGCCATCTGTGTGTCTTGGCAATGTCAGTGGTACCCCGGGAAGTGTAAGTGTTTCTGCTAATCTCATATTCACCCTGCCCAGCGGAAAGCTTCTTCCAGCTGGTATCAGCTACACATCTCCAGGCCCAGGCCACGTACGTGGAAGTGGGCAGTGCACATAAGTGAGAGAGAAGATGACAAAAACAGCACACCGCAGGCTACACAGATGGTGGAACTGGAAGTCAAGCCAAGAGAAAAGGCCATTTCCACTATTATGCCTCGCAAGGCAAAATCCTAGGGTCCTTAACCTGAAGTCCTCCTTTTCAGGCTACCTGAATTAAAATAATAAAAGTTAAAGATGGTTCCGGTTTTTCCCATCTATGTCAATAATGAAGCATGAAACAAGAAAAGTTGAGTTCTTGTTCTTTAGGTTCAGGTATCCTGAATTAACTGGTCTCTTATCCAGCGATTAAAAAAGAAGCACTTAACCCCTTAGAATTTTTTTTTTGCCTTAATTTTTAAAGGAAGATACAATGTGAAGTAATATTCAAAGAAAAACAGTTCAATTCAGCATCTCTTGAAAAAACAAGCCAACAAAAACCAGCTTTAACTCTTTCCAGGCGGAGCTTTAAAGTGCAGAAGAATCACCGGAGGATCTTGCTAAAATGCTAATTCTTAAGTCTGGGTTGCGACCTCAAAGTCTGCATTTCTTACAAACTTCCCAGAAGCACAGACACTACTGGTCTGTGGACCACAGAGCAGCGAGAATTGAAGATACCTTAAGTGTCCAAAGGCCTATTCCCAATTCCCTAGGTTATCAAGTGAAAGCCTCCTTCGACTGGTGTGAGAAACAACAGCTTGTCCTAACAGCTCTAAGGAACAGAGTGAGCCCTAGGCTACCAACTGCTTCTTAATAATAAAGGAGAGGAGCTTCAAGGGGGAGGGGGAAGCAATTTAAAAAAAAAGTTCTCCACCATGGAAGAGAGGAAAAATTTAAGCCTGGGTCCTCAGTGTGGCTCTCTCCTGGTTTCCAATTCAAGGCAACAATCCAGCATTCCTCTCTGGCTCTCCTTCCCTGAAATGGACTTATATACAGAATGACTATTTCTGTGAAATAATAAAGTTGCTAATCACTTTTATAATCTTCTTTCAGAGAAAACAAATGGATCTTCTTTAACGGTACGATTATTTTTCCCTTCGTAACATTTTATAACAAATTTGAATAGAACACTTCATTGGGAAGGGGACAAGTGAGTAAGAACCTAAAGAAAGTGACGCGGTGAGCCATGCGGAGATCTGCGAGAAGAGCACTTCAGGAAGAGGGAACAGACAGCAAGAGCAAAGGCCCTGGGGTTGAACAGCAAGGAGACCGGTGTGGTTAGAGAAGAGTGAATAGGGAAAGATCTAAGTGGAAACAAGGTCATGGTGACGATGGAGGGAGGGGGACAAATCACATAAGGCCTTGGGCTTTTATGCTGAGTGAGCCGGGCAGTCTTTGGGGGCTCTGAGTAGAGTAACTACGTTCTGATGTTGAACAGGATCAGACTGGCTGCTGAGCGAAAAACAGGCTGTAGGCTCTATACAAACACAAACAAAGAATGACAGTGCCAGGACCTCCCTTGCTTGGTGTTTCTCAGTTTTCCTTCTGAGTTGTGCAGTATCAGTTGCACTGGATTTGTGGGAAAACCAAAAACTGGCTGATGGGCTCTGTCATCGACATGAAGCTTTAATGCCCAACTCCTTGGATCTGACTCTGCTGCCCGCGAACAGTCAGCCCCTAGTTCTAAATGCTGATTAGAACATTTGAAATTTCTCACATACCAACAAGAAAACAGGGAGAGAGAAACACAGGGTTCTTCTCTGCCTAATGCTGTTGTGGGAATTAACAATATGACTATCTATAAAATTTTAAACTTCACCCATCTCTCACAAAGTTTGTCATAATTAATATAAGATGTCTTAGATTGTCTCAAAGATTGTCTTAATATAAGATGTATTTTGTTAAAGTTATGCATCACTGACCCAGTAATTTCGTTTCTGAGATTGTATCCAATGAAAATAATCCTAAACAGGAAAACAATTTTAATCACAGAGATATTCACCATACGTTATTTCTAAAGCAAAAATCTAGAAGCAATTTAAATGTTCAACAACAGACAGTTAATTATATTGATAATATACATAAAATATTAAATATGTTATATATGCGTGTGTATATCCTCTAGCTAGAATATTATGCAGCTGTTAAAAATGATGTCACAACATGGCAAAATGTGCATAATACGATTACAACTCGTAAAATACACTCTCCCGCCCACCACACACACATACATAGAGGGAAAAAACACTGTGCACAGGAAAAAGAAACCTGGCAGTATACGTATCAAAATATTAGCAGGAGTTGTACTGAACTAGGTAAATCAACTTTATATTTTCCAACTTTTACATGTGACCATACATTTTATTTACAGGGTTTTTTTTCTTTTTTCTTTTTTTACAACTTTAGAAATTAAATTAATGGAACCACTTTACTCCCATCTTTTTATTTCCAATATAAATGTCACAGAGCATCACCTCTAGGTCTACTGTATTAACCTAATATATATAGTAATAATAGCAAGCATGTATTAAGCACTTATCACGCCAGGCACTGTGTGAAACGCTGTATCCAGGTGGTCTCATTTAATCGTCACAACACTGCACAACGCAGGTACTGTTAGAAGTGAGGAAGCAGAGGTGAGTAATGCTAGAGTCACCACAGAGCCAGCTCCTTCCTCATCCTGCCTTTTCATCTACTCCTTTTCTTTCTTTCCCATGCTCCCCTACCAATACCATAAGCCTTCCAAAGGTGTCCAGCAACATCCCTGGGCACTGCTTAGCTTCAATAATAAAACTCAAATAAATCCAGCTGCTGCCCTAAAGTCTTTCTATAAATCAGAAGTTACACACTGGAAGCTGAGAGCCACATCTGGCCACAGATGTGTTTTGCTTAGATCTCAGTATTTTGAAAAACTTGAATTAGTCATCTCCTGAAGCTGAATCCCCAGTTAGCCAGAGTCTTCACCAGCCCCTGTTGTCCTATACTTGACTCTCCCCAACTCCCTTTACACTTTTATGGAACCTGCCTAGTCCCAAAAGCATTGAGTCGGTGACTTCCACCAAATACTTTAAGTGGTGACATAAAAGCCACAGGAGATGTGGTCACTTGCCATTTTTACTTCATGCTAAGTTCTGCAAACTCTTCTTCTGAGAGATGCGAGCAACTAAATGGCCTACTGTCAGATTTAAACCACAGGGTAAGTAGCAACAGCAATCCTGCAAAACCCCAGGCCAAGGCATGTCCGAAAGCACTTTCTATTGCTGGCTTACTGGATCAACTCATCCCTGGATTCTGTTGCAACCACAAAATTCCTTTGGGATTAGCTAGAATGAAGAAGTCTTGACAAGGTCCCGGATCTTAAAGTAGAAAGTTTTCTGATGACACCAATAAGTTGAGTAATAGGGTCAAACTAAATACTATTTTTCTTTTACATGCTAAGATAATTGTAGTATCTATCTTCTTTCATTCTCTAAGTAGACATTCAAAATCCATATTTTTTATGGTAATGTAAATCCATTAGGGAAAGAACTAGAAAGTGCATTGAGGGATCAATCTCTTGCTGGAAAAAATATAGATGAAATGACCTTCTCCATCTCTAATTTCTCTGATAAATTAGTCTATTGTGCCCAACAGAAACTATGAAAACACCTTGTCACCATTCCAGAATAAAGAGAATATGGCATAAAGAAAGGTATTAGGGACCCAAAAGTCCCACTTGGAACTAAGTTCATGTCTCATAACGTTCTGTTCATGCCATGGCTATGGGGGAACCGAGAAATGGCAGGGTGTGTGTGTGTGTGTGTGCGTGCGCGCGCGTGTGTGTGTGTGTATGTACGTTGGGTGGGGTACATTTCACTTATCATTCACTGCTTTCAATATTTTTAATTTAGTTTTTCTTCTAAATTTCAAACAATACTAAAGAACTTTTTAAAATAATGAAGACAGAAATCCACAAAGTGATTAATAACCCTACAAGGTAAATAATTCATAAGATTCACTTATAACTGGAACAAAAGATATCAATCAGGTTTCTTTCTATTTTCTAACAGAAGCTATTATGTTAAATATGTACAATATTATTTATGAATTACAAAAGCAGACTGTACTTGATAATAACAATGCTGATTGAAGGTTGAAGGGAGAAATAAGAGTTTTTGCTTCTTAGGGGAGAAAACTCAAAAGCATATGATAACTGTCATTAAAAAAAAATACCCAGCAAAGTTCCTCTATCGCAAAATAACTATTTTCTCAAAAGGCGGTCTAGTAGTCGAATATCAGATTCTAAACAAGAACTCACATTTAATCCCATACATTTCCCAAAGAAATCAAGAACTGTATTTCATTAAAAATGAAAAAATAGTTAAAAAGCAACTCATTCCAAATCTTGCCTACCTTCTTATAAATATAATGTTAAATGTCTCTAAAAATGTATAACATTTGCCGAGTCTCAATTTATTGCTTTAATTTTTCCTAGTTTTATTTTTTAAGTAATTTGTTCTAACTTCCCCTCCCCCCCACCACTTAAAGCTCTACAAATAAAGTCTCATCTGTGCAACTTCAGAGTTAAGTCTTTTAGAGGAATTCAGAGGATGAGATTTGAGATACGCCATGCTGAACAAGTATTTCAATAAACAGTCATAGTCTAAAGATTACTTTTTCACTGTTACCGGAAGACAGTGACTTGATAGCCAGCACTTTCACTGATTTTTTTTTTTTTTTGCTTTATACATTACAGTAGTTTTGAATTAAAAAGCAAATATATATATCCAACAAACCTGACCGCTCCATGCACAATAGAGATTGCACAGTAAACTCCAATTGTGGTTGATCATGCAGTCTAAAATCCTGAACTGGGCCATGACCGCCTATAGCGCAGCCTGCGCGTCTTCTCTGACTCAGCCCTCGTCAGCACCGAGGGCTGTTACGGGAGCTCTGCAGTCATGCGATCGGCAAATAGGATCTTCCCCTCCTTTTCCTGTCCAAGCAGCAATAGCTCACTGGCAGAACAACATCATCTTTCCAAACGCTGGTACGTTCACACTGTTACATCATGAAGGAAAGTCTTTTCCTAAAAGTCTTCTTCTATATTTATGATTATTTGCTTTTTAAAAAGATTATTGCTTTTTCCTTCTTTCTGGGTATCATAGGCTAGCCTTTATACATTCAATGAAATCACAACTTAGGGAGGTGGTATAATAAATCAATCATGCCGACTGCATCCCACAAGCCAGCTCCCGACGACTCGAGGCTGAGGCAGCACCGGTGACCCTGACGCTGTGCTCAATCCAGAGGGTGGGTACCTCTTGGTCCTCTCTTCATCTCTCAGGACATCTTACACTGTAACAACCCCTTAGATGTCTCTCATCCTGGGTACCGTATTACCACTCTTGGTTTTCTTCCTATTCTCTAACCATTCTTTCCTTGTAAGAAAGCAGATGTCAACTGCCACCTACAAATGTATGACCGGGAGCCAATGGCTTAACTTTTGAGCCTCAACTCATTCAGCTGTAATATGGAGATAATTTTAACACCTGCTCTCATGGAGTTTTTAGTATGAAATAAAATAACATCTGTAACGTACTTGAAACAGTATCTAACAGACACCTAACAAATAATTATTACTATTCTTAAGATGGGCTTCCTTCCTGTCTAAATTAGAATTCTACCTCATGTCTCACACTATCCCTAGATGATGTCATCCTCCAGACGCATGATTTTAATTATGAATTACTTCCAAACCTCTCTTCAGCTCCACCCTTTCTCCCAAGCTCCAAATCTGTATGTCTGAATTCTCGCTAAGCACATGCACCTAGAAACCTTAGACCACGTGTCCAAAATGGAACGGGTCTTCCCTTTCACAACCTGCCCCAGCGCTGTACCATCTCATTTGCATAATGGCAGCACCATTCATCCCTTTGGTCAGGCAAACAGAAACCAGAGTCCGCCAGACTCCCTCTTCCTTACCTCACATCCGGTTACCAACTCCTGGCACTTCAAATAAAATCTGTAGTAAATCTGTCCCTTTTCCATTCCCACTGTCACTGCCTATATGGAGACCCCCATCAGCTTGCTCCTGTACTCTAAGCTGGTCTCCCAAACATTCTGCCTCACTGCTTCTGCGACCTTGCCCACAGAGGACCACCTAAAGAATCTTTGAAAAACACTGCAATGGCAAATAAGTTCAAAAAGACTGCTCAGAGTCTAAGTACAAAGGTCAGATTCAAAGGCCTCAAGATCTAAAAAGCGAGGCTCCTGGAAAGTTTGTTTTTAACCAGTTCTTCTTAAAGATCTTTAGCTGGTTTGTCTGCCTCTCTCTTTCCTTAATTGGTGGCGGTCCCTAATGTTTTACCCTTGGCCGTCTTCTCTCTCCTCATCCCTCTCAATGAGCTCATCTTATTCCCCAAGCTATAAGTATAGTCGATGTTGGTTTAATTGACCTCTGCCTAACATGCCTGCCACACAAACCAGAATTCTCAGTTCCAGCTGTATGAATGAATGCTGGCGGGTCCCGTGGCCAGCTCACCTCTTACGCTTGCGAAGATTTTCTCTAGCCACTTATTTCTCCTCCCACCAAATGAGACTCATTGTTCCCACCAAGTGAGACTCACCGCTCCCATCAAATGAGACTCAGGCTTAACACAGTTTATTTTTGCACAAATCCCTTTATGTCAGTTTTACTTTTGGTATTGTTATTATGTAGCTTATATGATATGGAAACTGATAAAATATGAGTCAAAATGAGAGCTGCTATTTCTATGAAAACTTGAATGCTCTGAAAAGACCCAGTAAAGGGTAGTGTTTACTTCTACATTTTTCTCTTCCTTGGTCTTGTACACATCTCTCCAGTGAGATATCAGAACTTCTCCCTAGATGGAGCCATGGGGCATATTCAGAAACTAAGGCTGTTCCCAGAGCATTCTTCTCTTCTTTCTACGTAGCTAACTCCTACCTGACTTAGCGCAAACACAATCTCCCCAGGAAGCTTTTCCCTGATCCCTACACTAGGGGAGGTCTGCCTGCTGTGTATATTCATAGCTCCCTGCGCTTCTCCACTCACTGCACTCTATTACAATTGCTTGGTTCAATTGTTCCCACTTCCCACCACCCAAGTACATCCACGAATGCAGGGACCAGATCGTGTCTGTATTTTTTCACTGCTGTATCCCCAGTACCTGGTACTTAGAAGGTGCTCAACTAATATTTGTTGAATGAGTTAATAAATATGGAAGGACGGTTCTAAGTATAATAGGAATCTTTGGCGCCAGAAGCAGCAAACTCGAATCACTTTAAGATAGAACAATTTTTATCTTGGGGTCTAGGGGGGTCATTAACACCACTTGAGGGCAAAACACAAATTGCGTCTTTCCTCAAATGATCTCACTAAGCTCTTGGAGCAGATGGGATTCTAGTAAAATCCCTAAATACCTACACTGACACCGTATATTCTATCCCCATCTTGAGATTCTGAAAAATTCTAGAAGATGGGGAAAAGGGGGTTTCAGGCACCTGATTTTCAGAAGTTCTCAGGGGATTCTGACACACCTTAATAGTTAAGAACCACTAAACAAAAGTTCAGACCCAAAAAAAGGACTTGGAGACTAAACACACAGCTGCGATCAAGCTTTTACAGATCATTCCTAAACAGTGTGTAATTTAATAATAACAGTGCAGCAATACTAATTTCCCCATTTTGATTATTGTACTGTGGTTATTTAAGATGTTTACAGTAGGGAAATCTGGATGAAGGATATAAAGGAACTCTCTGTACTATTTTGCAACTTTTCTGTGGGTCTAACATTATTTCAAAATAAAATGTTAGTACGAAAAGGACCATGCACAGTGCAACCCAGTAGCAATGAATATCTCTAACTTCCAGACATAACCTTGGATATCACCTACCACTAAAGAAAAGCAGGGCTCTTTGGAGGAATGGCTGATTCCAGGTCTTGAGCAGGAAATATACATAAAAGATATGCTGGAAAATCACACTGGACAGTAAGGAAGCTACCAAAAACAATTAGGTTCATGTGTAAAGGACCCAGGAGAAAGCCTGAAGAGGCTACCACTATCCAAAACTGGGAGAACTGGAGCTACAATAAGAAATGAAATGGGGTTTCCCTGGTGGCGCAGTGGTTGAGAATCTGCCTGCTAATGCAGGGGACACGGGTTCGAGCCCTGGTCTGGGAAGATCCCACATGCTGCGGAGCGGCTGGGCCCGTGAGCCACAACTACTGAGCCTGCGCATCTGGAGCCTGTGCTCCGCAACAAGAGAGTCCGCGATAGTGAGAGGCCCGCGCACAGCGATGAAGAGTGGCCCCCACTTGCCACAACTAGAGAAAGCCCTCGCACAGAAACGAAGACCCAACACAGCCATAAATTAAAAATAAATAAATAAATAAATAAATAAATAAATAAATAAAAATTAAAAAAAAAAAGAAATGAAACGTCTACCAGTTAATACTAGATAGACACATACATACATACACATATGTACACACATAATACACACATAGGTCACCTTTGAAAGTTGATCAGGGTATTGATTCATTTCTATAAGTAAAGAGAAAGAATGAAAAAAAAATCATAGTGTCATATTTCCCCAATACACACAGTTTATACTTCTAAAAAATTAGGTAATATATATCTATAATCTTATATTGACACTTCTGAAATTCAAACAGCTCTGAAAGTCAAAACGTTTTTGTAACTCATCAATAGTGAATCTGCCCTGCCCTGCCCTGACACAATGTTCTTTCTAAGCCTTTATGTGTTAGTATGAATACTCACACATTTTACAGCAGAAATTACTCCTCTGATAGCTGCGGGCTGTCCCACAATCTGCATCACCTTACATTTCTAAAACCTGAAAACTTCTGATTTCTGAAAAACCCAAGGATTTTGGATAGTGGATTACAGATCTGCACAAACAGCACTGGAAATAAGGGTAACTGGACAGCAGGAGTCCAGAAGAAACAAACAACAAGGGAAGAAGATTACAGAGAGCAAGACCGTCTCCCCAGGACTGGGAACATCTTCTCCACCTACGATCACTACGGTCAGAGGGAGCTTTCTAAGCAGGTAAAACGTGAGCCAGACTTTGAATGAAGTATGGGATTTACATAAATGACAAGACATGGGAAAAGCATTTCAGGCAAAATGAACATGAACAAACATGAAAACACTTCAGACTTCATGTACATTCAGGGGACAATGGACCTGCCATTTGCTCTGAACAAATGTTTCACGTGGGACAGTAAGACATCACGTGGAGAAGCACCTGTACCTTCAATCCTGTTACAGCCTCTCAGCTTTAAATGAACTGCAGGCTCTCTTCAGAAAAATATATTTATATATGACCAACTCACCACTCTAGAGAAAGGATAAGCAGAAACTTAAAACACCTCTAGAAAATTTGCCTCTAAACCTTAGTCTTAAAAGACCATCCCTGAGACTCAATAAATTCGGCACATGGCTTTAGCTCAGTAATTTAACACACTGAAGCAACAGAAGATGCCAGTCATATGTGTACCATAAGTTGACACTTTAAAGATATCAAGTCATCAAGTTCCCTGGTTGCCAAGAGACAAAAGAGAGGGTTGACAAAATTTTCAAGCTATTAATCTGTCACTGAACTGTTTATCACTTAGCTAAATGAACACAAACTATTTCCATCTAGGTGAAACCAGTAAATCTAGATCAAAGTAGAGACTTTCTCCCTGAAATTTTTTTTTTCCTTCTACTAAAGCTGCTATGGTCATGTTAACACTCTATCCATTAAATTTCCATCTTCCCCTTCTGGCTGTGTAACCTTGGTTAAGTTAATTAAGCTCTCTGTACCTCAGTTTCCACATCTTTAAAATGAATATAATAATAGTACACACCTCATGGAGTTGTTTTGAGGATTAAACAAGGTAAATAATCAGTGTTACGGTACTTAGTAAGGGTCCAGTGTTCTCTCTGAAAACCCTAAAAAATTATCTAAAGTCTACTTTGCTTCACTGTATGTTTCTAGGAAACAGACATTACAGCCTAGCACTTACAAACGGTATATTAAGATTAAATAGGGACTTTCCTGGTGGTGCAGTGGTTAAGAATCTGCCTGCCAATGCAGGGGACACAGGTTCAAGCCCTAGTCTGGAAGATCCCACATGCCATAGAGCAACTAAGCCTGCGAGCCACAACTACTGAGCCCGCGTGCCACAACTACTGAAGCCCGTGCGCCTAGAGCCCGTGCTCCGCAACAAGAGAAGCCACCGCAATGAGAAGCCCACGCACCGCAACGAAGAGTAGCCCCCACTCGCCGCAACTAGAGAAAGCCCGCGCACAGCAAAGAAGACCCAATGCAGCCAAAGATAAATTTAAAAAAAAAGATTAAATAAATATTAAGGCTAGTAAATGTCAAGAGCATAAATACCTAAATTATAACAGGAATAAAAAATATTAAAAGGATGTGACACTCAAAACTGAAGACAAATAGATACATATTGTATGCCGGAAATCAAATGATTACTAACTAACCTTTTATCCTAATTTACATATTTTAGGCAAAATAAAGTATAAACTATACAACCTCATCACCCTTTGCAAAGGCTTAATGACTCTTTTATATCCAGCTATTGGGAATCTATTCTGATGGCCTGTATTTTCAGTCTAAGACCAAAAATACCCAACTAGCCTCTTTCCCTACGAGGAGTCTGAGACCATCTTGGCAGTCAAATTGAAATATATGTAGTTAATCTAACAAAAACAAATTCTCTTTTCCTGACCTTGCCTGTTCGGATTATCTATGGAAAAGCAAAACCAGGACTTCCCTGGTGGCGCAGTGGTCGAGAATCTGCCTGCCAATGCAGGGGACACGGGTTCGAGCCCTGGGAAGATCCCACATGACAGGAGTAACTAAGCCCGTGCGTCACAACTATTGAGCCTGCGCTCTAGAGCCCATGAGCCACAACTACTGAAGCCCGGGCACCGTAACGAAGAGTAGCCCACCGCAACTAGAGAAAGCCCGCACGCGGCAACGAAGACCCAACAACGAAGACCCAATGCAGCCATAAATAAATAAATAAATTTATTTTAAAAAAAGAAAAGCAAAACCACACCATAAGACCCCAGAACTTTCACAGGTTATAAAATAGTAGAGGAAGGAAATTAGCAGAAGCAAAGATTAAATAAATGAAGGCAGCTACAAAACCAGAATACATGAAGATATTTAAAAAGGAGAAGAACTACCTGATTTAACTCTTTAAAAAGGAAAGCTTGGACTTCCCTGGTGGCGCAGTGGTTAAGAATCCACCTGCCAATGCAGGGAACATGGGTTCGAGCCCCAGTCCGGGAAGATCCCACATGCTGCGGAGCAACTAAGCCCGTGTGCCACAACTACTGAGCTTGCGCTCTAGAGCCCGCGAGTCACAACTACTGAGCCCACGTGCCACAACTACTGAAGCCCTAGAGCCCGTGCTCCGCAACAAGAGAAGCCACCGCAATGAGAAGCCCGCACACCACAATAAAGAGTAGCCCCTGTTCGCCACAACTAGAGAAAGCCCGTGCGCAGCAACAAAGACCTAACGCAGCCAAAAATAAATAATAAAATTTTAAAAATAAATTTAAAAATTTAAAAAATAAAAAGGAAAGCTTAAATAAAATACTATCACCAATATCACTGTTTCTCAGGGTCCTCAGGCCAATTTGCCTGTGAGAATTAACAGATTATACAGGTTGACTTTGTAAAAAATTACTCGCTTACAGCTAGCTAGATCTAGCTTTTATAAAAAATCAGATTCTTGTCACAAAATATACTAGAGGTCCCCTATGTAGAACTTTAATCTATCAAAAACAGTTTGAACCAGAAAGAAAAGCAGCAAAAATAAGTTCCGGACTCCAAGCTGTGTGTTTTACTCATACTATATATACTCCTTACTCAGAGGCAATGGCAGAGATAAGTCTTATATGGAAATTGATGTACAGACTATCAAATGTTTATTTTAATATGACTTATTCTTCCTTAATTTTTTGGTGGATTTCCTCCTTAATCATTCTCTCACACTTTGCCTTTGCCATACTGTTCTCTCTGCCTGTAACATTCTGCCACCACCTGCTTCAGAAATTTCTACATGTCCTTTAAGACTCCACTCAAGGGCCACCATCTTCCCTCTCCTCTTCCAGGCTGTTAGACCCTCCTGTCTCATGTTCACAAGGCCACACGTGCATCCTTAGTTGTCGCACAATACCCTAACTGAAGCTTTCTAATCTGTCTCTTCCCCCTTAACAGTGAGCTCCATAAGGGCAGAGGCTACTGTTTTTGTCTATCTCTGTTCCCCTAGGGGGAATTCCCTGGCGGTCCAGTGATTAGGACTACGTGCTTCCACTGCGGAGGGCCTGGGTTCGATCCCTGGTCGGGGAACTAAAATCCCACAAGCCACGCAGCAAGGCCAAAAAAAAATTAAAAGTTCCCCTAGGAACTTCCTGGCATAGTCATAAACCTTCAATAACTTTTTGTTGAATAAAAGAATGGATGCAAATGAGGCAGCAAAATAGAACAGAATGAACAGTTCAATGAATTCTAACCAATGTATACATCCATAAAATCACCACCACACAATCAAGGTACAGAACATTTCTATCACCCCAAGTCCCTTGATGCTTCTTTGCGATCGATCAAAGCCCTGCCCAGGCCCAGGCAACCACTGATGTGCTCTCTATCACTATAAGTTAGTTTACTCAGTTCTGGAATTTTAAATAAGTAGAATCATATACTACGTACTCTGCCAAGTCTGGATTCTTTTCCTCAACGTTCTGATTCATTCATGTTGTTGAGTACATCAATAATTCATTCTTTTTAAATGTGAGTAGTATTCCATTACATGGACATACCATAATTTGTTTTCCATTCATCTCTTAATGGGTATTTGGGTTGTTTCAAATTTGGGGATATTATGAATAGAGCTGTTATGAACATTCACATACAAGCCTTTTTGTGGACACTGTTTTCATGTCCTTTGGGTAAATATCTAGGAGTGGTCACACGATAAATGTATGCTTAACTTTCTGAAAACCGCCAACATGTTTTCTTAAGTGGCTCTGTCATTTTACATCCCTATCAGCAACATGTGAGTAAGAGGTCATTTGCGCCACATATTCAACAACCCTTGGTATTTTTTATCTTCTTAATTCTAGCCATTCCAATGGGAGCATAGCGGTAGCTCGTTGTATTGATAGTTTTAATTTGCATTTTTTCCCTGATGATTGGTGCTAGTGAATATCTTTTCATGTGCTTATATGTAATTCATATATCTTCTTTTATGGAGTTCACTTCTGCCCATATTTAAAGTTAGGTTGTCTTACTGAGTTGGAAGACTTCTTTATAATATATTCTGGAAGCAAGTCCTTGATCAGATATATATTTTGCAAATATTTTCTCCCCATCTGTGGTTTAACTTTTCATTTTCTTAATGGTATTTTACAAAGAGCAGAAGTTTTTAATTTGGATGAAGTCCAACTTATAATTCTTTTTCCTTCTCCGGTTAGTGATTTTTGTGCCCTGTCTCAGAAATATTTGTTTACCCCTCAAAGCCATGTATATTTTTTTCTTGGCTAGAAGTTTTATTGTCTTAGCATTTACATCAGTGATCTATTTGGGGTTAACTGTTCCGTGTGATGTAAAGATGGCGGTTCATTTTTGTTCCAGCACCACTTGAACTCACCCCACTGAATTCAAATGATCCTATAGATATGGGTCTCCAAACTCTCCATTCTTTCATTGTTCTATATGTCTATCATTACACCATTCTACTCTGTCTTGATTTTTGTAGCTTTGAGTCAGTATTATAAAATAGTACTGTAAGTCCTCCAAACTTTGTTCTTTTTCATTATTGTTTTGGCTACTCTTTGTCTTTTGCATTTCCATATAAATTTTAGAAGCAGCTTGTCTATTTCTAACAAAAAAAAAATTTTAAACTCTGCTAGAATTTTAAATGGGATTGAATTGGATTTACACAGCAATTTGTGGTGAAGTCCCATCTTAATAATATTGAGTCTTCCAATCCATAAATACAGCATATCTCTCAATTTATTCAGGTTGTCTTTAAAATATTAAAATCACAATGCTATTATTTTCTATTTCATTTCCCAATTGTTTGTTGTTAGTATAAAGAAATACACTGATTTTGTATATTAACCTTGTATTCTTGTCTGTAGTCTTCTAACCCACAACCTTGCAAAATTTACTTATTAGTTCTAGGATGTTTTCCTTACAATTTTGTGTGTGCACAATCATGTTGTCTGCAAATAGAGTTTTATTTCTTCCTTCTCTTTTTCCTTCCTCCTTTTATTTCTTTTCTTGACTTACCACACTGGGTAGGGCCTCCAGTATGAGGCTGAATAGAGTGGTGAGAGCAGACATCCTTACCCTGTTCCTGCTTTTAGTAGTGAAGTGCTCAGTGTTTCACCAAGCATGAGAGCTGTAGGCTTTTTCGTAGGTCCCCTTGATCAAACTGGGTAAGTTTCCTTATATTCCCACTTTTCTGAGAGTCTTTATGATGAACATTATAAAGTTTATCAAATGCTTTTTCTGCATCTATTGAGATGATCATACAAATTTTCTCCTTTATTCCATTAATATATTAAATGGTTAATATGTTGTTGATATATTAAAATGATAAACTAATCTTTCATTCCTGGGATAACTCCAACTTAATCATGATGTACTATCTTTTTCATATATTTCTAGATTTGATTTGTTGACATTCTGTTAAGGATTTTTACATCTACAACCATGAGGGTTATTGGTCTGAATTCCTGTTCTTATACTGGTTTTGCCTGGTTGTTACTAAGCTTATGCTGGCATCATAAAAAGACGATGGGAAGTGTTCCCTCCACCTCTATTTTCTGAGCTTGTATAGAACTGGTATGATTTCTTCCTTAAGCATGTGATAGAATATGTCAATGCAGCCATCTGGATCTGAAGTTTTCTTGGTGGGGAGGTTTTTAATTCTAAATTCAATTTCTTTAACACGTATGGCAGTAGTCAGATTTTTTCTTTTACATCTCTCCTTGTGGCAGTTTTGGTAATTTGTATTTTCAAGGTGTGATAGTGTGATTTATAATAAGAAATACATATTTGGTCTTCATCCCCATTTCTGGCACAGAGTCCCTAAAACCCTTGGAATTTCCTAAGTGATGAGAGCAACCGTGGTGTCTTTTGTTATGATAATTAGGTGACATCAGGAACACACCTGAGGACAGGGGTTGATTGCCAGGAGAACCAACCAACCAAGTGATGAGAGGGTCAGAACACTGAATCCCACCCCGACCTCAGGGGAGGGGAGAGGGGCTGGAGGCTGATTCCACCTCCAGTGGCCAATGATTTAATCAATCATGCTGATGTAATGAAGCCTCAGTAAAAACTCAAAAGGATGAGGTTCGAAAAGCTTCCAGGTTGGTGAACACATGGGGATTTGGGAAGAGTGGGGCACCTGGAGAGGGCGTGGAAGCTCCACACCTTTTCCCCACCCCCTGCCCTATGCATCCCTCCTATCCGGCTGCTCCTGTGTTATACTCTTTATTATAAAACCCATGATCTAGTTAAGTAATGTTTCTCTGAGTTCTGTGAACCACTCTAGCAAATTAGTTGAACCCAAGGAATGGGTCGTTGGAACCTCCAATCTACAGTCAGTAGGTTAGAAGCTCAGGTGACAGCCTAAACTTGCAACTGGACGCTGAAGTTGCGGGTGGTAGGGGGCGGGGGGAGGGCAGTCTTGTGGGACTGAGCCCTTAACCTGTGGGATCTGACTCTATATTCGGGTAGACAGCATCAGAATTAAGTTGAACTGTAGGACACCCAGCTGGTATCGGAGAATCGTCTGGTGAGGAAAACCCCACCACCACCGCCCCTACCTAACATACGCACACACAACTCTGAATTGGTATCAGAATATTTACGCAGAATTTGTCCATTTCACCTAAGTTGTCAAATTTACTGGCATATAGTTATTCAGATATTCCCTTTTTATCTTGTTAATGTCTGTAGGCTCTGAATGGTGCCCCCTCTTTTACTCCTGATATGGGTATTTTATGTTTTCCCTCTTCATTAATCCTATGGACTGATTTCTGATGTTCAAAATCCTTTTCATAGACTACCAAGAGATCCCTGTCTTGTCTGCTGTCAATTCAAAGCCAACTGGAAAAGACATACTTTTTTCCTGTCAAATATATGCTAAACACTTCACTGTAGTTTGTAGAAATCAAGCAGTATTCACTTTCTAAGCCATGCGTTTTTGGGTATCCTTATGCTTCCTAAATATATGTATATTTTAGGCTTTATATATCTGCCTTTTTCCTAGAGATCCCACTTGATCCAAAAACAATGTTTCAGTAACTTATTTGAAAGTAAGAGTTAGATAAAAAGATTATGGTGGTCAAATAAAAAGACAGCCAAGAATGGCAGCAGTAGCCAAGGATTAAACAGGGAAAAGTGATTCTTCTTCCAAGGTCCTCTCCTAAACTGAAGAGAATTTGCATTCGCCCTTGGTCTAGAGCAGATGCAGTTCTAGTAGCCATAAACTATGAAGCTCTGTCAATATCCTCAGGTAAGGATTGTAGTGGGGCTCATACACCCCCAAGGAAGACGTCAGTGGTACCCAGTCTCTCCCACTAAGTCTACAGTGTAACTGTTCCTACTGAGATGATTTTTAATCAATTGCCCATTTTGCTAAGGCATCATCATGCTTTTAGGTAGCAAAGGCTAGTGAGAGTCAGAAATCAACACAGCTAAACAAACAAACAAACAAATAACCCAATTTAAAAATGGGCAAAAGACGGGAACAGGCATTTCTACAAAGACTTACGAATGGCCAATAGGTATATGAAAAGGTGCTCAACATCACTAATCAACAGAAAAATGCAAACCAAAACCACAAAGAGATTGCCTCACCGTCGTAGAATGGCTACTGTTAATACAAAAGATAACAAGCAGTTAGTGAGGATGTGGAGAAAGGAAACCCCCTGTACACACTGTGGGTGGGAATGTAAATTGGTACAGCCATTATATGGAGGTTCCTCAAAAACTATCATATGATCCTGCTATCCCACTTTTGGGTGCTTATCCAAAGGAATTCAAATCAGGATCTTGAAGAGAACATTATTCAGCCTTAAAAAAAAGAAGAAAATCCTGCCATTTGCAACAACATGGATGGATCTTGAGGGCATTATGCTAAGTGAAATAAGCCAGATACAGAAAGACAAATACTGTATGATCTCACTTATATGTGGAATCTAAAGTAGTCAAACTCATAGAAGCAGAGAGTACATTGCCAGGGCTTGGGAAGTGGGGGAAATGGAGAGGTGATGGTACAAAGTTTCAGTTATGCAAGATAAATAAATTCTGGAAATTTATACTACAGCACAGTGCCTATAGCTAACAATACTGTATAGTATATGCAAAATTTGCTAAGGGGGCAGATTATGTTAAGTAGGTTTTATATATGTTACAATAATAATAACAACAACAATAATAATAAAGAAGGTGGGAGGAAATTTGGGGAGGTAATGAATCTGTTTATGGCCTTGATGGTGGAGATAGTTTCATGGGTGTATACTTATCCACAAATTCACAGAGTTGTATATGTTAAATATATAGTTTTTTACATGTCCATTGTACCTCAATAAAGAAATTTTTAAAAAAAGAAATGAAGGCATCTAAAATATTCAAACTCTGAAGTATCTTTGCACCTAAGAACTATTACAACAGCAGTGTCTTTCAAGACACTACTCCTGGACCTCTGTTTTAACAGCTTTATTTCTAAGTCAATTAGAGAAGCTAGGATTTTCTATTCACTCTCAGCTGCACTGTCTCTACTTAGAAAAAGAAAGCACAAGAGAAATCTGTTCACTGCTGCTATTCCTTCTAGATTCACACCCACTTTTTAAGGTCTCTTGGCAAACAGAGCTTCAGGCATTGGGTCCAAACTAAACATCACTTCCTAGAAGAAAATGTCACTTCCCCATACTTGCAATTGCCCTCAAGGGCATCAGTTTTCTCAAAAGCTTCTCTTAATCCCTAGAATTCAAATCATTCCCTTTTGAGATACCTATCAACCTTGATGATGCTTTCTGCATCTGTTCACCGGTCTCACTCAGCCTCTTTGTCAGTGACTTAGCTCCTTCTGCAACATCACTTTCACGGACTATAAGAAAACCTGCTTCTTTTGCAGAATTGGCAGTTGGACACTGTAATTAGTTTACATTGTCTTTGCAGCACAGTATCCAATGCATCTCACAATCAGTGAGATTAAAAGACAAGATGGATTCAGTGAACAGATAGAGTAACTGTTGCTGTTAAATGAAGAAGGGTGTGTAAAGAGAAATTAGTTTGCTAATGATTAGTTTATTATTATTTATGTTAGAATGATTTTTGAAACCCTTCACAATGTATACTTAGGTAAAGATAGAAATACATCTTTTTCTTTCACTGTAACTTTTCCTATTCTTGATAAAAGAGTTGGTATTGGGGGCTTCCCTGGTGGCGCAGTGGTTGAGAATCTGCCTGCCAATGCAGGGGACACGGGTTCGAGCCCTGGTCTGGGAAGATCCCACATGCCGCGGAGCAACTGGGCCCGTGAGCCACCACTACTGAGCCTGCGCGTCTGGAGCCTGTGCTCCGCAACAAGAGAGGCCACGACAGTGAGAGGCCCACGCACCGCGATGAAGAGTGGCCCCCACTTGCCACAACTAGAGAAAGCCCTCGCACAGAAACGAAGACCCAACACAGCCAAAAATTAAAAAAAAATTTAAAAAATAAAAAAAAAAAAAAAAAAAAAAGAGTTGGTATGAACAAATGATTACAAGATGCAAAAGAAATCATCCTAACAGTTATTTGCTTAAAGAAAATATGCCCTTCTAGAAATGACATGAAACAAATTACTTTTATAATAAATCTAAAAAGTAACAATAGCTTTGATATAACCAAAGTCAGAGTTCTATCACTTTAAAATATTTAACTTTTGATTAAAGTATAACATACATACAAAAAAGTGTAGGGGCTTCCCTGGTGGTGCAGTGGTTGAGAATCTGCCTGCTAACGCAGGGGACACGGGTTCAAGCCCTGGTCCGGGAAGATCCCACATGCCGCAGAGCAACTAAGCCCGTGAGCCACAACTACTGAGCCCACGCGCCTAGAGCCCGTGCTCCGCAACAAGAGAAGCCACTGCAATGAGAAGGCTGCGCTCTGCAACGAAGAGTAGCCCCCGCTCGTCGCAACTAGAGAAAGCCTGCGTGCAGCAACGAAGACCCAACGCAGCCAAAAATAAATTAATTTAAAAAATAAAATAAAATAAAATAAAATAAAATAAAATAAAATAATAAATTCCTACCAAAGCAGGAATCCTTTCTGGAGGCCCGTAACTGAAGGTCATCCCAACTGTGCAAAGAACACATTCTATTCCGATTAGCTTCTAATTTAACAAAAAATTTTCTTCTGAATTTTGGAAATTGGCCCATCTGTCTATCTGCTAATCCTAGTTCTGCCTTTTACAGCCACACAAAATAAATCTAATCTCTCTTCCATATTACAATCCCTGAAGATATCTTTGCATAGTGCTTTTTAAGAGTTTCTTTTCCTCCGTTTATAAAATTGACATATATATGTGTGTGTGTGTATATATATGTGTGTGTACATATATATATACATATATGTGTGTATATATATACACACATATATATGTGTGTATATATATATACACACACAGGTATATATATATATCTCCCTTATGAGCAGAGAAGGGTGTCTATAATATAGTATTAAATGAAAAATAAGTAAACTGAAATGTTTTTAGTTTCCTAAAAGCATTATAATAAAGATCTTATTTAAACTGGGTGCCCAGAGTACTTCCTCCCCCTCACATTCACTAGGTATGTAATGTTTCCAGAAGCCAATATGTAGAACCCAAAGGAGAAAGTAGGTCTCACTGATCTAGCTAACACAAATTCTCTTAAATACAGAATCTGTGTTTATTAGGAAAATACTGGGGATTAAAGATATCTAGATATCTTAAGGTTAAGAAAAAAAAAAAAAAAAAAAAGATGCCTGTTAATCCCCAAGATCACAGTAGCTAAGACATATCCAGAAGAAATGTAATCATAAATCCAGCTTTCTAGCTTCTGATATTTAAGGATATTCTCCATTCTAAGGAGGGAGAAAAATCAAAAGGTTCACAAGAAAATAAGTCCTGTCAAGATCTATTAAAGATGAATGCAGTGAACCAGAGTTCAAGTCGAGAGGCTACGTCTTCATTAGGTTATAAGAAGGAAAAAGAACTTGTGTGATTATAAGCAGACTACTGCTCATAACTATGCCAGGTGTCTATTCAGAACAGAGATAAGCAACAAGGGGAAAAGGCAATAAGTAACCAAGTCTGAATCAAGAACACACCCAGTATCCAACAGAAGGAAGGTTCAACAGGAGCTAGCCTAAGGAAAAATAAATAAATTCTTTAACTCGCCATTTGTTGATAGTAACAGTTTTTCTGGTCTGCCTAAAAACTTTCCCTAAAATAGATGAATATTTCAGAAATATCAAATTTGGGTTTTAAATCTATTCTCTTATTCACAAATCTACATGGTGGAATTTTTTCTATATTAATAAATAACTAGAAAATAGAGGACTTATAAAAAAACAATTTCCATCACACTAAGTTTCTTAAACCTATAATACAGTATATCCATTTGTCTTCAGATTATCTTCGAGGTACAAAAGGCCATCTTCCACATTTTGTTGTGAAATAAACTATCTGCACAATACTCAGTTTTTTAAAAAATACGACAACTTAAACTAAAAAACTATTTTGGTAGAAGCAATCCAAAACTGAGCTTTTGAGTGAAGACATCTTCCTACTTCAAACCAACAGAATATATCGACGGCTCGTAATATTTTTAACATACTTAATTCCTTACGGTCAATTAAGATTAAATACATACTAGGACAATCTAAGTCCAATAACCTTTCATTTTACTAATCTAATCACATCAACCAGAAAGAAAAACAATTGCCTGCCATATGGTCTTTCTGTAATAGAAAATAGCTGCATTCGATAACAGCATCTGTGCATCTACATCCAGCACTGCCCATACTTAAATCATCATGTTGTTAAATATAATAAGATGACGGGTCTCTTCACAAAGCAGAGAACAAAAGAAACTGAGTATCACGTTTGTACCAGATTATGTGATCTGGTAATAACTAAAGAAATGAGGAAGGGATTAGAGATTCTGTAAGCAAGGCACAAGGACTTCATAAAATGTTTCACTTGGAAGAAATGAATGCTACAAAAACACTAACAATGTGTGGAGAAATCTTCTTAGACCTGGGTACTCATTTTGTTGATGGCTCTTATCTTGAGATGGGTTCCACTCAGTACCTCCAAACCCAGAGCTCTGCCGCTGCCACTCTTCTTAATTCCAACAGGCTATACTTTTAACCCTAACTTGCAGTGTAAAGCTTTTGACATACAATGGTATTCTGCCATTTAGATTCAAGTGTATGAAGGAACACACGTTTCCAATTAAATAACAGTGTTATGTTATACTGTACTATCGCTAGCCTGCAATGAATCCTCCACTGAAGAAAACATGTTTTTTAAAAAATGTTTAAGTACTGTTTTGAGCAACGTGTATCCTTTTCAAAAAGTGTCTAAGTATTATTTTAAGCAGCGTAGGTAGGTTCGCTAGAAACCTGATTTTCACAAGACTGGTAACATATTACCTATTTTTTAAACCTGTAAATGCTGTCTTTTTATTGTAACTTTGGAATTAAACAAAAAAAGAGAAAATACAAAAATAATATAATTCTGCTATTCTCCCCATCCAGAATTAACAACTGTTAACATTTTGCCATAGTCAATGTTGTGATCATTTTTTAACTTACAGTGAAATATTCATGACATTAAAAAAATTAAAAACGTAAGGAAGATTCCTATACTGGCCAATTGTTTTAAAAGAAAACATCAGACATACAGTTGGTCCACTGTATCTAAAGGTACTGCACCTTGCATTCAACCAATGAAGGATCAAAAATATTTGGAAAAAATTTTTCCAGAAAGTTCCAAAAAGCAAAACTTGAATTTGCTGCACACTAGCAACTATTTACATACCACTTACATTGTATTAGGTGTTATAAGTAATCAAGAGATGATTTAAAGTATAAGGGAGGATGTGTAAGGGTATATGCAAATACTACCCTATTTTATATAAGGGACTTGAGCATCTGAGGATTCTGGCATCCATTGGGTGGGAGTTCCTGGAACCAATGCCCTGTGGATCCTGAGGGATGACCCTATTACCTTTCCATAGCTTCACCACCAGTTTGGTTCCCCTCCCCTAGTCTGTTCATTACCATTATCTCACCTTAGCACGAAGTATTTCATACATCTGTACTACACACTGCCTTGGTTACTGTTACTTGGTTACCAGCTTCCCAAAGGTAAGAAAGATGCAAAGAAAAATGTGAACAGCCATCCCAATGGAAATGGACGTCTAAAGAAGAACCTACAATTCACACTACCCATCGTTATATAATCTAAATTACCTAGATGCAAACTCAAGAACATTTTGGAAATTTTCCTTAGGTCTTCATTCATTCATTCGAAAAAATTATCTGAGGGCCTACCATGGGCTAGACTCCCTTCCAGACACAAGAAATACCAGATGAACAAAACAAACTGTACTCTTAACACTTACGTACATCATCTGTCCAAATCAATAAGCAAAAACAAATGGAGGAGCACGTCAGATGGAGAGTAAGTGACAGAGAAAAAAAATGAAGTGAGGAAGGAGGGCAGGTTGTGTCATGGGGAGCAGGGGAGGGAAGATCCTCCCAGAAGGTGACTTCTACGCAAATCTGGAGGAGACAAGGAAGCGGGCCCTGCAGACACCTGGGGGACAGTGTCCCAAGGAGCCGGTACACAGCGGGAAGGCTCTGGGGCCTGCTGGGCTCGTGTGTCCGCAGAAGGGGGGAGCGCCCGGGAGGTGAGCTCGGGGAGGAGACGGGAGGCTGTCCAGGGGTCTGCAGGCACCCTGAGAACTTCGGCCTTTCATCCTGAAGGAGATGAGAAGCCAGTAGAGGAGCCGAAGCAAAGGAGTGCCAGGACCTGACTTCTAAAAGGCCCACCGGGATGACTGTGGGGACAGACTGCAGGCTGGCAAGGGCTAAGCTGAGGGGCCGGTGGCCAGATTTGCAGGTGATGCACGAGAGAGAAAAAGAGGGATCAAAGATCACTCCCAAGACTCCGCCTGGGAGGGTGGGATTGCTATTGCTTCAGATGAGGGAGACTGTGGAAGGAGCAAACGGGGAAGCTGGGAGGGCGGGGGGAGGGGCTGTAGAGAAGGAGGAATTTGGTTTGGGATGTAGCTTCTCCACACGCGAGTGGAGGTTCTGAGTGGGCAGGTCAGCTGGATGTGGGCATCTGAATTCAAGGGAGAGGTCAGGGTGGAGAGACACACACACACACAAATACGTGTGTACATGTATGTATGAATGATCAGTTTATAACTGATATTTAAAACCATGAAACTGAGTCTGGAGAGAAGAAAAGAGGGTCAAATGGAGTCCTGAGGTATAGGAAGACTTAGTAGGTCAAGGGGCTGAGGAAACTTCCAAGGCTGAGAAGGAGGGGACAGTGAGGCAGGAGGACCATCAAGATGGTACAGTGTGCTGGGATCTAAATGAACGGTTAATAGAAGACTAAAGCCTTTCCTGCTATGTTCATTGGCTATTTTGACATATATTTATTGAGCACCTACTATGCGCCACTCACTGTAGAGACAAACATGGTCCCTGTTTTCATGGGACTTGCAATCCAGGGGAATATAGATAAATAAACTAGTAAGTGCTCTTCCTGATAAAGTACAGGAAGGGTGTTTGAGGATAAGGCAGCAGAGCCAATTAATCCAGTCTTGGAAGGTCAGGGAAAGCTCTCCTGAGTGATGTTGAAGAAAAGACCAGAATGATAGTAAAAATCAGCCAGGGAGGGGTGGAAGTGGAGGAGGGGAGAATGGAAGGAAGGCTGGGAGAAAACAGGATTTATAAGGACCTGAAGTAAAGAGAGAGACATTGTGATGCCCTTGGGGGGTGGGGGTTGGTACTGACAGTACAGGAAGTACAGAGAGAGGTCACAGATGCCATAGGAGAAGGGCGGGCCAGAAGTCCTCTCAGACTTCTCTCAGGAGTTTGAGCCTTATTCCAAAGGCAATGGGAAGCCAGAAAACTGTTTTAGGCCAGGGAATGCAATGATCAGCTTTCTATTTCAGGAGGAGCGCTCTGGTTACGGCAGATCGGAGAGCTGGAAGGGGGCAAGGCTGGGAGCCTGGGACGCTAGTTAGGAAGCCTGGTCCATGATTCATCGCTGAGATGCAGCTAATCTGAACTCAGGGAGTGGCAGTGGGATTCGGAATGTAGGACTTTGACAGGAGGAAGAAGGAGAGAGAGGGGTCAAGGACTGTAGCCTGGCTTTTGACTTGGACAGATAGGTACCTAGCAGTGTTACTCACCAAGAGAAGGAAGTCAGGGAGAGGGCAGGTTGGTGGTCAGGGTAGAATCTGTTGAGTTTGAACAGCCTGTAGACTATCCAAAAAAAAAAAAAACAACTGTATGGTAAATAGGCAATTGGCTATCTAGGTCTAGAGAGCAGCCATAAAATCTGAGATACAGTTGTAAATTAGGAATCACGGGCATGTAGATTAAAGCCCTGGGAGGGTGTAAAATGAAACCTAGGGAGTGAGAAAAGAGTAGAGGAATGGAAAGGCCCGGCTCCTGTAAAAACCAACAAGAAAGAGGCTGCAGAGGAATAAGAAGCCTAAAGAGAGAGAGAGAAAGAGAGACAGATGGAGGGAGCGAGAGCCTGAGAAGGAACAAGGGAGTCTGGGGTAAAAGCAAAGTGTACAGTACTCCAGAAAGAAGAGCAAAAGTATGAATTTTTACGTGAATGAATTTGCACACAGAAAATGCCTTATTTTATTATTTACACTGTTCCAAAATCAACTAACAAATATTTTTCATCAGCTTATAATACGTTTCAGTCACAGGATCGTTTTAGCCTCGGCGAAGAAGCAAAACATAAAATGAACTAAGTTAATTAGCATGAGTAAATAGGTTTGTTCTAACAGTAGACAGTGAAAGTGCTAAACACGTGTACAATCCTGTGGAGAAGAGATTAAAAATGAAATAAATGTTAGAAGTGGGAAAAATAATGTGGCCTAGAAAGCTTTGAATAAAGAAAGAAAGAGAGAGAGAGAGAGAAAGAGCGAGCAAGTCGAACCATAAAGAAGAAACACTATATGATGTGAAAAGGGGTGAAAATACCACAGAGGATTCAGAGTCTATACAAAGTGATTTTGTGAGCAAAGTTATGCAAGGCTAGGTGTCACAGATCAGCCTGTACACATGCGTGCACAACACACACACACGCCCCCCCCCAAAAAACACTTATCTGGCTCAGTGAGTGAAACCAATTTTCAAAAACACATATTTAGATGTGAAAAGTATATCATTTTGTGTGAACACAACTATGCTATCCTTACTGTATAATGTCAAGATATATTTTACTGAAGTGTCACAATTCTTTATTTGAAGAGGATTGTTTGTTATTTGTTTGTTTTTGACCCTTCCAATATAGTCTTGGGAGGTGGTGCCTACATTCATATAGCAACACAATTAGATTCTAACACTTAATATAAACAAGAAATTTCTGATTGTTTTTCAGCAAAACAATAGACCTTATTCACAGCAGGTGGAATTAGCCAATTAGATAAGGCATAAAACAGGGACTCTTTTAATTCACTACATTGCTTTCTTCTGTGCTACAAAGTTAGTTTTGGCTAATACCATTAATATTAAGATATGTACTCTCGTTTCTTGGGTAGGTAAAAAAAGCACACACAAATTTATTATTCAAATACACATTTAGGAACATAGCAATCAGTTTTTTGTTTGTTAGTTTTTTAGCTATTGGTTTTTAAAATTTTAAAAAGAATGTCAGTGCTACTCTAGAATGTAATTCTAATAAAATTAAGCACAAAAATTAAGTGCAGTATTCAAAGACTTAAATATCTGTCAACCCAAAATTGATACCCAAAGTATTCCAGTGGCAACTCTTTTTATTACTAATAAATATTCACAAGATTTAATGTGCATCAGAAGCATCAATAAGAGACAACTAAACAGAGCCAGTAAATACAAGTTCCCCTCACTCCTCACCCTGAGATTTTAAAATGTTTTCTGACAGCATACAGCCCCTTTATTTCTATTTCCACACAGAATCCAAGCAAACTATCCGCCTATTCTTTAAAAAGCCAAGCAACACCACAGTTTATTACCAAACCCAACTACTGTATATAGTCTCTAAATGAGCAAAATACAGACAATACAGTGTTTTCTTGGCTCCCAAACTAGAAATACTACGGCTATGCCAGCAGTAAGGTCCAAATGAAAGCAAATTTCACAGCCCTTAAAAAAAATACATAATTGTCATTGTTAATAAAAGCCAAGTTTGCAACTGGAAACACTGCCTTCTAGCCAAGGACAAGATGTGTCTATTATAAATTCTTGGTTTCCGGGATATCCCTTAAATGACCCAAAAAAAAAGGTCAAATAACATTAGTTCTTGCAAATACAATGCAAATAGCATGCTAATTAAGGTATTCACAAGTCAATGACAAATAAGGCTTTAAGACCACAGTATCTATCATTATGGAACTACAATACACATTAAGCAATCACAAAGTTGTAGGTAGGCCTTCCAAAAGGAGTTATTATGGTTCACCATGATCGGAGAATTGTGGTGTTATACTTACTCACGTTTTTACCTGTAAGCAGGTGTTTATAGGTGTCAAAAAGTAAAACACTGTTTCTAACTGTAAACCTATAGTTCTAATAAACTGTACAGTAATGGCACACTGTACCTACCTCACTGATTTCTGCATAAACTTTCTAATGCAGTATGAAGTAAGCTGCATGAAGCAAGTTCCTTTGCCTGCTTTATGAACAAAAACTTAACTTCTAACTCATTTTTATTAAGATGCCAAAAATCACACACTGAGAACTAGACCCTGTTTCAATGACCATGAAGTTAAAATGTAACACAAGCACAAAATAAACAATGAGAGTGATGGCTCACTGGGGGATGTTACTGTTATCTAAAGTAATCTTCAACCTTTCCTTAAAAATATAGGCAGCTCAAAAGCAAAATCTAAAGGAAAACAGTATTCAGTATGTTTAGCAAGCAAATTACAGAAACCATCAATAACAAAGTAAACACAAAGGAGCCATTATAGAATTAAACTCCAAATATAAGGAGGAAAAAAGATAGGAGAGGCAACAGGGCATAGGGGTGCCACAGATCAATGGATTTTCTATTTCTCTCCTGCTTGCCCAAAAAATTTCAGAAAGCCTGGTGTAAAATCTTCTGGGCCCTTCCAAAGATGCTGGTCTGAAGGCAGAGCCACCCACCTGACAGCTCAGGCTGACACTCACAGGACTTTTGAGCAGTGAAAGGAAGGGAATAAATAAAACAACAGGAAAGGCAAGACATTTTTAAGGGAGCTGAAATTACAGCTCCATTAAGCAGTCTTCCAAGGCTGTGCCTAAACTAAACTGTCCACGGGAAAAGACTTGTTTCTCTACCCAAAGCAGAGATCCACAGCAACAGCATCAGTGTCGGAGAGAGGTGGTGGTCCAGGAGCAACAAGCATTCCAGACAGATGCCCTCTCTCCACCTCCAGAGCAAACCTTGGATACACACACGAAAGGTACAAAGCACCCCCTAACCAGCCCAGCTCCAAAAATACTGGAGAATGGGAACTGTAGGAAAACAGAAGCTTGTAGTAGTCCCAGCCACCTAAAAAGGGAGAATTCCGTGCCCTGAGATGACCAAGATGGGGACATTTCAAAGTAAGTAAGGAAAACGTCCTTGCAGAAGAATCACTGTAAGTTCCTAGAAACAAAAATGGGCAAGGCTTCACCTCCCTACCGGTCAAGCTGGGGCACTCCCACCATTCAGTCCAAAGCCCCACAAACCTCTTCTTAGGCCCGGGGGCAACTGATCCCCCACTGGCAGGACACCTCACAGACACAGGTCACTGCGGGCTACACAGGGGTGCTGCCTCTGCGCTTACCTCACAGGCGGGGGACCCGCAGGCCTTGAGCTTGTTGTCACCATCTCCCTCCGGCAGACCAGTCCGACGTGTGGCCATCATTTCATTTCAAATTACAAAGAAGGGACCAACCCATGGGAGTCCACATTGGGGGGGAAATGCCACCAGACACCCAAAGGGTAAGAATTCCACACCAGGCTCCCAGAAGGTGCAGTGCCGGTGAGACAATTAAAGCGCCAGGGAACGAAGGTTTTGATGAAGCGCCTTCGAAATGCCCTGATGATTATTTCTTCGGACTTCAACTGACTTCACCGTCTTCGTCCATTTCTCCAGACATAAAAAACAAAGAAGAGAGGTCTCCTCGGCGGCTAGAAAGCGGTCCCCTTCTTCCTAGCGCTCCTCCCAAGTCCAAGAGCAAGGCGAGCGCGTCGTGAAGGCTCTCCCAAAGAGATCTTTCCTAGAAGAGGGAAAAGTTAAAGGGCATGAACTTTCTCCATACACTGACCTTAGCCTTGATCACATGTCTACCCCAAGCTCGCCTTTCCAACATATGGAAAGATAATTCGGTCCATGCTGATGAAGTATGAAAGATGAAAGAATCTTCCCATACAAAAAGAGAAAGAAAAAGGGGAAAAAATCCTATAAATCAGGGGGGAAAAAAAAAAAAGCGAAACATCAGAACTGCACGGTGGTTGCCTCAAACATGCCCGGCCGTTGTGCAGCCGTCAAGAAAAACCGTTCCCTTTTCAAGTGCATTTTAATTAATGTATTTTCTGGGCAGAGGAGAGGGAGTCTGTGTTCTTCTGCATCACCCGGATAAGCAGACTTAAGGGAAGTTTGCTCCCCGCGGGACTAAAATGGGATAATCCTTTTTCAAAAGCCCTCCTTGCTCCCCGCCATCTCCCCAGCTCCCCAAAATAAAAACAAAAAGCCCTGCTCGGACGCGACCGGCGGCTCGGCCGGCGTCTCCAGGCGGCCTGGGGCACCCGGGGCGCCCGCCCTCCGCCCTCCGCCCCGGCCCGCCGGTGTCCCCGAGGAGGCGGCTGTTTTCCTTGGCCCGCGGCGGGGCTGGGCGGCGACGGCGCGGGGCCGGGCGGGGAGGTGCGCGCGGCGGCAGGAGGGACTCCCTCTCCGGGGCATTATTCCGGAGCTACAGAAATGAAGCCGCAGCCCCGGCCACTTTTATTTAGTTGCCGCGCCCCAAACTACGCCTCGACACGGTCTTCCCCGTTCCCCGTGGCCACCTAGGGAAAAAAAAAAAAAAAATAGGAAAAAGAAAACCACCACCCACCGACCACTATTTCCTCCGCCCCTTCCAGAGGCGGGTCGGGGATCTCGATCTCCCGGGAAGGGCGGCCCAAATATGTACTTTCCAAAACGAACGGGGACACCCGGGGGAAAGGCCCAAAGCGAGGGGGCTCACCCTGCGCGCCCCGCCTGGCCCGGCTTCCGAGGCGCGGCGGCGAGCGGCGGCGGAGACGCGGGCCGGGCGCCGGGCCCAGCCGGTACGCGCTAGGCCGCAGGCTCGGTTAATATTCATGAGCGGACGGGAGCCGCCCCTCCTCCACGGCCGGCCGGCGGGACCCCGGCGCCCGCCGCCGGCCTTTGTGCCCTTCCCTCCTCCCGCCGGCCTTCCCTCGCTCCGCACACGCGGGCGCGGCCCCTCCGCCCCCGCCGGGCGCCCGCCGCCGCTCCCTCCGGCCCCGCGCCAGCGCCGGGGCGGGGTGGCCCGGGGTGGCGGGAAGGGAGGGAGCCAGCGGCGAGCCCGGCTCTCCCTCTCCACCCGCCCGCCGGCCCTGCGCCCCGTCGGCCGAGGCGGAAAATAAAGCAGACACGCACCGGAGAAAGCGCGGCGAGTAGATCCGCACCGAGCCGGCCGGCCCCCGGACGGCGCGCCCCTCACGCCCGGCGCGCACCGGACCGAGCGGGAGGACGAGCCGGCGCTGTCCTCCGCGGCCGCCGCGCTCCGAGGCCGCCGCCGCCCCCGGCCGGCCGCTCCCAGGCACCGCCGCGACCTGCCCCGGCCGGCCCCGGGCTCTCGGCCGCCGCGGGAGGGCGTGGGGCGGGGCGGCGGCCGCCGGACTCTCCCCTCGCCTCGCCGGGCCGGGCCGGGGCCGCGCTCGGGCGCCCGCGACCGCCAAGTGACAGAAGTGCCTCGTTCCGCTGCCGCGCCGAGCTGTTTCCCGGGGGCGGATTTCTCGCTTCTTCCTCCCTGGATCCACCTCCTCCCACTCCACCTCCTTCCCCTCCCCTCCCCAGGGGAGGCTCTGGGGCTGAATATTTTCTGTCTTGAATAATATGGTCCCGGGAACCGACGCTGGAGAAGGGGGATTAGCCTGGGGCGGGGGCGGGGACGGGGGGTGCTCGCCAACCCCCCCCAATGTGTGTCGGGACCTACAAGCCCTCACCACCCCCGCAACACCTCCCCAAAAACCAGACATACAAAACCCTCCCCGCCTTCTCCAGTCTCCCGAGCGCAGAGCGGGAGCGGCCAGGAACCCGGGCTTCCACTGGGGAAGGGACTAGGTACTCGGCGTCAGGGCCGGGGAGGGGGTCGATCATACGGCTAGACTCGCAGAATTGGGTCCCAGACTGCGGGGGACACGCCCGGGTGAGTTTTTGACCCTTTTTGCAGCGGGAGGGGTGCGATGTGGGACTTCAAGGTAAGGGAGTGTCCTCTCACGCCCGACAGTAAGACAGCTTCTCTTTTGGGGTGGGTGGGTGGGGGGGTTGGGGAGAGGTCGCAGCCAAGCGTTGTTCATTCAATTCTTTGCCCTTTTTACATCTTCAGGGCAGCTGAACAATTCGGCGTGGCTAGCGGAACTGAGGAAAGGTGGCGGCGCTTCTCCACACAGCAGGTCGCAGAAGCGCGGGGTCCCGGGCACAACCGCCGCCCCTCCCCGCCCGATTCCGGGGCTTCGCCCCAGACCCCCGGCGGCTCGCTCCGCCCCGCCGCGCCTCACAACATCTCCCGCTGCAAATGGCCCAATCGGAAGACGCGACGAGAGAACGCCAGCCAATCAGGGGCTGCTGACTCAGGCGTCCCTCCACCCTTTGCCCGCCCCCAGTAGGAAAGCCACCGCCCCTCGGGCTCCCCTTCCCACCCCGCCCCCCTCCGGGGAGGTGTCTCACATCTCCTGTCCTCGCCGGGCTGGAGTGGAGGACCCCGCCGGGGCGGCGGGGTTTGTCACCTAGTCACCCTCATCCTCGCCTCCTCCCAGACACACCCCTCCTCCCTTTCCCAGTCCTCCTGCTGGTGCTGTTGAGGGTCATTTTTATCTTCGTGCCGGCGGGGGACTGCCAGCTATTGTGTCTGATCAGCTGCCACCGCCCTCCTAAGGGGAAAAATAAAAGAACAAACCCGAGAAGCTTTGGGGTCTGCGTACCTTTTCCTTCCTTTCTTACCGCACTCTCCCCCGAAGATTTAGAGACACCTCCCCGCTCCACCCACCCCGCCCTCCACACCCAGCTCTCCGTCCGCTGCCTCGGGTCCTGTTTTTCTGTTGTTGTTGAGAAAAAAAACCAAAAACCACTCCCTGGAGCCTGAATACCTGTGCTGTAGTTTTTAGATCTGCCTAAGAGTGGAAGGTGCCGAATATTTAGAATATACAACTAAATCCTCCGCCTCGATTAGGGGAACGACTCTGACTAGATCATTTTTATGTGGCCACGAAATTTGCATGTTCTTGACAGCCCCTGACAAAACTAGTCAGCCAATAACAAAGGAAAAAAAAAAAGAATAAAACAGAAGGAATTCCTGCCAGTCAGTCGGTAATTTACTGAATAGCCCACTGGGCTATCCAGTTCTGGATGCGATAGGGTAAATGAACTAGAAGTGAATAGAAATGCAGGGTTCAAGTAGTGTACCTCTAGTGGGCTTATAGAATATGTCCAGAAAGGAAAAACAATTTTAAGCACAAAACAGCTCCTTACAAATGCAAATGCACGTGTATGGCATAAACTGAGTACCTCACAGCTGAGGACGTCTAGGGTTAAGGTTTTTGTCATGGAAATTTTTATAAATGTTGATTTTGAAAAAGGCTTTCAGTTTGGTAAAGGAGACTAAATGTTGGCCATGGAAGGAGATATGAAAAGGAGGTAAAAAACATTTTAGGAATTGTGGGAAACTAACGTAACCTAGAAAGACATTTCTGTAAGAGGTAAGCAGAAGAATCAGGGTTACAGTCTAGCTTCAACATTTACCGTGTGACCTAGGGTAAATTTTTACTTCTGTATATACATACTAGAGCTACCAAGTAATAGTAGTGACTACAGTCTATAACAGCACTGCCTGCCTGCTGAGTATTCCAGAGCTTTACACACAATTTAATGAGACAGGTACACTGCACAGCCAGGATTCAAGCCCAGGGGGTAGGGTCCAGAGTCCATGCTTCTCTCCACAACACTATCCTACCTCTAACACAGTTTTTAATAATAACAACAACAAAAGCTAACGTTTACTTAGCTTATCCTCTACTGATGATTGTGCTTTGTGGGTAACTGATTTAATCCAACCTCTGGGATCGGCAGCATTATGGTGTTCGAAAACTTAGGATTGTTTTTAAGAACCATTATAGCTTGCTACCATATGTATCTTCTGTGTATTAGGCTACCTGGATGCAGAAGAGCAAAAGCACAGAACTAAGATTTGGGAAACCTGAGTCCTAGTCCTCCCCTGGGACCTCCGAGTATGACAGAACCTTCCCTCTCTTGCTGGGAGGTTGAGAGCATCAAATAAGACAATAGACGTAAATATTATTCCGATTAAAGTATTATTATGAAGGAGGGGTTTGGCCTGTTTTTCCAACAGGAGCCCTATGCTTTTATAACATTTCATTGGTATTTATTAGGAACATATTAACCCAGTATAAAAAATTAGGTCTATTCCTTTCTAAGGCATGAGCAGTAACAATACTTTAATAGCTGCTTGAGCTCTCATTTAGATGCATTCTGAGTAGACCCAAGTGGATGCCCTCTAGGCATCTGGGAAGTGGCAGCCATCGCTCCTCTTTCTCCGTTCCAAAGGCTGACGGTATAATTGGGGGAGGATGCAAATCAAACCCTTGGCGTTGTCTTCAGCTGCCCATCTTGGGTGTTTCACTCATTAACACTTCCACCAGAGGGAGGGCAGGAGAAAGGAAAACCAGCCAAACCTAACTCCTGTGGCTACTTGTTAACCATTCCAGTGAGAGATCTGGTGAAACAGTAGGTTTGGGGATCATTGTAAATGAAGAGATATGGAACTAACCGTGGGTTTTGCAGTTGATATCTTGGTAGTATTCTTTATCCCTAATATCGTGGATAAACAAGAGCTCACAGTAATTCTAGCTTTGTTTACTTTGAAAGGCTGATATTTTCCTCTTTTGAGCATAGCTAATAAATGTATGGATTTCTTAGAATCTAACTTCCTTGAAACAGTCTCAGAAATTACTATAGCTATATTAGTAACAACTATAAGACAACCTTGCACACTATAATTCTTGCAGTGTAGGCGAGACATTCTTAAAGGTGGGAACTATAACCTTAAAATGTTCAGTTTTGACTTTGTTAGTGACACAGTAATATTGTTTTGGTGAACCATTATCAAGGAAATATGTCAAAGCCAGAAATAGAACCAAAATGCCCTAGCCCCTGGTCTAATGTCATTCTGTAATAATCTATGGATGATTTCTACTCTCAGTATAGAAGTTGGCAATTCTAAGAGGCACAAGTGTTTGCCAGCGAATTCCACAGATGAAATGTGTAATTTGGGATGGAGCGTTTGCCAAACTATATGTCTGAAGCAGTTAAGACCAATGGCCCTCAGAGGAGTAAGGCTTTTCTTGGTTTTAGGACTATACTGTAGATTTTATTTCTTATTCATACAATAGTAAAAAGATACATTATCTACTAATATTTCTTTGAAAAAGACTTTCTTGTTGAATTGAATAACTACAGAAAACTCATCTCTCTGGCAAGGCGTTAAACTATTGTAATCAAGGGAAGGGAGTGATTTTCTACAGTAAATAATTTCTAGGGAATTCCCTGGTGGTCCAGTGGTTAGGACTTGGCGCTTTCACTGTCAGGGGCCCAGATTCAATCCCTGGTCCAGGAACTAAGATCCTGAAAGATGCGCCATGGCCAATAATAATAATAATAATAATTTCTAAGATTCTTCTTCTTTCATCACCTCTTTTTAATTAATAATGTAAACGATTGACTAACTTAATTCTCTGCATCTGCCAAATATATGATTTAATATTTCTGTCCACATGATTACTATCTATCTTCGGTTATTAATTTCTAATCTACAGGGTATTGATGCTGTTTTATTCAAAGTCTATAGTGCCTAGCAAGTACCACACACAATAGATACACTTGAATAATTTCTCTGCCCTCCACTTAACCTGGTCTTTCCTTTCTCTGGCCCAGTACTCTGCTTGAATGTTTCTTTTTAGTTTGTTTGTTTGTTGCTATTAATTGGTTACTTGATCATAAACAATTTTATATTATTATTTACCTGATTATTATCTCCTTTTCTATTTAGATTAGAAACTTCTCTAGGGCAGATTCCTAGGGCATTTAGTTCTTTTTCAGACCTCCATAATACCTACCACAGCTTTTATACATTTCACTGGAAAATTATTCAAGAAAAGAATGATGATTATATCACTATTACTGATAAATATTTATACCTCAAGAAATTCCTGGCTGTCCGACAGCTCTCTGGGTTGGTTGCTGGAAGATATATGTATATGTCTGTGTGCATATGCCTAAAAGGGAAAGTGTAAATTACAAGAGGTGTCCACACAGAGGACACTAGATGTGGGCCTCAATTTCCAGAAATGCCACATTTTCTCTCTTTACCTACCTCCACCTCTGGTGACTGAGCTGTTTTTTGGCCACACTACCATGCCAAAAACATAGCACTTGCATTTTGGCAATAATTACAAAACCCATAGTTTAACCATAATCATGTAGCAAACATTTTCTTCTGGATTCAAATTGTTTTTCAGCACCAGCACCTCCATAATTAAAATTGAGTGGTATGGTGCTCATATTCATCAGCATTATTAAGAGTTTATTTATATATTTTGAGAAAAAGAAAGAATAAAAATGTACACATTTTTCTTTTATCCTAAGAATCGTGACTTCCATTTATAAGCATTCCAATTTTCCTTAAAAATATGAGGCCAGTTTTTTAAAGGTTTCCACCCACCCAACTAAATATGAGCTGGAACATCCTGTGAAAATACTGTGCAATCTGGGTAGAAACCCAGATTCAAACTGGAGAACTGAAATGTCCTCATCATCTTGGAATAGAACACTAAATTCCAACCGTTCCAACTAGGAAATTGTGCTAGCAATTGATTTTGATATTACAGGCCTAATCCAGAGCAACCAAATCTTTTTCATCAGAATGAAAAAAATATCTTAGCCTTCCCTTTCATCTTTACAAGGCAGAAGTAGGAGAGACACCAAAAGACCTCTCCACTCCTTGATTCATTGCCTGCATTCTCTTCTTTTTTTATTTATTTATTTTCTTTATTTTTTTGGCTGCGTCAGGTCTTAGTTGCATCATGCGGGATCTTTCATTGCAGCGCGCAGGCTTCTCTCTAGTTGTGCCCTGAGGGTTTTCTCTCTTTAGTTGTGGCACGTGGGCTCTAGTTTGTGGCATGCGGGCTCCCTCATTGAGGCACACAGGCTTAGTTGCCCTGCGGCATGTGGGATGCGGGATCTTAGTTCCCCGACCAGGGATCGAACCCGCGTCCCCTGCACTGGAAGGAGGATTCTTTACCACTGGACCACCAGGGAAATCCCGACTGCATTCTCTTCTAATCCAAAAGTCAACTAAACAAGGGTTCTACCTTCAGATAGGAAAGGTTTGCAGGATAATATGTGGCAGTTCACATCTGGGCTTCAGTAGGATAGATGCAGGCTTGCATAACTTTTCTCCCAAAAGATTTTTTCAATTACGTTTTAACTTTTAAAAATTGCAACACAGAAAGAAAAAAGTAGATATTGCAACTAGGAGACAGCCCAATCTTGTGTCACATCCTATGAACCCATCCTCTCGCCCTCTTCCAGCCTCCTAGTGTGGCTCTTCGTTGGCTGGATCCACTCAAAGATAATTCATTAGCTGTGTCTTTATATACATAGAAAATCTAGATAGCAAATCTGATCACAGATGGATAGAAAGAAAATAAAAAGATTGATGTAAACGTTTTAATTTGGACAGGAAAAGGGCAAGATGAAATAAAGAAGCATATTATTCTAAAGTGAAAGAAAAGATGTATTATAGAAGACAACTCACCACAGTAAACAGAAGAAAAATAGAGACAAATGTTTTCCACCCTGAAGGAAATCAAATATGTCAAAAGTGAAATGACAAGATGGGACGTCCCTGGTGGCACAGTGGTTAAGAATCTGCCTGCCAATGCAGGAGACACGGGTTCGATCCCTGGTCCGGGAAGATCCCACATGCCGTGGAGCAACTAAGCCCATGCACCACAACTACTGAGCCTGCGTGCCACAGCTACTGAAGCCCGTGTGCCTAGAGCCCATGCTCCACAACAAGAGAAGCCGCTGTGATCAGAAGTCCACACAGCGCAATGAAGAGTAGCCCCCACTCGCCGCAACTAGAGAAAGGCCATGTGCAGCAACAAAGACCCAACGCAGCCAAAAATAAATGTATTAAAAAAAGAAGTGAAATGACATGACAATGAATGAGATCTAAAAGGAGACGGAAGAGCTAAGGGAAGATACTGAGAGGGGAAAAAAAAATCATACCATTGCAGAAGTAATAACTGAATTATAAGTAATAAGGAATAAGAAGAAACATCTAGCAGAAAATAGTGGGGTGGATGACAGGCTTCTAAAAAGCATTTCAAGTACAAAGGAAAAGGACAAAGAGGTTAAAGTGATTAGACAGGAGATGAAAAATATGGAGGACAAGGAACCAAAATCCAGTTTAGAGAAACTGATGCCTCTGACATAGAGTTTAGAACTAATGAAACTAGAAAAATCATTAAAAGATGTAAAATGTCCTCCTAGATCTGTTCTCTCCTTCCATAAAAATAGCGTTTGAGCTGGCCACATGGTGAATAAGCTGGACTTGATTTTACAGCCTTTCTTCTAACTAGGTGTGGCCCTAAGACTACATTTTAGGCAATGAAATGTGAGCAGGAATGGGTGTGTGCCACGCTGGAGGTCTTCCTTAAAAGACTGAACCTGTACCTTCCTAACCCTTTTCCCCCTTCATGATGGCTGGAAAAAAGGATTCCCAGATTTAGCAAATAAAAATAAAGAATGCCCAGTTCAGTTTGAATGTCAGATAAACAAAGAACACATTTTCAGTATATCTCAATTATTGCGTGAGACATACTTGTCCTAAAAAATTATTCATTGTTTATCTACAATTCAAATTGAACTGGGTGTCCTATATTTTATCTGAGAATCTTCCTGTAGATACTGAGAATGGGAGCATCTCCTTTGACCCAGAGATGGAAGTCACCTGTGGAAGATGCCAGAGACATTGCCACAGGCCTGAATTGCCTACTTCTGGCTTGTTACCAGAAACAGACATAACCTTCCATGTAACCACTTCTATATATAAGGAACACAGTATTTTTAAGATCTTTTTGGTATAGGAGCTTAGCTTTTGTCTAAACTATATGTGAACACCTTTTTTTGCAATGTCAAAGATTAAAAAGACTTACCATGTTTCAGGAATTATTGAAAGAGAATAATTACTTGGGGGAAGTCATTAAACTTTGATTATTTAAAAAAAAAAAAAAAAAAAAGGAATCCTAAAAGTAAATCAAAGTGAATCACTTAAAGCAGGGGATGACAAACTATGGCCCACAGACCAAATCCAGTCTGCTGCCTGTTTTTGTAAACAAAGTTTTACGGGAATACAACCATGGTTATCTGTTTACTTGTCTACGGCTGCTTCAGCACTGTAATAGCAGAGGCAGGACACTGCAACAGAGACCATACTACCTGCAAAGCCTAAAATATTTCCTATCTGGCTCTCTCCAGAAAAAGTGTGCTGACCTCTGGCCCAAAGGAAAAACATTATTGACCGCAGAACTCTTCTCAGTATGAATTGATATAAAAGAGTTTTGAAGAAAAAAAGGTGCCTTAAAGATGATACTTTGTAGTCATCCACATTTAAAAGCCACAGAAAGACACTCTCCACTATGTAGATATTTGGGAAATGTATCACCTTTCCTCAAAACAATTATATGATACAACCCTATAATCCACTAAGACAGGGTTCAGAGTAAATATAAAAGGACTGAAACAACTGATTATATAGAATGTACACATTATACATCTTGAAAGAAAGGTCCTACAATGAAAAGTAATAACGCTGTCAGTATAATATATGAGAATCAAAATGAGGGTACAAAAAATTGAGAGGTGGAAGGACAAAGAAAGGTGAAAAAGTGTTAATTGCAGTAATTTCCTCAGTGGTTATAGGGAGTTAGTATTCCCTAATAGTATTCTTCTGGTATCTAAGGCAGAAGTGTTGAGTGACTAAATAATTAGAAATAATGTGAAAAGACACAGACTAGCAGAAGATATATGTCACTGATATAACCCACCAAGGATTTACATCGATAGTTTATAAAGAGCCCCTATAAACCAATAAATACAATAGAAAAGATAAATACGCAATTCACAAAAGAGGAGACACAGGTGGTCACTAACCATAATAAAAGATGCTCGATATCAATGGAATCAGCATAATGCAAATTGAAATGATAATGAGACCATTTCAAACCCATCAGCCTGGCAAAAAATAAGTCTGATAACATCAAGGGCTGAAGTGTTGATGAAAACAGAAGCTCTTACACACTGCAGGCGGGAAATATAAATTCATAAAACCAGTAAATGGCAACTCTACTTGCTCAGTCCCCAACCCCTGGATTGTCTGCAAAAGTTGTAATGACTATTACCTCCACCTTGATACTCAAAAGGGGTCTCAAGTGTAAAAGGCCTTAATCTGCTTTTCCCATATTAATCGGCAACTCTGTTTATTCTGTTGCTTCAGACCAAAAACTTTGAGGCAGCCTTGACTTTACTTTCTCTCACACCCCCCATCTTACCACCAGTCAGCTCTGTTAGCTCTAATATTAAATCGTATCCAGAATCCGATCACCTCCACAGCTATCACTCACGTCTAAGCCAAGTCATCTGTCACCTGGCTTGTGATGACAGTCTTTAACCAATCTTGGAGTTTCTGCCCACAACTTTGCTAGTGCCTGCTCTCAACACTGGAGCCAGTGTCACCCTTTTAGTATCTAAGTCAGGTCGGGTCATTTCTCTGCTTAGAACCTTCTACTGGCTTCCCACTTCCCTCAGATAAAAAGCCCAAATTCTTACAATAGTTTCCCTTGGTTCTATTTGAGCCACCTCCTGGCTACTGGTTCCAGTGCAGCCACACCTATACCCTTGCTGTTCTTCAAACACACACACACACACACACAAACACACACACACACACACACACACACACACACACACACACGGCTCCTGCAGCCCACCTGCTGTTTGCACCTGCTGTTTCCCCAGCCTAGACTACACTTTTCCCCAGATATCCACTCGGGTTTCTCCCCCTCATTTCATTCAGTCCTTCGCTCAAACATCACTTTACTAGACAGGTCTTCCCTGAGTCCCCAGCCCGACTTAAAATAGTACCATATCTGCCCACCCCACCCCAAGCCAACTGCTCTCTCCCCACCGCTTACACTTTATTTAATTTTTCAAAGCACTACCCCTAACCCTAATTGCCACCTGGTGTTTAATATTGTTATTTATTGCCTCTCTTCCCAGATTAGAATGTAAACCTCAGAAGAACAGGAAATAAGTATCTTGTTTATTGCTAAATCCCTGTGCCTAGAACAGGCCTGGCATATACTAGACACCCAATAAAATATGTGCTGAAGAGTAAATGAAAACCACTTTGGCAAGCACATTTTAAAATATAATAGCGAGGAAAACTGAGGATGTACATACTCCATTCTAGACAAAATCTACTTCTGGATATCCACCCAGAGAAACTGTCCCTTTTATATCTAAGCAGAAAGTATAAAGTAAGCCTTTCTAGAAAAGCAGAAATAATATTCTCTTTAGTAGGTAAACAAAAATCAGTTTTGTTTAAATGATCCAAATCTATTTAGCAGGTAAAATGAAAATATCAACAAATATCAATTTATATCAAAAGAATTATGTTGAGTGAAAAGGCGAATTGTGATAAGATGAGCAGTTTGATGATGTAAATATTATATACATATGTATCCATATGTGCAACATATATTGTTTATAATGTACACATGTGAATGAAAAGTATAAAAATCATGGAATGATACACATCAACTTCAGGAGGGAAGGAGGAAGGAAAGAAAAGAGGGATGGGGAAAGGGTTTAGCTGCAACATTTTGGGTCTTTAAAATAAAAAGCTCTGAAGACATATCAAAAACATATTTTATCCCACGCACCTGTGGTCACCTAATCTATGACAAAGGAGGCAAGAATATACAGTGGAGAAAAGGCAGCCTCTTCAATAAGCAGTGCTGGGAAAACTGGACAGCTACATGTAAAAGAATTGAAATTAGAACACTCCCTAACACCATACACAAAAATAAACTCAAAATGGATTAGAGACCTAAATGTAAGGCCAGACACTATAAAACCCTTAGAGGAAAACATAGGCAGAACACTCTTTGACATAAATCACAGCAAGATCTTTTTTGACCCACCTCCTAGAATAATAAAAATAAAAACAAAAATAAACAAATGGGACCTAATGAAACTTCAAAGCTTTTGCACAGCAAAGGAAACCATAAATAAGATGAAAAGACAACCCTCAGAATGGGAGAAAATATTTGCAAATGAAACAATGGACAAAGGATTAATCTCCAAAATATATAAACGGCTCATGCAGCTCAATATCAAAAAAACAAACAACCCAATCAAAAAATGGGTGGAAGACCTAAATAGACATTTCTCCAAAGAAGACATATAGATGGCCAAGAGGCACATGAAAAGATGCTCAACATCACTAATTATTAGAGAAATGCAAATCAAAACTACGATGAGGTATCACCATACACTGGCCATCATCAAAAAATCTGCAAACAATAAATGCTGGAGAGGGTGTGGTGAAAAGGGAATTCTCTTGCACTGTTGGTGGGAATGTAAATTGATACAGCCACTATGGAGAACAGTAGGGAGGTTCCTTAAAAAACTAAAAATAGAATTACCATATGATCCAGCAATCCCACTACTGGGCATATACCCAGAGAAAACCATAATTCAAAAAGACACATGCACCCCAATGTTCATTGCAGCACTATTTACAATAGCCAGGACATGGAAACAACCTAAATGTCCATCAACAGATGAATGGATAAAGAAGATGTAGTATATATATACAATGGAATATAACTCAGCCATAAAAAGGAACAAAACTGGGTCATTTGTAGAGATGTGGATGGAACTAGAGTCTGTCATACAGAGTGAAATAAGTCAGAAAGAGAAAAATATCGTATATTAATGCATATATGTGGAATCTAGAAAAATGGTACAGATGAACCTATTTGCAGGGCAGGAATAGAGACACAGACATAGAGAACAGACGTGGATATGGGGAGGGATGGGGAGGGCGGGATGAACTGGGAGATTAGGATTGACACATATACACTACCATGTGTAAAACAGATAGCTAGTGGGAACCTGCTGTATAGCACAGGGAGCTCAGCTTGGTGCTCTGTGATGACCTAGATGGGTGGGATGGGGGGGTGGGAGGGAGGGGATATATGTATACATATAGATGATTCACTTCATTGTACAGCACAAACTAACACAACACTGTAAAGCAACTATTCTCCAATAAAAAAAAATAAAGTTAAAAAAATAACATATATTTAGACATAATATAGTATGTAATACAATCTATCTATTTCCACAACATATATTAAAACCAGAAAATCTGAACAGCATTTGTCTTTGGGGCGAGGAACTGAGAATGGCGAAGGAGAGGAAAAAGCACCTTGATCACCATTTGGAGTTTTTTTCCTAAAATTATTTATGAGAAAGCATTACTTCCATTTTTTAAATGACAAATTTAAAATGCCTTTCTTCAGTCCTTGTTGGGGCAAACAGATAGGAAAATAAAAACACTGAGAACCTGAATAATATAATTAACAAGCTTGAAATTATAAGTATCTATCAAACTCTCTCTCTAAAAATAAAAGACTACCTTCTCTCAAGGCTCCCATGAAACCACGATAAGAATTGACCATAGGTCAAGCCATAGAAAAGATTTTGGTACATTCTACAAGGCAGAAATAGCATACAACAGTTTTACCACATACAACTCGAAATTGGTTTTTTTTTAAGTGGAGGCAAAGCCTTCAACCCTTGGGAATTATTCATGTGCTCCCCTAGACAACTCTTGTATTAATTACACAGGTGACCAAAATCCAAATGTCAGAGTATCAACAAAAGAAGGAAAATGAGAACAGTAGTTATCAAGGCCTGAGGAATGTGAGCAAAGGTGTACTTATAAGAACATTCATAACCTCATATATTTTCACTACCAAAAAAGAAACAATGAAAATGATTTTTAGAAATCAAGAAATTAGAAGCAAAGTTAAACCTAAGGAAAGCAGAATGAGAGAATTAATAAAAGTAAAACACTGAATCAAATAATTGAAAAGCAAAAAGCAGTGCAAATTACAAATAAAACTTTTGTAATAAAAGCAATAACACAAATAAATCATTTGATTATTTAATAAGAAAAAAAGAGAAGAAAACATGAATACCTGGAAATAAGAATAAGAAAATAACCACAGAAATGGAGGAAATATAAGAGAAGTAAAAGCAAGAGCTTGATAATATATCTGAAAACAGGGAAAATATAAAATTCCAAACGTTGACTCAAGACAAAGCCTACGTGGACTTCCCTCATGACACAGTGGTTAAGAATCCGCCTGCCAATGCAGGGGACACGGGTTCAAGCCCTGGTCCGGGAAGATCCCACATGCCGTGGAGCAACTAAGCCCATGTGCCACAACTACTGAGCCTGTGCTCTAGAGCCCGTGAGCCACAACTACTGAGCCCGCATGCCACAACTACTGAAGCCCGCGTGCCTAGAGCCTATGCTCCGCAACAAGAGAAGCCACCACAATGAGAAGCCCATGCACCGCAACGAAGAGTAGCCCCCACTCACTGCAACTAGAGAAAGCCCGTGCGCCGCAACAAAGACCCAACGCAGCCAAAAAAAAAAAAAAGAAAAAAAGACAAAGCCTATGTAAAGAAAACAATAACAATGGAAGAAATCAAGAAAGTTCTCAAAGAAATACCTTTTTAAAAAGTGCCATAAATAAAACGCTTTCTGGGATACAGAAATTTCTTGTACAGCTCTTTAAGGAACAGATAATTCCTATGCAATTTAAATGGCTCTAGGGTATAAATAAAGAAGCAAAAAATTTTAAACAATTTTCTAAAGGCTGAATGATAAATATATGCCGGAAGAAGAAAGCCATGAGCCAATTTCCGATGCGAATAGTGATTTTTAAAATTTTTCTTAAAATACTGGTATTAACTTTAAGCAAAATATTAAATAATATCCCATGATGGGTGGCAGGGGGGAGAGGTTCACTGAATAAATGGAAATATTGTTAAAAATTAGCACATCTCCCCATTTTAATCCATCAGGTTAGTTACAGTTGAACCATTCAGTACTCACTCGATAAAATTCCTTAGACTTCAGTTTCCAGGAAGATGGAGTAGACATACTTTTCCCTATTCCTCTTACTAAGTATAGTTAAAAACCTAGATATCTTATACCGCAAAGGTTTTTTTCTTTGCTCACTTCACATATCCATCATGAATCAGTTCTACATCATTTTCTCTACATCTTCTTAACTCGAGAACGCAGTTTGATGGAACAGCCTTTACCTAAAATTTTCTGGTCTCACGGAAGAGGATAAAGCAAAATAAATTAGAGTGTTGGGAAGAATATTCACTATAAACTTTGATATATTTTCTTTTGGTAGTGTGGGTAGGATTAAAGGACAACATGGCTACTATTTTCTGCCTTTCATACTTTTGTAATATTACAGGATTTTGCAACAAACATGTATTAATTTTAGATTAAACTAATATTTGAGTTAAAAAGTCAAAAAGGAAAAAATCTGATTTCAATCTCTCTGCTTTAATTGAAACACATGCATTTTCCCCCCAGTCACTAGTGGACATGGAAAATAATGTGTGATCATTCACGTAACAACGTTTGAAAACATTTACTAAATAAATTTATAGTTTTTAAAAACTAATCTTGCTTGAATCAAACACACCATTGAGTGAGAGGTTCTGTATGTACTGCATCAAGCTATAAAAAAATTCAAAGCCTAGTCAGAAAAAAAAGTACCCATGCATCAAACAACTTCAGAGCATGACCATATATGTGATACACTGCAGAATTTTATTAACCAGAACTGAAAACACAGAGACAGAAAAATGTTATTTCCTAGGGGATTTTATGACTTTTCCTCTGTGTGAAGAAAGGGAAGAGAGCCGGGGTGGTGGTCATAGAGCCGCCAGCTCTTCTGGCCATCGTAGAGTGGCTTGGTCCTGCCATTGGGCAAGAGTAAAATCCCAGTGGACCATTTTCAGTTTGGAGGATGTATGCTATGGGGCAATGGAAGAGAGTGAAGTCACAGGAAAGAGAGTGAAGTCAAGGAAGAGAGTGAAGTCATAGGAAAAACAGAATGGTGATGAGGATGTGTATGGCTGAGAAAGAAGAGACACTTTTAGCATATTTCCGTAAAAGTGAAGGAGGACTGTCTAAAGAGGACAGCGGTGTTCCTTCTGTTTGGTGTTCTGTGTAAGACCCCATACTGTCCCCGTGAAGAAAGTCTTCTATAACGAGTTATAGGTGCTTGTCCCAGAGAAAAGGATCCTCCCTACTCCCATGTGATATCAATGCAGCAAGCCCTTGGCATCTTCAAGAGACACCTACTAATAGGTTAGCCAACCCCCAAACTCTCAGGTGTAACTCAAGGAACCACATGCACATACTGCTCTGACCTCTAGGGACTGACCACAGATGGAGATAAGGGTAGGAGAATATATTTTTCTGCAGCTCCCCTTCTCCTGAGACACTTAGAGGGAGCTTGTATGTAGTTTAAAACAAAAACGAAAACAAAAAACGGTAATTTCAAAATCCAGGCAGTTGTCCTTTTAGCCAAGGGGTTGAGGACTGTATTGTTTGGAAAGACATCGTGAGGGACCTCATTTCCTACTGGCATGGCTGGGAGGGAGAGAAAGAAAACAAGAGTATTGAACTTGCCCTGCGATATAATGTAGAATATGCTCTCTACTGTGAACAGGGCAGCTGTGCAGATTTTGTTGCTTCTAGGAAACTCTTTCTTTCCTTTAATGTGGACGTAGACAAGTCTGTCCCTGAGAATTGCTTGTCGTCGGGAGAAGAAAGTGTGAATGTGTGTGAGGGGGCGGAAGTGGGTGCACCTGTGTAGGAGTGTGTTTGAGTCTGTTTCCTCAGAGTTACTCACAAAGACTGGTAGCCTCAGAATGAATGGGGACTTTCACCTCATTGTGATGCAAAGATCTCAAACACCAGGAGCCCTGGACTGCCACAACCCCAACCGTGGACAGTTCACCTGTCAGAGCTCACCTGGATGATTCTGCTGAGGCCTCCAAGTAGCCTCTTATGTGAGGGATTGTCTAAAGCAGGGGTTGGCAAGCTAGGACCCAGGGGCCAGGTCTGGCCCACTGCCTGTTTGTGTAAATAAAGTTTTATTGGAACACAGCCCTGCCCATTTGTCTACATATTGTCTACGGCTGCTCTCACATTACAGCAGCAGGGTTGAGTAATAGTGACAGAGACCACACAGCCCACAAAGCCTAACATACTGACTACATAAACTTTTGCAGAAAAAGTTTGCTGACCCCTGGTCAAATGTCAACACTTCCAAAGGGAAAATTCCATATAAACATTATCCTTGAAAATCCTTTAGGAAGTGAAGACAGATACATTGTCACCCAGTAAGTCCCAACCAGTGTTTCCTCCAGCAACAGAGGACGTCATTGTTACTTCAACTGGATGCCTAATTAAGTGGTTGGCATATGTTTAGGGACTGTTTTGTGTGAAAAATGCATGTACCTAATATCAGAATTGCACTTAGCACAGCAAAATGAGAAGCTCAGAGAAATGCTACCAACAGAGGGCACGCAGACTCATGGCTCCCAACTCATTTTCGTTTTTGGCCAAAAGCTTTTTAAGAAGAAGGTAGGCAGCGTCATCTGCACTCTACAAATTGTCACTGCTCACTTTTTTTTAATTTATAAATTTATTTATTATATTTATTTATTTTTGGCTGTGTAGTGTCTTTGTTGCTGCGCACGGGCTTCTCATCGCGGTGGCTTCTCTTGTTGCGGAGCACGGGCTCTAGGCGCGCGGGCTTCAGTAGTTGTGGCTCGTGGGCTCTAGAGCGCAGGCTCAGTAATTGTGGCGCACAGGCTTAGTTGCTCCGCAGCATGTGGGATCTTCCCGGACCAGGGCTCGAACCCGTGTCCCCTGCATTGGCAGGCAGATTCTTAACCACTGCGCCACCAGGGAAGTCCCTGATCACGGTTTTAAGGAGGACTGTAGAGTCGATTTTAAGCTAAGTGGATGCACGCTGCAACCCCCTTTTGGGAAATGCACCGAGAGTTGTAGGTGCCATGGATTGCCCTGGTTACGGAGGCGTTATTTCAGAGGGAGGGAAGGATTTTTCCAGTACTGTAAAGAATTGGAGAAGGGCCTTTCTGCAGAGAGAGAGAGGGAGAGAGGAAAGTAGATCTTGAAACAGGGAAGATTGGCTAAGCACTGCAACGTGCCAGGACAGGACCCTGTAAGGAGTGTTGTTTCTTTTCCTTTTGTCTTAGACTGAGAACAGCTGTACTTTGCCTCCTGTATAAAGTTCCGTTGCCTACATTGTCATTCTCTCCAGTGAGTTGCAAACTTTCAGTAAATCTTCTCACAGACTCAGTGTCATGGTATCATGGTACTAGGGAGAAGCAAAGGATGGGGCGGAAGACGACATCTGCCCTTCTCCACATCACCCCTCCGCCTAGCATGGCACGACAGCGTTTTGTTAAGGAAAGCTGGGAGTGCCAAGGTTTGGTGCAGCAACTAGCCCCACATTGGACCGAGGCTCAACACAAAAGCTGGAAGCCTTGGGAGGGAACAGAGGGGAGTGCAGGTGCAGCTACATGGTTACCTGATTCCAGGACAAACCGGAGATAAACGCGCTACTCCTTTCCCGGCAAATATACTATAGAAACATGAGTGGCTCTTGAAAATGATGGAAAATATGACTGTGTGTGTCGGGGGGTTGGGGGTGGGGGGGGGAGGAAGGTAAATACATGAATTACAGAAACATGGGAACGTTTCACAATGGAATGTTTTTGATGGATATCTTCACACCAGAAGTGAACTGCTCTTTTCACTTTCACCAGCATCTTCCTTCTCACCTATAGGCCATTTTTAAAGGTGCACATAAAGATGTTATACAGTGAGCCCAGCCATGACAAGGGGAAAACTGCAAGACTGAATTGAGAGGTACCTGCCCTTGCTCTCCAGCCTGCAGCGCATCTCATTCAAGTTTGTGCTGCAGCCCAATTACAACTGCTACATGTCAGAGACCTCCAGTTTGTTCATGAACACCCAAACTGCAAAATCTAACTTACTAATTTTTTTTTACTAGTAAAATTTAGGAGCATTTAAAAAAATTTTTATTGAGGAATAATTGACAAATAGAGCTGTATGTATTTAAAGGGTACAACGTGATGACTTTATATACATAGACATGGAATGATTACCAAGATCAAGATAACTAATTTACTAATTTAAAATTGAGCTAATGGGCTTCCCTGGTGGTGCAGTGGCTAAGAATCCGCCTGTCAATGCAGGGGACACGGGTTCGAGCCCTGGTCTGGGAAGATCCCACATGCCAGGGAGCAACTAAGCCCGTGCGCCACAACTACTGAGCCTGCGCTCTAGAGCCCACAAGCCACAACTACTGAAGCCTGCGCGCCTAGAGCCCGTGCTCCACAACAAAGAGAAGCCACCGCAATGAGAAGCCTGCGCACCACAACGAAGAGTAGCCCCCTCTCACCGCAACTAGAGAAAGCCCGCGCACAGCAACAAAGACCCAACGCAGCCAAAAATAAATAAATAAAACAAATAAATTTATTTAAAAAAAGGAAATAAAAATTAAAAAATAAAATAAAATTGAGCTAATTACTGAAGAGGGAACTTAAATCCTTGATGTAAAGTCTGATTTAGAATTCCAATTACATTTTTGAAAAATGCAGCTTCATCAGGCTAGGAATTGAGCTGATAAAAACAGCAAATTAAATGGTACCTGGATTTGATCAAACACATAAAGATTTGATCAACCCAGGCTGTATATTTGAAATTTCTGGGAGCTCTAAAAACTCCTGAGACTCAGGCCACACTGGAAACCTATCAATTCAGCTCTCTGGGGGTGGGGCCCGGGCACCAGTGTTTTTGAAAACTCCTCAGGTGATCCCATCCTGCAGTCAAGACTGGACATTGCTCTGAATGCAAGTAGAGGAAAAGGGAATGGTTACATCACAGAAGCCTGCAGAGGCTTGACACTTCAAGAAGTGCGTAAAGCTTTGCATCTCTGCTTTCTTTTATTCTAGAGCAGAAGGCATTTCAGGAGTTCTGATTTAGCCCAGAAATGTGAACTGTTCTATTTAGACTTCATGAAAGCACATGTGGGCGATGTTGCCATGAAATCATTCTAACCATCTGGCAATGCAACAGGAAGTGATTCTGGTATCGAATAAAGTGAAACAAGTAGGGTGAGGCAGCAATTAAAACTTATCAAAATAGCTTTGATTTTCCGAGTGGTAGAGAAGAGTATTCATCCTTTCCAAAGGGATTTTTTTCCTTATTTCCATAGAAAAGATTTCTTAAGCTAAGATTTAATTTGGGTCTATTATTTTAAGAAATAAAATAAACCCTAATACTTCAAAGGCTTTAATAAAAACATAAAGCTCTACTTCTTAGTCTCATGGAGGAGAATGTATAAATCCAATTAACAGGCATTTGAAGTGAATATTGGAGCCCTATTAAAACTTAAACAGCTTTAAAATGTATGAAAGACTTGACAGGTACACGGCCAAGTTGGGAAGAGGAAGCATTATTGTAGGTAGGGGGGTGAGGGGAAAACGGTCTCTATGAGTTTACCATCACTTAGGGGGTGAGGCGTCTTGTGGTAATCACCATAACATCAACTGTTCTGTCTTAACACTGTTTTATTTATTTTATTGGTCATGCTGTGTCTTTTCATAGATTTTTCATGTGCCCTCATGAGTTCTATTTTCTTAACCTCTCCATTTGAAGACTTTCTCTGAGCCCTGCCATCACCCTACCCCGCCCTACCCACGCCACCCCTTCAGCCATAAAGGATGCTAGAGTGGTAAGTCTGAGTGTGTCTTTTTGTTGCCCTTGAACATAGAAATATGGTTTTCCAGATTTAGGAACATTATCCATTTCTTAATTAAACGTGTTATTTTGGGGAAATTGTGGCTTCACATGCAATTGTGAGAAATGATGCAGAGAGAGCCTGTGTCCCCATTACCTAGTTTATCCCAATGGTAACATCTTGCAGAACTATAGTAGAGGGGCTTCTCTGGTGGCGCAGTGGTTAAGAATCCGCCTGCCAATTCAGGGGATATGGGTTCGAGCCCTGGTCTGGGAAGATCCCACATGCCACAGAGCAACTAAGCCCATGAGCCACAACTACTGAGCCTGCACTCTAGAGCCCGTGAGCCACAACTACTGAGCCCACGTGCCTAGAGTCCACGCTCTGCAACAAGAGAAGCCACCACAATGAGAAGCCCGGGCACCGCAACGAAGAGTAGCCCCCGCTCACCACAACTAGAGAAAGCCTGCGTGCAGCGACGAAGACCCAAGACAGCCAAAAATAAATAAATTAAATAAATAAATTTAAAAAAACAAAAACAAAAACAAACTATAGTAGAACTTGGTACATATATACAATGGAATATTACTCAGACATAAAAAAGAGTGAAATAATGCCATTTGCAGCAACATGGATGGACCTAGAGGTTATCATACTAAGTGAAGTAAGTCACACAGAGAAAGACAAATGTCATATGAGATCACTTATATGTGGAATCTAAAAAAATGATACAAATGAACTTATTTACCAAACAGAAACAGACTCACAGACTTCAAAAACAAACTTATGGTTACCAAAGAGGAAAGGTGTGGGGAGGGATAAATTAGGAGTTTGGGATTAACATATACACAGTACTATATAGAAAGCAGATAATCAACAAGGACCTACCGTATAGCACAGGGAACTCTACTCAATATTCTGTAATAACCTAAATGGGAAAAGAATTTGAAAAAGAATAGATACACGTATAGGTATAACTAAATCACTTTGCTGTACACCTGAAACTAACACAACATTGTAAATCAACTATACTCCAATATAAAATAAAAACATTTTTTAAAATGACTTAGGAAAAAAATTGTGAATCACTATATTGTACACCAGTAACATATAATATTGTACAGCAACTATACTTCAATTAAAATAAATTAATTTAAGAAAACTATAGTAGAACCAGGATATTGACATCGGTACAGCCAAGATCAAGGACACTTCATAGCCGCAACCAACAATCCCTCAGGTTGTCCCTTTTTGCGACCCACATGTCTCTCCCACTCCACACCCCTTCTTAACTCTTGGCAACTATAATGTCCTCCATTTCTATAATTTTGTCATTTCAAGAATGTTATATAAATGGAATCATACAGTCTGTTACCTATCGGGATCACCTTTTTTCACTCAACATAATTCTCTGGTGATTCATCCAGGTTGTCGTGTGTATCAATAGTTTGTTCCTTTTGATTACTAAGTAGTCCTCCACGATGTGGCCATCTCACAGTTTGTTTTACTATGCACCCAAGGAAAGACATCTGGGTTCTTTCCAGTTTGGGGCTGTTACGAATCAAGTGGCAATAAAAATATTTGTGTATAGGTTTTTGCATGAACATAAGTTTTCATTTCTCTGGGATAAATACCCAGGACTGCAATTGTTGGGTCATATGCTAATTACAGGTTTTTTAAGAAACTGCCAAAGTGTTTTCCAGGGTGACTCTACCTCTTTACATTCCCTCCAGCAATGTGTGAGGGATCGAGTTTCTCCACATCCTTGCCAGCATATGGTGTTATTATTTTTTATTGTAGCCATTCTGATAAGTGTGTAGTAATAGCTCATTGTGGTTTTAATTTACATTTCCCTAATGGCTATTGACATAGAACACCTTTTCATGTACTCTTCTTATGTTTGTTTTATATATACTGTCCAGGTTTTCAGTTGTATTTAGCAGCAACGAGAAGGAAAGCACCACATTATCTTCTATGGTGAGTTAAAACAGAATAGCAGTTAAGGGGGCAGGTTCTGTTCTCACATGGCCAAGGTCCAAATCTTAGCTTAATCAAATCCTGGCTTTGCAAACTTGGTCAACCACTCTTTCCTCGGTTTTCCACTCTGCAAAATGGGAAGAACACCTATCTTGTTTTGAGGATTTAATGAACTAATGCAAAACATTTCAAGTAATATGTTCAATCATTTCTAGTTATTATATAGAATTCATATGCCTTGTATAAAACTGATTATATGATTTGACAAAATTTTAATATTTGCTTCACGCTCATCTAGTTTTTAATATTACAGAAGACTATTTTGATGCCAACCTATTTTTCCTTTTTTAAGTGACCTTTTCTGGGTGTGTCAAGACTGCCTGACATGAAGACTAAGGGATAGTGAAATCTTCGTTGAATCACCTTCATAAATATCTGTTTAATTTATCTCCTCGTCTATACTAATGGAATGAAATGGCTGAATGAGGTTTCTTTCTGTTCATTGTGAAAAGTCAAGAAATGAAAAAATAAGAGAGTTAAGGTTGAAAACATAAAGACTGATACTGTATAATAAAAACATTTCTGGAAAACCATACAACAAAGTTCTCTAATCAAAATCTATTAGTAGTTTATGCTAGAGCTAATTAATGAATATGGTAAAGTTGCAGGATACAAAATTAATGCACAGAAATCTCTTGCATTCCTATACACTAATGATGAAAAATCTAAAGAGAAATTATGGAAACACTCCCATTTACCATTGCAACAAAAAGAATAAAATACCTAGGAATAAACCTACCTAGGGAGACAAAAGACCTGTATGCAGAAAATTATAAGACACTGATGAAAGAAATTAAAGATGATACCAACAGATGGAGAGATATACCATGTTCTTGGATTGGAAGAATCAACATTGTGAAAATGACTCTACTACCCAAAGCAATCTACAGATTCAATGCAATCCCTATCAAATTACCAATGGCATTTTTTATGGAGCTAGAACAAATCATCTTAAAATTTGTATGGAGACACAAAAGACCCCGAATAGCCAAAGCAGTCTTGAGGGAAAAAAACGGAGCTGGAGGAATCAGACTCCCTGACTTCAGACTATACTACAAAGCTACAGTCATCAAGACAATATGGTACTGGCACAAAAACAGAAATATAGATCAATGGAACAGGATAGAAAGCCCAGAGATAAACCGACGCACCTATGGCCAACTAATAAAAAAAAAAAAAAAAAAATCTATTAGTAGTTTAAAGTTCTATTTCTAGTCTTTTTTAATGGATAGCTCAATATATGTCAGTTTCCTCTAACTAAATATTTGTTAAGTTTTCAGTTATTTTGATCAATTGTATGCATGTCTATTAATTAATGAGTTCAACATATAAAGTGATCATTTACTCTTTGTCGCGCACTGTGATGGAAGCTATGAACACCCACAGGTGAATAAGCAAAGTCCCATAGGGAACTTATATTCTGGTAGAATAGAGTAAAATTTGTCTAGAAATGATCATGCTTTGAGGTAGAACATGAGGTACCAAAGGATCCACAGAGGAAAACCTCTAGGTATAGGAATCAGTTAGAGGTGAAATGAGGTTAAAAGGTGGGGTAGACTTGGGATATGCAGAATGGGAGGAAAGAGCATTCTAGAGTTAGTAAAGTAAAATCACATAAGTAGCAAAGTGGGATGCATCCCTAGGGCCCAGTGAGCAGCTCAGGTTGACTGGACCATAGTTTGCAGAAAGGAGTTTAATGAGAGAGAAAGCTGAGAAGACAAATAGGGACTAAAAAGTGCAGGACCTGGGCTTCCCTGGTGGCGCAGTGGTTAAGAATCCACCTGCCAATGAAGGGGACACGGGTTCGATCCCTGGTCTGAGAAGATCCCACATGCCGCAGAGTAACTAAGCCTGTGCGCTACAACTACTGACACTGTGCTCTAGAGCCCGTGAGTCACAACTACTGAGCCCGCACGCCACAACTACTGGAGCCCACGCACCTAGAGCCCGTGCTCCTCAACAAGAGAAGCCACTGCAATGAGAAGGCTGCGCACCGCAACGAAGAGTAGCCCCTGCTTGCCATAACTAAAGCCCACGTGCAGCAACAAAGACCCAATGCAGCCAAAAATAAAGTAAATAAATAAATAAATTTATTTTTAAAAAAGTGCAGGACCTTTTAACAATATAATCTAACAAGTTTAGAGTCTATTTAGTAGACAGTTGGGGGGGCGGTCACTAAAAGTTTTGAGGCATGTGACTGAGTGACACGACTAGGGTCCCTTCACGGTGGTTAGTCAAGTAGTAGCGTGGTTGGCAGAGGGACTGCTGGATGGAACCCATGTATAGAGAAGAGAATACAGTCAGAAATCTGAGCGAGGACCATGGCAATAGCTTAGGGATAGGGAAGTAAGAGCCTGATTAGGAGAGTCGTAATGGAAATAGAAGTATTGGGCAGTTTGAATCCATCTGATGTGTGATTTAATTGATTTTATGAGAGCTATTTTGGGAAGGGGAGCTTTGGGCGTGTTGACTTCAAAGTTCTGGCTGGACTTCATGTCCACCAGCAGGTGGAAAGCTGAGTCTGGATGTCAGAACAAGATCAGAGCTGAAAATACATTTTTTACCTTGTATCCGTCATGAGTGATAATCTGGTAAAGTAAGCCTCCGTCTTTAGTAACATTTTTCTAATTTGTCTTTTGGTTATTCTTGTTCGATGAGTCATCTCAAAAAATCTCATTAAGATTTTAATCAAATAGTATTAAATGGATAAATTAACTTGGAAAGAATTAACTTTCAGTATGTTAGAATAGAATATTGTGCTGTCCTATTAATGAACATAGATTTTTCTCTTCAGTTATTTGTCTTCTTTTATCACTCTTGGTGAAGTTTTATCATTTTTACAATGTCATTCCTACCTATTTCTTTTTTTTTTAAATATATTTATTTATTTATTTATTTTTGGCTGTATTGGGTCTTCGTTGCTTCACATGGACTTTCTCTAGTTGCAGCAAGCAGGGGCTACTCTTAGTTGCGGTGTGTGGGCTTCTCATTGTGGTGGCTTCTCTTGTTGTGGAGTACAGGCTCTAGGTGTGCAGGCTTCAGTAGTTGTGGCACACGGGCTCAGTAGTTGTGGCTCACAGGCTCTAGAGTGCAGGCTCAGTAGTTGTGGCTCATGCGCTTAGTTGCTCCACGGCATGTGGGATCTTCCCAGACCAGGTCTCAAACCTGTGTCCCCTGCATTGGCAGGTGGATTCTTAACCACTGCGCCACCAGGGAAGTCCCCCTACCTATTTCTTATTGCGCTTATTCTTAGGTATTTTATACTTTATAATGATTTGTGATTATATATTTTCAAACCATTTACTGGCATACAGAAAAATAATCAATTTTGCATATTTATTTTATAATCAACCAACTTACTGAACTCTCTCCTCAGTTCTAAGAGCTTCTGTTTCCTCTTCTTTCTGACATTTGTATCTATTTATTTTTCTTATTTTATCAATACTTGGTGACTAGAACAATCAGAGCAATTCTGAAAAATAGCAATTACTAAGTGAAGAATTTCTAGATATTTCCTTAGCCCTTGCATATTCAGAAAAGTCCCTATGTTTTCTTCATAAATGAAAAAATGACTTTATTTTACCTGTGCTATTTGTTTTTCCTTTTTAAAGTTGTCCTCATTTTACTCATTTTGCTTTTTAAATCTTGCTTTGCCTTTTTATCCCATCCTGTCATCGTTTTGGGGTTTTTCTTCCTTCTTTGTCTTTCTGCTTTAATTCATTGAGACAGCATCTTCCTGCGCTTTGTGGAGGAAGGCAAAGAGATTCCTGAAATTCTTCAAAACTTTGTGGAGATTATTCTTTTCCTCTAGTCTTATACCACATTTTATAGACCCTTACTTTTCTTCTGTTTCTCATTCTTCAATCAGTTGAGATCTGGTCATACTTTTTTATCAACAGATAGAAGCGTGGACTGTCCTGACCCCACTTGGCAGATTTGTGGGAAGATGGACGTCCCTTCCTGAATATGCTGTTTGAGAGCAGGTTAAAGTGCACTTGTCCACTTGCTGGTTTTTAGGGTATTTTTAATTGTTGTGATTCTCCTCATGACATCTTATCTCACCCCTTGCACTTTGAAACTATGGAATGGTTGAAAAATTAATATCCTTACTAGGTACCTGTAATGGTTAATTTTTGTGTCAACTTGACTGGGCCATGGGGTGCCCAGATGTTTGATCAAACATTATTCTGGGTGTGTCTTTGAGTGTGTTTCTGGACGAGATTAATATTCGAATGAGTAGACTGAGTAAAGCAGATTACCTGCCCCAGTGTGGGTGGGCCTCATCCCATCAGTTGAAGGCCTGAATAGAAGAAAAAGGCTGAGGGAGAAGGAACTCCTTTTGCCTGACTGCCTTCCAGCTGGGGCATTGTTGTTGTTGTTGTTTTTTTCTGTGCCTCTGAACTCAATCTGAAACACTGGCTCTTGGAGCCTGCCAGCTTTTAGACTTGAACTACATGATCAGTCCTCCTGAGTCTTCAGCTTGCCAACTGCAGCTCTTGGGACTTTTCAGCCTTCAACATTGGGTGAGTCAATTCTTTATAAAAAATTTCTTCCTATATACATTCCATTGGTTCTGTTTCTCTGGAGAACCCTGACTAATACAGTACTCCTACCGGCATTCTCCGATCTTGGCCCTCTCTGCCTTTGGAGCATGACACACGGAGTCTACACTGGCCATATACTGATACTGCCACCAGTTTTCCTGAGCCCTACTTTCTGTTCCATCACTCTCTGGAATCATAATCACCTCTGAATTAGAAAAATAAAAAAGATAATGTAAATGTCTAACATTAATGGGAACTTACTAGGACTCAAGGGCTATGCTAAGAACTGTATACCTATTTTCCAGCTAATGCAAAAATATAGCTAGATGTGGGGTAAGGAGGAATGGAGAGTGAGATGCGGAGCAAGAAGAAAGTATCAGTGCTCTGGCTGCCAGATAAGGATCTATAGACTAAGTACCACCTGCCCAATATTCCAGTTGGTACAGATACAGGGCCTCTGAGTGCAAGGATCACCGGGATGGTAAAAGTCACACTCCTGCTTCTTTCCAGGTGGTTTAGGTACACTATGAAGCAGTGTCTGGGAGATTATAGTAAGCTGAGCTAGACTGTGAACTCTGTGAGGCTGATTACAATTGTATTTACTGACAATATATTCCCAGTACCTTGCACTGTGGCTGGCACAAGATAAGTGCTTAGTATTTCCTATTAATGTTTGTCAAATCTACTTTTCCATTGGTCAAGATTCACCCCAAATTCTAATAAGTTGTATCACTGTCTTAATTTTCCTTGGGATAACTTTTCTTCTTTATTCTGTAGTTTCATAGCTATTTTAAGGGGCAATTGGGAGAAATTTTGTATTTTTTTAAACCAGAAGTCACCGTAATGAATTTTAAATGATATTGTATCAAAGCTGAGGAATGGCTTTACTACAGATCAATAAGACTACACATGTCATAAATGGAATTAGTTGGTTAATGCATACGAGTCAGAAATATGAAGGGGGGGCTTCCCTGGTGGCGCAGTGGTTAAGAATCCACCTGCCAATACAGGGGACACGGGTTCAAGCCCTGGTCCGGGAAAATCCCACATGCCGCGGAGCAACAAAGCCCGTGCGCCACAACTACTGAGCCTGTGCTCTAGAGCCCACGAGCCACAACTACTGAGCCTGCGTGCCACAACTACTGAAGCTGGCGCGCCTAGAGCCTGTGCTCCGCAACAAGAGAAGCCACCGCAATGAGAAGCCCGCGCACTGTAATGAAGAGCAGCCCCCGCTCGCCACAACTAGAGAAAGCCCACATGCAGCAACAAAGACCCAATGCAGCCAAAAATAAATAAATTTTAAAAAAGAAAAAGAAATATGAAGGAGGAACATGGTTTTGTGACTGAGTAAATACCTCCAGCGGTCAGAGTCCATTTCTCATCTGTGCAATGAACAAAATTACAGCCACCCCCTTGGTGTGGTGTGTGCGTGTGTGTGTGTGTTGGGGGAAGAGGGGCTACAATATGTCTATTGTATGGCTACAAAACTGCTTTGCAAACTGCCTATCCTGTATATATGTTAGATGTTTTGTCTGCTATCACTATGATCATTTTCTGTCTCGTGTGCTAATCTATGGACAACATCTTTCTGTGACCAAGATTCCAACCACAGATTTTATCCTGTCGTTCCCAGAAGCAACAGTACAGTATTATACTCAATTTCTCTACCAGATTCAAGGGTCATGATCCCTTTGGCAGGGAGAGAGTTACTGTCAGGAAAATCCTGTTGGATCCAGGACAAACCATTAAAAAGTTGCGTAAGTCTTTGTCAGCTTTGAGTTGTTATCCTGCAGGTGTTTTGCTATGTTGACACAGCTCATGTTTGCCCTGCTTTATTTATTGCTCTTTCTTTTGGAGGAAATCATAGAGAAAACAGGACTCATCCCACGGATGGAAACAGTTTCTCTATTTAGCTGCTGAACTCCTCGGGAAAGAGGGAAGAAATCAGTAAGAGACGCACGAATGAATAAAAAATATTCACCTTCAAAACACACTAAAAAGAGCAATGAAGGATCCAGATTAGAAGAACTTGTGCCTAGTGGGAAGCAGCCGCATAGCATAGGGAGATCAGCTCGGTGCTTTGTGACCAACTAGAGGGTAGGGAGGGTGGGAGGGAGACGCAAGAGGGAGGGGATATGTATACATATAGCTGATTCACTTTGTTGTACAGCAGAAACTACCACAACATTGTAAAGCAATTATATTCCAATAAAGATATTAAAAAAAAAAAAAGGAGAAGAACTTGTTCCAGAGGGACTCTTGAGCACCTGGAAATGCAGAGGAAAAAGTAAAAGCCAATTTGATTAATTTTAATTGAGTAAGTAATGCTTAATCTCCAGTCATGTTCAAGGCTCTGACAGAGATACATAAAGGAAGTAAGATGCAATTCCTGCCCTCACGTTGTTTATAGCTGAACAGAGACAATGGAGTGAGCAAACGATTCTAATATAAAGCAACCCATGAGAAAGTGGCTGTCGCCAACGTGACACCCCCATTCTAGTAGGTCTTTATTAATTATATGAACATATTTCTCAAATTATGTATTTTCTTGAAAATCATGTTAAAATCTTGTTCTCAAATACAGCACTTAATGAGTCCACTGAATAAACTTTCAGAGAATAAGATATGTGTTTGGGAAGAAATAAGGTTTTGGAAAACCTAAGTAGTTTCTGTCCAGATGTCTGTCCCTGTGCTTGTTGATGGCCACTGGAAAGGCTGAGCATATAGGAAATAGTCTTCTTTCTAATATGAAAGGCATATTTGTGTCCCGTGGAATGAGAGGTATGTGTGGTATGAGAACAGGACCCAAGGTCACTGCAGGGCTCCCAGTTCTAACGCATATTTCCTGACTTAGGTTCCTCTGCATGGATCATGGCTTGTTGGTTATTCACACTCACAACTTCTATTGCATTCGTCCTAGGATGCTTAATCATTCTTGTAACTTTTAATTGTTCTCCCCTTTCTTCATCATTCTCTTTGTTATGGTGGAGTTTCATTTCAGTCTTGAAACCCGTTCCATCTCATCTCCGTTTCAGTAGCATGTTTTACAGACATGGTTCAGCAATTTTTTTTTTTAAATTAATTAATTAATTTATTTTTGGCTGTGTTGGGTCTTCGTTTCTGCGCGAGGGCCCTCTCCAGTTGTGGCAAGCAGGGACCACTCTTCCTAGCGGTGCGCGGGCCTCTCACTATCGCGGCCTCTCCTGTTGCGGAGCACAGGCTCCAGACGCGCAGGCTCAGTAGTTGTGGCTCACGGGCCTAGTTGCTCCGGGGCATGTGGGATCTTCCCAGACCAGGGCTCGAACCCGTGTCCCCTGCATTGGCAGGCAGACTCTCAACCACTGCGCCACCAGGGAAGCCCCAATTTTTTATTTCTTAAAACTTTTAACTCTTTGATGAAGTAAGGGCTCAGAGTTTTTATACAATTTTTATAAACAGATGCATTTTAAGTCTGAAGAGATGTCATATATTTAATGACTTAACGGAGTAGAAATTTAAAGCCTACTTAAAAAATTAAATATTCAGAAATACAAGCTTTATAAACTGTCACTCATCATCTGTTACCCGACGAGATTAATATTTGTCTAATTTTTAAAGCAACGTGTGTATAAGAATAAAATGCAGAAATCTAAAGCATACATTTTGACCAAGTTTGATAAATGTATAATAAACCCATGAAACCACCACCCCAGTCAAGACAACAAACATTTCCATCACTCCAGAAAGTTCTCTCATGTCTCTGCCAGTTAATCCTCAACACCCGGGGGCAACCACTGATCTGAATCCTATCACCATGGATCCATTTTGCCTGTTCTTTCACTTCCTGTATGGAAAGAGACAGTTTTTACACTTTTGTGACTGTCTTCTTTCCACATTCTGTTTTTGAGATTGGTCAATATGGTTGAGTATGAATATACTGCATTATATGAATATACCACAATCTGTCCATTCAACTGTTGATGGATATTTGGGTTATTTCCAGTTTTCGACTATTACTAATAAACATTTACAACTAATCCAAGTCCACTTTCAAGTAGTTTCCTCACATACATCCACTGATCAATTCTCTGCTGCATACCTGAGGCGGACCTTCTGCAGATATCTGGATTTCTTTTTTTGTGCAAAACTCTCCTCCTTATTACTCTGTCCTGAATACTCCAGCTCCCACCGTCTCTCTGGACTCTCAGTGCCATCTCCTCAATTCAAGAAGTCACTGGGTTTTGCCTGGTTTTTTCTGTGCTGAAACCTAGAAGCTCCCAAACTCTCTCGAGCTCATAAGCTTAGGCAATCATAGCGCTCCCCTTGCTTACCTTCTGTTTTTCAGGGATCACTGTCCTTCATTGCCTGATAATCAGTGTCTTCAAAGTCATTGTTTCATATATTTTGTGTGGGTTGATTTACTGATCTATTTATCGATTTTTGGTTGTTGCTTGGTTGTTTCAGGTGGGACAGTAAAACTGAGCTGGAAGCAGAGGTTCATATTTCATAATTTTATTTTTTTATAAATTTATTTATTTTATTTATTTTTGGCTGTGTTGGGTCTTTGTTGCTGTGCGCGGGTTTTCTCTAGTTGCAGCGAGCTGGGGCTACTCTTTGTTGCGGTGCACGGGCTTCTCATCGTGGTGGCTTCTCTTGTTGCAGAGCACGGGCTCTAGGCGTATAGGCTTCAGTAGTTGTGGCACGGGGGCTCAGTAGTTGTGGCTCGCAGGCTCTAGAGCGCAGGCTCAGTAGTTGTGGTGCACGGGCTTAGTTGCTCTGCGGCATGTGGGATCTTCCCAGACCAGGGCTCGTACCCGTCTCCCCTGCATTGGCAGGTGGATTCTCAACCACTGCACCACCGGGGAAGCCCTTCATAATTTTTGATGCTATTTCAAATGGATTGTTAAGTATTCTTTTTCCATTTGCTTGTTTCTAATACTTAGAAATACAACTGATTTTTTGTTTCCATCTTAACCTCCAAACAAGTATGGTTTTAACAAGATCATTGGATCCCTGGCCACTGGATTAGGGAGGAAGAACTCACAGCTGAATGGAGAAATTACTAACAAGGCTACATGGAGGAGGTGGGGCTTGAAAGATATGTAGAATATGGCATAGATCAAAGTTTCAGCATGAACAAAGCACAGAAGAAGGCATAACCAAGGATTCCAAGTTGTTCAATTTGAATGAAAGATCGATTGTGAGTAGAGGATTTGAGAAAAGGGAAGTCTCTACATGTATGATATATAAACATAAAACTTCTGTGGGAAAGCCTTCTCTGATCCTCCAGATCAGGGGACGTCTTTGAAATAGCCTTAATTTCTCATTCATAAAATGCTGACAATTCGAATTAACTTTTTGTTTGCCCATTCATGCAATGTTAGTCTGCCATACTAGACTGAAAATTCAGTGAGGGCAGGAATCAGGCCTGTTTTTCTCATCTTTGTATTTCCAGCACTTAACAATGAATATTCATTGAAGGAATGAATAAATGGAACCAGGATAAGAAGTCTGAATTTGATTTCATATGCAATCAGAGTCTTTAAAAGTACGTGCTGTAGGAGAATGATTTGTCCAGAGTTGTGCGTTAGGAAGATTTTTCTGGCAGCACGTAGTGAATGAATTAGAGGGAGGCGAGGATGAAGAGAGGCTACGGGAATAGTTTAGACAGGAGGCAAGGTAAGTCTGAGCCATTGCAGTGTCATAGAAATTGGAAGGAAATAGATACAAAGGATTCTGTAGAGGGTAAACCAACAAAATATGAAAATTGTGGAGGAGAAGGAATAGAGAAGTCACATATACCTGACATTTTGAGAGTGGGGAATTAGGAGGAAAACGGTGCCATTTATAGAAATAGCAGTCTATTAGGAAGAGCTGGTTTGGGGGAGGGAGCTGTCAATCTTGAGTGTTAATTACCCAGGAGCTTTCTAAGTGGCAATTGGAAACAGTGTGGATCTCGAAACAGAGCTGTGGACTAGGCATGTAGACATGAGAATTGTCCACCTAAAGGGGATACTTAGCCAGGTAAGATTGGCGAGAGACACAGGAGAGAGAGAGAGAGAGAGAGAGAGAGAGAGAGGGAAAGGAGAAGGAGAAGGAGGAGAAACCCAAAGAGACAATTTCAGGGGTATTAACTTTAGGAGGCAGGAGAAAGTCTACAAAAGATAGGAATGAAGAAACTTTTCTAAAGTTGGGACTAGAACACATAGAGTGTTACATTATGAAAGGAGAGAGTTTGAGGCTACTTAACTAAATATATAGAATGCTTGAGTAACACAAAGACAGAAAGGGCCATTGGCTTTGATCATTAGATTACGAACAAACTTCAAGATAATAACACATGTATTCTAAGAATCACTTGGCTCTTAGAATAATCCATTAAGGCAAAGGGCGGGGGGCATTATTACCCCCACTGTGTAGATGAAGCAGCAGAATCTCAGAGAGTTCAAGTGTCTTCCTCAAGTCCACACAGACATGAAGCATCAGAACTGGATTTTACCCCAGTGTCATCCTTGATATCGTCCTCTAATACCATACTGCATCCGATTCTTTCTAAGATTCTTCAGAAAAACGTGTTTGTTCTCAGACCTATACTCTGTTTTAATTCATCTCATTATTGCCTATTTCCCTAGGAAACTTATAAAAACACTTGGATCCTGCTAATATAAAGATTGATATCAGTAGCTATTGTCAATAACTTAGAAGGAGTAAAGGCTCAGAATCCTTGTTTACCATCATAGGGTGTTGTTTCTTGAAATAACACAGGTAAATAAATATTAGGTGATTTCTTTTTCTGTTACAGCAGCGAACACCAACTAAGGAGAAGGTCAAGTTTTCCTCATCAATTCTATAAGTTTCCTTAGGTTCAAACTTGATTAAGGACTCAGGTATTCACTTACTTCATCTAATTAGTGACTTACAGTTATTATCCGAAAGTCATATAAGAACATCAGTAGCATTTTAAATATCAGTAACACTTTATTATAGTACTATAAGGCCCAGAACAGCATGCTTATTGTCCCAATGTTATCAAATATTCATCCTGAAAGGCAAAGGTGTGTGGTGAGGGGTGGAGAAAAGGCTCAGAGGATTCTGGTTTACTAATTTACTTTTTTTTTAAATACAGATTTGTTATTTATTTATTTATTATTATTGTTATTTGGCTGCATCAGGTCTTAGTTGCGGCATGCGGGATCTTTATTGTGGTACGTGGGCTTCTCTCTAGTTGTGGTGCGCAGGCACCAGGACACATGGGCTCTGTAGTTTGCGGCACGCAGTCTCTCTAGCTGAGGCGCGAGGGCTCAGTAGTTGTGGCTCGCAGGCTTAGTTGCCCCGTGGCATGTGGGATCTTACTTCCCTGACTAGGGATCGAACCCACATCCCCTGCATTAGAAGGTGGATTCTTTACCACTGGACCACCAGGGAAGTCCCCTACTTTTTTTCTTTTTTTCTTTTTTATCTTAAGAAAGAAGAAAGACATCGGAGAGAGTTAAGCTGATAGGCTTGGTTGCTGTCTTAAATAAGAAGCTAATATGAGATGATGATATGAACAATGTGTGCTGTTGTCATCTTCCAAAACTTCTATAACAAATAAACAAACAAGAAAATAACTGTTCTACCTGTAGAATCTGTTGTTAGAATCTGTGAGTAGAATCTTGGGTCTGCTGATTCCTGTGATGGGCATTTATATCTAGGAAGAACTGACCCCATCACAATCAGTGGTCATTAAAATGCTTCCTATGAGTCCAAAGAGGCTGGTTCATTTAGTTCAGAGAAAAGTTGCAATTACTGTCCTGAAAGGCTTAATGTCAAGGCCTCACAGAAGGAGGGCAGCCACTGTGAGCAAGAGAGAGCTCTTTATCATGAGCAAATAAAGTTGTGAGCACGTTCTGAAAGGTACGCGTAGCTGTCTTACTAGTGCCTCAGAACGTAAAGCTCACACCAGAGTTTTGGGTAGTTTGATCCTTCTTTGAGAGTCTCCATTTGGTGGGTATGCTGACCCCTTTGACTAGGACTAAAATTTCTTTATGAATTGGTATGATTTTTCAGAAGAAAATGAGGACAATTTTAAGAGCATCTCCATGGATATTCACTTTTCCCTTTTCCAAAAAGTAATGAGACAAGCCTACAGGCTTGGTTCCATTTTGGTCACATTGCAAATATGTGACATTTTAGGAATCTTGGGCTGTTTTATTCTTCACACCCATTTAACCACAGTTTGGTGACTGGGGTATGATGGAATAAAGCAGTTCTGTAGATTCAGTGCAGTTCTGTTTCTGGGATTTTGTAGCAACTATGGTTTCAGGAGAGAATGGAAAAAATAAACACACTTAGCAACTCAAAGGCCAGCTGCTTTAAAACTGGCTTGGACATTCTGGACTCATCACCATGACTTTTTCTTTTTTGTTGCTGTTGTTCTAAATTGTAAACAGACTTGTGTGGATTCTTCTTTTGTATATTTATATTTGGGGAAGGAGCAGATGGGGGCATTCCTCTTTTCTACATTTATATAAACTTCAGATATCTAAAAACATAAGGCCCAGATTTCATATTTATTGAAAACTAAGAGAAAAGACTTGAAAGAAATGTAATTGATGACTATTGGTACCATTTCCTTCCACTTTAAGTGAAACTGGATAACAGTATCCTCCCCCTAAATAACACTCTCTAGCCTAGAGTGTCAAAGAGCTTTAGAAACATTAATCAGAGACCTCAATTGTACTGACTTGCATTATAAGGAATGCAAGAGAAATGTGATATAAAAGCTTAATTAGTAGAGCTTAACTGAATTACTGAAGTTTATACAGTAGCATACCTGGAGGTTACCCATTCACTGAGTATCCCCTCTTTAGGTCTGGGCAAAGCTCTTGAAATTGAATTCCCATTACTATGGTACATCCAATAATTCTGTACCTTCTATGATACCCAAAGATATATATCTTTTATATATACATCATGATGGGGCACCCTCACAATAGGGTAGAAAGTGTGCTGCCTGGGAGTACAGAACCTAATCCCAGCTACACCATTGCCTGAGTTCTGTGACCTCCAGTATGGCATTTTAACAGAACCCTAGACATCATTTTGGAGAAACAGTAAAAATAAAGGGTATAGTGGATATTTGGGAGGTAACTCACCAAAATTTATTCTTTTCTTCTGCTTAAAGTACTCTGAGGTTTTTTTGGTTTTTTTTGGGGGGGGGGCGGGATCTCTTTGTGAATCTATTGTATATTAGTCATGAAATTATAGTAATTACAGTGGGATTGACCCAGGCATGGGCCTGATTGACTTAAACCCAGAACGTTCTATCTCTGTCTCTCTCGCCATAGGATTACTGAGAGATAAACATCATTAAATTTGGGTCAGTGAGACATGTCCATACAGAGGGTAAGACTTCTGAGAAGTTACTTCCCTCACTCTTCTAAGTACTCCCCCCACCCCACCCACCCAAATTCTTCTTCCTCTGATGGGAAGGTTTGGAACTACTAGCTATTGTCGCCATGAATGGATCTGACCTTAAGACAAGCTGAGGCACTGGGGGGAGGGGAGGAAGTGAGGGGAGGGTAGGCATGAGAGATAAACAGGAGGAGGAGCCCACATGACTTTAAGAACCCTGAGTTAAGTCCTGGATTATCCAATTATGTGAACCAATAAATTCCCCACTCTTTCATTCTTTGGATAAGTCATTTTGGGCCAGGTTTTCTTCGACCTGCAGCCAAAAGCATCCTAATTGCTACAAAGGGGTTGAGTTAGAATGTAGTCACTAGAACCACACTGGCCAATAGAAATTTCTGTGATGATGAAAATATTCTGTAAAGGCACTGACCAATATGGTAGCTACATGTGTCTGTTGAGTTGTAGCTGGTGACTGAGAAAAGAAGTTTTTGATCTAATTAGTTAAAATTAAAATTTCAATCGTCACATACAGCTAGTGGCTACTATTTTGGACAGCACATCACTGGATAGTCTTTAAGATCTCTGATAGTTCTAACATTGTTTGATTTTATGAGTGTACTCAGTGCACGTAACACCCACGAATAGATCCAAATGTGACTGAAACTAAAATCTTTTGCCAACACACACAAGACATCTGATTTCCAGTAAGAAGGGAGACATGAGATTTATGTTTTCATTTGAAGCTGCTATGGCAGCTAATTTATGAGCAGATGATAAAAAGATCAATATCCACTACTTCTTTCCACATTAGGTATTTTATAGCTGGGAGGACTTGGACAAAATTCATGAAATCTCTAACGATATTTTGAGGATTAACTGAGATAATGCATGTAAAGGATTCAGCACAGAATCTTGCCCAGAATAAATTTCAGTGGATGGCGGTTGTGCCTGCTGCCACTACTGTTACTCAAGACAGACATTGATGACCAAATGTCACCACGCCTTAGTATCTAGAAACGCCTCTATCTGACTGAGTAGACCAGTGATAGGTCACTGACATATTGAAGTTGGAAAAGGCTTAGAGAGCAAGTAATCCAATGAGATACAGTTGCAGAGGGTTAAACTAAGTCTCAGTCACCCAAGTGACCAGGAAGTTAGTACAGGAGAGAAATTAAAACCAAGCCCTCCTGGTTCAAAATTCAGGGCCCCGTGTATTTTCTTTTACTGTACTTTATTTTGCTTCACATTTCCCCAGATTTTTCAAACTTCCTGGCATTTTCTATTCAACTTAGCAAACAAGTTAATACTGGTGACTTACAGAAAATTCCATTTGCATTCTAGGCAGTTTTACAATAAGATAATCTTTTCAAGATCACTTAACCTCATGGTTAACTCTAGCTTCACTCTTCAAGAAGTGATGGGAAGACTTTGGTTGTCAATGTTATTCAATGTCTGGAGCATAGCTGTTTAAAAGATTTCAACAATTCAACACTGTTTGGATCTCTTTCTCTATTTCCTTTTTTTTTTTTTTTTCTTAGCAGAGAAAAAAGTCTTTTTCTTGAGTTTCTAGTATTGTATTATTATGGTCAAAGGTGGAATCGTGGTATAAATTCCTTACTGGATCACAGATTTTCCTCTTTACTTCCTTCTCTTGTTCATGGGCTGCCATTTTATCGCTTTCAAAATGGAGCAAACAAGGCTTAAAAACAAAATCCCTGCTGATTCAACACTGAGTTAGCTCATCTATGGGTCAAGGTGACAGGACATAGCTCACTGACAATTTATCACTAAAGAAGCAGATACCGTTTGTTCCACACCTCCAAATTCAGGAGTTTCAAAGTCATCCCAATTCTCCCTATGGCACTAGAGGGATGAACTGGTTAGAGTGTGAATTTTGCAGCTGCACTACCTCATTAAAAAGTTATTATTAGATTGATATTCTTATTAGTGATCAACACATTACGGCAGAAAGTCAGAATGAGGAGGTGAGACCCCATATGAGTTAATTTTGCATTATATTGCTTCTACATGGATCTATATCTTTTAAGCTACTGTATGAAATTAACTACAAGTATTTTGAAGGAAATATCTGATTTACAGAGACGTTTTTGTCTTACCATCCATCTCAGGCCATACCAGATGTTCTAAGAGGATCACCTCAACTACCTGAAGAGGGAGAAAGAGTCCTATACCTTCATACTCTTAAAAAAAAAAATTATATATATATATATAATATCAGTAGATCATTCTTTCCATGGCTGTAAGAAAGAGAAAAAAGGTGTTCCTAGGGCTGCTACCTTTCTTTCCTTTCTTGTAAGAAAGTTTAGGGGAACAAACATTTTCTCCAAATAAATGTGTGCCTTTTTTGATGCTAAAGAATTGGTTTTCCCAAACATTGTTACGTATTAGACTTCTAAGATGACACACACAGACCATATATATATATATATATATATATATATATATATATATATATATAATTTCAACTACTTTAGAGTTTAAATTGGCTTTGGGTGGCTAGGGTGGAAACTAATCATGGATTTCAGAATTATTTTTCGGAAATATCACCCAAGCTCCAAAAAGGAGACTATAAATTTTCAGAACAAAATCCACTGGGGAAGCTGGGAACTTGCTATATTTCAATCAGGTTTAAAGTCTGAATGATATTAGCTCAAACATTTTTTTAACAATATAATTAAATTTATGAGCAACAGTACAAAATAAAATAACAGATTCTAAAAATATAATAACGAAGGTTATAAGAAAAACTTTAAAATGTAAAGCATTAATGCACACAAAAGGCTACCAGGCCTCTTCAGGAAGGCATTCGAATACTGGTAACCAAAAAAATGTCCTATTGGAAAAATAAATGTTATGGTTGATATATACATACAAAAGACGCAATAGGTCAACGTTAATCATATCATCTATTGCATTTTCTTCACTTTGAAAGCACTGAGAGATCCAGTAGTGAGTCATAACTGTTATTTCCAAACTAGATCAATTCTGAAGGAAACCTATTCCTGAGAATAACTGATAAATGTCATTTGTAATGGGAAACATTTGCTTTCTGGCTAGTTAAGTGCATTTAGGTAGACAGTAATGAGTTGCAGCTGAAGGGTGGAGCACCTCTAAAAAGAAGTATACTTTTTCTTTGCCAAATATAATGAAAAAAGTATGACTTCCAACTGCCCCATTATTGATATTCATTCAAGAAAGATTCTTGCAATATGACTCTTTCACAGGAAAAAAAAAAAAACACTGGAAAATCAGAAGAGTGGATTATTACAGTTCAATAAACAGTGAGGAGATGTAAGAAGAATAATCCCAATTTATCACTATAGAAACGAAGACACAGATGAAAACAAAAAATAGACACGGCTTAAAGTACAGGAAAATAAGTGTATGATAAACCACATATTAGAATGGGCTAATTTTTGTTTTAGTTACAAATAAATCCAAAATCTCAGGTGCTCAAGACAATAACGCTTTATTTTTCACTCTGCTCCACGTCTGGCATGGGTTTGCAAGGGGGGTCTGCTCATCCTTAAAAACACTGACTTGAGGGAAGTTTCTAGTTGGTATGCCGCAGGGATCTACTCTGTTAAACATTTCTCTCGGTGATTTGATTTAGGACACTGACTGAACTTCAATTATGTTTGCAGACAAACGATAGCAGACTGGAAGATGTAGCTAACATGGCCTTAATAGGCTGTAACAACGGGTCCAAGAAAACAAGTTGAGGTTTCAAAGAGTTAAAAGTATAACCCTACACTTGAGTCTAAACGATGTAAACCATATATCCCAAAGAGGGGACATATTAAAAAAATTTTTTTTTTCTTGTAGAAGGAGGTATGGTTTAAAAATAGAACGTATGGGAAAGATTTCAGGATTTCAATTTACTATAAGCACGATCTGAGTCATCAGGGTTAAGTGATTGCGAAAATAACCAGGTGAAACTGAGTTGAAAAGCAATCACACGAGGAGTCCCTGAAAGCCTTTCTTGAGGCCAGAGTTTACCTGGGGATTTGCATTTACTTCTCAGGACCATATTTTAATCAGGGGGCAATGACAAATGAGAACAGGGTCAATCAGGATGGCGGGGAAGAATCACATCACATGAAGGATAGTTGAAGGATCTCAGGGTGTGGAACCTGAAGACTAAAGAAAAGGTGGTCTTCGAGTATCAGAAAACCTGATATGAAATCCCATGAAAGAAAGATGACACTTGCTCCCTCTTCTCCCAGACGGCAGAATCATTCATTCATTCATTCATTCATTCATCATTCAACAAACATGTATTGAGCACCTATTACTTTTTACTAAGCAAGGTTTTAGAGGTACAGGAATAAAAGCAACTCAAAAAACACACAGTCTCGTGCAGATGAAGGACAAGTTCCAGCTTTCTGAAACTTGCATTTATGTCTCTCATGGCAGCACTGTTCCTTGGGCTGGCATAGCCCCCTGGCAATGTGCTGTCTTCTGTGTAGGACTGGTTTATTGTTCAGACTCGTGGTCTGTATGGTGTACCTGACCATGTCACCATCCAGCAAAAATCTTTCAAAAGCTCCCAGTTACCTTTACAATAAAATCTAAAATCCAAAGGGCACCCAAGGCTTGTTTTCAAAATCTCTGTTTTCATCAATATCTCCTGCCGCCCCTAACTCCAGCTATTTTAAATTAATTTCAGTTCCCTAAATGTGCCGTGCTTTCTCACTGCCTTCACAACGCTGTGTGCCCTTCCTCATCGCCAGCCCCCCAGCTGACTTCTGTATTTCCAACATGACAACTCAGTCACCGCCTACATCGGGAAGCCTCCATGACTCCCACTGGCGGTGTTCCATGACCCTTCCTCTGGGCTCCGTGGCACACAGTGCCCCTTTGTTACTTCTCCTAGTGAACTGTCAGTTACCTAGAAACTCCCTGAAGACAGGAGTGTTTCCTCTTGGTACCTCAGCACCAGCTACAGTGGGTGGCACAGAGCTGGTCCTCAGAAAGGCCTGTTAAACGTATCAATGAATGAAGGGTGCAGAATGAAGGGCTCTGATTGAGTCAACAGATAAGTATTCCCTGTAACAACTTTCAGTGGAGTATAATCTTTAAAAATATTGAATCACTATGTTGTACACCTGAATCTAATACTGTAAATCAACTATACATCAGTTAAAAAAAAAGATCAGTATTCCCAAAGATTGAGCTGTTCATTGACTTTCAACTTTTGAAAATGAATCTAAATAAAGGAAACGTGAGAGAGATCTTTAGAAACTTACTTCTAAGGTCAAGACCACCGTTGACTTCTAGGCGATAGGCATCCTAAATCAGTCAGGTAACAGGAAGCACTCCCCGAAACTTGCTTCACAGGGACGCAAGGAGAGGATGAGGATGGGTTATTGACAGTCATCATCAAAAGGTGATATCCATTTGCTGCTTTGTAAGTTGTGCTGGCGTCGCAGGGGGCGTCCAGCATTTCTCTCCTGCGTGAAGGCTGGCACCAGGCAGTCCATGCGTCGGGGCAGTAAAACAATCTCGCATGAAGGGCAGCACGTTGTCCGCGGGCAGTGCCAGCCCAAGGAAACAGTGCTGCCTTTGAGAGACACAAAGAGCCACTGTCCTCGCCTCTTTTTTTCTTCTTCGAAAACTGTAAGAGTCCAAAACTCGCTGTGGAGATAACAAAGGCTCCTCGCAGGCGGAGCATAAGGCTGTAGTCATTTCACCTGTAGCGTCCCAGCCAGAACCAGCCCACGGGCCACGGCCCACAAGATTACGGTAGTCAAGCATCCTTTCCACCTGGGCTGCAATCGGAAAGAAAAACTTTGCAAGCTTTGCAGAAAAAAAAAGAATGTCCCTTTTTTTCTCTGCCTCTATCGGTTCTGGACTGCCCTGTTCTCATCAACAGAGAGAACTGGCTCCCATAAGCCAGGATGTCTTCTTGGTAATGTTTACCGCACACGCTGGTATCTTCCACGATGCTCCCATTATATTCACTTACTATAAAAAGATTTAGGAGTTATTTCAGCAAAGACTGAGGGACCATCCATAGAGCAGGTCCTGCACTAAATGGGAGGTTGGACTGACTGACCACTGAGATCCCTTCCTGGTTCTGTAATTAGAAGGTTGGGAGAGGGAACCTGTAATTCATTCAAATCTGTGGTCACCCGGTAGTCACATTAATAGCCAAATGGCTCAAATGTGGAGAGTGCCGCCAAGGATTCAAGTGCAGAGGGCAAGAGAGGTTAGGAGAGAACAGAGGGAAGAGGAAGGCTAAGAGACAGGGCTGAAGTTAAGAAGAAAACTGACTTCAGTCTACACTGGGCACTCGCTATGTTTCAGGCAGGAGCTCGCAACACAGAGATGAAATTCAGATTGCTTTGAGGCAAGCAGGGAACGAGACCTGTACCCAGGCCACTCCAACGCAATGGAATGGGTGCCTTGGTACTTCTGTGCCATGCAGGTAGCACAGAGTGTCTGCAGGCAGCATAAAACAAGACTTCTTCAATGAGGTGACGAGTGAGCTTAAGCTTAAGAACGAAAAACAGCTGATTTAACTTGGAAGGAGGGCGTGGGAAGATAGTCTACATAGAAAGGAGAGCAAAGGCAAAGCAGTAAAGCATGAGAGAACGCGGCAGGCGTGATGAGCTGCAGGCGGTCCCTTGCCACGGCTGGTGTAGAGGACACCTGTGAAAAGATGGCAGAAGTATCGGGAAATCGGTGGCTACCGGATTGTGAAGCTCTTTCTTGCTATGCGTAGCAGTGGGGAACTTACTGTCAGTGTTGAGAAGATATGGGTCCCAGATCCATGGGGAAGAAGAATTGCTTCCTGGCAGTGACCTGGGGAGCGAGCGGGCAAGACTTCAGACAGGGAAAGAGACTACAGGCACTGGACTTCTCAGCCTGAGACAGGAGGGAAGGGGGCAGGGCACAGCCTTTAAGAGAATGACAAAGCCGTTAAGGATACAGCAAAAACTGGTTAGAACCGACGAGGTCTAAGATGGTGGAAGATTCAACTTCCAGTGGACCTTGAGCCTCATTATTCACTCACTGTAATACATTAGCATATGCTAAATGACATACCCACAGGCGCCATGACAGTTCCAAGCCAGACCATAAAAGGCCAAAAAGTGGGCGGTGGCCCAATTTCTAGAAATCCCCACCCCTTCTCCAAAATAGTTGGAATAATCCTCCCACTCATGAGCCTATGAAATTACCCAGGGACTTCCCTGGTGGCGCAGTGGTTAAGAATCCACCTGCCAACGCAGGGGACACGGGTTCGAGCCCTGGTCTGGGAAGATCCCACATGCCGCGGAGCAACTAAGCCCGCGCACCACAACTACTGAGCTGGTGCTCTAGAGCCCGTCCTCTGCAACAAGAGAAGCCATCGCAGTGAGAAGCCCGCGCACCGCAACGAAGAGTAGCCCCCGCTGGCCGCAACTAGAGAAAGCCTGTGAGCTGCAACGAAGACCCAACGCGGCCAAAAATAAATAAATAAACAAAATTTATAAAAATGAAAGAAAGAAAAGAGCAATTACCCAGCCAGTAAAAACTAACCACTCCATATTCCGGGGCCTCTTGCCTTCTGAGGTGGCCCACACCCTGTGGAGTGTGCTTCTCCCAGGGCCGCTCTTGCCTTTTGAGAGGAACCTCATGCTCTCTATGGATGTGTATCTCTCTAAATAAACCCACTTCTTACCTATCACTTCGTCTCTCACTGAATTCTCTCTGTGCTGAGACATAAAGAACCTGAGCTTCATTTAAGTCCTGAGACCAGGTGTGATTTCAATTAAAAGACTGTGGGTTCAAGTCCCAAGCTGGGTTTTGCCTGGGTCCGAGCCCAGGCCCGTGGGTTCAGAATAGTCCCAGTCTGAGGTGTGCGGCTGCATACTCACAGATGCTCTTATCTCAATGTGGACGAAGAAGAATGTCATCTCGCCGTATCAGCAAACAAAGGCCACTGCAACCTCTCCAACTGTGCACCCTGAGGGGATTCAGGATGGAGAAACACAGGTGGCTGGCCCTAGACAGCTAAGGTGCCTGTCAAAGGAATGATTTCAATGAGCCCAGATTCTTGCATCTTCCCATAGCGCGAAATTCATTAACTTGAGATGTCAGGGTTTTCTTTAATTAACAGTAATCCTTGGATGTTTCCACTACCCGGTTTTTGTTGCAAAAACTCCTATATCTCCTGGCTTCTCCATTTTCTCTTTGGAACAGTCCCTCAGAGCGATCTGAGAGGCTGTCTCCCAGGCTTTCGTCCTTAGTCATTCTGCCAAATAAAACATAATTCTCAACTTTTAAGTTGTGCATTTTTTTTTTTTTCAGTCCATACAAGCATGGCAGGAGACTGACTGAAAGGCCCATGTGGGCAAGGGCAATAGACATCTCAAAGATAGACTAGAATCCCTCACCCACAACTATATCCTGGTGCTGTGTAAGGCCCTGGAACTCTGTCTGGGGATGTGGGGAGAAAGATCCAAGAAGATCTGAAGTTAAATTTCTAGTAACCCAGAGGCTTAGGGCTCGGAGAGCATGTGATTTTTAGAAAGTTATATATGTAGTTCTTTTATATCAGAATTTGTGGATTGAGATTTACACCTCCTACATGTGTTTTCTCATTTAAGCCCCACAATAACTTATATGTGAGGTATTATTCTCCCAAGTTTACAGTAATTAAACCTGGAGGCTACGTAAAGAATGAGAACATAGGGACTTCCCTGGTGGCTCAGTGGTTAAGAATCCGCCTGCCAATGCAAGGGACACGGGTTCGAACCCTGGTCCAGGAAGATCCCACATGCCGTGGAGCAACTAAGCCCGTGCGCCACAGCTACTGAGCCTGTGCTCTAGAGCCCGTGAGCCACAACTACTGAGCCTGCACGCTGCAAGTACTGAAGCCCACACACCTAGAGCCCGTGCTCTGCAACAAGAGAAGCCACCGCAACAAGAAGCCTGTGCACCGCAACGAAGAGTAGCCTCCGCTCGCCGCAGCTACAGAAAGCCCGTGCACAGCAATGAAGACCCAACACAGCCAAAAATAAACAAATAAAATAAATAAATTAAAAAAAAAAAAGAATGAGAACATAAAAAGAAAATATTCTCATTCAAGCACCTCACTTTACAACTGAGGTTTTGGAAAAGCTAAATGGGTCTTCCAAGTTCAAAGACCAAACCCGGAGGAAACGCCGGTTATACCAATGTGCATTTTTATAAACTTGAACACTGCCATTGTTGCTTCTCTGTTTGCAAGGCAGGCATGTTTGAAAGACAAATTTCCTGGAGATTTTCTACTTTTGAAACATTAATTGCAGCCTATGATAATAGGAGCATGCGGTAAGGCAGCGCTGGGTCACACTGGGTTAACCTCTTCCCGAAATTCCTCCCATCCCAAGTTTCCATGAGAGAGGCAGCAAGTATAGTGAAGGAGAGAGAGGGAAACTTCTGGAAGGGCTCCTGCTGCTGGAGCAGGTAGGGAGCCCACGGGTGTCCAGCCTATAGAGCAAAACCGGCAAGGCCAGTCGGCCGCCAGGGTCAGTGGAGCTTGCTCAGGGGTCCGGGGCATCCTGCTTGGAGGCAGAAGTTCCCTCTCTGCAGTCAATGTGCTGTTGGCTTAAGGAAGAAACTGCTATTTCTAAGAGCCTACTGTGTGCCAGGAACTCTTCCTGTGTTACCTGACCTTATAATTGTCGTGAGATTACCGTCAGAAAGGAATTCTTTCCATTTAGAAGGAGAGGAAACTGAAGATCAGAGAGTTGAGGTTGCCAAAATCAGAGCGCTAGAAATCAGAAAGGTGAGATTCAAAACCAGACCTTTCCCATCCCCCAAACCATTTGCTTCTGTTTTTGTTCCCCTACCCCACCCAACCTCTCATTATTTTCTATATCACCCTCCCTTACTGGTTTTTTTTCCCCATTTGTAAAAAGAACCTAGGAAAGGGCTAGTAAAATATCCCTCACCTTCATTAAAATTGAGTGAACAGATGAGAAAGTATTTGTAATGAATGCTAAGTAAAATATATTTAAAGGACACTTGCAGTAAAAAGAAACGCGGCTTGCGTTACCAGGGAGCCTCAGCTTAAGTCCTGACACTTGGCAGCAACATACAAAATCATTTTGAGTCCATTACTGGTACAGGAGGGGCAGGGAGAGGGGGAAACGCACTGTATTTCCACGTGCCTGTTTTTGGGAAAAAAAAAAAAAAAGCTTTGGTGAGCTAATCTTGAACTTGAGGCACTGTTCCTTTGTTGTCCAGCTGCTGCCTTCGAATCCTGTGTTTGTGTTACCGACAATTGCCACGGAAGCGTTTCATTTCATTTATTTATTATTCATATCCCTCCAACCTCCAAAGATAAACGCAAAGCAGGGAAGGGAAGCTTTTCCATTTTCGTACACCAGGTTCACATCTCAGCTGCCTTGCTTTGCTGATATGTCAGCGTAAAAATTACGGCGCTCCTACACCACCCGTCCAGAGGGCTAGGCGACAGTGGTTACTCTAAAATTCAAATATTTGGATTCGATGCAGAGGTCCAATGCCAAGGACACGCTGATCTGCGATTGAAGAGCTAAAACATGAAAGTCCCAATCTTACTCTCCCCTGACTGTGTCGAAGGGATGCACTTTGGATTTAATCTCTTTAATCTGCCTTGCTGCTTCCAAAGCCACAATTATTCTGAAATCAGGCAAGGGCCAGCAGTGGTGCTGGCCCGCCCCTGAATGCAGGGCGAGGCTGGGACCACAGATCCCCACGGACTCTTTGTTCCATAGCAGAGGATTCTCTCGGTGACCAGCTGAAGGCCTTTTCTTTGTGTTGTGATTGACAGACATGAATTAAATATCACCCCACTGGGCTTTCTGATTGGTGAATGGCCATGGATTACAAGAATGTCTTGGGAAAATGGCGTTTCAAGATAGGGAGACAAGACCAGAAAGGCAGGGCTTTTCCAGCTAATCCTGAACTTGACAACAGCAGAGACCTTGATTCTGGGCTCTGCTTCTTTTTTTCTTTTTCCTTTTTTAGCTTGATATGCCTTGTTCAGGTCTGGGAATGATCGAGCCTAGAATGGTCAAAGAGAATAGGATGAAGCCAAAGGAAGTAAAAAATTGGGGGAAGAGAAAAAAGACTGTTTTCTTTAAAAGACTGAAGTTTCTGGAGATGTGCTTTAAGGAATCTATCCTTAAATGGGTCTGGCATTGTCCCTGAGGCATTTATTTCTCAGTTTATCAGCGTGGCAATTAGTGCTCCTTAGGGCAACGCTCTGTGGCTACAGCATCCACGCTATTCCCAGCATACAGTGCACAGCCTTGGGCATAAACAGATCTGCACACACAAGCCTCTGGTTTTGAATAAGCAGAAATGGTGCAATCAGAAAGCACCAAAGTGTGGGGAAATGGAGAAGCAGAGAAAAGCATCCCAGAATTCTAGGTGGCACAGCACGTACGTGGCCAACTGCAAGAGGAAGGAGGAAATGGGAACAAAAAGGACAAAATGACAGAAGCAAACCTATCATCTAGTCTAAGAGCTGGTGAGGGGTTTAGATGAGTGTTGATTTCAAAGAAAGGAGGTTACGCTGTTTCGATTGATGACCCTCAGAAACAGAAAGGGGTGACTCCCAACAGAGGTTGGGGGCAGCATTCTTTTTTTTTTCTTTTTTTATATTACTCAGCCATAAAAAGGAACGAAACTGGGTCATTTGCAGAGACGTGGATGGACCTAGAGACTGTAAGGCAGAGCGAAGTAAGTCAGACAGAGAAAAACAAATATCACATATTAACGCATATATGTGGAATCTGAAAAAATTGGTATAGACAATCTTATTTACAAAGCAGAAATAGAGACACAGACGTAGAGAACAAACGTATGGATACCAAGGAGGAAAAGGGGGAGGGCGGGATGAATTGGGAGATTGGGACTGACATATATACACTGCTGATACTATGTATAAAACAGATAACTAATGAGAACCTACTGTATAGCCCAGGGAACTGTACTCAGTGCTCTGGGGTGACCTAAATAGGAAGGAAATCCAAAAAACAGGGCATATATGTATACGTGTAGCTGATTCACTTTGCTGCACAGCAGAAACTAACACAACATTGTAAAGCAACTATTCTTCAATAAAAATTTAAAAAAAGAAGAAGAAGAGATCCGGACACAGACACACACAGAGGGAAGACCACACAGGACTCAGGGAGAAGATGGCCGTCCACAAGCCAAGGAGAGAGGCCTGCAGATCCTTCCCTCCCGGCCCTCAGAAGGGCCCTGCCAACATCCTGATCTCACCCTAATCTAGTCTTCAGAATTGTGAGAAAATAAATTTCGATATTTCAGTCAAAAAAAAAAAAAAAGGGAGCAGCATTCTTAGTCTTAGTTTATATTTTGTGAATGATGTTTTCTGATGCCTCTAACATACATTCCAATGTGAGAGTACGCTGGATTCTTAGGTCTGCTATCAGTAATACTGTGGGAAGACGGCATTAGGGAAGAATCTTTTGCTCGGCTTTCAATAAATATCAAAGTTGTTTTGCCACTGAGTTGAGCACAAAGATTCCTTCTACAGGGACTTCCCTGGTGGTCCAGTGGTTAAGAATCTGACTTCCGGGACTTCCCTGGTGGCACAGTGGTTAAGAATCCACCTGCCAATGCAGGGGACATGGGTTCGAGTCCTGGTCTGGGAAGATCCCACATGCCACGGAGCAACTAAGCCCGTGCGCCACAACTACTGAGCCTGTGCTCTAGAGCCCGCGAGCCACAACTAGTGAAGCCCGCTGCCTAGAGCCCGTGCTCTGCAACAAGAGAAACCACCACAATGAGAAGCCTGCACACCGCAATGAGGAGTAGCCCCCGCTCACTGTAACTAGCGAAAGCCCACACACAGCAATGAAGACCCAACACAGCCAAAAAACAAAACAAAACAAAACAAAACAAGAATCCGCCTTCCAATGCAGGGGACGCGGGTTTGATACCTGGTCGGGGAACTAAGATCCCCCATGCCGCAGGGCAGCTAAGCCTGCACGCTGCAACTACTGAGCACACGGGCTACAACTAGAGAGAAGCCCATGCACCGCAACGAGGAGCCCACATGCCGCAGCGCAGGATCCAGCATGCCGCAACAAAGATTCCACACGCCGAAACTAAGACCCGATGCAGCCAAAAAAAAAAAAGATTCCTTATACAAGATGAGAAGGGAGAAGTATTTAAATGTTGGCCAGATTTGGGGCAGTTAAATAGCATTTAAAAAAAACAGGGCAAAGAGTTTGTTTGGCCTGGGGAGTTCTTACTAGGTCTAGAAAGGTAGTCAGTATTAACCAGGGCACCAGTGACAGGCTTGTAACCCTCAAACAGGAAAACTTATGCGCACCTTCCAGGTGAGCAGATGAGAATTGGAAGCTAATATCCAAGTGTCAGGAGAGCAGCCATGGGCATACCGGGAGCAGAGGGGCAGTTATAGATGAAGCACACAGGGCATAGGGCTCAAGAAATTAGGGAAAAGCTGAGAAAACAGTTTCAAATCCTGGCAAATTTGGGCGATAGGTAGAGTCCATAGCACCAGAATCATGCTTGAGCCAAAGAATCATGCTCTAGGCATCTCAGCCTGGAGGCTGTAATGTTCCCCAAAGAAGCAAAAGTGAATCTTGGCATGGCCAGGCCGAGTGGGCGGTATGGCCATATGGCTCCTCCCGTGGGGTGTGTGGGATGTGGTTGTGAACGAGAAGAAATACAAGGCAGACGTTTTAGGAGTGCAAAACTCAGGAGCTACCCACCTACATTCTCTGGCTGCTGGAAATGGCATCCTTCTTTTGGGACGAAAGTTTAGGAGTTTTCATATTCATGTAAATCCTAATTGCAGTGAGGTCCTTATTTAGAGGACACTGTCCTTATTTAGATTGTTCACTGCACAATCTCAGTGAATTGCTTGCAACAGGGGCGAATAGATCCCTGGCTGTTCAGCTTTCAGTGCAGCAATGCCAGCTCCGGGAAGCCTTCCTCAGCTGGAAGAGTCCTACTCTGGGAGGAAATGGGAATAATAACAAATATGCTTTTTCAGTAGACCCACAGCTTGCCGAGCTGTAACATGGTACATCCCCACCCCCTCCCACCATGTTTTGTTCTTCCTCAGGCACACTGTGTTGCTAGGAAGATTTATGAGCTGTGTGTTCCTTCGGCTCCTTCATGAATCCAAGCAGTTCCATCCTAATGTCTTGGATATGATGTCACTGAAGGGAATGGGGTTATTAAGGCGTCAGAGAAGAGGACTGGGCAATGATGGAGTGTATTACTGCTAGGGTTGCCATGACAACATACACAGACTGGGTGGCTTAAGCAACAGAAATTTAATTCTTCATAATTCTGGAGGCTAGAAGTCTAAGTGAGGGCAGGGTTGGTTTCTCTGGAGGCCTCTCTCCTTGGCTTGTAGACGGCCGTCTTCTCCCTGCGTCCTTACACGGTCTTTCCTCTGTGTGTCTGTGTCCTAATCTCATAAGGACACTAGCCATATTGGATTAAGCACATCTTAATGACCACACTTGAAGTTAATTATCTCCTTAAAGACCTTATCTCTAAATATATTCTGAGGTACTGGGGGTAAGGATTCCAACATATGAATTTGAGGGGAGGGGACACAATGCAGCCCGTAAGATGCCACTAATTGCCCCCTGAATACCTAGGAGATACAACTGCTTTGGGGTCTATAAGACTGAGGTGAAATAGTCTTCGTATAAAAGCAGAATGTTTATGGACCTATAACCAGTGGATTTCCACTTAATCAGACTCATTTATTATCATAACCCTTTTATTACCACACACCATGTAACTATCCTACCAATGTCAATAAATATTTATTGAATTAATGAATAATTCTTTTTTCTTGAAAAGACTCACCTTTCCTAGTAAGAAGGATTTGACAGTTGAGAGGTAAGCCAAGGTCTCAGGTTATTCTGCCGATGGCCTCCTATTGCGTGAATCGTGGGCAGTCTCTAGCGAACTGTAAACCACCATAAATAATTCAAATTAAACAACCCTTGTCAAAATGCATTAATAGGCTGCTCTTTATGACACCGTCACTTCAGTTTCTGCAAGTCTGTTGGCTCGTTTACCGACTTGAAAACTCTGAGGGTGAGGTCCTCTCCTGGGAACGGAGGATGGAATGCTGGGCAAATAGCCTCTTTCAAAATGAGTTTCTCTGAAAAATGCCAAATTGGCAGGAATGGGGACAGGGGCCGTTCACTTCAGGCTCAGTCCAGACTACAGCCAAACATGCTATTGGTTAACTGATGGGCCTGTGCCCTGCAGGTTTATGGGCAGATGAGACCACGAGTGGCATGTGAGTCTCGCCCTATCAGATTCTAGCATTGGCTGTGGTCCCTGAAGACAAGTCTCTGCTCTGGGAACACATTGGTTAACGTTTGTCACTGTCACAGCAGCCCTGAGACAGCCGTGTGTCAGGAGTATCTCTAAGTCAAAACAGGCCTTAAAAGGAAGGGCAAAATTGTGGATCAGAGCCAGGAAAAGCGGTGAAGAATTGAATGCTGTACTATCTAAGGGCCGAGGATAAGCTGATGCTTTTTTTATTGTAGTAAAATACACGTAACATAAAACTTACCATTTTAATCATTTTTTAAAAAAATAAATAATTTATTTAGTTAGTTTTGGCTGCACTGGGTCTTCGTTGCTGTGCGCGGGCTTTCTCTAGTTGCGGTGAGCAGGGGTTACTCTTCGTTGTGGTGCACGGGCTTCTCATTGCGGTGGCTTCTCTTGCTGCGGAGCACAGCCTCTAGGTGTGCAGCCTTCACTAGTTGTGGCATGTGGGCTCAGTAGCTGTGGCTCGGGGGCTCAGTAGTTGTGGCGCACAGGCTTAGTTGCTTCGTGGCATGTGGGATCTTCCCGGACCAGGGCTCAAACCCGTGTCCCCTGCACTGGCAGGCGGATTCTTAACCACTGTGCCACCAGGGAAGTCCCACCATTTTAATCTTTTTTTTTTTAATTTAATTTAATTTTTGGCTGCATTGGGTCTTTATTGCTCTGCGCAGGCTTTCTCTAGTTGTGGCGAGCGGGGGCTACTCTTTGTTACGGTGCGTGGGCTTCTCATTGCGATGGCTTCTCGTTGTGGAGCACAGGCTCTAGGCAGGCAGGCTTCAGTAGTTGTGGCACATGGGCTCAGTAGTTGTGGCTCACAGGCTCTAGAGTGCAGGCGCAATAGTTGTGGCGCATGGGCTTAGTTCCTCCGCAGCATGTGGGATCTTCCCGGACCAGGGCTCAAACCTGTGTCCCCTGCATTGGCAGGCGGATTCTTAACCACTGCGCCATCAGGGAAGCCCAATTTTAATCAGTTTTAAGTGTCCAGTTCAATAGCATCAAATATACTCTCATTGTTGTACAACCATCACCACCACCCATCTCCAGAACTTTTTTCATCTTGCAAAATGGAAACTCAGTGCCCATTAAATACCAACTCCCCATTCCTCTCTTGCTCCATCCCCTGGCAACCACCATTCTGCTTTATGTTTCAATGAACTGACTACTATAGGTACCTTATTTAGGTGGAATCATACAGTATTTGTTCTTTTGTAACTGGTTCATTTCACTCAGCATAATGTATTCAAGGTTCACCCATGTTGTAGCATGTGTCAGAATTACTTTCCTTTCTAAGGCTGAAAAATATTCCATTGTATGTATAGACCACATTTTGTCTATCCATTTATTCGTTGATGGACACTTGGGTTGCCTGTACCTTTTGACCATTATGAATAATGCTGCAATGAACATGGTTGTACAAATATCTATTCGAGTTCCTGCTTTCAATATTTTTGGACATTTACCCAGAAGTGAGCTCTCTGGAAGGGCTGATTCTTAAAGCCAGGCGTCTCAGGCTATTTTCAAGCTCAGGAGGGAATGATAAGGACAAACAGGGACCCATACCGTGCACTGGAACTGAGTTGGTACCTGGAAGAGACTGCTGGGCAAAGTCTGGTCAAGGAACCTGGGCAGTAAGAACTCTGCCCTCAGCCTCTTAAGATAGCGTTTATTGGGAAGGATTTCTGTTTTTAGATTATGTATCCCCTTTGCATCCCCTAGCTCCATATCTGTCCTATTCCATCATCTCTTACACTTTCTACGTTGGAGGTTATTTATACATGTATCTTAAGTTTCCTACTAAACTGTAAGCTCCTGAGGGCAGCAACTATGCGGTATTCATCCTCGAAGCCCCAGTAGCATCCAGTATAGTCTCTGGAGCACAACTTGTGGTTATTAAATATTTACTAGAGAGATGAACCTAATAGTAAACATTAGAGAAACAGACCTACTTACTCATTTCCTGGAATTCTTCAAGGAAAGCACCATGCTCATGTCAGCTTAGATGTTATTAATAGCAGTTGAATAACCAGAGGAAGTAATAATATCGCTGTGGGAAAATTAGGCCACATCTGAAATCTCATGTGCAATTTCAGGCTTGATTTAAGTAGCCTCTATCTTAGGTATTAAGAATAATCAAGAAAGAGCAGAAGAATAAAGAGTCTGGAAGCTGTCAGATAAAAACAATTGAGTGAATTGATTGTTTAGCTTGGAGACAAGAAGACTAAAGAGAGACATAATAAATGCTTGCAAATATTTGAAAGGCTTTCTTGTAGAAGAGGAAGCCAACTTAGTTTTGCTTCAGCGGAAGGCCCAGGACCAATGGGTTTGAGAGCAAAGAGATGAGATTCAATTTAAGAGAGAACTGTTCAACTTTTAAATTCGTGCTCGCCTACAATGGAATAGACTGCTTGACAAGATAGTTCCCTGTCCGTGCAGAGATGGTCAGGAAAGCAGTAGAAAGGGAAATACAGACTCGATCCTGCAGATTCTTGTTTTGACCATCATAGTTTTTATGTCCAAGCTTCTAGTAATTTCCTTTAAAAAAAAAAAGGGCCGTCAGTTTCAGGGATGCTATATCCCCTGTAAGGGATGCTATATCCCCTGTAATCTCTCACAAGATTACCCTAGGTCCTCAGAAGAAATACTTCCACTTTTTGAGTTTGGTACCACTATTTAGGATACTGTTGTTGTTTTTTTTTTTTCCCAAATGACTGACGATTCTTAGCTGGGAGCTCATCATTGTAGCTGGAATCTTCTTGGAGCCTGCCTATGAATGCTTTCTCTGCTTCCTAGTATTCTCAAGCAGGAATGGGACTTACTGTCAGGTGAGGTGTGCCAGTAGTTAGTGTTCTGGGTATAGGGATTCCCCATTCTTTCTGGATCTTTCCAAAGCATTCTTCCAACACTCTCATTCATTTCTCCTGCCTGAAGGCAGAAATCTCTCTTTGGCAAGGAGGGGTCAGAGCTTGTCCCATCTGACTGCTCATACTGTATTTCTGTAACAGTCACGCCTACATTAGCCTCTGGGCTCCCCTCTTGCTTCTCATAACTGCCATCTCCAAGCTTGGGGTTGGAGGCTTGGAGCATTCCAGAACAATTTGTTCCTTCTATAACAGCCTTTTGCTTTTTGAAAAACATCTTCCTCTATTATCCCAATCCTGCTTGCCTTCTCTCATTCAGGAATACCGTCTTATTTCTAGTCCACCAAGAATATCTCTTCTAGTTTTTCCAGTTATATTGTGGGTTTGTTATTTTATTTTATTTTATTTTTAAATTTTTAAAATATTTATTTATTTATTTGGTTGCTGCAGGTCTTAGTTGAGGCAGGTGGGCTCCTTAGTTGCAGCTTGCAGGCTCCTTAGTTGCAGCACGTGGCCTCCTTTGTGGCAGGCGGGCTCCTTAGTTGTGGCACATAAACTCTTAGTTGTGGCATGCGAACTCTTAGTTGCGGCATGCATGTGGGATCTAGTTCCCTGACCAGGGATTGAACCTGAGCCCCCTGCATTGGGAGTGCGGAGTCTTATCCACTGCGCCACCAGGGAAGTTCCCATGGGTTTGTAATTTTAAACATGTCATCTCTTTTCTGTCATTTTTAGGTATCTGTGCTCAGTTCACCGTCTTAATTTAATCTCCTGTCCCTTCCAATTCTAAAAATTTACAATTTTATAAAAGCAAAAGGGAGAGTAAACAGAAAACACAGCTTTTATAAAAAGAACTCATTTAAAAACTGTTTTTTCTAACTATAACAATAATAGCACATAGATGAAATTCAAGATCATTCACAATACCAGTATCAACACCATAATACCCATCACTGCTAACATTTTGGAATATATGTAGAATATACATATATACACACACATATATAACTTACTATAAATATATCTGCATATATATACATATATAATATGTTACTTTTATATACATAGATATATTTATATGGAATGAAAATAAACTCTCCAAATTACCTTAACTATCTCTTGAAATCCCTCGTAAACTGTTATGTGATTATTTCAGTAATTAAGCCAGGTATAAACTGCTGGTTACCTTTTCTCTTCTTCCAACTTTTTGTTTTTTCTCATTTTTGTGCAGTTTTGTCTTATAATTGTTACTCTTTCACTTTGTTCATTTCACTCAGTGTAGCAAACTCTGCAAGGCTTACCAAACACAAAAACATGGCATCTGCCATCTTAGATGCCTGGAATGGCACATCCACACTGCCTTTTTTTTTGGCCATGGTAGGTAACCTGCCTGCCTATACAGAGAAAACGAGAGCAGCCGCACCGTGTACACAGTCTTTCATCCACATTTTCAGTTCCGTGCCTCACCAACCTTCCACGTTACTTGATGACTTCAAGATCAGGCTTTCTAGGGCTCTGGGGAGCAAACTGACGCTCTGTTCTTTGTTGTTTACTCTTGCAGGGGTTTAGGTGGCGGAGTCTCCATTCTGCATCATATCTTACCCATTCTTTTTTTTTTTTTTTTAATCTAAAGAGATGTTATATCATTCATTTGGTCATTTGGACTATTGACTTATTTATTCCTGACATTCTAGTACTGACATTTTATTAGATGTATTAGGCTTGTGTTAAACCCATCATATCTCGCCAGAAATCTAAAGAGCTTCTAGAGTGAGTCTTTGAAGCAAAAATGGCCATAGTTTGCTGTGAAAGCAGTTATTGGGGAAATGTTTCTGAAGACAACAAAGAATTAGGAATATCCTGTTTCTCCTGCAGCAAGTGATATAAATGACAACAATCAATTCCAGCCTTTCCCTCTTACCTGAAGTCTTATCTATTGCTGTCTTCACCAATCCCTGCTTGGTTGCTGACAATGAAAGGATCTACTGTTTTACACACTTGGACTGACCAAGGGCCAGGAGTCACTCTGAGTGCCAGTCTACAAATTTGACCTAAATACAGAGATTATTAGTAGTTAACCTTAGGGACCAGATGTTACTTCATCTTAAGGGCACTAGACTCTGAATTCCTTCCTTCCTTTTTTTTTTTTTAACAATTTCAGCAAAGGCAAGAAGAAAGATGCTGACACAGTGATGCCACCACAGCTGTGTTGTATTTTTGATGATGCATTTGATATTCTTTCTATAATATCCTTCTAACTCAGAGAACTATCGACCCTCCATATCCCCAGGTTCTGTATCTGTGGATTCAACCAAACGCAGATCAAAAATATTCGGAAAAAAAATTCAAAAAAGCAAATGTTTGCCACACACTGGCAACTATTTACATAGCATTTGCATTGTATTTACAACTATTTACATTGTATTAGGTATTGCGAGTATACATGAGGATGTGTGTAGGTTATATGCAAATACTAAGCCATTTTATGTAAGGGACTTGAGCATCCATAAATTTTGCTATCTGAAGGGGAGGAGGGGAGGGGAGTGGGGGGATGGGTGTGTCCTGGAACCAATCCCCGTGCATACTGAGGGACGACTGTAGTATATCTCTCCTAGACCTGTTAGATGTCCACACTGGGGTCAAATTGCCTAGGTTTGAATCCTGGCTCTACCACTTATTTGTCCTGTGACTTTGGGTAAGATACTCATGCCTCAGTTTCCTCATCTATGAAATGGGGATACAATAGTAGCCAGCTCATAGGGTAACTGTGAGAATAAAATCAAAACAATGCCTCATGCATTATAAGTACTATATAATTGTCAGCTATGATTATGGTTGTTGTTATTTCAAATGGCAGGATGTTGGGATTGTTACTTTGGTTTTAGAGAAACTCACTGGAGGAAAAACAAAACTGAATGGTCTGGAGTCGCAGCTGTTGATCAAATACAAGATGTGGAGCTGATTCCTTAGCAACCACGCCTCAAATGACATATGAGAGACTCCTTTTTGAAGACCCACCTTGTTCCTTTTCTGTATTAATTGTTTTCAATATTCCCAAGGTGAAAGTTCAAGTTTGCCTGATGAAGCCAGTATTGCACATGTGAACAGAATGAGTCCAGGGGACATCCCTAGATTTCCTTTTTCCTTCTCTTCAGGAAATCCCCTTCCTTATCGGATTCTTTTTCTATAAATAGATGCAATATGTTTGGAAGGCCATGACTAGCTCCAGATTTGGATGTGAAGCCTTTGTGAGAAATGAGAGTCTTTGCCGGGGCTTTTCTGCTGCACTGAACCCTTGCCCAGGGCTGAGGGAAGGCGAGGGGCTGGCAGGTAGGGGGACCTGTGTGCAGGAGCCAGAGGCCAGGGCGCGGAGCAGGACTGAAGATGCCCTCCCCTTGACTCCTCTCCCTAAGGAGGATTGTGCTGCGCCAGAGAGAGCCCAGGATTCAGTCTGTCAGATCCAAGTTCCAATTTTACTCCGATTCAATTCCTCATGGCTTTATAAACGTTGGTTTCTTCCTCTGTAAAATCAACACTGCTCAGTGTTGTAATGCGGAGCAGATGAGTAAGTTAGCATAAACAAAATTATTTTGCAGATCACAGAACCTCCCATTCTTCTCTCCTTTTTCTACTACACACGCTTATCAGTCCAAAAGCACATCTCCCAGATTCCCCATGCAAGGCAGGCTCTGTCCAGTCAACACCAGGATGCACGAGGCCCGGGTGATTATCCTGTAGAACATTCACTTAAAGGATGTGCAGAGGTCAGGTTTTCAGGGCTAACCTAAATGACCTCCAGCAGTGGAATCACGTGTATCTGATCAATTTAACTATTCACTAAGACCTGTCCTGTGCCCTCGGTGCTACAGAGGACATAACGAAGAAAAGAGCTTATAATTTAGCAGAAGAAACCCAACAACTGGATAAGTAATCTAGAATCAACCCAAGTAACGGACTGTGGACAAAAGTCTGCAGGACTTGTTGAAGTTCAAAGTGGGAGAGATTTAGTTTTGATGCATATTTGCTGCTCCCATGCCAGAGTCAAGCATCACCTCGTCCAGGCTAAGTGGGGTTTAGGGAGTTACATGCCAATGCGGGTCAGGGTCTGGGGCTTCTCGGCACGTGTACACGTGCTGACTTGTCTTCAGGAGCCAGAATGTTTTCCCAGCCCAGAGCTGTAACAGTCCAAGGTTTTCTCAGCTTCTTGGGAAAAAACCAAAGGGAGCCTGCGAGTGGATACAGCAAGTTCTTTTCAGAACATGTTCTTGGCCAGGCTCAGCTGCCTACTGATTTTGAATTTTTGGTGATTTGCTAGAAGCAGGGCCTCAGTCTTAGAGCGTGAAGTCTTTCCCAGAGCACAGATGCTCTTCCTGCCCACCTCCCCTCCCTCTATTCTGTGCAGAGAGGATGGAGGCTTGTCCTGTGCATCAGTAGAATACTTGGCACACCTATATGACTTCTCATTCAGAGAACATCAGACTCTCTGAAAATACAACTAAACTCAGCTCAGCGTCCTTCAGGTAAGGTCATGGCTATTTTCTAGGCAGGAACTCTCTAGTTCTAGTTGATTAGCAGCAAATGCCCCTTTATTTCTCCTCTTGTGTAAGAACTGGAAGGGAGGCCTTGACAGGCTAACTTCTGCTTTTCTGTACTACTTTGTACTGATTTGACCTACACTAATATCATTTCTCCTTAATTAAGTTGGGTCATCTCCCACATTGGAAAATTCCCAGTTTGTGTCTTACAGAATAAATAAAGGCAAACCCTCAGAGCTTGGAGGGCACTTTGGGTTAAACTCAGATGCCATCCTGACACACTAAGGCTCAGACTCTTCTATTTCCTGGCTGCTGCTTATCTCACAATGATGGACTGGCCTGTTGGAAGTTTTGGAGAGATTCTGTCGGACCTCAAGCTTGCCCAGGCCACAAACATTTGAGGCCACAAACATCAGGGCTGCGTTGAGTGAAAAGCAGTACTTCTTGGTTCTGGCTGCCCTCTGCTATTGCAGTACCTCTGGGACTCTCGAAAAGTTCATACCAGTGTTTTTGAGGGGGGCCCAGTCGGTATTTCACATGGGTTTGCAAATAAGTCTTCCCCGTGTTGGCCATGGGGCTCCTTCAGGGGGACGCTGCCCTGGACGGTGCAGCAAAGCCCCTCAGCCGAGCAGAAGGCCTGGTACTTGGTTGCTCTCATTAGCTGCCACTGAAGCCATGGCCACCACCCAAGGCACTGCTGCTCTGGGGGCGCTGTGCCCGATGGCGGGGTGTGTCTGCCCAGCCAGGGCCATCATCGCGGGCCTGCCCATGGGGCTGCTGCCCACAGCAGCTGTTGCCCTAGTGCTGGTTCGGGGGTGGGTTCTGCCACCCCCCGTGGGGCAGCCAACACCAGAATCAGGCTGCAAAGGCTGATGTGCACGCTGCTTCCCAGGGCTACAGTCTCACTGTGTCCATGACGTCCAGAAATGGCCTCACTGAAGTAGGGACAGACCTTTTCTCCCACTTTCAGGCCACACTCTCACACTTCAGGCCAAAGTAGTGCTGCTTTATGTTCCCAAAGTCTTACAGAGAGTTTCGCACGATAACGGCACTTTCAGTTCTTACTGGCCTCCTCCTCTCACCCCCTGAGACCTCACAGCTTATTCACTGGGGATGAACCAGAGGAAACATCTAGGTCCCGGGCACCATGTTATTTGCTGCTCCCCTGGCCATGACGTCGAACCAAGCTGGTGAGCGCTTTCCTAGGGGTGCTTCACTCCCTTGGACCATAAATCTGTCTCCAACCCTCCTTCCAAATTCCAGCCAGAAGCACAGTTTGTAAACCTATTTTGTTGCAGAGAAGCCTAACAGCATGATTAATTAATTATTTTTCTTATAAAAATAAAGGACATAGCATTTCCAGATATTAAATAAGAGTTTTCATGTATTCTTTTTTTTTTTTTCAGCAGATGAAAATGAGTATCAAATTGTCTGGATGTTTAGATTCCAGCAGACACATTTCAAAGTGATGTGTACTTTTCGTTTGAAACAACATTTACAATATGCTGGAAGTTACAGCCTTGGCAACCATTGAAACTTACATTGAAAAATTTTGGAAGTTATCTTTAAAACAGGAGACAAGTGGAGTTTTTCAAAATTCTTTCTTTGGAGGGGCAGGTGAGCTGTGAGCAAAAATGTTTGAAGACCTCCACTTTAGAGTGTTTTGCAAAGATGCTCTCGACAAGTGACTGACGCCTATGAATTTTATTTCACAGATTGTTGTTTCATTGAAGTATTTTATATTGTGTTTGTTTAAATTTGTTTTTCACTGGAAACCCTAAAGAACAGCAATTGTGTTCGAGAATTAACGTTAGTTTGGGGCATTCTCCATCCTTAAGGGGCTGCTCCATCCATTGCTATGAGATACTGGCCTTAAGCAAGTAGACCTCAGGTTGCCAATCACTAAATGAAGGAACACACCTTGCAGGGAATCACGATAACACTTCTATTTTAAAGCCTCATCTGTTTCCATTCTCTGCTGCCTTCTCCTCCTTCTGCTTTTTAATGTGTAAAAAAAAAAAGTTGGCAAAACTCGAGACTGGCAAGAAGGATGAGTGGGAAGGAAACATAATTAGTGAGTAATCCTTAGTCTTCTCTGTGAAGTTATGTTTATTGCTCCTCCAACCTTCAAATAACAGTGGGGAGGGAAGAGTTGAGAAGAAATGGGTAACTTGATTATCAAGAGAACCTTTTCCTGATTGGAAAAATAACTGTCCCAGGAAAAACTGGCTCTCAGGGATGCACTTTCCTTGAACATCTTTACACGCTTTTCTGTTGGTTACAGGAGAGGCAGCATTCAGTGGCTGAAAGTGGGAAAGTTCGTTTCCTCCTTGGTCCTGGGAATGAACAGCAGGGTCACATTGAACAGTGAAAACTGGAAATGTAGCCAGAGAGGAACTGAACTGACATCTATGTATTTGTATTTATTTAACTCACGTTCTAAATTACATCCACTCTGAAATTTGTTGGCAAACGTTGAGAAATTGCGTTTGTTAGAGATTTATACTGATAAGTCTGTACACACTGTTTTACATCCGTATCTACACACTTACATTTTATGGGAATGTTTCCCTTTTGGTTCCTTCTGTTAGATGTTCTGATGATCAGCACTGCAGTCCCAAGAACAGCCCAGATGGTTGTTTCACATAATACAACCAAGCCTTCAAGCACCGTCGTTTATCAACCAAAATCGTAGGCACTGTGCCTCAGAGGAAATGATCAAGGCCTTCAGGGCTGCCCTTTTTGACCCCAGGCTCAAGGTGAGGGCAAGTGCGCTGTCACTCTAAACACACAGAGGGGCTGCCTGCAATGGCTGAGCCTTGAGTAAACGTCTGTCTGTGAGCTCACTGCCCCAGTCTTCCCGGATGCCCATGTCTAGCCTGGGAACCAGTATTTCTCATTCCGATGACTCAAATGTGTGTCCTCTGGTAGGTGGGCCAAAGGAAACCTGAAATAACCGCGGAGTTTTCATCGAGTCCCACGGCAGGCTCATCTCACAGCTATTGTGGTGCAAATGACCAGGTGGACACCCCTCCACCGCTGACGCGGAGCTCCGTAGTGATTAGACCGTCGCCTCGGGGGAAAGGAACATCCACAACCGGGCATCATTGTTCCTGCCCTGGGTCAGAAAGCTATGAATGGACATTCCACATGGAGACTGGAACGTATTACCCAAAAGTCCCACCTCTGAAGAGCCCAGAGGTGCGTACATCAAAGCAGGCCTCCATGTGCTTGCTGTTCTTGGCCAAGTGGGAGGAGGAATGTGGGAGAGCCCAGGACGTTCCCATAGAGAAGTAGGGCCCTGACTCGGTGCGTTGTTCGCAATTGCTTTCTGAGCTAATTCCGCGGCAGCTCTGCTGGCGCGGGCACAAGCGTTCACAGCTGCATGAAGAGTGTTGCAGGGGACATAACGGCTGCTGTGTGTGCTGCAGTACAAACTGTCCCACACAGGCCTGCGCCGGAGAAACAATGCGGCAACAAACAGCCTTCAAAACAATGCATTCATTTCCTGTCCTAACACTGGGCTGAATGAGGCCCAGTAGGCTGGTTCCACCTCACCAAGAGACCTCCACTGACGCCATCATTTTAGAAGCCCGCCGTTCATCAGGAATGAAAGACACACATACAGAGAAGAGAGACGACAAGCATTTGGGGTTTTTTCCCTTCAGAGCAAGATGTAATTAAAACTTTTTTTTTTTTTTTAAATGTCCTTATCTGGGCATAAAAAAAATACAGTGTGGTAAAAATACTGGAGAGGTGTAAGAAGCTATTTCAGTTTTAAGTGTTTCTGATATTAAATGCTTATGATTCACTATTTCTGCTAAAAATACTGGCATGAGGCTCCCTGGGTTTCTCTGCTTCTCAGCAAGCCGACTGGCTCTGCCATGAGCTCACCTCTCCACCCTACCTGAGCTTCCATCCTCCTGCAGGGGAAAGTCCTATTGGGAGCTGGTTTCAGATAGCTCCCTAGTAATGATAATGGTAATAATAATAACAGCCGACAGCTACTAAGCACCTACTAAGTAGCAGACCCAGTTCTAATTCCCTGAATCCTCACTAGAACCCTATGAGGCAGGTTCCATCGTTAGTCCCATTTTACAGATGACGAAACTGAGGCATGGAGAGGTTGAGCAACTTGCCCAAGCTCATAACTTGTAAGTCTTTCCAAATACATACCCAGAGTCTCCCGTGAGTCCACCTGTGCGGGTAACTGCCTCACCCCATGTTCGTGATGGAGTGCATCCACAGCCCTTGCACGAGACACGCACATCTTGAGGGGGTGCTGAGGGGGCTTCTAGGGTAGGAAGTGTTCTGAGGAGATACAAGAGGGGAATGGGAATGAAGCCTTGTTAGTCTGAGAAGGGAATGCATGTGGAGCGGCAACCCCAACAAGGATGCTTACTTCCACGGCTGCCAATTATTCAAACACGAGGAGACCCTCCGTGGATCTGTTCAGAAAGCCATGACCCGCGCACAGAGCGCTCCTGACTGTTGAGGCTGGCTGGGCTGAACTTGTGCATCAAATATGCCTCAAGACTGTTCATGATGTTGGGAGGGTCTCAGAGGGGTCAAATAGTGGCAGCGGGAAAGGACAGGGCAGGCTGGGGAACATCACTAAGACGGAAATATACACATGGGACTTAGGAACTGAAAGAGCCTTTAGAGATGGTCCAGCCACCTCCTCATTTTATAATCGAGGGGCCGAGGGGCAGGAGGGCGAAGCCCCAGTGGATACCACTCAGATGGTTCAAGGCAGAGCCAGGAGTGAAACCAAGGTCTGCTCTCTCTACCTGCAGAAAAGGACAAACCTGTTAGGGAAACGTTGACCGAAACCTCCCGCCTTGGCCAGGTACAATAATAACACCCTGCATGAGTTGTTTCACAACAGGAGGTCCCAATAAGGAACATGGTGCGGCCACTGAAAACTAACCGGGAGAATTCGGGAGGGGCCACAAGGAGGGAGGAGATCCCAGCCTGTAATATTGATGTTATGGAAAAACCCAAACAAACTTTTTGGCCAGCCCAATATAGCCTACCAACCTCCCAGAATCCTTTGCGCTGGAATCTGTCCTGGCTGAGCGATGCGTGTACCATCAAGAAGGACCCTGAGTCAGACTACGGGTTAAGCAACATGACTGGCCAGAGACAACCCAGAAACTAACCCCATCACCATAAAACCCGAGACTGCGAGCCATGTGGCAGAGCAGTTCTCCTGGGTTCCCTCACCCTCCTGCTCTCTGCTTGGGCGCCCCTTCCCAATAAAGTCTCTTCCTTTGTCAGCACGTGTGTCTCCTCGGACAAATTATTTCTGAGTGTTAGACAAAAGCCCACTCTCGGGCCCTGGAAGGGGTCCCCCTTCCTGCAACAAATCCAGTTAGAACCATTTGTTACTTACTGAAGACCAAAGGCTGTGCTAGTTAATGTCTTGGCAGAGATGTAATAGGAAAGAGATAGAAGATATGATTCCTCCTCTCCCAAGGCTTACAACGTCTCTGGGGATACACATGATACATAAAAGCGAGCACTGGTGAGCTGACCTCGCCTCTTCCCTCGTGAATCCAGCCACAGGTAAGAACAGAGGAGACACGAGTTCAAGGGAGAATCAGGTTAGGGCAGTAGAACCCGGGAAGGGGTCCTAGAAGTGCACCCTGTTCCATACTGAGGTAGACGAAAGGGGTGTCAATTGGTAGAGAGAAAGTAAAAAACATGCAACGTGGAAATAAATACCTCTTGTGCCAAAGGACAAAGGAGCAATGAGTGAGAACCATCCACACGGGCTGCACACAGGCTCGTCTGATGGGCATGGAGAGTGTGTGTCCACAAGCGGTGAGAAATGATGCCATGAAGTGAAACGGGCATTAAAAACGTTCCTGTCACACCGTGAGCAGCTGGCCCTCTGAGGAATCTGCCCTGGTTTGATGGCTAAGGAACAAACCAGTTGTAGGCAGCACCACGAGATGAGTGCATGCGATGTTTCCCAGCACATCGTCACCTTGACAACCAGGAAGCTACCTAAGGGTGTCAAGAACGGTGATGGGGTTTCTCACTGTCGTCTAGGTGTGACGCTGGGCTCAGATGATAAGTTGAGCAAGAGAGACTCAGCCCTGATCGGGCTTTTCACAGATGCGTTGGGTCACAAGCGTTCCAGCAGAAAGTTAGCACTTTTTCGTCATTCAGAAGTACGGAGGCCTAGCAATTCTCAGAAGCAGTAAACAATCAATATATTTCGTGGATGTTTAAATGACTGAATAAAATCCTGGGCTTATTCTGCCCTGTCACCGACTCAAGTGGAGAAACAGGCGTCCATGCCTCCCGCTTCCTGCTCTGCTGGCCGGGAGCTGGGGCAGCATGTGGCTGCTTTCCTATGTGGTACCCCCCATCTCTAGGTGTGCTGCCTCCCTGTAGAGACTGTGGAAGAAAAATGTCTCCTGCCATATGGCACTGGTATACAGGAGGTGTATTAGTTTCTGGTCGCTGCTGTAACAAATTGCTACACATTCAGTGATGTAAAACAATACAAATGTATTATTTTGCACTTCTGGAAGCCAGAAGTCCAAAACAACTTTCACCAGGCGAAATCAAGGTGTCCCTTTTAGAAGCTCTGGGGGAGAATCCATTTCCTTGCCTGTTCGAGTTTCTACAGACCTCCTGCGTGCCTTGGCTCATGGCCTCTTCCGCCATCTTCAGAGCCAGCAGTGGAGCGTCTCCAAATTTCTGTCTCTGACCCCTTCTTCTGCCATCACATCCTTCTCTGAGTCTGACTCTCTTGCTCCTCTCCTATGAAGACACTTATGATTACAATGACCCCACCTGGACAATCCAGGATAAGTTCCCCGTCTTAACATCCTTCATTTAATCAGCTGCAAAGTCCCTTTTGCCATGTACGGCAACGTATTCCCACGCCGTGGGCATGAAGGCGTGGATATCTTTGGGGAACCATCGTGTGTTGACTGCAGTAGGAGTGAATGAACAGCACGTTACATGCACATCAGCACTTCCTTCTAGAGCCTCTGCTCACCATGTGACCTTGCCCAGTTTGTCTCATGCTGAACAACTTTGCCCTGGACCTCCTATACATTCAAGGACATTTGACTTCACAAGAGGCCTTTCTAGATGCAAGCAGTTTAGCAGCCTGGCCTCAGAGAGAAGGGCAGTGTCTCATGGAGGTAAAGAGCACAGGGTATCTCTTTTTCCCAAGCTAATTGTAAGCATCTTAACGTTTGCTATTGCCAATAGGTTTACTTGTCTTTTATTTACGAACTTTTCCTCATAGCTACACAATGAGGAGGCCTGTCTCTCTGTCTGGCCTGGGCTTATAGATGAGTAAAAGCAAGGCCTGGAGAGGACCAGCTGGGGCCTGGAACTCGAGCTCAGTGCTGCAGAAGTCACAGTTATTTGGGTTCGGAGTTTTGGCTTCAGCATTTCACGTCTTTGTCTCTAACTGGAAGAGTGGAACCTCTTGGGTCTTACTTGTTTGAGTTACAGCTTAGAGTTATGATGAGATCAGAATTCTCTTTCTTCCTCTCTCTGTTGGCACACTTTCTTTTTTTCAGTGCCTGACTTGAAGGTTGCTATAAGAAGAACCTTGATGAACTTGTGACACTAAACTAGCGGGGACATAGCACCCCTCGGGTGATTTCTCCCCAGCATGGAAATGATTTACCAAGTCCTTCTGGCTTCCTGATTCAAAACTGGAACTTCTTTTCAAAGTTTTAATGACAGCCAGTTCAAAGTTGGTTGCCAAAATAATTTGTACTTCAAAAACAAAAACAAGCCATCTGTTCAAGTTAGAGCAGCACCTCAATTATTTTAACCATTGTTTTGATTAGGATAAGTTCAAAAACTAAGATTTTGTACCCTTGGAACAAAATCAAGGTTCAGACAACTGTTACTTGGCCATAGAAATGTTGAGTAATTATTTAAAATATGTTGTAAAGTACAAGGACTGAGATGAAGTGGAAGGGACCGCATGGAAGATGAAGGACAAGAAAAATGCCAGCGTTAAGTATCTACAGATGATCATACGCTTGTATATTGCGTATGATTCTTGATTAATGCTAAGTGCGAAGAACTTTACATATGTTATCTTATTTAAGCCTTACAACAATACTAGGAGATAAGCATCATTTCCAGCCAACACTCATGGAATCAGGAGGATGGGTACAGCCTGGAAAAAAGGATCCACTAGAAGATTAACAAAACTAAAGTGGTTTCTTTGGTGCAGAAAAAAAAAAAGGTATTAGAAGCAAATAAAATATGGAACAAAAAGAAGAAATGACTACATACACAGTGAAATGTTTTAAAGTAGTACAAATGTCAACATATGGCGAATCCCTATCTTATACAAGTTGTTCCAGAAAACAGAAAAAAAGTAAAGGCTGTTGTCTTTTTTTTTTTTGGCCACGCTGCGAGGCATGCAGGATCTTAGTTCCCCAATCAGGGGTCGAACCTGTGCCCCCTACAGTGGAAGCATGGAGTCCTAACCACTGGACCGTCAGGGAATTCCCTGATGTCATTTTTTAATTTTAATAAATTTATTTATTTATTTATGGCTGCATTGGGTCTTTGTTGCTGAGCCCGGGCTTTCTCTAGCTGCGGAGAGCGGGGGCTACTCTTTGTTGCGGTGCCCATGCTCTAGGCACACGGGCTTCAGTAGTTGTGGCTCGGGCTCTAGAGCACAGGCTCAGTAGTTGCAGCACATGGGCTTAGCTGCTCCGCCGTATGTGGGATCTTCCTGGACTAGGGATCGAACCCGTGTCCCCTGCATTGGTAGGCAGATTCTTAATCACTGCGCCAACAGGGAAATCCTACCTGATGTCATTTTTGAGGCTAGAATAATCCTGATTCCAAAACCAAATAAGGATAACAGAAGAAAAGAAAATTATAGGACCATTTCTTCTTTGAATGTATTGTAGATGTACAAAAATAGTAGCTAATGAAATCCAGTTGTATGATTACCCAGAGGTCAGTGGGCAGGGCTGAAAATTCCAACCCTCTGATCACTTGTTCTTTGAGGTCATCTAGGGTTCCCACTCAAGTCACCTCATTAGCATAAAGCCAGGTGTGATCAAAAGAGGCTTGTTATAAATAACAAAAGACACTCCTATCACTTTGGAAATTCCAAGGGTTTTAGGAGCTCTGAGCCAGGAACCAGTGGGGAAAAAACAAATAGATTTCTTATACCACACCATCCTTTCTTATACTCATCTAATTGTCATCCGTAAGTCTGCAGACACACTTTCTAGTGTCCATGAACTTAGTCCTGTGTATTGAGTACCGACTCAGGAGTCCAATAGCACTGCTTCCATTTTTGGCTTTGAACAAAGCTGTGTGACCCTGGGTAAGCGATTTAATCTCTCTGATACTCACTTCCTTATCTCTAAAATGGAGATGCCAATTCCTACCTGTGAATTTTGTGCTAAATATTACATTGAGTTATCCTCAAGTTTTTGCATAGTGCATGATCCACAGTAGTTTCAGCCAAATCTTTCATGAAATGTTAGCACACCCAATGCCTGGGCTTGAATCTTGCACAAGATGCTTTGTTATACTCATGACATGTCTCTTTTGAATACAACTATAAGGATTTGTGCAATTACCCAGTAGCTATGTAGTATAAGTCATTTTCTCATGCTATTGATGAATATTCTTCACATGGCAGAACCAAAATCCTTACTAAAGATAAGACAAATTACATTGATTTCTTTTTCCAGTCAACCAATTCTGTCATTCAATATTAGGAGATGAGATAAATCAGAGCAGTTTTCATTGTAAAATCCTGTAGGTTAGTACTGAGTAATCTGTTGTTTTTAAAATTGACTTGATGAGTATTGTTTCTAGTATAATGTATGCAACATATATATGTAATTGTTCACCTAGTTACATTCATTGTGTTTTAAGGGCCCTTATCCTGAATCACTTTCTTGGCCAAATTATTATGCAACTTTTTCATAGAAAAATGGAACTACCAAAATTTCAGTATGAATTTACATCTATAGGGCATTTGTCAAGAAAAACTATTCTACTGTTTTTTATATTTCAAACTTAAGCACCTTAATAGAAATAAAGCTGCTCTTTCAAAGTCTTCTAATTTATTCCAAATACTCTCAGTGGGAAGACATGTATTTCTATCTTTGTAATCAAGATGTGCTATTGCCTGGTGTCCTTTTCATCATCTCATATTTTCCCACGTGGCTAGGTAGTATTTTGTAATCTTTAAAAATCTGTGCAAGCAGGCTTGTTTTCAATTATGCATTATGACCACTGGATAATCAACTCCTTCACTAACCTTATTAGTAGGGAAATGTGCAGGGCACATCGCTTTTCTGTGGCAGATTTCATCTGCAGGTTTCTGAAGATGGCCACAGCAATATATATGCCATTCCGCTTGACCTTCTTACAATATGATGATTATGCTAATCTACCACTGAGTGGTGGCAGTCTATGTTCCTTCCCCTTGAACTCAGACAAATCCCTGTATCTGCTTTGACTCACAGAACATGGTGGAAGTGAGTCTGTCAGATAAGAGGCAATATGGCTTCCACCTGCTTCTCTCTGTCTCTGTCTGCACTTGCCTTGGGAACCCAGCCGCCATGTTGTGAGGAAGCCCAAACCACATGGAGAAACCACACAGAAGAATTTCAGCCTCAGCTAAAGTTCATGCTAACAGCCAACATCATCCACCAGACAGGCCTTCAGATCAAAGCTACCCATAGAACATTCTGCAATTATGGAAATTTTCTGTTTGTGCTAATATGGTAACTTACTACCACATGAGGCTAATTGAGCAATTGTAATGTAGCTAGTGTGAATGAAAAAGTGAATTTTAAATTTCATTTAACTTTAGTTCATTGAAATTTAAATAACTGCACGTGGCTAATGGCTGCCACACTAGACAGTTTAGCCCTCAGCCTTTGAATCTTCCTGCAGAAGCAACAAACATCACGGAGCTGAAACAAGCCATCCCCACTGTGCTCTCTCCATATTCCTAACTCTTGGAAGCATGAGAGATCATTAATAATTAGTTGGTTTAAGCCACTCAGTATTGGGGTGATTTGTTACACAGCGGTCAACAATGAATACATTCTACTATTCTGTTTGATTTTTTTTGTTCTCTACAGCGAATAAAGATGCACAAGCCTCTTCCATCTTTTAAAAGGCTTCTAGCTATGGTTTTGTGTCTCTTCTCTTCACAGCCAGGTTTCTTGAACAAATCATCTAAACTTTACCATCCTCACACACAGCTTATTCACTAGTCAACACCCACTAGGACCTGGATATGGATGAGGTCACAGTAACATTAGTTCAGGCTTATTCTTATCACTTGGAAATTGCAGGACTTCAGAACCCACACCCTGTCTCCATGTTCTCCCCTACCTATTTCTGAGCAAAGCTCACCCTGGCAGAAAAAGACACCCTTTTGTGGATGAGAAATTACAAAAAGATAACCTTTTCTGGTGGCCTAGAAAAAGAAACCCCTTTAAGAAAAAGACACCCCTACCTGAAGGCTGATGCAGTCCATGGCTTGACAAGTGGCGTGTGGGCTGGATCTCAGCTCCTCCTTGTTCCCCTCGGCCAGGCATCCTTGCCTAGGGTACCAGCAGCACGGACGGTACGACCCATGCGGTAGTTGTGTGTCCGGGATGCTCAGAGCTTTCTTACATGTGGCCATCAACATCCCTCTCATGGGCTGCTCTGGTCCCCTGTGGAAGCCTGTGGCCTGTGAAGTCTCTGGAGGGGGCATCTTGTGAAGCGCCCTGGATGTGGACACCCTTCCCAGCCCAAGAACTCCCCTAACTGCAGAATCCTTGGGATCCTCAAACGGAGCTGCTTTCCCAGGACTTCTCCCCACTCTAAAACTGCACCAGGATCCCCAGTGAGATGTGGAGACCAGCCTGGAGGCTCCACTGTGTGGCATGAAGGCTACAGGAAAACAGCTCTTTCTGCTGACATCTTTGCCTTCTTCTCTCCACAAGGTTCAGAACCACTCATGGGGCACGGCTGGGGCCATGGCGCCTCGCGGCCCTCTCCACATGCATCCTCTTTCCTTACTCTGCACACTTCCCAGCACCAAATCCCAGATGTCCCTCCGTGATCCTCTTTTCCCTTCGTGAAACTCGCCAGCCCAGTGGTCCTCAGATGCCATCAGGGGATCCAAAGGAACTTTATGATGGTAAACTAAGTCAAACTCCCAAATGCTGTTTTTTGCCCAAATTAGCCAGACATCTGGGCAGAGAGTGTGGTATAGGGTTTCAATTTCCTAGAACGCAGTAACTCTGTTACAGAAGTGGGGAAACATTTCCACGACAGCAGGTCTTTAGAAGTGGGATGGGTTACCTTCTGTCTCCATTGGGAAAATCCGAGTTCACCACACAGGAGGCGGAGGAAGTGGCTGCTTGCGCTCTGCAAGGCTGTTTTCAGTCTCCGGAGGCCTGAGACGTGGCAAAACAAGTGATATCCAAAGACATCCAAAGGTTAAACAAGGCACCTCAGGATCTGACCTTCACGCAGCTCACCTTGGGCGCAGTACATGGTCCAATATGCGATACATTCCAGTCCAATAGGAAAGGGCCAATTTGCAATGAGGGATTCTGATTTGTTTGAGAGATCTCAAAGTATTACTAAAAGTCTGTTGATTATAACTGAATCCAAATGTTTCCAGGGACACATGCCACACTTTTTTTTTTTCCCCACTATTAATCAGCTTTGGAACACTAAATTAATAAATGCATTGGTTGTTAATCAGATGATAAGCTTTTACATTTTTGGTCTAGGTTGAATAAACTCAGCGATACTAAAAAGATTAGAGTGCTCAAGAGAAAAGGAAATACAATTCTTCCCAAGATGACATTCTTGGATATCACTGTCAAAATATGGTCTGACAGGAAAACATTTCAGGAACGATTAAACTTCTTGTGTGTTTGATGAATTTTTCTTTTTCAGCATTAACTCTCACAAATCCTTCTCAAAATCTTGTGAAGGAGATCAATTTCCTTTCTAATCTGAATAAACCTACAGTCCTCAAAAATGATACTGATGTTTACTAAAATTCGACATTTTAAAGAAAATCTTTCAATAATACATACTTTATGGCTAATTTTATATTTAAAATCAAATGTCTTTGGATTTTTCTAGGTCCTCTGATATAAATGTGGCATAGTGGAAAATTATATTTAGAAGATTAATTTTGATAGTTCAAGAAACTGGCCAGTTAGACCAAATTATCAACCTATAACTTGGATACCAATTTGTCTGTGGAACAAAGCCAGAAGGAATTCCCTTTGCTGGTTTGCCCCTTGGGATAGTTGGGTGTGGTTTATTTTCTTCTCTGACTGGAACAAAGATATGCAGGAAAATCTTCTTTTACAACTAAAATTCCTTGTTTTTACAAACAAGCTTAACGAGAAAAAAAAAAAAAAAAGCAGCGGATCAAGCCTGGCTTAATCGTTTGCTTATACTGGTGCATATACTGGATTTTTTCCAGGTTAACAAAAATAAAGCCACAGGGAAGATGTATGCAGTCGTATATTTAAGCTACTGGCTCACACACAGTTTAATGGCTGAAAGTATATAAAAAATATGAAGGCGGAAGAAAAACAGTAAGCAGTTATGAGACATAACAAGTTTTCTTATTCTTTATTAGTTTAAAGGAAGCTGGAACCCGATAACAATACACCACATACGGTTCAGAACCAAACAAAGGCTGCTTAGTTATTTATTTTGCATTTGCTCCTTTTAGGAAGTGAGAAAAAACAGCTCTATTGGCACTCAAGTTTATTTTCTATTAAAATCCCCATAAATTAGAAAACCTCTCATAAAACAGTGGAAATGGAAAAAAATGTTATTCAGAAAAAACTTTCTTAATTATCCTAGTTTTCTATAGCGCGTTGGGTCGTGTGATCAGTCTCATAAGGCCACTTAAAAAAATAATTCAACCTCTGTATTCTTCTTTAGGATAATACATAATAGTGTCTTGCCCTCTGATGGAAATACATGAAAAATTTATACTTGCTCAGTTTTGAGCACTGAAAACACTTCTCCTTCCACCCCCGATTTGCTGTTTCTCATGTCCTGCATGAATAAAAGGATGCCGCTTAGAAACCAGGGCCTTGCTGCCATTGTATTTTTTCTAATTAAAATTCAGAGTATTAAACACAGTTGAGTACATCCAAGCATACATGACGTACCGTTATCACATACCGGAAGCTCCAATCAAGAGCACTGGGCAAAGGCCCATTTCATAACATCATTAAGATTCATTGTACGCTGCTGTTCAGAAAGACTTTGTCAAAGCAGATAATAATGGCCTGTCAGAAGTGCGCAAACAGAAATTTATATTAAATTGTCCTTTCCCTCCTTTATTAGGATGGGAATCTACTTGCAGTTCCAGTACATGGGCTGAGAGGTTCAATAAAAAGGCTTCCAGGTTTTAAGATTGCAAAATATTACCAAAGTAAAGTATTAAAAAAAAAAGGTAAGTGAAAAATATTTGAGTAACTAGGTGGCGGTATAGTAATCAAGCATAACGACTTTATCAGAACAAAAGAAGGTGTATCTCAGGGGTGTGAAGGCAGTTTGAGTCGAAAGGCAGAGTGTTTAATTTGGAACAAGTCAAATAAAAGGATTGCTTTCTTTTCCTTAAGAACCTTTGGGACTCTTCATGTTATGTTATAATCTCAGAAAAGAAAGCTCGCTCATTAAAAATTTTTTTTCCTTTTAAATCCTGCTGAGTGAACATGCCTGGGAGACAAACTTTACATGCTGGCTTCCTGAGTGTAGTCGTAAGTAGGATGTTATCTGGAGATTCGATGGTGAAAATTTACTTCTTTAGACTCGATACTTTTCTTTGCCGTGTTCATTGATCACACATATGTGCTGAAACAATAAAGGATTTAAATGCATCAGCCTCTTAACAAAATATAATAAGTCCCCTACATATGAACGAGTTCCATTCCGAGTGCGTTCGTAAGTCCAATTTGTTCGTAAGTCCAACAAAGTTAGCCTAGGTACCCAACTAACACAATCGGCTATATAGTACTGTACCGTGATAGGTTTATAATATGTTCGCATCTTTGAAAGTTCACAACTTGAAGGTTCATATTTAGGGGACTTACTGTATAAAGTGCAGAAAATGGGATGCAGTAAGAACAGAATGTCATCTCCTACCTGCTTATTGTTCATTTAAATACATATCTATGTATTTATATGTTTATGTACATTCATACATGTATAAGCACACACATGCACACATATATGTATACGTGCACATATACGTAAAATCTAAAGAGACCCGCTAAAATGCTTGACAAAAGTTTCTTCATTGTTTTAGTTTTGAGCTCTTTTCTGAATCTGGCTCTGTAGGTCTGTAATAACCAGAAATGCTGAGGGTGGTGGAGTATAGTTAGCAGTGGTGGAGATAGATGTGTCCCACTGGTGAAGTTACACCTTCTAGGGTGAATAGAGAAAGAGCTGTGCTAAACACAGTACTGACTCTCTTTTGACCCTTTTTCGGTAGCAAGAAATGTGTCAGAAATATTTTGATGGCAAGCAACAGAAATGGTGTTAACAGGGTGAACGTAAGCAAAAGGGGGGTGTTACTGGTAGGGTACTGGGGTAGCTCACAGAGGTAGAGGAAGAGCAGAGCAATGAAGCAACTAGAAGGCAGGAACCAGGGTAGCTCCAGACCTCAGCCCACGGCTTAAGTCCAAAATCCCTTGGTCTCTGTGGCGTTTGGGTTTAGGTTTCTAAATCCTAGGAGAGAGACACGGACTGGTCCACTTTGGGTAAAATATTTACCTCCAGATCATTCAGCAGTGATAGGGTCATACAGTTGGGGGTCCACGTCTACATGTTAAAATGATTTCTCCCAAAGGGGGAATAGTTATGAGCTACATGCTGCTGTAATTGGAAACTTCTAGATTTCAAGCACTGACACTAAACAGTTTATTGAATATTGACTGTTAGTATGGTTGAGAGGAGACACAGTCGATGACGACGGAGAAAAATCAGTAACAAGCTGTCTTTCTGCTTTTAACTTCCTTATTTCCTTCATACAAAATAGAGACAATCATAATTGCTTCCATCAACCTAATACCTACCTTGCTGGGCAGTGGTGGAAATTCATTGGGATTACGAATGCCTAGTGCCCAGAATATTCCTGACACAGAAGACACTCAATAAATGGCAGCCATCATTACAGCTATTGCAAAAATTTGTTAAATTGATGTCATTGTTAAGTTCTTGTGAAAAGGGGGCTAGGGATTTGCATGCAAGACTTACGTTCAGATCTCTGAAGTATTCATTGTAATCTAAGGCATAACCCACCACAAATAAGTTTGGGATCTCAAATCCAGCATCTGAGCAGAGAGAGGGAGGAAAAAAAAAAAAAGGAACACAATTTAAATAACATAAGTATAAAGCCACCATATGCTATTGTTGGCACTTAACCTATGACGACCTTCCATTAGGCAGAAGTAAGTGAGAAAAGTGACAGACAATGCATAGGATGAGCCCAGTAGGACCTGGACCAGAGTGACTCTACTCAGGGAGACAGGACGACCAGCAAACAGACAGTGAAAAAGGACTGCACTCCCGGTAGACAGAGCTGAGCAAGGGCTCAGGCAGCCCCGTGGATATCAAGAAGTGTGCATGAGTCAGGCACGCAGCCCTGCTGTTCCAAAGCAAGCAGTATCCAATGATATCATGCCAAAGGAAACACTGCAAAGCATGAAGTGCAGTTCAAACAGAAGGTGTCCCAATGCTGTAATACATGAAGAGGGGCACAGGCTGTTGCAATAGGAAGCCATCCTCCCACGGCGCTCAGTGTCCTCAGCTGGATAAAGGGCTGGAAAGCAAAACCCGGGAGACAAGATGAGAGGAAAAGGGACTGTTCGGCCTGAGGAAGACAATGCTAAGGGTTACTCTAATGCTAGTCTTTGAGTCCATAATGCAGATGATAGTACTTAGCTCTCTGTCTCCACTGAGGGCAGGATGAGAGTAAATGGATTTAAATGCAGTAGGAGATACTTAGGTTAAGCAAAGGATGAATATATTGAAAGAAAGATGATTTTTTTAAAAATTTTATTTTTTTATATATTTTTTTATTTTTGGCTGTGTTGGGTCTTCGTTGCTGTGTGTGGGCTTTCTCTGTTTTGCAGCGAGTGGGGGCTACTCTTCATTGCGGAGCGCGGGCTTCTCATTGTGGTGGCTTCTCTTGTTGCGGAGCACGGGCTCTAGGCGCGCGGGCTTCAGTAGTTGTGGCACACGGGCTCAGTAGTTGTGGCTCGCGGGCTCTAGAGCGCAGGCTCAGTAGTTGTGGCACATGGGCTTAGTTGCTCCACGGCATGTGGGATCTTCCTGGACCAGGGCTTGAACCCGTGTCCCCTGCATTGGCAGGCGGATTCTTAACCACTGCGCCACCAGAGAAGTCCAGATGATTTTTATTGAAAAGAATTCTTAAGGAATATATAATAGCTCTTCTTCTTTAGGTCTTGAAACTATAGCCCAATGATTTTTCAAATTCTTTCCAGTATTGGGGAATCTTATGCTTATTACGGTATTGCAAACGAGAGATGTACTTGCTTACTTTTATGAAACAGTACTTTGGCATAGCCAGTGGACTTACAGCCCAGAGAAATATATCTCCATCATTGACCATTCACCACCATTTTGGTCCTTCTGACCAAGGATGCTTTCACATGGAGAAACCAACTGGTTCTTGCTCGCAGAAAGTGCTACAGGTGAGGGACTTATTTTTCTAAGGATTCCATTATGTGTCACTGTTAGGAAGCCTATTTGATCCCTCCAAACTGTAGGTTTCTTGAGAAAAAATAATCAAAGAGAAGAAGCAGAGCAGAAAATAAGATGTCAGAGGATATAAAAGGTGTCATTGAGCATAAAGGAAAAAGTCAATTATGAGAAAGGACCAAAAAGTACAAAGCCTCAGAAATCCGGGAAGAAAGATAGAACAGAGATTCTGAGCTAGCTAAAAGAATATTAGCAAATCCCAGGAACCCCTGGTTGTAAGGATAATGATGACTTTACAGCGAGCAATGCAATCCTTAAAACAGGCGTGGCAACTCAGACTGGAAAAGTCAATTCAGAAGGCCAAACCTTCTGAGTAAAAGAACGTTGGGGCTTCCCTGGTGGCTCAGTGGTTAAGAATCCGCCTGCCAATGCAGGGGACACGGGTTCAAGCCCTGGTCCAGGAAGATCCCACATGCCGTGGAGCAACTAAGCCCGTGTGCCACAACTACTGAGCCTGAGCTCTAGAGCGCACGAGCCACAACTACTGAGTTCGCATGCTGCAACTACTGAAGCCCACATGCCTAGAGCCTGTGCTCCACAACAAGAGAAGCCACCGTGATGAGAAGCCTGCACACCGCAACGAAGAGTAGCCCCCGCTCGCCGCAACTAGAGAAAGCCCACGTGCAGCAACGAAGACCCGACACAGCCATAAAAAAAAAAAAAAAAGAACGTTGGATCAGGGACTTCCCTGGTGGCACAGTGGTTAAGAATCCTCCTGCCAATGCAGGGGACACAGGTTCGAGCCCTGGTCTGGGAAGATCCCACATGCCACAGAGCAACTAAGCCCGTGCACCACAACTACTGATCCCGTGCTCTAGAGCCCGCGAGCCACACTACTGAGCCTGTGCTCTAGAGCCTGCAAGCCACAACTACTGAAGCCCATGCACCTAGAGCCCATGCTCCACAACAAGAGAAGCCACCACAATGAGAAGCCCGTACACTGCAACGAAGAGTAGCCCTCGCTCGCTGCAACTAGAGAAACCCCGCGTGCAGTAACGAAGACCCAACGCAGCCAAAAATAAATAAATAAAAATTAATTAAAAAAAAAAAAAAAAAAAGAAGAACACTGGATCAGTAGGACAGGAGAACAGCCAGGAATCAGAGTGACCTATCTCTAGCTGGTAAATGGCTGCAGTTCCTACACTTATATTTGCAATGGCAGATGCTACTTACAGATGCAGGGCAAGAGTAAAAGCCATGATTGCAACCAGACTGCCTGGGTTCAATACTGACTCTACACTTACAGCGTCGTGACCTTGGCAAGCTCTTTAACCTGGTTGTGTTCAATTTCCTCATCTGTAAAATGGGCACAGCAATAGCACTTACTTTAGAGGAATGTTGCAAGGATTAAATGTGTTAATCTCTGTGTAGCTCTTAGAACAGAGTCAGGCACATCATAATCTCTTACTATGTCTGTGAGAATCTTTCTGTTTCGTAAATAAATTCATTTGCATCTTTTTTTTTTAGATTCCACATATAAGCGATGTCATATGATATTTGTCTTTGTCTGGCTTACTTCACTCAGTATGGTGATCTCTAGGTCCATCATGTTGCTGCAAATGGCATTATTTCATTCTTTTTTATGGCTGAGTAATATTCCATTGTATATATGTACCACATCTTCTTTATCCATTCATCTGTCGATGGACATTTAGGTTGCTTCCACGTCTTGGCTATTGTAAATAGTGCTGCAATGAACATTGGGCATGTATCTTTTCAAATTATAGTTTTCTCTGGTTATATGCCCAAGAGCGGGATTGCACGATCATATGGTAACTCAAACTCACAGACATAGAAAACAAACTTATGGCTACCAAAAGGGAAAGGGGAGGGGAGAGATGAATTAGGAGGCTGGGATTAACAGATACACACTACTATATATAAAAGAGAGACCCAACAAGGACCTACTGTATAGCACAGGGAACTATACTCAATACTTCATAATAACCCCTATAAGGAAAAAGAATCTAAAAAAGAATATATATACACACACACACATATATGTATATAACTGAATCACTGTGCTGTACACCTGAAACTAAGACATTGTAAATCAACTATACTTCAATTTTTAAAAAATTTTAAAAATTAAAAAAGTAAATCTCTTACTACCGTTAGCTGCTATTATTTTATTAATGCTGTTGCTGTGACACAAGACATTTGTAACTAGTTGGATATGTCTGAAGTGCATGTCTTTCAACTTCAGTTGAAATCTTCTCTATACAGTATCTTACATTATTTCCTTAGATTTCTGTTTATTAACCTTGTTGGACCTTAACTATATCCAGATTACATTCCCCAAGCCAATAACTGGACAGGGACATGCTACTGGGTCTATGTGGCCAGAACTGACATTGTCTAGATTTAATACACCCCGCGTAGGAATGAAATTTGTTTTTAGAATAAAGAATCACTGGTTCAGTGTCACTGGCACATTACCCATCCATAGTGTGCTTCTTGTGCTTATGTTTGTTCAGCTTGCTGATGAGAACTGCAGCCAAATTATCCCAGAGGCTTGAGTGCAAATGTAAGTCATAAAAATCAAGCCGAAGTCTGCCTATGCAAGTGAAAAAAAATATCGCCTCTAGTGTTAGAATAATAAATAATCAAGCAGCTTGTTTATCCTCTCTGGCATTAGAACTATTCGTATCCCGGGGAGGAGGGAGGAAAGTGCCTTAGATGAGGAAAGTCCTTCAGAACATGTGTCTGAACTCAAGTGCGAAGATGGTATCTAGAGATATTTGCTCTGTTAATTCTCTGTGTTATTATACTTGTGTCTGAAGGTGGTGGAGAGGTGTCTCATATTTCCCCTTCGGTGCTAAAATTCAGGCTTGCTGAAGGTCAGCACTGTGCGTTGTCCGCTCACAGGTCCTGGAGACAGTAGAACACCTCTCGACCTTCCCAGCGCCTCTCTGTGTCCAACTGGTGGGGACAGAGGCCAAGGCAGGAATCCTGTGCATCCAAGTCAGCCCAGGAGGGGGTCACGTCTCCCCCTACCCCCTGAAACCAATTTAGCTGAGTTCTTAGGAGTGAAGGTACTATGGAAAACCTAAAAATAAAAACATTCGGTGTACACAACACAGTTCCTGGGAAAGATGCAAATGAGAAAATGAAAACCTCTGGTTGTAGAGGGGTCTACTGCTGGGGAGACCATAGACCATTTATGGGACCATCAAATCTTTATAGCTTCCGTTTCACAAGAATGCCAACAACTAGGAAACCAAAGATTCTGAGATACAAAACACCACCACCAGCCAACAAACAACCAACAAAACCCCCCAAAACACTTACAGTCAGGTCTAAAGCCATCACTTCTAGGTGTTCTCTTCACCAACAAACTACCATTAAAAGAAAAAAAAAAGCTTTAGTGATCCAGATGAAATGTTTGTGAATCGCAAATAGGATTGAAAATCATTAAAATATATATTTGAAACATGCATTTTTTCCCCTCGGGCACATGGGGCATGAGCACAGCCCTCAAATTGCCTCCTGCGGCACCTCATCAGTGAGATTCTGGATAAAAGGAAGGGAGAGGGGCGCGGGCACTGGGGCTCTGCCAGCTGCTCCTGGAAACAACTAACAGAGGCATCGGAAAGAGGGGCTCAGACACACAGCAAAGCATGTCCTCTTCCCTTTCCTCTCTCTCAGGCTAGCGGTCAAATGGGCTGTTTGTTCAGTATGGTCAAACCATAACACTCCAGGGCAAAGGGTCAGTGGTGTGGAATTGGCTGCACTCATTGGAAACAGCTTCCTGTGTTAGCATCCCTCTCGTGCTGGTTTGGAAAGATAGAAACAGCGGTGATGTGAATGTGGTACTCACCTGGCGACCTTAATCATGTTGGGCTTGTATTTCTCTATGCTACCGAGCAATGCTTTCATGGTCCTCCCAGTTCCGACAACATCCTTTGCAAAAAGGACAGACAAATTCAACCAAATGCCTTTGGGCTACATTAAAAGGCGTTTCATCCAGACAGATGATTCTAGTCCTTATTAATAATGCATCATAATTAGAACTGCCATCAAATTAGAGTAAAAGTAGGAGGCAGAGCCGGTTATATTTTTTAGACAGGTGCTTCTTTCTGGAAGCTGGGTTTGGCGGGGATATATTGGTGACTATTTCCTCCTAGAATCCTTGAGCTATGTTGAAAGGCTAAATTCAGCCTCTGGAAGGCACGTGGGGCCCTTTATTGAGTGCATTTGGACTCGTGCACGTGCATTCAAGGACTAAATTTGGCCCTGAGGTTATGTAACACGACACAGGACGCATGAATTTTCATGCACTTGGGATGTACATCTGAATACGCTGAATGGATAAATGCCTCCCCCCTTGCTCTCCTCTCTTAATAGGAGATTCTATGGCTGGGAAGCGAGATGTGTCTGGGCAGCAGCTGGGGACAGCCTGTGAGTTCTGAGGGCGTGAGGCTGCCGTGAGCTGAGGCTCACCCCCGCTGATGAGCTACCGCACAATTAGAGTAGAATGGGCAGCCGAGATTGATTGTCCGTGGGGCAGAAATCAGCTGCCAGGAGCTGACTGTCAAAACAACAGGTCTGAATTTAGCCAGGGTTGGGCCATGCATTTGGCTAGAGGGTCTACTTTATGGGTTATGTCTGAGGCAGAACTGCAGATACATGTGGCACACTCAGGCAAGTGTAACCAAAGCTTGAAAACAGCTTCCCTGAAGTTTTGCCAGCTGATAAGACAGGTCTGCTGGGCTACAGGACCCATTCTTTCTTTCTTTTCTTTCTTCTTTTTATTTTTTAAACAGAAGAACAAATTAAATTATAGATTTCCCCTGGATAGCAAATTTTTAGATTGATTCTATTTATGATTTGGATGCCGAAGGGAGAATTGTTCCAAGTCATTAGAAGACATTAGCAAGAACACTGAATTAAGGGTGAAGAGCGTTCTAACCTTGGTTTTGCTATTAAAAAAATTTGGTTCTGTGGGCTAGTTTTCTCTTCTGTGAAAATGTCTGATTCACAAATAGGTATAAGAACCAATTTAGACATGGGTGGCATTAGATATAAAACCAGATAAAGTACCACGCAACTATTATTGCAAAGCTTCCATTCTAGGTTATTTCAAGCCAGTGATTCTAGTTGACTCCTATTCTGTAAATTTGAAGAGCCCTAAACACAGTGGGAATTCAATAAATCCTTGGCCAGTTTGATAACAAGTTCTATATTTCGAAACTCACCATTAGATTCTTTCAGCTTCCAAGTATGGATAAATAAAAGTCAGCTTACCTCGACAATGAGGACATTCTGAAATAAAAAAAACAAAACAAAACAAAAAACACAACTATTTAGAATATGAGGCAAATCTGGCTCATAAGATAAACACACAGTTTGCTGAGAGTTAGAATTTCACAATTAGCTTAGCTGGTCCTCCGCCGTCCATCTAACCCGAATGTTTGGAGGTAATCTAGGCTTCCAGATTCATTTTAACAGTCTTTCTGGGATTACTGAGTGCTGCAATATTGGTGTCTGTACAGGTACAGTCTTTTTATTCATTAAATCCATTAAAGAATCTTAATTTTATCATTAAAGTATAAGATTATTTTGTCCGTTTTTAAAATAGGTCATGCCCACGGTATCCCCGGTGGATCACACTGACTGAGAAGTCCCCTTGGTATACTGAACGCATTTGCTATATTCTTAACCATCAACCCATCACAGCTAGTTAGGGTGTGCATTTTTAGTTTGATTGAGGCTTATCAACCATGCCTATTAACCAACCAGAATACTGGGAGAATACTTGGTTAATTTAATGTCCTAGTTCACAATCTCTTTTTGTTTCAATCTTATAATGAAAACGCCTTTTAAACTGTTAGTCTGCATTCTTGCCTAATTAAATAAAGTGCACTGAACATAATTAAATCTGTTTTTCTGAAAGCTCAGAGCCTTGCAAAACAAGACTCATCCTTGAAGTGATTAGTTTCAACTACAAGATATAGTGGTGGCTGGGAAGTGGGATTTGTATAGGCACAAATCCAGAGATATAGCGTCAAAATTAATTAAATACATTTAAAAAATCAAGGTAATGCATACACATGATGAAAATCTAATAGAAAAGTCTAAAGATTTTCTAGATGTTGGTGTGTTTGTAACTGTTAAAAGTATTTAAAAATGCTTATGGGGTTGGTATAGGGAGGGTGGGAGGGAGGGAGATGCAAGAGGGAAGAGATATGGGAACACATGTATATGTATAACTGATTCACTTTGTTATAAAGCAGAAACTAACACACCATTGTAAAGCAATTATACTCCAATAAAGATGTTAAAAAAAATGCTCATGTATTTTATATTAGAGTTATCATGACATTGCACATTATGCATAGCCAAAGTATTAGCACCTCTAACAAAAATGGCAATAATTTATTTTTTTTTCATTTTTTCCATTTGATTGAGATATAATTGACATATTCCACTATGTTAGTTTAAGGTGTACAGCATGATGGTTTGACTTAGATATATTGTGAAATGATTACTGCAATAAATTTAGTCAGCAGCCATCCTCTCACGTAGATACGATACAAAGAAAAAGCAAAAGAAGCAAAACCATCTTTTCTTTGTGATGAGGAGTCTTAGGGTTCACTCTTTTAATAACTTTTACATATATCGCTCAGTAGTGTTAACTAGAGTTACCATGCTGTACGCTACATCTCTAGACTTATCTGACTTAAAGCTGGAAGCTCGTGCTTTTTGACCAGCTTCCTCCAACTCCCCGGGCCCACACCCTGCCTCTGGTAACCACAGATCTGACCTTTCTTCCTGTGAGTTTGGCTTTTGTTTTGTTTTATTTTGTTTTAGATTCCACATATAGGTAAGATGACACAGTATTTGTTTTTCTCTGTCCGACCTATTTCACTTAGCGTAATGTCTTCAAGGTCCATCCACGTTGTTGAAAATGGCAGGATTTCCTTGGTTTATTTTTTTAATGGCTTAATAACATTCCACTGTATATGTATACCACACTTCTTTATTTGACAATAATTTCTTTTTTTAAAACCAATTATTTATTATTATTATTTTTAAATTATTTACTTTTGGCTGCATTGGGTCTTCATTGCTGCGCAGGCTTTCTCTAGTTGCGGCAAGTTGGGGCTACTCTTTGTTGTGGTGCACAGGCTTCTCACTGCGGTAGCTTCTCTTGTTGCAGAGCATGGGCTCTAGGCGCACGGGCTTCAGTAGTTGTGGCACGTGGACTCAGTAGTTGTGGCTCGTGGGCTCTAGAGCGCAGGCTCAGTAGTTGTGGAGCACGGGCTTAGTTGCTCCGCAGCATGTAGGATCTTCCCGGACTAGGGCTCGAACCCGTGTCCCCTGCATTGGCAGGCGGATTCTTAACCACTGCACCACCAGGGAAGCCCCTCGACAATAATTTCTTAATATCGTATAAACCTAGTACATATTTAACTTTTCCCAGTTGTCCTTCAGATGGCTTTTGTTGTAGTTGGTTTGTCTAATCTAAGACCGTGCACTGGATCTTTAATCTCTTTTAATTTAGAATAGTCTGTAACAATACAGAGGACTTTCTGAGTTCTGCAGAGTACTAAAAAAGTAGAATTATTTACAGGCTCCTAAATGATGGGCACGGGAATACGAGTGTAGAAAAACCACCTGCTCTTGAAAGGGAACTAAGCAGAAAACTGGAGTTCTTTAGTGAGTTCTACAGAGCGGTCACTACATATACCTTTATTTTCCTTTATAGAACATCAACAGTGTTTTCAAACTCTTTCATTAGTGGTATATGGATTGACTCCTGGATTTTTAGTGGCCTGCCTGTTGTGTGAAAAGTGCACCTCCAAAAACAGCAATGTTTTTAGTACTTTTGGAAGATTGGCTCTGCCTTGCAAAACCCTCCTTGAGTAGAGAGAAAGTGACTACCCCAACTTTGGAAGCATTTTCAGTATTGTCCAAGAGAACTAATCTCTTGATACTTTAATGGACCAAGATTAGCTCCACAAGCTAAGAGACAAAGACTAACTCATCTTTATATGATCATCATGTAACATGGAGACTGGTAAGTAGTAGGGGCTCAGAAAACTGCCCGTGGAACAAATCAACAATTCTGACCTTCTTTCTTTCTCTGGTTCATTATACTTTTGACACATCCCCTCCATTTTTCTCCTTAATGATGTATAATCCCTCCTTAACTGAGCTATTATTAATGTCTATTGCTTTTAATTTTGCTTTAAGAAATCTTCTAAAATTCCCATTTTCTTCAGTGGGCAACCTTGGGAATTTTTCAGAACATACTGTGCCTCCCTTAAACACTTCCAATCTGCTAACTCCAATCACTGAATGTGAGATGTTCGCCAGTCACCATCTCAGTCATCTCCTCACACCTAGCTCATTTCCTCCCAGAAAGCCAGTAAAATCTGTAGCTTGGGAACCGCAGGCAAAAATCCTATGGGGACTCTCCAGAGTGTGTCCTCTCTTTGCTATTGCATGATCCTGATTGAAGCTAATCCCATCGGGTTTCCTAAAGAGAAAGAAAGGAAGGAAGAAAGAGAAGAAGAAAAGAAAGAAGGAAAGAGTTATGCACATCTAAATGGTTTTCTTAAATAGGTTATTCCTTTCAGTCTTTCAAAACGCACAACGGTCAGCACACCACAGTCTAATCTGCAGCAACGTGTTTTTGCGGCTGTGGTCACACCCAGCAGAGGGATGATGGCAGGAATGATGGTGAGCTGAGCGTGCACAGGAGTGTGAATATCAACCCCATGGAGAAAGGCATGCAGTCCAGCGCTCCACTTTATGTGATAATTCACAAAATTGCCAGAATCGTCAGTCGGTGGGCATTTCCGTTATTGTTCTCAGCCTAGTCAGATGCAATTTAAAAGGAATGATTTAAACAGTTAAGGCAGCCAAGGAGGAAATGTTGGCAGGTTCCGATGCTTCACTCTGGCATTTGATTAGAAACTTATTTGGGGTGGGGTGGCACGTCTCCTGAAATCTTGCACTTAACCTGCACTTCTGTGTTTTTCCATTGCCGGATTTGGGCCTGTTTCCATGCGTTTGGTTTTATTCCACCCTTTCAGAGATTTCTCTTGAACATGAATAAAATCGTCTTGCTTTGATGGATACACACATTTTATGAAGTGCCAGGATTAAATCAACTTTGAAAAAAATCAGCCAGAGAGCGCATTGTGCAGACAGCTTAAACACACCAAGTGAAATGCTTTTAATGCTGTGAGCTGAAGGGGCCACTGAACTGAATCATTGAGGGCTCCCTGTATTCAACTGCCGTGACCTACTTAGAACCATGACGCAGCCAGCCTTTCTTGGGAGTTTTCCTCCTTTTGCTTTAAAAAAAAGAATGGAGGAAGGAAGGGAGGGAGGGAGGGAGGGAAGGAAGGAAGGGAGGGAGGGAGGAAAGAAGGAAGGAAGGAAGGAAGGAGAGAGAAGGGAAGGGAGGGAGGGAAGGAAGGGAGGGAGGGAGGGAGGAAAGAAGAAAGGAAGGAAGGAAGGAGAGAGAAGGGAAGGAAGGAAGGAAGGAAGGAAGGGAGGGAGGAAGGGAGGGAGGGAGGAAGGAAGGAAGGAAGGAGAGAGAAGGGAAGGAAGGGAGGAAGGGAGGAAGGAAAGAAGGAAGGAAGGAAGGGAGGGAGGGAGGGAGGGAGGAAAGAAGAAAGGAAGGAAGGAAGGAGAGAGAAGGGAAGGAAGGAAGGAAGGGAGGGAGGAAGGGAGGGAAGGAAGGAAGGGAGGGAGGGAGGGAGGAAAGAAGAAAGGAAGGAAGGAGAGAGAAGGGAAGGAAGGAAGGAAGGGAGGGAGGAAGGGAGGGAGGGAGGAAGGAAGGAAGGAAGGAGAGAGAAGGGAAGGAAGGGAGGAAGGAAGGAAGGAAGGAAAGAAGGAAGGAAGGAAGGAAGGGAGGGAGTAAGGAAGGAAGGAAGAAGAGGTAATAAAAGAAGCCAAGAAACAGAAAGGAGCACAGGGGCTGTCTAGAATCTCCCTTTCCTAAACATTTTAACTTGCACATCTATAGAGGACTTAAGAAGTTACATAGTACAGTTATGGGGTTTACAATGCATGGAAAATTATACAGGTGATTTTCCCATGTTTTTAAAAGTCCTTCTATAAACAAATTTGATTTAAAAAAATCCTTTCTAACCCTCCCTCTTTCAGGAATCATTGAACTCCTTCCTGCCCCTTTGGAGAGGGCTATTCCTTCTGTTTCACCCCCTACTTCGTTCCTGTAGTTCAAGTGCTCCAATCAATCAATCAATCAAGTGGACAATCAGGTGGTCTCCCAACTGGTTTCTCTACCTGGAGTCTCTCCCTTCTTTCAGTTGATTCTACCCTCCCATCAGGTGCATTTTCCCCAAAACACAGCTTCATGATGTCACCATGGCTCAGCAACTTTTGCGGCTCTTTGCTTTTCCGAGCAAGTTACACTAGTTATTCAACATATTCTATAAACCAAATTCAGTCGACATTTTCAGTTTTTCAAATTATCGTTTTCCTAATTTTGACTAATTTCCTTCAGTCACACTGGGCCACTCCTGTCCTCTGGCTCTGCTATTCCCTCCCCTTCCTCCCCCTTTCCACACGCTAATCTCTCTCCCTCTTCGGTGCTATTCCCAGACGTTCTGGTCCCAAGTAAAACCTCACCCTCTTCTCTCTAAGACGATTACAGTCCTAAGGAATCATTCCTTCTCTGGATTTCTTTAAGCTCAAGGAAACAGTCGTGGGTGGAAAGAATCCCTGAAGTTCTTCTCTGGGTACCGAGCATTAACAAAAAGGCGGCCTGAATAAGTTCATGGCAGAGTAATAATATAATAAGTATAACTTCAATGTAAATTTGTTGATTGAGAAATTGTGTGATTACTCTATGAGAAGGGATAAGTTAGCTGATGGCTTGTAACAACCCTTCCAACGTAGATATTCACCCAAAGCATCTTCCATCCCAGGCAGACACTTATTGCAGTTTCAGACTTTCTTCTTCCACCATTGATAAAAGGACCCACTCATTGTTGGGTGCCTTTTCCTTTTAAGTTTTTTTCCCAGCTGGTGTACATTCTGCATGATGGAAAAACTCTGAAGGGCCTCTGAATTTTTTTTTCTTTTTCTTTTTCTTTTTTCAGCCACTCTGCGTGGCCTGCGGGATCTTAGTTCCCCGACCAGGGATCCAACCCGCGCCCCCTGCATGGGAAGCGCGGAGTCTTAACCACTGGACCACCAGGGAAATCCCTGAAATTTATTTTTAAAGTTCTCTCAAACTCTTAATGGATAGCCTTTTCTGAAATGCTGAAGAAGGGATGAGCAGAGCAGGCCATATGAATGCCTTTATCCTTTTAAGGAAAAGGAAATTCCAAAGGTTAAGTGAAACTTTTTTCATCCTCCACTCTCAGGTGTGTAGCACTCACCAACTCCGTCTAGCCTGGACTCTCTTGGGACACTGAAGCCCTTCTGCTTCTACAGAGAGAATGTCCCCTCACTCGACATCACTCATCCAATTCCCAACCAAACCAGCTGGGTGATCGTCCTTCCGTGTGATCAGGTGGGCTTCTATTTACCCTTTCCTTCTGCCATGTCCGCCCGTTCCCAAACTTAATTGAAGAGGTCTTTCGGATTTCTGTCTAAGAGAAAGAAGAGCCTGCACTCACTCGATCACCAAATACTTATTCCGACCTGTTGCGGACTAGGTGCCGTGCACGATGCTGGGACAGAATGGTCCCTGCCCCCATCACACTGACATCCTGGTGGGGGAAATAGGCAAATAAAAAAAATAAGCCCCAAATAAACACCGGAAATTATGGAAAGGGCTTCAGTGGAAACAGGGTGGGTATAGAGACTTAATGGAGAATGTGGGGCGGGGGGACGGCTAGAGGGGAAGAGCTTTGCTCATTTCAGACTGAGAGTCGGGGAAGGCCTCCCTTACACGGGAGCCTTTAGGCTGAAATCTGACGGATAGGAGGAAAGTGGATTCCAGGTGGCGGCCATGGCTTGTCCGAGGTCTTGGCAGGAAGGAGCTTAGCCAGCGTGCTTACGGCACTGCGAGGTGGGGATGAACGCTGTACCGTGATGTTGGGAGGGAGACAGCGCCAGATCACGCGGGTCTTTGAGGCTGTGATAAGGAGGCCGGACTGTAATCTCAGAGCACTGGGTTGCCAGGTAAAATACAGAACATCCAGATACATCTGAATTTCAGATAAAGAACAACTTTTTAGTTTACGTGTGTTCCAAATATTGCATGGGACACACTTACACTGAAAATTTATTCATTGTTTATTTGAAATTCAAATTTAACTTGGCATCCTGTTTTTTGCTTTGTTTTTTTTTTTTTTTTTACTAAGTCTGACAACCCTAATTGACAGGCTGCTGAAAGGTTTTCAGTAGGCAAGTGATGTGATCCAATTTGTATTTTAAGAAGATCCCTTTGACTGCTTCTTGGAGAATGGTTTGCAGGGTGGCATAGTTAAGTGAAGGTAAGTTCAGGGAGACTGGTTAGGCTTTCACAGCAGCTCAGAAGAGGGACAGAGCTAGTCTCGCCCTAGAGACTAGTCTTCTCAAACTTTAGTGTGGATAGAAATCATCTCAGGGATCTTGTTAAAATGAAGATTTAATTCAGTAGATCTGGGGTGGGATCTGAGATACTACATTTCTAATAAGCCTCCAGGTGGTGCTGACCTTGCTGGTTTCTAGACCAAGGGTCAGCAAACTATGGCCCATTGGCCAAATCTGGCCTGCCGCCTGTTTTTGTAAATAAAGTTTTATTGAAACACAGCCATGTCCATTGGTTTCCATTTCATCTATGGCAGCTTTCTGCTTTCATGCTATGATGGCAGAGTGAAGTCGTTGAACAGAAGACTGTATGGGCCACAAAACCGAAAAATATTTACTATTTGGCCCTTACCTGGAAAGTTTATCTGATGCCTGCCCTAGACCACAACTTTGAGTAGCAAGGTCTAGATTTGGATGGTTACCGTGGAGATGGAGAGACATAGGCAGATTCAAGATATATTTGAAAGCACAGAGTGTGGTCTACACTGGTTCATTAAACATTCCCTTCTGACATGAGCCTAGGGACCCCGAGCTGCATGTTGAGACAGCTGAGAACCTGATTATCAATGGTGATTCATCTTGAAAACATTTACCCAAGAAGCCCAAGGGGTTCTACTCGGCACACCTTTGAATGTATATAGAAATGCGTCTATGCACACACTGAGAGTGGAAACATAACAGCACCTGGTAACCTGGACGAATCATTTGTCATGCTAGCAAAAAACTGAAGCCCACTCCTGCTCGGACTTACTGCTGGCTGGTTTCCATTTTTCCTACCTCAACTTCCATGATCTCTACTTTCTCATGATGGGGGTGGTCTTTGCAGTAATTGTAGGTGGGGAAACTGAGGCACAGCCTTGTTACCTCCTCTGCTGACTCCACCCCCAGTAAGAAACTACCCTTTCCTCAATCTCCTCTCGCTCTCTCTTTTAAAAAATTTATAACCTTTATCCTATCTCTTAAAGGAAGGGAATGTCCAGTGCTCACTTAAGAGGGAAAATCACTTTAAAACAAAATAGAAGATGATTTTAGAAGGCAGGAGAGAAAGACTACACTTTTTCTGTGCAAATTTTTTCTTGGCATTCCTTCGGGATTCTTAGAGTTGCCACATTGACATTTTCCACGGTAAATGCACAAGGTACGATAATTCTCTTGTGTAATAAACTTACAAGGCAGTGTCATACAACAAAGTACTAAAATGACTTATCATTTAAAGACCACTCCAGGGTTGTTAGAAGTTATGAATTTCTGGAAATTGCTTTGAGTATTTTATCTTTCTAGGATAAAATACTCAAATATCAAATAATATTTTATGCACTGATGTAGTAACATTAAATTGTGGCCATGTGATACATACATTAACACCAACAAGTTAATTCCAATTTCTGCGGGGCACAATTTCCTACTAGATAGCAATTTAACACTCAGATGCTATGCTATCTTCCGAGGAGAGGGAAGCAAGCTGTTCTGTAGTTAGTCCTTGTGGCTCTGCAGTGTTCCTAGTGTTATTATACCTTTTTTTTAAAATTAAATGTGGCTGCTCTTTCTTTCCCCATGAGGTCATTGCAAAACAATAACAACCGCAAATATGAGAGATTAAGCTTGTATAATAGACTGATCCATTTCACTTAGAAAGCTGAAGTTGCTCAGGGATAATGAATACAAGATACGTCAGCAGAGGTGAACAAAAACAAATTCTGTGTCGCTTTCATTCACGGCAAAACTTGCATTTCAGATCACATTTGCACGAAGACCATCTGCTGGATGAAACAACTCTTCCTTCCCAAATGCATGGATTTATGTCAGAATCCAAACAGGTTTTCACTTTATTATTAAGCACTGGCAGGTCTGGAACTCCAAGTTACCATCGGAGGTGTCTGCCTCATGATCTCCTGGGCTACATTCTTTTTAATGCGGGGAAAAAAGGCAAAGTGCTGAAAAATGAAAAAAATCTCCAGATATCCTTTTTTTATTCCCTGCCTAAATTTTAAACATTTCAACAAACCTGTTTTAATGTCTTACTGAAGTGCTTAGGTGCTGAGGCACAGATGAGAGGAGAAAAGCAGACAAATAAAGGAAAAGTCTTCCCTTTCAGGAGGTACCTGAAAGGGTGAGTAGGAAAAGAAAGGGAAAGAGAAGAAGGAATGCTAAGGGGTTTTGTAATGTGAGGTTGTCTGAAACAAACTTGGAAGGAAGCCTAGAGACAAAAGATTCGGTTCGCATCAGGTCTTGGAAGCATGATAGAAGGAGTGTTTTATAAAAGAAGAAATCATTAAAAGGATTCACACATCCATTTGCATGAATTAGCAAACCCGGGAGAGTGCCTAAAATGGACTACAGCGCTGACCTGAAGTGAAGGTCACTGATTTCCCCGCAACCTCAATGCCTCAGTGTGCACAGAGCATAGTTACATGAACGAACCTTTCCAGCCAGTGTTGAGAGATCATCACCTCCAATTATCTGCATCTCGCCCATGGACTGGTCGTTCTAAAAGAAAAAGGGGAGACAATATTTTACCGTACAAGAAAACCTTTAAAGCACGTTTCCCTGTCTACCCGGCCAGCGGCGAGACTGCGCCTTACAAATATAGCACAAATAGCTGGTACGGATTCATGGTTGCCTATGGTTACCAAGAGCCACTCTCCTGCCACTGTGCTTGAGACAAAGCACTCTAATGGCTGGCGGCGAGTCTGTGTGGAGAGGGGATGGAACGAGTAGAGAGAGGACAAGCAAACCTAATTTTGGGACAAAAAAACCATGGAAGGTGCCTGAACCTATTCTGAGACAGATGGAACTGGAGGAGACAGTCATGCTCCTGAACTTCCCTGGGGTGAGGGGGGGGCTACGGGAGCCCCAGGAGGGGCCTAGCATTTGTCAGCTGTGCCAACGGGCCTCAGTTACAGCCCTGCAGTGGGGAACAATTAGACTGGTTCCCAGAGAGGTTAGAGACCCCCTCTACTCCCTACCAGCGCTGGTCCAATCCCTCATCTGGTGTTGAGGGCAGTTCTGACAGGCCAAGGTTCAAGAACTATTACAGTCAGACCTTCAGACATGGATGATGAAGGCTTAGGAACTTTCTGCAGTTCCAGGAATATGAGACCCAGAACCCCATTTGGAAGACGTTATCACAGTACCTTGTAATAACATATAATGGAAAAGAATCTGAGAAAGAATATATATATCTGAATCACTGCTGTACACCAGAAACTAACACAACATTGTAAATCAACTATACTACAATTTAAAAAAAAAAAGCCTTTTCACTCAAATCCTATCAGGGGTTATGGGCATTCCTTTCCACAATATTTATATACAGGACATTATCCTGTCCCAATTAAACCTCACACACACACACACACACACCATGAACAAAATATGGATTGTTCCTTAGTATAAATATCACAATAGAATAACATGGGGGCAGAATGGGAAACAGAGAGCAGGCAGCTTGTTTTCTGGCCTCCTTGCAAAGAGGCATTAAAGGAACCGAAGCAGATATCCTACAGGCAATTGGTTTCATGACCAAGCAAGACTGCTGCGATGTTGCAGTCCCTTCATCCAAACCATAACCAAAGTGAGAAGACACCAATAGAGGGACCAGATGTACACTGTGCTGAACCAGGAAACATCTTCGGTTACTGCTGTGGACAGCTGTTGCTTTGGCTAGTTCACTGCTTTTCTCCCTTATTCTGGCAAGAAGGTCCTGCTTCTTTCTCAGGAGAGTTCATTCCATTTGGATCAGGTGGAGCCAGGCCTCACCTGTATAAATCAGCTATGCCTGAAGCTATAACCAACCTTGAACTTTCCAGCTACTTAAGCCAATTCATTCCCTTCAAAGAATTTTCCCTTGGGTTGGTTTGAATTGGATTCTGTCACTTGCAACTGAGAGTCTAGACCTAGAGTTACTTTGTCATAGCACTGGTCATCCGGAAAGGGAAAAAAAAAGCCAACCAACCAATATAACAGTTTTACCAATGAAGCAGCCTTTTATTTTTTTACCTTACTGCTCAAGAGAAAAAAAAAAGTGACCTTAAAATGTTCTTACTTCCACTTTGAAAGCATTCATTCCTTATGGCAAAGGAGTGGAGACAATGCTTGAAGTGGCCCATAAGTTAGATAAAACAAATGATTTTCTTCTTTTGGGAACTGATCTTAAAAGGAGAAAATCAAAGACTATCCAGAATTCGCTGATCTTTTGCTGTTTTTGTACAGGCGTATATAATCATATATTCACAAGCAGTCATGTCAGCAGGTTGAGAACTTGTCAAAAATGTCAAAGGAGAAAATTTTCTTGTCACTTCTAGAGGTGCTGAGATAAGAGGAGTTAACATAGAGAGAATTTCTGTGTATTAGACTCACACATGGTAATAGCAGCAAGAAAAATAAAATTTCAGTGTCTCCAGAGGACTGAGGTATGCAGAATTGGATGGAACAACTAAACCACAAAGTTTAATGTAAAAAATGAGATTTATACTCTGCTAGATCAGAGTAAATTTCACAATAATTCTACTATTATCATCTCTATTCCATTGATCAGAAAAAAAAACACAATACATCAGAAAGCTGAATACAGTGCTCTAAGTCATAAATTTAGTGTGTTTTCAAGCAAGTCTTATTTCAGAAGGCCTCACTTAGTCCAAGCTTATAACGTATTTTTAATATTAGATTTGCCCTTAATTCATCTGGAATTTATATCTTCCAAGTGTGTATACAGTCAATTGTCCTAATACCATTTATTGAATTGTTTATTTTTTTCCCTACTGGTTTGAAATGTCATTTTTATCATATCCTTCATTCTAATATGCAAGGATCAATTTCTATATACTTCTGTTTCATTAACCGAAAATGTCTATTTCAGCATCAAAACCATACCGTTAAATTATTGTAAGCTTTTTAGTATGTTTTAGTGTCTGGTAGAGCAAGTCCCAATTTTTTGTTGTTCTAAAAAATTGTCTTGGCTACTTTTGCACATTTATTCTCCTATCTGGTGGGCTGTTAAGAAGATCAAATGAATTAATACACACAGAACATTTAGAACAGAGTCTGGCATATGGTAAGCACTCAGTAGATGCTAGCTGTGACTGATTTCTTCCTTTTCCTCCCTCCCTCCCTTCCTTTCTTTCTTCCTTCCTTCCCTCCTTGGAAACAATCACCCCTCAATCCTCCCTAGTACACTGGAGTCTGGAGCTCCCTGGTTTAATGACTCCGGAAAATACGTCTGGGATGGAGAAGGGCACTTAGGGGTCCAACTTCTCCATTCATACGCTTCCCATTGCCTTGCTGCGTCCAGACCATTCCTCACTCTACCTTCTAAGAACCTGGTGACAAACTAGTAAGCCTTTCAGGAATCCTGTGGCCTGATGACTCCTCTCTACTCTTTGAAATCAGCCTCCATAGACATTTAGATTTTCACTTTCTCTATTTTGCTGAGTCAATGCCCTTCCTTAATCAGTTTTATCGCCTAAAAAACACTGACATCTCTTGCCCACTGAGGTCTTCTCCCTTTCCTCTCGTGCTTGTGGGTATATATATACCTTGTTTATTTCTTTACTGTCGTTTTGCTGGGGTTTCAGGAAAAAAAGAAGTTAACTAAATGCATTAAATTCACTGTGTTTAACCATAACATTTTTCTAGTGGTTCAAAAACATCCTTATATTCCTAGGATTGATTTTTTTTTTTTTTTTTTTACACCACTGGTTTTGATTTGAAACTATTTTCTTTGGGATTGTTCATCTGATCTTCGTAAGTAAGAATGACCTACAATTTTCCTTTCTTTTGCTACCTTTGTGGATTTTTAAAGCCAGTTATACAAGCCTCATATGAGTTGGGTGATTCTTTGTCTTTTTTTCTATATGCTAGAAAAGTCTGTATATGGGTGAATTTATCTATTTTGTTAAGGTTCAGTAGAGCTCAGAATAGGTATTATTTAATCCCCAATTTACAAACAAGGAACTGGACGCAGCAAGAGTCTGAGTAACTTGCCCAAAGAGGCACTACTAGTAAGTGAAGGGATCCAGTTCAATTCTAGAATTGTCTGAATTGACATTATTCTTGTGTTAATCACCCCCGTCCTCCACAATATTCCTAGAAGGTAGAAGTAATAGTACATCTCTGAGGGTAACATGGAGAAGAAATTGGGTCCCGGTTGTACTAATGTAGTAAAATATATAAGCTGAAATGGCTAGGAGAAATCTACATCTTGAAAGAAATATTGTTAGCTGTTGTGTGGATTTATTTAAATAGCAAAGGAAGTCTCTGACGTATAGTCCAGGCATCCTCAGAAAGAAATATATTGGAAATTTCTAGTTTAGGTGACCTGATCTCCAGGTGCAAAAAAGAGCTCAGCAGGTATGGTGACTACTCAAGCAAGAGAATGTGGACTGTTTAGATAATGTTTAGAAAAAAACATAACCGAAGAAGAATAAATATCCTGAATTCCTTTTGAGGAACCGGAAGGGGAAAAGTAAAGAAAACAAATAAACAAAAGAACCACTCTCTCAGCCATTCACTTCCAAAGTCACAGCAACTTGCTTCATTCAGAATCTATACACGCAAAGGCTTTCTCAACATGCTCCGCCTCCACAGATGCCTTAACTTTGCTTTTTCCCTCTTCTTTTCAGCCTCATCCTTCCTCTCAGCTCTTCTCCTGTGCTCAGTAAGGTCATCAGTACTGTATCAAATGGATAGAGAGGCAAACCCCAAACCAAAACAGTTCGTTATAAGAAGCTTTAACGATCAAACCGGAGAGCTTCTAATGAAAATGTTGCAAACTGTTGAAAAAATTTTCAAAAACTCTAACATTGATACCAAGTCAGATAACAAGGACAGGTGAATCAGTTCCACTGTTTTCTTTTTAACCAGCTGTTGATGTAGGGTGTGGGTCCCAGAGTCCTTTAAGCAGCCTGGGGTCAAAGTAGAGGTCACAGGGCAGTCAGAGCCGGTGGCTTGTGTGCCTGTCCCTTGCTTCACCCAGTACAGCTCCTCTTATCTCTGTTATATTAACTGGGTTCCAGGTAAGATGGTGGTGGCCAAAAAGTTTGAAAACTCTCATGTCAATATTTTCTTCCTTTGAAATGGACTTGCCTTCTTTTCAGTTCTTGTTCATTTAAATATCCATTTGTTTCTGAGATCATTTCTGTTTAGAAACTCATTCTTACAACCTATGTGGGTGAATTGTGAGAAAGGAACATGGTGACTGGTGAATAGGCAGCTGGTGTCCCCAGGTCCCCTGGGGACCAGACTTCCTGGGTTCCAGTCCCAGCCCCACCTTCTCTTAGTTGTAGGACCTTGAGGAAGCTACTTAACCTCTCAATGCTCCACTGTCCCTGTCTATAAAAAGAGTATGTCAATAGTTCCTACCTCCTAGGATTATTGGGAGGAGTAAATGAATTAATACGAATTCAGCAATTACAAAAGTGGCTGGCGTGTAATAAGCAGTTCCTAAAGTAAGCCTTGTCTTCTCATCATCTACGTTTAGTCTAAGAAACTTGCACGTCTACTGAGTTTCCTAACACTGACTTCGTGACAATTCTTCGTTCAGTTCACTGAGCACACGACTGCTATGTGAATGCCTCATGCTCTGAGGTTAGGGTTTCTGAGGCTGACAGCCACCCATGAGGCATGGGGTTAAGAAGGACTCATGGCCTTCTGTTGCCACTCTGCATCATGGCTACAGTCTTGATTAAAAACAAGCTCAGCTGTATGGTCCTTTGGGGTTTCTCAGTGACCTCTCCCCAGTTCCCAAGCTGTGATGTCTGAATCTTTAAAGTAGACCATTTCATGGGTATAATAAGCATCATTCCACTCTGCTGTTTTCATCTTTCTCCTCAATAGACAGAAGCCACTGGGAGATCATGCTCAGATCCACTTTTGTCCTTATCAGCTCTCGTCTGTACTCTGTTGGAGCCATTTATAGTCAGTAAAGAGTTAACCTTGAAATTGCTTTACAAGATGGCAGCAGAAGATCTGTAGTAGAACATGAGAATGGATGGCTGGTTTCCTGATAATTTTCCCAGGCCTGGCTCCATTTTTGCCTTGGGGATCATGAGATACCCCAATTCTTTCCTTTAATCCACCACCTCAGCTTAAGGTAATTTAAAATAGATTTACACTACTTGTCAATAACAGCACCTTGACTAAGGTTTCACACCAACTTACAGGAGAAGTCAATATTTGCAAATTATGATAAATATTATTAGTGACAACGTAGTGGTGACACATCATCACTCATCACTGAGGGACACTCATCACTGTGCTGCATGAGACCCTAGAGTTCCCGGCACACGACGTACTGCTTCCTCCTCCATGTCTTAGCTCGTGGTTGCTCCTGTCACACCTCCCCATCTTTCTCCACAGGACTAATTCCTACTCTTTCTTCAAGACTCAGTTCAGGCATCATGTCTTCTAGGAAGCTTTCCAGGAGTCCCCTGGACGTGATGTGTCCCCATAACACTCTATGCATATCTGCACGTCAATAGACCACGTCCAACTGGAATTTTCTGTGAATGCAGCAATTGCCAATGGCATGAGAACTTCAGCACAAACAGCTTTATTTTCATCCTAACTGCACCCCCAGTGGCTGGCACATTGTGGCATCCAGTGTTTGTTGAGCTATACTGAAGCATCTGCGTACATGAGTTTGCTATATTTTTAATACTTCTTCCTCTACCCATGGGAGACACTAAGTGCTCTCAGGCAGCACTTGGTTTCTCTTGCTTTAAGTTCTTTCTCCAGCTGTCCAGGAGACGGAAGGAGCTTACTGCCCAATAGAGACAGAGAAAAAATAAAAACTATAAACAAACACATATGAGAAAATATCTGTAAAGCTCAATTGAAAGGGGAACAAATGAAACTGACTTGAGTAACTTGCAAGATGGGAAGACTGAAAGAATACAGAACCTTGTGATGTCTGAATGATTCCCACCCAAACTATGTTTCTTTCTTCTTATTACTAGTATTTTATAATCTGTTATCAAAGAGCCTTCTCAGTACTTTGAAAAATCTAAATGTGAAAATCCATGTGAATTCTGAACATGAAAAATATGAATTAGTAAGGTATGTTAATATCAGTCTTTCATTTCATGATTAGTAAAGGATACATTTTAAAGCCAAACTAGCATTTTAACCCAGAAAAAAATATGTATATGTTAGCATGTACAATTTAGCTCATTTGAAAGAACACACACGTTTTGCATTTCCTGAATTTGGTGTGTAACTTTGCACGCAGGATGAGACCTTATTCAAGGACAAAATGGCCTTCTGTGTAATGACAATGATTTATTGCTCTATTGTGATTGGTATTCCACACCACCCAGTCTGTAAGAGGGGTCCTGGTTAGCTCAGAGTAATCCCCACCCAACAGAGAAAAGCTCTTTTCTTTATGAGAAATAAAGCAATCTTGGGTCAGAAGAAGCGACCACAATGATGAGAAGCTATAGGCTAGTAGGAATAATAAAGGGTCACCAAGAAAAAGGAAAAAGGGAGAATAAAGAAGAAAATGGATCTTTACTTCAATTTATTTATAAAAGACCCCAGGAAAGAGGAAACTCAGTTTAAAAACAGATTCGGTGACTTTGCTTTACATGGACTCTGAAACCTTGAAGCAGGATATCCTTCTGTTTTAAACCTCAGTATGGATTTGTTGTTTTGGTTTAAATTATGTTTTTAAATTATGAGTCAGAAAGAAAAACAAGTTGAACCCTTGACACAACTCAATGACCCCAAAGGACTTCGGTAAAATATCTGTTTTCAAATGTGGATGACCATATCCCAGTGGTGACTATTTCTTGAAAGGTCATTTTCTCCACACAATTTTTTTTCCCTAGATAACCCAGGGAAGATTCATAATTATAACTTTAAAAAAAAAGAACCAAATGGAAATTGTTTTTCAACAGTAAAGAAATCTTAAGCCAGCTCTCACAGACCTGTTTTAAGATTGCCAGGGGATGGGACGGTGAATAGGAAGGGCCAAGGGAGAGGGCTGGTAGCACATCCTGCGCCAGGGAGACCTCCAAAACACACATTGCTTTCTGGCATTAGACTGGATCTGCCTTTGTTCCCACCCAATTGTACTCTGGGTCCAAAGGGTTCTGCTTCCTTGTGTGACTTCTCAGCTCAAAATATTTCTGCAGTTGCCCATGCCTGCAGAATGAAGTCTCATTTTGTCATCGCGACGGGCAGGGCCATCCTTAGAGCCAGGCAAGAGAGGTCTTGCACATCACAAATACCAAAACACAAAGACATTTGCTTTTTTCTTTTTGGTCTTAAAAGGAAGTTTTGGGGGAAAATTCTGGAATAGTTTGAGCTAATGAGAATTATGCAATAGGGACATGTGTGCTGAACTGGGCTTTTCCTCCCATCCCTGACCCTCACAGGGCCAAATTTGTGGTGGGGAAGGTGGTGGTGGCCTCCCTTGGGAAGCCAGACAAAGAGGCGTTGGTCTATTTTCCAGTTGGCTGCCCTAAATCACCCAAAGCAGGTGCCTCAGAGACTGGACTCCCCAGATAACTGTGTTCCCTCCCGCCTCTCTGCTCAGGAAGTAGGGTCTCAGAGGCATCTGAGTTGGAAAAGAGAGGCATGAAGAATCTAGCTGCCCCAACTCCCCGGAGAGCTTAACCCGGCCAGTCCCATGAGGGGTTCAGGCAGACTCGGTCACCATGCAGGAGCTGGTCCTGGGCCCAGCTGGTGCCCCACCCTGCCTAGCAGGTACACGGCTCTGCTCGGGCTTGTAGGCTGCAGGGATGAGCACCGCTCCTGCAGCCTCCAGGTCAGGTGATCTGGCTAGGAACATGAGCCTGGCCATGGACAAAGCTGTGAAGTTTCAAAACCTTAACTATTTAGGTATATGCTACGTGAATCTCCATTTGTTCTCTTGCCCTGGGCCTCATACATAGTAGGGGCAAAACTAACTTTGAGAACCATTTACCGAGTGCCAGGCGCTACGCTAAGGCCATTGCTTACATGAATCCTAACAAAATCCTATGAGGTGTGATCCAGCCATTGTGCTCCTTGGTATTTACCCGCAGAATCGAACACTTAGGTGCATACAAAAACTTGCACCCTAACCACTGTGGAAAACAGTATGGAGGTTCCTCAGAAAACTAAAAATAGAATCACCATATGATCCAGCAATCCCACTCCTGGGCATATATCCAGAGAAAACTATAATTCAAAAGATACATGCACCCTTATGTTCATAGCGGCAATATTCACAATAGCCAAGACATGGAAACAACCTAAATGTCCATTGACAGAGGAATGGATAAAGAAGATCTACACACACACACACACACACACACACACACACACACACACACACACAATGGAATACTACTCAGCCATAAAAAAGAGTGAAATAATGCCATTTGTAGCAACATGGATGCAACTAGAGATTATGATATTAAGTGAAGTAAGTTAGAGAAAGACAAATATTATATGATATCACTTATATGTGGAATCTAAAATACAACACAAATGAACCTATCTATGAAACAGAAACAGAATCACGGACAGATAATAGACTGGTGGTTGCCAAGGGGGAGGGGGTTGGGGGAGGGATGGAGTGGGAGACTGGGGTTCGCAGATGTAAGCCTTTATATATGCAATGGATAAACAACAAGGACCTACTGTACAGCAGAGAACTAGAGTCAATATCCTATGATAAACCATAATGGAAGAGAATATTTTTAAAAAGAATGTATATATATGTATAACTGAATCACTTTGCTGTACAGCAGAAATTAATGTAACATTGTAAATCAACTATACTTCAATAAAAAATATTAAAACTGAAGAAAAAACAATTAAGGAAAAACTTGCACCTGGATGTTTAGAGCAGTTTTATTCACAACTGCCAAACATGGAAGCAACCAAGATATCCTTCAGTGGGTGAAGAGATAAATAGTCTGTGATACAGCCAGACAATGGAATATTATTCAGCACTAAAAAGAAATGAGCTATCAAGCAATGAAAAGAAGCTTAAATGCATATTACTAGGTGAAAGAAGCCAATCTGACCAGGGTGTATATTGTATGATTCCAACTATATGACTTTCTGAAAAAGGCGAAACTATGGAGACAGTAAAAAGATTGGTAGTTGCCAGGGATTCAGGAGGAGGAAGAGATGAAAAGGCAGAGCACATTTTTTAGGTGATTTTTAGGGTCGTGAAAATACTCTATGACACCATAGTGATGGATACATATTATTACACATTTATCTAAACCCATTAGAATGCACAACACCAAGAGTGAACCCGGTGAGAGCTGCCATTTCTTCTCCTTCGGGTCCGTTTTTGATTGACATCCTTTCACAAGTGTGGTCCTTTTCATCAAGGTGGTCAAGACCAGTGCCCATCACTGATCTGGTAGTAGTTTTGACAGGTGAAGAAAGCAGCCTGGCTGGTGTCATATGCGGTCTTCACCACGGACTTCACCACGTGCCAAGCTTGCGGGATCTTGGTGCCCAGGCCGGAGGTTGGGCCCAAGCTCCTGCGGTGGGAGCTCCGAGTCCGAACTGCTGGACTAACAGAGAACCTCAGACCCCAGGGAATATCAATCAGAGTGAGGCCTCCTGGAGGTCCTCATCTCAGCACCAGGACCCAGCTCTATTCAACTGCGTGCAAACTCCACCAGGACCCAGCTCTATTCAACTGCGTGCAAAACAGCACCAGGACCCAGCTCTATTCAACTGCAGTGCTGGACGTCTCAGGCCAAACAACCAGTAAGACAGGACTACAGCACCACCCATCAAAAAAAAAAAAAGAAAAGAAATGACAAAAAAATACATTACAGATGAAGGAGCAAGGTAAAAACCTACAAGACCAAATAAGTGAAGACAAAATAGGTAACCTACCTGAAAAAGAATTCAGAGTAATGACAGTAAAGATGATCCAAAATCTGGGAAACAGAATGAAGAAAATACAAGAAACATTTAACAAGGATCTAGAAGAACTAAAGAGCAAACAAACAGTGATGAACAACACAATTAGTGAAATTAAAAATACTCTAGGGCTTCCCTGGTGGCGCAGTGGTTGAGAGTCTGCCTGCCGATGCAGGGGACACGGGTTCGAGCCCTGGTCTGGGAAGATCCCACGTGCCGCGGAGCAACTGGGCCTGCGAACCACAGCTGCTGAGCCTGCGCGTCTGGAGCCTGTGCTCCGCAACAAGAGAGGCCGCGATAGTGAGAGGCCCGCACACCGCGATGAGGAGTGGCCCCCACTTGCCACAGCTAGAAGAAAGCCCTCCCACAGAAACGAAGACCCAACACAGCCATAAATTAATTAATTAATTAATTAAAAAAATACTCTAGAAGGAATCAATAACAGAATAACTGAGGCAGAAGAATGGATAAGTGAGCTGGAAGATAAAATGGTGGAAATAACTGCCAGGGAGCAGAATAAAGAAAAAAGAATGAAAAGAATTGAGGGCAGTCTCAGAGACCTCTGGGACAACATTAAATGCACCAACACTAGAATTATAGGGGTCCCAGAAGAAGAGAAAAAGAAAGGGTCTGAGAAAATATTTGAAGAGATTATAGTCGAAAACTTCCCTAACATGGGAAAGGAAATAGTCAATCAAGTCCAGGAAGCACAGAGAGTACCATGCAGGATAAACCCAAAGAGAAACATGCCAAGACACATATTAATCAAACTATCAAAAATTAAATACAAAGAAAAAATATTAAAAGCAGCAAGGGAAAAGCAACAAATAACATACAAGGGAATCCCCACAAGGTTAACAGTTGATTTTTCAGCAGAAACTCTGCAAGCCAGAAGGGAGTGGCAGGACCTATTTAAAATGATGAAAGGCAAAAACCTACAGCCAAGATTACTCTACCCAGCAAGGATCTCATTCAGACTCGATGGAGAAATTAAAACCCTTACAGATAAGCAAAAGTTAAGAGAATTCAGCACCACCAAACCAGCTCTACAACAAATGCTAGAGGAACTTCTCTAGGCAGGAAACACAAGAGAGGGAAAAGAACTACAAAAACAAACCCAAAACAATTAAGAAAATGGTAATAGGAACATACATATCGATAACTACCTTAAATGTAAATGGATTAAATGCTCTAACCAAAAGACATAGACTGGCTGAATGAATACAAAAACAAGACCCATACATATGCTGCTTACAAGAGACCCACTTCAGACCTAGGGACACAAACAGACTGAAAGTGAGGGGATGGAAAAAGATATTCCATGCAAATGGAAATCAAAAGAAAGCTGGAGTAGCAATTCTCATATCAGATAAAATAGACTTTAAAATAAAGACTATTACAAGAGACAAAGAAGGACATTACATAATGATCAAGGGATCAATCCAAGAAGATATAACAATTGTAAATATTTATGCACCCAACATAGGAGCACCTCAATACATAAGGCAAATGTTAACAGCCATAAAAGGGGAAATCGACAGTAACACAATGACAGTAGGGGACTTTAACACCCCACTTTCACCAATGGACTGATTATCCACAATGAAAATAAATAAGGAAAAACAAGCTTTAAATGACACATTAAGCAAGATAGATTTAATTGATATTTATAGGACATTCCATCCAAAAACAACAGAATACACTTTCTTCTCAAGTGCTCATGGAACATTCTCCAGGATAGACCATATCTTGGGTCACAGATCAAGCCTTGGTAAATTTAAGAAAATTGAAATTGTATCAAGAATCTTTTCTGACCACAACCCTATGAGACTAGATACCAATTACAGGAAAAAAACTGTGAAAAATACAAACATGTGGAGGCTAAACAATATGCAACTAAATAACCAAGAGATCACTGAAGAAATCAAAGAGGAAATCAAAAAATACCTAGAAACAAATGACAATGAAAACACGACAACCCAAAACCTATGGGATGCAGAAAAAGCAGTTCTAAGAGGGAAGTTTATAGCAATACAATCCTACCTCAAGAAACAAGAAACATCTCAAATAAACAACCTAACCTTACACCTCAAGCAATTAGAGAAAGAAGAACAAAAAAACCCCAAAGTTAGCAGAAGGAAAGAAATCATAAAGATCAGATCAGAAATAAATGAAAAAGAAATGAAGGAAATGATAGCCAAGATCAATAAAATTAAAAGCTGGTTCTTTGAGAAGATAAACAAAATTGATACACCATTAGCCAGACACATGAAGAAAAAAAGGGAGAAGACTCAAATCAACAAAATTAGAAATGGAAAAGAGGAAGTAACAACTGACACTGCAGAAATACAAAGGATCATGAGAGATTACTACAAGCAACTATATGCCAACAAAATGGACAACCTAGAAGAAATGAACAAATTCTTAGAAAAGCACAACCTTCCGAGACTGAACCAGGAAGAAATAGAAAATATAAACAGACCAATCACAAGCACTGAAATTGAGACTGTGATTAAAAATCTTCCAACAAACAAAAGCCCAGGACCAGATGGCTTCACAGGCGAATTCTATCAAACATTTAGAGAAGAGCTAACACCTATCCTTCTCAAACTCTTCCAAAATATAGCAGAGGGAGGAACACTCCCAAACTCATTCTACGAGGCCACCATCACCCTGATACCAAAACCAAAGATGTCACAAAGAAAGAAAACTACAGGCCAATATCTCTGATGTACATAGATGCAAAAATCCTCAACAAAATACTAGCAAACAAAACCCAACAGCACATTAAAAGGATCATACACCATGATCGAGTGGGGTTTATCCCAGGAATGCAAGGATTCTTCAATATATGCAAATCAATCAATGTGATACACCATATTAACAAACTGAAGGATAAAAACCATATGATAATCTCAATAGATACAGAAAAAAGCTTTTGACAAAATTCAACACCCATTTATGATAAAAATTCTCCAGAAAGTAGGCATAGAGGGAACTTACCTCAACATAATAAAGGCCATATATGACAAACCCACAGCCAACATCGTTCTCAATGGTGAAAAACTGAAACCATTTCCTCTAAGATCAGGAACAAGACAAGGATGTCCACTCTCACCACTATTACTCAGCATAGTTTCAGAAGTATTAGCCAGAGCAATCAGAGAAGAAAAAGAAATAAAAGGAATCCAAATTGGAAAAGAAGAAGTAAAATGGTCACTGTTTGCAGATGACATGATACTATACATAGAGAATCCTAAAAATGCTACCAGAAAACTGCTAAAGCTAATCAATGAATGTGGTAGAGTAGCAGGATACAAAATTAATGCACAGAAATCCCTTGCATTCCTATACACTAACAATGAAAAATCTGAAAGAGAAATTAAGGAAACACTCCCACTTACCACTGCAACAAAAATAATAAAATACCTAGGAATAAACCTACCTAAGGAGACAAATGACCTGTATGCAGAAAACTATAAGACACTGATAAAAGAAATTAAAGATGATACACACAGATGGAGAGATATACTATGTTCTTGGATTGGAAGAATCAACATTGTGAAAATGACTGTACTACCCAAAGCAATGTACAGATTCAATGCAATCCCTATCAAACTACCAATGGCATTTTTCACAGAACTAGAACAAAAAATTTCACAATTTGTATGGAAACACAAAAGACCCTGAATAGCCAAAGCAATCGAGAAAGAAAAACGGAGCTGGAGGAATCAGGCTCCCTGACTTCAGACTATACTACAAAGCTACAGTAATCAAGACAGCATGGTACTGGCACAAAAACAGAAATATAGATCAATGGAATAGGATAGAAAGCCCAGAGATAAACCCATGCACATATGGTCACCTTATCTTTGATAAAGGAGGCAAGAATATACAATGGAGAAAAGACAGCCTCTTCAATAAGTGGTGCTGGGAAAATTGGACAGCTACATGTAAAAGAATGAAATTAGAACACTCCCTAACACCATACACAAAAATAAACTCAAAATGGATAAAAGACCTAAATGTAAGGCCAGACACTATAAAACTCTTAGAGGAAAACATAGGCAGAACACACTATGACATAAATCACAGCAAGATCCTTTTTGACCCACCTCCTAGAGAAATGGAAATAAAAACAAAAATAAATAAATGGGACCTAATGAAACTTCAAAGCTTTTGCACAGCAAAGGAAACCATAAACAAGATGAAAAGACAACCCTCAGAATGGGACAAAATATTTGCAAAACGAAGCAACTGACAAAGGATTAATCTCCAAAATATACAAGTAACTCATGCAGCTCAATATCAAAAGAACAACCCAATCCAAAAATAGGTAGAAGATCTAAATAGATATTTCTTCAAACAATATATTACAGATTGCCAACAAACACATGAAAGGATGCTCAACATCACTAATCATTAGAGAAATGCAAATCAAAACTATAATGAGGTATCACTTCACACCAGTCAGAATGGCCATCATCAAAAAATCTACAAACAAATGCTGAAGAGGGTATGGAGAAAAGGCAACCCTCTTGCACTGTTGGTGGCAATGTAAATTGATACAGCCACTATGGAGAACAGTATGGAGGTTCCTTAAAAAACTAAAAATAGAACTACCATACGACCCAGCAATCCCACTACTGGGCATATACCCTGAGAAAACCATAATTCAAAAAGAGTCATGTACCACAATGTTCATTGCAGCACTATTCACAATAGCCAGGACATGGAAGCAACCTAAGTGTCCACCGACAGATGAATGGATAAAGAAGATGTGGTACATATATACAATGGAATATTACTCAGCCATAAAAAGAAATGAAATTGAGTTATTTGTAGTGAGGTGGATGGACCTAGGGTCTGTCATACAGAGTGAAGTCAGTCAGAAGGAGAAAAACAAATACAGTATGCTAACACATATATATGGAATCTAAAAAAAAAAAATGGTTCTGATGAACCTAGTGGCAGGACAGGAATAAAGACACAGACTTAGAGAATGGACTTGAGGACACGGGGAGGTGGAAGGGTAAGCTGGGACGAAGTGAGAGAGTAGCATTGACATATATACACTACCAAATGTAAAATAGACAGCTAGTGGGTAGCAGCTGCACGACATAGGGAGATCAGCTCGGTGCTTTTTGACCACCTAGAGGGGTGGGATAAGGAGGGTGGGAGGGAGATGCAAGAGGGAGGGGATATGGGGATATACGTATGCATATAGCTGATTTACTCTGTTATACAGCAGAAACTAACACAACACTGTAAAGCAATTATACTCCAATAAAGATGTTAAAAAAAAAAATCGAAAGGCAAATCATTATGATACAGAGTGAAGAAAGCATTTCTTAAATAAAACACCATAAAGAAAAAAAAAAAGAGAGTGAACCCTACTGTAAACTATGGACTTTGGGTGATGATTATGAATCAATGTAGGTTCATCAGCTGTAACCCAGGTGCCACTCTGGTCAAGGATGTTGATAAAGGGAGAGGCTAAGTGTGTGTGGAGGTGGTGGGTATACAGGAACTCTCTGTCCTTTCCCCTGGATTTTGCTGTGAACCTGAAACTGCTCTAAAAAATAAAAAAATCTTTAAAAAATTAAAAAAAAATCTTATGAGGCAACAGGTAACTTAAATAAAGTGTAAGTAATTTTGCTGAAGTTCCCACCACAGCTGGAAAGTGATGGAGCTGAAGACAGAGCAGAGATTGACTCTGTGTGTTGCTCCAAGGCCTCCATCTAACCAATACGTCCTACAGAAGCTACCTTTCTGTGTGACTTGCCCCTTTACTCCTTCTGCACATGAATCACCTGGGCAGGATGTGATCCCATCTGGGGTGGGGCCTGACAGCCTGCATTTCTAACGAGTTCCCTGGCAACAGGGATAGGGCAGGTCCAGAGGGGACACTCTGAGTCGCCAGGGTCTGTGTTCCACCGACACCAACCTGCTGCCTGAGTCCAGTGTACACCCTGCGTTTTATCATCACCGGTGTCTTATTGATGCTCCCTCCACCAAGAATGTCTTTCTGCCACATCTCTGCTTGTCAAAGATCATAATCTCCCTTAGATATACAAATTAAAGTCTACTCTCATGATAAATCATCACCTGACCCTTATGCACCCCCACCAACAGCCAGAGTCAATTTCTCCCTCTGATGTGCTTCCCTTGCCTTCAGCGCCATTTCATGCAGTGCTTGCTTCTTCCTTGTTAACTGGCGTCTCCCTGCTCATTGGCTGTGCATTTGTTCACTTCTGCTGTTTTGAAAGCATCTTGAGGAGAGGGACTCTTTCATCTTTATAGGTTCCTTAACAGTGAGCAGGACTTTGTATGCAGAAAGGAACATGACCCTCCCTTGCCCACTTCCTTATCTTCCTGATATTGGTCCTCTCTTCTATAAAATAGGACAATAACACCTACACATTTGGATTGTTGTGAGGTTTAAATTAAATGTCATACGTAAAATGCCTCACCCACGGTAAGCTCCTGATAAGTATTTATTGAACTGGATTTTCCTCTTTTATTATCTGAATCAGGAAAGGACGTGGGCGTGGAGGTGAGTTAATGACAAGAGCCAGGCCTGGTACCAGGTATCTTAACCTTAATTCTAGTCTAGTCATTTTTCCACCGTATCAAGCTCTATTTTGGTTATGTGAGTAACTCCCAGTCATTCGTGTGACTAAAATTTATCGCTATTTACAGAAGAAACCTAGAATATTGTTTCCTGGTTCACATTTTCTGTACGATTTCACTGGCTAAAGTTCAGACAGAGCTTACAAATAAAAGGCATTGATGTATCCTCACATCTTGGTAAACGATAAAGTAACATAATATATTTAATATCCATCTATAATGTAATGGTATGTCTATGTAACTCAAAACAACCAAATTTAAAAATAGGAAATGGTTCCAGATTAAACATGATCATACAAGAGAAAATGAATGATTATGATCAACCAGAGTGATTACCTTCACCAATTACTCACTGGGACACGTTGGCAAACTCACTTGATTTCTCATTTACTTCATCTGGAAAACGCACACACTACCAACCGCCTTACTTGCTTCTCAGGGTTCATGTAATGAGCAAAAAATTGCCAATTTATGCAAATGCTATGAAAAATATAGCAAACTTTCTATGTGCAAAAAATCATTCACAGTATCTTTGGGCATAATCCTGAGCTGAGGGGAAAGGCAACATATAGAAAGTGGAAGACTTGGGGAGGACCAATTATTAAGTATTTCATCTACTATTATTACTTTTTAGATTGATGGTCTTGGCTCCAACTGCTCCAGGTATCTAAATGAGACATGAGTCATATGTGAGGAGGTTGGAGAGCAGAATGCTTCTAGAGCCACCTTCCCTTTTTCAGAATAAGAAGAGATGGTTTATTTGATGTAGGCATGTTGATTGGCAGTGCAGGCTTGCAAATTCCTTCGGTATTAAGTCATGTCTTCAAAACTGGGTGGGGCGCTGAGTTATGAAGTTTTTTTCTTTTCCTCTGGAAGCCAGGGCTTGGAAGTAGCTGAAGAGGTCATGTGAACTAAATTGGGTGGTCTCAGGAAAATTCCGTATAAACAGCATTGCTCATCTAAAAGTAGCCCAAAACGCTGCACATCTGTCTCTCCATATAAAACAAACAGAATCTGGACTCCATTAATGTGCCTGAGGAATAAATTATTCTCTAGTAAATGTTCTTATAATCACAGTGGAGAGGAAGGTCCAGGACACCAAAGGAAATGAGACTCCACTGTACCAATCTGTTGGCGGAAGCCTGGAGGAGGAGTGGGAGGATGAAGAAGTCCACAGCTGTGTCTGATGCAAGAGAGGCCTTGCCTTCTCTAAAGACGGGGAATGTAGAGGCTCCGGGAGGGTACCTCATTCTAGACTGCCAAGGAGAATGCCAAATCACCCTGGGAGGGGGCTTTTGTTCTTAGCTTTTGCCGGATGATCCAAGAACAACTCAATGAGACATTCAACTGAGCTCCAGACCCGATGACCTCTGTGCCCTGAAGGTCACAATGTCCCCATGACATGGGCTACTGAGCTCCAGCAACTATGGAACAGGGCACTTGGGCTGTCGGGTTTTTGCATCCAGATATTGCTAATGCACGAAATACCTACTTTTCTCTGCCTTTGCCCTGTCGAATATTTGCTGTCATTGGCTGATGAGCACAAGGGCCCTTGTTTTTTAAGGGGAGACAGAGAAGTCTGATTGACTCAGAGGTGGTGGGGAAGAGAGAAGAGGCGGCTGGAGGGTGATGTGGCCTCTGTTCCCTGTCTGGCTCCCTGGACTGCATTTGAGCCCTGCTGCTGAAGGACGGAACTGCTTTCATTACAGACTGTAAGATTCTTGCAGGGGTGAGAGGTCTGAGGCACGGTAGGCTCAGAATTGTCTGGGGCCCCCTGCCTCTGTGAGAAACCTGGCCCGGCCCTGAGACCCAGAGGGTTGGCACTCTCACAATAGGGCCCATTAGCGAAGGCTTCACTAATGATGCTAGAAGAGGCTTCTCAGGCACAGACTGAGTAGGGGCTGACCGAGGAGGTGGCAGGTGCGTTGTGGTAACTGCAGCTGACAGACTGATTTGTGGACACACGTGAGGACCCATTTGGGGACTCTCAGAAATCACTGAAGATTACATTCTTGATTGGGCAGATGGGAAACGTTCAAGCCCAATTCAATGAACTTTGGGCGTACTCATAAATGGATCCAATTTTGTATTTACCGACTGGTAATGCCAAAGGTCAAAGCTACACAGAAAATGACATTTGGGTTTTGGAAATTTCAGGTATTTATTTGGCATTTATATAATCTTCCTCTGGCTATGCCACATTCATTTGCTGTAAAAGTCACGATGTCTTTAACATAATGGGGTTCGTGAAACTATTTCCTAATACACCTTGCTTTCCTAATTTTAAAAAATGTTAAGGCAATTATTTTTATTATTGTTGTAGCTTCAAAATTTCATTATACTTTGGATAAGGCTCTGTGACTTCTGTTTCTTGTCAAGACAGAATAAAGAAGACCAGATTTACTCTCTTGCAAGTCACACAAAGTTTTTGGTTTCCGAGTGCATATAAAAGCTATGTTTACACTATAGTGTACTCTATTAAGTGTGCAATAGCATTATGTCTAAAAAAAAAAACTATGTGCATACCTTAATTTAAAAATACTTTGTTCCTAAAAAATGTTAACCATCATCTGAACGTTCAGTGAGTTGTAATATTTTTGCTGATGGAGGGTCTTATTTCAACATTAATGGCGGCTGACCTATCAGGGTGACAGTGGCTGAAGGCTGGAGAGGCCGTGGCAACTTCTTAAAATGAGACCACAGTGATGTCTGCCGCATCGATTGACTCTTCCTTTCAAGCACAACTTCTCTGGAGCGTGCAATGCTGATTGACAGCATCTTACCCACAGTAGAACTTCTTTCTGAATTGGTGACAATCCTCTCAAACCTTGCTGCTGCTTTATCAACTGACTTTATGTAATATTCTAAATCCTGTGCTATCATTTCAACAATTAAGTTTGCCATCTTATATGGGTGCAGTTCACGGTGCTTCAAAATAATTCAATAGTAACATCAAAGATCACAGATCACCATAACAAGTATAATGATATGAAAAAGTTTGAAATATTATGAGAATTAGCAAAATGTGACACAGAGACACAAAGGGAGCAAACGCTGTTGGAAAAATGGTGCCAACAGACTTACTTGACACAGGGTTGCCACAAACTTCAATTTGTAAAAAGTGTACTATCTGCAAAACTAAATAAAGTGAAACAATAAAATGAGCTTATGCCTGTATGTTGTTTTAAGCTGTTAAATCTGTAGTAATTTGTCATGCAGCAATAGAGAAGCCATACAACTGAATAGGATTAATGGCAGATGGGACATTGCAGAAGAAATGATTAGTGAACTTGATGACAACAACAGAGTATCCAAAATGGAACAGAGAAAAAAGCATTTAAAATAAAAAAACAAAAAGATCATCAAAGAGATGTGGAACAATTTTAGGATATGGCTTAATAGACATGTAATTAGAGTCCCTGAAAACGAGGAGTGGGGAAAAAACAATTAGAAGAAATAATGGCTGAATAACTTCCATGTTTGATGAAAAGTGTAAGTCCACAGATCTAAGAAGCTCAATGAAATCCAAGTACAAGTAACATGAAGAAAACTACACCAAAGCATAAAAATAATAATGACAATATATTTCTGATTAGAAACAAATCAAGTAAGGAAATAATGGAAAAACACATTTAAAGTACTGAAAAAAGACTGTCAACCTAGAACTCTATACCCCCCAAAATTATCATTCAAAAACTGAGGGTGGAATAAAGATGGTTTCAGACAAACAAAAGCTGAAATAATTCATCACCAGCAGAGCTGTACTGTGAAAACTGTTAAAGGAAGAACTTCGGACAGGAGGAAAATGATTATGAGAAGGGAATGTGGATCTGCACAAAGAAATGAAAAGCACTGGAAATGGTAACTACATGAGTAAATATAAAATATTTTTTTCTCTTAGTATTTAAGTCTTTTTAAAAATATAAACTTTTAATTTTGGAATAATTTCAGACTTACAAAAAAGTTGCAAAGTTAGTAGAAGATATTTGTATATATGCTGCCTTCAGACACCAACTTCACATATTAAGAAACAAAGGTTAAAAGCAAAAGGAAAGAGAAACATATAACATCAGTATTCATTAAAGAAATACAAACTAAAATACGAGATACCTTTATTCCTTTGAATGGCTGAAATGAAAAACCATACCAAATGTTGGTGAGAATGTAGAGCAACTGGAACTCTCACACACTGCTAAAGGGGATATAAAACAGCACAGCCACTTTGAAAAACAATTGAGCAGTTTTTAAGAAAGTTAAATATGCGTCTGCTATAAAGTCCAGGCATTCACCACTACGTATTTACCCAGGAGAAAAGAAAGCTCATGTATACACAAGGGCTGTTACAGACGTTCATAGCAGCTGTATCTGTAACAGCCCCAAACTGAAAACTGCCTCCATGTCCATCAACAGGTGCCAAGGAGGCGGGCTCAGAGGGGGTGCTGTGCACTAGGAAACGGAAATGCCTCACACTGGCAAGTGGATGAGTGGATGTGCAAACAGGATCCTCTGCTAAGTGTGCTATGCCCACGTGTGCCTGTAACAGTGCTTGTTGACTGGCCATTTTCAAAGAGGACTTCACATCTGGTTGAAGTATTGGAAAATGTAAAAAAAACAAAAAACAAAAAAACAAAATGAAAAGTTCAGTTTAAAAAAATCAATCAGGGACTTCCGTGGTGGCGCAGTGGTTAAGAATCCACCTGCCAATGCAGGGGACACGGGTTCGAGCCCTGGGCCGGGAAGATCCCACATACCATGGAGCAACTAAGCCCGTGTGCCACAACTACTGAGCCTGCGCTCTAGAGCCCACGAGCCACAACTACTGAGCCCGCGTGCCACAACTACTGAAGCCCGCGCGCCTAGAGCCCGTGCTCCGCAATGAAGAGTAGCCCCCGCTCACCGCAACCAGAGAAAGCCTGCACACAGCAATGAAGACCCAACACAGCCAAAAATAAATAAATTAATAAATTTAAAAAAATAAAATTAAAAAATTAAAAATCAATCAACAGTTTTGATTAATGTTACATAATTTACACCCTACTGTGGCCAAAAGTTCTAGGAAGCTGCTCCAAGTGCTCTAACTCCGTTTCCACCATAGAGACCAACAAGGCAAACTTCTTTCAGATGTGCTTTTAAATCCCATTCAAGTTGCCAGGATTCTGATTAAGTCACACGTTTTATGTAAAACTTTTGGCCTCCTTCTGTTTACTCACCACCATCTGTTTCTTCTGCATGTTCACCCTTGATTCTCATCTGCTCAGATTGGCTGTGCACTATGGTTTTTACCCCTACAGTCAAAATAAATTCTCTTCTCCTCCCATTTATCTAATGATTAATGCCACCGGGGCCAATTAGGTAGTGTAGCTGTGGTTCTGTGCTCACAGGCTCTCCCAGCACACCTAACTCAACAGCTGAAATTTAATATCAAATTGTGGGTGTTATAAATACACTGGTCCACAGTGGAAAGGGACTGAGGTATTTCAGGAGGCAAGAGGCAATGAAAGCAATATTCTTCTTCACTAGAAAACTGACATTTCAGATTCTATTAAAGCACTAGTTATTTCTGGAGCATTAAAGACCTAAAAGCAGATTTTGCTACCACTGGCAGACATGGCTAGATATTAAGGATGCATTAATGACTCCCAAACCTGTCACACAGGATGTTCAATTTTTATAACTCTGGTTTTTATTTGGCTAAGAAGAACGGGAAGAAGGAGTTTCCAAAGTCTCTTAAAACCCTGGGATTTAGCTTATCAATAGATAATAAAATCCACCCAAACTCTGATCATATAACATCCCTCTTCATAATGGCACTTCTGACTGAAGTGCCACGAAATGGAAGTAGCACATCCTATATTACATAATGAGAGAAAACTCACTTAGAATTCAAATGCAACTTTCAAATATACAATACTATTACTAGTATTATTATTAACTATAGTCAACAGGCTGTACATTACATCATGCTAAGAGAGTACATCTTAGAAGTTCTCATAAGAAGAAAAACAATTTGTAACTGTGTGGCAATGGATATTAACTGGACTTATTGTGGAGATCATTAAAAAAATGCAAATGCAATTTAGAAGGAAAGTATTCAAACTAAAAAAAAAAAGTTTTCATGGGTCCATCTCTTAATAATTAAATAACCATATATATTAACAGAGTTTTTGGATTCTTCTTATTTTCTTATAACTAGAAACATGTTTTGTTAACTTATAATATTATTAATAGCTACCCTTTATTGTGATAGATGCTGTGTTGTGTTTTACTTGCTTTATGTCATTTTCTAGATGAGAAAATGGCATCTCAGTTAAATAGCTGGTCCAAGCTCACTTACTTATTGGCAGGGCCAGAGTGGGAACCCAGGCCTGCCCACATCAGAGTTCTCACACTTGACCATTATGGTGAACTTCATGAAAATGATACAAATTTGGGAATTCCCTGGTGGTCCAGTGGTTAGGGCTCAGCACTTTCACTCCAGGACCCAGGTTTGATCCCTGGTTGTGGAACTAAGATCCTGCAAGACATGCGGCGTGGCCAAAAATAAAAAATAAAAGAAGATACAAATTAACACTAATCAAGTTGGCAATGCTAGTGGCAGCAGTGCTCTAAAATGAAGGCCCGAGGCCTCCTTCCTTATCATGTCCACTGGAAATGTGAGAGGGTCAAGGCAGAGGAAGCGCAGACGCTGCCTGTCTCCTGATAACATTTCTGCGGCCCTCAAAGGAAGCATCAAAATAGGGCAGCTCTGATGGCCCTTTGGCTGCTGGCACCGCTGCTTAAGCTGTGAGTCATGCCCTTGGGCCTCTGCCTCTGTGGACTCTGACTGCTTGATCTTCACCCAGAGTCTCTGGGGAGGAGGGAAGGTGAGTTTTGCTCCATCACGGTCGCGTGTAGTCACGGGAATACAGTGGTTTCTTTTCCCACCTCCTGTAGCTCAGGGTTCTGTGAAAGCACTGTGGTGCCAACCGAGGCTTGTGGATGAGGCAAAGCTGCTGAGACCTGGGTTCCCACTTACCCAGAGCAGCTCCACTGTTGAGGTTTTAGGGGAGATATCACTTAAAAAGTTTCAGTGCTGAAACAAAAGTTTGAGAACCACCAGGCTGCTGGGAGACGGCACAGTACAGTGGCTGAGATCATGGCTTTGTAGCCTGATAACATGGGTTCAAGTCCAGGTTCAACCACTCCTGGACTACGTGCCCCACGGAGAAAGTTACTCCACTCTCTGAACCTCAAAACTATTCTGGCTCCAGAATAGGAATCAGTGGTTGTTATTAACACTACCGTCTGGCCCCTATTAGAGGGAAGAACTAGAGGGAATTGGGTTAAAATTCAGGAGAAGGGGAAACAGCTTCTGGTTTGTGAAAGATTTGGGGCCTGGCTTCAGACAGGTCTGAAGTTAAAAGTTTACCTGTGTTATGTCTTCTAATGATAAAACTCTCCTGTTATAATTATAAAATCTGAGGTCTAGAGAAGTTGTGACTTATACCAAGATTAAATTAGAAACGTATATTCTATAAACTATTCTGTTTCTATGTCCATGTACCTTTTTTCCTTTCTTCTGGAAATCTCTAAACTTTCTTATTCAAATAAATAAAGTAGTTTTCTACATACGAGGGGACCTGATGTAAGCTTAGGGGAAAGCTGTAGTTCTGGAATACAAGTGAAAGAAAGCCTGAAAATCTACGAGGGATAGAGTTGAAGCTGGCCAAAATATATATATACACATATATATTTAAATATAGAAATACGTATTTAATACTTAATATATAAATATATATTACTTACAATAGACTGGTTAAAGATGAAAATCAACATGGCTTAATGCAATCTTTTTAACCCATTACATTAATAATAATGATATAATAGTACAGACTTTATTAAAAAATTTTTTCATACAGTAATTCTCAGACCAATGGAAGCTAGGACAACACACACCTAATCTAAAAATAAAATGAAAATAGTGCCTCCCCCTTCTTTCTTATTCTGCGCTGTCACGGTGAAAAATCTCAGGCATCAGCTCTCTTTGGCCACATCACACTCACACTGCAATATGCAGAGAAGGGGCTTTGGCTGGGCAAAAAGGCACAGAAGCCAATGGCACGTGCCCTGAAGGATGCTTCCTGAAGCCTTTAATTACGAGACCCGGCCTTTCTTCACTCGAGCCCCTTCATGAGAATCCCGGAGTTCACTAAGTTCAACTTCTGACAATGTAATGCTAGATTTAGTCTGTTCCTAATGGAAGGGAGGGAAAAACACGAGAGCAAACGCACCCTATTTGGAACCGCGACAGAGGAAGGACGGAACATGAGTCATTCCATCTGCAAGGAGGGGCACTGTGCCTCTGTGAAATCCAAGGTCATTCCAACTCCACACCAGAAGGAGGAACTACTGTGAATGCGTTAAAAAATCGAGAGCAATCTGGGTCAAAAGAAAGTCTCCTTAGGGTCGGTTTCCCTGCCAGAGAAAGGGCTTTCCCATCTGCCCTTCAATCACCACGTCTAAACTTGACAAATCCAGACAAATGAAAGCAGAAATGCTCCTGCGACCTGCTATCATGTCTTAGGATGTTTGCTTGATGCTTTTTCTCTTCCCCTCCTGTCAGAACGAAGAGGGTTGTTGGCATTTTGGATCAAAATTAGGCAAGTGGTATTCTGACAGAACCCTGTGGCAGCAGGAAACTCTGTTAGCATTTTGATAGCGTGAGTCAGTCAGCCACGGAGGCCCAGTGGAGTGATAACAGTGCCACCGGCATGAGGCTCTACAACGTGCGGGAAATCCAGGACTTCTTTGTAAGAATGACCTGTTTTTCCCAAGAAGCACAAACTGAAAAAACAATGAGTTGGCACTTTTTGAGTATGAAATTGAGAAACGTATTAAATAGATTGACAATATCCCGAGGTGGTGACACTGTGAAAACAACAGACACTTTCATGAACCGCCGTTGGGAATACACATTAAATGCAACTGTTTGACAGGGAAATCGGGCGATAAGGTATCAAAAGCTTTCAAAGGGCACACGGTTTCAGTAGCTAGCCGACTGAAAGGATCAGAGACGCGCACAACATTTTGTGAATAAGGATGTGTACCACAGCCTTATTTACCATGCGGGAGCACTTTAAGCCAGGGGTCCCCAACCCCCGGGCCGCGGACCAGTACCACTCGCTGCCGATTAGGAACCGGGCCGCACAGCAGGGGGCGAGCAGCGGGCAGGTGAGCGAAGGTGCCACTCCGCATCGCTTGCGTCACCACCTGAACCATCCTCTGCCCGCACCGCCCTCCGTGGAAACGCGGTCTTCCCCAAAACCGGTCCCCGCTGCCAAAAAGGTTGGGGACCGCTGCTTGAAGGGATCTAAGTGTCTAATAATAGTGGGCTACCTGAAAAATCTGTGAATATACGCATATGATGGGATGCTCACCAGCCACTGAAAGTGGTACCATAAATTACTCTTCTAAAACAATATTTTATTATTTTTATTTTTTCTTCCATTTTTATTGAGATATAATTGACATACAGCACTGGCGCACCGCATACACGGCGCACCGCATGATGATTTGACTCCCACATAACATCATGAAGGGATGATCACGGTAAGTTCAGTGAGCATCCAACATCTCACAGAGACACAACATTAAAGAAATAGGAAAAAAATATTTTTCTTGTGACGAGAACTCAGGATTTCCTCTCGTAACAGCTTTCCCATATAACAGAAAGCAGCGTCAATTATATTCATCATGTTGTTCATTACTAGTACTTTTTTTATCTTGTAACTGGAAGTTTGTACCTTTTCACCACCTTCATCCAGTTCCCCCTCCCCCCTCCCCCCACCCCCCAACCCCTGTCTCTGGAAACCACAAATCTGACCTCTTTTTCTGTGAGTTTGAAATTATTCTTTTTTTTAAAAAATTTTATTTATTTATGTATTTATGTATTTATTTATTTATTTATTTTTGGCTGTGTTGGGTCTTCGTTGCTGCGCGTGGGCTTTCTCTAGTTGCAGTGAGCGGGGCTACTCTTCCTTGCAGTGTGTGGGCTTCTCATCATGGTGGCTTCTCTTGTTGCGGAGCACAGGTTCTAGGCACGTGGGCTTCAGTAGTTGTGGCACACGGGCTCAGTAGTTGTGGCTCAAGGGCTCTAGAGCACAGCCTTAGTAGTTGTGGTGCACGGCCTTAGTTGTTCTGCCGCATGTGGGATATTCCCAGACCAGGGCTCGAACCCCTGTCACCTGCATTGGCAGGTGGATTCTTAACCACTGCGCCACCAGGGAAGTCCAAAATTTTTCTTTTTGATACGTGTGCAACTCAGGCTTTTCTCAAGTGCAGGTGATAGGAACCTCACTTGAACTAATTTAAACAGAAAGGCGATTGATTACAGGAAGAGTTGGATGACTAAGCTTATAGGAAGGCAGGACGGACACAGGGCATCTAGAACCAGGGACTCAGCCTCAGGACCTCTCGTTCGCATGTGTCTGCTTCCACTCCATCTCTGGGCTCAACCTAACAACCTCATCACCCAAGAGAAAACAGTGTCCCCCTGTAATAAATTCCAAGGAAGGCTTGATTGGTCTGGTTTGGATCACATGTCTATTCCAATCATTGTATACATGACCTGGAAGGATTAGCCTACCTCGTGTCAGATAACCGCTCTGAAGTCACCTGCTGTGGTCAAGGGGGCGATCTGGAGCCCCGGGAGAGGCGTGGAGAGGACGGGACAGCGCAGTCAGGGCCAACCTGGGGAGCCACTCCCATGTGTGTCTCCCACGAGTTCAGTTGGTGATATTATTTGTCAGTGCCTCCTCTCCATAATAGCTGGGCCTAGGCTTTTTGTGAGGTTAGAGAGGAACTTTGTCTTCCTTTATTTCATGTACAGGGATTCCTCGGGTGGTTGGGAAGTGCTCTGGGATAAAGGGCACTGGACAGGGGTTACCCTGTGCATGACTCCCCCGGCCACATTGTTTGAATGGGACCAGACAGATGAACTGATGAAAGGCTTCATATCTTCCACACAACACAGTGGGGAAGAGCTGCTTATGGGAAACAGCAACTTATCTACTGCATTGAAATCTAGCATTTCTAAAACATACTGATTTCTAACTAACCAGCAAGTGGACTCTATCATGCTATCATTAGAGATGCCGTGTTTGAACCACACACTTTAGAGAGAAAAAGAGAGAGAAATCCGACATAAGTCTTTAAAAAACCAAGATTTCGGGCTTCCCTGGTGGCGCAGTGGTTGAGAATCTGCCTGCCAATGCAGGGGACACGGGTTCGAGCCCTGGTCTGGGAAGATCCCACATGCCGCGGAGCAACTAGGCCCCTTGAGCCACAGTTACTGAGCCTGCGCGTCTGGAGCCTGTGCTCCGCAACAAGAGAGGCCGCGATAGTGAGAGGCCCGCGCACCGCAATGAAGAGTGGCCCCCACTTGCCACAACTAGAGAAAGCCCTCGCACAGAAACGAAGACCCAACACAGCCATAAATAAATAAATTAAAAAAAAAAAAAAAACCAAGATTTCAAGACAGTAGAGACAAATCACATGACAAATGATGGTCATTTAAACATGTTAGCACAACAGTGAAATGCTCTAATTCCATTAGAGAACAGCCAACGATGTTGCAGGAAGTATTCCAAATTAAACAATATTGCTGCTTTTACAGATTTTCTTTATTGTTCAGACGTGGATATCTGTGGACTCTTACCTACTAAAATTGGGGGATTTAGGAAGTAGGTTGAAGATGAACTGGAAATGAATGCACAGATTTTATTTATGAAGAGAACAGATCTGTAGAGATTGCTAACTGGTGAAGGTTTGAAAATCAATTAAAAAAAAAACCACTTTAGTCGTTGCTTACTGCCCATCAGTAGGCAGAATTCCACAGCTCACCTAATTACCTGATGCAACCTAATTCTCTCTTTTGAAAAACACGCCATTTATTTTATTTCTTATGTTGCTAAGTTGAGAGAACTTAAATATTTGCCTCTTCAGAGTTTCTTTCCAAATACGAATTCTTGTGAAAACCTAAACCAGTATCAAGGGGACATGAGAAGAAGACCATGGCAGTAGTGTTGGTCCAAATGGAAACCAAAAAAAACAGAAACTCTGAAATTGCTTCTCTGCAGCTGACTTTTTATATAACCTTAGGTAACTTAGTATTTTTGCAACTGAATTTTTCCCATCAACTTCTGCAGCTCCTGAGAAGTTGCCCTCTTACTCTGGCTAATTAACAGACAGGCAATACCTCAGACCCTTCTAGAATCTTGAGTGGACGTAAAGAAAGAAGAATGTGCTAATCTGGTGACCAAAAAAATGCTCTTTGGGATACATAGCTCCTTATTTTAAATTGTCTCCTCAAATTCATTCATTGAATTAAAAAAAAAAAAAATCAGGGCTTCCCTGGTGGCGCAGTGGTTGAGAATCTGCCTGCCAATGCAGGGGACACGGGTTCGAGCCCTGGTCTGGGAAGATCCCACATGCCACGGAGCGACTAGGCCCGTGAGCCACAACTACTGAGCCTGCGCGTCTGGAGCCTGTGCTCCGCAACAAGAGAGGCCGCAATAGTGAGAGACCCGCGCACCGTGATGAAGAGTGCCCCCACTTGCCGCAACTAGAGAAAGCCCTCACACAGAAACGAAGACCCAACACAGCCATAAATAAATAAATAAATAATTTTAAAAAAAATCAGTCATTTCTCCTACAAACCAAATCAACAGATCTATATAACATTATTGCAAGCCCAGTGAGTTTGGATTTTAGTTGCTAAATTCTGTACATGTTTATTTTCAGAATTATAAAAAACAAAATAACTGGGCTGAGTGCTGTTTACAAAGACTTGGGATGCACCTTTTATATAAATAAAATCTATGCATAAAGGCTGCATTTAAAAAGGAAGAACCTTGTTTCCTGTGCATGTCCTTAAGAAAGGAAATTACCTCATGGCCACCTGTCATGAATTGGTGTTTGAAATGAGAATTTGAAATTTCTACTCTGAAAGTTGAACCTCAAACTATCATAGTACAAAGTAATTACAACCTGGAAATCATAATTTATCATCAGAAATGTGTCTAGTCTTCTAAAATTCTTCAGAATCATATGCCTCAAACATCATCACACAAGTTAATAGGGAATTGTATCTTGGTTCCTTTACCTATGTGTAGAGGATTGCAAGCCACAGTTAAAATCTCTCAATTGTCAGGCTCCTGTTTCTTGAATGGCTGAGCAGGGTAACATCAAGTCACTATGAAAAAAGGAACCTGCAACTGTGTGAGAAAGGAACCATCTTTTCTGGCAGAACGTCAGCGATTAGAAGAGGAAGGAAACTGGCAAGGGTGAGAGCGTGTGCATGCTGTCACAGTAAGACAAAAACAGAAGTTACCGATGGAAGAGAGGTGACTACCACCGCCTCACCTCACTAATACACGCTGAAGTGTGTTTGAAAAAAGGCTGAAACAGAACATTTCTAATCTTCCCCGTGTCGTGGTGTCATGGTTCTAGTCACACCCAGAATGTCTTACTGTATTAGATCGCTGCACTTGCAGTGAATTTCTCTTCCTGAGCATCTATGAATATCCAATTCCCCCAAATGAGGTGGTCTAAGGGCACGACAACTGATACCTCACAGGAGGTATCCCTCCACAAGGTCCAAAGCCCCAGAGTCCCCCCGACGGACACCACTGCATTTCCTGCACCATTAATCTGGGGGGAGCCTACACAGTCGGAGTTGCTTTTGGCAGTGAAAATTCGGCACCAGCAAATCCGGATGGAAGAAGAAGGCTGATGGCTTGGAGCAATCGATAGATTACTCACCAAAGCTGCCCATTTAGCTGGATGGTAGAGGGATGTGATTGACCAGGACTTTTTTTTTTCCCCCCTTAATCTTCAAATTGCTCTTTTGCAAAGCGACAACTCACATTCTAGTCAGGCATGAATCTCTGCCTGGTTAGTAGGATTGGCCAACTCACAGAGCCGTGGACCCGTGCCAATGGCTTACTACAGTGGGGCCCAGGTCATTTTTATCTGCTCTATGGCCACAGGCTGCACCCTGAGCTACAGCCAGTCATTGCGAAAGAGTGGGTGTTGGAATCTTAGAGCAGGAGTAATTTCTAGCAATTGTCTACTTCTGTCCTTTCACAGATGAGAGACCCAGTCAACTTCTGTCCGAGACCTTGTGATTCACAAGGTCACATCAGAACCAGGACTAGAATCTAGTCCTTGTAAATCCAATCCAGTGCAAACAGCCTCTCTGGCTCTTTCTAGAAGCCCTAGAGGAAGTTGCCTTTTACATTTTTCTGCATACTTGGAACCAAAGAGAGTGACAATAAAGCTTAGAGAGCTTTCTTCCCTCACCACCCAGTGATACGGTCTTAGGAATAGGAGCTAGGAGAGAAAGTAAGCAAATGTCGTCTAACAAGATTATAGTTAGATTGCTTCCGCCCTCATTTTCTTGGTGCTCCACCATAATTGTTGGCTTGGGTAGCCATTCATTTAGTCTTTCAACAAATATCTACTGATTCCCCTTAGACCATAAAAGACTGAGTAGATTATCTGGCACGAATTTCCCACTATGAATGGATTAACACGGTATAGAGACTTCTGTGAGAAATGACTGGATCATCTTCACAGACTAGGTAAATTGTTATTTACTGAGCATCCCTTAAAAGTTGAAAACTAAAACCATAAGGACCTACTGTATAGCACAGGGAACTATATTCAATATCTTATAATAATCTGTAATGGAAAAGAATCTGAAAAAGAGTATCTAGCTATATCTATCTATCTAGAAATCAACTATACTCCAATAAAAAAGTTGAAAACTAATAAAGAAGCCATTGGTAATGTTCTGTTTGTAGTTAACTGGTAATGATTACACAAGTGTATTTATAGTCACTTGGTGAAAAATTCCGTGAGCTGTACACTCACAATTTGAGCACTTTTCTGAATGTAATTACACTTCAATAAAAGATTTTAATGAAATTCAAATTTTTTTTCCATTTTTAAGTTGTGGTATAGTTGATTTATAATATTATATAAATTTCAGATGTACAACATAGTGATGCAAAATTTTTAAAGGCTATACTCCATTTATAGTTATTACAAAATCTTGGCTATATTCCTTGTGTTGTATACTATACCCTTGTAGCTTATGTATCTTATAACTAGTAGTCTATATAGTTTGTACCTCTTAATCCCCTACCCTTATCTTGCCCTCCCCCCTCCCTCTCCCCACTGGTAACCACTAGTTTGTTCTCTGTATCTGTGAGTTTGTTTCTTTTTGCTATATTCACTAGCTTTTGTTTTTTAGACTCCACATACAAGTGATATCACGCAGTATCTGTCTTCCTCTGCCCAACTGAGTTCACTACACACAACACTCACCCTCCAGGCCCAGGGCACCAGGGCCAACTCCCAGAGGCTGACCAGGCCCATCTCTGCAGGCCTGTCTCCCATCACGCCCCACGTGCCTGGTCCTCCATCCCTCCCAGATCAGGCTTCCTCCTGTCCCTGTGCGGTGGCGGATGCTGCTTTCTCAGCCTAACTGTTGTCTCCTCTTGTCTGCAAAAAGAACCCTACTCTGCCTTCATAACTCAGCTGAGGAAGTCTCCCCAGCCTTCTCTCTGCTCCCCGTGCTTTGTGTATATGCCTGATGACAGTGTGGCTGCCAGGTCCTCTCTGAAGTCAAGGGAGGCCTGGGTCACCCATCACATGAGGATCCTTATATGTTGGATACGGAGAAATACTAAGAATTACAAAAACGTGGTATAATTTGGATGCTAACAGAACACTAGCATGCATGCGTGCGCGTGTGTGCATGCGCGCACACACACACACACACACACTAACAAACTCCTACACGCAGATAGGCCTCGCTCATACCTGGAACTAATGACTCGGATGAGTGAATGAATGAGTTTGTCTTACCATGTGAAACAAACAGAATAATATCTCCCTTGGTAAGTGGCCAGAATATAGACCACACAGAAGGAACACAAAAGGCTCTCTTTACTTCTCTGATATCCTTGGCATTTCTGCTAAGAGGCCAGTGAACTGGAACATTTTTATTTATCAAGGAAATAAAAGTGAGATTGCTACAAGACCTCATTTCACGGGAGCCACACATATAAGAGCTTTGCCTCAGCTGCTCCTCAGAGCTGCCTTGAGGGCTCCTGGCTGCATGCTCCCATTTAAGCATCACAGGCCCTGGTTCTGAAAGGCATGGGGTCAGAGGAATAGAGAAATGGACAAGATGCCAGGCAATCTTGGCACTTTTCCTGGTTTTGCTGCTAGTTTATCTTTCCTTAAATGGATTTCTTTGGAATATGGGCATATAGTTATGTCACAGTTATATCCACTCAGCATATAAAGCAGCTTATGTCTTACTTTCTTGAATATAAAAGTCACATGAACACATTACGGAAAAATGGGATAGTGTAGATAAGTATAAAAATGGAAAATGACCCAAGAAATGGAGACGGAGAGATAGTGAGTTTATGAGTTAGAATTCCCACAGGATAAAAGTATCTGACTTGAATCACTTCAAGGCAAATTCTTCAGAAAAAAAATCATTTCTATGAAAATAGCAACATAATCATTTTTGGAGCTATTACACTTTCACTTGAGCTCTGAAAATCCGTAAAAGCTTCAACAACACCACTGAAGAAGTTATAGTCTTTCAAATGTAATGTCTCACAATAAAAAAAATATTTGGAATGATTGTTTTCTTTCTTTCTCTTTCTGTCCTTTTTCGTTTTAAAACTGCATCCAAATACATTTCAAAGTGAAGTACTCTAACCCAGTATAAGTAGAGAATACAGAGTAAAAGACTATTTCGTTCTGGAGCCAGGCAACAAAATGTCATGACCTTTGCCCTCAGAGTTTGATTTTCAGTAAAATTTCTTTACAGAGTTTTCTAGCAACCAAGTGTTTTGAGCATTAAATGTGGGAAAATTTTACTTGAGGGTAACACTGCTTTCTAGGATATGGTCCAAGACATTTAACATGAATGTTGAATAGGGCCTTTTAGAATAAAGTTTCACTGACTGTGGCTCCATCTATAACAAAGTCCCCCAAGGCCCAGGGCTACATCACATGCTTGTAAGCCCACCCCTGTGGTACAAAAGACCCTCAATACATTTTTGATGAACTGCATTTAATTGAACAGGCATTCTATCCTTTATCGAATAAAGGACTGGAAGACTCCATGCTGTATTTCAAGGCAATATTTTTAAGGCCTAAACAATGTTTCTTTACATATTTTGATATTTTTCACAGTCTCAGGCAGGAAGAAATATACCAAGTGACAAAATGTCCAGTTTTTCCCCTAAGGAATGACGGCATAGCCAGGGCTGGAAGGGGCTGGGAAGGGCTGAGTGCTATAACTTTCCACGTGCAACCATGCCCTTCACTGGATCTGAGACCTACGTCCACTCAGAGGCAACAGATGAACGTTAGGAGTTACCCCCTTTCCAAACAGCCCTTCAATTCCAGCTACGCCCAAGGAAAACAGATCTCTGGCTGGAGTGAGGATGCAGGAGAGAGGGCGTCCGTTTGAAACACCAACTCCCACCCTGGGGCGATCAACCTTAAACAGGGTGTCTAACCTTCCTGAGCCTCGGTCACCTCGTAAGTTAAGTAGCGATAAGAACATCTACCTCAAAGATTAGAGAGAGATTGCAGGACTTTTAATAAGTAGCTGGGATCATATAGCCATTACCTGTGATCTCACTGTTCAGCATTCATTGTTGGCGCTGTCTCCCTTACGAGGCTGTGGGTCCCTTTAAGGACAGGGATCGTGTAGGGCTTGTGTTTTCGCAGGATCTAGCAGAATCACTGATGCACGGACTTGCAGCAAATGTCAGTCGAATGGGTGAATTTTTAAATATTGCGTATACTTCTTAATTTGTACAGCTTTGTGGGGGGGGGGTGGTATGTCCCTTTCTTACCATAGTGAGAGTCTAGTATGCTCTTCCTGGCACTAAATTTAGGTTTCAAAGGTTCTTATTCCACATTTACCCTCTATATTGAAAAATGACACTTTGTTTCATCTTGCCTCCTACTGAAAGCCCATGAAACACTTACACTTCAATGAAATTAGGCACGGGGCTAATTTAGCTGTGCAAGGACCTTTCTCAATGCTATGGCCAGACTCTATCAACATTGCTGGGTTCCCACACAGATTCAGTCCAATAAAATGAAAAAAAAAATATGTCTAATGAGCTGAACCATGGCAGAAGATGGGGTCTCAGCAAATTAAGAACCATTATTAGCGTGACAACTTACATATATTTTAAGGACTAGGGGAAGAATGCACCTTTGGCTGAGGAAAGGGCATAAAGCCCAAAAAACTAAGATTTAATTCTGGTTTTACCAATCACAAGCTGGGTGACCACGAGCAAGTCATCTAACAACTCACATATTTTTATCTCGTTATGTACATGATGGGGACGATGACAGCCGTCTCAAAGGCTGTGGAAGATTAAGATAATGTATGTGAAAATGCAGTGTATGATCACAGTCAATCCTGTAATCGATGTTAGCTCTGTGAGAATCACTAAAAACCTAGAATTTCTGGTTGTTTGTATGAGAGCAAAAGCCTTTTTCTCCCCTCAGGAATATCTGATTATAGATCTATTCAGCCTTAATAAAATAGAGTATTCAAAAATGCAAGTCTAAGATGGCCAAGAAGCACATGAAAAGCTGCTCAACATCACTAATTATTAGAGAAATGCAAATCAAAACTACAATGAGTTATCGCCTCACACCAGTTAGAATGGGCATCATCAGAAAATCTACAAACAACAAATGCTGGAGAGGGTGTGGAGAAAAGGGAACCCTCTTGCACTGTTGGTGGGAATGTAAATTGACACAGCCACTATGGAGAACAGTATGGAGGTTCCTTAAAAAACTAAAAATAGGGCTTCCCTGGTGGCGCAGTGGTTGAGAATCTGCCTGCCAATGCAGGCGACACGGGTTCAAGCCCTGGTCTGGGAAGATCCCACATGCCGCGCAGCGACTAGGCCCGTGAGCCACAACTACTGAGGCTGCGCGTCTGGAGCCTGTGCCCCGCAACGGGAGGGGCCGCGATAGTGAAAGGCCCGCGCACCGCGATGAAGAGTGGCCCCCACTTGCCGCAACTAGAGAAAGCCCTCACACGAAAACTAAGAGACCCAACACAGTCATAAATAAATAAATAAATAAAATAAAGTATTTTAAAAAAAAAAACTAAAAATAGAATTACCATATGATCCAGCAATCCCACTACTGGGCATATACCCAGAGAAAACCATAATTCAAAAAGAGTCATGCACCCCAATGTTCACAGCAGCACTATTTACAATAGCCAGGTCATGGAAGCAACCTAAATGCCCATCGACAGACGAATGGATAAAGAAGATGTGGCACATATATACAATGGAATATTACTCAGCCATAAAAAGGAACGAAATTGAGTCATTTGTTGAGACGTGGATGGATCTAGAGACTGTCATACAGAGTGAAGTAAGTTAGAAAGAGAAGCACAAATATCGTATATTAACACATATATGTGGAACCTAGAAAAATGGTACAGATGAACCGGTTTGCAGGGCAGAAGCTGAGACACAGATATAGAGAACAAACGTATGGACACCAAGGGGGGAAAACCGCGGTGGGGTGGGGATGGTGGTGTGCTGAATTGGGCGATTGGGACTGACATGTATACATTGATGTGTATAAAATTGATGACTGATAAGAACCTGCAGTATAAAAAAACAAACAAAAAAACAACTAATACTAAACTTTCTTTGGGTTATTTGTATGGAAATATGTTAATATAAATGTTTCAGACATTACATGAAATTTCTAAAAATCTTATATGTTCTGGTATAATGTTATTAAGTCATAATTCTAGTTATTACTTTAAAATGTATATCTCAGAAATAACTAAATTTCCTTGTCAATTACATTATTATGAACTTTCATCAAATCTTTAACCGTGGTCATTTTTAAGTCTTTGGTCATTTACAGACAGTTCTGGGTGTATTCTGATGCTTTTGCAAAAATGTTCCTATAAAAGGGTTTCATCTTCAAGGAATTCATGGAAAAGACTCTGACAAGTACAGGTTTCTGGTAACTGACTGTACTGCTGAACTGAATGAATAAGCATTTTCAGAACTCTAATGGAAAACTGATGAATTCATAAAAGTGCTAACAAAAGATCAAGATGAAAAAAAAATTAATTACATGGGACTGAGTGAACTGATGAGGATGATTACAATTTTTGTGACTTTCTGTTTGAATAATAATTAAAAAAAAATCCCACAAGAAAAAAAAAATGCAAGTCTACAAAATAATTCAAGCCCACTTATTTCACTGCAAAAGGATACCAACCCTATGAATCACTACTGGATTCCATTAAATAAAAACTGAACCTGAGACAATTAAAATTCAAAACCATTTACAAAAATAGTTATTACACATGACTTTTCAGATTTAAAAAACCCCACTAAATCAGGAACAATGGTCTTCATTTTACAGGTAAGGAGACAGATGGCCAGAGAGTTTAGTAGTTTTTTTCAAGATTGCTTATGCACTGTACACCTGTGCATTTATTTATTGAATCTCAAACAATTAAAATATACTAACCTCAAAAATAAAGACAGTGATATTTAGAGCTACTTTTTAAAAAATTTGCTCTTTTAAGGTTTCAGTTACATATACCAATTTTGAGCATATAATTCAATGAGTTTTGACAAATGTATGCAGCTATGTCTCCGTCATGGCAATCATGATATAGAATACTTCTATCACCCTGAAAGCTCCCTGTGCCCCCCTTTTTCCCCTCCCCTCTACCTGCAGCCTTTGGCAAACACTGTTCTGCTTGCTTGTTATGATAGCTTTGGCTATTTTTAGAATTTCACTGAAATGGAATCATGCAGTATGTAACTTTTCTAGTCTGGCTCTTTTACTTAGCATAATGCATTTGAGATTCATCCATGTTGCTGTGTGTATTATTCTTTGCACGTAGTTCATTCTTTTTAATTGCTGAGTAGTATTCTATTCATGGAAGTACCACAGTTTATCCCTTCTCTGGTTCATGGACACTTGGATTATTTCTAGTTTTAGTTATTTTTATAAATAAAGTTGCTATGACTATTTGTATACAAGTCTCTGTGTAAAACATGTTTTTATTTCACTTGGATAAGTGCTTAGGAGCAGAATTGTTGTGTCATATGGCAAGTGTATATAAGAAACTACCAGAGTTTTTTTTTGTTTTTTGTTTTTTTAATTTTACACTTTATTTATTTATTTTTGGCTGTGTTGGGTCTTCGTTTCTGTGCGTGGGCTTTCTCTAGTTGCGGCGAGTGGGGGCCACTCTTCATCGTGGTGCGCGGGCCTCTCACTGTCGCAGCCTCTCTTGTTGCGGAGCACAGGCTCCAGATGTGCAGGCTCAGTAGTTGTGGCTCACGGGCCTAGTTGCTCCGCGGCGTGTGGGATCTTCCCAGACCAGGGCTTGAACCCGTGTCCCCTGCATTGGCAGGCAGATTCTCAACCACTGCGCCACCAGGGAAGCCCCAGAGTTTTTAAAAGCAGTTATACCATTTTACATTCCTACCAGCAGTGTATGAGGGTTCCAATTTCTCGACATCATCTTCTGACTCTTTGATCATAGGTATCCTAGTGGGTGTGAAGTGGTATCTCGTGGTTTTGATGTGCATTTCTCTGACGGCTAACGATGCTGGGAATCTTCCTGTGTTCTCATTTGCCACTCGTTTATCTTTTTTGGTGGACGGCCTATTCAATCCTTTTGCCTATTTTTAAAAATTGGGTTATGTGTCCTCTTATTAATGAGTTATAAGAATTCTTCATATGTTTGCATACGAGACCTTTATCAGATATGCTTTGCAAATATTTTCCTCCAACTGGTGCCTAAGTCCCAAACCTTAGAGTCAGCTTTGACACCTCTCATCCTCTTTCCTTTCACAATGCAATCCTCCTGGCTCTATCTTAAAATGTATCTAGAATCTGACACTTCTCACCACCTCCACTGCTCCCGCTCTGCTCCACCATCTATCTCTCACTGGGATTACTGCAGTAACCTCTTAACTGCTCTCCCTTGCCCCTTCATGCTATTCTAAACATAGCATCCTGAGTGATCCTTTTTTTTTAAATTTTATTAATTTTATTTTTGGCTGCGTTGGGTCTTCATTGCTGCACGTGGGTTTTTCTCTAGTTGTGGTGAGTGGGGGCTACTCTTCGTTGTGGTGCACGGGCTTCTCATTGCAGTGGCTTCTCTTGTGGAGCACGGGCTCTAGGCGTGCGGGCTTCAGTAGTTGTGGCACACAAGCTCAGTAGTTGTGGCTCGCAGGCTCTAGAGTGCAGGTTCAGTAGTTGTGGCGCACGGGCTTAGTTGCTCCGCGGCACGTGGGATCTTCCCGGACCAGGGCTCGAACCCGTGTCTGCTGCATTGGCAGGCGGATTCTTAAGCACTGCGCCACCAGGGAAGCCCCTGAGTGATCCTTTTAAACAAAAAGTCAGATCCTGTCACTTTCCACTCAAAACCCTCCAAAGTCTTCCCTTTACTAAGTCAAAAACTACAGTCGTAAAAACAGAGAAAATGTTTACATTTTCATTTCAGAAAATATTACCCATTTACTTTTTTTTAAATTAGGTTTGACAATACAGTATAATAAAATCTTTTCACTAAATCAAATAGGAAGGATTTCAAGTATGGCCTCTTGAATGGTTCTAATACGATTTGCCATTGAAATTTCAGCTACTTTATGGAGAAAACACTATCTTTTCTAGAGCTGCCCAGTTTCCAAGGCAGAGTCACCCAGTAGAGGAACGCTATGCCGATAAAGAGATAACCTTGTAATCGTCTTCCTCTTGTTAGTTCAAAGTTAGGTTAGCAAAGAGAGGGGAGTGTAAAGCTGTCAGGGAATAACATCAAGCAATCTTAAAGTTCCTTTAAGCTTGACCCATTAAATAACTTCATGTGTATGTTAGGTTTGTGAGATGCTTAATGCAATTTTTAATTATAATAAACTTGTGTCATTTCTGCCAGAAATGACCCTTTTGAGTTAACTTAAATGATTTCCAATGCCCCTATTAGGATGTATTTTCATGCAGATTATAGTCAGATGCTACTAAGGGTAAAGGTCACTCGGGCAGTGATTTTAAAGAGATTTTTAGAATCTATTTGCCTCTCATATAGGGACTAGAATGCATGTAAGTGAAGGTCAGGAAACATACAAAGCAGCCGTGCATTCAAGATGCACAAACAAATCTTTCTTTGAGTCACATGTGAAGAAATAGGATTTCCATGGTTATTATTAAAGAGAGTTAGGAGATTTTAAACTTTAGGAATTAATGGCATTAGCATGACTCCCTCTGGGGAAATTACTTGACTTCTGGGAATATCCGTTTGTTTGAATTTTTTTATGTTGATAAATTAAATGACCACGAACTGTAATACAAAAACAAAATCCAAAACCAACACTGCCCTATGAACCTCTTGGCTCAAGTGTTTCAATGCCATAAAGTTTCAGAGTCAAGTCAGTTAGAAAAAACAAATCGTAGAGCCAGGACTCAAAATTACATATTTAAATAAGAAAATGAAGTCAATAATAGCTACAAGTAAACATTGTTTTAGGACATAGAACCCATCTGCTAAATTTCTAAATATGTTACTCAAGTGTGAGGAATGTGACACTTTCTACTATAAAGATTCCAGTTTGGTCTGAGTTACTGTGAAAATAAAAAGAAATTCATAATGTACTTCCACAGAATTATTTCTTAGGCATTTGCTATCTGCTTTCTATTTTGTGAACCAGTGAGAATAGAACCAACACCCATGTGTACACAGTGTTCTAAAGTAAAAATGCATAATGGTGAGAGGAAAACACAGAATGAAGGTTGACAGCCAGCGAGTGCTTCACGAAGATGTACTTCTTGGCCTGGCGACATCCTTAGGCAGCAAGGTGTTCTCTCCTGCTCAAGGTTTCTGCCCTCAGCATCCCAGGGGTGTGGTATTATCTTAACCTCAACACATGCTATGATCTGGTTTAAAGAGGAGAGTTTAAGAGAAGTCAGTGAAATTTGTTTTGGGATATATCGAGAAAATATGGCCTTCGGCCCTGCTCTGCTTCTTACAAGGTCTGGGCCATAAGAAATGCCTTTCAAAGAATTTTATTGAAACTGCAGGCACAGCCAACTCCTTCTCCAACTAGGTTCATGTCAACAAATGCTTCATCTTTTCCACATCAAAGCAAGTGGCCTCTACCTCAGACCCTAACTAGTATATAATAATAATAATAATGATAATAATAAATCATAGTTGTTATTTATTGATCATCAATTTGCATGAATCTGTACTAGGGGTCTTCTACAGGCTATCTAATTTATTGCTCATAAAATCCTCTCATGAGATAGGCATGAACAGCCTGAGATGAGAATACTCAGATTCAGAAAGGTTTAGTAACTTGGTACCAAAAATTAGTATGTGATGCTGGAATTTGCATCAGATGCATCTTTATTCTAAAGTTTATGCTTACGGTTTCCACATTCTTCTTTATTACGCTTGCCTTTTTCAAAGACCTCTGACATCTGGACAGGGAAATGGGTCTTCTAGCTTCCTTAGCCATGCTTCCAAATAAATAAGAGCTTCAGAGAGAATTACTACTCAACTTAAAGGTAAAACCATTACTATTTACCATTATTTTCCTCTTAATGACCCTGTCCAACATTTGGCTTCTAGTTCCCCAAAGGCAATGTTAGAATTGCACACACCTCCTAGGCAAGGAGTCATTTCCAATGTTGTACCCCACTTCCGATGACCGGTTGTCTAGGTTAGCTGCTATTGCTGACAGCATCATTTGCTGAACCTGTCCTTCTCTCTTTGTTCCTTAAGACACTTGGGCTCTTGTCAAGGCCAATAACAAGTTCCATCTTGCTAAATGTGGAGGTGAATTTTCAGTCTTTTTACTCGATCGACCAGCTGCATTTTTGATCAGCCCCACCTTCACTCGGCTCCCAGGACATGACTCCGTCGCTGCTTCTCCTCCGACTCTTGTGCTAGTTTCCTCTTGCCCTCCTAGTTTCTAAATGTTAGGATGCCCCGGGGCTCAGTCCTTGGATCTCTTCTCCACCTACTCCCTGGGCGACCTCATCCTTTACCGTGGCTTTAAATTCCTTCTATACATTGACCTATTCATCCTCAACCTTTTCTCTGAACTCCAGACTGGCATATCCAGCTGCTGCTCATCTCAAATGTGCAAGAGGAAAAATAGCTTGAAACCAAACTCCTGGTTTCCTTTGCAACCCTCCTCTTTTCATACTCTTCCTCATTTTAGGCGAATGGCAGCTCAGTTCTTACTGTTGCTCAGGCCCAAAACCTGGGAGTCGCTCTTGAAACGCAACATCAAATCCATCACAGCAGCAAATTTGGCCGATGGTTTTGGCTTTACTCTAAGACATATACAGAATCCAAACACTTCTCCCCACGTTTTCTGAAACCAGCCTGATTCAAACTATTATTATCTTTCAAATTACTGTAATGGCCTTCCAAATGTCTCCCTGCTTCAACCTTTACCCCATTCTTTCTGTTCTCAACACAACAGACAGACTTACCCTTTAAAATATAAGTAAGATCGTGTCTGCTCAAAACCCAACAAAGTCTTCTCACTTGCTCAAAGCAAAAGGCAAAGTCCATACAATGGCCTGCCAGATTCTAGTTCTGTTACTTCTTTGACTTCATCTCCTGTCAATCTCCCCTCACTTACACTTCTCTGGCCCCCTTTGCTTTTCTTCAAAGGTGCCAAGCACATTCTCACCTAAGAGTTATTACACTTGCTGTTCCTTTGCTGGGGTCTTACCTCCCTTATCCATATGGTTTGCTCTCTGTTTTTTTCCAGTCTCTGCTTCAAATGACCCTCAATTAAAGTCCACCTTCCCTGACTACTCCTCCCATGACCCTCTTTAGCCCACCCTATCTCTCTGATTCAGCTTTATTTTTCCCTAAAGTATTTTTCACTACTTGACACATTTCATATTTTCTTGTTTTTGTCTTATTTTAAATTTCCCGTCTGTTTTACCTAGAATGTTAGCTGCAGAATGGCAAGAAATTTGTCTTGTTCACACCTGTCTCCCTAGTGCCTAGAATAGGGCTTGACCCATAGTATAATTATTTGTTGAATGACTAGCCTACGGCAATCTTGTGCTCAAAGAACCCCCAAATGCATCATCTCCCACTTCCTGACAAGGCTGTCTCTTCCACCTAAACTTCAGACCTTCCCTCTTACGGCCCAATTGCCGTATTGTCCTGTCTTGCCGTTGCCCTAGAGATCAGAGTTAGCGCCTTGGCTCAGTGGCGCCATCGAGAACGCAGGCCCTGTCCCTCTTTCCTTCCCGCCATCCTCAGTAATTAGATGAGCCCTTACACTTCCTCTTGTGGTCCCGAGAAGACTGCCACAGTTCCACGAGTCACTCACTCTGTGACAAAACCCCACCTTGCTAAAGAGAGCTTCCTCCCACGGTTTGTCTATCATTAGGGAAACAAACTATTCCCTCTGAGAAGACTCACAGTGGTCTTCCCTTTACTGTGTCAAATGCCCACTTCTTAAGTGCAAGGGAGGGTAGGAAAGAGAGATGCGGCACCAGCACCCTCTGCAGTGGGAGGTGGAGAAGTTATGGTCGGGGTAGCAATGGTTTCTGGACAGGCAGGCAAGAGTATCTGCTACCGTGCAAAGAGTTTTGACTTCCAAGAATTTTTCTTCCCCTTTTATTTGTCTTCTCTTTTTCTGTTACAGAGTCTTGTTCTTGCTTTGGAGATACAATATCTCATTTTTGACCTACGTTCAATATTATTAAACATAATATTTTGAAATTTTCTTCTGTTCCCTGCTTTACTTCTATTTTCTTGGAGTTCCCTTTATATGTTTTTTTGCTTTTATTTTGTTTCGTGTTGTGTAGTCTTTCTCTTTCATGTTAGAGACTGTTTTGCTTGTTTGTTTTTAAAAGTGTATTTAAAAGTGAGACACACGAAAAGTCCATTGTAAGGAGTTATGTGTCCATTGGGGGCAGAGAGTGACAACAGATGGATTTACTAGATGGGGGTGGGAGTAGTAATACGCCTGACTGCCAAGGAAGGGAGTGATGGTCCCAAAATCTTATATAGAGATTTTAGCTGAATTCCCCCAGGCCTCTGCTTTACTTGATGTCCACACTTTTGACACCTTTTGGTTCATTTTTCCTGAAAATTTAATCCTCAATTTTCTGCAACAGTGGAAGAGGCAGATGAGGGTGGGTTGGAAGGGGAAGACAGCAGTCACGTGACTTCAAACTATGGAGGTGGGGTAGTGCAACCAGGAAGTCCAAATGGTCTGTTCAGATATGAGCCCACTGTCTGCTGCACTGACACCTTTGGAGCCCTAAGTCTCTCAAGGCTCTCTGTGTCATTCCTGCGGGCATTTGGGGCCTGTTCACCCCATGCCATTATGTCCATTATCCCTGGCACTATTATCTTGCCTCCTGTTCAGTGTGCCATGTGAGGTATTATATATAGTGTATATAAAATATATTACTGTCACTTCAGGGGAGAATGTAAATCGAATACGTGTGGTCAACCTGTCATTTTAATGCAGACATCCCAGGATTTTAAAAATTTTATAAATTCAAATCTGTCAGGAACCCTACCCATCTTGAAAGCTGACCTTGTCATTTTACAAAAGAAGACAGGAAAGCTCAGAGAAATGAGGTCCTTGCCACAGTGATCTGTAGTGACGGGGTCCTTCTGGGAGCAGCACGAGACATGGTCCGGCCTCCATGCTGTTGAGTCAGGCTGCCTAGTTTTGCATCTCAGCCCCATTCTCTATCAGCTCCGTGATCTTGGGACAGTTTCTTAAACTCGCTGTGGCACGTGTTCTTCAAATGTAAAATGGGGATAATTATACCTAACTCAGCAGGCTGTGGTTGGCATTAATGCATTAATATTTGTAAAGCACTTAAAATAGTACTTTTACACTGTAGTCAATTATTCAATATTACTATTATTAGTTTGGATAAATCTAACTCAACTTTCAAAAAAACCCAGGCATAGTGCTATTACAGTACTATTATAGTAGAAAGAGATCTTAATTTAAGAATTTGTACAACTAATATTAGGGATAATTTATTCTAGTATATGTGTTCTGTATGGAGAGATTAGCTTAACAATACTGCTGACAGAAAAACCATTATCCCTGAAAAAGTCTGCATTAACCCATCCTTTTGAAATATGTTTAAATTTATCCAATGAAAGAAACAAACTGAATTACATAATGGTTTTCAAATTAAAACATACTCATTAATCATCTAAAATGACTAACAATTCTAATTCTTACAAGAACACTACCTTTAAAACATCAGAAATAATTACCCTTTTTTGCTGGTCCAAACTGATCTGCATTAAAAGTGAGTGGATTTTGCTTCAAATAAAGAAATAAAGCCAGGCTATGTTTCTTTCATAGTTAATTATTTCCCTGCCTACAATTCAACAACAGTTAGAAGTGATTTAAAGAATTGAACAATAGAGGCATAATTAATATCTTCCTGAGTGACTTGGGCTCAGAAAGCAGTGGAATAAGGGGAAAATCCTATTTTCATCTTTAAGAAGTTATCTTCAGGGGGAGGGGCAATATAGGGGTAGGAGATGTAGAAGTACAAACTATTAGGTATAAAATAAGCTACAAGGATAGGACTTCCCTGGTGGCGCAGTGGGTAAGAATCTGCCTGCCAATGCAGGGGACACGGGTTTGAGCCCTGGTCCGGGAAGGTCCCACGTGCCGCGGAGCAACTAAGCCCGTGCGCCACAACTACTGAGCCTGTGCTCTAAAGCCGGCGAGCCACAACTACTGAGCCCGTGTAACACAACTACTGAAGCCCATGCGCCTAGAGCCCGTTCTCTGCAACAAGAGAAGCCACCGCGATGAGAAGCCTGCGCACCACAACAAAGAGTAGCCCCCGATCGCTGCAACTAGAGAAAAGCCCGTGCGCAGCAACGAAGACCCAATGCAGCCAAAAATAAATAAATTTTTTTTAAAAAGCTACAAGGATATTTTGTACGATACAGGAAATACAGCTAATATTTTACAATAACTATAAATGGAGTATAACCTTTAAAAATTGTGAATCACTATATTGTACACCTGTAACGTATAATATTGCACAGCAACTATACTTCAATTAAGATAATTTTTTAAAATAAATTATCTTCATAGGAAGAGGGCTAACACTGTACATTTTCACTTCTCAGATTTCTTAAACACAGGCCAAGATGAACTTCAGACGTGCATTGCACCCTTACCAGAATTCTAATTGGGGCAGCTTCTGGAAGCCATCTCTTCCAGCTGCCTTTCCTAATTAGAAGAGGCTCTACAACCAAAACAACCCACAGAGGTTAGTAGGGCACTAAGCCCACGCCGGCACTTCTGCAGGGGCTCATGAGAAAGGAAGGAGTAATTCCTGGTTTCCAAGTGTCACATGCCTACCCATACTTCCCACTACTGTATTAGATTAGCATTTGTAGCAAAAGCATTGCTGATTCATCACGACTACTGCTCTAGAGTGACTGCTGAGTCTCTTCCGGAGGTGTTTCTGACCAGTCATTTCTGTCTCTGGCGTGAGTTTCAGGGCCCTTGACGTACTGCTGTGCCCTTTCCCTCCCTGAGAGTCATCCTGTTTTCATGGAAGACTCTCATTTGTCAATGTCTGTTTGAATTCCATTTCTGTTCTCCAGGAGAAAATAATGCTAGGCAAACAAAAAAAGAAGTATTTTCAAAACTATCCTCTAAATGAATGCCAAATTAACAAAAAGAAAGTGAAATCATTCTTGTCTTTGAAAGCTATGAATCTCAAGCATTTTAATATGTGTTGAAATTACCTAAGTTGTTAATCATCTTGTGTTTAATAATGGCAAACTCATGCCATAAAGTAACCCATATTATAATCTAAAATGGAATCAAAACATTAAATTCAAACTGTGTTATAGCACAATGACCATCATAAAGGATTTTTTAAAAAATAAATTTATTTATTTTACTTATTTTATTTTTGGTTGCGTTGGGTCTTCGTTGCTGCGCGCGGGCTTTCTCTAGTTGCCGCGAGTGGGGGTTACTCTTTGTTGTGGTGCGCGGGCTTCTCATTGCAGTGGCTTCTCTTGTTGCGGAGCACGGGCTCTAGGAGTGCGGGCTTCAGCAGTTGTGGCACGTGGGCTCAGTAGTTGTGGCGCACGGGCTTAGTTGCTCTGCGGCATGTGGGATCTTCCCAGACCAGGGCTCGAACCCGTGTCCCCTGCATTGGCAGGTGGATTCCTAACCACTGTGCCACCAGGGAAGCCCTGAGGCTTTATGGTCTTGATGCTAGGTTTCATATTCTATATCAGTAACAAAATGTTGATTAAGATAACGTAACTTAAAAATAAGGGCAAGGATTTTTGCTGCCAGCAATTATTTTTGTGCCAAAAATTAGAAACTGTCTGGACATAATTAATAAAACACCATGTTGTATCTTTTTGGGAAAAGGCCAGGTACAAATGGATTTAAATGATTTTTAGCATTCTTACTGTATACAGGCAGGACGCCCGAGTTTCATGGGTCCAGCATGCCTGTGAATGCTATATGGGGCAAGGCAGGGACATGAAATATAACTGGAACCCTGGGGCATGTGATGCCATCAATACTCCTAGTACATACGCCTTCTGGTGCGCCAGGCCCTGCCCCGTTGGCAGGTGCTGCAGCCTTCTCTTCTAATAGCTAAGTCACTTGACTCCCGCCCACACCTCACCTACTGGCTCAACCTCATCAAACCTCTAGGAACAAAGCCAGCCGCAGATGGGGACTGGAACTCCTCGGAACTGTTGAGCAGGCATCTGGAACCTAATGCCCCATGACTCAGTAGTACGTTTCTCCTGCTGGCTTTGGCATTCTGCCTTGTTCTCAAGGTTCAACACCCCACTGTACTCTGGATCTGTGGCTTGTCCTGTTTGAAACTTGCCCAGCACTCTTAAGGAACTGGGGGTGCTCCCTTCTCCTGCCTGTCTACCTCCTAGGCCCTGGGGTCCTTTGCCTCCTCCACAGCTCCAAAGGCAGCCGTGGTGCCCTAGTTCAGGAGTCTGACAGACCTCCACTTCCTGGCCATGTGTCCTTGGGGTTCCAACTAACCTCTCTGGCCTCAGTGTCCTTACTTGTGAAAAAGGGGTATTAGGAGCACCCACTTCATAGGGGTCTTGTGAGGGTTTAAAGAGTTCATACATATAAAGCACTTAGAACAATAGTTTGCCGTAATATGTAAGTACTCAGCGGATATCCAGCTTTATTAATAGTAGAACCCACAGTAGGACATGAGCTGGCGGATACTACCGGCCTCGTGCTTGGAGCTCTAAAGGCTGTGGTCCTTCCGCCCATCCTTCTACTACCTGTTACACCTGCGGCACTGGACTTCACCTTGCACTGGCAGCAAAGTCCGCCCCCCAGCACGCCCCCCTCCAGGCTGGGTCTGGTTTCTTGTCCCGGACCCAACCCCGGCCTGAGGCAGATACAGAGTTAAGCCCAGCTCTGTCCCCAGTGTTCTCTGAAAACTTGGTTGCCTCTACAATTTAATCATTGCTTCTGCATTACTCTCTTATTTGCCCTCTCAGTTTTCGCTCTTCCTAAGGAAAGACAAATCCTAATAAGCATCTCTATAGGAAATTAAATTTGAATACAAAGAATGTACACTAAGAAAATGCATAGATATTTACAAAATAAAGACCAGGAATGATAACTAAAAATGTTGCTATAATCCCTACCATCTTATTACACAGTTTGGTTTCGCTTTTTTTTAAAATATATTTTACTTGACAGAATTAGAAATCTCAAAGTAAACTTCCCTAGAGCAACAGTAGATGATCTCTTTTAAGATCAAACTAGATATTTGCTTCATGCCAAGTTTCTTCATCCATGCATCCTGGAAGCCAGCAGTAAATATATCTTAAGAACCAAAGGTCAAAGACAAAACAAGTAATGTCAACGCTCTTTGTTTCAGTAAACATATAAACATGACAGATGTTGCAGCATCTCTAGCCAGAGGTCACAGAGAAATTATGTTCTGGTTTTCATATGTGCTTTTGATGACGCTTAAGGATTTATGTGGATTGAATCAAACCACCCAGGCCTCTCCCCGATTTATTCTTTACTAAGTAACTCTCCCTTTGAAGTCTGCATAAATGTTTTGAGGATATTAAAAATATTTTAGATACTAAGGTGGAAAAAATCTGTAGTCTCAAAGAAATATCCTACCATTTGCAAAAGAATATTGGAATAATATTACAGGACCTGAGATTTAAGAATAACCAAAGGGTAAAGACAATGTTTTCTGCCACATGTCAGCTATTGAAACACTTGGTACTGCCCAAAAGAGGGGAACTACCAATTCATCGATTCCAAGTTGTACATTTTCCTTAAATTTTAATATACCCAAAATCAGGATGCATCTTACAATCATGTCATGTCATGGCTTAATTTATAGCACTTTTTTTCTTTCTTAGTAGTACCTAAAGTAATGGTGTTCTTTACCATCAGTGATGTCTGAGATTTAACAAAATGTAACTTTTGGAGTTTCTTTTCTCTTACCTTCCCTCTTTCATTCCTTTATTTTCTTCTACTTTTCTATTCCTTTAGTTTTCCTCCCTTTCTCGCTTAAAAAGGCATGTGTACATATATGTACATAATATATACACATATATATGTAAAATGTATATACATATATACAAATTACACATACATACATACTATAGATACACACACACGTACACACACATATATTCCTGTCTTGGACCCATCCAGCACCCCCAAGAACTGAGGACCTCTTTTCTCCACCTGTCCCTCTCTACAGAATCGAACTGGGGTCCTTTTCTTCACCCCAAGCCCGATATGGGACTCTGCTAAAGGTGGACTGCCTGTCTCCAAAAGAAAAGGGGAATTCACCAGTGAAGCTGTCTAATCTTGGACTTTTGTTTTTTGGGAGGATTTTGATTACTGATTCAATCTTCTTAATAGTAACTGGTCTGTTCATATTTTCTATTTCAAATAACAAGTGTTGGTGAGGGTGTGGAGAAGAGGTAACCCTTGTGCACTGTTGGTGGGAATGTAAATTGATGAAGCCACTACGGAAAACAGTATGGAGGTTCCCCAACAAATTAAAAATAGAACCACCCTATGATTCAGTAATTCTACTTCTGGGCATTTATCTGAAGAAAATGAAAACACCAATTTGAAAAGATTTCTGCACCCCCATGTTTACTGCAGCATTATTCACAATAGTCAATATGGAAACAACCTAAGTGTGCATTTATAAATAAATGGATAAAGAAGATATAGTATACACACACACACACACAGTGGAATATTATTCAGCCATAAAAAAAAAATGAAATCTTGCCATTTGCGACAACGTGGATGGACCTTGAGGGCATTATGCTAAGTGAAATAAGTCAGACAGAGAAAGACAAGTATTATATGACCACTTATGTGTGGAATCTAAAAAAAAGGAAAACTCACTGATACAAAGAACAGACTGGTGGTTATTAGAGGCAGCAAGGGTAGGGTGGTGAGAGGTAGAAGAGATGGGTGAACAGTTCTTGTTTTTGTTTTTGTTTAAATAAACTGAAAAAAAATACAAAAGAAAGGGGCATTCAACACGAGGCCCCCTTACTATGTGGAAAACTTTCAGTGAAAGGCTGTTGCAGGGTGAAGTGAAAAGTACTCACTTACTCGCTAACACTCAGGATGCTGGATCTGGTTTATCTAACGGGTCCCCATTCCTCACTAGCATGGATGATAAAGGACTGACTTAAAGCCTTTGTTCTGAACTCTGGGAATGAGAGAGAAGAAATGTATTTTGGCTTTCCCCTTCCTTCATGGGAATAGGTCTGTGGCCAACTCTTTGCTCTAATGAGCCTCTTTACTAAAGGTGCCAGCTTCCCCAGGGGCCCACGTGCCCTGCATGGCAAATGTTTCAGTCCCACTCCAGCCACACTCTGGATTCCATTTTATCTCCAGAAAGCTTTCCCTTGGCGCTGCCAACACACAGGAATTATTAATGAATATAAGCAGGGCATGTGCAAGCAGCATGGGGGAGGGATCCAGGACAACAACAACTTGCCTAAAATTAAAGTCTCAGTTTGTAACGACTTGAAGTTTGATGAAGATTTTACTTTGCTCACAGGTTAGTTAACCAAATTGGTGGAAAACAAAGAAATCAGAGTATAGCTCCCTGAAATACACTTTATCCTCACATGGGCTTGTACACAAATTAACGAAGCTTTAAATCAAGGCAACATTTCAGAGGGAATAAAGGAAAAACACTTGGCAAACAATACATCCACGGACAAAAAAGCTGGCTGAGAAGTAACTTGCTGGCACCTACTAATACTCCATCCCACTTCTCTCAAATCCTCTCGTTCCTCTACTCCCAAGCCCCTTAGGACAGATATTCCAAAAGTCTTCCCACCCCTACCCTTACAGAGCTTCCTCAGAACACACTAAACTGGGGAGCTCAACTGGTAGCTGAATGATGCCTGTTTCTTTTTGCTTCAAGTCTCTATACCCTCCAGAGTTGGTAGGTAGCTTGGTGCTCAAGGTTCCTTTGAAACTCTGCTAGATCTGGCTTCCCAAGTGCAACAGCTCTAAGTGAATCCAGACAGAAAGCAGGTGTAGGGAATGTTCTTATCTTTTGGAAAATCTCCATAGTGTAGGGGGCAAAGATGAAAAGAAAATCATAGCTTCCCATCATTTACAAGAAAACCAGCTGTGAATATTTATTATTCATTTTTTGGAGGGTACGTCTTCATAGTTTATTAATATCGAATATAAGACATTTCAGAAAAATAAGCAGTTAAGTGTCTATTTATGGACACTGTCATTCTTCTAGCAATTACAGGAGCTGGCTTAACCTAGTAAGGTAAATATTAAAATAAACCTCGGGAAAAAATTATGCTGATATGTTTGGTGAAATTTCCCTCCTTTTAGCCTAATACATCTCAACACATCAACATATCTCTAGATTCACAGTATGTTTTAGTGGTCACAATCTCGGGCTCTGAAGTTGAACTTGGGTTTGAATATTAGTCCTCCACTTAAAAGCTGTTTGACCTTGGACATATTACTTAACAGCTCAGGTCTCAGTTTCCTCATCTGTAAAATGGGTATAACAATATTACCTAATTGTTTCTCATTTTCTGTCTACTATTGAATCAGTCAAGTTTGGAGTTTTCTTTATTCTTTCTCGTCCTTTCTATTTGCTGGAAAGTTATACATAATATACATAGTATTCTTATTCTTTCAGTGTTACACTTAAATTTTTAACAGGCATACCTAACTGAAATTTTGTAAATCATCAACCTCTCGATGCTTCTCCTAAACCATATACAACCTTAGAATGCTATTATTCTGGTCTTTTTAAATTCCACTTTGTTTTACCACCAAAATGGGTTATAGTGTTATTGTTTCATCAATTATTTGAACCAATCAAAACTTTGTTGATTTACCTACATGCTTGTCAATCTCTTTGCATCACATTTATTCATTTGGGTTCAATTTCCTTTTTACTAAAATATACCCTAAATATACTAAAATAAATTAGGAGATGTTTTCAGTCAGCATCTGTTATCGGGAAACTCTTCTAGAATATTACTACTGAAGTCTTTATCTGGCACTCACACTTGAGTTCAAGATCAGCTGGGAATGAAAATCTAAGTTAACAGTTATTTTCTCTCAAAATGATGACACTACTCCACAACTTCTGATTTCTGCTGTTGCCTTTGAGAAGTTTGTTGACAGGATAGTGGTAATTCCTTTAAAGGCAATTTTCCTTTTCTCCCCAGTTACTTTTACAATCTATTCTTTGACTCTGGGGTTTTGCCTTTCAGTCTCACCAGGATGTGTCTACATGTGGTGTCACCGTGCTTCCTGAATCTGAATATTCGCATCTCCTGTCAGCTCTAGAATATGATTAGGCATTATCTTATCAAAAATTGCCTCTCCTCAATTCTCTCTAGTCTTCCCATATGGAATTCCTAGGTGACACATTTTTGATCTTCTCACTCAGTTTTTCATGTCTCCCATCCTCTCTTTCTTATATTCCATCTCTATCCATGCTACCTTCTAGACAGTTTTTTCAGATCTATCTTCCAGTTCAAAATTCATACCCATAACAACATTCAATCTGCTGTTTATCATTCAAGTTACTTTCTTATCCATTCAATTAGTATCTTTTTCCTTGCTAGACATTCTATAATTTCCCTGCCAAAAGTTCTGTTATTTTTTCTTCTCGTGTTGTCTTATCTTTCCTTTAAACCCTTTAACTTATGTCTTTAGTCATGTTAAGTACAATTATGTTATATTCTCTTTCACATAGCTTGTTTACTTATTTTTGTTATTTACTTTGCCAGCCGATCTGGCCTATGGTAGACTGTTTCTATGCATCTGTTGTGCTTTGGGTGTGTAAGCTCAGGTTAAGTGAGGCTTATCTGTGGAATCCTGCCTAGGTTGAGATATTCCCTCCAGAGAGGTTTTCCACTTGCTTCTGCCAGGGAATTTGGGACTATTGTGGTCTGAGACCAATTTTAATATTAAATTCTCTGGTTGGAATTTCCCAGATGATGCAGGTAAAGTAAACGAAAACTTCAAACTCACATGTGGTAAAGACCCCTGTTTAAAAGTTCCCACAGGATATTTCACTTTCCCACTCCAGCCCAGGCCAAGAAGGACAAGCTAGTTTGTTAGGGTCTTCCATTACTAAAGGATGGATTTCTTTTCAGCAAGGGCATATACATTTGAAGGCACTGGCTTTGCATGAGGGTCTTATCTAACTTCCCATTTTATATGGGTCCAAGCCTTTACCATCTGCCTCTCCATGGGGGTTAAAGTCAGATTATTGAGACAACTCTCAACCCTGCCTCCTGGGAGCCCCCAGTTCACACTTACGCGCTGATTCTCAGATCTTCATTTCTGCCCCTTGGATATTCCCTACCTTCTTGTGAGCTCCAGTAAGCATTTAAAAGGCTTTTTAAGTTATTATATTCACCTAGCATTTTTAGATGTCTGTAGCAAGAGGATTTTCAAGTTGTTTATTCCATAAAACTACCACAATCAAATTCTTTGTTTGGGTTGTTAACCTACTTGAAAGTATTACTTTGAGAAAAAGAAAATATTTTTAAAATGTGTAACATAATGGTGTAACACAAATAGGTGCTCATGTAATGCAGTGTTATCTTTGGATTATTAGATCAGCTGAAAAATTAGGCTCCGTAGACAAAAAAATTTTTATGAGAAATAATTGATATTTGATTCTTTGTTAAATAAAATAAACACTGAATACTTTCACTTGTTTTGTTGATCTTGTAAGACAAGCTACAAAGTATAGCCATTTGTGGGCATATGGGGTGTAATACATGTAATAATTTCTTTCTTCATGCAACTTCCAGATTTTCTCAAGTAAGGTCACCATTTCTTAAAGGCAAATTATTGCATAATGATAATAATTGTATATATGAACTTAATATTTGTCTTACATATATTTTAGGAAAAAAAAAACTCCTTTATAAATGTTAGCAAACATATTAATATCTCGTGAAACAGTAAAATTTTGTGGAAAACCTTAGAAAAAACTGTGGGAAATGTGGTATGTTGCAAAGGGCACAGGCTTGCGAGACAGATGGGTCTGGGCTCTGGTGCCATCTCTACTATTTATTGGCTGTGTGACCTTAGGTGAGTTAATTAACCTCTCTAAGCCTCTTTTTCTTCATAATAAAAGAAGAGATGAGAGATACCTGGCAGAGTTACACTCAGGATTAACTGAGATAATGAATTCATCTAGCAAATGCTAAATGAACGCTAGTGAAAAGACAGAAAGAAGGACGGAAGGAAAGAAGAACGGAGGGAAGGAGGAAGGAAAGCTTGAAATGTTCAGGAATCCAGGCTGCCAGTACCTCTCATTTCACTTAAAGAACAGGAGTATGTGAGGCCATGCTCTCCAATGAATCAGCCTAATGCTAATTTCTAAGTAATCTTCGTCTAGATGGTTATCATTCATGCAAATTCACTTCATGTCCTACGGGAAGTTTAATACAAAACAAAGACAAGTCAAATTGCCTAGAGCCTTGAGATATCTGGACCATCCATCCCTCAGGAAGGTCCCTTAGTAAACAGTGGAGGGCGTCAAACAACTGGGACCCCTCCTGGGAAAAGAGCCCCTAAAGTGAACTATGAATGCTGATGGCTGTGACCAGGAGACACACTGCCTCTCAGTAAACTGAACTTCCAACTTTTTTCCTCAAAAAATAAAAAAAATAAAAAATAAAAAGAATCACAGAGCAGAAGGATAGGAGGGAGTAAAACTACATGATGCTTCTGGCCAGCAGTCACAACAGCCCCCAGAGTCCTGACTGCCCTCTAGAAATCTCTAAAGGAATGAAGAGAACACCTTAGTGGCCACTGTTTCTGCTAAGAGGTCTTCAAGATGTCTGCTCCGGATGAGTCGGTTTGGAGGTACGGGGAGCACCAGACAGCCCCAGAGGAAAATGAGCTAGCCCTGCTCCCCTTATTTGGTGGTGTCTTAATAGGTCTCTGTCCTCGGGAATGTTGAAAGAGCTCAAGTGTGTAAAGGGATGGTCAGCTCAAGACTAACCTGAGGGCAATGAATTCACCTCTGGATGAGGACAGCTTACGCTCTATGAGCAGAGAGCTGGGCTGTTCACCTCGTAGCCTGGTCTATGAATATGGCTTTCCATCCATTTCTGAGGAATTTAATCAGGGGAAAACCTGGCTCTGAGTGAGCAGATAGGCTTTTACGTGAGGTCGTCTCTCAGGAGATGATCTGTGTCACCTTCAGTGATGGACAAGAGGAAGGACATTTTGTAAGAAGGGAAGAGAAGAGACACCACAATTATCCTTGGCTCCTACAGGATTTAAGGGTGGGACAAACACTAAAATGTGCTGTGTGTGAGAATGGACGCTGGTGGTAAAGATTGAAAGTCTAGGGCTTCCCTGGTGGCGCAGTGGTTAAGAATCTGCCTGCCAATGCAGGGGGACACGGGTTCGAGCCCTGGTCCGGGAAGGTCCCACATGCCACGGAGCAACTAAGCCCGTGTGCTACAACTACTGAGCCTGCGCTCTAGAGCCCACGAACCACAACTACCGAGCTCGCGTGCCACAACTACTGAGCCTGCGAGCCACAACTACTGAGCCTGCGCTCTAGAGCCTGTGCTCCACAACGAGAGAAGCCACCGCGATGAGAAGCCTGCGCACCGCAACGAAGAGTAGCTCCTGCTCGCCGCAACTAGAGAAAGACAGCGCACAGCAACAAAGACCCAACACGGCCAAAAATAAATAGTAAATAAAGTCTACTATTGCCTTCCTCCTTCATCAGAACCCTGGGCAGGCGTCCCGACAGCCCTATCCCCAGGGAAAAAAATACGGTGACTTGAAAATATCTGTCGAGATGCAGCAAAAATGATCACAATAGTCTTGGAGCTATACAAATGCAAATGCTTGTTCAGAACTAGTATCACATAAACATGAGATAATAAGTGTTAGAATGTGTGCCTCTAGGTTGAAACATTGATGAAATAGAGGATGTTTAGAGAAATGGACAGTGAGAGTTAGCAACATGGTTTAATCTCACATGGATCCTAATGCTTTTAGTTTCAGCAAGATTGATGTATTCTGGACCATAAAACAAGACTCAAAAACTTTAAAAGAATTGAAATCATACAAAGTATCCTTTCTGCAACAGAATTAAACTAGAAATCGTATAGAACTATCTCTGGAAAATTCCCAAATATTTGGAAATTAAACAACAAGAAATAATCCATGAGTGAAAGAGGAAGTCACAGAGGAAATGTGAAAATAGTTTGAGTTGAATGAAAATGAAAACAATACATCAAAAATTTGAGGATGCAACAGTTAATATCACACTGACTGAGAGCAAGGCAAGAATGTTTTCCTTCACTATTTCTATTCAGAATTGTACAGGAAGTCCAAGCCAGTGCAATAAAGCAATAAAAAGAAATAAATACACAAATTAGAAAGAAAGAAGGAAAACCATCTCTATTCACAGAAGAAATGATTGTGTTCATAGAAAAATCCAAAAGCATCTACAAAAAAGCTATTCAAACTAATAAGAGAGTTTTGAAAAGTCATAGTATTTGATACACAAAATCATTAGTATTTCTATATACTGGCAATAGGCAACTGGAAATTGAAATTCAAAGAAAAACTTACCATATATAATAGTGAAACCAAGGGCAGTCATCAGTTAGATCCCTTAAACTATAACTTGCTTAATAAATAACATCCTGTAACTTGCCTTCACTGACGAAGCTTGCTTTGTTTTCGAAAACTGCATACCCTCCAAGCTTCACGTAGCTTAGACAATATATCACAAGACGCCTTTCATCACCCCCTACAGATAACACCTCTGACATATGGATTGCTATAGTACAGTTGTTTTTTCAGGAACATGGAGTTAGTCTTGCCCAGGTCAAATCAGTCAAGACCCCCCAACCATTAAACTGGTCCTGTGCAAATATCTGATGGATGACCATTTGACGTCATAGGACCGAAAATTCCACCCTCAGATCATCCTAACGCCGTCATTTTCTGAACATGCGTCCCAGGAAGAAGCATGTAACTCAGATACACCTGTGCAGAACACAGGTTATGCTGCAGAAATCAACAACATGATTTTTAAACTTATATGGAAAGACAAACAACTAGAATAGCTAAAACAGTTATGAAGAAGAACAAAGTTGGAGGACACATACTACCTGATTTCCAGACTTCTGTACAGATACAGTAATCAAAACAGTGTGGTATTGACCAAATCAAAATAAGCACGTAGGTGAACAGAACTGAACAGAGTGCCCAGAAACAGACCCATGCATATACAGTCAATTGATTTTCAGCCAAAGATCAAAGGCAATTCAATGGAAAAGAACAGTCTTTTCATCAAATGACCTTGGAACAAGTGGACATTCACTTGCCAAAAAAAAAAAAAAAGAAACCGTTATCTGTACCATATTAATAAGTTAACACAACACGGATCATACACCTAGATCTAAATTTAAAACTAGGAAACTTTGTGAAGAAAATAGAGGATAAAATCTTCATGACCTTGAATTAAGCAAAGATTACTTAATGAAAGGATGCTCAACATCATTATTCACCGGGGAAATGCAAATTAAAACCACAGTGAGATGCTATCAGCTAGCTGAATGGGTAAAAAACAAAGAAAATAAAGAAATCCTGACAATACCTAGTGCTGCCAAAAATGTGAAGCAACTGGAACTCTCATACACACTGGTGGGGATGCAAAATTATTCAATCACTTTGGAAAACAGTTTGGCAATTTCTTATGTATACTCCCCGTATGACCTAGGAATCTCAAGACAAATTTACTCAAGAGAAACAAAGACATAAGTACAGACAAAAACATGCAGGTGAATATCTATAGCAGCCTTATTCATAATCACCCCAAAAAGGGAACAAACCAAATATCCTTCAGCTGATGAATGATTTTAAAACTGGCATATCCATATAATGAAATCTTACTTGACAATAAGAAATGAACTACTGGGACACAAAACAATATGAATGAATTTCAAATGAATGATGCTAAGCTTTACAGATTTACTAAGGCCACATGATATTTGATTACATTATACGACATTCTGCAAAGAGCAAAACTCTAGGGACAGAAAATATATCAGTGGTTGCCAGAGCCTGGGGCCTGGGGGAAGGATTAACTACCAAGGGACACAAGGGCATTTTTTGTGGTAAGGGCTGTTCTCTGTCTTGATTGTGGTGACTTCCATGACTGTATGCATTTGTCAAAACTCATAGAACTGCAAACTAAAAGAGGTAAATTCTATTGCACGTAAATTATGCTTCAATAAACCTCACTTTAATTTTTTTAAGATTTTAAAAGATTTTTTTAAAAAGCTGTTTGCTGGGGAAAAATACAGTAAGAATCAGAGTCAAGTAAAAAAGAAAAAAATGTCTTCTAAGAAGGAAGCACAGCTACTTAAATCAGGATGAAAGACACCTCAAGAGAGAAAAGATTTTTAAGAGAAGATGAAACCAATAAATCAGGTTTAAGATGTCTGCAAAAACAAACAAACAAACAAACAAAAAACAAAAACAAAAAAACCCCAGCTTCATCCTGCCCTGAGAGGTCATCAGGAAAATACAGAGTATCTTAAGAAATAAGAACTAATTTGCCAGATACTCAAAAGCTGAGGCAACTGAGTCAAAGAAAGAGAACAGTAGGCAGAAATCTAAGATGCCCTCCCATCCCTATCCCCCGTGTACACACCCTTTGTGTATAATCCTGTACACACCCTTTGTGTATAATCTCCTCCACTTACCTGTGGGTGTGACTTGTAAATATAACAGGAATTCACTCCCATGATTAGGTGATTAGTCAATTGACTCTGAGTTCATCAAAAAGAGCTTATCTGGGTCCCCTGGTGGCGCAGTGGTTAAGAATCCGCCTGCCAATGCAGGGGACACAGGTTCGAGCCCTGGTCTGGGAAGATTCTACATGCCACGGAGCAACTTAGCCTGTGCGCCACAACTACTGAGCCTGCACTCTAGAGCCCATGAGCCACAACTACTGAGACGGCGTGCCTTAGAGCCTGTGCTCTGCAATTTATTTATTTATTTATTTATTTAAAAAAAGCATCACAAAAGGTAACAGCATAGAGAAAAGAGGCGAAGGCTAAGGGCAGACGTCTTTGGAGAATAATCTCTATCAATTCCATCCAGTGGTGGCCAAGAAAACCCAGCACAGACTGGTGGAGGTTCCCTGTTCTTGTCTCATTGCTCTTGATAACTCATTGTCCCTACAGGTTTTACATCTCTACCTCCGGGCCCTGACTGCAGTCACCCAAGTACTAACACTCCTCTCTGGGGGGGACACCCTCCCACAGGTCTCCAGGGCCAACAGTGACATCCAGAGCAGAAACACGTCTGTATTCACTGGACTTCCTTAACACTCATTCTCAACACGGCCATTGGTGAGACTAGGCACCAGGAAATAACCACTGAACTTTATAACCATAAAAAAAGCATGAATCATTCCTGAATCATCTTTCCCTATATGGGAAATATAATAGGAGGGTTCCCCCTGCCCAAAGAATATTATCTGAATTACAGGTTGTAGTATCTTGCAAATTAAAATAAAATACATCCTTCATCTTCATAATATTATTATTTCTTTGATTTACAGCACTGTTCATTCTGAACATCATATAATGAAAATGGAGTAAATCATAACTTACCCTGTAACTTTTTAGTCTGATGAAATCAACCTTCATAGAGACAAATCTATCGGAATTTCGACTGATGTTCTTAAGGTGTTCTACCAGATCTGCACAGAACTTGTAGCCTCCTTTAAGTACACATAGGACCATAATGTCACAGTATCCTATGTCTTTCATAATATCCTTAGCCAGCCGTTCAATTCTGAAAGAAGGGATTAAAAGATATATTAAAGCATGATTACTTCTGAGCATTTTTGTTCCTTTCCCCAAAAAATGCATGATGTACTCTACATATTAGATTATGCAGGAGAATGTGGAGAAGGGCTTGGGAGACAGAAGCTTACAGATAAAGAAGCTTTGTTAAAGTTGGACAAAGAGAAAGTGTTCAAAACATATTTCTGATAACCACATCATCAATCATACATTTTTGCTCCTCTGCATCACAAAAAATGATTAAGGTGTAAAATATGATGTCAAAGATCACAAAGGCTATTATTTGATCACTACAGAGCCTGGTTGTTAGCTTTAACAAGGCTATGATGGTATGTGGTGATATTACGTTCCCTTTAAAGCAGAGAAAAAGGAAATGGAGAATGACTCACCCACCTGACCACGTTAGACGAGACTGGAGGAAAAGTCAAGACCATAATAACTATCGAAAGGATAATATTTGACTTATATTTGATGAAGATAACACGTTACCTATATGAAAGGTGCTCCAGACAATCTCAGTGGACACCGTCTCCACAGATCATAGTTTGAATAGTGTCTCCTGAAGTTCTACACTGATGCAGCCTTGGGCTGGCACCCAACACCTAATGTGGAACTGTCATTGTATTTTTTCTCATTGTTTCATATGTGTAAGTCCATTGCCCATACACCCATACAACACTAAAACCTTGAATGGAGGTAGGATCTAAGGTGCACACTTTTTAAAATATTCCCACTGGCACCTCAAACTGAATTAGATTTAAAACAGATGAAGTGAATGATGTGAAAAAATAAAATATTATATCACATATGTTCTAAATATGTAATATATATACTTCTAAGTATATATACTTCTAAGTATATACTTCTATATACTTCTATACTTCTAAGTATATACTTCTAAGTATATATATATATATATAATATATATACTTCTAAGTATATATATATAATATATATACTTCTAAGTATATATACTTCTAAGTATATACTTCACTTTATATATTTTTATAGGTTTTTTATTTGTGTGTGTATATGTGCCTACATATACATATAAAATGACAACCATGGTTTCAGGTCATGTTTCTCAAAATATGATCAACGAAACATGTACATCAGCATGCCAAATATTCTTTTTTTTTTTTAAAGATTTTTTTTGATATGGACCATTTTTAAAGTCTTTATTGAATTTGTTACAATACTGCTTCTGTTTTATGTTTTGGTTTTTTTGGCCATGAGGCATGTGGAACCTTAGCTCCCCAACCAGGGATCGAAGCTGAACCCCCTGCATTGGAAGGCGAAGTCTTAACCACTGGACTACCAGGAAAGTCCCCAGCATGCCAGATATTCTATAAAAAGGGACACTTGTTTCCAGCATGATGCAGTGAGGAGGTCAACACATCCTCTTCACAAAAAGAAAGTAGAAAGTCGGACAAAACTGTCAAAAGCAACCATTTCAGCACTCTGGAAATCAACCAAAGGCATGCACCAAACTGAGAATCATTTATTCATGAAAACACTGAACACTGGGTAGAAACAGCACAGATCTGTGGTATTCTTGTCTGAGAATGGTCCCCTCTCCCTGGCCCCCAATCTGCTCTACCGTTCAACCAGGTAGTCAAACAGGGTGGGGCACTGCTCACCCGATGGGGAGCACCGTCAGTTAACAAGGCCATCTTGGTAGCATGCCAACAGGGAGGGCCAGGGGCCCTGTTATCCTGAAGTTGCAGTCCTGTTTGAGCAACTACCTGGCAGACTAGTCACAGATTTAGTAGAGAGTTCCGGGAGGTTACAGTCATGGGAGTGGGGCAGATAATAAACTCTCCACATATCCCAAGTTGACCGGAAGCTGTGCATATGCACTGCAGAGACTAGTGTGGGCCTAGGCCACCACACATCCCTGGATGGTGGAGCCCGTAAGCCTGTGTGGCAGAGACACAGGAAAGCTCAGTGGAAAGTAAAAGCCAAGGAAGGCTTGAAAAAGGCTGGAAATTTGAATGTGCTTGCCAGGCTCCCACACACATTCATCAGCAAAGAGTGGAAGCCTCCCTGGCTCAAGGTGTTTGAGTACAATCTCTACCCAATCTTAGGCTGAAGATTAAGCTATTCAGACACAAGCATGAACTCTGGTGAGCAAAACTTAAAAGGAAAAACAAGAAAAATAAACTGCACATCATCAGAGGCTACACATTGTGGGGGAGACAGTTTTCACAGACTGGCAGACAAAAAAAGAAACAAAGAACAAGGGCAGGGGCTTCCCTGGTGGCGCAGTCCTTAAGAATCCGCCTGTCAATGCAGGGGACACGGGTTCGAGCCCTGGTCCAGGAAGATCCCACATGCCGGTGGGGCAACTAAGCCCGTGCGCCACAACTACTGAGCCTGCGCTCTAGAGCCCACGAGCCACAACTACTGAGCCCACGTGCCACAACTACTGAAGCCCACGTGCCTAGGGCCTGTGCTCCGCAACAAGAGAAGCCACCGCAATGAGAAGCCCGTGCACCGCAACGAAGAGTAGCCCCAGCTTGCCACAACTAGAGAAAGCCCACATGCAACAGCGAAGACCCAATGCAGCCAAAAATAAATAAATATATAAATAAATTTATTTTAAAAAAATAAGAAGGGCAATGAATAGGAAATAGTTACTAATATGGTAGAGATTAAACCAAGTATATCAATCATCACTTTAAACGTGAATTGTCAAAACACACCAATTAAAGGCAGAGACTGTCAGAGTGGATCAAAAAAACACCCTAATATATGTTGTCCACCAGAAATCCATTTTAAATATGAAGACACAGATAGATTAAAGGGGTTGAGAAAGATGTACCATGCTAACATAATCCAAAGAAAGCTGGAGTAGCTGTATCAATTTCAGACAAAGCAGACCTCAGAGCAAAGAAATTGTCAGGAATAAAGGCTGACATTAGTGTATTAAAAAGAGGTCAATTCTCCAGGAAGACATCACAGTCCTTCATGCATCTGCACCCAACAACAGAGTATCAAAAAATTGATAGAACTGTAAGAAGTAGATGAATCCACTATTGCAGTTAGAGACTTCAACACCCCTCTCTCAGTACTTGACAGATCCAACAAGGCAGAAAACCAGTAAGGATATAGTTGAAAGGAACAGTACCATATACCAACTGGACCTGGCTGACATTTGTAGAATACTTCACCCAACATTCTCCTTAAAAGATATCAATAATAAAATGAAAAGACAAGCCACATACTAGTGGGAAATATTTGCAAATCATATGTCTGATAAAGGACTTGTGTCCAGAATATATAAAGAACTCTTACAACTCAATAAGAAGAGAAACAACCCAACTGCAAAATTAGCTAAAGACTTAAATAGGCATCTGTCCAAAGAAGATGTATGAATAGCTAACGAGCACACTAATCATTAGGAAAATGCAAATTTAAACCACAATGAAATACCTTTATATATCCACTAGAATGGCTATAATTAAAAGGACAAACAATACTAAATGTTGGCAAGTATGTGGAGAAACTGGAACCCTCAAACACTGCTGGTGGGAATGTAAAATGGTGTAGCCACTTTGGAAAATAATTGGCAGTTTCTTAAACTTACCATGAAACTCAGAATTCCTCTCCAAGAGAAATGAAAAGATATGTCCACACAAAGACTTATACGTGAATGTTCATGGAAGCATTATTCACAATAGCCAAAAACTAGAAATCTAAACATCCATCAACTGATGAGTCAATAATCAGATATTGTATGATTTAATTTATATGAAGTGCTCAGAAAAGACAAATTTATAGAGAAAGAAATCAGATTAGTGATTGCCTGATGGTGGGGGTAGGAGCAGAGACTGACAACAAACTTCTGGTGATGATAGAAATATTGTAAAACGATGGTGGTGATGGTTGCCTAACCATAAAAATGTACCAAAAATCATTGAGTCATTTACCTACAATGGGTGACTTTTGTAGTATGTAAATTATATCTTAATAAATTCATTTTAAAGGTGGGAAAGGGCATTCTTGGGAAGCCACTCCAGACCACTGAATCAGAATTTCTAGACATAAAGCTTAAGATTATGCATTTTTACAAGTTCACTGGGTAAGTCTCCTGTAGAGGGAACTGGTAACCTTACCAGGATTCAATCGTGTACTAAATCAGGATGCAATTAACTTAAGTCATAAATTAATTTTCAGATGAGAAAAGCAGGAATTTGTTTAAACCAGGGGTTCCCAAACTCATGTGAAGAGAAAATGCTTCTGAGAGTTATTAAGAAGTGAATTGAGTACAAAGACACCCACTACAGAAAAAAGGTGCTTTAACTGCTAAAGTCAAGCAGATTTCTTCCCTACCCCTCCCTTTTTCTTTGCAGGAATCTGTATCTTTAATACGAATTGCCAACACGGAGGTTTAGCAAGTTGGGAGATGCCAAATTTCTTACATTTATTTCATCACAGAACCTTTTTTCCTTTCAAGGATCAAAACTTGTATACCATGGAAGGCCACCTGAGGCTGTGAGAAACCACAAACTAGAACTTATTTTAATAATATATAATAGTTTGAGAGAATACACAATGTGCAGATCTTATCCAATGGAAAATCTTAGAATGTGAGTGAGAGAATGACATTTCCTTTTGCTTACAGACAGGCACTGATGGAAAGATAATATCCTGGGAATAGTGACCATCCAGCGCTTTTCAAACTTTCCTTTGGCTGAGGATCTATTTTACAAGTTAAATTTTAACTCAGGAGAATATAACAGCTTAAAAAAATAGAGGCAGAAATACAACGGCTTAAGGAAAAGGGGGGAGCGCGGAGCCCAAAGTCTCAGTTTGCTCCTGCTTCTCAGAGCCTCTCCCACCCCAATTTCTGAGTCTGAAATCCATGAGGCTTGCTTTTCATATAAATGTGAAGGCTTAAGTACTTGATCTTTGTACAAGAAATTAGAGGTCCATGGAAAGGCAAGAGTCGGGGCATTAAGGAAGCTTTGTTAAAGGGATAGGACCTATCAATCCTGAAGCCTGTGGTGGGCTGAACTGGAGGGGGCTCTCTGAAAACCAAAAAACAAATGAGGGTGACTTAGGGGCGTAGAACAGGAGAGAAAATGTTGGCTTTCGAAAAGCCAATCGGCTAGGAAGGAGCCAGAGGATATCTATGTCGATGGGTCCAAAAGAACTAGAAACACTACTTGAGAAACAGTTCTGTGCTGCTACTTTTAAGCTGCAAATATTTCTATTTCTAAAACATTACCACTGAAAACGTAATTGTGCACAGACTGGCCGACCTGTGAGAAATGACTTATTTGAGATAAACACAAGTCGCAGGAAAAGCCTTCAGGGGTGTGGCCTGTGAAAGCAAAGGTCACCTCTTAACTGTCCCTGGTTAAGAGTCTGTGAAAAACGTGAGATAAACGCTTTCCCAACCCTCATTTGCATCAGTTTGTACAGGACATTGTTATTTTGAGGCTGTTACTTGTGATGTAACACCTTCCATATGTATAGCCTTCTCACCATTTCCCCTGAACAAATATCCCAGTAAATAGTTCATGTAAAGCACAGATTTATTTTATTCCAAATTCTCTGCAGTATAAAAGTTCTGTGTACCATTATATAGAAGAGACTCTGGAAGAGGGTCCCCAAGTGTACCGTTTGACTCACACAAGAGAGGGCTAGACAAAACTTACACGGCAAAGAACACTCACCTGTCCACAACGATGCCGTGAGGGATGAGGACATAGTCCAAATCTCCGTAATAGTGCTGTGGGTACGTGAACAAATTCAAGTCGTACCCTGGCCAGTCGTCCATAATCTGCAAATCAAATTATCTTGGTTACAATATTTTTCATTGGAAATTTATTTTAAGAAACATAAATAAACAAGAGCATCCTTTGAAAAAAAGAATAATATTGAAAACAGACTAGGTCTGATAATTCATATGGCATTAAATTATACTCTGTAGGACTTCCCTGGTGGTCCAGCAGTTAAGACTCCACGCTCCCAACGCAGGGGACCTGGGTTCGATCCCTGGTCAGGGAACTAGTTCCCGCAAGCCGCAACTAAGACCTGGTACAGCCAAATAAATTTAAAAAAAAATTATATTCCGTCAACCTATGAGAAGCCAGGTGGGACAAGGTAATTTGTTTCACGTAACCTGACGAAGGACCTACTGAAGTGAACAGGGAACTCCATTCCTGACTTTTGGCATCACAAGATAAAATACCAACTTAATGTCTTACAGCTAACCTGATAGCATTGTTTGTAAGAGTGCACATATGTAAATATACAATTTATATCTAAATTACAAATACCATCATGAATATATTATAAGTAAAATTATGTTTGTAATTACAGGCACACCTTTTATTGCGCTTTGCAGATGGTATGCTTTTTACAAATTGAAGGTTTATGGCAACCTTGTGCTGTCAGATGATGCTCAGCATTTTTTAGGAATAAAGTATTTTTAAATTAAGGTGTGTACATTGTTTTTTTAGACAATGCTATTGCACACTTAATAGACCATGGTATAGTGTAAACATAACTTTTATATGCACTGGGAAACCAAAATAATTTGTGACTCATTATTGCGATACTTGCTTTATTTTGGTGGCCTGGAAGCGAACCCACCATATCTCCAAGGTCTGGCTGTCTACTGACAGAGACGGGATCGCCCCACATTATTATAATATATTATTATATATACTCTTACATGTCTGTGCACTGTAATCACCTCATCTGCCTGGGAAAGATTACCTACTAAAAGTACATGTCTCCTGGGATTATTGTGGACCCAAACTTCTGAGTGGTCGGGTCATTACAGTAAAGACTTCAAAAGGCTGTGCTATGGTGGGAACGTAAGTCAGTCCTGTTGGGAGCCGACTGCTCCAGAAAACTGGTATATTCAGATAGCGGACAGCCTGCTAGCAAGTCTTCCTCTTGCTTAGGACAGGATGTGCAAGTCTGATGGTTAGACAGCGAAGAGGCGGGAGAGGAAATGATGGTGAAGACCAAGTTACGTTTACTTTCAGGTCATCCAGAAAGGCTGTGACACGGAGGTGTCAGACACCAAGACAGACCACAGCTGAATGGGCTCTGGATTTCCGGTTACTCCCGTACACTTCCACCAGACTCCTCCATGCAGCTGTAAGCTTCCGGGGCCTTTCATAATGCAGACCTATCCTAATTTCCCAGCCCAGTTGCCTACACCATCCCCTCCTGCCCTCAGATTGGTCTCCAGTCAAATCAGGATCCTTCCCAGCTCTGTGTTCTGCCATTTGTCTTGCACCTATGCCTTCTCCCTCTCTGTCCCCCCTACCCCTGTATCCCAAACTCAGCATCTTCCACAAAAACTCAGGTCAGGCCCCACTTCTTTCTGGAGGCCTTGCTGACTGTTCCTGCTCTATCATCACGTCTCCCAAACTCCTGGTGCCCCTCAGAGCTCAGCGTGTTCCCACTGCTTGTGACATATGTACGTCTGCGTGTGTGTTTTGTCTTGTCTCCTCCCACTGGAATGTTAGCTCCTTTTGGTAGAGACTTCGTCTGTCTCATTCACTGTTGAAACGCCAGTGCTCAGAACCCTGACCCAGAATATGGTAGGAGCTCAAAAATGTTAAGTGAGTGAATAAATGGCACAGTCTCCACCCACACGTTACCCAACCCTCAGTTTATCTCCTTGTGATAAAGAGCACCACTGTTCATGGCTCCAGAAATTCCTACCTACCGTGGGCCGACTGACAGTCAAATGATGTGTCATCTGCGTATCTGAAGAGCATCACATCTGCTCTGCCTTGACCAGCAAATCAGCTGGTGGCAACTGTTGAATCTGCACAGAGCAACTCTGGCTTCCACCCTGAGAACTCCTGGGGCCTGCTGTCACCATCAACACCACAACGGCTGGTCAGAGCCTGAACCGCCAGCTGAACGTGAGGAGATTCCAGAAGATGCACTAGCAGACCACGACAAAGACCAGACGAGAAGCCTGACCAGCACCAGGCCCCAGGGAGATCACCCAAGGGCACAGCACTTTCTGGCTCCCCTGCCAGACCACGCACACCACCCACCCTGCCTCTTGCAGCCCTCCCAGAGGCAGCGGCATGAACTAGTGGCCACTCCTCCCACCACGGAAATCCTGTAGAACCCCCTGCCTGGCTGAATCTGAGACCACTCCCTAGTCCCTGGTCTAGGGCTCAGCTCTGACACTTACTATGATGTTAGGAAAATTACACTTGAGACTCATTTCCCCCTCCTTTAAATAAGACACAATAAAACCCATGGACAGGGTTGTTTTGAGGATAAAAAGATAGAGCAGATAATGTACTTAGAGTTCCTAGCACATCTCCAGGTATATAATAAATGCTTAATAAATGACGCCCCCCAAAAAGAAAAGAATGATAAAATGACAAAACAAACCTACATATAAAAACTGTACTGGCAATCTGTAGCTCAGAGGCAGCACGGAGTAATGGTTAAGAGCACGGATTAGAAGTCTAACACACCCGGGGGTGAATTTACTAGCTGTTGGACCTTGGGCATTTTAACCTCTCTGGGTCACAGTGTTTTCATCTATAAAATGGAGCCGATGCCTACCTCATATGGCTATTTCAAGGACCAAATAAGATAGATAATGGATATAAAACTCTTACATCAGTATCTGGTCTACAGAACGCTGCCGTAAATGTTAACCAGTTAGATGTACTGAAACATCAATAGTTTACTTACAAATTACGCGTGTTAATTAATTTAAAGAAGTGCTTTAAACCTATCTGCCAAAGTCTTATTACCCTAGTTAAAGCTGTAAATTTCAAAGTAGAAGAAACGTGTTTCTCTAAAACTATCCTATAAGCCAAACCAGCCTATTTCCCAATGAGTCTGAAATAGTGAGTTTTCACTGTAGAGATAAAAGACAATTAGAAATGAGGGAACCACTGGTTTATCCTTAATAGTGTGTGCAAATTGCACTGTAAATGTGTCCTAGACCTGAAGGAATGGAGGCTGCTAGGAACTGCAGATAATTATGTTTTTCATCTGCTTTTTGAAAAATCAAAACAAGAAGTCTTTAAATAGTTTCAGTATCACAGATAATACGCTCTAAGTTTATTCAGAACAATGGCTTCTCTGTTCAAAGACGCAAAATATGGCCAAGCTGGGGAAGTGACAAACACACTGAGCCATTTTACACCACATGCAAACCCCGGAACTCCTTCGGACTCTCTTTTCCCCATTGGAAGATATACTGAAGACCTTCTTTCTAAGTCATCAGAAATAAATTTTTTGCTTAGAATATTTCTTGCCTTGTTTTTCAAGTTGTAACCCCTAGGGAGAAAAATAGTTTGGAAACACATACAAAAAGCTAATCTTGGGGGACTTCCCTGGTGGCGCAGCGGTTAAGAATCCGCCTGCCAAGGCAGGCAACATGGGTTCGAGCCCTGGTCCGGGGAGATCCCACATGCCGCGAAGCAACTAAGCCCGCGAGCTACAACTACTGAGCCTGCGCTCTAGAGCCCGCGAGCCACTACTACTGAGCCCGCGTGCCACAACTACTGAAGCTCACATGCCTAGATCCCGTGCTCCTCAACAAGAGAAGCCACCGCAATGAGAAGCCTGCGCACCGCAACCAAGAGTAGCCCCCGCTCGCCGCAACTAGAGAAAGCCCGCGTGCAGCAACAAAGACCCAAAGCAACCAAAAATTTAAAAAAAAAATTTTTTTAAGTATTTGCATCAACATCTTTAAAAAAAAAAAGCTAACCTCGGCTCCTCTCTGCTGCTAAGCCCCAAACCCTGGGCCCTACTCTCTCCTTCAGGCAGTGATCACAGTGGCCGCCAATTTCAGGTTCACATCCACCCATCCACTGTTAGAGAGGAAGGGTGTCTCATCCCACAGCTCTGCTTCTGGGAATCCCAGACAAGAACATCAACTGGCCCAGCTGGGGTCACTGGTCCAGCCCTAGAGCCAGGGAAGGGGGTGCACTGTGAGGGATGCCTCAGAGCCACACATTGAGAAACTGAGTCGAAGCTGTGTCCTCAAAGAAGGGTCCCAGGTTCTGCTACCAGGGGAATGAAGGGGGGCTCCACAGACCAAATAACATCCTGTATCTGCATGCCTTCCTCTTCTGTGGGGGGCTCTATACCCGGAAGGGGAAACTCATCACATCTAGTAAAGTCGTTTCCATGGGGGGAGGGGGAGGGAGATGCCATAACAGAAGCACAATCATTTCAGATTTTCTCTTCTCCTTACTCCTACCAAACTCACATGTGTAGGCACTAACTATGCTTCTTTGATAATGATTCTGTAAAAGTAAACCATATCTAATAACCTGATCCCCAAAGACCAGAGAGGTAGAGAAATCTTTTCTCTCCCTGAGAAGCAACAAAGATATACCAACTGAGGTGTGTGTGTGCGGCATGGTACGGGGGACACTGGTAGCCAGTCTATCCTGAGCAAAGTTTCTAAACTCAGGGTCTACATCTCCGATTTGGTAATTAGCACCTGCTCCCATTTACTGTTAATAATCTACTAATGTCCTACCTCCCCGAGTAAACTGAAAGCCATTTGTAGGCAAGAGCCATCTTCAGTCTCTTCATTTTCCCTTCTCTTGCACGAACTGTATTTCTCGTTTTAGGCTCAAGTCATCTGGCTCTATGTCCCTTCCCATCTTTATCACCAAGTTTCTACCAACTCAGACTTCTCTTCTCCACCTCATTTTGGACACTCCAGTACACGCCCTGATGATCCTTCTAGCTACTCCATCTTGTAGTAACTTCACCTACCTTAGCTCAAGTGACTTCGCCTCCGGTCCACCTTAGCCACATCCCATCCGCCACAGCAGCCTCCCCTTTGACATTCTTCTCCAGAAGCACAGCTTCCCATGTAGCACGTGCTGGAAAGCTGGCTTCAACTCCTGCTTCTGCCACTTGCTAATCATGTGACCTTGGCGACTGCTTATCATTGCCTCAGCTTCCTCGTCTGTAAACTGGGGATTATAATATCCCTACCTCGAAGATTTGTAAGGATTAAATGAATCATACAGGAAAACCACATAGTCAGTGCTCAATAAATGCTTGCCATTACTAACTGCCCCCTTTTCCACTGGTACTAAAATTTCCCTTTGATTTTTTCCAACCCATCCTTGAGTGCTCTCTGCTTTCCCCGTATTACCTACCCTCCTGAGCTTTCCTTTTCCTCTCAACCCTTCCATCAGCACCTTGAATTCATTCTGAATTTACCTTGCCTGCCCATATCCAACTTGATATTAATGTAATTATCCCAAGTTATACTGGAGAGAATGACATAAAGGCAGGGATGATCTCCATTATACCTTATTATTTCCAACCTTGGTGGACCCTCTCACTACCTTCCTGCATCTTTCACCAAATTACCTTGCTTTTGAGAAAGCTTCTTTTCACAGTGATAGATTGGGCTACTTACTGTTCCATCATTTGCTTTTTAGACTTTAACAATCTACCGTTCCTATTAGTCATATCGACTGACCTCATTCGTTTTTAAGACTATCTATTATTAGATACTAGTACTATACTTTAACCATTCTACTGATGAAATAGTTGTTTAAAAGATTCTCACTACTGATGGCTTCGTCTTTTCCATCGTGATGCCACTTGCTCTTCCTGAGGCATCTGCCCCTCCTGCTGACCTCTTAGCCTCCTCATCTCCACAAAACTCTGTTCCCTAGGCACCTACCACCTCGTCTGCTCTCTCCTACTTTGCTACTCATTCTTGGTCTCCTTATCTGGCTTCTCCCAGACACTCAGCCTGTTACATTTGGGGCTTTCTACCCTTAACAATAGTTTCACATTTCTTCTCCATGTTCACTGGGCATCCCTATCCACTGCCAAGCATCAGATATTTTTCTATTTGCTGACAATTTCCAAATCTATCCAATCACCCTCTTGAATTCCAAACAGGAATTTCAAATTGCCTCCTGTGCATCCTGACCCATAGGCTTTACAGGTACTAGAGACTCAACTTGCCCAGAACTGAACTTAGTGATTTCCCCTTTTACATTTTCATCCCCCTCCAACGCACCCCAAGTCTAGGCCTGCCCATCCTCTCCATGGCAACTGGAATGATCCTTCTTTTTTTTTTTTTAAAGCGTAAACTGGATGTCATGATTCCTTCTCAGAATGTAATGATTTCTTTGCCCTTGGCAGGCGCTGTCTTGAAGACCCTTCTTCAGAGTCTTCACGTGGCTACCTCCTGCTTAGCCTTCAGCTCTTGGCTCAGATGTCACCGAGGGGCTGCTCTGCCTGAGCTAAAGCAGCATCCCCAGCCCTCCGCCAACCACTCTCCATCTCATTGCTCTTGTCTTTTCACTGCACTTATCACTCTCTGAAAGTATCTTCGTTGTGTATTTGCTTTCTTACTGCTTGCCTGTGTTCCCCTCTAGAATGTGAGCTCCACCAACACAGGGCTTTTTGTTTCCCCAGAGCCTAGAACACGGTCTGGAACACAGCAGGACAGTCAGCATGAGTGGAATGAATAAATAAATGAACTCCTCCTTTAAGAAGGAAAGGCCCGGCTTTGAAATTAATACTGGGCAACAGGGTTCGACCTGAACAGATCGGTTAGGCTGTGAGATGTTTCCTAGCAGAACGCTCCTATCCTGTAGTCCCTTCCCCGTCACACACAGATTATCCGTGCATTAGAGGCTGATCCCTGAACAAAGACTCTTAATGTAGCAAGTTAGCCCACACCGCACCCTCACCACCGGGTCACTTTAAACCTGACGCGTTAAAACTACCACCTTCCATAGAGACCATTCTAAGCCAAGCCGAAGCCGGCGCCATAGGCCAAGACCAGATTTGATTCCAGGACACCGAGCGATGGGAACCCACCGGGCGCTGGCTGACTTCGAGGGATCCCCAGGGATAAAGAGGCTCTGGTCTGGGACCCCATCCTCCCCCACCTTCTCATTCGGACACACTACTAGCTACTCTGTACACACCGTCTCTAGCTGGCTCAGCGGGCCCAGCGTGCTGTTTCCCTTCTGCCGAACCGGAGGCTCGCTCGACGGCGCTAGCGTGTCCCGAGCCCGCGCAGAGGCCCCACAGAGAGAGCCCTCGCCCGGGTTTCCAAGCTCAAGCTCCGTCCACTAGAGCTCCTCTACTTCCTGGCTGCCCCGGAGCGCCCTGAGTATCCCTTCTGAAAACAGCACGTGAAGCCCGCGCTGGACGAGTCAGGAGGGAGCACGAGAGGAAGGAGGCCCACAGGAGCGGCCCGCGGGGGTCCTCGCAGGCCCGCCCGGCGCCCGGAGGTGACTCCCGGTGGCCAGCGAGAGTGGGGAGCCGGCACCACCCGGGCTTAACGAGGGAGTAGCGGATTCCTGGCGGGGGGAGAGGGGGACACTGAGGACACGGGGTGAAGGGATGTTAAGCGCGGGTCAGACTGGGGGAGGGGCAGGATGGACGCGATCCCGTCGCGAGGGAGGAACAAAGCCGTGGCCCGCTCTCTCCCGAATGCATTTCGGGCGTTTAATCTAAAAGGGGAGGGAGGGGTGCCAACAAGGGAGGGGCGGGGAGCGCGCGACTCGGCCCCGAAACCGGAGTTTGCATTTACCACGACGCCTCGCCCGTAGTCTGGCGCCTCCTCACGGCTCCCGGCCATGTTTCTCCGGGGAAAGCGGGAAGGAAAGAAGCGCGCGGGAAGGAGCCAGGACGGTGACGGGCCGGGAGGGGGTGGGGGGAGGTGGGAGGGCGGGGGAGGGGAAGGGGGCCCGCCCCGCCCCGGGCCGCCGGGCGACCCAAGCCGCGGCGCGCCGACGACCCCACGCCTGGCGCGGCTCCAGCGCCTCGGCCCGCGCCCCCAACCCGGGCGGCTCCTCGGGCGCGGGGCGCGGGGCGGGGAGGCGGGGCCCGGGGCGGGGGCGCGGGGCGCAGCTGCAGAGCGGCGTCCTCTCCACCTGAGCGCCGTTCCCCGGGCGCCCGCGCGGGTCCCCCTGCGGCCACCGCCCATCTGCGAGCCCCCAGCCCGAGCCCCGCGGGGACCCGGGAGACCCAGGCTGCCCGCGGCTCGGTTTTTACAGGAACAGAAAGCATGCCCAGATCCCCCGCCTCCCTAGGTCTGTCGTCCCAGCTTTCAGGCTGACAAGGTCCTTGAATCCTTCCTGCTGACTTTTAGGCGCTCTTTATCCCAAGTAAGTCCGCGAAAGAGCCTGCGGTAGAGGATATTCTCGAAGTACGGCTGTGGGCGAAGCTCTGATGTGTTTTTAAAATCCTCGAACTGCCCAGCCAGGCGTTTGAAAGAGCCGTGCGGTGGCTTATCCCTGAACCATGCCCGCGGTTACAGGATGTGGACTGGGAAATAGGGCCTTTCCTTTACCCCTTTCAGGGCGAAAAAAAGAAGTTTTGACACATCATCTACTTTACCACTTTTGTAAGAACGTATGGTCAGATTTTAACTGTTTCAGGTTGCAGCTTAAAGCCGTCGCTCTTCTCAGATTCAGAAGCCTTCTTTTATGAATCTTTTGTTAATTCAACCCCTGATCCCAGCCTTCCCCGGAATGAGGGTCCCCGTTCTTTGTCCGTTCCTCAAGGGCCCTGCTCTCCCTTTATATGCATTCATTGCCCTGGTCTTTTCCCTCCCGCCTCATCCTTTGCAGCCCCGCTCAGGTTTGAAGCCCCGAGCAGAACTCGGGCCCCTCCGAAAGACTATTTTGTTCATCTTCGGGTTCTGGCACAAGGGAGGGAGAGGAATGCTGATTTTGCTTGGTTTGAGGGGAAAATAGTTATCAATCAGTAATGTCACTCTGGGTTGGAAAAATGTTAGTCATTCTGACATGGCCGTGCTCAGCCCTGTTTGTCCTCTCCTAAGTGCCAGCACGTGGAAGGAAGGCAGCCCCATGGATTGCTGAAATTAGGTGCTGTGCTTGCGGACTGGCTCCCATAAACTGGGTGACAGTGTTTCTTGCACAGGTAAACATTTTCTCTCAGTAAGTGTCAGACGTCCTTGTTTTGGGCCATTTTTATAGTCTGACCTCTTTTCTCAAAAGTGAGGGACCATCTTCTATTTTCATTGTCAAAGGCCAGGCCCAGGAAGCATCTTCACAACCAAAGTCATTAAAACTTCCAGAAACTGAAAAGTGGTGATCCAGCTTTAGAGTTCAGAAGACTCTTCTGGGGAGGCAGCCACCCGCCTACTCGGTAGGTTATGGTGGAGAAGCTGTGTGTTCAGACTCAGACATCTGCACCAAGACACTCAGGTGAGTGTGATGCAGTGGTTCACCAACCATGCCTTAAGGATCCCACTGTCTTACTGCTGCAAAATCACATTTACCCATAGGAGGCTCAGTGCTGGTACATGGGCCTTAGGGACAAGAAACTTCAAAATAGGTTACAGATGTAGCTGCTCTACTGAAATCAAAAAGCTACTACTGTGTGCCCAGCCCAGGCACTGTGGAAGATGTAAAGGAAATGGTAGATAAATCTTTCCTTAGAAAGGCCATTAATTAAATGTAAAATCCAATAGGTTCACAATAGAAAAAAAAAAAGTCACTTACTTGAATGACAACAGGAATCGTAAGAATGCACACTCAAGAACATCCTGTAGAGACCCATAGGACATCCTATGAAGGATACAGAATGACGCACAAATCGTTTAAAATTCAATTCATTTTATTTATTATCTTTTTATATTTTGATAACATTTTGTGTGATCTAGTTATACTTCTATACTTTGGACAGCATTAATGTAATACAATATACATTTGATATCACAAATAGCATTTGCAAGAACCGATGATACCCAAGAATAACAAATCATTTGTCCAGACTTTACTCTTAATCTTGCATATGAGGACTTAGAAGCAAAAATTCTTTTTAAATCTCAAATTTCTGTTATGTGTCTAGTGCAATGGCTTCAGACCAGGATTCTGATTTTTCTAGCAATAATCCATATGACGTGAGCCACTGAGGCTAAGCCAATTACATCCATCAATATGCCTCAATTTTCTCATCGGTAAGAGGGGCACTACATTTCTGCTCTACTGCATATGAAGATGAGATTAACGTGAGCTAACATGCAAGAGAATCCTTTGAAGAGTGCTATAAAACTGTAAGGTGTTATTAATTGGAGATGCTGTGACAATGTGTGACCAGATGTTTATAAAGTTATTTGATGGGCAAAATGACAGGGTAATTGCCTTTTTAAGATGGGTGTAGGGTGACCAACCACGGACAGTTATAATCTAGGGACAAGATGGGACTGGTATGAGAATGGATACAGTAGAAAGAGAAAATTATTAAAGTAATGGAATTTTCCATAAAAAAGGATGTTTTAGCTCAGATTGTCCATTTTCTGATACTCCCTTGAAGAAGCTGTAAGGATAAAGACGTAGATCTTTACAAAGTTAATAACCAGTAAATATACTTGCATTTTTTTGTCCTTCTCTTAATCCCCTTTTAGTTGGAGGTTCCTGCATTTTCAATTCTGAAACTGTCTAGTACCATTACCATGGTGTAAACACAAATATTTATGTTTACCTGAATTCTCCACCAGGCTAAAAACTTTGTCCTAAAAGTATATACTAACCTTTTGCCAGTTTGGTTAGTTCTTGACCTTTTGCCAGTGTTAATCTGTTGTTGAAGGAGTGATTCAGTCTATGTGCTGAGTTGTTCAGAGCCAGTCACTCAGTGACACCAGATTCGAAATCCGGAAGGGCATTTAGTTTTTTGAGTCCTGAAACATGAAAATAAACAAAAAAATGCTCGGCCTGGGAATTGTGTTGAAATCCATAAACATGTGAAACTTAGTGACTCAGATTGTTAGTCACAGAGTAACTGATTAGAGTCTGGATGAAATCCATTGTGAACAAAGGCCAGTAATAATGATGATGATATTTTGCTTTTTCTTAGTGCAGAACAAAACCCTTTACAAATGTTACAAGTACAAAAAAAAAAAAAAAAAAAAAGTGGCAAGATACTTTCTTCCAGATATTCAGCCTAAGTAAGAACCTTGCTACATTTCAGGTATTTTTTTTTCCCCTCAACATAAATACAGAAAAAAATATAGTTGCAAATAATTGTAACACACAACCACTTAAGCAAAAGCCTAATTAGTATTCAATTAGCATAGCAAGCCCTCTTTCCTGGCTTCTTGTTTGAAGCAGACTGGATCCAATGCATAGTCTTAGAGTAAAAAAAATAACGGCTCCATAACGGTTCTTACAGAGAAACCCAGGAACTACATTCAGAATTATGTTTTGCATTATTACACTTTCACTGGTAATTAACCTTCCACTGAAGAACATGGAGGATAAATTTGCCCGTTCTTTTGCAGTAATGTCAGGCATGAGTAGTATCATCAACAGTAAGTGCTGGGCTGCTTCAGAGATATCCTCCCACTATCTCCCCATCTGACCGGAACAGGAATTGGATAGCTTCAGAGTAGAGGAATAATGTGTCCATGTGTTCCTCCAGATCTCAGAGTCCTGGCAGGCGACCTCAACTCTCTTGGCCACCATAAAGCAGTCATTGAAAGGACACAGCTGCAGGAACTAGAGGCTAAGGACTAAATAAATCCACAGTGCTGGAGGCACAAGTCATGTACATGACCCTAACACAATACCTTGTGGTTATGAATGAACGGATTAGCCTCTAATGGTGCAGTGGCAGCTTATGCAAAATTAATTGGTGCCTCAGCCAGTGCCAAGTTTCTAATGGAAAGATGTCCACTTCACACACACACACACACACACACAAAACAAGGAGACCTTAGTTGATGAAAACTTTTGCTGGTGTGGGGAGACTAAGGACCAAGTGGAATGGGAACTGAATGTTCTCTTGGCTGAACATGGATTCTCTTCAGATCAGAGCTGATATACGAAACCCACCAGCAATATCTCAGGAACTGATCCAGTTCTTGCCAGGTTCTGGGTTGTATTTTAGGGTCGAGGTGGAGGGAGCTTGGGAAAGAGGCTGGGGAGAAGTAGTTTGAGGTCTGATGTCTCACATGGGAAAAGAGACTGAGAAAGAAAAAAGAGATATGGACACGGAGATACCTAGAGAAACACTTCCCAAAGTGTGTTTCGATTCACTTTTCTTTTTTTAAAATAAATTTATTTATTTATTTTTGGCTGCATTGGGTTTTGTTGCTGCACGCGGGTTTTCTCTAGCTGCGATGAGCGGGAGCTACTCTTCATTGCGGTGTGTGGGCTTCTCATTGCAGTGACTTCTCTTGTTGCGGAGCACAGGCTCTAGGCACACGGGCTTCAGTAGTTGTGGCACACGGGCTCAGTAGTTGTGGTGCACAGGCTTAGTTGCTCCACAGCATGTGGGATCTTCCCGGACCAGGGCTCGAACCCGTGTGCCCTACGTTGGCAGGCAGATTCTTAACCACTGCACCACCAGAGAAGTCCTCGATTCACTTTTCTTTATGCTTGAAAAAGATGTTGTGACTCATTAGGCTTGAGAAACAATGGGATAAGCAAAGCTAAACCCTTCTATCTTGTGGAATGTCTGGAAGCCTTTAATATGCCAACCTGCACTGTCAATATTCAAGAAGACTGTAGCAAAATGGAGTGTTTCCCAAACTTTTTGTACCATGCAAACCTTTTTAGAGGGTGTTTTATAAAATTTTTTAAAATTGCATTATTATAAATTATTTAAATTTATACTTGTTATCTTGAAATAAGCAATTTATATGGTCTTAAAGATACATCTGAGAGGACTAAATATTTAAAATATAACATTGTTTTCCAACTATGCATTGGGGTTTTTTTTTTTCCTCTTTAAAAATATGCGGGCTTCCCTGGTGGCGCAGTGGTTGAGAATCTGCCTGCCAATGAAGGGGACACGGGTTTGAGCCCTCATCAGGGAAGATCCCACATGCCGCGGAGCGGCTAGGCCCGTGAGCCACAACTACTGAGCCTGCGCGTCTGGAGCCTGTGCTCTGCAACAAGAGAGGCCGCGACAGTGAAAGGCCCCGCGCACCGCGATTAAGAGTGGCCCCTGCTCGCCACAACTAGAGAAAGTCCTTGCACAGAAACAAAGACCCAACACAGCCAAAAATAAATAAATAAATAAGTAAATTTAAAAAAAAATATGCAAAAAGAACTTAAATGGACATGGCTAAGGGCTTTCTCAACCTCTGAAAGGCCATGACTTTGCAATTTATGCCATCCTTCCAGTTGACATGGAACTTGTCCTAAAAGACAAAGAACTTAGCCCCATGCCCACCCCCATTCCCTCTGCCATGCATACTTTCTTTTTTCCCCCAGCTATGAACAAGATCAGCCTTCAGAGTAGCAAGAGAGAGGCAAGGTATCTCATTGTGGCACTTCCTTTTGGTCTCTTTCAGTGATAGTGTGGTGGCTTCCAAAGACCATTGCTTTGAGACACTGCCAGCATATAGGGTATCCAGATGAACCAAGTGGCAAAGTTGGGATGTGATATAGCAAGTCATACAAGGGCCTGGGCATACTCGGCTCCTGGTTGCTTCTAAGGAGCTATCACATCCAGGACAATGGGAATCTATTGCAGTGCCCACGTTAATAGTCCTGTGGTTTGTACTTGACGGAACTGAGTTCTGTGTTTTCTACCTCGGGATCTCTAAATACACTCACTACCTCAGCTGCACCAGTGGGATTCATGGCAAGTTGAACTTGACTCACAGATGGTTGAATTTGCTAAGTTTTAGTAATTCTGTTCATAACTTTTAATTTTAATTTTTTGTTTTTGTTCCGGCTTTATTGAGTATAATTGACAAATAAAAATTGTGTATATTTAAGGTGTAAAACGTGGTAACTTGAGATATACATTGTGAAATGATTACCACAATCATGCTAATTAACACATCCCCATAGTTATCACAGTTATCTTTGTGTGTGTGTGTGTGTGTGTGTGTGTGTGTGTGTGTGTGGTGAGAACACTTCAGATCTGTTCTCTCAGCAAATGTAAAGCGTACAAGATAGTATTATTAACTGTGGTCACTGTGCTGTATATTAGATGGCCAGAACTTATTTGTCTTATAACTGAAAGTTGGTACATTTTGATCATTTCCCAATTTCCACCTCCACACCTTCAGTCCTTAGAAACTACCACTCTATTCTGTGCTTCTGTGAGTTTACTTTTTTAGATTTTATATGTAAGTCAGAGTATACAGTATTTGTCTTGTCTTATTTCATTTAGCATACTGTCCTCCGGATGCATCCATGTTGTCAGAAAAAGGAGGATTTCCTTCTCTTTTATGGCTGAATAATATTCTACTATATGTATATAGTGGAATATTATACATATATATGAAATAAAATATAATTTATATATAAAACAGGATATATTGTATATTATAATGGAATACATAACATAAATATAATCGATAACATATAATATTACATTATATTCCATTAGATATAGGTAAAGGTATTTAACATTTTGATGAAGATTGCATTGAGTCTGTAGATTGCCTTGGGTAGAATGGACATTTTAACAATATTAATTTTTCCAATCCATGAACAAGGGATATCTTTCCATTTATTTGTGTCTTCTTCAATTTCTTTCATCAATGTCTTATACTTTTCAGTGTACATATTTCTTTCACCTCTTTGGTTAAATTTATTCCTAAGTATTTTATTCTTTTTGATGTTATTGTAAATGGGATTGTTTTCTTCATTTCTTTTTCACATAGTCCATTGCTGGTGCATAGAAACACAACTGATTTTTGTATGTTGATTTTGTATCCTGCAATTTTACTGAATCTGTTTATTAGCTCTTAACAGTTTCTTGGTGGAATTTTTAGGGTTTCCTATATATAAGATCAGTTATCTGCAAAGAGAGACAGTTTTACTTCTTTCTTTCTGAGTTAGGTGCCTATTATTTCTTTTTCTTGCCTACTCACGTTAAGATGTCCAGTACTATCTTGAATAGAAGTGGTGAGAGTGGGAACGTTTTTCTTGTTCTTGATCTTGGAGGAAAAGCTTTCAGTTTTTCACCACTGAGTATGTTAGCTGTGGGCTTATCATATATGGTCTTTATTATGTTGAAGTACATTCTTTCTATACTTAATTTGTTGAGAGTTTTTATCAGGAAAGGATGTTGAATTTTGTTGAAAGCTTTTTCTCCAACTATTGAGATGATCATATGATTTTTATCCTTTATCTTGCTAATGTGGTATATCATATTTATTGATTTGTGTATGTTGAACCATCCTTGCAACTCAGGCATAGAATTCACTTGATCATGGTGTATGATACTTTTCGTGTGCTGTTGAATTTTGTTTGCTAGTATTTTGTTGAAGATTTTTACATCTATGTTCATCAGGGATATTGGTTTGTAATTTTCTTTTCTTGTACTGTCCTTATCTAGCTTTGGTGTGAGGGTAACGCTAGTCTCATAACCAGAGTTTGGAAGTGTTTCCATCTCTTTAATTTTTTAGAAGAGTCTGAAAAGGATTAGCATTAATTCTTCAGTAAAAGTTTGGTAGAATCCACTAGTGAAACCATCTGTTTGTGGGCTTTTCTTTGTTGGGAGATTTTTGATTACTGCTTCAATCTCTTTACTTATTACTGGACTCTTCAGATTTTCTATTTCTTTATGATCCAGTCGTGAGAGGTGTATGTTTCTAGGGATTTATCCATTTCTTCTATGTTACCTAATTTGTTGGCATATAATTATTCATAGTAGTCTCCTATGATCCTTTATATTTCTGTGGTATCAGTTATGTTTCCTCTTCCATTTATAATTTTATTTATAATTTTGTTAAATTATTTTATTATAAAATTATTATTTTATTTATATTATGTATTTTTTCTTGGTTAGTCTCACTAGAGGTTTGCCAATTTTGTTCACCTTTTCAAAAAGCCAAATCTTAGTTTTATAGATGTGTTCTAAAGTTTTTCTGGTCTTTTATTTATTTATGCTCTTCCTTGCTATTTTCTTTCTTGTGCTAACTGACGGCTTAGTTTGTTCTTCTTTTTCTAGTTCCTATAGGTGTAAATTTAGGTGTAAATTTGAGATCTTTCTTTTTTCTTAATGTAGGTATTTATCATTGAAAAATTCCCTCTTAGAACTGCTTTTGCTGCATCTCATAAGCTTTGGTATGTGTTCCCATTTTCATTTCCATTTCATTTGTCTCAAGATCTGTTTGATTTCTTCCTTGATCCATTGGTTGTTCAGGGGTATGGGTCCGCAGTGGTGTTTCATGATGTTGGTGGGCCTATTACCAGGGGCTCAGGTGGACATGGATCCTGTTTGGTCTCTGGTTGGATGGCTCCAGGACCTTGGTCAGTAGGGCTGGTGCCAGGACAACTGTCCACTTCAGGGTCTGCAATTGGGTCTGCAGATAGCTGGCCTGTTGTCACGTACACAGACAGGTGTGTCTCCCACCAGGTTCCTGGGAGAGATCCTGCTGGGTCACTGGTCAGATCCCTGCGCATGCAGGACTGCCCTGGACCATGGCTGAGAGGGACTGAGCTGAGATGAGAGGCTGCTTTATGATCCACAGCGGGAATTGAGGTCTGCAAGCCTGCTTCCAGGGGCATGGGGAGGCATGTCTCCTGCTGGGTTCTTGGGTGAGCCGAACTGCCTCTGGACCATGGCTAAGTAGCGCTGGAGCAAGGTCACAGGGCTGCTTCAGGATATGTAAACAAAGCAAGGTCAGCAGGCCCACCATCAGGAATGTGAAGGACCACGTCTCCCATCATGTCCCTAGGTGGTCAAGACTACTCTCAGACCACGGTTGAGAAGGGCTAGAGCCAAGCTGTAGGGCCACTTCAGGCTCCACCATCAGACCAAGGTTGGTGGGCCTTCCTCCAGGGTCACTGACGGGCATGGGTCCCTGGGTGAGCAGGACTCCTTCTGGATTGTGGCCGAGAGGGACTGGAGCTGGGTCACAGGCCACTTCAGGGTCCTCAACTGGGACTGAGGTTGGCAGGCCAGTTATCCTCCTGAGTCCCTTGGGGAATGGTGCTGTTGGCAAGTCCACAGGGAGAAGAGGCTGTTTCTGGGCCTGTCATTGGGACCTCGGTCAATGGGCCTGCCGCCTGGGTGTGGGCGTGCCTTCTTAAAACGGCCCTCGACGATCTTGGGCTCCATCAGTCTTTCACAACCTCTTACCTGGATCCAGAGCTCCCACAAAGGCACTTTTGTCTGAGGATGACCAAAGTACTGTTGCCGTGGGGGACACAAGCGGGGGAGCTCTCCTTCTGCCATCTTACTGGCCTGTAACTTTTTTAAAAGAAAATTAAAATGTGTTTTTTCATTTTAGAATTAGTACATGCAAATTATTTTAAACTGGAAAATATAGAAAAATAAGAGTACAATATAAAGGCATTTTAAACGTGTTTGGTATCTTCTAATTTTGCGATTCTGGAAAGTTTATCTTACACGGTTGTGACTAAACGCTTACTCTATAATGCCCTGCTTCTCTGCTTCACACACTAAGTAAAATAAACATATAACTCAAGTGTTTTTCCATGGTATAGTAAGCTCTTTATAAATATCACTTGAAATGGCAATGCCATCATTTATTTAACCATTCCTCAGTATATTTTTATTACTTCCAAATTCTGATTTTATAAAAACATATAAATAACTATGTTTGTAATAAAATATTTATATGTATTTTAACTATTTCTGGAGGAAAAATTCTCTAGAAATTGAATTCCTAAGTTATAGGATGTAAATATTTTAAGGCTCTTGATATATGGTTCTAAATTTAGCTTGCAATATTAATGTCTTTCTTCAATGGAAAATCATAGTAAATCTCATGGGATTTTTAACTGAACATGAATAAAATTTTATTGCAAAAACACTTTGAGATTTGAGGGAAGAGCATTAGCTAACATATGTTAAAAGCTTAGTAGTTGGAACTAATAAGAAAAGTCTGTTTGAATTTGTGATTAATTCTTAACTATAGACTACTACAAAAACAATGTGCTTTTACTGTAGTCCATAAAGTAATACCTAGACTAATGAAAAGTTTATGGTACTGTTTTAGGCTTTTGGCTCCAAGTCAGGCAGACTCAGCTTTAAAATCAGACTCCACCACCTACCACCTGACCTTGGGCAAGTTTCTTAACTTCTTTGCCTTATTTTCTGCACCTGTTCAATGAAGATAATGTTAGTTCCTGCTTCTTAGGGTTATTGTGTGTCTTAAATAAAATATCGTATTCAGAGTACCAAATACTTAAGGAGTGCACAATACATTTTATCTATTATTAAAAAATAATTTAAAATGGAATTCCTAGTCAGTTAGAATTTCTGCATTAATAAACAGATCAGTCGAAAAGTTTTAAATAAATAAACCTACACTCTATATCATTTACAGTTTCTTTAATGTAAATGAGCTAATATTTTCCATGAAATTATAGCTCTTGGGTTATCAACTTCATATATATATATAATCTATATATATATGTCATCTATGTAAAACAAAAGTAAGCTACAAGAAAAGCCTCTGTATAATTAGCACAAATAGTAATGGAATCCAAATTAATTAAGAGGTCTATTTTTTTATTTATTGCTTTATTATTTTTTATTTTATATTAGAAAGAAAAAAATTAGCTTGACTTAATGGTCTTCATGTTTGGAATATGAAGGACAACAATAAAAGTTAACTTCAAAATTAATGAATATACTTCAGATAAGTTTCCATCAAACATACATTGATAATCCCAATATTTATAACTTACACCTAAGGAACAAGTATAAATGGATCAAATTTTAAAATCACTTAACATTTTTCTAATTTTCTCTGTAAGGAGCAATTGGGGAAAGTCTTTTAGTGGAAAGTTGTCCCTCAATGCAGGACTGGGCATTGCATTAGTATTTGGGTGAAGCCATGCTCTGTTTCTACAGGCCATTTTTAGATGCTATTTGGTTGCTGTGGTCAGTGGTTTTCTTGCTTTAGCACTCACTTTACCTCAAATTCTCCACTATTTCTGAGCTCAGCAAAACTATCATGATCCTTTTGAACTCAAAGCTCAGGCCAACTTTGTCATTATCTGAGTTTGTCTCTTGGCTTGAGAAATAACCTTCAGATTCTTGTTGGTTCATACCAAACCCACACATGGCAACAACCCTAAAAGTCGCACAGGTGAGATATTTTCAACACATCTTTAAGTTAAGATCATTTAAAGAAACAGGAGGCCAGAAAAATCTAGTTTGTATGATAAGGCCAAATGCGTAACCAGGAAATAATTTCTTTCTCACTTTACAACTGATGTCGTTGGCTTTTTATTCTCAGATTTTCATCATGTTCAGCACAATCAGTCACAGAATATACACCCAGGTCACCTTTTTTACAGAGAATAAAGGAATGAGGGATGACTCAGTCTTCTCTGTGAGTCTGGGGATTTTGCCAAAGCTTAAGTGATATAGACAGACTGTCTCAAAAATCATAAATGTCATACCTGGACTTTGCACTCATTACCTTTTCACCTTGATAGTCAAGTTCTATCACCTTTTGTATTATGTTTTCTTTTTTTCTTACCTGTGAACTTTCTGCATTCTTTATCAACATTTCTTTTTTAAGTTTTAAAACTAGTTTGTGTTTCTGAGTTCTTGCTTTCAGCATACTTCTTGGATTCAGGCCAGTTGTCTAATCAGATTGAATTTTTTAAAATAGCAGACTTTTAAAAATTATAAATATTGAAAATGGTTACTGAAATTGTCATTCGAGTAGTTGTTCAGAAACCATTTGGTGTTAATTCGGAAAACTTGGAGCATAAATTTCCAATGATTGTTCTTATTCTTAGAGAGATCAGACATTTAAAAGTTTTTTTTTCCAAATCTTCTTCCACATTTTCTTCCCTTTGTAAAAAAAATTAAATTAACAAAAAGGAAAAATCTGGCCTAAAAATCAAACCATGAAAAACGATGTAAAATAATAGACAAGCAAAAATTCTCAAAATCCGGTTTGCCTTTGCATAATGAGAAAGAATGGAGAAAGAAGACACTGGAAATAATTATCTAAGCCCAGTTTATGAACCTGTGAAAATTAATGGAGAATACAGGGAAAATGTTCTCTTCCCACAAAGCTCTAGGCAATTCCACTGTGCTGAGATTCCCTAGGTTTGGAGGCCTAGAAGATTTTGCCAGGGGCATGCCCAGGTATGTAAACTCCCAAGCATTTTTACCAGGTCTTAGACCAGGGTTTCTCAACCTTAGCAATATTGACATTTTGGGCTAAATAAGTCTTTGTTGTTGGGCTGTTCAGTGCTTTGTAGGATGTTTAGCAGCATCCTTGACTTTTACCTACTAGAAGCCAGTACCACTCCCAGTTGTGGTAATAAAAATATCTCTAGAAAGTGTCAAATGTCCTCCTGGAGGGGAGGAAGGGACAAAATCATTTCTAGTTAGGTATCACTGTCCTAGAGTAACAGATCTTATGCTGGTCTCAACTGTTTCTACTCTGTTTTGAAGAGATAAAGGAAAAGCTTTGTCTGATAGCCAGTAGACCCATAGCTAATTAGTCTGTAGCCCTCTCTCAATGGAATAATGTGAGAAAAGTTTGTGGGAGGGTTTTCTTTCTTTCATGCTTTCTGGAATAGAGAAACATAACCAAGCACAAAGAAAACATTGATTATGTTTCAGACATAGAGAAATATAAATCAAAGCTTGGGTCAAGAAGCAAAATCAAAACTTGGTTTCTAAACTTTCTCTTTATTATGGACTCAATCATTTTCCATTTTCTCTTAGTCCTTCAAAATGGGAATTTGAGTTTATAATATTAATAGACTTAGGGAGCTCCCTGGCAGTCCAGTGGTTAGGACTTGGCACTTTCACTGCCATGGCCCGGGTTCAATCCCCAGTCAGGGAACTAAGATCCCACAAGGTACGTGGTGTGGCAAAAAAAAATTAATAGACTTACAGGGTTCATTAATATTATTTCCATCTCATATAAAGAAAGGTGAGTTTCAGGTGAGGCTGAGCAACATAAAGACTTCCCAAAGTACTGATATTTTAAATTCATGAGGCTTATGGCAGGATTCAGAAATAAGCTTCTCTTCTCAGACCTCTGTTTTGTTTTGTTTTGTTTTTTTAAATAAATTTATTTATGTATTTGTTTTTATTTTTGGCTGTGTTGGGTCCCTGTTCTGTGCGCAGGCTTTCTCTAGTTGCAGCGAGTGGTGCGCAGGCTTCTCACTGTCGTGGCCTCTCTTGTTGCAGAGCACGGGCTCTAGAGCGCAGGCTCAGTAGTTGTGGCACACGGGCTTAGTTGCTCCGCGGCATGTGGGAATCTTCCTGGGCCAGGGATCGAACCCGTGTCCCCTGCATTGGCAGGCAGATTCCCACCCACTGTGCCACCAGGGAAGCCCAGACCTCTGTTTTTAAAAAAAAAAAAAAATTTATTTATTTATCTGGCTGCCCTGGGTCTTAGTTGTAGCACATGGGATCTTTGTTGCCATATGCGGGATCTTTTAGTTGTGGCATGCAGGATCTAGTTCCCTGACCAGGGATCAAACCCAGGCCCCCTGCACTGAGAGTGCAGAGTCTTAACCACTGGACCACCAGGGGAGTCCCAGGCCTGTCTTTAATACAGAGCCACGCATGCTAGGCTGAGCAAGCTACTGCACAGGTGAGTCACAGCTCTGCAGTCTGTGCCCTGCCTCTGCCGCTTACCGCATGGTCTTGGGACTCACGACCTTGAGATTCAGTTCCTCCATGTGAAAAATGAGAACAGCCATGATTCTCTGATGTGACTGTTGTAATGATTACATTCGTATCAGGATCCCTGTCACTTGTATTATTCCTCTTTTCCTCCATCCCCTTCCTTCCTCTCCGCTGTATCTATTCCTTGCACTCAGGCCCTCAGGGACCACAGCCCTCACATACTTGCTCAGCCCCGATTCTGAGCCCCAGCACTGCAGAGGGCTTGCCAACTTATCCAGGGTATTTAGAAAACTAAGACTGCATGCTTCATAAAATTAACTGAGAGCTCTGTCTTTCAGTTTCTTACTACTTAAAATGGTTTCATTAAATTTCCAAATCTTTAGATGTCTATGAACATAAAAAATCAAGTTCCCTGTGAAAATAATCACCAAAGTCTTAGCACTGGGGCAGGAGGAATATTAGAAGTCATCTGGTCCAGCGGGGATTCCTGGCCTATGGTCAGGATGCTTTTACTGATGGCTACTCAGCCCTTTGCAGGCACCCCATCTCATTTTTGAGAAGTTTTATTTACTGGAAAGTTCTGATCTTGCCTGAACCTCTTTTGGGTTTTCTTCTGGAAAAACACTGAACGCATCTCCTTCTTTATCTGCTAATGAGCTACACAGTCCTCAGCAAGTCATACATTTGCTACATTTAAAGACTTGATATGTGAATTTATCAAATACAAAGCAATGAAACTAATCCTATAGGTGCACAACCACCTTTGTAATTAGAGAAGAAAAATGAAACATGCAAAATCCTTAACACTTAACTGGCTAATAAAGGAGAGACCCCATTGCGTGTGGTATATGCAACTTTCTCATTAATTTTGAAAGCAGTGCCGACTTTCTCGTAGGCAGTAATGCCCTCCAGTTTCCTTCCTTTTTTTCTCCCAGTGCCTTGGGGCTTTTTCTGGACACTTTCTTCTGAGACACTTTCTTCTGAGACACTTATCCACTGAGCAGCCTGTGCTGCCAGCCCACTCCCTGGGGTGCCTTCTCCACATGGTGCAATCTCGCTCTGCTAGAATGTGCCACTTCACTTACATAGGCATTCAAGTGGATGGACTATGGTACAAGAAAGATGCTGGAGTTTAAGTGAAATCTTGGCGCGGTGTACGTCGTTTACCCTTCAGGTGCCTGAGGGTACGCCTCTATTAATGGGCATCCACACTCTCCCCTGTCAACACTTCCGCTGCCAGTCAGTAACGGTGCGTTCTTGGACAATCACCTAACCTCTCTGTGCCTCAGTTTTCCAATTACTAGAAGAGGAGGAAAATCATACTTAACCATAATCATAAGGTTATTATGAGCATTAAGTGAATTTATTTAAGCCCTTAAAACAATACAGACCCTAGTAACTGCTATATATGTTTGCTATCATTACTATTTTAGAGAAGCAAATGTGGCAATATCTCTGTTTCTCATTTTACTGGCTATTCATGGCTTTGAAAAGTCATGTAATAATTTAGCTTTTTTTGGGCTAATTTAATAAACAAATTTACTCTTTACTGTGAGCAAGACCCGCTGCTTTGCCCACCATAACAGACCCAGAAGATTTAAGATTCCTCAGGTACTGGGTTCAATTCCCGCCTCCACAAATTCAGTCTTCTTTTTCTGCTCTGTGTGTGTGTGCACGCGTGCACGCTTGAAAAAGTGGCAGAAATGGGTCCAGTTGGTCTGAACTGCCCATTCCTGTCATTACTCTACACAATGAAATCGTGTGATTTCTTTCATCATGTGCAGCTGGTACCACCTTGTCTGCCTCTGAGGTATGCCATGCCCAGAAATGATGAAAGGCTTTGGCTCTTACAAAGGAGAATAAACCTCCAAATGAACTGAATACTTATCATGGAGGTAGGGCATGAAAGATCATGAATTCTGTCTTTTCTTTCAGTTAAGCCCTAGTATTTCTCATTGCATTACTCTTTGCTTAATTCTACATTTAGATCCTTGAACAAAAATTTTACAAGAGACTTTTCAGCAGTCTATCATCCTGACCCTCCCTTATGCCCTATGGTAATGACAGCTGTATACCTTTGTGTACATATCTATATGTGTTATATATATCTCAGCTGATCGAATAATTACGGCTTCACACACCCAAGACTGAAAGAAATTAGCTGCAGCCTAAAAATATAAGAAGATGTAGTAAAGTAATCTATAGTCTTCTAAAAAAGATTTTAACCAGAGATCAGGCTTCTAGTATTTCTGGCCATCAGCTACATCATCACTGGGACACTGAAAGAGTGGAAAATATTGGTGGAAAATGTTGTTACCTGGTAGATTTTTAAACCCATATGCTGTTAAGATCCTGGGCTCCCATTCCTTCTTCCTTCTCATCCGGATATAAGGAGCAGGGTGTTCCCAGGCCCAAGAGGAAGAAGAACTCCGTTTTCTTTCTCTGCGACAACAATCCTTTTCCGGGGCTGATGAACAAGGAAAACAAAGCATAAGCTGAGCTGTTCTGAGGTGATCCTGCCTGTGAGGTCTGAGACTGCACAAAACTGAGGTCTTGCAGAGCCAACACGGCAAGCTTAGAAAGCAGGAAATGCCTTCTATGTCTTCCGCCAACCTCTTTACACAGATGCTGACACGCTGTCACTCATCAAGCAGCTAATATCCTTCATAATATCCTCTGCCGTCCAAGCTTCCCCTGGACCTGCCCTGTATGGTGTAACTGTGCACCCGCGCTTTTTTTCAGTCCCCTATGCTGCCCTACTCTCTTACGTGCCTTGTGACTCCTTCTATTGGGGCCTTCTCCCTGTTTGGATAATCTAATTCAGGAGTGCCCGATAAAACATGATGGTGGAATTTCAGACACTGTCACATGTTGATGAGAGGGCAGGATGTTTGGAAACCCATAATACCACCTACGAATCCTGTACCTTATGCAGGGTGACCTGTACTCAGGGACTGCTACCTTCATTACTGCTACCTACATTACTGTCTATAAGTCATGTTTGCTGAGGATGGGGTTATGTGCTTAAGATATTATCAACATTTTTCCTAATTCCTCTTCTATCACAGAACTATAGAATCCACAGATCTCTAAGTAAGCTCTGGAGAAAAATTCACACACACAAAAAGAAAGATAAAACAAAAAGGAGACCATAATGCAAACTTTTCTAGCGAATACTAAAAATTGTAGTTCTGATGTATTTGTTTCTTTGCTTTAATAAGATTGTAGCATATAATTTTTTAAATTATTTATTTATTTATTTTTGGCTGCATTGGGTCTTCATTGCTGCGCGTGGGCTTTCTCTAGTTGCGGCGAGCAGGAGCTACTCCTCATTGCGGTGGCTTCTCTTGTTGCGGAGCACGGGCTCTAGGCGCACAGGCTTCAGTAGTTGTGGCTCGCGGGCTCTAGAGCGCAGCCTCAGTAGTTGTGGCGCACGGGCTTAGGTGCTCCGCGGCATGTGGGATCTTTGCGGACCAGGGCTTGAACCCGTGTCCCCTGCATTGGCAGGCTGTTTCCTAACCACTGCACCACCAGGGAGGCCCTGTAGCATAGAATTTTTAAAGGGAAAAAACTCATAGAGAGTAACTAATTTGAAGAAAAAAGATGGAGAAAGTCTCGTTTGCAAAAATACAAATAAGAACTGTGGTTTAAATGATATCAATAGTTACAAAAACCCTGGAACTGATTAATTTTCTCATGTGGAATGACATTTTAGGCCATTATTGACATTTATCCTTTCTTATCATGAGCATTCTTAAATCATTCCCCGAGGAATGCTAAAATTTTTCTGAGAAACTTCTGCATCATCCTAAACTTGCATTTGCTAAGCTTGATTGCCTTAGGAAAACACCCCACTCTTTTATATCATTTTTGCATAGCAACATCCCAAACACAGCAAACATGATGAGACATGGAAAACAGAAAGAGTCTGGGAGGAATACAGCCATAGAGGGATTGGACATGTATTCTCAGAAACCACTTGAGGGCTGCGTTGCTCTCCCATGACAGCTGCAGGGGCGAGACCCATCCACGGTTCTCATTTCCTCAAGCTCTTCCTTAGCACTTCTTACAAAGTTTTATTTTATTCTGAAATCAGGTGAAAATGGGGGAAAATATCAATCTTTATTGAAGGGAGAAAATTCTTTCAAGATGATGTGTATTCCCACAAGGCTGGGCTGCATATTTTAGAAGTATAGTAAGTATGCACTGTTCTACAACAGTTACCATAGGAACAAAACTTTTCCCCCCATTAGATGGTAGAGTAATCATGGTAGTAAATTTTCACAGAAATATCTAAGCTACACAAATTAAGCATCGGTTAGGAGTCAAATCCAACAGATTGTGGATTTAATAGGCAGGTGTTACAGAGGGAGGACAAGAGCTCTAAATATAAGGGGAAATGTTTGCACATCGAATGATCAAACTATAAGTTTGCTAAACTAACCATCGAAGTGGGCACTTTGATGCCCACTGCTTTTTATTCTGCTCTAATTTCCCAGGAGGGCATCACCCCAGCTGTCAGCTGAAAGCCATGCTAAGCAATATCAAAGAGGATTCTTACAGCCTGGTTCCTAAGAATTTATTCTGAAAAAGAGAGCAAGTGTGACATACCACTGCGTAAGTGGATACTCGGGGTTCTGTGAGCAATGTGGTGTGTTGAGTGGTGTAATAATCGTGGGCGCTTCCACAATGAGCTGGATTTGAGCCGGGTTTTAAAAGAAAGGTAACATCTAGGAGGTGGTGTGATGTTTTAGTAGAAGGGCTACTACTATATTACATCTACTTTAAGATGCATAGTTTTCACATCAAAACATCTCTGAAATGAGACTGCCTTAGAATTCATGGTATCTCATAGTCACTATTGACTAGGTGCAGTTGTGATGTTTCATTATACACACATGAGCAAACTGAGTCATTGTCACTTCAACTGAGTTTTGTCCATTGTTGGCTCTCTCTATATGTTGAGTTTAACTGACATTTATAAATGATTATACTACTATTTGTCCTGGAAATGAAAAGTTTTTGTGTCTACAGAAAAGCATGGAACAAAGCAGAGATATGGGCATGAGAAGGATGAATAAGCAAAATATGATCTTAAGAACATGCAATAGAAAAGTTCAATGTGTAAGGTGGAAGAGCAGGTAAAAAGAATCACACTACATAAGACCCCCATAAGAATACTGGTTAGCAAGTATAATAATTTTAGAATTAGTTTTCTCTTAAACATTTGAATAAAATATCTTGAACACGTGAATTCTGATGTGACTTTTAAAAGAATCCAACCATTTAAAATAGTTTTTAAAAAATCTATTTTAAGATAATTAGCCTCAATGTGTGTATTAAAGGGATTGTAATAATAAAATATCAGTCTGAACACTCAATATAATTAAGTTCCATTTACATGAAAAATACCTGAGTCCTAAAACAATACCCAAAGTGCCATATGATGAATCAATGTCAGATAACTGCTTAAAATATACTTAAACGTATGAGATATTACTAGAAACACAAGACTAAATCATGCTAGAATAATGCGTTTTTTACAAAGAGGATTATTCTCTTTAAGGCCTGTGGCTTACATTTTTACTTTATGAAAAGTTTCCATTTTATTTAATTTTCAAAAAGTGTATGAGTCAATTGTCATTAACTTGTTTGGCTAATTCTGAAATAACTAGAAATTCTGAAAACTTGGAACCTTGGCACATTATTTTTTACGTTATAAAATACACTTAGAAGAAATAGAGTCTTTTAAGCTTTACTACTGTATTTTAAATCCCCAAAGGGTGTGTCACAGTGATTTTTGGAAAAGCTATGGGTGCACTGCAAAAGAATTACAGCAGTTTAATGATATAGCAAGATGGTGTTCCAAATTCTAAGATAATTTAATAATTTAAAGCCTAACTCACCAGTCTCACTGTCTACCACCCACATACTGTAAGGCCTTCGTGTTAGTGCTGGACACCATCTTACCACGTGGGTGGCAGCTGCCTGTCATCTCAATAATTCTGAAGAAAAGCCAGGGAATTTGTTTTGAAGTGTTTGTCCAGATGGAACCACATGTGACCTCCAGGGTGCTGGGCCTGAATCCTAGCCTGCTGGCTGTGTACAGCCATAGAGCTTACCCAGGAGAAAATTTCACTGTCTCCTCAAAGCCAATGAAGATAAAAGAAACCTGTATCAGTCCAAAAAGCACAGCTCATACATGTGGGAATTGCACAAGATTAAAGTTTGTCCTTTGTGTTGTCCTCAAAAAGACCAGGAGATAGAAAGGAAAGCAGACAGCTGCTGGGTCCCTCTGTTTTGTTGCTTTCCTTGCTTAAAAGAAACTTTGAATCCTACTGGTGAATAGGGGGCCTTGAGCGTGTAATAGCAAACTCTGGTTATTATGTCCACTTAGGTGATACAAGAACCACATCATTGGAACAGGATCCTATGAAAGGTAAGACTTGACAGACTTCTGAGCCATGAAAGGTCCAATTCCTTTTAATAGTCATGAACAGGGTGGCATAAGCATGATAGGAAAGATTCTTGGACAGGCTGGGAAGCTGCTGACCCTTGTTATTCCACGGCAAAGTATTTGGTAAAATTGTCTCTTGTACTGTCACAGAAGAGAAACCACGTGACTTAGCTACACTCTCAAGGGGGACTGTCTGTAAAAACTTAGGATATTGTGGTGGGTCGACTGCTTCTTATTTTTAACAAGATACTAAGAAAGAGAAGAACTCAGGCCCATTTGCACAGAAAGATGGGAGTGAATAGAGTTAAGGGAGGTTCTCTGAATGTGGCCTGCAATCTAAAGTTAATTAATGTGTAGGCTTCCAGTGTTTCTAAGAAAGAGAAGAACACCAAACACAGGAATCAGTAGACTCAATGCACACCCCGCCACTAGGAAGATGAAAGCAGATCTCAAATGGTTGCAATGAACCCAGATTGGAAATTCAACATGGTGTGGCCAAGGACAGGGCAAGGTCCCATATCCATGGCCTCTCTTCCATCCAGAATGAACACACAGGCATAGTGAAAGTCAACAAAACCTCTGCTTTCTTGATCGAATCTACAGATAATGGCTGATAATGAATGATGGGACGATAAAAAAGCTATTCCTTGCCTGAGTGCTTACACTGACTATATACCTCTCTTGGCAAGAGTCTTCTGATCTCCACTGACATACCAGAAGAAAACCACATACCTGTTGAATTGGAGTAATTCTCCTATAGACACATATATCATTACTTTTATCCTACACACATATGCCTAGAGTATTATTTGGAAAGTACACAGAGGCTGGTCACAGTGGTTGCTTCTGGGCAGGGGGATTCAGTGGCTACAGGAAAGAAGCATGAGGGAGACTTACTTCTCCTTACTCACCTTTGGGTAGTTATGAATTTTGAATTTTTGACCATGTATATACATCACCTATTCACACACACACACACACAAACACACACAGAGCAAAATTTAAAAGAGTTTCTAATAAAATTACAAGTGTACATACCTTTTGACCTAGTTATTTTACTCCTGGGAATGATTTTCTACAAATATAGCCAAATGTGTAAAATGAGGTAGGTTCAAGGTCAGTTACTTCAGCACTGCTTTTAATAGGAAATACTGAAAAAACTTAAATGAAATAAATGTCCATCAATAGGGTGCTGGTAAAATATATTATATACACCCATACAACTTAATACCATTCATCTACAAAAAGGAATGAAGAACATTATGTATTGATAAAAAATGAGCTTACTAACTGAAAAGGCAAGTGTTACTGTGTGCTCTTAGTTGAGTTTTTTAAAAGTGAGAGAAATATGTATGTATATATAATATACATAATTAGGTGTATTGCTTTTTTTTTTTAAATTTGATTTTTTTTTTTTTGACCACGCTGCGAGGCTTGCAGGATCTTTATATATATATATATATATATATATATATATATATATATATAAATTTATTTATTTATTTTATTTTTGGCTGTGTTGGGTCTTGTTGCTGAGCGCAGGCTTTCTCTGGTTGTGGCAAGCGGTGGCTACTCTTCGTTGCGGTACGCGGGCTTCTCATTGCGGTGGCTTCTCTTATTGCGGAGCACGGGCTCTAGGCTCACAGGCTTCGGTAGTTGCAGCACGCGGGCTCAGTAGTTGTGCCTCGCGGGCTCTAGAGCGCAGGCTCAGTAGTCGTGGCGCACAGGCTTAGGTGCTCTGTGGCATGTGGGATCTTCCCGGACCAGGACTCGAACCCGTGTCCCCTGCATTGGCAGGCGGATTCTTAACCACTGTGCCACCAGGGAAGTCCATTCATTTGCTTTTATATTTCTGAAAAGGTACATAAAAAATTGAAGCATTGGCTGTCTCAGGAAAGGAGAACTTGGTGGTAGAGGTTCAGGGGTGGGAGGAATGCTTTTTATTCCAAAAGAATTCCACAGATGTTTTCCACATCAGCAGCATCATTTAGATAAGTGTATACCCTAACTTCATAGACAACACTCATCTGGGTGCCTAAGTGAAGGCAGGTAAACAAACAAACAAACACCCATCCAGTTTCATTTCCTATAGAGGCAGCATCTTTTAGAATAAAAAGTGTGTATCTAAAGGCCATATCTGCATGTGCAGTTTAAACAAATTATTATGTGCATGGTCTTTTTACACCAATCCTGTGAAACATTATCTTTAGTTTTCAGGGATAATTAGCATTAACTTAGTCTGTTGCTAATTTCAGTTCTTTCTCATCAGGCACATTATGTGTGAAGAAAAAATGACCTCATTCAGTATTTTTTTATTATGAAGACAAGTTTTTTGTTTTTTGTTTTGTTTTGTTTTGTCAGATATCGTCTAAAAGCATAGAGGCTCTGGTACAGTCAGAGAGAATGTTCTTCTGTAACTGGAACCACTCTTTCTAGCTAAAGGGACATTATCCCATTTCTTTTTAAACACTTCTCCTCCCCTCCCTCCCCCTGTCCCTTTCCCTCTCTCCTGTCCTCCCTTCCTTCCTTTTTCCTTTCAGCACTAGTTTTCTAGAGAGACCATCTACTTAAAATCCTTAGAGTGAAGAACACCCTGTGATTGAAAACCTCAAATGACTATTATTAAGAAAATCTTCATCTAAAAAGATCTGCAAACAAGTGATGTTTTTCACTTTACTTAACATTTTTTCCAGTTTGTCAAATGGCGGGTTGAGCTGATGAGGGCTGGTGAAAATCATTGGCTCTGGATCCTCTTAACGATTTTCTGCATTCTGATCAGTCTAAAGACCAAACTTCTGCTTAAGCGAGGTTGAAAATAGTCATATAGTTTTATAGTGATATACCATTAGAACTGGAAGGAGGGTGAGACAGAATCTAGTTCAGTTTGCTTTATAGATGGAACTAAGGTTGATGAACACTAAGTGATTGCCCAAAAAGTCACATAACTTATTGTCAGAGTCAGACCTGCTGATTTTTTTCACCATAGCACATCAGAGCAGGAAGAAAGAAATGCTCCAAAAAAACTACCTTGCTCTTTTTGTCCCTTATAAATGTTTGTCTCCAACTTGGAGTAATCAGTATTTATGAATAGACCACCTTCTGTGAAATTAGATTGCCCTCTAAAGAGTTAATTATGATATTAAGCAGCATTGGCTTCCTTAACTGCTGAAAAATGTCCTTGAGCTGCTGAAAAGTTTCCTTCACTTTGGTAGTCGAATTGTGTTCATGTGGGCTGTATTAATGGGCACCTTAAGTCACATGCTAATTTTGGGACATCGATCAATGAGATTAACATACCTAGAGAGATAAAAGGGTTTCAGCATAAGAGTTTGGACTGCAAATATAAAACAGGAGCAGAGGAGCCCATATAGAAGGTGACCTGTAGCCTGCTCAGAGCAGGGAAGAGGAAGGCGTGGCCAGGTGTTGAGAATTTCATTCCCATTTTCAAAGTTCTACCTTAGGAAAAGGGCACTCCTTTCTTGAATTTTCTTGGCTTCCTGGATTTCTTCTGACCTCTTGGGTCACTCAATCTTTCATCTCCTTGCTCCTTCCTGCTCTCCCATCTGACTTCTGAACACAAGAGTTGATGGGAGCTCATTCACTGTCTTCTCACTCAATTCTTTGTCCCAGGGTCTCATTCACACTGCTGAATTTCAAAATTTATCATTCTACCCCAGATCTCTTTTCTGACTCAAATATCTACCTACCTATCTAAATTTCCAACTAGATGTCACAAGATTATCATAAATACAACATGTCAAAAATCGTATTCTTGGGACTTCCCTTGCCCAGTGGTTAAGACTCCACGCTCCCAATACAGGGGACACGGGTTCGATCCCTGGTTGGGGAACTAAGATCCTGGATGCCGCATGATGTGGCCAAAAAATAAATAAATAAAGAACACTAGCTTAAAAAAAATTGTATTTTTCATTCTTCACCATAACCTCCTCCAATCTGCTCCTCCTTTAGATTTTTCCACCTCAGAAAATGGCGCCCTCACTGACCAGTTGCTCAAATCAGAAATGTAGCTGTCATCCTTGAAACCACTCTCTTCTCCTTTCAATCCATCACCAAGTTACATTTTTATTTCTTACATATTTCTGGAAGCCAACAGCTACTCTTTGCCTTCACTACCACAGCTTTGGTCTATGCCACTATCTTCTTTACCTGGAGGACTATGATAGTCTCCTAATTAGTATCCCCACATTCATTCATTCTTCCACTTTAATCCATATAGTAAATGATCATTTAAAAATACTCTTTGGGACTTCCCTGGTGGTCCAGCAGTTAAGACTCCATGGTCCCAATGCAGGGGGCCCGGGTTCAATCCCTGGTCAGGGACTTAGATCCTGCATGCTGCAACTAAAGATCCCACACATGGCAACGAAGATCCCCCGTGCTGCAACTAAGACCTGGTGCAGCCAAATAAATAAATATTTAAAAAATAAAAAAATAAAAATATTTTTCGCCTCGTGCCACCTCCCTGCTTAAAACACACCAATGGCCCCTGCTTCCCTCTTCATCTTCACCTTGCACCTTTCTCCCTTCTCTAAGTACCATCCAGCCCTAATGGCTTCCTTCCTCCTATGGGTTCAGGGTTTCCTGCCCCAGATCCTTTACACATTTTATTCTCTCTGCTTGGATTCTTTTTCCCTCCACAATATTTCTCTTCCCCATCTCTCCTAACTTTTACTCATTCTTTAGCCTATTTTTAAATGTCAGATCCTCAGAAATGCATCCCCTTAACTATAAAATCTGATTTAGGACTCACTTTATATTCCCTTGCAAAATAGCCTCCTATTTTTTTTTTCTTACCAATCACTAATTTCAATTTCTAATTATAGATGCATTTGTCTGATTACTTGTGTCTTCCAACATAGTTATTTTGTTCACTTTTCTACCCAGCAATCAGAACAGTTCCTGGCACATTATAGACAGTTAGTATTTGTTGAATGACAATGAATGAGCTTTGTTAGCTGAAGAGATTTTTATAATCTAATTACTTTTTTTTACTCTGTTCTAGCCAAGATACCCTTTTGATTATGATTTTTCTTCCCACATAGCTTGATAACTAGGAGAGAACACACTGATCATTTGAGAGATAGCTCTTAGTTTAAAAAGATGTTCACAACACCCTTTCATGATAAAAACACACAAAAAAACTCAACAACTAGGAATAAAAGGTACTTATCTCAACATAATAAAAGCTATATACTAAAAACCTACAGTGAACATCATGGTTAAAGACTGAAAGCTTTTCCTCTGAGATCAGCAACAAGGCAGGGATGCTTGCTTTCACCACTTCTATTCAACGTAGTACTGGAAGTTCTAGTCAGAGCAACTGGCAAGAAAAAGACATAAAGCCACCCAAGTTGGAAAGGAAAAAGTAAAATTATCTGCAGATTATTTGATACTCCATGTAGAAATCTCTAAAGATTTCATACACAAAAAAAACTGTTAGAATTAATTACTGAGCTCAGCAAAGTAGCAAGATACAAGGTCAACACACAAAAGTCAGTTGTATTTCTATAAACAATGAATGATCTAAAAAGGAAATTACAAAAACAATTCCATTCACAATAGCATCAAATATACTTAAGAATGTACTTAACCAAGGAGGTGAAAGACTTGTATAATGAAAACTATAATACGTTGCTGAAAGAAATTAAAGAAGACAAAAATAGATGGAAACACATCCCATGTTCATGGATTGGAAGACTTAATATAGTTAAAATGTCAGTACTACTCAAACCAATCTACAGATTCAATGCAATCACTAGCAAAATCCCAATGACCTTTTTTTGCAGAAATAAAAGAACCTATCCTAAATTCATGTGGAATCTCAAGGGACTCCGAATAGCCAAAATGATCTTGAAAAAGATGAACAAGACTGGAGGATTCAAAACTTTCTGATTTTAAAACTTACTAACATCATGTATAAACATTAGCTCAAAATGGATCAAAGACCTAAATGTAAGACCTAAAACAATAAAACTCTTGCAAGAAAAAACAGGATAAAAGATCCTTTACAACATTGGATTTGGCAGTGATTTCTTGGATATGACACCAAAGGCAAAGGTAACAAAAGAAAAAATAGACACACTGGACACTTCATGAAAATTGAAAATTTTTGTATATCAAAAGGCACTATCAATAAAGTAAAAAGGCAACCCACAGAAGAAAATATTTGCAAATCCTATATGTGATACGGGATTAATATCCAGAATATACAGAAAATTCCTAAAACTCAACAACAACAAAAAAATCAAAAAATCCAATTAAAAAAATGGGCAAAGGGCATTTCTCCACAGAAGACATACAAATGGCTAATAAGCACAAGAAAAGATACTTAACATCAGTAATCAGTAAGGAAATGCAAACCAAACTAAAATGAGGTGCCACCTCACACCTATTAGTATGACTACTACCAAAAAACAGAAAACAACAAGTGTTGGCAAGGATGCGGAGAAACTGGGACACTTGTACAGCATTGGTGGGAATGTAAAATAGTATAGCTGCTGTGGAAAAGAGTATGACATTTCCTCAAAAACTTAAAAATAGAATTACCATATGATTCAGCAAATCTACTTTTGGATATATACCCAAAAGAATTGAAAGCAGGGTCTCAAAGAGATATTTGTATACCTATGTTCACAGCAGCCTTATTCACAACAGATAAAATGTGGAAGCAACCCAAGTGTCCATCAACAGAAGAAAGGATAAGCAAAATGTGGTATATACAGACAGTGGAGTATTATTCAGCCTTAAAAAGGAAGGAAATTCTGCATAAATGAGAATTTATCATATACAGTTGACCCTTGAACAACATGGGTTTGAACTGTGTGGGTGTACTTACACATGGATTCTTTTCAATAATAAACACGGTGGTACTACACAATCTGTGGTTGGTTGACTCTGAGGATATGGAACCATGGATATGGAGGAACCAAACAGACAGAGGACTAACTATAAGGTATACACAGATTTTCAACAGTGTGGAGGATCAGTGCCCCTAGCCCCTTAATGGTTCAAGGGTCAACTGTACTATTCTTTATTTTATATCTGTCCTAAGGTAATAAAGGAATAAAGAAATGATGCCTAGACAGATACGTGAAAAAAAGTTTAAAGTGAGTTTTCAAAAATATTTGTATATAAAAATTTTTCTTTAATGAAAGTTAGCTTTTCTACAATGCTCCCAAATTCCGTGTTTGTGAAAAAGCCTGAAAAAATTATCATTTTTTTCTGTGTTGCCAACAGGATAAAAATCAGTGTAAGCAGTAAAAATGGTTATTGCTCTGATATTTTATAGTTTCATATATTTTACCAAATCTCTCTATTTAAAATTTCATAAAAGAATCTTTTCCTTCTTGGACATTTATAGGCTCATTTATTTTGAGTTGAAGACAGCTCTACTTACAGAAACTTATTGCTTAATAAATTATGTAACCTTACAAATAGAAACATTAGAATTCATGAAATAGAGAAAGCCAAAAAGAAAAAGTAATATCCATTTTAGTGAAATACACATAGTAAATTATGGAATAAAGCACCTAGAATAGCAGTTTTTAAAAGTTGGATGTCAGGAAGAAGGCTATTCTCTTCAACAATCCTTAGTGACACAATTTATAAGTTGTCTCCTTGATTTTATGTTATCTTCTTAATTTTTCTTCCTCCAAATGTAAACCTCTCAGCCTATATATAACATTATGGATATTGAAAATATTTGTAGGTGTGAATAGCTGCAAATGACATAGGCTACCAGAAAATATATGTAATTTTTGGATCTCTGGAATAATATGTAGAAAATACTTCAGAGTAGTAAAAAAGCTTACACCACTATTTCCAATTCAAAATACTTTACAGTTTTTAACCCTGTATTCCTTGTATTACGCAGTGTAGAAAAAAACGTGAAGTTCTGAGTGCTGACTTTATTTTTCAGGGCCCAGAAATGAATGTTTATCTGAAACAAGTACATCAAATTTTAATCAGGTTATACATGGAAACCCTGACGCTGGTGAAAAAAAAATTTTTTTTTTTCTCTATGTAAGTAAATAATACAATTATTCTTTAAACGTTGCCTAAGCATTTTGGTAAAGACTAGTTTTATACTCTTCATAGTATTTTCCTCTTTGAAAAAAACTTATGATTTAATTTCTATGTTTTCCGTGGGTTTTCTTTTCTATGTTAAAATGACTATATTTTTAAAAATCCACTATTGCTTATTAGCAATATAAATAATTTTGTGCTTTTCGAGGACACCAATGTCGTGTTCCAGCTGCTTCATCTCTTCTTCCAGCTTCTGCTTGCGAATCTTCTTTGGTATGGAGTCGATGAAGACCGAGAGGGACTGAAACTCCTTATGTACTTCTTCCCAGTTCTTTTTCAGCCCCTGCAAATGGTAAAGAAAACTGTACATAGCCAAGTAAACTGCAGAAGCAGAGTAAATTGCAAAGAAAATTGCACTGGGAAGGAAAAATGTAAACAGGTAAAGAAAGCTGACAAAAATAACTAAAAAATGATATGTGTTTATCAAGTTCTTGGCCACAGTAACAAAAAATACTGTACAGAGGCCAAACCCTGTCCTTGATTGTGTGCTCAATTCCCACTGGGAGTATTTATTTTCTTTGTTTTTAATGTTACTGTACTTGTTTTTACCATCAAATACGTGTATGCAGAGTTATGAGTAGTATGAAACTAAGCTCGTAGCAAATGCTTTGGTAAAAACAACTTAAGAGTTGATGTCCCAAGCAAAAAAACAATTTTGAACAGGAAATTATATCTTATAAAAATTTTCATTTTTTTTCTTTAGAAAAAAAATATTATCCTCATTCTTCAACAGAGAAATCACATCAAAACACTTGATTCTGACTTACATGGCCATGTTTTCTTATATCTGACTAAATGGAATTGTATAAAATGCCAAAATTCAATTTAACAAGTGATAATCTTTTATGTGTTTTCAGTATTAGAAAGAATTCTTCCTCCATATAGTTAATGGATCTATACTTCCCATTAATTTATTCTAGAAATGACTGAAATATCATTACATGTAACACATATGCTAATTCAATAATGTAAGTTAACCTTTTATGTTCTCAGAAACCAACAAATTCAAAATAAGGAATCTCTTAGGAGCAATAAAGGTTATTTCCATCTCTGCACAGTTATCATTTCTTATCACAATGCACTAGAGGCTCCACTGATAAAATGGTCTTAAACTAATTGAACTCATGCAATGAAATTTTATAAATTAACACTTTGTTATTCACTATGGGTGCACAAATCATTTTATTTACACAAAAATGAAAAGTAAAACTGAAAGTAGAATTTAAAATATTGCCTGGAAATTATGATCCCTGACACACAGATGGAAAAACATATCCCATGCAAATGAAGGCCAAAAGAAAGCTGGGGTAGCTATACTTATGACAGAAAAAACTGACTTTGAAACAAAGACTGTAATAAGGGACAAAGGGCATGACATAATGATAAAGGGGTTGATACAACAAGAGGATATAACATTTTTAAATATTTATGTACCCAACATAGGAGCATCAAAATATTAATGCAGGGCTTCCCTGGTGGCGCAGTGGCTGAGAATCTGCCTGCCAATGCAGGGGACACGGGTTCGAGCCCTGGTCTGGGAAGATCCCACATGCTGTAGAGCAACTAGGCCCGTGAGCCACAACTACTGAGCCTGCGCGTCTGGAGCCTGTGCCCCGCTACAAGAGAGGCCGCGACAGTGAAAGGCCCGCGCACCGCGATGAAGAGTGGCCCCCGCTTGCCACAACTAGAGAAAGCCCTCACATAGAAACAAAGACCCAACACAGCCAAAAAAATAAAATAAATAAATAAATAAGTCAGGAGCTCTTAAAAAAAAAAATTAATGCAAATATTAACAAATTGAAAGAAAAAACCAGACAGCAATACTATAATAGTAGGGGACTTTAATATTCCACTTACATCAATGGATAGATCATCCAGACAGAAAATCAGTAAGGAAACATCAACTTTAAATGACAGGTTAGATCAGATGGACTTCACAGATATATATAAAACTTTCCATCCAAAAGCAACAAATACACATTCTTCTCAAGTGTACACAGAACATTCTCCAGCACAGATCATATGTTAGGTTACAAATCAAGTCTTAATAAATTTAAGAGGATTGAAATCATATCAAACATATTTTCTGACCACAATGGTATGAAACTAGAAATAGACCATAGTCTATTAAGTATGCATAGCATTATGTTTAAAAAACCAAATACTGTAATTAAAAAAATACTTTACTGCTAAAAAATGCTAACCATCATCTGGCAGTGCAGGGTTTCCACAAATCTTCAATTTGTAAAAATCTCAGTATCCGTGAAGCACAGTAAAATGAAGTGCAATAAAACAAGGTATGCCTGTACCCTATTCAAGTGGGATTTATTCCAGAGAGGCAAGGCTGGTTCAATATTCGCAAATCAGTCAATGTGATACACTACATTAATAAAGTAAAGGATAAAAATCATATGATCACCTCAATTGATGCAAAAAAGCATGATAAAATTCAACCTCCATTTATGATTAAAAAAAACTCTCAACAAAGTGCATACAGAGGGAACATACCTCAACATAATAAAGGCCAAATACGACAAACCCACAGCCAACATCATACTCAATGGTGAAAAGCTAAAAGCTTTTCCTCTAAGATCAGGAACAAGACAAAGATGCCCACTCTTGCCACTTTTATTCAACATAGTATTGGAAGTCCTAGCCAGAGCTCAGGAGTAGCATAATTTAAAATTATTGATTAAAAAAAAAAGAAAGAAAATATGGTCCTTGAAAATCATGGCCATACATTTAGATTTATGAGAGAATTAGAAGTGCCTTATATAACAATACCTTCATAATAAGCCCTTATAGTACACATTTAATCTTGTAAACTTTTCGGGGACAAAATGATTTATTTCCATGCTCAGGTAAAAATGACTACAAGTTTGGACACACTTTATAGAAAAGATTTGTTGAGAAAAAAGGCCACAAATGCTGAACATTTCTTGAGTGAGATTATATCAAGGATTTGGGAAAGGGAAAAGGTAGAAGCATCTTCTAAATTTTAAAAAGAGGGGGATGGGCTAACACAGTTGTTAATAGTGTATGAGAAGTATTCCAATAAGAAGTCCTCAAAAGAATTCTGTTTCTCTACAGCCTTTCATTATGAAATGGGAAATATGTTTCCACAGTGCTCCACAGGGTTGCCTATTGCAGAGAAGAAATCTATGTATTTATACACTTTGAAATATCAAAGGTTTCTCATAGCTCCTTGGGTGATCTTTCCCTATTATTTGTGGTCACAGCAGCTACACGTTTTGCAGTCTTTCTTTTTAAAGGATAGTCTTCTTTATCTTCCAGTGTGTACAATAACATTTGGATCAAAGTCAACCTCTAGGGATGGGAACTAAATGGATTGATATTTCATATTATACCAAAATAGCCTCTTAGCGGTTTTGTGGTTATTTCATGTAAAAAAAATCTTTTATCCACTGCAGCGATACTGATTTTCCCTTACCTTTATTTCTTCATTTTTCTCTCTGCTAGTTTAATACTGAAATAATATTGTTAATTTTGGAAAAATTTCACATAGGAGAAGCAGTCATAAAATAATAGGAAGTGTGTTCAGGTCCATCCTCCTCTGCTGCCACCCCCATCCATTCTCTACCTTCTTGTTCTGCGCTGTGACTAGGGGCTGCGCGGTGGTGGGGCTGAGGTATTTATTCCTATGGGCTGCTCCTCCCCCAGCACTGTTCCCTCCAGCCTCTGCCTGAATTCAGCCAAGGAAGGCACCGGTGGGAGGAGAGCGAGCTTGGGGCATTTCTTCCCCAACCCTTGACACCACCTGGACACGACTGGCCCTTCCATCTGTGACTACAGTGCCTGTTGGGGCCACTCTTCCAGGCTCCAGCTCCCACCCGGCTCTAGTAATGCTGTTTCCTGCCCCTGCCCTTCCAGCCCAGGGTGGTGGTGATTCCCACTGTCCCTAGTCCTGGGTGCCTCAGTGTTCCTTGTTGGTTCCCTTAGCCCTGCTTCACCTCTGTAAATAGTTCCTTTGTAAATTCTCTTCAGAATCCCAGTCGAGTATGCCTTCTATCTCCTGCTGGATCCCAGGTGGGAAGAGCTTCCCTCTGTTGCCTCTCATGCACGTGCTTATCATGTGGTAGGAAAACACCGGCCTGGGAACTGGTCGATGTTCGTTTTAGTCCCTCGTCAGCTACTTGATAATGTTGTGACCAGGGGCAATGTAAACCAACCTCCAAGTTCACTGACAGTAAGGACCACATTTGTTTTGCTCACAACAGTATATCCCCCAGGCTGGGTACAGTGAGTGGAACATGGTAGATTAGATGTTCAGTAGATGAATGGAGGGATGAATGAACAGATGTGCCCACTTAATACTGATATATTTGTATTTTCTATCCTCATCTGTGAAATGAGAAGTCTGGAATAATTAGACCAGATGATCCCTTCCTGGATAATGAGACTGTTATTTTATGAAGAATGAGCAGAATGTGCCCTACTCGGGGACATATGACCATACTGTCACAGAACTACATGCAACTCTCAACCAGGGAAGGGAGCAGGGCTCAGGGTTTGTCAGGGACAGAGCTCGTGGCTTTGTTACCATGGCAGCTACACTACCCAGCTAATACGGCATCCAAGGGAGGATCGGCTATTGTCTATCAAAGTGTCTGCAAAGAAACTCTGTAGCGACCACATCAGGAAGCTGAGAGCTGCTGACCCACTAAGCAGGTGCCCGAGGGAAGAGCCTTTTCCTTCCCAGGGAGGTTCTTCCTTTCTTTTCCTATTTTTCTTAGATATGAAAACCTGGCTTTCACAAAGGCATGTATGTTTTAAGAATGGCAGACTCTGATGGAGGGAGGGAAGGAGGGAGGGAGAGAGGGAGGAAGGGAACCAAAGAGCGGTGCTCTTCCTGAAAATGACGGGCTGAGTCCCACTTCCACCTGTGCCAGACTTCTTGCCTGCCTGTCCTCCTTCCTTCTCTCCAGCGCACCATTATTAATCACCTGTGTTTACACTGGGCACTGGGTTAGGCATTGCAGAGATTGCTGACAACAAAGAGACAGGGTCCCCGCCCTCAGGCCACTCCTGCTGTCTGCGATATCCTCTTACTCTGCAGTTTAAGGCGCAGCTAAAGACCTACCTACGTCCTGCACTGGATGTTCATGCCTGTGAACCTTATAAAACATATGATCTGTACACACACACATCTTTCTATATGTACATATATACACAGCACCTCTTATCAATTAAATTACAACATTATCCATAGCAGAAATTTTATTTTATGCCCCTTGGGGCTTAGCATGATACTCTATGCAGAACAGACATTTAATAAGTGTTTACTGATGATTGGGATGACACTGATAAAATGCTAAGAATTTATAACAGCATATGAATCCATTTTTCAATGGAAATTAATGTTGTAAAAATGGCTTTTTTTTTTTCTGTTTTGAAAAGGTCACCAGAAATGACTTTGTAGAAAGCTTTCAAAGTAACAAAACAAAGAATAAAGTACTATTTTTACCTCTGCAAGAGAGCACAACTACAGAACAGTGTAAGTAGGTGCTTAATAAATACTCTCTAAAGATGATGGAGCAACGGTGCTCACATCCCCCAATATTTTAAATGCTTCAGATAGAAGTCTTGCATTAAAAACTCCAGTGTAAGTGTCTTTAAGTCTGTTTTATTCCAAATAAAGAAAACATATGTAAAGCCTAACACCTGGTTATTTTAAAATCTGGACACTTGCTTATAAGAAAGAAAAAAAAAGTTGGTCTAGGGACAGTTTCAATTATTCTAGAGCTCCACCTAGTGAAAAATATCTACCTTATGGATATTATTTTTGAAAAATTCAGGGGCATGGGAATGAAAATCAAAATGCTTTTTTACTTTATTTATTCACGTTCATTGAAGGAGAAGCTTAGCTTGCTTATGACACTACTTCAGGAAGAAACAGAAGCTCACCTAGTTGGAAACAAATTATTATTCAACAATCCCTATATCACAACTTTTTGCTCTCCCCAAAGAGCCAGCTTTGTTTCATGCAGTTGTCACTATAAGCAAAAGAGAGTGTTCTGATTTCAAAATCAAAGTGCTGGCCATAATAATCACTGATGGTGGACCTTTCTTTCACAGATGTTTTAAAGAGTTACACATGAATGTAAACTACAGACGCTTACCTGCAGAACTGCCTCCCTTTCTTCATCAGATAGCCTTTTCATAGCTGCTTCCCTGAGGTTTTCCTGGATATAGTTATCATATTCTTCCTGGGCTTTCTTCACTTCTTCATTTCGCTTACGTATATATTCAGGCGTGACACCATAACCCTTGTAAGGATTTTTCAGGAAAAAAAAATCAACATCCTGAAAGTAATCTTATATATGTGTACATACCAACCAATGATTAGGAGCAAAAGAAATGTTACAGACTTAAAGCCTTTGCTCAAAACACTGCAAGTTAACAAAAGTCGGTGATTTTTTTTTTTTTTTTTCCTGTTCGGAACTAGTTGATTCTGGTCATTTAAAACCAGCTGTGCTGTTATCATGGCTGTTCGTTTTCCCTCTTTTGAATGTTCCCAGTGCCTGTTCTTGGCTGATGACTTGGCCCTTACTTTAACCCGAAGAACTGGATTTTCTTTATATCTTTTAGGTGCTTCAGATTTTACCTTGAAATATCTCAAGTATCTTAAGGTCTCTTGTGCATGATCTCGTAAAAAAAAAAAAAAAAAGGAAGATAAATGCTTCCAATGCATTGTAAGAACAAACTCTTAAAGATGCTAGGCACATCTGCTTTAAGAAAAAATTGACTTGGGCCCCTAAGGTTGTTTTTGGAACTACAAAATACAATTTTAGGCTCCTGGGCTGCTTACAAGGACTGACAGTGAAGCAATCAGCTATGATTCTTTCAAGTTAGTGAATGTGTCGATACCACTGTGTAGAGAAACAGAACTACTCCCTGTTCATTCTTCAAAGAATTATTTCAGGATGTACTTGGTGCTAGCTACACTAGTGAATAAGAAAGGCAAAGTTTCTGTCCTCGTGGAATGTGCATTCTATACTGAGAGAAACTCACCAAAAATAAAGTATAAAATAATATATATAAGTGCTCCACAGTAAAATACAGTAAGAAGAAACAAAGTCATGAGAACTATTTGAGATAAATAAACATGTCAGGGAAGACCAGACGGCAGACAGCAGAAGCAAGAAGAACTACAATCCTGCAGCTTGTGGAACAAAAACCACATTCACAGAAAGACAGACAAGATGAAAAGGCAGAGAGCTATGTACCAGATGAAGGAACAAGATAAAACCCCAGAAAAACAACTAAATGAAGTGGAGATAGGCAACCTTCCAGAAAAAGAATTCAGAATAATGATAGTGAAGATGATCCAGGACCTCGGAAAAAAGAATGGAGGCAAAGATCAAGAAGATGCAAGAAATGTTTAACAAAGACCTAGAAGAATTAAAGAACAAACCTAGAAGAATTAAAGAACAAACAAACAGAGATGAACAATACAATAACTGAAATGAAAAATACACTAGAAGGAATCAATAGCAGAATAACTGAGGCAGAAGAACGGATAAGTGAGCTGTAAGACAGAATGGTGGAATTCACTGCCGTGGAACAGAATAAAGAGAAAAGAATGAAAAGAAATGAAGACAGCCTAAGAGACCTCTGGGACAACATTAAATGCAACAACATTCGCATTATAGGGGTCCCAGAAGGAGAAGAGAGACAGAAAGGACCTGAGAAAATATTTGAAGATATTATAGTCGAAAACTTCCCTAACATGGGAAAGGAAATAGCCGCCCAAGTCTAGGAAGTGCAGAGAGTCCCAGGCAGGATAAACCCAAGGAGAAACACGCCAAGACACACAGTAATCAAATTGGCAAAAATTAAAGACAAAGGAAAATTATTGAAAGCAGCACGGGAAAAATGACAAATAACATACAAAGGAACTCCCATCAGGTTAACAGCTGATTTCTCAGCAGAAACTCTATAAGCCAGAAGGGAGTGGCATGATATATTTAAAGTGATGAAAGGGAAGAACCTACAACCAAGATTAGTCTACCCGGCAAGGATCTCATTCAGATTCGATGGAGAAATCAAAAGCTTTACAGACAAGCAAAAGGTAAGAGAATTCAGCACCACCAAACCAGCTCTACAACAAATGCTAAAGGAACTTCTCTAAGTGGGAAACACAAGAGAAGAAAAGGACCTACAAAAACAAATGCATCACAGTTAAGAAAATGGTAATAGGAACATACATATCGATAATGACCTTAAACATGAATGGATTAAATGCTCCAACCAAAAGACACAGGCTTGCTGAAGGGATACAAAAACAAGACCCATATATATGCTGTCTACAAGAGACCCACTTCAGACCTAGGGACACATAAAGACTGAAAATGAGGGGATGGAAAAAGATATTCCATGCAAATGTAAATCAAAAGAAAGCTGGAGTAGCAATACTCATATCAGATAAAATAGACTTTAAAATAAAGAATGTTACAAGACACAAGGAAGGACACTAAATAATGATCAAGGGATCATTTCAAGAAAAAGATATAACAACTATAAATATATATGCACCCAACATAGGAGCACCTCAACACATAAGGCAACCTTCAACAGCTATAAAAGAGGAAATCGACAGAACACAATAATAGTGGGAGACTTTAACACCTCACTTACACCAATGGACAGATCATCCAAAGAGAAAATTAATAAGGAAACATAAGCTTTAAATGACACAACAGACCAGATAGACTTAATTGATATTTATAGGACATTCCATCCAAAAACAGCAGACTACACTTTCTTCTCAAGTGCACATGGAACATTCTCCAGGATAGATCACATCTTGGGTCACAAATCAAGCCTCAGTAAAGTTAAGAAAACTGAAATCATATCAAGCATCTTTTCTGACCACAACGCTATGAGATTAGAAATCAATTACAGGGAAAAAAACGTAAAAAACACAAACACATGGAGGCTAAACAATACATTACTAAATAACCAAGAAATCAAAGAGGAAATCAAAAAATACCTAGAAACAAATGACAATAAAAACATGACAATCCAAAACCTATGGGATGCAGCAAAAGCAGTTCTAAGAGGGAAGTTTACAGCAATACAAGCCTACCTCAAGAAACAAGAAAAATCTCAAATAAACAATCTAACCTTACACTTAAAGGAACTAGAGAAAGAAGAACAAACAAAACCCAAAGTTAGTAGAAGGAAAGAAATCATAAAGATCAGAGCAGAAATAAATGAAACTGAAACAAAGAAAACGATAGCAAAGATCAATAAAACTAAAAGGTTCTTTGAGAAGATAAACAAAATTGATAAACCACTGGCCAGACTCATCACGAAAAAGAGGGGGAGGACTCAAATAAATAAAATTAGAAATGAAAAAGGAGAAGTTACAACAGACACCACAGAAATACAAAGCATCCTAAGAGACTACTACAAGCAACTCTATGCCAATAAAATGCACAACCTGGAAGAAATGGACAAACTCTTAGAAAGGTATAAACTTCCAAGACTGAACCAGGAAGAAATAGAAAATATGAACAGACCAATCACAAGTGATGAAATTGAAACTGTGATTAAAAATCTTCCAACAAACAAAAATCCAGGACCAGATGGCTTCACAGGTGAATTCTATCAAATATTTAGAGAAGAGCTAACACCCATGCTTCTCAAACTCTTCCAAAAAATTGCAGGGGAAGGAACACTCCCAAACTCATTCTATGAGGCTACCATCACCCTGATACCAAAACTAGACAAAGATACTACACAAAAAGAAAATTACAGACCAATATCACTGATGAATATAGATGCAAAAATCCTCAACAAACTACTAGCAAACAAAATCCAACAACACAGGGGCTTCCCTGGTGGCGCACTGGTTGAGAATCTGCCTGCCAATGCAGGGGACACGGGTTCGAGCCCTGGTCTGGGAAGATCCCACGTGCCGCGGAGCAGCTGGGCCCGTGAGCCACAATTACTGAGCCTGTGCATCTGGAGCCTGTGCTCCGCAACAAGAGAGGCCACGATAGTGAGAGGCCCGCGCACTGCGATGAAGAGTGGCCCTTGCTTGCCACAAATAGAGAAAGCCCTCGCACAGAAATGAAGACCCAACACAGCCATAAATAAATAAATAAACAAATACTTTAAAAAAAAAAATCCAACAACACATTAAAAGGATCATACACCATGATCAAGTGGGGTTTATCCAGGCCTGCAAAGATTCTTCAATATATGCAAATCAATCAATGTGATACACCATATTAACAAATTGAAGAATAAAAACCATATGATCATCTCAATAGATGCAGAAAAAGCTTTTGACAAATTCAACACCCATTTATGATAAAATCTCTCCAGAAAGTGGGCATAGAGGGAACCTACCTCAACATAATAAAGGCCATATAAGACAAACCCACAGCAAATATCATTCTCAATGGTGAAAAACTGAAAGCATTTCCTCTAAGATCAGGAATAAGACAAGGATGTCCACTCTTGCCACTATTATTCAACACAGTTTTGGTATTACTAGCCACGGCAATCAGAGAAGAAAAAGAAATAAAAGGAATACAAATTGGAAAAGAAGAAGTAAAACTGTCACTGTTTGCAGAGGGAATCCAAAAGATGCCACCAGAAAACTACTAGAGCTAATCAACGAATTTGGTAAAGTTGTAAATAATTACATAATTAATGCACAGAAATCTCTTGCATTACTATACACTAATGATGAAAAATCTGAAAGAGAAATTAAGGAAACACTCTCATTTACCACTGCAACAAAAAGAATAAAAACCTAGGAATAAACCTAACTAGGGAGACAAAAGACCTGTGTGCAGAAAACTATAAGACACTGATGAAAGAAATTAAAGATGATACAAACAGATGGAGAGATATACCATGTTCTTGGATTGGAAGAATCAATATTGTGAAAATTACTATACCACCCAAAGCAATCTACAGAGTCAATGCAATCCCTATCAAATTACCAATGGCATTTTTTATGGAACTAGAACAAAAAATCTTAAAATTTGTATGGAGACACAAAAGACCCCGAATAGCCAAAGCAGTCTTGAGGGAAAAAAACGGAGCTGGAGGAATCAGACTCCTTGACTTCAGACTATACTACAAAGCTACAGTAATCAAGACAATATGGTACTGGCACAAAAACAGAAATATAGATCAATGGAACAGGATAGAAAGCTCAGAGATAAACCCACGCACATATGGTCACCTTATCTTTGATAAAAGGCAAGAATATACAGTGGAGAAAAGACAGCCTCTTCAATAAGTGGTGCTGGGAAAACTGGACAGCTACATGTAAAAGAATGAAATTAGAACACTCCCTAACACCATACACAAAAATAAACTCAAAATGGATTAGAGACCTAAATGTAAGACTGGACACTATAAAACTCTTAGACGAAAACATAGGAAGAACACTCTTTGACATAAATCACAGCAAGATCTTTTTTGATCCACCTCCTAGAGTAATGGAAATAAAAACAAAAATACACAAATGGGACCTAATGAAACTTAAAAACTTTTGCACAGCAAAGGAAACTATAAACAAGACGAAAAGACAACCCTCAGAATGGGAGAAAATATTTGCAAACGAATCAATGGACAAAGGATTTATCTCCAAAACACATAAACAGCTCGTGCAGCTCAATATTTTTTTTATAATAACATTTTTTAATAATAATTTTTTTTTAATTTTAGGAATTTTTTTTTAATTAATTAATTAATTAATTTTTGGCAGTGTTGGGTCTTCGTTTCTGTGCGAGGGCTTTCTCTAGTTGCGGCAAGCGGGGGCCACTCTTCATCGCGGTGCACGGGCCTCTCACTATTGCGGCCTCTCTTGTTGGGAGCACAGGCTCCAGACACACAGGCTCAGTAGTTGTGGCTCACGGGCCTAGTTGCTCCGCGGCATGTGGGATCTTCCCAGACCAGGGCTCGAACCCGTGTCCCCTGCATTGGCAGGCAGATTCTCAACCACTGCACCACCATGGACGCCATCGTGTAGCTCAATATTAAAGAAAAAAACAACCCAATCAAAAAATGGGCAGAAGACGTAAATAGACATTTCTCCAAAGAAGACATACACATGGCCAAGAAGCACATGAAAAACTGCTCAACATCACTAATTATTAGAGAAATGCATAACAAAACTACAATGAGGTATCACCTCACACCAGTTAGAATGGGCGTCATCAGAAAATCTGCAAACAACAAATGCTGGAGAGGGTGTGGAGAAAAGGGAACCCTCTTTCACTGTTGGTGGGAATATAAATTGATCCAGCCACTATGGAGAACAGTATGGAGGTTCCTTGAAAAACTAAAAATAGAATTACCATATGACCCAGCAATCCCACTACTGGGCATATACCCAGAGAAAACCATAATTCAAAAGGAGCAATGCACCCCAATGTTCATTGCAGCACTATTTACAATAGCCAGGACATGGAAGCAACCTAAATGCCCATCGACAGATGAATGGATAAAGAAGTTGTGGTACATATATACAATGGAATATTACTCAGCCATAAAAAGGAACGATACTGGGTCATTTGTAGAGATGTGGATGGATCTAGAGACTGTCATACAGAGTGAAGTAAGTCAGAAAGAGAAAAACAAATATCGTATATTAATGCATATGGGTGGAACCTAGTAAAATGGTACAGATGAACCGGTTTGCAGGGCAGAAATAGAGACGCAGATGTAGAGAACAAACGTATGGATACCAAGGGGGGAAAGTGGCAGGGCGGGGGAGTGGTGGTGGTAGGATGAATTGGGAGATTGGGATTGACATGTATACACTAATATGTATAAAATGGATAACAAATAAGAACCTGATATATAAAAAAATAAATTAAATTAAATTTAAAAAAAAAAAGATGTCAGGGAAGACCTCTCTGAGGAAGTAGCTGTTGCGAGATATGAGTCATTAAAACTATTCACAAATATTCTGGTTCTTCTCCTTCTAGGCACTTGGTATGACAATATTTTCCTGCTCCCCTTCAAGTAAGATGCAGCCATGTGACCTGAATTTCCCCGTGTGAGTGGAAGTCATGTCCTTTTTGGGAGAAGCCTCATGAACTAATGGCTGACTTGCCGTGTTCTGTTTCTCTCTGGTATGGTGATGGGTGATGTTTTCGGTTGCCTGAGTCCTGGAATGAGGACGAGAAGCAGAGCCCCCGACAGTCCTCAATGCACAGGTCGCACGAGCAAGCAATAAGACTTAGTTGCTTTTAGTTACTGAAATTTGGGGGTTGTTAACCACAGCACAACCTAACCTAATCCTGACAACAAGGGATAGAAATCCTAGCCACAAATGTGTTCTGGGAAGTTGCAAAGCACTATACAAACAGACTCTAAGAGCTCAGTATTCTGGTAAGTGAGTTTCATGGTAACCAGTTCAATCCATTTCACAAAACACTGAGGGCAACACCTCATTTCAGCTTAGTACAACCACTGAGGTTCATAATGATGATTGTGTCATCACAAGTGATTATATTATACTTAGCATACTCTGTTTAGGAAGAAGAACTACCTCACAAATGGGTAAAAGCTGCAGTGATCTGAAATATTCCCATGTGCTGGATCATTGAGGGCTAATGCATACTATTAATATTAATAATTGCATATATTATAATATCCGCTCTTTACTGAACTTCTAGTAGGTACCAGGTATTGTGTCAAGTGCTTAATACATTTTATATCATTTAATCCTCACCATGCTGTGATAAATCTAATAACTTGTTAAAAATCACAGAGTTAAGTAAGTGGCAGATTTAGAATTTGAAATGCTTGTCTTCCTATTATTGCTATGTAACTCAGGCATACATCTATGTTTCAGTTTGCTTACACAAATTATTCTCATGGCACAAATGGGCATGTAATACTTTATATGGAACTAAAACATGAGGTTCATTCGCTTTTAAAAAATGGCCTTGCCTTTAAAAGGACTTACTATCTCACTTACCAATAATAGATTATAAAGCTTAACTCAGATAAGTAGAAAGTAAGTTGAGTTAGTTCTTTGTAAGCCCTGACTGGTTAGCCATCGAGAGTACACTAGGAGCAGAGGATTTGCGTGGCTTCATAGACAAGCACAGGTAGACTAACCTTGTATTTTCTGTCTCTGTGATGGAGACTCTCAATTTCCTGTTCAAGGCAGAAAATGTATTGAAATGGACAGCTTAGGTGGAAGGCAGCCAGTGTGGCGGTTTGTGGCATGACCATCAAAGGAGAAGGGTTTTTACATGATGGTGGAGAAATGATGGATTGGAAATGGCTTTAAAAAGCCAGGAGAGGGGCTTCCCTGATGGCGCAGTGGTTAGGAATCCGCCTGCCAATGCCGGGGACAGGGGTTCGAGCCGTGGTCTAGGAGGATCCCACATGCTGTGGAGCGGCTGGGCCCGTGCGCCATAGCTGCTGGGCCTGTGCTCTGGAGCCCGTGAGCCACAGCTGCGGAGCCTGCGTGCCACAGCTACTGGGCCCGTGCACCCTGGAGCCCGTGCTCCACGACCGGAGGGGGCGCAACAATGAGAAGCCTGTGCACCGCAACTGAGAGTGGACCCCACTCGCCGCAACTAGAGAAAGCCATGCACAGCAACAAAGAACCAAAGCAGCCAAAAATAAATAAATTTAAAAAAAAAAAAAAAAAAAAAGATCCAGGAGAATGAAATTTCTGCTTTTCCACACCCTATGGGACAAGGACCCTGAAGAGCCTCCAGGGGCCATAGAAGGAAGACATATCCAGAGAAACTTGAAATCTTTGTAAGCATGAGCTGCCAACTCCTAGATTCCTACTAAGGTCTTCCAAAGGTGTCTCAGCCAACTGAGTGACAAGGGTTTCTCAGGGAATAAGTAGTGTTCTCTGACAACAGCCTTGACGTTCCTGTTTTGATGGTGAACAGTCATTGGATTCACCATGGTAGATCACTGGATGACTTCAGTACAAGCCCCTCTTACATCAATGTTACAATTTCCTCTTTTTCTCTTCTTTTCTTCCTTCTTTCCTTCCTTTCTTTTTTGCCACAAGTTATTATTATGCATTATTATTCTTTAGGATTTTGTACTCATATTATACTATGTGTGTTTCCAGCACTTTTATGCTCTATAAGTATGCAAAGTAAAATAGGTCTTATATAAGGTATTTTTCATAAGCTTTTTAAATTTTAAAGTTCTATACTTAAACTGCTAAACCCAAGCTTCTATAATTTTCAACAATGAAATTATATGCCTATCTGATAAGCACCTTTTCAGATAGAAATGAAGGTCCTGAAAAGACTAAATATTGTACAGCACTTTCAAGGTCTGCTTTACTCCAAACCAAACACAAATGAGTATATTCAAACTGAAATAGTACTGTGAATTATTTACAGTACACTGATAGGATGGATGGTTCTAAAGTTGTTTTCCTCTTCATTTCTCTCATTCTGTTAACAAGGTAATGTAAACTAATGACTAAATCTTAGGATCTTCTGAAAGGTTATTCCTTCTAGATTTATAGTAACAACTGTGCTTCTAGTGACAATTCCACCTCACCGAAAATGAGTACCTTTTAGAGAATGTTTCTTATAAATGTTAAATATATTAATAATTGAAATTATGAAAAACAATTACAGTTTTCCTCTACTGAACTATATGTTGTTGTTCATTCCAAATTCTCTGTAATTTCATCACACTAGATTTGGACCAAACACAGACTTCAGAGGAGTGAGAACTGGCAATCTAGATAATTTATCCAGTGGGAGCACTATTTTTTTAACTGAAGTACAGCTGATTTACAATATTATGTTAGTTTTAGGTGTACAACGCAGTGGTTCAAAATTTTTATAGATATAAACTCCATTTAAAGTTATTATAAAATGTTAGCTATATTTCCCTTGTATCTTATTTATTTTATCCATAGTAATCTGTACCTCTTAATCCCCTACCCCTTTCCAACCCCTTCCCCTTTTCCTCTCCCCACTGGTAACCATTAGTTTGTCAGTGAGGGCACTATTAGTGATAATACAGACAACCATTATGAATACCATATTTAAATTATCTGAATATCAGGTCTTATTATAATATATCACAAGGCTACCTTTTTATTGATGTACTTTGGAACTAGTCCTGAAGTTTCAAGGTCATGCTTGTCTCCAGTTCTTTTGTCAACATAAATTGGTTTAGGTTTTTTAGCCACTCCCATAATGACATCGGCTGCATTTGTATTTATAAAATTTTTTTCACTCTGTATTCCCATGACTGGATGGTCCGTCCTCAATGGCACAGGAGGCTTTCTGGGCTCATTCCGTTCAAACTTTTTTTCTGTTAAAGATAACATTTCCTTGTTAATATTAAATGATAAATGTGGCTACTCAGTACTATTTATAGCATCCAGATATTTTACCACTAGTATTAGAGTTTTATTAATAATATATTCAAATATTTAAGGTAAAAATCAGTAATCATAAATGCAAAAAATTAAATGTGACATAATCAATTAATACGTTGGAGAACAATATAAAAATCTAAGGTAAGAAAATAAACACCCCAAATCATATGCTAGCTAAAACATTTTTATTAGCTATTATAAAAATATTTTCTTATAAAGATTTCAATAACAAATGTTCAGTATGCCCATTGAAAAAAAGTCCAAAGAAACATTAACACTTTTTTCTGAGTACCTTCAATATTATGAATAATTGCCTCTTCAGAGGAAAGTTACTGTAAAATCGCCAAGTAAATAAATCAAACTTGATGTATCTGATGTATCCAAGAATCTGTGGATGTTTTTCACTAAAACGATTACTATTTTAAGGTATAAAAATCATGTAATAGCAATGTACCTAACATGCAGCTTAAGAAATGATAAATGACCAACACTGCTGAGGTTTCCTATTCACTCCTCCCTGATTACAGCTCACCTCCTAAAATAACTGCTCTCCAAAGTGACTTATCTCTCTCTACCACATTCTCTTCGTTAGCAGCAGATGAAACTGGCCATTTTTACACAGTCTGTTTGACTTGACCATTCCAACTTATCTATTTTGATACAGCCACATCAAAGTGGTTTGTCAAAATGCTAAAATGTAAAATAATTACACTTTATTTCCAAGAACCGAAGGCAACAACTATCTTGACAAAACCTTACTCAAAGGCTTCCCTGGTGGCGCAGTGGTTAAGAATCTGCCTGCCAATGCAGGGGACACGGGTTCCAGCCCTGGTCTGGGAAGATCCCACATGCCGCGGAGCAACTAAGCCCGTGAGCCACAACTACTGAGACTGTGCTCTAGAGCCTCCGAGCCACAACTACTGAGCCCACACGCCACAACGACTGAAGCCCACATGCCTAGAGCCCATGCTCCACAACAAGAGAAGCCACCGCAATGAGAAGCCTGCACACCGCAATGAAGAGTAGCCCCCGCTCACCGCAACTAGAGAAAGCCTGCATGCAGCAACGAAGACCCAATGCAGCCAAAAATAAATAAATTAAATAAATTTAAAAAAACAACAAAAAACCCCACCTTACTCAAATCTTAACCCCATCACAATTACTACAGACTTTGACTTTATTCATTTCTGTACTGTTTGAACTTTTAAATCATTTTATATAACTTTTATTATCAGAAAAAATACTTATTATTAAAAGTTTATGAACTGGATTATCTCTTGTTATAGGCTGAATTGTGTCCCCCCCACCATATTCATACATTGAAGCCCTAAATGCCAGTACCTCAGAATGGGACTGTAGTTGGACATGCTTTTAAAGAGGGACTTAAGTTAAAATGAGGTCATTAGGGTGAACCCTAATCCAATATGACTGATGTCCTTGTAAAAGGAGGAAATTTGGACACAAACACACACAGAAGGAAGCCATGTGAAGACACAGGGAGAAGACAGTGATCTATAAGTCAAGGAGAGAGGTCTCAGAAGAAATGAACCCTGGAAACATCCTGATCTTGTTTTTTTGTTTGTCTGTTTTGTTTTGTTATTGGTTTTTTTTTTTTTTTTTTTTTTTGGCCATTCCGCGTGGCATGTGGGATCTTAGTTCCCCAACCAGGGATCAAACCCATACCCCCTGCAGTGGAAGCCCAGGGACCACCAGGGAATTCCCACTGGACCACCAGGGAATTCCCAGTAACACCCTGATTTTGGACTCTAGCTCTCAGAATTGTCACAAAATAAATTTCTGTTTAAGCTACCCCATACTTGTTATGGTAGCAGCCCTAGCAAACCAATATACCCCTGATAATTCTACACCCCGCCCCGGAAACATTATAAAGGAGGTTTTGAATGTTCACTTATTCATTAATTCATGCAATATATTTTTCTTGAGCAATTAGTATGTCGCCAGGTAATGCTCTAGGAACTGCGGATATAGGAGTGAACAGAAGAGACAAAGTCCCCTTTCTCATGGAGTTTACATTATAGTGGGGGATGAAAAAATAAAATATAATATGTAGACTATACTGTATATATTTGCTTGAACTATATGTAAAATTGTTTATTGTTTTTGACCTACAAAAATGGTTATCCTCTTCCTATTTAACATACTACTGAGATGTTGTGAGCATTGTCAGAAATTGAATTAGGGAGTTCTTCCAAAGCCCGGAGCAGAGAATAAGCCTGTTACAACCCAAATAGCTCCCTTCTACCAGATATACCCAAGTCAGGTTGGGTATATCAAGTAAGGTTGGCATAATCAGTTTGCCTAAAAAACCAGAGGCATCACATCTTATAGATGTTCACATGGGAAACATTTAGAAGCCAGGTTTAATTATGAGTTGAAAGCGCATGCAAAGGACTCCCATAACGATAGCTTTAGAAATGCAATTAAGAGGCAAAACTGAATTCTCAGAAAATGCGGAAACAGTTTAGAAAGACTGATAATTCATTCTTAGTTGAGTAAGTATATTATAAACCTTGGTTGTTTGTGGTTATGCACTGGATAGAGCCTAAAGCCCACCCCATCTTACCCTTATATCTATCAATATCTAAACATCATATTTTTTCATCCGAGGAGTAGGGGTTGGCAATGTGGGGTGGCTCGGAAAATGGGGCGAGGATGTCTCTTTACAAATTATTCGGTGGTAGTGTTAATAAGTCTGAAAACCAAATGACTGGGTTTCTTTTTAGGCTATAATAAAACGGCAATATCAACACGGTCTCGTAGTCATGCAGATGTTCTACTACTTAAATTTAGAGAAATCTTCTTGTACCGGTTAGGTATTTTTCAGTGTGTCTAGCAAATTATTGTGTTCAGAATGGCAGAATATTCACCAAGAGACTGGCAGTAGCTTTGGTCTATGTTACCTTTAACTTTGTGTCACTGGACGGGGCCTTTAAAGCTCTTGCAATGCCCTGAATTTCTTTATTCCTAAGGCCAATGAAATTTTGTGTTTGTTTTGCCTTATAATGTTTATAAGAGAAGAGACAGACTTCTTCCCTTTCTCCTTATTTGAAACTTAGGATTTATATAGTTAGGTTATGTAATATGCTTAACCTTGGAGAGGATTCGTGAGGACCCAAGTAATATCATTGGTTCTAAGGCACTTAAAGTATTAAATTCCATTTTAAGACTTTCCAGTGTTCTCAAATGCTTGTGGGTCACAAAATATCAAGACTCCACTTAAGGGAGCTACAAGAGAGGCTTCTGGAGACATGAATTTCAGCATGAATGTTGTATTTTCAGACTTGCTTCTTCCACCTTTCCCAATAATGTCCTCATCCTCTGTCACGGCATGAGGGTTATGAGAGAGGATTGTGGGACACATAATATTGCCATAGGGAGAAATAGTTTCATTTTTGTCAAAAGGCACACCCTAGTTGGGCTTGAGATATTGCATTATTTCCTTGATGCCAGAAGATGGGAAGAGGCTTTTTTTGGGCTGCTTCAGGTCTTCGTTGCTGTGCACGGGCTTTCTCTAGGTGCGGTGAGTGGGGGCTACTCTTCATTGCGGTGTGCGGGCTTCTCATTGCGGTGGCTTCTCTTGTTGCTGAGCACGGGCTCTAGGCGTGTGGGCTTCAGTAGCTGTGGCACGCGGGCTCAGTAGTTGTGGCTCGCGGGCTCTAGAGCGCAGGCTCAGTAGCTGTGGTGCACAGGCTTAGTTGCTCCGTGGCATGTGGGATCTTCCCCGACCAGGGCTCAAACCTGTGTCCCTGCATTGGCAGGCAGATTCTTAACCACTGCGCCACCAGGGAAGTCACCGAGGCTAACTTTTTAAAATAGATAGACTCATTGCCCTCTTCTCTTTATTATCTGAAAACATCAGGGAAGACATACCCAAGATGGGAAGAAGTTGCTTCCATGAATACCAATAACAATTCCTTTTTCATCCACTCTCCACTTTCCTGATGGCCTTTTCCCCTGATATCCATATTCTCTATGACCACAATTGACTACATAATTTGTGAGGCCCAGTACAAAATGAAAATGTGGGGCTCCTTGGTAAAAAATTATTAGGCATTTCAAGATGGCAAAAGCAGAGCATTAAACCAAGTGTGGGATCCTTGAAGCACGGGGCCCTTTGTGACTGTACAGGTAGCATGCCCAAGAAACTGGCTCTCATTCATGAAGGCTCCTCCATTACATCTAACTCTTTCAGTGTCCTAATGGTCTTAGAGATCGGAGAGAGTTAAAGCCCATACTCAAGGCTAAAGTGAGCCTGACAGTTGCTTCAACAACTGATAGTAACGGTTGTAGTTTTCATCTCTTGGAGAAAAGACTAGACAGGGTTTAGATGCTGAGCTATCTTGCCCACTGAGGTTTAGAACTCTTCTTATGATCCTTGTTATTGAAGTCATATAGCTAGTTATGAAGATGGTGGGGCATGTGGTGCTGGAGGTGGGGTTTTACCAGATAGTCCAAGATGTAGTTCAAGATGCTTGCACCATCAAAGGAAAGTCTATTTGGGGGGCAACTTGGCATTCTCCACTCTCTTTTTCTACTACATTGTGGGTCTTTTTGAGAACATTTATTTAAAATATTTTTTCACTGAAGTATAGTTGATGTATAATATTGATATTATATAAGTTACAGGTGTACAATATAGTGATTTTAAAGGTTATACTCCATTTATAGTTATTATAAAATATTGGCTATATCCCCTATGTTGTACAATATATCCTTGTTATCTTATTTTATACATAATATTGTACCTCTTAACCCCCTACTTCTGTTTTGCTCCCTCCCTCTTCCCTCTCACAACTGATAACCACTGGTTTGTTCTATCTGTGAGTCTGCTTCTTTTCTGTTATATTCACAAGTTTGTTGTATTTTTTAGATTCCACACATACGTGATGTCATACATTTCCCTGTCTGACTTCTTTCACTTAGCATAATACCCTCCAAGTCCACCCACGTTGCTGCAAATGGCAATATTTCATTCTTCGTTATGGTTGAGTAGTATTCCATTGTATACATATACCACATTTTTATCTATTAATCTGCTGATGGGCACTTAGGTTGCTTCCATGTCTTGGCAACTGTAAATAATGCTGCTATGAACACTGGGGTGCATCTACTATGTTCTTGACTTCTGCTTTCTCCTAGTCTCTCAAATTCTGTTAATATGAGGTAAAGTTGCTATCACTGTAAACATTTAATATTCACACACAAAATAATTTTAAATTATCTGCTAATACTTTTAATATTAAAAAGAGTGATAAAACCTACTGGGCGGTAGAGTTTTTTCCTTTGAATGTTTCTTCAGGAAATCCTTTGGAGAAGGTACTTCAAGTTTTGCTGGTCCCATAGTTTTCACTGCAGTTTTAAATTTTTGCTCGTCATCTTTTACAGCTGCCTTAAAAACTGATACATACCTAAAATTTAAAAAAAAAGTTGTAGCATTTATATTTCTAGTAAAAATTATTTGAAGTTTAAAAAAAGATATACATTTCTAATTTATATAAATCTATATTCATTTGGAGATAGCCATAAAGCATAATTATCTGAATTATCTGAGCCCTGTCCATCAGCCTTAGGCAATCTAGATGGAACCTTTGCCCTAAGAAAAACGTGCCAGGATAAAGATGGTCATAGTAGTTCCTTATTATGCTTTGAATATGTGTAGCATCTATAGTGATGTCACCTCTCCCATTCCTGATATTGGTAATTTATGTCTTCTCTTTTTTTTTTTTGCTGATAAGTCTAGCTAAGGGCTTATTAATTTTATTGATTTCTTAAAAAACCAGCTTTTCATTGATTTTCTTTAATGTTCACATGTTTTCCATTTCAATGATTTCTGCACTGATCTTTACTATTTCTCCTTATTTGGAGTTTAATTTGCTTTTCTTTTTCAATTTTTTTTTTTTTTTTTTTAGTTTCTTAAGGTACAAGTTTATATATTTGACTTTAAACCTTTATACTTACCTAACAGAAGCTATAAAATTAAAAAATACCTTTTTAATTCCCTTCTGATATCTTCTTTGGCTTAGGAGTTTGTTTAGATGTGTTTTGCTTAATCTCCAAATATTTGGGGATTTTCTAGATACCTCTTTGATTTCTAATTAATTTCTATTGTGGTTAAAGAATATAATTGTAAAATTTCAATCCTTTAAGATTTTCTGACACTTGTTTTATGGCACAAAGCATAGTCTATCTTGGTAAATGTTCTACATACACTGGAAAAGAAAGTGCACACTGCTGCTGTTGGCTGTAGTGTTCTATAAATGACAATTAGGTCAAACTGGTTAGAAGTATTTTCAAGTGTTCTAATAATCATTGAAAGAGAGATGTTGAAATCTCTGACTATAATTGTGGATTTGTCTATTTCTTCTTTTAGTTCTATCGGGTTTTGCTTCATGTATTTTGAAGCTCTATTAGTAGGTGCATAGCATTTAGAATACCTTCCTGAAATACTAATCACTTCAATATTATGAAATAATACTCTATATCCCCGTTAAAATTCTGTACTCTAAAAATCTACTCTGTCTGATATTAATATAACCAGTCCACATTCCTTTGATTTATGGTAACAGTATTTTTCCATTCTTTGACTTTTTACTTACTTGTGTCTTTATTTTTAAGGGGATTTTCTTAAGGAAAGCACAGAATTTTTATCCTTTCAAAGGGTTTCATTTCTTTGTTGTATTTAGAACATTCACATTTAATGTGATTTTTAAAATATGTTTGTGTTTAAACTTTCCATCTTGCTATTTCTTTTCTACATACCCCATTGCTGGTTCTTCCTTATTTTATTCTGCCTTATTTTTTGTTTTTGTTTTATTTTGTGGAAGTTCTAAGGTTTACAATATACATGTTTAACTGATCACAGCCTACCTTCAAGTATTATTACGTCACTTCACATAGGACATAAGAACTTTACAAGGGCTTCCCTGGTGGCATAGTGGTTGAGAATCTGCCTGCTAATGCAGGGGACACGGGTTCAAGCCCTGGTCTGGGAAGATCCCACATGCTGCGGAGCAACTAGGCCCGTGAGCCACAACTACTAAGCCTGCGCGTCTGGAGCCTGTGCTCCGCAACAAGAAAGGCCACGATAGTGAGAGGCCCGCGCACCGCGATGAAGAGTGGCCCCCACTTGCCGCAACTAGAGAAAGCCCTCGCACAGAAACGAACACCCAACACAGCCAAAAATAAATAAAATAAATAAATTTTAAAAACAACAATGACAAAAAAACGCAAATGAGTTTAAAAAAAAAAAAAGAACCTTACAAAAGAATACTTGCATTTACCCCCCCACCTTTATCCTAATGTTCTATGTGTGTTATAAAACCTGTAATTCATTGTGATTACCTTCCCTTTAAAAAGCCAAAGAAATTAAAAAGAAATTCAGAAGTAAATTTACAAAGAAGAAACTTTAATATTTACCCATATATTTACCATTTTATGTGTTCTTTATTTCATTGTGTAAATCCAAATTTCCAACTCATACCCTTTTCTTATGCATTATGGACTTTTAAACTTCTGGCTTCCACTGTTTCTGATATTTGCTGACCTTCTTTCTTCCTCTGTATGTAATGTTTCTTTTTTCCTTGGCTGTTTTTAGGATTTTTCTCTTTATTACTGGTTTTAAGAAATTTTATGTTAATGGCCCTTGGTATGGTTTCCTCCCCCTCCTCTTGCTCCTCCTCCTTCTCCTTTTCCTGCTTGGGGTTCATTATGATTCTTGGATTTGTGGATTTAGAGATTTCATTAATTTTGTCAAAATTTCAACCATTATTCAAATATTTATTCTGTATCTCTCTACTCTCCTTCTGGGACTCTAATTACACTTGTGTTAGGTTGCTTGATGTTGTCCATAGCTCACTGATTCTGTTTTCCTTTTCAGTTTTTTTTTCCTCTCATTTTCATTTTGTATTGTTCTAGTATAACTATGTCTTCAAATTCAACAATATTTTCTTCTTCAGTGTCTTAGCTGCTGTTATTCCCATTAAGTATACTATTTTCGATTTAGACATGGTATTACTTATGTCTTCAAGTTAGATTTGGGGTTTTATTTACCCTTCTATTTCTCTCCATATCTTGCTCATGTTTTCCTCTGCCTTTTTGAACACATGGAGAATATTTAAAATAGTGGTTTTAATCTCCTTGTCTACTAATTCTCTCATTGATGTCATTTCTTTGTCTGTTTGTATTGACTGATTTTTCTCCTGGTTATACATTGTACTTCTGGGTCCAGGAGCTTTTAGTCTATTTCTGATTTGGCCCCACTACTGAGGCAATATATTTCTGAGGGCACTACTCAACCCCTTGCATCTTAGGAGGAGTTTCCACTCTGGTTGGTGGGAATATAAACTTTATCTGGCTCTGCTGCCTTCTGTTGGTTATTTCCCTGGCCTTGGTAGTTTCAACATACAAAAGTACTGTCAACCAAAGACTTCAGGGAAATTCTCCTGCATACTTCTATAGTTCTCTATATATGTAGTTCTTTCCTCTCTGGTACTCTTGTGCTGTGAACTCTACATGCCTTGTCCACCTCAAACTCTGAACTCTGTTTCTTTAACTCAGGGAAACTGCTGGATTTTGTTTTAATTTCTCTTTCCTGGACTTTTGTCTGGAGATTCTCTCCAGAGAGTATGTTGGGACAATTGTAGGGCTTGTTTCCCTTCTCTTAGGGGTGATTGCTCTGTGTTGCCTATTGTCCAGTGCCTGAAAAACAATTGTTTTACATATATTTTTCTGGTGTTTTAGTTGTTTAAGGTGAGAGGGTAAATTCCACTCTTGATTGGAAGCAGAAGTTCAGCTATACCACTTTTAATAATTTGTATTCTCATCTTACTATATAGGTAAGTTTGTGTGGAGAAACATTAAATTGTTTCTTGCTTTTAGAAGCCTTTCCTCAATCATGAACTAAATGGCTGGGAATTAATTATGGTCCAAACTGAATGAGCTCACTAGATACCATCAGGAAATAATGTTCAATCCAAATCTGTGCCTTGAAATTCCCATGGAAGTTGGAATTGGCAGATATGATCCCTTAATAAAATAACTTCCTCTGGAGTAAAAAGGAGTGTATATACTCTCACCTTTTTAAAATTTGCAATCTTGTGATTCATTACACTATTTTGTGTGAGTTGAAAGCTCACCATCTGTTATAGAAAACAAGATATTCTATTCTATATGAATAATAATTTTGTAATTTTTCCAAATTACAAAAATTCTTTTAAATGATGAAACTAATGTAATGGTATATGTCAATTATATCTCAACAACAACAAGAAGGAATAAAGATCTAGGTTCCCTCCATCTCCTCAATTCATTTTCCAGAAAAAATTATGTTTTCTATATCTCTATTTATGTATGAATTGTAACTTGATTTTTAAAACTTAATATAGGGGCTTCCCTGGTGGCGCAGTGGTTAAAAATCCGCCTGCCAATGCAGGGGACACGCATTCAAGCCCTGGTCCGGGAAGATCCCACATGCCACGGAGCAACTAAGCCCGTGTGCCACAACTACTAAGCCTGTGCTCTAGAGCCTGCGAGCCACAACTACTGAGCCCGCGCGCCTAGAGCTTGTGCTCAGCAACAAGAGAAGCCACAGCAATGAGAAGCCCGCGCACCACAACGAAGAGTAGTCCCTGCCCACTACAACTAGAGAAAGCCCGTGCACAGCAACGAAGACCCAACACAGCCAAAAATAAATAAATAAAATAAATTTATTTTTTAAAAAACTTAATATATGTGATACCTTTCCATATTAGTACACATAAAGCTTACTTTCTTTTCTTTTTTTATTGCATGAAAGAGTCTTTAAATTCTATAGCACTTTACAATTTTCAAAAGTTTCACCCACATCATTTCATATAATCCCATAATAATCCTTTTTTCCCCCACCCCCTATATTACCCTTCCCCCCTTCCCTCTCCCCACTGGTAACCACTAGTTTGTTCTCTATTTCTGTGAGTCTGCTTCTTTTTTGTTTTATCCACTAATTTGTTATATTTTTTAGACTCCACATATAAGTGATATCATACAGTATTTGTCCTTCTCTGTCAGACTTATTACACTTAGTATAATGCCCTCCAAGTCCATGCATGTTGCTGCAAATGGCAAAATTTCATTCTTCTTTTTATGGCAGAGTAGTATTCCATTGTATATATATACCACATCTTCTTTATCCATCCATTTATTGATGGACACTTAGCTTGCTTCCATTATACTTTCTTTTCAATAGTTGCATTTTATTCCATTTTCTGTATAGTGTGGTTTTATTATAAAGATCCAGAGGGTGACTTTATTAGACAACTGGCCTTACTTTCTACTTTTTATTAGATGTGGGCTATAGATTAATTATTCTAAAACTAAAGTTATCTTCAATAGATGTATCATACTTGCACTTATTTTCTTGCCAATAGTCACCACATAGTCATATTAAATCTGTAGATACACAGTTCTAGAGTAGTTTATCTTAAAAAGCACACAGAGAAATACAGACCAAGAGTTGGTACAGTTTGAGATTTTTTTTATCCTAATGGGTTAGATGAACATCTGGTTAACTACTGTTTTTTGTTTGTTTTGTTTTAAATGTCAGGCCAATATTATTGCAGCACTAGTCAATTGTGTAGAATTTTGGGACCTAGACTGCTCATAGCTCATTTTTCAACTGGAAGAGGGTGCCCTTCATCCCACTTTGATTACATATATCCATTTTCTAAATTCTCATTTAGCATCTGCATCTCTCATTAGGGTTTTCAATAATATATGGTTTTATTGTTAACCAACATTTTAATGTTTATCTTTCAGTTCCCCAAGGAGCCTGTAACATCTGAGGTAAGGGAGATCACAGTGCTGTCAATTGTTGGTTTCCCCAAGGAATCCACCTCTTTGCGAAAGCTGGACGATCATCTTGCCAGTCTTGCAAAGAGCTGCATGGTTGTGCTGACAGTGTAGGCTAACTTCACCCTAATGCAATGAGTTCTTTGCCATCACATTTGGATGCTTTCTACTCCTTTCACCGTAGGTTAGTTTTTTCTCCTTACTCCTTCAGAGTAAACCAAGGAGTTTGTGCTGTCACTCCAACATTGCCCAAGGGCAATGTTATACACTAACAGGAGTTCAGTAAGTGCTTGCCAAATGAATAAAGATTTTTCCTATAAAATTTCTTGAAAAAGTCACCTAGATGCAGTAAAGCTTTTAAATTTACCAAAAAACAAAACACCTATTTAATAAAGTATCTTAACATTCAAATACAGTATTCTATGGAAAATATAATCTGCCAGTGAGTTACACAAAGAAGCTTTATCTTGTACAATATACAGTATTCTATGGAAAATATAATCTGCCAGTGAGTTATACAAAGAAGCTTTATCTTGTACAATATACAGGAATTTTTGACCAAAAGTCCATTCAGCAATAGTTAATTTGAACACTTCTCATAAACTCTGCAACTGTACCATATCATACTTTGAATTCCTATTTCTAATTTCTACCAGATTTTGAGACGCTAATGAAAAACAAAATAGGTACTGGTTTGGTTAAAAACAGATACTCAGGCTTAAAAATGGAAGGATCTGCCCTCTTGTTGAAGATGTTATGCACCCCAAGTAATTACTAGTAAAGATAATTGATAATTAGATGTGAAAGACCTTAAAGATTATCTAGTTCATTTAGTTTGTTTTACAGATCAGAAAACAAATGAAAATGTATTCATGACCACAAAACCAATTAGCTGCAGAGCCTATTTTTTTCTGTTTTTTTGTTTTTAGCCCAGTGCTCTTGCAATGCGGTTTTGACTGGATCAGGAAAAAGAGAAAGGTAAAAGCTGCAAAAATCCTAGGAGGAATGAGATTTTCTCTATCAGTTACCTTCTTTTCTCCCCATAGATTTAAGTAAGTGCTAAGTCCCAGGAGACTAACTGGGATGTTTACTGTGTGGTTACCTTTTCGAAATTTGGGGAATTAAAGGGGGTCCTAACACCTACATGAAAATCTTAACTCAGTTACATATTTTTGGGTCTCTATCAATCCACTCTTCCTTCCATCAACTATCAGATCAAGAAAAGACCTTAGAGGGACTTCCCTGGTGGCACAGTGGTTAAGAATCCACCTGCCAATGCAGGGGACACGGGTTCGAGCCCTGGTCCAGGAAGATTCCACATGCCGTGGAGCAACTAAGCCCGTGCGCCACCACTACTGAGTCTGCGCTCTAGAGCCCATGAGCCACAACTACTGAAGCCCGTGTGCTACAACTATTGAAGCCCACGCGCCTAGAGCCTGTGCTCCACAACAAGAGAAGCCACCGCAGTGAGAAGCCCGCACACGGCAACAAAGAGTAGCCCCCGCTCGCCGCAACTAGAGAAACCCTGCATGCAGTAATGAAGACCCAATGCAGCCAAAAATAATAAATAAATTTATTTTTAAAAAAAGAAAGAAAATGACAACTTAGTTAACAAAAAAAAAAACCTTAGAAACGATCTCATCCATTTATTTTGTTTCACCAATCAAAAAACTGAGGCTCAGAAACAAACAGGAATTTATATTTGACAATACTCTTGGGGAAAAAAAGTAAGTATTATCCTTTTATAGAGGGAGCAGCAGTGTAGTCAGAAACAAAACAATGAACTCCTGAAACCAAGTTTCAAGCATCCTAACACAGGATAATAAAATTGTGATTTTCTCTTTTCAACAATAAGAAATTTCAGGCTATGGTGTATGCCACATCATACACGAACAATTAAATTACAAACACTCACACACGTATTAAAAGGAGGCTAACATAAGAAAACGGCCCTCTCACAGCACCAGGCCGCCCTCTCTGTGAATTGTGAGATGCTAAATACTTATATTTTGCAAACTCTTCTTTAAGAAGTTGTCATCCAAGGCTACTTCACTGAGACAAAAATACATGTTATCTCGTTTTGAAAGTGATATGACGCTTATTTAATCCTGAAATGGAACAATAATTCCCCATTCTTGTTTCAAGTGGTAATCTTCGCTTACCCACATACCTAGGAGGCGGAGGAGGTTCCTTCCAGTCACTGGGTATGAGGTTATAAATGCTCTCAGAAGAGCACGTTGGATCCATGGCCACCAAATGAGTCCTTAAAACTACTCAGCTTTTTTCTCAATATACCAATATCTCCATCCCTTTCTTCATCGCTTCCCCTTTCCTCTCCTACTCTCTTGCCTTCTCAAGGAACTAAGCCTTCTCTCTTTCACACAATTCCCCTTTGACCTCTTCTTAGCTGTCCTCTCTTGGGAAGAAAATAAAATATCTCTTCTATTACTCTTGGGATCACTTAGCGTTGTTGACGGCGCGACTGCCCTGGAAACAGTTACTAGGCAACGGGGAAGTGGAAGGTGGCCCTGCAAACTACCTTTCCTCTCTTCCCTCTCTCTGCAGCTCCTTTTCTCTCAGAGAAGTTCAACCCGAAAACCACTGTTTATATGTACCTTTGGTAGTAAAGGGGTGAAGAGTGGCGTCCCCTTAAAAATGTTGCTCTTTCCTGTTTCTGTATATTTGGAGAAAAAGATAAACTCTACCAGAGACACGTGCAGCACCGAAGCTGGCGTGCAGGCGTCGCACAATAACATTCTTGTGCGCAGGTGCCAACCCGGTGGGGGCGGGGCGAGCGGCTGAGGCCACGCTGACGCACGTCCGACGTCGGGAGTGGGACGAGGGTGGGAGGAGCCCGAGGAGCGGAGCCGGCTCGGGTGGGTGGAGCGCGGGCCGAGTCACGTACCCGGTGCTGGGCTGCTCCGGCCGTGGGCGTCGCACGAGGACGCGGAGGCCGACCTCGGCGCAGGCGCAAAGGCCGCTGTGCGGAAGCTGGGTGGGCCTAGCGAGGCCTGGGACCGAGGGTGTGGGCCGTCCTGGGCGGGCGCCCGAGGTGTGGGGTTGCGGCCCGAGGCGGCACTGGCGGCTCCCGGACGCTCCTTCCCATTTCCTTTCCTTTCCCCCGTCTTCTCAGTGTGATTTTCTTGGTGAGTTATTTGAGGAGAAAGGGAAACTGTAGAAACCAGTCGGTTCCCATCGCATGCCTTTCCCGCTCCGCGCCTTCCCCTTTGCGCTGCTCGGCGGTGATCCCAGCGCTCTGTCCGCGCCCGCCTTCCCGGCTGCTTACGTCCCGGGCTCAGCCCTGCCGCCACCTGTGCGGGCGCGCCCGCGCCCCGCCGTCCTCCCGTTTCACCTGTCGCGGCCCGTCCTCCCCTGGGCCACCTGCCTCCCTTTCTCCCGCACCTCGCCCCTTCTCCGCCAGTTTACTTCTTGATCGGGCCCCTCCTTTTAGGTCTTTGTTTTTTTAAACGAGAAGCCTAAGCCTGAAGGAGAAGCCTTTTAAACGGGCCCTTGAGTTGTTGCCCTTTTTTTTTTTTTTTTTTTTTTGGTGTCCCTTTTTGAAAACGATCTTAGGTTTTATTCCGTTTGAACCATTTGGTCTTCCGTGAACCTACTTATTCGCATATGACTGCTGAAGGAAGCTCACCATCCCGAGGCTTTGAAAGACATTTTGGCAATATGGTTCTGAACTAACCTTATAGAGGCCACTCTGCCTGAAGGGACTAAGGATGCTCTAAGATAAGAGAAGGCCAGTTTTGGTCATCTCACTGCCAGGGTGCTCGGTGGAGCGATTAAAACAGCCTGGTGGCTTGGTTAACTTAAAAGGGTTTGCTGAATGTGTGGGTCCTTATCATCTTGGGCTCTTAGTGAATTTCATTAGACAAGAATAAATTTAGTTTTTTCTTATCCAGTTGGTCAGGTTTTTATTTTTTATCCCAGGCGTTTAACAAACATTTTATTTCAGATGATTGGCACCTTGGGGGTAATGCTCCTGTTCTTCACATCGGATTTTCTGTTTTGAAACAAAACAGTTTATATGTATATGCCACTTTGCCCTTTTCCTTTCCACTTTGAGTATTTTACGTTTTTGGGTTTTTTGCTTAGCATGTATAGAGAAGAATAATGTTCTCTCTATATGCTAAGATTTGAACTAAGGACTCAGAATGATAACACCGTTAAGCCAAGTGGACAGTCATTGGCCAAAGTTTATAAACTTTCTAATTAGAAGGAACGCTTTAGGACTGTTTATGTGAATCAGTTCCTAAAAGAGCCAATAAAGGCAAAGCATGATTTCTCCAGTTAGTAAGCACCCACTGGCTTTAGCTAGTCTTGACTTTCTGCTGTTAATGAATACAGTAATTTCACTGATGTCAGTATATTTATTATGGTTTTAAAAATACTAAACAGAATTTAAGGTCTCAATGTAGTGTATTCAGTGCACCATCTTTTTTTTTTTTTTAAGATGTTAGCTCTGAGTTTTTCTTTTTTTTTTATAATTAATTAATTAATTAATTTTTGGCTGTGTTGGGTCTTCGTTTCTGTGCGAGGGCTTTCTCTAGTTGCGGCGAGCGGGGGCCACTCTTCATCGCGGTGCGCGGGCCTCTCACTATCGTGGCCTCTTGTTGCGGAGCACAGGCTCCAGACGCGCAGGCTCAGTAGTTGTGGCTCACGGGCCTAGTTGCTCCGCAGCATGTGGGATCTTCCCAGACCAGGGCTCGAACCCGTGTCCCCTGCATTGGCAGGCAGATTCTCAACCACTGCGCCACCAGGGAAGCCCTCAGTGCACCATCTTAATGAAGTTGTTAAATCATTTGGAAAGGAACTTATTTTCCTTTAGATACTTGGTCTGTAATTCTTGCCTTTTGAAAGTATGTTTACAAAGAATGCATTTCTAATTTTTATAATTCCCTCAAAATGGCAGTCCTGTTCAAGGAAATGCCTATGTTCAGTATGTCCACAGAGAATTAGTATTGGTGTACCATCAGAGGTCGTGAACTTTTTCTGTAAAGGGCTAGATAATAAATATTTTAGGCCTTTGCAGGCCAGATGGATCCTTTCGAAACTACTCAGCTCTACCATTATAGCTCAAAAGCAGCCAAAGACAATACTTAACAAATGAAAAAAATGAATGAGCAAAGTTTTGTTCCCATGAAACTTAATTTACAAAAATAGGGGTGGGCCAGATTTGGCCTGTGGTTGTAGTTTGCACACACCCCTTATATGAATGGTTGTACATACAAATTAGGTTTTTTCACTAAGTATTATTTTAATCTACTTAAATGAATAAAATGGGCAGAGGTGGGACTATAAATAGGACAATTGGGAGGTAAATAAACCCTTTCTAAAGACATATTCTTTACAATATTTTTCTAAGTTATAGAATTGCAAAGGGTACTTAAAGAGGCTTTTGAATTAGATACGCAAGACCTTAAAGAGAATATCTAAGAGCGTTAAGACTACCAACAGGAAAGGCTTAGTCAGCTTGATTCTAAGATAAAGGCAGATGAGTGGTGAACTTGGAAAATGCTTTCATTGTAAGACCCCTGTGATTACCACATGGCACTGAAGTGTGGTCCTTCCTCCTCGCTGTTTCAGTCAGCTGACTGACTGAAGGCTTGTTAAGAGGATTTTTACTTAGTAGTCAGAAGCAGCAAAGCTTCTAACCTTCTGCTGGTTCGTTTATATACTAATATATTTGCATTTTTTTCGTATTACTTATGGGAAAACAATTTATTGTAAAAATGCAGTAATTTTTAAAGAATTTTTTAAAAACCTTAGAATGTCTTTCTTCATAAAATAGTGGACTAGATTTAGTCATTCTTAGAAATTTAAATAGAGATTGTATTAAAACAGGATGACAAGTATAATCATGGCATAAATATTTTCAAAAGTTCATTGAACTGTAGCCAGTTCTCATCATGAAATAATTTTTGAAGTGCTATGTCTTATGTTTTATTTTGGGAGAGTAATAACAAATATTTTAAATGGGTGACAAATGCTAAATCATTTTCACTAAATAGATTTTGACAATTTCCCAGAAGTATTCTAGGTAATTTTATAATGGAATTGAAAATTTCTGGACTATTTTGGAAGTAAAAATTGATAATGGGTTTAATATGATTTTGGCTGATTATCAATCATCTAGTGGTAAATGTAGGAAAATATCACTGTAAATAGTTTCCTGGAAATTAATATGTAGTTCTGTTTTAAAAGTATATAACTTTGTTATCATTCTTAGGAAATAATTTAAAAACCTTTAAAAAAGTGGTTTCTGTACTTTTTTTCCCTTGAATTCTTCAGTTTTGATCAGCTTGCCACAGTAAAATTGTTAAATTTCATACTTGGAGGTCACACAGTACTTAAATTAATATGTACATGTGGACATTCTGTTTTTGTTTTTTAAAGTTCTTGCTGTGATACTGACACACCACTGCCTTTCCATTTATCTATTTGAATGGCAAGTGTCCTTCATGTCAAAAATGTGCCCATTAGAACTAGTGGATCAAAAAACTCCACTGTAAGTGATAAGAAAACCTATTTAAAAATTATTAATGTATAATGGAGTGGTATATATCTTCTATCCTCTGAGAAATTAGAGAGTTTACTAAAATATTTTTTGTGTAGGACTTGACTCTACAAAAAATATTTGAGAACATCAATGATTCAGTAAAACCTGAGTACTTAATGATCAAGAGATTTAGCCTTTAAGTACTGTTTTTGTTTCTTGACTCTTATGTGATTGACTTGCATTTAATTTGAAATAGTTTTGTTCTTTGGCTGAAGAAAAATTGCCTATTCATAACCCCTGTACTGAAAAACGTATTAAAATATAAGTAAATGAAAAAGTCTAATAGCATGGCTTTGAATCATAAAGGAAAATGATATGCAGTTGGTCCTCACTTTTCACAAGTTCTATATTTGTGAAGTCTACTCGCTAAAATTTATTTATAACCCAAAATTAATACTTGTAGCACTTTTGCAATCATTCATGGCCACGTGCACAGTGGTGAAAATTTTGAGTCACGAGATATGCATTCCAAGCTGGAGTTAAACAAGGTGATGCTCTGCCTTCTTGTTTCAGCTCCTACTATAAACCAGTGTCTTTTTTGAATTCTATTTAAGTGCCACATTTTTTGCATTTTTGTGCTTCTAGCTGGTGATTTTGCTGGTTAAAATGGCCCCCAAGCAGAGCGCCGAAGTGCTGCTCGTGTTCCTAAGGCACTAAGGCCACGATGTCCCTTACAGAGAAAATGTGTGTGTTAGATAAGTTTCCTTCAGGTGTGTGTTAAAGGCTGAGTTCAATGGTAGTGAATCACTATTTATATATATTAAATAAGATGTCTTTAAGCAGAAACACACATAAAACCTTACGTATTGATCGGTTGGCAAAAATGTTGTGACCAGAGGCTCACAGGAACCTAACCCTGTATTTCCCCTAGGAGCAATGGTTCAGTATGCACTAATTCATATTCATGGTGACGTGATAGAACATAACTACCATGAATAATGAAAATTGACTACATTACCTCTTAAGTAAAAATGCAGTTTCCAGATAAAAGTTACATGCTGTGGGCATTATTCCATCTTCTCTTGTCTTTTGGTTTGCTTACAGTGGATGTTGAAACCCTAAAATGAGTTTGTGGCTAAATGTTACAAAATTTAGTATGTAGCTTCTTTAATTTTCTTTAAAAATGATAATGTTAGAGCACTTAATACCTGCCTTCTGCTAGTTTCAGGAAGATTTTCATGGTGAAGTAATGTTGATACAGAATTAATAAGTTGAACTGTCATAATTTTCTACTTTGAATTCATATAAAACAAAGGAAGAATAAGGTTACGAAAGATAAGGTGAAGTTAACATGCATAATGTTTGTGTTACAGTCTTCTGCTTTTTTTTTTTTTAAATTTTTTATTTATTTATTTATTTATTTATTTTTGGCTGTGTTGGGTCTTCGTTTCTGTGCGAGGGCTTTCTCTAGTTGCGGCAAGTGGGGGCCACTCCCCATCACGGTGCGCGGGCCTCTCACCATCGCGGCCCTCTTGTTGCGGAGCACAAGCTCCACACGCGCAGGCTCAGTAATTGTGGCTCACGGGCCCAGCCGCTCCGCGGCATGTGGGATCCTCCCAGACCAGGGCCCGAACCCGCGCCCCCCGCACCGGCAGGCAGACTCCCAACCACTGCGCCACCAGGGAAGCCCCAGTCTTCTGCTTTTAATGGAGTTGATGTTAAGCATTGTAGCAACCAACATAAAGTGGAAAAGATCAGATAAAAGATTTAATGCCCATAAAAACAAACCAGCTACTCAGGTAATACACAATTATTACCAATATAGACCTCAGAAAGTTATGCATTGGGAACTAAAAAAGAAGACACTCTGTGATGTTATAAGCAAAAGCCACCTGAATAGGAGGTTAATCAGGCTGTTTTATACAGTGTCCTCAAAATAATGTGTTAAAGAAGAGTTCCAAAATAAAAGTAGTTTAATAAAAGAAATTGCTGATAGGATTCAAGTGTACAGTTCTCTGATCCTTGGTTTGTTTCAGGGAAAGGATTAGACTGTGCTTGACAAAACAGTTCTTCATTCACAGACGAGTACCCCTGTTTTCTCTGAAGGTTTATAAACAAACCAAACCATAAAAAAATATGCCTAGCTTTGTGCCTAGATATTCTGATTCAATTTATATGTTTTTAGTCTATTGTCATTGAGTGACAGTGGTTAATATTACTATATAAATGGTCTTATGTGCCAGCCACCATGCTATGTGCTTTGAATTTATTATAAAATCATTTAAATAGCCAAGAGGTACCCATGTGTGGCAGACACTTTGTTTGCGCTTTTTACAGGAGATATTATTGCATCTAAATTATGTAGTGATTCAGATGGATAAAACAACCTAAAAGAGTAATTCAGATACTCATTTCATAGCTTCAGTCCACTGATCACTAAACATACAGTTAAATCATTGAAAGTTTTAGGTGTCATGTGAAAGATTTATATTTATCATTTGGTTATGTTGTCTTGTATATTGCTTTGTGGCAGAAATTCGGTACTGTCTAGTAAAAACTTTTTTTTTTTTTTTTTAGTAAAATTCTTTTTTATCATAAGATGTACATATTGGAAAAAAAGACAGTATTTTAATCTTTTAATAATAGTTTTAGGGAACCATGAAAAGGGTCAGTTTATTATTTTTCTGTACTTAAAAAAATTCAGATGGACATTTTAACAATAGACTGTGTGGAATTTTATGATACTGTTATGATTAACTTGAAATTTTTTCCCTTATAGACTCCACTTTTTGCAAAGATGGCTTTGCCTCAGCATCCACAAACTCTTCACCTAAGATTGGTTCCTGTGTGTCATATGTTTACAAGTCAGTGGGAGTTAAGCACAAACAAGCTGAAAAGCCAAATAAGGAAATGTATTCCTTCTCTTAAAAGTTCTAATTTAACTTAAATTCAGTGTTAGCTTAAAATAGTTTAAATGTTTTATTAGAGAACAGTTTGAGTAGCATAGATGATCAGAGTGGCAAATGACTGAAAGTTTTCAGAACATGTCTAAACACACGATCTGACATTTAATGTGGCTTAGTTGCATATTGGTTCTACCACAGAACACGTGAAAAGCCCCACTACATGTCTGTAATGTTACTTTAGTCAATTTAAATAAACATTGCAGCAGTTATTAAATGGTACTTTACATATGACTAAAAATTTGACTTGTCTTGCATACATTTGTGTTTTAATGGTGAGTATATTTCCAAAGACAGGGATTTGACCAGTATGGGGAATTACAGAGCTTCTCTGGATGCCAGAATAAGTTTGTCCTCTTATCATTGGAAACATTCCTGAGTTTTTTTGCTATCACTCTGGAGTCTGGAATTTGAGTTAAGTCTCTCCATTGATGATGTTTATAGGACAGAAATTAAAGTGATGGTCCCATGCAGAGAAGGTTATAGATATGTAGCCTTTGACTTTGCTGCTGATTATCAATTTTTCTTAAGTATTTGCATAATGTTATATCTTTCACTAGCTTTTTTTAAGGCCTTCAACATGAAAAATATGTAAGAATGATTCTTAACAGTATGCATGTAAAAGGCATGTAAGAAAGAAAATGTCATACCTTTGCCCTATAGTTTGGAAAATTATTTAAGCATCTTATTTATTTATTTTTATAAGCGAATGTTTTATTCTGGTTTCTTGTGAATTCTTTGACTAAGAAATTTATGAGTAACATGATAATCTGTCAGCATTTTCATATAACTAAAGAGAAATTAAATATAAAGAGTATTGTTCAGCTTTTTGAATTGCAAGTAAATAGCATTCCAATTCCAAATAATCCTTATTTACATGGGTTATAAACCATGAGACAATTTTCATTATAGGAAAATAAATACTAATTTGATTTAGTATCTTTTTGAAAAAGCATCTATGATACGGCGTTTTCTGAATAAAGTGTTGCTCATAGTTACAAGTTGTTAAAGTTTTGATTACTCAATGTCTTGAGACTTGAAAAGATTGTTAAAAGGATAATATGAAATAAATGAGAATTTGTGTTTGAATACTTTTTTAAATATCCCATAAATTTGGAAGAATTTTAAACAGTTTATGTACTGTGGGCATGGTTATACTTAATCCTATTGGGATAGTCTTTTGAAATTAGTAACCAAATGTCTTTTTTGTTTGTTTTTATGTTTGAAAGGGCCAAAGCCAGTTTTTAGGTTGGATTGCACAGAAAAGTGAAAAGAGAATGCTCCACTTTAACCGATGTCAGCATCTGAAACAAATAACTCAGAAATGCTTTTCTAGTACACATGTGAAAACGGATAAACATGCACAGCTATTTCTTTCAAGAAGCTTTGCACTTGCAGAATTAAGGAAGTCATGGCACTCAATCTACTCTCTTGTTGGAGACAAAAATATTATCCTGATGGGACCACCCGGTGCTGGGAAAACAACAGTAGGCAGAATAATAGGTCAGAAACTAGGTTGTTGTGTCATAGATGTGGATGATGATATCCTTGAAAAAACCTGGAATATGAGTGTGTCTGAAAAATTGCAGGATGTTGGTAATGAGCAATTTTTAGAAGAGGAAGGAAAAGCTGTGTTAAACTTCTCTGCATCTGGAAGTGTGATTTCCCTTACTGGGTCCAATCCAGTGCATGATGCTAGCATGCTGCGTCTGAAGAAAAATGGAATAATTGTTTATCTGGATGTACCTCCAATAGATATAGTTAGTCGTCTAAAATTAATGAAAATAGATAGGATTGTAGGTCAGAATTCTGGAACATCTATGAAAGACTTACTTAAGTTTAGAAGACAGTATTATAAGAAGTGGTACGATACTCGTGTTTTATGCGAAGATGGGGCTTCCCCGGAGGAGGTGGCTGACAAAGTGCTGAATGCAGTTAAAAGATACCAAGATGTGGACTCGGAAACATTCATTTCCACAAGACACATTTGGCCTAAAGACTGTGAACAGAAGGTTCCAACAAAATTCTTTAGTGAAGCTGTGATTGAGGGGTTAGCTCCTGATGGTGGACTTTTTGTTCCTGAGAAGGAGTTTCCGAAATTAAACTGTGGGGAGTGGAAAAGCCTCGTAGGAGCAACGTACATAGAAAGAGCACAAATACTCTTGGAAAAATGTATACATCCTGCTGACATACCTGCTTCCAGGTTGGGAGAAATGATTGAAACTGCTTATGGGGAAAACTTTGCCTGCTCAAAAATTGCCCCTGTCAGGCACCTGTCAGGCAACCAGTTCATCCTGGAGTTGTTCCATGGACCAACGGGATCATTTAAAGATTTGTCTTTACAGCTCATGCCCCATCTTTTTGCACACTGTATTCCACCAAGTTGTAATTACATGATACTTGTAGCCACCTCAGGAGACACCGGGAGTGCAGTCTTAAATGGCTTTAGTCGTCTTAGTAAGAATGACAAGCAAAGAATAGCTGTGGCCACATTTTTTCCTGAGGATGGAGTAAGTGATTTTCAAAAAGCACAAATAATTGGCAGTCAGAACGAAAATGGATGGGCAGTAGGTGTCAAGTCAGATTTTGATTTTTGCCAGACATCTATAAAAAGGATTTTTCAAGATTCTGATTTTACTGGCTTTCTTACTGTGGAATATGGAACAGTCTTAAGTTCAGCTAATTCCATAAACTGGGGCCGACTGCTTCCCCAAGTAGTTTATCATGCTTCTGCATACCTTGATCTCGTTAGCCAAGGATTTATTTCTTTTGGAAGCCCAGTCGATGTGTGTATTCCCACAGGAAACTTTGGTAACATTTTAGCAGCAGTGTATGCCAAAACCATGGGAATCCCTATTCGAAAATTTATTTGTGCTTCTAATCAGAACCATGTTTTGACTGATTTTATTAAAACAGGACATTATGATCTAAGGGAAAGAAAATTAGCACAAACCTTTTCACCAGCAATTGATATTCTCAAATCTTCAAACCTGGAGCGACATTTACACTTGATGGCTAATAAAGATGGACAATTAATGACAAGATTATTTAATCAATTAGAAGAGCAGCATCACTTCCAGATAGAAAAGATTCTAGTTGAGAAAGTTCAGCAGGATTTTGTAGCTGACTGGTGCTCTGAGGAAGAGTGCCTAGCAGCTATTCACTCCACCTACAACACTTCCGGGTATATTTTGGATCCACACACTGCTGTTGCAAAAGTAGTTGCAGACAGAATGCAAGATAAAACCTGCCCAGTGATCGTCTCATCTACAGCTCATTACTCAAAGTTTGCACCTGCTATCATGCAGGCTTTAAAGATCAAAGAAATCAGTCAAACTTCATCAAGTCAGGTTTATTTACTGAGTTCATACAATGCATTACCTCCACCTCATGAGGCTTTATTAGAGAGAACAAAACAGCAAGAGAAGATGGAGTGCCAGGTCTGTGCAGCTGATATGAATGTCCTGAAAAGTCACGTGGAAAAACTAGTACAAAATCACTTCATACAGAAGTTTTCTGAGTAAAAAAAATTTCTGGTGATAAGCATGCAATAATAGATCACAAAAGTTGATTTGGAATACAAATAACATTTTGTTTTTTATGTAAATATGTATGTCTATATGTAGATCTGTTATCTTTCGGAATTTCAATAGCCTAATCTCTAGATCTGAACATTATACCTACACATGCTCCTTGGATCCTTAATCTGGAAGTGACAGGTAGCATAGTGCACAGACCCTTGTGCTGTGCTTTGCACTCATGAGGGATATATCAGTTTCTACTCCCTCACCCCCACTTTTAAGCAGACCAAAATGTCTGGTATTCAATCTGGCAATTAAAACATTTAAGCATAGTTGTTACGTAGTACATCTGTAACCATTACCAGTTCTCTATTGAATAGAAAGATAATTTACCACTCTAATGGTTAACTTCTCTGGAGGAAGTAGTAAGCTCATCTATTAAGAAAGGGCTAGTAGTGTTTTTGACTCTCCATTTCGGACTTGTAATTAATTATGTGTATTCTATGCTACCCAGATTAGATAAGTGCTCTGGCCTTCACTCCCCTTTGGATCTGTATAGTTAAGGTGATGTAGTTTGAAAATCAAGACACAAGATTTAAATCCACGATGTAATAATCAACAGAACTACTTAGTAGTGGATACAGAAATAAAATTATGTATCTATTTCAAGAGAAAAGCTTTCCAAAATTCAGGGTATTTGAATAGTCTTAATGGAAGTATGTTTCTAGTTCTACCAGTTTTCCTGTATTATTTGGACTCCATTCCTATATAATTTGTCTATTGTCTCTCTTTTCAATGAACATTGTCTTTTTTGGTAACTAAAATCACATACAATTGATGCACATATTTAGTTTTTCCTTCTTTGTAGTAACAGTACATTATAAACATGATTTACATTTGTGAATTTCCTGGGTGTTTTATTTCTGAATTAAAGATTATCAGTGAAAGGACCTGTTAGTGTAATGGACTACTCTCAACCACAAGATGGCATTCCTAACATAATTTGTTTTTGCTGATAACATTCTGCTTCATTTTCTGGGAGAACTACCTCCATAAAGAAACATATTACAGGGGCTTCCCTGATGGCACAGTGGTTAAGAATCCGCCTGCCAAGGCAGGGGACACGGGTTCAAGCCCTGGTCCGGGAAGATCCCACATGCCGCGGAGCAACTAAGCCCGTGTGCCACAACTACTGAGCCTGCGCTGTAGAGCCCACGTGCCACAACTACTGAGCCTGCGTGCCACAACTACTGAAGCCTGTGTGCCTAGAGCCCGTGCTCCACAACAAGAGAAGCCACTGCAATGAGAAGCCTGCGCGCTGCAATTAAGAGGGGCCCCCACTCACCACAACTAGAGAAAGCCCACGTGCAGCCACAAAGACCCAACACAGCCAAAAATAAATAAATAAACTTAAAAAAAAAAAAAGAAACATATTACAAGTAGTCAAGAAAAAATTGTAATCGTTCAATGAGCAAAAACAATCTGTTTAAAAAATTTTTAAATTAAACTAATTATGTTAACTTTGGATCTATGGCTTCTAACAAGTACATTTTAAAACCAAAACTTGAAAACCAAGAGCCGTTACAAGAAAATAATGGAAGATTCAAAGTTTACTTATTCACATAGGTCTTAGTTATTTTATCATTTGCTTTTAAGGATATTTGTTTCAGTAAATGACATGTTTAGAAAATGCATGTAAATTATCCTGTGTGTATGAGAATGCACTATTTCTCTGAAAGTGGGAGGGACAGTGTTTAAAAAAAAATGACATGATTTTTGCCCACAAGAACTGTAGTTAAGGAGACAACATGTAAAATTAAATCATGTATTGATACAACACAGAAGAGTTATTGCAAGACAGGTCATGAGTAAGTGAAAAATGATACAGTCAAGAGCTGTAGGATTACCATGGACCAATCAGAAAAGGCTTCACAGAGGACAGAGAAACAGAGGTAAGTCCTGAAGGATGGCAAGATTTTCTAGGTGAAAAGGAAGGGGAAATACATTTTAGGCAGACAAAGGAAATAGGTATGGTGAGTTGTTCAAGAGGGCACCTGCCTTTATCTGTGGTTGGTTTGTTCTCTGTCCAAAACTTATTTCATGCCTTCACTTTTTCTTAAAACCAACTCTAGCCCTTCCCTCTCAGCTAAAAACCTTGCCTCAGTCAAGAGGGACAAGCCAGCAGTGAAGACATGGTTTCCCACCACCAAATGTCTAAATCTGCTGTACCTGTTTCTCTCCTCGCCTGCCTGCCGCTGGGTTGAACTGGGTGGTATTCCTTCAGGTGTGTCTTGGCTTCTGTTCCCGTCAGGGCACTCACGTCACTTGCCTCATCAGTTCTCTCCTCTGCTGTTTCTTCAGCTTCTCCCCTCTGATGGAAGCTTGCTTTCTATGCCATTCAGATGCTCTCTTTTCATATCTTATAAAGCATAAGAGCAAAACAAAACTAAACATCCACATTTCCCCCCATCTACTCTTTTATTTCTTTATGTTCCATTCAAGACCAAGCCTCTTCAAAAAGAGTTGTCTGCATATATGGTCTCCACTTTCTTACCTCCCATTTTCTCCAGAGTATGTAAAGTACACTCACAGTTTAAGGAGGAATAATAAACAACCATGTGCCCCACACCTTGCTTTATGAATAGACCATTCCTCCTCTCTGACACCCGCTGTGGCTCCTCTTTGATTACATTTACTTCTCTCCCTCAGAGGTAACCACTATCCTAAATTTTCTCTTCATCATTCCCTTGTTTGTATTACAATTTTGCACTGTTTAGTTTTGCCTCTTTTTAAATTTATGTAAATGGAATCATACTATATTCTTCCATGATCTTTTATTTAAAAACTTTAAAATTCATCCATGCAGATGAGTGAAACCATAGTTCATTAATTTTTATTACTGTATAATATTCTATAGTATGAATACCATAATCTATCCATTTGCCAGTTAGTGGACATTTAGATTGTCTAATATTTATATGTTCTTGTATCCAATAGGTATACTGTTTTGTAAAATTGTGTTGAAGGCTAGTGAAAATGGACTTCCAAACATTTGTGATTCTTTCTAATGACGTAAAAATAGATTTCATATCTTGGCTGTATTAAAATAAAAACGTATGGTCTGTTTATGATATGAAAAATTATCAGTTCTTAGGCTATGGTTATAATTTCTACCTTATCTTTGAAATTATTTTACCACGTCAAAAATATAGTGAACTTGTAAGATTTTTGAGAAAAAAGAAAGGAGATTTTTAAATTACATATTAATGAAAATTGTAAAATATTTTTTCATCAAAATAGAGTTTAGAAGGTAATAAATTGTTCTCTTTGAAGTTTTTGTTAGATTTTAATAGCAACTCACTTTCAAAAACAATCATGGCAAATACTGTTTCTCTCAATCCATTAAAAATTGCCATTTTTCAAAATGGAAACTTTTAGATATTCCAGAGCTCATAAGAAATGCTAAAATAAGAAAAAAAATGCTAGGAATCATTTTGAACAGAAGTTAAAAACATTTTTAAACAACAACAAAAACTCTTCTTGGCACTCTTTAAGGCACAAATATCAATGCACTTTGATGTTTAAATCACTCAATTTTATTTCAGATTAAACTAGGCTTGCTTGTATTCATAGCAACATTAAACTTTAATTTATAAATATATGCCCAGCAATAGGTTTTCTTTTGAAGCCACATAAAAAAATACTGTTTGGGGTATACTTGACAGCACATGCCCCAGATTTGCAATCCATGTTGTAGTATATCATTTTCTTTAAAATTAGAGAACGTCTGGGTTTTCAATATTTTAAAAAAATATTTATTCATTTATTTATTTAGGCTGTGCCAGCTCTTAGTTGCGGCACGTGGGACCTAGTTCCCCAGCCAGGTATCCAACCCAGGCCCCCTGTGCTGGGAGCGCGAAGTCTCACCCACTGGGGTGCCAGGGAAGTCCCTCTATATGTTTTGTTTGCAGCACTTACTATCTCATGTTCTCATTGAGTCATTCACTTGCTTTCTGTGCTGCTGCTGGTCTTTTCATCTGACATTTTTGTCCATTTATGACTTACTTTTTTAATGACTTCACTGCCATTTTAGTGTTCCCCAAAAGCAATTCAATGATGTGACCTGGGTATTGTTTCTGGTGCCAACCTCTAAAGTTGATTCTCTGGTTTTCTGGAGATTCTTTGGTCCATTTATTATCTTTTAATAAATTTATTTTAATTTAAGCTTAAACTTGTTCAGAGTAACTTGTTATTTGCAATTAACAACCCTGCTTAATACAGTTCTAAGTGATGATTACAGGTAAAATTAGTGAGATTGGCACCAAGTGATATAGAGTAGTTAAACATTTTGAGCTGGGCAAATATAAGTTAAAGCATTCGGTGGAAATTGGTTATATACAGTTACAGGAAAGAGTATTGTATATTTTATTATTATTTGTAATTTTGTGTTCTACATTGTTTAATCAGTAAAAGTCTTAATAAACTTATGTATACACACACACACTTTTTTCAGAGAGCCATTTATTACTACCACACTGAATATATGGCAAACACGTGACATTACCTTTCTAAAATCTTAAAATTTTGGAATTGCAAAACATTTAACCCATGATTTTGCATAATGGATTGTTAACTTGTTCATTTTAGCACAACACAGTTTCCTAATCTAACAGAAAAGATATGCAAGAAAATAGCATTTCTACTGGATCAAGTGGCCTGGTTAAAATGATTTGACATCCTGGTTTGACAAGATTGGAGATTATTCATATTTGTTTTGAATTTTACAAGGTTCAAATCAAATAGCAGAAGTTTTCAGAAAATAATTTTACTTGCCCTTGATATTACCTTTTTTTTCTGGGACTATCTCTCCAATCTGTTTGAGATTTTAAATATAATTGGCTGACATAATATTTAAACAACTGCCAAATCAACATGGGTCATTACCAGAAAAAACATCATTTCTTGTAAGTTCCACATCTGTTTAGGGTTCTTCTCTATTAAAGTAATGTAACTTAATCCTAAAAGATCTGAAAAGCTTATTTATTCACAGTATTCTGTATACTTTCCAGAAAAAGAGTCAAGTCAAAAGGTACCCCCTTTTCCCTTCAGTGTTGTAGCCTACTATGAAGAAACAGAACGTCTTTCTCTTGAGAAAAGTTGAGTATAATAATATTTTACTGGCAAAAGAAGGAAGGAAAATATTAGTTTAAATTGGGTCAAGAGCATAAAATTTCTACTGGCCAAAAGTCATACCGAAATGAAATGAAATTTTAAGGAGAAAACAATCAAAGTTAAAATATCCTTTGAAATATGCAGGTCATTCTTATCAAAGAGGAAAAAAATACATGTAGGAGCTTTATAACTTTGAAAATGATTACACATAAATTATTTGATTTTCCCAAGACCTCAGAAAGGGACATAGTGCCTTGATGCAGTCACCAGAGTGAGAAGTCCAGAAATTAAATTTTGTTCAGGTACACAAAGTTGATCAGATTTAGAGATTTTTATCTTCCACTAATCACACTTATAGAAGAATTAACATAAACTAAAATGTACATTTATTGATTTATAATGGTTGATATATCTTTCCAGTGACCACATACTTGGTCTTCTCCACCTAAGACTCTCCATCCCTTTTAAGAAGATACCCTGGAAATAGTAGTTTATTTGGTAAATATGAAGTCAAACCAAAGAGAGAAGGATAGTTTTCAGGGATGTTTCACTCACAATTAACTGTAGTTATCCCACAATATAGAATACCTCTTGGGCTTCCTTGGTGGCGCAGTGGTTAAGAATCTGCCTGCTAATGCAGGGGACACGGGTTCGAGCCCTGGTCTGGGAAGATCCCACATGCCGCGGAGCAACTGGGCCCGTGAGCCACAACTACTGAGCCTGCGCGTCTGGAGCCTGTGCTCCGCAACAAGAGAGGCCGCGATAGTGAGAGGCCCGCGCACCGCGATGAAGAGTGGCCCCCGCTTGCCGCAACTAGAGAAAGCCCTAGCACAGAAACGAAGACCCAACACAGCCAAAAATAAATAAATTAATTAATTAATTAAAACATAAAAATAGAATACCTCTTGAGTGAACAGAATATTCTTACCTGTTTGACTCAAGATCGTTCTTCTCTGGACAGTGCTAAATATACACTGCTAACTCTTGATCTTTGTATCATCATCCCTCTAGATCACACACTTTGAGTGAACATGTACCTTTTTCAGATTTGTAACAAAACAAAAAAATCATACTCTCAGTCCTTGGGAAGCTTATGGAGAACTTAGGCAAGTAATTCAACTTATTACAAGATCATATGATATATATTATGACCAGAACCAGCCAGAAACATGGTGTACCCTGAAAAAGCTAGTTAGATATTTGGTTCCCCTTCAAACTGATGTTCTTTAAGCATTCGTTCCACTTTCCTTTTGGGGAGAGACCACAGTTTTTGCACAGACCCCCCACCACAAGCACAGTGCAGGGAAGGACAGAGAAGGACACCTATTGGCAGAGGTCCCTCTCCTGTGCTGTCCTAAGCAGCTCAGCTTGGACTCCTAACTTGCATACCTTACTAGCAAAGCAAAAACATGGAAACTAACCAAACTCACCCTCTTTGAAAGGCAGTTTAGAAATCCTTTATTGTTAGTCAAGCATATTCTTGGGTCTTCTCACCTTCTGATTCCTAGAACCTTGTTGAAGTAGTCCTTCTAAGCACCAGTGGTATTGATAAACACTATATTCTCTCTCTGCAATGTTCCTAACCATGTGTAAATCTTTTTGAAGACTGGTGCCCTGGACAACTGCCTGGCTGGCCCTTGCCTAGTCTGCTTCAGGCCATGATCATGTTTTAGACCTGGGGCTATGGATGGGAGCCAAAAAGAGAGTCATAGATATCAGACTGAGGGATTAAAGACGGCATTCTAGAAGAGATGATCACGTGGGAGTCAAAGTTTAAAAGTCAAGTGACAGTTGTGTAGGTGAATTGGTGAGCAGAGGGAAGAACATGGTGGCGAGTAGGGATGTATCACTCAGCTTGCCTGGAACAAAACATGCATGTATGGGGTTGTGAAGATGAAGCTAGAAAATCAGGCAGGATCCATGAGTTTACACGTTTCTGAAAGCTATGAGATATCACTGAAGAATTTTAAGTAGAATACCATAATTAACTCTTTATTTTAGAAGGATCCTGCTAGCAACTGGGTGGGGTGGGGGGATTAGACTCACAGACCTGAGACCCATTAAGAGGCCAGAGTATAAGCTGCAGTAGTGGAACCAGAAGGAGTATTTTCAAGAAATACTTAGGACGTCACTTTATAGGATTTGATGACAGATTAAATGAGAAGGGCATGGAGAAAGATTCAAGTTTGTAAACTAGATGGATGGTTTTACCATTCACAGAGATCAAGAATATAGTAGGATGAGCAGACTTGGTGATGAATATAATGGAGAGGAAATGGTGATGGTTTTGCATGCCTAACTCACTAGACACTTAATTTTCACTCTAATTTTCCATCACATCTTGAAATAAATAGTCTCCAAACCCTCTTCAAAGAAGAGAAAGTAAAGTGACTCCCTTACTGATGAAAGCATGTGGGGATCTGGAGAACTTTCACCTCCAAACAAATGCATCTCTGTTTCTCCCCTAACACACACCCAAAACTGTCTTGCTCTTCTTTCCTCCTGTCTTTCCTTACCATGTTCTACTAAAAATGCTTCCTAAATCCTGCCCATCTATTTGTCAACATTTTCAAGTTGCAAATCAGAATTCACTTCATTTAAATTATTCCCTGAGCAACGACCATTCCTGTTCATTTTAGCTTTAGCATTTATATGCTCTTCTGTAGTTAACTTGCTAAAATCCTGGCTTTCTTTCTTATAAATATGTATCATTTAAAAAAAATTATTATAAAATTCTTTACAAGTTCAAATTCTTTGATATCAGCCAAAGTACCAGTGTATTATTGTCTAAAGGATAAAGTCTTAGTTAATTGACTTCTTGGTATACTTCATTCTGATAAGTGACAATAAAACAGATAACACAACAAATTATTGAATTTTAAGCTTGTTGGGCAGCCTTCTTTATGTAATGGAACATTTTGACTTGCAGTCACTTTCTAAGGTAGAGTATTATAGGATATTTCAGATTATTTGTGGGTACCTTTTTTTTTTTTTTTTAATCTCTATTTTTTTTTTTTTGGCTGCGCCTCTCAGCATGTGGGAATCTTAGTTCCCCAACCAGGGATCAACCTGTACCCCCTGCAGTGGAAGCACGGAGTCTTAAACACTGGACCGCCAGGGAAGTCCCTGTGGGTACCACTGTTGTTCAACATCTACTCACAATTTTTTGGTTTGTTTTCTAGGGTAAGGTGTCACAGGAAATGGTTTCCCTTTAAAAGGAGTTGTTTTACTTTTTTGGTTATCAGGAAAGATGATAGAAATCTGATAGCTGTCTGAAGGATGCCCATGAAATTTACACTTTAAATAGACATGGAATGGTGCTGTGTCCCCACTTCCCCATGTCATAGTGCTGCCTGTCACAGGTTGTGATCTCCACTTTTAATAGTAAGTGAATTAGGCATTAGACATTTGTTTAACTCTTAAGGAACTTAGGTTTACATTTAAAAGATACTCTTATTACAGTATCAGTGAGTACCTTTCTCATCTGTACAGGCCTCTATTTTTTAATCTGTTTCTTAACCTTAATCTCTTAATCTTAAAATTGGTATATACTTGCTATGGGGATCTGGTAAATTGATGTATGTGAGAAGTTTTAAGGAATACATCATATTATTCTTAGGGTGCCGTAAAAAAAAAAAAAAAAAAAAGGACGTCGAAAAACAGGGACTTCCCTGATGGTCCAGAGATTAGGACTCCGCGCTTTCACTGCCATGAGCCTGGGTTCAACCCCTTGTCGGGGAATGAAGATTCCACAAGCCGCGTGGTGTGGCAAAAAAGAAAAAAAAAAAAAAGATATTCTTAGGGTGCCATTACGAATACTGCCTTAAATTTTGAGAGAACTGAGAAGCACATTGATTTTTTTTTTTTTTAAGTAGTAGTTTTCTTTTCTGAGAATGATTTAATGTATTCAAGAAAAATCCCTGCAATCCTATTAGGTTGATTTCTGAAATGAATGCCAGTTTTTGACACTGGAATAGAATGGGACAATATGATCTTAAATGCACACTTTTGCTTCAAACTATGTTTTTTTTTTCTTTCAGTAGTTCATGAATTGTATCTGTTTCTCACAATGTCAGTGATGTGGAATGACCTGGACATTATTTCCTGAAATTGCTTAAATCAGCCTTTGGTTTGATTTAGCACTGATTAAAGCCTTGCTCATCTTCTCAGTATCCTTTTTTATCAAGAGTAAAAGGATTAAAAAAAAAAAAAAACTGCAAGAGGATGTGGAGCAGTGCTTAACCAATGCTATGGAGGGGGGTTTATTAATTATTATGATTCAATCTGGCTGTTTTCTCTTCTTCACAGGGGAAATGAGAAATCTCCTGGTGGTACAATCAGAATGATACTAGAAGCCATATCTTTGCAAAGCCAAAATGATCTATTTAAAACTTAGATACATTGTATCAAGTCCAGAATTAATCTCACTGACACAAAAGAGGAATTCACGATCAATAGTATCAGGGGCTTTTTTTTTTTATAGATCTTTATTGGAGTATAATGGCTTCACAATACCATGTTAATTCCTGTTGCACAACAAAGCGAATCAGCCATATGCATACACACGTCCCCATATCCCCTCCCTCTTGAGCCTGCCTCCCATCCTCCTTATCCCACCCCTCTAGGTGGTCACAAAGCACCGAGCCCACCTCCCTGTGCTATGCTGCTGCTTCCCACCAGCCGACTAGTTTACATGTGGTAGCGTGTGTATGTATCATGGACTTTTGATGAGAGCATTATGTCAATCATTAGAACTATCACCTCCATTTTCTTGTGTGGGTGGTAAGCTCTAATTCCATACTTTAAAAGTTTTCTTGCATCTTACCATCTTTATAATATCCCAGAGGTGAAAAACTTTTCCCGTATGCTTTACAGAGGTAGTTCTGAAGCTGGATCACCTGTATCCAGGCCCTGGTTCCAAAACCAGCTTTAAGACCCTGGGAAAGTTACTAAATCTTCCTGTGCCTCGGCTGCTCATCTAGAACATATGGATAAAAATACCTGCCTGGTTGGGTTGTGAGAACAACATGAGATAGTACATGTGAAGAACCACAATCCTTTGCTTTCTCCAAAAACATGACCCTTCCAAAGGCTAAGCCTAAAATAATTTTGTTCCGTAAAATACTGAAATCTCACTATACCTTTCCTTAAACAGACTGACTTCTTTTTTACCAAACTGCTGTGTTGTATTCCAGCCAAAACATTTATTTACTGAAGTGCCCAAAGGTCTTTAAAGTAAGTCATATATGTTAGTTTCAATATCCTAGAAATTCACAATGTTTCAGTAGAAGCTATTTTATTTAGGTGGAGAAAAAATGACAATTTGTCATTTGCAAGTTTCGGCCAAATCAGTAGACTCTCACTTTGCTTTCCGCCAACTAAAATTAGTTTTTGGCAACAAGATTCAGGGTTATTAACTCTGAAGCTGCTGGCAGTTTAAGTTTTTTATCTATCCAAATTCTTACAGTTCAGGGAACAGAAAAACCCAATTTTTCCTCTTATAAAGTTAATCCAATGTGAACACAAATTTTCAAGTTTCGTTCAGGGATGCCAAATCTTTTCGTGTTCAGTTTTTCCATGATGAAGCTCTTCTTGGATGCTAGTGAGCCGGATTAAACCTCAGGAGCATGTGAGGCCACCTGAAAGTGCCTCATTGTCTTTTAGTCTTTCTGGGTCACTCAGTATTTGATTATCCAGACTAATTGTGGGCAAGGAAAGCATGAATAATCAAATTGTACAGACAAGCTCTTGTATCTTATTTTGGCTGACGGCTTCATCCTTCTTCTCAAACCTTTTTTCCAGAAGAGCTAACAAGGAAAGTAGAAGCTTTGTTTCCTGTCTTTGCTTGACTTCCTCTGTTCTTTTAAAGAAGTATTTACAAATGACATGATGTCTTCCTCCCAAGTGTCCCCTTCCCGGCCATAAAGAAGTGGCATCAACAGTATGCCTAGGTAGTAATTCCCTGAAAAGGTGGACTTGCGTGTTCTAGAACTTTCTGGTATAAAAAGGAAGACAGAACTTAAGCCTGAACTTGGCTTCTGGCTTTTTCTTTTCTTGATCATTTTCCAACAGTCTTAAAGGCTATTTTCTTCTTTCTTCCCATTACAGGATTTTTGGCACCTCAGAAGTAATAATGGAAATAAACATTTAACAGATGGTCCCAGCAGTTTCCCTGACATACACGCATAGTACAGAAGGAAAGCATGTATAATGGAGTTGATTAGATCTTATTTTAATTTATTTTATTTCTCACGGAATATTTTCCTGGTCACATTTTTCATTTTTTGTTTATGCTTTTTTTTTCCGTGGTCCCTTACACACAGTTTCTGAATCATTTCTCAAGGTCAAGACCCTGTTCCTCCCTTTGCCCCCTCTCTGCACCACAGAGAAAGTGTATCAATAGCATCAGCACAAATGGCTTCGCCACAGCAGCTCTGCAGAGGTTCTGCGGGAAAACTTAGGGAGTGTTCCCACATCTGCATCTGGTTCTCTCGTGAAACCAGAGGTCACAGGGTGGAAGTAAGCCAAGGAAATATTAGCAACAGGGGGAAGAAAGGAAAGAATTGAGAGAATATACTAAGGGGTTTTCACTGATAAGTGGGAAAAAAAAATCCTAGGGTAAAAATGTCAGCCTCAGGTAAGAGGGACAATAAATACTCCTGGGTGAAGCAGTCTGCGTGTTCATATTCCCACAGAACTCTGCTGGGTCCCTTCCTGAAAGTTTGAGAGAGATCACTAAGCTGTTGAAGCGAACAGGGCAGAAGCAGGGGTCTTCAGGGGCTGAGGACAAATCCAGCTCACCTTTGTGCATGAAGACCTATCCTGGTGATCCTCTGAAATGAGACTGTAATTCGCCATTGTGACACCTAGTGGCTGGCAGCTGTATCTGCATCAGCAATGTACACATTTATAAAAATGTTATTTTTGATTTATAAAAATGGAAAAAACTTACCTTAAGCTGCAAGATCACAGTGTAATCACCCGAGAACAGAACAGAAAGCCAGTTGTCTTTAATCACTGATTTGAAAGCTACATTTCTTAGAATTCTTGGATAGAATGTGCAGAAGCAGGTGGACAGAAATGTCAAATCCTTGGCAAGGTCCATTACTATTTAATATCTGTCGTAGAGGCTAATGAAATAAGTGAGAAAATGTTCCCTTAGTTTAACAACTTGATAAGAGGAAGGAGACAAAAAGTCAACCTAAATCAAGCCTTCTCACCTGGAAAGTAAAGAGGCAAGTATGCTAACTAAAGGCTAACTTTTGTAGGTCCTGATAGTAGGTGGCCTCGCTTGGGCCTTGCAAATTTTTCCTTCTTCTTATCTCCTTGTTTAAGTATTAAATATTCTTATATGTGTGGGATGATGCACAATACTGACTGAACATTTCTAAATCCTCAGGAATACTCACCTAAGTGGATACATTTAGACCGATAATGGGCTTAATAAAGTACTGGAGAAAATGAAGTGGGAGGAATCAAATTTTCAATTAGGTGCCAATTTTCTGTCATCTTCCACTCTCAATGGTAGAGGCAGCGGCTAGCTCAGTGAAACGAGGTGACTTAAGGTTCATAGGACAATCATAATAATATTAACAATATTATCTTCCTTCTTTTTTTACTGTGCCAAAATTTATTTAACCAATTTTCTATTGTTGGACAGTTTAAAATATTTTGATTGTTGCAAATTAATAAGCATCCTTGCACATAATGCTTTGTACCCAGCACTGATACTTTGTTTTAAAAATTATAATGAAATATTTAAAACACATACAATACATAAATCATTAAAAAAAATACTTGCGTACCCAGGACTCTACTCAAGAATTTTTTTTTTTAACTCTAATGGCTTTTTTAAAAAAATTTTATTTATTTAATTTATTTATTTTCCTTACATTTTTTGGCTGCATCAGGTCTTAGTTGCGGCACATGAGATCTTTTTCATCACGGCCCGCTGTCTGCTCGGGCTTCTCTCTAGTTGTGGCATGCTGGTTTTCTCTCTCTAGTTGTGGCGTACGGGCTCCAGAGCGAGTGGGCTCTGTAGTTTGCGGCACACAGGCTCTCTAGTTGAGGCATGTAAGCTCAATAGTTGTGGCATGCGGGCTTAGTTGCCCCGTGGCACATGAGATCTTAGTTCCCCGACCAGGGATTGAACCCTCATCCCCTGCATTGGAAGGCGTATTCTTTACCTCTGGACCACCAGGGGAGTCCCTACTTAAGAATTTGATCTTTACCAATACAGTTGGAGCTTTCACGCATTCTTCTCCACCCCATCTCCTTTCTTATCCCAATGGTAACCTTATCCTGAAGTCAGTGTGTAGCATTCTCCCACATTCCTTTATACTTTCACTACATGGTGTGTATCTCTAAGCCACACATATATTAACTGGTTAATGTAACTTTCTTGATTGCAAATGTAATGCATGCTCATTGTGGAAAGGTTGGCAAGATAATGAGGTACAAACAGAAGTATAAATAAAAATACAAACAAAATTGTTGCCCCAAACACAACATTATGAAATAGTAACCATTGTTACTATTTTGATCTATTTTGCTCCTCTTATTACACACTTTACAAAATCAGTTGGGTTTAAAACAATTGCTTTAAAATGAATGGGGCTGGGACTTCACTGGTGGCGCAGTGGTTAAGAATCCGCCTGCCAAAGCAGGGGACACGGGTTCAATCCCTCGTCGGGGAAGGTCCCACATGCCGCGGAGCAACTAAGCCCGTGTGCCACAACTACTGAGCCTGCACTCTAGAGTCTGTGAGCCACAACTACCGAGCCCATGTGCCACAACTACTGAGGCCAACGTGCCTAGAGCCCATGCTCCCCAACAAGAGAAGCCACCGCAATGAGAAGCCCGCGCACCGCAACAAAGAGTAGCCCCCGCTCGCCTCATGTAGAGAAAGCGTGCGCCGCAACGAAGACCCAACACAGCCACAAATAAATAAATTAATTTAAAAAAAATGAATGGGGCTGTTGCATTTACAAGGTGCTTTTGTTTCCTATCTCACTCAGTTCCCCCGCATCCCTGTGAGGTCGGTGATGTACTTTTATCTCCATTTTAGAGATGAGGAACAGAGGTCCTGAGAGATGAGTTAATATCTGAAGTTCTCTCAGCTCTCTAAGTGAAGGAACCAGAACTCACATCTGGATCTTTGGATTCGGAGTCCGGTGGTTTTTCTGTTAAAATATTCTAGTGTCACCACCATTCTCCCTCACTGAGATCCCTAAGAATTAATGATGGCCCTTCCTTCTCACTCTGTCTCCCTGCCCTCTCATGACCTCTTTTTAGTTTAAGTGCCATCTTTATTTTAAATCAATTTTGCCTGTGTTCAAAAGTTGAGTGGGGAGAAGGAATACAGTGTAATTTACCTTAGAGGCCACATCTCAAAGAAATGGTCCTGGTTTTCAACTGTTACCGCTGTTACCCAGCTTTCTTCCCAGCTTGCATTCCGCGTAGAGGCACAGCTTTTACAGGATGTTATCAGAAAGGTCCACGCTTCCAAAATATGCTTCAATTACTCCGATGTAGTAGAATCTCTCTCTGCGGACATGAGCTCCAGGGAGCAAATAAATTGGCAAAAAAAAGTGGGGGGGATTTCCATTAAGATGGCTCTAGATTTGGTTTAAGTTGGAATGTTAACAAACAGAAGATTCCACAGAAATACTGATGATCAAAAAATTATCTTTTTTTTTTGCAGGGGGGGAGATTTTATTATATTCCTTTTTGCGTGGTTGATAAAAGGACACAGTGAAGCTCTTTTATGTATCTTTTCAGCTGCTCTTCTTTTACTTTCATTGAAGACATCTCCAAACATTATGATTCATCTGTCTATTCCTGCAGCACTGCCAACCTTCTTTTCTATTAGAGAAATTCCAGTCACCAACTAAAGCATCTCTAGCATGGCAGGTGTGAGAAAGACTCTGGAAATTCTTATGGAATAGTTGTTTTCTGGTGGCGTCAGTTTTATTATATTGCTCATACACAGAAGTTGAGGATGTTACGTCTTCATCCACCATCATCATTATAACACGGGTCAGATGGTACAGCATAACCACCACATTCCTGGTACTGTCTTTAGACTCCTTTGAGGTAATTGTTATCTCCATTTTACAGTTGAGGAAACTGAGGCTCAGGGTGGTTAATCAGCTTGCTGAGTTCACCTTGTTAGTAAGAGTCAGGGTCAGAATTTGAATGCAGGTCTGTCTGCAAAGAGTGGTCCATTTGTGAAGCGCTTCTGTCACGTGCCATGTACTATAAGCTATACAGAGGTGACAACACCTGCCTGTTACCCCAGGAGTTCCCAGTTCAATGGGAAGAAAAAGACACACAGAGAAACAATTGCAGTGCAGACCCAGTGTGTGAATTGTTATTAAGAAGGACTAGAAACATGTCGTGTGGGCCTGGGGGAAGATTAACTCATATTTGGGGGAGGGTTAACTCATTTGGGGAAAATTAGGGATTGGAGGAGGGCCTTGAAAAGATCAAACTTCATCAGGTATCACTATGGAGTAGTTCCCATAAAGAGAACATTATGAATGTAAGTCTGGAGTCGGGAGAGTATGTGGTTGGTGTTTAGATAATTGTAAGTGGCTACTGCCAGCCCCTCTGCCAGCCCTCTATCATTCAATTTTTTTAAAATTTATTTTTTAAATTAATTTTTATTGGAGTATAGCTGCTTTACAATGTTGCATTAGTTTCTGCTGTACAGCAAAGTGAATCAGCTGTACGTATACATATATCCCCTTTTTTGGATTTCCTTCCCATTTAGGTCACCACAGAGCACTGAGTAGAGTTCCCTGTGCTATACAGTAGGGTCTCATTAGTTATCTATTTTATACATAGTAGTGTATATATCTATCATTCAGTTTTAAATAGAGCAGGGATTGGTTCTCACCTTTGACCTAATCCCACCCTGATTAGAAATTACAGAGCCGACCAATGACATCAAAGGCGGGCAGCAGGGAAGAAAGCTGTGGCTGGCAGATTGCGGGGGGGGGGGGCACGTGGCAGTGACCACTAAGGTTCAGAGACCAACCAGCTGCTCTGAGAAGCCCCTGCCCACTCCCTCCCCACGGCCCAGGCTTCCACTGCCAGTTTCCCCTTTGTAACTTATTTTTCTATTTAAGAGGACACTTGATTGATGTTCATTTTGTCCTTCTGTCTGTACAAAGTATAAAGAAAAATGTATATAGCAAATATCACGGCAGCTTTCAACCCCTCCATGAGGGAGGAGCCTTGTCTGTTCTGTTCACTGCCACGCCTCCAGGGCCTAGCCCAGAGCCTGGCACACACTGCTTGGCCAAATAAATGTCAACACACACTTACTGTATGAAGCTCTGTCTGGTGGGGATGGAAGGATATGCTGGCTAGTGTTGACATAAGGAGAGATGGGAAAAAAGTCCTGGATGAACTGGACGTGTTTCACCACTTTGCCTAGGGCAGCCTGGTGAGAGTTTTGTAGGGCTGGAGGTGATAAAACCCTGTTACCAAAACCTGGCTGTCCCAGGTGAGTGGGCATCTAATATATGCAATCCTTTCATCTGCCCAGGCCTCTCTGCTTCCTGAAAGGAGAAGCCAAGGTACTAGAACGCTGCTGAGTTTAATGCAAAGTGATACCAAGAAGAGAACGTAAGGTGACTCGGAGTCTAAAACTGTATTGTGCAAACAGACGGGGTGCCAGTCTCCCGGGTAAGAAAGACTCCGGATGAGGAGTGCTGGTCTCCGCTCTCTACATGCTCTCCACAAAAGGCCAAAGTAACCCCCCACCAGAGGCAGCAGGCCGCTCTGATGTCTGGAACAGATCAGCAGCAGAAGCAGCGCTCATGCTCAGCAGGTGAGGTCTACTGAGGAAGAAACACTTGACAGCCTCTGAGTACCCAATGAACTGAAGAAGCCATCAGCCCCTTCCCACGTGCTCCCCACGCGCCCAGACTCACCGCACCAAAGCCACGGTGCCCTTTTCCCAGGAGGAACGTCTCCAGTTTTTGTGGTCTTAAGTCACAAAGCTTGAGTGGTGGTTGAACTTGAAGCGAATGGTAGGCAGTTCACCGTGTTGGCCAAGTAGACAGCACCCCAGGGCTGTGCGGATGTAATGCAATGATGAGCTCAACCTTTCCTGTTTCTTTCAATGAGACAAGAGGTCTCTCAGGTCCGCTAATGGGCTGGCTGCCCAGATGCAAAATCTTTGGGCACAAGAATGTCAGCCTTTGCTGGCGCGCCACCTCCAGCCACCTGCTCTGTCTTCGCGCTCCATGGCAACCGAGCACCACGGGAAGCTCCCGGGCGCCTGGCCTGTTCGCGGCTGCCAGACACGCCCGGCTGACGGAAAGAAACCTTACGCCAGGCGCAGCGCCGAGAGCGCCGTCAGGGCGCCCCCCTCCAGCCGCCTTCCCTGTTGGGGGCAGCCCCTCTGTACCGGGGCTCTGGGAGGAGCAGGGACAGGGCAGCAGGCGGCGCCGCAGACGCTCCCAGCAGGAGCGAGCCCTCTCTTCCCGCTTCTGTTCCTCACCGTCAGGCTAGTCTCGTGTTCCCCACGCATTTCCGGTTTCCCGAGAAGAGGAAAAAGCTTCAGTGAGCTACGAGCTCTGGGCGAGCTCTCCTTCGGCCTTTTTGCTTTTTCCTCACATTCCTGCCGAGGGTCCTGCTGAGGGGGCAGGAGAGGTAACTAAGCCTGGTTTTTTCATAGCTGTTCTGGAACGTTTGAGGAAAACCTTGGGCTTTGCACAGCCGCTCCCTGTCTGGGAAGTCTCTTGCCGTTTTTTTCTTCCATTTTTCCTCGTTGTGTGCCCCCCACACACACACACCCCGAGGGTGCTGTCCTGTTTCCCGAGGCAGGAATCTGTCTGCAGGCAAGGTCAGGGAGTTGATGGCACCTCTGGCAGCTGATGACGCAGCGGGCCTGGCCTCATCTGTTGGTAATTGTTGACACCTGGTCCAGAGGAATGCGTTAGGAATAGGGCTCACCTCCATCAGGTCCTCTCAGGCCTGGTCGGAGAAGACAGGCCGTGACTCACATCACGGCGGGAGAGGCCCAGCCACTTGGGCTGCAGGGCAACGACAGGAAAGGAAGGGCCGGGAGAGGAGGGCGCGTCTCTCCCACCCCCCCCCCCCCCCCCCCGCCTTCGGCGCCACCCCGGTCTACTCTACAGCCCGCATCCTGCCATGCACTCGGCACTGAAGCCAGGCCCCTACCCCCGCCTCCTCAGCGGCTCCTGCCCGTGGGGGATGTGTCTTCCTCTGTATGTACCTCGCGCCTCACGCCTCTGTGCTTTCGCACGCCATTCCCTCTGCCTCCAGTGCTCTTCCTTCAAGTCTGCATGGGTTTGGTCTTGTGCTTCAAAGCCCAATTCAAAAGTTTTCTCTCTTTGGAAACTTTCCTCTGTTCCCCTTTGCAACCGGGAAGCCCTTTGGGCAAATCCACGCTCCGTAAGGCAATTATTAGATTGTCACAGCTTTTGTATCACAATTTCAGCAGATTTGGATTACCTGAGGGCAGGGACTGCCCCTGGTTCATCTTCGGATCCACTTTACCAGCCAGGGGCTGGCACATAGCAGACACTCACTAAGTGTTCATGGGCTGATTGTGGATCGAAGCAGACATACTGTGCCAGGGACACAGGACGCTGGCTTAGTAAGTGGATGATTTGAGTCCAAAGTCTGAAATTCTAAAGAGTTTGCCATCCTCAGGCCCCTATAAATCTGTTCACTCTTCCCAGAAAGATCCTCGCCACATATCTGGTTGTAGGAGGGGTCCTCTCACGGGTCTCCAAGCGCAGGGACTGCCAGTTGCAGGGTACAGCATTAGCGGATTTCCTTGGCCGTCATGTCTGCGCCGTGTCAATAAGAATTTATAAACTACCTACTCAGTGCTCAGCTTTATAATAAATGAAGTGGAGGATCCAAAAGAGGTAAAAGATATAATCTCTACTCCTATTGACCGTAAGGACAGTGTGCTGAAATGAGAACATATCAGTCAACACTGGCCCACCCACGGTTGCTCGGGAGAATCACTAAATGTTTTTAAATAAAGAAAATCCTGCTTCTCATTTCCCTGGATCTCCCTATACACTCACATTTGAAACAGCTGGACTGAAAATCAGCGCTTACAGTTACGAGCACCTGCTCTTGAATTTCAGCTCAATGTGTTGATTCACCAGGCAAGGTGGAATCACAGGATGGAAACTCTGGTTTTGGCAGGAGGGAGGGATGAAATGGAGGCAGAGAATTGTCAAGAGATTCTTGGAGTAGTTCCCGCAGGAGATCGCAGAGGCTAGAGGAGGCTGCCACGAAGAGAATAAAATAGAAGTGGGGGACAACATGGCTTTTGTCAACCTCTCCTAAGACTACACACAGCTCTTGAAGAAGGAGGGAGGCTGGAATTGTGCCAGGATAAAGAGGGTAGCACAGAAATGGAACCCCAAGCAAAACAGGGATTCTTCTGTTGCTGAAGGCTGACGTTACATTTTAAAGTATATGTGCTCAGGTTGTGTTTAGACTCTATTTGGCAATATTCAGTTTGTTGGATGCTAATTTGCTTTGATGTATTGCCTATGCTTCCTGGCATTGGTGATTAGCTCCAGGCATCCAAAGAAACCAAGAGCCACTATTTCCCAGAATTACTTCATCATTAATATTAATTAGTATTAATTAGTTCATATTTATTATCATTAATTTAATTATTATCATGTCTGGTCTTGAGTTATCCTACCGGGCCTGCATCCAACAACGATGGGTTGTATTTCTATTTTTTTTTTAATTTTATAGCTACTTTATTTATTTATTTATTTATTTTTGGCTGTGTTGGGTCTTCGGTTCGTGCGAGGGCTTTCTCCAGTTGCGGCAAGCGGGGGCCACTCTTCATCGCGGTGCGCGGGCCTTTCACTATCGCGGTCCCTCCCATTGCGGGGCACAGGCTCCAGACGCGCAGGCTCAGTAGTTGTGGCTCACGGGCCCAGCTACTCCGTGGCATGTGGGATCTTCCCAGACCAGGGCTTGAACCCGTGTCCCCTGCATTAGCAGGCAGATTCTCAACCACTGCGCCACCAGGGAAGCCCTGTATTTCTAAATAAGAACTTGCATTTTAAAATATTGTTATTGGGACTTCCCTGGTGGTGCAGTGGTTAAGAATCCGCCTGCCAAGGCAGGGCACATGGGTTCGAGCCCTGGTCCAGGAAGATCCCACATGCTGCGGAGCAACTAAGCCAGGGCACCACAACTACTGAGCCTGTGCTCTAGAGCCTGCGAGCCACAACTACTGAGCCCACGTGCTGCAACTACTGAGCCCGCGTGCTGCAACTACTGAAGCCCGCGTGCCTAGAGCCCGTGCTCCGCAACAAGAGAAGCCGCCGCAATGAGAAGCCCGCGCACCGCAAGGAAGAGCAGCCCCCACTCGCCGCAACTAGAGAAAGCCCGCGCGCAGCAACAATGACCCAATGCAGCCAAAAATAAATAAATTTACTTTTAAAAAAAGTACATTAAAAAAATATTGTTATTGCTTTAAAAAAATATCAAATCGTTGCAGAAAACATAGGCAATCCATATAAAGATATGTATAAATACATATACCAAAATTACTTATAAGCTCATAACCCCAAAGTAATTACTATTAACATTTTATTGTCCCCTTTTGGTGTTGTCTTAATGTTTGTGTGTATGTTTTACTTATTTATTCTTGGCATATGCATTCTCTTTTTCTTCAAATAAGAATCTACCCTCTCGGGCTTCCCTGGTGGCGCAGTGGTTGAGAGTCTGCCTGCTAATGCAGGGGACACGGGTTTGAGCCCTGGTCTGGGAAGATCCCACATGCCGCGGAGCAACTAGGCCCGTGAGCCACAACTACTGAGCCTGCGCGTCTGGAGCCTGTGCTCCGCAACAAGAGAGGCCGCGATAGTGAGAGGCCCGCGCACCGCGATGAAGAGTGGCCCCCGCTTGCCACAACTAGAGAAAGCCCTCGCACAGAAACGAAGACCCAACACAGCCAAAAATAAAATTAAAAAAAAAAAGAATCTACCCTCTCTTTTTGCCTGGGACTGGGAGTATATGTAGGAGGGGGTGAGGAGGAAACAAATTCCACCAGAAAACTGAACTTTGACCCCCTAGGACTAGACCTCTAGCCCTCAAGTACTCCTAATTGCTCATCTCTGTCTTCTTAGTCCTGGAGGAAGTTTGATTCCTAGGCTTGCTTTTCCTGCCCCTGGTCCCATCCCCCAGTCCCCACCCACTCTGTGGGCCTAAGGGAGTTGGGAGTGAGTAGACTTGGTAGGTAGGGGCTACTGACCTCATGGATGTTAGAACTGATCCTGATGGAGACCTAAACCTCAGACGACCTTTGACCTGCCCGTGGGAAGATGAATTCTCCGTGACTCCTGAAGATCCTTCAGCATCTCCTTCCTTGGGGTCATACGGGTGTGTTGGAGCTCAGGGTGGACCAACCCAAAACATGCCACAACGGCATATTGACTATCTTGAAATGAAGTCGCTTGAGAAGCAGCCGATGCAAGAAGGAAAACTGACCTTCCTCTGTCCCTCTGAAAGCAGGATATCGATTTCTCATGTGAAAGGTGCCCTCGCTGCATCTGGAAGTAGAAGGACACCCTTCCTGTCAGAGACAGGGAAAATCCACGGAGAAGCAGATACAGACAAACATGGTTACTTTTTAAATTGACTACCCCAAGCCCAAACTCTGTTTAGATTTTTCACTAATCGGGCAGCCAAAACCCGAGTTTCTTTGTCCTGTGAATTCCTCACAAATTTATTGTTCCTTTGTCTAAAAAGTATAAAAACTGTCTGCTTTGGCCATTTCTTAGGTCCTGTTTCTATGAGACAGCCACATACATGAATTAACATTTGTTTCTTTTTCCCTGTTAGTCTGTCTTTGATGTGTCAATTTCACTATTAGTCCAGACACAAGAACTCAAGAGGAATAGAGGGGGAAACTTCCTCCTCCCCAACAGATATTTCAAATGGAAGCTCATAGACTCTTAAGGGTTGAAAGGCCTATGTGTAAGGCGTCTTGCCCAATCTGCCATCCAGTATAGGAATCCCCTCTCTAGCATCCTTGCCAGGAAGCACCCAACCTTGGCCAAACATTACCAAGAATAAGGAAATCAGGGTTGTTTATGCCACCGCCGGACACTCCAAAGAACAGACAATTCTGTTTTTATTTTGAGCTAAATTTGATTTGAAATGAGATGAAATTATAGAAAAGGTATTTATTGTGATTTTTTTTTTTTTTTTGGCTGTGCCACGTGGCATGTGGGCTCTTAGTTCCCCGACCAGGGATTGAACCTGTGCCCCCTGCAGTGGAAGCGCAGTCTCAACTACTGGATCGCCAGGGAAGTCCCTTTATTGTGATATTTTTGCCGTCCCAAGATATTTCTATCTTAGGCTGCACTGAAAGATACATAGTTTTTTAGGGAAGGGGAAGGTCCATGTTCCTCCTGAAATTATGTACAAAACCATGTATGTGCCTATGTGGTCTTTCATTGTTTCTCTGGGAATGGGGGCCAGAGCTTTCATGGGATTCTCTCAGCCCAAGGGTCCCACAGGGCTCTGTGCCATCTCTGAAGTGCTGTGTTAAGTTGATTTTGTCACATGTAAAAGGAAGACAGACGGGATCTTGCTCAGGTCTCTCCCAGAGAGAGACATACTGACACCCCTGCCTGGCCTGCTTGTTGCAGGGGTGCCAGGGCTTCGTCTGTTTTTAGCCCAGAATAAGCCTCCCTTCCCCAAGCAGAGCCCAGAGACCGTGCCTCTCTCTCAAGGCCAGCCACGTGGAGACATGATGCCGTCGGAGCCTTGGTTTCAGATCCTGCTCTCAATTCTCATATGTGTCAGCCTGTCTGCCTTGACTTCACGTCTGTACTTTGGAGCTATGGGAAAGGCGTGAGGGATAATGGTTGTGTTTGTAGAGCCCAAGTGTGTCACGAGGGTTTTCAGACAAAGGGGTGCAGAGGCTCACGCATTGCTAAGTCACCCGCACACCCGGTCAGGAAAAGGAAATGACTAGGCCACATCACTCAGAGCATGTCTCTGCTCGTCCTCCAACACACACACACACAAAGGGACACTTTTCTCTCCTGTTTTTAGTAGCAAGCCCTATCTAAGGGCTACGTCGTCTCTATGTCGATTTAGTTTGAAATATTTTGGTATAATCTACATCCTGCAAGTAGTGAGGAAGCATCTGAAGTGTCTGAATCAGGCACCGACATTCCAAAGGTGGTTAGTTAGCATCTGAAATGCCCTAATTAGGGATCGACACTTCAGAGGGGGGTGACTTAGCACTTCAAATATTATTACTGAAATCTACACCACAAAGGGTACGTTCATAAGCATAATGGATGTTAGGAGTAAACTTTTCATTGGTGGAATGGATGGTATTCAAGTCATGCAAACTGGCAGCACCAGGTCTCAAATAAAATAAAGGTAAACAAACTAAAGCCTCCATATGTAAATATACTCTTTTTCTTCCTGTCCTGTGTGGGATCCTTCAAGAGGTTTCATAGCTATGGGACTAAATCCAAAATACTTAACTTAGCCACTCTGCAAAGCTTGGCTACAGCCCGTCTACGCATGTCAGCAACCCTCACTTCTGCACATACCGGTTTTGCTTCAGATGTACAGTCCCACCTGTGTGGCTCACACGGGCAGTCTATCTCCCTTCTTAAGACCTTCTCATATGCTGTTTTCTTGGCGGGAGGCTCTCTCCTAGATAGAGCTACGCTACTTGCTGTGTGAACTTGCTTAAGGCACTGACATTTCTAAGCCTCCACTTTCTCATCTATAAAATGGGGGGCGGGGAGGAAATCACTCTCTACAGTATTACTAAGGATTAATGAGATTATGTCTATAACGGGTTTAGCTCAGTGCCTGGCTATGTTAAATGGGATCATTGTGGTTTCTTATTAATCACCTAGCTAACTCCAACTTGATCATCAAAACTCATCTCAAGTGTCTTTTTTTCTAGGGGGTTTCTCTGGTCACCCACCCCCAAACCAAGATAATGTGTCCCTGCTCTAGGCTTTCACAAAGTCTGGCCAACCTCTGTGGAAGTACATACCATACTGTATAGTAAATTTATTTTTATGCATTTATCTCTACCTAAAACCATTAGTTCTATAAGGGCAGGAAGTGTGTCCCACCCCCCCCCTTTTTTTTTAATGTCCCCAGTGCCTAGTATATAATAGATACTCAATAAATATTTAATCAGTGAATGAACAAGTGCATGAATGAACTAATTAGGGATGTGTGGCTCTCTGCAGAGACACCTGGGAGGGGCTTTGAGAATTACCGTCCAGTGGTGGAATCCGAGTCATGCAGAAGAGGAGTAAACCAAGTTTGATTTGGAAACTGTAGATAGAATTCAGCTCAATACATGGAAGCCCTTCTGTGACTTGAAAAAATGGAAGGAGCCGCCTCAGCGGTATTTCTTTCTCCCAAGTTATTTCAACAGAGGTTAATAACAAGGCAAAATGGATTTACCCACAGGATAACATTATCTGACATTATCTGACATTCTATGAAAATTCCACTCGAGAAATAAAGTTTTGTGAAACATTCTCAAATGACTATTTAGGCTTTATTGCATATTGATTCTATATCTTAATATCCTTAACTCTTCTCCTAAGTATACATTTTAGTTTTCAAATGATCTGTATCTCTTTTTGATCAGTTCTATTACTTATCCTATATGGAGCTAATATCAAAGCCAGTCTTATTGATAGGATGATATATTCTGTGAGACTTTTGCTTGGCTTTTGGGAAATGGAGGTAGAGTTGTAAATTATTTGCATCATACTGTTGGGTTTTAGGTCCATTTACTGAAAGCATAGGGATGGCAGAGGAGGCCATTTTGGCTTAAAGACCAGAATGACTTTAAACCAACAAGGGCTTTAAAACCAAAAGTCAAGTATCTTGAGCTGAACTAAACCTCTATATTCAATGTTATTGAATGTTGAAAAAAACGTTAAATTTCCAGAAAATAGCCAAACCCCAAATAAATCCAAAGCCAGAGATACTTTTTCCAATTTGCAGTAGCCATATTAATCACTGAATGGGGAATATTTTCAAGCTATAGCTTGTGTACAAACTTCGTGTAACCAGGAAATTCCCATGTTCCCTCTGGGGCAAGTCTTGCTTTCTTTAGGGGCTTTCCACTAAGTAGACAGTTTGTGAATAGGTAAAAAAAATAGATCTAATCTACTCATCAAGAATGATCTTGTCTTTTTATTGACAAAACTGGATTAAACATTTAGCAATTTTTCCCGAGGCTTTTTTGGAAAAGCGGAGAGACTCATACTACCTTATGAAAGAACCAGATCACTCCAAGTATTTATATCTTACAAGCATTTTTCTTCATTACTTTATACATTTTTCTCTGCATCCATTGGGCAAGTGTCTAGAATAGGATAAAAGCTATGCCTTAAGACTAAGGTGGCTCTTTTCAGCACCAAGTATAATGAAGACCAAAATAAGCAGCTGAAATGTGATGCTTTCTGTAAAATAGGTTTGAATAGATTTGAGAATTATTTGGCTCCCTATTTTGGTCAGATGAACAGAACATGGGCTATATCTTGACTCCACTTTTGGCCATGTAGATCGGGTTTATTGACGTTCATTCCTAAGAATTTTCCTCGGCTTTAACAAAATATAAGTATGCTATTGTTCTCATGATGTATGTGACAACTGGTCACACCTTGTAGATTGCATTAGGAAGACTAAAATTCCTGTCAAAAGCCCACGAATTACTAAGAGGCATCACAGCCACAGACAAAAATAAGTCATTGTAAGTTTTCTGTAGGTATTTCATTATCTGAAAATAGGTACCATACGGTGCTTAGGACAGGCTCATGATAAAGTTTACTAAATTTCTTAGAAGATTTCATGTTGCATAAAGTTGATAAGAGAATAACAGTCTCAATCTCATTATACCAAGATTCCATTTTTATTTTCTTTTCTAATTTTCCATGTCAAAAATAGAGTGAATAGGGCTTCCCTGGTGGTGCAGTGGTTGAGAATCTGCCTGCCAGTGCAGGGGACACGGGTTCGAGCCCTGGTCTGGGAGGATCCCACATGCCGCGGAGCAACTGGGCCCGTGAGCCACAACTACTGAGCCTGCGCGTCTGGAGCCTGTGCTCCGCAACAAGAGAGGCCGCGATAGTGAGAGGCCCGCGCACCGCGATGAAGAGTGGCCCCCACTTGCCGCAACTAGAGAAAGCCCTCGCACAGAAACGAAGACCCAACATAGCAATCAATCAATCAATAAATCTTAAAAGAAAAAAAATAGAGTGAATAAAATGATAGCAAGCATCTCAATAGCTGGATAGTGAAATTAATCTTATAAGGGTGCCTCACTGACACCTATATGTCACTATGATTGTTTAATGGAATAATTTTAAGGAATACCAAGGGAATATCAGGCTCACAGTATTTTTAACCAGGGAAATAGCATGGACTTTAAAAAAATTCTCACAACTGTATTTTACAAATTCCCACCTTTTTTGGCCTTGGATACACTTAGAATTTCATTTCTTGTTTAAAAGGTTCCTCACTTATAAAGCAGGAGGAGGAGGAGAATGCCAATAGTCAAAGTTTGGCTGAAAATTAACCTTAAAATCCTATAGTTATATACGAGGAATAATGTCATGTCTCTGAATTTATAGCAAGTGCCCTGGAGGTAGTGCTTAAGAGGCTAGAATTTTCTTAGATTAAGCAATCCTGTGAGAATTCTGAGATACTGGCAGATGTGAGAAAGTCAAGTATCTGAATTACTTACCACTTCTCTTAAATAGTGAAATCAAAATAGCCTTGAGCTTTAAGAAGATATTCGGAAACCATGACCCACAGGATTAACAGAGGCTGGCGACTAGCAGAAATTCTTGAGCCTGTTTTACAGAACAGATAAAGCAACAGCTTGTTAAAAACCCCTCTACTTGTAAACTGCCTTCACTGATTAAGTCCCCTTTAGTTCTTTCTTTCTTTCCTTTTTTCCTCTCTTTACTTGCATACCTCCAAGCTTCATAGCCTATGGAATGTATCACCAGACTCCTTAACCACCTCTACAGATAACACCTCTGACATATGGGTTGCTATAGTAACAAGACTTACGTTGTTTTTTAGGAACTTGGAGTCAGCTTTGCACAGGTCAGGCTAGCTAAGACTAGTTGGGGCCACCAACCCTAAAACTGGGTCTTCAATAAATGACCTTCTGACATCAGAGGGCCGAAAACTCCACTGTCAGGTCATGTTAAGTGCCTCTATTTTCAAATATGCATCCCATGAAGAAGCACGTAACCCAGATACACGTGCATAGAACACCGATTACCTCACTTTTTCCCTACCTCCAATGACCTTTCCCCATGCCTAAGACCACCTTGCTTCTTTATCCCATAATTACCTCCAGCACCTCACCTTCAGGGAGGCAGATCTGAGACTTGTTCTCCCACCTCCTTGTTTGGTTGCCTTGTAAATAAACTTCTCTGCTGCAAACTTCAGTATTTCCGCGCCTGGCTTGCTGTGCGTCTGGCAAACAAACCTGGTTCGGTAACAATTCTGCATAATGCAACGTTCGGGGAAAAAATACATCAGTGTATCAGTGTATCTCTAAGCAGATACATACGCAAAATGAATCAGCTCAGGCACCGTTCTATAGGGTATGAATTAAATACTCTGCCCATTCAGGACACTATGAGAGTGACCACACATGCCATCTAGGTCCTCCCCATTTATTTACTGTTTCTCAAAAATATCTTAAGTTGAATACTAAATAAGCAACCTCACCCCACTACTGAGAAGCACTTTACTCTGTGGTGGTTCTTTGTGTTCTTCTACCATGTCCACTATGGCTATGATAGTATTCCCTTTACATTTCATTGTTCCTTAAATATGTTTATTTATCTTGCTGTAGTGCCATAATATTTAAAGTAGAAACCTCAATAATTTCCTTCCCTGGAATGATTTTCCCCGTAAAACCAGAAACAATTTTCAAGCTAAGGAAGGTACAAACTAAATTGTCTCTGTAAATGTAGAAAACCATAATGACCTCTTAAGTTACTTGCGCAGCTGTATGCTTTAAATAGGGTTGGGAAGAAGGAGGTTGGAATGGGGAATCTTTGAAAACAGCATTGCAACCTCCACTGATTTGGGGACCTCTGGGCATACCCAAGCAAGCTACTGTTCCATATATGCCACAATACATATAAAGTTAGCTTAGAATGGCAATATTCAGTGCAATCTACTGTATTTTTTGGCCCCAGAGAGCTGAGATCTCTTACCCAGTTTTGCTGGGTAAGAAAGCAAAAAGAATATGGGGGAAAACCACTCTAGGCTCTTGGCTACAAAATAGTGGCTGAGGTGAGGTTAAAGTGTGTGTGTGTGTGTGTGTGTGTATAATCAGACTTTTAATAACCCTTTCTTTAATTACAGTGGTACTCACAGTGATACGTACAAGGTAATTTTTTCCATTTTAATGAAAGAACTGGGGATATTTACTTTGAAAAAAAAATGGAGAACTGAAGGATGGTAAGGATGGTGTAGAAGGGACCAGATGGATGTGTTCAAGAGGAAAGATCTGTCCCATGGCAGAGGGATTTGATTCACCTTCAAGGATATAAGAATGCTAAGGGCAGAGTGAGAACCAATGAGTAGATGTCATCATAGTGGAGAATATTTTAGCTCAAAATATGGACAAACTTTCTACCAAGTCAAGCTGTCTGAAGCTGATTGACTGAATGGTTACTTTTCAAGGACTCTGTAAGGAGAATTTACGCATCAGGTGGAAACGGCCTCTAAGATTTCTTCCAACAATGATGTTGGGGGAACCTATTATTCTAAATCTAAATGATGCTTGCTCTCTGCTGAATTTCCCTCTGAACTAATTTCTTTCAAAACCTGGGACAGAGATCAACTGCATGGCTCTTAGAAGAGTGGCTTCCTAGAAGACTTACTTTTTCTTCAGCACATCCTAAAGCCTTGAGTGTGCTACTCAGGTGACTGGAGTAATCCAGACTAAGTATGACTTAGCCAGAAGCTTCTCTGAATGTCTCAAGGGAGACAAGATATATCTTTGGCCCAGGAAGGTCAATGACATTCATTACATTAACACATTCAAAAGGGAAAATTAAAGATGAGGAAGAAATATGTGTGAACTCAACATCTTATATTGTTTCATCCACCAGTAGAACTCAGGCAAGCAGCAGATGAGCACATAATGTAATAAGAACTAAAGTTTGTTCTAATAATCTCTAATATTGCTGGAATGTCTATCATTTCACAGTATTGTTTCATTTTATCTTCAGAAAACTTTTATGAAATAGGTAGCTATTAGGCTCAGTTCTTAAGCACAGAGATGTTAATTATTATCCAAGCATGAACAACCAGCAAATGGCATAGCCGCGATCCAAACTCAGGTGTGCTTCCACTTGACCGTCTTAACTACTATCTCAGAGGAGACTGGGGCCTCCCAAATATCTTGGATGCCTGTAGCCCAGGTATCCCTGAATCAGGTTCTCTGAGAAACATCTTCAACCAAGACCTTGAAAGGACAGCACCAATCCTGGATCACACAATCCCAGAACTATTTTGAACTTTGGAAACAATTGGTACCACCTATGTATAAAGAATCATGTATAAGGAGGAATTGAAGAAATTAGTAATCTGTGATTATTTGAATTGCATGAGAGAAAGTTGAAGGAGTAGACCAGTATCACACATAGGCGAAGATGTACTATTGAATTGTATTCAGTAATATAATGTTCTTTATTTTTTCTGAGGACAAAATAAGAGACAATTTTGTGAGAAATGGCCTAGATCCAATATGAAGAATTAAATTCCCGAAAGAGAAAATTGTAAAACTTAGGAATAGATTACCAAGGAAAGTTGCAACTTAAAAAATCATTCATCTCTATGGACTAATTTGTGTTTTGACTACTGGAATGACTACATGATACTCAAAAACATTCAGTAGGGGAAAAAAGTCAGCTAAATTGTTGTTTACTATCACGTAGTCTTAAAAAGAAAAAATATATAATTTTTTTCTTTTGAACTAGTTATTGAAGAGAAAACTAGGACCCATCTCACTTTTCCCAAATGACTGTGCTGTGACATCAATGGCACATTGCAGAGCAATGCGTGTTCACATTTTAGGTCTTTGCACTTCGGTTGGCCAATTTCTGAGTGGGAAGATTAAGTCGAGGCTATTCGGGTTGAGCCTCCTGCTGCCTCTTGCGGCTTTTGGATTATGGATCCTGGTGCTCAGATAAAAGGTATGATTCTCTCCAGCCCATGTGCTAAGCCTATGTGAGTGAGGAGCAGCAACACGCCTGGCTCTGCCAGCAACACAGGTAAATCAACACTTAAACCTTTGGGAAGCCATTGAATACATAATGTTCCCTTGTTGATTCAATGTTTCTCTCATTCCAGGATGGATAAAATACTAAGTAGTACTTTCCAACATGAAATTTGGATGTCACCCCACCCCTTGGAAAAGCTGACACATCTGCCCCCTGGGAGTTGGTAAAACTTTGCCAACACAAAGAAAGCGAGATCTACAGGGGACCTCCAGCTTGTGGCAGTGTGTCCAGAGGCTTTTCCTGACATGCTCTCTGAGTTGAGTCTTCGTTTCTCTTCCTGTAAAACAGGGTCAATGAGACCACACGTACGAAAGCACTCGGTAAACAGCCAAGTCCAAGAGACATGTTATGTTAGGTATTGGTACAATTATTGGATTTCCCATTGATGGGGCATCATTTTACAATTCCGATCAGATATACACTGTTGAAAAATTGCCTTCCAAATTAATAATAATCCCCAATTATCTAGCCTTTACTATGTGCCAGGTACTGGGCTAAGCTGATTAAAATACAAGATCTTGTTTAATAAAGATCTTGTTTAATACTTATCCCATAGCTAAGGTAGTATTATTATCTCTAATAATAAATGTATTTATATTTATTATTAATTTATAAATGAGAAAACTGAGGTTTAGAGAAAGTGAGTAATTTGCTCCATGTTATAAAGCTTGAAAGAGTTAGTAGGCATCTGGTCCACATTTGTCTGATTTGTTATGTGAGCGTTCTACTATTGATTTAACTTTATCTCCTGCACTTCCAAAAAGGAAGGACTTTCATTCTGGTGAGGTGGGAATGGATTCGAGTGAATGTCCGTAGTAGCTTCCTATCATGTTCAGCCACTGCTCTGCCCAGCATCTCTCCCACTCTGTGCATCAGGTCATGGCCTGACACTCGCTTGGTACAGTGGATGCCATGGGCGGCCCCATCCAGACGCCCTTTGCCAGCGAGTGCACCCATCCAGTAGCTGCTGTGACCCGCAGCTGCCCCCACGCTGCAGACTGCCCCGCTCCGTCTGCTCCAGCCAACCCGGCACCCTTGGGTAGCCTCCCCCCACCCCCCCCCCCCGCCCAACGGACCTTGGCAGCAAAAGGTGGATGGGCACAGGCCAGCCCCCTCACTAAAGATGGGACCTAATTCAGGTGCGATTTGTGCTCCACAGTGTCCCAGTGGCAGCCATACTGAAGCTGGTCTCCAGCTAAGACTAGATTCTTGCTTAGCTTCCCCCTCCACCCCCAGACGAACTCCTTCCCCTTATTCCCCTGTCCTGAGAGCAAGAGCCAAGAAGTCACTGGAGCAAGAATCCCCACTTTAGGCTCTGCTTCTAGGAAACCTGAGCTAAGACAGTTGGGCATTGTTGAGTTTTTCTATGCCTTGTTCCTTACCTCTTCTTCAAAGAATTCCATGCCTTTCAAGCCTTCGTCTAAATACATTTTCTCCCTGAGCTTATTTAGGTTATTTTTGTTGTTGTTTGGAACTGATCCTGGTTTCTTTGTTTTCATCTGGGGGGGAAACAAACCATCTTACAGTGAGTGAAGGTGTGATATCACGAACACTTGTGATGAAGGAGTTGCTGGGACGCAGTTGTTTCTGTGATCTAATTACTGACATAAGAAATGGCTTAATACCATTTATTCGCGTCCCTGATTCTTGTCATATGTTTACAAAACTGTTGAGATTCCTTCTCAGACAACCTACCGGATAGTTCCTATTTGGTGTACGTGATCACTATAGCACTAAGTCCCTGGGATTGGCAGGCACGGAAAGGACAGCTGTCTCTTCCCTTCTCACGGTGTCTGAAATGTCTTTTTCTTCCCTCGGGGAGAGCACCTTCACCTTCTCATGGCTTTCTCTCTTCCTTCCCTGCACGCTTGTTCCTCAGGCTCCAAGGGAGACAGTGGTGACTGCACTGAGGCACGACGACCAGGCTCTTATGTGTTACCCTGAAGCAACAACACAGCACTTGTTTGAGCTGAAGAAATAAGTAAAATAAAAATGCACTTTCCAAAGGGACCAATCTTACAATTTGAAGGAAAAGTTTCTCTGATAAACAGGCACAGTATTGGCTGTGGAGGGAAAGTATCTTCGGAAACTGCCAAAAGGATTAGGCATTTCGTTTCTACCGGTTAATCATTTACAATTGTAAGCCTAGGCAGATCAGTAAGATCCACCACAAAGAGATAAGAAAGTTGGCAAGCAGCAGAGGAACACTTACAAGTTCAAAGTCTCGAGGTTAGTCTCTGGCCAGTGCAGTCATTTCATGGTTCCGGTTCCCACCCCGCAACCCCATTTTGGGCTATGGGCTGAAGGCAGGGTGACGACAAGAGGGAAGATGATTTCAGGTTCACAATGTATGGCTCCAAGTTCTTAACCATGTTGCCGCGCCTTCTGACACTTAGGACAGAACTCTTTGTCTTCCACAACTTTCCCTGTGTTTTTAAAATAAATTTATTTATTTATTTTTATTTTTGGCTGTATTGTGTCTTTGTTGCTGCGCGCAGGCTTTCTCTAGTTGTGGCGAGCGGGGGCTACTCTTCGTTGCAGTGCGCAGGCTTCTCACTGCGGTGGCTTCTCTTGTTGCGGAGCACGGGCTCTAGGCGTGGGGCTTCAGTAGTTGTGGCTTGTGGGCTCAGTAGTTGTGGTTCGCGGGCTCTGGAGCGCAGGCTCAGTAGTTGTGGTACTTGGGCTTAGTTGCTCCCTGGCATGTGGGATCTTCCCGGACCAGGGCTCGAACCCGTGTCCCCTGCATTGGTAGGCGGATTCTTAACCACCGTGCCACCAGGGAAGTCCCACAATTGTTGTTTAGATTCCCATAGATAAATAGAAAAATCCTAGGTACTTATTCACATATTCACAGATATACTAGTCAGCCATTCTAGTTTTCTCACCTCTTACTTCCCATTTTCCTTCGATACACTGTCTCTCTGGGTTGCCCATAGTCTAGCAAAAATCTTGGAAGGAAATTAGCTCTAAGAGAGACTTTTTGTGCCTGGAAGAGATACCTCTAAGCTTTCTTTCAAATTGTAACATATGCTTGAAACACCCCCTCATCCAGGTGGTAATTTCCTGCTAACGTCACTTTACCAAGTAATGTTTGTTCCCTTTCTTCCATGCTAAATATATTCGCTCCATGCTGTATAATGCAAATGTCTTTCTATATATAAAACACCCAATCATAGACACCTGCAAGTGACCAAATGAGTTCTATGAAGGACAGAAAGCCATTTAGAGCTTATTAAACATTATTTGGGCCATTCATAATCAATGGGAATTGAGCTGAGCAGAGTAAAAATAAAACTTTAAATGGTAACTAATTTTTCTGTTCTCTCTGCCTTGCAAAGCCATCAAAGCAAAGATCTCAAAGTCCGTGTATTAATCTGTCTCTTATTAAAAGTGCTTGTTTTCATTAGGCAAGGTCTTCAATAATGTCATTCTCTTTTTCTTGATTTTTGACCCTGGAGAACAGAGATTGGCTGGGCCCAGTGCTGCCCTCCGACCAGGGAGGGAGGTGAAGCAAGGCCTTATTGTGACAAGGTAGTAGTAGGAAAAAAATTGTTTCTCAATCTTTCCTTCCCATCCCCCTACTCACTCCCCACCCACTCCCTGCAGGCCTGCCCCTCAGTTCTCCTGTCAACCATCCCTAGCTCTTGGTTAGCTGTTAAATCTCCCTTTTTCTTTTGACAATCCCAAAAAGTTAGCTATCACTTTTCCCTGGACTAATAGTATACAAAAAATTCTTTCTGATTATAAAACTAATAAATATTCATTTGAACAGGTTTTTGAGGAAACTACAAAAATAAGACAAAATGTAAGTCCATCTGTAACTCTACCTTTTAGAGATATTGATCTCAGGATTTGAGTGCCTTTGCTTTTTTTTTTAATTAAAAAATCGAGATTTTTTTATATCAGAACTCCAATATGCTGTTTTTCACTTAACACTATTTGGTAATCATTTCTCATGTCATTATAATTATATTAAAGCATGATTTTAAAGTTGTCATCATATCACATCCTGTGGCTTCATCATAGTTTATTCTGCTGTTCCCTTGGTATGCAGCCTCTAGTCTCTTTCCGATTTTGCTATTGTAAATTATACCGTAACATACTCTCCCCCCACATATCGGTGGTGTTTTAATAGGGGATTCTTGAAGACTCCAAGGAATGTCTCTTTAACACAAAACTGCAGAAACTGGTTACAGGAAGGAGTTATAATTTTGAAGGGAAAAGAGACTTCATTTTCTTGCTAAAAGGTTAACTACCTTTGTATGTGGCTGAAGTCGGAGACAGATGAAGCAACTGCTGCTTTTCACTTAGGTAGGACGAAAGTGGGGTGAAAGTTGACTAGTTTTCAACTAGTAAATCGAGATCACAGGCTTCCTAGCTTCTACTTTCCATACATTGTTCGAAAATGGAAGTGAGGCTGGCCCTTCCGTGTGTGTTGATGTCCACTGTTCCCATTGCCGACTTTAGACACACATGACATAGCCCTTCAGTGATTGTTTGTGGAAGGAAGAGCTAAATCCATGAATTAATTAAGCATTCTTCAAAGAGAGGTGTGTCCGAGGCAGAAGTGACACCTTCGTCCTCTCCCAGCTTCCATAGTTCTGTTTCTATTTCAGATGACTGCAGTTTGGGAAGTTCGTCCCTGTAGAAATCCACAGAAGGACCCTGACTCCCCCTAGTGGATGTCAGCACTAAGCAAACAGACTGATTCTCCCCTGCAAGGTCCAGAAGCCAAGAATTAGTGTCCTTAAATGCCCTTCTGAAATAATGGAAGCTGTGTTTCTGAAGGAGACTCTTCCCACTCCATGGAAGTTTTTGTGTTTAACAGGCCATCTGTGTCAACTGCTGCCACAAGACAAGACATCAGGGGATGTTTTTTTCCTGCAGGGCAGTATCCTGGCCTCTTTTTTCTTTTAATTAATTCAGCACTGGGTTGTGCTTCTTTTTCACCAGTGTTAGAAACTTGTTATGTCCAGATTCACTTTCTGCTGTGTCATGAGCTAGAGGCATTGCAAATATGAACAGAGCCCAGAATAAAGCAGCTGGGAACGTGAGAAGATTCAGATAAACTATTGGAAAATGTCATAAAATCACTTTCTTTTGCTTTCCTGTAAATGTAAAATTTTAGGAACGTTGAGAAAAACAGAAGAGAATATTACAAGAGTTACCGGCAAATCACTTATTGAGGGCTATGTCTAAAGTCTCCATGGTATTATTTTTCAGAATTTAGCCAATCACCTCAGATAGCCATGTTGCTATTTTAAGAATGAACTGAGAAGCTTTCACACATGAATTGTCTAAATCCTATATTGATCTCTTCATGAGCTTATAAAGAAGTCGAGCTATAGCCTGATGAGGTGAACTGGTATCTGGTAAAGAACCCACCTACCTACTTACGGTCTCCCTCCCTCCTTGCATCCTACCTACCTACCTATCGCCTTCCTTTCTGCCTGCTTACCTACCTACCTACCTACCTACAGCAAACTGCTTGAAAGCTCTGAGTCTAGATTTTATTTGCAAAATTAGAGGATTGAATTAGATGAGATGTAAGCAGCTCTTCCAGTTATAATCGGCATGAAAAAGACAGCACTTAGCTTCTTCTTAGAGAGCAATCTACGAGAAAGTTCCTTTCCTCCGTCCACCACCATTACTGTTTGCTCGTGATCTAAGGCAAGTTCGAACAGCAAAGCAGGAACTATTTCCTTTTTCTAATTCCCGGCCCAAGTGTCCCCTGAATTCATTGCTGTTCCGCCCAGGGCGTCTGAGCATCTAAGTCTGCGCCCTGACAAGCAGGCAGCCTCCAGCATTCCATGTGTAGTTGCAGTGGGTTAAGAAAACCGTCCCCCATGTCATGGGAATCTCGAGACCGAGACTGCTGTACTCAAATTCTTTGCCTTTTATTTAAACTGAGATCAGAGCGAACACTATAGCTCTGACCTGTGCAAATACAATAAGCACTTCAGCCCAGAAACAGTTTTACCTCTTTTATTAAATTGGGCTTTCAGTTTGTGTTTGAAGAGGAGCTATTTATGGGCTTGCAAACAAAGTGCTGGAGGAAAGGAATTTAAAGGATGTCCTTGAGCAAATTCAGGGGGTTTTATTTCAAGAGGCTAAGCTTCATATTAACCCTTCATCTCCTGGTGCACATTGACTCCATGCTGCTTCCCTAGATGCCTGGGAGAGATGAGTGGTCCCGCGGCCTTGAGAAAGTCACTTCCTCAGTGTGCTGGCTCGTACCCTGGAAAATGAGAGGGCTGATGGTGACCTCCTGACCACAGGAAGGAAGAGAAGTTCAAGATGTGCAGGTCTGCTGTGGGGGGATATAGGGCCCGGTGACGGTGACTTGGTTATTTGGCTCATTCGTGACTTGCTGTTTCCGGACCTTAGTCATGGCTATCTCGTTGAAAGAATGCATGAACTTAAAAAAATAATGATAATAAAGTAGCCTACTACTGCTTCGGTGTGCCCGATGTAAAGTAAGGCTACAGTTGCAGATTTTATAAATCAATCCGTTGGACAAAAGTGCAATTAGCCAGGGTGGAGTTAATTTGATCACCTGCAGATGACTCCTCTGGCTCTTTAGGTGTAGACAATGGGCATTGTGATTTCACCATATCATTTTGTTTTTAGTCTTTTCTTCTGCGATCCACAGCTTAGTCATTTGACATCTCTGGGTTAGAGAAAGTAAGAAAATAAATCTTTTATTTGATCACTTGGTTACCTTTTTAAAAGTCGGATGGGGGAGGCAGTTGAATCTCCCATTAGAACAGGGCAGTACTGTAATTCCCCAAATTCTTGCACGTGATGTTAATAGAGGAGACTCCAGAAAAAGGGTTTGTGCTCAAAGGAACTGAGTTAGCATTTTTCAGTGTGAACAAAGTAATACCTGTTCTCACCGGAACCTCGGTTGACCCTGCTGCTGTGTCATCCCCTGACTGGTGATAGAAGGAAGGAGAGCATCCTCATGCCCCCTGGCACTTGGACTTGGTTGGAGTAAAGAGGCTGGTCAGTTGCTAGGGAGTATGTGTCTCCTGATCAAATGACCGGACTCCAGTGATGAAAACATGGCTGCATTCAGAGTTGCAGGCACCCCATTAGGCATTATCCCCTGCAATGTCTCAGGCTGCCTGGTATACCTTCTGCCACTGCCAAGTAGCCCTGGACAAGAGAGCCCTGTCCTGGGCCCCGTGTTTAAGAAGACCCTGCTCTGGCTCTCCTCCAAAGGGCCCTCCCCAGAGGCCAATGAAGCTATGCCCGCCCAGAGCCCGTCTTCTTTCTAGGCCTGTGGCTCTCAGAACGCCGCCTCCAGAACAGCAGCATCACATCATCTAGGAATTTGTTAGAAATGCAGATTCTTGGACCCCAATCAGAACTACTCAGTCAGAAACTCTGAAGGACGGGGCCAGCAATCAGTATGTTAACAGCCCTCTTGGTGATTCTGTCTGCTCCAATTTGAGAACTGCTGTGCTAATCTGGATCAGGCTCTGGGGTCTAATACCCAGAGATTCCCCTCTCAGGTGGCTCTGGGCCCCCTCCAGGGCTTGCACAGGTCTCTTCCCCCGGTTTGAGGACAGATGTGCCTCCAGAGGCCAAAAGCAGATCTTGGAGGAAGAGTGGGAGACAGAGTTTGAACGTGGTGGGCTGGGTTGTTCGCAGTCATACCGCAAGTACCTAAGTCATTATGCAAGTACATGTTTCAAAGTATGAGGATAAAACAGTTTACTAACATACAGTCTGTTAGTTTGACATATCTTTTAAATATTTAGATATGTAGTAGGCAGGCCTCCATTTTTCACTCTTATCCTAGACCCTGCAAATGTTAGGGGTAGTCCTGCTGCTAAAAGTCTATTCTTTCATTTACCAGTTCATTCATTCATTCATTCATATATTAACTTATTTCTTCATTGATGTTCTTTCTCTGATGTGATGTTATCATCATACCTTTCTTTACTTTCATCATAGTTTCCTTTCCTTCACTGAACAGATTTATAACGGCTACTTTGAAGTCTTTTTTTTTGTTAATTCTACCATCTGTTTGCTCTCACAGGCTGTTTCTGTTGCCTGCCCAGGATCTGGGTCATACTTTCCTGTTTCTTTGCATGTCTTGTAATTTTTTGTTGGAAACTGGACATATTGTAGCAACTCTGGTACTTTCCTCGCTCCCCCACCCCAGGGCTTGTTATTGTTATTTGCCAGTTTCTTTTTTGAATGATTGGCTGGATTGTTTTAGTGAAGTTTCCTCCCCCTCACCACCCCTGTGTCCTCCCACACACAGTGTTAAGCCTCTGATACGGCTCCTCAGGGAAGCACAGCTTTGGGGGCGCCCAGTCACCCCCGGATGGGATGGGATGGGATGGGCAGAGCTTTAGTCTTCTCTTTCCCTGACCACACCCAGCTGTTAGGCTCCACTACTGCTGGCTGATTAATCCTTCTATTATTTTCGACAATACCCTAGAGGCATAAATTGCTCTAGAGACAAATTCAGTCACATTCAGGTTCTCTTGAAGGAAAAGTTCCCAAGGTCACTGGTATTTGTTCTGACCCCAGGAGGGCTCCACCCAGCCACCTCCATCCTCAACTCCCTTCTGAGAATTAGCCAACTTCCTCCCAGTTACCCCTACAACAACATCCACTGTCCTTGAGAGCTCTTAGGCTTGAATTTCTCTATACTGTGCTGCAAAAATAATTCCTCTGGAAAGAGGTTAGAATTTATCAGTTTTAGGATCTGTTTCTACCTCCAGGCAAAATTTCTGAGCCAGGGCTCTGCAGCTGGGAGCAGGGACAATGCACCCCTTCTTCAGCATGACACCCTCATTTTAATTGTTGACCGCTTGCTACTCCTAGCGTGAACCACTGCCTTACAAGCTGGTCCCGGAGTGATGGGGGCTCCAGGATTCCCAGCAGTACTACACCCAGGGTAAAGCCTACCTTCCATCAGTGGGGGCTTGAGGGAAACCCCACCTCTCCACGGCACTTGCCCACAACTTAGCCTCAGCAATAGGAAGTTGAGGCTGGATAAAAATGCTGATATCCTGCTCCTCCTAGGAAGACAGGCCTCCAACTGGGAGCTGGGGGGAGGAAGCCCTGCCATCTTGGCTCCACCAGCCTGGAGGGGAGTCTCTGCCTCACTGAACCCAGAGGGCCAGGAAGGGAATGGCTCAAATACCAGTGACTCCTTTTTCTTAATGAATTTTCATAGATTTTCTTGGACAGATGTTTTTTTCCTTTACTGTATGCCCTTCAAACCATTTCTAGGGGTTTTACTTATTTATTTATCTATTTAAATTATTTATTCACTTTTTGGCTGCGTCGGGTCTTAGTTGTGGCCCGTGGCATCTTCCGCTGCGGCGCGCGGGCTCTTCCTTGTGGGGTGCGGGCTTCTCTCTAGTTCTGGGGCGCGGGATCCACAGTGCACAGGCTCAGCAGTTGCGGCGGGCGGGCCCAGACACCCTGCGCCTTGTGGGATCTTAGTTCCTCGACCACGGACCGAACCGACGACCCCTGCATTGCAAGACGGATTCTCAACCACTGGACCACTGGGGAAGTCACTCTAGGGGTTTTAAATGGCTATTAAAAAAAATAATTTTCACCAATTTCACTGGGAAACAAGTCTGCAGAGGTCCTCATGCTGTCATGGTGGAAACTGATCTTTGTCGAAATTTATTGGGACGTTTCATATTTAAAGTCTTTTAGAGCACCTTTTTGAGATTGTTTTTGAGTCACATTTATGAGTGATAAAATAATTACCTCATTGTCAGACTTCATATATAATGGAAATGTAGCTGAAATCATACCCTTTAGTCAAAACAGCACTCTCGTATATTAGTCTGGTAACGTTGGGCTGCGTATCAGTTTGAATGAAGAAAATATCAAACACCAAAAAAGAAAAAGGAAAAATGTTTCATTTCATATACTGAATTAACTTCCCCATCAAATAAAAAATATATATATTTGGACACTCTACTGAGCACCTACTATGTGCTGGGTACTATACTAAGTGTTGGGAGTACAGTAGTGAACCAAAGGGACACAGTCTTTTAATTTGTGATCTAACCAAAGGCTTGGCATATGGAGGGATGTCAATAAATATTTGTCAAATAAATGTATGGCTAACAAAAGTGTTTTTCTTTGATTTTGGTGCGTTTGTTTGTTATTTACAGGAGGTCTGGGAAATTCCTGGAACATCTTGCTAGCTGAGTTTCTGGACATTTAGAGGCACTAGGCGTGTTATGAGGACAATAGCCTTGTTCTACCACGGAGTTTGCACAATCTTCTTCTAACCCCAACTTTATGAAAGAAGCACAGCTGGCAGTTGCCATCATTATTCTCTGTTATTTTTTTCCTTTGCCTTTGGGGACCTTCACTAAGGGTTAAATGTGTGCCCTTACCACACGGCCACAGGCTTGGTGACTACAAGGGCATCTTCTTGGCATGGTCCTGGCCAGGAAAAGCCCTATTTGGGGTTGTGCAATCTCAGAAGACCAGCTGGTACTCATTTCCTTGGAATCCTCTAATTCACATTTTCTTCCAGCATCTGATTATGTCCTTTCCAATGACCCACGATGCTACATCTTCCCAATTCTTAAAGTTCTCTTAGGGAAACACGTCAGAAATGCTGGGGCTGAACTGCGGTAAGAGGAAAAGTATGGTGTCCACTCCCAGAAAACCCTTGCTGCCACGCTCTGACCCTTGCATTTCATGAGTGGAGGGGACAGTCTGATCAGCTGTCCAGGTGGGTTGTGTTTAGCAGGATGAGGCTGAGCACATATTAGCGTAACTGGGGAGCTTTATCAAAATATCTGCAGATTCTGTGTAGGTTGAAAAAGCTCTCCCTAGAAACACAGATTTAACTTCAGGGAATTAACTGATGTCTCTAGAAGCTTGCAGATCAAGACTGATTTCAGTAAATTCCCAAACAAGCATGTCCTGTCTCCAGCTCACTGTGTCTCTATTTCTGCTCTGAACTGAGGTGCAACTAGACCCAGTGATAAGTAAGTTATTTCAGTGCCATGAGAAGTGCTAAATAAGCAACCCCGGAGAAAAATGTCCTCCATGCACAAAGGAGGGCGATGAATCCCTTCCTGGGACTTGAGAAAGCCAGGCTAGGAGCGGTTAAACTGGCCCTTGGGCAAACTTTTCCCAGAGTGACTGGGGTGATCGCATGTTCACATGACTTTGTTTTTACATAAAAGCGGTTCTTCAAATGTTTTGACTTTTCTAAGAATATATACTTAAGTCAAAAAAGCTACTTTGTCATTCAGATACTCAATTCATTCAACAAGCACTCATTAAGGGCCAACTATGTGCCAGACATTGTCTAAGCACTAAGTAAACGAATAAGATCCAGTCTCTGACTTCAGGAATTCCTGGCTAATAAGGTTAATGGAACCATATGCATGTAATTACCATTTGAGAACATACAGAATGACAGAGGAGTCTGAGGGAATATAGAAGGGATGGACCTAATTCTGACTGGGTGAAGTGTTTCCAACGAGGCTTCCTGGAGGAGGTGACTCTTAAATTGAGTCTTTAAAGGTGAGTAGGAATCAACCAGAGAATGGAGGGTTGGGTAAGGGATTGGGGTATAAGGTCAACCTATACACAGACACAGAGGTGAGAAGCCTCATAGGGTGTTCAGAGAACTACAAGAGCTGGGTTTGTTAGATCATTAAGAGCAAGAAGAGGGACAAGAAATAGATGTGCTATCCTGGAGAGCCTATTTATGGCTCATTAAGGAGCCTGAACCTTTCTTTCTAGGCAAAGAGGAGCTATTGGAGCATTTTATACAGCGAGGGGCATGGTCTGATTACTGGCCTTGGGAAGGATGGGTGGTGGGACTGAGGACAATATTGAAGGCAGGGAAACCAGAAGGCTGTTGATTAACAAATGGATAGGAAAGGTTAGATTTGAGAAATAGTTTGGAGTTAATAGTCCGAAAGAATTGGAGACTGATTGCATGTAGGGATGTGGGAGGGAGTAATCAGTGCTGGTCAAACCCAGGGTCCCACTGTCAGCCTCACCTGTGTTCCCTCCTACTGCCCCAATAACTTGGATTGCAAACCACAGAACTTGGAAACCTACCTTTTTATGTCTTCATGTCTTGAAATTCTCTTTTTTTCCCCCCTGAAAACCCCAAAATAAAATGTAAAGGGACTTCCCTGGTGGTCCAGTGGTTAAGAATCTGCCTTCCAATGCAGGGGACGCAGGTTCAATCCCCGGTCGGGGAGCTAAGATCCCACATGCCTCGGGGCAACTAAGCCCGGGCACCGCAACTACCGAGCCTGCACCTCTGGAGCCCGCGTGCTACAGCTAGAGAGAAGCCGGTGAGCCGCAACGGAGATCCTGCGTGCTGCAACTAAGACCTGACACAGCCAAATAAATAAATAAATATTTTTTAAAAAGTAAAAAATGAGTAAGAAGCAAATACCTTTAAACCTGTTAATGTGGTAGCTGAAAAAAATTGTTCAAGTTGATGAACTGAGATCTTTATAATTATGATTGGATTACATAAGAGTATAGTTTGGGGACATTTTTCTTCCTCTGGGGACTTTTCACATCTGAACCTTTTAAAAGAATTTTTTTGTACTTTTTTTGAGGGGAGTAGATGAAGATGGAAAAGCCAAGGTATGTTGCCCTTAGCAACGTGACTTGAGCTATCATAGCACCACTGAGCAAAAAGAGCGACTTAATTAAAGGATACGGACCTGCGGTTCAAAGTCCACCCACTCTGGCTTCACGGACCATCCAGAGGTCAGCATTTCAAGACTGGAATAGAAACTTGCCTTAAGTTTAGGTTGTCTAATTAATTAATTAATCCACTAAATGTTCTTTAACACCTTCTACATACAGTACACAGACAAATACAGTCTCTGTTCTCCTGAGGTCATATTCTAGTTGGAGGCTGGAGAGAGAGAGAGAAAGGAGAAGAAGGAGGAGAAGGAGAAAGAGGAAGAGGAGGATGGAAGAATTTCAGGCAGTGCAAAAGGCTATGAAGAAAGGAAAACAAGATTAATGAGTAGAGGAGGACTAGTGAGAGAGTGGCAGGGGCAGAGCTGGTCTGCAGTGGGTGCAGTGCTTACACGGTATGATTTTAGTGCCCTAGATTTCCCCATGGCATTACTGGCTTCACATCTGAAGTGGATCACATTTTAACAACCACCTCCTCTATACAACAAAACTATTTTCAGTAATAATTGTAAAATTAAAAGAAGAATAATAATGTCCAGAAAAGAAACATAGTGGAATTTCTCTTTCCTTGTTATTAATACTCAACAATAAACTGCAGCAATTGCTTACAACTTAGACCAGCTAAAGATTTTTTTGTGGGGGGAAGAGGTATTTTATCAATGACATTAAAATTGCTGGCTAAGGTTATAATAAAAGTAAACCAATCTTGGTCAGATTTCTTATTGCTTTTAAATTCTCTACCGACAAGGGGCCGCCTTATTGCCTGTATCCTGGGCTCGAAGGGCTCTCTGATTGGCCACTGGATTTTCCCCAAACTCTTCTCCCTCCCAATGACCTGGTGTTTAAAATTCTCCAATTCCTTTCAGGTTGGTGAAAGGCTTTCAGGATGCAAATATCCTGGAGTAGTACCGCTTGGTCCTCACGGTAATTTTCACTTTGATCTGGGTTTGTCAGAGCCTATCCTGGGAGTTTAGTCAGTCATTCATTTATTCGACATGTTTGATCATCCCACAATATGGGCCAGTGGCTATGGCTGGGCCGCGTCCTCAGGGAGCGCAAGGCCTCGTGGGCAGACGCGTGAAGCAGCGATTGACATTCAGCGTGGTCACGGCTGGGTGTCAGCCTGGCTCTGCACAGAGAAGCCACAGCCCTGCGAGGGGCTGACGGAGGGGGTGCTAACAGAGGAGAAGCGCCCCCGGGAAGCGGGGGGCCCAGGCCGCCGAGCAGCACCCTTAGAGCCCGCGTTTGCAGCCGAAGGCACCGTGACTGCCGGCTGGGCCTCACTGCACAGGTGGGCTCTGCAGGCGCTGAACCTCCTGAAAAGACTCATTTCCGCTGCTGTTGGGAGACAATGGAGAGGAAAGTGCCTCATTAGCATGAGGAGGAGGGACTGAGACTTTGTGCGAGGCTCTGGAGGAAAGGCAGGACCACCTCTTCCTTCACGCACACCCGCTACCTGCCCGACACTGCGACGCGCTCCGGACTCCGGCTTCCTGAGGGGGGCTTCGCTCTGATACGTGGCACGAACCTCCTTCACACGAATTTCCCATTAATTAACACGTTAACTTCCTCTGCATAGACAGCTGGCGAGAGTTCCCATGATCCAAGGTAACTGAACTGCCAAACGGCCCATCTTGTGTCTGCTTTGCATAATGTGCCTTGTCTGGGGCTGGACTTGGGTAGAGAAACGGCTTCTGGGACACCCTCCCCCAGGAGCTGATTTTCTAAGATGTGGTACGTGAATGGTTGATGTCAGGGAGCCCTACAGGGTGAGGCCCAGAGCTGGAGTGAGGCCAGCTTGCCTTGTTTTACGAATCCTGGAGCTGTTTTCTTTGGGGCAGTTGGGGGAGATGCAGAGGAAGTGGTTTAAATCAGAAAAGCCTAGAGAAGTCCTGAGACCAGTCATTTGAGGTCAGTGCTGGGCTGGACTCTGTGACCAGGAGCGTGGCCAGGAGGGAGCGGGCCAGGCTCACTAGCATCTGAAAGCAGGGGCGGGGACTCAGCAGCAGCCAGGCTCCCCGCAGCTCCAGAGCCTGGCAAAAGAAGCAGAGACAGACACACTGTCAGACCTGCTCCCTCCTCCTCACCATCATAAAGCAAAAGGGAGCTGCCTACTTGATGAAGGCCGAGCGGGCCAGGAGAGAGCGATGATGTGGGTGATACGGAGAGGGGACATTTTCTGGGCCTCGGTTTCCTCCTCTGAAATACGCGTTGCTCTTCTGGATTCCTAAGGTCTCTCCTCCCGTGCTGAGAATCAGCCTTACAGTTCAGTTCTGCCCCGGGGTGGAGGGCAGAAGGGGCTCGTGGGCGAAAGAATGGGCTAGCTCAAGGCCAGAGCTATCTCATATCCTTCAGTTCCGATGAGCAGAGAAGCACTGAGGGGACCTGACTGTCATTTTGTTCACAAAGGGCTTATTCTTGCGTGGAGATGACTGTATATTAGGGCTTTAAAAACAACAATGCATAGCCCTGGCTCTCAAGGAGTTCTAACTGTGAAAACAAGACATATACCTGTGACAGATGGAAAACCACTCAAGACTGCAAAGCAGCTTCCGAGTCCTCATAGGGTAGCGTCAAGTGCCAGCTGAGTGTTCAGGGGCACAGCCTCTCAGAATTCACAGAGGGACTGATTACAGCGTGATGATTCACGGCTCAGGAAGCAGCCACCAGGTAACGTTAACAGAGCTCTTCGGGGGAAAATAGAAGTGGCAGAAGCTGGAAACTAAACAAATGAGGTCAAGGTCACTGAAGCCATGTCTTCTAACAAGGATTCAAAACGTGTTCCTCAGCCACATGCTGGGCCCGCTGTGTTGGGCCCGAGGCAGGGTGAGAGAAGGTAGGGGGCCCGTCAGGACTGGCTCTTCTGATGAACGGAATGAAACTGCAAGGGCTGTCAGAAGAGTGCCAACCTCCTGAGCCTACAGGCCTGCTCGCAGGACCAGCCTCCCACCCGCCGCAGCGCTGTCGGCACTGGCTCCTTAAGGGGCCCCAGGGTCACTCAGTCCAGCCCCCGTCAAAGGGCCCTACGGTGGGAAGCACAGCCAGGTTCCACTGGGGCTGAACAAGTCAGGACCTGAAGGTGTTCTCCCATCTCTGCAGGACACTCGGGCAATCTCTTATCTCCTCTTCCTTCTGGGTATCTGATTCTTTCCGCCCTTTTTCCGTAGCGACGCATTCTCTGTCAAGGCGCATCTGGTTGGGAACCAGCTCTCTTGGTCTCTCAGCTACACCGCCTGGGATGATCGTCTCTGGGTTACGATTCTAATCCTCAAGGCAAAGCATCTCTTAGCTCCTCTTGGGTCCCCTATCTAGTTCCGATTCCATCAGCTGTGGTCAGAGGACACCCTGTCCCTTCACCAGGGCCTGTGGGGAGCAGCCAGTTTCCAGAAAAGGGAGTGTGGACGGAGCCTTTTCTCCAAGAAGCAAGATCAGAGCTGGTCTCATCTTCTTAATTACCCGCAGGCAGGACAGTCTCCTCTCTGGCTAAGCTCTCATACATGAATTTCTGAGGCCAAAAATCCCATCTGAGAGTCTTTTCTGCAGCCCCAGGGCCTAGGACCAGGCCTGAAACGCAAAATATGGAACATTTTCAATATTCTATAAACTTTGTAAATGGCGGCAGTGAATGAATGGTCACTCAGGGTCACATGGCTAATGAAGAGGGGAAGAAGTCAGCAGAGAGGGTGATGAGTGTTTGGGCTTTATTCCTAATGCCATGTCCCCCACCCAGCCCTGGAGAAGATCAAGATCCTCTGGCTTTAGAGCCAGTGGCATTTGCTGTGATATTTATTTTCTTCACACACATTTCCTATTAATTAACACAATTCTTCCTCAGCACAGAAGTTGGCAGGGACCTGCAGGGTCAGAGCACTTTGAACGACGCCAAACTGCATCTTGTGCCTCGTTGGTGTGATGGTCTGCATGTGAGGGCCGGCCATCCAGCCCGGATGCCAAAGAAGTGACACTTGGCTTCTGCTTTGACGGGAATCTCTCCACCTTGCTGTTCTTTCCCCAACACTAAGTTTACTCTTGGCCCTTCCCAAAGTTCAGGACCAGTTTGCACTCATGAATAAGCTTGTCGTACAGGGAAGGAGTTATCTTTCGGAGCAGGGTCCTGTCACATTCAGCCCCTGCTTTGGGCGGGTCAGGGCAAGTGTTAACCACTGACCATTTAATAGCAACTCCATTTTCTGTTGATTTCTGTTTCTAGTACACCCGCCCCCCCCGAATTTACTGAGTCTCCATTTACAGAAGGCCGTCTTGTCCTTGCCATGGAGTAGATATTGGTGCCTGACCTCTGACTAGCCTGAGTACCTTGAGTCCTCCTTCTCATCCTTTTGGGGAGCTGTGCTCTCCAACTTCACAGATCTGTTTTGCTCTGAGTGAAGACTCATTGTCTTAGGCATACTGCCGTAGTTCACATGATTAAAGTTTGGATTACTTGTAGGGGGAGGGTGGTGACTGGGTAGATTGCAAACTCTTCTAAAAAATCAAAGAAGTCCAAACTTCAAGACATTGTCCTCATTCCTATTCCTTTCGAAATAAAGCGTGTTGAGAAGGGTTTATACAGGACACTCAGTTCACCCTTCTGGAGAATGTCCTGATTTGGGGCATTTAAGGGAGGTGAGGTCATGATCAGGTGCAGAGATTCGCAGGGGCTGCGAGGGGAGGCATCTGGTGACTTCTGAGTGTATTTGGCTCCAACTGCAAATGCATTTTAAAAATATCCTTTTAAAAAACACAACTTTTCATACTTATAATCAATCACAAAATACAAGATAGTGCTTTTTTGGATGTGTCGTGGATGTTTTAAAATTGTCAGAGTTCTCATAATTGTTGGCTGTAACAATCTGCATGGACATGTGTTTTTTATTAAGACATAACCTCACACATCATCCATTCATAACACATTACTGACTCTGCTCCCTCTATTAGCAGCTGGGAAAAGAAATGGAAAGTTGAATTGGAAACAAATTTATATGCTCATTTAGCTTGGTTAATTACCTGCTGAAATAATGTCCCCAATTCTTAATGGGTGCTCCTCTTGATAGATAAGGCAGCTGCCTGAGAGGAGGTGACAGCTCAAAAAGGCACCTGGCTTATGATAATGTTTGTCAAAAACATGACAGGATAAAACAAACCAGGTTGGAATGTTCTATCTGCCAACACAGTAAGATGCTGCCAAGCCTGGAGGGAGCTGACTGACAGCCTGTTAAAACTGAGACTGCTTACATAATAATAGGACCATTTTGTATTCTTGATAACGCTAATGTAGGCAAAGTTACCAGTAACACATTCCCTTAGAATGCCCTGGACATGAGGGCGGACTGTGAATGCCAGGGAGGCTGAGAACCTTGCAATGGATGGAACCTGAAGCTCTCTGAGGGACTGGGCAGGATGCTTACATGTGATTTTTCAAAATTTTAAATTATCCGTGTTGTGCTTTCAGTTCTATTAATTGACACTACCACTGTCAACTTTCTGAGGCCACCTCTAGTTTGCACTGGTCTTGTTTTTTTTTTTTTTTTTTTTAATATTTATTTATTTGGCTGCATTGGGTCTTAGTTGCAGCACTCGGGATCTTTAGTTGCGGCATGCGGGATCTAGTTCCCTGACCAGGGATCGAACCCGGGCCTCCGGCATTGGGAGCACAGAGTCTTAACCACTGGACCACCAGGGAAGTCCCCCCCCCCTTTTTTTCTAATGCAGATCTCATCTAAATGGTATAGTATACATTTCTGGTTTTTAAAAGTCTGCCTGACGTTGATTCAGAGTGTCTCCATTTTCTTTTCCTCAAGCACTCCAAAGTTCCTAAAGTTCATTTTACTAAGCTTAAATCACTTACATTCCCAAGATTGCTGGGAAGTATGTTGAAGGTAGACAGTGTCCTTCCTCATTTTGGAGAGGGGATGGATCTTGGGGTACAGAGAGCTTGTGACTTCCACCCAGTTGGTATTGGAGCAACAGGTAGAATCTGCATCTCTGATTTCTAGTCAACGCACTTTTCATATTCCCCTCACTAGGTCAATACTCAGTGACGCCTAATTAGACCAGATGAACTCGAGGCACAGAGATGGAGTCATCGGTTGGAGCCGGAGGAGGGATGCAGACGTCTGTTTCAGATGAGGTCAGGGAAGTGCTGTGCTCAGCTCCACCATGCCTCGCAGTGCCCTCGGCTACCTTTTCTTCCAGTTCTTTCTTTTCCTCAGTCGCCTGACAACAGTATTCACTAAGCTCCTGATGAGTACGATCTTACCCGGCCAGTTGTTGCTCTTCGAATACAATAGAATGTTACAGCTGACAGTTACCTTAAAGAAGAGCCAGCTCTAAGCTTTTCAATTTATGGAAATTTTACGAGGAACTGGACCCAGAGGGTTTAAGCAACCTGCCTGGAGAGGCTGCAATTCTCATATCTAGTTAGTAGCAGTGCCTAGGCTGCTACACGTGTTGATTTTTCACCTTCTTTTGTTTCCTAGTGATAGTTACTATTACTGCTAGCTTTGGTTGAGCACCTACTACATGACAAGCATTACACATGCTTTTAGTCCCCACCACGATCCTCAAAATGGGCCACGTTATCCTCAGGACAGTGTAGTCCAAAAAGGAATTAAAAACTACTTGTTCACATCAGGATTTTTATAAATTATTGTAAAAGAGAGCAGACAAATAATAATAATAATTTATATGCCTAACACACAACAGCAAGAACAACAATAATAATAGCTAACACACAGCACTTATAATGTGTCAGGTTCTATTCTAAGGGCTTTATACATGTTAACTCATTTAGTCCTCTGGGTAACCCTATTAAGTAGTTGCTGTTATCCCTGATTTACAGATTAGAAAACAAAAGCAGAGAGGTGAAGTAATTTTCCCAAGGTCACAGAGCTGGTAACTGATAAAAATAGGATTTCATTCTGGGCTGTCTGGCACCAGAGCCCATACTCCCTCAAGTGATCTTTATATGTTAATTACTATTAACGGTAAATAATGAGTAACATCTCTGACTGAATCTCAGCCCGGAAACCAAGGGCCCGTGCGTCAATCCACAGGGAAGCCTGCAGGGTCAGCCCTGGAGTCTGAGCCGGCTCTGCAGCTTGACCTCCAGTCTCCTTACCAGCATGCCGACCAGGAGAAGGGAAGGAAGCCTCTTTCCGTCTTCAGAGAGGTTCCGGTTGGTTTCCAGACAAACAGGCAAGAAATTGAAAGCTCAGTGTCCACAGAGGTTGTACCTATTAGCCTGCCCCAGAAACTACTTAGGGAGAAGGTTTGATAAGGGATAATAAGTCTTCTTGAAAATTCAGTGTGGTCTCTGGCTGGCAAGCATCTCATCCTTCCCCCATACTGTCTGGCAGAGGTGAGGCACGTGGCCTCTGGTACAGCCAGTCTGGCACACCCATTCATCCCGGGGAGGGGAGAAAGCACATTTCTAAATAGTCTTCCCATCACCTTTCAGGATCCTGCCTGCCTTCCACGTGGTGAGGGCTCTCTGCAGCCATGGCACAAACCTTTACCACTAGGGGGCGCCTAGACATCTCAGCGCGCTCCCTGGAAAGGGGCCCTTTCGGGACGTGAGCAGGGTTCTCTGACAGAATGGATTCCTGGGTACGAGCTGGAGGTTACGGTTACAGCTATGCTAAGCATAAACATGGGGGAAATGCTTCTATAGGATCACCTGAGGTCAGCTTGAGTCACTCCAAGGGACTCAGCAACTCTGGCAGCCAACTCATGCGCTCTCCCTGCCGCCAACCTAGCGGGCCCTCCCAACCCCCAACCCCAGACTCCCGCTTACTCGGGCAGCTCTCTAAGCAGGGGGCGTCCTGATACAGCACCCCCCCCCCCGCCCCCAATGTTGACTGGATTACTGGTGGAAGCAGCCATGTTGGAGGCAGGCGTCACTCTTGGGATCACTCACTGCATGTGGCTTTACAGATGTTTGGTGACTCACTGGTTGGCTAACTTTTCTTTATTTCTCTCACATTTTTGTCCGTGTCCTTTCCTGTTCCAGCAAAAACGATGACAATAAACCCAAGGAACCAGCCCTGGGAGGAAACCAGCAGGAATGCCGAGCAGGGCTGGAACTAGGGTGAGGCAAGTGAGGCATCCCGGCAGCCCTTTGATTGCCTGAGCCTGAGAGCATGCCTCTTTTTGCATTGTGCCCAGGCAACTCTCTAGCTTCCCCCCTAGTCCCAGTCCAGAATTGCCATCGTGGGAAGTACCCAGCACCACTGAAAAACAGCCAGCTATTTGTTTTCTTTCTTTTTTCTTTAAATTTTATTTATTTTTGGCTGCGTTGGGTTTTGGCTTCGTTGCTGCGTGCGGGCTTTCTCTAGTTGTGGCGAGCAGGGGCTACTCTTTGTTGCGGTGCGCGGGTTTCTCACTGCTGCGGCTTATCTTGCAGCAGAGCATGGGCTCTAGGGTGCGGGCTCAGTAGTTGTGGCGCACGGGCTTAGTTGCTCCGTGGCATGTGGGATCTTCCCTGACCAGGGATTGAACCCGTGTTCCCTGCATTGGCAGGCAGATTCTTAACCACTGTGCCACCAGGAAAGCCCCCAGCTATTTGTTTTCTGCTACTCTTTTAACCCCACTTCTCTTCACCTCCAGCCTCCTAAACCTATAGCTCTTCTTGCTCTTTCCTGTTTGGGTGTTGGTTGATAAGGATTAGTGAGAACTTCCTAGTCAGGGGCCTCTACAGTAGAAGTTGCTAACATTTATTCAGTGCTAACTGTGTGCCAGAAATGCTTCTAAATGCTTTCCAAATGTTGGGTCACTTAATTCTCTCAACAATATTGTGATGAAGGTATCCATTTTACAGACAAGGTAACTCAGGCACTGAGAGGGGAAGACGCTTACTCAAGGACACAGTTAGCAGATGGTGGAGCCATAGTTTGAATCCAGGGAGTCTTTACTCCAGAGCCTGCGCTCAGACATTACGACTTGCTCAAGATACTGAAAACCTTCAGCGAGAGGCTAAACAGTGGATTATGAGTTTCCAGGGGACTAAGAGGGGTTGTGATTTGATGTTTTTAACAGAGAATCCCTAAAATCACAAGTGATGTCTATTTGGCAGACTGGCCAGGCCTTAGAGCTTACTGCCTTTGGCTTACATTTGAACAGATTGCTGTTCTTCTGAACAAACGGTTTGGCATTTTTAAGGTTGGTTTATTACAACTCTAAAAACTGGATTCACTTATATCTTTCTTATTCCTGTTCTGATCTGGTTCCCAATAGATGGCTGTGAACTTGAGAAGGGAGGAGTCTCTTCTTATTCATCTTTGTGTTTCCACAGTCTCCAGCCCTTGGGCTTAGTAGGTGCTCACTAAATGTTGGTCCGTTGGAATTAAACCCCTTTAGTCTGTATCAGCCACCTTGAATTATGGGCCATGGTAAAGGTGTCCCTCTGGGACCACCAGGTAACCCTGTCCTGCTTGCCATTGACCTTTTTTTCTTTTTCCCTGCACACAAAAGCAGCATTTTTTTCTTTATTCAGATTTAATGTGTGTGCGGGGGTTGGTTCTCTCTGGTAACTGCAACAGGGAACATATCATGCATTTTTGATTACTCTACATCTTTTGAGTGTATGAGTAGAAAGGACTAGAAAATTTACCCTTCATTTCTAATTGCTTGCCTTCAATTTAAAGAGTAAACTAAATCCTGTTATTCTAGCTCAATCTATTTTATCTACTCTTTCAGATGCTTTCCTCTGTCATATCTTTCCTTTTTCTCCCTGTATCATTTTTCTTTTTTTTTTAAGTTCTCAGCACAACCTCCACGCTTGACCAGCATTCCTATGTGCTCTCAGACTCCACCGAAGAAGAGGCAGATTGCTCTTCAATGATTTTATTATTATTATTTTTAAATTATTTATTTATTTATTTACTTATTTTTTGGCCACGCCACGCAGCTTGTGGGATCTTAGTTCCCCGACCAGGGATTGAACCCAGTCCCTCAGCAGTGAAATTGCAGAGTCCTAACCACTGGACTGCCAGGGAATTCCATCTCCCTGTATCTTTTTATGAGCATTGCAGATCATTCATTTTGTACAACTTCTGATCCCCACCTTTTTGACAAACTTAATATCCACGCAAATATGAGTTTAAAGATTGAGGCACACTGACCAAACTCTCTAATCCTAGGCATCCCCAGGAGGCTACTGTCTCTCCTGAACAACCTTATCTCTGAGAGACCCTAGGTTCCTGGAATAGGGCAGATTCTGCTTCAGAAAGGAAATTCAGTCGTACTCAGAACAGCCTGGGACCATCCCCTAGGCTGACCCAGAGCAGCCAGCGATCTCCATTCCAAGGTTGACTCTGAGCAGATCTGCTCCTTTCCAGATCCGTGCATGAAGTGGACTGAGCTGCCGCCTGTGGACATTCCAGCCCGTGCCTGTTGTGGACAGCCTCACTGTCTTCAGACCTCTCTGCTGGTATGTTTCCAACACTTTCACAAGAAAATTCCTAAATCACTTCCTTCATGTGGCCTTCCTCCGATCAACCCCAAAGATCTGTGAGTCCTCCTTTATCCTGTATCCCATCATCATCTAAATCCCAAAATTTAATTAAGGATTTTCCAGACTTCTTCTTTAGAATCTTTTCTGAAATAAATGGATTTGTGAGGATCTGGAAGTCATATATAAGCTCTCTTACAGTTATAGACTTTAAATGAAGTTTGGCTTCTATATTATATTGATACCTGTGAATCTGTTACTTAATATCAATAAAAGTTCCCCAGACTCTCTGAGTGTGATGCTTTTCTTTCCAAAGGCACAGACCTAGGCTTCCTGGTGTCGTCCTTCTGTATATAGCTGTGCTTAGGTCAGCAGTGATGATCAGCAGCCTGCCCGGGGTGAGAGTCTCCCTAAAAGGGACCCCAGAAATTTACCTACCTTTCAAGAGGCTCCATCAGCATCCAGAAACACTGTACCCTATCTCGAAAGGCATCAGTCCTGCTGCTCTGCAAATTAATGTTCTCCAGGCCTCGTTTTGGCAGCGTGGGCCCTGAAAGTCTTTCTGTGCTGTACTTCTGTAGCCTTCCTTGTGCACCCGCACTGCAACCTCTGCAACTTCCCCTTACTTGGCGCTGGGATTTCAGGACCTAGGAATTTTCCACGATGTCCTTCTACACGCTTTTCATCGGCAGGCCTGGGCTGGCATGTCACACAAGGCTAGCTCCTTCAGCCAACCCCCCCTCTGTTTCTTAAAGGCTTTGTTTAGTCAGTGGCAGCTCTGCAAATGCTGCCACTGACTAAATTGAATCTGGCCAGCATGAATGCTGCAGGGATGACTCAATGCATGGGAGCGTGTCCTAAATACTGCATTTGAAAGTGATAGTTTTTCTGAGCTTCTCATGACAATGATTAACCACTTTGAATGTTTCTTTATGCCTGTGAATAGCTTATCGAAAAGGATTAAGCATCTTTTTATGCACGTTCTTAGTAATATTGGCAATATAGTACTTTTTAGTTTGTTATGGAAATAACACAAATTGGGAAAGGTATCTTTAAAAATCCCCCGCTAGAGCAGAAGCAAGAAAAACTACAATCCTGCAGCCTGTGGAACAAAAACCACATTCACAGAAAGATAGACAAGATGAAAAGGCAGAGGGCTATATACCAGATGAAGGAACAAGAAAAATCCCCAGAAAAACAACTAAATGAAGTGGAGATAGGCAACCTTCCAGAAAAAGAATTCAGAATAATGATAGTGAAGATGATCCAGGACCTCGGAATAAGAATGGAGGCAAAGATCGAGAAGATGCAAGAAATGATTAACAAAGACCTAGAAGAATTAAAGAACAAACAGAGATGACCAATACAATAACTGAAATGAAAACTACACTAGAAGGAATCAATAGCAGAATAACTGAGGCAGAAGAACGGATAAGTGACCTGGAAGACAGAATGGTGGAATTCACTGCTGCGGAACAGAATAAAGAAAAAAGAATGAAAAGAAATGAAGACAGCCTAAGAGACCTCTGGGACAACATTAAACGCAACAACATTCGCATTATAGGGGTCCCAGAAGGAGAAGAGAGAGAGAAAGGACCCGAGAAAATATTTGAAGAGATTAAAGTCAAAAACTTCCCTAACATGGGAAAGGAAATAGCCACCCAAGTCCAGGAAGCACAGAGAGTCCCATACAGGATAAACCGAAGGAGAAACACGCCGAGACACACAGCAATCAAATTGGCAAAAATTAAAGACAAAGAAAAATTACTGAAAGCAGCAAGGGAAAAACAACAAATAACATACAAGGGAACTCCCATAAGGTTAACAGCTGATTTCTCAGCAGAAACTCTACAAGCCAGAAGGGAGTGGCATGATATACTTAAAGTGATGAAAGGGAAGAACCTACAACCAAGATTACTCTACCCGGCAAGGATCTCATTTAGATTTGATGGAGAAATCAAAAGCTTTACAGACAAGCAAAAGCTAAGAGAATTCAGCACCACCAAACCAGCTCTACAACAAATGCTAAAGGAACTTCTCTAAGTGGGAAACACAAGAGAAGAAAAGGACCTAAAAAACAAACCCAAAACAATTAAGAAAATGGTCATAGGAACATACATATCGATAATTACCAACCAAAAGACACAGGCTTGCTGAATGGATACAAAAACAATACCCATATATATGCTGTCTACAAGAGACCCACTTTAGACCTAGGGACACATACAGACTGAAAGTGAGGGGATGGAAAAAGATATTCCATGCAAATGGAAATCAAAAGAAAGCTGGAGTAGCTATACTCATATCAGATAAAATAGACTTTAAAATAAAGAATGTTACAAGAGACAAGGAAGGACACTACATAATGATCAAGGGATCAATCCAAGAAAAAGATATAACAATTATAAATATATATGCAGCCAACATAGGAGCACCTCAATACATAAGGCAACTGCTAACAGCTATAAAAGAGGAAATTGACAGTAACACAATAATAGTAGGGGACTTTAACACTTCACTTACACCAATGGACAGATCATCCAAAATGAAAATAAATAAGGAAACAGAAGCTTTAAATGACACAATAGACCATATAGATTTAATTGATATTTATTGGACATTCCATCCAAAAACAGCAGATTACACGTTTTCTCAAGTGCGCACGGAACATTCTCCAGGATAGATCACATCTTGGGTCACAAATCAAGCCTCAGTAAATTTAAGAGAATTGAAATCGTATCAAGCATCTTTTCTGACCACAACGCTATGAGATTAGAAATGAACTACAGGGAAAAAAACGTAAAAAACACAAACACATGGAGGCTAAACAATACGTTACTAAATAACCAAGAGATCACTGAAGAAATCAAAGAGGAAATAAAAAAATACCTAGAGACAAATGACAATGAAAACACGATGACCCAAAACCTATGGGATGCAGCAAAAGCAGTTCTAAGAGGGAAGTTTATAGCTATACAAGCCTACCTAAAGAAACAAGAAAAATCTCAAGTAAACAATCTAACCTTATACCTAAAGCAACTAAAGAAAGAAGAACAAACAAAACCCAAAGTTAGCAGAAGGAAAGAAATCATAAAGATCAGAGCGGAAATAAATGAAATAGAAACAAAGAAAACAATAGCAAAGATCAATAAAACTAAAAGCTGGTTCTTTGAGAAGATAAACAAAATTGATAAGCCATTAGCCAGACTCATCAAGGAAAAGAGGGAGAGGTCTCAAATCAATAAAATCAGAAATGAAAAAGGAGAAGTTACAACAGACACCGCAGAAATACAAAGCATCCTAAGAGACTACTACAAGCAACTCTATGCCAATAAAATGGACAACCTGGAAGAAATGGACAAATTCTTAAAAAGGTATAACCTTCCAAGACTGAACCAGGAAGAAACAGAAAACATGAACAGACCAATCACAAGTAATGAAATTGAAACTGTGATTAAAAATCTTCCAACAAACAAAAGTCCAGGACCAGATGGCTTCACAGGTGAATTCTATCAAACATTTAGAGAAGAGCTAACACCCATCCTTCTCAAACTCTTCCAAAAAATTGCAGAAGAAGGAACACTCCCAAACTCATTCTATGAGGCCACCCTCACCCTGATACCAAAACCAGACAAAGACACTACAAAAAAAGAAAATTACAGACCAATATCACTGATGAATATAGATGCAAAAATCCTCAACAAAATACTAGCTAACAGAATCCAACAACACATTAAAAGGATCATACACCATGATCAAGTGGGATTTATCCCAGGGATGCAAGGATTCTTCAATATATGCAAATCAATCAATGTGATACACCATATTAACAAATTGAAGAATAAAAACCATATGATCATCTCAATAGATGCAGAAAAAGCTTTTGACAAAATTCAACACCCATTTATGATAAAAACTCTCCAGAAAGTGGGCATAGAGGGAACCTACCTCAACATAATAAAGGCCATATACGACAAACCCACCGCAAACATCATTCTCAACGGTGAAAAACTGAAAGCATTTCCTCTAAGATCAGGAACAAGACAAGGATGTCCACTCTCACCACTATTATTCAACATAGTTCTGGAAGTCCTAGCCATGGCAATCAGAGAAGAAAAAGAAATAAAAGGAATACAAATTGGAAAAGAAGAAGTAAAACTGTCACTGTTTGCAGATGACATGGTACTATACATAGAAAATCCGAAAGATGCCACCAGAAAACTACTAGAGCTAATCAATGAATTTGGTAAAGTTGCAGGATACAAAATGAATGCCCAGAAATCTCTTGCATTCCTATACACTAATGATGAAAAATCTGAAAGAGAAATTATGGAAACACTCCCATTTACCATTGCAACAAAAAGAATAAAATACCTAGGAATAAACCTACCTAGGGAGACAAAAGACCTGTATGCAGAAAACTATAAGACACTGATGAAAGAAATTAAAGATGATACCAACAGATGGAGAGATACACCATGTTCTTGGATTGGAAGAATCAATATTGTGAAAATGACTATACTACCCAAAGCAATCTACAGATTCAATGCAATCCGTATCAAATTACCAATGGCATTTTTTACAGAACTAGAACAAATCATCTTAAAATTTGTATGGAGACACAAAAGACCCCGAATAGCCAAAGCAGTCTTGAGGGAAAAAAACGGAGCTGGAGGAATCAGACTCCCTGACTTCAAACTATACTACAAAGCTACAGTAATCAAGACAATATGGTACTGGCACAAAAACAGAAACATAGATCAATGGAACAAGATAGAAAGCCCAGAGATAAACCCATACAGCTATGGTCAACTAATCTATGACAAAGGAGGCAAAGATATACAATGGAGAAAAGACAGTCTCTTCAATAAGTGGTGCTGGGAAAACTGGACAGCTACATGTAAAAGAATGAAATTAGAATACTCCCTAACACCATACACAAAAATAAACTCAAAATGGATTAGAGACCTAAATGTAAGACTGGACACTATAAAACTCTTAGTGGAAAACACAGGAAGAACACTCTTTGACATAAATCACAGCAAGATCTTTTTTGATCCACCTCCTAGAGTAATGGAAATAAAAACAAAAATAAACAAATGGGACCTAATGAAACTTCAAAGCTTTTGCACAGCAAAGGAAACCATAAACAAGATGAAAAGACAACCCTCAGAATGGGAGAAAATATTTGCAAACGAATCAACGGACAAAGGATTAATCTCCAAAATATATAAACAGCTCATTCAGCTCAATATTAAAGAAACAAACACCCCAATCCAAAAATGGGCAGAAGACCTAAATAGACATTTCTCCAAAGAAGACATACAGACGGCCACGAAGCACATGAAAAGATGCTCAACATCACTAATTCTTAGAGAAACGCAAATCAAAACTACAATGAGGTATCACCTCACTCCTGTTAGAATGGGCATCATCAGAAAATCTACAAACAACAAATGCTGGTGAGGGTGTGGAGAAAAGGGAACCCTCTTGCACTGTTGGTGGGAATGTAAATTGATACAGCCACTATGGAGAACAGTATGGAGGCTCCTTTAAAAACTAAAAATAGAATTACCATATGACCCAGCAATCCCACTACTGGGCATACACTCAGAGAAAACCGTAATTCAAAAAGACACATGCACCCCAATGTTCATTGCAGCACTATTTACAATAGCCAGGTCATGGAAGCAACCTAAATGCCCATCAACAGACGAATGGATAAAGAAGTTGTGGTACATATATACAGTGGAATATTACTCAGCCATAAAAAGGAACGAAATTGAGTCATTTGCTGAGATGTGGATGGGTCTAGAGACTGTCATACAGAGTGAAGTAAGTCAGAAAGAGAAAAACAAATATCGTATATTAACGCATGTATGTGGAACCTAGAAAAATGGTACAGATGAGCCGGTTTGCAGGGCAGAAGTTGAGACACAGATGTAGAGAACAAACATATGGACACCAAGGGGGGAAAACTGTGGTGGGGTGGGGATGGTGGTGTGCTGAATTGGGCGATTGGGATTGACATGTATACAGTGATGTGTATAAAACTGATGACTGATTAAAAAAAAAAAAAATCCCCCGCTAACCAAAGCATGATCAATTGGGAAAAAAATTTTGAATTCTTTTCTTTTTCTTGTGAGAGGCATGGGAAATAATAGGAAAGGGAAAGTGGGGAGCACCACTCATCAAAAAAATATTTTAAGAAATATGCTGGCTTCTATTTCAGGAAGGTTTACATCAACACTGTTAACACAGACAAATGAAGGAAAAGGAAATGTGGCTCATTGGTATTGGTATTTTTCAGAAAGGCTGATTGATAATATTTTCTTGTATTTGAGATAATCAAGGACAGAAAGCAATGTCACAGGATGTGAATTTACTCCTCGTGACAGTGAGGAATGAACTTGATATATGGGTGCCTATTTTCTGTCTGTTGTACAGTATGTCTGGGAAGTCCCTCCCACACTGAGTCCTTGGTCTTTCTTCCTCTGACCCTTTCACATGACTTTGACTCCTTATTGGCAGGGCCTTTTCCTAAGATTCTTTTGCTGATAATCCAGTCATGCTGTTCTCACACAAAGGCGAGTGCTAGAAATAGGCACGTCAGGCTATGACACAGCCTTCCTCCTCCTTTGAAGGGGTAATGACCTTATTCAAGATGCTTTTATTAGGTCTTCTATGCAAGTTACTGGAGAAAAGTCATTGCATTTCACACAGCCATGCTGCCACTTCCAATCTGGGTGGTTCTTCCAAGCCTCGGTCAACCCCGTTTTACATGGCTGAGGCGAGGTAAGAAGTTGGGCAATGAATTGTAATAACCTGGCTGATTTCTTACTTTGATTAAAAAAAAAAAACAAAACTAATTATTATTTTTTTTTTCTGCCTGTAAAAGTAGTCATTCTGACTGTAGAAAATACAGGGAAAACATAAAGAATAAAATTAAAATCCCACAAAATATCATTGTTATTAAATTTTGGTATTTTTCCTTCTATATCTTATTTTCTGAAGACAAAAATATAAATACTTGATAAAGTTTCAGTATATGTATATATGTGATTTCTATTATAAGATTGGAACCATGTTCTGCATATAATTTTGTATCCTGCTTCTTTTCACTTAGCATTATAAGGTGGCATAGCCTGCTGTCTTTAAATATGCCTCAACAATGTAATTTTTTTAAAAAATTTATTTATTTAATTTATTTATTTTTAGCTGTGTTGGGTGTTCATTGCTGCGCACGGGCTTTCTCTAGTTGCGGCAACCGGGGGCTACTCTTTGTTGCAGTGCGTGTGCTTCTCATTGCAGTGGCTTCTCTTGTTGCGAAGCACGGGCTCTAGGCACGTGGGCTTCAGCAGTTGCGGCACGCGGGCTCAGTAGTTGTGGCTCACAGGCTTAGTTGCTCTGTGGCATGTGGGATCTCTCCGGACCAGGGATCGAACTCGTGTCCCCTGCATTGGCAGGCGGATTCTCAACCACTGCGCCACCAGGGAAGCCCAACAATGTAATTTTTAATAGATGTACAATACTCCACCATATATGACTGTACCAAGATTTATTTAACTGCTCTCCTACTCTCAACATTTTAGCTGTTTTTATGGTTTTTACTATGACAAAGCAATGATAAATAGCCTTTAGGTAAATCTTATTCTGAACCTCATTCCCTAGGGTAGATTTTTAGAAGGGTAACCACTGGGCCAAGTGGTAGGAGCACTTGTGATATATGAAAAAATATATATGTATATATGTATGTCCTGCCCAGTTTCCTTTGAGAACAGCGGTTGCAATTTAAAAATCCCGCCTGCCGTGTATGAGAGGTCCAGTGCCACTGCAACTTCATTAGCACTGTTCGTGTGTGTGTATGTTTGTGTGCATGTAAACATACCTCAGCAAATAGATAAAATGATATAGATAAGAAGATATGGTGTCTCATTTTTTCAAATTAACATTTTTAACTTGGCTCTATTGAGATATAATTGACATATAACTGACGGTGTCCTATTTTAACTTGTATATTTTTTAACTAGTAAAGTTGAGTACTTTTACTTTGATATTTGCATAGATCAAACGATCAGCCATTGACCTGAATTATATTCATTTGCCCAGCAGGTTTGTAAGGATGTTAAAATAAGATTTGTATATATATATATATATATATATTTGTCTTTATGTTCCTCTTTATAGCAGCTGATACAAAACTTGCTTTGCCTATTCAGGAGTGGGTACTCTATATGTATGCTGAGTCATAACCACCTGGGCAGCTCAGAGAACAGTAGTTAAAAGCATCAGCTTTGCATCAGGGTTGGCTTTGGGCCAGGTATTTTCTACTTATTCCCAAGATACCTAACTTCTCTTAGCCTCAATTCCATCAGTGGCTAAGTGGGCACAATAATGCCTACTTCACTGTATTGTGCAGATGAAAGAATTTATGTAAGCCCTTAGCACAGGGTCTGATACATAATAAGAACCTGATAAATAGTAGCTGTCATTGTGATCACTGACGAGCATAAAATGTCATCTGCCACCAGCATCTCGTACTAAGGTCACTGCATTGTATCTGTCACTCTTGGACAGTAAAATGATGGTGAGATAAGTCTAATTTCTTCTTCTCATTAATGCAATTTAGCCATGTGGCCTGTTAGCTGGTTTGATTCACAACCCACCTCTATCATGTTTCAAGTGATGCTGTTTTTCTGAACCCAGAAGGCAATGAAAATGATCCAATGAGAGGAAATGCAATAAAAAAGATCAATCACCCAGCAAGATACCAGTACACACCTATTAGAATGGCTAAAATTTAAAAAGACTGGCCATCCCAAGTGTTGGGGAGGACGTGGAAGAAACGGAACTCACATGTACTCCTGATGGTATAATCATTCTGGAAAGCAATTTCGCAATTTCTTAGAAAGTTACCATACACGTACCATATGATCCAGTCATTTCACTTCTAGGTTTTTACCCAAGAAAAAAAGAAATATATGCTTACACAAAGACTTGTACACAAATGTTCAGGCAGCTCTGTGGGTAAGAGCCCCAAACTAGATACAACCCAAATGTCCATCAACAGATGAGTGGATAAACAAATTTCAGTATGTCCATACAATGGCATACACTTAGCATTAAAAAGGAACGAAGTATTGGTACACAAAACAACATGGATGAATGTCAGGATCATTATACTGAACAAAAGAAATCAGACCCAAAAAAATACATACTGTCTGATTCCATTCATATAAAACTTAAGAAAATGCAACTGAATCTATACTGACAGAAAGTAAATCAGGGGTTGCTTAGGTGTGGGCCGGGGGCGGGCAGGAAAGGATAGGAAGAAGAAATTACAAAGGGGCATGAGGAGACTTGAATATATTCACTTGATTGCACTGATGGTTTCAAGGGGGTGTACACACGTCAGAACTTATCAAATGATACACTTTAAATGTGCTCCACTTATTGTATGTCAATTATACCTCAAAACAGCTGTCTAAAAAAAGACCAGTCAATTATATACTGGTGTGTTTTATTCACTCTTCACTCATTAGTCTCTGGATTTGACTAGTAGTTATGATAATAAACAGGGATGCAGACCCTAAGGTCTCTGACTCCAAAGGCTGTGCTTTAACTGGGTCACATACTTCTTGTTACCAACAGCGTTTGGGATTCTTGAACTCATGCCTTTGGCTCCTAAAACAGTTTATTTCTATTCATTTTTCAGTTCTTTCATAGTTCAGATGAAATTTTAATCATATAAATCACATACACATGCGTAACTTGAATTTTAATATTTGAACTTACTGTTCTATACTACAACTACTCCCAGCTCCCAAGAAGCAAAACCCACCTCTCTGAATGTTAGATTATAATTAGTTGAGGGAGGTACCCGAGGAAACTCAAGAACTGAGACAAAAATTAGGAAATTCAATTCACATTGCAATTCAAATGCTTCCCGATGACAAAGCCACTGCTGAGAGGGATAGCAACTGTCCACTTGTTTTCTTCAGCTGCTCCTTTTGGTCCTCCGGCTTCACTAGTACTGTCCTTTCATGGAAAAGAGCCAGTACCCAGTTCGTCCTTACAGATACTACAGGAAAGGGCTGGGCTCCCAGGGACGCCTCTGACCTAAGACCGACGCTCCCCGTACAGCCAGAGTGGGAGCCCAGAGCTGGACCGGCAGGAGCGGGCTCCGCTGCAGCCCTTGGGCTTTGCTGCTCTCCCTCCTTCATGGTTTGGTGGGCAAGGAATCAGGTTGCCACGGCAACTTCCAGCATCCATTTCAGGCTAGAGGGAACATTCCCTAAGGCTCCTCTCCATCTGTGTGTCTTTGGCGATTTCCCTGCCTTGGTGAAGTAGGTGGGGAACCACTTCCTCCAGGGATCTCCCCCAGCTCACCGATGGTATAAATGGGCAGGGGAACTGCATTGTCATGGCAGCAACTCCTCTACTTCTTCCATTCGAAGAAAGTCTGGCTCAAGGGATCTGCCTGGTGCTCCCAATGGCAAAGTCAGCAAGGAAGGAACTGCATTATCTTAATGGTTTCCACGCGCTCTTTCCAAGAGAGGGGTTGGCTTTGTTGGGTGGATACTGGGGGATGGGCAGGGAGTTTGGCTGAAGAGCCCGGTTCCCAGGGACCTCACTGCCATGACAACATCCCCAGCGGCAGAGACTGGGCAGGTCTCTCACCAGCTAAGCCCTGATGTCACCTTTCAAATCTGTTCTTGTTCTTCTCTGCTCCCTTTTTTCTTTTTCACAACCCCCAGGGATTCTGCTGGCTTCTCCTCTCCAGATTCTTGAGATCACTGTGATTATGCCTTTCTCCTGCCCAAGACTAGTTTCAGGGTAGGCTGCAGTCTTTGCATACATTCACCTTCCCTGCTGTACACCAGAATTCCACAAAAAATCTCCTTTGAAAAAGGCAAGTTTTGTATGCAAGAATATGGGGATAGGGGGAATCACAAGAATAATAACCACGGGAAAGCCGAACCAATTCTGTTTGTTGTAACTGTGTTCATCCGTGGGTGGGCAACCTTCCCTCAGCCCTCAGACTGTCTTCCTACTCCTGGACTTGGAGCCCTTGGTGGGAACAAAACTGGCTTTGGTGTTCAAACATCTGGGTTTGAATCTTGTTTCAAGCGATTCCTACCAGCTGAGAAGTCACAGGTGAGTCACATACCCTTTCTGGGTGTCCACTTTCTTATCTGCTGAAGGAGAAAGCAAAATGTCTTCTTTGGAGAACTGTGGTGAGAACCAAGAGAGGTAATCGATACACAAAAGTACTTTGTTCATACTCAGGCACTTTACAAATCTTCATAATTTTGGTAATTTTTGTTCTCATGGAGCATTCTTAATTGATTGGCTCAATCAATTATTCATTCAATGAATGGATTAGGGAGCGCATTCTAATACTTCCTTTAAGGCAGGTTACGTAACCTCCAGGAGGGTCACTGTCCTCATCTGTACAACGGGATAACCACAGTCTCAAAGTATGATTTTGAAGGTTAAATTAAGTACTGACTAATAAATGTGTACAGCAGTGCCGAGCAGAGTACCTGCTCGATTCATAATTACTCTTATCGTTTGCCAGCTACATACTCTTCTCAGTTTCTCCTTGGAAGTCTTGAGTCATGCTGACGTGACTCAGGTCTGCTTGTGATGCTCTCTACCACTTGGAAAGGCCTAGAATTAGCAAAGAAGGGCTGGGGCCGGGAAGCCCCCACTGCAGATAGTGACTCTGCCCAGGACCGGGGGTTATTTGAAATAACCAGGGAAGCTGTAATACTTCTCAGCTCCCTTTATATTCCATGGAGGGTTAGCAAATTTGGCCCTGAATGTGCAGCAGGCACAGACTGCTTTGGGGGAACTTCCCTTTGGTTGCCTCTTCTTCCCTTCCTTGAGGCTTTCTGTCCATGTGGACCAAGGGTCAACCCCTTCTGCTGACACCCCCAGGACTCTCACCCAGGCCTGCCCTTCCTCACGTGGCGCCTCCAGCTCTCAAACCTTCTCTGGGACCTCCCTCTCTCCAAGCTTACCTGACCCACTGTCGGCTATTCCTCTCAAGTACAACTCAAGTGTTCAGCGGTCTAATCAATAATTTATAGATAAGACATTAAAAAGTAATTAACACTTAAAACACTGCCCCTCCCAGAAAGTATTTTTGTAGTTCGACTGGGGCTCTCAAAGGCTTCACTCCTGACCCCTTAGTAAAAGCTTTCATTACCTACATCAGCCTGTGGTTACTGGGCCCTCCCCTCCCTGAACTTCCACTAAATTTAGAGTATTTTAGATTTCATTGTGCTTTTTTTTTTTTAAAATGAAAGCTTCTTTCTTTCTTTCTTTCTATTTATTTTTGGTTGTGTTGGGTCTTCGTTTCTGTGCGAGGGCTTTCTCTAGTTGCGGCGAGCTGGGGCCACTCCTCATTGCGGTGCGCGGGCCTCTCACTGTCGTGGCCTCTCTTGTTGCCGAGCGCAAGCTCCAGAGGCGCAGACTCAGTAGTTGTGGCTCACGGGCCTAGTTGGTCCGTGGCATTTGGGATCTTCCCAGACCAGGGCTCGAACCCGTGTCCCCTGCATTGGCAGGCAGACTCTCAACCACTGCGCCACCAGGGAAGCCCTCATTGTGCTTTAATTATCTCATGTGCTAGTGTGTTCTCCCCAGTGAGATTATAATTTCTTGAGGGCAAGACATTTTTTTTAATACTTCTTGATACACTCTCCTCTGATCAGTACTGTGGAGCATAAAGTAGACTCTCATTAAAAAATGTGCAATTGATTTATAATGGTGAGAATTTCCTCAGCCAAAAAAATGTCTTCTCATACACTGGAGTTACATTTGGAAAGTTGAATTCTCTTAAACTCCTGATTGATTCTAAAAGTAACTATTTTGGAGGTTCTGTCTCTACATCCTTTTCCCCGAACAACTGCACTGGGATAATTCTATTTAAGTGATGACATCATTTCAAGTGGAGTGGTTTTACCAGTGTTCTTTTGATGGCTTTGTACAAATTTATATACGAAGAGGCAGTTGTGGACCTGCAAATATACTTTATTCAAACTGTCTATTTCTGATAAACTATTGGATATCTTAGTTCTGGAAGTCCAGGTTTAAAATAGGTCCTATTAAAGGAAGTGATGCATAATGGAATTGCATCTTCTTTATTGATTAGATATTTTTAAGATGTGTCTTTTGCTCAAAACCAAAGGACAGAAATATAAGAAAAGCATATTCTAAAACAGTTAAATCAGAGAAAAATAGTGGGTAAAGGAAAAATGAATGTCAAAATTAACTACATTGTTTCAGTTTGTAAAGAAAGCTTTTTCTTCACTCTCAGCAAAAGGCAGGTGAGAGTTCCTCACACTTAGGGCCCCTCCAGAAAAAGGCTGTGGGCCTTTGGTTCCCCTAGGTATAAATTAAGGAAATGTTAATAACATCACACAAGGGGACTGTCACAAGGATATATAAGGGTAGAGCTGTTCTCAAAGGTAACATTCAACATACCAAATTCTTTTTTTCTGAGGGATAAATTAAAACGCCCTTTAAAAAGCAGTGCTCACAGGGTCAAAGTAACATCCCCTGTACCACTAAGGAGCCTGGTTTCCTCTGAGGGCTGTTTGCATAATTAAGTCAGGCTCAGTCACAGCATCCATGAAAGCCAGGTGAGGGGGACTCCAGCATTAGTCTTCCCTTCAGAAAATCACTAGAGGGAAAGTTGGGTGCCTTGGGCCATCATACAGGGACAGAGACTAGGAAGGGAAGAGACATGGCCCCTCCTTGCGCTGGTCCCCATATTCAGAGGACACGGCTGCACGACATGCAGTGGGTGCTGTTGCCTGTCACTCAGACCCCCAAACCCCCCTTCAAGACAGAGGCATTCTGTCCCTGGTTTCCAGGGGTGTTGGCTGTTTGAAAGTTCACAACTGAGTCCTTCCCAGGCAACTGCCAGCAGCTTAGGAGAACGGCCTTGCCCCAGGTCTGGCGCTCTCTCTGCGGGGAGCTGCACCCTGTGCCTTGTCGATAAGACCCAGCCCCCTCCTCAGTGTGGGCCCAGAAGGTCCATCCAGCTCCACTGCTCGCTGTGTGATGACCGCGAGGTCTGCACTGAGACCGCGCCGCAGTCAACCTGTCCGCCTCCCAACCCTACTTCTTTCCCTCCCTCGGGAGTGTTGATCCTGAGAGCACTCCCGCCAAGTCTCTCACACGGATCTCTTTCCTGGGGCGCCAGGACTAAGATAGAACATCTTTTCAATCTTGAACTAGGATGGAGACTCTTCTACCAGGGAAGTCTACCATAAAAACTTAGGCTCTTAAAATGTGATAGGGCAACGTTAGCTAATTTTACAAGAGGAACTGAGACCCAGAGAGACAAAAGGACTGAGGTCCCACAACAGACACCGCACTATGGCCAGGTCCTGACCCCAGCTGTGAAGACTCCCAAACTGGGGTTCTTATCCACATCGTGTGGCCACTATGATATCTCCTCCATGCAGGTGGCAACTGACATGCTCCCTTCAGAGAAGACAGCCACATGAGATACTGAACCACGAAGGGCCCTGCCCCACGCCCAGAAAGGTGTTTAGATTTGTGTTCAGAAGGGGCTAGAAGGAGGTGTATTGGTTCCATGGCTGCTGATCTTCCTCCAATTTTTTCTTTTGATGCTGAGGGGGCTATGTACCAAGTAGGTAATAAATGTCTCTGTGATGAATGAGGAGCTAAAGAACCCTCCAGGCTGCTACAGCTCAGCTGGTCCTATAATAACAATCTTGGCAAGGAGGGCTTGCTGCCAGAGTAACAGCAGTAAAATCACCCTGAGCTCAGGCAATCTGCAGAGTTAGTATGTGTACAAAGCATCCCAATGATTACATGCTTATTATTTAGTGGCTCATTCTTACAGAATGCTTTACAGGGGCTGATTCATTTCCCCAGATATCACTTACCATCTTATTGCCTTCTTTTCGTGAATGAGTCTGAATCTTTCCAGTTTCGAAGGGTCTACCTGTGATGTACGTCGTTGCTTTCCTTTCTGCCAAAATGCCCCCCCCCCACCGCTTCCTAACACATTGTTTGTGGGTGGGATTGACTCCTGACTACCTCAACCCGAAACCAAAGTGGGGAGGTCCTGAACCAATCAACATATTCTCATCCCTGTTCCCATGGTAACTGGCCTAGAGATTACCTTTTTTTTTTTAAATTTAATTTTACTTATTTTTGGCTGCGTTGGGTCTTCGTTGCTGTGCGCGGGCTTTCTCTAGTTGCGGCGAGTGGGGACTACTCTTTGTTGTTTTGGTGGCTTCTCTTGTTGTGGAGCACAGGCTCTAGGCGCGCGGGCTCAGTAGTTATGGCTCGTGGGCTCTAGAGCTCAGGCTCAGTAGTTGTGGCTCATGGGCCTAGCTGCTCCGCGGCAAGTGGGATCTTCCCAGACCAGGGCTCGAACCCGTGTCCCCTGCATTGGCAGGCGGATTCTTAACCACTGCGCCACCAGGGAAGCCCTACCTTTTTTTTTAAAGATGAAATTTATTTCAGAAGTCCTCAACTAAGCCAATCACGAATAAACTTTTATAATGAACTTCTCAAACAAATATTTTTACTTATCTACCTTTTTTCTTGGGATGACAATAGCATTATTATGATAGTATTAAGTTTTCTTTTTTATTCAAATGAACTGTTTTCAAGATTAATGATTATTAGCAAATCTTGATGCAAGATAAACATGATACTTTAAAATTACTTTTCAATTTCCTATGAACTATTTTAAAGTAAAAAACTATTTGGTACTAAGTGTTCTTATGTTCAAATTCTAAAAGTAATCTTTAGTCCCAATGGAACTTGGTACTCCAAGATTTAAAATTTTTTTTAATGATATTGACATAATATATATAATTTTAATCAGTACGTTCCTCCTCATCACTGAAATCTGTGCTTTTCTTTATCCCTGGGCGTCTTGAATCATCTGATGTTGAGGAACCCCCTGAACTGGATTTCCATTTTGGCTTGCTGGAAAGCTGTGGCCTGACTGAGGCTGTCAAGAGTGGGATCTTCCCCTTCATCAGCACTTTCTTCTACTTCTTCAATTTCTTCTTCTGGTTCAGGAATTTTCTTTTTTTTCTTTTTCTCTTTCTTCTTTGGAGGTTCACGTTCTCCAAGCATATTTTTAGGACAGGCATAACTTAAGTGTCCACTTTCCCCACATTCATAACACTTAGATTTATCAAAGTAGTTTCGTCTTCGGATGAACTCAGCTGCTCTTCCATTGTCAACAGCAATGCTTGCTTTTATCACTCTACCGAATAACTGTTTGTTGTTTATTGCCCTGGTACAGTTTTGTGCAGAGTCTTTATCCAAAAATAAACTAAATTCAACCCCTTTACTCTTCCTGGTATCTTTATCTTTCATTATAGTAACCTTTACAACTTTGCCATACTTGGAAAATATCCGGTATAAGTCATTGTTGGTCAGGGAAAAGGGCAGGTTGGATACACACACTGTGCTTTTACTTGGGGCCAACCCACCACTCATTTCTTCAGGCGGGGCAGGCCCGGGAGACTAGAAGAGCGCGAGCCCTCAGCTCACTCGGGGCTCAACCCCGACTGTTCGTCGCCCCTTGCAGCTGCCTTGGCATCACAGGTCCTGGGCGAGATTACCTTCTTATTTCTAAGCCTATGTCACTCAGCCCCTGACACTCCCCTAATCTTAATGATTAGTTCCAAGGGGTATGAGAACTAAGTTGGGTCAAATAGAGTGGAAGACTTTTGGTGGTTGGAGAAATAAAAGGTCCCTTTTCCTCCAAAATGGTGCCATGTGGAAACCGGAGGCCTGGGACTGATGTATCCATTGATCCATCCTATTTTATAGGAGTCCAGCTGAAGTTGAAGCAAACACACAGAGGAGGGCAGAGTGGAGACAACTACCAAGGCTGTGCTGGAGTGATCAAACAGCATCTGAATTTCACTGTATCTCTGGACTTTTCAATGGCACATGCAACTTATGTTCTTGAGTTGGGTTTTCTGCTTCTTGCAACCAAACACACGTCACTGTACATGCTTCCCGTAGAGGCTGCTTCCTCTACACCGGCCTCTCCCCTACGCAGTCCTAACCTGGACCTTCCTAGGGAAGAGCAATTTCAAATAGGAAATAAAACCCTTGCAAAGAGGAAGTTGAAGGACTAGCTCAAAGAGCATCCACTGATGGATTTTACCCAATAGTTTTGGCTCAACTTAACCCGGTGCTCAAGGCCTCAAGCTGTAGGTCATGTATGTTGACCTGTCCAAATATTGGCCTTTCCTAAGTAGTTTGTAGTACCTGTGAGGGCAGGGGCAATGTATTATATGACTTGAATGTAATCCTACAGTGCTGGATAAAATGTTTTGCACCATATAGGTGCTTAGGAAATGAGAGTTGAACTCAAGTAAATGCAGCTCCTGTCACTGCCATCAGCACATCTTCTAGAAGTTGGGGAGTAAGGACACTCCTCACAACACTGTCAAGTTTTGGGGTATAAACTTCCTTGGCCAGATTCCTCCCTGTTAAACCAGCAGCAACTAACACAGGGTCTGGCCCAGAGTAGGCGGTCAAATATTTGTTGAATTAATTCACTTTGAATCTGTAACCACAAAACTCACCTGGTCACTTAACAGTTTTGAATTGCTTATTTGAGATACTTTGAATCAGGTCTCTTTAAAGTCTAAATTGTGCTATGTTTGTATTTGACTGACTTTGCTTTCTGTCCACCAGCTGTTACTCTGTCATTTCACTCCAAAGACCAAGATGCAGTACATTGATGGAGGGGCTGACAGATAGGCATTTCTAGAATGAGGGAGGGATGTGTGTGTGTGATGGGGGGTGAAGGTGACGGTGGTAGTAGGGAGCATTGGTGGAGCTATCTACCTGCAAGCAATATTCCATGGAAATGGCCCGTTGCTGACTGTGGATGATTGTTCTGCTGAAAGAGAAAATGTATACAAGGGTGCCTGCTGGGCTGTACGAGGTGATAGTTCTCTAAGCAGTTGGTAAAATAACTCAGTCATGATTAATATTGAGTTGGGTAAGCTGTTTTATTAGGTGATAATCATCTTCTCTGGTATAATCTTATCTTGGCAGAGAACTGCCATAGCTTAGCGACAGGAAGAGTGGTCTCTCATGTTTATCAGGCTGAACAGCAGAATAACAAGGGTTCAGGGAAGGCTCCTTGTTCAAGACTCTTTGCAAAAACAAGAAGAGTATTTTCTGGAGAAAAGTGAACCATGATTGGCCAGCGGGGAGTGTTCTGAGCCCGATGTTGATGTGCCCTGGCCAGCTGGTCTTCAGGAGACCTGGCATGGAGATGTCTTTGTGTGAATCTTTTCTTTTTATAAGACTTTTTAAAATTAATTAATTAATTAATTAATCAATTAATTAATTCATGGCTGTGTTGGGTCTTCGTTTCTGTGCGAGGGCTTTCTCTAGTTGCAGCAGGTGGGGGCCACTCTTCATCACAGTGCGCGGGCCTCTCACTGTCGCGGCCTCTCTTGTTGCGGAGCACAGGCTCCAGACGCGCAGGCTCAGTAGTTGTGGCTCACGGGCCTAGTTGCTCCGCGGCATGTGGGATCTTCCCAGACCAGGGCTCGAACCCGTGTCCCCTGCGTTGGCAGGCAGATTCTCAACCACTGAGCCACCAGGGAAGCCCGACTTTCTTTTTTTTTGATGTGGACCATTTTTTTTTTTTTTTTTTTAATTTATTTTATTTATTTTTGGCTGCATTGGGTCTTTGTTGCTGCGCGCGGGCTTTCTCTAGCTGTGGCGAGCAGGGGCTACTCTTCGTTGCGGTGCGCGGGCTTCTGATTGCGGTGGCTTCTCTTGTTGCGGAGCACGGGCTCTAGGAGAGCAGGCTTCAGTAGTTGTGGCACGCAGCCTCCGTAGTTGTGGCTCACGGGCTCTAGAGCGCAGGCTCAGTAGTTGTGGCGCACGGGCTTAGTTGCTCCGCAGCATGTGGGATCTTCCAGGGCCAGGGCTTGAACCCGTGTCCCCTGCCTTAGCAGGTGGATTCTTAACCACTGTACCACCAGGGAAGTCCTGATGTGGACCATTTTTGAAGTCCTTATTGAATTTGTTACATTTTGCTTCTGTTTTATGTTTTGGTTTTTTTGGCCACCAGGCATGTGGGATCTTAGCTCCCCAACCAAGGATCGGACCCATTAAGGCGAAGTCTTAACCACTGGATTGCCAGGGAAGTCGTGTGAATCTTTTCAAAACATGCATAAAGCTGTGGCTGCCCCTTGCTGTGACTACATCCCCAATGAGCCAGAGCTGCTAACCAGGTTGGTGCAGAGTTTGTCTAATCTGTTTAAGAGTATCTATCTGAGCTCATTAAAATGTAAACAAGATATACCTTGCTGTTTAAACAACATCAGAGTTTGTCTTCTATCTGATGCCCAGAAAAGAATCTACCCTGGATGTACTTTGCTCCCTCCTCTGAATTCTCTTAGCTCTCCTGTTTCATCTGTGCTCTTTCCACTGTTATACTCTTTATCTTGTCTGCTTAATTACAAGATCTTGTAGGGCAATTCTTGCCTGATTTATCATCGCATCCTCCATAACTTATAGTGCAAGGGCTTTTGGATACAAAAATTAATAGTAATGCTGGCAATAATTAACATTTATCGATCCCATACACTGTGGCCATGTGCCAGTTTCTGTGATTCATCTCTATTAACTTAATTCTTCCAACAACCACTCGAGATACGTATTTACAATTAAAATTCCTGTTATCTGATGAATTGACTAAGACACAGAACTGTTCACTAACTTCCCAGTGTTCACACAGCAAGTATTTGACCAGGCCATTGACCCTAGAACCTGTGATCTTAACCTCTATACTATATAATAGGTGATGAATAAATGTATGTTGAGTGATGAAGACTATTTGACTCCAGATCACAACAAACTTGGAAGATTCCTATTGGTTTTTAGCAATTTTGAGCATCATTTAATCTGGAAGATTTCCAGGAGATCAAGTTAGGATGAACCTTTATGCTTATTCATTCACTCATTCAAATATTAATATTCAAATATTCATTCATTTATTCAATAGGTATTTATGAAACACAAAATATGTGCCAGGCACTGGCTAGGTATGAGGATATGAGAGTGAACAAAAGAAATATCGTCTGGAGCTGGTACAGCTTACCTTCAAGTGGGAGTGACGGTGACAAAATAGTTATACTAATAAACATGCATTACTACAAATTGAGGAGCTTCTCTGAAGGAAGAAGATACTAGTCCTAGAGAGCACATAACAGAGGAACCAGACAGACCAGGGTGTCAGGCAAGGCTTCTAGGAAGAACGCATCTTTTACCTGTCTTCTGAAGAATGATTAGAGGGGGAGGAAGGGAAGGAGGATAGGATAGGTAGGTAAACGTTCTAGGTAGCTAGTCAGAGGAAACAGCACATGCCAAGTTCTAGGCCAGGAGAGATACTGGCACCTCAGGACCTAAACACTAACCCTGGCCACAGTGAGTGAGCTCACTCTTTAAAAAAATTAACTATAAATTTTTATATATATAAACCTTCTCACCTTCTACTATACGTATATAATATGACAAGAGTTGAAATCATATGTAATATTGTCCTATAAAGGACCTTTTAAATTTAAGTAGAATGTAAACATTCTTCATGTTTATATATCCTACGATTTTTAATATGCTCCATAATTTATTTAATAAATCCTTTAGGTATATACCCAGAAGTGGAATTGCTAGATCACATGGTAGATCTATTTTCATTTTTTGAGGAACCTCCATACTGTTTTCCACAGTGGCTACACCAACTGACATTCCCACCAGCAGTGCACAAGGGCTCCCTTTTCTCCACACCCTCACCAACGCTTGTTATCTCCTGTCTTCTTGATGATGGTCATTCTAACAGGTGAGGGGTGATCTCTCACAGCGGTTTTGACTTAATTATTGCTACAATGGCAGTCATATTGCAATATAGAAATGGGTCAAATTAACATGTTTACATTTTAAATTTATACAATGTTCTATGTCAGATATACTTCAATAGGAGAAATAAATCCTTTAATGTTGCATTTTTTTTCTATTTTTTCACTATTATAAAAACACTAAATAAATATCTTTGTATAAAACTGTTTTGGCATATTTGTGATTGCTTTCTTTATGTAAACTTTCGTGAGCTCTGGATACATATTGCCCAATCTTCCAAAAATGGTTATACCAATTTATAATTCCACAAATAGTATATGATTATCTATTTTACTCCTTCCTCACAAATCTTGGTGTTTTCTCTTTTTGATTTTAAGTCTTTACTAATACAAAATGAAAAAAAATGGCATTTATTTTTATTTTTAAATTTTTTTGTTGTTCTCTTGATTACAAATGAGATTGAGTTTTTACTCCGTAGAATTATCAGCCATGTGTGAATTAGCATTTGAATGTTTTGAGAATAGTCTTTCCAGACTGAAAAAGCCCAGCCTCCCAGGACCTTCTGTACAGATGATGAACCAGGTTTTGGCCAATTTCTATATGATCCTGAAAAAAGATATAATAATCAAACTTTTCTATTAAAAGAGGAATAAGGTCATATTTGGTACTGAGCTTCTGCCTGCAGCAATTTCCTCCATCATCTGCCCCCCTTCCCCTGAGAGAGTTCAACCTTGCTAGAGGTCACTGCATTGAGTATGGTACCTCCCAAGTTGGTACGCAGAGTAAGGCACGCCAGCCAAAGGTCCACATCCAAGCTCAGAAGACAGGAAAGGAAGGAAGTGAAGGAGGTGGGGACGGAGACTAGCAAGGACAGGGGAAAGGAGGAAGGAAAGCAGTGAGGAAAGAAACAGATTGCTGAAAATACATCCCTGTTTGCCTCCACTGTCTATTTCTCCTGCCCCTTTGATGGAAGGGCTCCCATTCTATGTAATTCCTTCCTAGACACAGTCTCATTGTCCCTTTTAGGGTTCTCCTTCTCAGCCTAGTCTCTGAAATGTCTTTGATCTCTTGTCTTAACTTTGTAAAGTGTTCCCAAGACAGGATCTATTCTCTCTTCCCATCTCCCTTTCTGAAACCTTTTAAATACTCTCTTGACTAAAGTCAGCTCTTTACTTTTCCATTTGAGAAAGTTTCTTCCTATCTATTTCTCCTGACCAGCGCTGTTCAGGAGGCTCGTGCTAGAGCATCCCTCAGTGTCGAGCAGACAAAGGGGAGCTTGTGGGTGTTGGGGACAGTGCCAGAGAACAGAACCCCTCGTCACCATATGCATCCTGCCCTGTGCCTGCCTGACTTGGCTTGGCTGGAACGCTGCCGGTTCTTTGTAACAGCTTGTGTATCCTCTACTTCTGACAATTTTTTTCTCGTGTTTAATTTCCAAATACATGCCCAGGGAGTCCCCAGCAGTAATTTCCCTGAGTCATGCCTTTTTTTAATTTTCACATTTCTCTTAGTTTCCAGGATCATTCATTACTATGTGCCCCCCACGCCCCCCTCCCCCATCTCTTTCTCCCTGTCGGTCAGGGGTGTGAGCAATGGCTCACGTCCTCTCCGGTCCCTCATGCCATCCCTGGCCTCTGATGCATCACTTGAATGACACTGCTGACACCTACACAGTTCTAAAAGTCCTCCGTTAGTCATTCATTTGGTCAGGGCTCTTAAGGTCCTTTTAAAATTCATAAATTCTCTCTGGAAGGTGGCACATCTAGCTACTTTTTAGCTATTAGTTTTTTTCATCAAGTAGGTTCAGAGAATGGGGCCATGAGGTGATTTTTAATAAAGAGGCTTGGGAGGTATGAAGCAATAGCTTGGAAGAGATGCTTCAGCGTGGCCTAAGCAGCCCTGCAGTGGTTCCAGCAGGAAGCAGGAGGTGCTGACAGAAGTGAAGAGTGACTCCAAGGCCAAATGCCAAAGAAGATGGGTGGGTGGGGACAATCATTCTGTTGCTGTCCTTCATTTCTTCAGACTGACTTATTTTGGCAAGGTGGGTTCTAGGTGACCACACAACCTATTGCCCAAACTGGGACACTTTTGAGGGTGAAATGGGGGGAGGTTGCTCCTAAAAATTATACAGCACGGACAGTTGTAAAGAAGATTGTCCTGGGCAAATGAGGACACACAATCCCCCTAATTACAGGAGGTACTGGAAAGGAATCTCTCTGTAAGCTCTAATGGGGAATTCTGCATTTTCCCCTAGAAGTCAAATTAACAGACAAACAAACAAACAACTCTGCTTCCTCCTCCCAGGTCCACACAGAGTCACAAGACAATCATTCATTTGAATTTTTAAAATGCACGGATTCCTATTTATGTATTCTTGGTTCAAAGTAAAAGGTGAAATATGAAAACAGAGGTAGATTGGGGGGTGAGCTGTGAAGGGCCTTGAGTGCCGAGCTGAGCAATGTCAACTTAATCCTGTCTGCAAAAAGAAACTGCCAGGGGAAGGGTGCAAAATCCCACCCTGGCGTACAGAATGGATGGATGTAGCAAACACATCGTTAGCGGAGACGCTTTTGACAGAAAGTGCCGAGGATGTGAGCGACAGCAGGAGTGGAGGACACACAGTGAGGACGCTACATCTGAGAGACTGTGGAGCTTGAATCGTAACACTTGGTGAGTTACTGGATGTGGGGAATGAGGAAGAAGAAATCAAAGGTGACTCAGGTTTCCAGCAAGACTGACTAGATGAACGGCAAGGCTATATTAGCCCAGATCAGGGACGCAGGAAGAGGAACAAGATTAGGGACAAGACAGATTTCATTTTTTTAATCTAAAATTTAAAGAATGTGTATTATGCACCAGGGCTTTGCTCATACTTTACATGCCACCTCACTTAATCTTCTCAACAGCCTTTGGAAGGAAGTCTTGTCATTATTCCCATTTTACAAAGGAGGAAAAGGAAGCGCAGAGAGGTTGAGAGCCTCGCTGTGGGCAGCCAGCCAATGTGAGTGGAGATGGGGGCCACAAGGGCTCTCGCCCTTTATCTGTGCCCACCTCTCTGAGATGCACTTGGAGTATGTTGAGGTGGTGGTGATCTGGGGCTGTCTAATTGTTGGTATAAATTTGGCAGATGAAAATCTGTTTCCTTTTATGATTTGTTTTTCTTTTCATTCTATTTAGGTAAGTATTTATCAAGGCTTATCCTTTCTTTCTAGATTATATCCACTATCATGTCATGTCCAGGGGATGACTCCAAAGCATTGATCTCGGTCCCTGACAAACAGTTGTATATCTTCAGCTGTCTGTTAAATTGAGGATCTGTAACTAACTAGCTGCATTAACCTGGAACAGTCATATATCTTTTCAGAGCTTCAGATTTTCCTTGGCTGACAAGAGGTGGTTTGAAGTTGAATATCTATAGTACCAGACTTTAAGGCCTAGGAGAAGCCTTAGCTATCTAATTATTGATAAAACCTCTTTACTCTGCCTAGGGTTCCTATGGTTATAACTTGTGCTATCTAATACAGTTAAAGTATATACAATTAAAAATTCATTTCCTTGGTCTCACTAGCCACATTTAAATGCTCAGTTGTCACATGTGACTAGTAGCTACAATAATGGACAATGCTGATATAGAACATTTTTATCATTGCAGGATGTTTTACTGGATGGTGCTATAGATTAACCAACCATCATGTCTAAAGCCCAAATTATCTTCCTCTCCATTAGCTCAAACTTCGTAGTTCCTTTGTCTCATAGTAGCACATAACACCATTGTTATGGACTGAATTGTGTCCCTGCCCCACTCCCTGCCCCAGGTTCATATGATGAAGCTCTAATCCCCCCTCCCCAATGTGACAGTATTTGAAGATAGAGCCTTCAGGGAGATAACTACGGTTAAATGAGATCATAGCGTGTGACCCTAATCCAACAGGACTGGTGTCCTTTTAAGAAGAGGAAGAAATCTCTCTCTCAGCACGTGCACAGGGGAAGGACCATGTGAGGACTCAGTGAGAAGGCAGCCACCTGTAAGCCAGGAACAAAGGTCTCACCAGAAACCATCTGCGATGGCACCTTAATCATGAATTTTTGGATTTCAGAACTGTGAGAAAATAAGTGTCTGTTGTTTAAGCCGACCAGTCTGGTTTTCTGTTATGGAAGCCCAAGCAGACTAATACAACCATTCTCTAGGAAACCCGACCTCAAAATCCAGGTATGAGGACAAAGGATGCCTACTTCCATCCATGCCTTCATATCTTAACCTAACACCCTTTTCTTCTGTTTTGAATTGATTCTTTTCTTTTGAATATTTCTTCAATGTTCTCCTTCCTTTCAATTTCCACTAACCTAGCATCATATCATACCTGAGGTACTGAGCTACCCAGCATCATTTTTCCTACTACCGCTCTCAATTTATAAATTAATCTCACTAAAAGATTGTTTTCATTTATGTTATTTTTTTTGTCATAAATCTTCAGAGGTTCTGGATTAACTCTGGGGCAAAGCCCAAACTTCCTATCCCAAGATTCACAGTGTGGCCACTATCTACTCCTTTTTTTAAAATTTAGATATAATTGACATATAACATTATATTGGTTTCAGGTGTACAACATAATGATTCAATATTTGTATATATTATGAAATGATCATCACAATAAGTCTAGTTAACATCTTTCACCATACATGCTTACAAAAAGCACTTTTTTTACTATCTACTCTTAACGCCTCCCTCTCAGGCTGCACACACTCTGAACAAACCGATCTTCTGACTCATCCCTGCACTTTTAACAATCACTGCCCCTGCTCCGTGTTGCAGTGTCTTGCCCCAGGATGTAGGCGAATCCTGCTCTACATTCTGACCCTTCCAACTACTCGCTGTCCGTCATCCATCATTCCCAACACAAGCCACAACTCCCTCTCTTTCTTCTAAACTTTACTCATCATCATCAGCAACAGCATCACAACAGACATTACAATAAGAACACTTTACTGAGTGGTTACTATGGGCCAGCAACTGTGCTTAGGAGTTTAATTATTTTACACAATTTTCATAAAAACACTATGCAATCAATGTCGCTGTTACCATTTATAAATGGAAAAACTGAGGATCACATTGCTCAAGTTAAGGCAAGCCTTAGCTTAACCCTCTTCGTTACACTCTCTCCTTAACACTGATTTGGGGCTTGGTGCCAGAATATTTATCTTTTCAAGCACAGATCTTGTTTCCCCTACTAGCCTGGAAGCTTCCCAAAGGCAAGTTCTGTGTCTAACACTTCATTCAGTCATCAAAGCAGATCTCAAGCTGTACTGGTTTTTGTTCTACTACTTACCTTTCTGAATCCCATCCCTTGAATGTTGGCATTCCTCAAATACCAGCCTGAGGCCCTCTGCTCTTCTTGCTCTATACACTTTGCACTGTAATTTCATGAGCTCTTGGCTCCATCTCCAGCTGTACACGTGGTTCAGACCTGCCTGGCCAACTCCTCTGGTAGAGAATACCTGTATGGAGAGAAAGGCTGAAATCCATCAGGAACACTGGAACTCTCTTGTAACCTCTGGCAGGGCCAAGGCTAGGAGGAGGACACCCTAGGAGACCCCTAGGGTGCAAAATTTAAGGAGGTGCTCACTCAGGATTGTTGAGTTGCTGACACTGCACTTTCATGACCCTGAGAATGAGTCCTGGCCATGACCTCTGGGGTAGGCCTAGGGAATATGCTTGGGACACCAACAGTGTTGGATAGTCCCAGAGCCCTTTAACGTTTTTTCTAAGAGAATACATTTTCCCTTATAGTATCATTAGTGCTATGCTGGGCTTTCCCTTTATTAGATGTTAAGTTTCTTGAGAACAGAAACTTATTTATCTCTCTAACCCCTCCCCACCAGTGCTTTATAACACACCAGCCACTCAAAAAACTGGTTGTGGGGGCTTCCCTGGTGGCGCAGTGGTTGAGAGTCTGCCTGCCAATGCAGGGGACACGGGTTCGAGCCCTGGTCTGGGAGGATCCCACATGCCGCGGAGCGACTAGGCCCGTGAGCCACAACTACTGAGCCTCCGCGTCTGGAGCCTGTGCTCCGCAACAAGAGAGGCCGCGATGGTGAGAGGCCCGCGCACCGTGATGAAGAGTGGCCCCCGCTTGCCGCAACTGGAGAGAGCCCTCGCACAGAAACGAAGACCCAACATAGCCAAAAATAAATAAATAAATAAATAAATAAAATTTTAAAAAAATGGAGAAATAAACAATACTATAAAAAAAAAAAACTGGTTGTGATGTTGAATTGAATTCCCACTATTTTTGGCCGATCTCCACTGTGGAAGCCTGTGTGAGCGCTCCCATTCCCTTTCCCCCTCTGAGTTTCATCCTGGACCAGCAGAGATAAAATCTGTAAAAGATTTAGGGGCTAAAGGGAGTCAATGGCAAAACAGGCACAGGAGGTAGCAATTAAGGAACCAGAGCCAGGGCAGTGGTTCTCAAAGTGTGGTCCCCGGATCCACAGTCAGCCTCACCTGAGAACCTGTTAGAAATGCAAATTCCCAGGCCCCACCCCAGACCTACTGAGTCAAAAACGCTGGGAGTGGGACCCAGAAGACTACGTTTTTATCAGCCCTCGGGTGATTCTAAGCTGAAGAATGACCAGGTAGTGAATCAACTTTAGGGCAGGAAAGGATTTCTTGGAGCTAGCCAGAGGGAAGAAACTGTAACCTTAGAATATTAGTCTCGTTCAGTAGCAGAGCTAAGCAAGCCTAACCTTGGGGAATGTGGTTCTAGTAAAGAAAAAAGTTGAAATCTGAGATGCTTTTGACATTAAAGAGGAGGGTTTAGTTTATACAGAGTTTCAATCTGTTAAATAAAAACTCAAAGAACAAAAAGGATCCTGAAGAGACTGGAGTGTCAGGGGACACTCAAGATGAGACAAGCCTGGACTTCCCTGGTGGTGCAGTGGTTACAAATCCGCCTGTCAATGCAGGGGACATGGGTTCGAGTCCTGGTCCGGGAGGATCCCACATGACGCGGAGCAACTAAGCCCGTGCGCCACAACTACTGAGTCTGCGCTCTAGAGCCCTCGAGCCACAACTACTGAGTCCGCATGTCACAACTACTGAAGCCCGCGCGCCTAGAGCCCGTGCTCCGCAACAAGAGAAGCCATGACAATGAGAAGCCCGTGCACCGCAACGAAGAGTAGCCCCCGCTCACCGCAACTAGAGAAAGCCCGCGTGCAGCAACGAAGACCCAACACAGCCAAAAATAAATAAATAAAGTAAATTAAAAAAAAAAAAAAGATGAGACAAGCCTGCTCAGAGGAGAACCACATGTCAGAGCATCACACAATCATGGCAGGGGACCAGAGCCTGGCACAGATAACTCTCCCCCAAAATGCAGACAGTCTTCAGTTTGGTCCCTATAAAGACACAGAAGAAATGGTGGAGTTTGAAAGACTGGGAGGAAAGGATGTGTTTAAGACTGATTTTCAGAGAGAATAGAGGAACTTACATGGCAGGCTTCACTTAGGACCAGGAATGCAGTGAAGCCAGTACCATTCATGCCAGGCTCGTCCAGGTATCCACGTGGGGGAATTGACTCTTCCCAGATATTAGGCTCTGTATTAGTCAGACTTTTCCAGAAAACAAGAGAGGGTGTGTGTGTGTGTGTGTGTTTGTGTGTGTGTGGGGGGGGCAGGGGGTGCACGTGCACACGAGAGAGAAAGATTGATTTTAGGGAACTGGCTCACATGATTGTAAGAGGCTCTGTGAGGCCAAAATCTGATGGAGTAGGTTGGCAGGCTGGAGACTCAGGGAAGAGAGGCAGTTCAAGTCCAAAGGCACTCTGCTGGCAGAATTCCTTCTTGCTGCAGGAGGGAGACATGGAGTGGTGGTGGTGGTGTCTGTCCTGGTTCTATTGAGACCTTCAACCGATTGGATGAGGCTCACCCACGCTATGGGGTGAGCCTCATAAATTAAATTAATTGATCAATTAAATAGTAATCTTATTCAAAAACACCCTCATAGGAACAACCATAACAATGTCTGACCAAATATCTGGACACCACGGCCCAGCCAAGTTGACATATACAATTAACTACCATGGGCCTGCACCCAGGAAAGCTGTCTGCTACCAGGCTGGTGGTAGGGGTGCCAGTGGTGTGGTATGCTGCTACTGTGTTGGACAACTCAGAGGAACAGAGATCTGACAGGGAGCTCCTCACTGAAGGATATACTACTTTGTGTTCAGTTCATTTCTATTTCTAAGCTGTGTGTGTATAATACTCTAGTTAGAGGAAAGGAATGAATTATATAAATTTCTACAAATAAATCAAGTAATAGTAATTCCTTAAATATTTGGAATTATCCACCATATCTAAAATGTTAAATTTATTTCCCCCTACCATTGTCTTACTCAAGGCTGTCCTAATTTCTAGATCCTCTCCCTCAGCATAATTTGATTGCTTTTCAGGCATTTCCTGATTACTCTTCATCTGTTTTGATTCTATTTTCCTTGCCTTATTTATCTCTTTATTGTCTATAAAAATTAACAGGCGTTTGGACTCTTCTAATTTTTTTGTTATTATGAATAATATTACTATGAACATTTATTCATAAGTGTTTTGGTATATATGCCCACTCATTTCTGTTGGGGATATTCCTAAAAGTGATATACATGCACGTGCTCAATTTTATTAGACTATGTAATACCAGTTTCCTCAAGCTGTGTGTCTGAGAATTCCAGATGCTCTACATTTTCACCAACACTTGTGAGTCTCACCACTCCAATGAGTTTAAGATGAGTATTTTACTGTGGTTTTAATTTGTATTTTCCTGAGTAATAATAAGTTTGAATTCCTTTTCATTTGTTTGCTGGCCATTTTGTCTTTTTTTGGAGGGGGTAAGTACCTATTCAAGTCTCTTGCCCTTTTTTCTATTGGGTTGTCTAACTTACTGATTTTTTGGTCTTTCTTTATATATTTTGTATACAAGCCTTTGTAGCTTATAGTTATTGTATAGTATTCTCCTACTCTGTGGCTTGCCTTTTTACTCTAAATGGTATCATTTGATAAACAGAAAAAGTCTTAATTTTAATGTGGTCCAATTTATCAGTCTTTTTCTTTATGGTTAGTTTCTTTATGGTTAGTCCTGTTTAAGAAATCCTTCCTTAACTCCAAAGTAGTGGAGGCTCTGTTATGTTAGAAACTCTCACAGAAATTTTATTTTTTACCACTCACATTTAGGTATACTCTCACCTGGCATTAATTGTATGTAAGGTATGTGTCAATGTTCATTTTTTCAGTGTGTTCCAGGGTGAGTTCCCTAGGAAACAGCATCTGGGCTTTTGAGGTTTGTGTGCAGGAGTGTTGCTGGCATAAACCCCTCAGGTACAATCTGAAAGGCAGCAGAGGAAGCAGGATTGGGTGCAGGGAGACAAGCTGTGAGGACACAGCTGCATCAGTGACCTAAGCTGCTCCCAAGGGGCGCTCTTGAACCGGAACGGCCCTTCAGAGACCAATCTAGGCAAGGGCCAGGACTTTGCATCCTTGCATCGACCAGTCACTGGAGGTGGGGTACCCTCAGGGAGAGAGAGTAATCTTGGGTGATGCAGCTGTCTTTGGCTTAGGGAAATTCCCAGAGCAAGATGCAGCTGTGAGCAGCCACCTAACTTTCCCAGCAACTGGGAGAATGAGAGCCTCTGTCCTGAAGGTGCATCTGAGTAAGCCAGTTGATTCAGAACAATTTATTGAAAAGATCATCCTATTCCCACTGTTCTGCAGTGCCGCCTTTGTCATAGATCAAGTGACCACATGTGTGGGTCTGATTTTGAACTCTATTCCGTTCTATTGGTCTCTTTGTCAATCCTTGAGGCAATACCACAGTTGTCTCAATTACCGCAGCTTTATCTTAAGTTTTGATAACTGGGACATTTTGTTTTTCAAGATTGTCTTGGCTATTCTTGGCCCTTTGCATTTATATTGAAGTCCTCAAACTAGTTCATCAATTATCACACATACAAAATGTCTGCTGGGTTTTTGATTGGGTTTACGCCGACTCTATAGGTTCAATTAGAGGAGAACTGACATTTTCAAAACATTGATTCTTGTAATTCACAAACTTGATCTATCTCTTCCCCTATTTTGGTCTTTAATTTCACTAAATAATATTTTATAGTTTTCTGTGTAGAGTCCTTGAAAATCTTTTCCTTTCCTTTTTTTTTTTGATGCTGCTATAAATTTTTTAAAAAATTTCATTTTCAAACTATTTATATTGGTATAAAATTACAACTGACTTTTGTATATTGCCCTTGTATCTGGCAACTTTGTTAAACTTACTAATTCAAATAATTTGTAGATGATTTTGGATTTTATACATGCATAATTACGTTGTCATTGGAAAATGACAGTTTTATATCTTCTTTTCCACTCCTTATATCTTTTAACTTCTCTTCCTTACTATAGGAACTCTGATTTAATGATGACTAGACTATCAGATTTAATAGCCATAGCAGGTAATTATAGCACAATTTATTTAATCAATATTTGATTAAAGGGCACTTAAATCAGTCCTCTCTTTATCATAAATAATGCTGCAATGAGCATCTTTTTACACACGTTTTTGTGCAGTTGTCTCATTCATTCCTTAGAATGTATTCTGGATTTCTTGGAATAGTCCAATCAACAATTAAATTAAACACATATAAATATATTTAAAATACTTTTAAAACAAGTATATGTGGTTATCAGACAACCATGCATTTTCGTAGTAACTTCTGTTTTGAGTTACAATGGGATCACACTTTTACAGAAAAAAGTCTAGGGTCTTGAAATGTAAATTTAGAAAAAGTATTTTTGTGAGATGTGAGCATACCTACTCCTTTGTATTTGCGTTCTAAGGTACTCTGACTTCCTGGGCTTCATATAGTCTTACTGTATTTTCATAAATCTCTTACATTGTGTAAGAACTGCCTGATCTCTTGACCTAAATAAAAATGTATTTTTCCAACATTTTCCTTTGATATTGCAAAAAGAAAGCAGAGAGGAGAGGAAGAGAGAGAGAGTAAGAGAAAGAACAAAAGGGAAAAAAGGAAGTATAGATAAACAATTTGAGACCTTAATTTCTGCCTTGCCATTTCAAGGTAGTAGACTAATTCACTGCCTCAGGGCAGTTATGTGGCAGGTGGAAAGCAGAACCATCTGCAGGATGTTCCCAGCTTTGTTTCAAAACATTTAATCCCACTGAGAACAATGATTCCCCAGAAAAAAAGTTCCCCTGGTCTAGTATTAGAAGAGGTTCATAGAGACACAGCGACCCAGGTCCTGCTTATAGAAGATATGTTCCAAATATTGCATGGAGCGCACCTACACTAAAAAATTAATTTGTTGTTTATCTGAAATTCAAATTTAACTGGATGTCCTCTTTTGTGTGTGTGTGTGTGTGTGTGTGTGTGTGTGTGTGTGTATAATTCCCCCTAAATCTGGCAACCCTAGATCGCAGGCACTTCAGAGCTCAGCTCTGCACCGGACAGAGATTCCTGAGGCCCATGTGTGGTCTGGAATGCATCAGAGAGCCACCAGGTCTGGGTCTATACAACCAGGAACAGCGGCTATCTTGGTAGTAAGTGGAAATAAACAGATGACTGAGGACCAAGCTCCCGCACCCTGTCACTGTGTGAAGCCTTGGAAACCTGGTCCAATCTGGTATGGGAGAGGCAGATCTTTCCAGAATGTCCGAGGCTGAATTTCTGATTTACTCATTGAGATGAAATATTCAAGTAACAATTAATTTGTTTCCTAGAATATTTAAAAGCCATAATCCATTCACATCTGAATTTGTAAACCACGATTATAACCTTGTGATGATACAAAAACAAGAAACAGAAAAGTCTGTTGCTTCAAAATCTGGGTGATTAGCATCTTGACTCTTGTTTCCCAATGATCAGAGCTCAAGAAAAGGCTTTGTTTGTGTAGGTCAGGAGCGGAACTAAGGATTCAGGGGGAGGCATGGTGACAGCTGCCTATTCTTGCGTCTAAATACCTCCTCATGGTGCCTCTGTTTTCCCCTCCGAGGTGTCTCTGAGTTGCAGAGTACAGGGTATGAGGCAGAAATCTGCCCAGCTCGGCCCGCAGGGCCTGCACCCACTCACCCTGCTTAGTCATGGGCAGCACTCCCGCCTCCCACCATCAGTCAGTGTTGGTCACGGAGAATGTGGTCATGACCAGGACCTGCAAACTCAGCCCAAATGAATGAGGTTCCCCAGGGAGCTCTGTGTGGACGTGAAAACCACCCCCAAGTCGTATGTATTGTTTATTTCTACAGAACTTTGACTCCAATTTGCATGCTGCTCTTCTGATCCTGGTGAGTTCAGCTGGACCTGAGCTGTTGGGAGGACTCCCTTTTGTTCTCCGTGACTCAGAAGCCTAGCCTGAAGGCAGCCAGGCTGTTTTCTTGGCCATTTTTCTCCCGGCTCACTCCCTAAACTTTAATGCCTTACCACTCCTATGGTAAGAAAACAAAACGAAAATGAAAACAAAACACAAAAGTCAAATCCAACCAGGAAAAGATAGCTCATGAGAGAGAGAACCTTGAGATCTTAGAAAGACCCAGTGTAGCCAGGCCGACCTGCTACTCATTGCGACTTTCCCCCCTCCCCTCTGATTTCCTCTTGACCTTTGATTGGAGGCTGTTTTCATTGATTTCTTCTGGTGAGGATGTTGGAGAAGAGGTGCTTCTCTCACTCAGAAGGAGATCCTGGGCCCATATTTTCACTTCAGCTGCTCAAATGACAGGTTTAAATAAGGATAAAGAATCCAAAAGAGGAAATCAGGTGGGTACATTATACAGAGACAAGATTTTTTTTATATCCTCTTCATTCTTCACGCTTCAAAAGTCTACCCATTAGCACTTTGGCTCAGTGTTCTCCTGATCCTTGTCCCAAACCTGCCCCCATCTTAGGAGGGAGTGGGTGCGAGGGGGGGAAAACCCAGCTTCTTCAGTAGATATTGTAACACAAAGCCAGTGAACTGGAGGCAAAAACCACTTCATCATAATTTGCAGGAAGCTCTGTCCTGGTTTTTAGGAATTCACCAATTCCGAACTCATTGGCAGCATAGAGATCTATTTCTAGGCTTTTTTTTTTTTTTTTTTCCCCTGAAGTTACTCTTTCCATAACCTCCAGGTCAATTTTAGAGATGAATTTATTGATGATCAAGGAACTGGTGTATGAAGTCTAAAATCCTCTGCCTGTATTTAAGAGGTATCCTATGATCTGGCCTTTCTCATTTCAATTCCTAATTTAGTTGGAATGAGTTAAGTAGTAAAAAGCTTAGCTTTAAGAAAATACCTGGAGTAAGAGTTATTATTATGCTGCACTGAAAATATGGCTATTCTTCCAGCTTGCTTGTATATCTAGCTGTCTTTCCCACCAGCTCTCACTAAACTGTAGCTGGTTTCCACAGTTTCTTGATGTTTGAAAAACGCCCCACCCTCTCCATCCCCTTCCCAGGTAGGGCTTCTCTCTGCTGTTATCAGAGAGAGATCTGACCTGATACTTTGGACTTTTAAATGAACACTGAAATCAGCCTCTCTGGGGTATCTCACTATTTTCTTCTTTCAGGTACTATGGGACACCCTCAGTCCTTTTTAGAGAAGGAGGGCTGGAGCAGTGCCCTGTGCCCTTCTGGCAGGAGAGAAGCTCATACACTTTATCTTTTCTCTCTCCCATCTTTTGTCTGAGGGAATCCCAGAAATAGCTATGATGGTAAAATATGTGAATGGCTTACTATTTATATCTGGTCTTCAGGTGCCATAATAATCATAATACATATAATTAAATATGTCCAATTAAGTTGGTGGTAAGTCTTAGCTCATTTCAATGTTACTGTTTGTATTTGAAAATCCAGGATAGTTTCATCTGGAACCGGCTGTTCTGTCATTCATCAGAACTGGCTTTCTGGAGAATTATGTTGTGCCTCTGTGATCATGCTGTGCACCCCATGCTGGAAGCTTCACTCCCCTCCCAGTGGGAGCGCAGCTTCTCATTTCCTCAGCCTTCTGTTCATGATTTATGGATCAGACGGAGGATGATGTTGGCTCCATCTGGAAAGTGGGTCAGCCAGTCTTTGAGGAGACACATCGGAGGTCTTGAAATAGTGCTCTGGATACAGACTCCGTAAGTAGAGAGACTGATATGGAAGAGAAGAAAGGGCTGGACTCTCCGGAAGTGGAATCAAATTTCTCCTAGAGTGGACTTCGTCAAAGACAGAGGCTCAGCACAGTTGAAGGCAGGCATTAAAAACCCTTCCTGATCTCAGATACCTCCCTCAGAGCCCTGTCTGAGCACCGAAACTGGCCACAAGTAGACTGTTGGCCACTGGGCTAAGTCAGTCAGAAAAGCTGACTGTGTTACTGAGGAGGAGTACTATGTTGGCACCTACTGGAACAGTTATACCATTTCTTTGCCAGACTTAGTCCAATGGCTTGCAAAGGGTGAGGGGTACCCTATCCCATTCTCATACCTCCCCCCAACCCAAGGAGGTCAGCAATCTCCCTGAATCCTGTGTTCATAATTTCCTTGTTTTTATTTTCATCTGTGTGAGGATAACACAATTCATTCATCTGTTCTCCTGTGGATAGGCATTCAGGATTTCCAGGTCTGTGCTGTTTAAACAGTGATGTTATTAACATTCTTGTATATATCATAGGGTATACATGGGCCAGAGTTTCTTTTGTGTATATATCAAGAGTGGAAGTGCTAGATCATAGAGTAGGTGAATGTTTGGCATTACTAGATAATCCAAAATTATTTTCTAAAACGATCATACTAATTTACATTTCTACCAGCAGAGCATAAGAGATTTTGTGAATCCACATCTCCTCCATCCTTTCCACAACCAGTGCCAACAACTTGGCATTATTAGACTTTTTAATTTTTGCCAAATATATAGATATAACTCATATGTCTCATGTTTTGATTTGCATTTCCATGCTCACTAATGAGGTTGAACATTTGCTTTATGTGTTTACTGGCCATATACGTTTCTTCTGTTTTGAAATTTCTGTTCATGTCTTCCACTCATTTTTCAGTTGGGATATAAGTACTTTAAACTGATACATAGGAACAGTGATTTTTCTAAGGAATAGAATTAATTTTTATTCTAAAATTAGGATTCTACTCCCAAATGAAGTTGGCACACATTATTTTATATATTAATATTATTCTTACTCTAGGAAAACCTTATTTGCATCTGAAATTCAGAGGGTATGAATGGGCAGCCACATTCCAGACCTTTGGAAAATTACAATCCTGAATTCAACAATTTTCAACCATCTCAACCATTATCATCCTGCTTTCCCATCCACTTCTAGTCTAAACCACCCTCATCTCTCACTTTGACTAATGCAACAGCTTCCTAACTAGTCTCTCTGCTTCTATTCTTGCCCTCCTCAGTCAGTCTATATAGCAGCCCCCATGATTTTTTTACTCCTGTCAAAACCCTCCCATGACTTTCAACTGCCCTTGTAATAAAACCAAAACTCATTGCCACAGCACAAGAAACTCTATGTGATTTGATTGTTGCCTTCTCTCTCCATCCATTTTTCCTTGACCTCTATCCACACAGAAATTTTTGCTGCTCCTGGGACAGACCAGTCTTGATACTCTTTCAGGGGTTTTATGATCATTATTTTCTGCTGGGAAAGTTGTTCTCCTGAGTCTTCCCATGTATCGGTCTTTCACAACGTTCACTCTCCTACTCAATGCCACTTAACCAGAGGTGCTTTCCCTGACCTCCAATCTCTATATATCTTCTTATCCCACTTTATTTTTCCTCACAGTACATATTACATCTGAATGTAAGTGCCACAATGGCAGAAACTTGACTTGTTTCCTGCTGCATCACTTTTATATAGAACGGTGTCTGGCACATAGTGGACCCCCCAATAGGTATTTGTTAAATAAAATAAAATAATAAATAATATAGATGAGAATGCTACCCAAAACTTCTTCGGTTGTTCACCTAGACGTTCACAGATAGCATTAAATCAGCATAGGTAAACCATATCATACAGAATCGGTTCTAAGAACTAAGATGATTCTAGCTAGGATCAAAGGCTGATTCTAGAAAATCAAGTCAATTTTGGAGAATACTTAGAGTTGGTAGTTCTTTTTTTTTTTTTTAACAAACTTTATTAGGTACATTTTACATATCACCAGTTTCTAGTGTAAAACACAAATGATTTTAAATAACTTTACTGAGTGGAACAGCTACCATCATCAGTTTTAGAACATTTTCATCCCCCTCAGTAAGATTCCCTTGTGCCCATTTATAGCTGATTCTTTTGTTTTTTTTTTTTTACAGTTGATTCTTATTCCCATTTCCAGCCCCAAGCAACCACTAATCTACATTTTGTCTCCATACATTTGCCTTTTCTGGACATTTCATCTAAATACAATATGTGGTCTCTGTGTCCAGCTTCTTTCACTTAGCATAATATTTTTGAGCTTTATCCGTGACATAGCATGTGCTGGCAATTTGTTCATTGCTATGGCTGAATAGGATTCTACCATATGGCTGTACCACACTGTGTCTATCCATTCCCCAGTTGATGGACCTTGTCCGTGGTTTCTGGACTTTGGCTATTGTGAGTAAAGCTGCTGTGAACATTCATGTGTGTGTCTTTGTGTGGACATAATGCTTTCATTTCTCTTGAGCAAATACCTAGGAGTAGAGTTGTTGGGTCACAGGATATTTTATATTCAACTCTTTTGAGAAATTGCTAATCTGTTTTCCAAAGTGACTGTGCCACTTTACACTCCCACCAGAAGTATACGAAGGCTCCTGTTTTTCCACATCCTCACCAACATTTGTTATCATCTGTCTTGTTTATTATAGCCCTTCTAGTGGGTATGTAATGGTATCTTGTGGTTTTGATTTTCATTTCCCTAAAGACTAATGATGTTGAATATCTTTTCATGCACTTATTAGCCAATCGTATATCTTCTTTGGAGAAATGTCTATTCAAAGTGTTGGTAGTTCTTAAAGGTCTTAAAGGAGAGGAAGTGTATTTGTGGAAGTTTTCTCAATACACAGAATTAACTTCTACAAAGGGAGACATAGGATGAGAGTGTGCAAATTACTTATAAAGGAAGAGTGTAAACAGCATAGCTTTGTTAGAATGGAGTACCTCCAAAATGTAGTGGAGGACTATTGGGATGGGCAAAAAAAGTTAGTAAATGGCCTTGAATGCCAGGTTGAGTAATGCAGTGGGAGAGGAGTGGTAGCACAAAGAGACTGGATTTTGATGCTTAAAAGAAGTACTTGGGTTAAATATGCATGCACTAGTTTTCTTGTTTGTGGGGACATAACAGGATATATTCCTCAGTCTATTATAGGACTGTAGGAGAAGAATAGATTCCAATGACCATTTGGTTCATTTGTCTATCCAGGCAGAATTAAATATAACTCATTTCTGATACATGGATATAGTTTCTACTGGAGATCACAAATTATTCTTCAAGGAAAGATATTCTCTTCTGCTCTTGACTAATCCATTTCAATTAAAAACAACCTCGACATTCAGAAAAGCCTTCTTATTGCTTTCTTATTTCTTTCTTTTTTTTTTTTTTAATAAATTTATTTATTTATTTGGCTGTGTTGGGTCTTCGTTGCTGTGCACAGGCTTTCACTAGTTGTGGTGAGCGGGGGCTACTCTTTGTTGTGGTGTGCAGGCTTCTCATTGTTGTGGCTTCTCTTGTTGTGGAGCATGGGCTCTAGGCGTGTGAGCTTCGGTAGTTGTGGCTCATGGGCTCAGTAGTTGTGGCTCACAGGCTCTAGAGTGCAGGCTCAGTAGTTGTGGTGCACGGGCTTAGTTGCTCTGCGGCATGTGGGATCTTCCCAGACCAGGGGTCAAACCTGTGTCCCTGGCATTGGCAGGTGGATTCTTAACCATGGCGCCACCAAGGAAGTCCCCCTTACTTCTTTCTTGACTTTTAATTACATTTTAATTTTTTACTCTAAAATATCTGATTTGAGATATAAAAATGAACAGTTGAGACAGCTACTTTTCATCACATTTGGTCTTCATGATACTGCAGATTCTTGAAAACTGTTTCTCTTTTTAGCCTCTGTTCCCTAGTGTGCTTTTTCTATGCTCATGAAGAACCCATCCCTCCGCAGACGGTGTGATAAATGATGGCCATATAGACTGGAAGCCAGCCCCATCACCCAAGAACATTCACTGACACAGTGAACAAAAGGAACTGAAAGCTTCTTGTGCCAAAACTTCTCTAAAATTCTCCTGCGTTTGAATAGGGAGCTGTTGGTAAAGACCAGACAAAATTTTCCCTGAAACTACTGATTCCCAAGGGTACATCAAAAGGACAAGTGGAAATGATTTATATATGCCACAGGACTCAGGCTTCTGCCTCAGACCTACTTAAATGCTAGTACCGAAAGTAATCAAAAGAAGACACTTCTAAGTAAACGTCAATAACTATCTCACAGGTATGGACGTTCTCTCTTCCCTTTCCCTGGGGACAACTCAGACTTACAGCTAATCTGTCATTGAGCACTTACTGTATGTAAGAGGAGGAGAAAGAGGAGGAAGAGGAGGAGAGACCAACTGACCACAGATTAGATAGGAAATCTTAAAGTAAATTTCTTTGCCTCCTTTTTTTTTTTTTTCTTTAGGGATAGCAGAGGTCTGGAGGAAACTTTTTTTTTTTTTAAGTAGGCATACATAATATTACTGTTAAAATAAAACGATAGATTTGCAAAACTGTTTTGTACCTGGATTCATACTTAGGTTTGTCATTTTCTTAGCCTGCGGATATTCCTGAAAAGTGCAGTGATTGTCTTCTTTCACTACATTTTGTTGGCATATACTTCCATGTTATGTTTCTTTGTTTTCCTTTTCCATACAATCCTGATGTTAAGATGATGTCTGCAATTTCAACAATATCAACGTTACTGGATTAATTTCCTTCAAGTTTTTAAAAATAACAGCAAAAAGTTTATAAGCAGCTTACTACTTTAAACTTGTTTTTTATAAGTTTGTTTGGATTTACAAGTTTCTGCTCTTCATCAATGAGGAACCGTCATTGGTTAGTGTATCCTATGTGTGCATGATCCTGAGCACTTGAAGATCCCAACTTTCAGAAGCTCCTGTGTTCAGATGGAGAGACAAGTCCTAAACTGATCATGAAGTAAACCCCCATTATGCCCAAGGTAATATGCTGATGAAAGCTATATCATGAATTATAACAACATATGGGTACATATGGTGTGAGGGGCTTCCCTCCAGCAAGGGAAGCAGACAAAATTGAGCAAAGACAAAATAATCCATTTCCCATCTTTTGCTATCCACAAAGTCCATATTTCAGTAAACTTTGTTTCAAATTTTTTGGTTGTTCTTATTTCTTAATAAGAAACAGAGACGATCCTTGTATTGAATGGAGTTGGGCTTTGAATAATTAATTTGGTGTGATTTTTTTGTGAAGGTCATATTGGTCCTTTCCTGCACTGCTGAATGTCAGGTCAGTGTCATGGGACATTGGGGAAATACTTCACCTCAGCACATTCAGGATTCTCCTAACATAAATGCCATTTCCTGGCGTTTTCTTCCCTTGTGGTCAGGAAGTTCTTCAAGTGTCTTTAGTTTGCAGAACCATCTTGCGTGCATGGGGGTAAGGGGATTAGGGAAACTAGCAATTTGGGTCAAAGCCCTAGTGACTCTATAGATGATACTGTGTTTGCACTTCACTGGGAATGCAAGAACAGCCCAAGTCATGACTTCACAGTGAAAAACAGAGGAGACGACTCTGGAAAGAGCAGGAGTGTTGTTAGAAGTGATGCTGACAGGGAGTAAGAGTTTTAAGGGTAAACTGGAGGCAGATGAGAATAAACTGCTAAGTAAAAAACATAAACATCTTGAGTAAGCTTTCTAAGTTAGAAATAGAGATAGTTTTTTTTTTTTCTTGGTAGATTTCAGGCATATTTTCATCCCTTAATTTGACTTTCTCCTCTTTCCACATTAAATGGATGGAAAGTGTTACCAAAAAGTCAGGGATTATAATGATGAAAAGCACATCTCAGAGCAGTGGTTCTCAAAGTGTGTTCCCTGGACCAGCAGTATGAACATCACAGGGGAATTTGTTAGGAATGCAAATTCTCAGGCCTTGTTCTAGACCTACCAAGTCAGCAGTTTTGGGGCTAAGGCCACTAATTTGTGCTTTGACAAAAGTCCTCCAGGTATATCTAGTGTGTATCAACATTTGAGAACCACTGGTGTAGTGATTAAGGGTATGACATCTGGAGCCAGATAGCTGTATTACTTAGGGCAATTCATTTGTTTGTTTCCCATCTGTAAAATGGTAGCTGTACCAAACTCACAGTGTGGTAAAGAAGACTAAATGAGCTAAAGTGTGTAAAATCCTTAGAGCAATGCCTGGCCACTGTAAGTGCTATATAAATGATTAGGTGATGATGATGATGATGATAATCTCTTCATAGGTGTTATTTTCATTTTTTCCCCCCACACGCTACATTTCGCAATTTACAGCACAGCTTTGTGTTTACCAGGAGATCTTCTCTCCTATTATCTTAGAGTTATTTTCTGTGGCTCAAAGCAGCATTTCTCAGCATGTGCTCCATGGATCATTTGCATCAAAACCACCTGTGGTGCTTATTAAAATGCAGATTCTTAACCTCTCCCCAGACCTAGAGCAGTGATCAGAATTCTCTAGTGATACTTCTTCACCCAGAAATTTCAAAACCACCGCCCTTGGAAAACAAAGACTATGATCTTCATTTTGCAAGTGGGAACATGAGGCACAGGGGGTAGCATAAGCTCAGGGAAATCCAGAATCTCAGTAAGACCAGGAATAAGAACTGGATTTCTGATTTTGTGTTATATTGACAGATTATGCTGCTTCTTTGTGGCTTTATTTGCTTTATCAAGAATTTGATTCGGGTTGTGCCACTTTGTTTACTGAGACCTAGCATTATTTAACCTAAAAATAACATTTACATTATAAATCTAGAACTACCAAAAATGATGAGTTCCTGAAAAATATACCTGGACCATTATCCATCACTCAGCTAAAATTGCTCCAGTTGTGGCTGTATCTAATACATCACTCTTTTTTTTGGTTAAAGTTAAGTATTTTTAAAAATTAATTAATTAATTAATTATTTTTGTCTGCGTTGGGTCTTCGTTGCTGCGTGTGGGCTTTCTCTAGTTGCAGACAGTGGGGGCTACTCTTCATTGCGGTGTGCGGGCTTCTCAGTGCGGTGGCTTCTCTTGTTGCGGAGCACGGGCTCTAGGCGCACGGGCTTCAGTAGTTGTGGCTCGCGGGCTCTAGAGCGCAGGCTCAGTAGTTGTAGCTCACGGGCTTAGTTGCTCCGCAGCAGGTGGGATCTTCCCGGACCAGGGCTCGAACCCATGGGCCCTGCATTGGCAGGTGGATTCTTAACCACTGCGCCACCAGGGAAGTCCTTAATACATCACTCTTATGTTAAAGATGAAGCAAAAGGGCTCAGAGAGGTTGAGGAAATTGTCAAAAGTCACATGACTAGATATCAGCAGTGTGGAAATTAGAGCTTGGTCTCCCAACTGCCAATCCAGTGTCCTTTCGCCATATCCCACTGTCCTAATCCTTGCTGATTTAAATGATTTAAAGGAGCACTTAAATTTTAGAAACAACTTTACCTATACTGCTCACATAAAATCTGGTCTCAGCAGTTTTTTTTTTAACCTCCTTTAATTTCTTTTACTTAAAGATATGCTAATATCACATCTTCCTTTTTACAGTCATGATAAATCAATAATATACTGACAACTAATAACTCAAAGCTCCATTGCATATTGATTTTTCATCAATGCAAATTGGACTGTTCTAAAGCAGTTAGATTGACTTTTCAGGCTGTGATGAAAATGCTTTGGGCCTTTTCGCACAGGGCCTACGGGTCTTGTATACATTGCTCTATTACAGTCAAGCTCCCACACAGTATTAATATGCATTTAGATAACTTAGCTCTTAACTTGAGGTTACACAGGGATATTTATCTCCTCTACAAATCACACTCATGTAATTGGTGGTGGGACAGAGGTGCTATTCATGCCAGGATCACTTGATTATCTTATAAAATGATTTTCTTTTTGTCTCAATTGTTTGTACTTTTTATATTATATATGAACTTCATCTTAATGCAGTCATCTTTTTCCATTTCTCTTTCCTGCCAAGTTTCTTTTCATCTTACCCCTAGCTAGTTCACTACTACCTACTACCTAGTTAACTACTCCTCATTTTTACATCTTAGCTCAACTGTTACCTCCTCATAGAAGTCTTCCTTTTCTTTCTCTCTCTATATAAGAATCTCCCCGCCCCCATATCATGCACTCTTTGTAACTTTACAGCGTTTATTTCTTCATGGCACTGATCACAATATGTAATTTTAAAATTTATTTGTTTGCTTTTTTATATTTCTCTCTCTATACACTTTACGGTGAGGTCCATGTGTCCATCATGCAGGTGTTTGCCCGAGTACTAAGCACGATGCCTGATACACAGCAGAGGCTAAATCAACATTTGTTGAATGAATATGTCTATGAGTTGCTGTGGAATTTTGTAGTCTGCTTAGAGGGGTATGAGTACGTGTTATATCTTGGTCCCCTTTAATAACTTCTTTTGGATGATCTCCTTCAGTGACAGACACTAACATAGACATAGGGTTGTCTATCTACTCAGTTAGTTACCTTGACTCCAGACCTATTAAATGGACAGGCCTCTTAGATCATTTGGACCATGGTACCTTATCGTAAGTAAACCTAGGTTTTCTAGATCATTCTAGACCACAATGTACTATCTTCCAGAGCTTGTATTCTATGGTAGCCTCTGGTCACGGGTGGTTATTGAGCACTTGAAATGTAGCTATATGAAGTGCCATATGCTGTGAGTGTAAATTATACACTGGATTCTGAGGATTTAGTATAAAAATGCAGAATATCATTAATAATGGTCATACTGTTTACTTATTGAAATAACACTTTGGATCTATTGGGCTAAATAAAATATATTATTACATTTAATTTCACTTTTTTTTCTTTTTACTCTTAAAATGTGCTACTGGAACATTTGAGATTATATATGTGGATCACGTTTGTGACTCACATTATATTTCTATTGGGCAGTGTTGTTCTAGACCTAACTAGTTTACCTCTGTTGTTTGGCAATGTAGACTGAAGGTGATCCCCTGAAGGGAATGCCCAAATTGCAAGAGCCTCTCATAGCCTGCTCCATTCTTGTTAGATGTGCACTAGGGGAAGGACTGGCACTCCAGGAGAGCGGCTCAGGTGTCATTTCAGTACTCCCTCAATGTCAAATCATGAGGCCCACATACAGTTTGCATCCCGAGACACAGAAACTTTAAATATCTTGCTAGTGTCCATATATCTTGCTTAAAATAATGATAGGACCAGAACCCAGGGCTTTCATTTATGCTAAGTCATTGAATTACTTATAGAAGGACCGACTAATAAAATTATATCTTCCTTTTAAAATGCAATACTAGAAATTTTAAAGGATTGTTAATAAGTTATACAGGTTTTCTTTAAAAAATCAATTAATGATGAAATTACACCAGTCTTTAGACAACTAAATAGAAAATCATATTGTATACTCTGATAAATTAAACAAACAGAAACTCCTATTATTGCCACATTGCTATAGTAGAGGATTAAACTGGGATGACCTTTATTTAGCAAAAGCATATACATTGCAAAGCAAAATTTAAATAAGTCAGATATGAACACGAACTCTACTTGTAAATAAACACAAATCTAATAACCATTCTTCGCAAAGCTATAAAAACTCCCTTGGAGACCATACACGGCAGTTTGGAAAACCGGTTGCTATGTCTTATTCCAAAAGCCCTCACCACTGACACAACAGGCAGACTTCTCTTCTTAGGTAAGGAGATGGATTGCTAAATAATTAGCTTCATCATCATTATCTTCTGGTTCATTCATTAGTTTAGCAAATATTTAGTGGGAACCAACTATGTGCCAGGCATCTGTGTGTTCTAGGTGCTCAAGATACTACAGTGACCAATGCAGACAAACTTTTGCTCTTTGGAGCTTAAATTTTTGTGCTTAGGTATTTTCTCAACAGGAAGAATAAAATGAAATGATAAAGCAAATCTAAGCAGTGCTACCTTAGAATGCCACAGGTAACTTTTTTTTTTTTAAGTTGGGAATTGAAGTGAATTTGAGACTTTCTATCTTGTGTCTTTCCTGGGGAATTTGAAAGTGGAGGTGCATATGGAAGGTGGAGGTGCATAAAACACTACCTATCCAAAGTATTAATTAGTATTTTCAGAATGAAAATGTCAGAAGACCCTCTTAAAGCTTCAAATAAAACAATTAGACTCTGTTAGGGATTTTCCAATCATTCTGGGGGGTCTTGGCATACTTATTCAGCTCTTCTTTCTTCGGCTGGGACATCCCAACCTATAGTTAACCAGATGTCTTAGTTCTTACATCCATTAATTCTAGGAACTCCCAGTCAGAATGGCTTCCCTTCCCGCTCAACAGACTCATTCTCATTCTTTCACAGTCCGAGTCCTGCCCCGGCACATGTTCTCTCCCTTCCACATATTCATTTGCTTACACTTCCACAGGTTCCCCTTCATCCCTTTCAAGCAGAGAGGTTCCTTTAATATGGCATTTCTCCCTTAAAGTTCAGCCGGTAGATGTCTCCATTACTCCCTTATAGCTAAGACCTCGGCAAGTAGGGTTTAATCATTTCTTTAACCGACAACAAGGAGGAAGATTTGATAATTTGCCTAAAATGAGCAGATGTTCGGGAGGACACGTCTTCATCCTACGTCCCTCGTCTCCGATTTAAGCCACAAATGAAAACTACTTTCTCCCTCTTTTCCAGGCGAAAGGAAAGGCTGATTTAACTAAGCATGCTATATGCCAACACCCTCCTCCTCGGTACGTCCAAGTTTCCTTCGCTCTGAGCCACCAAACCTCTGCTTCTCCCTTCACTCCGCACACCCCACCTCTCACCCCCTCAGGTTCCCGAGTCATCAGGGAACGCGAGGGGGTGAAAGGTCTCAGCGGAGCTGCATCCCGCGCCACCGCCCCCTCCTGCGCCTCGGGTTCAGCACTGGACAGCTCCCGCCCCAACCCAACAAATGGCAGTCGGCTGATTGACAGAGGAGCTGGCCAAACAGGGCACAAGACGACTTGAAGCCGCCCTACAAGGGTTTGGTTGCGGCCAAGCTGCCTCTTTAAACCGGCTTTCCTCCCGAGAGTAGGGAGAGGCAGGAGTGTGGTTTGTGGCCAAACTTAAAGACTCCAATTAACCAGCTGCCTAGCCCTCGTGGTTCCGGAAAGACAAACGCCTTAAAAGAAACCCTAGCTGCTGCGCTCGCGGTGCGGGTCTGGGCGCGCGCGCTCCGCGCCTCGGGGCGAAGCGAACGAGGAGGAGCCTGAGCCGGGAGGCGGGAACGACCTGCCGCGGGCGAGGCGATGGAGCAGCGTCTTCGGCGGCCGCGGCGGCGGCAGCAGCAGCAGCAGCTCCCGAACACACCTCAATGAGAGCGGCGGTGGAAGCTGCTAAACAGAAAGACGTAAGCAGGCTAACTATAGCTGCCGGCGGCGAGAGGGGAGGTAACCTGCTCGGCTCAAGGCTGCGAGGTGCGTAATCCCGAGCCGACCCGCTGTGGAGCAGGAGCAGCCAGCGTTTCCACAGGTGATTTGATCTCCAGTGACGGTAGCTTAGTCAGCCGCGCATATTTCAGAACATTGCTATTTTAAAGTCCTTTTGGACTGGGTGCCAGCTGAAAAGGGGGAAGACTCCTAGGAAAAGTCTTACTGCTGATAGACACGACCAAAATTTAAAAAGTGACTCCTTCCGTTACCTCCTCTCCTTTCTGCGAGGCAGATGGGAGCCATGGCTTATCCCTTACTCTTCTGCCTCCTGCTCGTTCACCTGGGATTAGGAGCTGTCGGCGCCGGCCGCGACCCTCCAAGTCGGACGGATTCCCCTCGAGAGAAGACCCTGAGGGCGAAGCAGCACGCCCAGCAGCCGGCTCGAGCCTCTGCCTCGGACCCCTCGGCTCCCTGGAGCCGCTCCACCGACGGCACCATCTTGGCGCAGAAAATCGCCGAGGAGGTGCCCATGGACGTGGCCTCTTACCTCTACACCGGGGACTCCCACCAGCTGAAGCGAGCCAACTGCTCCAGCCGCTACGAGTTGGCGGGCCTGCCGGGGAAGTCGCCGGCCCTAGCCAGCTCCCATCCCTCCTTGCACGGGGCGCTGGACACGCTGACACACGCCACCAACTTCCTCAACATGATGCTGCAGAGCAATAAGTCGCGGGAGCAGAACTTGCAGGACGACCTGGAGTGGTACCAGGCACTGGTGCGGAGCCTCCTGGAGGGTGAGCCCAGCATCTCCCGGGCGGCCATCACCTTCAGCACCGAGTCGCTGTCCGCCCCAGCCCCGCAGGTCTTCCTGCAGGCCACGCGCGAGGAGAGTCGCATCCTGCTCCAGGACCTGTCCTCCTCAGCACACCACCTGGCCAACGCCACGCTGGAGACCGAGTGGTTCCACGGCCTCCGGCGCAAGTGGAGGACTCACTTGCACCGCCGCGGCTCCAATCAGGGGCCCCGGGGCCTGGGCCACAGCTGGCGGCGCAGGGACGGTCTTAGCGGGGACAAGAGCCACGTCAAGTGGTCTTCGCCTTATCTGGAGTGCGAGAACGGCAGCTACAAGCCCGGGTGGTTGGTCACTCTCTCCGCTGCTTTCTACGGGTTGCAGCCTAACCTGGTCCCGGAATTCAGGTAGGGAGGGAAAAAAGATAAAAGCAAAGCCTTCCTTCCGGTTTCATGGGTAGGTGCGCGTGTGGGGAAGGAACGCTGGCTGTGACATTTAGGCCTCCCACCTTCAAAGCAGAGACCCAGGCTGAGGGACACCCCACGCAGGCGCAAGTGCTTAGGGACAAGAAGTGCCCCGCATCTGTCAGCTTCAGACACTCAGCAAAAGCTTTTCTCTCAAATCAGTTCCCCTGCAAGGGGCAAGGGACGGGAGCTCTTGGTAGAGCTGAGAGATGCGCTCTGTTTCTCTCTAACCCTCGGGAGAGCAGGGAGGGGAGTTCCCGGTCAGGGGTGATGCACTGCACCCTGGCAAGCTCAGGGCATGCCAGCCAGGCACAGAGTGGCGAGCAACTCACAAGAGTAGAAAAGGGAGTGGGAAGAGAGTTCGTTATTTCTGCTACTTCGGGGTAGCCTCTACCTACTTCCTCCTACGTGTGTAGTTTGAGGCGCCACTCTGTTGTTAGTTACCAGAGCGCATAATGAAAACACTGCAGTCCCCTCGGCAGTTCTGTCCCTTGAGCAGTGAGTCAGTCTCAGCAGCATAGCTGTCTCTAGGAACCATACTTTGCAATTTGATAGGTGTGCTCCTTCTACTCATCTCCCTCCTTCCCTCAACTCATCTCCCATTCCTTGGTCCCCTCTTTCTCCTGTTTTCTGTGTTAGGCACACCTAAGGGTTCTCTGGCCCTTCACATACACACATTTTATAAATGAACCTGGTTGAGTTATCCTAGGGAGGGAGGAATCAGTTCTCACTGAATTCACTCAGGGAGCTCAGAGAAAATTTAGTAATAGTTCTGTATTTCCTGCCTCAAGGTATAGCATTTGTGGGAAGATGAGAATTTGCAGATTAGCAGGTGGTATCTTGTGCCCTGGGACGTGCCTGACTTTTGGGGTGAGGGACTTTTAGAAGTAGCCCTGTTGAGTGAACATGAGGAACAGAAAGGAAAGAGTAGAAACTCCAAAGAGGGCCTGGGAGAAGGCCACAGGTTGACTGGGACCCTCCCCAATTCCCAATGGGAAGAAGGTCTTGGGGGTTGAGGTTGCTTCTGTACTTTCTGGGAAACTGGGCAAAAGTGAGAAACCTGTGTGTGTTTTAATGCCCTTTTGGTACAACAAGGACAGGATGATGACCTGGTGAAAGTTACCAGGGGGAGTACTGGGTGGGCAAATGGGAGGAGTCAGAAAGCTTATTTGTCTTGGCACTGTTATTTACTGCTGAATGACCTCAAGAAAGTTGCTTAATCTCTCTGGGCCTCAACAACTTACCTATCAAGTGAGGGAGTTGAACTAGATGGTCTCCGGGGAGCCATCCAGTTATAAAATTCTGTGGCTTTTAATGCTGGCAACACGTGAGAAGGTATAAATGAAAAGTAACCTCCTTTCTCTAACTCTGTATGACCATATTAAATGTTTTTTGTGTGTGTCTATCTCTTTAAAGGATCTTGTCTTAAACCAGCGTAACTCTTTCCTACTTTAAGGATAATCTTATTTCCTCCTGATTTCTGCAGGATCCTATTAGTAAGAGCTGAGCCCAGCTTTGAGTCTTTGCTATATTATTTGCTCAGAAAAGATCTGCAGATGCCATTCACTGCTAGAAAATTGCTTTTGGCCTTCACATAAGCCTTTTCAGGGAGTCCCAGGTCCCAGAACTGAAAGATCGATCGATCAATCAATCAATTGATCTATCCATTCATCCATCTTACTAACGTATATTGATACTTTATGTTAGGCTCTGTGCTAACTGCTTTGCATGTATTAAATTGATTAATCCTCACAACAAACCTGAGTTAGGTTTTATTAGTTTCCCTGTTTTACAGAAAAGGAACCTGAAGCACAGAGAGATTAAGCTTCTTTCCTAAGATCACGCAGCAGTTAAGTAGTAGAGTCGGGATTTGAGCTCGATTCACACTTTTAACCACTATGCTAAACTCTGTCTCATGAAGGTGTCCTAGGAGTGCTGCATGTATTGCAGCTCCTGCATAAAAATATATGTATTTTCAAGGGTCAGATATGAGACTGGGGATGAGAACCATTTATTTTCAGAAGTATTTCTCATAAGGCTCAGAAAGCATAGGTCACCTAAATGAACTCAGGCCTTCTGCAGGCCAAGATAAAAGGCTGAGACACCAGGGGTCATGTTGTGTAGGCTCACACGACCCTATCTAATTTTTGGACTATGTTCAGAAAATAGATTGTTTCCTCTGGCTGAGTCTCTTTAAGTGCCTTCATAGTCATCGATGGTGTTCTTTAGCCAAGGCAGGAAGCCACGCCATTTAGTGTCTGGCTCTCTACAGAATCTGGCTCCTCCTAGCAGCACACATGAAGAGCAGAATAAGTGCTCTCCTGTGACTACTTTTGCCCCATGTCCCATGCTCCTCAAGTACTGTATTGAGGATTCGCACAGATGTTAATTATAGGAACTGGAAGAAATCTTAGATCAGATGGTTCTTCCTGTTTCATAAAGAAACAGATAAGAAGGGTGAAGTGACTTGTCCAAGAATCACATATCAAGCTTTTAACAACAGCAGAAATAGGATCCAGGCCTTCTGCCTCTGGTTCACACTATGCCATATATATATATAAATTTCAATGGGCCTTTTCTGTCTCTTCATACTCATAAAAGGCAAATGTTTTTGATGTTTTATCACCTAAGATGTGTATTCTAAAATTTTATAACGTAAGTGAATAATATTGTACAGGTATGGTAACAGGGTAAACCCCAAATGAATTTCTGAGAAACCATGACTAGGCTCTAATCATGATTTTAAATCTATTTTGAATCTATAGAGTGTTATTTGCAAAAAGCCTTATCTGTAATAAAAAAAATCTATTGCTAATGATTTCCTCATGGAAGAGAAGAGGAGGATAAACTTTGTAGTTCAGATTTTCATTTAACTTCAGTTACTATTTTAGCTAATATTTCCCCAGGTCTTACTTACAAGGTTCAAGATTTAAATTATATTTTATTTTTAGAGAATGCAAATCTGAAATATGAAATTCAAAAGTAATGTGGAAAACATGGTCAACTACCTTCTTATATTAATGCTTATCACTGTAAAACACCTCTCAGAATAAATTTTATTCCCCTCTGCTTCAGAATGACACAGGTTTCTTAAATTTTAAGGCCTAGTATAAGACTCACATGGGAAGAGTTTATTGCTTTTTATCCCCCCAAAAATGGCATTAGTGCTTTACCTAAATGGCTCCTGAGTCTTGTTATAGACCTATAGTATAAACACTTAAGTTCTCATCTTCTATCCCAGCAAAAAAAAAAAAAGACTAACAATTTAAGGTATACCCTAAATTATTTTTATCATATTAGGTTTGTGATGTCCTTGCAGAGTTTTCTTCAAAGTTAAGTCCTTTGCTTTTGTATACTGATTTTTCTGTGTGGAACTTAAAGTACTATGGAGTTGGAGCCCATTGTAATGAAATCATAGACACATTCCTGGTGGTGGCTGGAACTGTTCAGTGCCTAGGATGAATATAAGGTACCTAAGTGTTTGTTGAATTTAAATTAAGGTAAAAGGAACCTTTGGGAATTCTTACTTGGTGAGCTGTAAGGGATTTTGGAATTCATTTGGTTTCTTTCCTCTTCTCATTGTACAGTGGAGGAAACTGAGACCCATAGGGCTAAAGGAATTTGCTAGAGTGGCACAGCTCTTTTGCGGTGGGTTAGAATTAATGGGAACCAATATATATTGAGCATCTACTATGTGTCAGATGTTTTATAAATATCCCACTGCATTTAATTCTTAGTATTCTCAGGTAGTTACAACTTCAGGAAAGTTGAGCAACTTGCCCAGGGCAACACAGCTAGTAAATTAGGGAGCGTGAATTAAATTTAGATCTATCTAGCTATGAGGCTTGTATTGTCTTTCTACTACCCTATGCTGCTATCTCTTAATTACCAATTTTGTTTTCACCTTGTTATTAAAAAAGTAACATGGTATTGGCTTGAAATAATTAATATATTTGGCCAAATAAGTGACAGACACTTGTTCTTTTTGGCCAATCTTATAATCAAGTATGTTGTATAGAGAGAAGAGTATTAGACTTGAGTCAGAACTTTGCCCTAAGTCCCAGTTTTGTCTCTGACTGGCTGTATTACCTGTCTGAAAATCAGTTTCTGCACAATTAAAACGTGGAAAGAGACTTGGTGATATCCATATACCTTTATAACTCTTTGTTCTATGAGTTCTTAAGTGACCTACCCAACGGGCAACAAGGAGGCTTTGGAAACAGGGCTGATACACATAAATGCAGTACCTTGTGGAAATGATATTGATGGGGGAGTAACGTGCAGAAGAGGACACCAAATGAATGTCAGACCTGCATTTTTCCACAATAGTGTGGAAACGCCTTTTTAGAAACTTACATAATTAACATTGGTGTCACTGAGTCACTGACTCCTGAGGGGTTACTTCTCTCTCCTTCACAAACATGTGCCCACACACCTCCATCAGAGATTCTGGTATAGATTTCTGCAGATGGCAATTTACACAGTATTAGAGAAATGACCATCTTGCTCTAGGCCAAACATATCTTGTCTCTCTTGTGGGTACTGGTAGTGGTGAAGAGGTTACCTATAGGAACAGTACAGAGTTGTCTACCTGGGTAATAGATCAAACAGTTTTTAGATGGACTTCTGCTATTGAGGCTTTTGAGTCTCAATTATTTCATCTTTAATCTGTGAATAGTAAAGTAAAAATCTTTGGGATTTTGTAAAGACTAAATGAAGAACTGTCATCACACAGGAAGTTCAGTAAATATTTTGTGTCACAGCTTCTGTCTTCCTAAATACTGAACACTTTTAGTTGTATTAAAGTCACATGATTTGTAGTAATTTATAATTTATATAATGACTTAGTTTCATTCCTATTATTGCGAAGGCTTGTAATTACAGTGGATCATGGGGGAAATACTGGCCTTGGAGACAGGAGACGTTGACCCCAGCCTGGACCACATCCTTGACTGTGGTGTTCCCATGGGCAGCAGTTGCCTTTCTAATCCTGTTTCCTCATCTGTAAATTAAAGGGGGTTGGACTAGGTGACCTGTTGGGTTCCTTATAATCCAGAAGTCTAAGATTATGTACATAATTAACTGTGTCACTTTAACTTGTGAAGTTTTGATTGTTATGCTGAAACCAGTTAATGTATCCTCACTTAAATGCAGATCATGTTCATATATGTTCAGTGTTTAACTTTATCACGGTCATTTACTCACAGGATATTTAGAGAAAGCCCTCTCGGTGTACACTGAATTAAGTATACTAAGGGAAATGAGAACTCCATTTCAAAATAAGAATAAGCATGATCTGAGTTTCTAGATCTTGAAAGATCACCTGAAATTTACTTAAAGTCAACAAGAAGCTGTTTCACAGATTTCTAAACCAAGGGCCTCAGTATACTTGTGTAATTTCCCCCAAGGTAATCAATGTTTAGGCATCCTGAAGCTCCTACTTACTGTTAAAAAACAACCTGTCTCTGACTTACCTCTGTAGTTGGTGTTAATACTTCAAAGGAGGCTATTTAGTGTGGTGTAGCAGTGGTACAGCATTATCTTGCCACCTTCTAGAACACGCATTTGGAAGCTGAAATGGGATTTCAAGACTGCTAAATAAATGACAAGAGTTTAGGCCTCCCCTCTGGGGAGAGAACTCATGCCTCACAAGACTGATTTTATGGCCTCAATTGCTGGATAAGTCAAATTTTACTTTCAGCTTCATAAACGCAGCAGTTTGTTGTTCACTGTTCACGGTTTTAAGGCTACCCTTTTCCAACATGCACCGTGTTTTATGATTATATTGTAATATACTGGGATGCCAAGAAGTACGTCGTTGGTGTTATTTGTACTTGGTTGGTACAGAAGCATTAGGGCCTTGTTTGTTTTCTCTATTCAGTTCTGGATTGATGTTCACAGGGTTATTTAAACAGAATTACTGAAATAGTACATTGGAATTTTGGTAACTTGGGCAGCTTGATGGCCACTATGTGCAAATGGGCAGCTCACCGGCCTTGGGGCTATGTTTCGGAGACTTTGCAGACAACAGCATCATTAGGCTCTTGCCTAGCACAGCTATGGCACATACGTACATTGGCTTGTTTTGCTGGTCTTTTGGTATTATTCGTTTTTCAAGTTTTAGCAAGAAACCTTTTCTGGTGTAATTTCTACTTTGGTTGGGCATTTACTCATCTAACAAGTCTTTCTTCCTAAAACTTGACCTATGAGAAGATTTAGGTGGATAGACTGTTCTATAAAATACTTCTTCAGTTTAGGAAAAAATTAATGCTCTTGGTTAAAAGTTTTTCTCAGGTACCCACCCCCCCAGCCCCATTTTCTACAATACCAAACTTAGTGTAGGAACCATGACTGACTTTCTCTTTTACACCAAAGGATATTATAGTGCCTCAAAGCAATCACAGGAGTCACCTAGTTTTATTACCTTCATTATAGGTAGAATTTATAGAAAACAGAGATTAGCTTAAATGTGATCTGACCCCAAGATCATTTTCTCAAAAAAACAGTTTCCTTCCTTTTTTTTAAAGAAGGCAGTCTCTTTCTCTTTTATAGTTAACTGATACTTATAATTAATTGAAATCCAGTTAATTTTTATTCATTATAATATCTCTTGTAACTTTCCCCCATTTAGAATAAGACAAAACAGGATTAAAAAAATATCCTGTCCAGTTAGCAAAGTACCCAGTGCACTTATAACCTAAAAGGGAACTTAGAATTACATAAGATGTTGGTTTACTTTCTTAACCTGGTTTTCTCACCACTTATGTGTTTTCCAACGTGTATGCCTTATTACATTATCGTGGAAGGATTTTTTTTTTTTTTAACTTTGGGTTTATTTATTTATTTATTTTTATGGCTGTGTTGGGTCTTTGTTTCTGTGTGAGGGCTTTCTCTAGTTGCGGCAAGTGGGGGCCATTCTTCATCGCGGTGCGCGGGCCTCTCACTATCGCGGCCTCTCTTGTTGCGGAGCACAGGCTCCAGACGCGCAGGCTCAGTAATTGTGGCTCATGGGCCTAGTTGCTCCGCGGCATGTGGGATCTTCCCAGACCAGGGCTCGAACCCGTATTCTCTGCATTGGCAGGCAGATTCTCAACCACTGCGCCACCAGGGAAGCCCCATGGAAGGATTTTTATAGAATAACAAGACACATAGCTTTTATCTCAGAAAGAGGAAAAGGTAAAGGTATTGTAGTACAGAATAATGTATTTTATCAATTCTAAGATGTACCTTTTCCACATTTTGATGTCTCTCAAACTGAGATGTGTCTTAATTATTGAGAGCATGTCATTTCCAACTGGCATACACTTTCTTTTAGTGGTACAGAATGTAATAGCATATCTTACAATTAATGGCATCTTATATTTGATGAACTGTGATATTAGAAAATGGGAAATTAAATTCCATGGTCTCTCCAACTATAAAGCTCTACTGTCATCTATAAGCTGTAAGTATGCAGCAAAATATGCCTATATGTAAACAAAAAACCTAGACCTTACTGCTGTATATCAGATTGCTATTTGTCTTCATAATAATTTTTTAAACAAGACAAGCTATACTAAAACATGTAACCACACTGTCTTTTTAATATATGTGAAATACACAAAACATCGGGCCAGAAGCTGCAGAAACTTATTTTCAGCATAGGTGAGGTAAGGATTATCAAAATCTTTCCTACACCATCTGGCAAAGCGTTTCACTCACACTGTGGGGAGATGGATAGGACAGTGAGAATACAAGACCACTTATAAACTAAAAATAGAGGGACTAGATCTGTCTTTCCTTTCTAAAGTGCTTAAAAGTTTCAGGGTGGAAATAAAAGCTTTGTGGTGTAGCCATGTAACTAGTTTTGGTTAAAGAGATTTAAATGGAATTGTGGAGGTATGTGTTTTTTCTCTTTCTTTTCTAGTCAGTTGCCGGGAACAGAATGAAGAGTTTGGCTGTCCCCTTATTTGATGCCTTAGACCACTGTGTAGAGCAGGGTGTCTCAACCTCAGAACTATTGACATTTGGGGCCAGATAACCCTTTGCTGGGGGGCTTTTTCGCTCTAAGATGTTTAGCAGCACCCCTGACTCTACCCACAGGATGCCAGTAGCAACCTCCCTGCCCAGTGTGACAATCAAAAATGTCCACAAACATTGCCAAGTATCACCTAAGGGGTAAAAATGCCTCTGGTTGAAAGCAGCTGGTGTAGAGGGAACACATATAAAAATGCTATTCTGTGGCTATCCTATTTCAAGAGTTCTATATGTATCTGTGTGTATGTATATGTGTGTGTGTGTGTGTGATTTTGTCAGATCACATTTCTGTTTGTTTGTTTGGAACATAAGATCACTGCATATAGAATCTGACATGAATGAGAACTGGAAAATTTTGATGAATCGATGGAATATTAATTCACATTTAGATGTTATTAAGGCTCAAAAAGAACATCTGGCCAAATTATTTCCAGAATTTGTTGCTAAGCATGGCTTTGCTACTTATATAGCTAAATGTCTTATATTTAAGATTTCCCATTAAAGGATGCATTTTGAAAAGAAAATGTGTGTGTGTGTGTGTGTGTGTGTGTGTGTGTGTGTGAGAATCTCTGTGGGGACAAAGAGAGGAGAGAGGGAAAAAGTAGGGGGTAGAGAGGAGTGTGGACAGGGAACACATGGAGATGAATGAAACAATGAAAAACAGTTAGCAATCTATGATGCTGTGGAATAGTGTTTTACTTTTTCATGAAGCTCCGTTTACCACTGAGCACTTTCATAGTTCTGATGAAGCTGAATTATTCTTTTCTAGCAAGTAGTGAGAAATCAAGTTCCTGAAGATTTAATCATTATAAAGATAGGTTGACTGTGCTTGCATTTCAGAACTTTATCTCAGGAAGTCAAAGCTATAAACAGGCTGATGCAGAGCTTATCCCATTAAAGGAATATTAATACCTTACAATATATATTCTTAAAATGCTCTGGTTTTTTTAATGATTTTTTTTTTTTTTTGGCTGCGCTGCATGGCTTGCAGGATCTTAGTTCCCCAACCAGGGATCCAACCCAGGCCCCCTGCAGTGGAAGCTCGGATCCTAACAACTGGACCACCAGGGAATTTCCTAAAATGCTCTGTTTGCCACTTTACCTTTATTGATTCAACTAGAAGCTGCTCATAATTTGAACGTATTATAAATGAAATTTCCTAGAAGAAATAATTAAAATGACATATTATATAGACATTATTTAAAGCTTTAACATGTTTAAAGACACAGTTTTTAACATTACTAGTGTTTAGAGTCCTGTCAGAAGAAACCTTAAAAAATAACAATGGCTACATGATGGAAAAGAATGTTTAGGCTTTACAAATTACCGCAGCACAAACTGATGCATGCCTACTTCCTCCTGTGCCGTCCATAAACGTGTAGTACAGGTGAGCTTCAGGGGCAAGAAGCGAGGCGCGTGCTGCTGTATATTGTGTGGGTTACAGAGAAATGAGAGATGATGTTGTGCATGTTAAGAGATGAGACCAAAGCTCATGAAGAGAAAGATGAAGATTACTATTTTTCTGGATAAGGCACACTTGAGAAAGCTGTTTCAGGTACTAACTTAATAATTAGATTTGTGGGAAGGCCCTCATATTACAGCCCTCTGAAAGTTATTTAGAAATTTATTTGTCTTTCCACTTTTTTGAGAAAGAAGCAAATAACAACTGGGGCATTCTTGAAAGAAACAATGTTCTAGTAAACATCCTGGGAAAGCTCCTTTTTGAAGAATTAGAATTTTAGAAGTAAAAAGGATTTTAGAGATCATGTAATCCAATTTATTTTTACTTTTACACATGAGGAAATTGAGACCCAGGGAAGTGGTGACCATCATTTGCACTGGCTATGGTTGCAGTGAACTTGTAGTTTAATAACAGGCACAGATAAAAAGACCCTGAGTCATCAAGTAAACGTTAATTTACGGTCATTATTCACTGATTCCAAACTTGGCTGGGTATCAGGATCACCTGAAAAGCCTGACAGTATGTTCCTAGGCCCTTCCAGACCCTGTGAAGGAGACATGTGGGTACAACTTCAGAAGTCTGTATCAAAAACAAAGTCTTCATAATTCAGAAGGAGCTGGTCCTTAAACACAAACTTGGGAAAAAGTAAACAGTATCTGATAAGCTTGAAACACATAAAATTCCTTTTAAACGATTTTAAGAGTAAGAATTAAGAGTTGTAAATACTTGGCAGCTTCAGCTGTAGTCGTCCAAAAACTTTGGCTGCCGGCCATGACCCTACTGGCAGGGGCAGAATGACTAGTAGGTTATGAAGGCAGGGGGATCACAGGGCCTATCATGAGAGCAGCTGCCTCTTGTTGTTATAACTTGTCTCTTAATGTAAACATCCTATTTCCCCAACCAGTTCTACAGGTCCTTCGAATGCAAGGACCACATTTCATGACTTCCCATATTCACTGCCTCTTGAAAGTGCCTTGCATATTTCAGGAAGTGTGGAATAGTGTCTAAGAAGAAGGGTTTTAGGATTATAAACCTAGATTTGAATCTACGAGCTTCCACTTTCACTTACTGTGTGATATTGGGCAAGTTATTTCCTTCTGTGACTCAATTTCTTTATCTGCAAAGAGTATAGAGTACACTGTAAAGAGTAAACAATCTTACCTATGTAAAGAGCCTAGCATAATGTATGGAATGTGTTATTTAAAAAAATAACGTATATAACATGCGCCTGGCTAGAAGTATGGGTATTGAGGATATAATAGTGAAAATGACAGATAAAAATCCCTGTACCTGTGGATTTTTTTGGTGGGTGGGGGGACATAGATGACAAACAAGCAAGATAAATATAATTCTTGATACAAACAAATGCTATAAGAAAATAAATATAATGTGGTAAAGAATGGCTGAGAGGTAAGGCGCGTTGCAGTAAATAGGGTGATTAAGGAAAACCTCTCTGAAGATGTGACTCTGAGTTAAGAAATGAAGGATGAGGAGACAGCCATGAAACAAGCTTAAGCTTAGGAATCATGCTTGAGATAGGGAACAGTGAGAACAAAGGCCTTGAGATAGGAATGAGCTTCAAATGCTCTACGAGCAGAAAGAAAGTCAATGTTGCTGGAATGTAGTGAGCGGGGGTTGACATAGAAAATGAGAGTAAGCGATGTAGAAGGTGCTCAGTAAATGGTTAAAATATAGGAACATGCTAAGGGCTTTATAAATTTCTAGCCCTGTAGTACTATGTAGATTGTGGATGTATATTCGTTTTCTTTACTTTCCATTTTTCTTTCCTCCTTCTTTCAGTCTTGGCCTTCCTGCCCAGTGCCTCCCTTAGCTCTGGGAGCTTGGGCTTTCCAGCTTCTCTGATGAGATTTCAGTCAAAGAAGCTATTTACAGCTGCTCCATTCTTGGCTGTGAATGAATACACTGAAAGAGTTGAGTGGTAAGGGAGATAGAGATTGAAAATCTAGAATTTCTTGCAAAAATCAGCTGGGTGCTTTTCTTGCTCCCTGGCTTAAACCTGTACGGTGAAACCCTTTCCAAACACAGACAGCAGGAGACTAAAGGCAGAGGCACAGCAGGCAAACTCAGGGGCAAAGCACTTTTCTCCCTCACCAGCATGCCTGAGATGACATGCAGTGAGTCCCCTACCTCTCTCAAGCTGGTGGCTGGCAGGTCTTGTCGTTTGGCGTTTTCCGCCTCACTCTGTTGTCTTTTATGGTGAGGACTAAGATGTCAGGTTAGGGGCTGCCTCAAAAACTGCCAGTGAGAGGCACAAGATACAGAAGTGAGACTGGAAAAGCCAGAAGGGACACCACAAACATTTGGACATGAATTTGGAGGAAGCAGACTTTGCACCATAGGAAAGGAAGTATAGGCAGAAGTACATCTCTAATGAAGAGCATTATCAATGGAAAATTGGGATTATGAATTTTGGGGAGTAAAATCATCACCATTAGCTTCTCTGATACGACAAATGTGAAACTTAAGCTTCTTTATATTTCACTTTTCCTTTCTCTACTCTCTCCATTGTTTTATTAATTATATTTTTAATTTTTCTATTGGTTACCTTGACTTTTATATCCATCAATTTTAAATAGTATCTTCTATTCTTTTCTTTCTTTACGCTCCTACTCCTATTCCAATATTTTTAGGTAATTCAAGATGGTAACATTTTCAGTCTGTCACTGCAGTAAAAAAAACTCCCAAAATCGCACTTCTGTGTTTTGTCCATTAGTTGCTTCTAAAAATTAAAATCTGAATATCTGAATCTATGCCATTTTCAAAATGTTCCAAATTTCAAGGACCAATGGATTATCTCTCCCTTTTTCTTAGATCAGTTGCACAAAACCATGTTACCTTTAGTTTGTGCATGTCTGCATGGCGACTTTTCACCTATTTTCCCTCCATGCAGCTGCCAATTGCTTTTCTTTTCACGTTAAAGAAACAAAAAGAAACCCTATGTTTTCTTACTTCTAAGATCATCCAACTTCTTAATCAATCATTCTTTGTTAAAGAAAATTTACATTTTTGTTGAAGACATGCTTCTTGGAGTCCCATAATTTGTACAAATTGCTTTAGGTCTTCTGCAGAATAACTATCATGGAAACATTTTCAAATTATTGAAATTTTGGATCCAATTGTGTGTTGGGTGCTGGTCCTCTTATTTCAAGAATTCTTCTTTTTTTCCCACCCTCTAAAGCGCAATTTCAAATACTTTTTCAGAAAGAATCTGTGGAAGGTAAAATTTCTAAATCTCCCCCATGTCTGAAAATGTCTTTGTCTTCATGCATGATTGATTGTTTGTCTGTATATAGAATTATAGGTTCAAAGTCATTTTGCCCTCAGAATTTTAAAGACATTGTTATATTGTTTTTAGCATTCATTGTTGCTGGTGAAAAATTTGGTATTAACCTGATTTATTATACCCTTGTAGGTAATCTTTTCTCCTCACGGAAACTCTTAAGATCTTTTCTTTTTCCGTGGGGTTCTGAATGTTCATGATGATGTGCTTAGATGTGATTCTTTTTATTCATCAACCTCATCACTTAGTTGGCCCTTTTAGACTTTTCCACTCAGTAATTTTCTTTTATGATGGCTTAAAACTACGTTCTGCTATGCATTTTCTCTTTCTGGAACTCCTACAGTTAAGTATTCAACTTTCTGGATTGATCCCTGTATTTCTTAACTCTTCTCTCATTTTTCATCTCTTTTTCTTTTTACTTTACTTTCTAGAAGATTTTATTTTTTCTACCGTTTGAAAAATTAAATTAGTTTTCATTTAGCAATCACTTTTACTTTCCATGAACTCTTTCTTGCTCTGATTATTTTTTTCATAATTGTATGTTCATTTTCTTAAATCTCTTTGAGAATATTAATTAATATATCTACTGAATTGTCTTCTGTTCCCTGAATTATTGCTGTTTGTTCCAGGTTCAGTTATTTTGCTTGTTCATACCAGTTCTTCTCCTTTATGCTACCAGTTCATCTCAGATATGATCCTTGTTAGCCATCGATTTTATGACTGAAGGGCTAGGTAAACATATATAGCTAGATGGCATGGATTCCTATGGCAGATGAGTAGGCCTAGTTCCTCAGTAGATCTCCCCTTGACTGTCAGGCTTTCAACATTCATTTTAGGATGCCTGAGAAGGAAGCTGGCAGTTTCTGGCTCACCCTAGACGTTTACTCTGGGAGAACTAATAACCATTTAGAAGTTTTAGTTCTTTCCAGACATTTCTTTCAATCTCTTTACATAATAGATCTTGGTTTTTAGCTTGGGAATAAATGTCATCACTGCATGCAAGGAGAGGATGTGCCAACTCGTGTAACTGTTTAGAAGGAAATCCTTCAATTCATCACCTTGATGTCTGCCTCATTTTCTACTTCCACTCTTGATACCTGTTGACTTTGAGCTTAAAATCTTTCTGGAAACTCTGCTTAAAGAATAGTTTCCACCTCTGTTCCAGCCTTCTCCTGAGCATGTCCTGGGCTTAGCTGCCACCACTCTGGCTTATCATCAGTATGATCCTGGAGAATTATGTCAAATCTCTGGTCAACTACTTCTTCTCATTCCCTCTTGTATTTATTTACTGCCATTAAGGTGGAGGGACGAGGTGGAGAAACATATGCTCAACTCACCAACTTGAACAAGAACTCAAACTTAGGTCTTTTGACCAGTCTCCTTACCCTTATACCTAAGATATGGACATCATATTCAGTTATTTTACTTATTAGGTGTGTGTCCCTAGGTATGCTATTTCACTTCTTTGTGTCCCAAATTTCTCAACTATTATTTAGGAGAATGATATTGACCATATATAGTTGTAATATAAATTGGGGAGAATAATATCAGTCACATAACAGTTCAGTGAGGGTGTTTTAAGGGTGTATAGCATAATGTGTGACACACAATGAGTACCCAATAAATGATAACTTAAAACATAGGGTTCTAAGCATACAAGTACATCCTATATTTAGTTCATATCTTGGGTATCTAACCAAAGTACTTTAATTTAAATTCCAATGGGAACATTTTAAATTTACTTTATAGCCTTGCTTACTCTTATTATTTCTAAATCAGAAGAATTCATTTGCACAAGCTATATATCTTTCTCTGAAAAGTTACTATGAATGGCTAACTTGTACCTTTTGTAAAAAATATTAGGGTCTACAAAGAAGTCATTTAGAATAAAAAACTGTGCAGATTATCAGATGGGTAATTTCACTTGAAGAGCTATATGAATAAGAACCAACAGAAAAAAGAAATTTAATGATTTTAAAAATTACTAACAAAAAAGATTATTTTCACTTAGCTATTGTAGCCAAGCATAACTGACTTGTTTAATGAAATCACCAGGAAACTCAAGGTGGGAAATCGTTATATTTTAAGACAGATTAGTGTCCACATTAGACATTTATTTTCTCTGACAGAATATACTTTCTTCTTATTTTTTCTCCCCTAGCAATTAAAAAAAGTGTATCTTTGGACATATTATATAACTTTTCTGAACCTTATTTTCCTCATCTATAAATCAAGAAAAGTACTTGCTCTTTTATAGAAGTGTTATTTGAATAAAATGAGTCAAGACAGGTGATCTCTTTGTAATGGGTTCCCTGACAAGGGATTTTCCACCCCACTTAGAAATGGTCATATTCAAAGAGGTGATATAAAGAACACTGTGGATGTGTTTGATAAAATAAACTGTCCTCTCTTCATTTAAAATTGAAATAGAATGTACCTCAAAATTATTGCAGTGAAGGAAAACCATAAAATGAGACATTAGTCAGCTACTTTTGCAAAAGCAGCAAACTCAAAATATATTTTTCAGGGGGACAATCATCTATTATCAAACTTTAAACCCTAGCACTTTTAAGATATGTGCTGCACTTAACTTTGAAAAAGGATCACCTCCAAGAGCCCCAAAGATTGTACACTTGTGGATGGAGAACTGATGTTCTGATTGACCTTACTTCATATTTATTGGTTCTCTCTCTTTTTTTAAATCAAACTTGAGTTATTTTCCCCACACAAAATACATAGATCTTCCCAAGGAAGGTGTGACCTGATTGCCAAAATGCCTTCCAAGAACAAGAAGCCAGACAGAGGAAGACATTTGTCACTATGTAAAGCTTTGGCAAGCTTCTCTGGACATGGCAGCTGCAAAGTAATGTGGGAGAACATTTTCTTGCTTTAAGACAGACTGTTGTCAAATTCTTCAAGATAATCTAGAGGGAATCAGACTGTGTTCTTGGTTCTCCTGTACTTCTTGTAGTCACGGGTTGAGCTAAATGGTAGAGATGTTTTTGTGAGCAGTGTTTTCTGAGGATGAGAGGCCCCAAGTGAGGAAGTTACCCAAAGATGACTGAAACATGAATCTAGAGTCTTCTACAGTTATAAGGAAACAGAAAGGAAATCGCTCTTTGTCCCTTAAAAAAAAAAAGTTTTGGGCTTCCCTGGTGGCGCAGTGGTTGAGAATCTGCCTGCCAATGCAGGGGACACGGGTTCGAGCCCTGGTCTGGGAAGATCCCACATGCCGCGGAGCAGCTAGGCCCGTGAGCCACAACTACTGAGCCTGCGCGTCTGGAGCCTGTGCTCTGCAACAAGAGAGGCCGCGATAGTGAGAGGCCCGCGCACCGCGATGAAGAGTGGCCCCCGCTTGCCGCAACTAGAGAAAGCCCTAGCACAGAAACGAAGACCCAACACAGCCAAAAAAAAAAAAAAAAGTCTCTTTTCCTTGATCCCACCCCACTAGCAACTAACCTGTGAAGCGTGCTCTTCTGTTCATGTGCTATTTGTGTGCAAATCATTTTAGTGAAATAATTGCTATATTTCTCATGATTCTGCTTACTTTTTATTTATACAATTCTGCTTTAAGAATCTCTTCCTGCTGCTATGTATACAACCAGTCCATTTCCCTACTGATGCCTAGGACTCTACTGCTAAATAGCATGTAGAAATTGTCCAGTTCTAGGGATGGACACCCAGATTGTCTTCAGTTCCTTGCCATTACAATGACACCGTGGTAAGCTTATACGCCCCTTTATGGACCTGCATGAGAATTTTCTTGAAAGATAAACTGAATTGCAGGATTTCTGGGTCACAGGGAGGGGTAAATGTCATTTTACAGAATATTGCAAGATTGCTCTCTAGACAGGCTGCATCAGTCTACATATCCACCAGCAGGGCAGAGGGGCTCCTATAGCCTCACTTTCCTGCCAACACTTGGCATCATACAGCTTTCTAATTTTTTGCCATTTTAATGAATGTAAAGTGATATCTCACTATTGTTTTACTTTGCATTTCTCTGACTACTCATTAGCTTAAGCATCTCTTCATGTGCGTGTAAGCCTGTTGGGTTTACTTTTCTGTAAACTGCTTGTTTATAGCCTTTGCCCATTTCCTATTGTGATTCTTATATTTCTGTTATGCTGCAAGAGATCCTGGTGTATTCTAGATATTATTTCCTTGTCAATTTTAGACACTGCAATATCACCCAATCTGTCATCTTTCAGGTAACTTTGTCCATAATATCTCCCCTTGAATGGAATTTTTAAAAATTTCTGATGTTACTTACTTAGTCAAAATTTTGCCTTACAGTTTATGCTTTTGGGTTTCATTTTAAGAAGTCTTTCAATGCTTTGCCACAAAAATATTCTCTTATAATCAACTACTACCATTAAAGTTTTACCTTTCACAGTCAGGTCTTTAACATTGGGAGTTCACCTTTGTATATGGTATTGGGTAGAGATGCAGTTATTATTTTTATCCATTTAGTGAGCCAGGTTCCCAACATTATCAGCCTTTATCATACAAATAAGTGCCTTATATGCATGTGTATGTCTCTGAGCTCTCTGTTTTGTTCCACTGTTTCCCATGTCTGTTTTCTGGTCAATACTATTATGTTTCATTGTTGTGGTTGGGTAGTATGTCTCAATATTTGCTTAGGCAAAGCCTACCTCTTTCCCCTTTTCACAGCTGACTTTTATTTTTCTACTTAAAGTAAGCTATCAAGTTTCTAAAAAAAATCTATATAGAATTTTGATTGGTTCTGCATTGAATTTATAGCTCCATTTGATGAGAATTGACACTTTTAATACACTAAATTATTCCCTTTCAGAGCATGTGATGTCTCTCCATTTACTCAGATCATTTGTTTTGTCCTTCAATAGAGCTTCAAAATTTCTCCATAAAGGTTTTGTGTATTCTTGATTAAGTTAACTTCTAGAGAATTTATGGGTTCTGTTGCTATTTTAAATGGCATCTTTTTAGTTATAACTTTTGTTGGAGATTGTTGGTGTAGAGAAATGCTATTGATTTTTGTACATTGATCTGGTATCCATCAATCCTGCTGAACTTTCTTATTGTTCTCATATTTGTCTGTTGATTTTATTGCTAAGCAGTCATATCATCTCCAAATAATGAGTTTAATCTCTTCTATTCTGATCTTTATATCTCATTTCTTTTTTTTTCTTACAGAATTAGTTGTGACTTTCAGTAACTATGTTATACGGCATCAGTGATAGTAAACATTTTTGACTTAAAGGGAACATCGTAAAGAAAAAGTTCTTCCTTTAAGTATAGGTTGATAGAGGCAAGTTTTACCAAGTTAAGAGTATCCTTCAATTTCTAGTATACCATTAAAAAAAATTAGGTGTTGGAACTTTTTAAAATGTCTTTTTACATTGATTAAAACAATCATATAATTTTTCTCATTTCTTCTATTATTGCTGAATTTCATTGATATACTTTCTGATGTTAAAACATCCTTTTATTCTTGAGATATACTCCAGTGGATCATAATGTATAATTATTTTAATATATTTTAATATTTGCTTAGCCAAGATTTCCTTTAGGATTCTTGGATCTTTATGCAAAGTTAAAATGGGACTTTTTTTTTTAATATTGTCCTCATGTGGCTTGGAATCAAAATCATATAAAATAAATTGGATAATTTTGGGTTTTAAGAACTTGTAAAAATAAAAGAACTTTTCCTTAAAAGTTTGGTAGAATTCATATACAAAACCATGTTCGTAGGCCTGAAGCTTTTCTGGGAAGTGAATGATTTAAAACTCTCTATGCTTATGGTTGTATTCAAGTTTTACACTCCCTTTGTGGCAAATTTGGCTTTGTATATTTTCTATCAATTTATCCATTTTTTTCATTTCCTCTAGTTTTTAAAAGTTTGTTACAAAATAATTAATCATATATTTTTTAAAAATAATAATAGCTTTTAAAAACATTCCTTTGTATCTATTCAGTCTGTATATTGTTTATTTGCCTATTTCCTGTTTATTTGCATATTTTCTCTTTAATTCTTGAGTCTCCCTTATTTATCTTTTCAAAGAAATTTAGTTTTTTTATAACTAAAAATTTTTAAACTATTTTGAAATACTTTCAGACTTTCAGAAGATTAGCAAAGACAATACAGAAAGTTCCCATATACCCTTCACCCAGCTTCCTATAACATTAACATCTTACATAAAATTATTAAAACTAAGAAACTAATATTAGTACAACACTGTTAACTAAGCTACAGATTTTAATCAGATTTCCTCAGTTTTTCCACTAATGCTCTGTTTCTCTTCCAGGATCCAAAATAGGATACCATATCTTATAGGCTGAATTATGTTTCCCCAAAATTCGTATGTGGAAGTCCTAACCCTCAGTACCTCAGAATGTGACAGTATTTTGAGACAGTATCTTTAAAGAGGTAATTAAGTTAAAATGAGGTCATTAAGATAGACCCTAATCCAATATGACTTGGGTCTTCATAAGAAGAAATTAGGGCACAGGAACACACAAAGGGAAGACCATGTGAAGACACAGAGAGAAGATGGCCATCTACAAGCCAAGGAGAGAGGTCTCAGAAGAAACCAACCCTACTGATGCCTTGACCTTGGACTTTTAGATTCCAGAATTATGAGAAAATACGTTTCTGTTGTTTAAACCACCCAGTCTGGGTACTTTGTTATGGCAGCCCTAGCAAACTAATGTATCATTTGTTTTTCATATTTCCTTAGTCTCCTCCAATCTGTGACAGTCTCTCAGTCTTTCCTTGCCTTTAAACAATACTCTCTCATGTTATCAACTGTCAGTTGGCACTTTTGAAGAGTGCTGCTAAGGTATTTTGTTGAATATCCCTCTATTTGGATTTGTCTGATGCTTTCTCATGATAAGACAGAGGTTACGGACTTTTGGGAAGAATACAATAGAGGGGAAATGCTCTTCTCATTGCATCATACCACAGAGTACATAGTATTGATATGTCTTATTACTGGTGATGTTAACCGTGGTCACTTGGTTAGTGGGGTGTTTGCCAGGTTTCTCCACTCTAAAGTTACTATTTTTCCCTTTCCGTACTTTATTCTAAGTGAAACACTAAGTTAAGCTCACACTCAAGGGAAGGTGAATTCACTTCTTCCTGGAGGGAGGAGTATCAAAGAATTTTGGACATATGTTAAAACCACTACAGTAATGAATAAATGTTTTGGGGGAGATGCTTTGAGCTTATTCAAATATCCTGTTTCTTCTTAATGTTTTTCCCACTAATTTTAGGATTTATCAGCAGTTCTTGCCTGCAACAATTATTAATGTGGTATTCTAATGATGATTTTCTATTTCCCTCATTCCTTCTAAATGTATGAGCTGGAATTTTTTTGTAACAAAGAGTTCTGTCTTCTTCCTCATTTATTAACTTAATCATTTATTCATATGAGTATGGACTTATGAATATTTATTTTGGGGGTTGAATCAGATATTATCATTATTTATTTCATTGCTCAAACTACTCCAGCTTCCACAATTGGGAACTCTTTTAAGCTGGCTTGTGTGTCTTTTTGACATGCCCTTGTTCTTATTTTCTGAAAATGATGCTTTAAGTGTATCTTGCGTTTTCCCTGCCCCAGCCCTAGGTTCATTCATTTCTCTAACCCTTGTTCCAGAATTTTTTTTTACTTGTAGTGTATTCACTGCCATTCAAATCTAAGTATTCATTAATTTTCTTTTTCAACCTAAGGGTTATTTAGGAATTTGTTTTAATTTTCCAAACATGTGAGATGTATTTAAGCTATCCTTTTAAGAAACTTAATTTATAATTTAATGCATTATGACTAAAGGACATAGTGTGTATGACACTGATCCTTTGGAATCTGAGGTTCCCTTTGAAATATTATCTCTGGTTTATTTTTGGTAAATATTCAGTAAATATTCTGTGCATGTGAAAACAAAAAGTGAATTATTTGTCACATGAAGACTCTATATATGCCTAAATAGCTTAAGTCTACTAATTGTACTGCTGAGATATTTGCTAATTGCTTCTTTCTGTTCAATCTGTCAGTTTCTCAGAGGTATGTCAGAATTTCCAACTACAATTATTTCTTTCTTATGTCAATTGTTGATAAATTTACACACATACACACAAGCACACACATGTGCCCTTGGCAGCATAGATGCCCTTGGTAGCTATGTCCTCTAAATCCACTGTTTCTTTTCCGCATATACAGTGTCTATATTGGTTAGATGTTCCAGTTACCTATTTCTGCATAACAAATTACTGAAAAACCTAGGGGCTTTTTAAAACAAGCATTTTTCTCACAGTTCTGTGAGTCACAGATCTGGGAAGGGCTTGGCTGAGTGGTTTGTTTCTAGTGTATGCAGCGTCAGCTGGCATGGCCGGGGCTGGAAGACCCACTTCTAAGGTGGCTTCTTCATTCATATATCTGGCAACTGGGCTGAGAAGTTTGGAATAGCTGGGGGATGCATGGGCACTGCTCAGTAAACTCTCTTTCCACATTTACTCCACCTGGCACCTTGCGTTTACTTTCAGCAGGGTAATAGGGTAGTAGGGCTTCTTATCTCCAGAATACACTTACTCAAGTCTCCCACCCCCAAAGTCTTATCTCACTGTGATACTGTCTTGAAGTCAGGACTTAGCCAACTGAATGAGACCCAGGTGAGCATGAGTGCTATGTGTATAGTTCAAGTATAGTATCTCTCAATTTAAAGACCTGTAAAGAAACATTATCCGTCCCCTGCCCCCAGTATCCCTGAAACATCCACATGTGATAAACAGATAGGACAATTACAATAACACTTCAGTTAAAAAAGCAGGAGAACAGGATACACATAGCAGTTACTAGTCTATGGCAATTCTGAAATTCATTTCAACACATATTGCCAATTTCCTGATTAGGACCAGTCCTACTCCCCGGGAAAATTCTCTGAAGGTCCTGGCTTTACCCTCTGGGCTCTTGATTCTGTCCTCTGAGCTACCCTTCCTTTTCCCTAAGAAACTGACTATATTTGCAATTGAGTGGCCTTCTCAGCCTGCTTCTTGCCCATAGAAGGGTGGGGGTGGGGAAGGTGTCTTTTAAAATTTTGCACTATCTCTTTTCTTTTTAATTCAAGATGACAGTGCTCTTACCTATGCTATTCATTGAAAAACGTAGGTTTCCTATGAATCTTACTGGGTTTCATTCTATTAGACAGAAGTCACGTTTACAAATCTCTTTAAGACAGGAAGTTTTTTATCTTGGGTCCTGTGGTTACTGTGCAATAAAGCCTTGAGGGGCTTCCCTGGTGGCGCAGTGGTTGAGAATCTGCCTGCCAATGCAGGGGACACGGGTTCGAGCCCTGGTCTGGGAAGATCCCACATGCCGCGGAGCAACTAGGCCCGTGAGCCACAACTACTGAGCCTGTGCGTCTGGAGCCTGTGCTCCGCAACAAGAGAGGCCGTGATAATGAGAGGCCCGCGCACCGCGATGAAGAGTGGCCCCTGCACCGCGATGAAGAGTGGCCCCCACTTGCCGCAACTAGAGAAAGCCCTCGCACAGAAATGAAGACCCAACACAGCCAAAAATAAATAAATAAATAAATAAATAAAGCCTTGAGAATCTTAGAATCCCCATTGTTTAACAGTGAGGGTCTATGAGGCATACCCATAAGACCATCAGAAGTCCTTTAGTCTAGCTGAGAGCCTCTATGAAACACTGCCTTAGACCTTTCTTAAGTCTTAACAAAGGATTTTCCAGACCCACCCTGAGGTGGTTCTTTGCTCTGAAGCCATTTCATATTCTGAGAATCTTTTGCTAGAATACACAGGGGATGTGCAACAGTTTTATTTCCAAATCCTGACTCTTTAATATTTCCTCTAAATTTCACCCCAAAACTAAGCAACTCCACAACAGCATTATTCACAATACCCAAAAGATGGAAGCAACTCAGTGTCTATCAACAAATGAATGAATAAACAAAATACACTATATACATACAATGCAATATTATTCCATTAAAACGGAAGGAAATTCTGACACATGCTACAACATGGATGAAACCTGAGGACATTATACAAAGTGAAATAAGCCAGCCACAAAAAAGACACGTATTGTATGATTCCACTCATGAGATGTCTAAAGCCGTCAAATACTTAGAGACAGAAGTTAGAATTGTGGTTTGAATATAGGGGCTGGGCAGAGGAGGGGGATGGGAAATTGTTGTTTAATGGGTATAGAGTTGTAGTTTTGCAAGATGAAAAGAAGTCTGGAGATTGACTGCATAACAATATGAAGTACTTAACACTACTAAACTGTACATTTAAAAATGGTTAAGATGGTAAATTTTGTTATATATATTTTACCACAATTAAAAAATTTAAAAAGCCAAAAACAAAACAAGACTAAGCAACTCTTACTTTAGTTCATGCTTTTCTCTTTGTATTCTATCACAGTCAGCTAGAAAAAGCCAGGTAGTATTCTCTGCATTTTACCTAGAAACTTCCTTAGACATAGCCACAAGTTCATTGGTTTACAGGTGACAGTGTTGCCAAACTTTCCAACTATTATGTACCAAAGGTTGCTTTTTCTTCTGTCTCCAGTATCATTTCTACACTGTCCTTTAAGACTCACCAACATATTTCCACTTTTATTAACCATTTCTTTGAGGCCCTTCTAGCCTCTGCCTCTGCCCGGGCCCAAAGCCAGTGCCATACGTTTTAGGCTTCTGTTATGTAAGCAACCCCCTGCTGGGCACCAGGTCCTGTTCTGGTTATCTACTGTTTGGAGGAAATGACTGATGGCAGCTGGTCTAACAGCATCTGTTTTTATCAGCTCTTTATTTTGGTAGAACTTCTGCCCTGATTCCCCATCAAAATTGACTAATGGGTTGTTACTGTCAATTTCTGTAGTGATGAAGAAGGAAAATTATGGCCCAAGGTAACGTGGTGAAGAAACAAAAGGAGAATTTCAAAACGTTCCTTCAACATACCCAGTTTTTCTTTCCATTCGTTCACCCATAGCAGTCCATGATAGTTTTCTGTTTCCTTGGGTTTTCGCACGGGCACGTGCTCTCTCTCTCTCTGGTCATGGTTATTTTAGCTACTATTCACATCTCTCTAGCATCTGCAATTTTTCAAGGTTAATTTTGGGGGGTGGGTGCTGATTTAGGAGCTGAGGGAAAATATTACAAAGACATGGGCTATGGAAATTTTAGTCTGGTGGGAAAAACAGATCACTAAAAATCCAATATTATAATAAAAGGTGCTAATGATATGAAGAAGGTAAGCACAGTGTATTGTGGGGAGAATAGAGAAGCAGTTTCTAAATGAGACTTGGAGTTCACAGAAGGCTTTAAAAAGGAGCCAGGTAGGAGCTATGATAGGTAAAGCACAACTGAGGCAAAGGAACTTCAGATATAAAGGTATCTATAAAAGAATGACTTTTTGAGATAGCATGAATTATTTAGGACCCCACATGTAATTCTGAATAGTCGGGAACAAAGAATGTATGCAAGTGAGTGGGTGGAGAAGTTAGAAGTAGGAGGGGCCTGAATATAATGTTATACCAAGGAGCTTGGATTTCATTCTTCAAGAGAGTGGGAAATATTGATTTTAAGCAGGGAATTGTGAGGATCATATTTACAAGTTTCAAAGGTTAAACAGACAGCAGTGTTTCATGCTTAAGCTCTACGGCCCCTTGCTTGCATGGGAATTTTCTAAAGCCCTGGAATAGGCACTAACAACGAATTTTGTTGTCAATTGTTTTTTGTAAAACTTGCAAAAGGAAGATATAATTGAATAGTCTCTTTCTACTATAACTTGCCTCCATTACATTTTCCCTAGGCTGTGGGCATTACTGGAAATTGGTTAAGGGGAAGTTCTCGATTATTTAGTAATATATATTAAAGTAGTCTGTAGTCACTTCTGTCTATAGCTAAGTTTTGGTATAGAAATGCCTTCTGGTAATGATCTTACTACCCAACCAGCACTTATAACACAAGCATGTAGGGCCAAAGGTCATATTGTGATAAAAATGTATATTCACAGTTTTGTATTTGTTTCTTAAAGAAGGACCTTAAACCGTAAAAACGTGAGGGCCTACAAACCGAGATCTTCACCTGGAGCAATGCCCGACAGGACCAAATTAGTAAACTATTATAAAAATTTTTTAGCTCTCTGAGAGATGAAGACCTGAACCAGGCAGAAATAGCAGAAATGAAGAAGGGTCACGGTGCATGCAGGGAGTAGAATCTATGGAACTTGACAATTGTTTTGATTTGGGGGGTGAGTTTCAGAACAAACTGTAAGGACGGAAGCCCATTCATGGAGAGAGAACGTCAGGGAAATTCCAAATTTAGTTGGAGGATGAATCCTGTTTGGGGCTTTTGCTGCCTTTCAGGAGTCAGAAAGAGAAGTGGAGGAAAATGCTAATCTGCGGCTCAGCTAAGCACCCAGAGGTTTGGGGGATGTTATTTGCTATATTTTCCATTCTCTGGACGCCACTTACCAGGCTCTTCTTGGCCCTCGTCTTCCGGTCCTCAAGCCACCACACGTCAGCTACTTGCGCGCCCTCAGAGTTTCCCGGCGGTGCCCGCTCACCGGATGTGGGAGAAGCACTTCCGCCCCAGAGGGGCTCGCTCAGGAGACGCAGGGCGCAGGCGCGGCGGGGGCCTGCGCAGGCGCAGCGGGGGCTTCCGCAGGCCCAAGTTCTGCCGGCGCGTGGGAGTCGGCGTTTGAGTGCGTGGCTGTGGTTGAATGCTTTTCCCAAACCGAGAGAGCTGTTCTCTTTCCGCTTAATGCCCCAGGCCTCCATTTCCCCACCCCCCACAGAAAGTCACGGCGCCTCCCCAAGGGCTTTGTAGGTCTCCAGGCACCGAGGCCCAGGCGCTACTGAAGAAGAGTCAGCGCTGATTTCCCAGCTGCTAAACGCACGGCTCATTACCTTTGGTAGGTTTTTAAAAAAATTTATTTATTGTATTTATTTATTTTTAGCTGTGTTGGGTCTTTGTTGCTGCGCGCGGTCTTTCTCTAGTTGCGGTGAGCGGGGGCTACTCTTCGTTGCGGTGCGTGGGCTTGTCATTGCGGTGGCCTCTCCTGTTGGGGGGCACGGACTCCAGGCACGTGGGCTTCAGTAGTTGTGGCCTGCGGGCTCTAGAGCGTAGGCTCAGTAGTTGTGGCTCACGGGCCTAGTTGCTCTGCGGTATGTGAGATCTTCCCGGACCAGGGCCCGAACCCGTGTCCCCTGCATTGGCAGGCGGATTCTTAACCGCTGCACCACCAGGGAAGGCCTCCTTTGGCGGTTTTACTCTGAGCCTAGAGAGCTTCATGAGCTGAGTTGCAAGTCTGCTGTGACCTTTTGTTTCCTGTATAGGAACCTGGAAATAAGGGGGGAAATTCTCAGCCATTAAGATACCAATTTCTTTTTTTTCTTTTTTTTTTAATTGTGTTGGGTGTGATAATGGTATTGTGGTATGTAGGAGAATGACTTTTTAAAATAATTAATTAATTAATTATTTTTGGCTGTGTTGGGTCTTCGTTTCTGTGCGAGGGCTTTCTCTAGTTGCGGCAAGCGGGGGCCACTCTTCATCACGGAGCGCGGGCCTCTCACTATCGCGGCCTCTCTTGTTGCGGAGAACAGTCTCCAGACGCGCAGGCTTAGTAGTTGTGGCTCACGGGCCTAGTTGCTCCGCGGCATGTGGGATCTTCCCAGACCAGGGCTCGAACCCGTGTCCCCTGCATTAGCAGGCAGATTCTCGACCACTGCGCCACCAGGGAAGCCCAAGATACCACTTTCTTAAGCCAGGTTTCTCAGGCAAGGAACCAGAGTAATTGCATCCTCCTGGAGTCCCAAATTAACCCGTGTCCCTGAGCCAGCTGTGGAGGATTTTGAGATTTCCACTATCTTGCCCTAAAGGGTAGCAAGATAGTGGAGGAAAACTTGACCTTATTATTACTAACGATTGTGGAACAAACAGAAATACATATTTTTATTAGTTTCGTATTTATATTCTTAATAAGCCGTTCAGGTATACCAAAATGTAGCGGACGGTGGTAGTCCAGTGTGAAATTTTATGTCACTGAGGAAGATGGCTGGTAACTTAGAGTGTGAATACGAATCTGCTGTGATTATTTGTACCTTGAACCATTGACTTAGAAATCTTACTTCAGTGAGGCTTATCCTGACCACCCTTTAAAAAAAGTTTAACCTACCCTCTACTCCCAGCCATCCTTCTTACCTCCTTGAAGTTGTTTTTTTGTTTTGTTTCTGTTTTCTCCATTGCACTTTTTAGTTTGTAATACGAAGTGTAATTTACTTATTTATTATAGCCCTGCTTTATTATTTGTCTGTCCCACACTAGAGTTAAGCTCCATGAAGGCAGGAACTGTTTTTTTCCTGCTTACGAATGTATTTCAGAGACCTAGAACAATTTTGGCTCTTAGGAGGTGCTCAATAAGTAATTTATTGAATGAATGGAAAACTGGATATGTTATTTTCCAAAGACCATAAGTAGAGCCCAGAGGGAGCTTGCCCTGATTGCCACGACCTATATGGAACACAGTTTTATGGGAAGTCCTGGTTGGCGAAGACAGCAAGTCAACCAGTGTTTATGGAATACCTGTTCTACCCCAAGTGATAACTTTCCACATTCCTCAGAAATTAGCATCCGTTCTCCATGAAATATTCTGATACTTTTTAAGGCGTCTTAAACCTTTGGGGTTCCTTGGGCAGGACCTATGTGGTTCGTCTCCATGGCATCTCTTATCTCGATATGCACATACCAGACAATAAATATTTGTTGAAAGAGCAAAGGAGCTAATTGGGTTAAGGCATTAGGTCACTTGGGAATTCAGTTAATTATCACATGAATAGTATTTGTTTTATGGAATTATGGTCCACAATAGTAGGATTTTGCAAACTGGGGCTATTTCTCTGAAGGATTTATAAGGTTTTTATGATACATTTTTGGGTCTTCCTTTCAGTGATCCTCTGAAAAATGAACTTACACATATTCTGGGCTGTCTGGATAACCAAATGCTGATGGGAGGTTTTGGTGTGCCTGTTTGTTTTTGTGTCTCTTTTGAACATGTTAGCACTAGGTAACGTAGTACATACTTTGTCACAGGTTAATAAGAACAGAGGCAGCTTTAAAAAGTAAATGATTTATTCACTGTAGATGAAACCCAAATGACATTAAGCCACTCTGTTAGAAGCTTTCACAGTAGCTTAAAAGGAGAAAAGAGATGAGAAAAATGAGTCATAACATGTGGTAAAACAGGCTTGCTGAACTAGCAGTTGGTACCATATTTCTTTTCTGAGAGGTAATTTAATTCAGCAAAACATAATCATTGGTGTTTTTAAAGTAATTTTTTAAATTTAAAAATTGTTGGCTTTACTGTTTTGCTATTTTTGTGTGTGTGTGTTTTGTAGCTAGAAAACCTATAATATAAGGAATTTGAGTCCACCTTTATGTTTGTACATATTTAATAATATCATAATGAAAATAGTTTAAGTTGGGGACATGGGACCTTGAAAATGTGTTTTTACATTTAGTGAGTTTTAGTGGAGTGTGTATGCTTTACTCAACCTGGTGAAAAAAAAGTCATTGTAGAGCTTTGGGCTTCAGGGCCAGTCCCCAGAATATTTATTTCAAGTAAGTCCAGGTGCGATAGTTCAGTGTAGGACAGATAGGTCTGTTACTGCTGGTGCTAGGGGTGCTACTGCTGGTGAAAAATAGAAGAGAGTGATCTTAGGAAAATATAGGGAGATTGGTTGGCAAATATGGAGGAATTTTAGGTGAAGTTGGAGCTTTCTTTGAAATTTTGTTTTTGGCTCTGAGTTTGTGAGTTCTCTTTCTTAGTGACCTTTCTCAAATGGGTAAGTGAAATGCAGTGTTTTTATTTCTAGATTTAAAAGAGTAAACACTAAACGGCACTTCTGTGGATGGTGCAAATCTGTTCAGTGTGGAACATTGGAAGACCTAAAGAACTGCTTAAAGTCATTGTGATAGAAGATCAGAGGAAAGAGATACTTATTTTCTGATACTGTCTTCCCCTCTTAACTCATTTCCCAGCCCCCTTGCCCCAGCCTTCCCATCCCAGGCCCTGCATTGGGAAATAGGAGTAGAAAGAAATAAGGGCTTTTTAAAAAATTTACTTTAATAGAAGGGGTACTGGGAGCAGGTGTTATTTCAGAGTCGACTTTGCTACCACGTCCAGAGTAATACTGTCCAGAGTTCAGTCAATCAGCAAATATTTATTGAACACCTACTGTGTGCCAGGCATTATCCAGGGAGCTGAAACAGTGAACAATACAGAGTCCCTGCTTTCGGACTTACATAAAACTAATACTTTCTGATTCTGTTCTATTCTGTCTCTGTCTACACTCGGTACACTTTAGATGAATATGAGTGGGCAATTTGAAGAATTTTAGTGCATTCTTTATGCTGATTTGGCTGATTTCTAGGGTAGAATACAGAGTTAGATATTGTAAAGGCTCATATTAATTTGTTCTTTTTGTCTTTCTCTGTTTTAAGGGGTGTCATGAAAGTTGACATAAATCTTCAGAAGGTGGACATTGACCAATGTTCAAGTGATGGCTGGTTTTCAGGAACTCACAAATGTCACCTTAACAATTCAGAGGTAAGAACATGGAGATAAAGTTCTCTGAAATCAGAAGCTCAGAAATATAATACTTTTGAATATGTTGTATTTGTGTGGGTAGGTGAATAAGAGGCATCTTACTGGGAAAAAAATCTCCTATGCAGGTCTGAATGTTGCCAAATGAACTGAAAGAGGAGTAGAAAATGAAATTTGTGCAGAATAACTGTTCATTTGGGGACTAAGAGAAGGCTGAAACTAAAATTATGTCTGAAGTTTGGCTTTAGTCAAAGGCTGACCCTATTGTTCAAAATGGGCTGGAAATTAAAATAGCCCTGAAGTGAGAAACCAGTCCCAAGAGGGGTCAATCAAATTATGCACATTTTTATGGAATATGATGCTTGTTGAAACATTGATGGTATTCGTTCAGACACCCTGCCATCTGCTAGAAAAGCAATAGAGAAAGTATGGCTAGGAGATTTTGAAAAAAAGGAGAAAACTGTACACAGGAAACTGAAACAGAAATGTGTGTATTTGGTGTGTTTTTTCCAATTTGCAGTTCCTATCCATACTTGATTTCATGGAACTCTGTTTGGTAAGGGACAGGCAGAGAGATCATACTTCTGGAAATAAGGCTGTCACTTGTCTTTTTTTTAAATTATTTTTTTTATTGAATGAAAGATTCTTTAAATTCTGTAGTGCTTTACAATTTTCAAGTTTCACACAGTTGATTTCATATAATCCCATAATAACCCTTTTTTCCCCTCTACCCTTATATTGCCCCTCTCTCCATTCTCTCTCTCCACTGGTAACCACTAGTTTGTTCTCTATGTCTGTGAGTCCGCTTTTTTTTTATTATATTCACTAGTCTGTTGTATTTTTTAGATTCCACATATAAGTGATATCATACAGTATTTGTCTTTCCCTGCCTGACGTACTACACTTAGCATAATGCCCTCCAGGTTCAAACATGTTGCTGCAAATGGCAATATTTCATTCTTTTTATGGCTATGTAGTATTACATTGTGTGTGTGTGTGTGTGTGTGTGTGTGTGTGTGTATGTATGTATACACATACATACACACCACATCTTCTTTATTCATTCATCTGTTGATGGACACTTAGGTTGCTTCCATATCTTGGCAATTGTAAATAATGCTGCTATGAGCATTGGGGTGCGTGTATCTTTTCAAGTTAGTGTCACTTGTCTTTTGTAGTTTCAGAGATGACATGTGATGACATCCTCTTTTCATTTTCAGTAATCTATCTCTGAGGTCCCAAAATGCTCTGAAACAAATGTACAATAAAGCTCCTGACCTTAAGTACTTGGGCTATCTCAACTTTCCATGAATTTATGAGGAAAGTCAGCTTGATTTATTTAAAATAGGGAATATTCCCATAAATGTAGTAATCTACATGTTCAATTTGAATTTTTGCCACATACTCCCGCAGCCCACCACGACCCAAGTAATCTTCCACAGTTCCCCACATCCCCCCACATTCCATGCACACCTCCACCTGCCCTCCATACTTCCCACCACAATATCCCTCAATCCTCCCACCCTCGATGAAACCCCCCAAATCCCCCACATCCCTCTAAGCCCATCGCACATCCCCACCATGTTTCCATGACCCCCCTCTTCCTCTGTACCCCACACATCCCCACTCCCACATCTCCATACACCTCCACGTAGCCAACCCTCTGCACAGCCTTCACTTCCTTCACTCCCTGCCCCCAAATTGGGACCCAGTTATGTCAATGAAATGTTTCTGTCTTGTCAAGACACAGAGGTCAAGATCCTCTTTTCACCTCCCTTCACTGTTTGTTCCTATGGTTTTGAACTTTTCTGAGTTCCCACTTCCCTTTGGATGGTTCTGGCATTTCTAAAGATATGAATTTCAGTCACTGATTTGGTAAATATCTTTAGCCTGATTATTATCTCCATGCCAATGGCATATAGCTACAAAGCTTTGTCTTTTAGCCAGAGTGGAATTTTTTCTGCTTGGGTGTCATATTGTGGATATTGATCTGTATGTGCTCATTTCTGTATAGCCTTGTTTCAGTGGTGCTCCTGGGTGGTTCAATAAACAGTCTGTCTAGAAACAAGGAGATTTTTTTTTATCAGTCTGTTACAGTTGCTGCTTGCCTCTAATTATCTTGTTGTAGTTTTTTTTCCATATAGCACATCTATGTATTTGACTAGATGGTCTTATTGGGTGGCCTTTTGGAAGATTGATTTATTTTCATTGCATCAGGATTATCAATTTTCTGAGGGTTGTGTCTTTTTAAAGCTTTCAAATAAAGCTAAGTTATTTCAAGATAAAATATTATCCTCTATTCTGGTAAATAAAGATTAGAGTGAATGTGTAACTTTTGGCTATACATATGGGAGCATTGCATTTATTCAATTCCTATAGGAAAAAAACAGAAAAACATACCCTGTAAGACAACCAACAGTTCAGTGAATCTCATGTGAAAATGTTGTACAAAGAGGTTCAATGATCAAAAAATAACATCAACAAACACTGAATCTACAAAATGCATGTTTTGAAAACTCTGGATCCCTCGACCCCTTTACTTGCCCAGGTCCTAGGGTTGGGAGTCGAGATCTTGGTGTCCTAGGCTGGGCCCCTGAGGCCCTTGATGGGTAGTCTGATTGACACAGGGCTGGCCTGGAACTTCTCTAAGGTTCTGGAGTTGGTGCTGGTCACTCTAGGTACCTGCCGCCGGTCCATACCACATCCTCAGACTCGGGACCAGCAGTGGTCTTTCAGTCCTTCCCTGTAGTGATGTGAATTGGAGGCTAGGAACTGGCTTCTACTGATGTTTTTACTGCTTGGGAAACAGAGAGAAAAGCCCTTGTTCAGGGCATTTTTCATCTGCACTGGCTTGCCTTTGTCCCTTGTCACAGATTTTCTGTCACAGACCCCAAGGATCATTGTGTAAACCAGCTTGTTTTGGGACGTGTCTACCACGATTCGTATTTGTAGGGTGTAGGGGCCTGTCTATGAAAATCCACATCGCTAGAAACAGAGACACTCATCGTGTTTACTGGGTTTTATTTTGCCAATATTTAACATTCTTCTCTTGTAAATACCACAGGGAGTTACAAATTTCAAAGTTATAATTGAGGCAAACTTTTCACTTAAAATTTTCTTTTCCAGTGTGTTGGCTTTTCAGCCTCTAAGGTATCTTAAACTAGTATAGCGAGTCTGATGTTGGAAACAGATAAGTGGTATGTAACCAATGAGAGAAGCCTCAGGAGCATTTTAGAAAGGCATGGGGTGGTTTGTGAGGAGAATAAATTCTCAACAAGTTTGGGTTGTTATCGAGTCTGGGAGGCCAATAAGTATTTTTTGAAGGGCATAGTAAATTGAGATCTGAGTCGACACCCTGAACTGGATTGCAGGATTATTCTGGCTGTTTTTATGACTGATTCAGATCACTGCTACCTGGACTTGATCATGTTTTCAGTATCCATTTAAATAATTCTTGACCTATTTCATATCATTGTTTGCTTTGAGTATACAAAATCTTCTCCTACAGAATAGTTTATTAAAAACATTCAAATAAATCGATATTGCTGTTTTAAAGGTTTTCTTTTGCTTTGTTTCTATTAGAAGATTTTTTTTTTTTTTTTAAATACATGGCTTTAAATTTATTTATTTATTTATTTATTTAGGCTGTGGTGGGTCTTTGTTTCTGTGCGAGGGCTTTCTCCAGTTGTGGCGAGCGGGGGCCATTCTTCATCGCGGTGCGCGGGCCTCTCCCGTTGCGGAGCACAGGCTCCAGACGCGCAGGCTCAGCAGTTGTGGCTCACGGGCCTAGCCGCTACGTGGCATGTGGGATCTTCCCGGACCGGGGCACGAACCTGTGTTCCCTGCATTGGCAGGCGGACTCTTAACCACTGCGCCACCAGGGAAGCCCCTAGAAGAATTTTTAAAATCACTATTTAAAGTAGGAAACATGAGGACAGTGGCCTTGAAACTTTTTGATTGTATTCTATTAGTAAAAATGCTTTAAGCATTCACCAATGGTATTTGTATATTTTTTATTCTATAAAGTATATGCATCTTTTGTTATATATTCTGTATATTATAAATCAGAAAACTTAATTGGGTTGAGATAAATATAAAATATGGTTTTAATGTAGATTATATTTTATAAAAATAAATGTATCTTTAATGAGAGCAATGTAATTGACTGACTTACAGTCTTTGAAAAATTTTCAGTGACAGTGTTATGATTGATTATGCTTCGTCATTTAAAAAAAATCTTAGTTTAGTCATTTGCAGAGACGTGGATGGATCTAGAGACGGTCATACAAAGTGAAGTAAGTCAGAAAGAGAAAAACAAATATCATATATATTAACGCATATATGTGGAATCTGAAATAATTGGTATAGACGATCTTTGTAAATAGATGATTTACAAAGCAGAAATAGAGACACAGACGTAGAGAAAAAAATGTATGGATACGAAGGGGGAAAGGCGGGGGGTGGGATGAATTGGGAGATTGATACTATGTATAAAATAGATAACTAATGAGAACCTACTGTATAGCACAGGGAACGCTGCTCAATGCTCTGTGGTGACCTAAATGGGAAGGAATTCCAAAAAAGAGGGGATATATGTATAGCTGATTCACTTTGCTGTACAGCAGAAACTAACACAGCATTGTAAAGCGACTATACTGCAATAAAAATTAAAAACAAAAAAAATCTTAGTTTAATACTTAGTAATACAATGATTCAGAAGTCTAAGTTCAGTTTTTTTTTATATTTAGTTTTAATGTTTGTCATAGTTGAAAATATGCCTCGCAAGGATATGTCAATCCCAACTGAAGAAATAAATTGTTGACTATATTTTCTAAATAACAGTGTTCATTTCTCAGTTCCATCTACCAATTTTGCCAAGGTTTTTTTCAGAAATACAGCTGGCAGTTTTTCATCTTACCTGAAGTCAGCTGGTCCCTACTAATTGGAAAGCTGGGCATTTTAATGTTTTAAAAGAATAGGTTAAAAATCCACTCAGACTTTCGTGGGGAATATTTTCAAACAGATTAGGAAATTTTATTTCCATGTTTAAACTGTATGGCTATGTGAGTATTTATAGTTTTGGGCAACAAAACCCACATAACTCTGAAAATATTTCCAAATATCCATTTTCAAAATGCTCACTTCAAAAGGCTTTCACATGGATTATTGAAGTGTCACATTTACTTTGAAGGAAGAGCTTATATATTAAAAAAAAACCACCTGCTACATAGACACTACTGACATCCACTTGTCATAGAGCAGGTCAGCAAATTTAGAACATTTGCCTTTTTTGTAAACAGCAATGCATAACTAATCTTCGAGTTTAGAAGCAAGTAGTTCACTCTGATAATCAGAAAATCTTTGTGTGGGAAAAGGTTTTCCAGGTCACACACCATCTTATTATGAAGAGTTGTAAATATTTTACAATTTAAAATAATATACTCTGTAAATCCATGTAGATGGTCAAATATAAAAGGTAATACATTGAAATGTGAAAGCAAATATAGGAACCAAGTAACCACTGTCAATATTTCTGTCTTAAAACTCCCAGTTTTACCTCAGGTGCCTTATCAGTATTATGGTCATATGAAATGTGGAGTGAGTGAAGGCATTAATGTCAATCCAAGTCTTAAATATTACTAAAGCTAAATTTATTTCTTATTTTTTAATTAAAAAAGTTAAATATAAATAGAACTTTTGTATTTTTTTCCCACATGTGTCCTCTGCTTTGGAGACCACTTCTTGAGGTTATCAGATTCACTGTTCTACCCAGAATCACGGGAATGGTTTTGTTGTCAGCTCAGCCAGTGGTTTTATATAGCGATAAGATAATTTTTGGATATCTCTTCTTTTCTATTGAATGCACTGAATGAGAGTCTACGTGTAACTCCGTACTACTTCATTAGATGCAACTCAGTGAATCTCTAAAGAAATATTTTTAAAAAGGTAAAATATAGGAAAGGATATAATTTAGTACACAAGAAAAGAAATTTAATGCAAAAATCTGAAGAAAGCAGAAGGAATTAATCATTTTCTTTTGAAAGCCCTCTTATATACAGAACATAGCTTAATCATTTGGCTATGGCAGGATTTAGAGTACTTTTCTAGAGCTCTTTTATTTAATTCAATTTCTGATTGAGTGAAATTGTTTAGAAACCGTTGTATATTAGTTTTCATCTTGTGGCTGAAATCTCAACATTGCTCTTCTTTCTCTAGAAAGGTTCTGCATTACAAATGTTATCGTTCACCTGTCTCTAGAACTGTGCTGTTCAATATGAGAACCACAGGCTACATACGGCTACTGAAATGAAAATCAATTAAAATTAAACAAAATTAAGAATTCAGGTCCTTAGCCTCATTAACCTGATTTGAAATACATAGTAGCCACATGGAACCATTGGACACTGGACAATTAGTGGACAAGCTGGGCTCTTGAATATGGCCTAGCTTATAGTGTAGTCAAACCACACAAATTATTGATACCTTTCAAATGCCTGAATTTCCTTATATGGGTGAATCAGTAACATTGCCTTTAAATTCACTAAGGGACATTTAAGGACAAACTTGAAATGAATTTTGGCTTACGTAATCATTCTTATGATCTACTGTGTTAACTCAATTGAAAATAAGTAATGATAAACCTGCAAACTATTTTTAATGCCATTATTTTACACTGAAAACTGTAAAAAAATCTTCCGGTAAATGGCGACAAGTAAATACTGGTAATCTTCTAGACATTTAAATTTCCACTGAGTTTGTAGTAAAACTTCTGTTTTCTCTCATTACCAGTACAAAATGTGATTAATGTGAAATCACACTCTTCTGCTAAGATGTAGGGCAGTGATCAGGTGTTCACTGGTGCCTAGCACAGTGCCTGGTACATATGTTGAATTAATGGAGGCAACCTGCTCTGTGGGTAGATGGCCTCCTTATAATAATATATAGTTATTGCTTTTGATTTCTCCCACTGGAATTGCTCAAAATAAAGTTAAACTTTTTTTTTTTTTTTTTCTTCACAGCAGCCACTCAGATATTTGAAGACCGCTGTCAGCCTGCTTCTAAGTCTTTCCTTTAGGCTAAATATCTTCTGTTTCAGTCAAGTATCGTTTTACTAGGTTTAACCAAAAGAGGCCATACCACTGCTGGATGACTCCCCATTTGTTTTTGAACTTGTGAAGACCTAACTTGTTTGATTTTGTTACATAGACCTTTCTAAAATTAATGGAAAACTGATTATATTTTCAGAGTTTTCGTTATGCTCCTGAAAGTTATTTGGACTAGATATTCTGGACTTGCTCCAAAACTAGAGTTAGGAAATAGTATTCCAAAATAACTGTACTGGGGTGCCTAATAAGTCAGTTAAGGGAAAGCTGACTCTCTGTTTTTTTAAATTTTATTTTCTTTAACATTGAATTTTATATTGGAGTATAGTTGATAAACAGTGTTGTGTTAGTTTCAGGTGTACAGCGAAGTGATTCAGTTATACATATACACGTATCTATCCTTTTTCAAATTCTTGTTCAGAGCTGGCTTTCTTGTTCAGAGAAAGATGTTTCCAGCAACAGAGCAAGGGTTCACCAGTGGCTATTGCCATCTTGTGGTTGGGGGAAAGGGAGAAAGAGAGAGGGGATTTTGCAGGGCTTATAAAAACTTCATGCAACATTGGCTATATGGTTGGAGTAGGTGCCTCTTAAGTATCTTTGCAACCCGAAGGTTTTATACTTCTAGCAAACTGTAAAGGGAACAACTGAAAGGTGTTTCCATCCAAAGGCAATGCTCTGACTATCCTTGCATTGGCAATACCTTGAATTCTCACATTGCATGTGATTGTGCCTGCAAAACTTGAGATTTTCTTATTTTGCTCTATGGTAATGATAAAGCAAACTGCTATTCATCATTGGCGCCTTCATTCAAGCTAGCTTATAGGATTTGATTTCCACTTAACTCATTAAGCACTTTGGCGATGGTTATGCATGACTAACACATTCTGACGGAAGTGAAGGAAAAGCCAAAACATGTTTAGTTGACTTTAGGTTGCGAATCTGGGATGATGTGAGCCAGAAAGGAGGCAATATAGAGGAGTATCATTTTTTTCTCTAATTTGCTTCTTTTGCTTATGAAGGAATCAGATACTAGATACCTTAGAGGAGAAGATAAATCCATTTTTTCCCACTGTGACAAGGTCATGATATTCGATATCTGCTCTTGAATAACACTCCTTTGTATACATTCCGTGTCACTGGATTGTATCACCAACCTTCTTGAACTTGTTGATCTAATGTTGGGACCTTTGAAGTACTTGCATTAGAATGTACAAAGGGGGAGCACATCCTGTCTATTTAAGGTAAATAGACTCTTTCTCTAGATCTGTCTGTTTATCTCATGTCTATATCTCTATTTATCTGTCTATTTGAGACAAAAAACTATTAAATCTTGATTTATAGCTTTCTACTTTATCAACTTTATGGACTACATAAAATGTTTTTTTAAAAAACCCTTACAAGATCTTATTCATAAGATCTCTTACCAGTAGTGTAGGTAAAGGCACTTTTGATAATATTTGCTAGTAATTAAGTTTTCTTTAGCCCAAGCCTGAAAAGTCTATAAGACGCCAAAAGTGAAGTGTCCCTTTGATACAAGTTTGTTTTTCAATCTCTAAGAAAATAATTATTTCATAAAAAAAAAGACGTATCCATTTCATACTTAATTATAGTGTGAGTTACGTATTATTGTTATTCCCATTATCTAGATGAGAAAATTAAGACTTAGAGTGGTTTAAGTAACTTGACTGAGGTCATAAATCTAGTAAATAGTATTTCAGGAATTTAAACTATAGGAAGGTACTATGGGTGACATATGATTGTTTGGAAAGAGAATCACTGACTGGTAATGGCCCATGGGCTGATACTGTTAGTCTTGTGGTTTTACCCATGCGAGTTCAGCCAAGAGGCATGCTGGAATCTTACTTAACTAATCGGTTAGGAGTATACCAATCAGGAAGAAGTGATCTAGCTCTCAGGTGGCCGAAACAAATTTCCAAGAGGGTATGGCAAGCTCACATAGAAATTTGGATTAGGATCAATATACAAGTGCTTCCATCTTACAGGTGTGTGAGCGGCAGCAGCAGAAGCTTCTTGCCAGTGGTGGTACTCTTGTTTCAATGTATGGCAGTGATTTGGGATGGTAGAAATGTCCAGTTTGAAACTGAACCCAAGGGATAAGATCCATCTCCTTAGATAGAAGTTGGTGAGGGCTGTACACATTGTCTGGGCATCAGTTAAGAGGGCAGGTGTTAAGGAAAGGGACCTATTCCTTGCAGGGAGTTAGAATACAAATCAGAATGTAGGAATAAAACTAAGGTGAATATGGAAGATTGCAACTCATTGGGTACAGGGATGCCGAGGGGACCTACTGTGTTTATGATAATATATAAATACATTTTAGACTCTAACTATTGCTGAGGATAAACACCTAAAATACTCCCAAACTTCTCTATGATCAGGGGTTAGAATGGGGCTGAGCTTTAAGGTGGGCATATGCATATACATATGCAGCATATGCAGCTAGGCTAGGGTAGGCTGGGGCAAGGAGATTGACTTACATACAACAATGGATATGAACTCAAAGTACTAGATTTCTTGATCTTTTCAATGCGGTGAGAGAACATCTGATGAAATATGAAGTTAGTGAACAGATTTGGAGTATGTAGCTAAATTTATAATGGAGTCAATCAGGGAAAAATAACCTCTACCTATTAAACCATTGCTTTTGTCATTTTCAGTAGCAGAAAAATTGCTACTTGTCCAATTCTAGATATGAGAGGCAATCAGAATATACAGTGAGTGCCTGAGGGTGACTTTTTAGGGGTTAAATATAGCTTTGCATCATTAGCTTATGTGGGAAAAAAATCCCATTATGACAGCAAATCAGATCTAATCTGGCACTCCCTCTGCTACAATTATATAAAATATGGTGGAAGCTTGTCAAAGCTTTCGGTGAGAAATGAGGCTACTGATGCTTGGCAGCCCCCTTTTGAGCACAGTGAAGAATCATGTTGCTTAGCTACAGCCCTTGGCTGATTTAGAAAGCTTTAACTGACTGTATTATACAAGAGTTAAACTCTATTCTTGATTTTTTTTTTCCCTAAGAGAAAAAACCTTATTTACCACCTTCTTATTTTTTGGGTATCTTTACCAAGTCATTTACAAATGTCTATTCACCCAGGACACATTTCGATTTATCATTGTTTTTCCCTCCCCAGGGTTTATAGATTGAGAGAGAACAAGTGGGTGGTTGGTGATACAAGCAGAACATAAAGTATTGAAATAACTTAAATGCTTTTGCCGGCAAAGTAATGTGCAAGTGTCTATTTAAATTTTTTTTTCACTTGAAGTCATTGTATTTTTCCCCTCTTTCTGCTTATTCATAGTTTGAGTTGCTGTTGTCTTTATAATGCACAAGAATGTATAACATTTAATTATATTTTTGTATTTCAAAATGTAAACTGACATAGGTGTATGGAAAAGTATAGGGAGCAGTGAATGAAACAGGAGTAAGTGTGTGGGCTGGAATTGGAACCAAAACACTGAAAACAGAAGGATTAAGGGGAAAAACAAAGAAGAACTGTAAATGGAGAGGTTTACAGCAATTATTGTACATGAAGTAGAAAAGTGTAAAGGGGGAAATGTCAGATGTGTCAGAGACCATTTCAATGGGATAAAAATACTCAAGGACTCTTAAGTCTGGAGGAGATTCTAAAAGGCTTTTGGTTCATGCTGTCTCCAGAAGGAATATTTTTTATACTGTTCTAAATATGTAGATATCCACTTATTTTTATAGCTCTTCGGGAAAGAGAGCTGTCCCTAAGCAATGCTTTCTAACATCTTACCATAATTATTGTAATGAAGTAGAGCCATGACCTAATCTCGATTATGTAATTATTCAGTAGATTTTACTATTGACTTGTCAGTACAATTTGTTTTATACATGCAAAAACAATTTTTCCTGCTTTACAGTTCCCTGATTACCTGCAGGAAAGCCTATAGAGTTGATTCTATATTTACATTCAGAAATAGGATAATGGTTAATTGTCTCTACAGGCTTGGCTCCATCATGATTCTAATTCTGTTGAAGCCCAGATTTCATAGACTTAGAAGCTAAACCACTTCGTTTATGGGTTTTGTTTTTATGCTGGTCTGCAAATCACCTTCATTTGCCACCTTTTTAAATATGTTTGTGTAATATCATCATTTTCAAAGTGTGATCCTGGAACCCCTCAAGTGAGGACCCCTGGGGGTCCTCAAGACCCTATTAAGGAAGCCTGTGAAGTTAAACCTTTTCGTAATAACTTTCATATTAATTCAGAGACATTATTTGCCTTTTGAACTCTATTCTCATGGGTGTACAGAGGCTTCATAAGATCTCATATAGAAACAGGTTGAATGCAGAAAGGAATATGAGAATCTAGTTGTCTTCTAATAAACCAGACTTTAAGGAGATTTGCAGAAATGTAAAACAATGATACTTTTCTTGCTAAGTTTTTTATTTTTGGAAAATACTGTTATTTTTCATAAATACATTATTTATGTTAACATGTAATGAGCTTATCGCTGTTTTAAAATGAATTAATAAATATTTTGGAAATTTCTCCATTTAATATTTAAGATGGTAAATAACAATGGATATAACCAACATAAATAAAAGCTCTTTGATATTCTCAATAATTTTCAAGAGTATAAAGGGGTCCCAAGATCAAAAATTTGAGAGGTCCAATCTGGTCTGTTTCTCAGCTCCTGCATGATTCTGACCTTGACTCCACTTCCTGGTTTCTATGCTTTCTCTCCCTTACTTTGATGATTCTACTGACAGTTTTCTGTATCCCACTTCTCCCCTCCATCTTCCCTCCTGATAATTTCAGCCTCAGACTCCACTGAACCTTTAGCCTAGTGTCATTAGAATTGGTGGATGACAGAAGGACAGTGATCACATTAGTTTGAATGGCAATCTGTCTAAAATAAAATTTCACATATTAAGTTTGATATGTATTTCTAACTATAGTGACTGCATTACAGGTAAACATCTTCATGTATTATTTCACTTATTAGTTTGAATAAAAAAGACACTTTTAGGATTTTGATTTTGATTTCATTTTTTAACAAATTTGACCAAAACGTCAAATAGTGGAATATACCGTATTTTATCCTTTGAATTTCGTGTTGAAATTTTAAGTGTAAATTAAAGGTCATTTATACACTAAAGCACATAGAACTGTATAGGATTCTGCAGCCTTAAGTATGTATAAAGGCCAGTGTGTCTGTTTAGTTAGTGCCGTTTATTAATAAATGGCATATTGAAGTTATGCCTGAAAATTTTCTTCTTAAGATTGGCCTGAAATTTTACTCCTATCATGTGGTAAGCTGGTCAACAACGATTTAATTTTTGTTTTTAATTAACGAATTGCAAATTTGGTAAACATCATTTTTTTTTTTTCTGTTCAGTCAAGATAGTCTTTGGACCAAATGAATACCATACATGTGTAAAATTAAAAGTGAATTTAGTATTTTATTCCTTTGTTGAAATAGAGATCCCAGAATCTTTTTTTTTAACGTGGAAGACTTCACAAAGCTTTTTTTAAACATGTTAAATATTTGGTTGACAGCTATACCATGTTTTGTTACCCCTGCAACAGTGATGCATATGTTGTTGAATGAGGGCGAGTGGGAATGAAATCCTGCACCTTTTCTCCTCTGTCAGGGTTGATTAGATTTTGAATTACAAAAGTGCTTGGGGAACTCCACTCAATACTCTGTAATGGCCTATATGGGAAAAGAATCTAAAAAAAAAAAAAAGAGTGGATGTATGTATATGTATAACTGATTCACTTTGCTGTACACCTGAAACTAACACAACATTGTAAATCAACTATACTCCAATAAAAATTTAAAAAAATAAAAAAGTTTGATAGCCAGGTCTCTCTGGTGGCAATGTGTTCAGCTTTTTCCCCTTTTCCTCACTCCCACAACCAGTCACTTGTGAGTTCTTGTCAGTTCTACTTCAGTATCTCATCAATTTGTTTTCTTCCTCATTCTTTTTTTTTTCTACGAAAGTCTTTATTCTTTATTTATTAATTTTCTGATATTCATGTGATATTGCTAAATTTCCAGTTGTTTTCATTCATTTATTTATTTATTTTAACATCTTTATTGGAGTATAATTGCTTTACAATGTTGTGTTAGTTTCTGCTATATAACAAAGTGAATCACCTGTAAGTTTACATATATCCGCATATCCCCTCCCTCTTGTATCTCCCTCCCACCCTCGGTATCCAACCCCTCTAGGTGGTCACAGAGCGCTGACCTGATCTCCCTGTGCAATGCAGCTGCTTCTCACTAGCTAGCTATTTTACATTTGGTAGTGTATATATGTCAGTGCTACTCTCTCACTTCGTCCCAGCTTACCCTTCCCTCTCCCCATGTCCTCAAGTCCATTCTCTAAGTCTGCGTTTTTATTCCTGTCCTGCCCTTAGGTTCATCAGAACCATTTTTTTTTTTTTTAAATTCCAAATATATGTGTTAGCATACGGTATTTGTTTTTCTCTTTCTGACTTAACTTCACTCTGTACGACAGACTCTAGGTCCATCCACCTCAGTACAAATAACTCAATTTCATTTCTTTTTATGGCTGAGTAATATTCCATTGTATATATGTGCCACATCTTCTTTATCCATTCATCTGTCGATGGACACTTAGGTTGCTTCCATGTCCTGGCTATTGTGAATAGTGCTGCAATGAACATTGTGGTACATGACTCTTTTTGAATTATGGTTTTCTCAGGGTATATGCCCAGTAGTGGGATTGCTGGGTCGTATGGTAGTTCTATTTTTAGTTTTTTAAGGAACCTCCATACTGTTCTCCATAGTGGTTGTATCAATTTACATTGCCACCAACAGTGCAAGAGGGTTGCCTTTTCTCCATACCCTCTTCAGCATTTGTTTGTAGATTTTTTGATGATGGCCATTCTGACTGGTGTGAAGTGATACCTCATTATAGTTTTGATTTGCATTTCTCTAATGATTAGTGATGTTGAGCATCCTTTCATGTGTTTGTTGGCAATCTGTAATATATTGTTTGAAGAAATATCTATTTAGATCTTCTACCTATTTTTGGATTGGGTTGTTCTTTTGATATTGAGCTGCATGAGTTACTTGTATATTTTGGAGATTAATCCTTTGTCAGTTGCTTCGTTTTGCAAATATTTTGTCCCATTCTGAGGGTTGTCTTTTCATCTTGTTTATGGTTTCCTTTGCTGTGCAAAAGCTTTGAAGTTTCATTAGGTCCCATTTATTTATTTTTGTTTTTATTTCCATTTCTCTAGGAGATGGGTCAAAAAGGATCTTGCTGTGATTTATGTCATAGAGTGTTCTGCCTATGTTTTCCTCTAAGAGTTTTATAGTGTCTGGCCTTACATTTAGGTCTTTAATCCATTTTGAGTTTATTTTTGTATATGGTGTTAGGAAGTGTTCTAATTTCATTCTTTTACATGTAGCTCTCAGGTTTCCCAGTGCCACTTATTGAAGAGGCTGTCTTTTCTCCATTGTATATTCTTGCCTCCTTTATCAAAGATAAGGTGACCATATGTGTGTGGGTTTATCTCTGGGCTTTCTATCCTGTTCCATTGATCTATATTTCTGTTTTTGTGTCAGTACCATACTGTCTTGATTACTGTAGCTTTGTAGTATAGTCTGCAGTGACAGAGCCTGATTCCTCCAGCTCCATTTTTCTTTCTCAGGATTGCTTTGGCTATTCAGGGTCTTTTGTGTTTCCATACAAATTGTGAAATTCTTTGTTCTAGTTCTGTGAAAAATGCCAGTGGTAGTTTGATAGGGATTGCATTGAATCTGTAGATTGCTTTGGGTAGTATAGTCATTTTCACAATGTTGATTCTTCCAATCCAAGAACATGGTATATCTCTCCATCTGTTGGTATCATCTTTAATTTCTTTCATCAGAGTCTTATAGTTTTCTGCATACAGGTCTTTTGTCTCCTTAGGTAGGTTTATTCCTAGGTATTTTATTCTTTTTGTTGCAGTGGTAAATGGGAGTGTTTCCTTAATTTCTCTTTCAGATTTTTCATCGTTAGTGTATAGGAATGCAAGGGATTTCTGTGCATTAATTTTGTATCCTGCTACTTTACAAAATTCATTGATTAGCTCTAGTAGTTTTCTGGTAGCATCTTTAGGATTCTCTATGTATAGTGTCATGTCATCTGGAAACAGTGACAGCTTTACTCTTTCTTTTCTGATTTGGATTCCTTTTATTTCTTTTTCTTCTCTGATTGCTGTGGCTAAAACTTTTGAAACTATGCTGAATAATAGTGGCGAGAGTGGGCAACCTTGTCTTGTTCCTGATCTTAGAGGAAGTGGTTTCAGTTTTTCAACATTGAGAACAATGTTGGCTGTGGGTTTGTCATATATGGCCTTTATTATGTTGAGGTAGATACCCTCTATGCCCACTTTCTGGAGAGTTTTTATCAAAAATGGGTGTTGAATTTTGTCAAAAGCTTTTTCTGCATCTATTGAAATGATCATATGGTTTTTCTCCTTCAATTTGTTAATATGGTGTATCACGTTGATTGATTTGCATATATTGAAGAATCCTTGCATTCCTGGGATAAACCCCACTTGAACATGGTGTATGATCCTTTTAATGTGCTGTTGGATTCTGTTTGCTAGTATTTTGTTGAGGATTTTCGCATCTATATTCATCAGTGATATTGGTCTTTAGTTTTCTTTTATGTGACATCTTTGTCTGGTTTTGTTATCAGGGTGATGGTGGCCTTGTAGAATGAGTTTGGGAGTGGTCCTCCCTTTGCTATATGTTGGAAGAGTTTGAGAAGGATAGGTGTTAGCTCTTCTGAAAGTGTTTGATAGAATTCACCTGTGAAGCCATCTGGTCCTGGGCTTTTGTTTGTTGGAAGATTTTTAATCACAGTTTCAATTTCAGTGCTTGTGATTGGTCTGTTCATATTTTCTGTTTCTTCCTGGTTCAGTCTTGGAAGGTTATACCTTTCTAAGAATTTGTCCATTTCTTCCAGGTTGTCCATTTTATTGGCATAGAGTTGCTTGTAGTAGTGTCTTAGGATGCTTTGTATTTCTGTGGTGTCTGTTGTAACTTCCCCTTTTTCATTTCTAATTTTATTGATTTGAGTCCTCCCCCTCTTTTTCGTGATGAGTCTGGCCAATGGTTTATCAATTTTGTTTATCTTCTCAAAGAACCAGCTTTTAGTTTTATTGATCTTTGCATTGTTTCCTACATTTCTTCTTCATTTATTTCTGATCTGATCTTTATGATTTCTTTCCTTCTGCTAACTTTGGGGTTTTTTTGTTCTTCTTTCTCTAACTGCTTTAGGTGTAAGGTTAGGTTGTTTATTTGAGATTTTTCTTGTTTCTTGAGGTAGGATTGTATTGCTATAAACTTCCCTCTTAGAACTCCTTTTGCTGCACCCCATAGGTTTTGGGTCATCGTGTTTTCATTGTCATTTGTTTCTAGGTACTTTCTGATATCCTCTTCGATTTCTTCAGTGATCTCTTGGTTATTTAATAGTGTATTGTTTAGACCCATGTGCTTGTATTTTTCACAGATTTTTTTCCTGTAATGATATCTAGTGTCATAGTGTTGTGGTCAGAAAAGATACTTGATACAATTTCAGTTTTCTTAAATTTACCAAGGCTTGATTTGTGACCCAAGATATGATCTATCCTGGAGAATGTTCCATGAACACTTGAGAAGAAAGTGTATTCTGTTGTTTTTGGATGGAATGTCCTATAAGTATCAATTAAGTCCATCTTGTTTAATGTATCATTTAAAGCTTGTGTTTCCTTATTTATTTTCATTTTGGATGATCTGTCCATTGGTGAAAGTGGGGTGGTAAAGTCCCCTACTATTATTGTGTTACTGTCGATTTCCCCTTTTATGGCTGTTAGCATTTGCCTTATATATTGAGGTGCTTCTATGTTGGGTGCATAAATATTTACAATTGTTACATCTTCTTCTTGGATTGTTCCCTTGATCATTATGTAGTGTCCTTTTTTGTCTCTTGTAATAGTCTTTATTTAAAGTCTATTTTGTGTGATATGAGAATTGCTACTCCAGCTTTCTTTTGATTTCCATTTGCTTGGAATATCTTTTTCCATCCCCTCACTTTCAGCCTCTGTGTGTCCCTAGGTCTTAAGTGGGTCTCTTGTAGACAGCATATATACGGGTCTTGTTTTTGTATCCATTCAGCCAGTCTATGTCTTTTCGTAGGAGCATTTAATCCATTTACATTAAAGGTAATTATCGATATGTATGTTCCTATTACCATTTTCTTAATTGTTTTGGGTTTGTTTTTGTAGGTCTTTTCCTTCTCTTGTGTTTCCTGCCTAGAAAAGTTCCTTTAGTGTTTGTTGTAAAGCTGGTTTGGTGGTGCTGAATTCTTTTAACTTTTTTTTTTTTTAATATATTTATTTTATTTATTTAATTTTTGGCTGCGTTGGGTCTTCATTGCTGCATGCAGGCTTTTATCTAGTTGTGGCTCGCGGGGACTGCTCTTCATTGCAGTGTGTGGGCTTCTCATTGTGGTGGCTTCTCTTTTTGCAGAGCAGAGGCCCTGGGCACACGGGCTTCAGTAGTTGAGGCACATGGGCTCAGTAGTTGAGGATTATGGGCTCTAGAGCGCAGGCTCAGTAGTTGTGGCGCATGTGCTTATTTGCTCTGTGACATGTGGGATCTTCCCAGACCAGGGCTTTAACCCGTGTCCCCTGCATTGGCAGGCGGATTCTTAACCACTGCTCCACCAGGGAAGCCCAATTCTCTTAACTTTTGCTTGTCTGTAAAGGTTTTAATTTCTCTGTCAAATCTGAATGAGATACTTGCTGGGTAGAGTAATCTTGGTTGTAGGTTTTTCCCTTTCATCCCTTTAAATATGTCTTTCCACTCCCTTCTGGCTTGCAGTGTTTCTGCTGTAAGATCAGCTGTTAACATTATGGGGATTCCCTTGTATGTTATTTGTTGTTTTTCCCTTGCTGCTTTTAATATTTTTACTTTGTATTTAATTTTTGATAGTTTGATTAATATGTGTCTTGGCGTGTTTCTCCTTGGCTTTATCCTGTATGGGACTCTCTGTGCTTCCTGGATGTGATTGACTATTTCTTTTCCCATGTTAGGGAAGTTTTCAACTATAATGTCTGCAAATATTTTCTCAGATCGTTTCTTTTTCTCTTCTTCTTCTGGGACCCCCTACAATTCGAATGTTGGCGCGTTTAATGTTGTCCCAGAGGTCTCTGAGACTGTCCTCAATTCTTTTCATTCTTTTTTCTTTATTCTGCTCTGTGGTAGTTATTTCTACTATTTTATGTTCCAGGTCACTTATTCGTTCTTCTGTCTCAGTTATTCTGCTATTGATTCCTTCTAGAGAATTTTTCATTTCATTTATTGTGCTGTTCATCATTGTTTGTTTGTACTTTAATTCTTTTAGGTCCTTGTTAAACGTTTCTTGTATTTTCTCCTTTCTGTTTCCAAGATTTTGGATCATCTTTACTATCATTACTCTGAATTCTTTTTTAGGTAGACTACCTATTTCCTCTTCATTTGTTTGGTCTGGTGATTTTTACGTTGCTTCTTCATCTGCTGTGTGCTTCTCTGTCTTCTCATTTTGCTTCACTTACTGTGTTTGGGGTCTCCTTTTCGCAGGCTGCAGGTTCGTAGTTCCTGTTGTTTTTGGTGTCTGCCCCCAATGGGTAAGGTTGGTTCAGTGGGTTGTGTAGACTTCCTGGTGGAGGGGACTGGTGCCTGTGTTCTGGTGAATGAGGCTGTATCTTGTCTTTCTGATGGGCAGGACTGTGTCTGGTGGTGTGTTTTGGGGTGTCTGTGAACTTATTATGATTTTAGTCAGCCTTTCTGCTAATGGGTGGGGTTGTGTTCCTGTCTTGCTAGTTGTTTGGCATAGGGTTTTCAGCACTGGAGCTTGCTGGTCGTTGAGTGGAACTGGGTCTTAGCGTTGAGACGGAGGTCTCTGGGAGAGCTCTCGCTGATTGATGTTACGTGGGGCCGGGAGGTCTCTGGTTGACCAATGTCCTGAACGCGGCTCTCCCACCTCAGAGGCTCAGGCCTGACACCCGACTGGAGCACCAAGATCCTGTCAGCCACACGGCTTTGGGAAGTCTGAGGTCTTCTGCCAGCGTTCAGTAGGTGTTCCACATGTAGATATATTTTTGATGTATTTGTGGGGAAGAAGGTGATCTCCATGTCTTACTCTTGAAGGTTCCCCTCTTCTCTCATTGTTACTACAACTGACTTAGTTCTATTGTTAGTTGTTTCTTGCTTGGACTTTTGTAGTACTCTCCTCCTGTCTTCAGTCTTATTCTTCTTCAATTCATTGTCTGTGCTGCTGCCAATGTGATTTTTAAAAAATTGATGTGTTTATGTTGTCCTGTATTTTTTTTTTTTTTTTGATATTGTGTCGCATAGTAGTTAAAAGTGCTGACTTCAGATTGAGACTGCCTGAGTTTGTTAACCTTTCTATGCCTCCAGCTTCTTTAAATGGGAATTATTCTCTGATGTATGCAAAATGCTTTGCATGTACATTCTCTATAAATATTAGCTATTTTCCATAGCACTTTATATGCTTGAAATTATTTATAATTATTTATGTCTGTCTTCTGTGCTAGACTATAAGCTTCAGCAGGGCAGAAACCACATCAGTTATGTTCATCATTGTATCTCAAGTGCCATAACAATGTCTGTAATAAAGACACTCAACAAATATTTGCAGTTGACTGCCTAATATTCTTCAGTGACTCTCCTTAATCTCTGTGATAAAAGCCACCTTATGTACATGGCTTTCTAAATCTAAATTTCTTCTCATTCTACAATACCCGGTTACTTGTCTTCCATGATTCTACTGTGGTGTTTCATGTCTCCATGCATATATTTGCACATGCTCTTCCTTTGGAATAACATACTGTTTCTCACTTTGGCCACCTGAAAGTTCCTGCATGTTCTTGGAGTCCTAGGTTTTGATCTTCTGTGACCCCTTGGCAGCCTTTTCCCCAATTCAGGCAGAGCAAGTTCTCCCTTATGTGCAGCTCTAGTGCATTGTTCATATTTTAATTTTAATACCTATAATGCTGTATTAAAATGACTTGATTACTCTTAATTACAATAGCTACTTTCATCAGATGCCTGCCCTATTATTGTGCCATATATATGTGTGTGTATACATATATATATGTATATATGTTTGTATGTCTGTGTGTATGTATGTATGTATTGAATTTAATCCTCAAAGTAGTCCTAGAAAATACCTATTATTATTCCAATTTTACAGATGAGGGAACTGAGGCTCAGCTACTTAAAAAAATTAATATAGGTTACATCTTAATTAAGAATTTGGACTGATCAGTTGCTGATGCAAGAGTACCTTGAGGCAAGGGCTATGGCCTACTCATACATCTTATTTGTATGGCTGCTCTTGTAGTTTAATTTCATGTACAATATCATATTTGTGTTATACAGTATCTCTTACGGTGACTGTTTTCATCACTGTATCACATCCATAAGAAAGATTTAGATTAATTAGATTAATTCTGCCATAGCTTGCCAGGTAGTCCATCTTCCTTTAGGAATCGAAGATTCTAGGCATAGCCTGGTTACTCATAATACTCTTCCTATTATCTGAAAACCTTTTTGGATACTTAGATTGTAGGTCTAATGTTAATTTGTTTTATATTTTACTTCATTTATTTCATTTACTTATTGCAAGCAGTTCTATTAAAAATGAATAAGGGTTCAATTAAAATTATGGTTTTCTTATTAGGAAACTTCTATTATCACAAATACTATAATCAACTACTATTATTTTTAGAATCAAATAAAAACTCTGTAAATGCCACAATGACTTAGTTATGTGCTTTAGTTTCTATTGTTTTTCATTTGTGATAGATGCATTTTGTAAAAAGGGTGTAAAGAATTCAGAGTAGGTGGCTCTACAAATTGACTAGTGATTATTCTCAATTCACCATTGTCAAGTATTTTTGTCACTTACCTAGATTTGAAAGAATGAATGAACACATGATGCTTTTAAAAACTGCATCTCTTTTTTAAAAAAATTAATTAATTTATTTATTTTTGGCTGTGTTGGGTCTTCGTTTCTGTGCGAGGGCTTTCTCTAGTTGTGGCAAGTGGGGGCCACTCTTCATCGCGGTGCGCGGGCCTCTCACTATCGTGGCCTCTCTTGTTGCGGAGCACAGGCTCCAGACGCGCAGACTCAGTAGTTGTGGCTCACGGGCCCAGTTGCTCCGCGGCATGTGGGATCTTCCCAGACCAGGGCTCGACCTCGTGTCCCCTGCATTAGCAGGCAGATTCTCAACCACTGCGCCACCAGGGAAGCCTCCATCTCTTTCTTTTTGACATAAAAATAGAGAGCTTTACAAATACTATTCAGCTAAATCCATATAAATTCTCCTCCACAATCAAACTACCAAATTAAAAATTAGATTTTTTTTTGATAGGAAGTTTTTCAGTATGTATAAATGTGTAATTGGAAATTTGTCAATTTTTAGCCTTCCCTTCCTATCTCCCTCACCCTCTTCTGTTTTTTTCATTTGCCTGTCTTTGCTTATTTTTTAATCTCTTCTGTTTTTTTCCTTTTTCCTGCCCTCTGCTCTCCTCCTTTTCTCCTTTCCTGTTCTTGTCTTTCTTTTCCTTTTTCTTTTTAAACTGTATTAATTCCCCGAAAGAAAAATGAAAGCTAGAAGTTTTAATTTCCAATAAATGTTGGGCTAAGAAATAGTGCAACTTGGGCAAAGGTTCTAGGAGTCCCGAGCATTCCTAGAGCAGTGGGTGCGTATCTTTTAAAGTATGATTATACGTTTAATATCTGTTAGTTGAGAAAACATAATAGACTAATCATTTTATTACAGTAGTCTTATATACATTTGATAAATAAGATATAAATATCAAGATATGTTTTTAGTTTAAACTAGAACAATTTCTTGTTGTGGGTTCTTGAGCTTTTTGAGCTTCTTGAGGTGACTCCATGACTCCACAGAGGTTTATGAGCTGCAGCTTACACAGTAGTTTCAGAGAATTTTCGAATTTACTTTCTGACTCATCTAGTTCTGCTTTTAAAAATGCACATACAACTTAAACCAAATCAAGAATAGAATGTATTAGAAAACATGATTTGGTTCCATACGTGCCATGCGAAATACCAGTCCAGCAGCAGATCTTCTTTAAGCCTAGTAATATACCTCCAGAACACGATCCCATTTAGGTCTCTTGTTCAGGACTCCACAATTAGAATATATTCCATTGAATTCCTTCACACATTTAGCTTCCCATATTTTGCAGGTGTCGTGGGCATGAAGATCAAGGAAATTTGATCCTTCTTTTTTTTTTTTTTTTTTCATTTAGTTCATGTCTTTTATTAACCAATATACAATCACTTGTCTTCCGGTTTGTTGAAACAATAGGTCAGACAACATTTGCCACAATAATGTCTGTCAAAGTGGCTGGCCATAAAAACTCCAGCACCACATTCATCGGAAGGGCACTCCCGACGAAGGCGACTGATTTTGCCATTCTCATCCACCTTATAGTATTTCAGGACAGCCAGCTTAACCTTCTTTCTCTTATGCTTGTTCTTCTTGGGAGTGGTGTAAGACTTCTTCTTCCTTTTCTTAGCACCACCACGAAGTCTCAACACAAGATGAAGAGTGGACTCCTTTTGAATGTTGTAGTCAGACAAAGTACGTCCATCTTCCAGTTGCTTGCCAGCAAAGATCAGTCTTTGCTGGTCAGGAGGAATTCCTTCCTTGTCCTGGATCTTGGCCTTTACGTTTTCTATTGTATCCGAGGGTTCGACCTCGAGAGTGATGGTCTTCCCCGTCAGGGTCTTCACGAAAATCTGCATATTGGCGGCGGTGCCACCGCAGATGGCGGATCCGAAAAGCTTGATCCTTCTTGAGTTTTACAACTAAAAAAGAGCTCAAGGAAAATACTATGAGGTCTGATTATACATGTCAATCACGTATTATAATTCATAACTGGAAAGATTATCCTCTGAGAATGCACATTTGTCTGTATGTTGCAGAGGTGCAAGTCAGTGGTGCAGGGGGGACGTGGAGTATTTGCGGAGTGAAGAAACTGGAAGGGAAATTGGAAGGGAAAGCCTGCCTCTGACATGAACTCCTTTTAATTTTCTTGAACTCTTGCTAATAAAGAGCTAGGTTTGAGCTTTCTTTAGGTGGGAGAGAAAAGACGAGGTGAGCTACTAGGGGGTTTCTTTTCCTTTATCAAATTCAAGGAGGTATTGAGTGGGAGATAGGGGTGAAAGCACCAGCATCAGTGACCAACCTCAAGATTGACCAGTTATGATTCAAGAAGTATTGTTATCACCAAGTTTGGGTGGCACATATTACGCTATATTTTCTCTTCTAGAGAAGCTATAAATTGTAAAGCTAATCTTGTTTAAATGTTTATGCCAGTAAACTTTAAAACATCTTTGTTTGAAATGTTTCCACCAGTAAGATTTAAGACATCTTTCTAGAGTCTTAAATATTGGGCATGTTATGGTCAGTTACACTTAAATTTATTTCTAATTTGGAAAAGAATGTTTGAATTGGTCTTCCTCTTCCAGCTATTTTTGTATTATGACTCCAATGTCAGTGTCTAAAGAAGCAAATGTGATTTGAAAATCAGTCTATCAATAGGGTGTTACCACTGTTGACAGCATAATTGGACATTTTTTTTTTTTTTTTTTTAATTCACACTACTGGGCAGTTTTTTGTTTTTTGTTTTTTGTTTTTTTTGTTGTTTGTTTGTTTTTTTATTTTTGGCTGTGTTGGGTCTTCGTTCCTGTGCGAGGGCTCTCTCCAGCTGCGGCACGTGGGGGCCACTCTTCATCGCGGTGCACGGGCCTCTCACCGTCGCGGCCTCTCTTGCTGCGGAGCACAGGCTCCAGACGCGCGGGCCCAGCAGTCGTGGCTCACGGGCCCAGCCACTGCGCGGCACGTGGGATACTCCCGGACCAGGGCGCGAACCCGTGTCCCCCGCATTGGCAGGCGGATTCCTAACCACTGCGCCACCAGGGAAGCCCCCATAATTGGACATTTTATTTTTATAAAATTCTTCAAAAATTATAAAAGTAATATTTATTTTAATCATGAAAACAATACGAAGACTAAAAAGGAGAAAAAAATTACCCCCTACATTTCCTCTTTTCACCAGCTTCGAACCGCACTCTTTTCCATACTCTTTCCAGTACTAAATGCTAGTTATTTTTTGTCAATTTGATAGGTAAAAAAGACGTACTTAATTGTTCCTGCAATTTATATTTCTTTAATAACTAATAAGGTTAAATGTGTGTGTACATGTATACATGTAAGTAAGTAATTCTGTGAATATAATGAAAAATATTACAATGTATATTATGTATCATTTCATATATATCATATATCATATCATATCATATCATATCTGGGTAGTTTGGTCCCGATAATATATATTTTCCTAAGACTTCCCCGTTATGCTATCTATTAGACTAGAAATTAAGCCTGGAAAAACAGAGAAATGAATATGTGACATTTCACTAGTAAAATATGAAGTGAGTTGGGCTTCTATTCATTAGAATTTCACTGTTCTTTTATCTAAAGCTAAAAGAGACTTAAGTTTTTTATTGGTGAACCCCCAAGTTGAATCTTTTCTGTCAGAGGTGGAAATCAAGAGATTTAAATGTTTTGTATATTCCTTGTACCAGTTATCAACTTATTTCCTCACTCCAAATCCATCCTTTTTCGCCCTGCTTTTGTGATACTGGATCTGAGCCCTGTAAACATTTCCATTTTGCCATCTGGGACAGTATTAAGCTTTTCAGTAGCTGGCATTGGAGAGACACTGTGTGAAGAAGACTTTTCTTTCTGGTTCCAAAATGCTTTTTTCCCTGCTCTGATGGTGAGCTGCAGCCAGTGGAATGCAGGATACCCAGCGTCACATGCATCTCTCCTATGAGTTTTGATGGCACTCACAGGCATCTGAGGCAGAGGTGACTTGCCCACTCAAATGTGTACATATCAATGCAAAGCCATCAAAACACAAAAAAACAAGGAAACATGAAAACACCAAAGAAACACAATCATTTCTCAGTAAGTAACCCCAAAGAACTGGAGATCTACAAGTTACTTGAAAAGGAATTCAAAATAATTATTTTAAGGAAGTTTAGTGAGATTCAAGGGAACAAAGAGAGACAATTTGATGATCTCAGGAAAAAAATGCATGAACAAAATGAGAAGTTCATCAAAGGGATAGAAATCATAAAAAAGAACTTAACAGAAATTTTGGAGCTGATAAATACAACAAATTAAATGAAAAATGCAGTAGAGAGCTTTAACATTAGGCTCAATTATTGCAGAACAAAGAATCTGTGAACTTGAAGACAGACCCCTCGATAATAGCCAGTCATAGGAGAAAAAGGAATAAGAATGAAAAAACATGAAGAAAGCCTATGTGAATTACGGGATACCATAAGGCAAAACAACCTTCTCATTATAGAAGTCTCAGAAGAAGAGAGAAAAAGGGACAGAAAACTTATTTGAAGAAATAGTGGCTGAAAACTTCCAAAATCTGGGGAGAAATACGGACATCCAAGGACATGAAGCTCAAATATGCCCAAACAGATTCAACCCAAAGACATCTTCACAAAGTCTTAAAAATCAAAGACAGAATTTTGAAAGTAGCAAGAGAAAAATGAGTCATCACATAAAAGGGAACTCAGCAGATTTCTCACCAGAAATCTTGCAGGCCAGGAGAGAGTGGGATGATATATTCAAAATGGTCAAAGAAAAAAACAACCTGCCAAACAAAAATACTTTACCCAGCAAAGTTGTCTCTTAGAAATTGAGAAAGATTTTTCCAGACAAACAAAAGCTGAGGAAATGTATCACCACTAGACCTGCCTTACAAGAAATGCTAAAGGGAGTTTTCAAGCTGAAAGGAAAGGGCACTCATTAGTAACATGAAAACATATGAAAGTAGAAAAGTCACTAGTAAAGGTAAATATATAGTCAGTTTCATATTGCAGTGGTGATGTATAAATCACATTAAATTCTAGCATATGAGTTAGAAGACAAACACGTTAAAAATAATTATAGCTGTTTTGTTTATCAGTACACAATATAAAATGATGTAAATTGGGACATCAACAATACAAAATGTGGAATCAGGTAACTGACTAGAACTTTTTTTTATGCAGTTAAAGTTAACTTGTTATAAGCTTAAAACAGACTGTTATGACTATAAGATGTATTATGAAAGCCTCATGGTAATCACAAAGCAAAGGCCTAAAACAGATAAACAAATGATAAAAAAGAGTCAAAGCATACCACTACAAAAAATCATCAATTCACAAGAAAGACAGCAAGAGAGGAAAATGGAGTTTAGTTCTCGGTGAACTTTGAAGTAACATTCCATATTTCATGGCTTCTTGGACATTACCTATCTCAGTCATTGCTTTAGAATTCTTATTCCTAAACTGGTCTTTCATCTTTCAACTACTAATTCTACAATTGCTTGTGGATATAAATATAGAAATGTCTTTAAAAGCATCTTTGTCCACCATGATATTCAAGAGAAATGCCAGTTCAACTGAAGGACAAGTAAAGGAGGAGCCCAAGAAGGGAATCAGGGTAGTTGTTAGCCAAACAACCTGTCCCAGGGACACACTGACGAGGCCCATCCTAGGTCAGGTCTTCAAGGGTGGACTCAGCTCAGGACGTGGCTCCTGTCAGTGAATCCTGTGAGTGAGTCATAGGATCATGGGATTTGATGATTACTTTTTTATTAGCACGTAAGGTAGAGTGTTCAGAGAAGAGGCAGAAAGGATTAAAAAAATCCATAAATAGTCACCTAGAAACTGTTGATCTATTTTTGGAATATGACCCATTCTTCAACTGAAACTGACTTCTAGTTCCATTATGCACGCAAATGTGTGTGTGGGGTGGGTGGGTGTAAGACTGATTCTCAGCCCTGGTTTGTGACAACTTTGACAGTCTCCAAGATTGTGGCAAAATTCTTTTTTTAAAAAAGCCTATAAATTTTAAAAATGTACTTACTAAATCCCTGTCATGGAACCTTTTTAAAGGGGAATCCTAAATCTGTGATTCTACTTTCAACTTTAAGGAGATTGGAAGGAAGTTGATAATTATGGATAATGTCACTCAGAATCTTCTTTGACACAGGAAGAATATAATTATAGAAAGCAAATTAATTTTCACAAGCCTACTGTGGAGAAGATATAAGATGTGATCAATTTTTCCAGTGAACGATGCTCTATAAGCATATGAGCCATGATGAAACCATTATATGTGTGTGTGTGTGTGTGTGTATAATGGTTTCATAGTTTCTGGTGTGTTCTGCAGTTAAACATGTGTAAAGCGGTTCTGACTTGTTGATGGGATAACTATCTGAAAAAACAGCTATCCTTTTGGAAGAAAATAAAATTTGCCTTGGGAAAAAGTCAGTGAACTGAATATTGTCCACTGCTCTTCGCAAGTTTAGTAATCATAAAACCAATACGTTTGAGTGATGCAATTTTAGAAACCATAAAAAAGGTTCTATTCTTGATATTTCCAAATAGTTGTCTTAAGCTAACTTAATTATCATTTAGCTTGCATTTTCCAACGGAAGGATAATGTATGTATGAATTCAAGAGCTTTGACTATTGTGTGCCGTTCACTTATGGATCATTAAAAAGAACTTCTGTGGCTAAGAACTAAGGAACATAGGGTTTTTAAAATGTTCATGCTACCACCTGTACTTTGGGCTTTGGATCTTTCTTTGTAGTATTTATAAAATACTCTTTAAGGAAACCAAGACTGGCTATACGTGTTGGTTATTTCTTTTTTCTGTTGAAACATTCACAGAGATGCCTTGATAAAAGTGTTTTTCTTCATGGTGAAACAGGAAAAATTGATTACAAAACCATCTGAGCCTATATGAATTCTAAAAATGGATTTACAAAAACACTGTATGATGTAGCAGATCCTGAAGATAAGCTTCTTATCACATGACAAAAATATAACCTTTAGTTTAAGATTGTATTGTTATTGAAGAATTCTGTTTTGCCTATTTTTAAAAATAGCTGGTTAAAGTTTTCTTTACATATTTTAGCATAGTTACTGAATCAGAAAGTTCTGAAAAGCTCATAAAAGAATGAGTTCATAGGAGTTCACTAAATTATAAAATAATAAATAATTCAGAAGTGAAAAAATAAATTCTACTTACAATACTCTTATTGCATTGATATCATCATGTTACAGTATATACAAGAAAACAAAGAAGGTCAAGAAGTGTAATGGGAAGGGAAACAGATTTTAAAGATCCAGTTTCAGAATACCTTGGTATTGTTAGAGAAAAGTTGAGAATGTGATTGTTTGGAGACTAAAAATGCATTTGAAAGCATATTGAAGTTATGTATTTGATTATTTCTGGTTATTGGTTACTGGTTATTTCTAAAGCTGCTTGCAAATTAACTTTCTCCTCTTTTAAAAATATCCAACTACTAGATAAATTCTAAATCTGCTTTTTCAAGAGAGTTAGCTGATTTGGAGGCTCAATACTTTAATACTCAGTCCTTGAAATAAACATAGAAAGTCTTAGGTCTAGTCCTGCTGTGTCTGTTACTTCCTGGAAATTCTTGCCGTAGCTTTTATAATGACATCAAGTGCTCTATGGGTTGGACTCCCTGCTCTTCCTGGACACTATTTTCATCAGCCTCTCCAGTTACGTAAATTATTCATATTCATTCTCTTCCCTGCTCCTCCAGTCTCTCTCTGACTCTCTCTCTGTGTCTTTCTCTCTCTCTCTGCAAATAGCTCTTTTAAGGAGAGCAAACCAACACAATACTGCTTCCAGTAGATAATTTTAGTAATGATAGTTTTGTTTTTCTCTCAGGATCCCTTACAGCTTTCACTATATCTCAATTCAGCTTTGTGCATCAAGTCATCAGGTACTTTGTTTGATGGCAGGACCAGAAAGACTGTCTTATTTCCTATGTACTGTATTAATTTTGTATTGCTGCATAACACGTTACACAAAGTTAATAGTCCATAGCAACAAAAATTTATTATCTCATAGATTCTGTAGGTTAAAAATCTAGGCATAGCCTAACTTGGTCCTTTGCTCAGTTAGGACCCTGGTTCTTCAAGGTCTCAGCAGGTCTCAAGGTGTCAGCTAGGACTGTGTTCTTATCTGGAGTGTGGGGTCTTCTTCCAAGCTTCTTCAAGTCATTAGCAGAATTTACTTCCATGTGGTTGTAGGACTGAAATACCTGTTTTCTCGCTGGCTGTCAGCCAGAGTCACTCTCAGCTCTTAGAGGAGCTGTCTCAGGTCCTAGCCAAGTAGGTCTCTCACAACATAAAGGCTTAGTTCTCCAAAGCCAGCAGGAGAATCTCTTTTACTTCAAATCTCAGTCCCTTTTGGATAACTCGTGCCAGATTAAAGTCAGGCCCATCCAGGATAATCCTCCTTTTGACTCAGTCAAAATTGCATCCACAAAATTCCTTTGTCTTTGTCATGTAAAATAACTTAATCATAGGAATAAAATCTGATGTATTCACAGACCTGTCCATACTCAAGGTGCAGGGGATTATAAAGGATGTGTGCAAAATGGAGTGGGAATCTTGGGGACCATCTTAGCACTCTGACTGCTGCGTATGCTATATCTTTTCAGATAGAGTTTCTATTTTCAGCATTGGTTCAGGATCAAAGTGTGCTGAGTTGTAGGTGTATCAGTGAGTGCTGTGACTAAAGACGTTATGGGTCCATAGCTACAATGGCCTTGTGTCTACCATCTGCATTCATTACCCAGTAGCCCTTTCCATACAATTAATGAGTACTTTTTTTAACCCTATTTTTAGCAACTAAATAAATATTAAACACCTTCTTTAATTACTATCATAAGCTGAAAATATTATGAAGATGTTTAGAAAAAGAAGATGTGTTTTTATTTAGAGATGACATTCAAGAATCTGATGGACTTCAGTGCACCTTATGCATTCCACGTGAAGAATCTGATCTTTAAAAGTAGTGTGCTTTAATTGTCATCCTTGGTTGTCCTATTTCATGCCCTAGTTAAACATAGATATGCTCAGCAAATCTGCAGATGAAACAAAGCTAATAGCATTAGTAAATGTATTACAGTTACAGAATTGAGATCCAAAAATATTCTAACAGAATAAAAACAATTGGCTGAAATTAGCAAGATAAATTTTGATGGGGATAGATTTAAAGCCCTGCATTGCTGTTTTCCCTAAACAAAAAACATTGTCTCAGGTACAGGCTGGTGAATAGATGGCTTAGCATACCTCTTAATAAGTGTGAAAAAGACTTGGGGATTTTGGTTAACATTGAGTTCCATGTGAGCCAACAGTAGTATATGGCTGCCAGATAAAGCTGATTTTCTATTTAGAAATAAGGGAGGTAATAATTATGCTCTATCTTCTGATCAACAGAGTAAGTAAACTACATCTGCTGTCTTTTTTCCCCTTTTTTATTTATCCAAAATAATTTCTCAAGGTTTGAAAACATTTTTGACACCTATTTATGTATTCTCATTTTGTTTATTCTGCTTTTTAAATGTAAATCACTTTGTATTCACATTGTATCATTAATTTGTATCAACAGTTATTTTTGAATGACCCTTAATTTTTGGCTAAATTTGGAAGTTTCATAGGTCCATTTTCATATATCTACTTACACAATTAAGCTTGTTTTACAAGTTTCTTGTCCTTGAACCAAGCGTCATCTCCTGTCCAAGAGAGTTAGGGAGAATGAAGAGGATGAAAAATCCGCCCCTCTGTTGCTCATCCTTCCTCTCTTATATGCCTTCTGACTCTTTTACAAAATAGGAATAAAATTTGGTTTTACCAGCTGATTCCAAGTTTATATACTATTAAGAAATAAAAATAATCTGGTCTCTTGGAAACTATTTTTACGAGATACTTTTAACTACTAGAGAATTTTACCAGGTGCCTAGAGCCAGATGGAGAGGTCTAAGACATTTAAGATAAAAGACTTCGAGTAGATTTTTAAACTAGGTGTAAGAAACTGCTCATTCAGGTTACTAGAGCACCCCTCCATAAAGCGTGCTTGCATATGTTCACTCGTTCACTTTATTCCTTTATGTGCTCAAAATATACTTAATATAGAACTTAGTTGCATTATAGGCCCTATTATAAGTCCTATATCTTAATTTTCCTATCTTAAGAATGCTTCAGTATAGTCAGTATCCATTGAACCAGAGGCCTCTTTGAGCCTTTCAACAAGGCTGTTAGGCTGGCTGACTTCCTCACTGCCTCCTTCCCTCTTTCCCTCCCTTCCTGCCTTTCTTCCTTTTTTTAATTATGAAATATATCGTGCATGCAAGTGAACATATATAATGTATATTAACAGGGTTAATAATAATAGTAACAATAATGATAAGATTTATGTAAATACCATTCAGTTTCTAAAATAAATGTTTGAAGCCTCCTGTGGGTTTCTCCCCAAATGCATCTTCCTGCTACTACCTACCAATGAAAGAACTCTCTTTTTTTTAGACGGTTTTAAAAATCTTTTACATATCCTTTCTTTGCTGCTTTTCATAGTTTTACTATATGCATATGTATCTCTAAACAATAACATTTTTAGTTTTGATTTCTGAAATATTTTATGAATGCAGTTTGTACTTACTTTGCATCATATAAAGTTTTTGATGTTCATTCTTATGGATGTGTGTAGCTCCATTCATACAATTTCAATGTTGTGTACTATGCTATGAATGTATGATAATTTATCAATTCTGTGGTCAGTGAACATTTATGTTGTTTTCAGTTTTTTCTTTTTCTATGAAAACAGTGCTTCAATAAGCATTCTTAGCCACATCTCGTGGTGCATGTGTGCAAGAATTCCTCTAAGGAATGGAGTTGCTGGGTCATAGACCAAACCCATGCTCTACTTTATCTGTAGTGCCAAATTGTTTCCTGAAGTGGCTGTACCAGTTTGTACAAGAGTTCCAGTGTTCTGCCACATCCTTGGCTCTTGGTATTGTCTAATTCTTTAATTTTGGTTTATATGGAAAATGTGAAATGGCATCTCATTGTGGTTTCAGTTTTCATTTCTCTGCCTACTAATGAGATAAACTTTTTATTTTTATGTTAATTGAGTATCATGTTTCTACTACATGGTGAAATGACTATTTTGTTTTCTTTGTATTTCTATCTGTCTTTTAGGTTGCTAGTATTATTGATTTGTAGAATTTGATTATATATTGTATATATTAATCCTTTTGTGGCTTAATGTGATTAAATATCTTACCTCTGGTTGTAGGTTGTTTTTATAGTGTCTTTGAGGAGCCAAAGTTAATTTTAATTTATTATTTTGAAAAACATCCTTTATAATTGGTGCTTTTTATATCTTTTTAAACAAATCCCTCCTTACCCCATAATCATAGGAATATTTTTCTATAATTTCTTCTATGAGTCTTAAAGTTTTGCCTTTCCCATTTACATTCTTTATGTATTTGGACTTGATTTTTGTTATGGTAGAAAGTAGGAATTCATTCTAATTTTTAAAAAATATCAATCAAGGGTCAGCACGCTTTCTGTAAAGGATAGGATAGTAAATATTTTAGGTTTCTCAGGTTGTGTGGTCCCTGTTGTAATACTTAACTTTGTCATTGTACCACAAAAGCAGCCAAAGACAAGTTGTAAATGGATAAGCACGGTTGTGTCCCCATAAAGTTTTATTTACAAAAGCAGGAGACTTGTTGGATCTGGCCTGTGAACTGTAGTTGCTAATCCCTGATATGGACGACTAATTGTCTCAGAAAATTTTTTGTTTTTCTTTTTCCACTGATGCCCAGTGTCTGCTCTGTTGTGTAATGTTTCCATGTATGTATGAGTCTGTTTCTGGGCTTCACATTTTTAAAAAAAATTGTTTTAGTCATCTATCCCTGCGCTTACATCCCACTTCCTAATTACTGTCGCTTTATTATCAGGTTTGATATCTGGCAGGAAAAACTCCCTCCTGATTCTTCTTTAGATGTGCCTTGGCCTTTCTTGGCTTTCCCTCTTCTATATAAATCTTAAAAATCAATTTGTCAAGTTCCACAGAAACTCCATTTAGAATTTGGTTGAATTGTATTACATCCATTTGGGGAGAACTGAGATTAGAATGTTGTATTCCTGTTTTGGGGCACATTGTATCTCTCTTTTTATTTGAGTCATCTTTAGTGTCTTAAAGTTTATAATATTCTCTAAGTCTTGCACATAACTTTTTAGGTTTATTCCTAGCTACCTTATTTTTTGTGTTACTATGGTAAATGGCATCTTTCTAAAAATTGCATTTTCTGACTCTTTATTGTTGATGTGTAAAATTTCAATAAAAATTTATATGCTGATCTTATATACATTTACCTGGCTAAACTCTCTTAATAATTCTAATATTTTTCTTTGGGGTCTGTTGTCTGTGTACAGTGATAGTTTTCCATCTTCTTTTCCATTCCCCATAGTTTTTATTTATCTTATTTTACTCCACTGACTGAAACCTCCAGTACAACGTTGAATAGAAGTAACGAGAGTAGGAATCCTTGTATTTTCCCTGCTTTTTAAAGAATGATTTAACTGCATATGGTATTTGTAATAGGTTTTTTTGTTTGTTTTTTTGGAAGATATATTTTCTTAGGTCAAGGAATTTGCTTTATTTTCCCCTTTATACCTGATAATTACAGTTTTTGGTTTGATTCTTTACCTTTCTTTCCTTATGACTCTCATTTTTTTCATATATTACAAGGCCCAGTTTCTCAGAACATCATCTACAGATTGTTTTCAGGCCTGGGTTGAGGTGTGTTCTTCAGAGGGGCCTTGTGTCTGCTTCTACTAGTGTGGTCACCACTGTCTCAGGACCCCTTTAACTAAATTTTTGGCCTGACACGTTTTAGGCCGCACAATGAATTCCTAAACGGGTCAGACGTCTTCCTCTTCTTCCAAAGAATCCAGAGTTAAGGCTAAGAATGACTTGTATTATTCTTTTGGTGGAACAGGTTTTTTTTTTGGTTTGTTTGTTTTTTTGGTTTTGTCACCCCCCTTTCATGTTCTGAGGATGTCACCCTTCAAAGGCATCAGGTTTAAGGGAACGTCTCTAATCTGACCTTTCACTCTAAAAGGGCCCTTGGCTTGGGCTTCTGTTCTCCACATGTAACTGATTAAAACTCAGGGTCTAGGTTAGCAAGAATTGCCATGGACTTCAAAGCAGCTGTCAGTTCCCATGCTACTTATTTCTGAGGATTTGTGCTTTCTTTTCATTCTGGCCTTTGAGAAGTTCTCTTAATTTCTTGTCAGGTGGATAATACATTAGAAAAGATGTTTTAAAATATTTCATCTAGCATTTTAGTTGTGCTATACCACAAGGGGGTTCTCTGAAAATCTCATCTGCTATGTTGCCAAAACCAGTATTTCCCCTTAACCTTTACCAGTGATGACAGCCTCCTGTCCTGAACTGTATCCCACCTGACCATGACTAACATCTAAATCAGTGGTTCTCAAATTTTGCTGCACATTGAGAAGCTTTTAAAAATCCTGAAGATCAGGCCACACTCCAGATAAATTAGATTAGAATATCTGAGACATCAGTGATTTTTAAAGCTCCCACAGGATTCCATTGTGTAGCCAAGGTTAATAACATCCCTTAAAATCTAGCTGCTCATTTTGATTCATGTCTATTTCTGTTCACCTGCCTTTTTGCTTTCCTCAGCTGAATAGTTTGCTTTGAGGACAGGTGACCACATTCACATAAAACACCAACTTTCTAATACTCCCGACCCTCCTCAAACCAATATGCTTTTTGTGTAACTAAATCTACTCTACCTGTGGTCAACTGAATAGGAAGATCTTCAGCTTGTTTTATTTTTCTTTACAACATTCTATTTTTTTACCTCTTTCACAGTATCCTGATGTAATTTTGTTTTCCTCTGCTGAGAAATTTTTAGTGCAAAGTCTTTTAATTTGCTAATTAATTCTGATAGACTAGTTTCATAGTCTCAGCAGATCAGTGTATGATATGCTTGGATTATGAATAGCTTAGCACGGAAAATGACGTAATTTCAATGGAATAAATTAGAGTCAATTAACATAGCAGAGTCAGTTATCTTTTTGAATAATGAAGATTTGTTCAGAAGAGCACTCTGTTTTATCTGTAAAATGATCCATGCTTTTAACCATTATGACTGCCATAGCCCTTTTCCCTTTGGAGCTAATAATAAAAAAGGAGAAGATAAATGACAGGAGCAGCGAGGCCAGATGTAGCAAAACAGAGAGGTAGGGTAGTCACCATACTTTGTCTAGGTCAAAGTATGTTAATTGACCACAGCATGTTATTAAAATGCTGTATTTTATGGCTCTCTTTAATAAAATACTAGGGCATCTAAAAATGTGATACAATTATAAGTTTATAATTATTTCTTCTGGAGAAATAATGATGACATTTCCCACAAGTCAGACAAGTTGGAGCTTTCTTATATATCTTTATTTATATATCTTTAGATTTAGGGCTTGAGACCAAGTTGAGTAAATAGAGATCTAGCTACAATATTAGCAAATGATTAGTTTCACACATTAATTTTAGTGTCTGCAAGATAAAATATATCTTCCCAAGTGAACAGATGGCTTAACCAGGAATGGCAGACTTTGTATGATTTAATAGTGAGAGTTGAGGTTTAAAAAGCTTTAGAGAAAAATCATATTCTTTGGGTATGCACTTGGGCAAGTTGGTCTTTAGAAGCCTGCTATTGCTTTCCATAATAATGGATAATTATCATTATTTTCCTCAGGGGAACATTGTGTGGAATAACTAATTAATGATTGTAATGCACTTTGGAAGACATTCTGAGTAACTTTTAAGTATTTTGCGTTTGAGTATAAGGAGAAATTAAGCATGGATAAAGGAAACCTGGAAGAAAGGTTTTATTTCTAGATTATGAAATAATTTTTCTGACATTTTATTATGTTAATAGGTTTAGTTTCTTTTCAAAAATGCTATTATAATTTTATTTTATGTTCACAGCCTTTTTTTTTTTTTTTTTTTTGCCTGTATGGCTTGCAGAATCTCATTTCCCCGACCAGGGATCGAACCTGGGCCATGGCCGTGAAAGCCTGGAATCCTAACCACTAAGCAACCAGGGAACTCCCCTATTTCATGTTTAAAGATGCTGCTTATTACTATTTTTTAAAAGATTCTGCTGTTGCGTCGTGATCGTATGTGCCTAGAAGTGGCTGTAAGTTCCAATACATGGCGCAATAAATTTTATAAAATGTTGTCTGTTGGTTAACGCCATCTTTTGGTATATGGAGACCTGAATTTTCACCTTATTGCATATATCACAGGTTTGTTTTCAAGAAAGCCATTCCTAATTGTCACATATCAGGTATTTTTGACTATGGCTCTTATTTCTCAAATCAGTTATGTGGCAACTAGTTTCCAAAGATCCCTCCCTCCCAATGAATCACACCTCTTGGTGTTTATGCCCTTGTCTATCTTTTACACACTGAATCTGAGCTGGCTTTTTGTAACCAGATTGATGCTGCACGTATACCAAAGACAGGTCATAAAAAGCCCTGTAGCTTCCACCCTGATTTCTTGGAATGCATGCTCTGGGCAAAGCCAGCTGCCATGTAAGAAATGCAATTAACCTTGAGATTTCCATGCTACAAGGTTACTCAAGTGAGGCATTTGAAGAGGTCATGTGGAAAAAAAAAATATATGTACTTATTTATATATCAAGATATTGTATATATTTATATATGCATGCATTTGGCCAGTCCACAGCTGTTGCATCCATCCCATCTGAAAGGCCAGGCATGTGAGTGTAGAAGCATCTTAGGTGTCCAGACTAGCCTTCATATGGCTCAGCTGTCATTTGATTGCAACTGCATTAAAGAACCTAAGCAAGAGATGCCCAGCTGACCCAACTCCATACACAGAACTGTGAGAGAGAACACAGCTCTCTTGTTTTAAGCCCCTAAGCTTTGGGGTAGTTTGTTACACAGCAGAGAGAACCAAAACAAAGGGCAATGAAGACCCTGACACTGTTTGCTACACTGGTATCATAGTGTTTCTTCATTTTAATTACCTTTGCTGATAGTATTATGTAGATCCTTCATATGCTAAGAGGATGTTCTTAAAACTTGTCACAGTGACATCTAAAAGAGTACCTTTCCAGTCTCCAGTGCTATCTGTGGGTTTCATGCTTGCTTGAAAATAGAATTGGCCCTGTGACCTATTTTTAATATTTCAAGAAGCCTAACCAAAATGGTACATTTACCCAAGATGAGGCTGTTTGTTTCTGTTTTCATTTTTTTTTTTTTTGCTTTTGCTTTGGTATTTATCAACCTCTCTGTGTATCTCATTGAAATGAATTATACTTAAATGCAGTGGTTGTTTGTTTTTGTAGGACAAAACACTAAAGCATAAGTTTTTTTTTTTTTTTGCAAGCAGTATGTTCAAGTGGCGTGTATGCAAAAAGTACCTTTTATATGTAATCTGAATATACAGTTCAGTATTACATACAATTTTCTAAATACTTTATATATGAGATCAAGTGAATACTTAATCAACTGAGATAAAAGAATACTCTTTAACTTATGAATAGGATAAAGAGTAAACTGTTCAACTTGAAAAGAATGTTTACTTGAGCATAATTCCCTTAAGGTGCCATTTCTTGATCAAGGGTTCTTAACCTAGGATCTACTATGAGGGTGCATGGATAAGCTTTAGGATACCTGTGTATTGTGTATTTTATATTATAATTATATATTTTGTTTATGTGATGATTTTACTTGTGTGTCTTTCTTCCATTAAACTCCAAGCTATGGGTGTCTGTTCTGCTGCTAATTTTATCTTTAATGGTTAGCACAATGCTTAGCATAACAGTGACTCAAATATCAAAGGAATGAAAGAAATGATATTATATGAAACCATCTTATTTACATACTTCCCAGTTTTCAGAGAGTTGTCTGCTTTAAGCTGTGTGCCTTGAAGTGCTGGTGAGCATACTCTGTTCCATCCACCCCGATCACACATTTGTAATATGGCAGGTGTAGTTAAAGCTTCATAGTGTGGCTACAGAAACCAAGGACTTTTGAATGCTGTCTCTACAGAGTTCTATTCCAGAATAGGTAAGTTAGAAGCATGGTATTTATACTCTCAAGATAAGTTTCATTGTGACCAAAAATGCCCAGTAGTGCCCTCAGTTGGTTTTGGGGATAAGGGATGCCTCCCAGGTCATCTCAAACCAGCTCGCATACATCTTGTCTTCAAAGAACGCGGAGGGTAGCTGTCTGAAATTCAGGTGAACAGTGACGAGTGAGGGCTTCTGATACTCAGAGGGCAAGGAATCATTTCTGAACTACAGAATAACAGCCACTTAGTCCAGTGGTATTAATGTAATTTAGTGGTGTTGCTAAATTTACAGTTAAAGTTATTTAGGCTTAAGCTTTCCAAATTCTTGCTGAACTTCTGAAATGTTATTTTTAGTAATATATTGTTTGCTTATTTGCCTTTTTGATTCTCTTGTACCAGGGAAAATTTTGATATGGTGCTTATTCAGATAATACAGATAGCATAATGTCTCACTGCTCTTGCAGGTGATTTATTTTATTTTCCCTATTTTCTATTTCCTCTCCTTTGCTTTCCTTGCTTCCTTGGCTCTCCTCTCTCTAGCCCTTTTTCGTTTAACCTGTCTCAAGACCCCATCTCTTATTTATGTGCTTTCATGCTTAAGTCAATCCATACATATAGACAGAAAGACGTACAAATGTCAGCTTTCTATTTTGAGCAGAAATCACCTTCCCAGAATGTTTATAAAAATGGCTTACTTCTCTCAGGAGATTCATTCATCAAGACAGAAGTTGGTCCTCCTGTACAAAATGGAATGGAAATAGAAACAGTCAAAATATACTAGGATAAACACAGCAATCAGAGATAGGATGGGGAAGGGAAGCCTAAATTGGAGGAAAATGCTGGCTGCTTGTGAGGCAAAGAAATAGAACAGCAAATGTTCCTTCAAATTGCAACATGAGAGGAAAGTTATCCAGGGATGTACTAGACTTAAAATTTTATCCAGGACTGCCTTGAACCAAGGCTGAGCTCCTAGAATTATAAGTAAGATCCATGCATATGTCAACATCATAATTTCATGAGATTCTAGAACATAAGAGCTGGAGGACTCTGTAAGACAAAAAAGGCATGTCTTATCCAAAGTCACACAGTAGGTCATAACTGGAACTAGAATTCAGATATTCTGATTTCCAAGTCACAATTAAAATTCACTGCTTATAAGCAGTATAATTGTTTTCTGGTTCCTGGAGATGCACCCCTTACATCACCTATGTTCTTCCCTATCCTCTCTAGTTTGCTCTGTGGGATGTGATCATCAGGCACCATTTCAGTCACACTTCGAGCACTAGCCCCCTCATTGTCAATGGCAGTATCTCTTAAGTTAAAAGGGAGTGACAGCATATAATGCAGTCTAACTAGAGAATCCTCACTTTCACACAGAGAGAAGTAGTTTGACAAATGGGCTGCCGTTGAAATCTGTCCTAAGAATATTCAAGGACTTTTTTAAGGGAATTGATATCTTAACTCTTTTGGTACTAACAAAGATTTCCATTATGTGTAGAAAATAGCATTTCCTTTACTTGAAATATATTTCAGGGATAAAAAGATGAGTTGATCCATACCTAGTATGAAGTACTTCAAGAAGTCTAGCTAGGCGGGCCTATTATGGACTTTAGCTATAGAGAGAAAGCATTTATTTGCTTCCCGATTCACTCTATCTCTTCAGTACCTTCTTTATGCATTGAAGAAAATGGTGTTTACTCAACATGAGTTTTCTCTGGTTTATGTGGTTTAGAAAAAGAGGCAAGCTGGTAGTGCACCAGTTCCTCTGTGATTGTCCTTTTACAGTTGGGATGTTTTTCTGTCCACTTAGCCCATGATTATTCTGCCTTTGAAGTCAACATTTTTATTATAGTTATTTACACAACATCCAAGATTGTTTTGATTTCATTGCTCAACCATTTCTAAACCTTTTTTTCTTTAGGAGATATTTATTTCTCTCCTGTATTCAGAAAACATATGTACATGCACACACTTCATGTGGTCACACCATGTCCTACGTAACCTGTGGATGGTAAAATAGGCTTGCTTCTAAAATAAGCTGTTCACTGTGTCTTCAAATAGTAATGATATAAAGGGAGCATAAAAGAGCTTTATTGAGGAGATAATTTTATGTGAGAATTAACTTATATGCATCCTGCAATAGGTATGTATTAGTTAACAACATCGGTGACTGTGTCCCACTTGTGAAACAACTTACTCCTCAGTGTTCACTACACATAGACCAGCACAAGGAAATTGGTGACAGCCGAAAAGCAAATTATCAAATTCCAAGCTAGATGAGCATATGTTTCTGGGATCAGAATGTGACCCACTCTTTTGATTTATCTAAAAGCCCGTTAATGCAGATGTTTTAAAAATTAATTTTGCTTGATGCCACCAAACCATCAAAGCCATATAACCATTTAGATAGGCACTGCAGAGATATTATGAAGTATTTTAATTCTACCACGTGTTACAGAAATAAACTAAATTACCTTTATTGTGTTTTTTGATGTAGTATAATCAGTTAAGTAAATTCCTAATGGCAAATATAGATTCTTCGTCTTCAGTATCCTAAATTCTGATGTTTGTGTGTGCTGAGGAGTGAAGCTTTATAAAAGCTGCTATGGAGATGAAGAAAAAGGAATTAAATTGTCAGGAAAACAATATTGCTAGAATTGTAGAAATTTATTCTTGTTTGAAAAAGTGGTTGGGGACCATTTGTTTAGGAAAATTATATTAAATTATGCTAATTTAATAACATTTTTAGTTCTAGAATCCTGATTATAGCCTCTTGGTATTAAAGGGTTATGTACTTGGATTTTGTTTAAATCATCTTAAAACATTTCCATAAACTTAAGCTCTGTAGGCACTGTTCCACAGTTCCATAACAAATTTTATAATTTGAGCTTTGTTGAGAGATATTTTTTTTAAAAAAAATAATTAATTAATTAATTTACTTTTGGCTGTGTTGGGTCTTTGTTGCTGCGCGCGGGCTTTCTCTAGTTGCGGTGAACTGGGGCTACTCTTTCTTGCGGTGCACGGGCTTCTCATTGCAGCGGCTTCTGTTCTTGTGGAGCACGGGCTCTAGGTGTGCAGGCTTCAGTAGTTGTGTCATGTGGGCTCAGTAGTTGTGGCTCACGGGCTCTAGAGCACAGGCTCTAGATTGCAGGCTCAGTAGTTGTGGCACACAGGCTTAGTTGCTCTGTGGCATGTGGGATATTCCCAGACCAGGGCTCGAACCTGTGTCCCCTGCATTGGCAGGCAGATTCTTAACCACTGTGCCACCAGGGAAGTCTGAGAGATATGTTTTTAAAATATAGCCCAGGAGTGTCTTCGTTAAAATCATCAGGGTTGCCTCTCAAAAACACAGATTTTGAGGCCCTTCTCAAACTGACCAAATTCCTGACTTAATAAGAACCCCAGGTGATTCTAATATACACTAACCATTGAGAACCACTACTTTATTAAGTAGTAATCTTTTTCCTTTTATAGACCCTCCTCCCCCTGAACTCTTGAAACATCCCCTGTCCTCTACCTTAGCCCCTCATTAGTAATTAAAACAATATCAGAGGAGATAAATGACTTTCATACCAATAACAATCTTTTCAACACCCTTCCTTCACATGTTGCAGGGAAGAGAGAAACTGGGGAGGTTTTCGAAGGGGAAATTGAGAAGTGGATTCTTCATACTTGAATGCTGGCAGGCCTCTTTATCCGTCTTTCATTGCCCCAATCCAGACATGGTATCAAAGAATGGTCATGATAGTGACTTTCATTTATATACCCTCTTCTATTGAAAAAGAAAGTACACGTTAAAAAAAATTCATATAACTTCCAGAAGGAAACCTAGGTCATTTTGCTCAATTGTGTCATTTTACAGGTGAAGAAAATGATGCCTAGAGAGGTTATGTGATTTGTTCAAGGTCATACTCCTAATTGTTGGCAGAGCTAGAATAGGGACCCAGGTATCCTGACTCCCAGACCATTGATCTTTTTAGGGCATATTATTATAATAATATTGTATATTGCAATTATTTACTTGAAGAGCACATTGTTTTGTGGCTAGAACATCATTATTTATTGTTCTTAATAGTCTCACTGCTTTCCCAGGTCTGTTTCTATTTATTGTATGTTGTGGGAAAACAGCTAAAAATGCATTTCTTCTTGAGTGAGCTTTGGTGCAAATTGTAGCTTTCAAAGGGAATTAGATCCCTTTTGCTTGAGGTTGAATTTAGTAACACTTTATTTTAGGTATCAAGGCATGGTACATTTAATTAGCATTCACTGTAATAACACTGATCAGTGTGAATTCTGTTGATTAATATCTGGATGGTTGCATTACTGTACTTTGAGCAGAATCCACCCACATGCTGTTATGTTCACTGGACTCTTCTCTCTCTTGTTCTGTTTTGATTTAGGAAAAAAAAACAACAACACATGAGAAACCAAAAAATAAAAACTGCTTCTGTTTCTTCCTCTGGAATGTTTAATCGATGGTTGTTGGATATATTCAAAGTATCTAGTGGCAGGGACACAGTAACAAGGTCTTTTGCCCTTCCTGATTATGTGACAGTTCAATTGGGTAGTTATTTAAATTTGGATGTAGGCCATTTTGGTAACATATTATGGTGATAAAAATTATTCTGCTCTAAAAATCTAGACAGAGAGCTAAGAAACACAGAACATTAGTCCAAACAGATCAGTAGGAATCGTTGTAATTGGACCTTGTCTGTAAAGAAATAAGGCAAGAGGAATACTTTAACTTGAGTGAGAGAAGTGTCACATTTTTGTGCATGAAAAATGGTAGTCCTGAAGAACAGAATCTGCTGAGCACAGTGACCATTTTGAATCAAGAAAAGTGCTTTCTCTATTGAAAGCCTAAGGAAGAAACTCACCTGAATTAGTTTCAGATTTTGAATCAAGAAAAGTGAAGGAAAGTAGAATGATTAGGTAACAGGTTTGTCACAGAAGCAGTAAGAGCAGTGAAATATATATCCTAGAGACTTTCCCCCCACACCCAGAGTATTAAAAGCATCCACCTATTAATTTGATTTTAATTGAAGCTTTTCAAAGAAAACTAAAAAGTTAACAGGAGTCTTTGAGCAGAGTTATAATGAGTAGGATTGTACTGTCAGCTCCTACAGAGAAAAAAGTCAATAAAAGACTTCTGCTTCTGGCAGAATGATAAATACGGTATTCCAAAAAGCTGGGTAGAATAAAATAAACATAATTTTAATTGAAAAGCTGACTTTGTAAAAAAGTAAGGGAAATCTCCAAATGCCAGAAACAAAATTTTAGAAACAAAACCAAAACAAAATTCAGACCTCAAGCAATTATGGAATTGAAACCAGGGAGATAAGCAAGTTTGGGAACTCAGGTTGCTGTGGGAACAAAGACTGCTATGAAGAAACTTGTCTTGGGGATTAATAGCTTCTGGTGGAGAATTCTGTGGAAATCTGACCTGAGGCCATCAAAAAGTGGCTAAACCTGGACCCTAAAAGGGATAGCACTCTTCAGAGAAAGTGGCCTAGAAGATACCCACTTGGCTGGCAAATTTAACAAAATAACCTGACATCTTGGTGACTCTGGTTTGGGGAATTTGGGAAGCTTTCTTGAGAATTTGCAACTACAGATCTCAGGCCTGCCCTCATCTGGATCTGGAGCTTGAATTTAAATTATCTGCATAGTAGGACAAATCCAAGCTGAGACATTATTTTAAAGTAATTCTTGTTTGGAGTCCCTCGTATGGTACCTAGCAGAAGCAAGTACCAAGCTTCCCTGATGATCCACCTGCCACCCAAGACTCAGAAATGCCAGACACTGTGTTTAGCCAAATAGCATATGATGAAAAATGACAACGACATTGGGAAACCATGAGAAAGTTAATGAAAATGACAAACAGCAGATTTAGATTTCTAAATACTTGAGGTATTGGCATTACCAGCAAAATAATATAATATACTTAATACATAAAATATAAAGAAAGAAAAAAGAGCAGTACATGAGAGAGTATCAAATATGGCATATGGATTTAAAGACATACTTCTAGAAATGAAAATATGATTAATAACTTTAAAATTCATAAATTAAACATATTAGACTCAGGTGAAGAGAGAATTGATGAACTGGTAGATTGATATAAAATTATCTGGAAAACAAAACATAGAGAAGTAGGTGGAAAATATGAGAGTTTAAGACAAATGGAGAATTAAATAAGTACTAGTGTATGGCTACCCACATTAGTAGATTGGAAAAATAGAATGAGGAAAAAATAATGCCTTAGAAATTTCCAGGACTGATGAAAGATAATTCTTAGATTCAGAAAAGCCCAGTGCATCTCACCTACAATAAATAAAAAGAAACCCATACTAAGATACATCATGGTAGAACTGTAAAAAATTTAAAAAAGAAAATACTAAAAGTACACTGTAGTGAAAAACAACTAGTACAAAGGCATAATAGTTAGAAAATCATATCTTCAAAATGCTAAAAGAAAAAATGGTCTATCTAGAACTGAGTGCCCAGAAAGTCTACATTTCAAGAATGAGGGTTAAGTGAATAACATGCTGAGAGTATTTACCATTAGCAGACCTTCACTAGAGGAACTTCTAAAGTATGTACTTAAGAAAAAAAAAGATCCAAGAAAGATGACCTGAGATTAAAAAGAAAAAAAAAAGAATGTTGAGCAAAGAAAATAGTATATATGTGGGAAATTAGAAATAAACTTTATGTTGAAAACAATAATAATTTATGATAGAAAATATTATAAGGTATAATTAAAATGCTGGACACAAATATGTAAACTAGGAGGGAGTTGATTAAGTTTGAGCTCATTGTATGGTTTTGGATGATGGTAAATGCTAACAATAACACTCCTACTAGCTTCCATGAATTTAGTGCTTGTGCTATATCAGTCATGTTCTGATTGCTGTGTGTATAGTTACCCACATTAGGGTGCACAATAACCCTATGAGGTTAGTGATATTATTTGTGTTTTACGGATGATAAAACTGACAACCTGAAGCCACAGAAGTGAGACAGGATTTGATAATCTAGGTGATTTGGTTTGCATCCATGATCCTAACCACTAGGTTGTCCTACTACTGATTAATTTCAAACTTTTATGCATGGTAAAATTTTAAAGGTAACCACTAAAAGAAAAATAGTGCACAACTACTTATGCATTAGAGGAGAAAAATGGAATAAGTGGGGAAGATTGTTAGCAATTCCACCTAAGCACAGAAAATCAGACCAAATAAAAAGCACAAAATAAGATGGTATAAACAAATCAGAAGATTTCAGTAATATATAAATGTAAATAGGAGTTTCTTGTTAAAGGAGGTTGAGATTGAATTAAAAACAGAAAATCCAGCTATATTGTGTTTAGACAAAACACAGTCAAAACACGAGGACACAGACAGTTTGACAGAATAAGGATGAAAAAAGATATACCAGGCAAATACTAACTGAAAGAAAGCTGAGATAGCTCTCTCTTTTTTTTTTATAGGTAGGATTCGGCGGAGGCAGGAGGCCTTTTTTTTTTTTTAATTTTATTTATTTATTTATTTATTTATTTATTGGCAGTGTTGGGTCTTCGTTTCTGTGCGAGGGCTTTCTCTAGTTGCGGCAAGCGGGGGCCACTCTTCGTCGCGGTGCGCGGGCCTCTCACTATCGCGGCCTCTCTTGTTGCGGAGCACAGGCTCCAGAGGCGCAGGCTCAGTAGTTGTGGCTCACGGGCCCAGTCGCTCCGCGGCATGTGGGATCTTCCCAGACCAGGGCTCGAACCCGTGTCCCCTGCATTAGCAGGCAGATTCTCAACCACTGCGCCACCAGGGAAGCCCTGAGATAGCTGTCTTAATGTAAGGTAATACAGACTTGAAGGCAAAAAACACTATTGGTTATAAAGACAGTCACTATATTATAAGCAAAGATTCACTACACCAAGGAAGAGATAAATAGCATTTTAAAGTTATATGCGCCTAATAAAATAGTTTTAAATTATATTAAAAAATTGATGGAAATGCTTGGAGAAATTGACAAACCTACTATAAGGGTGGGAGATATCAGAAACTTCTGGGTCAAGCAGTTAATAAGGAAATAGAAGGTTAACGACACAGTTCGGAACTTTGACTTAATGCACATACACCAAACTCTTTGCTTCCAAACTATGGGCTATGTTATTTTTCTCAGTCATTTACAAAGAGACAAAACATTTACAAAAATTGACAATGAAGCCGTAAGTCACCTTCAGACAACTTTAAAGAGCAGTATTATACTGACCACACCACATGCACTGCCCATGTAGTGAAATTAGTCATCAGTTAAAAAAAACCAAAATGAATCCCCTCTCTCTCTTTTAATTTAAGTCATTCTAAATAACTCATGGGTAGAAGAAGAAATCAAAATGGAAACTTTTAAAAATACTTAAAATTAAACAATAATGGGGGCTTCCCTGGTGGCGCAGTGGTTGAGAATCTGCCTGCTAATGCAGGGGACACGGGTTCGAGCCCTGGTCTGGGAAGATCCCACATGCCACGGAGCGACTGGGCCCGTGAGCCACAACTACTGAGCCTGTGCGTCTGGAGCCTGTGCTCCGCAACAAGAGAGGCCGCGACAGTGAGAGGCCCACGCACCACGATGAAGAGTGGGCCCCGCTTGCCACAACTAGAGAAAGCCCTAGCACAGAAACAAAGACCCAACATAGCAATCAATCAATCAATTAATAAAATAAATCTTTAAAAAAAAAACACAGAACTTCCATTAATTAAAAAAAAAATTAAACAATAATGAAAATAATATATATCAAAATTTGGGGATATAGTAAAAGTGGCACTTGGAAATGACCCCACAGCATTAAGTGCTTGTAAGAGGAAAAAAAAAAGGCTGAAAATGAGGTAAGTGTCTAACATAAGAAGCTAGGAAAAAGTAGAATAAATTAATAAACACAAAGAAAGTAGAAGGAAGAAAATAATAAAGAGCAGAAATTAATGAAATAGAAGGCAATATAGAGGACCAATAAAACCTAAAATTAGATGAATACAATTGCCAAATTTCTGGTGACGTTTCTCACCTGAGTATAAAATATGAAGAGACACATCACAAGGATACCAGTGTAGATATAGAAATATAGTCCAAATAAGGACAAGTTTATTTAATTTTTTTCTTTTATAAATTTAAACTTTATTTTAAAATTTACATATATGAAAATTAACTGTTTTTAGGATTTATATCTATGAGTTTTGATAAATTCATAGAGTTGAGTATCTATTATCATAATCAAGTTACTGAACAGATCAATCACTCTCCCAGATTTCTTTGTGTTGTGTCTTTTTAGACAGCTACTCACCCAATCCCCCAAACTTCTGGCAACTGGTGATTCTGATATCTGTCCCTAATATTTTGCCTTTTCCAGAAAGTCTTGTAAATGAAATCATGCAGTATTTAGCCCTTTGTGTCTGGCTTCTTTCATTTAATGTAATACATTTGATAAACATTCATATAATATGTACCAATAGTTTGTTTCTTTTTGTTGTTAAGGAGTATTCCCTTGTATGATTATACCACACTTTGTGTATCCATTCACTAGTTGAAGAACATTTAAGATGTTTCCAGTTTTTAACAATTATGCATAAAGCTGCTATAAATATTCATGTACAGGTTTTTGTGTGAAAAAAGTTTTTATTTCTCTTGGTAAGTACTAGGAGTGAGATTGGCATATGGTAAATGCATTTCAAGTCTTACATATGTATATATATATATATATATATATATATATAAAAGACATACTGTTTTCTAAAGTAGCTGTATCATTTTGCATTCCCACTAGCAATATCTGAGGATTCCATTTGTTTTGCATCTTCACCAGCACTCGCAATTTTCAGTTTTTTAAAAAATGTTAGCCATTCTAATAGATAAATATTAGTGTGTACTTGTGGTTTTAATTTGCATTTCTGTAATGACTAATGATGTTGAACATACTTTCATGTGCTTATTTGCCATCTATATATCTTCTTGGTGAAGTTTCTGTTTAATTTTTGTTGTTGCTGCTCATTTTCTAATTGGGTGGTTTATTTTCTTAATTTGAATTTTCAGAGTTCTTTATATATTTTGGATATCCTTGTTTGTGATGTATTATCCTTATTATATATTGCTCAATTTTATATTTAATATTTTGTTGAGAATTTTTGTGTTCATGATAGCAAGAGGTATCAGTCTCTAGTTTTGTTGTAATGTTTGGTTTTAGCATCAGAGCAGTACTGACTTCTTAAAATGATTTGGGAAGTGCTTCATTCTCTTGTGTTTTCTGGGAGAGTTACTGTAGAGTTGGTATTATTTCTTCCTTAAATGTTTGATAGAATTCACCAGTAAAATCATCTGGATCTGGAGTCTGCCTCCCTCCTTAATTTGCTCTTCTTTCTCCCTCTCTTTCTTTGCAGTGATTTTTGTTAAAAAAATTATTGAAATATATTTAATATATAACATTGTGCCAATTTAATGTGTACAACGTGTTAACTTGATACATTTATATATTTTTATTTTTCAATTTCTTGTGGAATCTCCATTATTTTCCATAGTGGTTGGGCCAATTTAAATTTCCACCAACAATATACAAGGGTTCCCTTTTCTCCACATCCTCACCATCACTTGTGATTTCTTGTATTCTTGATGATAGCCATTGTAATAGGTGTGAGGTGATATCTCATTGTGGTTTTGATTTGCATTTCTCTGATGATTAGTGATATTGAGTATCTTTTCATGCACCTGTTGGCCATTTGGGTGTTTTCTTTGGGAAAATGGCTATTCAGTTTGTCTGCCCATTAAAAAATCAGATTGTTTTCTTGCTATTGAGTTGTATGAGTTTTTTATATACTTTAGTTGTTAACCCCTTATCTAATACATGGTTTGTAAAATTTTTTTCCCATTCTGTAGGTTGCCTTTTCATTTTGATGATTGTTTCTTTCGCTGTGTGAAAGCTTTTAAGTTTGGTTTTGTCCTATTTGTTGATTTTTGCTTTTGTTGTTTGTGCGTTTTGTGTCATATCTAGAAAAATCATTGCTAAGACCAGTGTTGAGGAGCTTCTTCCCTAAGCTTTCTTCTGGGTCTTTTATGGTATTGGAGCTTATTTTAAAATCTTTTATCTATTTTGAGTTAATTTTTGTGAGCAGTGTCAGATAGGGATCCCATTTCATTATTGTGCATGTGTTTATCTAGTTTTTCCAACACCATTTGTTGAAGAGTGGTTTTCTTTTGGAAGATTTAAACTAAAATTTAATTTCTTTAATAGATATAACATTCTTCAGGTTATTTCTTCTTGAATGTTTTTTGTCTTTTATCTAAGTTGTCAAATTTAGGGGCATAGAATTGTTGATAGTATTCTCTTATTATACTTTTAATATCTGTGGGATTTTTAATAGTGTCCCCTCTTTTATTACTGATGTTGATAATTCATGTCTTTTTTCAGTTTGACTAGAAATTTATTAATGTTATGATTTTTTCAAAGAACTTGCTTTTGATTTCATTGATTTTCTATATTTTTGTCTTTTAAATTTATTGACTTTTGCTTATATTTTTATTCTCTCTTTCTCCTTGTTTTGGAGTTAATTTGCTCGTATTTTTCTCATTTCTTATGTCAGAAGCTTAGGTTATCTAGTTGACACTGAATCATTTAATGTTATTAATTTCCCACTAAGCATTCATTGCTTTAGCTGAATTTAATAAATTCTGATGTGTTGTGTTTTCAGTTTAATTTAGTTCAAAATATTTTCTAATTTCCCTTGAAACTTCCTGTTTGGGCCATAGGTGATTTATAAGTGTATTGTTCAATTTTAAATATTTAGGGATTTTCTTGGTATTTTTCTACTTTTGATTTCAAGTTTAATTTTTTTATAGTCATAAGACATCCTTTGTATGATATATAGTTGACCCTTGAACAGCAGTTTTGAGCTGCACAGGCCCGCTTATATGAGGATTTTTTCCAATAAATGCATACTATATTACTACATCATTCATGGTTGGTTGAATTTGCAGATACAGAACTTTGGATACAGAGAACTGACTGTGAAGTTATATGTGGATTTTTGACTGTGTGAGGGGTCAGTGCCCCTAATCTCCATGTTATTTAAGGGTTAACTGTATATTTAAAAAATTTTTTTAAGGAAATTTGTGGCCCAGAATATAGTTTATCTCAGTGAATGTTCCATGACCACTTGAAAATAAGGTATATTCTACTGTTATTGGGTAGAGTGTTCTATAAATGTCAGGTCGATCAAGTTGGTTGATAGAGTTGTTCAGGTCTTCTATAGCCTTACTGATTTTCTGTGTACTAATTCTGTCAGTTACTGAGTGAGGAGTCTTGAAGTCTCCAACTATAATTGTAGATTTGTCTGTTTCTCCTTTTAATTTCATTGGGGTTTTGCTTAATATATTTTGAAGCTCTGTTGTTGGTTCCATACATTTTTAGAATTTTTATGTCTTCTTAGAGAGTGACTTCTTTACCATTAATTATGTAATATTCATCTTTAGCTCTGTTATTTATTATTCCTTGCTCTGAAGTCTACTTTTTCCTGAGGTTAATGTTGCTATTCCAGCCTTCTTTTGTTTTTTGTTTTTTAAAAATTTTTTAATTTAATTTAATTTATTTTTTTTATACAGTAGGTTCTTACTGGTCATCAATTTTATACACATCAGTGTATACATGTCAATCCCAATTGCCCAATTCAGCACACCACCACTACCCACCACCCCAGCTGCTTTCCCCCCTTGGTGTCCATATGTTTGTTCTCTACATCTGTGTCTCAATTTCTGCCCTGCAAACCGGTTCATCTGTACCATTTTTCTAGGTTCCCCATATATGAGTTAATATACGATATTTGTTTTTCTTTTTCTAACTTACTTCACTCTGTATGACAGTCTCTAGATCCATCCACATCTCTACAAATGACCCAATTTCGTTCCTTTTTATGGCTGAGTAATATTTCACTGTATATGTGTACCACATCTTCTTTATCCATTCGTCTGTTGATGGGCATTTAGGTTGCTTCCATGACCTGGCTATTGTAAATAGTGCTGCAGTGAACATTGGGGTGCAAATGTCTTTTTGAATTATGGTTTTCTCTGGGTATATGCCCAGTAGTGGGATTGCTGGATCATATGGTAATTTTATTTTTAGTTTTTTAAGGAACCTCCATACTGTTCTCCATAGTGGCTGTATCAATTTACATTCCCGCCAACAGTGCAAGAGGGTTCCCTTTTCTCCACACCCTCTCCAGCATTTGTTGTTTGTAGATTTTCTGATGATGCCCATTCTAACTGGTGTGAGGTGGTACCTCATTGTAGTTTTGATTTGCATTTCTCTAATAATTAGTAATGTTGAGCAGCTTTTCACGTGCTTCTTGGCCATCTGTATGTCTTCTTTGGAGAAATGTCTATTTAGGTCTTCTGCCCATTTTTGGATTGGGTTGTTTGTTTTTTTAATAGTGAGCTGCATCAGCTGTTTATATATTTTGGACGTTAATCCTTTGTCCGTTGATTCGTTTGCAAATATTTTCTCCCATTCTGAGGGTTGTCTTTTCGTCTTGTTTATGGTTTCCTTTGCTGTGCAAAAGCTTTGAAGTTTCATTAGGTCCCATTTGTTTATTTTTGTTTTTATTTCCATTACTCTAGGAGGTGGATCAAAAAAGATCTTTCTGTGATTTGTGTCAAAGAGTGTTCTTCCTGTGTTTTCCTCTAAGAGTTTTATAGTGTCCGGTCTTACATTTAGGTCTCTAATCCATTTTGAGTTTATTTTTGTGTATGGTGTTAGGGAGTATTCTAATTTCATTCTTTTACATGTAGCTGTCCAGTTTTCCCAGCACCACTTATTGAAGAGACTGTCTTTTCTCCATTGTATATCCTTGCCTCCTTTGTCATAGATTAGTTGACCATAGGTGGCGTGGGTTTATCTCTGGGCTTTCTGTCTTGTTCCATGGATCTATGTTTCTTTTTTTGTGCCAGTACCATATTGTCTTGATTACTGTAGCTTTACAGTATAGTCTGAAGTCAGGGAGTCTGATTCCTCCAGCTCCGTTTTTTTCCCTCAAGACTGCTTTGGCTATTCGGGGTCTTTTGTGTCTCCATACAAATTTTAAGATGATTTGTTCTAGTTCTGTAAAAAATGCCATGGGCAATTTGATAGGGATTGCATTGAATCTGTAGATTGCTTTGGGTAGTATTGTCATTTTCACAATATTGATTCATCCAGTACAAGAACATGGTATATTTCTCCATCTGTTGGTATCATCTTTAATTTCTTTCAACAGTTTCTTATAGTTTTCTGCATACAGGTCTTTTGTCTCCCTAGGTAGGTTTATTACTAGGTATTCTATTCTTTTTGTTGCAGTGGTAAATGGGAGTGTTTCCTTAATTTCTCTTTCAGATTTTTCATCATTAGTGTATAGGGGTGCAAGAGATTTCTGTGCATTAATTTTGTATCCTGCAACTTTACCAAATTGATTGATTAGCTCTAGTAGTTTTCTGGTGGCAGTTTTAGGATTCTCTATGTATAGTATCATGTCATCTGCAAACAGTGCCAGCTTTACTTCTTCTTTTCCAATTTGTATTCCTTTTATTGCTTTTTCTTCTCTGATTGCCATGGCTAGGTCTTCCAAAACTATGTTTAATAATAGTGGTGAGAGTGGACATCCTTGTCTTGTTCTTGATCTTAGAGGAAATGCTTTCAGCTTTTCCTCATTGAGAATGATGTTTGCTGTGGGTTTGTCGTATATGGCCTGTATTATGTTGAGGTAGGTTCCCTCTATGCCCACTTTCTGGAGAGTTTTTATCATAAGTGGGTGTTGAATTTTGTCGAAAGCTTTTTCTGCATCTATTGAGATGATCATATGGTTTTTATTCTTCAATTTGTTAATATGGTGTATCACATTGATTGATTTGCGTACATTGAAGAATCCTTGCATCCCTGGGATAAATCCCACTTGATCATGGTGTATGATCCTTTTAATGTGTTGTTGGATTCTGTTTGCTAGTATTTTGTTGAGGATTTTTGCGTCTATATTCATCAGTGATATTGGTCTGTAGTTTTCTTTCTTTGTGACATCATTGTCTGGTTTTGGTATCAGGGTGATGGTGGCCTCATAGAATGAGTTTGGGAGTGTTCCTTCCTCTGCAATTTTTTGGAAGAGTTTGAGAAGGATGGGTGTTAGCTCTTCTCTAAATGCTTGATAGAGTTCACCTGTGAAGCCATCTGGTCCTGGACTTTTGTTTGTTGGAAGATTTTTAATCACAGTTTCAATTTCATTACTTGTGATTGGTCTGTTCATATTTTCTATTTCTTCCTGGTTCAGTCTTGGAAGGTTATACCTTTCTTAGAATTTGTCCATTTCTTCCAGGCTGTCCATTTTATTGGCATAGAGTTGCTTGTAGTAGTCTCTTAGGATGCTTTGTATTTCTGCGGTGTCTGTTGTAACTTCTCCTTTTTCATTTCTGATTTTATTGATTTGAGTCCTCTCCCTCTTTTTCTTGATGAGTCTGGCTAATGGTTTATCAATTTTGTTTATCTTCTCACAGAACCAGGTTTTAGTTTTATTGATCTTTGCTATTGTTTTCTTTGTTTCTATTTCATTTATTTCTGCTCTGATCTTTATGATTTCTTTCTGTCTGCTAACTTTGGGTTTTGTTTGTTCTTCTTTCTCTGGTTCCTTCAGGTGTAAATTTAGATTGTTTATTTGAGATATTTCTTGTTTCTTGAGGTAGGCTTGTATAGCTATAAAATTCCCTCTTAGAACTGCTTTTGCTGCATCCCATAGGTTTTGGATCGTCATGTTTTCATTATCATTTGTCTCTAGGTATTTTTTGATTTCCTCTTTGATTTCTTCAGTGATCTCTTGGTTATTTAGTAACGTATTGTTTAGCCTCCATGTGTTTGTGTTTTTTACGTTTTTTTCCTTGTAATTGATTTGTATTCTCATAGTGTTGTGGTCAGAAAAGATGCTTGACATGATTTCAGTTTTCTTAAATTTACTGAGGCTTGATTTGTGACCCTAGATGTGATCTATCCTGGAGAATGTTCTGTGCGCACTTGAGAAGAATGTGTAGTCTGCTGTTTTTGGATGGAATGTCCTATAAATATCAATTTAATCTATCTGGTCTATTGTGTCATTTAAAGCTTCTGTTTCCTTATTTATTTTCATTTTGGATGATCTGTCCATTGGTGTAAGTGAGGTGTTAACGTCCCCCACTATTATTGTGTTAGTGTCGATTTCCTCTTTTATAGCTGTTAGCAGTTGCCTTATGTATTGAGGTTCTCCGATGTTGAGTGCATATATATTTATAATTGTTATATCTTCTTCTTGGATTGATCCCTTGATCATTATGTAGTGTCCTTCCTTGTCTTTTGTAACATTCTTTATTTTAAAGTCTATTTTATCTGTTATGAGTATAGCTACTCCAGCTTTCTTTTGATTTCCATTTGCATGGAATATCTTTTTCCATCCCTTCACTTTCAGTCTGTATGTGTCCCTAGGTCTGAAGTAGGTCTCTTGTAGACAGCATATATATGGGTCTTGTTTTTGTATCCATTCAGCAAGCCTGTGTCTTTTGGTTGGAGCATTTAATGCATTCACATTTAAGGTAATTATTGATATGTATGTTCCTGTGACCATTTTCTTAATTGTTTTGGGTTTGTTTTTGTAGGTCCTTTTCTTCTCCTGTGTTTCCCACTTAGAGAAGTTCCTTTAGCATTTGTTGTAGAGCTGGTTTGGTGGTGCTGAATTCTCTTAGCTTTTGCTTGTCTGTCAAGCTTTTGATTTCTCCATCAAATCTAAATGAGATCCTTGCTGGGTAGAGTAATCTTGGTTGTAGGTTCTTCCCTTTCATCACTTTAAGTATATCATGCCACTCCCTTTCTGGCTTGTAGAGTTTCTGCTGAAAAATCAGCTGTTAACCTGATGGGAGTTCCTTTGTATGTTATTTGTCATTTTTCCCTTGCTGCTTTCAATAATTTTTCTTTGTCTTTAATTTTTGCCAATTTGATTGCTATGTGTCTCGGCGTGTTTCTCCTTGGGTTTATCCTGTATGGGACTCTCTGCGCTTCCCGGACTTGGGTGGCTATTTCCTTTCCCATGTTAGGGAAGTTTTCGACTATAATCTCTTCAAATATTTTCTCTGGTCCTTTCTCTCTCTCTTCTCCTTCTGGGACCCCTGTAATGCGAATGTTGTTGCATTTCATTTTGTCCCAGAGGTCTCTTAGGCTGTCTTCATTTCTTTTCATTCTTTTCTCTTTATTCTGTTCCACGGCAGTGAATTCCACCATTCTGTCTTCCAGGTCACTTATCCGTTCTTCTGCCTCAGTTATTCTGCTATCGATTCCTTCTAGTGTAGTTTTCACTTCAGTTATTGTATTGTTCATGTGTTTGTTCTTTAATTCTTCTACGTCTTTGTTAAACATTTCTTGCATCTTCTCGATCTTTGCCTCCATTCTTTTTCCGAGGTCTTGGATCGTCTTCACTATCATTATTCTGCATTCTTTTTCTGGAAGGTTGCCTATCTCCACTTCATTTAGTTGTTTTTGTGGGGTTTTATCTTGTTCCTTCATCTGGTACATAGCCCTCTGCCTTTTCATCTTGTCTATCTTTCTGTGAATGTGATTTTTGTTCTATAGGCTGCAGGATTGTAGTTCTTGCTTCTGCTGTCTGCCCTCTGGTGGATGTGGATATCTAAGAGGATTTTGCAAGTTTCCTAATGGGAGGGACTGGTGGTGTAGAGCTGACTGTTGCTCTGGTGGGCCGAGCTCAGTAAAACTTTAATGTGCTTGACTGCTCATGGGTGGGGCTGTCTGGGTTCCCTCCCTGTTGGTTGTTTGGCCTGAGGCATTCCAACATTGGACCTACCTGGGCTCCTTGCTGGGGCTAAAGGCAGACTCTGGGATGGCTCAAGCCAAGGGGTACTTCCCAGAACTTCTGCTGCCAGTGTCCTTGTCCCCATGGTGAGCCACAACCACCCACCGCCTCTGCAGGAGACCCTCCAACACTAACAAGTAGGTCTGGTTCAGTCTCCCCTGGGGTCACTCCTACTTCCCCTGGGTCCTGATATGCACACTACTCTGTGTTTGCCCTCTAAGAGTGGAGTCTCTGTTTCCCCTAGTCCTGTTGAAGTCCTGCAGTCAAATCCCAGTAGCCTTCAAAGTCTGATTGTCTACTAATTTCTCCTCCTGTTGCTGGACCTCCAGTTTGGGAAGCCTGACGTGGGGCTCAGAACCTTCACTCCAGTGGGTGGCCTTCTGTGGTAGAAGTGTTCTCCAGTCTGTGAGTCACCCACCCAGCAGTTATGGGATTTGATTATACTGTGATTGTGCCCCTCCTACCATCTCATTGTGGCTTCTCCTTTGTCTTTGGATGTGGGGTATCTTTTTTGGTGAGTTCCAGCATCCTCCTGTTGATGATTGTCCAGCAGCTAGTTGTGATTCTGGTGTTCTCTCAAGAGGGAGTGAGAGCACATCCTTCTACTCCACCATCTTGGTTGAGGGCCTCCAGCCTTCTTTTCATTTATGCTTGAATAGCATATCTTTTGCTATGTTCTTATTTTTTTAACCTATTTTTGTATTATATTTAAGGTGAGTTTTCTTATATATAGCTATATTTGGGTCTTGTTATTTTTTCTAATATGACAATGTCTTTTAATTTTTTGTTTAGATCATTTATATTTAATGTAATTAATGGTATGCTTGGATTAACATATAATGTCTTATTATGCATTTTCTATTTTTATTTCTGTTCTTTGTTTTTCCTTCTTTTTCTGACCTCTTAAAAAATTTGGGTATTATTATTTTTTAATATCTAATATTGGATTTTTAGTTATACCCTTTAGTTTAAAGCATTTTAATGTTTGCTTATAGTTTACAATATATATCTTAATTACTCAGAGTCTGCCTTCAAATATTATACTGTTTCACAGGTAGTGTAAGGACCATACAGCTGTATTTTTCCAATTTTTTTTCTGTAACCCTTTGTGTTATTGTGGTGCTATTTTACTTTTCTACATAGTATAATCACATAATAGAATGCTACTATTTTTTCTTTTGATTGTCAGTGATCTTTTAGAGCATTGAAAAATAAGAAAAATAAATTTTATATATATTTAAATTTATTCCGTTTCCAGCTGTTTATTTTTTGTGTGTGTAGATCCAAGTTTCTGTCTGGTGTCATTCATATATATATATATATATATATGTGTGTGTGTGTGTATATATATATATATATATATATATATATATATATATATATATATATGTATGTATGTATATATATATCTCCTAAAGAACTCTTTTAACATTTCTTTTAGTTTAGGTATCCTGGCAAAAATTCTGTTTTTGTTTATTTGAGAAAAATATTTATTTCTCTTTCATTCTTGAAAAATATTTTCACTGGCTGTAAAATTCTGTGTTGACATTTTTCCCAGCACCTTAAAGAAGGCATTCCATTGTCTTTTGACTTGCATTGTTTCTTATTGGATGTCTACTGTAATTCTTATCTTTGTTCTCGTCTATGTAATATTTCTTTTCTGTCTGGTGGCCTTTGATATGTTTAAAATTTTTTTTGTTGTCAGCAATTTGAATATGATATGCCTAGGAGTGTGCGTGTGTGTGTGTGTGTGTGTGTGTGTGTGTGTGTGGCTTGTTTCTTTTGTTTCATTTTTGTATATATCCTACTTTGGGTTATCTGAGCCCCTTGGATCTGTGGTTTGGTGTCTTTCATTAAATGTGATGTTCTCTCACAAATCTTAAATGCCCTGTTCTGATTTTTTCTTGCATTCTGTTTTTTTTCTCTTGTATTAATTTTTTGTTGAAACCTGGACATCTGGTGTAAGACAGTTGCAACTGAAGTAAATAGAATTTTTTGCCTAGAAATGTGTACGTTTTTCCTTCTTTTAAGCCTTCAGTGTGCTTTTGAGTCAGTGTGGGCAGCAGCTGATCTAGGTTTGGGATTGCAGTTCCAATGGTTACCCTCATTGCACCACAGGCTTTACATTCTAGTAGTTTTTACCTTGTGTTTAGGGTGATGGTAGTTTGCCAGGGTTTTTTTCCCCTCAATGTTCTACCCGCAACTTCAGATCCTCTGTGCTATGTATTAGTGAGAGTTTCTATTCACATTCTCTCCCCACCTCCTTGCAGTCTGTTATTTTTACTTGATGCTTATTATCTCTGTGGTGATGGTTGGGGGGATTTTTGATAGTTCTGAATAAGCTTCTGTTTTAGGCAGGCATTATGTTCCTGGGTCTCAGGGATGACTTTATCAGTGCTCCTACTCCACTTCCAGTTGTAGGTCTGGCACTGGCTTGTATTCCTCTCCCTCCTTCAGATGTAGAGGTTTTGTCCCTTCTTTCTTCCCCTAGCTTTTCATTAGTGCACTGAGGGTGAACATCTTTGTTGGCCTTCTCCCAGTATTGGAAGGCATTTGTTCCGTAGGGGGAAAAGAAGAAGAGGGATCTGGGTGGGCACTTGTGTTTGTTTTTTGGAGTGGCTGTTGTTACCTTCCTCCATGCCTACATCATGAAGATTGATTTTTCAGGACTCTCACGAATCTTTTTTTTTTTTTTATGAGCAGTAGGTTAGGACAGTGGAGAAGAGCCTGAAATGCTGTGAATTCCTCTTATGTGTGTGTTTCTCCAAGATTTTTACTCTCTTGCTAGCCCACATTTAACATTTACTAAATTTAAACATTTAAATTTATTAAAAATTTTGGCTGAATTCTTACTGGTCTCTGATAATGTGTGTGCCAGGTAAGAAGTGCTCACATCCTGTTTCTCCTTGTGGGTGCCTGTTTTTCCTTAGATTTTAGGTTAGAGTCTATTGCCCTACCACCTCAGCTTTCTAATGAGTTGAAGAAAAGTTGGGAGTTTTCAAATTGTCCAGAATTTTCTTTGTTTTTTTTGTTTTGTTTTGTTTTGTTTTGTTTTAAATTTATTTATTTATTTATGGCTGTGTTGGGTCTTCGTTTCTGTGTGAGGGCTTTCTCTAGTTGCAGCGAGCGGGGGCCACTCTTCATTGCGGTGCGCGGGCCTCTCACTATCATGGCCTCTCTTGTTGCGGAGCACAGGCTCCAGACGCGCAGGCTCAGTAGTTGTGGCTCACGGGCCCAGTTGCTCCGCGGCATGTGGGATCTTCCCAGACCAGGGCTCGAACCCGTGTCCCCTGCATTGGCAGGCGGATTCTCAACCACTGCGCCACCAGGGAAGCCCTCTTTGTTATTTTTATTGTATTAAGGGTGGGAGTAATGCTCTTTCCAACCTTATATGTCTCAAATAAAAGCTGGCAGTACCTATCCATTATGTTTTAATGGGGGAATATGAAAATATAGAATTTATATTCATGCACTGTATTCACAAATTACCCAGGCCTTGGGTTTAAATAGCTCAAGTGTAAATTCCATTATAACATACTTTCTGCATTCCTATATCCACCTTTTCATCATTGGTAAAGTTGGAGTTGTACAAGATTGGTGTAAGATAATAGTAGCTAAAATATACATAGTGCATATGATATGCCAAACATTATTTTTTAAAAATTTAATTAATTAATTTATTTGGCTGTGCCGGGTCTTTGTTGCGGTACGCGGGATCTTCGTTGCAGCATGTGGGCTCTTAGTTGTGGCATGTGGGCTCTAGTTCCCTGACCAGGGATTGAACCTGGGCCTTCTGTATTGGGAGCATGGAGTCTTAACCATTGGACCACCAGGGAAGTCCCCCAAACACTATTTTAAGCATGTTCTACGTATTCATTTAATCCTCACAACAACTTTTATTTTACTGATAAAGAAATTGAGGCACAATGAGATTAAGTTAGTTGCTTAAGTTAGCACACCTTTTAAGTAGTAAATTTGGGGTTTGAATGCATGTTTTCAATCCCTAAGCTCAATTGCTTCTCAAGAAAAAACTATAAAAGGATAACAAATTAGGGTAATTTAGAATTCTTAGGAGCATTTAGTCCTGCTCTTTTACTTTACAAATGAAATCATAAACAGATCAAAGGACTTATCAAGGGCTAGACACACAGTTTGTGGCTGATTTAATATAGAATCAAGATCTTCCATTTCTCATCCTATTTTTACTTAATAATAACATACGAATACAAATGGGAATACAGTTCCAGTGTCCTGAAACTTATTTAAATTCACCTATTTGATTTTCCTTTAATTTATTTTATTGGGAAGAAATGTGATCACATGATTTTCTTCTAATTTATGTTGCTGGGAGGAAATATACTCAAATATAGAAACTTAACCCTTCTAGATTTTCTAGACTTAGAGATTCATTTTTTAGTTATTCCTCATTTAGACTAGAACTTATTTATAGTTTCAGCTCAAATGATGGAGGTGAAGGTTAATTTTCAGATTGCCATTTAATTATATCACATTCATTTACATATGCCAAGAACAGAACACGTACAAAGTTAAAATAGGCATCCTTGTTCAGATAGGAAAAAAGTAATTACCCATAGATTGGAATTTTCTGTCAAAAGGTCTTTCATTCTAGATGTTTGTTAAGTAATATATTTATTATAGAAGCCATTTGTTCCACTCAGGCTTTTTCCATAATAACTAACTCTTATTAGTCTTCTGAATGAGTGAATCTTAAATATATAGTTCATTCATTTTCATAACCCTATTCCTAACTCTTCCCTTCTACTTAATATAGTGCTTAGGGAAATTCACATACCATTTAAGGACAGAGTTTCCATCTTATATTCTTCCTTTCTCTTTCTTTTTCACCTTTCTATGCTTACATATACGTAGGAGAGTATAGTGGGACAGGAGTCAGAAAACTTAGTCATGTTTTGGGACTTACTAGCAACTTGGCCTCTGGCAAATATTTTTGAGCTTCTGTTTTCTCACCTTCACCTCATGTTACATGAGGATCAAATTAGACCATTTATTACCCATAAGCACTTAACTGAACTTCTATTATATGCAAGACACAATGGTGGGGACTGGGGACACAAAGTTGAATAGGAATTAATCTGCTACTTCCCAGTAAGTTTATGTTCTGATCTGGGGATTGACCTGTAGATAATTGTGATATTGTGATATGCAACCAAATGTATGAGTTTAATATAGAAGAGTCATACATGAGAGAATCAGAAGATTCCCAGGGGTCGGATTTAAAATATGAATAAAAGTTCACCAAGCAGGTGAGGGGAAAGCATTCCAGGCAAAGGGAAGAAGATTTAAATATTTTCTAAGTTTGTATCAAGAACTGGTACAGGCCCACATATGTCTTTATTTTTAAGAAACTATATATAAAGGATTATGAAAAATGTAATTTGAATTTTGAAAACCATCTTGTTATCGTTGTTGTTAATAACCTTAGAGAAATGCTAGTTTTAAATTCGTGAATAAGATATGGAGATAGAATGACTAATCAAGACTAATTAATTATAAGAAATTGGATCCTCTGAGTTTTCATTATCATGAGCCATGTTAATTAACATTTCATTAATTACCCTGACAATAAAATAATCAGACAATTAGTGACCCTATGAGCTCATAAAAACATAACAAACACAGGGTACATTGCTTAGAATGTCAAGGTTAAATAACTTAATTTTGGATTCGCTGGCATTATAGTCAAAACCCACACAACTCAGAAAGAGCAAGAGATAGGAAAACTTACTCAGATTCAGCATGGCTCTTTTTATCCAGTATGTCAAAGACATTTCATAACATTGACTTCTAGAAAATAATTTCATATACTGCCTCCCTAATTTTCTAACATGACTGAATTCCTGTTACTACTACCCTCTTGAATAATATCATTTGTAATACTCTGGGCAAATTTTGTCTTCAGAGGTTAGAATTTAGGAAGAAAAGTACAAGGCAAGATAGTTAATAACGTATGTAACCCAATGTTTAAAGGTATACTAACAATCTACAAAATCTACTGGTGAAGCTTAAAAGCACAAGGGGACAATTCATATGACGGTAAACCTTAAAATAATATGTCAGTGCATGGAAAAAGAAAACGTGATTTCAAAAGGAAAGGGAAGGACAGTAGAAAGCATCCAAGGGAGAAATAGATCAATAGTCAGATAAAATAATGGAAAATGTAGTTTTTTTTGTCAATAGCAACAGAAATATACTAGATAGTCAGGTGGTAATGACTTTGTAGCAGGGAGGTGTTCATTTGTATAAGGCAAGGCATTTTATGGAGTATTTTCTTCTATTTATTTGTCTTACTATATATTCTCCCACTTTGAACCTAAATAGGATAATTTTTATTTAGTTCTTCTAGATAACTATATGTTATGCAAATAGAATTTTCTTTTGAAATGTTTAATTAAAACCCAATCTTAACTGAACCAAATATACTATGTTTCTTTGGTTGTTTACGGTCACCAGAGTACTGCCATTAAAGATAAAATTCTACTGCAATAAAAATTTAACCAAAATATGTAAAAATTTAATGAAGAGAATACATCATAATTAGAAAAAAGTAAAACGTTTATAATACTAACACCATCACACAGTTATCTTAATATTTGCACATTGCCTTCTGCATGCAGCCATATCTTTAATATAATTGCAGTCATAATATGTATCATTATAATTTTGTATTGTGAATTGCAGTCTCTTTCCATCTCATAAAAAAATTCAAGTCAGCTTACAAAGATGTGCTAAACAGAACAAGATAACATTAAATAAAAAACAGTAGGCAAAGAAAAATTCAGGAGAAAGAGAAGGGTGGGAAAAATAAGAAATGTGTGAAGTAACATACAAAACGTATGCCATTAGATTCTAAATGTAGGCCACAGAGTTATCTTTTTTTTAAGATTTATTTATTTGTTTATTTTTGGCTGTGTTGGGTCTTCGTTGCTGGGCGCGGGCTTTCTGTAGTTGCAGCGAGCGGGGGCTACTCTTCGTTGTGGTGTGCAGGCTTCTCATTGCGGTGGCTTCTCTTGTTGTGGAGCACGGGCTCTAGGCTCCCAGGCTTCAGTAGTTGCAGTGCACGGGCTCAGTAGTTGTGGCTCTTGGGCTCTAGAGCGCAGGCTCAGTAGTTGTGGTGCACAGGCTTAGTTGCTCTGCGGCATGTGGGACCTTCCCGGACCAGGGCTGGAACCCGTGTCCCCTGCATTGGCAGGCGGATTCTTAACCACTGTGCCACCAGGGAAGTCCCATAGGCCACAGATTTATCTTTGAGCAGCCACACAAAGAGGGAAATGGGATCAATTCCTGGTTTATAGTGAACTGTAGATTTTAAAAGACCAGTTGTTTGGAAGTGAGAAATATTCGTAATCCTGAGGCCGTATAGAAATTTCTTTTGTTTGTCATCATAAAGAGGATACAATGACTTCAACATCACTCTGGTATCAAATATGCAACTCATCTGTTGCATGGGGCTTTTTATAACATACATTTTTATATATTTGGTGTTGGTAAATACTGTAGAACCAAAGTTAACATAGAATAATGCATTTTAAGGAAACATTTAAATTAATAATTCTGTTTGCTTTAGAATTTAGAAAGTCTGTTTGGAATGAGCTGGTTGTTCCTTTTGTCTTAAAAAAGTCTTTGAAGGTTACTTTGAAAGGACATTTTTTTCTTTCCTTTTGGATAAATTTTCCCATGATGAGCAGACAATTTAAAGCATTTCATTGACCTTAGATCTAGTTATGCTTTTCAATGCAACCTTCCCACACTCCCTTTTCATTGCTAGTTTATTAGATCTATATAACAGAATCATTGAATGAGGGAGTAAAGGACTTGGCAAAGAGAAATAGATAGAGCTAAGTTGAATGTAATGACTTGTGAAAAGAGCACAGATAATGGATTTGAAAGATGTCAACCTAAATTATACAAATTTGAGCCAAATTTTATACACAGAATTGCTTTTATCTTTCTCCCTACACGTACACGCACGCACACACACACATGTATGTATGGAAAGAAGAAAACGTTTATTTCCTGGACAAAATTCCGTATTTTCCTGGTTAGACTGATTTATTTTCTCCAAGAATTACTGTGTTGTTTGCTGTAAAAGACACTTATCTGCCTAGAATTATGTGGTTCATTAAGAAAGTAAACAATGATGGATGATGATAAAAATAACAAGAGTTTTAAGGAGAAATCAGTCACAGTGAGTTGGATGTGATTTTTCCCATCAGGAAATGGATGAGAGATTTGATCAGTTGCAAAGACGGTATACAAAAGTTATCTTTCGCTATTACTAAAAAAAATTTTGTCTTCTACCATTCCTGACCAAAAATATTGATATAAGCTGATTGATTTCTAAGTGGCCCTTTGAGATTTTGCAGTTTTTCCTTTGTGGATCAACTGTAAAAGATACATCTTTCATACACTATTGCTTCATGAGTGTTCCTTTCCTAATAGAGAACAGAGGGATTTGTACAGTTATTCATTCTATACTTTTATTTTTTTTATTTTATGAAGAAAAATCTATATTATAACATGGCTGGTGTGTGGAGTCAGGGAAGATATGTGACCATGAAACTGAGCCTGGTTCCTGATTCTCCCACTTATGTAGTAGGTATAGTCTTCCTAGTATCAGTAAGTTTTAAGGAAATGGGGATAATCTTCACAATGAGTTTAGTCTTTGTTTAGAAGATACAATAAGATATGATGTACCTAATCTGTTTGTAGGACATATATTAAATTAACCTTAAAAATGCATTCCAATATACAGTAGGTGCAGACAAATACTGTTTGAGTCCACTTACACAAGGTACCTAGAATAGTCAAGTTCATAGAATCAGAAAGTACATTGGTAGATGCCAGGGGCTGGGGGGTGGGAGTGGGGTGGGGAGGGGGAATGGGCAGTTAGTGTTTAATGGGGCAGAATTTCAGTTTAGGAAGGTGAAAAATTCAGGAGATGGATGATGGTGAGAGTTGCACAACAATGTGAATGTACTTAGTGCCACTGAGCTGTACAGTTAAATATGGTTAAAATAGTATGTTTTATATTATGTGACTTTTACCACAATAAAAAAACATTTAAAAAAACGTATTATGTACCTAATGCAATGACTAGTAAATATTAGTCTCTCAAAAAGTGGAAGGCATACTATTATTGCTGCTGGTGTTATTTTTTGATGCAAATTGGCAAGAATAGTGACCAAATTTCTTGCAAGGTCCATGTAGGCGCCATGTTTTCTAGATAAATGTTAGGATTAGAGGGAGAATATTATGCATAATTTCTTCATAGCAGGTTATATTCTTGCTTTTATGGACCATCCTGTCTTCTTGACCCTGGTTTGGGGATTTAAAAAATTTCTTTAAATTTATAACTTCTCATATTTTAAATAATGTAGGTTTACTAACAAATCAATGAATTTTCTTTTATCTTGTCACTGTTGTGTCAACTACCTTGATATTGCTGTTGTGTAGTCAATCAACTAATGAAAGATGAATGAGATTCTAGTTATTTGAACCAAGGGAAGGACAGCTGACTAAAAGTAAGCAAACAAAACATCTTTAGTGGGAGCACCGTGGGAGAAACTTTGTGAGTCATTATCATTTAACAAAATTTTTAATCAATATTAAAATCATGTCTTAATCTTAATAATCTCTTGTAATTAAAAACAGAAGTGGAAATCCCTCTTTAAATCAGCCTAGTTTGCTCAGCAAGATAATTTCAGTTCATAAAGGCATGTTCTTGCTGAATTTTCTGAGTTGTGCTTCTGACTCACTGGGCTAGCTTTGATGATGGTGAGTCATTTCATATTTTCTGGGAACAAGGCTACCTGACTATCATTGCTTTATCTTTGGTTTGCGTTGAGTTGAGAAAGTGCACCATCCCAGGTGACAGAATAGATAACAAGAGGAATATGGAAAGAAAAGCCAAGCTCTATGATTTGGGTATAATCTCATCTATCAGGCAAAGGGCCAGTGATTTGTGTATTAAAAGAGATACTAATCCATCAGGTGATCTAATAGTGCCAAGAATTTCTTTCTTTGCCTCCCAGCTAAGAACGTGGAAGCAAAAATTTCCTTAGGCACTGGCATTCTCTCTGCCTTTTTAAAACAAGTTTGCACTGGGACAAGATATTGGTCCTATCTGTGAGTCATATGGTGTCAGATTCTTAGGATGTCTAGCTTGTCAGGTGAGCATCTAGTTGTATAAAATGCACAGAAGCTGAAAGTAAAAGTAGAAGACATTAACATCTGATAAAATTCTCACCCCTACTGATTTAATACTTTAAAAAGAAGAGGGCGTAGAAGTTGACTGCTTTGTCAGTATTTCATTTGGAGATTTCCTTTACTATCCCTTTCTCAACCTACTCCTTTCCCGTCTTCCCCGTGTCAGCACCTCCTCGTGTCACCCACCTGTACTCAAAATCCTACGAATCACGCTCAGCTCTTGTTTCTGATTACCTTCATTAATTCTGTTATCGACTTCTCTTTCTTCAAAATACATCCTAAATCCCTGTACTTCTCATTATTTTCACTGTTAAATCCATGGTCCAAACCTCATGATATATAATGTGGTCTTGTCTAGTAGTCTCCTAACTGGCAGTCCTACTTCATGCTTGCCCTTTCTAAAGTCTGTTCACCCAGCAGCAGGGTAATCAATTTAAAAAACAAACCAGATCGTGTCTCTCAGCTGCTTAAAATCTCCCAATGGCTTTGCTTCCCTTCTCTTTGCCCTTCAAACAAAATCTGGAAACACTTTTCATGGTCTGCTGGGGCCATGAACCTGAACCTGCTAAATTTCTTCCAGACTGAGGTGTTTGCTTTGCCTAACGTACACTTCATCTTTGTAATGTGCTCTTTACAAAGCTCTCTTCTTCTGGTCTCTGCTCAGATATCAAAAGAGCCTTCCGTGACACCCTTTTAAAAAATAACATCTTAGGTCAGTGATGTTAGAAGCAGAACCTGCAATAAATATTCTTGAGAAAGTCATTTATTGAGGGAGTGCTCTCAGGAGAGGGGGAATGAGAGGAATACTATAGGGCAGGGAGAAAAAAACTAAACGAAGATGTGGCTCAGCTGGGGACTTGCTTTAGTCTGGTTGCATAGGGAGTATTGGAGCACAGATCTTATCAAAGCCTTAGTCCTACTTGGAGGCAAAGAGACTGGCCATTTGTAGATCAGGTCCGTCAGTCACTGGCTGCTCCTGGGATGGCGGTAATGGGATGCAGTCTTCTGCATGAGGCAGCTCCCATTCAGTGGACAGTTCTCTAGGGAAGGAGGTGGCTGTGAACCCTTAGCAGCGAATGCTGACTGAAGCTGACAGTGGGTACATCGTGTGGTGAAAGGGGATCTGGGTGAGTCACCAACAGCATCCCCAACTCTGTACCCGGCTTAACTTTTCATTACATTTATCCTGACTTGCTACTGCATTATCTAAGTGTGTGTGTTTGCTGTCTGTCTTCCTTTTTTTAAGATTAAAATGAAAGCTTCATGAGGAAAGGGATTTTGTCTTGCCTATTGCTGTTATTTCTAGTGCCCAATACATTAGAAGTATCAAATAAAAATAATCATGACTAACATTTATTAAGTGCTTACAACATGCCAGGTATTAACTCATTTAATTATCATAACAATTTTGTAAGAAAGTTACTATTATTATCCCCATTTTACAGGTGAGGAAAGTGAGACACAGGGACAGAGTAACTTCCTCACAGTTACGTATTTAGTAAGTGCTGGGTCTAGGATTCAACTCCAGGCTGTCTCCTGACTTTCAGTAAATATTTGTTGAGTGTTGAAGGAATAAGTCAACTGAGTTCAATTCATCAAGCATTTTCTAGGTATTTTATACCTTTCTGTCATCTCGTTTCAGCACAGTAAGGAAATGGGAGTTCAGTAAAATCCATCCTTCAGTGTCTTTCTGTGCCTGTGTGCTGCAACAGAGGCTTAGGTAGCAAAAGGCTGGCACTCTACCTACTCTACTCATTGCTTATGGCCTGTAGTTTAATCAGCTCCTTGTGGCTTAGTCTCTTGTTTACTGTACTAGGTACTCCGTCGTAGCACAAGAACTTTGCCAGGAGTTTAAAGAACTGGATTCTACTTCTAGATCTGACATTGCTATCTTTGCAGACCAGGGCCACTTTGTCAGTCTCTCTAGCCTCACTTTCTTGATTTGTGAAGTGACAAGTTTTTCCCATCTGAATAAATTTATGGGTGTGAGGCACAGTAATGTTTGACAGTGGTCTTGAAGGGGTGTTGTATGAATGAATCAGTAGATGAGTAAATGAATGTGTGAGCATCATCTGAGATTCCAGAGAATTGTTTTCTGCTGTTTTAACTGTTTGGGCCAGAAAGCCAGAAAGCATAAGAAGATACGGCCCTAACCAGAAGCATTTCTCATCCATTGTCCTCAGTACATGGTACCTATTTTCAGTCCTATCACCTGGGTATCATCATTTCAGAAAACAGGAAATATGTTCTGTTTTACCTCTTAACCCCCATCTTCCCTTCAGGTTAATATTACCAAAGCTCAGATGAAGATGCAAGATTTTGGGGGTCAGTCAGTATAATGACCAGACAATGCAGGTTATCAGTGGCTTGTAGACCATAATCTTAGCAAGAAAACTGGATTTGGGGGCAAGAGACATAGATTTGAATTTCTTTTTCTGTCGGTAGCTGTGTACTTGTGCTTTGAGACCTCGCCTGTTGAGCTGCAACGTGTACTGTAAGGACAGTGAAATCTGAGGTCATGACAGAATACTTGCTGTGTTGTACGTTGGGAAGAGCATACATAGACTTGGGAGCCAGTCATATGTAGGTTAAAATTCCATCCCTGCCCCTTAGTAGCCAAGGCGCTTTGACATTTCTGAGCCTCAGGTTCCATGTGTAGGAAATGAGTAAATGTGGGGATATTGTAAGGATTATGCCCAGCAGAGTTGCCTGTTGAGATTTATGGACACTCCATAAATGCTAGCTTTTATTATTATCTATAAAAATTTTTACTTATTTATTATTATTGTTGTTAGGATTATGTTCTGTAATATTAATAGGTTACTTCTTCTTGTACACTGTTCCTATAATTTGGCTATGCTCTATACTAAGGCTTAACTCCAAAGTTCCAGATAATAGAATTTAGCTGCTGTAATTCTAATTTTCCTATGTTGTTTTATTACTAAATATTTGTTTAACTTAGCAAACTTTTGACCTTAAATAGTATTACCCAACAAAATAAATAATTCTGAGAGCATGCTTTTAAAACAGGTATTCTTTTTTAAAAGTCTGATTTGAACTGGCATCAGTATTCTATAAACAATGGATTTTGCCATTAAATTTTAAAAATGCCTGTTATTAAATTTGTTTTATTAAAACAGAATGATTGCAAATTAACATATCAATATATATTTAAAATCTAAAAATGGAGCTTCTAATTTTCTTAAGAGTACAGTACAAGTTTGTTCTCAATCTTAAACATTTTAAGGTACATTTTTATCTTTCTCATTAATTTTTTACTTTTTCCTTTATCAGCTTAGCCGGAATCCTGGCTTTGAATTAGAAGGTGGGTTGTTCAAGTCTTTGAATGAATCATAATCTCAAACATTCTGGCCTGTGTATTTCACAGCAATTTGGCTTTTTAAAATTTCTTCTTCTTTAAAAAAAAATTTTCTCTCTCAGTAACAAGTCTTCTGTTTTTCCCTGCCTAGGCATTTGAGCTAGTTAAAAGAAATGCTTTAGATGGTTTCCATTTCTCTGCTTTTACAGCCCTTAGTAATGTTGCCAGGAAAATAAAATCTCCATGTTTATTTACTCCAATCAGAAGGAGCTTTTCACTTTACCTTTAAGTTTCATTTTCAACTTAATTTCTTTAGCTGGAGCTAAATGTAACTTGATGTATATAGAGTACTTGTTTATTTTCTAAACTGTTTTGTCAGCAATGATTTGAGATTGTAGTTAGCATAATTGAAAAGGTTTCTTTCAAATTTATTTGTAAAAGAGCTATATCCTTCACTTGGAATAGTTTGAACATGTTTTCAGTACAAATTTTGAATGAAGAGTTTAATTTATATTATTACATGTTAGAAGCATTTTGTATCAGTTTTCTATTGCTTCTATAACAGAGTAGCCACATTTAGTGGCTTAAGATAACACAAATATATTATTTTACACGTTTGTAGATTAGAAGTGGGACACAGGTCTCACTGGGCTAAAGTCAAGGTGTCAGCAGGGCTGAGCCCCTTTCTGGAAGCTGTAGGGGAGAACCTGTTCACTTGCATTTTCCTGCTTTGTGGTTTGCCTGCATTGTTTGGCTTGTGGCCTCCTTCTTCTGTCTCCAGAAATTGCATCTCTCTGATCATTCTTCCATAGCCGCATCTCCCTTTGACTTTATTCTTCTGCCTCCCTCTTTCACATTCCAGGACATTTGTGATTATATGGTGCACCCCACCCCCCAGGCAATCAAGATAATCTCTCTGTTCTAAGGTAAACAACCTTAGCTGAATAGCAGCCTTAATTCCATCTGTAACCTAGTTCTCCTGTGCAGAGTAAAATAACATTCACAGGCCCTAGGGATTAGGACATGGGCATCTTTGTGGGGATGGCAGGGGGGATTATTCTGCCTACATACGTTCTTAAATACAGTTTTGTTTGTTCCATTTGAGTAAAAATAAGCTAAGAAAAATTTGCCTCATACATAGAGGTTCTCACGTAATTTTCTTTACTGAATACATAAGAATGATTTTATTTAGTCTAGTAATGTCTGTTTGCACATGTATCCTTTTGGCCTGATTGAGGGTAAAAGAAACCAGTGTATTCGCTTAAATTGGATTAATACCCAAGTAACCCCTTCTGCTCCAAAGAAAGAGAAACACGGAGGAAAAAGAAACTTCATGGGGGAGAGGCAGAGACAGAGAGAGTGAGACAGACCTTCGACAAGGGTGGGTCGAGTAGCAAAAGTAAAACCAGTGGAATCCATGTGGTTCTGTATTAGTGAGGTCTTATCAGAGAGGATGGAGTATAGACATTACTACTTCATTGATTGGCATTCTTCGTGCGGAGGCTGAGACTAATGTGGTGGTTTAGTGGCCCCTGAACTTATCTCATGTCACCCATTTGTGTGCTATTATTATAAGCTTTATATGATACCTACTTATGGTTATACCTGCCATTCTTAATGCCTTCAAAATGTATTGTGAGAAGTTAGAAAAAGGTATGTGAATCTATGAATTGGAACATTAGCAAGGGAAGGAACTGTTCAGAAATAGTGTTCCTTGATAAAATTTTGCAATTAATAAAAACTATATCACATACCTTAGTCTCTCCATCTCTACAATAAGATGGTCTAACTAGATAACTTTTTAACATCCTCACTTGTAGTTTTAAAAATCTAGTCTTCTGAGCCAGCTCTCAATCCTGGCCATTCATTAGAAAAGAAATAGAAAATGTCAGTGTCTGGGCCCCAGTGTCAGAGATACTGATTTAATTGGTCAGAATCTTCACATTTTATTTCTATTCCATATTCTTTTCCAAAATAAAGATCTTCAAGCTAAAAGTTAAAGTGAATATTAGCAAGGGAAAAAACATACTCTGAATGAGTAAAGAACTTATAAGTGAACACTTATTTGCTTTGGATTACTTCCTGTCCTAGATAAATCATATCCTATGTGTTGGGATTTTGAGGGATTTGTGAAGAATTGGAAAGATGTTGAAAGTTTGGATGGAGAAATGTGATTTTCAGAAAGGGAAAGTAATTGAATACTATGTATCACGAATGGATACCTTTGACATGGATTTTTAAAAAATGAGATTCTAGAGTAGATTTAAAAAACCAACTTTATTGAGGTATAAATTATGTATGATAAAGTACATTGTAAGGTCAACTACTTTTTTTTTTTTTTTTTTTGCTTCATGACATGTTTTATGGTCAACTACTTTTGACAAAGGTATTCACCTGTGTAATCACCACCCAAGTCAGGGTGTGTAGGATTTTCATCTCTCAAGAAAGTTTGCCAGTGTTTCTTTGCAATCAGTCACTCCCCGCCACCTGTGCCAGGCAACCACTGACCTACTTTTATCAGTATAGATTTTCTTGTTCCAGAATTTCTTATAAATGGAATAATACAGTATGTACTCCTCTGTGTATGTTTTTTTTTGTTGTTGTTGTTCAGTGTAGTGTCTGTGAGATTGATCTGTTTGTTGCATCCATCAGTAATTGTTCTTTTTTCTTGCTGAGTAGTATTCCATGGGAAAGCCTAAATATTTCCTGTTACACTGTAATTCGGTAGGACTCAATCTCAAAACTCCCCTGTGGATCTTATTGGGGGCTTGCTTTTAGGCTTTGCTAAGTGGCGTCTAGAATACATCTTACTCTTGGATAGGGGTCGGCAAATGTTTTCCTTAAATGTCTAGGTAATAAATATTTTGGGATTTGTGAGTCACATATGGTCTCTGTCACATATTCTTCTTATTTTTTAAACAACCCTTTAAATATGTAAAAGCAATTCCTAGCTTGTAAGCCATGTAAAACAGGCTGCAGGTAGGATGTGGCCTAGTTTAGGCTGTAGTTTGCCAGTCCCAGCTCTAGGTCAGTGCTGTTCAGTGGAGTTTTCCATGGTGAGATCTGTATCTGAGCTGTCCATTGCGGTAGCCACAGCCACTTGTGGTTATTGAGCAAAGAAATCTAGAATGGCTTTTAGGAACTATTTGTGAAAAACTTGAAGAAGAAACAGAAATCAGATGATACCAAAGTAAATTCTGAAAAAATTATATAGGCTACTCTAATTTATTTCTTTGACTCAGTTCCTAACCCGGTAGATGAATAAAATGTAGTAATCATAATACATGACAGACTATTTTATGATAGCCTCATATCAATATGGAGAAATTCGATTTGGGGACAGTTATGTGTTCTTAAATGGAAACCGGTTGTAGCAATCAGGCCAAAGCTTTGGTCCTGTGGATGCCAGTAGTTCATGGTGTGTTGTTAGTTGCTGTGCTGTCCCATAAGCAACATTTATAGCTATATAAACATAAATTACAGTTAAATTAAAAATTCTGTTCCTCAGCTGCACTAGCCATATTTCAGCTGCTCAGTAACTGTACGTGCCTGGTGGTTGCCATATTGGACTGCAAAGATTTAGAACATTTCCATTATCACAGAAAGTTTCATTGGACAGCACTGCCAGAGTGAGGTTTCTAGGGGCATGTAAAAAAAAAATTCTGTCCTTAACCTTGTGTTGTCCAGTATTTTTACCATACTTTAGATAAAGATTACACAGATAAAAAGAATGTGATTATCCAATTTATGTATTTATAGACAAAGCTGGGAAGGAAAACAAATATGTTAAAATGACTGTATCAGCTTCCTGAAAGATCTTGACGGCATCTTTGGAATACTAGTACCCCAAACTGTTAATTAGTTGATGTGTTATATGGAACATCTCTTTCTCGGACCCCCACATTTGGTAATCAACCCTTTTTTTTTTTTTGAGTCAAAAAGTGTATTAGGGGCTTCCCTGGTGGCGCAGTGGTTGAGAATCTGCCTGCCAATGCAGGGGACATGGGCTCGAGCCCTGGTCTGGGAAGATCCCACATGCCGCGGAGCAACAGAGCCCGTGAGCCACAACTACTGAGCCTGTGCGTCTGGAGCCTGTGCTCCGCAACAAGAGAGGCCGCGATAGTGAGAGGCCCGCGTACCGCGATGAAGAGTGGCCCCCGCTCTCCGCAACTAGAGAAAGACCTCGCACAGAAACGAAGACCCAACACAGCCAAAAATAAATAAATAAATTAATTAATTAATTTGAAAAAAAAAGAGTAGCGATTAAAATACAGATTTAAAAAAAAAAGCGTGTTAAAGGCTCTGAGAAATCCTGGGTAAAGCAATATGTTTTATTTATTTATTTTGTTAACCTAGAGAGATGGATTAGATCTAACATGACAAAATTGGAAAAGGATAAAGGGAAAACCCTGCCTTTTGGGTCTCTATATTATTTGTATAAAATCGGGAATGAGTGAGATCTGGCCTAAAAGGACCATGCGTGTAAAGGGCTTGGGGATTTTGGCCGATTATAGACTCAGTGCAGTCAGTAATGCAATTCCCTCCTCTCCTTTCCCCTGGCAAAAAGCTATTGTGGTTTAGGCTACACCCATATATGTGTGTAGTGCCTATACATGAAGAGGTGGTAGTGTGTTATTTAATTCAGTTATGGATGCTATATTGGAGCTTTCTAAGCAGCTTCATGTTTATTTATTTATTTTTTTAAATAAATTTATTTATTTTTATTTTTGGCTGTTTTGGGTCTTTGTTGCTGCCCGCGGGCTTTGTCTAGTTGCTGCGAGCGGGGGCTACTCTTTGTTGTGGTGCACAGGCTTCTCATTGTGGTGGCATCTCTCGTTGCGGAGCGCAGGCTCTAGGCGCGCCGGCTCAGCAGTTGTGGCGCATGGGCTTAGTTGCTCCGCAGCATGTGGGATCTTCCCGGACCAGGGCTCGAACCCGTTTGTTTCCCCTGCATTGGCAGGAGGATTCTTAACCACTGCACCACCAGGGAAGTCCCATGTTTATTCTTTATAGTGGACTTTTCCAGGAGTTTTCATTAAAAGAAAGGGTGTGGCAAAAAATTATTTTGAAAAGTCACCATGTGGCACACAGCCTGAGTTTGGAAATATCTGGCTTGAAATCTTAAATTCACAGTTTACTGAAGTTATTTACCTGAGCAAGTGTCCTTGCCCTGTAGGTCTCAGTTTCCTCAACTGTAATAATTTTAGATACTGTTTTGTAGTATTATCCCCATGGACCTACACTCAAGCTTACCTAAGGGGATATGTGAGATATAAATGTTTCTTCTTATAGAAAACTGGGGTGGGCAGATGGGAGAGGTGAAGAGGGGTAAGAAGTTTCACCCCTTGTTTACACAGTGTTTCAGATTGTTGGCTCCAGAAGGAGAGGGCCAAGTTCACCTACCACTTTTACCATCTGTGTGGCCTTGAGCAGGCAACTTAACCTCTCTGTGCTCCTGTCCTTACATTTGGAAAAGAAGGAGGAGGGTAGTAGAACTTACCTTATGGGGTCGTTGCGAGGGCTGACATAAGAGGTAACTCCTGTGCGGCTCTTGGACAGGGCCTGGCACACAGCTGGTGCTTAAGGTTTTAGCTGGTGTTAATTCACAGTTTAGTAGGTTAGTAGAGGCCTATGCTCACTCTTGTGTGCTTCAACTATTGATAGCCCTTCTATACCAATTTCTTTCAATCAAAAATATATACCTTTTCTCCAAAGCTAGAAATATTTTTTTAAACAGAATTTGTTGACTTAATGTAATTTTTCTGTATATTCCTACTATGTTCTTTATCTAGAGAAAAAAAAATGTGTCTAGTCTTGAATTGGGAAGTTTGTAGTAATGTCTAAAAATAAGTAAATAATAGATGATGCAAGGATGAAACCATACATATTCAGAAAAACTTTACCTAAGGCTGAAAATAAAAGAAAAAATTAGTTGAAACCACAGAGCCATTTGAAATTTTCCAAATGAGTGTAGATTGAGGGGGGAAATTAGAAGTTTCAAGTGTGATTTTTATAATGTCACATTATTTTCTGTTTCAGAATAATAATACATGGTACATAGGAAGCAGTACTACTTATCACGTATAACTATCAGTTTACTTTTGCCTCAAGACTCAATACTTTTCTTTATAGAGAAACTAAGTGCACATACAAATGAGAAGAAGAATAATAGCTTGATAACAGTTGCTACAGTTTATTGAATGTGTGTGTGTGTGTGTGTTTGTGTGTCTCCAGTTATGTGATTTTTTTCCCTTAGATGTCTACAAGTCTTTAAAACAACTCTGCAAGTGAGGATTGAGAAACTTATAAAGAGTTTGCCCAGAGTCACACTGGCTAATAGGCTAACAAGTAGTTAAGTGGATTTTAGAGTCACCCACTCTTCTTTGACATTGCTTCTCAAAATATGAGAGAATCGAAGGACTGTCAATTGTCTCATAAGCCTCAAGCTTATGAGGTGTGATGCTGGTAATATAATCCAGCTACCCTCTGATTCCTGGATATGCTCAGTCGCAATTCAACAAGTAGATATGCCGTCTGTGTCTGAAGAGCTCACCCTTTTGGAGGTGACACATTCTACTCTTTTGTAGTCCCTGACTCTTAGAAAGTTTTTCTAAGAACTTCTAGTGCTCTACTTGTTCAGATCCTCCTACACCCTTGGTGGTGACATCTGAATACATTCAATCAAGCACAGTTTGAAAATAATCTTCCTATACTTTGTTGCCTCATTGACCCTCTTCCCCTGTAGAATTTGGTAAGGTCAATTAAGATGGGGAGAACTGGTTAACAGAAATCAGTTTGTTATACTGCAGAAGTAGTGTGATAGCAAATTTGTCCCATTTTGATGGGATGTGTAATCTCTTTGCCTAAAGAATCCCTTCCCAGATTCTTAGCATTGCATGTTTAGGTCAAGGACATTTAAGAGTTCATTCATCAACTATTTATTAAGCTTTTACGCTATGCCAGGGACTGTCCCAAGTGCTAGGGATACTGACAAGAGTAAGATTAAATCACCGTTTTCAGGGAACTCAAAGGGGTTATACACATGCCAACATGCATACCTATCATAATTATGATAGTTATAAGATAGTGTGATGATGCTGTGAGCCCAGAATCCTCTGGGGCAGAAACAAGGATTTCATCTCCATTTGGTTGGATCAGAAAGCGTGTCTTAGTGAAGGAGATGCCCGTGTTGTGTTGAGAAGGAGCTGGAGGTAATAGAGTAAAGGAGAGGAGAAGGGTACTCCAGATAGCAGGAAACTGTGTGTGCCTCTGGGAGTCTCTCTTGGCCATGGTCTTTAACTTTTACTTTAGCTTGGTGATTTTGCACAGAGCAAACAAACCAACAACAATTTATAAGGTGCCCTAAGACGTCAGGGAATTGTCATGGTTTGGGGTGGCTCAAGTCTTCTTACATTGTAATTGTTAGCGTTCCTAGAGGTAGAAGTGGAGACAAATGAATCATAGGAGAGAAGTGGTATTTTAGTAGTTAAATCATTACTTGTGGTTTAAGTTTATGGCTCAGTCTCCAAAAAGTGAATCTAAGTAATTGCAGGTGATTTTAAAAGTGACATTACTGTTGAATCTGTTTTCATTCTTCATTTGAAATGCCTTTTTGGGTTTCTGCTTCCTCCCTATTCCTATTATTATAACACTGAATTGGACTCATCCCTTGACACTTGGACTACAGTTATTGCCTCCCAACTTATGTTCTCTGTTTTTCTGCTTGTTATCTGTTACATCCCTACCATCTCCCTAAAATGTCATTTTCACAAGGTCATTTCCCTGATCAAGGATGTACAGTGAATCCTTATTGTCCACTCCATATAGTCCTTTCATTTGGTTTCTTAGTTGACTTTTAAGACCCTCCATAATTTGGCTTTACTGGGCTCCTCCAACCTTACTTTTCACTTGGTACTACATATCTCTCATTAAGTTTCAGCTTAGTCAGACAGGTTATTATTATTATCATTCATTGTTCCATAAATACTTGTTGAGACAAAGTGGATACAACTGAGAGCAAAAGAGATGTGGCACCTGTGGTCATGATGCATAGAATCTGGAGGAGAAGACAGGTATTGACAGAATAATTAAGAAAAAGTACAGAGACATAGATTAGTCTTTTCCTACTTTTTTACAGTATGTGTGCACGCATGTGTGCATGCACAGACATGTACACGTACACTCCTTTGTTTTTATATCTTTGTATCTTTACTATATGCTATATCTGTTGCCTGGAATTACTTCCTTCCTTTTCTACATCTGTACATATGCTGTAAGTCTTTTAGAACTCTAGTAAATTGTGCATCCTTAGTTAAGCTCATGTTGAGCTGAAGGTATTGCATTGGTCTGCAAAACACAATGTTGGAAAACTGTTCAGTAGGAATTTAGACTTACTTTCCAAAAGGCTGAAATTTAAGACTTTAAACTGCATCACAAATAGCAACGCTCCACTGACACAACCAGCTCTGATAATGATGGGCAAGTTACAAATACTTTGTGCCATCTTTTATTTATGAAAGAAACATGCAGGCACATTATATAAAATTTTTATCACTGCCTACTTGGGAGAGGTTTCAATTATGTATTTTGGAATGGTACCAGTTGAAGTTGAACAAAAAGGATTCATATTCTTTTTGACAATTTCACTTTGAAACCACAGGAAAGCATTTTGTCATTTGAAAAAGTTGACAATATTTGAAAAAATATAATGTGAAGAATGTATATCTAATCCAGGGTGGTCGATGTCAGAGGAAACAGTGGAAAGTTGGAACAGTTTTTTTTGAGGTGGCCTTTAGGATGAACCTAATGGTGGTTAGCCATTGTTCTTCTTCCAGAGGAAACCAGCAACCAGTACATGTCTGAGATATATGCCATACGACAAACTCTCATGTAAACCTCTTCCCTCCCTCCCGCCTTCCCTCATTCAGCCTCTCTCTCTGGCTTATGTTGTCCTGTGTCACCATTTTCTGTCAGGGTCACCTATTAGCCTCTAGACTCTAGTTCCTGGATCCATTTTCTGGAGCCTTTCATTTTCTCCCAGTGTTAATAACTTCTCTATGATCTTGCTCCCCTACCCAGACCCATCTATAGAGCTGATTATATGAACTTTATTTTCATGAGTAGCCTCGTCTTTCTTGCCCTACTGACCTTTCAGTGAACCCACAGAGCTCCCTTATACCAATCACACAAGTGAACTTCTCAGTTCGTAGAAATTCAACCTAGAAAACTAATGTATAATCCATTACTGTAATTATATATTTTGATGTTCCAGTTGTCCCATGTGTGGCCAGGAGGAGTTCCTTCAGTCGATGTTCTGTGTCCTTTTGACTCGTCCCCATTATTCCATGAGCATTTTCTTATTTTCTAACATAAGATGTTACAGGCTCATCTTGTCCTTTTTCTGCCTTGGCCCTGGAATCAGCCATTTCTTCATGGAGCCCTGATTCCTCCTAGTGGAGAATGGTATTTAGAACGTGAGATCTGCATGTTATGTGGGTTCATTGCTACTAGGATGGTATTGATTCTGGGGTCTCTCAGGAAATCTATTTGTGGTTTCTCTTCCCACCCTCTTTCTCTGTCTCTGTGTCTACACATGTGCACACATACATAGCTGAGTTCATGTTTTCACCTCTTTTTCCAAGTCAGCACCTCAGAATTCCCTCTAGTCTTCTCTCTCCGCATGTGTAACTTTCTTCTCTGACAATGAGACACTTAACTCTCCTCATTCTCAATCCTAGGACACACCAAAGTAGTTCATAATCACTAAGTCATCCTCTGTGGTAAATAAACCTACAAACTAAAGTTTAATATTTCTTTATAGTTCTTCTTGTCTTTAGTCTGAAAATATATAGTCCAAATATTGTGAGGTGATGTTATTCATTTGAAAATTTGTTTGTATTTCATTTTAGTGATTTTTAAAATCCCCAGTCTCATAGGTTTTTTCATTTATTGAATGTTAAAATATTAATATGGTTCAAAAGTAAAAATTTTATAAAGAGGAATTCTGAGAAAAGTGTAATTCCTACTCTATCCCTTTCAACCCTTTCCCACCTCCTTTTTCCTACCCTATTTCCACCTATTTCCACTTATCCCTGTTGGTAACTAAGTTCATTAGTTTATTTGGTTTATCTGTCATATGGTTCTTTTTTTCGCAAATGAATAAATACTCTCTCTCTCTCTCTCTCATCTCTCTTTTTCTCTACTCCTCCCCTCTTATGTAAAAGGTACTGTAGTCTCAAGGCTCTTCTGCACTGTGATTTTTCATTTAGCAATATATTCTGAAAATAATTCCATATCAGTTTTAAGAGTTCTTCATATGTTCAAACAGCTGTATAGTGGTCCATTGTGTGGATGTTCCATGGTTTATTTAACTATATTTCTGTGTTTTACCTTTTATATTGTTTCTAATGTTTTACAGTTTCTTGGAGTGTTCTCATAAATTACCTGGTGTGTGTATATGTATTTTTATATTTTTGGTAGTGTGTATCTTTAGGAAATATTCCCTAAAGTGGTATTATTGCATCAAAAGGTAAACACATATATTGTTTTGTTAGATATTGTCAAATTCCACTCCACATAGGTTGTGCCATTTTGCATTTGTACCAGCAAGGTATGAATGCCTGTTTTCCCACAGCCTTGCTAACATAACAAGTTGTCAGACTTTTTAATTTTGGCTAATATGACAGGTGAGAAATATCTCAGCCAGTATTTATTTGTATTTTTTAATTTTTAGAGCTTGTATGGTTTTATTTTTTTTATCTTGGCTCTCTGATATACATGGAATTCTGTATGTCATGAGGTATGGATCTTATTTTATCTTTTCCCAAATGTCTCTCCAGTTTTCCCAGCACCATTTATTAATACATCTCTTTTTTTTAGCTCCAGTAATCTGAGATGTTACCTTTATTTACTAAAATTCCATATTGGGTTTACTTCTATTCTAGTCCCCTCTGTCTATTCATACATCAGTGCCACAGTGTTTGAATTATAGAGAATTTAGAATTTAAATAGTTAGGCTTGCTTCCCACTTGTAACTTTTCTTTTTCAGTTTTTCTTAACTTTCCTTACATGCTTATTTTTCCACATGAACTTTTGTAGCTCCATTAAAAAAAAAAAAGGGACTTCCATGGTGGCGCAGTGGTTAAGAATCTGCTTGCCAATGCAGGGCACAGGGGTTCACCCCTGGTCCAGGAAGATCCCACGTGTGCCACAACTACTGAGCCTGCACTTTAGAGCCCACAGGCTGCAACTACTGAAGCCCGTGCACCTAGAGCCCGTGCTCCGCAACAAGAGGAGCCACCACGATGAGAAGCCTGCGCACCGCAACAAAGAGTAGCCCCCGCTCACTGCAACTAGAGAAAGCCCGCACCCAGCTTCCCAATGCAGCCAAAAACAAAACAAACAAATGAACAAAAAGAAACCTTTTTGGTGTCTTTATTGGAATAGTTTTAAATTTATAAATTAACTTGAGGAGACATTACATCTCTATGATGTTGAGCCATTCTATCCAGGAACAAGGGACATCTTCCCGTTTGTTCCAGACCGTTTTTGTGTCTTTCAGAGGTGTTTTAAAGTGTTTCTCACATTGGCTTTCATTTTTTGTTAAGTTTATTCAAAGTAATATTTTATTTTCTGTTTTACTACTGTAAATGCATTTATTTTACCATTGTATCCAGTCTACCAGATTATTGCTTGTGTATAAAAAGGGTATTGATTTCTGTATGTTAATTCTGTATTCTGATTCTTTATTGAATTCTTTTATTGCTTAAAGTAGTTTTATCATTGATGCTGTGTGATTTTTCAGTACCTCTGCAAATAGAGGTAGTTTTATTTCTTTTCACACTCTAATGCTATAATTCAGCAGTTCTCAAACTTTTTGGTCTCAGGATCCCTTTATGCTCTTATATATTTTTGAATATGCCCCAACTTTTTGGCTATATGAATTATAGCTGTCAATATTTACCATGTTAGAATTCAGACTTGGGAAATTATATTTGTTAATTCACTTTAAAATAACTGATAAATCCATTGCATGTTAGCACAGCTTTTAAAAAATGAGTTACTGGGACTTCCCTGGTGGCGCAGTGGTTAAGAAACTGCTTGCCAGTGCAGGGAACATGGGTTCGAGCCCTGGTCCAGGAAGATCCCACATGCCATGGAGCAACTAAGCCCGTGAGCCACAACTACTGAGCCCACGTGCCACAACTACTGAAGCCCGTGTGCTGCAACTACTGAAGCCTGTGCTCCTAGTGTCCATGCTCTGCAACAAGAGAAGCCACCGCAATGAGAAGCCCGCGCACCGCAACAAAGAGTAGCCCCCGCTCGCCGCAACTAGAGAAGGCCTGCACGCAGCAACGAAGACCCAACGGAACCAAAAAGAAAATATTTTTTAAAAAAAGAATATATTCTCTAAAAGAAAAAAAAAGAGAAATATACAGTTGTTTTAAAAAAATTAAAAGAAAATAAAAATGTGTTACTTTTACGAACTTAGTGACAAGATTGACATTGTTGTGCATTTTTATAAATCACTTTGACATCTGGCTTAATGGAAGACAGGTGAATATTTATATCTATTTCTATATTCAATCTGTTGCACTATTTTTTTCTGGTTGAACTATATGAAAATTATCTGACCTCATACAGATACGTAGTTGGAAAACAAAGGAATATTTTAGTAACATTTTCAGAGAATTATATTCTTCCTTATACTCCAAAACATGACATGTGGTAACTTCTTAATGTTATTTGTAACATGGAATCTGAAACCATTTCAGTGTATTTTTTATGCTATGTTACATGAAAACCCGTTAGTGTGTCTTGCAGTTTGAATGGGTCTTTTACCCATGCATGACTTTGTTACATATGTTTTAGAGATACTGTTTCACTGATTTATGCAAATATTCCAAATGTTACCACATTTCATTAGAAAATATTAAAGAATCACATTTGTTAAAATTATTACTGATCTCATCAGAAAAGACTTTAATTATTGGGAACCTGTCAAACTCATGGTGGTAAATGTAAGATTTCTAAAAGTTGAATTTTGTCATTGGCAGCAAATCTTGCCAGTTGTCTTCCTTGAAGTTCACTTTATGCATTTTCTAAAAAATGTCTGCCAGATAGCCAATCTGAATAACTATAATTTATCTGTCAAATTTTCTTTCAAGGGAAATGGTGTTCCATGAAATAAGTGCTAATTCAGCTCACAACCGAAGCAATTGTACAAGTGATTTTACTTGAGACAAACGTTATAATTTGGTGTGCAGCATAAATACTTTATACATACTTTCCTCTTTATCACACTGAATATTAAAAAGAAATGTACTCGAGGATTGAGATTTAATAATATTAATATTTTTTACTGCTTGATTAAGGACATTCTTAAGTGAAATTGCAGTTTTTTCTTCTAGTGCCTGACAGTAAAGAATACAATAGCTACTAGTCAAGTTTGATGCCACTGCCCTGATTCATGCTAAGATGCCAGCAATTTTAACCCCTGTGCTTTTGCACCATCAGTACCAGTATCAGTACAGTAGAAAAAGCAAGTAATATCTTAGTATTACTGGGGGAAAAGCTCTGACATTGCCAAACCCCTTGAAAGACTCCTGGGAATCACCTGGGGTTTATAGACCACACTGTAAGAACCACTGATCTAACAGATTTTTCTTTTCTAATTGCATTTACTGTTGCCTCCACTGCAACATTAGATAGTAGTGGAGAAAGTGGATACATCTCTATCTTGCTCCTAATCTTAAGAGAAATATCTTTTGTGCTTTCCTATTAAGATACTGGTTTTAAGACTAAGGTTTACATGTTTTACTATATTAAAAAAGTATATATCAATTCCTGTTTTCCTGAGTGTTTTTTAAATCAGAACCTGATGTTAAATTTTGCCAAAAGTATTTTATTTTTACTTTTTCTAATCTAGAGCAATAATCCAATCATTTTTCTCCTTAGATGTTTTGTTACATTGTATTATATTAATGGACTCCCTAATTCATTGAATAATATATTTCTTGGAATAAATCTCACTTGGTCATGATGTATACATATCTTAATGTAGCATTAGATTGTTGGATTTAGTTTGTTAATACTTTTGTAATGCTATTGATAAGTGATATTGATCTGTAATCTTTTGTACTGTATTTACAGAATCAGATTTTAATGTTATACTTGCTTTACACAAAGATTTGGAAGACTTATTTCATATTTTGTGCTTTGGAATAATTTATGTGGCATGGGGATGATCTGGTCTTTTAAGGATTGGTAGAACTCTCCAATGAAATTATAAGGGCCTGCAGCTATTTCGTTGGGAATTTTCTTGAAATTTTCTTTATTTACGAGTTATAACTGTCTTTTAAAGCATTGTAACTGTCTTGTAACATTCTTTATGTTAAAGTTTATTTTATCTGATATGAGTATTGCTACTCCAGCTTTCTTTTGATTTCCATTTGTGTGGAATATCTTTTTCCATTCTCTCACTTTCAGTCTGTATGTTTCCCTAGGTCTGAAGTGGGTCTCTTGTAAACAGCATATATATGGGTCTTGTTTTTGTATCCATTCAGCGAACCTGTGTCTTTTGGTTGGAGCATTTAATCCATTCACATTTAAGGTAATTATCAATATGTATGTTCCTATTACCATTTTCTTAATTGTTTTGGGTTTGTTTTTGTAGGTCCTTTTCTTCTCCTGTGTTTCCCACTTAGAGAAGTTCCTTTAGCATTTTTTTGTAGAGTTGGTTTGGTGGTGCTGAATTCTCTTAGCTTTTGCCTGTCTGTAAAGCTTTTGATTTCTCCGTGGAATCTGAATGAGATCCTTGGCAGGTAGAGTAATCTTGGTTGTAGGTTCTTCCCTTTCATCACTTTAAATATATCATGCCACTCCCTTCTGGCTTGTAGAGTTTCTGCTGAGAAATCAGCTGTTAACCTTATGGGAGTTCCCTTGTATGTTATTTGTCATTTTTCCCTTGTTGCTTTTAATAATTTTTCTTTGTCTTTAATTTTTGCCAATTTGATGACTGTGTGTCTCGTCGTGTTTCTCCTTGGGTTTATCCTGCCTGGGACTCTCTGCGCTTCCTGGACTTGGGTGGCTATTTCCTTTCCCATGTTAGGGAAGTTTTCGACTGTAAACTCTTCAAATATTTTCTTGTGTACTTTCTCTGTCTCTCCTTCTGGGACCCCTATAATGAGAATGTTGGTGTGTTTAATGTTGTCCCAGAGGTCTCTTAGGCTGTCTTCATTTCTTTTCATTCTTTTCTCTTTATTCTGTTCCACAGCAGTGAATTCCACCATTCTGTCTTCCAGGTCACTTATCTGTTCTGCCTCAGTTATTCTGCTATTGATTCCTTCTAGTGTGTTTTTAATTTCAGTTATTGTATTCTTCATCTCTGTTTGTTTGTTCTTTAATTCTTCTAGGTGTTTGTTTTTTAATTCTTCTAGGTCTTTGTTAAACATTTCTTGCATCTTCTCAATCTTTGCCTCCATTCTTTTTCCGAGGTCCTGGCTTATCTTCACTATCATTATTCTGAATTCTTTTTCTGGAAGGTTGCCTATCTCAACTTCATTTAATTGTTTTTCTGGGGTTTTATCTTGTTCCTTCATCTGGTACATAACCCTCTGCCTTTTCATATTGTCTATCTTTCTGTGACTGTGGTTTTTGTTCCACAGACTGCAGGATTGTAGTTCTTCTTGCTTTTGCTGTCTGCCCTCTGCTGTCATCACATATTCTTCTTCTTCTTTATATTATAAATTCTTATATTATTATTATATTATTCTTCTTTCTTGTGTCTCTATCACCTCTCCTCCTCTTATAAGGATACCAGTCGTATTGGATAAGGTCTACCTTAACTTTGTATGACCTCATGTTAACTTGATAATGTCACAAAGACCCTATTTCCAAGTAAGGTCATATTCATAAGAACTGAGGATGAGGACTTTAACACATCTTTCTTGGGGACATAATTCAACCTGTAACAGTCTATCTTATGCCCTCCCTAAATTCATATACTTTCTGTGTGTATAATACTTTCACGTAATCACACTGTCCTCAAAAGTCATAGCTCATGCTAGCATTAAATCGAAGTCTAAAATCTCATCTAAATATCATCAACACAAAAAGTCCCAAATATCATCACCTAAATCATCTGAATCAGTTATGGGTGAGACTTAGGGTATGAATTCCTCTTTGTGGAAAACAAGTTTTCTGCTTCCAAAATACAGTGGTAGAGCATCCATAAGATAGACATTTCCATTCCAAAGGGGGGAAATTAGAAGGAATAAAGGGATAACAGGTCCCAAGCAAGATGACAACTCAGTAGGGCAAGTTGAGTTTCAGGGCCATAGAATAATTATCTGTGGCCAGATACTCTGTCCTCTGGGACTGCTGGGATGGCAGCCTTGCTCTTTGGGCCCATCAGGGTGGTGGTCTTATTCTCTTGGGCCCACCATTGGCTCAGGCCTCTGCATCCATGGCTCTGCACTCAAAGTTATTCTTCTTTCCTTCACCATGATAGGGCTAATTTTTATATACCTTTTACATACTTTTCTTCCACTCTTCTCTACAATGTCCATAGATAAATCTACACAACAGAGGAAAAGCAAAAGGAAAGGAAATGAGGAAAAACGGAAGGAATTAAGGTATAAAACCTGTGGTTGGAATTTAACATTTGTTTTTATTCATTCAAAAGTGTGGGATGGAGAAAACCTTTTCCGAAGTACGTGCAGAGCCATTCTACTTTATGTACCTGGGTGCATTCCTTTAAACCAGTATCCTGAAGCCTTGATTCAGAGTCATGCAGATAACCTGATTTCATTGACTTCTTCAGTTTTTCCATGGCCTTAAGTATTTGCTAACATAATGCCGCACAAATGGCTTATATATTGCTGTGCTAAGCAGCATTTCTGCTGTCAGCAGTGCACCAGCAAATGAAGTGCCTCATAAGGGAACCATTGAATTAAATGGTACACATGGGACTGGCTTTGTACTCTTCCACTTTGGAATGACTTCACCTTCTCAGTTCCCAAGTGAGATAAAACTTCTTCCATCTGTGCTAGACTTGCATTCTGAAGGGGTTTTGGGATTTATGATTCTTAGAGGTGGAAGGCAGGAGCAGTGAAGCACTAACCAAATGTAGATTGCTACACTGGCTTTTATAACTGTTACTATTGACTGGGGAGTTAATTGCCTGTGTACTTTGTTTTTAACTATTGGGCTTAACTGAAAACTGAAAAGTTGACAAAATAACAAAAAAGTTAGAAGAGAATAAAAGAAAAGGATGAAGAAAACAGATTGAAATTCAGAATGCATTTTCAGAATTTTCTGAACTGAAGACGAAGATTTAAAAAATGACAGTGTTAATAGTGTGTCCTATAGATAATGCTAAAGTGTATATAATTTGTCCCTATAATTTGGTTAGTGCATTGGGTCTGAGAGTTACTCCCTTGAAATGTTCCTGAATGAGGAGGCACTAATTCTTGTCTTGATAATAAAGGAAGAGAAATACCTGCAAACAGGTGTTAGATACCAAGGAATCTTCACCATTTTTTATTCTAGAACCCACCTGTGGCAACGTTTGGAACTGTGGTTACAATGGAGGTCTCAGATTCAGACAGACTAGGGCCTGTTAATAAACTTTACTTATTTTAGTAGGAAATTGTTGGGAAATATCAATAATAGTACCTTATTAAATATACATTCCACTTTGTAAATATTTGTTACCTAATGTCTGTTTGTTGGAATATTTTCCTCTGGAAAACCTGAAGAACATATTGATAGCACTACATAATCTTTAATGCCTTAGAAGCCAGTATGTCTAGTAAACCAATAAAAGCTATTCTTTTCAGAAATGAAACAGTGTAGCATACTAAAGAAAAATGTAAATGACATTTCATTCATCTTAATTTAGTAATAATGCCATACATGATTACTTTCCATTTGCCTTCCCTAGCTCACTGGAAATGTTAGGATCATTCTGCCTGGTACTTTGATTGAGACGCTTATAAATTAGTTTTGCTTTGTTGTAAATAATGTGGATACTAAGATGCGTTCTATTTTCATTGCTCATCCTGCTGTACAAATATTCAGTGGTTTTCAGACTTTTTGATTTGGACTTGTTAATCCAGCTCCTGGATCCCACTGTGTCTCTCCAGGTACAGCCCCAAAGGACAGGCTGTTACCTCTTAAATATATTATCCAGCCCACTCTTTTTTCACAGGTGTAGGATTGTGTAACATCTGTGTTTATTCCCTTTAACTTTTAAAAACTTTTCTAGCTGAGCTCTTCTTTTACTTCTCATTTCTATTCCAAACACTTCCCCTCTTTTTATAGTTGTCCCCTATAGTAATGACTCACATTTATTAAAACTAGAATTAGGTTGCTGAAAAAAACACAGAAGCAAAGCCATGTATACTGAAATTTAGCATAAGGGAACTCAAGTTTGGGGAGGCATCTCAATGTTGCTTTCTGCTCCTTGGACAGCTGTAGAACAGAGACAGACAAAAATCAAAGAACACCAGCCTACCCTAGGGATACTATATTGGATTTTTAGTCTGGTGAGATTGATCCTACTGTATCTCTGATAAGATGGTGCTTAGAAATTAGAACCTGGGAACGTTTAGGAAACAGTTAATGGTCTGTGCTGTTGGGTTGAGTGTTACTTTCTGATAGCCTTCTTTCCTTCATAGATGAAACCAAGTTGACCCGGTGCTAAGTTGTTTCACTTTGACTGATTGATGTCTGCATGGTTAAGGTCTTAACCTAGCTTTTGGAAAAACATCTTTCTTTTAATTACCAAAGATAATCAAGCAGAATAGAATGGAATGCATCAATCTACACCATATTGGAAGGACACCAGACTGTCACATACCATGTTTGACATGCCCAAATTATGATAAATAATAATATAATAATAAATGTCTGTTTCTATTTTTAAAACAGTACATTCTCTGTACTGGGTAAATACTGCTTTAGATCTGCCACAGAAAAGAGAAAGGAAGACCATCTTTTCTTAGGATGTAGTATGACACATTTAGCTGTATTTTCAGTAATTTTTTTTCTTTGCTGACTTGTCATATTCCAGTTAGTTAGACAGATGTCACACTTTTCTACCAACTAGTGTTGTTTTGGTGTGATCTACTAGTTTGGATCTATCTAAACTTTATCATAATTAGAGATGAAGATGAACAAGATAATTGTATCTATGAACCTATAGCAGAAAACCAGACTGACTTAAACAGTACTCAAAGAGGTGTGATAGCACATTAAAATATGTAGGGAATAACATGAACCTTAAGAAGGGCTAAAAGCAATGACTCTGAAGAGAAGTTGCCATCACTGTCTATGGCTTTTGTTAGTATTTCTGGCCTGTTTCATCCCAGGCTCTGCATTCCAGGTTAGAGACTTGGGTCATGCAGGCTGTGTTCTCCACAGTGTTAGAATGTGACATTATTTTGAGAAGAAGCTATTTTTACCCAGGTTCAAAAAAGATCCTTTGCTCTCTCTGGGATTTGGTTCAAAATAATATGTGGGAGTGGCGGTATAGAAAAAATAAGACTGGCAATGAATTGATAATTGTTGAAAGTTACATAGGGGTTTACTCTTTGCTCTACTTTGTGTATGTTTGAAATACTCTCTAATAAAAGGTTAAAACAAAATAACATAAAAACAAAAAATGGAATCTAAAAAATGATAAAAAAAAAAAGTCTTTTTTTTTTTTTTTTTTTTTTTTTTGGCCACATCACGCAGCTTGTGAGTTCTTAGTTCCCCAACCAGGGATTGAACCGAGGCCAGCGGTAGTGAAAGTGCCAAGTCCTAACCCCTGGACCACCAGGGAATTCCCCCCAAAACTCCTTTGTTAACATATGGCATCCAAGGATAAAGAGTATGTACATATAGTTCTGTGGTTTTAAACTTAGAGATTCATAGAATGCCTTTATCAGAATCACCTGGGGCACTTTTGGCAAATACATTTCTGGGGTCTCATCTCTGGAGATTCTACTTCAGTAGATCTGAGGAGGGAAACAGCTTTCCAGTGATTCTGATCTGCTGACACATTTGGGAGCCATTGTTAACTGGGTGGATTGTGTCACGAAACTCATTTGGTAAAAACAGATTTTGGTGAAGATGTAAAATAGATGGAAAATGGTAAAATTAGTGAAATTGACAGCATTTCTTAAGGTAGAACTATGGCACTTTTTCACAATTTACAGCCTCTGATGTTGGTTTCCTTGGAATGAGATCTGATGAGAATCCATAGAACATTAAAGCTGACATTTTACTTAGACATCTCTTGTCCAGTCTCTTCATTTTATAGACAAAAAATTTTTGGCATTCAGTTGATTTTATTTTTTAATGAGTAAACAGTGTAGGCAAGTGGGGACACATTAGAAATTCTACTTTTGCCTATTAGCTAGGGATTTAATAGTTGTCTTAAGTGCAGAATGGTTTGAATGCACACACTTCTGCTATAGTCTTTCTCTAGGTTCATTTTTTCAGGTATCTCAGTGGTTCTCAAGTTTAATACGTAGAAGAATTACCATGCAAAGTTGTATATACATATCTATATTCTGTATTTTAAGGCAGATTGAAGGGGTTTTCTTAATTTTAATTATGTAACATTTGACTACAGGTGACCATAGAGCTCATCCCCAACGTAAGATGTGAGTGCTGTAAGTAAAATACCTGTCTCACTGTAATTGATTGGACATGTTACAATGGAGGAGGGAGAATAAGTAACTGAAAATGGATGTTCCTTCAAGAAGAAAAGAATAATTATTGACTAGTTTCTAAATTTCCTCTAAAATGAAAAGAGGCCAAAGATGTATTAACTAAGCATATAAGCAGAAGTTACATATCAAAATATTTTACTCTGCAAGGGCACAGTGGTTGTTCTCTTTTGCTAAGACGAGGTAGTACCAACCATCTAGTTGTAGGGCAATTTCCTGGAACTTTGACAGAAAGAAAATGACTGGGCAGAGCTTCTGATTTGACATGATTTGGGTTTAGTGTCACGTGCTCTGAGCCAATTACAGACAGTGTCCTCCCTGTACTCTTGACAGTGTTGCTCAGGTGTTGCTTTGTTTTTTAAACCTATACATTATAGTTCAAATATAATATGGTTCCCATGGAGGAAATGCAGTAGTTCCATTTATAAAAACATTTAAAGAGAGTGGTTTCCTACTAGAAATCAAAGGGAGTATTTTGTCTATAAGAAACTAAAATGGAAATTATTGAAAGGACAGTAGGCCACTTGTATAAAATGACAACTAGAAGTGACAGTAGATTTATTTCCAGTTTTGGCAAATAATAATATTACCCCCAAAGTTTAGGCATTAAACTAGTCACTGTGTGGATAGTTAAACATTTTTATGAATTTAAATAGGGAGTATATTATGAGTAGAATTTGGAAGAAGTATTAAAATAAGAACCTAAAATTGAATTAATTGTCAGCTTATTCTGCTATTACCATTTACCCCAGATCTATAATGATCAATTTTCTCCTACTGGAGACATATCCTCCTCTGCTTTGCTCAGTCTTCTGTCATCGTGAAGCTTCAATGCATCTGACAATAGAATTGGCAGCAGGAAGTGCAGAAACTGCTGGGACAGGTCAGTTTCAGTTTTTAGGTAAGCAGTGCAATTTCTTTCATACTCTGCAGCCAGAGCCAGAAAGTACACTATCTGAAGGAAGCAAGGTCTGAGTGGGAAGAACCTGAGCATTGAGTCAGGCCTGGGTCCAGTTATGATTGTTTCTGAAGAGCTGGGTTACCTCAGGCATTCAGCTTCTATGTGACCAGTTCTCCTTATAAAGTGGTATAAATATTAAATCCTCCTTTACTACTGCATAAAGTTCTTGTGAGAATAAAATGTGATACTACATGTGAAAAGGAAAGTACAAGAGAAATATGAAATGACATTTCTGACTCTGCTTTTATGTATTTGACTTTTCCATCCTAAACTTTTTTTTTTTAATTTTAAATAACTAAAAGAACTAAAAATAGAATTACCATATGACCCCGCAATCCCACTACTGGGCATATACCCTGAGAAAACCATAATTCAAAAAGACACATGCACCCCAGTGTTCATTGCAGCACTATTTACAATAGCCAGGTCATGGAAGCAACCTAAATGCCCATCGACAGACGAATGGATAAAGAAGATGTGGTACGTATATACAATGGAATATTACTCAGCCATAAAAAGAAACGAAAGTGGGTCATTTGTAGAGACGTGGATGCATCTAGAGACTGTCATACAGAGTGAAGTAAGTCAGAAAGAGAAAAACAAATATCATGTATTAATGCATATATGTGGAACCTAGAAAATGGTACAGATGAACTGGTTTGCAGGGCAGAAATAGAGACACAGAAGTAGAGAAAAAACGTATGGACACCAAGGGGGGAAAGCAGCAGGGGGTGGGGGTGGGGGTGGGATGAATTGGGAGATTGGGATTGACATGTATACACTGATGTGGATAAAATGGATGACTAATAAGAAAAATAAATTAATTAATTAATTAAAAAAAAAAGTTAAAATCCTGTCATATGTATCTTCATTCCAGATATGCAAGTTAGGGAGTGGGCAGGAATTGGTGTGAAGTGACAGAGAGGCCAGGACAAAAGGATCTGTCTCATGGTGAAGAGCTGGCTAGGTAGAAATGGCAATGCAAATCTCTTATTTTTAAAATAGTTTTTCTTCATATTATTCTTAGAGGTAATATTGTACAAATCTCTAGGATACTGGGACATTTGTTCAAGTATTACAGATAATTTACTTATTGAGGATATAAGTGCAGTCTACAGATTTTTGCAGTGTTTTGTTTCTAGAATAATCCAACACACACTTTTGAGTTAATACTGAACAGAGAGAGCAAATGAGTTCTATACTTTTATTTTTTGGCATAAATACATGATTTACTAATGGCTTAAACCTGGTTAGATGCCAAAGAAGCAACTACATTCTTGCTATTAATATTTCATTACTCACTAATAGCTTTTTGCATAGGAATAGAAATTTCTAGTGTTGTGAGGTGATGTAATAACAGTTCCTTTTGTTGATGTTATAAATGATGGAATATTGTTTTTATAAATAACTTGACTTTTAAATTTTATTCGTGAATCTGACCTAAAATATCTCAACATGGTAAGTAGAATATTTTCTAGCCTATATGTTATATAAAATGTTCCACTGATATTGCTTTACAGTCCTGTGGAATTTTTCTAAACACAGGAGTTTAGCCTTGTTGTGGTATTTTCTCCAGTAACTAGGACCTTTTCTCTAGATAATTACTTCCTCTCCCTGTCTGGGGAGTTGCAGAGTCTGAAGAAAGGCTATTCTAATAAGCTCATCTCTTCTTCTCTTGAAGCTTCTTGAACCATGTTATCATTTTGTTTATAGTCTATTGGTAACCCAATACCTTGGTTGTATCAAGTTTGCTTCTCTAAATCATTGTATTGTAAAAAAAAAATTAAAACAAAAACTTGATATCCTCAGAATTAATTTATTATATTGGGTGCCTTCTTAATATTTTAAACTTGCCAATCACAAATATGGCTAAATGACTCCACCATTTACTAGTTATGTGACCTTGAGAAATTTAAAGAACTTTTCTGTGATTCTGTTCCATTGTTGGTAAAAAGGGAGATACAGTAGTACCTAAAAGATTTGTTATGAAGATTTAACAAGTTCCTTACATTTAAGTGCTGAACATAGTGAGCACACAGTAAGCACCTGATAAAAATTAGCTGTCATTGTTATTATTATCAAGTGTGAAGATCGACTGTTGTCATAGTATTGTTATTGTAAAAGATATGGACGTTGGAGCAGTATTTGTATTTACTCAAATACTTGAATGGGCAAGTATTTAAAAAAATGAATCGTTGTGTTTATATTGTTTACCTGTCTCATAAAAATAAGATGCAAAATGTGGATAAGCCAATCTCTACTTGAATTTTTATATTTGAATTCTGTATAATTCTGTATAATTTGTTGTGTAAGGCAAAAAAATACATAGATAATAGAACCAGAGAGAACATTTTAAAATTAATAGCATTACAAACATTTCGAATGATACCAAAGAACCATTTATTTTGTGCTTCCTTAATTGTGATTCAGTTGGCTATTATAGTAGATGATTTTGGTTGTCCCCAAAAACCATTCCCCACCCCCTCTTCCTCTTCCTTGTTAACAGAGTTCTGATTCTATTCGGGTATCTGCTTTTCTCTCAGTGACTCAGAGTTAGATCCTGATAGATCTTATTCAATTTGGTGCACCCTCCTATTCCCCTTGCCGGTAATTGATTTAAGCAAGAGTGTGTTACAAAGCTGTAACAAATGAAAGGGAGGGAAAGTCTGCTAAAGGGATTCTGAGAAATGTTTTATTTGCTCTAAAATGGGAAAGCTCTCCTTTCCTGCTTCTGGGCACTATGATGCTTGGAACTGTTGTAGCCATCCTGTGATCATGAGGTCATAAGCTTCAAGACAAAATTGATACGTGAAGATGGCAAAGCAGTAAGATGAAGCTAAACTTGGATCCTTGAAGATGATGTTAAAGTATTGAATTAACCAACACTGGAATCGCCAAGCACTTGAGTTCTTTTGTAAGATAATAAATTCCCTATTAGTGTCATTTAGTTGAGTCAGAGTTTTCTGATACAGATAAAAGCATCCTAAAAAATAAAAGCATCCTAAATAACATTAGCTAAAAGCATCCTAAATAATATTACTCATTGTATATTTTTGTTTTCTTGTAATGGCATGTTAAAAATTATATAAATGGAAAATATAAGTAATTTATAACTATGTGGGATTCTGTAGATGCTTAAATACTTATACAGAATATTTTCTGAAAATATAGCAGCATTTGACATCTTAAATAGAAGTAGAACTACTTCCTATAGTGTTATCATAGCAATACTTGACAATATTTTTTAATTTAAAAAATTTATGTTAAATTTTTTAACTTTGAAAATTTATTTTTAACTTTAAAAATTCTTTTACTATATATATGCTATATGTACAGTGAACTGCATAAATCTTAGTTGACACTCAATTTTTATTAAATTTTTAATCAGTTCTTATAAAGTGAACACACCTGTGTAGACCACCACCCAGATCAAGATATAGAACATTACTAACTTCCCGGAAGTCTTCTCTGTACTCCCTCAAGTCAACATGATCCCTTCATCCCAGGGTTAACCACTTTTCTAAACAGAAAAATTTTCATATTTTTGAGTGTTGTATATTTGAGTCATAATGCGAACCCTGACTTCTTTTGCTTAACGATTTGGAATGAGACTTATTTATGTTATGCATAGCAATAGCAGTTTATTTTAGTTTCTACTTAGTATCCTATTGTGTGACTATACCACAGTCTATCCGTTCTATTATGACAGATGCTGGATTTTTGGCTACTATGAATAATGAAGCTATGAACATTCTCACACATGTTTTTCATTGTATATATATATCCATACGTTTCTATTGCATATATTGAATATAATTAGAAGTGGGATTGCTGGGTCATAGGGTAGCAAATGTCCCTCTTTAGTAGATATTGTCAGAGAGTTTTCTTTTTTTATATAAATTTATTAATTTATGTATTTATTTTTGGCTGTGTTGGGTCTTCATTGCTGCGCGCGGGTTTTCTCTAGTTGCGGATAGCGGGGCTACTCTTTGTTGATGTGCATGGGCTTCTCATTGCGGCAGCTTCTCTTGTTGCAGAGCATGGGCTCTAGACGTGCGGGCTTCAGTAGTTGTGGCACACAGGCTCAGTAGTTGTGGCACACGGGCTTAGTTGCTCTGCGGCATGTGGGATCTTCCCGGACCAGGGCTTGAACCCGTGTCCCCTGCTTTGGCAGGCCATTCTTAACCACTGCGCCACCAGGGAAGCCCGCCACAGAGACTTTTCTGTCTATATATAGTTCTGCTAGCCATTTTACACGAATGTAAAATTTGTTCCACATGCTTGCCAACATATTATATTGTAAATTTTAATTTTAGCCTATCTGATGTTGTATGGTACTGTCTCGTAGTTTTAATTTTCATTTTAATTATCATTTTCCTGATAAATAATGAGGTTGAGTGCCTCAATCTTTTAGAGTTCTTATGTAGACAATTTTGTGATCTCTGAATAATATGTTTATTTCTTCCTTTCTGATTCTCACCCCTTCAATTTGTTTTTCTTCCTCACTGCACTAGTTAGGAATTCAAGTACAATATTGAATAAAAGTAGTCATACAAAGATAACAGACATTCTTGTTCCCATTTGGGAATATTGGGAAAGCCTTCAATATTTCACCATTAAATATGACATTTGCTGAAGGTTTTTTGTGGATAAATTTATCATATTAAGAAAGTTTCCTTCTCCTCATTTGCTAAGATCTTTTCATGAAGGTGTTGAATTTTATCAAATTCTTTTCTGGATTTGGTGCACTACTAGAATGATCATACAAGTTTTATACTATATTCTGCTAACATGTTGAACTGTTTTGAATGGCTTTTTTTTTTTTAAATTAATTAATTAATTAATTAATTTTATTTTTGGCTTTGTTGGGTCTTCGTTTCTGTGCGAGGGCTTTCTCTAGTTGTGGCGAGCGGGGGCCACTCTTCATCGCGGTGCATGGGCCTCTCACTATCGTGGCCTCTCCCGTTGCGGAGCACAGGCTCCAGGCGCGCAGGCTCAGTAGTTGTGGCTCACAGGCCTAGCTGCTCCGCGGCATGTGGGATCTTCCCGGACCGGGGCACGAACCCGTGTACCCTGCATTGGCAGGCGGATTCTTAACCACTGCGCCACCAGGGAAGCCCTTGAATGGCTTTTAATATTAAACTGATCTTGTATTTCTGGAATAAATCCAGTGTTTTCTAATAAATTGTCATTTTATGTATTGCTAGATTCATTTTGCTTCATATGCTTCATCTGATTTCATAGAAATCAGAAGTGCTTTTGGGAAAAGTGTCTACAGAAAGTTAGCTTACTTCTTTTTTGTTCTTCTACTCTTGGATCTTAGTCCCTCAAGTTCTGTCTGCTTTAGTAGCACGGAACTCCAGTTTTTGTGACCCTAGGTCAGTAAGACCAATGTAGCCTCTAGGTTACACATTTTGTTTGAACTCTATGTAGACTTGCAAGTATCTTGAAAGGAAAAAAAATGTGATTAGAGCGTTCACCTCAGTGGAGTTTCTTTTATCAGGATCTTGGCCCCTCAAGTCCTCGTTGTTTTGGTTACTTTCCTTCAGACAGTTAGGATTTTGGTTTGTTTGTTTGTTTCTTTTATATAGGTCTTAGAGTTAGCCTCAGCAAGAGGGTTAGTTTGAAACAAGTTATAATTTAATGGCTAGAAGTGGGACTTCCACAGTATGTTTTAAAAGGCTCTGTGCCAATCTTTTGCAGCATTTATCTAAAGTTCAGTTCATCCTTAGTATATATTCTGAAAAAAATACAAACAAATGAAGAGTAAACATACGAAGAACTCACTTTCTGCCCCCACTTCCCCTTAGATGCCTCGAATTTTCTCCCCATAACCAGCTGTGATTGTACTGACAGAGTTCCTGGTACTTAGTTGCTCCTGTTTTCTCTCCTAGCATCTTTGATGATAAAAATATACGGTACCTCCATGTCTTCTTGAAAACTGCTAAAATCTAGCATACATATCTGTCTGAGTATAATTTATTTTGTTTCTTGGGTAATAGCCCTCTAAAATAGTGTGCTAAATTACTTACACAGTTCTTATTTCTTGCACTTCATTTTCATTGTTAAGCCTCAAGGTATGTATCCTTTCTCTGGCCCTTTAAATACCTAAAGGAGCATTTAAAAGTCTAGATGCCAGCCATGACCCTCCTGGTTTGCTATTAGTCCCTCCTGTTTCTTATTGTTGTTTCTTCAGCTCTGTAGTCTCTTGCCTTCTCTGGATCTTAATACTTACATGATACTCTTTTTCTTTAATAACTCACAGAGATGTAGACTATTTTTCAAGTTTTACTTTTTACAACTGTTTTTTAAATAAGTAATTTCGTTTTGTTGTAAAATTTTGGAAGGCACAGAAAATTGCAACAAAGAAAATAAAAAGCACCTGAATCTTGCCATCCTAAGAGAATCACTATTAAAATTTCGATATAGCGGGGCGGGGTGGGCAGGGGCGGGGTGGTGGTGTGATGAATTGGGAGATTGGGATTGACATATATACATTAATATGTATAAAATGGATAACTAATAAGAACCTGCTGTATAAAAAAATAAAATTCAAAAAAAATTTTTGATATATACTCTTCAAGAAAGAAATGTAATCCTTTCGGTTGTTTCAGACAATTATTCTGTCTCTGGAATCTATCCTTTTTTGCTGCTGGTTATATAGGAGCAGAGATTAATGCCCTTCTTTTCCCCCAGGATTTGTTGTGTATAAATTGTAGTGTAAGAGTGATGTCTAAGTTCTTTCATTTTTCCAAATAACTCATATTATCTGCCACAGGGCTCATAATATTGCATACTTATTGGTATTAATGCAGTCACAGAAGCTCAGTGCCTCTAGTGAAGAGAAGTTTTCATTGCCAGTCTCAGCCCTACGGAATAAGTGAGTCTCTACCTTTCTTCACCTAAGGAAGGAACTACATCTTCTTAGGTCTTCTGCTTGATAGATAAAATACTCATCAGGTCAAGTAAAGCATCAGTGAAATTCTCTGTTTGAGCAAAATGGGATTTGTTCAGATGACTAGCAAACTTTCTGTTTTCTAGGAGAGTGAGATTTAGATCTTGGCCATATGGAGGTAAGTTTCGGATGCCTTAGTAGCCCCTTTTAATCTGCTCAGGTATTAGAAGTGAACATTGTTTGCCTCTTTAAGCAATCACTAAATATCTAGGATTTCTGAAATTTGATGTTCAGGCATTTTAAGAGGTAAAGAAAATCATGACTCCTGCTTCTAAAGTTTGACCTAATTGGAGGAGAAAGAGAGTAAGCAGATGACTAAAACCTGATAAGTTTCCTGATTCATTTAATTTTGTTCAAACCACTTAAAATTGAATATAAAAGACCTGTTTTGACTTTATCTGTTACTATCTATATGTTCTCATGAAGATATTAAATTGCCTGAATCTAATCAATACTAGCATAAGTCAGTTATTCTGCTTACAGATATAATATTACTAATTTCACACCACATGACTTATTTAGTGTATGGCTCTATGTCTAGTTTGATCATAAAATCCTAGAGTTGGGATTTTTACAAGTCATCCTTGATTTATCGAAATCTTTTTTCAGTAGTTTCTAAACTTTAGAATGCAGAAAGATCATCAAAGGTGCTTTTGAATAGTTCAGACTCCTGGACTTGGTTCACAAAATATTTTGAACTAATAGATCTAAATGGGTCTCAGAAGGCTTGACAAGTAATCCTGACAATTCTGAGGGAGGTGTTACCTGGACCATTTTTTGAAAACCATTTTTTATGTATACTTACATGACTCCTAGCAGGTGGTTATTTACCTTGCTAGAAGATACACATGCACTATGGATTCTGGATCATTGAAAATTGTCAGTACATTTCCAAGAAAGAGAAAAACATTTCATCATTTCACAAAGAGGGAGGAGCTATTAAATTACATATTTTACTTAAGATCGTATGCATATCAAAGATAATTAGTAATAGAGGCTAGAGTATAACTCAGACCTCCTACACTAATCTGAAGCTACTAGGTCACCTTTGTGTTCATTGGTATCTGAGTTTCTGTTACTGCTTTGTGCTTGGCATTCTTCTCAGAAGAGACATTCATCAAGATTCACTACTTTAAAGGTTCAACCATCTGGAAACACTCTTTATATTGTGCAGCATTAAATTCAAACTAGATCTCAAAATATGGAGACATGGAGAATTCACTGACGGTATTTTTTCAGTTATTTTGTTTGGGGCTGGAGATCAAATTAAGAATTAATTACCTTGATTTTTTTTTAAAAAGAGGTTGCAGAATCTCAGACTCCACCTGCTTTATGGTTTGATTCATTCATGGATAAAATATTCCAAAGGTTTTATATTAAAAAATTGTGTCTAAACATGAAGCATTTATACCATGATTAAACATAGGAATGCTAGTTTTATGCATAGTTATATTCAAGTAATGCAGCTGCTTTCTCTGAAATGAATACCATTTGCTATACTTGACTTTGTCTTGAGGTAGAGGCCAGTGTCAGTTTGACAGGTAACTAAGGATAGACTCCATTTGTCCTGTATTGCCAGAGCAGATATCTAACCTATCTCTCAGTGGTCCCATCAGGCAATATTCTGCAGACAGAGACGAAAAGAACCCTCCTGCTGGCTGATCAGTGGGAGTTCTACTAAGCCTCTCTCTGATGAAGGTCTTTCTCTTGCCCATCTTACTGTGTGGCAAGGCTCTTGACAAGATTTCTGACTTCTATCATAGAACAAACGTTGAAGACATCTTTGTAGTACTTTGATCTCTTGTGAAATCAGGCAGCAGGAGTACCCCATGTGATTTGCCTGGAAAATACCCATATTTCTAGTATGGAATGTAGCCTGCAATGTAGCCATTTGTATTCTTATAAATAAAAAATTTAAACATAAATCAGATTAAAATATTACAAAGGAAGTAAAAGATTTGTCGATTAACCATGGAGAGATATCAGCTCTATTTTCATAATTCTTATAATTTATGGCCATTAATAATGCAAATATACTAATGATGACATGTCTGCTTGTTTTTTGTTTGTTTCTTTTTTGAGGTTATTCATATTAGCTAAATTTCTCTTGTGAAAATTGAAATTTGCTGGCTCATATTGGTTTTTCACCATAGTTTGTATTTCAGCTATATAAGATATCTTAATAGAGGATTTTATTATTTTACAGATCGGGAAACCAAGGCAGAGATAACCCAAATTACTAAGTGTATCCCAGAAGCCCTCAGATGAGGTATTGGGTATTATCATTCATTTTAGCAATGCTAAGGCATTGGGCAGCAAGATATTTGTATGGAAGTATGTGTAGGGGGGCAAGTGATATGGTTCCTAGAAAAGGAATAACCTTTGCTAGGACTCGTCTGCCTTTCTTTCCTCATCCTCCTGTACAAAACAAGAATACATGTTTTCATATACATGTGCTCATCCTGGACTTCAGTTTCTTTCATTCATTCATTTGTTCATTCATTCACTAATTCACATAACAAATATTTGGTTGTCAGGTACTCCCAGTCCAGAAGACTGTAGATAAATGATTTAAAATGAGTATTACAAGACATAATAGAAATACCATCAAAATGCTAAGAGAAAATAGTCAGTTATCTCCGGGTGAGATGGGGACTCTTACACAGAAGCGCCTACGAGCCTGAACAGGTGTTTGCTTACAGAGAAAGCTGGCATCCTACCTGTGCTCTCACTCTAAATCTCTCCTAAGCACGAGATATGCCTGTGAAGAGAAGGAATTCTTGGCATTCTATTTAAAACTTTCTTTTCTTTGTTGCAAGTAGGGTATCTAACATTTGAAATTAAAATGTGACCCCTTTCAGAAATCTCCTACTGAGACAGAATGAGGGAAAATCTGTGTGGCAGCTTCAGCAGAAGGCTGAGGATGGCAGAGGTAGCAAGTAAACAACCTTATTTTCATGTTAAACTGTCCTGGAGAGCTGTGGTGGGGGGTGCCAATGGCAGTCCTGGGACAAATGGTAAAACCTCAAAGACAGTACAGGATTACGAAGATTTGGCGGGGGGAGGGAGTTGGGGTGGGTTCAGGCTTCCCAAATTGCGCCAAATAGTGTCAGATAATAAAAGGACAAGGGACAACGGAGTAAAGGTAGCTACTATCTCCTTGTATTTGAATTTCCATGTTTCCTTTGAATCAGATGGGGACTTGCTTCTGGCTGACACCCAGGTCTGATATAGCAAAGCAGCCATATCCATAGTTTTTTTGTTTGTTGCTTTCGTTGTTGTTTTTTTTTAAATTGTGGATAAATAGCCACTTCTCAGAATCACTCAAATACCTACTTCACTCCTCTCCCAGTCCTGGCCCCTTGGTGTGAAACACCTGGACATCCCCAAGTAAAAGAGGACCTCTGGATCTGCAGTGGACCCCCAGGACCATGCTCTAGTACTGTGGCCAGCATTTGTTCTGGTTGTTTGGTATCCATGCCATACCGTCATTAAATACTTTGAATATCAGCACAGTGAAACCCATGGTGATAAAGTTAAGGCCATCAGTTTAGTTAATGAAAAACTAACACTGCCATCTTCACAGTGAGCTCAGCAGTGTCCTACAACTGTGTAGGGAAGTCCTTGAATTAAGTCTGATAAAAAAGTGAATTTTTGAGGTAGAAATTAAAATAAAGCAGACAAAGAAACTCATGCAAAATTCTAGGATATTTCTTGGCATTCATTTTTGCTTTAATATGGTATCTCAATTTCTAGAACCTTTTTTTAAAGTATATAAGCTTTTTAATATGTTTATGTTAATATAATTTTAATAAGTCTATAGTATTAAGAATAAAAGGCAAATATGGCTTTGCTGATTGGTTGCTTCTGCCTTTCCAACCATCAGAACCTACCTGAATATCAAAGGCTCAAATTATATATCCTTATAATCCTTCCCACCATTAAAGAGATGCTTTTCCCAGATTACAGACACAGGTTCTAGAGATCTCTTTCATTTCTAAAAGGATAAAACTGACTAATGAGATAATTTCACAGTGTGTTACAAGCCATCGAATTTTTTTTATTGGTATCTGATGTATCTGACTCATGTTTTAGATATCTAAGGAAGCAGAATATGCATTGAACGGCTACTTTGTATATTACGTTCCTGATTCTTTCTGAGGTTTCTTAGTATTGAGCATGGCCACTGTAAGAATATAAGAGAATTAAATATACGCTCAAAGAAATAGATAAACATATAAACCAGATGACATATACAGTGCTAGAAAGAAATCTAGGGTAGTCGTTTCTAAACTAATACTCTGCAGCTTTGCTTGTATTTCTTCCTGTCCTATTACAGTATTGCTGTGATAATACCTATTACATCTTCACTTTAACAACCTTGTTAAAATTCTGCAAGAGCAGAAATGACTACAACTATCTCCAGTTTAGGGGAAATAGATTTCTGCCGTTGATTACTTTGTTCTTCAAGAAAATCCAATTTTTTATTTAACAGTTAATTTTTGTAGTACTTAAGCTTATTATTTAACACTTTTGTGGCACTTGCTACTTAAAAAGTGCTTTACAACGATTATTTCCTGCACCTCACTTTTCTAAGGTGGATTTAGCCTAATTAGAGCTGTTGAACCTGGTGCAGAACTGAGGCCAAGTTGTCTGTTTTAAATCACTAAAGGTTTCCATTACTGATTTTTTTACAATAAAAGCTGGGACCATAGCCTAAAAATGAAACAGAATTCAGAGCTTTGAATGTCTGTCTCCCTGGGCACATTATGCTTGCTGTATCTTATCGTGGGATGGGAAGAGGATCTTCCCCTCACTACTGAATCACAGAATTGTCTTCTGCAGGAAGGCTCAAAAGTGTTGAAGTGGTGGTTTACCAGTGTCGAGTAACTCTTTTCAGGCCTAAAACACAGATTGTTAATTCAATAATGAAGTGCTTTCATTTGTGAAATCCCTGAATATATCTTGCTTCAATTACCATGGTGACTTAGGCTCTGTCTAGGAAACTAGGTATATGTTTTCATGTAAATAACTATTTTATTCATCTTGTTATCCTCATGTTAAAATATATAGTGAGTACTTAATTATTTTATTAAAAAGTGATAATCATGATCATCTTTGCTTCCTGTTCCTAAACCTAAATGTAAATTTTCTTATTCACGAAAGAATTGATGTAATTGACTAACAGTTGTGTAATTGACTAACAGTTGTTCATTTGTTTATTTAATAGGTTCACAGTACTTATTTACTCTTACCAAATGTAGTTCTTACCTGTTATCACTGGAACAATACCAATTTTGTGTTAACATATTGTTAGAAATCACCAATACATTTTCTTCATGAAGTTTAGCATTATTTATAGCAACTTGCAATAAAAATTGGTCAATTATACATTATTTTGGGGATGAAAATCAGGAAATCATTGTCATTTTTCAGATATCAGATCTTCCTCATCTCCCAATAGGAAAACAAATTGTTGACTACAGTTAAATTGAATTATTTGGGTATTACTAGGGGAATAACCAATCCAAACTGGTAAAATATTTTGGGTCTTGGATTATTTTCTACATTTTGAAAATTAGGTTGAGGCTATACCGGCATTCTTCTAGTCCAAACCATTTATCTAGTTTCTGTTTCTTTTTCAGAGAGTCTTGCCCTTCAAAGTGTGAATATTTGTAAGGGACAGAGAACTCATCACATATTTGTATTAGACCATCTTTTACTATTAGATTTTCATTTATATTGAACCAAAATATGGTTTCAGTCAAACGAAGTAACCCCTTTGTGGTGAGTTGAAGAATTTGGGGACAGATCAAAGGAAAAACATGGCCATGAGGTGGCAGGAACACAGAATGGCTTTATTTGGGTGGATCAGTTGCATGAGAGGGGAAGTCCCAGGTGGCAGACGTTCCAGAGTCAGTGGGGCAGGGTCCCCTCTCAAAAGGGAAAGAAGTCAAGAGAACTCCTGGGAGAGTGGGGAAATGGAGAGAGGCCTTATTGTCCAGGTGATGCCATGTCGCTCAGTTGCAAGATGGGGAGTCTCTGGGTCAGAGAGCTCTGAAGGGCAGCAGAGGCTTGGGATCTTTTATAGGGCCTGCGTGTGTCTTAACTATGGCTAGCAGGTGTTGGAATGAAGTTCTGCAGAGTGTGCAAAGCAGGTAGGCTCTAAATGGCTAAAAATATGCTTATTGAGGCAGTATCTAAAGTGATTGGGTGTATAATAATTTGAGTTTGGCTCTGGTGGGCTTTGAGCTAATGGTTGAACCTGCTGTGAAGAAGTGTAACATAGGAACAATATCCAGGAGCCGTCATTAGCTCATTTACATAACACTCTTAGAGATGATTAGAAGATATATTAATATATCTGCACAATATAGATGCTAATATCGATAGCTCTGTCTTTTTTTTTTTAACATCTTTATTGGAGTATAATTGCTTTACGATGGTGTGTTAGTTTCTGCTCTGTCTTATTTTAAAGATTTTTTAGGTAGTGTTCATATCTTCCTTGAGTCTTTACTTTTCTCTGGCTTAAATATTTCTGGTTTCTCCAGATTTAACTTATGGTCATTCTTTATTTTTTTTCTTCAAAGTTTATTTGTTTATTTTCTTAAAATGTACAATCCAGTGGTTTTTAGTATATTCACAGAGTTGTTAAACCATCAGTACTGGCTATTTCTGGAGCATTTTTATCACTCCAGATGGAAAGGTCATACCCATGAGCTAGCAGTCACTCATCATTCCCCCCATCCCTACCCTTTGGAACTACTGATCTACTTTGTTTCTGTGGATTTGCTTTTTCTGGATATTTCATATAAATGGAGTCATACAATATGTGGCCTTTTATGTTTGGCTTCATTGATTTAGAAGCTGTCCATGTTGTAGCAAGTATCAGTATTTCATTACTTTTTATGGCTGAATAATATTCCACTGCATAGATATGTCCCATTTTGTTTATCCATTCATCAGATGGTGGACATTTGGCTTATTTTTACCTTTGGACCATTATGAAAAATGCTGCTATGAACATTTGAGTACAAGTTTTTGTGTGAATATATGTTGTCAGTTCTCTTGGGTATATACCTAATAGTGGAATTGCTGGATCATATGGTAACTCTATTTTTAATTTATTGAGGAACCCCCAGACTTTTATTTTCTTTTATTGTTGAGTTGTTACAGTTCTTATATATACTAGAATCAATTCCCTTATCTGATATATGATTTTCAAATATTTTATACCATTCTGTGAGTTGTGTTTTTCACTTTCTTGATAGTATTTTTGGAAGCACAAAATTTTAGATTTTGATGAAGTCCAATTTGTTTTTTTCTTTTGTTTTTCATCCTTTTGGTGTCATATCTAAAGATAGGTTTCCAAATCCAAGGTCATGAAGATTTATCTCTATATTTTCTTTAAGATTTTTATAGTTTTAGCTATTACATTTAAGTCTTTGGTTCATTTGGGGTTACTTTTTGTATATGGTGTGAGGTAGGAATGTAACTTCTTTCTTTTTCATGTAAATATCCAGTTATCACAGTGCAATTTATTGAAAAGACCATTCTTTCCCCCACTGAATTATATTGGCACCCTAATCAAAATTCAGTTGACCATAAATGTAATGCTTTACTTTTTGACTCTTCAATTCTATTCCATTGATCTATATGTCTGTCTATATGTCAGTACCACACTATCTTGATTACTTTAGCTTTGTAGTAAGTTTGAAATCAGGTAGTATGGGTCTTCCAGCTTTGTTCTTCCTTTTTCAAGATTGTTTTGGCTATTCTGAGTCCCTTGCATTTCCCTATGAATTTTGGGATCAGCTTGTCTAGTTTAAGTCTTCTCATTCCTTTGTCTTGGTCAGTCTAGCTAATGATTTGTCAACTTGGTTGATCTTTTCAAAGAACCAACTTTTTAGTTTTGTTGATTTTTAAAAATTAAAAATATTTTTAAAATTTATTTCCAGTCTGATATTTATTTCATCCCTTCCTGTTTTATATTTAATTTCTTCTTCTTTTCTAGTTTCTTAAGTTAGAAGTCTAGGTTAACTTGAAATCTTCATTTTTAAGATGGGTATTTACAGCTATAAATTTTCCTTTTAATACACTGCCCTAGGTATATCCACTTATCTTGGTGTGCTGTGTTTTCATTTTTATTCATCCCAAAGTGTCTATCTATGATACTTTATTTGACTCATTGGTTAACTGTGTTGTTTATTTCCACATATTTGTGAATTTCCAAATTTTCTTATGTTATTGATTTTTTATTTCATTCCATTTTGGTCAGAGAACATATTTGGTGTAATATAAATCCTTTTAAATTTATTGAAACTTGTTTTTGGTCTATCCTGGTTATCCTGGACAATGTTCCATGAGTACTTGAAAAGAATGTATATTCTGCTCTTGTGGGATTGAGTGTTTTCTAGATAGATGTCTGTTAAATCTGGTTGATTTATAATGTGGTTCAAGTCCTTTACTTTCCTATTGATCTTCTACCTAGTTATTCTATTCTTTATTGAAAGTAGGGTATTGAAGTGTCCTACTATTGTTGAATTTTCTATTTCTCCTTTCAATTTTGTCAGTTTTTGTTTCACGTATTTTGGTGCTCTGTTTTTAGGTACATACATGTTGACAATTGTTATATCTTCTTGATAGATTGACCTTTTCATCCTTAAAAATTTTGTCCTTCTTTGTCTCTATTACCAACTTTTGTTTTAAATTGTATGGTATTTGACATTAGTACAGCCACACCAGTTCTCTTTTCTTAACTGATTTCATGGTATGTTTTTTTCTGTCCTTTTACTTTCAGCCTATTTGTGTTTGAACCTAAAGTGTGCCTCTGGTATACCACAGATAGTTGAATCATAGGTTTTTTGGAGGAAGGGAATCATTCCTTTTTAGATCTCTTCAGTTGGACTATAGTCTCTTTAAACTGAGGTTCTAAATATTGAAATTAATAATCTATCTGTGAATGACTATTTATTCTATATTACTTTATTGCCTTTAATGCAGTCAACTGTTGTTTTAGTATTTGGGGGGCAGTCATATCATAATTTGGCAACTTCTGTGGCTGATTTTTGTGAATTCAGTCACAGGACCCTATATTTTTATATTAAATCTTATTTTGTTCTAATTAACCTATTGTCCTTTCAGTTTCTGCTTTTATCATCTTATCTATTCAGTGTCATTCCAATGATGATGATTATGATGAGTGCTAACATTTAATGAGTATGACTGGGCATTCTATTTACCTAATATAAACTCCACTCTGTGAATTGTTAGATGTATGATCTCAGACAAGTTACTCAACCTCTTTACCTCAGTCTCCTCATCTATAAAGTTGAGATGCTGATAATCAATCACATCTAGCTCACTGGGTTGCTATGAGGATTAAATGAATTAATATATATAAAGTGTTTTAAAAATAAGCATATAATAAATACCGTACAAGCATTTGTAAAATAAAATAATCAACTCTATGATGTAAGAAGTATTATTATTCTCATTTTATAGATAAGGAAGATAGGATTTCAGGAGACAGTAATTTGCCCAATGTTCCATTGCTATTAAGTAGTTCATCTGGGACTTGAACAAAAGTGTGTCTCACTCCAAAGTCTGTGTTCTTGACCGCTAATTCTTTAATATCATCCGCTCAATGCTTCATTCAAACTGTCATTAAATACATTGAAGAAAAGAGTGCCAAGAGCAGGGGCCTTGGAATTCACTACCACAAATTTCCCTCTATTAATCAGAGCCCTTTTTATGATTATTCAGTAATATCTTCAGATCTTTTATCCATTTCTCCATGAGTTTTAGCAACTTCAAATAAAATCATGGAAAATACTTTGGTGAGTCCGTATATATGCCTTGTACCTATATATCCCTTATTGGCCATTGCAGACATTCTCAAAAAGGAAATGAAGGTACTTTAAAATTTTTAAACTTAGTGCTAATGCTTATTACTCCTGTGAACTCCTCAGTGTTCTTGAATATGTTTCTTTTCTGAACTTTGTGTTTCATTGGAGAAATTTTCCTTCTGTTTTAAAAAGTCTGTCTTCTTAAAGTCTAGGGTACATGTCAACTTTAGTTGACATTCCCACTCATAGATATCAGGAATGCTAAAATTAAATAGCTATTTTATATTTCCATCCGAATTTTTTTGTTGATCAGACTAGGTTTAGAGTCTCAGGTAAGGCAAAGCATACTAAAGTTCTGTGACTTGAAAGAGTGTGTGCAGGGCTTTGAATGTTGTGCCACAGAGATTATTTAGAGGGGCCTGTTTTGATGATAAAGTAAAGAAAGTTTATAACCAATATTTTTACTGTTTATATAAAAATGAATATTCCTAAAGTACTTGGAAACTTTTTTTTTTAAATAAATTTATTTATTTATTTAATTTTGGCTGTGTTGGGTCTTCGTTTCTGCGTGAGGGCCTTCTCCAGTTGCGGCGAGTGGGGGCCACTCTTCATCGCGGTGCGCGGGCCTATCACTGTCGCGGCCTCTCCTGTTGCGGAGCACAGGCTCCAGACGCGCAGGCTCAGTAGTTGTGGCTCACGGGCCTAGTTGCTCCACGGCATGTGGGATCCTCCCAGACCAGGGCTCGAACCCGTCTCCCCCGCATTGGCAGGCGGACTCTCAACCACTGCACCACCAGGGAAGCCCTGGAAACATTTTTTAACGTTAAATATTTACTTAAAATTTGTCCTATTTTTTAAAAAACTTTTTTTGTGGTTCAATGATGAACTAAGGACATTTATGCATCTTGAATTTTTTTCTAGACTAAGATAAATTGTTTAAAAAATCTTGCATGTTTTTCAGCCGAGAATGATAGCAATTATACCAATTAAAATGATTTTCTTCGTGAGTGATAAATAATATTTTATTTTTCTCCATAATAAAAGAAAAGCTCAGTACCATTTGAGAATATAACATTTAGTTTTGATTTAGCATTTAATAAGCAGTATAGTTCCTGGCTTTTGGTTTAGCTCTATGCCCTTTATTCTTTAGCTGATTTGCTAATTACTATTGAAAAACCCTCTAAAATTTCACTGGGGAAATGCAGATGTACATTCAGATTCTAAATACTTGAGAGGCAGCCAAGAACTGAGTGCATGCAAACACATTCTGAATTTTACATAATTTTTTGTATAATTACTTTTAATTTCCAGAGGCTTCCTCCTTCAATATCAGTACTTAGATTCCTTCTCTGTCAGCAAAAATGGAATGGATAAAATGTTCCGATTGTTTCAAATAAATCAGAATACTAAAAAATAGAATTTATATGATAGGTGAAAGAGAAGGGAAATAAAAACTGGAGGTGTGAGAGGCAGAAGGGTGGCATAACATTAATTCTATAATTTTTATTGAAATAAAACACATTGCATAAAAATATAGAATCATAGGTGTACAGCACAATGAATCGTCACAAAGGGAACACACTTATGTAAGTACCACTCGGGTCAAGAGAAAAAACATCACCAGTACGCCAGAAGGCTTTCTTGTGCCCCTGCCCATCACCTCCTCCCCACTATTCCCCCAAACTAAAAAATACCTTGATTTCTAACACTACATATTGCAATATCCTGTTTTAAACATTATGTAAATAGAATAATACAGCACATATGACTTATTTTGTTCAACATTGTTTGAGAGATTGAGAAATTCATCCATGTTGTTGTATATAGCATTGGTTTATTTTCCTTGCTGTATAGTATTCTATTATATAAATAATATTAGATAAATGCAATTTATTTCTCCATTCTACTTTAGATGAACATCTGGCTTCTTAACAGTTTGAGATTATTGCAAACAGTGCAGCTCTTTTTGCTTGTCTATTAGAGCATGTTTGCATATCTTTCAGTTGCATATACATCTAGGATTGAAATAGCTAGATAATAGGATATGTTATCTTCAGATTTAGTAGATAATGCCAAATTCATTTACAAAGAGATTGTATGTCTTTATATGTCTGTCAGCACTATATGAGGGTTCTACTTATTCCATATCCTCACTAACACTTAAATTGTCAGTTGTTAAAGTTTTAGCCATTTTAGTAGATATGTATTGGTTATCTTAAATTTGTTTTTCTTTGATGACTAATGAAGTTGGAAATTTTTTATATGTTTATTAACAATTGTGATACTCTATTCAAGCTTTTGCTCATTTTTAAATTGGAATGTTTATTTTTTTCTTATTGATGTGTGAGTTCTTTTATATTTGGGTTGTGAACTTTTTTATTATTTCTAGTTGCCTTTCCTCTTCTGTCCTTTCTGTCATTTCTCATCACTATTATCAACTTTGTATCTTACATTCTCTTAGGCTTCTTTTATGGATGTCCCTAATAATACATACATAATTACATCAGTGATTTAAATAGTAAATATTAATTTAGATGAGCCCAGATTTTACCCTTTCCATGGCTTTTGATTCCTCTCTGCATCTTCAGTCTTTCATTTGAGATCATTTTCTTTCGGTCTAATAAACACTCCCTAGTATTTTATGTAGTATTGGTTTGCAGCTGAAAAATTATTTCAGGTTGTGGTTTTCTGAAAATATCTTTATTTCACTTTTTAATTTTGAAGGGTATTTTAATTGTATATAAACTCTAGATTAGCAGTTATTTTCTGTTGCACTTTTATTAGACAAGCCATTGTCACTTTATTTTAATAGTATAATAATAAATATCTAATAATATTGAATATATTCAGATTATATAGAATGTATATTTTAGTTATATATGAAGCCAGCTTTAAAGATTGTCTTTGCATTTGATATATCTAGGTGTTATTTTCCTTGTATTAATCCAATTTAGGGTTTGTAGTGCATCTGGAATGTGAACTTAATTGTTTTTGGAAAATTTCCAGCCATTATCTTTTAAAATGGTACTTTTGCTTCTTTGCCAGCCTCTGCCAACATTATCAGTCTTCTCTTCTGTATTCTTGTACACATTAAGTGTATTACGGACTGAGTGTTTGTGCCCCCCCAAAGTTCATATGTTGAAGTCCTAACCTGAAATGTGGTATTTGTAGATAGTGCCTTTAGGAGGTAATTAGGTTTAGATGAGGTCATGAGGGTAGTGCCCTGGAATAGGATTAGTGTCCTTCTAAGAAGAGGAAGAAGGACCAGGGCTCTCCCTCTCTCTCCTCCATATGAGGACACAGTAAGAAGGTGGCCATCTGCAAGCCAGGAAAAGGACTTTCCCTTGGAACTGAATCTGTCAGCACCTTGATCTTGGACTCCCCAGCTTCCAGACTGTGAGAAATATCTGTGTTTAAGCCATCATGGTAGTTTGTTATAAATAAATAGCAGCCCAAGATGACTAAGACAAAGCATTGCCAAAAATGTTTGAGTTTTATAGCTCTTTTATCTGCATCCCATCTACATTTGTTTGTATAGCCCGCATTTTCTCAGTTTTCAAGGAAATGTCTTCTCTTTTTACTATAATTCACATACTATAAAATTCACTCTCCTAAAGTGTACAATTCAGTGGTTCTTACTATATTCAGAGTAGTGCAACCATAACAATTGTCTACTCTCAGAGGCTCTTTGTCACCCCAAAAAGAAGCCCTATACTCCTTTGTACTTCTCCCCAACACTTGGCAACCACTGTTCAACTTTCTGTCTCTACGGATTTGCCCATTTTGAATATTTCATATAAATGAATCATATAATATGTGCTCTCTTGTGACTAGCTTCTTTAACTTAGCATACTTTTTCCAAAATTCATTCATGTTGTAGCATGTATCAGTACTTCATTCTTTTTTATTGCTGAATAATAATTTATTATATGAATAGACCACATTTTATTTATCCATTTACTAGCTAATGGAAGTTTGTGTTGTGTCCATTTTTTGGCTGTTATGAATAAAGCTGCTGTGAACTTTTCTGTGCCAGTTCTGTGTGGGTCTTATGTTTTTAATTCTCTTGGGTATAAACCCAGGAGTGGAATTGCTGGGTTATATGGGAACTAAGGAACTGATAAACTGTTTTCCAAGGTGACTGTACTGTTTGTAATCCCTCCAGCAGTGTATGAGGGCTCAACTTGTCTGCATCCTCACCAACACTTGTTATTGTTTACCTTTTTAATTTTAGCCACCCTAGTCAGTGTAAAGTGGTTTCTCATAGTGCTACTTGATTATTTTTTAAAATTTTTATTGGTGTGCAAAATACATACAAAGTAGTGCACAAAATGACCATACTTGTTTAACAAGCACTCAGGTGGGAAAGGAGAATATTACCAGCAAAAACGTCCATTTTTGCTCTCTTCCAATCATTATCCACCCCATTTCAAAGGTAACATCCTGTTAAAAAACATTAGTTTTTCCTGCTGTTGTTCTTTTATAAAAATGTAAACATACATCATATTAATCTAATGGCCTTATTATACAAATGTAATTGCTTTCTAATCATCACTGGAAAAACCACATAACAATGTTTGCAGATTTTAAAGAAATCACTGTTAGAAATCAGACAGCTGCTCGCCTTTCTGTTTTCCTTCTTCCCTTCCTTGTTAACTTTATTCACATATATTATCTTAATATCTTTTTCTGTGTGTCCCATTATACTCCTTTCTGTCTCTTTTCTTGCCTTAGTTGGCATTAATCTATTATTTCTTTTTATTAGTATTCTCCTTTTTTCTTTGCCTGTTATACACTATTTTTCTATACTTTTAGTAGTTACTCTATGGATTACAACATATATCCTTAGCTTATTACAAACAAATATAAGTTATTTCTTTTACCTTACCCAGACGAAATAGGGTATCAGCACCTTTTACCTGCATTTACCCTTCCCCCTGCCTTTTGCCTTGCATTTTAATTCAATATATACCTTAAAGCTCACGAGACGTTATTATTACTATTAGTACCTTGTAATATCTATTTTAGATTTACCCACATATTTACTTTACATTGCTGTTCATTCTGTCCTGCATTTTTGTGCTTCTGTCTGGCATAATTTTCCTTTTGCTTGAAAATTCTTTTGGCATTTCTTTTGTCATAGGTCTGGTGATAAGGTATTTTTTTTTCAGGTTTTGTTTGACTTGAAACACCTTTATGTATTTCACATTTGAAGGGGTATTTTCTCTTGGGAAACAATTCTAGGGTTTTCCCTTCTTTTAGCACTTTAATGATGTCGTTCCATTATTTTCTGGTTTCTTTTATTTCTGTTTTGAAGACAGTTGTCAAACTTGTTGCTACTTATTTGTAAGTATGATCTTTTTTTTTCCCCTGGCTATTTTAAGATTTTTTTGTGTGTTTGGTTTTCTAGTTAGACTATGATGTGTCTTTATCCACTTTGGGATGTATAGCTAGATATATTTTATCTAATATTGCTTCTGTCCTCTCCCTTTATGTGACTCTAAGTACAAGTATATTAGATCCCTTTTCTATGATTCGTTATGTCCTTTGTGTTCTTTTGTATATTTCTATTCAATTTAGTTTTCAAGCTTCAGACTGGACAGTTTTTGCTAATCTGTCTTCTCTTTGGCTTACCCTGGCTTCTCTGGTATCCTGTCTTGGTTTTGTTAGTTCTGGAATATTCCAGAATATTTTATTGTTTTTCTAAAAATTAGATTCCAATTTTTCTAAAAGTTGTCCTCCACTTTCTTGGACACGTTGATTATAGTTATTTAAAAATCTATCAGTAGCTTGAGTGTCTGGTCATTTGTCGATCTGTTTATATTGTGTTTATTTCTTAGTGTTTGATAATTTAAGAGTGAATGCCACACATAGTTTTGTTGTAGTGGTTCTGGATTCATTACCTTCTTCCAGAGAGGTTTTACCCTGTCTCTGATGAGTAACTAGATAGAGACAGATCATCTTAATCTAACCAGTACTTGATCTGTCCCACAGCTGGACAGAAGTCAATGAAAGTCTCAAACTGCTCCTTATTTACTCTTACTTCTAGGATATAGCACTGGGGAGCTCACTGAGATGTTTACTAGGGCCCTTCATCCTCGGAAATTCCTAAACTCCAATTTAGGAATGTAACATTGCGATACTACCAGAAACTCAACCCTGTTTCTCTTTAGCATCTGCTTTGCTTCTTTGATTTTCACCGCAGACAGCTTAAGAATTCAACAACAAATTTTGAGTCTCAGTCTTATTTCTTTGTTACTTCATTCTGTCTGGGATTGTGTCCTTAAGGCTTGAGTATTTTTGAAGTGCTCAAATTGATTATTTTTCTCCTCTGGACTGTAAGATTACGAAAACTTTGCAGGCTTCTCTACTTCTTACCAGCTTCCATTTGTCCGGATTCTCAGTCTTTCCCCAATGCCTCACATCATCAAATACTCAGTTTGATACATAAATAAAGAATATAGTACATCTGTGCATTTTTCTTCTTTCTGTGATCTTGGCTTCTCAATTTTGGCTCCATTGGCAGCTTTCTGACGCCTCCTCATAGGTAAGTAGGTGAGTTCAGTCATTTGTTTGTTCCTTCATTCCTTTGTTTCTTTCTTCCTTCCTTCCATTTTATCCAGATATTCTAATTGTTTTTGGTGAGAACTTCATCCTGCTATAAAATAATGTATCACAGCCAGAAACTAAAGTCAGTTTCTTCCTTCCCTCATTTCAGTAATAGATTGTTACCATTACCTAAGAAGCCCCTGTATTCTCCTCTGTCATCCTATACCCATCTGCCCCCCCAAAAGGTAACCATTATCCTGAAATTTATGTTATCACTTCGATTCTTTATCGTTTCACATATGTATATATGCTAAAATAGTACTTTATAAAAATTTTACGTTTTTGAATTTTATAAAGTTGAAATCATATTATATATTCTTTCATTGATTTCTGTTCTTAGTACAGCAATTTGTATTTTAACAAACAATTGATACCAGAAAAATGTGTAAAGATGGACTACTCAAAACCAAATATATGTGAAGCCCTTTAGCCGTGAACATGGTAGAGCACCATACAGCAACTTTGATTTTACTTTTCTACCTGTGGGTGGTAAGCTCTCTGAGAACTAGACCATGATTTTGTTCCTCTCTGTTGCTGTAGCAAAGAGCACACAATGGGGCTCAGTAAGCAAGAGCTAAATTAAGTCAGTAATGAGAAGGAAGTCCCCATTGCTTATGATCTGTGACCACAGGAAGCACAGGGTGTCAAAGGCAGAACATAGTGAATTTGTGGCTTAGTGGGGGGCATTGTTTTATTTTTTTTAAAGTGTTGAGCACATTAAGAACTTACCTTTATCGAGCGTTTGGGACTTTTTTCTGTAAGAAGGTCTAGAAAAATTGGCTTGCTCACTCAATGAGATACAATCCTAACGTTTTCCTGAGTCAATTTCAACCTCCCGCAAAGCATCTTGCTGTGCGTCAGTACTTGTAATGTGTCTGCTCCAGATGCTGCATTGGCTTCCTTAGCCCTGTGTTGTGAGAGAGGGCTCCACTGAATATAACAAGAACTTTTCAAAAATTAATAATAGAAAACAGTTTCTTTTTTCATTTTAACTATATCCTAAAAGAAAACATCCTTCCACCCCCAACCCTGCTCCAGTCCATCAAGCTTTTCAAACCATGTTATCTGGCAGCTAATGAATAATAGAGACAAAATGTAGTTCTTTTTCTCCCTGGTGAAATACTGCACTATGTGTTATTCATGAGTTCTTGTTTTCCTGGAAAATTGTTTGATGAAATATGTGGGTGATGTGTACCCTATCATTGCCTGGGGGCCTTTTAGATTTCCTCTGTTTCAGTGTTTTCCTTTTGTTTTAATAAACTGCTGATAGTTGTGGAGAAGTCACTGGATGTTAGGATAATTAACCTGTTTTAATACCAAGTCCCCCCAAACCCACTCGCAAATTACCAGATTCAACATTTTACAGTATTTCTTCACAAGTTTCATTGAAGGAATAAAATAAAAATAAAGGTTGCTTGCTTTTTAAAATAATGTAGAAGCCCCAGTTGCTACTTCGTCTTTCCGGTGTCGGGCCTTTCACTTTTCTCTATGCCTTTGTGGTGTTGCAATCTGCGTTTTGAATAAGGCTCAGTAAATTCATTATAGTAGGAAACCCTTTCTGGAATTAGATACATCTTCTGTCAAAGCAGAGTGGAACCGTGTTTTGGCCACCAGAGAGAAAGAAGTGACAATCTGGACTGCCGTGAACTCCCTGGTTTCCATTGCTTTGCTTGCTGAGTTTAGTTTGGGACTAAGCATCTGTGAACTGGCCTCCTGATTCTCCTTAGACCCAGAGGGCTTCTATTTTCAGGAATTCAGGTAGGGAAGAGTTACTCTACTTATATGATCTGAAATGAAGATTTGTTTTCAAAGATCTGAGCTTTGGGAACTCTGCTTTGGGAAGGGAGAGGCTTATTTTTAAAATTTGTAACAAGTGTAAGAATTAACCACATTTCTTAAAATACATTTCATATATGCATTGAAAAATTAATAACTTTCACATACCCGAAGCCTAATGATCCAGCAAACTGATCCATTTGGAATATTGCTTAAAAACAAGAAGAATGGAAAAATAAAGTTCTTGAAACAAAGTAGATTCCAAAGTGACCAGACAGTAGCATCCACTCCTGTGTATGGGAGAGTAGTTATTACTCTCTTTGGAGCCAGACTCCTGGGATTGAATTCTGGCTCTGCCAGTTAAAGCTTTGGGCAAGTTACCTTAGCAGTCTATGCTTAATTTCCTCATCTTTAAGATGGAGATAATGATAAAATTGATGTAGGATTAAATGTGTTAATACTTACACATTGCTTAGAACAGGACCTGGCATAGACCAAACACTCAGTAAACATGAACTGTGTACTATTATGTTATTTACTCTTACTTTGTTATGTATTATCTCATGTACTCTTGCTTTGTATGTTTGGTGATCTAGTTTCCATGTATACAGGCAATTATAACCATAATATAGGAGAGAAAAGACATGTCTAGAAGTAACTATATTTTACAATTAAAATATGATAACAAAGAAGGAAAAAGAAAACATAAAAAGTAAATAAAAGAAAGAAAACAGTACAGCAGTCTGGGCTATTTGGTCTATGAGAAAATAGCCATAAACTTTTAATAGCTCCAGAGGGCATTAGTGTATTTCAGCATAGTTCAGTACCTATTGTTCAAAGTAATGGTTCTGACTCCTGAAGAAAATGTTAAATTCTGTTTATGGTGTTCAATTCAGAGAAGCCAGAAAGTGTTTCACATTTTAGGAAGATTCCAAAACAAAGTAAAAAAAAAGAAAAAAGAAAGAAAAGTATTTAAAGGTTTCTAGAGGATTTTGAATTATATAAATTCTATTGTATTTGCATCTTTTGCCTACTTCTTTCAGATCAATTAGTTTTTCTTCAGAATGACATGTAAATGTGATCCTTGGGCACAAGCATTGTTTCCATTAACTGCCAAAAAAGACTTCCCCTGTACGTATCTAATTTTAGCCTTCATTTTTAGCCATTTCACTGCTCAATAGTACCTCTATACAAAATCTTCATGACTGTCAAGCTGGCCAGGTTTTGCTCTGCAGTTATGTTTTACCAGGAGTTGAGATGGATTATATGTCATGCCAGTTATGTGTTGCAATATGACCTGTAGTCTTTACGTACATATTGTTGAGGGAGAAAGACTATTTTGCTCTAACTCTTTTTTTCAAAATTTTTAATTGTGGTAAAAATATGTAACGTAAAGTTTACCATCGTAATCATTTTTAAGTGTACAGTTCAGTAGTATAAATTATATTCACGTTGTTGTGGAACAGATCTCTAGAACTTTTTCATCTTACAAAATTGAAACTCTATGCCCATTAAACAATTTCTCATTTCCCTCTTGCCCTAGTCCCTGGCAACCACCATTCCACTTTAGTTTTCTGTGAGTTTAATTACTTTAGATACCATATATAAGAGGAATTATACAGTATATGTGTTTTTTGTGACTGGCTTATTTCAATGAGAATAAAGTGCTCAAGGTTCATTTATGTTGTAGCATGTGACAGGATTTTCTTCCTTTTTAAGACTAAATAATAATTCCATTGTATTTTCTTTACTTACTCTTATTTTCTTTACATTTTCTTTACTTATCCATTGATGAACATTTGAGCTACTTCCACCTCTTGGCTGTTGTGAATAATGCTGCAGTGAACATGGGTGTGCAAATATCTTTTCAAGACTCTGCTTTCAATTCTTTTAGATATACACCCAGAAGTGAGATTTTTGGATCATATGGCAGTTCTTTTTTGGTTATTGAGTTCTATATATCAACCCCTTATTGGATATATGATTTGCAAATATCTTCTCCCATTTAGTAGGTTGCCTTTTCATTTTGATGATGATTTCCTTCTCTGTACAGAATCCTTTTAGTTTGATATAGATTCATTTGTTTATTTTTGCTTTTGTTTCCCTTGCCTTTGGAGTCAGATCCACGAAAACGTCGTAGATGTCAAGGAGATTACCATCTATGTTTTATTTTAGGAGTTTCATGATTTCAGGTCTTACATTCAATTTTTTAATTCATTTTGAGTTAATTTTTGTATATGGTGTAAGATAGTGGTCCAATTTCATTCTTTTGCATGGTAGCAGTCCAGTTTTCCCAACACCATTTATTGAAGACAGTATTCTTTCCCCGTTGTATCTTCTTGCCTTCTTTGTCATAAATTAATTGACCATATATGTGTGGGTTTATGTCTTGGCTCTCTTTTCTGTTCCATTGATCTATGTGTCTGTTTTTATGTCAATACTATACTGTTTTTTAAAATTAATTTTTATTGGAATATAGTTGCTTTACAATGTTGTGTTAGTTTCTACTGTACAGCAAAGTGAATACCATACTGTTTTGATTACTATAGCTTTGTAGTATAGTTTGAAATCAAGGAGCATGGTGACCTCCAGCTTTGTTCTTTCTCAAGATTGCTTTGGTTATTTGGGGACTTTTGGGTTTCCATGCCAATTTTATAACTAGTTCTAATTCTGTGAAAAATGCCTTTGGAATTTTGATAGGGATTACATTGAATCTGTAGATTGCTTTGGGTAGTATGGACATTTTACCAATATTTAGTCTTCCACTCCATGAGCATGCACTGTCTTTCCATTTATTTGTGTCTTCCTCAGTTTCTTTCATTAGTGCTTTATAGTTTTCAGTGTACATCCTTAGTTAAATTTATCCCTAGCTATTTTATTCCTTTGATGTGATTGTTAAATAAGATTGTTTTCTTGATTTTGCTCTATGATAGATCATTATTAGTGTATAGAAATGCAACAGATTTTTGTATATTAACTGAATTATCAACTGCATCAACTGATATGCATTTATTAGTTTAACAGTTTTTTGGAGGGGTGTTTAGGGTTTTCTGTATATGATATCATGTTATCTGCAAATAGTGATAGTTTTACTATTTCCTTTCCTATTTTGATGCCTTTTATTCATTTTGCTTACCTAATTGCTGTGGCTAGAACTTTCAATACTATGTTGATTAACAGTGGGGCGAGTGGGTATCCTGCCTTGCTCCTGATTTTAGAAGAAAAGCTTTCAGCTTTTCACCATTGAGTGTGCTGTTAGCTGTGTGTTTGTCATTTGTCATATGTGATCTTTATTATGTTGAGGTATGTTCCTTCTACACCCATTTCGTTGACAGTTTTTTTTTTTTATCATAAATGCATGTTGAATTTTGTCAAATGCATTTTCTGCATTTATTGAGATGATCATATGATTTTTATCTTTCATTTTGTTAATGTGGTGAATCATGTTGATTGATTTGCAGATGTTGAACCATTCTTGCATCTGTGGAACCAATTCCACTGATCATGGTTTGTGATCCTTCTAATGTATTATTGCATTTGGTTTGCTAATGTTTTGTTGAGGATATTTGGGTATATGTTCATCAGGGATATTGGCCTGTGATTTTCTTTTTTCAGTGTTATCCTTGTCTGGTTTAGGTATCAGTGTAATTCTGACCTAATGAAATGAGTTTGGGAGTGTTCCCTCCTCTCCAGTTTTTTGGATAGGTATTAGATCTTCTTTGAAAGTTTGGTAAAGTTCACCAGTGAAGTTATCTTATCCTGTACTTTTGTTTGTTGGGAGGTTTTTTGATTACTGATTCAATCTCCTTGCTATTTATCAGTCTCTGCTGCCATCTTGGACCCCCTTTCCTCTGGATGTCATTTCCTTTTTATGTCTTCTTTCATTTCTTTCAGCAATGTTTCATGGTTTTCAGTTTATAAGTCTTTCACCTCCTTGGTTAAATTTGTTCCTAACTATTTTATTCTTTTTGAAACTATTGTAAATGGGATTGTTTTTTAAAATTTCCTTCTGGATTGTTCATTGTTAGTGTATAAACACTCAACCAATTTTGTATGTTGATTTTGTATCTTGGAATGTAGCTGAATATGTTTATTAGTTCTAAAAGTTTATTTGTGGCAGGCAGTGGGGATCTTTAGGGTTTTCTACATATGAGATAATGTCATCTGCAAACAAAGGTAATTGTACTTCTTCCTTTTCTTTTGGATGCCTTTTATTTCTTTTTCTTGCCTAATTGCTCTGGCTAGGACTTCCAGTACTATGTTGAATAGAAGTGGTAATAGTGGGCATCCTTACTTTGTTCCTGATCTTAAAGAAAAGCTTTCAGCTTTTCACCATTGGGCATGATGTTGGTTGTAGGCTTATCATATATGACTATTATTATGTTGAGATGGTTTCCTTCTATTCCTAATTTGTTGAGGTTTTTATCATTAAAAGGTATTGAATTTTATCAAATGCTTTTTCTGCATTAATTGAAATGATCCTATAGTTTTTGTCCTTAATTCTATGGATGTGGTGTATTACATTGACTGATTTTTGTAACATGAACCTCCTTGTATCCCAAGAATAAACCCCACTTTGTCATGGTGTATAGTCCTTTTAATGTGATGTTGAATATGGTTTGCTAGTATTTTGTTGAAGATTTTCACAACAATATTAATCAGGATTATTGATCTGCAGTTTTCTTTTCTTGTAGTATCTTTGTCTGGCTTTGATATCAGGGTAATTCTGGCCTCATAAAATAACTTAGGATCTGTTCTCTCTCAATTTTTGGAAGAGTTTGAGGAATACTGATCTTAATTATTTTTTAAATGTTTGTCGTTGAGGCCATCTGGCCCTGGGCTTTTCTCTTTTAGGAGATTTTTGATTACTGATTCAGTCTCCCTGCTAGTTATAGGTCTGTACATAATTTTTATTTCTTCATGACTCAGACTTGGTAGGTTTTATACTTCTAGCAATCTATCCATTTTTCTCTAAACTCTTAACCAACATCTCTTCCCATTTGGATCTGGATTACTCCTAGGAACCTAACTTTGATTGTGGGCTCTCAAGATCTCTCCTTAGGAAGTCTCTGCTGATGGCTTGGTAAGGTTCATCAAAGAAGGCATCCAATCTTTTGAGCACCTACCTCACTCACAAGGGTGCCTTAACTCTTAATATGAAGAGCTTAATTTTTATCAAAGGCTCTCATGGAAGAGCTACCCTTATGGAAGAAGAAGTGCTGCTTTTTCCATTTCCACCCTTTTGGACTTTTGTGAAGATAAAGTAGAAAGATTTAGATTTGAGTATATAAAATAAAGATCTTTAATATCTAAAATGAACATCTTAAATGAATGTTATGGTAAAATTTTGAAGATTTTTTTCTCCTGTATCTAGTGAGGATCTATGTTTATATTCTAAATCCCTAAGGAGAAAAAAATATAAAAAGCAGTTACTCAGTCCACTTACAGTAAACGTAGGTTAAGTAGTCACCATACTTACGGAGACTAAAAAAGAAATTAGCTAGACTAATAAACTAATTGCCTCATCTTGAAAATGTGTAAGTTTGGTTGGGACGTGGCCAAATTGGAGTAGCTACAGAATGGTGGTGGTGGATGGAACACAAAAGTATGGCAAGTTGAGTGCAAAATTACAATCATTAATAGAAAAATAATCTAAGATCACTTGTACACTCCAAGACAAGTGTGTGTAAGCAACAGCACATTCGGTTACACACAGAGTGTGTGTAGCGGAATGATATTCTTTTTTTTTTTTTTTCTCCACTGTAACAGATGATACTCTTTTATTGAATTTAACTGGTTGAACATTTTAAAAATTTTCTTTAAGGATATAAGATAATTTAAGACTAGAACAAAGCGTTTGAGGTAACTAATAATTCATATTGCAGTGTTTCCCATAATAAAATTAGGAAGCATTTTTTTTTTTAAGTTCAGGGGACTTTATATTTGGTGATGTTTATCGAATCAGCTAATTATCTAATCAAAATCTATTGATGTTTATCTAATCAATAGATTTTTTTAAAAACTTCATTTTCTTTCAGCTCTATAGTTAGCTTATATTAAAGAGATACTCTTATTCCAATAAACTTTCAGATCTGCCTTAAACATTTAAAATTCTCAACTGAGTCACTGTTGCAGTGCCAAGTCACATTACCAGGGAATTAGTGCTGATTAAATGAATAGCATTAACCTTCAAATTCCAGTGAAGCAGAATATTTAAAGTGCACTGCTATATTCTTAGTATCTAAGACTTAGTTTGCTTGGATATATCTTGGCTGGATGAATGTTTAATAAATGTAACTCATAAGAAATTCCATGTTATGCACTTAGTGTCACAATCTAGTTAATTAAATAATGATACCTCACTGAATTGCTCTTCTCAGTGTCCTTTGCTTCTTCCTTTCTGCCTAACCTTTTAGCCTTGGAGTGTCCTGAGTCTCATCCCTTTGGATCTATTAACTTCACTGCCTACAGGCACTCCCTTAGTGATCTAGTCTTATCTGATCTCATGGCTTTGTCTATCGTCTTTATGCAAATGAATCCCAAATTATAGAGCCCAGACGTCTCTCCCAAACTCCATACTACTTTATCAGACTACTTATTTGATATCAGGAATTAAATTTCAAATAGATGCTTCACACTTAACATTTGCAAAACTGAACTTGTGTTCTCTTCTCCAAATCAACTCCACCTGCAGCCTTTCCCAGATCCTTGATGGCAACTGCATTCTTAAGGTTGCTCAGGCCAAAAACCCGGGAGTTATCCTTTATTCTTCTCTTCCTCTTATACCCCGTATTTCACCTATTAGGACATCTTGGTAGTTCTGCTTTCTTCAGAGTGTTCCTGAATCTAATTGAATGATTGTTCTTACAAGTTAAAAAAAATAAGTCTCAGAGAAGTTAAGAGAACAGCCCCAAATTCACATAACTAGTAAGTCAGAATTCAAGCATATGTTTTCTGACTGACCACAAACAGTATGATCTCTTATAATACTAGTGCTTCTCCAAAGTAAGTGTTATAATTGCCTTTTTATTTATACAATTCAGAAATAGGATCTGACCCACTATATATCACTAGACCTTTATAAGTAGGATGTGTTATTTCATTTAGGTCCTGGAGGAATTCTCTACACATACGATAGTTCTCTCATAACTACTTGCCAACCCAGTTGAATTGACTGGTACTTATCTGTCCTTGTATATTGCTCTGGGTCAAGAACTGTGTTTTCAATTGCAAGACATAATTGGATATGAGTGTGTTGGGTGAAAAAAAAAAAGGGTATTAATGAAATAAAATATTCAAGGTCTTTTAGAAAGCTCTTTTTCAAAGATTTTCTTGCTATAACCTATGAATTTAGAGCATGTATTAGCTCTTGCTACCTTACATATAAATACTTTACTGTTTGCTGGAATTTTCATGATATGTAATTTTGATCTTATTACTAATCATTAAAGCTTAGATTGAGGGACTATTATTTAGATAATTTAGAATTTTCTCTCAAGGGCCTCTGTATCAGAGGGTCACTATTTATAACTTTCAAATTCATTAAATTCTAAGCTCCTCTAATAGGTTATAATGGCAAAAAGGTAAAGTGTTGGGATCTTGGTAGAGAGCTATCAAAAAAGAAATTTCAGTGTTGATCAAATTCTTGAAACACCCTATTTTACTGATAAACTGTATTTTAATGGAAGTTATTCCATCCTTATGTAATTGAATGTAGCAGAAATGAAGTATGTATGGTACTGGCACCAAAACAGAAATATAGACCAATGGAACAGGATAGAAAGCCCAGAGATAAACCCACGCACGTATGGTCACCTTATCTTTGATAAAGGAGGCAAGAATATACAATGGAGAAAAGAGAGCCTCTTCAATAAGTGGTGCTGGGAAAACTGGACAGCTACATGTAAAAGAATGAAATTCAAACACTTCCTAACACCATACACAAAAATAAACTCAAAATGGATTAAAGACCTAAATGTAAGGCCAGACACTATAAAACTCTTAGAGGAAAACATAGGCAGAACACTCTATGACATAAATCACAGCAAGATCCTTTTTGACCCACCTCCGAGAGAAATGGAAATAAAAACAAAAATAAACAAATGGGACCTAATGAAACTTAAAAGCTTTTGCAAAGGAAACCATAAACAACATGAAAAGACAACCCTCAGAATGGGAGAAAATATTTGCAAATGAAGCAACTGACAAAGGATTAACCTCCAAAATTTACAAGCAGCTCATACAACTCAATATCAAAAAACAAAAAACCCAGTCCAAAACTGGGCAGAAGACCTAAATAGACATTTCTCCAAAGAAGATATACAGATTGCCAGCAAACACATGAAAGGATGCTCAACATCACTAATCATTAGAGAAATGCAAATCAAAACTACAATGAGGTATCACCTCACACCAGTCAGAATGGCCATCATCATCAAAAAATCTACAAACGATAAATGCTGGAGAGGGTGTGGAGAAAAGGGAACCCTCTTGCACTGTTGGTGAGAACGTAAGTTGATACAGCCACTATGGAGAACAGTATGGAGGTTCCCTAAAAAACTGAAAATAGAACTACAATGTGACCCAGCAATTGAGTCAATTGAGAAAACCATAATTCAAAAAGAGTCATGTACCACAATGTTCATTGCAGCTCTATTTATAATAGCCAGGACATGGAAACAACCTAAGGGTCCATCGACAGATAAATGGATAAAGAAGATGTGGCACATATATACAATGGAATATTACTCAGCCATAAAACGAAACGAAATTGAGTTATTTGTAGTGAGGTGGATGGACCTCGAGTCTGTTATACAGAGTGAAGTAAGTCAGAAAGAGAAAAGCAGATACCGTATGCTAACACATATATATGGAATCTAAAAGAAAAAAAAAGGTTCTGAAGAACCTAGGAGCAGGACAGGAATAAACACGCAGACGTAGAGAATGGACTTGAGGACACGGGAGGGGGAAGGGTAAGCTGGGACGAAGTGAGAGAGTGGCATAGACTTATAAATACTACCACATGTAAAATAGATAGCTAGTGGGAAGCAGCCGCATAGCACAGGGAGAGCAGCTCGGTGCTTTGTGACCACCTAGAGGGGTGGGATAGGGAGGGTGGGAGGGAGATGCAAGAGGGAGGAGATATGGGGATATGTGTATATGTATAGCTGATTCACTTTGTTATAAAGCAGAAACTAACACACCATTGTAAAGCAATTATCCTCCAATAAAGTTGTTAAATAAAAAAGAAATGAAGTATGTTAAACTGAATTTTGCTAGGGTTCAGTGATATTCTTGAAAGAAGGCAATGTTAAGCTTTTGGGATGTCCATCATGTCTATTGGTGTGATATATTTGGAAAGCCAATCATTATTTTTTTTCATGTTTATGTACATGTAGAACATTTATCTATGAAACAGATTTTAGGTAAAGAGCACTTCGGATCATTAATTTATCTTTTTTTCCTCTTGTAAATTATACTTTAAAGTTTACTTGTTTTGTTATTCCATCAATTTGTATTTTTTAATCCGAGGATGAAATTTGATGAATATTTAATTCTTAAAGGCAATTTTCACATCTTAAATTCTATGTATCTGTCTGTCCATTTACCTACCTACCTTTGCTTTGGTGGAAATATTTAGCATGGAATCACTTTTTAAAATATTTTTATAGGCTTAAGAAATATCTCTTAAGGCAATAAGATGATATGTGAGGCATTAAAAAAAACTATAATTACTTCCTATGGCAACTGAATGAGTTAAAGATGTATGGCAACTGCAGCTGTAATGGCATATATTTAGAAAGAAAACTACTTCTAAAAAAATGTCTGTTGGCAAACAAACCTAAAATAAAGTTCAAAAATGAGATACTTTATTTCTGGAAAATGTGATATCTCTGTTACCATTTGCAATGATGGATATCTGTGAGTCTTTATACTGTGAAGTAAACTATGATCAACGGTACTGCTGTCTTTTCTTTCTCATAGTGTATGCCGATTAAGGGCCTAGGATTCGTGCTTGGAGCCTATCAGTGCATTTGCAAAGCAGGATTCTATCATCCTCGAGTCTTCTCAGTGAACAGCTTTCAGAGTAAGTGCCCTTTGCTTCTGTGCATATATGTGAATACACATAATATCTATCATAATTAATTATTCAGATTTTCTTTTAACCTTGTTGGAGTTAGATGATTAAATCCCCACTGGTTTGGCATTCTTTCATCACTTAAGGAGTTTTTGCTTTAGTTTGTCATCTCCAGTCCTCTGGAGTACCACCAAAAAATGTGGGGTTTTTTTTAGGTATATTTTTGTTTTCAATACATTTTAAATGCCTGGAAATACTGTAGCTACTCAGTGAGACCAGTTGGGATTCAGTTATTGAGAGGTGTTGCTGCAGAAAATTCCTAAAGCTAATTTTGCTAGTTTGCTTATTTTATTTATGTTTCAATTTGTTTATATGTTAGGTCTCTATGCTACATGAAGAAGTGCCACAGAGTTAACAGCTTAAGGCAACACAATCATATTATCACACAGTTTCAACTGATTAGCTTTTCAGTCAGAGGTTAGCTGGTTCCTCTGCACAGGGTCTCACGGAGCCAAAATCAAGGGGTCGCCTGCGATGTGATCTGATCTGAGGCTCAGGGACTTCTTTCAAGTTCATTCAGGTCATTGACAGAATTAGGTTCTTTTCAACTGTATGTGTGAGGTCCCCATTTTATTGCTAGCTGGGCTTACTCTCAGCTCCTAGAAGTCTCCTCAAGGCCTACTCATGTGACCCTTACTTTTCAAGGCTACCAAGAAAATCTCTCCGGTCTGTTCAGATGGAGTCTTATATAATATAATCATTATATAAGTCATGGGAATGACTATCCCATCACTTTGCCATGTAATGTCACTTAATCAAAGGAAAGCCTATCTCATCATATTTACAGGTCCACCATCATTCAAGGGGAGGTGATTATACAGGAGATATACAGGCATACCTCATTTTATTGTGCTTTGCTTTATTACGCATCAAAGATATTGTGCTTTTCTACAAATTGAAGGTTTGTGGCAACCCTGTGTTGTCAGATGATGATTAGCACTTTTTCTTATGAGTAAAGCATTTTTTAAGTTAGGTCTGTATATTGGTTTTTTAGATATAATGATATTGTACACTTAATAGACTACAGAATGCTGTAAGCATGACTTTTATATGCACTGGGAAACCAAAAAAATTCATGTGAATTGCTTTATTGCGATTTCACTTTATTGCGGTGGCCTGGAACCAAACCCACAATATCTCTGAGGTATGCAGGTATTCCAGAATCAAAACTTGCTCACCTGGTTGTTTTAATCTTACTCCAGAAGATGTCAAAGTTACTATTTGAATATTGATTTTTTTTACTCTACCTCTAGAGAATGCAGTGTTGCCACGTTGGCTTGTAGCCAGCTATTGGGTATAACAAGAAGGAGTGTAGTGGAGAAAGGACGTACAAGGTTTGGGGTTGCCAAAACTGAGGTACAGCTATCATTTAGGTAGTCATCCATAAATCTTTGTCAGTCTTATTATCGGTCTGTATAGGAATTTGCACCTCTACTGGGCATAGTTCAAAGTATACAGTGAAATTTAGACCTGAGTGTCTTCCTCTGGGAAACTTGGTAGACATTTATGGATTTTTTTCTTGTTTTTTTCTTGGAGAGCACTGTTCTTCATCTTGAGACAGTTTACACTTGACTTCTAGGTTCTGGAAGTGAGTAACATTTTGCTCTCTCCTCAGTCATATAATTCACAGGGTTCAGCCCTTGTTCTGAGTAATAGTTGTTGTAGGCATCATTCTAAGATGGCCTCCAAGGTTCTGCTCCCACATGGGCTCTACAGATCTCCTCCCCTTAAGTGTGGGTGGCATCTGTGAATACAACGAGGTACTCACTCCCTTGCTAGGCTATGTTATGTAGCAAAGGTGATGGTATAGTTGCTCAAGTGATTATATTGCATTAAATGACTCCTTCCCAGACTGGAGAGAGATTCTAGTGCCAGCTTTGAAGAAGTAAATTAGCTTGTTGTGAGAGGGCCATGTGGCTAGGACCTGAGGGTGGCCCCTAAGAGCTAAGGCAGCCAGCAAGAAAACAGGAACCTCAGTTGTATAAATGCAAGGATCTATAGGTTCTTCCAACAGTGTGAATACATTTGGAAGAGGACCTGGAGCTCCAGATGAGAATATAGCCTGGCCAAAACATTGGTTTTAGTCTAGTGAGACCCTGAGCAGAGAGCCCAGCTTCACTGTGCCAGACTTCTGATCAACAGAAACTGGGACGTAACGATAGGTGTTTTCAGCCCTAGGTTTCCAATAAGTTATTACACAGCAATAGAAAACTAATACAGTAGCAATGACGGTAACATATTTTCAGCATGGATATGATTGTGTGTGTGTGTGTACAAGATCATGGCAATAGCCCAGCTACTTTGGCATTCTTCACACTTATGGTCCAGACATAACATATGATTCAACACTGAAGGATTAAGGGAATAGGTTTTAGCTTATGTTCTGTGAAGGTATTTTGTATCTGGTTTACCCACATTTGTTCTCAGCTCCCACTATGTGACTGAAATAAAACATTTAAATATTGCAGAACTAGAGAATGACTATGCCATTTGCTTATAACACCACCAGGAGAAACTAGTTAACCTTTAACAACTTATCTTTATTTAATTTGCATACTCCTACTTTCCTCCTTATTTTAAAAGCCAGTGTTTTTCACTGGACCTACTCTCTCTAAGAAGGGGCCGCTTCTCTGCATAAGGCTAATAACTTGCATGTTGTACACACAGCAGCTGTGGAAAGGAGGCCACAGTTTTCAGAAAGATGAGCTATATTTGGGCATACCTGTGATTCAGCTTTTGACCTCAGCACATACTTAACTAGAACTGGCCTGCCTCAATGATAGAACAGAAAGCTAGCTACACGTTATAATTTGAAGTCAGTAAAGTGCTCTTTGACCAAAAATATCTGTCCTGATGGCCTTGCCAGGTTGCATGAAAATCTAACAGTGTTCATTCCTTGTCCTAAGGACTAGGAGTTACAACTCAGTAGGGTATTCTACCAAGGGCTATCCAACCATTTAAAAAAATTTTTGGTTTACTATTAGAATTATACTACGTATCTCTGTTTTAATATGTTAAGTTTTTAATCATAGTATCCAGGCAATTCATATGGGCAGTCATTTTCATATATTCTTGAGGTGGTTACTGTGAAGTAAGGAATGACCACATGTATCCCTTGGGCCAAAGGTAAAGAAAGCATCGAAGACCCAATAAATGAGATAATGTATGCAAAACAGCTAGCATAGTACATGGCACATAATAAGTGTTCATAGATATAGTTAAATAAGTGAATAAGCAAACACATATATAAACACACATCAGTGATACATGTAAAGAGAGACTCCTTAACTACCATTGGTATTTAGCACTTTGTCTCACATATTTTATTATATTAGGATAACCAATTTTTTAAACTAGAGTTCTTAGAGAATGAATTCTACATGGATCAGAAGGAAGATGGGACAGCAAAAGTCTGTAACAACCAGTGCTGTGTTGAGAAGGACAATACAAAGAAGACTTGGGAGTTAAAGGCAACAGGAGGAAATCTGTTGCTTGATAGGGAAAATGGGATATAGAAAACAGAAAGGGATGCCTCTCAAAGGTAAAATTTACTTATTTATAGCTGTGAATCTAGAAAAAGACCTGAAATTCCCACATATAGTCTTGTATCCCATTTGGAGAGAGAAGCTAAGATGTGGTGTTGGTATCTTAGAGAAGATGTCAGTGTGACTGTTAAAAATCCTGTTAAAATATGAAGTGATTTAAAAATCTTTATTTAGACCTAGGCCCACAGTAAACAAAGGGCTTGTAAAGAACAGCAAAGATACGTTCAGATGACTTGATTTAAAACTGTGCTGACAGCCCAGAGACTGTGTTCCTGGCATCTCTCTTTAGATTGGTGGTCATAGGAGAGCTAATAGGATCTGACATCTGGATAGTAGCAGGATTTCAGAATCGCCAAGTACTGATGTGTAACTGTCTCTTCAAATCCAGGTTGTTCACTTCCAGGTTGTTGAAATACAAGCTTATGACAAGCTCATCTTCCTCAAATCCATCTCTCACAGTATGAACTCTGTCTTCAGTACAATCTCCTTTCTCTTTCATGGGACACATTACCAGCCTCTCAGTCTTACCTCTCTTGCCTTTTGGATCGACTTCAGCTCATGTGCATTTCCAGATAAACCCATCTAACAAATGACCCACATCTAAAAGCGACAATCCCTGCTTTGCTAACTCTGTCGATGGTGGGGAAAAAATGGCCCCCCAAAAGCAGAGCTTTAAAAAATGCGTAGTCTCAGAAGAAAGAAATGGAAAACTCTTTGAAAGCAGGTACAGTATAGGGATGCTGAGCTCCAAGCAAACTGCTCAGCAAGGCTAACCTGTCTCTGGGATGCACATCTTTGTGTTGCACTTGGGTCTCACACTCCCCATCCCTCTTCTGTTTCATGACTGGAGAGCTGGAGATATTTGGCTTTTTGCACACTAAGTCCAGTATCGGTCTCTAGTCTAATCCCAAACTTGGAATGGATTAAAAGAGCTTCAACATCATATTCTCATAATCAACATCATTACTTTTGCTCTTGGTCTTACTTAAGCCTTGTGACCCGGTTCTAATCACTTTACTCCAGTTGTAGTAGCAAAATTCTCCATCTAACTGCCTGGGCCTATACTTTTGTCTGTCATTTGCCTAATTTTCAGTTTTTACATCTTCTTTCATTAGTCCTGTTTATAGGGATTGGAGTCCAGGCACTAAATGTCTGGCAGATAATAGGGTCATTTGCCAGTGGAAAATAGGGTCATTTGCCAGTGGAAGAGTTCCCAGTGCCGCCAATCTTCTTGGGCTATTGACTATCTCATTTACCTTGTTTGTCTTTAACTAGTTCTTTTCAATTATTGGAACACTCCATACCATGTTGGATTTCCCTGGTTGCTGATCTCAGAGCTGAATTTCTACCATAGTTTAATATAATAATTAAGAGCATAGTCTTTGGAATAAGTCTAATTGAGGTTTGAATCCTGGCTCTATTACTTACTTGCACTGTGCTAAATTATTTAACTAACCTAAACTTCATTTATGCCATATATAAGATTGGGATAATACCATCTGCTTTATAGAATAAATAAGGATTCAATGATGTAATGAATATAAAGTTCTAATCATAGTAGTTGGCACATATTAAATGCTCAAAAATATTGTTACTTTTATGATAACTATTGGAAAGCTTGTGTTTATGCTGCTTACCCCTTTCCTCAGATATTCTGCCCATTTTCATCCCTTCCGTCTAGTACTTGCTCCACTTCCCAGCTGAGGAACACATTTTCAAGTCCCAGAGTTTTTCAGCTTTATCCTTAAAATGGGCCCTGCTATGAGATATAATACTCAGTCCTCTCAAAGTCTTCCTTCTCCCCTACCAGCTGAAATTTTACTTTGTTAGATCTTCCCTTAGGTATTTCATTCTTTTTATTTGTTTACATTATTAGACTGCTAATTAGAGATTCACTTGTGTTAACAATCAGCTTCCCCCAAGTATTAAAAAACCTCTGGCAGGGGAATTGGACTGTCAATCATTCATACATTAGCTCATTGTAGTAAGCGGAATAGTGCCCCCTAAACCCCAAAAGATGTGCATGTTCCAGTTTTCACAGCCTGTGAAAAGGGTACTTCACATGGCAAAAAGGGACTTCTCAGATGTGATTAAATTACAGACATTGAGATGGGGAGATTATCCTGGATTCTCCACGTGGGTCCAGCCTAATCACATGAGTCCTGAAAAGCAGAGAACCATTCCCAGCGGTAGTCAGAGACAGATGTAAGGACACAAGGAGGGACGCTTGAGAAATGCTACATCGCTGTCTTTGAAGATGGAGGAAAGGGTCCACAAGCCAAGGAATGGAGGTGGCCTCAAGAAGCTGGAAAAGGCGAGGAAGTAGCGTCTCTCCTGGACTCTCCAGAAGAAAATGCAGCCCTGCTCACACCTTGGTGATAGCCCAGTGAGACCCATATCGGACTTCTGAGCTATAGAAATATCAGAATGAATATAACTGTGGTTGACTCTTGAACCACAAAGGGTTAGGGGCACTGGCCCCTGTGAAGTTGAAAATCTGTGTATAACTTTATAGGCTGCCTTCCTTATCTGTGGTTCCACATACATGGATTCAGCCGACCATGGATCATGTAGTACTGTAGTACATATGCAGTGAGAAAAATCCATGTGTAAGTGAACCTGCACAGTTCAAACCTGTGTTGTTCAAGGGTCAACTGTGTATTATATGTCATGTAAGAAGCAGTATAGATTTGTGTTGTTTTAAGATACCAAATTTGTGGTAATTCGTAATAGAAAACCAGTACACTCAGTATGTTTGGTTCCCACTCAGCATTCATTCCAGTGTTCACAGTAGGCCATACGTTTTTTCTAGAGGAAACTGTTCCTAATTGCAATTGATTGCTGACTTAGACAATTTATAATCTAGCAGGCTCTTCGTATGAGGATGGCCTTTGAGTCAGACAGACAGATTTGAGTCTTATCTCCACTTACTCACAGGAGACTTGGGAAGTTTCTCATATATTCTGAGACTCTCCCCTTATTCATACATCAGGAAGAGTGAAATCTATGCCCTTGGTAGTTAGGAGGAGTAATTGAGATAACATGATATCCCCCAAATTATAGTGATTATTATATTAAAGCGAATATGGAGAATTTAGTCTTTTTGTTTATAGTACTTATGTATTGGGTGTTGTGGGGATTGAATAAATAGTCCACAGGCAAAAAAAAAAAAAAAATCCATTCATGTTTAATAATTTTATAATTCAAATCAGAATTGTTCCAAGATCTGTCTAAGGTGGTATTTTTGTCCAAAGAAAAATACTACTACAGTCACTTATAAGAAGTAAAAATCTAGAACACAATAGAAAAGTGAATATAAGATGTATATGTAAGCATATAGAAATACAGGGAAAGATTGACTATATTCATAGTGAGGAAATATAAATTAAAAATTTTTTGCACTCGGCTTCATTTTGAGCTTATTGTTACGTCTAGCCATTCATGATATAAGTGCATGAAAGTATATTATCTAATCCTGATTTTAGGATATGCAAATATATATTCATGTCCTAACAGTAGCAGTCTTCTTGGACAACAGTATAAGCATAACCACAGTTTGCTAACTGTTCTCTCCTCATGAATATTATACATACTGAACCAAATATGCACAGAAATCTCCTGAGTGTGTTGGAGCTACTCATGTGCATGTACCTATTTCCACTTAATTTTTGGATGTGATTTTATCAAGCTGGAGACTGGAGGCAGATTACTTCATCATCTTAAACAGATGAAATAATGAACAAATATATCTTCCCATGGTTAGCTCATTGTAGCATTTTAATTCCAAACATTGATTGATGAATACGTTCCCTCCAGTTCTAACGAAAAATCAGATATGTGTATGGAAAAGAAGATGATGTTTACCCTAATAATGATTTCAGATGAGCATTATGTCTGACTTGATTCTTTGTTACTTCCAGCTGAGTTATGTTCATTGTCTGTGACTCATCTTTTTCTCTCATGCCTGTTGAATGGAAAGAAGAGGGGTCTGTGACATATAAACACATGGGGCTGGTCTTGCAAAGGTCCAAGCTCTAAGCTTCTTCGGCCTGAACCAGTTCCTAGCACTGAGGGCCACAACACCTCCAAGAAGGGACCTCTGATCAACTGGTTTGTTGATTGGTTTATGTGTCTGAAAATCCATCTGTCAAAAATATTACTGGGCACTGCTTCTGTGCCAGACATTGTTTAGAACTGGAGAAAAAGAAGTGAGTAAAAAAGCGAGGTTTCTAAGCTTCTAGGACAGACCCATTATCTTCCCAGAACATATTGCAATACCCGCAAACAACAAATGAGGGCAATCTTGAGTAAAATACAACTCACTGTCCAATATTAGTAAATTAGGTCAAATGTAAGAGCTTTAAGGTTTAACAGGCTTTCAAGGGTAGGTATGGTTTCTATCCAGATACTCAAATGTCCAAATGTTGTGTTTTTGCTATTGTGAAAACACAGGTTTATACTTCTGGCACTTAGGTGTCTTAATCAGCAAAACCCTTAATACAATAGTGATATTTCTACATAATGTTTATACTATGAAGACCTGAAATATATAACTTCTGCTTCAATCCACCCTTCCCCCCTCAAACTCATTCCTCATTCTTTTCTAAATCAGAAACTCAGTGTTTTTCTTCCATAAAATATAGGAAGAAAACTTTCTGGGGTACATTTTGAAATATGTGCACAAGTTGTAAAAAAGGTAAATACATTTTGATGTACCAGTTTGACACTTCTATAATTTATTCCCAGGGGGGTATCAATCTTAAGAGATTAAGAAAGATGTATGCTTTTTTTAATAAAAAAAAAATAGAGGAGGAGGAGCAGGAGAAAAGTTCCCCTTTAATTTGTTCATTTGTTAAATCTTCAGAAAAAATTTTAAAGACTAGTATTTTAAGAAAACTTCTGAAAAGTTTTAGTGTTTCATCAGCAGTGACTGAAATTACCACTTGGATTTTTATGACAAATGAAATTTCTCAATGTATACGCAATGTAATTTTTTTTTTTTTTTTGGCAGCCGGCATTCAAATAGAATTTTGCCACATAAGTTTTCTAATGTTACCTTCTAATTCCCTTTGCAATTCCCTTCAAAGGAAAAAGATGGTATTACCTTGTTAAAGGAAAAGGTTTAAGGTATTTCTACTTAATATTATGTGTAAGGACAACTTTTAATTAATGAGTAATACAATTGATTCTTTGCTGAACTTTTTTGTGGAAACAGGTATGGCTAGGTAGGAATGACAGCACTATTTTTTTTTTTTAACATCTTTATTGGACTATAATTGCTTTACCATGGTGTGTTAGTTTCTGCTTTATAACAAAGTGAATCAGCTATATGTATACATATATCCCCATATCCCCTCCCTCTTGCACCTCCCTCCCACCCTCCCTATCCCACCCCTCTAAGTGGTCACAAAGCACCGAGCTGATCTCCCCGTGTGATGCAGCTGCTTCCAACTAGCTATCTATTTTATATTTGGTAGTGTATATATGTCAATGCTACTCTCTCACTTTGTCCCAGCTTATCCTTTCCCCTCCCCATGTCCTCAAGTCCATTGTCTATGGGAATGATAGCACTGTTAACTGAAATTCAGATTTCATAAAGTGATAGGATGTCTAAGCACATTATTTAAAACTGTATCTCCTCATTTTTTTTTGGTTATTTTGCATTGTCTAATTTATTTCAATAGAAGATTTTTAAAAATCCCCAAATGGGGTGAAATATTTAGAAAGGCATTGTTAATAGTATTAACTACCCTAATCTTACTAGAATATCATAAGCAGTACACAATTTAAAAGAACAGCATAAAAATGAAGGACTCACTAAGAAATAATCTTTATTTCCTGATTTAATGATGTAAAGTATTGCACTTTATTATTTCATGCAAAAAATGTAGCCAACAGTAACATACAGATATACAATTTAGTATTTATTATATGCATTTAATATACATTATTTTTCAACAGCTGTATGTTTGCTGTATGGTACATTCTTAAAAATATGCTGATCATAATTTGTAAAACAAAAACCTTATAAAACTCAGCAAAATTTGCAAACTGATCAGAAAAGTGTTTTGGGAGACTAGAAAAAATACTTTTTTGTTTAATCGTGTTTCAGATCAGAGACTAGAGATGTGGCACCTAAATGTAATGCATGATCCTGGATTTCATCCTGGATAGATAATAGCTACAAAGGACATTACTCTGAGAATTGATGAAATTTTAATATGGACTATTCATAAAAAAAAATTCATCAATATTAAGGTTCCCAACTTTGATCGTTGTAATGTGGATTTGTATGAGGATGCTCTTTTCTCAGGACATACAAGCTGAAGTGTTTATAGGTAGAGAGATACAGTATCTCAAATGATTCAGAAAAAAATAGTATACATATACATTTTTAAACATCTGTTTTATATTGAGAACATATGAATGATAAAGTAAATGCTGTAGAATGTAAATAATTAGTGAATCAGAGTAAGGAATATATAGGATTTCTTTTTTATATTTGATAAATTAGTTACATTTTGTAAATTTAAGGTGTACAGTGTGTTACTTTGATACATTTATATATTGTAACATGACTGCCATTGAAGCAATATTTATCACATTACATCATTATAGTACAATATTATTGTCTGTATTCATTGTACTGTGCATCAGATTTCTATGGCTTATTTACTACTCCTTACAAGTTTGTAGTTTTAAACACCATCAATTTTAACCCGCCACCTCCTATAGCTGGTAACTACCATTTTACTCTCTGTGTTTTACAGGTTTGACTTTTTTAGATTCCACATATGATTCTATATTAGTGATATCATATAGTGCTTGCCTTTCTCTATCTGACTTATCTTGCTTAGCATAATGTACTCAAGGTCCATCCATGTTGAAACAAATGGCAGGATATCCTATTTTCTTGTGGCTGAATAATATTCCACTGTGCATATATGCCACATCTTTTAAATCCATTTATACGGATTTCTTGCAGCTATTCTGTGCATTTCAAATTATATCAAATTAAAAGCTACAAAAATAGAATTTTCACTGTTTCAGAGGTCTAAAAGTTTTCAGTAATTGTAGCATTGGTGGGTTAATTAGGCCTTTGGGATTTGGAGCAAAAATTTACTTTGTTGCTCATTGCTATCTAGAGGGTCCTGGTTTTAAATATTTATGTTTTTATTATAAAAATATTACATACACATTAAAGAAACTTTGGAATGTATAGAAAAGTAGAATTTAAAAGGCATTTGAAAATCTATTGATCATTTAATTCTTTAAGTTTATAGTTTTTATACAAAAGTCTGTATATATATAATCTTTCTAAAACTTGGTATAAATGTCCAGAGGTTATTTTTCTGATGTCAATGTAAAAAAATTAAGCAAATAGGTTAACATACTGTTTACGAATTGTCACAATTTATCTTGATGGGCTCCTATTTACAGGTGAATGTTTTAGATTCACCAGTGCTCCTGTGGCGCTACTGTAACCTTCTCCCTATGCCCTCTATAGTTTTGCTCAAGGCAGCATATTTGATCACCCATATAATGAACTGAAAACCTCCTGTTGCCAAAGTTAATAGTTCTTCATATTTGCCATTTGTCTTCAGGAAGTATTTGTTTCATCTGAAAGTTCCAAGTATCATCTTTGTTTTTAAGCTTTAGCAAAGCAGATTGGGATTCTGTGCATGGAGGATGTTTCAAGTTGCTCAGAATCAAATCATCATCCAAGATGATTTCTAAACAGTAATATTAAGTAATAGCTTATATTCTTGATGTATCTTTCTAGTTTATGTCTAGCATCTTGAAAAATATAATTTTTATGCATAACTGGTTTGAGAACACAAAGATTTGAGTTGAATGTTATTTTCAACTATACATTCGTATTACAGGTCAATTAATTTATTCTTTTGAGAGATCACTTTTATCATTATCAATTATTTCCTGACTATCCAGTATGTATAAATTACTGTGTTCAGTGCTGAGTATATAAAGAGGTATATAAATCACAGTCCTGTTCTCTAGGAACTTAAAATTTTAAACCATCATAAACTTAAAGTGCCATTCAGTAGATTAACAAAAAGCCCATTATTATTATCATCTAGTAGTAGTGTGATTTCTACTGACTGCATGTATTCTCTTGTTCTAGGTAGAGAACTTCAGCATAAATTAATAAAATATTTTTGGAACGAGAAGATTATTTAATCATGCTTTGCGTCCTACAGGAAACAGTTAAATGTAAAAAGCTCTATCCTTAATTTTAGCGTTTTTGAGCTTTAGAAATCAAGTCTCTGACTTTCAGCTTTGCTTTCTCTCCATTTTAACACTTTGTGTACCTTATAGAATTCCATGATTTTTCATAATCAAATAAAGTGAAGGCAGTTATTAAAGAGGAAGTTTCTCATGGCAGCACTTCACTGTTTGACATTTGTGAGTCGATCTTGTGATTATTTTGAGCACAAAGAATAAGGTGTTATCATAATTTATCTTCTAACAAATTGCTTTTTATCCATGAATATTGAAACACTCATTTAACCAGCATAACTTAGTATTACCTGTATCAGGAAATATAGAATTGTTTGGAATTATGTCAATTTACCACCCTGAATCTAGCTATTACTATTTCAGTAGACATAATACCCGTTAGCTATTATTTCAGTCCTACCTGAGGAAGATAATGGGCTTCTCTGTGGTATGTCCTGTACTCATGATCGTATTTTATAACCCAGTATACGTTGGGTCTTTTGCAATTTTAATCTAGGTTGGGAAATAAAAATATAAAACCATAGTCTTATTTTAGAGAGTTCACAGTTTATTTGGGTTTAGCATATGGATGTGTGGAACTCTAGCAGTAAGCACAGCAGAGGGACACAGGCAATTAAAGATAGTCATAACGGCTTGGAGCAGCAGGAAGGGAAGTAAACAGAGACAGAGTGGATCGGGTGTGAAAAGTTCTCTGTGTTGGTGTGGAGCTCGAGGTGATAGAGAATAATGGTGAAGAGAATAATGGGGCAGGGTAGCTGCATTTGGACAACAGGGATGAGCTCTTCAACAGACTGAGATTCTTGTGTTCCTGAATTCCACCTCCCATTCTCTGCTTCAACAGGTTGAATCTAAACAAGTAACAGTCCCTCCAGTAAATCAGAATTGGGGGATATTGTGATCACTATGAAAGAACCCTGGTTCATGCGCAAGAAAATATGCCAATGTAGGGGGGCCATAATTAGGAAAAAGATAGATGTGCAACGAAATTGGGTTAGTGAAAGAAATAAGAAATATATATCTTCCTCTCATATGCAGAAATGGTATATAAGTCTGATTTAGGAATAAGATTTTCTAGTAAAAGAAAGAAGGAAAGAAAAGAGAGCCTAATTAAAAAATATATATATATTGAATTTAATTATATACATTTAATATACACAAAATAAATTTCACAGAGAATGTACTCCATTTTTAATTGCAGGAGAAACTATTTTCTTTTTCTCTTTTTTTTTAAATCCTTGGATATGTCTTATGAAAAGGAAACAAATAACTAAACCCAAATGTTTAGAGTGTTGCAGAATGCCTATGGGTCTTTGACAATACTCTAAAAATATCAGTTGTTGAATTTGGCAAAGTCTGAGACGAGAAACTGTTTTGCCTTTTGTTTTTTCCTAACATGAATTTAAGGTTTTTCCTTTGGTGATGACTTAAAGCTCATTGAGCCTCCTATTTGGATAGTTTGATCAACCTAGTTTATTAGAGCATCTCGCCATACTGTGATTTGGTTACAATCTGTATAATAGGGATCTGGAGAGAGTTCTACTCGTTATTTTTTTTTATATAATTTAATTTATTTTTTATTTTTTATTTTGGCTGCGCCATATGGCATGCGGGATCTTAGTTCCTTGAACAGGGGTGGAACCTGTGCCCCCTGCAGTGGAAACGCAGAGTCCTAACCACTGGACCACCAGGGAATTCCCCGGGTTCTACTCTTTAAGTGTGATAGTTTAAACTGGGAGTAATTCATTGCGTTCTCTACTGTCTTTAAGAAACGGATTGAGACATCGTATTGTAAAGGAAAGAAAAGGACCACAGGCAAGAATAAACTACTTCTGCAAAGTAATTTGCTTTGTAAACATGTAGGAAAGTGTTTAACAACGTAATTAGAGTTGTCTGTGAGATCTACTAGTCCTAGGCTTGCTGACCTCTCTAAGTCCAGCTTATGGTCAGCACGTTCTTCAAATCTAGGGGACACCATTCAAATTGTATTCTATATGACTTTGGCACTTAGAAGCCATCTTTTGTGTGTGTGTGTGTGTGTGTGTGTGTGTGTGTGCGTGCCCGTGTGCCCTGCATCACAGACTCTTGATGTACCTCAGATTTTAGCTACCTGTTGGGTTCAGAAGGACTATTTCATAAAACAAAGATTTTCTATACATATTTTTCTTTACTACTTTAACTTTTGTTGTGGTTCTGTTTATGGTAGTTGGTTTATTTGAAGAGTATTTGCACTTGTTAGGAATCACCGTCCTTTGTTACAAATGTCCAGTGTCTGTAAAACCATTACTTTGAAAATATTTTGCCCATTTTTTCATCATTTCTGATGAAAAAGTAAATTCAATCCCCATTCTTCCATCTTGACCCAAAGGGGAAATCCTGACCTCTGTCTCCCACATCTGTTCTTGGAGCCCTTGACATTTTTGTCAGCCTCATCAGACCATCTGAATCCTTGACAATTTTCTTAATCTTTCTCAGTACAGTGACTCTTTCTGGCTTCACTTATACGACTCTCCAGTTTTTACTCAAGAGTTTATTAATTCATTGTTTTCTTAGTAACCTAGGTTTTCATACTTCATAGATTTTGACTTGTGTGCCTACTATTCCTCAAGTTTGTATCTGTATTACATACCTGTTTTTCATCCTTTCACATGCCGCTTGGCCCTACCTCTTACTCTAGCCATTGCCATGACTATTTTCTGAAAGCTTTGAACAGCTTTGCATAAGTACATTTGTACTACTCTTTGCCTCAGACTGGCACCTCAGACCATACTTCTGACTTTCTGTTCTGCTGTGGGCACCACTGAAGTAATTTTTTAGGGTGCAGGAACCTGCTCTGGACTCATGAGTGCATAACCCAGAAATGTGTGGAAATTAATGACTCTGGTGGCCACCCTTGACCAATGAGTAAGGTTGATGATGGGGAAATGTTTTCCTGTTTAATCCCTTAGATTGACTCATACGCAGGAGGCCGCTGGAAGACTGAGCACCGGCTACCCCGAGGGAGTAAAGGCAGCAGCTCTGTTTCACTGCCTTGTATTGGGTTTCCTCCTCCCCAGCAATGCCATTGTCACAGTCCTTTTTATTTTCTCCCCTCGACTGCTTTATCCTCCCCATTCGTTTCTATTGCTACTGAAAATTGTAGAAAATAAAAAAACTCTCTTGACTAGATCTCCCAGTAAATCATACCATCTTATCCAGACTGGGTTCATTTTCTGCGAAGTGATCCAACTGGTCATCTTGTGTTTAACTGCTGCCTTAATCTTTCATGTCTTCATACTCAAAACTGGCCACCTCCACACATATTCTTACCTGAGCTGTTAAGAAGTATAAGACTTTACAAGATTAGCTTCCACATTTTCTTTCTTCAGTACATCAAAATGATTTGGAACTGATTCCTCCTCTCTATAAAAAATACTTAAAATATCTTTAATATACCTCTACTTTCTAGTGTTAAAAGAAGTGACATCAATTATTAGAGTTAATTTCCCCAACTATGCTCTTGATTACCTCCAATCCTAACTTCTCAAGTCTTTACCAGTCTTCTCAATCTTTCTTTAATTTCCAGTGCCTCCTTTTGCTGACTATAGCAATGTTCAGATCTCACCTGTAATGGAAGAAAACAAAACACAAAACCAAAATCCTTTTTTTGACCCCATTATTATTATACCTATTAACCATGAACTTTATTGCCTTTTTTATTCAATGGAACATTTACTGAAACAGTATTCTATTTTATTACATATTTATTCCTTAAGCCCTGACAACCTAATTTCAATCTTTACCACTCTGCAGAAACTACTGTCTTAAAGGTCAATGAAGGATGAAATAATCATTAAACCTCATAGTCTTTCCTCAGGCATCCTCTCTGATCACATTCCAGCATGTTCCAGTAAATTCCAGTTTTCTTCTATGACATTGTGTAAACTTCTACCTATTTAACTTCTTCCTCTTTGCAGTTCCTGATCAATACCTTATCTACTCCCAGAGTTCTCTGTAAGTTCTTTCACTGACACTGATTCTTCTCCCACACTCCATTCTTGTATTATTTCTCATTTCTTATTGTATATTTCTCCTGGACAATGAGTTGGATGTCAAATTTAACTTGTCTGCAATGGAGCTTATCATTCCCACTGACTCCCTTCATATCTCAGCTGTTTCTTGTCACTTCCTTGTTTTTGAACAGTAGTGCCTTTCTTTAAGACACCAGTGGATTCCTAATTCCTCTTTGTGTCTCCCATGTTTGGGGAAGAGAAAGCAAGGCACTGTGATTTACATACATTATGTCATTTAATCCCCACAGCAATTCATATTTCATATATAAATAAACTAAGACTCGAAGTGGTAGGGTGAGTTGCCTAATGTCTCAGAGCTGTCTAGGGATGGGAACCATATCTGCTGGACACTGAAATTCATATGCTTTTCAGTGTGTAACAGAATGAAGACTCTTAAACAGCAGTGTATCCTGAATCAACAAAGAAATAATCAATTATGTTTGCTATTGTATTTATTAAGGAAGGAATGAAGACAAAAATACATCTTAGAAAGACTGTGAACCTTCAACAGGAGATGAAAGTAATAAAGATTTTCTGTTGAACTTTGTGTTATTAAAATGGTGTTAACCAGAATAACTCCTTTCCCAAATTCCTCAGTCAAAGTTGTGTTATACACTGAGCTGTATGGTTGTGTTATATACTAAACTGGGTATATATTTACTAATGTCTTTCATGTTGAGGTCAAGGTTAGAAATAGGTTTGGGTTTTTCTTTTTAAGTATGTATTATTAATTAGATATTTATCAGTGCTAAACTCAACTCAACATTTAAAGAGAATTCTTACCTCTTGGGCTTCAGAGCTAAGTTAAGTTTGATAACTGAGACAGAAGAATCTAAAGTTAAAGGGAGATCAATAGCAGCAGTTAGTTAATAGTGTGGAAATGTCCTGTGGGTGTGCAGAGTGGGAAATTACATGAGAGCCTGTAAGTATGGATTGTACTCTGGGCAAATGATGCATCCTCATCAGGCAATTGCACACTGAACAACTGTCGATTAAGTACCATGCTATCCAATTTAGACCTAATGAACTTGGTAGACGAGATCCCTGCTGGATTAAGGAGCAATCAGAGTCTTATTTTGGGTTCTGTGCCATCTAGATCAAGAAGCTCCCAAAGTGTTGTGTATATTTACTTGGTACAAGAATGACACAACTTTCTTATCCTTCCTTCTGTTAATTCCTTAACAAATATTTATGGAATATTATTTGTGCTATAGGGAGTTTCCATTGGTGAGAGGTAGATAGTGAAAGAAAAGACTTAGAAAACTGTTCCTTGCCTCTGAGGAGTTTTAGTTCCATTTTTGCTAATTTTCCTGAATTAGTCTGAATGGCAGTTTTTTTTCTAATCAAAAGGATAAAAAGAATTTTGTTTGAGTCTAAAGACAAAGTAACTCTCTCCTCTAGCAAGAAGATTGATGAAAGGTCTTTAATAAGAGGGAAAAGGAATGAAGACGTGAGGATGTGTTTTGACTCTGTACTCAGTCTCACCTACCTCAGAGGTGCAATGACACTGGTTTTATTTGGAAATTTCAGGAAGGGGTCCGGATCACCATTTTGCAGGAAGTGCAAAGGATGTGTCAGAAGAAGCCCATGTCTGCCTACCCTGCAGGGAGGGCTGCCCCTACTGTGCTGATGACAGCCCCTGCTTTGTCCAGGAGGATAAGTATTTGCGACTTGCTATCATCTCCTTCCAAGCCCTGTGTATGCTGCTCGACTTCGTGAGCATGCTGGTGGTCTACCGCTTTCGCAAAGCAAAGGTAAACCCAGGTACCCTGGTTACCTTTCTTTTTATTATGAAAGGTACCTTTCTTTTTATTATGAACTGACCTCTTCTTTTCTTAAGCAAGTAGAATTGTTCCAAATCCCAGTTGCTTCTCTCTTAAGCAGATGTCTTTCTATAATATGATTGGACTAGAGTGTGAAAGCTATATTCTTCAGCTTCCCAGGAGAAATAGGAATTGAAAATGTGAAGCTTTATTATAACGTTTTCTTCTACAGAATGTTTCTCCCTGTTTACCTTGAAGCTCAAGTACCTCATTGCCTTAAAGGACTCTTTTACATCATCTCTTCAGCCTCTAGAAGAACTTATTTTGCCAGTTCCCAATATATTGTTAATTTTTTCCTACGTAGAAAGCTTTGCGATATTTATTGTATTTCATTTTTATTTCTCTTAGCCATATTTGAAGAGGATAAATGGACTCAACTGTTTCTGAGCACATTATACTTAGAAGAATGAATTTATTCATGACCATACATATTGTCTTGCATTAGTATCCCAGAATGTGATCCTGCACAGAGCTTATATGGCTTTTGAGAGAGGCTGTCCTTTGGTTCTGTTCTGAGGAATCAGAGAGTAGTATAAGCATTTGTATGCTTCTGAGTTGGGGGTGGACGAAATGCCAAAATGTTCAGGGCAAAGCTTTCTGGGGAGCTGTCTTCAGTTGGTCACCCAATTAATTGTATGCAGCCAGTGTTGTGTCAGAATTTGTGGTTCTGTTGCTTTCAGAAACATATTTGTGCCATTGAAAAGAAAAACAAAAAGTTTCCACCTTTTCTGAATTTATATGACCTCTTCATGTTAGCAAAGTTGTAGAGATTGGTTTAGATTACAGAACTCATTGAAAGTATAAAGTGTTCCCATTAGAAATTAAAAAAAGAAAACAACTCTCTGTGAATGGCATGTGTTACAAAGCCTCAAATAAACATTAAAAAAAAACACCTCTTTTGAGATTCTAGGAGAATGTATCCATTATGTTAATGTTATAGACTTTACTAGTTATTTTAAATAGTTTCATTAACAGAAGCATACAACAAATTAGAATCAAACTTTATATCAGCAAGAAAGTGCAAACAGGCAAATTGCTCTTCATTTAACCAATACTTGTCATTCTTTTGCAACAAAATATGTATTATATATTAGATTGTATATATAATAAAGTAGCAGGCAAGTGGAATTGGGAAATATCTAACCACTGTTACCCAGATAAAATTAATTGCTTGTTAAAAAGCCTATCACTGGCAGAGCAGGTAGAATTGAAAGGTCTATTTAATAAACTGCTCTGAAGTATCTCTATATAATGTAATTCATTTACACAGTGGATATCACAAAATTCTTTATGAATTTTAATTGATTTTAATCATTAATGATTGTCGTGCTGAATTGAGTTAGTGATATATGATGGTAGAATATTACACTGGATATTAAAAAACTGAGATAGTGCTTGCTAGACCAATGTCTTAATCTATGGTAATGTTACTTAACATTTCCAAAGTTATTAAGCTTTTGAATTTCCCTGCACCTTCATATGAAATGCTGCTTTACAGGGCTATCATGAGAATAGATATCTTTACATGTCATTTGGTGAAATTTCTATAGATACAAACTAGTTGGAATACATAAATTAGACATTATCTAGTTTTAAGATGGTCACCTGTTGAAGAATCAGTTGGTTTTCACAGAATGTGACATATGGGGCAGATATTTTTAGGAAAGAAGTTTAAAAAGTCAGTGAACATAGATCTCATACAGTGAGGAAAGGAAACATTTGGTGAAATTTTCTCTTCCGATTTCAATTACCAAAAGCAGTGGATTAATTGTAAAAGCGATAAGCCATTTCCAGAATAGAGATTGCATATTTAGGGCATGTAGACTTTGGCTTTGCTTTTTAAAGTTTTCACATGTCTTTGCAACATTTCTTTGGATTAAGCAAAAAACTGATGACCCCTCTTGGAGCAAAATTGATGTTTTCCTTATGTGTTTCCCATTACATTCTTTACCCACTGATAATTAAAAGAACAAAAACCACATAATCTGTCAATGTACATCTATTCTGACAAAAGAGAAAAAAACCTTAGTTGCAGTATAGAAGTAGTGTAACATTGTGGACAAGTGTGCAGACTCTGGAACCAGATAATTTAGTCTAATTATGAGTATTTTAAGTTAAATGAGGTTTGCTCACGCCTAAAATATCAACTCTGCAGTTGGTAGGTACCAACAATCATTGGTTGAAGGTTAGTTTAACATTTTATCATTTTAAACAACACAAACTAGATTCTGCTATATTTTGGAGTGAGGCTGGTGATACAGTGCCACAAAGAGTAAATTAAATTTTACTCCGCACAAACATTTAGGGAAATAGCTGTATACATTTGTCTTTGGGCCCTGGGTTAAAGATTAAATCTGTCAATAAACTGAGTGATTTTAAACCCAGTAAGTTCTTCTAAAGCAACAGCAGTTTTTACAACAGTATTTTAAAGATTCTGAATATTAAATATTTGGAACTTATTTCTATTTTTATTTTTTTTACCAAATATTATGACAAGTCACATCTTTTTCTATTAGCTATTCTGAAGAGAGAGCATAGTTTCTTACAGCTTAATAATGTGAAGTGTTAGTACAATTTATTTTCAAGTGAAAATTTGAAAGAAAAGAAGGTACACTGGAAGGAACAGCAGCTTATTCCACTTCTGAAAATAATCTTTTGCTTGATTTATTCTTAGTAAATTTTAGCATGTTTTCTTTGAGCTTAGTGGTTTGGAAAAAATAGTGATAGTCATTTTTTAAAGTGAACATACTGCAGTTTGTATTTTCCCTTCCAGGCCTGTAATAGTTCTTTTTTTAAATTAGAAATTAATTGACAAGTGATTTTATAACTGCTCATTTTTGGTTTGGAAAATTAGATGTTTTAATGTAGAGTGTGGCTGAAATTCTAAGCTAATTATGATGTTTTAATGCTTATTTTGGTGGAAAAAAAGGGAGATATATTACTTTTTTATTGTGGTAAAATATACATAACATAAAATTTACCATTTTCTACCATCTTTAAGTGTACAGTTAAGTGGCATTAAGTACATTCACATCACCGTGCAACCATCACCACTATTCATTTCCAGAACTTTTGCATCATCCCAAACCAAACTCTGTAACCATTAAACAACTCCCTAGTCCCCTAACCCCTGGTAACCTTTATTCTACTTTCTGCCTCTATAAATTTGTCTTTTCAGAGTACCTCATATAAGTGGAATTATACACTATTTGTCCTTTTGTTTTTGGCTTATTTCACCTAGCATAATGTTTTAAAGGTTTACCTATGTTTTAGCATGTATCAGAACTTCATTTCTTTTAATTGATGAATAATATTCCATTGTGTGTATTTACCACATTTCATTTATCTGTTTATCTGTTGAAAGAGTTGTTTCTACCTTTTGGTTATTGTAAATAATGCTATTGTGAACATTGGTGTACAAGTATTTGGTTGAGTCCCCGATTTCAGTTATTTGTATATAACCTAGGAGTAGAATTGTTGAATCACACAGTCATTCTGTGTTTAACTTTTTGAGGAACTACCCAACTGTTTTCCACAGAGGCCAGACCATTTGATATTTTCACCAACAATTCATGAGGGTTCCAATTCCTTCAAATCCTCACTAACACTTGTTATTTTCTGTTTTTGTTTTTGTTTTATAATAGCCATCCTAATGAATCTAAAGTGAATTCTCATTGTGGTTTTGATTTGCATTTTCCTAGATATTAGTGGCAGTTGAGCATCTTTTCATGTGCTTATTGGTATATCTTCTTTGCAGAAATGTCTATTCAAGTCTTTTGTTTACTTTTGAATTGGTTGTTCATTGCTGAGTTGTAGGAGTTCTTTATATATTCTGAATATTACACTTATCACATAGATGATTTGCAAATATTTTCTCCCATCCTATGGGTTGTCTTTTCATTCTCTTGATAGTGTCCTTTGATGCCCAGAAGTTTTTAATTTTGATAAAGTCCAATTTACCTACGTTTTCTTTGGTTGCCTGTGCTTTTGGTGTCATATCTGAGAAATCATTGCCAAAGCCAATGTCATGAAGCTTTCCTGCTGTGTTTTTTTCCCTAGGAGTTTAATAGCTTTAGGCCTTATATCGGACTTCAATCCATTTTTAGTTAATTTTTGTATATGTTGTAAGTTAAGGGCCCAACTTCATTCTTTTGCATTTGGATGCCTAGTTTTCTCAGCACTATTTGTTGAAGAGAATATCTTTTCCCCATTGTGTGGTCTTGGCACTCTTATCAAAGATCATTTGACCACACACGTGTGGGTTTATTTCTGGGCTCTCTACGCTGTTCCATTTGGTCTGTGCCTTTATGTCAGGATCACACTGTTTTGATTATTGTAGCTTTGTAGTAAGTTTTGAAATTAAGAAATGTGAGGCCTCTAAATTTATTCTTCTTTTCAAGGTCGTTTTGGGTCCCTTAAGATTCATGGAATTTTCATGAATTTTAGGATGTGTTTTTCTATTTATGGGAGGGAGGTGCAGCATAATACATGAAAAGGAGTAGGATGGTTAGAAACCAAGAGCTAGTACCTTCAATGAAGCTAGCTATAGGGGTATTATGGAAGTTCCATAGTGGTTTACGAATTTTTTTCTTAAACCTTGTTCTAATACTGGCTAACTACTACACTCAACATAAGATGATGTTATATATTTCTGTCAATTTATGGTAGACAGTATTTCCCTCAACTTCCATTTTCCTAAGGGCTACAATGTTGATCTTGACTCTTAACCAGATATTTTAACTCTACTGAACTAATAAAATATCACACAATATCACAACAATAATATTTTCACTCCCCTTTATTGAATATGAATGAGAAATTTGGTACTTTTATTTTTCCTCATTTCCCTCTTCCCATTTTATTAAAATTTAATCTATGGTTAATTTGCATCAATTTTCAGTAAGAGCCATCATTAGTTTCAAAGGAAAAGCAGTTCTTTAATATATTTTGGCTCTCACTACATTTAAATTTATCATTTAGTCTTCATCCTAGATGTTTATTTGGTTTAGTTGCTCATCATAAGACCTTTCCAAATGTGGTTTTTTGCCTTTGAGTTCCGACTTTTGACTAATCTTTTATCATTATTAGATATCTATATCTTCAAATAGTTTGTTTGGAAAAGGGTAGTTTTGTACCTGTGTTACATCTGAACTCCCACCCACCTACTGTGGCTTTTACAGGATAGCCCCTTGGCTAGGGGGAGCACTTGGGGGTTACTGTCTTTTTTTTTTTAAAGCTCTATTATTGCTGCTTCATTTATCTTTTAGAATTGAACATTTTGGACAATTTCCAGGATTGCCCACTTTTTGTCTCTTATGGAACAAAATCTCCCATCTGAATGCTTATTGACTTCTTTCTTTACTTTTACCATCATAATATGGTTCTTCTTCATTGCGTTTGCAAAAAATATGATCCATACTCTCAAATGTCAGACTGAGCTTTCTTCTGATACTGGGAAGTCTCTTGTGTGTTAGTTCTTATGTTATCTCTTCTGCTCTAGTTTTTCTAGGCTTCTCTTTTAGGACTTCCTGTTAAGTATAGGTTGGGTCTCCAGACTTTCTTTTTTAAAATGTTCTCACTGTATTGTATTTTAAGTGTTTCCTCTATGTTTTGAGAAGCTATTTAAGTTTGTCTTCTATTTTACTCTTCCAGTTTTTAGCGCTGTCTAAGCTGCTGTACCCTACCTTCATGATATTCTAAAATCCAACTGTTTTTAATCTCTGTACAATTGTTCCTTACATTTTACCTCCGTTTTTGCAAAGGTTTGGGGTCAAAAAGCTTGAGGCAAATCCTAGTGATTTCATATTCTAGTTATGTGACCCTAAGGTTGCATAGTTATATACCTAATCAACAAGTCACTTAGTCTCTCTAAATGGCTTTTATCTTATGTAAAAATGGAGACATTCAAGAATTTGGAAAACAACAACAGCAATAGTGTATGTACTCTAAAATCAAGCCTGATTCATGTAGTAAGCAGTTCGGGGGGACTGAATCTACAAATAGGAACCTTATCATACTAGCTAATGTGAGATAAATTTTTTTATGTCTTACGTGTATGGAAGGACTCATTCATTGAAAGGATTTCTGGACCATTCCAAGAGTTACCAAAGGGGAAAGTATCACAACTTTTAATTCTACACTTTTGTTCTTATGGGGGGGTAAGAAGAATTAAGTAAAAAGTTATATCATTTGTAATGAAATGGTTGATTTTGTAACATGATGCCTGATATTATTTGCATAATTTTTTCTTTCCATGAAATATATTTAAACATATATATGAAGAAACTTGAAGTGCTAGGCTTGAAAGTTAGAGAAGTATAATCGTGCTTTCTGAATTAACGTTCAAATGATCTTCTTTAGGACATAAGAAGCCTGAAAAGGCCCAGCCGCAACATTACAATTAGGCGCAGGGCAGCATGTGATCAAGGAAGCATACGCTAAGCGTCTCTATTCCAAACATTAATGCCACTGTGCCCAAAGTGTTAGGGCTTCACACATTTTAGTCTTGAAAGATTTCCAGGCTTTAAAGCCTTCCTATTTAAAATACAGATACTGTTTAAGTAAGATTAGTCATCGTTCTAATGATGAGTGGGACTTGAGCTAAAACACGATTGCCACCTCCCATCAGTTTATTGGAGCACTGTGTTAAAAAGGGTTCCGATGCAGCAAATGGATTTATTCTGAAAAATGATTGTTTCATTGGCTAACTTAGCAGCCGTAGGTATTATCAGGGAAACTAAGGACATATGTACCACATGTTTTTCACTCCTTGACTAGGATTTCAGGCTCAGGGGACAAGTGAAGGAATAAAAACTACCGATATAGGATGTTGGAGGGCCTTTGTGGTAAGTACGGCCATAAAACCGTTTTGTCTAGGGATGACCCACTTCTTAAAGAATTATATCAAAATTCAGGGTTTCTACAGATGATGAACTGCTCTATCTATTCACGATATAATGGATTTACTAGGAGTTATCCCATTCCATAATTTACTAGCCAGTTCTCAAGTAGTTTGAACTTGACACAGTCTGAAATGTATTTTGACAGGTGCTTTTCCCTAAATATTTAAAGGCAAGTGTATTTCAAATAGAATGTAATGCTTTTAACTCTTATTCATTTTTACTTTTCCTCTGAGAAATATGTGTGGTGTATATTAATACAAGTGCCCTAAGAAATTTGATCTTAAAAAATTACGGCCTTTATTCCAGCACACAACTTGTATCCCCCAATGTATTTTGTTAACACGAAAATATTTTATGAGCTCTGAGTAGAGCTTAGTCTCCCAGCTCAAGTTTAGAGTTTCAAATCTTTTCTTCCTCCTGTTACTGTGGAAATTATTTAACTCATTTGTAGGTTACCTTTCCTTAAAGCTACTTTTATTAGCAGTAAGGAATGTCTACTTTTTCTGGTCACTAGGCTTTCGAATTGTAAAGGGTGAGCTTTAGGACTAAGTCTAGCATTTAAACAATTAAAACAAAATTAAAAAGCAAATTGGAGAAAAGTGTTTTGGTACGATATGATAGTGAAGGATTAACATTCTTACTCTAAAAACAGACAAAACCCTCTTAGGAATCAATATGAAATAGAAAAATATCCAATAGAAAAATAGGCAAAGAATATCCATCAGCAGTCTGTAAAACAACAACAACATAAAATATATATTCTCTATATCCATGAGTAATAACAAAATGCAAATGAAAACAATGACATGTACTTTTATAACAATAATAATTCTCTGTGTTGGTGAAGATGTTAGGAACTAGGTGTTCCCATACATTGCTGATGGTTGTGTAAATTAGTAGAAACTTTTGGATGAGGTTTGGGATTATGTGTAATAAACATAAAAATGCACAATCGTTTCAATCCTAGAAGTCCGTACTAAAGAAATCATATAGGTGCACAAGGACTTACAAATATAGTCACAGGTGTATGTATCTGCATCATAGTGCTATTTATAGTACAAACAAACTGGGAACAATTAAGTGTTCAAAATTGGGTTAGGTCATCCATGCATTTAAATATGGGGCCATAAAAGTGATCGTGTAGAATACTAAATGATGGGAGAAAATGTTTTAATATAGTTACTTAGTTCATCAGCACAGTTCCACCGTTTTTTGAAGTTTTATTTTAGTACTCTCCATTTTTCATCTTTCCCTCTCTCCTTTTCTTCTCATTCCATCCCTTTCTGCCTGCCTCCCTCCATTCCTTCTTTCCATTCACCATCCATCTGCTGAGCATCTATTGAGTGCTTGGAACTATTACCCATACTGGGAATGCAGTGATGAACAGGACAAATAATATCTGTGCTCTTAAGGAGTTGATATTCCAGTGTGGGGCTGGTAGTCATAGACAATAAAAGAAAAATAAAGAAGAATGTATCAGGTGGCTAGCAAGTGCTGTGATCAGAGGGAAATATATAAAATGATAGGCTGTGACTTTGGAGTAGAATTCTTATGGCCACCATGTAAGTTGGTATTATCCTCATTTTATATTTGAATAAACAAAAGCATAGAGAATTTAAGAAACCCATTCATTGTTACTTAGGGAATCTAGGATTACCAGTTCAGGTCTGTTTGACTTTATAACTCATTTTTGCTCTTAACTACTGTGCTATACTATCTGTCATATGTTTACAGTGCAATTTTTTCTTAAATTTTAATAAGTAGACCTCACCAACTCTGGCCCCAATGTAGTAATCCAAGTTCTAGGCCTGCATGCATTCTTCGTTTTTCCTCATACCCTTATGCCTTATCAAAACTTTACATGTCCAATGCGTCATTCTTGCTAGGTGCCTACTAGTTAACTGAATAAATTAAGTTATTGCATGGTACCATTTAAATGGATTTATATGCTCCTTGTCTCTGCTCATTTGTGTTACTACACAGTTTTGCAACTTTTTTTTTTAAGTTGACTCACAGGACACTTCTTTTTTTTTTGGCTGTGTGGGCTCTTCATTGTGGTGCATGGGCTTCTCTGTATTGTGGCGTGCGGGCTCCAGAGCCCACAGGCTCAGTAGTTGTGGTGCGCGGGCTTAGTTGCCCCTCGGCCTGTGGGATCTTAGTTCCCCGACCAGGGATCGGACCCGTCTCCCCTGCATTGGAAGGTGGATTCTTAACCACTGAACCACCAGGGAAGTCCCCAGTTTTGCACTGTAATGGCGTCCTTTAATGCTTTAACCCAAGGAGCAACTCATATGTAATGGTTTAGGGGTATGTGTGTATATGTGTGTGTGTGTATGAATGTATATGAATGTCAGGGTGGTGGTTGGGGTACATATGGGAAGAAAAATAGTTTAGCTGAAGAGATTTCTTTCTTTCTGTGCTCCTTAAGAAATATCATTTAAATAACTTCCTACTCCATCCGGTGGCAACGGTACTAATTATGAGTTACGAAGAACAGCTAGAGTGAATATAACATATTTGTGTATGCCTTAAGAGACATAAAATGCTTAATGATTACCAAAGCTCCATTCCTCTTTTGAGGCACTTACATTTACTTATGCTTATTTGAGTGGTAAAGCCAGTTACATATTAAGTATGCTAAAAATAACTTTAAAAATTAATGTACTAGTATAGTGAATTGCTTGCCAGTTGAAAAATATTCTGAGAGACCAATCTGTCTTTTCTAAATTCCTTAGATCTTCATTTTTAAAGCCCATTCAAATATCATGTAGGCAAAGTACTTTGCACAATTATAAACTAAGGCCTTTAGTAACTATTCCATGAACATTTAGCTAGATTTTAAAAGATGATTTTGATACTGGCTTGCCCATGAGAGGCTCACAATCTAATGGGGAAATGAATATAAGGAAATATAAGGTATATGAAAACAAGTACTACAATTTGTTGAGTGCTTGGCAGGGCAGTAGGGAATGGTCATTAAGATCATAGGCTCCAGAGTCCCTTTATGTAGGTGCCTCTCCTGGCCTCACACAAAGGAGCTCCTCAACCTTAGGTTAAGTTACCAGCCTCTCTTTGTCTCAGTCTCCTTTTCTGTAATACGGGGACAATAATAATAAATCTAATAATAATGAGTCTCATAATACTAAATCTCATAGGGTTATGGTAAAGATTAAAGTGTGTGGAATGCTTATAAACTTATTACAGCTAATGACCTGTGGAAAACGCTCAGTAAATGTTAGCCATTAACAGGGGTATGTACAGAATATGACAGCATAAAAGAAGAGTGGTTGAGGGTGGTGTGAGAAGACTTCCTAGAAGATGGGAAGAATCTTGAAAAGTACATTTCACTGGTCAGACGGATAGGAGGTAAGAGGGACAGGCTAGGCAGAGAGACAAACATGTATGCAAAGACATTACAGAGCCCAGGATACATTCAGGAAAGTTGAAGTATTTCAGTATGAATCCTGAAAAGCCTGACGAAGCATTGTGGACTTTATCCCATAGGCACTTGAGATAAATTGTTGAGCTGGCAAAGGATGTTAGACCTATGGGTCTGGCACCATAGAAGCAAACTTGGAAGTCACTCACTCATTTATTCAGTGTTTTTTGAGGGTGCACTAAGTTCCCAGGCATTGTTTTTGGATAGTGAACAAAACAGGATGGTCTGTGAGCCTATGATTGGAGTTCAGAATCTTGTGGGGCAAAGATAAGTGAGTAAATAAATTAATAAGTGCTGGTAAGTGCTATGAAGGAAAGTAACAGAGTAAAATGAGGGAGGATAATGGGGTTGGGGAGACTGTATGTTTAGGAGGACTTCCCAGAGTCAGTGTCATTTAATCTGAGGTCTCAAGGATAACCAGGAGGCAGAGAACAGGGACAGGAGAGTATTCCAGGAAGAGAAAAACCACATCTTTAAGGTACCAATGTGTGAAGAAGCTTGGAGTGTTCTAGGAAGTGAAGGAGGCCAGCATGGCTAGCGAATCATAGCAGAGTGGAGAGAGATGAGCTCAGAGAGAGTCGGGTGCCAGGCATTCAGAGTTCTATAGGCCAGAGTGAAGTGTTCTTTTATTTGAAGTGCAGTCAGAAGCCACTGAAGGATTTGAAGCAGAGGGATAAATGCTCTCATTTAGGTATTAAACTAATTTCTCTAGCTGCTCTGCAGAGAATAGATTAGTAAGGGGCGATGTAAAAGTGGGGGCAGTGATAAGAGGCCTATTGAATTAGTCTAGGTAAGAGACAGCAGTGGCCCTGGGATGGAGACGAGTGCCTAATTTGAGATACATTTGGAGATAGAATTGACGGGACCTACTGATGAACTTGATGTGAGAGGTGAAGAAAAAACAAAAATCAAATTTGATCTCTTCAGGTTTATAGCTTGAGGAACTGGGTAAAGCGTGGTGCTATAGGGCTTCTCTGGTGGCGCAGTGGTTAAGAATCTGCCTCCCAATGCAGGGGACACGGGTTTGAGCCCTGGTCCAGGAAGATCCCACATGCCGCGAAGCAACTAACCCATGAGCCACAACTACTGAGCCTGCTCTCTAGAGCCTGTGAGCCACAACTACTGAGCCCGCATGCCTAGAGCCCGTGTCCAGCAACAAGAGAAGCCACTGCAATGAGAAGCCCTCACACCACTATGAAGAGTAGCCCCCGCTCACCGCAACCAGAGAAAGCTCGCGTGCAGCAATGAAGACCCAACGCAGCCAAAAATAATTAAATAAATAAAATAAAAAATTTTTTAAAAAGTGGTGCTATCTACTAAAATTAAGAAAATGTGGAGACTTCTCTGGCGGTCCAGTGGTTAAGGCTATGAGCTTCCACCGCAGGGGGAGCAGGTTCGATCCCTGGATGGGGCACTAAGATCACGCATGCCGTGCCGCGTGGCCAAAAAAATTTTAAAAGATAAAAAAAAAGTGAAACACTGGAAAGAGAGTGATTTGAAGGGTAAGGGAAGGAAAAATCAAGAGTTCCATTTTGGACATAAGTTCAGCTATTGTTGCCAAGTTAGCACATAAAAACATGATGCCCAATTAAATTTGAATTTTAGATCAACCATGAATAATGTTTTAGTATACGTCTATGACAAATATTGCATACTAATACTAAAACATCCTTTTTTGTTTATATGAGTTATTTTTCTGGCAACGCTGATGGTTAAGCCACCTGTGAGAAGTCAAAGTGGAGATGTCAGGTGGACAGTTAGATATATGAGTTGGAAGCTGAGTGCAGAAGTTTAAGCTAGAGTTTAGGAGTTATAAGCTGGGAGACATAGGAATCTAAAGCTGTGGCAATGAGATTACCCACTTAGGAAATGTACAAAGAAGAAAAAGAAGAGAATGCTCAGGACTGAACTCCTCAACATTTTGAAGAAAAAGTAAAACACAGGAACTCTTCTTGAATAATTGAGGAGTGGCCAGAGAGATTAGAGGGACGCCGATCGGAGTCATATTACAGAACCCAAAAGAGGACAGTATGGTTTTTTTTTTCAGCTGCGCTGCACAGCATGCAGTATCTTAGTTCCCTGACCGACCAGGGATCAAACCCGTGCCCCCTGCAGTGGAAGCATGGAGTCCTAACCACTGGACCGCCAGGGAACTCCCAGAGGACAGGATTTAAAAGAAGGAGAGAGTGACCAACTGTGGGGAAAACTACAGAGTGATAGAATAATATGAGTGGAAAAAGTATGCAACGAATTTGGCAACACAGAGGTCACTGGCAACCTTAGCAGTGTACTTTTCTGTAATGATTGAGGAAGTAGAGAAAGCATGGTTATCTAAAACTTGAAACAATCTTACTTGGGAAGGGAGCAGAGAAATAGTGTTGGCTAGACAGTGATAGTTAAAACCATGACAAATTCTGAGCTTTCCCAGGGGAGTGTTTACAATAAGAAAAGAAGACATTTGAACCAGTATCTTTGGAATAGATAGAAGAAAAGGAAGGAGGAAAGGGGACAGAGGAGTGAGAGGTATGAGCCAACTCCAGTAGGGAAATTTTATAGGAACGAAGAGAGAGGGACTCAAAAGAGAGGGAGTTGTTAACAGTAGCAGATAATACAGAGCCACGAAGAAAATGAAGCCTAAAATAGTTTATTGCTGTACCCATGTCATGCTGTTTTAATTATGATAGTTTTACTGGGACTTAAGTGTTTGGTAGCTGGTCATCTTAATCTTTAAAATCTTTTGGATATTTTTAGTCTCTACTCTTCCATGTTTAACATTTAGGGAAAGCTTGTCAAACTCATTGCAAAAGCCTGTTGGGATTTTGATTGAGATTGCATTTAATAGTATAAGAATAATTGTCCAGTCATATAGAAAAATACATTATTAGGTCCTTCTCTAACAGCATTTGCAGTAAATTCCAGGTGAAAATAACTCTGTGGATTTGATGATTATGAAGTTACTGAAAACTTTTACCTGGGCAGTTTCTGAGAAGTCAGATTATAGTGGCCTCAGAGATGGATTGGACATAGAAAAGTAGAGAATATAAATATACAGCATTATTTCAAGAAGCTTGGCTCTAAGGTAAGTAGAAAGATGCTAAGACTAAACGGCCAAAGAGGAGACTCAGGGTTGAGGGAGTTTTATCTCAGAAGATGGGAACATATTTATAAACCACTAGAGAAATGAGAGAAGAGCAGTTTGAAAATACAGAGAAACGTGGAACGGGGTCCCATGAGAACAGAAGGGAAGAGGATCCTGAGTACAGGTGGAGATATTGACTTTGGACAGAAGATCTTAATTGTATCTGAGACTAGAGAAACGGTGATTCTGATGAAGTAGACATCAATAATTTGGGGTTGAGGCAACAAAGTTGAAGAAATTCTAGCTTGAACTTTCTGTCTGAGATTTGGAATAAGGTCATTTACTGAGCGTTCTTGAATAGAGTGGGGTAGAGAGTTGAGAATACTATGCAAGTTTGGCAGTAGCCACTGTAGGGGAAGGATGGGGGACGTTCAAGTGCACATAAAAGGACTGCTGAGAGCCCGGATCAAAGAGGACAGCACAGACGTTTCCCTAAAGTTCTTTTGAAAGGAAGAAAAGACAGAAAGTTGAAAAGATGGGAAGTATTAGCATAGGTAGTTACATTAACTGAATGGTTATCATTCAAGGAACTACAAATATTTTGCACGTCACATCTTGCTTCATGTCCATTTGTTTTTTCTTAAGTGGATTTACAAAATGATCACTCCAAGTTTCTTAGTACATTTACAGCATTAATATGTGGGACCATTAATTAATTTGAGAGAAATGCCCAGGAGGGAAAGAAATAACAGTAATTAGCATCTTCAGTCACAAATGGAGAAAATAATGCCTAAAGATACTCCTGAGGTCATAACGCAAGCCGTTCTTTATCCATAATTAAATGAACAACATCTTCCAAATTCAATGAAAAGGGCATATTTTATTAATAGAAGACTTTAGTGTGAATATTATAGTCGTGTGGCGTCTTGACCCATTTCTGTCTCGAGCTCAGTAGCTAGTTATAGTTGATATATCCCAGTTAGAACTGAAGTCAGGGAGATTTATTTTGTGAGTTTTATTTCCTAATCCAGCAGGGATCAGCATACTATGACCTGTTGACTGTTTGGGGAAAAAAACCAGAAGAGGAAGAATGTGTCATGACACGTGGAAATTACATGGAATTCACATTTCAGTGTCCCTAAATTAAGTTTTATTGGAATACAGCCACACTTGCTTATCTGTATGTTGTTTCTGGCTGATTTCACACTGTAGTGGCAGAAGTGAGTAGTTGTGATGGACATGGAAAGCCTAAAGTATTTACTATCTGGCCTTTTACTGAAAAAGTTGGCTGTCACTTAAAATACAGCACCTGCCTGGTCCAGTTTCCATCTCCACTTCTCCCATCTCTCAGTGCCTTGCTTATTGGTGCTGTATATTCCAGGGGTGTTTGTCTTTTCATAAGGAACTCTTTTTTTTTTTTTTTAATTAATTAATTAATTTATTTTTGGTTGCGTTGGGTCTTCGTTGCTGCACGCGGGCTTTCTCTAGTTGCGGTGAGCTGGGGCTGCTCTTTGTTGCGGTGCGCGGGCTTCTCACTGCGGTGGCTTCTCTTGTTGCGGAACACGGGCTCTAGGCGCGCGGGCTTCAGTAGTTATGGCATGCGGGTTCTAGAGCACAGGCTCAGTACTTGTGGTGCACGGGTTTAGTAGGGCTTGAATCCGTGTCCCCTGCATGGGCAGGCAGATTCTTAACCACCGTGCCACCAGAGAAGTCCTCATAAGGAACTCTTAAACACTAAAAAGGCTAGACCCAAATGAATGAATGTACAGTGCTGGGATTGCAGGTACAGGTCAGGATGTCTGGATATATTTTGGCTAAAAGGTCACCTTGGCATCCTTTAATTCTACCATACAGTCACTTGTCAGCTACAAACATGATTCTAATTGGGAGCATTTGCTAGTTTCTTGAGCTGCTGTTCTCTTTGTGATATACCAGGCCCTTCAGATCCTGAACTTAAAATTTCAAAACAACTTTCACAGGCAGAATGGTTGAGCAAGGTGGCAGGACAGCTAGGCCTCAATCTGCCTTTCAAACATAGCTACAAAGAGCCCAAGTCCTTTGCTTGGTTCTAGGTTCTGTGGGCCTGAGGAGCGTGGCTTGGCTGCCTTGGATCATAATGTTCAATTTTATTAAAGTTTTTACTTTACCAAAACAAAATTTCATTTTGCCCATGAGCTCTTGGGCCACTGCTAATTCATATTCAGTTTAGCTTTGTTAGTACATTCAAGGGTGGATCTTGCTCAGCTGGAGTGCAGTGTGTGTCTCCTGTACGTTTGGAAGCCTCTTAGACTTTCCTGTATCCGTGTTCCTCAGACTAGAGGTCACGAGCCATCCTTTGAGGGGCCTGCAGAGCTCATTTGCCTCCCCTTCCTCGTATTTATGTCTACAGTACTTTCTGTCATTTGGCTTTCTCTGTCCACCCAGATAGAATCACAGGGCTCTAAGCCACAGGTCAGGCAACCACGACAGGGAGTTTTCTTTCCATTGGAGATTTTTAGAGATGAGCTTCCATGAGACCAAGGTTCTCTCCTGTCTTCCTCTTCCACATCTATAAAGATCATGCCCTTCTTCACACACCTGTAAATATGTAACCTGGCTTTCTTGGGGACAGAAGGTGAACCTCTTCTTGGTAGGTTTTCCTGTCTGCAATATTGCAAAGCGATGAATTTCTCTGGGGCTTCCCTTCAATGCTGGATCTGAACTCTTCCTCCGGATTTTCACTCTTGTCTCTTGGCACAGATCAGAGAAGAGAAACGGACTGAAAGTGAGCTGAGCACGTGCGCCTCGGCCACCATCTTCCGGCTGGGCCCAGCGCTGCGTAACCCTGAGAGACAGGGTTAGGCTGTCTTAAGAAAAGACACTCTTGGCTGTGCCTTGAGCTGTGTTCCTTTGCCATAACCAGTAAGAGAGAAAACAGAGCCTCTCACACAACAACTTCATTAATTGACTTGCTAGTTGATGTTTGTAGAAGAAAAGCATGGGTTTCCATTTTCCCGTTTAATTATCCATAATAGCACCCTCCCAACCGTGCCTAGGAAATGCATCTGACAGGGAGACATTGGTTTCATTTGGAAGAAAGCTGAGTTGACATGAGAAAAAGTTTAAGTTGAGGAGAAGTAGGATTCTCATCGACCCTTTTTCTCTTCCTTCTCTTGCTTTGCAAAGTCTGTGAGACTTAAATTATCTTTATAATGCTATAATTAGCAAAGTGACAATTTCTTATTTATCACAGATCCTAGAAATATGCAGAATTTTTGAGAAATTGTAATGTCTTTAAAGCTTGTTTGCCGATTCTAATGACTTGCCAGTTTATTTTATTATTTCTCCATAAAATATTACTAAATTTAAATATAATGCTGTTTTATAATACTACTGAGGGCTCTTAAGGATATATTTTATTTTCTGTTTCAGAATGTAATATTCAGATAGGATCATTTTTGACATTTCAGTAATGCAGTCAATTTTAGCTCTAGGCTACAAATTTAAAATAGATTAGAGGTAGGACTCCTAGTCTCATTTCTAAAACATTTGGCCTCATTTTCCTTGTGAAAACTAGGAAGGATAGGGAAGAAAGGTGAATAATAATAGCAGAGAAGCTTAAAACAAATAAAAAAGGCCGTAACTTTTATTGGGCTATGGCAGTAGAAATTTAATTCATAATTATTATAGGAGCTCTTACCATCCATACTTACTGTTTACTCAACTTTCGTCTTTGAGCTTCTGCACTCTTTTATTTCTAGAACTTTTTCTTCTTAACTCTACCCCCTCCACTTAGCGCACACAGATGCTTCACTGAAGCCGTGGTTCTGCTGCTCTGCCCTGGCTACTTGCTTCTATTTAAAGGTGTCTCTATACCTGATTCAGTTCGTGGTTAGAAAAGCATGTGCTGGCGATGCCCAGATAACCAGTTTTCCTGCTTCTGCCTCTTGTGACTTGGAGTTTGCCCTTTCTGCTTTGGAATTCATTCCACGATTCTCCTCCTCATGACTGCTAGACCCTGGCTAGCCTATTTAGACACTATTATTAGATACTGACTGCTGGTGGGTGACTACTTTTTCCAAAGAAGTCTCGTGTGCTTGGCTTGGGTGGGTGTCACTTAAATCTATTAGGCTATCAGTTTCAGAATCCCCTGTGCAGCCTTTTAAAATTTGGATGAACATACCTCTTCTCAGATCTTAGGAATAAGTTCTTAGAATGGGGTCTCTATGCACGTATAATTTTTTAAATTATCATAGGTATTTCTAAGGTACCTCTAGGGTTGAGAACCATGGACTTAAAACCTTGAAAATCATCCTTCATGCCCTGTTCTATGGCTGGAGGTAAACCCTAAAAACACTTCTCATCTGGGGGAGACGTGAGACTTTTCTTTATTAATCTTGTGCTCTCACAATCACACAGACAACATAACCTTTACAAACCATAGTTAATCTGTCTTTTTGGCTTTCATGGACCAGGGAGAAATAAAACCAAGGGGAGATGTATTCTGGAGGGCAGTGACTTTCAGAGACAATGGAGCATGGTGGAGAGAGACAGGGCCATTTGAACTGTTCTAGATTCACTTGGTGAAATGAAATTCCTGAGCTGTTTACCCCAGACCATGAAATAGCCAAAAGGAAAATTTATTTTTGAATGTCTGTGAATGTAGAGAGGGCACAAATGTGAAAGCTGATTCTAAGAGAAATCAAATATGGAGGAAAGCCGTTGATTAATCTACTCTGGTTGTTAGCAGCATGAAGGGACTAAGACCATAAATGCTATACAAACTACAAAGGAGGTTAAGGGGGTTTTTTTGTTTTTTCCTTTGACACAAATAAGCAAACAGAGAAATGCTTGCCTGAAAGTGAATGAGCAGTTGGGCACAACAACAAATGAACCAACAATGCAAAAGGCAAACACTAGTGGCTCACCAGTGAGATAAATATGGGCAATAAGCTGAAAGACATGACTGCTTGAGGCAGATGTGACAGAAACAGACAGCAGATGAGAATCAAATATAAATAACAGAGGCAGCTGGAGTTCACAATCCCCTGTCTTCCCTGTTATTAGTTCACCCTCTCTTTCCCTATTATCTCTTCCTAAACAGCCTCACACATTTCCTCTGCACTCCGGACCCAGAGTCCCAGCTCCCTGACTGGTATTCCTGCTTGTGTCTCTATACATCAGTATGTTTAAAACCAGCTCCGGCTCTTCCTCTGCCAAACCTAATCCACTCCCTCTCCTGCCACCACCATCCATGAAAGATAGAGGCTGTGTTAGGTCCACAGCATAATCCTTGACACGTCACTCTCCCTCACCCTCCAGAGCCAGCCCATCACAAATTCCTGTCAAGCTGCACCTCACATGGACTCTCTTGTCTCCGTCTCTGCCGCCACCATCCTGGTCCAAGATACTATCATCTCTTCCCCGGATGGTTATACTGTCCTCCTGCACACATCCAACTTCTCCTTCAAGATCTTCTCTACCCTGCAGTCAGAGAGATCTTTTCTAAATTCAGTTTAATCTTTGTATAACCAGTCTCTTTCCTTAGAAACCCTTCGATGGCCTTTTACTGCTGTAGGATAGAGAACAAAATCCTAAACCATACTTACAAGTACTGGCATGATTGGCATTGGCTGTCTTTACAACTTCAACATTTACTTCTCTCTCCTTCTTTTGGCACTTCAGCCAAACCCTTCTGTCACGTGATGAGACACGCACCTCAGGGACTTAGCACCTGTGGGTCCTCTACTTGGAACACTATCACTTTTCTCCCTCCATCACCACCCACCTACTCAGCTCCTTTTTCTCCTCCCAGGCTTTCAGATCTCAAGCATCCATCACTCTCAAGAAAGCATCTCCCAAGCTCTCACTCTTGGTCAGATTTCTTTTCTATGTCCTTTTGCAGTTCTGAGTAGTCTTCGTGTGGAACAGTGTTTCCCAACCTTGGTGCTATTCACATTCTGGACTAGAGAATTCTGTTTTGTGGGGAGCTGTTGTGTGCATTGTAAGTAGCATTCCTGACCTCTACCCCTGGATGCAACTTGTAACAATTAAAAACATCTCCAGACATTGTCAGATACCTCCTGAGGAGCAAAGTTACCCCCTGTGAGAACCACAGCTTTAGAGCAACTACCTCTACTTCAGTCTGTGATGTATTGAATATGTTTTTCCTAAAAAAAAATTGAATACTCCATGACAGCATGAACTCTCTCTTTGTGTGTGTGTGTGTGTGTGTTTTGAATGAAAGAATGGAAAAAAACCCCAAAACACCATAGGGGAATAATGTCACTATTTGATTTTTATCTCCAAAGTTCATTCTTTCTTTCTTGTCTAGAAGGAAATTTGAGAACTACATCCATAATATTATTGAATTTCAAATCAGCATAATCTTGAGGTAGAGTTCACTAGAGAACAGTCACGGGGTACATGCTTCTGGTCCACTGCTGGAAACCTCCAGATCATTAGGCTTCTTGAGGAAGAGGCTCAACTCCTCTATATCTAAACAAGCATTCTAAAAATTATACACCTTCTTCATGTAGCTATGTGGCAACTTGGTATTATTAACTATTTGGTGGAAAACTATACAATAGAGCTAGAATTTAAGCTTAAAATGGAGTACAAAGCCTTTATTTCTAGAGGAACGTACATAGAGGAATGTACTCTATACCTTCTGTGATATTTTCTAGCAGCTTCAGGTAGCTGATGAAAAAGGTAGATATAAACACAGTAATAATAAGCGGAAAAGTAAATAAGAGTGGGTATACAGAGGGAGTAACACTTGATTCTAAATGGAAAGAAACATTGGGAATGTCTTTCTAGAAAAGGCGATATTTGAACTGCTTTGAAAGATGAGTAGGAATTTTCTAGGTAAAAGGACAAAACCTGGAAAGTTCTTGGGATTAAAAAGAGCACAGGGGCTTCCCTGGTGGCGCAGTGGTTGAGAGTCTGCCTGCTAATGCAGGGGACACGGGTTTGAGCCCTGGTCTGGGAAGATCCCACATGCCGCGGAGCAACTAGGCCCGTGAGCCACAACTACTGAGCCTGTGCGTCTGGAGCCTGTGCTCCGCAACAAGAGAGGCCGCGATAGTGAGAGGCCCGCGCACCGTGATGAGGAGTGGCCCGCGCTTGCCGCAACTAGAGAAAGCCCTCGCACAGAAACGAAGACCCAACACAGCCAAAAATAAATAAATAAATAAAATTTAAAAAGAATCCTCAATGTCTGATCATTGTTAAAAAAAAACAAAACAAAACAAAACACAGTGGAACACAGCATGTGGTCTCTAGAATGTTTGAGATGAAGCTGGAAAGGTTGGAAGAGGCTAGAACATGAAGAGCTTTAAATGCTGAGATAAGGAATTTGGATTTATTTATAGCAAACTATCCCAAGGATTTAAAAAAGGAAATGGTATGGTTGCATTCGTATTTTATTAGAAATCTCTGGCTGAATGTGGAAGATAACCTAGAATGTATGAGACTGCAAGTTTAGAGACCAGTCAGGGATCTGTTATACTAGTTACCAGGAGAAATGAAGACAAACATGACTTAGGACAGTGACAGTAAGGGTGGGAGAATGGGAATGATTTCTAAGCACAATGAGGAAGTAGAAATGAAATGGTAGAGAGACCTTCAAGATGGCAGAGGAATAAGATGTGGAGATCACCTTCCTCCCCACAAATACATCAGAAATACATCTACATGTGGAACAACTCCTACAGATCACCTACTGAACGCTGGCAGAAGACCTCAGACTTCCCAAAAGGCAAGAAACTCCCCACGTACCTGGGTAGGGCAAAAGAAAAAAGAAAAAACACAGACAAAAGAATAGGGATGGGTGGGAGCTGGGGGCTGAGGCTCGGGCTTCGGAGGTCAGATCCCAGGGAGAGGACGGGGGTTGGCTGCGTGAACACAGCCTGAAGGGGCTAGTGTGCCACGGCTAGCCGGGAGGGAGTCCGGGAAAAGGTCTGGACCTGCCAAAGAGGCAAGAGACCATTGTTTCGGGGTGCCCAAGGAGAGGGGATTCAGAGCACCACCTAAACGAGCTCCAGAGACGGCGTGAGCCGCGGCTATCAGCGTGGACACCAGAGACGGGCATGAGACGCTAAGGCTGCTGGTGCAGCCACCAAGAAGCCTGTGTGCGAGCACAGGTCACTATCCACACCTCCCCTCCCAGGAGCCTGTGCAGCGCGCCACTGCTAGGGTCCCGTGATCCAGGGACAACTTCCCCGGGAGAACACACAGCGCATTCCATACCCCTCCCTCCCCCTGGCCTGAGTGAGCCAGAGACCCCTAATCAGCTGCTCCTTTAACCCTGTCCTGTCTGGATGGGGAACAGATGCCCTCAGGCGACCTACACGCAGAGGTGGGTCCAAATCCAAAGCTGAACCCCAGGAGCTGTGCGAGCAAAGAGGAGAAATGGAAATCTCTCCCAGCAGCCTCAGGAACAGCGGATTAAATCTCCACAATCAACTTGATGTGCCCTGCATCTCTGGAATACCTGAATAGACAACGAATCATCCTAAAATTGGGGCGGTGGACATTGGGAGTAACTGTAGACTTGGGGTTTGCTTTCTGCATCTAATTTGTTTCTGGTTTTATGTTTATCTTAGCTTAGTATTTAGAGTTAATTATCATTAATAGATTTGTTTATTGATTTGGTTGTTCTCTTCCTTTTTTTTTGTATATAGATATATATATATTTTTCCTTTTCCTCTTTTCGTAACTGTGTATGTGTATGCTTCTTTGTGTGATTCTTTCTGTATGGCTTTGCTTTTACCATTTGTCCTAGGGTTCTGTCTCTCCCTTTTTTTTTCTTTTCTTTTTTATTTTTTTTAACATATTTATTGGAGTATAATTGCTTTACAATGGTGTTAGTTTCTGCTTTATAACAAAGTGTATCAGTTATACATATACATATGCCCCCATATGTCTTCCCTCTTGCATCTCCCTCCCTCCCACCCTCCATATCCCACCCCTCTAGGTGGTCACAAAGCACTGAGCTGATCGCCCTGTGCTATGCAGCTGCTTCCCACTAGCTATCTATTTTACGTTTGGTAGTGTATATATGTCTATGCCACTGTCTCACTTTGTCCCAGCTTACCCTTCCCCCTCTCCGTATCCTCAAGTCCATTCTCTAGTAGGTCTGCATCTTTATTCCTGTCTTGCCCCTAGGTTCTTCTGATCATTTTTTTTCTTTTTCTTTTAGATTCCATATATATGTTAGCATACAGTATTTGTTTTTCTCTTTCTGACTTACTTCACTCTGTATGACAGTCTCTAGGTCCATCCACCTCACTACAAATAACTCAGTTTCGTTCCTTTTTATGGCTGAGTAATATTCCATTGTATATATGTGCCACATCTTCTTTATCCATTCATCTGTCGATGGACACTTAGGTTGCTTCCATGTCCTGGCTGTTGTAAAAAAGAGCTGCAATGAACATTGTGGTACATGACTCTTTTTGAATTATGGTTTTCTCAGGGTATATGCCCAGTAGTGGGATTGCTGGGTCGTATGGTAGTTCTATTTGTAGTTTTTTAAGGAACCTCCATACTGTTCTCCATAGTGGCTGTATCAATTTACATTCCCACCAACAGTGCAAGAGGGTTCCCTTTTCTCCACACCCTCTCCAGCATTTATTGTTTGTAGATTTTTTGAAGATGGCCATTCTGACTGGTGTGAGGTGATACCTCATTGTAGTTTTGATTTGCATTTCTCTAATGATTAATGATGTTGAGCATTCTTTCATGTGTTTGTTGGCCATCTGTATATCTTCTTTGGAGAAATGTCTATTTAGGTCTTCTGCCCATTTTTGGATTGGGTTGTTTCTTTTTTTGATATTGAGCTGCGTGAGTTCCTTGTATGTTTTGGAGATGAATCCTTTGTTAGTTGCTTCATTTGCAAATATTTTCTCCCATTCTGAAGGTTATCTTTTCGTCTTGTTTATGGTTTCCTTTGCTGTGCAAAAGCTTTTAAGTTTCATTAGGTCCCATTTGTTTATTTTTGTTTTTATTTCCGTTTTTCTCGGAGGTGGGTCAAAAAGGATCTTGCTGTGATTTATGTCATAGAGTGTTCTGCCTATGTTTTCCTCTAAGAGTTTGATGGTGTCTGGCCTTACATTTAGGTCTTTAATCCATTTTGAGTTTATTTTTGAGTATTGTGTTAGGGAGTGTTCTAATTTCATTCTTTTACATGTAGCTGTCCAGTTTTCCCAGCACCACTTATTGAAGAGGCTGTCTTTTCTCCACTGTATATTCTTGCCTCCTTTATCAAAGATAAGGTGACCATATGTGTGTGAGTTTATCTCTGGGCTTTCTATCCTGTTCCATTGATCTATATTTCTGTTTTTCTGCTAGTACTATACTGTCTTGATTACTGTAGCTTTGTAGTATAGTCTCAAGTCCGGGAGCCTGATTCCTCCAGCTCCGTTTTTCTTTCTCAAGGTTGCTTTGGCTATTCGGGGTCTTCTGTGTTTCCATACAAATTGTGAAATTTTTTGTTCTAGTTCTGTGAAAAATGCCAGTGGTAGTTTGATAGGGATTGCATTGAATCTGTGGATTGCTTTGGATAGTAGAGTCATTTTCACAATGTTGATTCTTCCAATCCAAGAACATGGTATATCTCTCCATCTATTTGTATCATCTTTAATTTCTTTCATCAGTGTCTTATAATTTTCTGCATATAGGTCTTTTGTCTCCTTAGGTAGGTTTTTTCCTAGATACTTTATTCTTTTGGTTGCAGTGGTAAATGGGAGTGTTTTCTTAATTTCACTTTCAGATTTTTAATCATTAGTGTATAGGAATGCAAGAGATTTCTGTGGATTAATTTTGTATCCTGCTACTTTACCAAGTTCATTGATTAGCTCTAGTAGTTTTCTGGTGGCATCTTTAGGATTATCTATGTATAGTATCATGTCATCTGCAAACAGTGTCAGCTTTACTTCTTCTTTTCTGATTTGGATTCCTTTTATTTCTTTTTCTTCTCTGATTGCTGTGGCTAAAACTTTTGAAACTATGCTGAATAATAGTGGCGAGAGTGGGCAGCCTTGTCTTGTTCCTGATCTTAGTGGAAATGGTTTCAGTTTTTCACCATTGAGGACAGTGTTGGCTGTGGGTTTGTCATATATAGCCTTTATTATGTTGAGGAAAGTTCCCTCTGTGCCTACTTTCTGGAGGATTTTTATCATAAATGGGTGTTGAATTTTATCGAAAGCTTTCTCTGCATCTACTGAGATGATCATATGGTTTTTCTCCTTCGATTTGTTAATATGGTGTATCACGTTGATTGATTTGCATATATTGAAGAATCCTTGCATTCTGGGAATAAACCCCACTTGATCATAGTGTATGATCCTTTTAATGTGCTGTGGATTCTGTTTGCTAGTATTTTGTTGAGGAGTTTTGCATCTATGTTCATCAGTGATATTGGCCTGTAGTTTTCTTTCTTTGTGACATCTTTGTCTGGTTTTGGTATCAGAGTGATGGTGGTCTCGTAGAATGAGTTTGGGAGTGTTCCTCCCTCTGGTATATTTTGGAAGAGTTTGAGAAGGATAGGTGTTAGCTCTTCTCTAAATGTTTGATAGAATTCGCCTGTGAAGCCATCTGGTCCTGGGCTTTTGTTTGTTGGAAGATTTTTAATCAGTTTCAATTTCATTACTTGTGATTGGTCTGTTCATATTTTCTATTTCTTCCTGGTTCAGTCTCGGCAGTTTGTGCATTTCTAAGAATTTGTCCATTTCTTGCAGGTTGTCCATTTTATTGGCATATAGTTGCTTGTAGTGATCTCTCATGATCCTTTGTCTTTCTGCAGTGTTAGTTGTTACTTCTCCTTTTTCATTTCTAATTCTGTTGACTTGAGTCTTCTCCCTTTTTTTCTTGATAAGTCTGGCTAATGGCTTATCAATTTTGTTTATCTTCTCGAAGAACCAGCTTTTACTTTTATTGATCTTTGCTATCATTTTCTTCATTTCTTTTTCATTTATTTCTGATCTGATCTTTATAATTTCTTTCCTTCTGCTAAGTTTTGGGTTTTTTTGTTCTTCTTTCTCTAATTGCTTTAGGTGTAAGGTTAGGTTGTTTATTTGAGATGTTTCTTGTTTCTTAAGGTAGGCTTGTATAGCTATAAACTTCCCTCTTAGAACTGCTTTTGCTGCATCCCATAGGTTTTGGGTCGTTGTGTTTTCATTGTCATTTGTTTCTAGGTATTTTTTGATTTCCTCTTTGATTTCTTCAGTGATTTCTTGGTTATTAAGTAGTGTGTTATTTAGCCTCCATGTGTTTGTATTTCTTACAGATTTTTTCCTGTAATTGATATCTAGTCTCATAGCGTTGTGGTCAGAAAAGATACTTGATACGATTTCAGTTTTCTTAAATTTACCAAGGCTTGATTTGTCACCCAAGATATGATCTGTCCTGGAGAATGTTCCATGAGCACTTGAGAAGAATGTGCATTCTGTTGTTTTTGGATGGAATGTCCTATAAATATCAATTGAGTCCGTCTTGTTTAATGTATCATTTAAAGCTTGTGTTTCCTTATTTATTTTCATTTTTGATGATCTGTCCATTGGTGAAAGTGGGGTGTTAAATTCCCCTACTATGATTGTGTTACTGTCGATTTCCCCTTTTATGGCTGTTAGTATTTGCATTATGTATTGAGGTGCTCCTATGTTGGGTGCATAAATATTTCCAATTGTTATATCGTCTTCTTGGATTGATCCTTGATCATTATGTAGTGTCCTTCTTTGTCTCTTGTAATAATCTTTGTTTTAAAGCCTATTTTGTCTGATATGAGAATTGCTACTCCAGCTTTCTTTTGATTTCCATCTGCATGGAATATCTTTTTCCATCCCCTCACTTTCAGTCTGTATGTGTCCCTAGGTCTGAAGTGGGTCTCTTGTAGACAGCATATATACGGGTCTTGTTTTTGTATTCATTCAGCCAATCTATGTCTTTTGGTTGGAGCATTTAATCCATTTACATTTAAGGTAATTATCGATATGTACGTTCCTATTACCATTTTCTTAATTGTTTTGGGTTTATTATTGTAGGTCTTTTCCTTCTCGTGTTTTCTGCCTAGAGAAGTTCCTTTAGCATTTGTTGTAAAGCTGGTTTGGTGGTGCTGAATTCTCTTAGCTTTTGCTGGTCTGTAAAGCTTTTAATTTCTCCGTCAAATCTGAATGAGATCCTTGCTGGGTTGAGTAATCTTGGTTGTAGGTATTTCTCTTTCATCACTTTAAATATGTTCTGCCACTCCCTTCTGGCTTGCAGAGTTTCTGCTGAAAGATCAGCTATTAACATTATGGGGATTCCCTTATGTGTTACTTGTTGTTTTTCCCTTGCTGCTTTTAATATTTGTTCTTTGTATTTAATTTTTGATAGTTTGATTAATATGCGTCTTGGCATGTTTCTCCTTGGATTTATCCTGTATGGGACTCTCTGCGCTTCTTGGATTTGATTAACTATAGAAAAACCATATGATCATCTCAATAGATGCAGAAAAAGCTTTCGACAAAATTCAACACCAATTTATGATAAAAACTCTCTAGAAAGTAGGCATAGAGGGAACTTACCTCAACATAATAAAGGCCATATATGACATACCCACAGACAACATCGTTCTCAATGGTGAAAAACTGAAACCATTTCCTCTAATATCAGGAACACGCCAAGGTTGTCCACTCTCACCACTATTATTCAACATAGTTTTGGAAGTTTTAGCCACAGCAATCAGAGAAGAAAAAGAAATAAAAGGAATCCAAATCGGAAAAGAAGTAAAGCTGTCACTGTTTGCAGATGACATGATACTATATATAGAGAATCCTAAAGATGCCAGCAGAAAACTACTAGAGCTAATCAATGAATTTGGTTAAGTTACAGGATACAACATTAATGCACAGAAATCTCTTGCATTGCTATACACTAATGATGAAATATCTGAAAGAGAAATTAAGGAAACACTCCCATTTACCATTGCAACAAAAAGAATAAAATACCTAGGAATAAACCTACCTAAGGAGACAAAAGACCTGAATGCAGAAAAGTATAAGACTCTGATGAAAGAAATTAAAGATGATACAAACAGATGGAGAGATATACCATGTTCTTGGCTTGGAAGAATCAACATCATGAAAATGAGTATATTACCCAAAGCAATCTACAGATTCAATGCAATCCCTGTCAAACTACCAATGGCATTTTTTACCAACTAGAACAAAAAATTTCACAATTTGTATGGAAACACAAAAGACCCCGAATAGCCAAAGCAATCCTGAGAAAGAAAAACAGAGCTGGAGGAATCAGGCTCCCAGACTTGAGACTATACTACAAAGATACACTAATCAAGACAGTATGGTACTGACACAAAAACAGTAATATAGATCAATGGAACAGGATAGAAAGCCCAGAGATAAACCCACGTTCATATGGTCACCTTATTTTTGATAAAGGAGACAAGAATATACAGTGGAGAAAAGACAGCCTCTTCAATAAGTGGTGCTGGGAAAACTGGACAACTACATATAAAAGAATGAAATTAGAACACTCCCTAACATCATACACAAAAATTAACTCAAAACGGATTAAAGACCTAAATGTAAGGCCAGACACTATAATACTCTTAGATGGAAACATAGGCAGAACACTCTATGACATAAATCACAGCAAAATCCTTTTTGACCCACCTCCTAGAGAAGTGGAAATAAAAACAAAAATAAACAAATGGGACCTAGTGAAACTTAAAAGCTTTAGCACAGCAAAGGAAACCATAAACGAGACGAAAAGACAACACTGAGAATGGGAGAAAATATTTGCAAATGAAGCAACTGACAAAGGATTAATCTCCAAAATTTACAAACAGTTCATGCAGTTCAATATCAAAAAAACAAATAACCCAATCCAAAAATGTGCAGAAGACCTAAATAGACATTTCTCCAAAGAATATATACAGATTGCCAACAAATGCATGAAAGGATGCTCAACATCTCTAATCATTAGAGAAATGCAAATCAAAACTACAATGAGGTATCACCTCACACCAGTCAGAATGGCCGTCTTCAAAAAATCTACAAACAGTAAATGCTGGAGAGGGTGTGGAGTAAAGGGAACCCTCTTGCACTGCTGGTGGCAATGTAAATTGATACAGCCACTATGGAAAACAGTATGGAGGTTCCTTACAAAACTAAAAATAGAACTACCATATGACCCAGTAATTCCACTACTGGGCATATACCCAGAGAAAACCATAATTCAAAAAGAGTCATGTACCAAAATGTTCATTGCAGCTCTATTTACAATAGCCAGGACATGGAAGCAACCTAAGTGTCCATTGACACTTAGGAAATCATCTCAGTGTTTTGTGACCACCTAGATGGGTGGAATAGGGAGGGTGGGAGGAAGACACAAGAGGGAGGAGGTATGGGAATATATGTATATGTATAGCTGATTCACTTTGTTATAAAGCAGAAACTAACACACCATTATAAAGCAATTTTACTCCAGTTAAGATGTTAAAAAAAAAAAAAAGAAGTGAAATGGTATTGGCAGTGGTGAAAGAGAGAAAGAAGAGTCTAAGATGACTCTCAAGATTCTAATGTGATTTTCTGCATGCTTTTTGAAGCCATTAACAAAGAGAGGGCATTTTGAAGGAATAGGTTTGGATGGACAAAGGTGAGTTTGGTTTTGGACATGCTGAGATTGAGTCATCCATGAACCCTAGTTGGAGGATCCTGGAGTGGTGCTCAGAAGATAGGTCAGCGCTAGAGATAGATTTGAGTTACCACGGTGGGGTATTCACTGATGCTGTGGGAATGAAATAGGTATTCCAGAGAAAGGATGTGAAGAAGAGGGGCAGACTTACTGTGTACCACTGAGGAAGAGTTTAGATAAGAAAACCCTTGTTCTAAGTCTTTATCCAAAACTTGAATCACCTGAGGGATTTATATTTTAAGATTCAGGAAGGGAAAGTAATCAAATTATTTTCATCTCCATTTGCTCTGATTTATTTATTCTGCTGGTATCAGGAGAACTAATGTTGAAATGCCTTAAAATAAGTTCTATCTATTTACAGCTCTCTGTGAATCTGGAAGTCACAAAATCTTTGTAAATTTTCCAAGTCTTTGAAAACAGCCTTCACGATATGTGCTTTCAGACCACAGGCATATGGTGAGAGTATGCTTGCCTTCCAAAAGCAGACATTGAGAAACAGGAGAGTTTGGATATAGTTTAGGCAGTTTTTGAACTGATTTAGCAGTAATGGGTCAACTCTGTTAATGACTATATTTTATTTTCTTGAGAGCATACATTGTGGATGTTCTCATGGATTTCCATATATATATCTATTTCAGAATTTTTAATATTTTATCTGGCATGTAGTTCATTCGTATTAATGACTAGACGTGAGTATGGTCATTTTAATGATATAAACCAAAAACACTGTATGTAATTCTCTTGTAATCGACGAGCTCAAGTTCTAGCCTATTTTTTAATTGAAATACATTTGACATATAACATTGTATAAATTTAAGGTGTACATGTTTTTTGATACATTTGTATATTGTAGTATGATTGCTATTGTAGTGATAATTAGCACCTCTATCACATTACATGAATTGTCTTTTTTTAGTGGTTACAATCATTAAGTTCTAGTCTCTTAGCAAGTTTGATGGTTGTAATACAATGTTGTAATCGATATTCTAGCCTATTTTCTTCTTATATTGGGTTACTATAAAAATGTGTCTGCCCAAACCACTTGTAAACAAGTAGGTAATATGAACAGATTCTCATGTGAATTGATCTGAATGTTTACCAGCAAATAGATACATTTTGTTCCTATAAGACAAATAAGCAACTTTTTTGTATTTGTAGTGATATTTTAAGTTGGTAGATAAAATAGGGATGATAATACAACAAAATCTTCTGTCAGTTTTAATAATAGCAAATGGGGTTTTTGTTGCTCTGTTTGTTTTTATGGTGCCCTTTTGGAAAAAGGCATTTTTTGAGGCCAGAAAACAAGTGATTTTTGAAAGGCCATACAAAATGTTATTTCAAATTTAAACATAATTGAAATATATTAGCAAAAACTTACTCATATCAGAATTGAATTCAGGAACTCATTGAATGACAAAATTGTTTATACCTAAGAAGAACAGAATCAGAGCTTAGCAGTAGATTTCTAGACACTATTTTCAAAATAATTTTTTGTGTGCACTGAGAAATGAGCAGGCATATATGCTTTATATAGTTATGGTACATTTTCCTGTAAATAGTGTATTCTTGAATAATTGAATTTAACTTGAATTTTTAATAGATTTTATTGAATAGAATAAATAATAGAATATTATTTATTATAATAATAATAGAATAAATAGAATAAACTAATAATAATAAAGTTTACCCAAAGACACAGAGCCAGTAAGCAAAACACAGATCATAAAGACTTCAGAGCTTACCTATTTTTTAAATTTTTATTTTATATTGGAATATAGTTGATATACAATGTTGTGTTAGTTTCAGATGTACAGCAAAGTGATATAGTTATACATATATCTATTCTTTTTCAGATTCTTTTCCAATATACGTTATTACAGAGTATTGCGTATAGTTCCCTGTGCTATTCAGTAGGTCCTTGTTGAGTATCTATTTTATATATAGTAGTGTGTATGTTAATCCCAACCTCCTAGTTTATCCCTCCTCCTGTCTTTCCCCTGTGGTAACCATAAGTTTGTTTTCTATGTTGTGAGTCTGTTTCTGTTTTGTAAATAAGTTCATTTGTATCATTTTTTAGATTCCACATATAAGTGATATGGCATTTGTCTTTCTCTGTCTGACTTACTTCACTTAGTATGATAATCTCTTGGTCCATCCATGTTGCTGCAAATGGCATCATTTCATTCTTTTTTTATGGCTGAGTAGTATTCCATTGCATATATGTACCACTTCTCCTTAACAGCTTACATATTTAATTACCATCCTATGTGTGATATTCCTGTTTCTTGGAGTGTGGGTAGAGAACTCTGAGCTTCCTGTCAATTTCTTGCTCCCTTTCTTGTAGGGCTCTCTTCCATCTTTGCAAAGTGATCAGATAGGAGTAAATGAATGCGAAGTATGGAAATGTCATTGGCTTAAATGTAAATTAATAGAATATACAAATTGAAGGTACAAACGGTAGAAGTACCAGAAAGTTATATACTATTGCTTTCTTTGTGAGTTTACCCTTTGTGTGATAGATCTTGCAAATTGGTGGCACCAATTTCATGAGATTTGAGGGGTAATAAAAGGTCTGTTGATTTTTATCTTTATCCACCTTAGTGCGAGTTTCAAATCCTTTGTTATTTATTTATTTTTATGAAGGTACAATTTACATAGAGTGAAATGCATTAATATTAATTGTACAGTGCAGTGTGTTTGACAGATGCATACACCCATGTAATCTATGCCTTTATCAAGATTTAGAAGTTTCCATTCTCCCCAGAGAGTTCTCTCTTGCCCTTTCCCAGTCAATCCCCACACCTCCCTCTCAGATTTCTATCACTGTAGATTAGTTATGTCTGTTCTAGAACTCCATATAAATGGAATCATGCAATGTGTTCTCTTTTGTATCTGGCTTCTTTAATATATACTGTATAATCTTTGAGATTCATGTTGGCTGTGTGAATCAACACTTTTCCCCTTCTATTTCTGAGTGGTATTTCATTGTAAGAATATTATTATAATTTGTTTATTCATTTTCCTGTTGGATGGATATTTGTGTCGTTCTCCGTTTTGATTATTATAAATCAAGTTGCTGTGAACATTCTTTTTTGTTTTTTGACTTGAAAGCATTTTGTTAAACATTTTTGGATGTTGCTTCCTACTTTTAAGTATAAAAAAAGCATTTCAATAAAAACAAATACATAATGAAGTCATCTTCCTTTATGTGAAGAAATATGAATGAACTGTGCATTAATATTTAAAGGCAAAGTAGTTCATTGCCAAAACTTTAAATATCTCAAGAGCACAACAAATTCTGAACACACTAAGATCATGTTGCTACTTCAGTATTCTTGGGAATGGTGAGTGATTAGTTGGTCTGTGGTTTAGGATTGGTTTCCATGCTTGTTTCTTGAGCTTCTTCTACCTCTGAGAGCTTTTCATCATTTTCCAGTGTTTGTTGAAGTTCATGGATGGTGCTGAGAAGAACGTGAAACTGTTTCCTTCTCAATTGCAGCTTATCTTCAATACTTCCTTTAATATGTGAAAGATGCTCTAATTCCTTTCCCAGAGCCTGTAGTTCCTTTAATGTCTCACGCCTGTCTGGACGACGCAGAATCACTTTTGCCAATGCATCATATTCTTGGCTATCTTTTCGTATTCGTTTTGCTTGAAGAATTTGCTTTTTGCACTCAGTGATTTTTTCATGTGCTCCAGCAATGCTACCTTCTATTTCTTTGTAAATTTTTTCATAATTTTCCATTTCTCTGAGGTTCATATCATATACCAGCAAACTTTTGCCCATTGAAAATTCACATTGGGACAATGTGCTCAGCATACGTTGGTACTGGCTGTATCCCTCTTCCTGGGATCCAGAGTTGTACCATTTAATGAAACTTTTCACTGGCAGATTAATTTTCCCATCATCTCCAGTGCCATCTCCATCAATGAGGAGACGCTTCCGTATGACTTTGTTATCAGTCACAGCTCCCACGGCGTGCGTGGTGGCGACAGCCGCTGCGAACATTCTTATACAAGTTTTTTTTGCGATCAAATGTTTTTCTTTTACCTACAAATAGAATTGCTTGGTCACAGGGCAGATGTATTTTTAACTTTCATAAGATGCTGCCAGACCATTTTCCAAAGTGGTTGTACAGTTTGAAATTCCCATTTTATATTCCCATTAGCAATGTATGGGAATTCCCCTTGCTCTAAATCCACTCCACATTTGGTATTGTCAGTCTCTTTAATTTTAACAGTTTTAGAAGGTATCTTTTTATAACTTTAATCTTCTCAATCTTTCTGTGAGATTAGAGTTTTAAACTGTTCTGTACTGTAAAAGCAATATATTTTACAGAGTTTGGAAAAGACTGAAGATTTTAAGTAATAATGTAAAAATTACCTATAAGTCCGTAATTTAGTTTTCTAAACATTTAGTATAAAATTATTTTCATATATATAAATTATATTCTTATACTCTTTTGTCATTAAATAAGCCCCCAAACCTTGAATTTTATGACATAATATTATTACACTATAGAGTATATTATAATTCATTTTACCATTTGTCAACTTTTTGGGATGTGGATTGCCCCTAATTTTGTCCCGATATAAATAATACTGTGTGTGAAACATTCTTTTTCTTTTTTTTTTTTTTTACATTTTTTAAAACATCTTTATTGGAGTATACTTGCTTTACAATGTTGTGTTAGTTTCCGCCGTATAACAAAGTGAATCAGCTATATGTATACATATAACCCCATATCCCCTCCCTCTTGCGTCTCCCTCCCACCCTCCCTATCCCACCTCTCTAGGTGGTCACAAAGCACCGAGCTGATCTCCCTGTGCTGTGTAGCTGCTTCCCACTAGCTATCTATTTTACATTTGGTAGTGTATGTATGTCAGTGCTACTCTCACTTCGTCTCAGCTTACCCTTCCCCCTCCCCGTGTCCTCAAGGCCATTCTCTACGTCTGCATCTTTATTCCTGTCCTGCCCCTAGGTTCATCAGAACCTTTTTTTTTTTTTTTTTTTAGATTCCATATATATGTGTTAGCATATGGTATTTGTTTTTCTCTTTCTGACTTACTTCACTCTGTATGATAGACTCTAGTTCCATCCACCTCACTACAAATAACTCAGTTTCGTTTCTTTTTATGGCTAATATTCCATTGTATATATGTGCCACATCTTTATCCATTCATCTGTCAGTAGACACTTAGGTTGCTTCCATGTCCTGGCTATTGTAAATAGAGCTGCAGTGAACATTGTGGTACATGACTCTTTTTGAATTATGGTTTTCTCAGGGTATATGCCCAGTAATGGGATTGCTGGGTCATATGGTAGTTCTGTTTTTAGTTTTTTAAGGAACCTCCATACTGTTCTCCATAGTGGCTGTATCAATTTACATTCCCACCAACAGTGCAAGAGGGTTCCCTTTTCTCCACACCCTCTCCAGCATTTATTGTTTGTAGATTTTTTGAAGATGGCCATTCTGACTGGTGTGAGGTGATACCTCATTGTAGTTTTGATTTGTATTTCTCTAATGATTGGTGATGTTGAGCATCCTTTCATGTGTTTGTTGGCCATCTGTATATCTTCTTTGGAGAAATGTCTATTTAGGTCTTCTGCCCATTTTTGGATTTGAAACATTCTTATAACTAAATCTTGTGTGTGATTCAGATTACTTCCTTGGGGCAACTTCCTGCCAGATCACAGTGTTGTCTCATTGTCTCATTTCCAGTCTTTATAGCTCATTGTATTTAACAGAAATTCCAGAATAATGTAAAATCCCACGGTTGCTATCAGGTGTCCTTATCGTTTGCCTGCTTAAGAAGAATTCCTTCCTCACCACTAAGACTTGGCAGCTTATTTATGGTAGATGTTCTTTCTGTTAGGAAGTGATGCTCGTGAATGTTGCTTTCCACATTAATTTCAGTTGTGATAAATGTTCCACTCATGGAGGCACTCTGTGCCATGAGCACAGAACGTGGAAACTTACCCAGTTTGGGTAGTTCTGTGAAACTCCTGTGTCTACCGCCTGGTGTGTTACAGTGAAGGCACTTAAAAAACCCTATATTGTGTGAAAAGTCAGTGAAAGTAAGACCTGAGGAATGAGTTGATGTGAGCCAACTGAGGGTTAGGGAGGGCGGTGGAAACAGGCAAGGGTGAGAGAACAGGATGCACTCTGACAGCGCTAAGGTGGGGAGCAGCTGCATCTTAGAGCTGAAAAGTGGCCGGGTTGGCTGAAGCATAGTGAGCGCAGGGGACAGGGGTGCTGGACGGGGCTGAAGGGGAAGCAGGGCCACGAGGTCCAGGCCTCTCACCTGGTTCAGGATTTTGACTGTTACAGCTTGCAAGAATGTGATAACAATGACTGATATTAAGTGTCCTTTTTTTCATGCTTTTTCACCTTAAATTTCACCCTGGCAGATACTGGCATTGTGAATTTTTTTTTTTTACATGATAAATTTTTGTTTATTCCCTTTTTCTCTGGACTTTTTCCATTTTTTTCTTCCTCTCTGTCTTCACTATCTTGCTTTCTTCCCCCATAAATATAAATGCTTACTACATGCCAGACCCTGGAGATGATTTTTGAATACCTCTCCTTTTGAAGCTTGTGGTTAAGTCTCTTGTAGACAGACTCTAATTTGGTTGTGTTTCATCATTTTTTACCTATTCTGAGTATCTGCCTATCTCCCTCCATTCATCCCTTCTCTTCTTTCTTCTTCCCTTCCTTTTTTGGCATTTAGGATTTTTAGTTGGTTATTACTTAAATAATAAATGAATACATTGTTGTACAAAATTAGCACATAAAGAAAAATGTAAAAGCAGTAATGAAAGGTATGTTTCCTCTCACTTCTACTTCTCTTCCCAGAAAATATGTACTGTCCATCAAGGGTTTGATCCATGCATGTACACTCATACCATGCCTTTCACTAACGTAGGTTTTTTATTTAAAAATTATTTCTAAGAAGTCCCTGGAACTCTTTCTCTGCCTGTACATATGTATCTTTCTCATTTTTTAAATAGCTGCATAATAGCATGGCATATGGATGAACCATAATTTGTATATTGTCTGTTACTGATGGATATTCCAATTGTTCCAACTTTTTCACTAGGTATTATACCAATAGTTCTTTGATAAACATTCTTGTGCATATATTTTTGTGCAAACATGCAAGTAATCCTTAAGGATAAACCCCCTAGGTGTGGAGTTGTGGGTATAATCAAGTATAGGCACTTAAAATTTTGATAGATACTTCAAAACTGCTTAATCAAAGGCTTCATCAATTTATATTTCTATCAGCATGAAAGTGCCCATTTTCTAGCATTCTAAACAGTAATTGATATTATCAATGTTTTTAACTTTTTGAATCTAATTGATTAAAAATGATATATTTTAAATTTACATTTCCCAGTTACTTGTGAGAGTGAGTACTTTTTTCTCATTTTTATTTCAATTTGTATTTCTGCTTTGAATTTCCTGTTCACAGCAGGACTGATTTTCCATTTCACATGTGTCTTTATATTTCAGTGGAGGTTAGTAAAGGTTGCTTCAGGAGCTGCTATCCAATGCTATTTTAAATGACAGCTTTAAAATTTGGATTTTGAAAGTGATAGGGGCAAGGTTGAGTGATAACCATTATGTAATGTCAATTCTGTCGATTTCCCTGGGCAAGTTTTTTAGCGTCTTTAAACCTCAGCCTCCTCATTTAGAAAGTGGGGATAATAATAGTACCTACTATTTGTCATGAGGGTTAAATGTTTTTGTGAGGATTAATTAATATAAAGTGCCTAGGATAATGGCTGGCACAAAAATTCGACTGTCTTCATTTGTTACATAATGTTGTCACTGTTGTTACTTATTACCACTTTTATTATCAACATTTTGTTAGAGTCAGAGGTGTCTTTGGGAAAAATGCCATTGAATGAGCAAATTAGCAATACTAGGTATAATTTCAGGTCTCTGTTTTACCCAGTACAGTGGTTCTGGATTTACTCCCTTTCCCCTGAGTTGGCTTTTTCATTCCCAGAATTTATGCATTTATACTTCCTTCATGGTCTTAAAGATGTGGTCAAAAAAGAAACAAAGAGAAAACCATAGTAAGTGGAGTATATTCATGGGCGCGGAAGGAAGCTGCTCTTCTGGACCTTGAAATCATACCTACACAGCATGTCGTGAAACCTGTCACATGATGAAAGCTGGATTTCAGAGGCACCTTCCTTATTATACAAACTTCTGCTTCAAAGACAGAAAGAATAAAGGGAAGCAAACCTACTCGCTTAGCTTGCCCTCAACAAAGGCTTAGGGGATTTTCTGAGGCACAGATGTGTGTAGTTATGGTTAGATAGACTGACTCTTAATGGAATTTAAATGCGCAACTGGGAAGAAAAGACTTTTTTGAAATATGAGTTTCTTCTTTAAAAAATCTTCAACAGAAGATGAGGATGATGGGGTCCCTCTTATTCCTAAAAGGAACCTCTGCATTCCAGTTTCTGATTGAATGTAGATACCTTGGTTTGCTTCCATATAGGAACAGTCTCTGAGGAAACGGTCATAGACAGTGAGGTTTGGGGGCACCAGGAGACCCACTGTGCTGATAGCCTTGCTCTTAACTTTCAGAGTTCAAGGTCTTTGCCTTTAGGTTTTAAGTGTTGGCCATCTACTTTGTCTTCCAAGTCCTACCTGGAGGAGCAACCGTTAAACTACTATTAATCACTAACACCCTAATTGGCATTTATTATATCCCTTTTATTTAAAGAAGGTGGGTAAGATTAAGGCATGGAAGAAATTAGAAGTTGGGGATTAGGAGAAATAAGGGAATTCCTTTGAAATGTATGCCTAACTTGAAGAGGGCAGGCCTGGATGAGATGACAGAATTGATTGAAGTGATGGAGATGAAGGCAAGAGTGAATACAGAGGCAGGTGTCTGTGAGGAAGCTGAGAGGACAGTGACCCCACCCATGCCTGAGTCCGCTCTGCCTCCCCCCATTTCACCCCCTGGGCCAAGAATTGATCACACGTTGATGGTTTCTTCTATTTCCCTCCTCTCTCCTTCTCCCTCCTACCTCCTCTTATTAAGATTTTGACATTTAACTTATCCTCTGAGTTGAAGAGGAGCCCATGGATTAAAAGTGAAGGATTTTCTCTCCACTTGAATGTGCATCAGCATGCATTACCTTCTCACTCATTTACTCAGGGAAGCAGTTGGTCAACAAAATTTGGAGGGGGTTCTGGAAAATACCAAAAGTAAAACCAGGAATATTTCATAAAATCCACTTTTATTTCTAGCTTATAGATGTAGATTTTAGATAGTTTGACTGCAAAATAGGCAATTGATTACCATTAACCAGGATGGGAAACATGAAGAGAAAAGCAGATTGCAAAATGGAAAAATTTAGTTTTTGAAATCTTGAGTTTGAGGTGCCTATGGGTCATTCAGGTAGAACTGTTTTATAGCCAACTGAAAATATGGCTCTGGAGCTCCAGAAAGAGGCTTAGGCTGAAGATACAGATTTGGAGTCATTACTTTAAAAAGCTTCAAATATTGATTATTTATAGAAAACTGCTTTAGTAATAGTTCATCTTTCAATGAGGTTAAATGCAATTGCTTTTTTAAATATCTACTACATTGTAAAACTTTTTTCTAAATTTTGGTTTTATAACATTGTTTTAACTTTTCAGTGATTCTCTACTGTCAAATTTCTGCTTGTACTTAATTATTTCTCTTGTATCTTTTTGACTTGATAGTCTAATTCTAATGCATTTGTATAATGTATTTTAGAGCAAAGAATAACTAAGTAGGATCCAACAAAGAGAAGAGAAAAGACTAATTAAAATAACCCTCAGTTAGTGTGACCTTTTTGTATTCTATATTAAAGGGTTAGCATCTATTTGTAATTAAAACATGAATTTATTATTTGAAAATCTTTCCTGAACCATGTTCATAATATAAAATATAAAACTCTAAAATATCAAGATAATTATTAATTGCAAATATGTTATGACTTGCTAATGAACATTAAGACTAACTGAAGTAGCAGTATTTAGTGAAACAAATGGTTAGAATTGACAATCACAATGTAAACAGGATGTTAATTAATATATGACTCCCATTTTTTCCACTTTGTCTTTTGCTAAACAAGTTTAAGAGTGATACACTCCATGTGGACTGAATTTCATAATACCCATTTAACAGATCATCTTAATGCACCCAAGTTTGACAAAAATCAGAATCCAATTTACTCCATCTAATCTAGAAATATTTATACTATTTTAGAGATTGAGTTTCGAATTCCTGTTTCCATCATCTTTGCATCTAAGTAGCAGTCATATTCTCACAACCCTTTATAATCTACCTTTGTTTTTGCCTGTCAGATATAATACTGCTATTTTAAATTTCTGAACCGCTTACTCTTCTTGCAAGTAGGGGGCATCTCTTACACCGCATTAAATCATCTATTTGTTTATCCACCAAAATGCTCATCATATTTCTTTGTACATTTGTAAATGTCTTATCTGAATGGAACTTTTTGTTAGACTATCTCCAAATATCAGACACAGTATGAAATGTCTCTTCATTTTACACTCTGTCTAGTCATTCCATGCACTTCCAAACATGCTATAGAAGATAGACAAAGTGTTAAAGACAAGCTTAACAGTTCTAAGCAATCTTGTTTCTGTTCTCATATTTTTCTCCCCCATTTAAGAAGCCTGAGGAGAGTTGATGTTGCCCAGCTAACATGTAATGGGCCCTATTGCCTATGTGTGAGCAGTAGTATTTTAAAGTAGTCACCTTACAGATCACAGTGTTCAACATACCAAATTAAAAAAAAGTTCTGAGATTAGAAGGTTCAAATGATGAAGAAAGATTGCTTAGATTTGTTGCTACTTAGCAATCTGGTGAAACTGAGCAAAAAATGTTGTCTCTTGAATTTCTCTGGGTATAAAATATACTACTTAGCAATCAGGTGAAACTGAGCAAAAAATGTCGTCTCTTGAATTTCTCTGGGTATAAAATATACTTAAGTTTAAAAAAATGATTGGTGTCAGACTAGATGATATTTGAGTTTACCTCAGTGTAAAATTAATATCAAATTTTAAAGTACTTAATATTTTATGTTTTAATTATTATCATTCCATTCCATTTTCATGAGGGGGAATTTGTTTTTTTCAGTGATCTACTTTTTATTTGAAAATATATCCATTACTCTCAATAGCTTTTAATCAATGATAGAAGACTAAGCAAATGATGTATTTTGTTTTAATAATTTCATGCCACTTTACTTAAGTAATCCTTCTCAAGGCAAGATTCTTTTTGTAATATTTTAGTCTGTACCATTCACTTCTGTGTGCTTTTTTGACACTTAAGAGAATTCATCTCCATTTTGTGAAGTATGAATTACTCTATTTTTTAGTATTGAAAAAAAAGGGAATAGGAGGTTGCAAATAAATTATAGAGAAGTAGCAGCTATTTTTGCGAAGAGGCTGTGGGAAAAATGAGGACAAATCAGGACATGATCGTCTGCATTCTGGGAATGCATTCCAGTGGCATCTTGCTGGGGAGGCTGAGTGGGGGAATGACAAAGTCTAATAGGAAGTGCTTTGGCATTTAAGTTGCTTTGGTCATAAGCACAGATGGGTGACCCTGGCTGAGTAAAGATGATCCAAAATGTTCCTTGTCATGCATCCTAGTTATTCTGCATCTCTGCAACGGCAGTGAGAGTCAACCACTTTGAGTCATAAAATCAGGCACTGAACTCCTAAAAGATGAGACACTTCTAGGTGTCCACATCATCTGAAACAAAGCAAAGGGGGAACAAGGCAAGCATCTCACGAAATCCTGCAAAGCAACCAGGAGACGTTTCTGCCCAGCAATGCATGGTGAACCATAACTAACAATGAATGACTGGTTGTTTTTTATTTCACATATATAAAGTATCATTGACTTTTTTCTTTATTTAGTGTGCTGTACTGTTTTAAAGAATATGAAACTATGTATATGTTACTCTGAATTTTATTTTTGGATAAACTTATTTTTCTAAAAGGTCTTGAACAACACCATTGCAAATTACCATATCATACAAAAATGAGCTTTCTTATATGAAGTCTTAGAAATTTAAAAGAATTCCTAATTAAGGCCATGTGACAATTTGTTTCAATGTTTTACATAAAACTGTCAGGAATTTTAAATCGACTAGCAACTTTCTTTAAAAATTATTAATTAATTAATTATTTTATTTTATTTGTTTTGGCTGAGTTGGGTCTTTGTTGCCGCACACGGTCTTTCTCTAGTTACGGCTTGCGGAGGCTACTCTTTGTTGCGGTGTGCGGGCTTCTCATTGCGGTGGCTTCTCCTGTTGCAGAGCACGGGCTCTAGGCGTGCGGGCTTCAGTAGTTGTGGTGCACGGGCTTTGTTGCTCCGCGGCATGTGGGATTTTCCCGGACCAGGGCTTGAACCCATGTCCCCTGCATTGGCAGGCGGATTCTTAACCACTGCGCCACCAGGGAAGCCCTAAATTGATTAGTAACTTTAAAAACTAATATCTGAACCAAATTCCTTAGTTGTAGTTTATTTTTAAATACTCTAATAATGCTACATATTTTTTTATTGTAGTATTACATTCAGTTCTGTTCCTTTGAGTAAGAAGGTGACTGAGGGACAGATTGGATGTACAGAGGAAATCGCCCTGCCTTGGGACCAGCAGTGGTGGATGACGGGACCTTGTTCTGTTACTCGTTGGCTGAGTGAGCTTAGATATGTTGACACCACCTCATCTATCTGCCCATGAAAGATTGTCCATGTCCACTGACTGAGAGCCTGCTCTGTGCCGGGCAGCATGATTACTGATCTTTACAACAGTACTTCATGGTGGGCATTATTACACCCATTTTATAAATGAAGAAAGTGAAGCTCAGAAGGTCAAGCAACTTGCCCAGGGTCACACTGCTAGTGAGCCGCCAATGCTGAGATTCTGAACTGTCTACATATAAAGCCCATGTGTTCATTCCACGAATTTAAAATTCTCTGAGTTACTTATACTTCACTTTGGGAAGCTCTATCCCGACCATATTCTACTTTTTTACACCTTTTTTACTGCTGAAAATTCTTCTGAAAACCTGTTACTGATTTTTAACTAACCACATTTTGAGCAATTGTTCCTTTACACATTTTTCTAAATCTGATTGGTTTTTCAGTGTTTCATCACAGATCTTCTCAAGACAAACTGATTTCATGTCATCCATCAAGCTGGATGAGTCTGTTCTCATCCCTTTATATGATTGTAAATAAAATTACTGAAAATGGTGTCCTCTTACCTCTCAGTGACAGGGTTCTTCTCAGGGCATCTTGCCGCCAATATATCGTTGTGTAATTATTTCATCAGGTGGTTGTTGGGGATTTGTAATATCCCTGTCCATGGTTTTCTCTACAGAAATAGAAGAATTAAAAGAAAAAGTGCAGCTCGTGAGAATGTTCTCCTGCCAGAACGGCAAATTCTTTTTGTAAATGATGTCGAGTTACAGAGTCCTGGTTTTTCATCCAAACCTCTGCTAGTTCGTTCTTTTCAGAATCTAATTCTCTTGCTTTCTTATATTTTCATCGTACATGCTGAGATCCAGCTGTATAAAAATGTCTTCAGGCTCAAAGGTTCCTTTTGTAATAGAAAGAAACTTTAATTGCTGCAAGGCTGAAGATATCAGCTGTGTTCAAAAATAGCTACACTGTTTTAGCAAGATATACATTACTTTCCCCAGTGGTGAAAAATGTTTAAAAAATATAAATGAAGTAGTTAGTCCCTATAGGATCAAGGAAATAATGACAAACTATTTTAATTATTTTTAGAAGTTCAGACTTTAGCATTCTTATCATCTAATTACTTCCAGTAAGTTAGCTTCCTTTGGGTGCTTACATCCTAGGCAAATTCTGTGACAAGCTGTGCTTCATCTTATGCCTCTGTACTTTACATCTGAAGATTATGGAATTTAGATATTGACTTTGACATAATTTTATAAAATTGGTGTAGTAAGATTAGCCCTTCTCTTTTGTCTACAGGTTTGATATCTGGCTGCTGTAAACCCTCGTAAGTCAGTTCTGCAGGTTTAAGAACTGGGGAAAGCAGGATGGAGTGGAGTGAGGTAGAATCTGCTCTCTTTTGTAAACTCTGGAATGATATTTATTAGGCTGTATGGAGTCTAAGCCAGAGAATTAGGGTCAGTAGCTCCCCCAGGTTTATATTCACCTATAAGTGTCATACATACATTGTTTGATCATTTTATGCATGTTGTCAGTACTGAATAAAATTTATTAAGTAGATATTAGTTAGGAAGGGCTTTGTTTAGAATTCTTTGCGTATTGTGATACCTAATGGTGGAATTTTCTAATAGTTGAGTTGACACATCTTAGATGATTTTTCTTTAATTTTATTTATTTAATTATTAAAACGTATGTTACACAGCAGTATATGACTACATCTCCAAAGAAATTAAAGTATTTCCAGATAAGTTGATCTATCCTCAAATCTACTTCTCCAGGAAATAAAATACATTGTTATCAGTTTAGTATATATCCTCCAGACCTGGATTTGATATATTTTATATATATATATACACACACACACACACACACACACACACACACACATACACACACACATAGAAAACGTACAGTGTTGCTTTGTATGTATGTGTTTTATATAAATAGTACCATACTTTGTATTGTTGATCATTTTTCAAGAAAGTTTTTCAAGGGTTTTCCAGTTAGCAGCTCTGGTTAAAAAGAGTTCCATACCACCATTTCTATCTCAGGCAAAACTGTGAAGGAGATGAAATTTTTTTCTTGGCCTCTATTATTTTGTGCATTATCTTTTTCATCCATCTTTGTTTTTCAATCCCTCCTCTCTCCTTTCTCATCCTATCACTTAGACCTTAAGGAAAGGATTCCTATCCTTCACTTTGAACGTAAGTCAGTGTATTACTTACAACACGTATATTAATTGTTAGCACCAAGTACAAAATAGAATGCTTTGTTCCAGTTAAAAGAACTTCCAGTACCAATAAGACAATGTGGACATGTTTTAGGGAGCATGAGATTTCTTCTTTGTCCCTGAAGTCCCACCTATTAGGTACCTGCTCATTCTGTGAGGCCATGAAGCCAACTCAGCCCAAGCATATTTTGAAAGAAAAAGCACAAATTTTGAACAGGGCTTACATTTGATTATGGAACCATTTGTCGGAGTTCCAGTTTATAATTTGAAATCACGGGGCTCCTCTACTCAACCAGGAGGAAGGCAATGAAGTATTAAGAGTTCAGCATGTCCAGACGAAAAGGAGACAGATTATTTGCTCTGAGGATATGTAACAGCATGCACCACTACAACTGTTCTTATGTGGTAGTGATGGTTGTAACACAGCTAAGAGCCCAGTGGCCCTAAACAAAGAACTTCTGTGTTCCCTTCCACCAGGCTTTTGCTCCTCTGGGGTCATTTTGGATCCCAAACTTTAAAAAAATGTTCACTGCTACTTACATATACCTCTGTGGTTTTCAAATTCATGATCCTGCTGCTGTTTTCTACCTTAAGGAATGCATACCTACTTATTACGTATCAGGCAAGATGCCAGCCATTTTAATATACTTTATATTTTATCAAAGATGTCAGATTTAATAAGGCAAAGATGAGGATACCCATTTTACAGGTGAGGCCATTGAAGTTCAAGGTCACCTAACTAAAGTGGTTGCTTCATAATTCAAACTGAGATGACGTTAACTGCAAAGTCTGTCTTTTCCATTAAGCCTTGCAGCTTCTTTTTATATCCCTTGTTTTCAAACAATATTGCATAGACTTTTTTTATAGGCAGTCTTGTATTATATTTTAGACTCACTCTAAATTAGTGTCATTTTGGAGAAAGTTTAAAAACTAAACTATGGAGTATTCATAATTAGGTATGAATGTAATTTGCCGTGTTGGAAATTCTGCCAGCCAAAACCCATTTAAAGTCTTGCTGATAGAAGTTTTCTTTTCACTAAGAGCATCTGCTAGCTAAAATAATGACCAAAAGGGAGAAGCCACTCGAATAATCAAGTCTGTTCACTGACTAAACTTGTTTCTCTGTTCCCAAATTCTTAGATTAATGAAGACCCTGAGTTGTTTTGAGGGATTCCACAAAGTATTCCTCTGTGTCTAGCAATGTCCTCCCAGTGTTTTCAAGAGGAATTAGAATTTTCTTTCCTTGGCTGTCCAGTTATCTGACACTTTTTTTCTTTTTAATGTAATGGACTTGTGGTTTAGCATTTCACTGTCTTTTTGTGGTTGCAAAATTAATTGAACTCCTTAAAAGTATTTCCCTGTTAAGATACCATATTTACACCAGGTATAATTTGTGTATACATTTTACGTTGCATTGAGTGAAAACACGGGTGTTCTAGAACGACCTGTTTTTGTGTTTGTATTCTTAACCGATATGTTTACTCTATATTGATATTTGAACTCATCAAAGCAAAATTTATTATTCTAAATAAGATTGATAGTTTGGTCTTTCATTTCTTGTCACAGCTCTAAGCATTTTGCTTTGGGAAGAGAATGCTATTTTGAGTCTAACAAAATATCTTAAGATTATTGAATATATTTATGCTTAGCAAACTTTAAATAATCAGGAAGCTTATTTGAAAATCAACTTATTCTTTTGAATTTTGAGTTAATAATTTAGGCATTTCATAAAGTGAGATACCTCTGTTTTTAAATGTGATTTATGTTATTTAAATAGTGAAGCTCTGTTACTGAGTTTTGGGAACGATGTTTTGACATGGTGCAAGATGTACCACTGAGATGCTAAGACCTTGTACGTATTTTTGTTTTATCCACTGAAACCATTGCTCAGGTATTTGTGAAATGGCTTAGGGATAGCATTCAGAAATGCATTTGTGGAAGTCTCACCTCACACTAGTCAGAATGGCCATCATCAGAAAGTCTACAAGGAACAAATGCTGGAGAGGGTGTGGAGAAAAGGGAATCTTCCTACACTGTTGGTGGGAGTATAAATTGATGCAGCCACTATGGAAAACAGTATCGAGGTTCCTTAAACTAAAAATAGAGCTACCACGTGATCCAGCAATCCCACTCCTGGGCGTGTATCCAGAAAAGAAACTAATTCAAAAAGATATATGCACCCCAATGTTTATAGGAGCGCTATTTACAATAGCCAAGACATGGAAACAACCCAAGTGCCCATCAACAGACAATTGGTTTAAGAAGATGTAGTATATATACAATGGAATATTACTCGACCATAAAAAAGAATGAAATGTTGCCATTTGCAACAACATGGATGGACCTAGAGAATATCATACTAAGTGGCGTAAGTCATAGACAAATATATGATATTACTTATATGTGGAATCTAAAAAATAATACAAATGAATCTATATACAAAACAAACTCACAGATAGAAAACAAACTTATGGTTACCAAAGGGAGAAAGGGAGGAGGGGGAGAGATAAATTAGGAGTATGGAGTTAACAGGTACATACTACTATACATAAAATAGATAAGCAACAAGGATTTACTACGTAACAGGGAACTATAGTTACTATCTTGTAATAACCTGTAATGGAAAATCTGAAAATATATGTAGCTGAATCACTTTGCTGTACACCTGAAACTAACAATATTGTAAATCACCTATACTTCAATTAAAAAATCAAATTAAAAGAATATCCTTTTGGAAAAAAAAAAAGAAATGCATTTGTGGCTGATGTTTCAGCAATACAGGCAAGACTTTCTGTGTCTGTGAATTTCTTAGATTGGAAGGATCTTCTAAGTAGTGTTCTCAGTTCAGTGATTCAAATTTTAGACAACAAAATTCCATGAAGCCACTGGCAGTATCATTAAGTCTACCACCACCTTTATAGTCAGTCTTATTGCATGTTGCAGTTAAGTCCACCGGTCTGAAATACAAGCCAATTTCTGGTTATTTCCCCCCACCAAAGAATGTTGTTCTGCTTGAGGCATTGTCACAAGAGCTTAAATTCTTCCATGCCTAGAAATGTCAATTAACATTGACATTTTTATTTTTGTTGTTGTTTTTAGAGCATCAGGGCATCGGGCCTTATCCTGTTGGAAACAATCCTTTTTGGGTCTCTGCTTCTCTACTTTCCGGTAAGTAACATATTTTTATAATTGCATTTTAAAAATAGCCATTTTATTTTGCTATATATGTTTACTATATACTATATACTATATGTATATATGCTTATATATATTTCTATATCTGTATGCAAGTTTGTATACTTATATCTATATTGTATACAATGTAGATGTCGATATATGGTAGATATATAAACAAGGGCTTTACAGATATTTAAATCCTGGCTCTTACCTATTGGGTGACCTTAGACAAGTTGATTAGCATTTCTAAACTAACCTTGGTTTCCTCTCGTAAAATGGAGCTAATTATTCTTTTCTTCCCAAATTTGTGAGAAGTGTTAACTGCTTAAGTGAGCTCACATATGAAAGGCATGCCTGGTATATACATATCAACACTGCTTTCCTTCTTCTTCCCCCTCTACCTGAATCAGAACCATGAGACACACCAAGTAGTTAATGCTGAAAATTTCCAAATGGTTACGTAGACAAATAAGCAGAATAAGTGTGTGTGTGGTACTAGTGGCGTGGATAATCATAACAGACCTTCCTATCACACTAGTTACATATCTGTAACCAGAAGATAAGTATTGATTCTACTAATTCAATTCAACCACTTGTATTCAGCAGTTCTTGTGTGTTAAGCACTTTGCTAATCTGAGAGTACTCTGTAAGTGAGAGAAACTTGCTTTCTCTTCTCAAGAAGGTTACAGCTTAGACGAGGAGATGAGGAAGTACAGGTAATTATAATATAATGTGACAAAAGTTAGGAAGAGTAGAAGAGCAGGATGCTGGGAGGCATTTAGGAGAGACACCTGACCAAGTCTGGGGAATAAAATATCACTTGACCAAGATCTGAAAGATGAATAGATGTTAGAGAAGGAAAAGGTAGGCCTTCCAGGGCACCAAATTGTTTTTGGTTTTCCCCTTACCTCACTAACTGCTCCGTTTCAGCCTTCTTTGCTGATTCTTAATCTTCTTTCCCACTTTTTACTACTTGAGTGTCTCAGGACTAGTCCTTGTAGCTTTTCTTAGTCTACATTCTCCCTTGGGATCTCGTCTAGCCTCAGAAGCTTTAAATGTTGTTGAATTGACAATGACTCCTAAGTTTATATCTCCAGCCTAGACCTTTCCCCCAAGCTCCAAACTCACTTTCAACTGCTTACCTGACAACTCCATTGGAAGGTCCAGTAGAACTCCCTGTCGTGTTCCTAACTGAGATACTGACCTCCCAAAGTCAACCCGTCTCTCTATCTCCATTGACGGCAACTGCATCCTTCTGGTTCCTCAGGCCCAACACCTGGGAGTCATCCTTGACAACTCTCTTTCTCTCACATCCATCAGAAAACCATTCAAAACATAGCAAAGATCCAGCCACTCCCCACCAGTTCACTGTTACTGCCCTAGCCTAAACCATAGTCACCGTCTTCTGAGTTATTGTCACATTCTCTTCCTGGCCTCTATTCCTCCATGCTTACCCGCTACGATCTGTCTGTCTTCAAAATATCAACCAGTTTGAATGCCAAAGTTAGACCATGGCATTCCTCTCCTCAAAACTCAGAAAAGGTTTCTCATTTTACTTACAGTAAAAGCCAAAATCCTTAGGATGGCCTTCAAGGCCCGACATGATTTGGATCCTGCCTCTGCATTACCTCATTTTCTGATCATCTTTCCTGACTCACTGTTTACAAGCGTTCTTAATCTATCCAGGTTTTCTACTTCTTGAATTACATTTTATATTTCTCCTTAAGATAGAAATGTATTTAGGTATAATCATTTTTATTTTTCCATACAATTATCCATATTACTTAAGTTTTCTAATTTACTAGCATAGAGTTATACACAGTAATTAATAATAGAAGCAATATAATAATACAAAGACTGTTTATCATGCCTGGTACTGTTCCTGTATAAATGGCATGTTGTACATTGTAACATTTAATCTTCCTGGTTGAACTACCAGGCAGGTATTTAACGAAAGTCATAGAATCACCGAGTTACAAAGTGAAAGCCTGAAATGACTTCAGTAATCTGAGTAATAATCTTAATCATCTGAATATCTGTTCTTGCTGTGCCATCATCTTTTTCCTGAACCTCTGCTATTTTAAAATATATTTTCTACCCAGTAGCCAGAGGGGTATTTTAAAATATCAAATATAACCTCTCACCACTTCTATAGCTTCTCAGTGTTCTTCGAATAAAGATCAAAACCCTTGACATGGTTTATGATGTTACGTTAAGTGTGGTCCTTACCCCACCCCTTCCCCCCAGCCTCATCCAATACTACTTTTCTCCTCACTTTCTGCATCTACCTACCCTGACCCTCTTTCAGTTTTTAAATGAAACAGGATCTCTCTCATGGTAGGTATAATAATGGCTCCCCAGAGATGTCCGCAGTCCTAATTCCTGGAACCTGTGAATACGTTACCTTATATGGAAAAGGGAACTTGGCAGATGTGATTAAATTAAGGACTTCGAAATAAGGAGATTATTCTGGATTATCTGAATGGCCCAAGTTTCCTAAGTGAAAAAGAGAAACAGAAAAGAGAGTCTCAAAGAGACAGCATCATGAAAAATATTGGACTGGCTACTGCTGGCTTTGAAGATGGAGGAAGGGGCCACAAGCCAAGGAATGCAGGCGCCTCTAGGAGCTGGAAATGGCGAGGGAACAGACTCTCCCCTTGATTTTAGTTCCATAAGACCCATCTTGGACTTCTTACTTCCAGAACTGTAAGATAATAAATCTGTGCTATTTTAAGCCACTAGATTTGTGCTATATTACAGCAGCAACAGGAAACTAATGTGCCTCTTCTCATAGGACCTTTTTGCATGCTTTTCCTTCAGTTTTGAAGAATCCTCCTCTCTTCTTTCCCCCCATTCCCATCTCACCAATTCTTCTGCCTATTAACAACTAGTCATCCTTTAGATTTCTACTTAAATATCACTTTTTCAGGAAAGCTTTCCTTGACCGCAAACTAAGTCAAATTCCTTATAATAACTTCTCATGGAATCCCTTTCTTAACCACACCTATCTCTAAGTATACATTCAAAAGTGCAATTATTTGGTTAGTGTCACTCTCCCACACAGACTCTAGTTCAGTGAGAGCAATGGCCTGTTTCTGTGTGGCTCACTATTGTACCTGCAGCACTTAGCCCAGTACCTGTCACCATAGTTGAAGCACAGTAAATATGCAGTGAATGAATGAATGAGGTTATATTTGGATGCATTTAGAACTGTACCCTAAACTAGTGGCTGTTGTCCTATTGAAATAGCCTCCAAAGAATCTGCTTGATTGTGGAAGGCCAAGAGTGATAGTCCTATTCATACTACTTTATTTAGTGCCTACAGCTAGGCATTAAAACACTTTTTAATGTTATTTTTAGGTGTTAGCAAATTTGGGTTTATTTTTTACTTATTCAAATCAAGTGGCCATAATAAGGAGCATGGCCTAAAAGCTATAGAATTTTAAAGCCTCTTAAACAGAAGAAGTATTCTAGAAAAGAAGGACGTTTGAAAGAATAGTAAATGTTAGGCTGCTAAATGTTCAAAGCAGTTATTAGAAACCCTTTCATTGACTGGGATCCAATCTTGAAAGCCACCTAATGGACCTATACTTGTGATGATATCAAGTACAAAGAAAAAGAGGAGAGAGAAATGGAAATTTAAAAAGAATAAAAGACAACACTTCTGCTTGACAATCCTATTGTGCCCGGGAGGAAAAAAACAGAACAGACTTACCAAACCAATCCTGTCCAACAGGAACATTAGGATGCCTCATCATGTTGACTTCATGTTTAACTAGCTGTCTAGTTCGTCTTTCATAGCACAAATTCTTTCTGCAACTGTTGAAATATTAACGTGTAGCTCTCAATTTCATGCCTCATACCTTGGTTTTTAAATAAGTTAGTGTTCATGCTCTGATGGCAGAAAGGGCCAAATTATTTAATGAAGATTTGGATATAGCATAAGATACAGGAGGAGAAAAGACATTAAAATATACTATTGATTGAGTATGGAAAGGGAAGTAATTTTATTTTAGGTGAGAGAATGGAAGATGATGTCTCAGAAATTGATAATAAAATCTTTGGCTACATAGGGAATGTTTATGCACATGGGTGTATGTGCATAGAGCATTCTTGACAAGAAGAATAACTTGGTCATTAGACCAGAGCTTATTGGCTTCCTTGGGTGTTGCAGAGTGAAGTTTATGACTTTGGGCTAGAGTTTTTGCTATAAGGAGGACCTCTATAATAAGTGATAAAGGTGATTAAGTAAACCTAATATAGCCAAATGATCTAATTATTTGATGGTGTAAATGTGACCTATATTTATCTGTTAAATATTAATATCTTACTACTTTCTCTGTTCCTTGGGTGGCCTGTACCAGAATTGCTCATAAAATTTTTACTTGGGGTTGCAGTTTTTTTAAACAGTGTTCTTGAGTAAAGTAGAATTGTTTTTCGGGCTGGGTAACTCCATGGAAGGACGCTTTGAGGAGATTCACTGTTCTACTGAGTTGTTATGCAGTGAGCCTTTTCTTCTTTTTATGCCACATATTGTTGTACAGATTTGCAAGAATTAAGGTTATTTTTGCCTTTTCCAAGCAATCTTAGACTACAGACGATTTCATAACAATGCTTATATTGGAAAGTCCAAATTAGAGATTATCATCATTGTCTAGATAAGGACAAACCAAAATCTGACTAAATTTAGCATTGTTATAATTGGGTAGCAGAGAACTGAAGCTTTTAAAAATTTTCTTACAGATTCTCAAAAGATACTCATGATATGAAGTCCACACATTTGTGAACAAACAATTAGTCCTCATAATCACCTAAAAAAACTTTCATACAATTTATAAAAGAAAGAAAAAAAGAGCTTTAAAAAAATCGACTAAAGTATAGTTTTCTTGTAAATCACATAAAATGACATATTATGGATTAGTAAAACATATTAAGTAATATGGAGTCTAGAAGTTTATTTCTGGCTTGACCAAACCACCTGTTTCAGCTAATAAAGTAAATTTTTTCCCTTTAATCTTCGTTATCTATTTGATTGATGGATGTGCCTTTCTATACAGCACACCAATACATGTATAAATATGGTACTTATTTTCAAGTTGTTCCCCCCACCCCAGCCCACCCCAAGTCTTATAAAAAAAAAGAGCTGCAAAATATTAGTACTGGAAGGGACATCAGACATAACTTAGTCTTGATTCAACCTCTGTTTTGCAAATGAAGGAAGAGAGGCTGAGAGAAATTGCAGCTCCTCCAACTTTCCTCAGCGAGGTGATGAGAAAGTCAGTACTAGACTCAAGTCTGTGGTTTCCTGGTCCAGCACTCTCTTCACCCTAGGACAGTACTTCTGATGGAGGGGATGGATGTGAGATGCAGATGGCATTAAACTGCGTCATCAGGGAGGCTCGTGTTCTACCCCTTCATCAGTCACCTTTCCTCATTAGGCCTCCAAGGAAATAAAAGGCACAGAGGATAAAACAGGGAACCAATCTGAAATAGCTTGAGGTTTGGCACTAAGGAGTTTGATGTAAAACTCCTGTGAGCTCGGATGGACCATGCTGTTGAGCCACGTGAAGTTTCTGATATTCAGTTGTTTTACCTACAAAAATAGAAATTTTGTCTCTCAAACTTAATAAGCAGTCCCATTAGACCATGTCAGGTTAGTTTCAGTGCCACAGAACCTCACTCAGTTAAGAGACTGCTTTCTCTATGGTCACCCCAAAGCCTAAAACTAAAACTTGGACGTTTTTACTCCAGTGTAGAGCATGTGCAGCCTCCAGAAGCAGAGAAAAAACGGGAACATGTTGCTTCCACGCATAGAGCTTAAAGGGCAGGAAATAAAGGAGAGAGAGTTGAAAGTGGGGAGGGAGGGTGAGAATCAGACCATGAGAATATAGTTGAAGCGGCCAAGTTTTTAATCTGTTACTCTTATTTTTTATTTTGATGCTCAGATTAACCCAGAATTGGCCAGTGAGAGTCCCTTCAAGCTGGCTCTTGCCTTCTTTGGATATGATTTTGCCATTCTTTGAGCATTTCCCTCCTTTCTAGTGCAACAGAAAGTACTTTCCCTACCCCAGCCCTGGAATCAGCCTTTTCTCCAAGGAGCTCTGGTGCTTTTTAGGGGGAAATGGTAGCAATTCAGTTCTGAGACAGATTCACTTCCACTGTGACAAACGTAGGGCAGAAAGTTCCCAGTTTTACAACTAGGCCAGTGTTACAACTAGGCCAATGTTTCTCAAACCTCAGTTACCTAGGAGATTTTGTAAGGAGATTTCTCCTCAACTCTAAGATTCTATCCTTAAGACTTAAGATTCTATCCTTTAAACTGATCTAGACTACATCTTACTCAGTGCCATTTAGATCCATTTGGCTTGGTACCAGAGCAAAAGAGAAAAAGGAAATCGGAAGGAAAGTTACGACTCATGAGCACAGCAACACTGTCAGAGAAGACAATAACATGGGGATGGCTGTTTCATGCCAAGATAGCTCAAAGAGTGTGGGGATAGAAGACTCTTAATCCACAAACAGCTAGAGGATTTCAGGAATATTGGCTAAAATATTGCAATCTAAAGATGTCAGAGAACTAGACCACCTCTTCAGGGGAGTTGGAAGCATGTGATGCCAAGTCACTTTGTTCTCTTCTCTAGTGTAGTTTAGAGGAATAGAAGGAATGGATGTAAATGCCCTGGGGTTCTGTGCAGTTCTACTTCTCCCCTCGTTCCTGTGCTCCTCTCCCCTACCAGCCTCCAGACAGAAGTCTGATCTAATGGGTAGGGGGAATGGTTGTCTACAGGCAAAGGCACGGAGGCTATCCAGTGTGAGTATTCTAGGGTATTTGGTGAAGAGTCTTGGGTCAGCGATGTGTCAGGAAGTAACTAATAATCTTCTTTTAGCTGAATGAGTTTTAATAAACCGAGCCTTAAAGAGTTGAGAACTGGACCCTTAGTTTGTCAGTGAAAAACAGCAGTTTTCATCTTTACTAAAATAAGTACCAATTCGACTATATGCCTCTTAAAAATACTTTGTTGTTTTTGTGAAATATAATAATTTGTTGTTTACAAACTAGTACAAAATGGAAAAATACAAGGAAAAGGTAAAAGATCAACAAAAAGTTATTATCCAGAAATAATCATTGTATGCATTTGATCATTTTAGACATCTGTATATGCACGTATATAAATTGAAATAGAAAATGGATGGAGGGTGGAAATTGAGATACAGATAAGATTACTCTGAGGTTTTTTTAACAAAAATTTTAATTGTAATCTTTATTATTTTAATTTAAAAAAACTGAGGTGAAACAAGTTACTACCGATGTTTAGATAAATGAATCTTCACAACAAGGATTATTAATTCTAAAAGATCTTTCTAAAGTTAAAAAATATTATGAAATGTTTTAAAAGTTGGGTTAATTTTTTTTTTCTTAGCTGTATGTTTCAACTTTAGATAGTATCACTTGAATTCAGCTGACAGCTAAGAAATTGAACTCAGTTTGTTTTGCCCCATCCTCCCACTCTTTGAGTTTTGTTAGTTAATAATTTTTGAATTGTTAATGTTTATAATTTGCAAGTTTGAAACTATAATTCACATAGTTGTTCAACCTTAGGTCTATATTTAATGTCTTCCACTAATATTTGTAACCTGACTTCTTCAATCCTCAGTTCTTTATTTTGATTTGTCCCTTGGTTTTCATGCAGGAGTAATGAGTTCTGTAGTTCTTGAGTTCTTACATGCTTGAGAATCTCCACCCATTGTCCTTAAACATGAAGAATAAATTCCCTGCTTATAAAAAATTCAAGACACACTTCCTATTGCTCACAATTTGTGTCTTTTTTCTGACTATTTCCAGATCTTGGAATAGCCTGATTTCTCCCTCCAATGGATGACTTGATGCCAATAAGTCGTTCTTTAGTCTTGCTATTAAATGATCAAACTAGGAGTTACCTTGAAATTTATCATCCTGTTATTTTTTTTTCTTGGATCATGGTGTTTCTTTTCAATATATAGACGTAAGGCCACTTTAATTCTTGGAATGGTTTTAAATTATATCTTTAACTTTTTGTTTCTTCTTCAGGAACTTAAATTATGTATACATTGGCCTTTCTTCTCCTTCTGTATCTATGTTTCTAATCATTAGTTTATCTTTGTCCTTTTCTGTTTTGTTTTGTGTGTTTCCCACGAGATTCCATGATCTTCACACTATTCTCAATTGTGTTCGTTCTGCTTGAGTTGATTCCAGTATTCCTTTAACCTCTCAAGTTTTTAATTTAATTTAATTTTAATTTTTATATTTCCCCCTTCCCTGGCATTTTTTGGAGTGATTTTATCTCTTTCTGTTTTTCTTTTCTCTTCTTTGATCTCTAGTCTCTTTTTCTTTGAGCTTCTTTATCAGAGAAAATGTTTCCTGTAATTTTTTTGAGGCTATGAGAATTATTTATTTGAACTTTCATCAGTTTTCTTGTGTAATGTCACTTCTGTTATCCATTCTTCATCTGCCTTTTCCATCCAGTATTTAAACAGAGTCTATGCTGTTTCCTTTCTGATTTTTATTTCTTTTTCATTGGGATAATTCTTTTTTATTGTGGTAAAATATACATAAACTTACCATTTTAATAATTTTTAAATGTACATTTCAGTAACATTAAGTTCATTCACAATGTTGTACAATCATCACTATCTATTTCTATAACTTTTTCATCATCCCAAATTAAAACTGTATCCATGAAATATTAACTTCTCATTCCTCCTTCACCCCCAGCCCTTGGTAAACTCTTTTCTGCTTTCTGTCTCTATGAATTTGCCTATTCTTGGTGCTTCACATGAGTAGCGTCATAGCACTATTTGTCTTTTTGTGCCTGGCTTATTTCACTAAGCATAATGTGTTCAGGGTTCATCCAGGTTATGGCATGTGTCATAATTTCATTTCTTTTTATAGCTGAATAATATTCCACTGTATGTATATACCACATTTTGTTTACCATTTGTCAGTTGGTGGACATTTGGGTTGTTTCCACTGTTTTGCCATTACACATAAGCTGCTATGAATATTGGTGTACAAGTATCTGAGTCCCTACTTTCAGTTTTTTGGGTATAGGAGCAAAATTGCTGGATCCTGTGCTCATTTTCTGTTTACTTTTGAGGAACTGCCAAACCATTTTCCAAAGTGGCTATAGCAATTTACATTCCCACCAGCAATGCACGAATGTTCCAGTTTCTCCACATCACACTTTTTATTTTCTCTTGTTTATTTTTAATAGTCATTTTAATGGGTATGAAGTGGTAGCTCATTGCGGTTTTGATTTGCTGCTTTTCATTTTTGAATGAAGCAGTTTTTTTCCAGCTATTTTATAAAGAATTAGGTGGAGAGCAGCAGGAGGAACAGGTTGAGTGAAGCTGCCTCTTCATTTTGAGACCACACAAAGCCCCGTGGTTAGTCTGTGTTATCATCTGGGGCTGCACCTTCTTCTTTCACCCCACTTTGGCTCTGGCTCTTTTCCTTGGCTAGTGTGCTGCTTAGGTCCACCAACGGGGATGGCTTGTCTCCAAATCTCTCTCCAATCTGGGATGATGTGGTGTTTCTACAGGAAAATTCCCCAGTTCTCCTTTGGCCCCCTGTGCCCTAAGATTCATTCTCCAATGAACAGATTGCTTCCTGACTGAGCTCAGTGCTTCCTGACTGAGCTCTGGATTAGGAATGTAACAACTCTACGTGTATTTCTTCATTTTGGTGCAACTTTAACTCTTGGGGCTTCTCTTTTCTCCCTTAGTGATTCTCATCTATCCTCATAGCTTAATATACTCTCTGCATGCCAAAAACAAATAAATTTATATCTCCAGCCTAAATCTCTTTCCTGAATTCCAGACGTGTATGTGCACCTACCTATTCAACATCTCTACTTGGATGTCTGGTAGACATCACAAACTTAATACATCGAACACTTAATTCCTTATTTCATCACCACCACCAGACCTGTTCTACTAGCATAATGCCCCTTCCAGTTGGTAGCAACTCCATCCTTCCAGTTGCTCAAGACAAAAACCTCCTTGGGTTTATCCTTGACTTCCCTTTATCTCTTACATCCTGTATCAAGTTCATCATGAAATAATCCTGTTGGTTCTACCCTAAAAGCATATCCAGACCCAACCATTTCATACTGCTTCCACTGTTAGCACCCTGGTCTGAGGCACCATCGTTGAGCATTAAATTATTGCAATGACCTTCTAACTAGCCTCCCAGCTCTCCACTCTTGTCCTCCTGTAGTCTGTTCTCAACACAGCAGCCAGAAATTTCTTTTAAACCTAAGTCAGCTACTCCTGCTCAGAACCCCGCAATGGCTCCCCGTTTCATTCAGCATGAAACTTAAAAACTTAAAAGCCTACATAATCTGCCCACCTATCTCTTCCTCTTCCTCTGGAAGCAGAGTAAGCACTGGGCTCTTCCTTGTTCTCAGACAGGCCAGGCACACTCCCATCTTACTGACCTACACCAGCTATTCCCTTTGCCTGGAACACACTTCTTCCTCGTATCTATGTGACAACTTCCTCACTTCCTTCACAGCTTTGCTGAAATGTCTTCTCGGTGAAGTTCACCCTGTTGAGACCCTGCTTTAAACTGCAGGCTGCCTTGTGCCTCATAGTACTTCTGGTCACTCTCACACTGGTAAGGTTTTTTGCATAGAATTTATCACTTTATATGTAAGTTTTATTATCTTTATTTCTTACATATATATATATATTTTTTTAAATTTTCTGTCTCCCTCCACTAGAATTTAAGTCCACTCCTGTATTTCAGCACCTGGAATAATGCCTGGAGCATAGTGGGTGGTCAACAAATATTTTTTGAATGAATGAATATTTTTCAGACATTCTTTATTGATTAACATGTGGAGTACAGCTCCTTCCGTGTATTATTAATGATGGATTTTCATACTTTTTAAAGATTATTTTTTACTTTTTTAGTTATAATCATATTTTTAATTATAAATCTTTCAAGAGCAGGACCATGTCTGTTGCATCTGTTTCCATCACAGCACATTAAAAATGTGTTGAATTTCAATATAATTCTAACTAAAGCCATTACACATATGCACATACATGTATATGAACGTATAGCTGTTTACCTCTGTCTTTATCTTTGTGTCTCTCTGCTTCTAGATCGCTGTCTTTATCTCTGATTTCCCTATGGGGAGGTGGAAAGGAATGTAGACCAATAATAAAGAGTCTTTACTTCTTGCCCACAAAGTCTTTCATGACCCGGCTCCTCTTTACCTCTTGGACCTCGTACTGTAGTGCACTCCACCTCTCTCACTCTGCCGCAACGATACTGGCCTCACTGCTCTTCCATGAGCAGGCCTGGCATGCACCCACCCTACAGCCTTGGCATTGGCTGTCTCCTCTTCCTGGAGCACTCTTAACCCACATGTCTCTGTGGCGAACTCCTGCATCTTCTTTAAATCTTTGCTTAGATGTCAGCTCTTCCATGAAAGGAGGTTACGGAACTTATTATTTTGGAATAAACGAGAAGAAGTTAAATAAAAAATTATGACATTAAAGTGAGAATAAACCACCCCAGTTGCAGAGAATTTCTAATGGGACCAAATGGAGACAGATTCAGCGATGATGTGGAGGCAGGGATGTCACAATCTGGCAGTAGACTAGGGACATAATAAATTATCCTGAGAATGCCTTCAGAGGAACAGATGAGAGGTGCCGGCTCTGGCAGTGACAGAGAATTTGACAGTCAGATGGTTTGAGTTGAAAGATAAGAAATTGTACCTTTGTAGCAATGTCATAGCTAGCCTGTTTTAGCTCTTTAGTAAAAAATTATGGAAGGGGTAAAGTATCAGTTCATTTCTAATTCCCTTGCCAGAGTTTGTGGATTAACGTCTTTACCCATGGGAAAAACATGGCAGAAACTCTGTCTCTTTTTCAGTGGTTACTATTTCTCCTGTGCTTACAGAAATACACTTGAATTTTCCCGTGCAGGCCCAAGACACATAAGTAATTAGCTATTTCTGAAGTTTGGTAAGTTACTTTCGGTGAATAAATGGCTAACAAATTTATACTTTAGGTTTTAGGTGTTATATGTGAACATGTGGTTTTAGAGAACTTTAGTCTGTGGGAAACGTTCTCAGAATTGTCAGACAATTGTATTAGCTGACTGCCACTACTGTGATGTCCGAGTTTATCTCTGGGGTCTCAGTTGTGAACAGTTGACATAAGAAGCTATGAAGACACTTAGGTCTGAGAGATAATTAGGAAAATAGCTACAAGCAGAATAAAAGTTGTTAGAGTCAGAATTAGCAAAGTGTCCTGAAAAATAGTTTCCTCTTCCAAGTTAGTTTCCGGGGAAAAAATTGTAGAAGACTTAAAAACACTATTTAAAATGGTAGTAAGTATTCTTTTAAAAATGACAAGAAGATGACATTTTGACAAAGCAAATCACACCTTGAATGTCAGGGACTACAGAATGTCACTAAAGAGTCACAATTCAATAAAGTAGATATGTCGCTTAAACAAAATAGCAAAAGAGGGAAAATATAAAGAAATAATACTAACATGGAATCATAGTAATAAAAACCCCATCTCACAATATACAGATCCTAGTATAAGTGTGACTGAAGGAAGAATTTGGACTTACCATTTAAATGAGGTCAATATGAACTTCTAGGAGAAAGAACAGATTACTTTCCTAGAATATATCAGACAAGTGTGTCGCCTTACACATTTATTTTAATTATACATTTATCTAAAAGCTGTGAATATGGTATATGAATATCGCTTCGTGTTATACTTTCTATAATATGAGGAAAATTTAATCACTATTGGTGGACCTTCATAAATACTTAAATTATCTAAGGGAGATGTCATTTATGATTAGATGTCTGTAGTCTCCATGATTTGTTTATCCTTGAGTTTTCCAAATTGAGATTTATTTTGAATGTCTCCTCTAAGCTTTGGAGATAATATGATTAATTCAAGTATAGACATGTTCAGATGACATCCTAATCCAAACATTACTTTCAATTCCACTTCGACTTTCTATATTCTTCACGCGTTCATTTCTGCAACCAGCATCTACTTTTCATCATGCTTACAGAAATGGGAAAAAATACTCGTCTGCTCCATGGTCTTGACCACTTCACACAGTCAGTTGTGCTATTGGGGTCTGGATGTGACTTCACCGCAGCCCCCATACAAGTGCTCTTGTTCTCTGTGAGGAGGGATGAGAGGCTTTGCTGCTTATACGGGATTCTCTCCAAACAACTGCCCATTTCACCTTTTGATGTAAATCATAGCATCTCATCAGATGTTCTGAAGTAAAAGATGCTCTAAAAAAGAAGAGGTCAAGTACACATGACCAATGCTCCTATCTGAGAAGTCATAGTGAACATTATTTATTAAAGGCTTTGAGATCTGCAGTAAAAGAATGCATTTAAAACCGAGTGTTTCCCCATCTTCCTTGATTTTATTATACCCTTTTATACATTACGCCTATTAAAATATTTGTAATTAATAATGTAAGTCCCGTAATACTTGTCTTAAGTATACATAATAAAAATCCTGTAACATTGCAGAAGTATTATTCCATTTATATAGAGTGAAGTCGCGCGTGCATGTGTGTGTGTGACATGAGCATATGAGGTAAACCATAAGAAAGCAGGAGAATGACAAATGCAAAGTCCAGGATGATGGTTACCTGGGAGAGGTAAGTGAAGAGGTTGAGATCACAGAGGAAGAGGGGAATAAAGGGAACTTCAAGGTAATAGTAATATTAAACTGAGTGGGTGGGTAAATGGGTTATGGGTATTTATTGTATTTATATATATAATTATATGTATAATTACATATATATCCTGAGATGCTCTATTGGTTAGAGGTCTGGAGATGAAGAAGATTCAGCAGAAGAGACTGGGAATGACCTAGCAGGGAAGTAGGAGAAGGATCAATTGAATGTACACATTTCATTTCAAGAAAAAGAAGAGAGAGTGGTCAGTTCCTTCAGATGCTGCTGATTGGTCTTGTAAGATCGGGAACGAGAATCCCTACTGAATTTGGTGATGTTGAGGTGGTGTTGACAAGACCAGTTTTGGTGTGGTGGTGGATGATAAAAGCCTAATATGATTCCAAAGAGGGAAGGGATGAGGTGACATAGAGACAGCAAGTAGAAACTGTTTTTTCTGCAGGTTGTGCAGTGTAAGGAAGTAGAGTATCTGCGTACTAGAGGAAGTTGTAGAGCAACTGAGACTATTTTTAATGAGAAATAGTACAACATGTTTTCATGGCTATAGATGGCCCCATAGAGATGGAAAATAATGGTGCAGAAGAGAAGTGAATATTGTCGTTAGGGAAGCCCTTAACCAAAGCATATGGGATCCAGTGAGTAAGTGGAGGGGTTGAACTTAGGTCAGAACAAATCCATTTCATTCATTGTGATTGGAAGCAAGGAGGTACCAGGCCTTCTCTTCCATAAATATCACATGGAAGTCAGTGGTCAGGGCAAAAATGAGAACTTGGGACATCTCTGAGAATGTGACCGTTTCGGCTATTTCTCTCATTTTCCTATTGTTCAGGACTTCACACTAGAGTCAGGTAGTATCTCAGTGCAGTTGAAGTTGGGAGCCCTGATAAGTAAACTACAACATTCTAAATAATTGGTAGTGACTTCCCAGACTTTGTGATAACTATTCCACAGTATACAGCGATCTGGCTTCATGTCTGCCCTCCAGACAGTGTACGTTCCATGGCAAAATGACTGTCTCTGATAGAACAGTGACTCCAGATGATAGTACTGCCTGTCAAGTCCTACTCAATTCAGATTCAGATGTGTTTGGATCCGTGTACTCTTCAGGGCTGTCATTGTATCAGCTATTCAGTTACTTAAGCTATTTCTGCTATCATAAAGCAAATTGAAAATTTGACAATTGTCTAGTTCTTCTAATCTATGTGGACAGATAGTACAGATCTTCAGGACTAAAACTGAATTATCTGTCACATGAACTCAGATAGAATTTTAATTAAAAAATTTAAGCTGCAAAAATGGATTAAGCACTTAATAACCCAGGCTTTTCGGCAGCTCTTGAAAAAATTGAGTAGTGCTAGAATCTTTTTCCCTTCACTTGGTCAACCTTTGGCCATTTTATTTCACCTTCCTCTGTCCTACTCTATTTATTGATAAATAGAACATTGAAGGTGAAAGTTGGATGCTGAACATTGGCAAACTGTGCAGTTTTTAGGTAATGTTTAAATGGCATTATTTTCATCTTGGAAATCTTAGCTTCTAGCAAGTGGCATATTTATTTATCACTAGGCATATTTTCAGTTCTTCCTTAGGAAAGTATATTTTATTTCTGTCCCTTTGTATTTGAGAAAAATGAATTCATGATTCAGTTCTAGAAAGAGCCTTATGATGACATCGCACAAACATTAAGAAATGGAGTCCTGCATTCAGAGTGCTGAACTTCAGGGAGGAGGACGAAAGAGAAAAGAAAGGGAGGAAGGAGATTCTCTCTCTTATTAATACTGTTAATGCATTTAGCATGAAAGTATGAGTATCATAGAACAACAAAGTATCATGACTCTCATTTCTTTGCCACAATATTACTGTATTCTATTTGGGTTTATAGTTGAGTTCCTGTGTTTCACTATTTTAAGCAACAGCAGAAGGATCAGCTTGATGATAATGAGCGCTGACATTTATTGTGTGGTTTTCCATCCTCTATACCACATTACACATCCTAGGTGCTTTATGTGTGTTATCTTATGTCTAATACATCTTTGCACCCCCCCCCCCAGTGTGTAGCATAGTGCCTGGCATATAGTATGAATCCAATAAATATTTTTCTAATTGCCTGTAAACAAGAAATTAAATGAGCCAACAGTGTAGAGCTTTGACATGACAAAAACGTTACTGCCCTATAATATGATATGAAAGGCTCTGACAGACCATATTACCAAGTATGTGTCCATGGTTGACATGCTAATAAAATTGTTCCTTAACTTTCTAGAGACACATGATTAAATGGTGTTAAAGCAGTTGTTTCCTGAAAAGCTTAATACACTAGCTGGTGAACACCTTATTTCTTGGTATTTACTTACGTGATCAGTCTTAGGCTTTACTGGGTAATGGTTAAGAGCGTGGAGTGAGGAGCCACTGTAACTGACACACTAGCTGTGTGACCTTAGGATAGCCATTCAATCTCTCTGGACCTCCACTGCCTCATCTGTAAAGCAGGGATAATAAAAGTATCTTTGGATGATTCTGTGCATGCAGAATGCTTAGAATAGTGCCTGACACATATTATGAAATGTGTACGTGTTAGTTAACAAAGTAACGTATCCTAAAGCAGTGGGTCTCCAACTTCACAGGCATAAGAATCACCTGAGACCTGTTAAATCCCCATTGGTGGGCCCCGCCCCTGAGTTTCTGATTCAGTAAATCTGGGGTCAAGTCAGAGAATTTGCATTGCAAATCAGTTCCCAAGGGATGCTGATTCTGCGGGTCCTGCTCCTTGAACCACACTTTGAAAACCTTCGGCCTACAGTAGTGCTTTTCAAACTGTGTGCGGTGAAGGAATTGTTGGTTTTTACTTGCTTGTTTTGTTTTGTTTATTCCAATCTGTCATAGTCAAATTCTTTGGTAAAATACAATAAATATGAATTTCTAGGAAAGTAAAATGAAAAAAAAGATATTCTTTTAGTTTTCCAGTTGATTTTGTCTTCAGATAAATGTGAATTTTTTATTCATACCTACCTTCAAAAAGGGAGAAATTTCATACAGCAAATGAAGTGAATGTGTCATTAATGTTTCATGTTAGGCTAGTACCTTCTGGTGTTTTAGCAATCCTTTGTTTTATGCTCTTTTAAATGGAGACAAAGACATACCATATTCACAAATTCCTGGGATTAAGGTATAGATATATTTGGGTGCTGTTCTACCTACCACAACAATTATCAAAAATCCAAATTCCAACTCAATTCAACCAGAGCTACCCCAAGTCTTTGAGACACTCTAATATCCAAAGCCTGATTTTATTTATTATTTATAGTTTTTCCAAAGCCTGGTTTTAATTGTAATCAGCGTCCCAGACAATGAATTTGTTTTATAGTGCCTTTACTATGAATTTGCCCTTCACATAAGTTTGCTTTCCTGCATAGGGATTAATTTATTTTTCCATAATTCCCTTCCAACATCATTTGAAAATTAGCGAAGTTCATATTAAAAGGCCGTTTTCCTCCTTGATTGTAAATACTGGGCTGATACTCCCTCATTGCCAACCATCTGTTGGACTCGCACAGGGATCCTGATTAGGAAACTGCCTGTGTTTTCTCATTTTTCACAGTCTCACCCAACCTGTTTTATTCATACAGAGTAAGTTACCGCCTGGCTTTCAGTACAGTGTTTGATTTTGCTGAAAGTTTTGACAATAAAAAGGAAAAACATCCTTCTTCTGACACCTAGTTAAAACTCCAACTCAAAAGAATAAAACTGTATTTCAATTAATTAAAATTTGGAAGTCTCCCGTACGCTACATGAGTTCCCAATGTGAAATAAACAAACCAAATTGAAAATAAAAATTTAAAGAGGTAGTGCATACTTGTGAATATATAAAAACTCAAAAGGTAGGTAGCAAAAAATATAGTGTCATTAGGATTAGATAGGTGTCAGGGTCAGGTTTAGCTGCAAGTACCACGGAACATAAGAATAGAAGCTTTAGAAAGCTAAAGTTTCTTTCTGCCATAAAGAGAAGCATGGAAGTGACTAGTTCAAAGCTAAATTGCATTTCACAGTTACAGGGATCTTGGGTGATTTATTCCCTCTGTCCCTTCCAATCATTACATCTTTTCCAAGGAAGCAGGCAGGAAGAATGGGGACTGGAGAGGGAATACTGTACCTCTCTTCCATTTAATGTAATTAGTCAGAATTTAAGGACATGGTCACCCTTAGCTTCAAAGAAGTCTGGGAAATGGGCTTCTATCTAGGTAGCCATGTGCTCAACTGAGAAACTGGGAGAAGGAAATTATGCCCATTGTGAGATCTCATCTCTGCCGTGCATGTGGTTTTTATCTTCTTTTAGTTGCTGATTTATATTTTCTGCATTTCTTTAATGCATATGTATATATTATCTTTATTAAAAAAAATTAAGTAAGAGAAGTCCTGTCTCTGACTCTGCCTAGCCATGACTTTTGGCAAGAGAACTAAGGTTGCTGAGGTACTGATTGTGTAACTCACAATGCAGACTTCATTGTGCATTGTGGAAAGCTGGTGGGAGACTGCCTATCATTACTAATTGTAATCTTTATATAGCTCTTCTTGTTTCTTTCACATGCCTGGAAAGAAGGTAATTGTATAATAGATGTGATTCAGACAGGAAAGAAAGTCCTTATTTAATCTGTGGGGCTGTTAGATAACTACTAAAGAGGGACTCACCTAAGATGGGTTTTCTTATACGGGTTTTTCTTTTGACAGCTCACTTCCTTTTAGGGTGCACTGATTTAAATGGCTTAAAAACCTTTGGAAGTTATTTTAAGCTATAGTGTAGGCACAGTAAGTATAGTGAGCTAAATCTGAGGGGAAAAACAGTAGTTTTACTCTAAGCTTTATTGCCTTTGCTATGAGATTTTTTTGTTTTTTGGTTTTTTTTAAGAAAGGTAATATTGCCACAAATTGCTAATAACTTCAGTGTATAACAGAATGCTTAGAGTTTCTTTGAAGTCAAAGGAGAAGAGAAGACAGGAACTTTTGTTGGCCTGATATCCTAGTTATAAGGAAAAATAGTGAAACGAAACAAAATTTTTTTTCCAAGTGATTTTTCTAAAATAAAGCAAGATAAATACCTACTGAAATTTCTGCCTATCTAGGAATTAGAGATACCTCACATTGGAAGAGCTGCTAAAGAAGTTTGTTTAAGGAAGCTTCTCATTTAAAACTCTGGAAATTTTATCTGGATTAGGGTTGGGACCAACTTTTAGCAAGTGGTGGTTATCATAGTATATATTTAGCCTTTGCCTGTATTTCTGTTAACATTCCACACTTCTAAATTTTCTTCAGTCACTAAGTAGATGGCAGTGATAAGGTTCATTACTGTATAGAGTGATGGTAGGAATTTTAAAAATATTAAGAGGACATATTTTGAGAAGCCATTTACAAAGTGAATTCATAGACATTATGGAGCACTGATGAGGTACAGCATTTTCAAAGAATACAAGGGTTTCAGGCTGGAATGCCTCTTTGAATAATGATCCATCTTCGGTCACTCCCTACTCCTCACCTCCACCTGCGCCCTGCCCTCTTCACCTGTATAACTTTTCATTATCCTTCAGGCCTCAACTTAAACTTCACGTTCCCGGGGGGAGGCCTCCTTAAACTACTCCCTTCAATCACCTTCTTTCGTCACCTGCCCGTACCTCACGTCTATATGCAAAGAAGGCGACACTTAAAAGTAGTGGAGAAAGGAAAGAGTCTTCAGTGAATGCTGTTGAGACAAGGACTTCTATGCGGAGAAAATAAAATCAGATCTTTACCTCACACAACACACACACACACACACACACACACACACACACACACACGCACAGAATATCCAGATAAATTGGAGATATAAATATGAAAAAATTTTAAAAATTAGGCTATTAGGAGAAAATATAAAAGACTATCTTGGTGACCTTGAAAAGATTTCTTGACTAGTACACAAAAAGCAAAAACCACAAAGGCAGATTTTTATCATCAAAATTCAGAACTTCTGTGTGAAGAAATACATAGAGACAAGGTAAAGTAAATCAAAAGAAAATTTATAGAAGAGGGAACCCAATGGGCAATATATATGTAAAGCGATGCCCAACCTCAAGGGCAGTTAAGGACATGCAAATGGAAATGGAGATACCAATGTCACATCCATCCGCTGTGGGGATATGTGGAAACCACAACCAAAATTCTCACTTGCTATATTTCTATGCACAGGCACTTTAGAATGCAAATTGTCAGCATTTATACAAATTTTAAAAATATATACATTTTTGCATATGTATACATAAAATTATATATGATGTACAACCCCAAAATACTATTTATAAACATATACTTTAGATAAAGACTCACACTTGTTTATAAGTAGACATGTTTAAGGATGTTCCTAGTGAAAAATTTGTGGTGGGTGCCCTAAATGTTCACCAATTTGGAAAAGAAAATAGATATCTGTTCATTTTAGAGACTTTGGAAACCGAAGGAAAGCATGAAGAATTGAGCTTTGTGAGATTCAGGGTATATTTTCAATATGGATATGTATGATGTATGCCGTGTGTGTGTGTGTGTCAAAAATTATCATGACTCAATTATTTGTAATTAGTGTCTCTATAAACCCCTGTAGCAGAGACTTTATCGTACACCAAATATCTGTGTGTTTCTTTACGTTTCCCATTCTCCTTTGCAGTAAGTGTGAGAGCCACATGAGTAGATTGGACAGTGAAATTGTAAAATTTCATAATGATTTGTAAAATGGATTGAGCCGGTGTGTCTCCTCTGTCTTTCTCTCTGCTGTGACACTTTTGAGGACTTGTTTCCTACACGGGGTGGCTGTAAGATGGAGGAGGACTGCCTGAGACAAATTGGACTTTGTAAGAGTGAGATATAGCCTTTTTTAAGTCATTGGGATTTCCGAGTTTGTTTCTGCAGCTTAGCCTCATTGAACATTGACTAATAACTATCTCCAAATAAATAATATACTTCTCAAAATTGTTGAGATAAATTGTCATTTATCACTCACTATAACCCACCTAGATTCTCCTTACATCCCTAAAAGTACTCAGATTTATTCTCTAAATTTTAAATGTAATTTGAAAGTTTTTATTGCAAAAATGTTTATTTTTAGAAAAGTTAGGAATTGAAGATAAGTATAAAGATGATGAAAATTACGCATAATTCTACAACAAGGATAATGTGTTGACAATTTCATTATTACCTTGTCTTCCTAAATGTATAATTTTTCTTCCTATCACTGAAAAACATTCTGTTTAATAACTATTTAGCTTACCATTATGTGAATGGACCAAAATGCATTTAACAGATCCCCACACTTTAGACATTCATGTGGTTTCCTGTATTTATCATTACAGTTAATGCTATGAAGCACATCCTTGAATCAAAAACACTTCAAACAGAAGAGGTGGTGGTGAATTTCTTCTATAAAACACTGTCCTTTGCTTACAGACTTCAGTCCACCACCTCTAGCTTCTTCAGTGGCACTGTTTATTCTGTCACATGTGGTTTAGGACATATGACTGTTAAAACGTATTGCTCATTGTCTCCTGTGAGTGTGTTGTAGGTAATGAAAGAGTTATTCTTTCTAGTCCTCTCCTTTTTCTTTACTCTTAGATTAAATATTACCTTGAAAAGAAAAATGGTTTCGTATTTGGACTCTTAAGCTCTTTCCTAATGCTCTAATCCAGAACATTACAGACTTTTGGATTAGGCTTTATCTGCACATGGCCAAGGCTCTTTGAACATTCAGATGCAAAGAAGAGATGAGAACAATAAACTGAGACATTTCACATGAAAGAGTGAAAATGAAATTAATCATACTGCACTTCTCTTACTGGCCTTGTAATGAATGATACAGACAATTCAACCTGTCCAGTCAATCAAAAATGAGCTTTTTCTATTTTGATACTAACAATACTCGTTATCCAATATGGTAAATTTGTGTTTAGAAGACTTGTTTTCCTAGATTTCCCTTTCTGTTTTTATTTTTAACATTTGAAAATGATTTATCGTTTTGAGCAAAATGAGCACTTAAAAAGAGTGAGATGACGGTGAGTACAAAAACCTGCACATACAGAATTGCAACTTAAGAGAAAACCGTATTTCCAGTATATTTTTTAAAAAGTATTGACATGCAGCTCTTTTACAAAGAGAGAAGTTTGGGGTGTGTTCATTGTTGAATCACAGATGCCTTTGCTGAGGCCTCACTGAAGAGCTGGACTTTGAGAGGCCCCCTAGAGTGGGGCCTCCTTAAATACAGTTGCAGCGAGAGCCCTGTTGCTCTGCCTTTGTCCCCTCTGGTCTGACTTCAGTGTTACTCACTCAGTCCCTCTTCCTTTTATATAACCCAGCGCCATTCTATTCTAGCCAAGTTCATCTCTCTGCCACTCAGATAAGCCCCTTGCTGCTCTTCGTAAATGTCACTCCTACAAGAATATAGTCTTAGGGTATTTTCTGAAAGAATTGTTTTCTTTTTAAAGGGTTCACTGACTGAATGCACTCTGAAGGGTAGTTTGGGTAGGGGGCTATTTTTTTTAACCTCTCAGGAGAACATCTGGAGACAGAGCAGGTAGCCCATCATTGACTCAGGAAACTCACTAGACTTGTTAGGTGGATAAACACAGAGTGGAAGAGCAGGTCTGATAGATGCTCCTGCAGTGTCTAATGCAGGCAGCTGGATTTCTTAGGGACCTCATCTGTCACAGATTTTCAGCATCTATATTGGGAAATTATTCAAGCAACGTTAACTATTTAGACTAGTGAATTAATCGTCTATAACATAACTAATAATTTGAGTCTCACAGCTGTGAAAACATTTTTTGTGACAGTTTGGGCAGCTTTAGATTGTTTAGTCAGAGTTGATAATATAGATGACTTTTGAGGGCTTTCTTTATAAGAAGGTATATGGGATGATTTTGTAGTTACTTGTGTATTGTGTATTCAAAGGGAATGCCGTTGGAATAAAGTGTTATATGGTTAAATAAACTTGGGAAGTGTTGCATGCTAAGTGTATATGCCCTCCTAGTGACTTAAAATGCATATTGGTATTTAGAGGCTTAAGCCAGCATTTACAAATGCATTTGATCACAAGGTAGGTATGGGGGGAGGGTTATGAGGAAGAAAAACATGAAGTTTTTATTAACGTAAGCCTAACATAAACTATTAACAGTCAGTAGAACATCTTAGAACTTGCAATTTTATGAAAGGGAAGTTTTAACCATGTTTTTGCAACAAGAGGTGGTATTATCAGAGAGATATTTTAGTATCAGCTTGTAGACAGATTAGAAAAAATACACAGTTGACCCTTGAACAATGCCAGAGTTTAGGGGCACCCGACTGTCAGTGCAGTTGAAAAATCCCCATGTGATTCCCCTCTGTACCAGGGTCCTCCGTATTCATGGTTCCATATCTGTGGATTCAACCAATCGCAGATCCTGTAGTACTGTAGTATTTACTACTGAAAAAAATCCAAGTATAAATGGATCCATGCAGTTCAAACCCGTGTTGTTCAAGGGTCAACTATACATAAAATATTCAGAATACAGGGCCCTTAAGGAGCAAGCTTCTGTTCCAGGTATTCATTAATTTTTTTCATTCTTTCACCCCTCCGCAAATATTTATTAAGCAAATACTCTATGCTGTGTGCTAATAAGCAAGGTGAATAACATGGTAAAGAAGGGAGAAATGGTCCCTGCCGTCATGGAGTTTAGGTTCCGTAAGAAGGAGACAAATATAGGTTTAATGTTTTATGAGCACCGTTTTAAAAAAAAAGAAACAGAATACCCTTCTGCTTTTTGTTGAACAACAATGCTGAAAGAGACCTTTTAATTTCCACTTAAATATGTCAGGAAGCATCTATTTTAATATTTGCAATATCACTAAACCTTGTTAAAAGAATTTAACTTTACTGGTTTCAGTGTTGAAGTATAGCTTTATTGAATCTTGGACTAGTTTAGCATTTTGGAAACAACATTTCAAGATACCAATTTGGAGAAAGGAAAGAAAGTATAAGGAGAGAGAGAAGTAGTTTTTATTTGCTTTGTTTTTACTTTTGTTTGACATTTTATATGTGCAGAAAAGTACACGTATTATAAATGTGCACCTTGATTAATTTTCACAAACTGAACACAGCAAAATTTTACCAGCCCCCCGCACAAAACACCCCTCAGTTTCCTTCCAGTTGCAGCCTTCCCTGCCCACCAGTGTAACAACCATCCCAGCTTCTTTCAGCATAGATTCAGTTTGCCCACGTGTGCATGCGAGCGTGCGTGCGTGTGTGTGTGTGTTGTGTATAAATACAGTCATTCATTACATAGAGAGTTTTAAAGGAAACCAAGAAGGCACATTTGGTTCTAAATACAGATCTTTCTGTAAATCAGTGGTTCTTAAACTTGGTCACACATTCATTGGAAACAACTAGGAGCTTCGAAAATTACTCACGTCTAAATTCCACCCAAAGAGATACTTAATGTAATTGGCAAAAGGTGGGGCCTGGGCAATAGCATTTTAAAAGCTCTCCAGATGATTCTACTATGCACCAAAGGTTAGAATCACTACTGTAATGTGTTGAAAGTAAAACCGTAGATGTTTACATAATATTGGCGCTAGCTTTAAGCCCAACGGTCTAATATTTGTAAACCTGGGCTTTCTATGTCTAGATTTTAGGTTGTAGTTTAGCAGAAGAAGTAGACATTATATGTGACTAATCACCCTCCTGTGATCTGTCACCTGGGCAGCAAACTGTTTTTGAATTTGGGACGGTGTTGGAGTTAAATAGAGTCGCCTTGCTTTAGAACAGCCTCTGCTTATAAGATGCTGCAGTGTCATCAGGCACCGGATTGCAGAACTGTCGGATTTGTGTCAAAAGGCATTACATCCTGGCATTGAGACTGGAGAGCAGTGAATCATTTGCTTGAGAGCTTTAGGGACCCCTGGAAGCCTACAGGGCCTGGGGCTGGCCCTGGGGGGGCTGGAGATGATTTTCTTCTCAGGGCCTAAGGAACCCTCAGGGGTGACTAAGACATTTCAGACTTGGAGGAACACAGAGTTGAGCTCTCAGGAATTTGGATCAGTGGAAAGTGCAGAAGCAACTGAATTCTGTGAAATTATTTTCATTTTAGCCTGAAAACTGACTCAGCAGCAAGCTGATAAAACTGAGTATGTTTCATTTCTTTTCCTTCATCTCTTCCTGCAAGTTTTTTGATGTTAGTAAAATTTTGGAAGAATTTTATTTTACAAATGATAACTTGCAATTTCAAGAGTCTGGAAGAGGTTCATTGTGATTCAGTGAAAGGAGAGTTTACCTTCCCTGGAATACAGTGGATCTGCGGGTCTGCACCCAGCGGCTCCATTTTGCACGGTCTCCTCACTGAATGCTTCCCCCCACCCTTGAGAACGTGGTAGGTCAGACCTCAGCCGTTCAGGAGCCTGGGGTGCTCCTGCCTGTTCTCTGAAGATCACGTGTTGTTTGTTTCCTCCCTTTGTATATTTCCTACGGCCTGAACTAGTTATCGGTATGCTTTTTGAGGATATAGCAGTTAATGAGAGACAGAACCTCTGCTCTCAAGGAGCTTATAGTCTAGTACAGGAGACAGACAATAAAGTTGGCTGATAAACAAATAAGGATTTCAGAAAATGGTGGGTGCGGTGGAGAATACAAAACAGGAGAGAGCATGAGAAGACCACTCTGGGAAGTGGCATGTGAGGTGAGACTCGGATGAAGAGAAGGAGCCTTTTCAGAGAACACACACAGCCGCAGCATTCCAGGCAAATGAAAGGGCCTTGAGGTGGGAATGGGCTTGACAAGTTTGAGGATCAAAAACAGCGCGGAGTGGCTGGAGCGTAGTGAGTGAGGGGAAGAGCTCGGGAGGCAGCCGGGGCTGAGTTACAGAGGCCGTGCTGGCAGACGGCGTTGGATCGTATTCTCCGTTCAGTGGGACGTCTTTGAATCCAGTAGGTTTTGTTGCCTTCACTTGATTTGATTTGAGCATACAATTACCCAGATTCTTAAAATCGGAATGAATCCATTTTTCTCACATCAGACATTTGTGACTTTTCTTTTAGTTCCATATTAACCTCAGGAGTATTAGTGCCCTTATCTCAAAAGAAGATATGAGAGAGACATGTGGCTGGATTCTTGCCCTTTACCTTGGGAATGACTGAGCTCATGGTCTGAGACAGTCATTACTTCAATTGAATCTGATTTGCTGAGAGCTAGAGATTTCTTTGAAAACCTATATTTTATAAAATTATGTTCTCTATGTACAGCAGATAAATATGGAAGGAAGCACTGGTATGAGACCTTCGTTGGATTCTAGGACGATATTTGCTTTTAATTTGATGGTCTACTTTGACTTTTTCAAAACACCTGGGAATCACTCCATGCCTTTTGACAGGGAAAAAAAGGAAGAAATGAAAGCATAGATTGGCTTCCTATCACTTTTAAATCCTAAAAGAAAGTCAGACAGCACCCTTATTAAGTTACTGTAGAATGCAACACATATAACCTTTACACAGTGATTTATCTGAGATGATCAACTTAACTAAATGACCAAGTGTTTATTTGTTTGGTATTAAAGCATAAATGCTGGTGGATTTTTTCTGGATGTTTCCTTTGTTGACACATAGAACTGGCTGGGCTCACACTGAAGCAGATTCATGCATTTAAATCTTGGAGAGGTATACACAGTGTGAAGTGACTGATAAATGAACAGGACTTACAATTGCAAAGTTATTGCACACGGCAGCTTATTGGCATATAAATTAAACTGCTGCAAGGTAGAAGAATGGAAGAAAAAACGAGGTTGCTATGTGAGAGCAAACTGATTTGGGAATCATTTGGACATTTTATTCCTCTGAAAACAGTTTGCTTGGAGATCTCCAGCTGTGTCTGGCATCAGGCCACATTCACTTTGAAGGAAACGTGCTTTAAGACTTGAAGTTATCCAGCACGCAGGGGTTTCAGTCTATCATGCACATAAATAGATGGATGCTTTATGGAAACCATTTCTGGTAGGAAGCAGAAGCCAGAAAGGGGCAGAGGGAAGAGCGGGGACCCAGACCTGCCTTGGGCAAACTGGGCAGGAGAAATCCCCCTTGTCACAGCTCAGAACAGAGAAAGTCAGGGCTGCTTTGGGGAGAGGATTGCTGGGGGGAGAGGGGAGGTTAGCCCCAGGCAATAAGGGGATTCCTCACAGCGAGGCTGCGTGGCCGCACAATCCCACGAGGGGGCACAGCATCCTTCCTGCTCATCCTCCAAGTCTCTGCTCAGATGCCACTCTTCAGAGGGACCTTTCCTGGCCATCTTACCAAAAACCTCTCCTTCCGTTATTTTCTATCACTGAACCTAGTTATGTTTTCCTTCATGATAATTTGAAATTATTTATTTGTTTACCTATGTGTTTATGTATTTATAGTCTCTCTCCCTTACTAAATTAACCACAGTTTGCCGGAGGGCAGCATCCTGTTTTCTTTGTCAGTGTACCCCCAGCAGTGCATTCAGCACTTAACTCTGCCTGGCAGACTGTAGGCAGGTAAGAAATGTTTGTTGAATGAATATACAGACCCTGGAGGAAAACAATCCAAAAATGGCTATGAACTGGATTGTAGCCCTCGTCTTGGGGATGCAGCTCTGGTCTGGGCGCACTCAGACACACAAAAATTGCACACTCAAGCAGACTTGAACCTGCAGGAGATCATGCTGGCGAGGGTGCCTGGCACTACCTCATCGATCCTCCTAATATCCCGTGACTTAGACTGAGGAAACCATAGTTCCCGTTTTAGTGTTGAGAGAACAGGACGCACCGTAAAAGAAGCTGCCCAACTTGCCTGATATATTGAGCCCCCTACTTAACTTTCTTTGATCCTCACTAGATCCAAGAAGTTTCCTGCTTTGGTCCTGAGCCCAAGAAGAGACCCCGATCTCAGCCTTGCCTGGTTCCTTTCTTCCTAACCCCTGGCCAGCTTCCATGTGGTGATCACTACCTTATACAGTCCATCACCTGGGAGATGCCTTTAAACCCTTATCACCTTCAGAGGCAGGACCAAAAACGGCAGATCTCAACTCTGTGGCTACCTAGGCCATTCCTACTGAGTTCTGCTTTGTGTGGGAGAGGTGGTCTTCCCAGTGATGGACATTATTGAGGACCTAGCTCTTTAGATGATGCGTCACCTCCTACATGGAGGAGTGTGGCTTTTCTCTACTGATCCAACCCCTTTTTATCATGGCTGGATAGTCTAATTCTAAATTCATGTAAAAATGTTTTTATCTTTTAATAGGAAAGTTTTCATTCTATCACATGTTGTAATGTGCACCGGATTAGAAATCTGAATATTAGTTTTGGATAAACCATTAGCTTTGTGGCTTAGATGAAGTTAAATGTAGAATTGAAAGCACAAGCTCTAAAGTAATACTACCTGAAATTGAATCCCACTTCCATCACTTAACTAGCTGTTCAGTCTTAGGAAAATTATTTCGGCTTTATATGCCACAGTTTCTTCATCTGTAAAATGTGAACAATAATGGTACTTACCTCACAGGGTTGTTATCAGATTAAATGAGATAAGATGTATAAAGTTTAGAACAGTGTTTCATCCATGAGAGACAGTATAGAACCATTAGCTCTTGCTTTGATGGTGATGATAAGAACTAAAGCCTATCTGTATATTTTCCGCCCTCTGATTTTCATTTTTAATGTAAAGGGTCTATATGAGGTCAGCTCTAAGGTCTTTTCCAGATCCAGCCAAAATTCAAGAGTCTGCTCTGCTCTGCTCTAAGCATAGAATTCTAAATTGTAGGATAATTCCTTAACATGAACCGAAGACAAATCCAGAACAGTCTCTTTCAGGTAAACAAGCTGTTTTTACACTTGTCTCATGCTTTAAATAAGACCGTTTTCCCTGAATAGAAGTTCTCTGCCCTCCTTTCTGCCTTCCAGCGTTCTGTGGGCCATCTTCTGATTCTCCAAGTCCCTTTGGTTTCTCTCATCTCTGGATTTCTTTTGCACCTTTTACCTCAGTTCCATCCACCTTACACACAATGGCCAGGATGAATTTTCAAAAACGTAAATTCAACTCTGGTGCTCCACTGTGTAAAACTCCTCCGTGAGTTAGGATTTCAGTTCCTTGGGATGGTGTACAAGACCCTCAAAGGCTTGGCTCTGTCTTCAGATCCAGCCTGTCTCACCACTCTCCACCTCACACTTCGTGCATCAGCAAATAAGAGCGTGTTGTCCTTGCCTACGATCATAATGCCACCTCATGCCTTCGTGCCTTTGTACCTGCCTCATGCAAACACCCCTTTCCTTTTCTTCACCTGGATAATTCCTGCTTATCCTTTAAGACTCGTCAGAGTTTTTCTCATCAAGGAAGTTCTCTCACTGTTAGGCTCTCTTCTCAGTGCCTGCTCCTCAATCAAAACCCCTTTGTCTACTGATGTGATTTGAGCACAAATCTATTCCCTCCTTCAGACTCTGCTTTCCTCCATCGTAAATGCAGATCTTAGTTTTCGTTGTGTTCTAAACACAGTGTCTGAAACATTTTAAGCAGTCAATCAAAGTTGGATTGAACTATTTTGTATCTCTTTGAAAACTTGATGCCAGGTTCTATATGTGTCACAAAATTGTGATTTGTCTTTAAATACTACAGTTCCACCATAGGCAGTCACAGGAAACTTTTTATGTGGCTTATATACTCCTAAAAGTTACCATCAAAGAGGAATTGCAGAAAATGTTTAAGGCAATGATAACATTAAGAGAATAAGATATGCCTTCCATAAATATTACTTTTAAGGGTACATTCTATGAAACCTTATTAAGTTATAGGCATACAGAGGTCATTTAAAAACTGTCTTTCAGAAAGTGGACCTCAACTCATGTTGAAGGAGTGAGTATCCACTGGTTTACTCCTAATTTCACCCAACAGCAGGATAACAAAATAAACATGAGAATGTAAATGAAGAAGAAGGTAATTTTTGAAGCATTCAACAATATTTTTTTGAAGCAAGAAATTAACAGTCTATGTTTATATGATAGGACTCAAAATATAAGTGTATCAAATAACAAGTATCAGTCTACAGTGATAGACTTAATTTTTATGCTGTGATGTACCCCAAGCAAAGATTTGGAAAACCTTACAGAAAGCTTTCCAAAAATAATAATTCAGAAATTAAAAAACAAAAAAAGGATTTTTAAAAAGTTTATAGAGATATCTACAGAACAACAAAATAATAAAAATTGTTCGCAAATTAAAACAGCAATTTAGTACAGAAATCAAGAGGAAAAGAAAGTTTGGTAGGAAAAAAATTATAACAACTTGTTAGTCCCCTAGATATATCCCATATGGTTTTGTGGTTTTATAACTTGACTAGAAATGGACCAAAAATTTGACTTGGAACTTGCTAACAGCTAGCACAAAGTGGGAAACATATCAATAGTTATACAATTGAGAGTTTCCCTGAGATAAGAAAGGAAACCAATTTTATCATACCGAGTCCCAGAGATTCTCATAAAGAGACAGCTCTGTTGTTCTTTTATGCTCCTCTGACAAGTGCAATTACGAGCTTCTTAGGGGTATTTCCGAATAGTCATCAATTGAGGCAGGTAGCATGACATTAAAATGCAGTTCAGCAAATCTGTAAGGCCCCAACCCGTGGAGCATGAGTATGTAGGGCTCTGATCATACGCCTTAATTCAGATACTTCAGAGTATTTGGAAGAGTAATTCTTATTATTATTATCCTTTCTTGCAACTTAGCTTTTGCTACATGTTGGTGAGCCTAGGATTTGAGAGTTTATTTATTTACTTATTTTTGGCTGTGTTGGGTCTTCGTTTCTGTGCGAGGGCTTTCTCTAGTTGCGGCGAGCGGGGACCACTCTTCATCGCGGTGCGCGGGCCTCTCACTATCGCGGCTTCTCTTGTTGCGGAGCATAGGCTCCAGACGCGCAGGCTCAGCAGTTGTGGCTCACGGGCCTAGTTGCTCCGCGGCATGTGGGATCTTCCCAGACCAGGGCTCGAACCCGTGTCCCCTGTATTGGCAGGCAGACCCCCAACCGCTGCGCCACCAGGGAAGCCAGAATTTGAGAGTTTATACTGTGACATTCGAAGTACAGGTGTTTTGTTTTATTATTTGAGGATCTAATTATCACAAAGGATGTTTGCCTAGTATTCACTTTATCAAACTGTAGCACATAAGAGACTAGGCTGTGCTGTGCTAATGAGCAACCCCAAACTCTCAGTAATTTAAAACAAAAAGATCTAGTTTTGATTCATGCTGCACATCTATCATGGATCATCCGGGGGCTCTGGTCTATGTGCTTGTTTGTTGTCCTCGTTCTGGGATCCAGGCAACTATGTGGGACATTGCTGGCCATAAGGACGCATGGAAAAGAGAATGTGGCAAAAGCACACACTGGCTCTTACAACTCCCGACCAGAGGCGAATACCATTCCTAATCTTAAGAGTGGAAGGAGAGAGAGGAAGATCTGTGCTCAGCACTGACTACTGCACAAAGCTGAGGAACCTGGTTAAAAAGTCACCACCCTTCAGAATGAAGATGGAAACAGGAAGTACACACTCAGAGCTAATATTTCTCTCTGAGACAGTGTGGCGTCTAATACTATGTAGAGAATATGGGTGATTGAGAACCCAAGTGTATATACTACAAAGCAGTAATTTTCATGTTGCGTTTTATACAGTTTAAAAAATTCATGCCATGCTTCACAGATTCTCCCCAAAAAACCATCAATCTGACTATATAAATATTTTTTGTTGAAGTATAGTTGATTTACAGTATTGCCTTAGTTTCAGGTGTACAGCAAAATGATTCAGTTATATTTATATATATATGATATGTACATACATGTGCATATATGTATATATTTCAGATTCTTTTCCATTACAGGTTATTACAGGATATTGAATATAGATCTCTGTGCTATACAGTAAATCCTTGTTGTCTATCTTAAAAATATATATATATATTTTTTATAGCTACTTTATTTATCTATTTATTTTATTTTTGGCTGTGTTGGGTCTTCATTTCTGTGCGAGGGCTTTCTCCAGTTGTGGCAAGTGGGGGCCACTCTTCATCGCGGTGCGCGGGCCTCTCACTATCGCGGCCTCTCTTGTTGCGGAGCACAGGCTCCAGACGCGCAGGCTCAGTAGTTGTGGCTCACGGGCCCAGTTGCTCCACGGCATGTGGGATCTTCCCAGACCAGGGCTCGAACCCGTGTCCCCTGCATTGGCAGGCAGATTCTCAACCACTGCGCCACCAGGGAAGCCCTTAAAAATATTTTTATAGCATTCTTCAAGGCAAGTTATATATCACAAATGAGGAAAAGATACATTCTACCGCGAAGATCTTTTAAAACTCCATTTAGTGACATTGCAAAAATTATCTTACATGACATTAGCACTCAAACACATTTTTTAAGATGAAGCTACTAGAGTCATCAGTTAATTTGTCTTTATGCCAAAGAGGGAAATTCCAATTTTTTTGACTAATAAAAACATGCAAATATTTGTACTTTCAGAAATCCAGGATTCCAATCTGAATATTATTACCCAGGTAATCAATTTAAATACTCAGAAAAAAATCCCTAATATACTGAAGTTATGTCCATAGAATGTGGCCATAATTTCTGATGTATAAGTTTCTTTAACTTAGTATTCTTCATTACAGAAACTTTATGTTTTCTTGTTTCTTTCTTTCTTTCTTTAGGGAATAGAAAACAGAAAGGATGATCCCAGCTATAAATTTTCACCTGAACTCCCATATCAGACAAGGGAGTATAAGTATAATTGGTATTTTTGTGAACATTTTTGGTCCCCAGCTTCATATTAATGTTTAGATTTAGAAACTTGGAGTTTGATCTCCTTTTGATAGGATGCCTTAGCATCTTTTTTCTTCCGCCTATCTGTTAAGAATCTCTTTCACAAGCAACTGTTAATTGATCAGTCCGATACACACAAGGCTATTGGTTGGCTTAGTCAGGGATTCTCAACGTTGGCAATATTGACATTCTGAGCTACATACTTCTTTGCTGGGGTGGGAGGGCCTGTCCTGTGCATTGACTGATGTTTGGCAGCACCCCTGGCCTGCACTCACTGGATGCCAGAAGCACCGCCTTCCCAGTTGTGACGACCAAAAACGTCTCCAGACATTTCCGAATGTCACGTGGAGGCATGACTGTCCCTGACTGAGAACCCCTTGCTTAGTTCGGTTAGAGGCCACCCCTCGGGGTGGATACAGAGTTAGTGCCCCCTGAATATCGGGCTTTATTGTGCAGTGTTGTTCCAGTTAGTATGGCTGCATAACAAACTACCTCAAAACTTAGTTGCAAAAAACAACCACTTATTATGCTCATAGAATCTGTGGGTCAAGAATTCTGACAGGGTACAGCAGGAATGGTTTCTCTCTATTCCACCATATCTGAAGCCTCAGCTGGAGGACTTAAAAGTTCAGGGTGAAATTTTTGAAGGCTTCTCACTCATCCATCTAGCACTGATGCTTGCTGTTGGCTGGAAGACTAACAGCTGGACATATGGCTGGAACATTTACACCTGGCCTTTCCTTGTGGATGCCTGGCTTCCTTACAAAGTGTTCCAAGGGCAAACATCCCAAGAAAAAGAGAGCCAGGTGTAAGCTGTATTGCTTTTTTATGACCTAGTCTCCAAAGTCCCTTAACACACTTCCAGCATACTCTATTGGACAGAGCAGTTACAAGGTTCAAGGAAACATGTAAACATCACATTGTAAGAAGAGCATGTGGGCTGGGACAGAGATAAGTGTACTCACCTTTGGAAAATACAGGATGCCACAGAGGTGGGCCCTTGGATGACATCTGAATTCTGTTAGTAATGAAGAAGGGAATTTTGTTTGGGTAGACAACCAACAGTGTTTGCTGGTATACCATTATTTGATAAAACAGTCCAAAGGAGAATAAAAAATGTATATCCTATATGTATAGTAAATAAATCACTTCCAAAGATGATATTATGTAAAGCTTTACATTTTAACTAGACTAAAATAACCATGCTGTAAATCCCTCCATTTTACTTATTTTAGCATGATATGTAAATGATACAAAGGTGATAATAATATTACTTGGTAATGCAACCCAGTAAAATCTAAGTGTTTAGGTGAATTTTTGAGACACCATCAAATTAATTTAGCAAGAATAATGGGATCTTGCTTATGGTGTGAAAGCAGTGACAGGAAACTTCATACATTCATAGCTCAGTTGAAAACGGTTGCCAACATGCATTTAAGGAGTCGTTGCAGCCTATTAACTGTGAGAAGATAACAGTTCCTGAAAGTTGAGGCATGCTGGGTGAAAGGAAATGGGGCCTAGCAACCAACTTGCTTGACCTTCTCCTTTGACCCTGAGGATGCCTCCACAGAGCCCAGTTGAGTAATCAGTAATTAGCGTAAAGAGCAGTGAACTAGGAATCGGGAGACCTGAGCTGCAGTCCTGGTTTGGCTAACCTGTGACTTTGCACAAGTCACTTGATCTTTTTGGGTCTCAGTTTCATACTTTGTAAGTTAAGACAGTTAGCATGAGTGATCTCAGAAGCCCTTCTCACTTCTGTAGTTCATTATCAGTTTTAGGGAAATATCCAAAAAATACTCAAATGAGCATTTTCAACTAGTTTCTCTTAATCTGGTTACTCCCCAACTGGGAGCCCAGAGCTTGGCATGGTTAGGGTATGTAACAGATCCCCTGCTTTTAAAGAGCTCTGAAAACCTATATGGGTCCTGTTTTCAAGGAAATTATATGCTTACTTTCTCATAAAGAGAGATCTCCCAACAGAGACATAACCTCCCTATTTCTGTAACCCTGTGAGGATAAGGCCAACTCTCATCTAATTCTCCTTGGCTTTAGTAATGAGATATGGGAGTTGGGGGAAAATAAACAATTAGAAAAGAGATCTGGATTTAACTTTGTCTTGATGGAAATTGGATCGTTTAATTCACCATAAAGACAGACCTATAAATTTCAAAAGGCTAATATACAATTTACCACTTATATACAAATTTTCAAACTCACAAAATAAGGTTATATATTATTTATGGATACATATAAATGGAACAAAAGTAGAAAAACATGTCCTGGGTACATATACATCAAATTCATTTTAGTGCTTGCCTCTGGAGAAGGTAGGAGACAGTGGGACTATGGAGGGAAATTAAGAAGCTTCTACCTGATAGGGGTGAAGTTTTAAGTTATTTAAAATCCCAAAGCAATTAATAACAAAACTATACACGTTTATTGTTAATTTGTGTGGTATGCAAATGTCAAGGTTATATTATTCTCAGTCAACTTCCGTATTTTAAAAACTGTTCACAAAATAAAAAGATAAAATTGTATTAAAGAGTCCTGTCAAGAGCTGAGCTGAGCTGGAGAGAACTGAGCTGCCAGGTGTCAGAATAGCTGATTAAGGCAACAAGCCAAAAATGAAAGTAACAGTCAAGCCCTTTAATCACTTAACTGCAATAGTATTAGCAAGAGGCTAACCCAGAGAAACTGCTGGCTTCTCCTCTGTTACATTTTCTTCCATGGAATGGCACCAGGTGAGGGTCAGACAGACCAGCACAGGTGTGGGGAATCCTTTCACTGCTGAAGGAGCCCCGTACAAAAGGCTCCTGCAGTTTTGTGGCTGCAGAGGCTGGGGAGAAGGGCTAGGAATGGAAAAGTACTCAGTACTGATTCAGAGTGGAGAAAAATGACTTCAAGGTCTTCCAATTAGGAGACCTCAGGATGGAGATTCCTATGCTAAGAGTGCATATATGAGTAAGAACATGGCCAGCCAGAGGGCCACAGCCCTTGCCTGTAAATCCCTTGAGACTGTAGTACATCAAAATTGTGCATCAGGTCTGGTGAGGGGAGAGCTTTTTCCCATGAGGCCACCAGGTGAAGCCCTTATAATTGTCTGTAGTTGCCTTAAAAGCACACAGAGGTTTTTGTCTAGGAACTTCTAATAAGTTTCCCCACTTTGAAGAAGTCACACAAGTGAGAAATAGACAATTTAAGAATAACATTTGGTGACTCCAATATCCTACTTTCAATAAATAATAGAACACCTAAACAGAAGATCAATAAGGAAATAGTATAAACCAACAGTACATAGCAGACATCTATAGAATAATCCCTTAAGATCAGGAACAAGACAACAACGTCTACTGTTACCACTTCTATTCAACATTGTATTAGAGGCACTAGCCAGAGCAGTTAGGCAAGAAAATGAAATAAAAGGCATCCAGTTTGGAAAGGAAGAAGTAAAAATATCTCTATTTCCATATGACATGATCCTGGATAGAGAAAATCCTAAGCAATCCACAATAAAACTATTAGAACTAATAAACAAGTTCAGCAAAGATGCAGGATAAAAATCAATATATAGAATCAACTTAATTTCCCTATTAGCAATGAACAATCCCAAAATGAAATTAATAAAACAATTCCATTAAAAGAGCATCAAAAAAGAATAAAGTATTTATGAATAAATTTAACAAAAATGTGCAAGACATATACAGTGAAAACTATAAAAGAGATTTAAAGAGATTTTAAAGAGACCTACATAAATGGAATTCATGGATTGGAAAACAATATTATTAAGATGTCAAACTGATCTACAGATTCAATGCAATCTCTGTAAAAACGCTATCTATCTTTTTGCTGAATTTCCCAAACTGATCCTGAAATTTGTATGACAGTACAGGAGGCCCAGAATATTCAAAACAATGTTAAAAAGAAAAACAAAGTTTGAGGATTCACACTTCCTAGTTTCCAGACTTACTACAAAGCTGCAGGAATTAAGATATACTGCAAAAAGTACTGGCATAAGGATCAATCAATGGACAGATCAATGGAATAAAATTTAAAGTCCAAATGTAAATCCTTATATTTATGGTCAGCTTATTTTTTTATAAGCATATGAAGACAATTCAGTGAGGGAAAGAATAGTTTTTTCAACAAATGGTGTTAGAAAAGCTGGATATCCACATGCAGAGTAATGGAGTCGGATCCTTATCTCACTCCATATACAAAAATTAACTCAAAATGGATCAGACACCTAAATGGAAGAGTTAAAACTGTAAAACTCTTAAAAGGAAACGTAGATATAAATCTTCATGACTTTGGGTTAGGCAATAGTTTCTTGTATATGATACCAAACCACAAGATAAAATAGATAAGCTGGACTGCATCAAAATAAAAAACTTTGTGCTACAAATGATACCATCAAGAAAGTAAAAAGAAAAAAACAGAATGGGAGAAAATATTTGCAAATTATAAATCTAATAAGGGACTTGTATCTAGAATATTTAATGAACTCTTACAATTCAATGATAAAAAGACAGATAACCCAATTTTAAAATGGGCAAAAGATCTGAGTAGACATTTTTCCAGAGAAGATATACAAATGACCAATAAGAACATGAAAAGAGGCTCAACATCATGAATCATTAGGGAAGTGCAAACCAAAAATTATAAAATACCACTTCACAACCACTAGGATAACTATATGAAAAAGATAGGCAATAACAAGTATTGGCAAGGATATGGAGAAATTGGAAGCCTCACATATTGTTGGTGGAACCTAAAATAATGCAGCCATGTTCTAAAACAGTTTGGAATTTCCTCAAAGTGTTAAACATAAGTTTACCATTCACAAAAAAACTTGTTTGTGAATGTTCACAGCATTATTTATAATAGCCAAAAAGTGGAAACAACCCAAATGTCTATTAGCTGATGAATGTATAAACAATGTGGTATATCCATTCAATGGAATATTATCAATAAAAAGGGATGAAATATGACGTATGCTACAATGTGGGTGAACCTTGAAAACATTGTGCTAAATCAAAGAAGGCAGTTACAAAAGACCACATGTTGCATGATACCATTATGAATTGTCCAGAATGGGCAAATATATAGAGACAAAAAATAGATTAGTGGTTGCCTATGACTAGGGACAGAGGAGGAATGGGGAATGACTGCTAATTGGTATGAGGTTTCTTTCTCGGGTGGTGAAAATGTTCAAAAATTGATTGTGGTAATGGTTGTACAACTCTGTGAATAGAATAAAGAACCATCGAATTGGACACTTTAAATGAATGTATGTTATGATGTGTGAATTATATTGTACTAAAGTTGTTTACAAAAGTTACACAGCAATTCTGGTTCCAATAATAACAGAGTAGCTTATGTTGAACTAACCTTCCAACAGATAATAATTAGAAATTCTGGGCAACATACAAAAACAAAACTGTTTGAAGGTAATGGAAAATTACCCAAAGGAGGCAGAAACTAGAAGGAATTTAACCTTTGGATAACAGAACTGCACTGGATGGGTTCCATATTATTTGACTTTCCCCCTGAGGGTGCTCTGCTGTTTATGTAGTGTGTGGAGCTGTAGCTCAAGCAAAAAGCTGCAGTCTAAGTGTCTGGAAGTGTTGGAGGATGGAGTTCAATTTTGCTAGAGAAGTTGGAAATTGAGGGGATAAATTGTGAAAAGGAGGGATCCTTTCATGAACCAGTCTGAGTCTAATCCGGAGAGAAACTATACAGTAATTTGAACGGTGGAAGTTCAATACAAAGAGTTATTAAACCATGACAGTGGAGTAGCTATAAAGATATAAAGAGAACGCTAAATGGCCTCCTAGGGCTGAGGGAAAGTACCCAAGGAAGGACAAACTTGGAAAAGTGCTCTGTCCCCGAGGCAGGAATTCAGACCTTGTTGTAGAAGGTGTGGCTACAGCCCACTGAATGGTAGAGAAATTCACCGGGTTACCCAGGAAGAGTTGGACAGGTGCCAAGCAAAACAAGAAACTACTTTCTCGGAACCAGGTGAGATAAGGCTGATGCAGAGGCATGCAGAGAGAGTAAAGGCTGTGGCAGCTTACGCACAGACTGGGTAGCACCTGGGTAAAAATTGCTGCACTTATAAAAAAGCAAGGCCCAACTATATGCTGTCTCCAAAAGATGTACTTTAAGTAGATAGGATAAAACTTAAATGCTTGAAAAGGATATACTAAGCCTAAGAAAACTGGAGTGGTACATTTTACCATAATGATAAAGCTGTTAATTCATCAGGAAGGCATGACAATCCTAAATATGTATGCATGTAATACCAACTTCAAAATAAATAAAGCAAAAAAATAGAAAGCTAAAAGGATAGTGAAATGAATTCACAATTAAATCGAAGATTTATACACCCTGTCTTGATAAAATTACACAACCATACCAAAAAAATCAGTTATACTGTAAAAGATTTGAAAACACTTGACCTTGCTATTTATATACACTACACCCAACAATGGAAGAATACACATTCTTTCAAAGTACATATGCAGTGTTCCTCAAGATAGCCAAAAAAACTCAATACATTTTTTTAAATGGAGATATCTGAAATACATTCTGTGACTTCAGTTGAGTTAAGTTAGTAATAAATAATATGTTAACTCTAAAGGCCCCAAATAATTGGAAATTAAACAATATCTAAACAACCAGTTTGTAAAATAAGAAAATCACAATGGAAATGAGAAAATATTTCAAAGTGAATGATAATAAAAATACAAGATATCAAAATTACTGAGATGCAGCCAAAGCAGTGCTTTAAGGACATTTATATAATTAAATGCTAATGTTAGAAAAAAATATGGCTGTGCTTCCACTTTACAAATCTACAGAAAGAATAAATTAAGCCCAAAATAAGTAGGAGAAAGGGAATAATAAAAATAAGAATCTAGTAAATAGAAAACAGACAAACAATAGACAAATCTAATAAAACCAAAGGCTAGAATTTTATTTTTAAAAGTACTAAATTTGACAAGCCCCTAGCAAAACCAATCAAGAACAAAAAGAAAAGAACGCACAAATTTAAGATTTTAGGAATAAAAAAGAAAATATCACCAAAGATTCTGCAGGCGTTAAAAGGATAACAACAAGAATACAATAAAACTTTCTGCCAACTAATTCTAAAACTTAGATGAAACAGAGAAATGCTTTGAATAATATGACTTACCGAAATTGACAGAAGACGAAATAGAAAATCTGAAAAGGCATATTCATATTAAATATATTAAATTTGTAATAATAAAAACCTCTCAGAAAGAAAATGATAGGCCAAAATGTCTTTACTAGCCATTTCTATCACACATTTAAGGAGGAAAGAATGTCAGTCTTAAGCAACTGTTTCAGATAATGAGAGAATACTTCCCAACTCATAGTATGAGGCTAACATACCCTGATACCAAAACCTGACAAGGATATTACAAATACATAAAAAATAACCCTCATGAATGTATATTCAAAATTCCCTAACAAAATATTAGCAAATTGGATCTCGAAATAGGTAAAAGTGATAATACATTGTGGCCAAGTGGTGTTTATCTCACAAATTCAAAATTAGGTTAATACGTTTTTAAAATATCAAATAATATAATTCACCACATTAACAGGGTAAAGGAGAAAATTCATATGACCATCCCAAATGATGCAGAAAAAGCATCTGACAAAATTCAACACGTATGTATAATAAAAGCTCTCAGAAAAAAAAAAAATAGAAGAGCTCTTTCTCAGTATGATAAAGGACATCTATCTAAAACCATACTTAATAGTGAAATATACACTTTTTCCTTAAGATCAGGAACAAGGCATGGATATCCGTTCAAGCCAATACCATTCAACATCATACTGGGAGTCCTGGCTAGTTGTAACAAGGCAAGAAAAAGAAAGGAAAGGGTACAAAATGAAAAGGAAGTAGCAATATGGTTTTTATTCATAGACAACATACTTATTTACAATAGACAATCTGAAGAAATGTACAAAACTATAATGAATAAGTGAATTTGGCAAACTTGTAGGATACAAAGTCTATACAAAAATCAATTGTTTTATAGATAGTAGGAAACAACTGAAAAATGAAAAAATTTTAATTATATTTGCTGTGGCATCTAAAAGCGCTAATCACCTAGAAATAAATGTGTCAAAAAGTGTGCAGGACATCTACACTGAAAAACTACAAAGTATCACTAAAAGAAAATAAATAAAATCTAATAAACGGAGGCATGTACCATGTTCGTGAATTAAATAGTGTCGATTTTCTTCCACTTGTTCTGTAGAACCATTGCAATTGTAATCAAAACTCCAACAGGCTTTTCTTGTAGAAATTAACAAGTTGATTCTAAAATTTATATGGATAAGCAAAGGATCTAGACTAGCCAGATCAATATGTAGGAAGAACAAAGCTGGAGGTCTTATACTATCAGATTTCAAGAGTTACTCTAAAGCTACATACAGGACACAATACAGTGTTAATTGGACAAAGGATAGATAAATAGATCAATCAGACAAAATAAAGTAGCCAAAAATAGATCCACACACAGAAGGTCAATTGATTTTTTTACAAAGGCTTCGAGGTAATTCAACATGAAAAGTAAAGTCTTTTCAACAGATGGTGCTAAAGCAACTGGATAAATATGTCAGGAGGGTGGGGAAGGGGCAGGGGAGGACACACAAATCAGTGAACATGAAAGAAAAAGTGGATAATTTGGAATTCATGAAAGTAAAAACCTTTGCTCATCAAAAGACGTCTTCGGGAAGCCTTGGGTTACTGGGAGGGGTGGGTGGGGGGGCTGTCCTGGAGGTTGCCATGGCTACTCAGGCATTGCCTTCACTTATAATGGGTTATTATACTGGTTCGTCCAAGTAGAAAGTAAAAGCGTAAAGGAAGGGTAACTAACACAAAACGATGCCAACAAATTGTGGTGAAACACATGAACACCTCAGCAGCTATGTTGTGAAGGTTGAGATAAGGTTAAAGGGAACACAGGAGCCTTACGTGTTGGCCTGGTGACTGCTCCAGTGAATAGCCACTGTTAAAACAACCTGCGTTCCTGCCAGTGGAGGTGCCGGGAGTGGGGAGGTTGATCTTTTTCTTTCCTTGACTTCCCTCTGTTTTGTATGAGACCTTGGTCCTGCATCCCAGATCTGCCCTGTTCTTCCTGTTGTGTGTTTTTTTTTTCTCGCTCCTCTCTTTCCAATAACTGGCAAGTGAGCAACAGTAGTTTGCATATATTTTTTGTCTTACTTTCCCATCAGTTTGAGCTAAACAAACAAAAAACCCTACTGGCCCTTCTTACCTAACTGCTTTAGTGTGACACCACAAAAAAATTCTTGTTTCATCCCACTCACACGGGATCAGTGTCTTTTGTTCCTCAACCCTTAATATGTTTAGGTTGCAGGGGGAGAGTCAGGAGATTGGATGGCAGCTAGAGGTCTGGGTACACATTCTCTCCTCATGCCTCTGAGGGGTTCTCCCTCTCCTGAGCCAAAGTGGATCTGTAACTGTGTAGCTTCTAAAATGAGATAATGTGAAGATGTTTTGAAAATTCAAAAGGCTTTCCCAATACATGGGCAATTTCTATATTTTATATTTGGTATAAAAATACATCTTATATTTCTAACTTAATCTATCTCTATTATTTTTTCAAAGAGCAAACAGATGTCTTTTCCTTTTATTTTTTAGTTCCTAGAAATAAAAGTAGAGGTGCTTAAATTAAGGGAAAAAAATCAGTTCATTCCAGTGCAGCAGTCCCCACCCTGGGGCTGGAGGGGTTAGCGATGGTGAGTCCACGGTGTAACGGGTTGAATTGTGGCTTCCAAAAAAGACAAAAGGTAAGCTCAAAACAGGGCAGAAGCATGCCTGAGACAAATTTTAAAAGCCATAAACAACAAGCATAACACACACAAGAGAAAGGGCCTCTCCTTTATTTCTTTCACAGATTAAGTCAGAGGCTAAAAGCACTCTCATGCCAACATGAAGCTGGCTACTGCACCGAGAATGTGATAGTCATTCAGTCTCACAGGAGAATATACACTCAATGATTCCATTTCTGTGAAGTTCAAGAACAGCCCAAACTGACCAATAGTCATGAAATATTGTTGCAGATGAGAATCCACAGAACTTAGAACCTGTCTAGACACTGCGGACGTGCAGGAGGCCCATCTGACAGCCCTCTGAGGCCTCGGCAGCTACGTGCCCTCACCGCTCCTCTCTGCAGACACGAGGCTGCAGCGAGAGCTGCTACTGCTAGTGAGTCAGCACCAGGCAGGAAAGGTTAAAAATATATCCAATAAACAGTGCTCCTCAGTTATCCAGATAAATAAGCACATATGCGAGAAAATAAATGCAGACTAAAGGCCTGTTTAAGGTCTTGCATAAATTAAGGAATTCTGATGTGACAACACTCCTGGAGAGAGAAAACATCTTTACAAGAAGCAGCAGGAAACAGGCCCGAGGTCTGCGCCTCTCCTTTTCAGCACCTCTTCTAGCATCAGTACCAAAGCCTTTCCAACCTCGGCACCAGCTCTCTCTGGTATCCTGGAGGCTGCCTCACTGAACTCTCCCAATCTGAGCAGTAGACCATGTCCTGAATAGTTTCTTTCCTTCTCCTTTCCATCAAAACTTCCCTGTCCTGCACCTATGATTTCTAGAACTTATTCTATCCTAAGTGGCTTTCAGTTAGTTGTCATCACTCTAATCCTTTCAGATAAATTTCACTAGGGATTTTTTGAAGATATAAAAAGTGATTCTAATGGTAGCTATTTTAGGCACTGTGACAACCAGTAAGAAAAATGTTTTTAAATTATCTTTTTATTAGTGCCTTTAAAATTAAACTATTTGTGACACATCCTAGTTATACTTGCCTTATGAGAACTTAGTGGCACATCTTATTCAGTGACTCTTATCAAAGGTTATTCCAAGAGCTCCTCCTTTTCTTTGTGACTTGTTATCATGCTTCTGAGTTTATCTTAATGCATTTAGTTTGTTAAACTTAAGAAGGTAGCTGAATTTGTAGCTAATGATTCCTAAATGAAAACCACTTTCATTCATTCATTCAATTAGCATAAATGGAACATAATGCCCAGTGGAGGAGATATAGTGTACAAATGGTATTGCAATGCAATGTAATATGTTCTGTAATAAAGGAAAAAAGGCTCTGTGAACACAGAGAAGGGGACTGCTACCTATGGAATACAGAAGAGGCTACAGAAAGAAGTAAATATTTGCTCTCTGGAGTAACAATTAGGGAGGTTGCTGGGAAAGGAATATTCTAAGATTAATGGCACAAATACAGGCATGGAGTTATGAAAGTCTGTGCTTGTTTAGGTCTGCAAAAATCTATGTGGCTAGAATATGGATAGATGTAGATGGCATTGGAAGAGAGGACAAATAAAGGATGGTGGGGACATAGAAGAAGGGATTTTGTATGCCATTGTAAGCAATGTAATCTTTATTTAATGAAAAACAGGAAACCAAGAGTGGTTTCTAGGCAGATTTATATTTTGGATGGAAAACCTGTAGCAGAATATGGAGTATAACTTCTATTCACCAAGATAAAGACGTTCTCAAGGTAGCAAGCAAGTAGTATTCCTCGAAACACCTTTATTTCCGTGGCCTTGAGCCTCTGGCATATGGTTCAAAAGACAGCTTTTCCAGGTGATACCCACTTTCCACATGATCCAGGACACGGCCATGTAGATTTCCTCTAGTCTGAGGAAGGCAAAGGAGTAGAGGAAGTCGAGGAATTGTGAAGTTAGGGTGCATGGAACTGCAGAGGACAATGAATGGCAGGAGTGGACGGAAGAAGGTTCTGTGCGTGGGAAAGACCTTAGAGTTCAGGTCTCGTAGAGACAACGGTGGAGCAGGGGGCAGAACACGGCAGGAATTTCAGAGAAGGCCTGTGTCTACACGTAGAAGCAGAATTACCCGAAGAACACTGACTTCAAAGTACTTAGGTTGTGAGGCAGTTAGTAACTTGACTTTTACCAATAAGGAAATGCAACTTTGGATACCAGACAGCTTTCCATTAAAAAGAAGAGGGAATAGAAAGCCCAGAGATAAACCCATGCACATCTGGTCACCTTATTTTTGATAAAGGAGGCAAGAATATACAATGGAGAAAAGACAGCCTCTTCAATAAGTGGTGCTGGGAAAACTGGACAGCCACACGTAAAAGAATGAAATTAGAACACTCCCTGACACCATACACAAAAATAAACTCAAAATGGATTAAAGACCTAAATGTAAGGCCAGACACTATAAAACTCTTAGAGGAAAACATAGGCAGAAAACTCTATGACATAAATCACAGCAAGATCCTTTTTGACCCACCTCCTAGAATAATGGAAATAAAAACAAAAATAAACAAATGGGACCTAATGAAACTTAAAAGCTTTTGCACAGCAAAGGAAACCATGAACAAGATGAAAAGACAACCCTCAGAATGGGAGAAAATATTTGCAAATGAAGCAACTGACAAAGAATTAATCTCCAGAATTTACAAGCAGCTCATGCAGTTCAATATCAAAAAAACAGCCCAATACAAAAATGGGCAGAAGACCTAAACAGACGTTTCTCCAAAGAAGATATACAGATTGCCAACAGACACGTGAAAGAATGCTCAACATCACTAATCATTAGAGAAGTGCAAATCAAAACTACAATGAGGTATCACCTCACACCTGTCAGAATGGCCATCATCAAAAAATCTACAAACAATAAATGCTGGAGAGGGTGTGGAGAAAAGGGAACCCTCTTGCACTGTTGGTGGGAATGTGAATTGATACAGCCACTATGGAGAACAGTATGGAGGTTCTTTAAAAAACTAAAAATAGAACTACCATACGACCCAGCAATCCCACTACTGGGCATATACCCTGAGAAAACCATAATTCAAAAAGAGTCATGTACCACAATGTTCACTGCAGCTCTATTTACAATAGCCAGGACATGGAAGCAACCTAAGTGTCCATCAACAGATGAATGGATAAAGAAGATGTGGCACACATGAAGAACCTAGTGGGAAGACGGGAATAAAGACACAGACCTACTAGAGAATGGACTTGAGGATATGGGGAGGGGGTGGGGTGAGATGTGACAGGGTAAGAGAGTGTCATGGACATATATACACTACCAAACGTAAAATAGATAGCTAGTGGGAAGCAGCCGCATAGCACAGGGAGATCAGCTCGGTGCTTTGTGACCACCTAGAGGGGTGGGATGGGGAGGGTGGGAGGGAGGGAGATGCAAGAGGGAAGAGAAATGGGAACATATTGTATATGTATAACTGATTCACTTTGTTATAAAGCAGAAGCTAACACACCATTGTAAGGCAATTATACTTCAATAAAGATGTTTAAAAAAAAAAGAAGATGTGGCACAAATATACAATGGAATATTACTCAGCCATAAAAAGAAACGAAATTGAGTTATTTGTAGTGAGGTGGATGGATGTAGAGACTGTCATACAGAGTGAAGTAAGTCAGAAAGAGAAAAATAAATACTGTATGCTAACACATATATATGGAATCTAAAAAAAAAAAGTCGTTCTGATGAACCTAGGGGCAGGACAGGAACAAAGATGCAGATGTAGAGAATGGACTTGAGGACACAGGGAGGGGGAAGGGTAAGCTGGGACGAAGTGAGAGAGTGGCATGGACTTACATATACTACCAAATGTAAAATAGATAGCTAGTGGGAAGCAGCCACATAGCACAGGGAGAGCAGCTCGGTGCTTTGTGACCACCTAGAGGGGTGGGATAGGTAGGGTGGGAGGGAGACACAAGAGGGAGGAGATATGGGGATATATTTATATGTAAAGCTGATTCACTTTGTTATAAAGCAGAAACTAACACACCATTGTAAAGCAATTATACTCCAATAAAGATGTTAAAAAAAAAAAGGACATTCTTTGAAAATGTTGACAATTTAGAGTAATTCCACCTTTGATGTGTTTAAACTATGTCATCTTGGCCAAGTCACTGAACCTTCTAAGCATCTGCATTCAGGAAAATAGATAATCGAGTATGCAATAAACAGTGACAATTACACGTACAGATTCATTTTTTATTATCGGTGATGGTTATATGTTAAACAGACCACTGCAGAACAGGAAAGTGAATAGGAGGAGGATTAAAAATATATTGAGAAATCCATTGGGTAATGCTTACTGACAAATTCTTGAAGAGCTTTTATGGTAACCTACAGTTAAACTTAGATTTTTATTTTCAGCCCTTTATTTGGAACTGAGTAATACGAATGTCTCTTCTCCCAGAGGAGCGAGGCAGTGGATGACTCAGACTGAATCGGGCTGGTAAAGCAGTTCCCTTATCATAGCAATTTGATGTTTATGTTGATTTGCCATCTAGAGAGAATTTATAAAGATCAGGTGTAATCACCTGATGCTCACTTTAAACAGAAAGAAAAAGGATTTTGCATCAATCCTGAAGGAATAAGTGTAGGAGAAATAATTATACCACTCTAGTTGATATAGTGCTTTCACATACATTTTTCCCATCCTGGGAGGGAGAGAAGGGGTTATTAACTCAGCGTTCCAGATGAGGAAGGAGATGGTCAGAATGAGCTGCTCAAGGTCATGCAGTTAGTAAGTAGCAGAGCATTCCCTTTATGTATACAAATGCTAAAATCTTTCCCCTATATTCCTCTGCCTCTCAAGAAATCCATGCTTCTTTCTGCCCAGGGCATTGAGAATTAGTACCGGCACTGGTGACTTCCCCACAGAGGGAGATGTGACTGACCAATCCCAAGCGTGGCTTGTGACTGTAGCTTGAATAATTACTTTTTTAGACTTTAAGTGTGGTTTATAGGACCTGTTATTTTATATGTTCTGCACACTTTCTTCAACAAATTGGAAAGAATCTTCAGACTCTGAACAGAGAGACAGTTTTTTCCAGTGAATGGTGGATGCAAAAGTCTCAAGGGAAAGGATGACCAACAAAGCTCAGGTAGACAGATGGGCCTTGGCCAAGGGCTAGGGGGCCGCCTTAGGACCAGGAAATAACACACCGAACAAGCATTTTGTGTATTTTCTTCTCGGCTTTAAAAAAGCTTTTGTTTTTAATCATCTTATTATATATTGTGTCTTTTCACCATTTTTTCTCCTTTCTTCTCAAAATACTGTACTTCAACTCTTTTTCTGTGCACTCTGTTGCATCTTTGTTTCTTTATTGAGGTCTGGGGTTCTTAAGATCCTCCGGTTTCTCTGAGGTCATTTTTCTGTATCTTGCTACCTCCATATAATGCCAATTCATAGATATCACATATGGTACCTTCTCCATTTTGCTCTCAGATCCCCAGTACTTAGAAACAAACCTCCAGACCCCATTAAGAGCCAGGCATTTATAGTGATTACAATGAATGAGTTAAGAATCTTTTCCTGCATTTTTTTATTCCTTTATTACAAAAGTAATATATTCTCATTATTTTAAAAAAATGTCAACTATTACCAAAAGATATGTTAAAAAGTAAAAATCCCCCTCTCCTTCCCTACCTCCTCAGCCGCCAAGCTGGCTAGGCTACCCAACGGTAAATAGTCTTAATAGGCCATTGAGTGTGCAGCCAGACGTTCCTTTTTTATGTATATACAAACAGAATCATATTTTAATACTGTTTATGCAACTTTTTTTTTTTTTTTCTTTTTTTTTTTTTTTAAACATCTTTATTGAAGTATAATTGCCTTACAATGGTGTGTTACCTTCTGCTTTATAACAAAGTGAATCAGTTATACATATACAATATGTTCCCATATCTCTTCCCTCTTGCATCTCCCTCCCTCCCACCCTCCCCATCCCACCCCTCTAGGTGGTCACAAAGCACCGAGCTGATCTCCCTGTGCTATGCGGCTGCTTCCCACTAGCTACCTATTTTACATTTGGTAGTGTATATATATGTCCATGACACTCTCTCACCCTGTCACATCTCACCCCACCCCCTCCCCATATCCTCAAGTCCATTCTCTAGTAGGTCTGTGTCTTTATTCCCGTCTTGCCACTAGGTTCTTCATGGCTTTTTTTCCCCTTAGATTCCGTATATATGTGTTAGCATACTGTATTTGTTTTTCTCTTTCTGACTTACTTCACTCTGTATGACAGACTCTAACTCCATCCACCTCATTACAAATACCTCCATTTCATTTCTTTTTATGGCTGAGTAATATTCCATTGTATATATGTGCCACATCTTCTTTATCCATTCATCTGTCGATGGACATTTAGGTTGCTTCCATGTCCTGGCTATTGTAAATAGAGCTGCAATGAACATTTTGGTACAAGACTCTTTTTGACCTATGGTTTTCTCAGGGTATATGCCCAGTAGTGGGATTGCTGGATCGTATGGTAGTTCTATTTGTAGTTTTTTAAGGAACCTCCATACTGTTCTCCATAGTGGCTGTATCAATTTACATTCCCACCAACAGTGCAAGAGAGTTCCCTTTCCTCCACACCCTCTCCAGCATTTATTGTTTCTAGATTTTTTGATGATGGCCATTCTGACCGGTGTGAGATGATATCTCATTGTAGTTTTGATTTGCATTTCTCTAATGATTAATGATGTTGAGCATTCTTTCATGTGTCTGTTGGCCATCTGTATATCTTCTTTGGAGAAATGTCTATTTAGGTCTTCTGCCCATTTTTGGATTGGGTTGTTCGTTTTTTTGTTATTGAGCTGCATGAGCTGCTTGTAAATCTTGGAGATTAATCCTTTGTCAGTTGCTTCATTTGCAAATATTTTCTCCCATTCTGATGGTTGTCTTTTGGTCTTGTTTATGGTTTCCTTTGCTGTGCAAAAGCTTTTAAGTTTCATTAGGTCCCATTTGTTTATTTGTGTTCTTATTTCCATTTCTCTGGGAGCTGGGTCAAAAAGAATCTTGCTGTGATGTATGTCATAGAATGTTCTGCCTATGTTTTCCTCTAAGAGTTTGATAGTGTCTGGTCTTACTATGCAACTTTTTTTCATTTACAGTTTCTCTTAAAGATGTTTTTACAGCAACAGAATCAGATCCATTTATTATTTTAAAGTTTACTGTTGTGCATTTTGTATGGATGTAACATGAATTACAGACTTAAACCGTTCCCTCTGGGTGGAGAATGTTTTCGTTGTTTTTCTGTTACACACAATGCTTTAGTGAATATTCCTGGACATACATCTTTGCATATTTTGTATGCATGTATATGTAGAGCATTTTTCTAGAAATAGAATTCTTACTGCATTTTATTAGGTATTGGACGCTTTCCTCACCCTTCCCGGTCTTGGTCTGAGCTGTGGTTATCCCAGGTCCATGTGTGGCTTGCTGCTGGGCTGTAAATGGTTATCAGCAGCTCTTAACCCTTGCTAAGTTAAAACCACCTGCAGAGCATTTTAAAAAAGCAAATTATTCAGGCTGTGCCCTGGAACTGCTGAATCAAAGTTTTCAGAAGGGAAACCTGGGCTTTCATATGTTTTCACACCACCATAGGTGATTCTAATGTTGAAGACTGCTGATTTGGTTTCTGGTTTCCATTTTTTCCCATGATTATGGCTGTACTTTCTCTCTGACTCAGTGGTTCAAACTCTGGGATGTCACTCTTTCCTTTCACAATTTCTCTTCATGAATTACCCCAGTTTAGTTTTTTAGCATTCATTTCCCCATTTGTTAACTACATTCTTTTATCTTTAGTTATAACTTTCATTTCTTTTTATTTGAAGATTATTTTTACCCTATAAACAACATTATTCAATTTAAGCCCTCCTTGTTTACCACCATGAATAAGCTGGTCAGAGTCCTAGGGCACCAGGCATTCGACGACATTCAGCCTCCATCAAAGACCACTGTCCTTACCTGATTACTCTATCTTTCCTACGTAATGGCAGAGCAGACAGTAACACATAGTGATAACTTGGGCTCCAGACTCAGGCTCAGTTTAAACCCCAGCTCTGCCACTTATTGGCTGTGTGACCTTGTACAAATTCCTTAACTTTTCTGTGCCTCAGGTTTCCCACAGGTAAAGTGGGTATACTAATGCCTGCCTGAAAGGATTGTGGTAAGGAACAAGTAAGTTGTTCGGTGTAAGACACTTTAAAAGTAATTGGAGTATCGCAGGCACTCATTAGATGCTGTTATTTTTATTATTGTCCAGCTCCCTCCTAAAAGATGACAGACAGACCTCTGAGTGGCTTCCCTCTCGGGTGCAGGTTTCCTCTTTCTTTGACTTCTTCATCTGGTTATACATTGCCATCTGCTTTCCATCTTCCAGAATTTTGTTGATAGCTATCATCTGTTGTCATTGTTACTCATACTCTCTTTGGCCTTCAGAGTTTTACAGTCATTAACTAGAGTTTCCAGAAGTAACAGACATAAACATGTTCAATCTGCCAGGTTGAACATGAAAGTCTTCATTCTTTGTTAGTCACAATTTAAACATAGATATAAATACTTGAAAAGATCCAAATTATTTCTCCCAGTGCACTGTGACCATATCATGTTTTTCTTATTGTTTAAAAATATTACAACCAAAAAAGTCTTTTCTCAGCAGCATCTAGTCATGAGCCATGTGCGATAATCTCAGAATTATGAACTTGATGATGAGTTAGACTCCGCTGGAGAAGGCAGACTCGGTAGATTTCTTTTCATCTTTTAAAAATGTCTTCTTTAAAATTATTTTTCACATTATTCTTTCTCTAAATGCATGCCCTGGGTATTTAATGGCTTTTTGTTCTATACTCTTCTTATATCATTTGCTTTGAACACAGGTAGATAGTAGCATTTTTGATGATTTCAAAGTAGGGTCTCCTTTGGTGGTAGATAGCTTCTAAGGTGGCCCCAGCGATCCCTGCCTCCTGGTATTCACAGCCTGTTCAATCCCCTCCCTTTGACCACCCTGTTTCTAATTAATAAAACACATCGACATTGAGAGCATGTCACTTCCGCAGTGAGGTTACAGAAGATTATGACTTCCATCTTGCTAGCAGACTCTCTTTCGGGCTTTGATGAAGAAAGTTGCTGTGTTGAGAGGTCCCCATGGCAAGGAACTGAGAGTGGCCTTCAACCAACAACCCGCAAAGACTCAGGGCCTCGGTTTCCTCATCCTTCAAGGAACCAAATCCTGTCAACAACCACATGAGCTTGGAAGTGTATCCTTTCCCAGCTGAGCCTTCAGATGAGACCCCAGCCCTGAGCAGTACTTTTGTTGCAATCTCAGGAGAGACTCTGAGACTGGCAAAGCCTAGATTGCTGACCCACAGATACCATGAGATAATAGATGTTTTTTAAGCCACTAAGTTTGTAGTAATTAGTGATGTAGGAATAGGTGATTAATACACCTGGCTTCCCCTGCTTTTACCATCATACTAATAGCTCTGTCACTGCACACTCAGGACACTCAGTTTGCCTTCTCTGTTTCTCTCCTTTCCCTATATATTCCATTCTGACGTGACAGTATTCAGAAGCTTCTTTTCATTTGAAGATAAATGTATAAGAGGACTAAATAGATTGTTGATTCAAATGTGAAAAATATAAAAAGTAATTTGCCTATGTTAAGAATAAAACTGACATTTCTCCATTTATCTGTGGTTTATTAAGTGCTTCCATAAATACTATAGGAGTTTGCATTATTTTCATTTAACTGCTGAGGAAACTGAGGCCCGCTGAACTTAAGGTATTGATACTTGTCCCAGGTCATGTGTCTAATTAGTGGTAGAGCCCAGACTTGCCCTTAAGACAGCTAACTCCAAATCTCTCTTTTGATCCTTTGCACCAGGCTGCCATCTCCCTCCACCTGACTTGTAGGCAACTCATATATTTGCACTATTTGACAAATGAAATTTTTAAATTTCCTTTTAAATTTTTTTATCTTATCAAATCTCTTCTCCTGCCATATACATATGGCATATATATTTTGAAGCAGGTGTATCATTCTGACAGCAGTCACAGCAAAAATTTCTAAGATACATGTTACAAATATTTTTATTCTGAATTAAGTAAACTCTCCCAGTTGCTAATGGCCTTTCGTTACTATTCTATTTACCGACTCTTGTACTATTTTTGTCCATTATACAAAAAAGAAAAAAAACCCAGAATCATTAAATCACTGATCATATTCAGAGCTCATTTGTTTCTGAACTTGTCCATTTCTGAAGAGATGTATTTTTTACCTCTCTGCCAATTTATTAGCTCATAGAGAAACTGCATCTTTCTTATAGTCACATTTTAGGAGAGGACCCAGAAGGTTTAATTTTATGCTCCTGCTATCTGCATGGATTAAACTAAAAGATTCAGTTATCCCATGCTGTCTTACTATTTACTGAGTCCCTGTAGCAGATATTAGGATGGTTTCTTATTTAAACTAACCTTTTTTTCTAATTATAGAAATAATTTAAATACTAGGAAGTACATGCATACATAATACTGAAAGCAGAGAATCATTGTCAAGACCATTAACTTTGTGAGAGAGAGATATATATATATAACTATATATATATTGACATATACACACATGTATATACATTTATATTTATTCAAAATCATCCTTGCTTAATACATATTTACAGTAAGGTTTTGAACTGAAGCCTAACAAGAATTTATGCCCATTTTAGAAATATGAATTTTTTCATAGTAACAAAACAAAATCAAAAAAAAAGTTAGCTATGATGCTTTGGTCATAATCTCACCACTGTGCTCACTAATGTGTTTTTCTCTCAGAGGAACATGCAGTTTGCTCATGAGAGCATTGCAAGAGAAAATAGGAAGCAAAACCATAGCTTCAGATTTTTTGTTTCTTTTTTTGTTTGTTTTGCTTTTTTGATGATTATAGAAAGTATAATTTTTAGCTGGACTTCTTAATAGGAACAAACAGAACAATACATTTTCCTGTTGGCTTTTATGTGTATCCCCTTTATGCCCTGTTTTCTGGAATAAATTAAGGATGTTAAATTAAGAATAATAAGCAGGTAATAGGTATACTTTTACTTATGTGTGTATATATATGTGAACATATATATATTCATGTATACAAATATATTTTAAGCATAACCAATATCATACTGTGAACGTATTTTATGCACTCCTTGTTTTTTCACGTAACATAAATCCTGAGAGAGTTCCTGTATTCATTAATATTTTTCAGAGCACGATTATTAAGGATGGTATAATCTTCTGTCATAAGTCATGTACCATAATTTATTCTTGACCAAAACATGATTTCTTTTGAACACATAAACTGAGGTTATAAAAGTTTAAAACAAAAAGAGTCATTTGTTTCTACAGTTATTGTTTGTTAGGATAGGGTATTTCCACCAAGTGCCTTTTCTTGTGGAGCAATGGGAAGACAGACTAGGGAAGCTCCCTGTACTTTCTAGCTGCATCTTCTTTGTGCCCTTCTCTCCACCTTGCCGCGTCTTTCCGCTTTTCCGTGGGGAGCTGAGCATTACATTTCTGAGTGCTGCATCCTGGGAGTTCTAACCTGTGAATGGACGGAGAAGAGAGGAGCTGATGGGGGAGGGGTGGTGATGGAGAAGAGAGGAGCTGATGGGGGAGGGGTGGTGATGAACTGGAAGACCCCAGGACTGGCTGATGAAGAGTTCCTGAATGGTTAGGGCACGACCGGAAGTTTTCAAATGTGTTTGTTTTGTTTAGTAAAAGCCTGTGGGTCTCAGAGCTAGAGCCTGACAAGGAGTGTGAATGAAAATCTTTTTCTGTTACCTTTGGGCCTTCAGATCTTACTCTGGTCCAGGGAATGAGGCATGTGGTGTTTTATTTAAAAAGTGCTTCTTAGCTCTATGCTGTCTATACCAAGCAGTGAGTAGACTCACTCCTGAGACTGTGGGATCTTGTCATCTTTGCCTTTAGTTTTTAGATCTGTCACCCTTTAATTTCTTTTTTTTTTTTTTTTTTTTAGGAGTATTACATTGGGAATTTTAGAGGGGCTGTGGCATATCTCATCTGTCACAATAACCCCAAAATGTTCTTTGTATGTATTAATAAAATTTTTAAGTTATGTATTTTATATTTTTAGTCTATTAATTTATCCCTTTTTTGTTGCTTTGGAATAATAGGAGCCAAGTGCAAAGTAATAAGTTTTAGACCATGGTTGTGTAAAGTCTTAATCACACCCATAGACCCCTTCATGTGTGTAGTAATTTGTATTAAGTATTTTTCTATTTTTTGTAGTTTGAATCCAACTTTAGATATTTAGTTAAACATTTACAGGACATGCATTTTCACCCTAAATAAATTTCCTGTGGATGGAACCATATGTCTTGCCAAATATAGAAAAAATAATTTAGAATACATTCAAGGACTTTGAATCTACTTATTTTTAAAGCAAGTCACGTATAAAAGTGCTTTAATATACTTAGTCCTGCCTAAATGATTCATTTCCAGCCTCCTAGTTCAAAAGATAGCAAACCTGGGTAGATTAAGTACTAGGTTTTAACACTAGGTATTTCCAAGTATTACTTTTGTGGACTGTCCTCCATCACGATGAGATATAAGCTTCATTCTCCCTTGTTCAATAAGGAGTGTTGGAAGCACAGTAAACTTAAGAGGGATGAGTGGGCCTGGAAAATATTTGACTAGCAGGACTTTTCCTTGTATGGAATAGAAGGAAATTGTAGATGCAGTAGAGAAAGTCCTTAAAGCCCCAGGGGTCCCTCAAATCCTTATCAAAGGGCAACTTCATCAACAAAAGTCTCACCACCGGCATCTGTCCCTGTGCTTCCGTTACCCAGGAATCTTATTTTATAAATAAAACTGTTCACACACACCAACAGAAACCCCAACGCATGTAACACCTTCTTCACCTATAAAAGTGGTTTAATTCACAGCCAGTTTCACTGAACTGAAGCAAGTAACACTTGACGAGTCAATTAGGAAAGTAGAACTGCTGTGTCCAACACCATTAGGAAACTTGCTCAGATCCTTAAAATATCAGGCCTAAAACAGGTGCTTCACATCTTTCAGTGTCAGAGCTTTGGGTAAAGCACCAGACTGTGCTGACTGCCGACGGTTCCACCTTCTAAACATTATTCTTCCAGAAGCACCAGGCCTTGTACCTTCTGAGCAAACATAGCAGAGGTCAATTTTCTACCTCTGGTGTTGTGTCTATATTTGCAAAGGAAAATTATTTTAAAACATTCTTCTATTTTGTACATATTTGAAAAGACTAATAGTCTTTTCTCTGTGATTCTCTTTTCTTCCTCATTCATTGTGTTCAGTATCCAAAAGGTATAAGCAATCAAGCTGACTTCAAAACTAGCTTAAAAAATCACATTTGATGAAATGGGTGGATAATCTGTGCAGATTTGTTTGGAATGAGGGGAATGCTTGGAAGGGTGTTTCCAAAACAGCAATACTTTTAAAAATCACAATGCCTAGAGCATCCCACCACTAAGATCAGCTGGTTGAATTTTGTAAGCAACTGAAGAAACTTCCAGTGTTGAAGGGCCAAGTTGTTAAAATGCCCATAGGGGTACATCCACCTTAGACCTTCACACTGAAGGCTTCCTCTCAATGAGATTGGGGGAAACAAACCTCTAGGCAGAGTATAGTGAGTTCCCAAGAGGCAATATTAAAGGTAAAAGAAAACCGGTGGTTTTGCTGTGACCCGTTTTCTCTTGCTAGCCCCGAATGTCTCTTTTTCTCTCACCCCACCCTCCTAACCCTAACAGTTTATACACTGTGCTTATTCGCCCAGCAGTTGTGCATGTTCTTTGGTCCGTAGATGGTTCGCTTATATCCTGCTTCTCACACATTAAATAAAATATCTTTATATCTATCATTAGCCTCTAGTATTGGAAAGAAAACGGGAAAAGTTTTCCCTTGAAATATGTACTTTGAAAATACACCTTAGGCAGCTCTTCCAGTAAAGGAATTTTTTTTATGGGTTTCCTATTTTGATAACCATAGGCAAATCAGTGAACCCCATTAAAATAAAGTCTCTATGTTTAAAATGGGGATAATAAAGTATATCTTGGACCTTAAATATAAGTAATGTGTCTAGTACAGTGATCAGCGGGTGGGCATGAGCAGCTATTGTTGTCATTTGTACAGAAAAATGACAGCTCTTAGTATTAGCAGCATCATTCATAAATCTTCAGCTCAGTGGCTTAGTTTTTCTTCATTTCTTCTCCTACCAAGGTCTGTGATGAAATTTGCTATTAACTTGGGATTTGGGAGGAGGTATTTATTTTACAATAATTTGTTATACATTTATATACATTATATATAACAAGAAAAGGTTAAATATAGGGATGTGAAAAACATTGAAACATCTTAGCCTTGTTTTTGTTTTTTTCTCATTACAGATTATATTAACTAATACAAAGCTAGATCTGAATGGAATGTCTTACAGGAAACTTACACTCCATATATCCAAAAATGAACTTACTGTCTTTTCTCCTTCTTCACTTCCTCTCTCCTCTCTCCCTCCCTTCCTTTTTTAATCTCATTCCTTCCACATTGGGTTACCTCCTATTACAACGTACAGTACTAGAGAATAGGCATGCAATCATGAATAAGGCAGTTACAATCCCTGCCCTCGTGTCTTACATGCTAGTAAGACACATTAAAAAAGAGAATTACAGAAATAATTATATCAAAATAGATTTGACGAGTGTGATGAAGGAAAGCTCAGAATTCAATACAATACTGTGCAAGCGAGATGGAAACCTGACTTGGTCTGGGGGTGCTGGGGCGCATCGTGGATGCCAGCCCTGACCTGAGACGTGAAGGACAAGGTGGGAGTGGGGAGAGTTTTAAGCAGAGGTAACATAATTTTTTCAACTTATGCATCTTTTTCTTTTATCTGTTTCTTTTCAAACACAATCATCCTCCCAGTCATCCAGGCTTAAAATCTTTACATTATCTTTGACACTTTATTCTCTTTTGCCTCAACAAATAATCAGTTGCTCAGTTTTCTTCATTCAGCATCATCTTTTCCTCTATTCCCATACGTGACTGAATTCCCATTCTCACTGTATTTGTTACATCTTTCTTTACCTTTTTCCTATAGCTTTATTTTTTCTTTCATTCAACAAATATATCTGGACATTTCCTGTGTGCCAGGACTCTGCTAGTGCCAGTGTTACAGAAGTGAACACGATAAACATGGCTGTCACAGCGCCTACAATCCAACATGGTGCCATGGGTCCAGTGCTGCCATAAAGCAGGGACAGTGTCCTAAACCACAGGCAAGGCTTCGTCCTCCTAGAGGAAGGGATATTCAGGCTGAGGCCTGCGGGTGAACAGGAGTAAGCCAGGTACAGGTGAGACTGTGGGGCTGTGTAAGGAACGTCCAGTGAGAAGGGACAGCATATGCAAGGATTGGAGGGCTTGGGTGGAGGAAAAGCAATGATTTAGTAAAGGCAGGCTGCTGACAACCAGCTCGAGTAATTTTGACTTTTTCGTGGGAGCCAGTGAAAGGTTCTAGGCAGGAGAGTGAGGTGTCAGAAACACCACCCTAGCTGCCGTTCGGGAGCTGGAGGAAAGAGGAATGGTGGAATAAGATATAAGAAGAGGGAAAAGGCTGGTGGGAAAGATGATGGATTGGGATTGTTTTTCTTTTTTCCAACTGGTCTTCTCACCTTCAGTGTCTTCTCCTTCCATGGGCAACCAGTCTTCTTGCATGCTCCTACCAGAGTAACTTTCTGGAACACACTTCTGATCTCAACTCAAAGTTTAATGGCATGTCTGCTCTTGGAATAAAATCTGAATTCCTCACCCTGTTATTCACAGTTTACAGTGAACTGGCCGCGTCTCTGTTTTGAAGCTTGATATTCTACACTCCCCTGGATGTCTTCCCGCTGTGTCTGTCTGTACACTCCACACTCTGAAGCATCCCCACAACCATGGCTCTGTCTCAGGCCCCCTCTTTCCTCTTTGCTTCCATACTTAAACCCACTCCTCCTTCATGTGCTCTCAGTTGTCCAGCCTCCCGGGATAACTTTGCTTGTTTCCACTGAGAGAAATTTCCGTTTTCTCTGAATCCTCAATATGGTGCAATTCATGGTATTATGGCATTTGTCATCTCCCCACATGGTATAACTATTTGGAGAGGCAAGCCAGTGCAGCTCTTATGAGCATGAACTCTGGAACCAAACCACCTGGATTCAGATCCCAGATCTGACACTTCCTAGCTGTGTGGCCCTGAGCATATCACTTAAATCTCTGTGCCTCATTTCTCTTCTATAAAATAAAAGTCCCTACTTCATAAGGTATTGTGAGGATTAAATGTGCCAGTAATACAAAAATGTATAATTTAGTGTCTAGCAATAATGCTGGATAAATATGTGGTATGATCATACCAGTATTTTTATCATTTACTTGTAACATCCACTCTTCTAAATGATAACTTGAGGACCTAATCTGCATCGGATTTACTTTTATGGCTTCTAAATCCCTTACTGCCTCACACAAAGTAAATAAATAGTGAATGTGTAAGTTAGAGTCACAAAGACCAGTGAACCCTAATGGGACTTTTCAAATAGTTTGTTTTGAAGATAATACTGTATTTATTAAATTAACTAAAATGGATCACTGAGCAAATATTTTACATATAAATGTAAAGCACACCGGATTTTACATTTGATTCAGGGAGAGACCCCTACAGATAACTATAATATAAGGTAGAAAAAATATACAGTCCAAAAGTGATTATAGGAATTCAAAAGGAGTGGCTAGAAGCATTAGTAAAGAATTCATTGAATTCATGAGGTGCAATTATACTGCATTGCAGGGGTAACTTTTAGAACAAAGCATTCATAAATCAACTCTCATAATAATATTAGCCAATACTTACTGAATACTCACTGTAGCAGACACTATGTGTATCGCACTGAAACTTCAGAACAGTCCCATCTGCAAGTATTATTGTTGTGTTCATTTTACAAATGGGAAAACTGAGGCATAGCAAGGCAATGTCTGTCAAAGTCATACAACTAATAAAGAATAGAGCCAGGATTGGACCAGGGAGACTGGATTCAGAGACTGTATTCTCCACCACCACACTGCAAAATTGAGAGTTCTACTTCACTATTTGCTGAACTATTTCTAATATGTTTTATTAAGTTCACTGGAGTTTCATTTTCTATTACTTTTTAAACTTATACCTCATCCAGGGAAGTTGAAAAAAATTGTTATTCTTTCATTTATTTCTGACCGACTCAATCTTTCACTTACAGTAACAAGTTCTCAGATTCTTTATCTGTGAAATAAAAGTTTGAAGCTATATCAATAGTTCCCAAACAGTTCAAGAGCAATTCTTTCTTTCAAAATAAAAAAATCATGCAGACGTCTGTAGTGTAGTTGTTCACCTTTGCTTATTCATTCTCTTAGTTGTTGCTTGTTGTGAAATAGAAAAGTTTGCAATGAGTCTCAGGCTTTTGCAGCCCCCAGGAATCCACTGTGCTGGAATAATCTCTAAAGCCATTTCTAGTGGAAATATTTGAGATTTTATATATTCTAGACTTTAGGGTCCTATCTCTCTAGTTTCTAATCTATCATTTCTCTCTGCCATGAGAAGGAACACTTATGCTTCCCTAATCCCTTAATCTTATATCAAGTTTTCTCTATTTTTCTTTCCCATAAGTTTTCCCTTCTTCCTTGAGCTCCGATTCCTTAGTAAACAGTACAGCTTACTTTGCAGAACTCATAATAACCACTGGACCCTAGTGCATAGGAACTATGTCTAAAACTTACGAGCTAAAACTTAGAATACAAAGTTACAGAATTTTAACTTGTTTTGTGAAAATAGAAAATAAAACAAAGGTTTTATATCAAGTTTTGGATGCAGTTTCCTGGTAGATTAAATTCTGAAATCAAATCTTTATCTCTATCTTCAGCATAGACTTAGTGAATTAGAAAATTAAGGACAAGTACTATATACACACAAAGGAACATTATCTCCTGTCCACGTCTGTTTTTTACCTTCTTCTCATTTCTTCCTGACACTTTTGGCCAGTCTTTTCCCCAGTCCTTGAGAATTTAATCATAATGGTCTTGTCAATGCTTAATTTAATACTTTTATATAGTAGAAATATTAGAGAGATGCCAGCAGAGAGTTACAGGTAATGTCATGCTTGGTACGGCTGGAGAGTGGGGCTCCACTTGTCAGATACCAGCAAGAAACTGTCAGCACCCACCCCATCTCCCCCAGCTATGCTTTCTGTTTTCCAGTATTCACATCTTTGGGATGAAAAACCAAAATGACACTTGAGATTTTAGGAGTGGGCACACTCGTCTGTTACAGTGACCTTGTGCTCAGCAGAGTAAGTTCAGGCCAGCTGCTCCAGCAGGAGAGGGCAAGGCCACATTTTTCAACAGCGCTAATCCTTTAGCAGGTCCAAACCATTTCCTATTCAATGAGGGCTTGCTCAAAACCACGCGGTAGCAGACGAAAGGTCGTGCATACTGTGCTTTCACAGGACCTTTGACCATCCCCCAGAGTGGGCCACTTGTTCCTTTGTGTCCCATGGAACCTGCACAGATGTTTATCACAGCACCTATACTGCTTTGATGCAATTTCTTCTTTCTTTCTTTATTTATTTATATTTTAAAAATTTATTTATTTTATTTTATTTTTGGCTGCGTTGGGTCTTCACTGCTGCATGCGGGCTTTCTCTAGTTGTGGTGAGCGGGGGCTGCTCTTCATTGCGGTACGTAGGCTTCCCATTGTGGTGGCTTCTCTTGTGGAGCACGGGTTCTAGGTGCACGGACTTCAGTAGTTGTGGCACACGAGCTCAGTAGTTGTGGCTCGCGGGCTCTAGAGTGCAGACTCAGTCGCTGTGGTGCACGGGCTTAGTTGCTCCACGGCATGTGGGATCTTCCCGGACCAGGGCTTGAACCCGTGTCCCCTGCATTGGCGGGCGGATTCTTAACCACTGCGCCACCAGGGAAGCCTCCAATTTCTTCTTTATATGGCTTTCTACCCTTTCTTATTGGCCTTTGTACCCATAGCATCTAGTATATTGCCTGGCTCATGATAAATGCTTAATTAATATTTGTTGAATGAAAACTCTGGAGTGAGAAGCGAGGAGCTAGTGAAGTAATGGAGCCAAGTACTAAGTGAGGTAATAAACACAGAGTGATAGATGATGGGGGGATGGGGTGCAGTACAGGATACTCCTCTTAGGATATTTCAGACAGGGGAGAGGTATTGCCGGAAGTGTGGCGCAGGAATAGGTGCGGCTCCAGCTGAGAAAGGCAGTGGAAGCTCGCCTGGCTAGCCCATCTGGGGAAGTAAAGGAGAGTGAAGCTTGGACATACCAAAAATTTAGAGGCAATTGCTAGAAACTCCTGAAAGCTAGAATTAAAGACTTTAGATCTGATATGAAAACAATAAGGAGACTCTATAATTCTTTGTTTTGGACAAAGAATGATCAAAATAATATTTTAGAGTTTTATTCAAATAAATACGTTCTCATGTCAAAATTCATAGTATTAAACATCAGACTGTGAAATACTGATTTTAATCTGTGGGTCATCAACTGATCCTGAAGGTCTCTTTCTTTCTCTTCTCATCCCACAGGTTGTTATTTTGTACTTTGAGCCAAGCACATTTCGCTGTATTCTCCTAAGATGGGTCCGTCTTCTCGGTTTTGCTACTGTTTATGGAACTGTCACTCTCAAGCTTCACAGGTATATTATGTTTTATTAGTTTTCATTCCCATGGGAGGATCAAAGTGTTTGGCTTAGCATGTAATTGCCAGCTCAGTCAGCCACTTAAATGGTTAAATTTCAGAAATTTAGATAGGAAGATGATATATATTTTTCCTTTTTAAGACAATATCTTTAGGATACTCTAGGAAAGTCTTTAATACAATTGAATTTGAACAACATGCTTTAATAGACTGTGCCATTGGTTATGGAAAGGTTAATTCTGAATAAAAAATAAATTTAGAATGAATGTGAAACAGTATTTACTAGCTAAGAACAGGAAGAAATACAAAGACAATACAGCTGAAATAATAATCCAAGTCCAGAGCTACCAAAGAATCCTGTATAGTAGAATTCAGCAATATGCTTAGCTGACAAAAGCTATTGTCCTCCATTCCTGAGTTCCACGCCCCAGGGTAATCCCACTGATATTCTTTGGATGAATTTCCAAAAAATAGTATTCTTGGTTTCCCTCCTTAACCAGTAGGCTCCAGTGATTATCAACCTTATAAATTGGAGAACACTGTAAATTCTCTTATACTTTAGTTTCAAAATCACCTACTTTTAAGAAGTATATGATAAATACTAGGAAGAAAGAGGCAATAAAATAAATTACCTATCCAGAAAGGCTGGGGATAGCTGGAAATGATTCCAGGGCCTTCCCTTGCCTCCTCTTTCCAAGTTTTCTCAGCGTAGTGGTGCCAAAGAGCATAGGAGATAAAATATAAATTTCTCCTGCAGGATAACACTGTAGTTCTATAGAGGAAACCTTTTACGCTGATCAGCTTTAAAGCTGTTTTAATAGTCACAGTAAGCCATTCATATTTTCATGCTAATTTGACCATAAGTATTTCTCAATAAATGTATCTTGATATGACTCATAAAACAGTTTATCTTAGATGCCATAATATGTGTTATATTTGTCTTTAAATGCCACCCCTTCACCCTTTCTTGAAATGTGATCATTATACTCTCCATTACACAAGCATCTCCATTTCTTTTACTATTTTTTTGTACTTATTTTAATAACTCGGAATGCTCCAGATTATCTTTTTGGAACAAGTGTAAATGTCTTTAACTCTCAAGATCCTTTCTTATATATGTCATATAGTACAAAGTTTATTGGACTGGACTTCAGGAGGTCCAGTTTAAATCTCAGTTTAGCCTAGGAAATCATAGTCCTCTATTTACTACAAAAAGAAACGATTAGACTAATCTCTAATGGTCTTTCTGATGCTCACTTTATTCTTTCCACATCACAGCACACTTTGCTCTTGTGTCCTGTTCTTTAAGTACTTTCCAGTTTCCATTCCTTATATGATAACTGTTTTTCAGCTGGTGCTTGCTAAAGGAAATGAGAAATCATTGACAGCCTATAATGGACAGTAAGACTTCTGGAATTCCCAAAAGAATGGGTGGCCTCTTGAGACTTGAGAATGATCTCTCTCCCTATGAGTCTAGCCCTTAGCATCTATTGGGTCCTCTATTATATGATACAGTTTGCTTATGTAATTATCTTCTTCATTTTTACCTAATTTACCTTCTCCTTGAAGTGAGGTCATTCACAAGTGAATCCCATTCACAAGTGAATCCTTAGCACAATGAATGACACATGGCAGGTGCTTAATGCATAATAGTTGATAAGTGAATGAATGAAAATGTCAGATGTAGACTTGGAAGCTGCTTCCCACAGTTCCCTCCACACATAAAGCATTCCTATTTCCCTGACTCACTGTGTACTCTCAAGTGCCTGAAATACATGACACTGCGGTCTGTGAGAGGCTGTTTGTGAAACAAGAACACAGTATTAAATAACACTGAATCACAGAGTAAGAAAATTCCTTCCATTCAGGTTTTCTTTCCATCCCTCTGATTATTTCCAGGAGAAAACATAGTTTGGAAATAGTAGGTCTTTAACACCTGCCAAACAGTTGCTAATTTTCCTTTACAACGAAGAGTGGATCAAGCTTCAGGCTCAGAGCTTCCCACTGCAATACTATCTAGATGAAATTTATTATCTTTATTTCACTGTATTTATTTTCATAGTTACATTCTATTTATGGATTACCTACCAGTTTTTCACTGAAAGTAGCAATATAAAGTTTTCTTTAAAATATTTTAAAGATTTTTTTTTTGATGAGGACCATTTTTAAAGTTTTATCGAATCTGTTACAACACTACTTCTGCTCTACGTTTTGGTTTTTTGGCTGCAAGGCATGTGGGATTTTAGCTCCCCGACCAGGGATCGAACCTGCACCCCCTGCATTGGAAGGCGAAGTCCCAACCACTGGACTGCCAGGGGAAGTCCCTTTAAAATATTTTAAAGCAATAAATAGAAGTTGATTTAAAGAAAATATTAGTTGGTACACAGATACAGGCAGAAATCTTGAGGGTGGCATACAAATGATTGGGATTTGGGAAACTAGATTACTTCATCATTCTTTTCTTTATTTTAAAGACTGTAATTAAAACGATTTTCTCTCTGACTGTGTGTCTCTAGAAGCCATTGCAGTGAAGAATTACCTACTGAAGGCTTAAATCGAGTGGAAACTATTTCTAGTTTAATGAGCTGAATTATACTTATCCTGTCTGAACCATATGGCTGTGTATTATATTGTTTTTCCATATTGTTTAAATTTAACTGATTCCAATATTGTTTACGTCTATAAACTGAAGAATCAGCATCTCAGAGGAATGTGAGCAACCCGATGGAAGTGACTGGCTGAACCAGCTTTGTATTCCCCATCCTTAGTGGTGCGTCCTGCCCATTTAATGTATTCACATATTTGTTAAGTGAATGAATGGGTGGATGGTTATAGTGAATGGAGCTGCAGGGATGTCTTTGGTTGATATCTCTTATAGTCAAGCAACGTGTTGTCCTCAAGAAGGGACTTTGAAGATTTTGTAGTAACATGATAGAGAGGAAAGACATAAATCTTTACAAATCCAAATTTGAATTTCAGTTCTGCCACTAATAACTTATACAACCAAGAAGAAATTATTTTAGCTTCTGAGAATCACTTCTCACCTCACCTGTGGAGTTGCTGTAAATTTTAAACATGATTGAAATATTTGTAAAATATGTCAAGTAGGGGGCTTTGGTTACAAACCACAGACATTGAGGATGGCTAAATTAAGCAAAAAAGAAATTCATTGGAAGGATATGGCGAAGGTCACAGAGTTGAAGAGAAAGCTAGAGAACCAGGCTTTGTCAGACCTGACCCAAGGTAGCTTGAGGGATCAAGGTAGGCTGAGATAAGGGATAAAGTCCCTTGAATGCTATATTCTCATTTTTATAAGAACTTCATTTTTTATTTCAAATTTTTTTAAAAAAGTAATACCTCTCTAGGCAGAAAATTCTAAGGCAGTTATCAGTACTGATAAATAAAGTGACTGTTCTAGTCCCTTGAGACTAGGATAAGCAGGAAACACCTGAGTTCTCGTTTTATTTCAGCCATTTCCCTCAAAGCTTAGTAAAATTGTTCAACATTTCTTCTTCTCTTTCCTGATCTCTCACTGATCAATTTTAGTGTTTACAGAATTCAGTAGCTCTGAAAACTTGAAGAAAATATGGAAGAAGAATAGGATCTCAGCCTGTCACTAGAAATGATACTGTTAGCCTAGGATGGGAACTTAAGGGTTTCATTCACTTTTATCAAATCTCCCACCTTTTTCTTTAGTGGACTCTCCCCACATTTGAGAGTCATACAGCCAAAGACTATCATACCAATCCAAAGGAAAATTGCAAGTCTTTTGTTTATTAACAGTGCAATACAGAGGTGTAACAAGTTAGGGGAAGGTGGTGAAAGTGGTCCAGTCCTTCAGGGAGGAGTATTTTATCACTGACATTGTTTAGAATCACCAGCACATGGTGATGATAAAAAACAGAACAGCTTTGAGTTGTCATTATTATTGCCTTAAATTCTCCACGGACATTATTACCTGCACCCAGGGCAGACAAGTCCCACCGCCCCACCTCACTGGCAGGCCATTCATGCAATGCAATTTATTTGAACCTAAAACTGTTTGTTTCTCTTTGGAGAAAGAAGGAAGGGAGAATGGGACAGGTTTTAGCTGCCTCAGTATGGATCATAAGGAAAAATAGAGCTGAAATAGGCAAAAATGAAGAAGGTTCATTTATAAAAAGAGTTTCCTTCAGTAACCATAGATATGTTTGACTTAGTACATTAATGATGTGGGACAGATCTAAAAGAACATCTGGCACATCCATGCATGTGTGGGTTCACAGAATACTTGCTAAGCTAGGTTGGTTGGTTGTTCGGTTGGTTGGTTTTAAGCAACCTGGAAAGGCAATATCTCTAGTCTCAGAAAATCTGAGTATATTTTCAGGAGGAAAAATGAGGAACTGTTTTAAATGAAAGGGGGTAGAGAGAGATTAAGAAACTTAATGCTAGAAGAACATTTTCCTATTCCCTGTAATATGATTTCTGAAAACAAATTGCCTTTTCCTTTTTCTAAGGCTAATCAAGAAAAAACAAAAGACTTTTCTGTACTATATTTAAAACAAATATTTAAGCAGGCTGCAAAAAATCCTTCTTCTGGCTCTGGCCTAGGGATTTTCATTTCATGCATTATTCAGTACTGCTTGCTCTGGATACAGCGCAATTTGTAGCAGTTTTCTCTACTGCACTCATTAGCACCAAATATATACACTTTGTGGGAACGGATAGATAGATAGATAGATAGATAGATAGATAGATAGATAGATAGATAGTTTTGTTTCCTAGTAAATTTTTTTATTGAAGTGTGGTTGATTTACAGTGTTGTATTAATTTCTGCTGTACAGCAAAGTGATTCATTTATACATATATACATTCTTTTTTATACTCTTTTCCATTATGGTTTATCATAGGATATTGAATATAGTTCCCTGTGCTATCCAGCACGACCTGGCTGTTTATCCATTCTGTATATAATAGCTCACATCTGCTGACCCCAGCCTCCCACTTCACCCCTCCCCCTAGGAAATTTTGAAAGTGACTGAAAGATATTTATATTTATTTATTTTATGTATTCTTTTAAAGATACATAAAATACAGTAAGATACTTTAAATTTTTTAAAGGGCAAAAGGAGGAAAATCTTTTTATCCATTTTCCCAATGACTAATGATGTTGAGATTATTTTCAGGTGTTTATTGGTCATTTATACATCACTTTAGAGAAATGTCTATTCAGGTCCTTTAGCCATTTTTTAATTGGATTTTTTGTCTTTTGTGTTGCATTGTATGAGTTCTTATATATTCTGGATCTGAGACCCTTATCAGATAAATTATTTGAAAATATTTTCTCCAGTTCTGTAGGTTTTCTTTTTTACTTTCTTGATAGTGTGCTTTGATGCCAAATTTTTTATTTTTATGCAGTTCAATTTATCTATTTTTTCTCTTGTTACATATGCCTTGGTATGATATTTAAGAAACCATTGCCTAATTTCAGATCAGGAAGATTTATACCTCTGTTTTGTTCTAAGCATTTTACAGTTTTAGTTCTTACATTGGGGTCTTTGATTCATTTGGAATTAATTTTTGTATATTATGTGAGGTAGAGGTCTAAATTCATTCTTCTGCATTTGGATATACACTTGTCCTTAGGACCATTTGTTTAAAAGATTTTTTTTTGGCCGCACCATGCGACTTGTGGCATCTTAGTTCCCTGACCAGGGATTGAGCCCGGGGCCACGGCAGCGAAAGCACTGAGTCCTAACCACTGGACTGCCAGGCAACTCCCTTTTTTATTGAATAGATTTTTTTTTTTTTAAGATAATTTTTTCTTTATTTAATGGTCTTGGCACTGTTGTCAAAAATCAATTGACTGGAGATGTAGAGGTTTATTTCTGGATGATCAGTCTTATTCTGTTGTTCTATATGTCTACCATTATGCTAGTACCACACTGTTTTGTTAAATTGGCTTGAACCTGTAGATCAGTTTAGGGAATAATGCCGTCTTAGCAATATTAAGTCTTTCAATCCATGAACACAGAATGTCTTTCCATTTCTTTAGATCTTTTAAAATTTCTTTCAGTGATGTTGTAGAGATTTCAGCATACACGTCTTTTACCTCCTTGGTTAAATTTACCCCTAGGTATTTTTTTGATGCTATAGTAAATGGAGCTGTTTAGTCAATTTCACTTTCAGATAGCTCATCACGAGTATGTAAAAATAAAACTGACTTTTTAATGTTGAACTTGTATCTTACAACTTCACTGAATGTGGTTTTTAGCTCAGATTGTGTGTGTGTGTATGTGTGTGTGTGTTCTTTAGGGTTTTCCGTATATAAGATCATGTCATCTACTAACAGAGACAGTTTTACTTCTCCCATTCCAATATGGATGCATTTTATTTCTTTTTCTTGACCAATTGCTCTGGCTAGAACTTTTGGTACAATGATGGATAGAAGTGGTGAGAGCAGACATTCTTTCCTTGTTTCTGATATCAGAAGAGATAATACCCAAGTTCCTTCTAGCTCTATATTTGACTTGCAATAGTACTGTAACCCTTCCTTCTTCCTGTATTTTTTCATCATTCTGCCTTATTCTATCTACTTACAATCAGGTCAAAAGAAAGGAAGATTAGTACGAGATATGGGAGCACAAGCAGGTCACTGCAATGGACAAAAATACCTATATTTGGAAGGCTGAGTTGTGAGTTTTCCTTCTTATAATAGCAATAACTTAAAATAGTCACAACAGTTTACTGAACTTCACGTCTGATAAATGTTAACAATCTATTTCTGCCTAGGTGATGCAGATCCTTTTTAATATATACCTAACATCTACCCAGTGACCAAGAAGCAGCTTTAGGTTACTTCTGAAAATGAAATTTTGAGAAATTGTTGAAAAACTCAATAAACATGAGGGCTTGTGACCATTTAAAGCAAACCTAGAGGGAGTGACTTCAGCCCTTTTTGTGTTGTTCACTCTTAAGGCTCTTTTGTCAAGACTTGAGTGGCTTTATATTTATAAAAGAAAATAATCACCTCCTACTTTTCATCAGAAGCATTTATTCTCTGGAGTTTCTAAGAAAGTAGTAAAATGGATAGAAATTCAAGTCTAATGGAGAACTTCAAGACTTTAGGATTATTCCGATTAAATTAATAGAACAGAAGACTAGATGGCTTGAGGATATATATGTTCATTCCCGTTTAGTACACAAAAAAGATGCTGCTAAATCACAAACAGATGCAGATGTTCTGAAAATGGAAAACTTTCTGTTACTTAGAGGCTTTAAATTTTGGTGTCAGCATAACGAAAACTCAAAAATTTATCTGACAGTTTAGAGCAGTCAGCCCATTAGAAAGACACCTGCACCAGTCTTAAGCCTTTTGGGGAAAAAAGCTCTCAAACTATAGCCTTCGTCCGAATTTACCTAACGGGTTTGTTAAAATACAGATTTCTGGGCCCTAATCCCCAGAATTTCTGACATAGTAGTAGGTATGGATGGGACCCAAGAATTTGCATTTCTAACAAGTTTCCAGATGGTGTTGATGCTAGTGGTTTGGGAACCACTAGCCCAGAGCAAGTGGCCTCTCAAGTGAGCCATGAAGAAATATGCAGAATTAGCTAAATTAGGTGTTTGTATTGATGGAGGGAGGGGCAGTGCAGGAAGCTGAGGGCAAAGGTTCAGATAGAGGACACCTGCATATAGTCCACAGGGACCCGCAGGACCCTAGGAAGGGAAGAATAGTGAGAGATGAGCATGCTGAAGCAAGGAGGAACCAATTTTTAAAGGCGTTTTACCATCGTAAGGTAGCTAGGATTTGGGTGGAGAGCCGCAGAAGGACTGTAAACAGGAGAGAAACGTGATCAGAGTGCAGTTTAAGAAGATTGTTGTGGCTTCAGCGTACAGTGTGGACTGAAGGTGGGCAAGACCAATAAGGAGACTGGTTAGGAAATTACTGAAGACAGAGGTTGATGACCAGGAGCTGTATAGTGGCAGTGAAAATGGAGAAAAATAGAAGGACTTGAAAGATATTTAAGAGGTAGAAATTAAGTTCTTAATCATGCATTTGGTGTCCGGAATGTAAATGAGAGAGAAGTATCAAAGTTCATTCCTAGGTTTCTGCTTTGAGCAATTAACTGGTACTGGTCATTGAGACAGGTAACACAGTGGGTTAGAGGAGAGAGGAGTGGAGAGAGTGATGATTTTATTTGGGGAACCTGTTGATGTCCAGTAGGTCACTGAGTATACAGATCTTGAGCTCAGGAGAGTGATCCAAACCGAAGTTACAGATTTGGGACTCACCAGCATGTACATAATTGAAGCAGGATTGTGGATGGAATTTCCCAGTATAATCTGTAGAGCAAGAAGAGAAGGTGACTAAGTTTAGGAGATCCTTGAGGAACACTATTATTTAAGGGGAAGACTGAGGCAGAGGACTCTGTGACAGAGACTAAAAAGCTGCTGACAGAGGAGTAGGCAGAGAATCGAGAGAACGTGACATAATGGAAGCCAAGTGCCTCTGCCACGCCAAAAGCTGGAGAGAGATCAAGTTAAATAAAGAGTAACAGTATCAATTAGATATTTGAAACAGATAATCGATAACCTAAGTACAAGTCCTTACAGTGGAGTTTTATGAGCTCAAACTAGAAATGTGGAACGTGGAAAAGTAGAGGCAGACATATAGTGACAGCCAATTCCTGGGTTTCCCCCCCTTTTTTTTTTATCATTTCAACATGATTTCTATGAATTTATCTACTATTAATAATGAGAACTGAATATATGCTTTAAATATACCTTTTTATGTTAAATTCTAGAAATTTTTTGCAGTGCTCTTGTATACATTACTGCTTTCCTTTAGAATAGTGAAACCTTCTGAACAGATGGTAGCTTAAAAATTTATCTGTGGAAAAAATAGTAGGAAAAGTCATCGATATAAGTTTAATTATTGCATTTTTTCTACTGCTGTATTTAATATAAGTGCGTGGCTACGGATTTCATTTTTAGAACTTGGTTTCTAGGCAGTGAACCCTAGACTAACAAGAGCTCATTTTTTAAAGATATAGCAGAATTTCCTCATTTTATTTTAAGGCAATCCTAGAAAAATGCATCTTATTCCATTTTACAAAAACCAATATCCTGAAATGGTTAGATTGCCGTGCAGAGTTGTGTTATTGTATTTTCTAGTGTTTGAAAGCCAGTAAAAGCAGTAACAGGAGACTCATGGGAGCTCTGCTTTGGCTTTTCCTCTCTGGAAATGAGATTTGGGGATCTATGACAATCTTGAGTTCTCAGATTTTACAATAAATACCCATGGGGTCATCTGGAAAGCATGAAAATTTCTGATAATTTAGAAGTTGGATTTCTTGATTAAAAGATTACCATACTGGGATCATATAGATTTCCTCTGCAAATGACAAACTCATCTGGTTAAGAAGTATTTTAAAATTTCAATATTTCCTCTCATTGAGGTTTAGAGTTTCTATGTGAAAATCTTCAAGTATCAGAAAAATAAATGATTTCCCACATATTGGCCATGGAAAGAAAATATAAGTCATAACTATTTTTCTCTGAAGCAATGGTTCTCAACCCAATGAAACCCTTCGCAGTAACTTGAAAAATCCCTGGGAGTCCCTGTGGGTTGAAAAAAAACTTCCCCTCTTGCCAAACATTTCCACCCACTGTCCCTCAAAGACAACTTACATTTCCCTGCTTTGTACTTTGTTATGTGATTCCCTTCAGCTAGAATGTCTCCTTATATCTTCTCCACTTTCCTCCATTTCCACCTACTGATATCCATCAAGACCCAGACCAAGTAGCACCTATTCTATTAGGTTCCTAGACTAACTACACACAACAACATATAATTTTATGCTGTTTTATATGGTAGCTATTTACATACTTATTTCTAGTTAGATTGTAGGCTTCTGGAAGACAGGAATCATATCTTATGCCTTCCATGATGCCTAGTATGGTACCTCGCATATGGTTGTCACTACATAAACCTTTGTTCATTATAATTACATTTCAGATATTCAAATATAGTCAAGCTAGAATTTGGAACAATTCTCTCTTTTTCTTTTGGCCCTAGCCAAAATATTGAAGACCAGAAAAATGGTTCAGATTCCCTCTTTTGAGATCCTAATCATTCAGAATTTAGAATTCATCCAGGGTCAACCAGAAACAATTATGTGCACATAGTGGCTGCAGGTTTCTCCTACAAAAAATAAGATTGGCACTGGCAAAAATATTAGTTTTCCAAGAAATTTCTCTCATTCCTAGGATAGAGTTTTTGAATCTTGATCTGCTGATTATAGTAGAAGCCTTCTTAATGGATTAGTGATTGGTCAATTAATGAATAAAGTTTTTTAAAGTAGAAAGGGGTTAAAGAAGTGTATAGATACTGTAATTTAAGATACAAATAATCATTCACCAATATTTTTGAAGTAAGTCCTCTTCTTTGACTGTGGATCTAATTGTTCTCTTTGTAGCATAAATCACTGCAATGTATTATCTATTGTTCATAGTTTTGGTTCTTTAAGTAGGAGTGAGAATCTAAAGAGTTTTTGTTTGTTATTTTGAGGTAATCTGAGTGTAGACTCCTTCTGGATTTTGGTTTGTTGACCACCGCAATATATTAAAATTTTTCTTACTTTCCCCTAAGTTAACAGTTTCTTTTAGTGACTCACCTTTTTGGAGTCCTTCCAAAGCATTCAAAATAGAATTTTGTACAAATGTCTCCTTTGCTTACACAGTCAATTTAGTTAAATTATATAAAATGATAACAAATACTCTTTTATCACTTATATGTGGAATCTAAAAAAATAAAACAAACGAATGTATATAACAAAACAGAAACAGACTCACAGATACAGAGAACAAACTAGTGGTTACCAGTGGAGAAAAGGAAGGGGGGAGGGGTAAGTTAGGGGCATGGGATAAGTGATACAAACTACTATGTATAAAATGGATAAGCAACAAGGATATATTGTGCAGCACAGGGAAATATAGCCATTATTTTATAATAACTTTAAATGGAGTACGATCTATAAAATATTGTATCACTATGTTGTATGCCTGAAACTAATATAATATTACAAATCAACTATCAAGAAAAAAAGATGATAACAGTGGACATAATCTGGGGACAAGTACAACTGATTCTTAACAAGTAGCAATTCAGCTAGTTGGAGCAAAAGTGTTTGAGGCATACTGGAGAGAGACATTGCGTTCGCTGCCAGTACTAGCATTCAGCATGACACGGGCCATACTCAGTATGTTTCACCCAGGGAATGGAAAGGAACTGCTAATCTGGTGGACTACAGATCTTCCTTGACTTTCAGTGGAATTATGTCCAGGTAAACTCACTGTAGATTGAGAATATCGTAAAGTCGAGGATGCATTCAGTACATCTAACATCATAGCTTAGGCCAGCCTACTTTATCCGTGCTCAGAACACTTACATTGGCCTCCACTTGGGCAAAATCATCTAACACAAAGTCTATTTTATAATAGAGTGTTGAATATCTCATGTAATTTATTGAATACTGTACTGAAAGTGAAAAACAGAATGGTTGAATGAGTACAGCATGGTTGTAAGTGGGTCAGTTGTTTACCCCTGTGATCGTGCGGCTGCCTGGGAGCTGCGGCGTCAGGAGGGAATATCGTACCACGTGTCACTAGCCCCGTAAAAGACCAAAGTTCAAACTCGAGGTACAGTTTCTACTGAATGCTTATCACTTTATGCCATCATAAAATCAAAAAATCGTTAAGTCGAACCATCTTAAGTTGGGGACTGTCTGTAGTTAAATGGTGAGTAAAGTGATCTTCTTTTGTACTCTTGTTTTATACTAATACCTTACTGACATTGTTCCACATAAAAATTGAGGATAAGTATTTTATTCAGAATTAAATAACTTCATGCTGTGTGTTAGGTGAAGGACAGTGGGGTTAAAGATATGCAGGGGGGAAGGATAAATAAGAATCTGCTAGAAAATAACTTTCTTTACTGGATGTGTTGTGTTAATTTGGAAGAGCTATCAAAGCCCAGCATTGAGAGAAAAAATAGTAAAATACGTCTAGGTTATTTCAGGTGTGTATGTTTCATTTCCATATTTATAATGATTTTTATGAATATTTCATTTAAAATGTTGAAAGAATCAGACTGAGGAGGAAATAGAAAAGTTGGGAAGATGAATTCATTTTTGCCTTTTGGGAATTGATTATGGATACCCTTATAGTATCATAAACCACTCATGGTAGATTATGTCAAGCCACAATATTGTGACCTAAAATATCAGAATGAGAATGGGGAGTTAAAATCAGCTAAGAATATTCTGGAGATGAAATTAAAGAAAGGATGGCTGGAAAGATCCCTATAGTAAGATTGGATTTTGTCTTCACACCATTTTTAGAGATGGAACAGTTCTTAGATATCATGTAATCCAGTAGGTCTCAACTCTGGCTGTGCATTTGAGTCATATATACAGGAAAAAAAACCCCAAATTTTAAAAATCACTGCATTTCTTATAGGTCATATCCTCTTCCTTAATGCAATAATCTTATTCAGGGGTATTTAAATACCCGTCTTATTGTTTTCATACTTATTTTTGGTAATGTGACAAAATGACTGTAAAGGGAGGCTATATAAAATGATTTTCAGAAAATACCTTTTATAACATTCTACTGTGAAAAAAAAATAACTGGTTTAAGGAAGTCTTTGACTTAGTATAATATTGTAAAACCCAACTACTCACTTTTAGGACTATTTTTTGATCCCTCAGAAACCCTGTTTGAGCAATGTTTGCCTATGGATCTTTCTAAGGTCCTGAGAATTTTCCTTGAAATATTAAAACATACTCAAAAGAATTCCATCCTACACAAATCTGTTGACTCACTGACCCCTAATGCAGGATATTTGTTCTGCTATTGGAAGGTAAAGTAGAATGAAATTCAGTAAAAGTATAGGCAACACTGTTGTTTGTTTTTTATGTTAAAACTCTGCCTAAGTAGGTTTGGGTGGGTTTAAATATCACCTAGAAAAATGAGATATTTTAGAATTTTACTTTCTGGTTGTTAGGTTTGCCTTCACATTTTGATGTCTTGCTTTTCCAGGGTTTTGAAGGTGTTTCTTTCACGAACAGCCCAACGGATTCCATACATGACCGGTGGACGGGTCATGAGGATGCTGGCAGTAATACTCCTGGTAGTGTTTTGGTTTCTCATTGGCTGGACTTCATCTGTTTGCCAGAATTTGGAAAGGCAGATTTCACTCATTGGCCAAGGGCAAACATCAGATCACCTCATCTTCAATATGTGCCTCGTTGAGCGCTGGGATTACATGACAGCAGTTGGTATGTGATCACTTGCTTTGTGCGATTTTGTTCTTTGCCCACTAGCATTAAAATGGACTTCGTTAGAAGCCTTGCCAAGCCCTCTCACAAACCCTAAAGGAATTTCACCTAATATGGTTTTGGTGAAACAATATTATGAAAAGATAATAATGACATGCGGAATGCAAACTTTTTCTGAGAGTTTCCATCTTTTTCAAAGGTGTGTAGCTTTGTTCAGAAAATGTAATCAAGAAGGAGAAATGCAGTCAGTAAAGGCAACTTCTTTGTACAGAGAGACTTTCTGCTTTCCATCCTATCAGTGTGTCCCTATTTGGCTAACAGTAGCTGTTCTCTTGACTTATTTCTTTAGCTGGGAGGAAAAAGGAAACGTACTGGTATTTTTTATATAGTTTTGGTCCTATGATTTATCACATCACTTTCTGGTTCTCCAGATTCCTTTAACAGGTTTTTAAGACTCACAATAAATGTAACCATCCAGCATTATTTACAGTGTATTTCAGCATTACCCTCTTTTCCAGTTAGGCATTTCCTTCATGCTTCACACAATTCCCAGCCACCTCCACCACTGTTCCTATCAAAGGAAATGTTCTCTGTACCTCTTTACAATATTCTAAACTTCACCATGCCTCAAAGAACTTCCCTTTTATACAGATTCCTGGGTTCAGGTCCGAGTGGTTGTCTTCCTTTATTGAACTACCATTGTACCAAGAGTCTTTACCACCTAATTTTGCTTTTTAATAATTTTTAACAATTCTCACTTATCTATGTAAACCAATAGTAAACTACCTGATGAGAGGAATAAGGCCTTTATATATTTTATATCTTCCGTAAAGAGTTCAACACCTTACTAAAGACATTATAGGTATTCAGTGGATCTTGTTTATCATATAAAATTCTTACTTATTTATAAAGAAAGTTTATGTAAAATAAATTGCAGGTTACTGTCAGTTATGTATCCCTACTTATTTCTATATAGAAATCACAGATGTGACCTTCTTTAGAGTGTAAAATACTGGAAAATAAAAGACTAATGATAGGGTGCAGAGATCAAGAGGTAAGAAGTTAAATGTTTGGTGGTGGTGTTTTTACTATCTTCCAGTCATTGTTTTTGTCCTATAAACTTCTGCAACACCTTAGTTTCAAAAATTACACTTTTCTTGCAGTAACACAATTCTCTAAACAAAAGTCAAGACATGTGATTTAACAACAGGAACAAATATTTGAAATTAGGACCATCCTGAAAACTCAGAGACATGTGGTTGCTATGAACTTTTTTTCACACTGCCCTACAGCGATTTCATTTCTTTCTCTTTCTGCATGTGGTATTAGATATTCCATATTTAACCTCTCTTAATTTAATGTTTGCTAATGTGTAACATATACCTCTTTTTAGTCCTCTTTATATATTTCTATAAGTAGCATGTTTACCATTAGATTTTTTTTATATCCAGGCTGTTATTCAAGAATAAATCCATGTATCTTCAGTCAGCCAGAAAGAAACATGTACTGAAAGCTAAATTATTCCCCGTTTCCTAAACAGAAATATTTCTATGCAGGGGGAAGGATGTGGAGAGGCTGGAGATAGGTTTTACCTTAAAGTTGTTGTGAAAAATCTTTGTCAAGAAGCTTAGTGTCAGAAGTCAATTTAGAAAAAAAGGAAAAGTGATGGTTAATTTATTGATAAACATGTGTTCTGGATCACCTTTACCCGTCAGAAACAATCTGTTTTTTTAAAAAATGCAAAATAAAGAACCATTTGAAAGAGTGTGATACTAGTTTTCCCACTGAAGTAGAACTCCAGTTAGAAATATGGGTCATAAATTTAAAGAGTGGGTCCTTTCTATTTTTGCTTACTGCACGGGTCTGCTCAGACCTGCCCAGGTAGGTGATTTTCCTACCACAGGTGTTTCAGAAGGAGGAATCAGGTATAGAAAACTACTTGGAAAAACCTCTCAACCTCTATGAGCCTCAGTTTCTTCTTTGAGGAAATATCTGAAAACATAGGAAATATTTCAAAACATAGAAATGGAAGAAAAATGACTTTCAGAATCCCATTATTATTTATGTCTGTTTATAATTCTCAATAATCATTGCTTGTCCTATATTAAAAAATGTGAAGTAAACTTTAATGGAAAGCAAATAATTTCTAAACATTGTGACTAGGAAAGACAGGTGAACATTGGCCAGGGTGAGAAACACTTTACAGGCCCAGTAGTCTGTTTTTTAAAAAAAAGATTTTATTTTATCTCTTGGAAAGAGAACCTCAAAATTTGGATGTTCCAGAATATTTCTAGATCAGACTAGAATTCCTGGAAAAACTTAAGCTGCCATACTTCTTTGAAAATCATCTACATCTATAATAAAGATAATACCGCAGTACTTATCCTAGTCATCTTTATATGACTCAGCACTTATCTAAGCGTGTTTCAGTATCTTATCTGTAGCTCACTGAAGGCAAAAGGAAGGATTCTCACATCTGTTCACTCTCTTTCCTCTCCCAACCTAGTAGCTAGCTATCTGTTCTTCACAACATCGCCTGGATGGTTCACCCTATATCCGTAGCACCTAACAAAGTATCTGTCAGTTGTAGGCTCTCGAGAAATATTTGCTGAATGAACAAAGAAGGAGCTCAGTTTCCTTTATTGTGTAATATTTTCTATGGTCAGGGTTAGACCAGTGTGAGGAGACACATTAAAGCTAAAAATCCAGGAGTTACACAATTGTCCCCAAATCAATTTTAATGGTAAAGTGTATGTTCAGATTGGGGAAGGTGTTTTTTAGCAAATTATGTAAACTAAAATGACAGTCCCCAGCTCTTTTATGAAATTTGACCTCTGACTTATCCAAACTATCCAGTCAAAATAAGAGCTTGGTACAAATTTGGCATGGCAAATCAGAATTATAATTTTTAAAATACTGCATAGTGCATTTACAAATATTGAAGTAGAATAAAACTGATTTGCTTTTGATAAAAATTTTTATTATTTCACCATTCTCCTAGAGCTGTGTAAAGAATAAAGGAGTTGGGATGGGCAAACATTCCCCTAAATTAATGGAGAAAGCAAATAACTATCCCAAGTCATACTCAGTTTGAAAAAAGTTGGTAGTAGGATTATGAGATTTTTTTTCTGAATCTGTGTATGCCAGTTAGTCAATTGGTAGTCAGTTGTTCATGTTCAGGATTTTTCACAATAGCAATAAAATTTATCATGGTTAAAAAGTTAAAACTTCATTACCTGTGAGTTTCCTAGTTGGTTGGTACAAACTGACAAATGATTGGAACTGACTTCTCATGTCTGAATTACCTTCCTAATGTCAGAAGACCACATCTTTACACCTAGATTTAGAGCTTGCGGCCAAGGTCCTCCGATATATAGCTTCCAAGTGTGGAATACATAAATTCGATAGCAGAGGTGGTAACACAGTGGGGTTCATTCTTCTGTATACTTAGTTGTTTAGCAGTCAATTTCTGACTACATGTTCAGAACATAGACAACATACTGAACCAGCACCAGTGACCAAGGTAAGTTAGAGTAAGTGGGCAGATTCTTACCTTGCCTACGAGAAAAAGCAACAGCGCTGCAAAAAGTTGACTGCTGAGGGATGGCAACCTCAAAGACATTTAGAATTTCTGTTCCATGGCTGAATCTCTGGGTCAAACTTTAGTTCAGATCTAGGCAAGCACTGAAATGTTTTCTTGATTTCTTCCAGAAGTTAGGTGGTGATAATCTAATGTGATTAAAAATGGACATAATTCAGAATAAAGCTATTTTGCTGCCTTCCTTAGCCAGCACAAGAAGATATACAAAAAGCTCGATCCAGGCTTCTCTTTATCTTCTATTATTATCTGTATCTTTCTGTATCTCTGATATGGCCTAACTCTCCTCAACTGCATTTACATGATCTAATAACTATCCCCGACAAGGACTGTTTTATAAATTAGGAGCATCCCCCATTTCTTCCTGGTTGTGAAAAGTCCACCAGTATATGAGGTACCTCATGGTTCTGAAAACCCCTTAGAACTTGACATCCCTTGCTTTATGTTTTATTCACCAAGTTTACAAAAAGACATAGAAATCTAAGCAGTGATTAAACAGGTATGATAAGCTTGGGTTCACATATTCCATTTGGGAATTTTAAAAGATTTGGTTGCTTTCAGAGAATTCCAACATTGATTTCCTTACTGTTCAAAAGTACTCATTTATTTCCATGAAATTTCACATGGAATGTTTTCACCACAGAAAATATAATCTTTTCTCTTCTTCCTTAACATGCTCTTTGTTCTCCTCTTTCCTGGTATAATATTTTAAACACAAAAAACAAGCAATGTGTTCAGTAATTTAATTAGTTGTACACCAGTGTTTAGAAGGAACTGAGAAGAATACAGTAACTCTTACTGAGTTATATAGGGAAATTCTAAAATAGCAATTGTTTCTAAGGATTAAGATACTTAATCACCCCAGAAGATTAGGCTATGTTGTGACAGGTGAAATGTGACATAAGCACCCTTTAATGAGTATTGGGGAAAATAGATTAGACTTCCTCTCCATCTGACTTAGATTAATGTTCATGATTTAGGATCATTTACATACATCTTTTTTTATTCTAATGTACCATATGCCTTAATCCGCACTGCATCATTGGTTACCATTTTTAAAATGTATTTTTAATTTTCAATCAAAGGATAAAAGCTTGACCGCATTGACAGGCTTGGGCTATGTCATGAGAAACTCACACATACTTTCTGAAGGTCTTGCTTGAGTGCTTTTAGAATGAGTCAAGTGGAGGTTATTTTCCTTTTTTATCTATATACTACATCTTCTGAAAAATATTTTACTTCTTTGAGAAGTATTTATTTGATGCTAAAGGGCTGAGAAAAAGGATAAATTAATGAATTTTTGTTCCTTAATTTTATCCTTACAGTGCCATTTTTCTTTCTGGAAGTGAAAGGAATTTTGTGATGGGGTCAGGACTGTCTTGGGATGGTAACCCCCACTACAGTCATTCTAAAACCACTCAAGCTAGCCCTTCAAAAGTACGTGTGAGTTTCTAGTGATGTGGCCCAAGCAAAGGCAATTCTCAAGGCCTTCAGTCTTCCATAAAGGATTGAAATTTTAAAATACATATTTAAAGTGGTAACAAATAACCCCAATTCCAACTCCCACCTCAAACAACACACAGGCAAGTGGCAGGGAGAGAGAAATGGAAGGGACATTCCTGGGAGACCCAGCCTGCTGCCCTGACCTTGACCTTGTGCCCTCCGAGGCCCTGATCACATCCTGTCCCTCTCTTCTGTCTCTTCTCACATTCATGACCTTTAATGTGTGTGCATAAGCTTGGAAGAACCTTGGGTTCACTACATTTCTGTCACCCCACCTCAAACTTTAAAGATCTTAAACACATATGCCAGAGAGAAGGGAAAGTACACTTCCTGTCCCTTCCCCAGTCCAGTGGAGCTTGTGAAAAACTTGACCCCAGGTCTAGAGCTCTGTGAAAGGGAGCAGTAAAGAAAACCCAACCTGCAAATGTACTCAGGGCAGTTCTGCCTAGAGCTCCCGGCAGCGAGTGGGGAAGAGGACAGGACAGTTAGGTCGCTGTATGAACCGTAAAGTTTGTTTGATGAACAACAGTGTTCCTTAGTATCGCCACACAGTGTCTCTGACCCAAACTTGAAATTTCAGCATTCAGAATTCTGCCCCAGTCATTTTTAAAGGAATCAAATGTAGATAATGTACAAAATGCATTCAGCACAGCACCTGGCACATTCAACAGATGTTAGCTATGAAGTCAGACGAAATAAGGGACAAAAAGTACTTTTGAGTACAACTCTTTTAACTACCACTGGCTAATTCTAATTAGTATATTAGTTGTTTAAAACACAAACAATTGTTGCTTGGAAAAATGTTTATTTTCTTCAGTAGTATAAAAATACTTCCAAGGATTTTGTCCACCTCTGTTAGTAATAAAGCAAAAGAAAGTCTCAGTCGAAGGATGTATTTTAGGGAACCCTGGTCAGGAACCGGGAGACCTGGGATCCAGGCCCTGTTCTGCTGTCTTCACGATGAGTCAGCAGGGATGGAGCTAGCTTCTCCATGGGCGTATCCTACGGCCCAGCTCTGCCCACCCCTGTGACTTGCTGCTCCCAGGAGCTGAGAAGGGAACAGACATTCTGGCCCCCGGTGTCCTAGTGGTGAAGTACATTGCAACATCCATCTTCTCCATGCTTCTCAGGTGAATAAACTGACTTCACCACAACCAGGATAACTGCAACTCACCAAGCAACACTTTCACGGCCACACACTGAAAAATGTACCCGCAGACCACGTGGTCTCACAAAGTCACTTCACCCTTTAAGATTCTACCAGGAGTATCATTCTCATGGTTTTCATCATTGTACGTCTCATAACTGTCTTTATTTTAACCAAAGAAAAGGCAGAAAGCCTCCAGAATATCAAGGCTTCTGTTTGCAGTCAGACCCTGGAATGAGAGAATCTGAGCTGTTCTCAAGCATTATTGAAGTTGTTTGACTTAATACTTAACCGTAACTTGTATGCAGCCCACCATACTATTAGAATAAAAACAGAGTCAGTTTACTTTGACCATAAATTTTCTAAGTGGATAGGATTTAGAGAAAAAGAGAAGACATTAAAAGACACACTTGGAAAATGAAACCTAAATGCTTCCTGTATGTATTTATTTGTGCCATGTAAACTAATTTTCAAACGGGCTAAGAGGCATAAAATGTTACTAAATACAAAATGCCTTTTGCAACATGGCAAAGCAGGGGACCACAGCTCGAGGGACATTTGTACTTTGATGTTGTTTTTCTCTCAGCCCTTGTGGGTGTTCTAAGATCACAGATCTGGGACATCTTCAGTGGCAAAGAACTGATATTAATTCTCACTTCTTTGCTTGACCCAGGCCTTTGGAAAGATAACTTGAAATTACTTTCATTATGGCATATTAATTTTTTAAAAGCTATGGTAGTTAACTTTTAAACTGAGTGTTATTCCTTATAGGTTAAAAATAGAATACCTCAGTTTTCTGAAAGCCCTATTTGAATCTTTAAATATGAATGCAATTCCCTTTTTAACTATACCCATGCCTCCCATCAAAATCATTTACCACCAGAAATTATTTTTTAAAGCAGAAGCACAACACATATTTCAGCTCCCATGCAATAACACTGCAAAATTTGGTAACATCTGCATATTTTCTTTACTAATTGCAGTGTTAGTCTGAAGTTAATTATGTTTTTTTTCAGCCAGAGCATATTGTTTGATATTGCTAATGAAATGATTTTAATGTTCAGCTTAGCTATTAGGAGGAATCTTATCTTGTCTTATATTTTTAAATGTAATTCTCCATTGTAGCACACTAATTAACCTGATAACTACTTTTCTTTTAAAAAAAAATAACGTTATACGAAAACACTGCAATAGGTGGCAGGGGATAGTGTTTTCATAATTCAGCTACGTGTGACTCCTTCAATTACAGTATATTTTTGTACTAGCATTGTTTAATAATATTTTTTGGTTCTGAAGAACCTAGGGGCAGGGCAGGAATAAAGACGCAGATGTAGAGAATGGACTTGAGGACACGGGGAGGGGGAAGGGTAAGCTGGGACAAAGTGAGAGAGTGGCATGGACATATATACACTACCAAATGTAAAATAGATAGCTAGTGGGAAGCAGCCGCATAGCACAGGGAGATCAGCTCTGTGCTTTGTGACCACCTAGAGGGGTGGGATAGGGAGGGTGGGAGGGAGACGCAAGAGGGAGGAGATATAGGGATATATGTATATGTAGCTAATTCACTTTGTTATAAAGCAGAAACTAACACACCATGGTAAAGCAATTATACTCCAATAAAGATGTTAAAAAAAAATAATTATATTTTTGCATTCATCATTCTTGTGTGCCAAGCACAGTACCACACACCTAGCAGTCTATCAGTAAGTAGCAATTGCCACTATTAATAATAATGCCAAGTATGATCTTTAGATCATGTATATAGATGGATCATGTATATAGATGTTAGATTGATCTAGACATCCATCAGTGTTAGATGGAGTGGTAAGGTAACAGAAAGCCTACATCTCTAATGATGTGAAACTGATATCATTTATATTCATTCAATTCAACAGATATTTATTAAATCTTATCCATGTGTGATCAGTACTGTTGCTATCATCTATGTGGGCAAAGACAGAAAAAATAAATGAAAGACTCAATTCTTGCCCTGAAGAAGGTCATCACAGTCGGGGCTCCAGACTCCATGAACAATTTTCTCCCAATTATATATTGTGTGGCATTATTAGTCTCTGCATTGTGTAGTATAGACAGTTAAAAATTGTAAGAGATTAGAGGAAGGAAACTGCAGTGTAAGTTAGAATCATTTCAGGTGGCCTTGTGATGGAGGTGGGACCTGAATCAGACATTGAAAAATTGGTTAATGTTTAGAAATGTGAGTGAGAGGAGATTTCGTATGTGAGCAATAGCATGAACAAAGACTAAGAAGCAAGAAGAATCTTTGGAGTGTTCAGAGGACAGTGAGTCTTCCTGGGTCAGCTCAGAGTTCATGATGGGGAGCTTTGGGAGTTTGTGTTGGTTGCATAACATGAGGTCATAGAGGGCAAGGAGTAAAATAATAGTGAGCTACTAAAGATTGCTAAATGAAGATGCATGCAGCTCCTCACAGAAGGCTAACCTGAGGGCCAGAGACTAGACAAGAAGTCAGAGTCTAAGAAATATACAAGCACAAAAGAATAAGGCCAAGCAATGGGACAGCTAACAGGAAGCCTGGGTGGCAAGAAAGTCTTGAAATTTTCTTGCAAGAAAGTCATCAAAGTCATGAAACTTGAAACATGTCTGCCCTAGCAGGAACCCCTGTAGTCTTCCTTTGGGAGCAGGAATTATTCCAGGGTCCTAAGTGGGTATGAGTGAATCTTCTAATGGAAATACGAATCAGTTAACCCAAATGGAGTGGCAGAGATTTGGACAAATCCTGATAATGATCAAAGTGGAGCTTCAGAAAAATGAACTTGTCGCTGTTATGAAGAATGAATTAATAAAGGGTGAATCCAGGTTTAGATGGGGCAGTTGATAAATAATTGTAACAAATAAGGAGTAAACTGGTAGGAGCTTAGGCAAGGATTATAATTGTGGACATTGAGAGAAGTGATACATATGAAAAGTAACTCAGGGTAGAAATGTGTCAGTGAAAGGTGGCACTGAGATTTCAAACCTGACTGAAGAGGCAATAGTAGTAGCATGGACCGAAGTATAAGCCTTAGGAAAGAAAGTTATACACGAACATGTCAGTATTTCCTGATTTTCCTTTTCCTGATCCAGTAGAGCTAGGCTGGAAAGAACATTCACAGACATGGCCAGTGGCCAACGTACAGAATAATTGGGACCTCCACTCTAATCTCATGGAGACCTTTGAGTAAGGTTTATTTTCCCTTTAACTTCTGACCACGTTAGGGTTTTAGAGTAACTCTTGACAGATTTGTTTACTTAAGGGATTTTCAATGAGTAGGGCACTGCTTATTGTTTAAATATGGTAGAAATATGCTGAAACTTTGGCAGGTAAAACACCTGGGCATATGGGACTGGAAATCAGTGTTTCAGTATATAAGTAGGTTACCCCTAGGTAATGCATTTGGTGAAATGTTTTCTCCAAATTAGAGCTTTCTTTTTGTTAATTAGATGTCATGTTCCCATGAGGTCATGTCACTAAGACAGATAAAATGGATGGTAACAGTTACTGCTCAGAATGAATTAAAATAACAACATTCAGTTTGAAAAAAAAAAAGTCTAAGGAGATGTTTAACAATAAAAACCAATTATTTAACATCTGTTTTATTTATTTATTTATCTGACATCTACTCTGTCAGAAACTCTTAAGTGCTTTATAGCCATTATTCGATTTCATTAGCAAATAATTCCATGAAATATGTACTTTTATTATCCTCATTTTCCAGGTAAGGAAACTGTGACCAGAGAGGTTAAATTGCCTCAGATTATGCAAAGTTAATTAGGGATCCAGTTAGAATTCCCCATCAGGTCTAGTGTGACTCTGAAACCCTATCCTTAACTGCTACACTATGCTTGTCTCTTCTGGCTTGAGCAAGCAAACAAGGTGATTGTGAATTTCACTAAGCCTTTAGCATATACCCTCCAAAGATAGGATGTCTGTCATGTGTGAAGAAATAATGGTTCAATTATAAACTATGCCACTGAATGTTTAGCAGCCTATTTTCTCACATTTCTGGCAATGGGTCTTTATGTATTGAACCAGACTCAATGCAGTAAGAACTTAAATTTCTAGGAGCTGCATATAAACACATTATAAACTTTTGTTGCCCTGAGGACTTTATTGTGACCCAGATGCTCTATGAACAGCTTAAACTTAGGTTGGCAATGTGGAAAATTATTTTACAGTTGTTTTAGGAAAAAGCCAGGTATTAGCACACACACACACACACACACACAAAATCTGAGATGCCAAACACTATTTAAAAATTTTTTTTAATTAAAAAAAACCACAAAGTGTACCTGTGAAAAAATCCTCTATACACTGAATAAAAATTTAAAATAAATATATGGCATAGGTATTCATATAGGAACATTTTGTATGCATCTGTTTCTATGTGTTTCTATCCTAGACACAAAATGCATGCTAAAGAGCTTAAATTTTACTTCTTTCTTCACCTGTAAAACTAACAGAGAATTGTTTGTTTGTTCTTCTCACAGCTGAATTTTTATTCCTCCTATGGGGTGTTTATCTCTGCTATGCGGTGCGAACGGTCCCATCAGCTTTTCACGAGCCGCGCTATATGGCTGTTGCAGTTCACAATGAGCTCATTATCTCCGCTATATTCCATACAATTAGGCAAGTGATCTGCAGAGCCACTCAATAACTGTTTTATTTTTCTGATGTGTTGCAGTTTAATTTAAATAGCAAAATTGGATAAGATGCATAATGGAAAGATGTAGGAAGGATAGTGTTTTATAAGTTGACTAATTTCTTTGTCACAGAAATGGCAAATGAATCGTTCTGGTTTTTTTTTAAACTCTGCTGTTCTGAGTTCCTTCTGATGAGTTGTTTATTGCCTTCATTTATCTGGAAGGGTAACTCAATGTTATTGTATTTTGTAAACCACTTATGGGGATGTCATTGGGTAAATTGTTTATGATACATAATACTGTTTGTTCTGAAGATATAAAGCAATACATGCATACATTAGAAAATAGATACAGGTAAATTGTCTATGTTTTCATTCATGTTTATTATTCTGGTTTAAATTTTCAAAATTTTAACACTCAGATAACTTATGTATGTGAAATCTGTTGAATTCAAAACCAAAAAACCACTCCAAGTTGATGACTGGATTTTTGTGTGCAGTGGGGTTCTTTGATCATTACACTGTAGCGATGACTTTCTGTGGTAAGAAAATATGGCCTGGCCCTCCGTTTCTTATTATTCCATGTATCTCCATAACCAATGAGTACAAAGGAGGAAGAGAGTGGCTTATGATAAGTGAACAAAATGAAATATGTATGACTTATCTTCTGAGAATTTTCACCTGATTCATATTTGAAGATGAAATAAAAACCTCAACAAGAACAACAACCAAAAAGGAATCCTATAGTCAGAAAAGCAACAAAAAGATGCCATTTAATTGCTCGACATATATTAAAAGTTAGGACACACTTAAGAATGTAATTAGAAATTTTGAATATTAGTCTTGGCCCGCAATGGAAAGATAGAGATTAATAATAGGGTGAAAAGGTGTGGATCTGCGGAAGTTTTGCAGGATGTTTATCACCTCTCACTTTAGTCAGTAATCATAAAATGACATCTTGCACTTCTAGGAATAGATGATGCCAAAGAACAGTTGGGCCTCAGGCATAATCTACACTTTTTAAACTCTTAAAGTAAGAGAAAGAGGTATTTATGATCTGACAACCCTGGAAACTCCATCAGAGACGGCCAGGAATCAAGGCAATTTGCCCCTTGCTTTGTCTTGCCCTCTCTCAAGAGAGAGAAAAGAGAGAAAGAGTAGAAGAGGGAGGAAAGATGAGACGCAGAATATGAAATCGTAAATAAGCAAAGAAAAGGATGCTTTCTCTAGTTCCACTCAGACTAGAGCTCAAGGATATGAGCGAGGATGCCCTGGTCTGAAATGCCGTGAGCACCAGAGGGCACTTTGTCGTGGTGCCAGAGCTCCAGAGCCTTCACATTTCTTCCAACCCCTCTCCCCAAAAAAGCTGCATCATTTTTGTTGTTTGTTTTCAGAATATCAAACACACATGTTTCAAGATCTAACAAACATGCTTATCTAGAACCATTGATAAGTTAAATGTTATATTAACAAACCAACTAGAGAGTTATAAGCATGTAAGAAGGCTTATCACACATACTTCCCTGGTTGTGCAGTGGTTAAGACTCCACGCTCCCAATGCAGGGGGCCCGGGATTCGACCCCTGGTCAAGGAACTAAGATCCCACATGCTGCACAGCGCAGCCAATAAATAAATAAATAAAATAGTGGCTATGTAAATCAGCCATACTTCAGTAAAAAATAAAAATTGAAAAAAAAGGCTTATCACAGATGAGTTTAAATGTCTTCTACTGTCAGAATGTAACTGTCATGCAGAGTTTCCCACTTGTGCCCTAAAATTAACTGTTATGTTTCTTAGAACCAAATTAATTGCCCAAGAAATTAAATCTGTTCAATACAGTTGCCAAAATTGATCTATAGCTTTTCAACCTGTTCAATTTTACTCTGTTCAATTTCCATCATTTAATGTGTTTTTTCAATAGATTTTCAACTCTCAACTGGCCCAAGTCCTTTCAGAAGTAGGCAAGGTAAATGATTTTTAAATGAACTTTAAAAAAATTCTTAATAATAAGGCAATAGATGGTTATTTCAAAAAAAATCATAAAATGATAAAGAGAAAATAAACTCCCTAATCCAACCACCCAAAGATAAGCACTATTAACATATTAGTAAATCACTGTTAGATGTTTTTATATGCGTGTATATTTGTGACACATCACATTTGATAACTCCCTTCTAGGAATGTCACAATGAAGCTAACATACCGAGAAGTCCTGCTGTACACATACCTGTTTAACTTTGTTTAACCAGCATTTTCCAAATGTAATCGACAATGGAATCCCCCCAACCCTTATATCTGATAGCAGCAGCCACGCTTCAGAAAATACTGTTTTAACAGTGAACCAGGGTGATAGGAAATATGTTAAATACTTGTTGAAAATAGCTTTCTTACTTTGCTTAGGTCTTTCCTACAGAGTCCCAAACAACCCAGCCAGAAGAATCATATAAAACCATGAGCTGGGTTCACGTAGACACGAGCTCTGATTGAATGGTTCATGGTGAACCTAGTAGGTTTGGTTTTGGGCAGACATAGCATACTCTTCTTCCAGACAACTCTTTAATCCCCTATCAGTTTTGAACAGGGAGGACTTCAAATGGTAGCAGAGGGACCAGCCTTGGTATCTTTTGGTATCTTCTTAGGCAAGGCTAAGCAAACCTGAATGGGAAGCTCTACATTTCAAGTTCCAAATTTGACTTACCTTTCTACATAGACCAGACTCGATTAGATGGTGGCACATTGGCTTCAAAGAATCATAGCTACTCTCTTGAAAGTTTAATTTGTATGGCCATAAGGGACCAGTGATGGAATTATAGTTTAACACAATAAATCTACAGAACACTGATTTTAGGGGGATGAGCCAGGAGCAAGTAAAAGGCAGTGATAATTAAAGAAATCAACTATGCACAATTTCTTATTTACATGTGGACTGATTTCATATATGCTGTGGTTCCAGCATTAATAAATTAATAAATTTAGTAAATTAATAAATAAGGATAAGAAGCAATAACATAAAAATTTAAATCAGCTGGATCCATCTTGGCAATTTTTTCCTAGAATGGAATAATATTAAATAAGGCATCCAACATCAGCAAAGATATTCTCTATCAATAGGATATATATGTTCTTCTTGTCTGCTTAAAATATAAAATTATGTATACATATATGTATGTATTCATATTTATACATACACATATATAAATTTAAAACTATGACTACATATTATGTACAGATTTACTTTCTTTCTTACCAAATTGTCAGACTGAGCAAAAATAACCTAAAAGGGTTAAGTCTAGAAGGATAAATAATGAGAAGGCATTTCGCTCAGTCTGTTCTAACCCTTTACTTATTTTTAGTACTAAGCATAAAGCAAACCTTTGGGAAAGTGCAAGGCTTTTAAAAAGTTTGCCTTTATTCTTAACCTCAATTTTCAAATATTTCGATGCGCCTGATTTTTGGACCTATTTCTTAAGTTGAAATACTATTTTTTAAAATGAAGCTTTAATACTATTTCAAAACCCAATTGTTCTTAAGGTATTTCTAATCAAAACTGCAACCTAAAAAAATCTGGCAGTAATTAAAAGCTGATTAAGGACAATTGATGTTAGCATATCTCAAAATTATTTTTTGGAAGATTCACTGTTTTAATTCAAAATCTGTGTACCCGTTCTTTTTTCCAGGTATTGTCAGGCTGGTTTGAAGTTTACCTGTGTTGGCATTTGAGATAGGAATTCCCAGTACATAAGGATGCTTTTTGACTGTAAATCCATCTCCTTTGATGTAACTGTCTGCTCCAGTACTGGCAGGGGCCCCAGCAGATTGGGATTGTATTATTTTCAGGGGTACATTTTCTACTGCTTCTGTGCCTCAGTACTCTGTCTCAGAGACTATAACTTTTTATTGAGTAAGATGATCCTATTTTAGTGCTTAAAAAAAAAAATCTTACTTGACCCAGCACAGACTGTATGGTCAAAAGTATCCCATCCCTGAACAAAGTGAATATTCAGTCACATTCAAAGCAGGTATGAAGCCACTTTTCTCACAAAGGAGCTAGAAAAGATGTTAATCCAGAAAATCCCTTTTAGTTGTCTGTGAAGTATCATGGCCATTCTGCACTTCTCTGTATAAGTCTATGTTTTTTATATCTCCAGACACAGGGGAAAAAACTCTATCTCCATTTTGATGACTCCTGAGTTTCCATTTTAGCTTGATTTTTTTTGGGGGGGGGGAATGGAAGTGAAAATGAGGAAGAAATATCCTTGATGGAAATTTTGTTTTAAATATTAATAATATTAATCTACTTAGTAAATTTGTCATGAATATGGTATAATGCAGAAATAAAATTAGTCTCTTCTCTTTTTAGATTCATATATGTTTATTTCATGATTATATCATAAGCATTTTCTTAGGATATGAGCTTTTCAAATTTGATGATGTGTATCATTGAAACAAAATGCTAATTCTCTAATTCCAAAAGCACTAAAATCTCATATTTAGCTTTCATGGATAAACAATAGATGGGAAAACATTAAAAGAAGAATATGAGTACAAAATGACCTTAATAAAAGCAATATCTGGTTTCTGCATAAAGATGAGTCCTTAAAACATGAGTTCTAGTTTGTACATGTACCTACTGATTTGTGAAAACATTCCAGAATTACCAGATCAGATATAAATAATGAATTTTTCCTGCACATGTTACTTGAAGGGCCATCCTGGAACACAAGTTTATAAATTCCTCAATAAGATAAGATTTTAAATATTATATTTTAAATTATTTTAAAATAATTTGATGCTCTTTAAAAACTAAGATGTATTTTAAAAGATGCACTTTGTATGTCAACTATATTTCAATTTTTAAAAACAATTTTAAAAAGATGCACGTTACAAACCATTAGTACATTCATTTTATCCATTACATTGCTTATCATTTAAACTTCTGGGATCATTCACTAAAACAGATATTTACCCATTTTTTTTTCCTTAGTTCTAATTAATATTTTTAAGAGAAGAATATTATAATCAAGAGTTATTTGGATGTGTCTTATAACCTAAATTTGCCTGAAACAATCATTTTTTTTTTTTTTTAAATGTAGGTGGAAACGCTTCAATTTAGTTTTTCTTTTTTTTTTTTTAACTTTTGGGTTTATTATTTATTTATTTATTTATTTATTTATTTATGGCTGTGTTGGGTCTTCGTTTCTGTGCGAGGGCTTTCTCCAGTTGCGGCAAGCGGGGGCCACTCTTCATCGCGGGGCGCGGGCCTCTCACTATCGCGGCCTCTCTTGTTGTGGAGCACAGGCTCCAGACGCGCAGGCTCAGCAATTGTGGCTCACGGGCCTAGTCGCTCCGCGGCATGTGGGATCTTCCCAGACCAGGGCTCGAACCCGTGTCCCTTGCATTGGCAGGCTGACTCTCAACCACTGCGCCACCAGGGAAGCCCCGAAACAATCATTTTTTAAGCTACTCTTCTTTTGAATTCACGTGTGTTCACTGCTTTTGCTTTGCACATTCAACTTACCTACAAAATAATAATCCAAGGAAATGTTTAGCACATTATATATGTATGTGTTATCTTTCTTACTATTGATAATTTTAAGAACTAAAGAGTTCATATCTTATGCATCTAATTAGAATTACTTAGACCCTTATTCTTCTGTGATGAAAATATATGTCATAGAAATAACAGTATGACTTCTTTCTTGCTTGCTTTCTTTTACTAATACATTGAGGAAAAGAGTTTCCAAGTATCCTAGTGTTTTAAGTAGAGATCTTGTTGGGTTGCTAATGTGGTGAATTCTCCTTTCAGATTTGTTCTTGCCTCAAGACTTCAGTCTGATTGGATGTTGATGCTGTATTTTGCACATACTCATTTGACTGTGACAGTCACCATTGGGTTGCTTTTGATTCCAAAGGTATTCCTCCAACATTACTTTTCTCTTGCAAGATAGTTGTTTTAAATGAGCGTGGAATTGTTTCTCCTTTAAAAAATATCTGGCAATATAGGCAAAGGGAGGTGTGAAGATTTGCTTGACACACTACAATGTTTTTAAAACTCCCTCCTCAGGAATCTAGGTGTCTCTTTTCTTTGGGGATTTATTAAACATCTCACATAATTTTTAACTGCCTTAGTTTGTACAAAACCCATCATCCGTCTTAGTCCTTTTCCAAATACTTTGATATCTATTTATGTTTTAATTATTAGGGGTTCAAGGTGGCCTTTCATTGTAGCTGTAACCTCAAGCTCGTTTTTAAAGAGAATTATCCTAGTCTAAGAATCCTCTTGTTTGGATTCGTATTCAGGGAAGTATTGTGTTTTAAACATTCAGAGAATTTTTATGTAAATAGAAATAATTATAATGTTGTATAAAAAGAGTCTTGCTTAGCAATGATGGATTCTGACAAAGACTTATCTACACAGCATTCTGATGTGGAGGGAAACGGGCCAGGACTCAGAATACAGGGATTCTGAACTCATACCCCACCCCAAGTTAGCTGTGTAATGTAATGTTAGGCAAGACTTTTCATCTCTCTGAGTCTCAGTTTCCTCATCTATGACATGATAGCAGTGAGGCTGCTTGGAATAAAACAAAATGATATCTGAGTTTTGGAAAAAAGATACTATACAAATTATCATTATTTTCCTCTTTTACATGTAGAAAAACAAAATATTAGAACAAATTATTATGTGTAGAAAAACAAAAATTATCATTGTTTTCCCCTTTTACATGTAGGAAAACAAAATACATCTTTATCAGTGTCGTACAATGTAACGTTAGCACAGCTGAAACCAGAACTGTGATTTCTTTCTTTCACTCTAGGCTTTCTTTACCTCACCTCTCACAATTAACCAAAACATTGAACTTCAGCCTGATTGAAAAGGCCAAACAATTGTAAACAGAGCAAAATGCCTATTTTCTTCCTTACTTGAATTATACCAAATAGCCATAATTTTCATGGATGTGTCTGTTCCTGCAATCTATCGTAACCATCTTTATACTGTACGTAATATGATTACATTTTTATTAGATGGGTATATACTCAGGCTATTTATTTATTCATTCAAAAAATTGCTATTGAGCTCCAGACAGAATTGAAAACATATGTTTACACAAAAATTTGTTCTTGATGTCTATTACCTTGGTAGTGATGGCATCACGGGTGTTTGCATATGTCCAGACTCATCAAATTGTACACATTTAACATGCGCAGTTCTCTGCATATCAATTATACCTCAATAGAGCTGGCTTAAAATTTTTTTTTTAATTTGTACATGAATGTTCATAGCAGCATTATCCATAATAGCCAAAAAGTGGAAACAACCCAAATGTCCATCAATTGATAATATATAAACAAAATGTGGTATACCCACAAAATGAAATATTATTCATCAATAAAAAGGAATAAAACGCTGATACATGCTACAACTTGTACAAACCTTGAAAACCTTATGCCAAGGAAGCCAGATAAAAAAGGCCACATATTATATGATTCTATTTATGTGAAATGTCCAGAATAGACAGCTCTAAAGAGACAGAAAGTGAATTAGTGGTGCCATGGGCTGGGGAAAAAGGGGAATGGAAGTGACTGCTTCCTGGGTTCAAGGTTTCTTTTGGGGGTGATGAAAATATTCTGGAATTAGATGGTGGTGATGATTGTGGAACCTCATGAATATACTAAAAAACACTGATTTGTATAGTTAAAAATTGAGAATTTTATGGTACGTAAATTATATTTCAATAAATAATTTAAAACATTATTGAGGAGCTTTACTAAGCACTATATCCTAGAATAAGAGTAGTGAACAGATATAAATCTGTGCTCTCTTGGTACTTATATTCTGGTGGAAGAGAGGAGGAAACAGAAAAGGTAAACAAAATAAATATTTAAAATAGTATTTTAGATAGAGAAGAGCATTAAGTAAAAATCATAAAGCAGGAAATGGACAATATCTGACAAATAACTGTCCCTTAAACTCATGATAATCTCTAAGACTTTGCTCAAGAAAAATAATTTCATTCTTATAAATAACCTCCAGTAGCATGTGAGATTTTGGAGGACCAGGACTCTTATTTTCTTCACCTTCATGGCCTTAAGTTTATGGCACATGTGGCTCCCACAAACATAAGTAGAAGAGTGAGGGGAAAGTTCATCAGTTCCTGTGGTTTCTCAGTTGGTCCCAAATACAAAAGATTCATTATTGCTTAAATACAGAACTACCATCTCACATGTTATCTCCAATTTGTGTTCACCTGCCTAGCTGAATATTTTAACAATAGTTGACATTAAAATATCTCTGTGTCTCTGTATCAAAGGGCAACCTGTTCTGTTTTTTTCTTTAATTGTATTTTGTTTTTTTAAGTATCAATGTCTTTATAGACAGTGCATAATAGTATAGAGGGTAAAAGATTTGACAAGAATCACACAAATTAAGTGGAAGGACCCCTGTCACATGTATATTTTGGAAGTCTAATCTATTCCATTTGGATTACTGCTACATTTCTTATCATGAGATTAGCTACTTTTTTTTTTTTTTTAACGCTAGGTCCTTGTTGGTTATCTGTTTTAAATATAGCAGTGTGTACCTGTGAATCCCAAACTCCCAATCTATCCCTCCCTCCCACCCTTCCCCTCGGTAACCATAAGTTCATTCTCTAAGTCTGTGAGTCTGTTTCTGTTTTGTAAATAAGTTCATTTGTGTCATTTTTTTTTAATTCCACATATAAGCGATATCATATGATATTGGACTTTCTCTGTCTGACTTGCTTCACTTAGTGTGATAATCTCTGCATCCATCCATGTTGCTGCAAATGGCATTATTTCATTCTCTTTAATGGCTGAGTAATGTTCCATTGTATACATGTACTACATCATCTTTATCCATTCATCTGTCAATGGACATTTAGTTTGTTTCCATGTCTTGGCAATTGTAAACAATGCTGCAGTGAACATGGGGGTGTATGTATCCTTTCGAACCATGTTTTTCTCTGGATATATGCCCAGGAGTGGGATTGCTATTTTTAGTTTTTTAAAACCTGTGCATTATTTGAAGAAATATTTTACCCGATGACAAGGTAGGAGAAGAGAACCCAAGTTCTCTCAATTTTCATAGGACAAACACTTGGTTTATATGTTGTGTCAAATGTGGCTGGATGCTTTTGATTCTTCCTGCTTTCCATCATTTACCCAATTCATTCTTCCTCACTTTTCCACTTGAAGAAGAGTAGAGATAGCAAGAGTACATGAAACTGAAAAATATCAAAAGACTACATGAAGATAATTAAAATATATCAAAATGCAATGAAGGAGGAACTTGAGAATAATGATGAGCTTAAGAAAAACAATCTATAATTTCAGTGAATCTTTGCATTTTAAACTTAGATACCATCCAGCGCAAGCCCTTTAGGCTAAGAGGGCACTGTGCTCCTGAGAGGTTCCATGGCCTGGTTAAGATCTCACTGACAACAGATTTGAGGCTGGAATTCAGATCTCCTGTCCCCTGAGTTTTGAAAGTAGTGTTTTTGAAGCTCTGTGTGACAGACTGAAAGTCATATTCCTGTGATCAGTCCAATTGTGCCCATAGATGAAATACAGCCTCCTCTGTGTAAAGTGAAATGACCTGATACACACCACCTCTCAAAAAAATATCTCCCGTTCAGCTGCCAGTGGGTCTAAATTGCTACTCTTAGAGTACAGTGTACTAAGGGTGCCCTAAGAGAACATTTCTTTGGATTCTTCTACTTATTTTCATTTTCAAAATGCAAATATCATTGAAGAGGAATAATGTGAGTTAACCCTTGGAACCTGGAAAAAAGACAAGAATGGAAATAGGAGTCAAAGAGGGAACCAAGTGTTAATATTGCCTCACTAAGTGCTCTAGCATGTAAGGTGGGAAACAAAACACAAATATGACAGCAAATCTTTTGTAAAGAGTTCAGTGAATGAATTCATCTAAGCTGAAGAAATGATGTAACATTAGAACCTTTAGAAAATTATTATGCTGTGTCCTACAGTGGATTAATGTCTACAACTCATATTGAATTTCTATTGCAGTTTTCACATTCAAGCAATAACCCACGAGATGACATTGCTACAGAAGCATACGAAGATGAGTTAGACATGGGCCGATCTGGATCCTACCTGAACAGCAGTATCAATTCAGCCTGGAGTGAGCACAGCTTGGATCCAGAAGACATTCGGGTAATGCCAGTATTTCTTCTTTTCTGTTTTAGATTACACCCATTCCTACAGGCTCGCACGTGTGGGTTGATGTTCATGTGTGCTTCTTTGTGTTAGAGAGCATGTGTGTTTGTGTAAGAACTGAAGGCATCACATGCAGTTAATCCAGTTCTAAAACATAGAATCACAGTATAAGTTAGGCCACACAGGCCAGTCTTGATAGTCTTAACTGACTTATTGGACACGATGATGATGAACTGGTTGTACATGTCCCATGATGACGGTTTATGCGATCTTGCTGATGGGAAACTAGGATAGATCTGTGAGCAGAGAGTGTGAATTATTTAAAATAATCTGTGACAATATATCAGCATTTGGAGGAAGAAGACGCTTTTAGTATTCGATGGCCTGTTGGACACTAATTTAACATTAGGTGTAATTGTATCAGTGGCTACATGACGCTTCCCATATTGTTGAGGGGTATGGTTTATCAGTAGACACAGGCTGTGTTTTGTCATATGGTCCAGGCCCAGCCTGGTCCACGCAATTCACAAGTTCAAAGTGCCTGTTGCATGAAGCAAGTGCAGAATGCAGGAGTTCACGTCTTAAAGTTCAAACGCTGTGTGAAACAAGATACAGAGGAATCAGAAGGTGAGAGTGAGGGGAAAGTTGATGAGCAGAGATGTTAGGAAGAGCTCCGTTTATTGACTTCACATTACAGTTAGTGATATTAGCCGGCCGAAACGCTAAATTCCGCACCTCTTTGAATCTGCTCTTGTTACGGCAGGACGAGCTGAAGAAACTCTACGCCCAGTTGGAAATCTATAAGAGGAAGAAGATGATCACAAATAATCCCCACCTCCAGAAAAAGCGGTGCTCGAAGAAGGGCTTAGGCCGTTCCATCATGAGGCGGATCACCGAGATCCCGGAGACGGTCAGCCGGCAGTGCTCCAAGGAGGACAAGGACGCGTTGGACCACGGCACGGCCAAGGGCACCGTCCCGGGCAGGAGGAACCCGCAGGAGGCTGCGGGCGGCGCCGGGAAGCCCAAGGAGGAGTCCCTGCGGAACCGAGTCTTCTCGCTCAAGAAATCGCACAGCACGTACGAGCACGTGCGGGAGCAGCCTGGCAGCCCGCCCGCCCCGAGCCGGGAGGAGGAGGAGGCGGCGGCCGCGGACGACTCTGCGCTGGGGTCCCCGGCGGGAACGAACCGGCCGCGAGCCCTGCAAGACGACAGCCAGGCCGTGTCCACCGAGTCCGTGCCTCTGGTGTGTAAGTCGGCCAGCGCCCACAACCTCAGCTCGGAGAAGAAGCCCGGGCCGCCCCGCACGTCCGTGTTACAGAAGTCCCTCAGCGTCATCGCCAGTGCCAAAGAGAAGACGCTCGGATTGGCCGGGAAAACCCAGGCATCCGGCATGGAGGAACGGGCCAAAGCCCAGAAAGCTCTGCCGAGAGAGAAAGAGACAAACAGAAAATACTCAAATTCAGCTAACGCAGAGACTCAAGACTCTGCCCCCCCAAACTCCAATCATTCAGAGGAGCCAAGAAAACCTCCGAAATCTGGGATTATGAGGCAACAAAGGGCCAACCCCCCCGCTGCCAATTCCGACCTGAGCCCAGGCGCCACCCAGATGAAGGACAGCTTTGACATAGGGGAAGTGTGCCCCTGGGAGATCTACGACCTGACCCCCGGTCCTGTGCCTTCAGAATCAAAAGTTCAAAAGCACGTATCGATTGCGGCTTCTGAAATGGAGAAAACCCCAATTTTTTCCTTAAAGGAGAAATCTCATCCCAAGCCTAAGGCAGCTGAACTATGTCAGCAGTCCAATCCGAAGAGCATAGACAAAGCTGAGGTGTGCCCTTGGGAGATCCAAGGTCAGTCCCTCTTTGAAGATGAGAAGTATGTGATTTCCAAGACTCAGGTTCCCCCAGGAAGAGCTCAAGGGGAGAATGGAGGCCAGCACTCTGCAGCCAGTGTGTGTGCTGGGCAGTGTGAAGAACTGCCTCCCAAAGCTGTAGCATCAAAAGTGGAGAATGAAAACCTCAACCAACTAGGAGACCAGGAGAAAAAGACATCTTCCTCTGAGCAAAACGTGCCTGACTCATATAACTCAAGTAACAACTTTCAGCAATCCTTAACATCACGAGCTGAGGTGTGTCCCTGGGAGTTTGAGACCCCAGATCAACCAAATGCGGAAAGAAGTGTAGCTATCCCTGCCTCTTCTGCTTTAAGTGCAAATAAGATAGCAGGGCCTCGGAAATAAGAGGTCTGGGATACTTTTAAAGTGTAGCATCCCCAGAAAGAAAAGGAGAAGGAAGAAACGCTGAATTCACTATAAGACGGAAGATACAGGATCACAAATTCCCAAGGAGTATTGGTCAATCAAGGGAAATGTGAAAGGCAGGGGTGGAAGAAAACGTAGGAGGCCAGGGCGACGACGTAATGGAGAAGTTAGACTGGCCAGGAAAGTCTTGCCCCAGGGAACACTGGGAAAATCCTTACACTTTAGCATATGTTTGGGAGAAGTAGCCCTCAATGTCTGCCCCTGATCAATACTTACCCTTGGGACTTTGAAGATCCCAAGCAAGGCAAACCAGAAGACACAGAAGAGGGACGAGATTTTGCAAAGGAGAGGAAGGTATTGACGTATGTGACCGAAATTCTAAGTAGCTGACTAAAAAGAACTTACTTTACCTATTTAACCTTGATAGCACTGCTAACTTAATGCATCCAAAAATACCTTTTATATTAATGATTGCTTTCATTTTCTTATAAATGTCTGTTTCAGTACATTGTTGTGTCTCATTCCAGCATTCCAGATTGTATAATTTTTGCAAATAACTTTGATATTATGTGACACAACACATTTATGCAATCTGCAGCTACTCAATTGTTATTGCAACTTCCAGAATACCTGCTCTCTATCAACTTTAGTTGATTCTTGAAGTACAGTACGCTTTCTCTGGCTTGGGAAGCCATAACTGTTATGATAAAACCTTTTAGTTTTGGCTGTGGTTTATATATTGTGAATTTGGATTTGACTCTATTATTTCACATCATGGTTTGTTATACTGTCTTAATCAGGGTTTTTTATACAAGTTGAGTTTCTTGTTTTGCACTTCCTGTTAGGACTCAGAAGCTTTATTAATATTGGGGATCAAGTGGTCCTACTTAGTCATACATCTCATTAAGGACAACTTATCTATTGTTTGTTCAAAGTCAGGGATAGATAATGCCTTCATTCCAATTAATTGTCCCTTTTAACTCTTTCAGTATTTCATACTTAGCAGCATTTCATAAGGAAGGAAGAAGCTAAGAGTGAGAAAAAAATACTGTGCGTTATTATTACCATTGGCAAGGGAAGACTCTGGGAATGACAAGAGAATTAGAGTACTGCAGAGCCAGGGGATTTGCCTTTAAAACAAAGACAGAAAGGGAGCTCCCAATAGCACTTTCAAGGGATTATATTTTTAAAGAGAAAAGTTATTATAGCATCAAGATCATTATATGGATATATTTTTATTATGTATACTAAATATATAATATTTTACATTACCTTAAACTACTTATTCTCATAAACTCTTATTCATTGCTTCAGGCAAGGGTAGAACTTGCTGGGCTTGAATCCCAAAGAGGTTTATAACCAGAGTTACTCAAAGCCTATGAGGCAGTGTGGGCTCTTCATTCTTCCAAGCCCTGGAAAACTTCCAAGTCCTGCAAATGGCCTAGGTGAGCTACCAGGCTCAAAATTCCAAATGTAGGGGTTATTTGCAAGGCACAGCAGCCCCCAAAGCATGTTTTATAAAACGTATCGCATTCCACACTGATCACCTGGCATGGCAATCCGAAGCTGCTGATTTAGCCCTACTGATGTGATCATGCAAAGAGATTCCATTGCAAAACTCAGTCTCATTTTATTTTAAGATGAATCACTTAAAAATAGAACCAAGACTTCCTTTCTCTCACGCTAAATGCTGAAGTATCACGGCTTGTTCGGCCAGGACATTTATAGCCTAAATAACTGTTTCTCATTTTCTGAGCAGCAAGGAGAACATGCTAGGAGGGTAGAAGTTGAGAAAAGGGAATCAGAAGGTGGATACGGGGCTGTTCTTAGGAATATTACTCTCAATGGAAGATAAAAACTGGGAATTCTCGTATTCATCATCAAAATTTTCCCAGTGATTTGTATTCAGGAGTAACATGCATTTCACCATTTTGCAAAGCTGTGCATAAATCTCCTCACCCATTTGCTTGCTTCGTGCATCACTCAGGATGGTGGGGTAGGTTTGAAGAGATGTAGAAATTCTATTTGTTTTTGCTTTCTTCATTTACTTCCTTCTCCGCTTCCTTTTCAATCAAAGCCTATCTATCTACTTAGTGACCTTGGACTACAACTTTAAGGTATAAAGTTGTGAATTTGGTTTGGAGTGTCCAGACCCACCTACTTGTTTCATTTACACCCGAGATCTGTTAGTTAGTACTTTACTGACTTTTTCAGAAATAAGCAGTCAGGCATCAGCGACTTTTTATCGCACTTCAGGATGACCCTGCTAGAGATGTGGCCTAAAGAAGACTTGCCTGTTTCTACCTTAGTACAGTCCATAGATTCTCTTCCACCAGCATAAATCAGCAAGAGCGCCTGGGGTCTTTCCTAGACTTTCATTGCCATTATTTATCACCAAGAGAAGTTTAAATCTGCAATCCTTGAGGTTGTTTTCCCAGACGGATAACAGTAAGCAAGTGAGGAAACCCTCTGAAGTTCACAGACGTTCGCTAGGTTGTCCTTCTCAGTGCACGTGCACGCTGCATCCTGTCCTTGTTTTTAAGCCAGGGTTTATAAATAAGTAGGTTTATACCAATCTTAATAGAACTGTATATTTTATGCAAGAGTTAAACGCTTTACGACATGAATTATAACCCAACCCATTGTAAACTTTGGTGGCCATATGGATTTGAAACTCGACAGTTCTCTTGTATTTGCTTCCTAGGTTTCTGCATGCAAGTGATGACAGGTAGGACTGAAAAAAAACACTGCCTTTGACTTCTAGCATTTAGCAACCGAGAGATGTAGAGTCAATAAAGCTGTCAGTCTCTTCACTTAATCTGTGGTTCTTCTGAAACTATTATCTGAAACCTACAGCATCCCACCATAAAATATTTGGTAAATTTATGTCGTGACGTGTTGCAGCATGTAAATACTTATAACTTCTCTGCAATAAAACATATTTATATGAAAGCAATTTGGGGCGATTTGTGTGTTCATCTATCAAAAGTTGAATTCATTTCACCTAACCAACTTTAGGAGGAATCCCATATATCTTTGGTTTTGGTACACTTATGCGCACACATCCCCACGTTGCCTATATACAGGAATGTGTGAGTAGTCAAATGTGGCCTCAAACATGCAGGTGATCATTCGGAGCCAATAAAACCTGTTAGGACTAGTGGTTTTGATTTAAGGATGCTCTAGCCAAATGGGAACTAATTCAGCTACCTTTTTAATTTTTATTTATTTATTTATTTACTTATTTATTGGCTGCGCCACGCGGCTTATGGGTTCTTAGTTCCCCAACCAGGGATCATACAAGTGCCCCCTGCAGTGAGTTCCTCAGCTACCTTTTTTAAAATTTGAAGTTAGTTGATTTACAATGTTGTGTTAGTTTCTGGTGTACAGCAAAGTGATTCGGATATATATATATTCTTTTCCATTATCATTTATTAAAGGATATTGAATAGAGTTCCCTGTTCAGCTACCGTTTTAAATTTACTCAACAAACATACCAGGCAATCTGCTAAGCAATGATGATGATCTTCAGATGAACAAGGTGCTCCAGTAGCACTCAGACCCATAAGAGTATCCGGTCCCTGCTATGGTATTACACAGGAGAGCGTGACTAAGTCTCGGAGCCAGGGCTGGCTTAATAAGGAGGGCCCATTCACCAGGCTGAAATTCTGCAAAGCCATCAGGTATGAAAGGGAAAGAATGTAAGACCAGAAAGGTAATTGTGCACAGCATTGCATTCTTGCTTCAGATAACTACAGTGTATCCTTTATTACTGGGAGCTATCAAAAAGCTTTAAATAGGGGCATAATCAAGTCACATTTTAGAAGGAAATGATTTGTTCCCCGAGTGATGGGGAGCAGCCCAGAAATGGCCTGAAGTGGGAGGAGACTAGAGGCAGCTAGATCAGTTAGAAGACTAGTATGAGAGTCAGGGTAAGGGAAAGTGAGGGCCTAAGGAGGAGAGGAAAAAAACATTGGTTGTTTTTTATCAAAATAGCATCTTCCAGTGGGTTTCCTGTTATGTTATACTCCTAGGAAACCAGAAAAATCAAAGTAATTAGGTAACTCTGTCAAATATAAATGTTCCTTCTAAGTTTGTTAACATTTTGGATAATTTCAAAAGTTTTCAAAGCCCTCTCTGAAGGTCAATGGACCTCAATATCCTCTACCCACCTTGATACTGAACTGGGCTGGGAAAGGAGCAAAGGGCTTGCCTAGATGGGGACCTAAATTCCTGGCTGGAAGTGGCAGCTCTGAAGCAGTTCCAGAAAGAAGCAGGTGTGGCAGGAGGTCAGAGGAGGGAGCTGGATCTACCCTCTCCCTGCATCACCTTTCCTTTAAATGGTTCCTGCAATGGCCCTTTCCCAACTCTTCACTGTGTATTGCGTATTTGCACATTCTGTATTCTCTCGGTACTTACACGTAGAATCAGTGGTTTCAGGTCTTTGAATGATCCTAAAGAGCTGAGACAAAAGCCTTTGGGGATTAACAAGCCATGGAAATCAAGTCTACTTATGTGATAAGGAACATAGAGCCTTTTCAGTGTTTGTTGGAATTGCTTGGTTGATGGCTGTATTATTTTTCATATATTTATGCACAGTGATAGTCTTGTTTCTTTGTTCTACATTTAGAACCTTTCTGTTAAAAAAAAATACCTAAGAGGACTATTCCTATCAGAGATTGACTTTATCACTCCGAAAAGTAATCATGTCAATCTCTTGTTCTAAAGCAATGCAAGTTAGTTAAGATTTTCATTATTATTTCAGCATATTCTGTCCTTTTCCCCCTGAATAGTTATGAGGACAGAAATAATGTCTTTCTAATTTTGGTTATTTTCTCTTTAAACATTTGTTTCTGGGAAAGTACAAGGGCAAACTCGGAGCACATTGAATGCTTTAATTCAGTGTTAACTGGTCAGAAGGCAGACAATGGAAAGTCTGAATTGGTTTTTAATTTCCCTTTCTCTGCGATGTGAATGTAATACTTTGCCAGAAATAAAACTGTCTGATCAAATGAAAATGGAAAATGAGAGATAAATATGGGAAAAGTCTTTGTTGCACAACAGTCACATTCCTAGAAAGAAAAATAAGTATGCAGATAGCAGGTCATGACAATTTTTTTTTTTTTTTTTTTTTTTTTTTAAAGTGTTGTGGCCAAGGTCACACAGCTAGCTGGTCACCTTGATCTTTTTTTTTTTTTTTAATTTTATAGCTACTTTATTTATTAATTTATTATTGATTTTTGGCTGTGTTGGGTCTTCGGTTCGTGCGAGGGCTTTCTCTAGTTGCGGCAAGTGGGGGCCACTCTTCATCGCGGTGCGGGGACCGCTCTTCATCGCGGTGCGCGGGCCTTTCACTATAGCGGCCCCTCCCGTTGCGGGGCACAGGCTCCAGACGCGCAGGCTCAGTAGTTGTGGCTCACGGGCCCAGCTGCTCCGTGGCATGTGGGATCTTCCCAGACCAGGGCTCGAACCCGTGTCCCCTGCATTAGCAGGCAGATTCTCAACCACTGCGCCACCAGGGAAGCCCATGACAATTCTTATAGAACGTACTCCCATTTCAGTTCAAACAGGAATAGAAAAGACGGCAAATGCCCTCTTCAAGATTTTAAGCCCAGTTTTTCCCCTAGCATACCATACCATGGGATTTTATTCCTCTGTGCCTTTTGTCTTGCTGTTTGGTCCATCTGAAATTCTCACCCTCCTTCTTCTCTGTGTCAGCATCTTATGTGTGCTCCAATACTAGTATGATCATATAATTTATTGTCCAAAGAAAACCTTTGAGAGTGAAAGTGCAGTGCTAATAATGAATAATTATGCTTGGAAAACAGTGTAAACTGGGACTATCCCAAGCAACCTGGGATGTTAGTTTGTTTAGCCTCTTCAAGGAGCAGCACAAATGCTCTGCTCCTTCCATGAAGCATTTCCTAATGCCACAAATCAGAAGGACTTTCTCCTTCCTCTGTGCTTGCCTTAGGAATTTGCTTAAGTCTATGACTGCACTGACTCACAGTTTAGTTAGTTACATAGTCCTCTGTATCATCTGCTAAAATAAGAGTTCCTGGGGGCAAGAAATTTTTTTTGTTCACCTCTATATCCCCAATTTCTAGCCGTGTGCTTTGCTCTGAGTTCAATAAATATTTGCCGAATTGAAATGTTTGATTACTGATCATTGTCTAAAATACACTTGAAGAGAAAGAGAAACTCAGGAGTTGGATGAAGACTTGCTGCAGAATTTCTAAAATGTTCAGTACTAACCGGTCTTCCATCCACATCCTGGCAGTGTCTGGAAACTTCAGATTATGACTGAACCGCAGTAACTCTCCAGCATTACAAGGTAAGAATTGATTTGTCACCCTAAGGAGGGAGAAGCTGAAGGTTTGGGACATGGCCCAGTTTGTTAGAGCTCTAAAAAATATTTCCATATGTCATAAAAAGGAAGAAATGTTTAATTTGACTGTAGGAACTTACTTTTAGTTATTTGAACTCTTTGGAAAATAAAGCTTGGTGGGATCTAAATAAAATATCCACATAAAAATAAATACTGATGCTAGACTTTCAGATGTTTCTGAGAAATGAGGGTGTTTGAACAAACTGAATGTTTTACTGGCTTTAGAATTTCTTATCCATATATTTCATGTTATGTAGAAGTAGTCATGATATGCATGCATATAACTATAAAGTTTCCATATGTGAACAGAAATATAAAAGTTGTTTGTGGATTGGTTCAAATCCTCTTGAGGTGAATTTGTAAGTGTTAAAACCTACTCAAGGTATTAATATTTTGGTAGAAATTCGCAGCCTTGTTTATCCACCTTGTGTGTGAGACTCCTTTTAAACTTCCTCCAAATGAATGGGTCTGGTCCATTAAAAGCTGAAAACATTCTGTTCCCTTTGGCTAATGCTTGACCTTTTTGGAGCATCTTAAGTATCAATGATATAAAAATAACCTGACATTTACATAACACCTCTCTCCTCAGCTCAGAGAGCTCATTGTTATGGGAATTCTCACTGGCATCTTACTCATCAGTGTGTCCTCCTAAAGGCACATCCCCTTCTAAGACCTAATCTTATTTATTCCCATTTTTTTCGTTTATTAAGAGAGTATATGCTTGTTTCCAGATTCACTTAACATAACACAATTCTAGTAATCCAGTTGTTTCATTTGTATCCTAAACATAAATTAAATAGAAGTAAATTATTCCATATCTATTACCATTTAGCAGCTACATTTTTCCTCAGGAACAGCCCCAAAGCTGGAAGTGAATCAGTGCTTGACGGTGACTGGTGGCCAAAATGGCCAAGAAATGCTGAAAACACTAAAAGTACAGGAGACCCAGTGCGGAAGAAGAGGCTTGATGTACCTAGAAGAGGGTGTTGAAAACCAGTGCCAGTAGCATTAAACTGAGAAGTATCAGAAAAGGGACAAAAAAGGGGGAAATAGGAGGCATCCAGGAAGAAATGAAAACAATTAATAGAAACAGCTGAAACTGTGGATGGTGCAGATCACAGCAGAGGGGAATAGTTACGGGGTCAGGAAAATGCAAACCGTCTGACTATAGCACCAAGTGTCCTCAACAAACACTTTGTAGATGCCATCACTCTCTACAGTCTGTTGACTTTAAATAATGGAGATTACCCTTGATGATGTGGGTGGGCCTCATTCAATCAGTTTAAGGTCTTTTTTTTTTTTTAATTGATTTATGTTTGGCTGCATTGGGTCTTCGTTGCTGCGCGCAGGCTTTCTCTAGTTGCGTCGAGCGGGGGCTACTCTTTGTTGCGGTGCGCAGGCTTCTCATTGCAGTGGCTTCTCTTGTTGCGGACCACGGGCTATAGGTGCACGGGCTTCAGTAGTTGTGGCACACAGGCTCAGTAGTTGTGGCTTGTGGGCTCTAGAGCGCAGGCTCAGTAGTTGTGGCGCACGGGCTTAGTTGCTCCGCGGCATGTGGGATCTTCCTGGACCAGGGCTCGAACCCGTGTCCCCTGCATTGGTAGGCGGATTCTTAACCACTGCACCACCAGGGAAGTCCCCAGTTCAAGGTCTTGAGAACAAAAACTGAGAAAGAATTCTGCTTCAATACTATGGCATAAAAATCCTGCCTGAGTTTCCAGCCTTCCAGCCAGCCCTATAGATTTCAGACTTGCCAGCCTCCACAGTTGTGTGAGCCAATTTCTCAAAATAAATCTCTCTCCCTCTCTATCCATCCATCCATCCATCCATCCTATTGATTCTGTTTCTCTGGAGTACTCTGACTGATAACTGATTTTGGTATTGAGAGCAGTTCTAGAGGAACAGAATCTTAAGAGTGAATTTTCTGAATTGGTTCTGAGGTTCCTGGAATTGGTTCTCTAATTTGATTAGATTTAAATGCACTGATGACTCTGGTGGGAGAGAGGGTACTGATAATCCATTGTGTAATGTGGCAATAGAAATGTACAAAATCTCACCACTGAATATTCCTAATCCAATACCTACAGGAGGCAAGGTTCTGGGTGACCATCTGTTTGGTACCTTAGAACACTTTGTCAAACTAGCGAGTATAAGGAGATTGGCTTCTTGCTCCTAACTGCTATGGACAGTGTGGGGAAAGAGAAGTATTAGTTCAGGGATTCAAATTCCCACCTCTAGCACCACATGAATCATCTGAAACTTTCTATGTCTGTCTTGAAAGAAATCCTTACCTCCTGTAGCCCTGGAGCTGAGCTTTATAAAAACAGACGCAGAATCTTTGCAGTTAGCAGCTGAATTACAATGCAAATTAAATTTTCAGCTTTACAAGGTGTTGCAGTAAAGGCGTCGATTGGGAAGGAATGGAGTCCTGAAAACTGGAATGGGGCAGACGGCTAGATCCTGATGAAGCTGGCGACAGTGAGTCTTCTTCACCCTACGAACGGCCCTTAAGCCACTCCCACCTGAGGAGATTAACCCTGCTTTGCCTGATGAAATTGTAATGGCCTCCCCTGAAGGAACTGCCTTGAAAAACATGGCTGATTCTCCTAGGACATGCCCCCGCCACTGCTGTTTGCTTCTAGACCCATAGCTAGACTCAAGTTCCAGCGAGCCCCAGGTGAGGTGCAAAGCGTGACCCACAAGATGTGTCACAGCACAAAAGACCACATAATTTTTCCAATGTATCCAGGCAGGAATATGGGGAATATTTATGGGAGTTGAAGTTGTGCGTGATGATGGTGGAAGGAATGTAATGTTGGATCAGGCTGAATTTATTGAGCCCACTAAACAAAAATTCTGGGTTCAATAAAGAGTTAGAAAAAGCTCTGTTTTTTTTGCAGGCCGGGGGTGGGCAGGGGTGGTGTTGGCTGAAACATAGACTGAAATGTCTCCTACACTAAATGAAGTTGAAATGCCAGAACTTCTTTGGTATACTGTAGAAGAATATATCCAAAGGCTTAGGGAGATTGGGATGTTAAAGTTGATTTGTCATATAAGATCTGCTCGCCCCCATGACCAAGGGGCCAGAGGACACACCTTTCACTATGACTACAGAAAAACAAATTTGTGAAGGGAGCCTCAGCATCCTTGAAGAACTCCGTGGTCACTCTTCTCTGTAGGTCAGAAATCATAGGGAGAATGGCTACCACTGACTGGGATCCTTAAATGTCATGGGGTAATTGGATCGCAGGGTGACAAGGGCCACTGGTGGCACTTAATCACCAATACAAGGCAAGAGTTGTTACCATAATGGATAGCAGAGTCAAGGCAGCAATCAAAATAGTCTGACTTGCAGAGACCTATGTCATTGGCCAGTTGAACAGTTTCCCTAAAAGAGAAATAGACAGGCAGTCTCCTAAATTCTGGCTTGATTTGCATATGTGGAAAAGCTCTAAGTCAAATGACAGAAGTCTAACTTGAATCACCAAAACTGAAGAGTCACGGCCCTTGAGTCAATTCCCAGCCCTGAGCCAGTTTACAGACCCAGAACCCATTGAATAAAGAGGAGACTGTGTCCCCTGGAGAAGGACATCATCACACTGCCAAAAATGTATACTATTAATCTTTCTCCCAGCCTTCTCCAAAGATACCTACTGCCTTTTACAAGGGTGACTCTGCACTGGGGAAAAGGAAAAAAATCAGACTTCTCAGGGGTGATTGAACCCTAGTTCTGAACTGACACTGTGGGTCAACAGAGTAGGGGCTTATGGAGGTCAGGTGATCAATGGAATCTTAGCTCAAGTTTATCTCACACTGGGTCGCCAAACCCATCCTGTGGTTATTTCCCCAGTTCCAAAATGCATAATTAGAATGGAAATACTCAGCAACCAGCAGAAGCTCCACATTGTTTCCCTGCTCTGTGGAGTGTGGTAGGAAAGGCCAAGTGGAAGCCACTAGAACTGCCTCTACATAGGATTAAAGTAAACCGAAATCAGTGTGAATTCCTGGAAGTATTGCAGAGATTAGCAGCATCATCAAGGACTTGAAAGATGCAGGGGGGTTGGTTTCCACCACATCCCCGCTCAACACACTTATTTGGCTTCTGTAGAAAACAGGTAGTTCTTGGAGAATGGCAGTGGATTATCATAAACGTAACCAGGTGGTGACTCCAGTCACATCTGCTGTTCCAAATGTGGTTTTGTTGCTTGAGTAAATTAGCATATCCCCTGGTACCTGGTGTGTCGCTGAGCTATTGATCTGGAAAAAGCTTTTTTTCTCCATACCTATTACTAAAGACCACTGGAAGCAGTTTGCTTTTAGCTGGAGAGGCTAGAAATACACCATCACTGTCCTACTTCAGGGGTACATCAATTCTCCAGCCCGATGTCATAATTTAGTCTGCAAGAACCTTGACTACACGAGACCTCTTTTCCACAAGACATCACACTGATCCTTCACCTTGATTATATGCTGATTGGAATGACTGAGCAAGAAGTAGCAACTACTCTGGACCATTGGCAGCAGATGATGACATGCCACAGGGTGGGAAGTAAATCTGAACAAAAATTCAGGGGTCTTCCACCTTCGTGAAGTTTCTGGGGGTCCACTGGTGTGAAGCATGTTGAGATATCCCTTCTCAGGCGAAGCACAAGTTGTTACATCTGGTCCCTACTGTAAGCATAAAACAAGCACAGTGCCTAGTGGGTCTGTGGATTTGGGAGCAACATACTACTCATCGGAGTGCACTCCTCTGACCCATGTATCGAGTGACTAGAAAAGCTGCTAGCGTTGAATGGAGCCCAGAACAAGAGAAGCTTCTCTAACAGGTCTATCCTGCTTGCCAGCTACTCTGCCCCTTGAACCAATAGGTCCAGCAGATCCAGTGGTGCTTGAATTGTCAGTGACAGATGGAGATACTGTTTGGAGCAGACAGGCCCAACAGATCAATCGCAGCTCAGACCCTTGGGATTTTGGAGCAAAGCCTGCCATCCTCTGCAGACAACTACTTTCCTTTTGAGAAAGAGCTTTTGGCTTGCTACTGGGCCTTAGTAGAGACTGAATACTCAACCATGGTCCACCAAGCTACCATATGACCTAAGCAGCCCATCATGAACTGGATGTTGTTTAGCTGGATGGTCAAGGGCTTGGAAGTAACATGATTGGAATATTGGTGACAACAGAGTCTGGGGAAGAGGTATGTGGAGAGACCTCCCTGAATAGACAAAGAAAAATGAACCTGTTTGTGTCCCAGTGCTTACCAAAGGGTGACCTCAGCAGAGAAGGATTTTAGTAAGCAAGTGGATAAGATGATCTGCTCTGGATACCTCAGTCTCTTTCCCATTCACCCCTGTTATTGCCCACTGGGTTTATGAACACACTGGCTATGGTGACAGGGATGGAAGTCAGGCCTGGGCTCAACAACATGGACTTCTTCTCTCCAAGGCCAAGGTGGCTACAGCCACTGCTGTGTGCCCACTTTGAGGCCAACACTGAGTCTTCAATATTCCATCATTCCCCAGAGCGATCAGTCAGCTACCTGGTGGCAGGTTGATTACACTGGCGATGGTGACAAATTATTTGATCAAACACTAATCTAGGTGTTGCTGTTGAAGGTAGTTTGTAGATGTGATTAACATTTACAGTCAGTTGACTTTAAGTAAAGGAGATTATTCTCATTAATATGGCTTGGACTTATCCAATCAGTTGAAGGCCTTAAGAGCAAAAACTAAGGTTTCCCACTCAAGACACTAGCATAGATCTTGCCTGAGTTTCCAGCCTGCTGGCCTGCCCTACATTTCAGACTTGCCAGCCTCCACAATTACGTGAGCCAATTCCTTAAAATAAAGCGTCCTCTCTCTCTCCCTCTCTCTCTATATGTGTATATATATGCATATATATATGTATGTATATATATTATTCTGTTTTTCTAGAGAGCCCTGACTGATACAAATGAGGAACTAATAGCTCTTACATTATTGACTTGCTATAAGAATTAAATAAAATAATGTGTTAGTAACTTAACATGTTCCTGGCACACAGTAAGCCTTCAAGCAATGATGATAGCAGTGGTGATGATTACTGTTGTATTATCTCATACACATCTTCTAGGAGTTCTTTAGCTGCATTTAGCTTGTATTTGTTAAAGCAGCAACAGGGTGATTCCAAGAACTGTTTCAATTTCTTCTCTTCAAACAGCAGTGAAGAATCAATCGATACTTTCTGCTTCTGCGGGTCACACAACCTTGTAGGCAGATCATATTATTCGGGCTTCTTGAACATGACTCATCACTCTTCCTGGACAAGCAGAGGTGAGGGACGCGGAGGGTGGGAGAGAACCACTCAACTTGATTCACGGCACCTGGAGGGAAATGAAGGCACAATGTAATATGAGGTCTTTGTGTCAGTACCAACGAGCAAGGTCCAAAGCCCAATCAGAAACACGGCCAAGCAGGGATGATCTATTCTTGAAGGGGTTCTGTATCAGTCAGGGTCCCGTCAGAAAACAGAAACCACGCTGGTTATTTGGACTGGGAAAATTTAACGTAAAATTATTAACCAGTAACAAGCGATTGACTTCCAAGAGGGGGACAGAGAACTCTTCGTAATACAGAAATAGAAGATGCAGAGTGCAGCCCCTGCCTCTAGGGCTGAGAGCGGGTGCCCAAGGAAGGAACAAACATGGAGGCAGCCCCCGTCCGTGGCTGAGACCCCCTGTTGGAGAGGATGTGTCTGTGCATCTGTAGCCCACTGGATGGAGGAGAAGTTTCCTGAGATGCCACAGGGCAGGACTGGCTGCCAGGAACCTCCCCGTGGAACTCACTGGGGAGCGACAGAAATCACTGGAGGCTGTGCACCTCCGGCTCTCCCTTGCCCCCTTGCAGGAAAGCCACCTGCCATGCCATGAGAGCAAGAAAAGTACAGGCCCAGAAAGAAAAAGAGAAGCCTCTTCCTCTTCCAATGTCTCTCCCACGTTCTCTAATGTCAAAGACTAACGTTGCACCAGCTGACAAGGGAGAAGTGTTCCACGGTCCATCTCAGGAGCACAAAGCAGGGCAAGGAAGGAGGGTTTGGAGCTGAGACAGTGATAACCAGCAGAGATGCAAAGTAGGTAAAACCAAGGCACAGGTTTGGAGAAAAGTCCTGAGTCCATCAAGGTCATTGTCAATGTCATGCTCATGACCTCTGATGAGGGAGCATTGAGACTAGCAGACTATTGTGGACATAACAGCTCTTGAATTAATCTGCTCCTAAACATGTAACTGCACGTTCTCTAAGGCTGCCCTCCCCGACCCAGTGCTTAAAAGAAATGAAATACACCAGCTCCCTATTTGTCTTGGCAGGCTGGCCTGAGTCCTAATGAGACGTCTACGGCATGCTCTGTGTTAGGGCTTTGTGTCATTACTAACAACTTCCCAGAGCATAAGCTGGAACTAAACAAAGGGAGATTTGGAGTCAACATTAGCTACAGGAGCATATAAACCCAATTTGAATATTTTAAAATTTAATTAACCCCTACTATGAATTGTATGATGGAATTCACCAACTCGGAGTCAGACCAGTTCCTACCACAATTGGATTGGACTTCTTAACCATATGGTCACGTAACAGGTTCACTGAGGGACACTGGGAAATCTTTCCCAGCGAAATGTTTAAGAGAATTTTATCAACCCCAGTCTCAAAGGACTTAATTTAGGTATAATAACTCCTTTTTCTCTTTCTGCTGCTGAAATGTGGAGAGTCTATGAATAATTGGAGTTGCACACGGCAACCCACCCGCATGACCAGAACAAGCCTTAAAGTGGGCTCACGCCCTGGTGACATGCCATCTGTTAACTCCAGTTCTGGGAGAGTCTTCTTTTCTGGTCTGGAGGCTTATTTTTCCTGAATTAAACTAATTAGCCTACTGTGGACCCAGCTCTGTGCCAGTGTTGAGGGAAACCGTCTAGCCAGGACATAAAACTATGAGACGGCTACAAAGAACTAAGGAAGGGGCCTCAACTGTGTGTCACAAACAATAAAGAAAAGAAATATTCAGACACAAGGACAGCCAGTGTGTGTGACTGTCCCTGGGCAGGACTCATGAAAAACCAGCCCAGATTTTGTCTGACGTTTTGGTGTATTTTCTTTGGTGGTGGAGTGGGGTGTAGGGTTCCAGCAGAAGAACGACTTGAAGTGGGTAATACAAATCCTGGGGTCCAGTTCTACTTCCTCGACTCCTTAGGTCTGTGACTTGAGGCAAAGCGCTCATTTAGCCTCAGCCTGCTTTATTCCCAAAGTGAGAATGTTGACAGATGATTTGTCCACCCAAAATGAGACTCTGTAAACAGTCAAGTTCCATCAGCGTTTGTGATTATTCAGAAGGTATATTTAAAAAGACGTGATGAGTCAGAATATGTCTTTTCTGGGCCATACCTCCTCATACTCACCTTTGAAAAGAATTGCATTTAAATACATTTGAAAGAAAAGCCACCTTCAGCTGCATAATTCACCCAGAATAAAGACAATAGGAAGTGAAACAACATTCCAGGTCCATACACGTGTATTTGTTTGTTCCTTATTTTAACCCAGAGAAGGCAGTGATTCTTTCAAAGCCACGAGCAAACATGCCAAGTGCCCAGGTTTCGATGGCAGATGACAGCTGAGAGTACAGGACGAGTTGAAGGCTCTATTTTTAGTTTTGAGTCAAAGAATAAAAATCAGACCTTCCTGTGGGAATCATCTACACTGAGTCATGCCACATCATCAGGCCGGAATAAAATAGCTCTATAACCCAAGCATTCATTACCTGAAATAAAGAAACAGAAGCAGATTTTGAGATTCCTCTCTCCATACCCTTAGACTTTGGGAGCATTCACTGAAATGAGCATGGTGCCCTTAGTCAGTGCAAATGAACCCAGCAGCAGACCTGGCTGTTCAATGGGAAAAGCGGGGGAGGGTGGCACTTAAAAAATCAGTACAAACTAGAAATTAAAGATTATTTAAATCCAAGGCAAGGAAAAAAGCACCAGCCACTCTAAATATTATTCAGTCAGTTGTTTGACTGATAATGTCTAAGCTTTCTGCCCACCCTGAGTTGATGAGTGTTTTCATCTTCCAGGGCCAAACACAAAGTACTGGGTTACTTCAAGAAGGTATGGAATGTGGGCACAGAAACAATATTCGATATCGTCTAGGTATTATGGACTTGGACTCAGAAATGTAGATGTCATCTGATTTAAACCCCTTCATTTTTAAAGTGAAATAACTGATGGGACTTTTCTAGCGGTCCAGTGGTTAAGACTTCGCCTTCCAATGCAGGGGGTGCAGGTTCGACCCCTGGTCGGGGAGCTAAGATCCCACATGCCTCGTGGCCAAAAAACCAAAACATAAAACAGAAGCAATATGGTAACAAATCCAATAAAGACTTTAAAAATTGTCCACATCAAAAAAAATCTTTAAAAAAATGTAAAAAATAAAGTGAAGTAACTGAGACCCATAGAATTGTAACAATTTTCCCCAGTCAACTAATAAGTAAGTAACAGGATCTAGACCACACAGAGCAGAAATACTCAAAGACTGTACGGTTAAGTTCCTGATTTTCAACAGGGGGAAGAGAAGGTTCAAAGAACTACAGACTAAGGTAATGAAGGAATCCTAGATTCATAGCTGGAAGCAGCATAGAGATCATCGATTCTGACCCTCTCAGTTTACAGATGAAACAGGACAAGACAGGGTATGGTGCTGGCCCAGCGACATTCAGCTAGTTGATGACAGAGCCTGGGCTAGAACCTGGGTCTCCTGATCTTTGCCTGGGGATCTTTCCACTTCATTAGCATTGAGATTCTTCTCAGGCAAAATTCTAGAATAGATTATTAGACAGATGGCTTGGGAGCATTTAAAAAGGAAAGCAATCATTAGCAGCCAGCATGGGTTCAGTGAGAATAAGTAAGTCATGCCAGGCTAAACTCATCTCCTTTTTGATGTGGTTACAAACAAGAGTACACATTACTGTAGGATGTGAAAACGGGGGGATACTCCAACAGAATTGAGGTGAGCTCCGTTTACCCAGCTTAAGGTCATAGCCAACCTATCTTGGTCTATACTTTTCCTCTCCTTGTTTCCCTGGCCCATGCTGTGTTCAGAACTCTAGAATCCTCCATTTCCCCACCTAAGACTGGAGCCAGTGAGAATCTACATCCTTTCTCGTAGAAACTTTGTGCAGCTGGGATCCTTTAACCTTTTCCAAATCAAAGATATGGGACTTATATATTTGCAGAATTTGTTTTGCTTGTGAAACTAAATACTGGGGAGAAGGCACATAAATACAATATCCTGAGTGGAGGAAGACATTGGGAACATTAGATTCACTCGATGATTTTTCTAGTACTATTGGGAAAATACCATGCATCCTTAAATGCCAAGAGCCCCAGGAAAGGAAGGAAGATATCGTTACCAAGTGATACATGTAGAGATGAACATCTCTCAATTTGTAATGAAATCAAAGTATCAGGCTGTCCCACGGTTACTCGTGGTATGTATTATTATGGAGATGCGATATAGATGAAGTTTGAGAGGATTTTGAAAAATTTGTGTGAAGGGAGAAGGGGTTTTAATCTATATAAATCTTTGTCAAACCCCTGCCTTAGGCTGAGCTTATTTAATAACATTGCCCACTACCAGGATGTCAGAGGGCAACCTGAGGTGACCAGAGTTTTCTAGATTAGGGAGGGTAACCCAGGAATGTTAATAGAATATATAGTGTGCCTTGATTGCCCAAGACTTCCATGGTCTCCTCATCAATCACTGCGACCAGATTTTAGGACAAAACCTGTGTTGATTAATGGTTCTAGAGTTCTCTAGAAGCTGACCACTGCTCTCTTCTTGGCTTATTAGTGTTTAATTGATGTCCTGGATGAAAGCATACATTCTTTGTTGATCAAGTTAGTAGCCAAAAATTTAGGCTCAACTTAACCTCCTACCAATTAATTCCACGCAAAGATGGTGCAGCCCCAGAAGAAAGTCAGTGCTCCCTGCTGGAGGTGGTTAAATAGAGGCTGAATGAAGCTTGGTGGAGACACAGCCCAGAGCATTTAATGCATCTATGAGGCTATGAGGCTAAATAGTCTTTAAAAATTCTATTTTGTGATTCAATGTTCTAAAATAAAGGGGCATGAAACTATCTGAAATGCAAATGAGTAGCACGTATTAATGGTTAGGAAAAGTAATGTTTGTTTTTTTTCATGACTTTCTCTTGGTTTTGCCTGTCCAGGGTGACACCTGCCATATGTGTTCAATGTGATTCAGACCCGGATGAATAACTCAGAGGAGGCCAGCTGACACCAGGGAGTCTTCTAGGTTAAAAAGGTGAGAGTGAGTCACAAACGCATGTAAAAAATTGTATTTGCAAGACAATGTTTGGATGAGAAAAAATATCCCAGACGAAAAGTGATCTGTGTATATACCCTAGTTTAGAGGAAATATTATTGTACTTAAGGGTAGAAATTGGTCCTATTTTAAATTCCATTTTAAATCAAAGAACTCATGATGATGTTTTCTGATCATCTTTCAAGCGGAAGTCTCCAGGGTGCTTTCAAACAACTCTGTAGCAAGAGGAGCTCTCTCCTTATAAATGGGAACTCTCTCCCTTTTGAAAGGGAGCCCAAGGGTGTCTGGCTCCACGGGGGCTGGTGAGCACGTGTCTTTGTCGGTTCTCAGAGTCCCTCCTGCCAGAACCAGTCTCAACCACTCGGGAACTACTTAACCTCAGCAATATCTTCCCCATTTTCCTAAACATTGTAGTCAAGAGAATGCAAACAAAAATAGAAAGTATCCCTATAATCTATGATCTTCCTAGTGACTGGCAGAGAAATGGATGTAAGTCACAGGCTGGCATCAGTTCTGGCAGGAGTGCGAGGTTCCTTCCAGTTTTCATGCTTCCATCGCTTTGGGTCCTCATCTGAGTCTCACATCCTCCATGAATCCCCACTTTGTGGGGAAGGATTCTTAGAGACGGGATATTTGAGCTAAAGCCCAAAAGATGAGAATTCAGCCCCAGGAAGAGGTTTTCAGGCAGGCGCATCAGCAGGTGCCAATGTCCTCAGGGAAGGCAGCTTGGGGTTGTACTTGAGGGGCTTACAGGAGCTGGAGGGGCCATGAGAGAGGGGAGAGCAGAGCGGGCTGCAGAGGTTGGAAGGGGCCAGATCATGCAGGGCCTTTGTGCCATAGTCAGGCATTTCAGATCTTTATCAGCACTCTGAAAACAATAAAGGAGTTTAAGCAGAGACATGTCGTGAGTTACGATGTTTAAAGATTCCTCAAGCTGTTCTAGGGAGAATAGGTTGCCAACAGCCTCAGGAGGGTAATAAGTAGGAAGACCAGCTTGGTAGCAACTCACGATGTGGGAACAAGCATGATATGATTTCAGCTAGAAGGGCAGAAGTGGGTAGTGGGCAATTGAGATGTAGTTAAGAGATACAACTGACAAGACTTGCAGCGAAGAGCTGAGATGTTATTGTATAGATAATCCAGTGAAGTATAAGTGTGTTTAAAAAACTCTGAATATCTGTACAAATGCAAGACATGGCTATTACTGTAACAACACAGACCAACATGTGTGGTTCAGGCTATAAAATGCTACTATTGGTAAACATGCCTGCTAAATTTATTCCTGAACATAAGGAGGAAAGGGTCCCATATATACATTTACCCACCAGGCAATTCAGTAGACAGGACAAAAATCATCCACAATAATTACTGTTCCAACTACTAAGCACTGTAACTCCCCATTCCCCGCCCCCCATGGAAAGGCTAGGATGGCTCCTTTTGAGACAGAGACGCCCTTGTATATCTGGGCAGCATCTTGAAATTGCCAGTACCATGCTGCTCCCATGACTGGTGCCATGACTTGTTTCCAAGAGGAGCATTCCCACTCCTACCCAGGGAGTCATCTAGGACATCCTTGACAGCCTTTCTCCTTCTACAGGGCACTGGGAGTTGCAAAAATATGCATCCATAAAGCCAAAATAGCCATGCAATTATGGAAGCCCCAAATCAAGCCATTTACATCATATTGTATGGAAAGATGAAGTAGTTTGTCATCTGAATTTTTTGTCTTTGACTATAAGGATGAGGTTTATTTAGACATAGCCAAAATCACTGCTCCATAAAGAGCTTAGGGCTCCCCTGATTCTGGAAGATGCTATATAAAACTCAGTTCTATTTCCAAGACTGCTATAGGACCAAAATAAACCACCAGCAGTCTGTACGTTCATTTATACATACATACTGTACCTTCTCTAACTGAAAATATTCACTCAACAGATTGAATTCAATATGCTTTCCCTGAAGATGTTATTCTGAAGAAGTGCTATTACCTAAAATTAAAAAGATAAGAACATTAGTTGCACGTGATTCCATTGCCTCCACACTGTCTCCACTGATGAGTCTCTTAATTGCTCTAGTCACAAAGTGAAAGAATCTCAGTTTAACGAGAAAGTATATGGTTGAATCCTTATATTTTGGGCAGGCTGCATTCAGAAGTCAGAAATTAACAGCTGTGTTTCAGGGAAAGTGTCTTTAGAATATTTCCAATCCACTTGGGATCAGTGTTTGCTTTCTAGATATTGCAAAGCAGGAAATAGATACCAATATAAAGTGGGCAATGTGGAGTCCCTTTGAAATTGCATTGGTACATTTTTTCGGTTAAATAAAGAAAGACTATTTTAAATGATATTACTCAAAGTTAGTAAGAATACTATCAATTGCTAATAGCATTACTAATTATTCTAGTCCTTTTTGAAAGCAATTAAGCAATATGAATCAAAAGCAATAAAAAATTTATACCTTTTACATACTTTTATCCTTAACTAATGAAATTATAGCCTAATAAAATATTCTAAAATATGGGGAAAAATCACATGCATAAAGAAGTATTTCAGATCATTCATAATAGTAAAAAATTAGAAGAAATCTATATATCTAACAACAGGGAAATGATTAAATTATGGAGTATGCACTCAATCTAATATGAAATCTTTCTAAAATTAGGGTTATAAAGACTACAAACCAGTATGAATAATGCTTATGATATGATATTAAATAGTGAATCAAGCTTTATAATTACTTGACTTCAGTAAAATGTAAAAAGGAAATGCCTATATTGGTAAGGACAACTATCTAAACTGGATTTAGCATTTTTTTTCTTTTTTTAAAAACCATTTTGGGTTTTGTTTTGTTTTGTTTTTTATTATTTATTTATTTATTTTTGACTGTGTTGGGTCTTCGTTTCTGTGCGAGGGCTTTCTCTAGTTGCAGCAAGCGGGGGCCACTCTTCATCGCGGTGCACGGGCCTCTCACTATCGCGGCCTCTCTTGTTGTGGAGCACAGGCTCCAGATGCGCAGGCTCAGTAGTTGTGGCTCACGGGTCTAGTTGCTCCGCGGCATGTGGGATCCTCCCAGACCAGGGCTCGAACCCGTGTCCCCTGCATTGGCAGGCAGATTCTCAACCACTGCGCCACCAGGGAAGCCCTGGATTTAGCATTTTTAATCAAAGAGATAGTATTAGCTAAATTATATCTGCATAGACTTTGGCTTCTCCAAGGTCTTGGTGTCTTACTTAAAGGCATTTATCGGTCAGGATTCGATACGGGAAGCAGAAGCACTAGGAGTGATACAATAAGGGGTTTACTGTGGGGTTGCATCTTATGGAATTTTGACTGCTGGTGGAGAAGGCTCTGCAGGCCTTCATATCTCTGTACCTGAGGTTGGCCTGAAGTCTACAGAACAGCCAGCAATGGGGGGAGAACACTGAGTAGATGAGAACAAGGGCAAACTAGAACCTGAAAGGATAAACAAACACCTGAGGACTCAAGTCCCCTGGAATGGCCTTTCTGTCACTTGCACTAAAGAGTTGTAATGATCAAAGCAGATCAATCATGGCACTGGGATATGTCCAATTGTTTGGTAGATACCCCATACTGGCAACAAAACCCATGGAACTGAATGACTGACAGCCTGCTCCAGAGACCAAAGGGGCAGGGCCAGGGTAAACCTGGGAAGACTAAAGGAATTAAAGAGATTGAGGGGTCATGGGGGACAAAACAAGAAAAGTCACATTAAAAATTGGGAGATTAGCAGCTTTGAGGGTCTAGGAAGAAAACTATTCCTGTCCATCAAGGAACTTGGGCATCAACTGAATGGAGTAAAGCAGCCACTCTCCAACCGCCACCTTCTGTGTCTTCTGTGAATGTTATACAGTGGAACTGACACTTGACCCTTGGCAAAATGCTGCTTTGTGTGTTCTTGCAGGCTCCATCTGTGTTTGGGGCCCGCTGATAAAGGGGTGACGCATTGTGAAGACAGCCAAGGCTAAGCACTGTCCATCAAGGCTGGTTCCTAGTACAGCGTCCATGTCTCTAATGTACAACTGTGCGCAAATCCGTAGAAATAGAAACCAAGAAAACCAAGATTATGTGTCCATAATGCCTTCATGTCCACTAGAAAAATGCCAATAATCAGTCCTTTCTGGACATAATACATGATTCCATATGACTGATTTTTTTTTTCTCTGCCAAGTTCACCGGTTAATAATAATGACCTATTGCTATACCTTGAAAGTGACGGTAATCTTGTAATTATTTCCCTCTGAAATGGATTTCCTTCCCTTCCACTACCCTCCCCAGTGTATCCTTGTCCTCCAAGACTCTTAACAGAATATTTTGCTGCAAATATGCCATTGTGGGAGAGGGAAGCTTTGACCCCAAACCTCTTTGTCTCTGAATCCTGGGCTTATGTCTGTCCAGCGCTCTGAGAAGTAAGCATGATTTGTGAGTGAAAGCCACCCTGGGGCTCACCTAGACTCACAATATAGCTCTACAGTTTTCATGTTATCTTGTTATCTGGGTGTTGCCTTGAGGCCCTGGAAAATAACACTTTAAAAGATTCACATTTCTCACATCTAAAGGAAGTTTGTTATTTCTTTATTCACACCCAAACTTGTTGGAAAAGGAGTGGTGGAAGCTTGTTATAATACAACAGAGTTAAAGAAAGAAAGAAACACATCAGGATAAAGAGAAAACAATGGGGAAAAAGTAAGTTGCTGTGAGGGTAAGGATAGAAACCACAGTGTATTTCTAACATCCCAAGAAACTGAGCTGTACATTTGACTCATAGCCCCCCAGCTTCCAGGGCAAAAATGGAGAAGTGGTTATTATCACTAACATTTATTTTTTATAGTTGCTCAGGGGATGTTTTAAAATCTCATGTTAAGTGTTCTTAAAAAAAGCTACAAAGAAAACAAGGAAACCATAAACAAGACAAAAAGACAACCCTCAGAATGGGAGAAAATATTTGCAAATGAAGCAACGGACAAAGGATTAATCTCCAAAATATATAAACAGCTCATGAAGCTTAATATCAAAAAAAACAAACAACCCAATTAAAAAATGGGTAGAAGACCTAAATAAACATTTCGCCAAAGAAGACATACACATGGCCAAGAGGCACATGAAAAGATGCTCAACATCACTAATTATTAGAGAAATGCAAATCAAAGCTACAATGAGGTATCACCTCACACCAGTCAGAATGGCCATCAGGGAGGGAGACAAAAGGGGGAGGAGATATGGGGATATATATATATATATATAGCTGATTCACTTTGTTATACAGCAGAAACTAACACACCATTGTAAAACAATTATACTCCAATAAAGATGTTAAAAACTCTAAAAAAAAAAAATCTACAAACAATAAATGCTGGAGAGGGTGTGGAGAAAAGGGAACCCTCCTGCACTGTTGGTGGGAATGTAAATTGGTACAGCCACTATGGAGAACAGTACGGACTTTCCTTAAAAAACTGAAAATAGAACTACCATACAACCCAGCAATCCCACTACTGGGCATATACCCTGAGAAAACCATAACTCAAAAGGACACATGTGCCCCAGTGTTCATTGCAGCACTATTTACAATAGCCAAGACATGGAAACAACCCAAATGTCCAACGATAGTTGAATGGATAGAGAAGATGTGGTACATATATACAATGGAATATTACTCAGCCATAAAAAGGAATGAAATTGGGTCATTTGTAGAGATGTGGATGGACTTAGAGGCTGTCATACAGAGTGAAGTAAGCCAAAAAGAGAAAAACAAATACCGTATATTAACGCATATATGTGGAATCTAGAAAAATGGTAAAGATGAACCTATTTGCAGGGCAGGAATAGAGACGTAGACATAGAGAACAGACATGTGGCCACAGAGGGGGAAGAGGAGGGTGGGACGAATTGAGAGATTAGGTTTGACATATATACACTACCATGTGTAAAATAGATAACTAGTGGGAACCTGCTGTATAGCACAGGGAGCTCAGCTCGGTGCTCTGTGACGACCTAGATGGGTGGGATGGCAGGGGTGGGAGGGAGGTCCAAGAGGGATGGGATATAGTATATATATAGCTGATTCACTTCGTTGTACAGCAGAAGCTAACACAACATTGTAAAGCAATTTTACTCCAATAAAAAAAAAAAAGAAGCAAACAAACAAAAAGCACAAAGGAACACAAGGAAACCCTGGGAGGTGTAGATATGTCTATTACCTTGATTGTGGTGATGGTGTCACAGGTGCTTATCTATATCCAAACTCATCAAACTACACACATTAAATGCGTGCAGTTCTTTGTATACAAAGTATACCTCAACAAAGATGTTTAAAAAAACAAATAAACATATCTACATTTTAGCGATTTCCTAGTATCATCAAACAATAGGTTTGCTGAAAAGAAATCCATAATATGCCATAATCAGAACAAAACATAATCACAGACCATTAAAAGAGTACTGAGTGTAGCTTATAGAATATGGATGACCCATGATAACGCAGGGATAGAAATAAAGTCACTGGGGTTCGGGGTGAATAGTACCTCTGCTTCGTACATTTCCACAGAAGTCAGTGCCCCTCAAAATACAGGAACAGTGAGTTAAAACAATCTGAATTACAGAAGTGAGTCTGATCAGGAGAAATTATGCAGCTTCTACGCTGACCAAGAACCACTTAACATTCATTCGGTGTGTACTCACACCCTAATTTTTTAAAGGTAAAATGAAATTTTAATATAATAAAGTTGCAACTGGTTAGTAACAAGGCTACAGTTCCATGTACACTAGTCTGCGTGTGAGGATAGCCTGGCTAGTTACCGCTAAGTCATATACATATATATACACACACACACACACATATATATATATATATATTTTTTTTTTTTTTACTGTTGGTTTGCTTTGCTTTACAACTTTTTTGAGGTACAGTTGATGTAAATAAATTGTCCTTATTTAATTTGTATTATCTGATGAGTTTTGACCTAATAAACTCCCATGAAACCATCACTACAGTCCAGTTAATGAGCCTTTTTATCACCCTTAAAAGTTTGACTCACCTTTTTCACACTGTATCTTTCATTATCCTTGTTTTTTATCTGCCTGTTTCCACTCTATAGCAAATGATTTACTTTTTAGCACCACGTTCATTGTGACACGATGGGTAGTTATCATTTACCTTTTACATTGGGATTGATGATTCTGTCACTTTTATAGGTATCGTAAAAGGGATTTCCTCTTGGGTAGAGAACGTAGACTCCTCAAGTGAATTAGTCTCTATGTATTTAAGGTGGGCTAAGATGACTGGGAGAACTAGCCAGTCATCTCTTATCTCTCGGCATGGGAGTAAAACATTCAAAATGGAAAGGATGTGAGCAGCTGTGGGGAGATGGTACCCCCGCAGTATGGTACCCCCGTAGGGAAAAAATACCCAAAGCCTGAAGTGCTAGGCAGGAGCCCGTCCATAATCTCACCATAAAAGGGGCATAAACTTTAAAAGATGCTAGGCACTGGTGAAGGTCTAAACAAAAGAGAAAAAAAGGAAGGATGAAGTGGGGGGAGGGAGGGAAGGAGACAAAGATGATATTAAGAATAACAAGAGAGGAGGGACTTCCCTGGCGGTCCAGTGGTTAAGACTGCACGCTTCAATGGCAGGGGGTGTGGGTTCAATCCCTGGTCAGGGAACTAAGATCCCACATGCTGCGCGGCCAAAAAATAAAAATAAAAAAAATAACAGGAAAAAAGACAAATAGAGAACACGGCATTAGGGTTTTTGGGTAAAAGATATGCTTAGAGTGACTTTTGTGGTAAAGAAACCAAAGAAGCTCTCGTAAACAAACAAGCAGATGTTGCCCACCATTCCAGTTCTACAAGGATCCCGTCATTAACCACTGAAGTCATGCACTGACGCTGTGCCCTGTGGGTCATTCAGGATGGAATAAAACAGGAAGCATTTTGTGTTTTGGATATACTGGCCCCTAGATAGTTAAGCTGCATATCTGAGGAAGTGTTTCAAGGTCCTCAGATTCTTGCATCTTCCCATACGTGAAAAGCACTAAAATTAATATCTTGAGATAGCTGTTTTCTGTGATTAGCAGTCCTCTTTCACCAAGATGCATACTTAACTACATCCCAGCCAAAAACTTTCAACAGTTCCTCAGAGTTACCATCTCCCGGACTAGAGTCCCCAGTAAAGTCCCCCAGTAAAACTGAAACTCACTGCTCTTACGTTGTGCATGCTTTTCCAGTGGATAGTCGTGAAATGGGCATCCACAAATGGGGCAGCGTGTGACACTGCAGCTGGGTAGAGAGCATTCAAGACAGGGAGGTGACCACTGTAATAAGCCTCTTCACCACTTCTGCCCATAACCAGAGATGGAGGCAGAGAAAAACTCTCCCTACTCAGAAAAAAAGGAGCTATTTTTATCAAGTTAAATGAGCCTGAACCTGCAGAGCTGAACTGACAGACGAATATTGTTAATTGGTGCCATTTCTTCAGTGCAGGAAAGAATTTCCAATCAGACTAGCAATTCGTCTGCCACGCAAACATCGACTTATTAATGGAAATGATGAAGTTTCGGAATCCTTGTTAATGATGAGTTCATAGTCTGGGGCGCCTACAGTAGTAATGCCACTTGACCTCCTCCTCAGGCTGTTCTTTATATGGTAACAAGTCAAATGGTGATTTTTCTCCCCTAAGAACTTCTACATTTAGATGTCAAATCAAGCTGCTCTAATCACCTCACTGTGAGTCTCCCTTCATCAACAGATTTTCAAGGAGTTTCTGATTTAAAGTAACCAGGCAACTCTGCTGGATGCATCTTATTCTGAAAAGAAAGGAGGGAAAAAAAAAAGAGAAACATACGCCTTTAAAAAAATCAACTTTCTTTGTTTTACAGTATAATGAATTTGACAAACGTATACTCCCATGTAACCACACCCACATTAGGATATGGAGCATTGGAAACAAAAAATTCCATTGTTTCCCTTTGCAGTAATCCCTTCCCCAAATCCTGGTCATAAACAACCACTGATTTGCTTTCTGTCACTATACATTAGTGTTGCCTTTTCTAGAATTTCATTTAAATGAAGTAGTATCATGGCTTTTTAAAAACTCAACTTAATGTTTTTGAGATTCAGTCCATGTTGTTGAATGAATATAGAATGTAGCTCATTGTTTTAAATTGCTGCATACTATTCTATTACATGAATATACCACAATGTGTTTAATCTATGGACATTTGGGTTATTTTATGTTTTAGGCTATTATGAATAAAGCTACTATGAATATTACCATCCAAATATTTTTGTGGACATATTTCTCATTTCTCTTGGATAAATACCTAGAGATGGAATTGCTGTGTCACAAAGTAAGTGTACTTTTTAAAAAAATTTTATTTTCTTTTTATACAGCAGGTTCTTATTAGTTCTCTGTTTTATACACATCACTGTATACATGTCAATCCCAATCTCCCAATTCATCACCTCACCACGCCCCCTCTCCCCACTTTCCCCCTTGGTGTCCATACGTTTGTTCTCTACATCTGTGTCTTTATTTCTGCCTTGCAAACCAGTTCATCTGAAGCATTTTTCTAGATTCCACATATATGCATTAATAAACGATATTTGTTTTTCACTTTCTGACTTACTTCACTATGTATGAAGTAAGTCTCCAGGTCCATCCACATCTTTACAAATGACCCAATTTCGTTCCTTTTCATGGCTGAATAATATTCCATTGTATATATGTACCACATCTTCTTTATCCATTTCTCTGTCGATGGGCATTTAGGTTGCTTCCATGACCTGGCTATTGTAAATAGTGCTGCAATGAACATTGGGGTGCATGTGTCTTTTTGAATTATGGTTTTCTCAGGGTATATGCCCAGTAGTGGGATTGCTGGGTCATATGTTAATTCTATTTTTAGTTTTTTAAGGAACCTCCATACTGTTCTCCATAGTGGCTGTATCAATTACATTCCCACCAACAGTGCAAGAGGGTTCCATTTTCTCCACACCCTCTGCAGCATTTGTTGTTTGTAGATCTTCTGATGATGCCCATTCTAACCAGTGTGAGGTGATACCTCATTGTAGTTTTGATTTTCATTTCTCTAATAATTAGTGATGCTGAGCAGCTTTTCATGTGCTTCTTGGCCATCTGTATGTCTTCTTTGGAGAAATGTCTATTTAGGTCTTCTGCCCAGTTTTTTATTGGGTTTTTTGTTTTTTTGATATTGAGCTTCATGAGCTGTTTATATTTTGGAGATTAATCCTTTGTCCATTGCTTCATTTGCAAATATTTTCTCCCATTCTGAGGGTTGTCTTTTCATCTTGTTTATGGTTTCCTTTGTTGTGCAAAAGCTTTGAAGTTTCATTAGGTCCCATTTGTTTATTTTTGTTTTTATTTCCATTTCTCTAGGAGGTGGGTCAAAAAGGATCTTGGTGTGATTTATGTCAAAGAGTGTTCTTCCTATGATTTCCTCTAAGAGTTTTATAATGTCTGGCCTTATATTTAGGTCTTTAATCCATTTTGAGTTTATTTTTGTGTATGGTGTTAGGGAGTGTTTGAATTTCATTCTTTTACATGTAGCTGTCCAGTTTTCCCAGCACCACTTATTGAAGAGACTGTCTTTTCTCCATTGTATATCCTTGCCTACTTTGTCATAGATTAGTTGACCATAGGTGTGTGGGTTTATCTCTGGGCTTTCTATCCTGTTCCATTGATCTATATTTCTGTTTTTGTGTCAGTACCATATTGTCTTGATTACTGTAGCTTTGTAGTATAGTCTGAAGTCAGGGAGCCTGATTCCTCCAGCTCCATTTTTTTTCCCTCAAGATTGCTTTGGCTATTCGGGGTCTTTTTTGTCTCCATACAAATTTTAAGATTTTTTTGTTCTAGTTTTGTAAAAAATGCCATTGGTAATTTGATAGGGATTGCATTGGATCTGTAGATTGCTTTGGGTAATATAGTCATTTATACAATATTGATCCTTCCAATCCAAGAGCATGGTATATCTTTCCATCTGTTTGTGTCATCTTTGGTTTCTTTCATCAGTGTCTTATAGTTTTCTGAGTACAGGTCTTTTACCTCCTTAGGTAGGTTTATACCTAGGTGTTTTATTCTTTTTGTTGCAATGGTAAATGGGAGTGTTCCTTAATTTTTCTTTCTGATCTTTTGTTGTTAGTGTATAGGAATGCAAGAGATTTCTGTGCATTAATTTTCTATCCTGCAACTTTACCAGATTCATTGATTAGCTCTAGTAGTTTTCTGGTGACATCTTTAGGATTATCTATGTATGGTATCATGTCATCTGCAAACAATGACAGCTTTGCTTCTCCTTTTCCAATTTGTATTCCTTTTATTTCTTTTTCTTCTCTGATTGCCATGGCTAGGACTTCCAAAACTATGTTGAGTTAAAGTGGCGAGAGTGGACATCCTTGTCTTGTTCCTGATCTTAGAGGAAATTCTTTCAGTTTTTCACCGTTGAGAAGATGTTGGCTCTGGGTTTGTTGTATATGGCCTTTATTATGTTGAGGTAGGTTCCCTCTATGCCCACTTTCTGGAGAGGTTTTGTCATAACTCGGTGTTGAATTTTGTCAAAATCTTTTTCTGCATCTATTGAGATGATCATACGATTTTTATTGTAAGTGTACTTTTAATTTTATAAAAAACTGCCAACTGTTTTCCAAGCTGGTTGACCACTTCACATTTCCATCAGTAATGTGTAAGATTTCCATTTGTTCAGAGCCACTGGAATGCGTGTAAAGTTATATCTCATTATGGTTTTAATTACACTTTCCTTATGACTAGTAATGTTGAATATTTTTTCATGTGTTTATTGGCCATTAAGTTCTCTAGTTAACATTTATTAAAATGTTTTGCCCATTTAAAAAAATAGGGTTATTTGTGCTATTATTATTATTATTGATTTGTGAGAATTCTTTATTCTTGACACAAATATAAAGAAGATGTGATAGATGTGGTATATATCTTCTTTATCAATTCATCCATTGGTGGACACTTAGATTGTTTCTGTATTTTAGCTATTGCTGCAATAAACATGGCAGTGCAGATACCTTTTTGATATCCTGTTTTCATTTTCCTTTGGGTATATACCCAAAAGTGGGATTGCTAGATCATATGGTAGTTCTAGTTTTAATTTTTTGTGGAGCCTCCATACTGTTTTGCACAGTGACTGCACCAATATACATTCCCACCAACAGTACACAGGGTTCTCTTTTCTCCACATCTTCAGCAACACTTGTTGCCTCTCATCTTTTTGATGACAGCCATTCTAACAGGTGTGAGGTGATATCTCACTGAGATTTTATTTGCATTTTCCAGATGATTAGTGATGCTGAGCATCTTTTCATGTACCTGGTGCCCATTTGTATATCTTCTTTGAAAAATACTGATTCAGTTCCTCTGGCCATTTTGTAAATCAGGTTGTTCCCTTTTTTGTTTTGAGTTATAGTCAATTGTATTTTAAAGAATATTGAAAAAGAATTTTTAAATTACTGCATATTTATGGTTTCTGACAATCTTCATTACTTTGTATAGATCATTTTCCATCTGGCATCATTTTCTTCTGCCTGAAGAACTTCTTGAAAGGCAGAATTGCTGGCAGTGAATCATCTGGGCTTCCTATTTGCCTGAAAATTCTTTATTTTGCCTTCATTTTTGAAGGAATTTTTGGTGGATATGAAATTCTTGGTTGACAGTGTTTGGGTTTTTTCCCCAATACTTATAGATGTTTTTCCACTGTCTTCTGGCTCCCATGGAGATGTCCATGCTTTTTCTTATTTTTGTCCCTTATATACAATGCCTGTTCCCCTGCAACTGGTTGCTCTCCAGATGTCTCTCACTCACCGTCTTTTAATAATTTGATTGTAGCCTGCCATGGTATAGCTTTCTACAGGTGTTTAGTCTGCTTGGAGTTTGTTGAGCTTCTTGGATCCATGGTTTTGTTGTTTTAATAAAATTTGGATATTTTTCAGCTATAATTTTTAAAAATACTTTTTCTAGTCTTCATTTTTATGGGAATGAAACTGCACATGTTTGACTCCTTGATATTCTCTCACAGGTCACTGAGACTCAACTTTTTCTTTTTATTCTCTCTGTACTACCTTTCTGATAATATGTATGCAAATTCATTGTTATTTTCTTTTGTAGCTCTTAATCTGCTTTTTATTGCTTTCAGTAAAAATTTCATTTTAAATATTGCATTTTTTAACTCTGTAAGTTTCATTAGGTTCTTTTAAAATATGTTTTGCATATCTCTCCTCATGATCTCCTATTTCCCTTTAAATCCTTTAGTGTATTTAGAAAACACATTTTAAAGTCCTTGTCTGCTAATTTTACTATGTCTGTCTTTCCTGGATCTTTGATGCATTTTTCTGCAAATTACAAATGACATTTTAATGCTTCTTCGTATGCCTAATAAATTTTTTATTGGAAGCTAGGCTTTGTGATTAGTGTGATGTTGAGTGCTAGATTTTGATGTCTTTATAGAGTATTGGACTTTGTTTCCTACTAAAATGACTTGAAACTCAGCTTGATTTTTTTGAAGTTTTTTTTTTTTAGAGTAATTCTTTTTCTAATCTAAATTTTTATTTTATATTGGAGTATAGTTGATTTACAATATTGTGTTCGTTTTAGGTGTACAGCAAAGTGATCCAGTTATACATATACATATATCCATTCTTTTTCAAATTCTTGAAGCTTGTTTTAAAGCTGTGTTAGGGCAAGTCTGGCACTGCCTTTACTTCAGGGGTGGTTTCACTCCACTGCTAAATTGTGAGCTTTCAGGGGACTCTCCTGAATGTTCCAGTTGTTCAATCCACTCTGGCTGGTTGAAAGTTGGACATCTCCCAGCCCTGGGTGAACTGTGGGGATATTAAGCAGACAAATCCCATGCCATTCTTTTCTCAGCCTCATAGACTTTTACCCTTTTGCATGACCCATTTAGTATTCCACAGGACTAAGGGACCTCAAGCGTATCTCTGGGACTCTTTTCCTGCGTACCCTTCTCCCCTCTGGTCCTTCACAATGCAAACCCCAGTCACACCTCAACCCCTACAGACTCTGATCTCTGCTTCCTGAACTCACTGAGACCATGATCTTCTCAAGTTTCTCCTGCCTGAATGCTGCCCCGAAAATGCCGCCAGGCAGAAAGCCAGAAGGATGGTAGGGCTCACTTTCTTTGTTTCTCTTTTCACTAGGCTATCAGTCCTATATTGGTTTTCATCCAGTGTCTCATAGCAGTTTTCTAGTTGTTTATGGCAAGACAGCAAATCTGGTACCCGTTATTTTCATCATGTCTGGAGTGAAAAGTCCCTTTTAAAAAGATAAAAGGTAGAGTTACATAACGAAGGATACAGCAGATATAGTCAAATTGTAATTGCTTGTGCCTTTTCCAGTTGCACCATAGAATTAGAGTTGGTTTTATCTTACAATTTTACTTAACCACAAATAGAACCACAGTAAGTCCTCTTTTTCCATTAAAAATTCCCCGAATTGTGGATAGAGAAACCAGGCCTAGACAATTAAATGAAAATTAAAGATACTTACTCTATTGGACATTTGCATTTAGAGTATTTTTTTATATTATTAAACAATTCTATTCTGTCAAAATTTGACACTCTCACTAAGGGTAGAATTTATTGTTCTATTTTAATGGACAGGGAGTGTCTGATCACTAACAGACAATGATAAAGGACAGTTTTTCTTCTCTGTCTTTGCCTTTTTCCTTTGCATTTGATTAATCTTTAATAAATATTTTGAGGTACAACTCAAGTCCATTTCTTCATGGAATTTCTCTACGCAGTTATTTCATCCCTGTTTAAGTTTTGATAAAGCTAAACAAGTGCCAGAAAAGAGACCACGAAACACAGTGCCTTGAAGGATATGGAAGTTTCTCTCTCAGTTGAGAGTTTCAGGGTAAGCAAGGCAATTCCTTCCAAGGTTCCTCTCCAGTCATGGTGCTATCACCCTTAGAGGCGTCCCCTCAATGGTCAAAGCTGGACTTCTGCCACTTTCTGTTCCAGAACAGGCAGTTGTAGGGGAGAGCATACGGTGGAAGAGAGCACATCCGTATGGCTTACATCCAAAACTCACACTTCATTGGTGAGAACTTAGTCCTATGGCCACACCTAACCACATATAACCACAGGCTAAAAAACAGGCAGTCTAGCCCGAGAGCCGTGGCCAAGATATATTAACATATAAGAAGGAGAGAGTGTATTTTGGCGGACAGTTAGCAGTCTCCTCATTTAATTATTCATTTCAGATCTAGCAGAGCAGCATCTCTGTGAATCGGATGAGTCAGAGCAGATGTTCAAAGTGGGAGGGTCTGTTTAATAAAATTTTTAGCCAAATAAAGATTGGTAATTCTGACTCTTGCTTGGTGGTTTTCATCACTCCTTTATGTGAAGTCACATGTTCCTTGGGTCTACTAGGAGACTTCCTGAGCCCAGTTTCCATTTAGACAACACAGATATGCAACGTAGCTCACGCATTGATAGGTTTGGGGGACAGAGAGACCAGGTTCAAATCTTGGCTTTGTCATTTCCAGGTTTTGTGACTTTGGGTGAGTTACTTCTCTGAGCCTCAGTTTTTTAATAAGTGTAACAATATCTATATTTCAGATTATGGTAAAGATGAAATAACATTTGCAAGCACCTAACAGAGTACTTGAGCACACAGTTGGAGTGCAATAAAGTACACTTTTTGCTAAGATTCTTTTTTTTGGGGGGGGGGTGACTTCCCTGGTGGCACAGTGGTTAAGAATCCGCCTGCCAATGCAGGGGACACGGGTTCGAGCCCTGGTCTGGGAAGATCGCACATGCCGCAGAGCAACTAAGCCCATGAGCCACAACTACTGAGCCCGCATGCCGCAACTACTGACGCCCGCACGCCTAGAGCCCACGCTCTGCAACAAAGAGAAGCCACTGCAATGAGAAGCCTGCGCACTGCAATGAAGAGTAGCCCCTGCTCGCCGCAACTAGAGAAAGCCCGTGCGCAGCAATGAAGACCCAACGCAGCCAAAGATAAATAAATAAATAAAATTTTTTTAAAAGATTCTTTCTTTTGAGAAATGAAATATTGTTTGGGAGGGATCCACAAACTAGTATTATATACTGGTAAGAGCACCTGTCTGGGAATTGCCTTACTACTCTGAATTCTTCCACAACTTGCTGTGTGGCCTTGAACAAGTCACTTAGTCTGCCTGGGCCTGAAAAAAATAATAATCATAACAGTTACTGATGAGAAATTACTGTACCAAACACTATACATTCATTCTGATATAAATTTATTTTAGTTTTTTTTTTTAATTTTTATTTATTTATTTACATATTTATGGCTGCGTTGGGTCTTCGTTTCTGTGCGAGGGCTTTCTCTAGTTGTGGCAAGCGGGGGCCACTCTTCATCGCGGTGTGTGGGCCTTTCACTGTCGTGGCCTCTCTTGTTGCGGGGCACAGGCTCCAGACGCGCAGGCTCAGTAATTGTGGCTCACGGGCCCAGCCGCTCCACGGCATGTGGGATCTTCCCAGACCAGGGCTCGAACCCATGTCCCCTGCACTGGCAGGCAGACTCTCAACCACTGCGCCACCAGGGAAGCCCAAATTTATTTTAGTTTTGCGATCAAGTCTAAACGATCTTAATTGTCTAAGGTTTCTCAGCAACGGAGCAGTGGTTTTATCCAAATCTGCTTTACTCAAAAAATCTTTGCACTTCACCAAATGGATCTGTTAGACTAGCTTATCTTTCAGGTTAGATAAAGCTCTAAAATTCAGTGACTTCATGAATTTGGGTCAAGGAAAGATCAAAACAGAAGACAGTTGCCTGGAAAACACCACAATGAAAGCTGTTTTGTTTTTTGAATAAGGCAAATACATTGGCAGCTCAACTGTGCCTTTTAGCACGTGTGAAGACATACAAGGTCTAAAATAACATACTCAAAAAGCTGTTCCCTTTCTCTTACACTCGAGTCAGGACAGTTGAAGGCAAGGAAGAATTCCATGGAAGGCCCATGATTTGGGAATTTCCCCTCATAGAATGCATCCATTCATTACCTCCCCAGACTCCTAGTGTGGAACCCCTTACATTTATTCTTTCTTGCATCCCATTGTTTTCTTGGCCATCATCTGTCTCCTTCAACACTGAGCATAAAAACTGCATGCGAGTAAAAGAAGTCAACAGGTAGGGAAACACAGCAAATATGAGCAGTGTAGCACCACAGGTAGCTAAACCAGCACAACCTGGACTTTCTTCACAGCCTGAAGTTTTCAGGAAGGGAGCAAATGATAAGGGAAAGAAACCTACCTTCCCTAACTTGAAAAAATTATCTCCTATCTATCTATCATCTATCTATCTATCCATCTATCTACCTACCTATCATCTATCATCTATCATCTATCTACATACCTACCTACATATGTAATTTCACCAAACATTTGAAGCAACTTGAAATGATATAAATAACATTCACAATTAAACAGAAAAATATAAGCCACTCAGAATCAGAGGAACTATGGATAAAAGAGAAATAGTCGGGTTAAAGATTGGAACAGATATCTGGATATCTTAGAGAATATAGAAAAGTTATGCCAGTTTATCAGCAAAAGGAAAACTTTTCCTTACACTTAAGCTTGCAATAAATTTCTTTTTTAAAAAAATATTTATTTATTTATTATTTATTTATTTAATTTGGTTGCGCCGGGTCTCAGTTGCGGCACTTGGGATCTTTAGTTGCAGCATGCGAGATCTTTTAGTTGCAACATGCAGGCTCTTAGTTGTGGCATGCGGGATCTAGTTCCCTCACCAGGGATTGAATCCGGACCCCCTGCACTGGGAGTGCGGAGTCTTAACCCACATGAAACTTAAAATGGAGAGCACTGAGTGAAAAGTGGATGACATTCTTAACCATTTCCTTCCATATATGAGCAGGAAAGTATGTATGGCTTTCTTCTGATAGTCAGCTAGAGGCCCATTGCCAAACTAGAAGTTTGCAGGATGTTAAAACAATGTAGTTTCAGTCTGCAAATCTCTTAATTCCAGCTTTATCTAGGGACACATTCTAGTTTTTCTGGCTGAATCATATTTTTTATTTGCACATAAATATTGGATCCTTCTTTGGAGACTTTTGATAAGCTGAGCTGCTGACAGGTCAAGGTTACTCTCCTCTGGAGTGCAGGTATAGGTAGGTATGTGTGACAGCACAGCATGTGAAGGTGAGGCCATCTGTTAATAAGACATTTTAAAAAACTGAGGCACCTGGGACTTCCCTGGTGGAGAATCCGCCTGGGACTTCCCTGGTGAAGAATCCGCCTGCCAATGCAGGGGACACAGGTTTGAGCCCTGGTCTGGGAAGATCCCACATGCCACGGAGCAACTAAGCCCGTGAGCTACAACTACTGAGCCTGCGCTCTAGAGCCCGCGAGCCACAACTACTGAGCCCGTGTGCCACAACTACTGAAGCCTGCACGCCTAGAGCCCATGCTCCACAATAAGAGAAGCCACCGCAATGAGAAGCCCGCGCACCGCAACAAAGAGTAGCCCCTGCTCCCCGCAACTAGAGAAAGCCCGTGTACAGCAACAAAGACCCAACACAGCCAAAATAAATAAATAAATAAATTTATAAAAAACAAAACCAAAAAACAAAACTGAGGCACCTAAGCAGGACTCTCAACTGTGTGGCATCACATCTCTCTACCAAGTCCTGCTCTTAGAACACAAGCAAGTGGACAACAGACCTGTGGTGAAAGGCATAAAGTTATTATGTTCTGACACTGATTCCAATGTGTGCGTGTGTTTGTTTGTTTTTCACACCACCAAGCAACTCTCTGACACAGCTGGGGGTCCTACTATCCAACTCAGCTCTGACACTATCTACCTGGAGACAGCATCGCATTCCACTGTTAAGGGCTCAGTCCCACAAGGCTGCCTCCTCCTCTTTAGACATCAATCCAGGTGGTGACCTGGGCTTCTGATCCACAGGCTACAGATTGGAGGTTGCCACAAGCCCCTCTGTTTGGGTTTGATTAATTTTCTAGAGTAGCTCACAAACTTAGAGAAACTTACTATCAATAGATTACCAATTTATCATAAAAGGATATAGCTCAGGGACATCCAGATAGAAGAGATGCACAGGCAAGGGATGTGGAAAGGGATGTAGAGCTTCTATGCTCTCTGAGCTCACCAGTCTCCCTGAATCTCCATGTGTTCACCAACCTGGAAGTGCTCCAAACCCAGTCCTTTAGCGTTTTTATAGAGGTTTCATACATAGGCATGATTGATTAAATCATCGGCCATTGATTGAACTCAATCTCCAGCCCCTCTCCTCTCCCTGGAGGTCTAGGGTTGGGACTGAAAGTTCCCACCTTTAATCACGTGGTTGGTTCCCCTGGCAACCTAAGCCTCCATCCTTAGTGATGGAGAGTCTTTCCAGAAGTCGCTTCATTAACATAACAAAAGACACCTTTTATTGCTCTCGATACATAGGAAATTCCAAGGATTTTAGGGGCTCTGTGCCAGGAACTGGATAAGACCAAACCTACATTTCTTATTATAATCACAATATCACAAATATTACGTGCTACCTTCATCTCTGAAGCTGGCAGAGCCTCAGATGGCCTAACTGCAAGTTCCTTTCCCTGTGTTGCTCCTGTGGATAAGACCCACTAGCCAAACAGCCCTCCTTATCAAGAGGACCAGTCTAGTCTCTGAGTAGCAGGTTTTAGTTTTCTGCCAGACGGCGATATTAGTCAAACAATCCAATCACATCCTCCTGCAGGAACCAGAGAGGGCACCAGAGTAGACCTCCCTTGGCTCCCAGTTGTTCACTTTGATTCCCAGTGCGACCTCTGTGTGGCCCTGCATGGCGATCAAAACATGGCCCCCAAATGATACCCTGGTCACCTTTTTTGGCCACCAGAAGTCAGGCAGACCAGGGGTGATATCCAATGGCTCTTTTGTCCTTGTTCTCAGCCGAAGAAAGAGGCAGCAGAGGAAGGACCTTTGTGAATTAGCCTCATCCCTTTCCCTGCCTTCTGCATTCATCATTTTCCTCAGTTTTTGTTTTCTCCTCTTTCCCTCCAATTTTGACTTCCATCTCTGTGCTGCTCTGCGTGATTGATATTTTTCATTTTTCAAAGTGTTATCTTCTGTTCCAGTTATATCCATCCTAGTGATAACTCCTCTCCACCATTTTTTTCTCAGTGTGGTAATCATACCACCTGCATTGAACTCACCTGGAATCCTTCATAAAATGCTGGATCCTTGACCCCATTGGACAGAATCTCTGAAAGTGAGTCCCAAGGGTTTGTATTTTTATTTATTTATTTATTTATTTTTGGCTGTGTTGGGTCTTCGTTTCTGTGCGAGGGCTTTCTCTAGTTGCGGCAAGTGGGGGCCACTCTTCATTGCGGTGCGCGAGCCTCTCACTATCGCGGCCTCTCTTGTTGCGGAGCACAGGCTCCAGACGCACAGGCTCAGTAGTTGTGGCTCATGGGCCTAGTTGCTCCGCGGCATGTGGGATCTTCCCAGACCAGGGCTTGAACCCGTGTCCCCTGCATTGGCAGGCAGATTCTCAACCACTGCGCCACCAGGGAAGCCCAGGGTTTGTATTTTAAACACAATCCCTTGGTGATACTGCAGCACCTTAGGGCTACTGACCTGGACTTTGGGCTACAGAAGAGCGACTACATCCTTGACTATATATCACTCATACACCCAGCTCTCATACACCTTAAAGTGAGACCTACCCAGAGATCCTGGCTGCATTGGGAACCTAAGGGCAACAGCTCTGTGCCTCCTTTGCTACCCCGTTTTAATGGGGTGTTTGAGCACTGGTAAGGGATTTGATTGTCTTGTATCCTCCCACCCCACATATATAGCTGGAGAGACTAAAAATAGACCCCACCTGCACCGAACATCCAAATGGAGCTGCTTCTCTTTTTCTGATGCCAGGGACACTGCTCTAGAAACATTTGTTCTAAATTACTCTCGCTGGGAAGTGACGCGTGGGTTCAGACAGCAGTGTGACCTCTTTTTTTGTTAAAAGACTATGTGAGAGAAAAAAAAAAACCCTGCAATTTTAGTCACACCTATTGACATTATTTGTAAATTAATTAAGGAAATTACCAAATACTGTGTACATTCTGGCATATTTGATTTTCTATTTCCTGGGAATATCATTTAGTAATCTATAGTCAGAGGTTAATGATTATTAATAAAAATTCCTTTTTGATCTTACAAATAACTTGACACAGAAACAAGCTAAGCATGATCTTCATATACATTCAATTTCAAGATGTTCAGAAAATCATGTAAATCAGTGATTCTAAACCTAATGTGTACAAGAATCATCTAAAGAACTAGTTTCACAGTGTCTAAGAGTATTTTTAATTCCAGTTCTGGTTTTGAATCCAGATTTTGCCAGTTATTAGCCTGTAGCCTTGGGCAAGTTATTTAACCTCTCTGTGCCTCAATTTCTCCGTTTGTAAAATGGGCATAAGAAGAGTATGTAACCCATAGTGTTGGTCTAAGGATTAAATAGTTTAATATACATATAAAGTTTTGCAAAAAATCTGTCTAACAACACACATTCAATATTTATTATTATTCAATAAAGATTACTGGACTGTACTTTCAAAGACTTGAAAAAGTTTCATCCAAAATAGACCCTGGAAATCTATATTTTAAATAATTATATCTCACAATTCTGTTGCCAGTGACTTATGGAGCAGTTTAAGAGACAGTGATCTTAAACCAGTGGTCTTAAGATGGGTGGGCAAGCAAGTACATAAGATTATTCACTGGGGTTTAGGAGGAAATGTTTGTATTCTATTTCCATTTGCCTTCTTTATCTAAAGATAAGAAATTCTTTTAACACTATTTAAAATACTAGTTGAGACCAAGGCCCTCATTGGTCTTATATGGTTTGGATGCCACACTGTGGGTTGGAGGAGTCCCTTGTCAGAAGGAATGGGAATCCCACAAGATAAGGGCTGGTGGTGTGTCCTCAGTGATGGTTTGCTTTCAGTGCGTTGTGATGCCCTGCAATTTAGGTTCATACTGGATGAAGTGACTTCATAGATTACATTTCTTAGTTTTAAAATAGGTGTATCCTGGGACTTCCCTGGCGGTCCAGTGGTTAAGACTCTGTGCTTCCACTGCAGGGGGTGCTGGTTCAGTCCCTGGTCGGGAAACTAAGATGCCACGTGCCTGCCACGTGGCCAAAGAATAAATAAATAAATAAATAAATAAAAATAGATGTATCCTTATAAAATGAGCAACTGACTTAAGAAGGTTTTTTCTACAAAATTATACATCAGTGATAATGCTAACCCTTCAGCAAAGGTAAACAACAAGAAAATGGCAGAGCCTCTGTTTGCTTTGATTTTTACCCAATCCCGCTGTCAACCACATCTCCAATAAAAGCAATCTCCATACTATCCATGTCACAAAAAAGAGGCCCCCGAAAGTGCACTTATCAAAATGACTACTTGAAATAGAAATTACTTCTGCTCGCATTACTGATTATTTCACCCCAAGTATATATTATGCCTTGATTTATTAGAGAATGTTACCAGTGCATTTTAAAAGTTTGGAGATCATTAGAATAAATTTTAAAATTTAAGATTTTTTTTGTCAACTAGTAAATTCACATGTATGGAGTTAAACAACAAAAGTATGCAGCTGTCTTTTTAAGTTGTGGAAAAATTGATCATCTCACTAGAAGTAAAGTGTGGAAGTGTAGTATGCAATCTAAAAGAGTCTGCGTTTTTTAGATTCAGTTGTTTCCTTGGAGCATAACATAAGATGAAAAATCCAATTACTCAATCTGAGTCCAGTGGCAACTGGCTTCCTGCTCTGGTTTGTCCTTATGACGCTTTTTTAAATAAAGCTGCTTAATGAGCGATCTGAATATATTTTCCGTGGGCAGAAGTTAGTTTCCTTTTAGCTCAGGGAGATGACGTGACAAAAGAAATTGTGTGGGGTACAGAAGAGCTAAATAGATGACAGAGAAATATTGGTGTGATTGATGCCTCACTGTAGGCCGAATAGAATTTTTGCAGACCCCAAATGGTTTTGAGTGGCATTTACCATGCTGTGTGTAAACTCTCTGTAATTATATCAGAGGGTCGTCCTTTTGCTTTGTACCTAATGAAAGCTCACTGTCAAATCAACATCAGCCCTCAGTCTAACACTGCGTTGGCAGAGGAGTTGGAGAGAATAACTCTTTTTAGGCTTTTTATGGTAGAGAAAGTATCAGGTACCCACGATGCTTGGACCCCCTGGGGGCACGTAGGCTACTTTAGATCCAAACTTTGGTATTTGTATTTTATGACTAAGTATTTATTTACTTAGAACTCAAAAGCATAGGCTGTACTCCTAAACTTATAAATGGTTACCTATCTTCTGTTCTATAGTACTACCGTAACTACGGTAACCCGCCCGTGAAAATTAAATATTGGTTTGTGCTTATAATTTTAGGCACAAGCCTGAGGCAGCAGAACTTAAAATTGAGTTGAATCAAATGAAACTGCCATTTTTGGAAACCAGAAGCTGTCAAAAATCAGCTCCGGAGCCAAGGACTCCTGAATTCAGGTGGGACCTGCCAGCGTTGGTGAGTGGCTCTACTCCAAGCCCGGGCTGCCTGGCCCCAAAGTCCGCCTCTAAACTCTTGAATGTCATACCTGCATTTATCACCCTCTTAAATATCATCTCTCTAAAACCCTGGGCTAGAAACCTCCCGGGCTGAACTTAGTTACTCAAGAAATCTCTGCAAAGAGAAGTTGAATGCTAACTTTTGAAGTCTTTCAAATGGAATATATTCACTTTCCAAAAGTGATCTATGCCTATCAAGGTCCAGAAATTTGTGAATTTGGGGGAATGAAATTGACATATGAATGCACAGAGCACACAGCTTGACCAAAGAAATGTATTTTTTCTTCAAGATAGTCTCTGTGGGAGCCTATACAATCATTCCCAAGATAAGGTTATTGTTTAAAATATAGCTGGTACCGCTGTCGGTGTGCTACCCTGAGAAGGTGTTTGTAACAAGCATCCTCATCGTCTTACATTCACGTCTCATAGATCGGTTTACCTTAGGGTATTTGAATGGAGGCCAGCACAATATACACCACAGGCTCAGAATATTTTAATAGCGATGAATCCAGCAAGAGGTGTGACCACTTACCATAGTTTAAAGGAAGGCTTTCTGGAGCTAAACAACTCAGGGCTGGATCCTGGGAGTGTTTTTACAGATGAGATGAGCAGGACAGTCGTGGCTATTAATATTCACTAGTGAATGGAAAGAAGATAAGCAGGAAAAAAATCATCGTGAATGTGATTGGATTTTGGTATTTGGTGTCTATTCTGTACTATTTTCCAAGAAATTCTTAAATTTTCCTCTATGATTGTAGGGAAATTCTCTAAAATTTGAATCTGGAAGGATAAAAGTGCCTTTGAATCTGTCAGATCAGACTCATAGGAGCCTTTTAGGTTTGTGGGTTTTTTCCTGCCTGGGGACACTGAGAGGTGTCCGTCCTCAGGACCTACCAAGCAGCGTGTCCACATACTCCACTCGGCTTTCTGGCAAATGGGAGATAGAGTTGAGAACTAGAAGGTGGGACCCTTCTTTATTTTCCTTCCCTTCTGGAAGTTGCAGCACCCAGTTCAGCCTGTGTGTCAGCCAATGCACAGCCTCCCGTCCACCGCAGCTCTGGTTGTCATGGCACCCTGGACGCCTCCCATGAAGCTGGCATTTGATCCAGGGGTACAGTGTCCTGCACAGGAGCTGCCTCTTTTTTGGAGTGTTCCTTATCCACAACCACTTATTTTAGCCCATCTCTGTGCAAATGGCAATATCATGATTCCATCTTCCAGAGACCCCAGATGAAGCCCAATCCAATTAGATTTTATATGGCAGTTTTTATTGATCTGCAGTAGATAGGCTGATAAATGCTCCTGAGAAAAACCTTGTTCCTATAGATTCTCCTGCGTTCCTGATCTTATAGACCAGAGGTTCTTCAATGGCCTCTCTCCAGGCCACAGGGTCATCTGACTATTGGAAACAAGAAAGGCGGAACAAGAGCTAGTAGGGCAGGAAATGTGCCTCAACTATCCCCTTGTTTAATTGTATAACAAGCAGCACTGTGGCCACGCCGAGCGATGGGGTGTCTTCCATGGAGATGTTATCTGTTGGATGTGTTACAGAAGAAAGTTTCAGGATAATTGACACCAAAACCCACTGAGTTTAGAGAAAGTGCAGTGAGGTGAGGGCGCCTGGGAGGGGTCGTCAATGCACGTGCAATATTCTAAGAGTTCAGGAGCTGGCAACCCTGGATTGGAGCACCCCGTGTGTATTCAGGATCGCTTGGCTCCAGAGCCAACTGATCCTGGCCAAAAAAACGCCATTTCACACGGTCCCACGTCACGCTGAGTTCTGCTGCCTGAGGTGTGTTTTCAGGCCCCTCAGGGCTCCCTGCACCCCCTCTGGCACCAACCATCTCCACGTGCCAGGTGGCTGAGTGGCCTTTCCCTGGATCCTCTAGTTTGCATTGCCCTTGAGCTCGGTTTCCTTTCCCTGCATCCAAATTCACGGTTGTCCACTTGGGGATCACACTGAGGTAGGCTGCAGCTTCAGGCACTATTCAGCTTCCACTCCCAGATCACAATTTAACCCAAAGGGATTCACAGTGGGAGAATTTTAATTAGAGTAAGAAAGTAGAAAGGATACCTTTGGATACATCTAGGGTGATGGGGGCCCCTTTCTTGGACCCCAATTGTAATCACAGCCAGGGGGCCACCTATCTCATCTAGACGTCGGACAGGCCTTCTTGGGGGGTGATTATGAAACTGGAGAAGATACTACGCTGTTTTCCAGGTCACAGTCAAGATGTGTATATTTTTGTCACTCGTTTTGCAATGGCTTTAAATAGACTTATCTGGAGAAGCATTTTGAGATCCGGGAGTTTACCTTTGAGATAATTTCTCCTCTTCATCAGCTTTGGGGCCATTCTTTGGCACAAGATATATGCTGTTATGATACTGCAATCTACTGGGATAAAAATAACTCATGATGTCAAACCCTCGGCCAAGGAGAGCTGCCCTCATGAGGGGAAGCAGCGTGGGCCCAGCCCAGAGAGTCCGCGGGAACAAAAATAGAGTGCTAATGGCCTGCAGTGACATGGAAGAGGGTGGGAAGTGGACAGAAATATTTATGAAGAAAAACGGCTCTGAGCATCTGCTAAGTCCCCATTCCCTTATTTTTCCCCAGGTCTATTTCTGGCTTCTCTTTCCACGGCACAGACAGCTCCTTCAAATAGAGAGCCTTGCTCCTGCCGGCCCTGGCCTCCAACTGAGCTCTGAAGGAGGCAGGCCATGAATGATGATTGTCTGTGTCTGGCGTTTTAATTGAAAAACATTCCCCGAAGTGGAAAGACACACGGAGGAAGTGATCTCATCGTCATTTTCCCCCCAACTTTCAGTTTGGTTTCTCCGAGGTGGAACTCGATACAGCAGCGGCTCTTAGTGGTGAAGCTTAGAACTGCAGGGGAAAGAGGGCTGCCTGCCAATGACTCAGAAGAGGAAACAGCGGTCCCCGGAGGCCACATTTCAAACCTGCGGCAAAAATGTTAAGACTCTCATCAGGGGAGCTCAGAGTAGCTTCTGCCTTCTGTGCTTCTCTCTCGACCCACTTTTTATAGTTTATTATCCAATGGGAGTGACCCCACCCGACCTTCAGGTTTGTGCCAGATGCATAGGAGGAAGACGAGGGAATTACATGCTGCACATGAATTCGGGACTTCTGTCCAGAAAAAGAAAAACTCAATGAAAAGTGTATTACCCGCCACGTAAATAAGAGTCTTATGAAGCAAAGTTTATTTGGGAAAATATATTAATGTGATTCTTTTGTGCTCATAGTGTGTGACCCTACCTTATTAATCATTATCATCTGTCACTCTACTCATTCATCAAAACTCAAGCTTTCTTCTTTTTTTGAAAAAAAAAACCCCAAACCTTTCTATGTACGAATAAATATGAAATCATAGAAGCAAAAGAGTAGATTGTGATTCTGCCTGTTGTGGAAGAGGTAGAGATAAAACATGCTCTAAATTAGCCATGTTTCTAATTTTATTCCACACCTTGATGCATCCACAAGAAAAAAGTTTTATTTCTCCCCTTAATATCCAAATGATAAACCTCACAGGATGTACGTAGGGGATTTTATAAATTGCACAAGTCATGGGATTTGACCCCAAATCTGGATGTCTCTCTAAAGATTCCAGCCAAAAAATTGGTCTGCCTCTCAGAGGAATAAGAGAAGGAAGGGATCGTTCTCAAGGAGGTGAAGGAAACATTTACAATCCATGTTCTCAGCTCTGCCTGGTCAGGAGGCCAACGCATTGAAGCTTCTGCTGGTTAAAGAGTAGCCCAATAAAGAAGGTGCCAGGAGAGGCCGGTGGCTTTCAAAACATGCCCTCTCAAGGTGGCACCTGGTGTGTTTCCGAGATGTCTGAGTTGCAGGTTTTGAAATACAATTTGTCAGTTTCTGAGGGATGGTCTGACTCTTGGCGACAGAGTTGCATTCCTGACACCAGAACTCTAAATGGCCGGTGAGAAATAAAACTGCCAAGATGAACTTGAACTGCTCTTTCTAGCTGATAAACATCTTCTCTGCTTAGAGAAAAGCCCAGTGGGAAGATGAATTATAACTGGAAGGTGGTTTGGTGATCGTGGAATCAAAGCGCGGGGAGGGGAGGAAATGGACGGATCTCAACAGCTAAGATCACAGAGCTGTGAGAGCCTGGGTCCCCGTCTGGACTGGCGTGTGCCTGCAAACACTCTGGTGGCCTGTTGTCTTAGGTTGGTCTTCCCAGAAGCAGACAGACCCTGAGACAAGAATTCATGCAAAAGCGATTTTTTTAGGAGGTGTTTCCAGGAAAAACTGGCAGGTAAGTGGGGAAGTGGATCAGGAATGGGCAGCAAGGTAAGCAAAGATGAGTTATCAGGCAGGTTGGGTGCAATCCCACAGGAGCGCTCTAGGGACGGTGTCGTCCCCACGTCAAACTGTCCCAATCAGGGGTGAGGCCGCTGGAGTACTTACACTTCCACACCCAGAATCACTGGGTAAGAGCCACCCATGTGTGCAGGCAAAGCAGGCTCTGGCAACTGAAATTCAAGGTCAGTACTGGCCTAGGGTCAGCAGTTAGGCGAAGAGATGCAGGTGCCGGCTGTTGGAAAGGAAAACACGCCAGACGGCCACTTGCGGGGCTCGGGCATGGCGGGCAGCATCTCTGGACGATCCGTGCACCCTCCTCAGGACCGCCCTGGGCCCCGTCACAGGCTTACTCGCCACCAGCCTTCAGGTTTGCGCGCCCCCTAGAGGCCAGTCCTTTCCTTAACCATCTCCTGGTCTCTCAACTTGGGTGTTCATGATGTTTACTGTATCCAACTTTTCTCTGAAAAGACAGCTAGACTCTAAATATTTCCACTTTGACTTTGATATACTGTGAGGGAAAATTATCCCCAGGCGAACAGCCGTGCCTAGACAGGGTTAATGCAGTGGAAAACACCCCACAAAGACCCTTTGCCTGTGTGTCAGGGTCTCGGAATCCTATACAAACAGACTCAGACTTGTCAAATTCTTCTTCCCTCAGCCTTGGGAAGGGAGCCCAACTTTATATGTAATATTTTATCCAGTTTTTTTCCTTTCCTAGCACACAGATTTTTCTACCCTGTAAACCAACCCGCACTCCATCTCTGCCTCACTCTTTACCCCTCTTTTGATGTCGAATTCTATTACTATTTTAGTTCCAGGGAATTTTTTTTTCCCTAACAAGTTTAAAGTGAGCAAGCTGTTCTTTCTGATAGAAGGACAAAAATCTTTCTCAACCCGGATATTTCTAGTACTCTTCCATGCGGGTCTAACATGGAAGATTATTGAAATCAGCCATCGGTGAATTTGTATCCAGCTTCCTGGACATAGAGGACAGAGCAGCAACTTGAACTGCTTATGGTAAGATCCACCGGGCTCTGCTTCAGATGGAAGATGAAATGAAGAAAGAAAAGATACAGCACGGTGAGCAAGAGAAAGTTCTTAGTCTTGAGGATGGATCATGGAAGTACTGCCAAAGGAGGATGGCATTTCAGGATGCAGCCCTGCTAAGCTGTAGCGAGGTTTCTGAATAAAAGAGGAGAACTCGGAGGCCTTGCCCACAACATGCAACAAGTCCTGTGTTAGGAGCCAAGAGCCGACACACAGATCCCACTCCTGGGTTAAGCAGAGGGAAGGCAGGCGCCTGTGAGCAAACATTGCACAAATGTGGGGTGAGCTTCCCTACTTGCACACCTTACTGTGATGACCTTGGGCCCAAGGAGAGTTACTGGAGAAGCTGTTAGAGATTTCTCTGGTGATATCCAGGACCAGACAATGAAAGTGCTCCATATTCAAGATAGGACTTGGTTTCCATAATTTGTTGTATGCCTTAAAAAAAACACAACCTTTTACAAAGATCTCATTCCCATACCTTATGGTCCATTCCCTGGCAATTTGGGAAATGCAGTCAGCCAGTTGAACTGACTGGTGAAGAGACCAATTCAGAGTTCAAGGTGAGGCCTCAAGTCCAGCAAAATGTTACATCCCTAGAAACACTGAACCTTGGTGGGCATGGGCACTTCCAACACAGGGGCCTCTACGGCAACTTTGGCATGACTAAAATGCTGAGGATTTTTCTGCCTGGAGTGACTCCATCCTCCTCCTCTCTCCATTCTTCTCCACACACCATCTCTGAGTCTGTAATTCCTTTAAGATATTTAATATCCAAAGCAAATGCTCATCCCTCCCTGATTCCCTTGTCACAGACCTTTTTATCCTTGGTCCTGTAATAGCTTGAAATGATCTTCTACAGAATTTGTTATTTTCTGTTATGTAAGTGCCTTGACTTAATTTTATTACTAATACTTATTACCTCAGCATCTATGAGTACCATTCTGTGCTTTATTTTCTTCATCTAAAATTGGGAAAAATAATAACAGTATCTGCCTCATGGGTTGCCATGATGATTAAATGAATTAATGTACATGAGGTCCTAGAACAGAACCAGACACATAATAAATGTTCACAAAAGTTAGCAATTAGGATGATAATGTTCACTGTTATCCTACTACCCTGATATAACCTCAATAAATAGTTTGGAATGAATAAATAGCAAAAGTAATTATTAATTACCCAGAATCATGGGTGACTTGAAAACACGGTTAGTCCTAAGTGCCAGACCCCTCTGAGAATTATTCCATCATCACCGGGCTCATCTGGAGAGTCTGGATTGTGTCTTGTTAGGTTTGTGTAATGACCTCCAAAGTTTTGCATGCCTGTTAGATAAAAATGCCAGATAAAGTTAAATAGGAGAGACCTAAAGATATTAAATTCTTCTCAGAAGGAAAAGAAGTTGCCATTAGTTGTATCACTGTTGGCTCAGAATAATAGTGGTTTCTGCTGCCATGGATATTTCTTAAATTATCTAAATTTGAGAGTCAGGGAAATGACAAAGAGCCTTATTTATTACTCAATTATAACATGGGTTGCATAGACCCAGGAGACTTAGAACCTCTTGAATTTTTTTTAAAGAAGGGCTGACCGTAATCGCAGTATCAGTCACCACTGATGCGTTCAGTTTGCATGATATTGTTTGCTTCTACTTTTTTTTTTTTTTACATTATTCTTTCTCTCTCCTTCAAAAAAAGGCAGTCAACTGCCTTTGATTGACAAGGAACTCAATCGTCTGCATTGTCCCCATTCTCTCTCGTACTCATTCTTTGATAGGACGTGACAGACCCACAGATTTCAAGCTTTGGTGAGAGGATCGCTTGAGAAATTTGCTCAAAATGCAGATGTCAGAGCCCACCCCCAGGCTTTCAGACTCAGTAGCTCTGCCCAGAAATATGCATTATAAACAGACACTCTAAAGCAGCCATCCTCTGGTCCTCAAGTTTAGAAACACTGTTTTCTATAGACACACAGGAATAGATAGGCTGCTTTTACCTGGAATATCATTAAGTTTCATTGTTGTCCAGGTATTAATTCATTCACCAAATATTTATTGAGCACTTATGCTGCGTAGTAAAGATGTAGCGGATACAGAAGTTAAAAAAAAAAAGAAAGTTTCTGATCTCGTGGAGCTTAAAGTCTAGAGGATAGAGACAATAAAAAATAAAGATAGATAGATAGATGATTGATAGATGGAAAGAGAGATGACAGTCGAAGATAAGTTCTTTAAATAAAAATAAAGTTACAGGAGATAGAGCATGACAGTTGGGAGGTTTATGTAGGGCAATTGGAAGATCTTTCTGAAAGTGGGCATTTGAGGAGAGATCAGAAAGAACGAGGGCGTAAGTGTCATGGCCCAGAAGCGGGCATGTTCTTCAAGGGATGAAGCGACGTCAAGGGGCTGGTGGGGCTGGAACAGCATAAACCAGGCAGGAAAGCAATGCCCATAGACTCGGAGGGGGGTCCGGGACGCCCGGAACAGCTCCTGACGGACCTTGTAGACAATCGGAAGGACTTGGGGTTTCTTCTCAGCAAGATGGAAAGCCACAGGAGGATTTGAGCAGAAGAGAGATGTGACAGATGTGTTTGTTAAAAAGGATCACTAAGGCTGCTGGGAGGAGAGTGTGGATGAATGCCGAGAAGCTGATGGCAAGTTCTCGCTGCTCAGAAAAGCCACAAAGCATTCTGATCTCCTTAATAGAAGTAAGTGAAGGAAGGAAAATGCAATATAAGGGGAAACCGAGAGTCCAGAAAATGCACATCAAAGGTTACTGAGGGAGGATTCATAAGATCAAAGCAATTTTTAAAAAATCACAGTGGATTTTTTAAGCCAAAAAATAACATTGAAACCCCTCCACTCCATGCCAGGCTTCCCCTTGAGGGGAGCAGATTCTGAGTTCATTGTACGGCAGCTACAGACAAGCAATATGAATGGACAGAGAGACAGCCTCTAGGCGGCCCTTCTAACTGAGGCTGGATTTGTTTGGCCCATCAGTGCCCAATGGGCCGTGAAATCTGAACAGAAATGGGTCCCAACATCTTCTATATGCGTCTCCTCCTCTTTTGCCTCAATTCTCTTTCTTTTTCCTTCTTCTCAGAAACTCCCTTATTGTTTTGAAAAAACAGGACATTCTTCTTTTAAAGAATCTCAGCAATGCTTAAAGGTACAAAAAAGAGACAGAGAGAGAAAGTTAAAAAAAAAAAAAGCTACTCCAACACCTCTCTCAAAGCAGCGAGGATGACCAACAGGGAGAGTATGGCGGACATCAAAAAGAATCTTTTGAAATAACAGGCTGTTACACAAATGGCAAGAGGTCAGGGAAGAACTAGGCCTGTCTGTGCTGCCCAGAAGGTCCCTGGGTCTCCACAACAGCCCCTCCCACGAGCAGCCCCCCAGCCCCTCAGGCCTGAGTCTGGGGAGGGCAGGGCCAGCGCTCTCCGCAGGAACTGAAAACAGGGCCACATCTTTTTTTTTAAATTTTTCTTGGAGTACAGTTGTTTTACACTGCTGTGTTAGTTTCTGCCGTGCAGCAAAGTGAATCAGCTATGCGTATACATATATGCCCTCACATCTGGCCTGATGCTGGTTCATCTCCTGAGGCAAGAGCCCAAGGAGCCTTGGTTCTTCAGGGACCCATGTGTATTTCAGGGGAGAAAGCTTTGGGATTTGTGACCCCCGATGCCCACCTGGAGAACCTGACCTCCCAGGAGCCCTTCTTCCTCCAAATCTGACCTCCTGTGTCTCCACCGTAAGCCTGGACTAGATCCCTGGTGGATTTCCAGGACGATGTGGCTCTGTATGGATCTCAGCAAAAGCTTCCAGATAGTTCCCAGGGGCTGGGGGGTGTGGAATGACTACAGCGAACACAGCTCCTCTTTTGGGGGGAGATGTGGCCCTGCCCCTGAGCGAGGCATGGCCGGACCCATTAGATGAACGAGCCACAGGTGGTAGAAAATATGCCAAACACTTAAGGTTTCATGAGCTAAAAATCTAACCCACGACCTGTGAAAAAGAGAAAGGGGGTCCTAACTCGGCATGTTTGGCTCTTAGAGTTTGCGGCCTCATCAAATGGAAACTTCCCCACGTTACAGTTGGGGAAGTCCTGTGTAGGAAATTTAAATCCTAATTGTGGTAAAGAGGTTAGGAAATAATTATAGTAAAATTAACTTGTCCCTGATAATTTTGTTTTTCATTTTTAAGTGGTTATAAAGAGAGGCTTTATCTTCTGGGAGGAGACAAAATTGGTGGGCCCTTCTCTGTGAAATTAGGAAACACGTGTATGCTGTCTCGACACCAGTGGAAGCAAAATAAAACCAGGCGGAGGGAGGAGCTGGATGAGGGACCCTGGGGGCCCGAGAAGAGCAGGGGCAAAGCTGGAGGGGAGGGAAGCAGCCCTTTGCCGAGCTGTCCTGTGGGTCTGGGGTCTCTGCGCCTTCAGGTCCGCAGGCGACATCAGGAGGCGTGTGGGAGCCCCCAGGCTGGAGCGAAGGCCAGAGCCAGCCCCCGGGGTTGGTTAATCATCACGGGGCTGGCGCCTCCTGGGTCTCGGGGCCGCTGCTCTCAGCCTGGCGACGTGTTCCCGGGGCCTTGAGACTCCCCCACTCCGGCCTCCAACCAGCCACTGGCGGAAAGGAGCAGGGGCCCGCGGAACCCTGCGCGCCCCTGGGAAGAGCTCCGTTCCTGCCCCCGCCCTCCATCTTCACGGCCGCAGTCTGTGTTGAGGCCGTCGGTGGCATCTCGTGGCGCCCTTTGCCCTGTCGGAGGCGTCTCCACGGGAAGGCCTGGACCCTTGTCACCCGGCCTCCCCGTGGGCCTTGGCTGAGCTGCCACCTGACCCCGCCTTCCATCAGTTCCAACTTTGATATCCTTCCCCTGCACCCTTTGGGATCGCGGCCGGCCTTGGGCCAAATCCCTGTATCTTCAGTCGCCTCTCTGGAAGGTCCCTTGACTGTTTTGCTCCCGAGGCCGCTGCCTCTCATATTCCCCTCAAGGGGGCAGCTGCCTACCCTCCACCCTGGCCCTCGAGGTGGGGTGGCGCCCTCCACTGCCCTCAGGGCAACTCCAGGCCACCCGCCCTTTCCCCCCGTAAAATTCGCGTGTCCTCAGACCCCCTACCCCTTCCTGCTGCCCTTTACAGATAACAGAGTCGCCAACCTGTCACCTCCCCAGGAGGGGAACTCCTTCCGCGGCGCTTTCTTCCGCGCTGTGCTCGTCAGAATGCTTGCCGAGTTCCACGGATGCCACGACCCCCCCTCCATCCCCTCCTCTCCCCCAGCCATCGGTCCCCGACCTCCCGTCCCCCCGTCACGCCTGGCGCTGAATCACGCTGCTGGCCGCCTGTCACCACCTCAGTGGCAAACGTTCTACACTGAAACCGCCTCCACCTCCTTTCTGACTCGGTTTACTATCCTGCCTTCAAGAATTCTTTGACGCTCTGTTGACATTTTGTTTTCCCCTTGGCTTCAAGGGCCCTAGACTCCTGGATAGAATTTGGATAGGTCCCAAGCCGGGGGAGGGGGGTAGTTTTGGAGTGTAGATGTGGGACTGGTGTCGGGGCAGAGGGGTGGTTGGAGATGGCGGAGATGCAGCAAAGGGCTTAAGGAAAGGGTCAGGGGAAGGTGTGCTCACCTCGCCGTGAGGTCAGGATCTGCTTGCCTGAAATTAAGGGAGAAAAAATGTCCAACGCAACCCGATTAAATGTAGGCCCAGCTCAAGCTGTAATTCATGCATGAGGCATTCGCAGACTCTCCCAGTCTCCTGGGCATTTTTAATGCACTCAGCCTCATGCATTCATGAATTATCTGACGCATGTCTGGTGCTGTGCTGAGCGCTGGACAAAGCAAAACGCGATGTGGTTCCTGCCATCAGGGTGACTAAACATCTAGCAGAAACAGCAGATCAAAGTCATTAATGTTACCGTAGAGGTTCGTGTTGGGGTCACGAAAGGAAAGAGAAGGTCATCTAAATCTGACAGGAAGGTCAGGGAGGGCTGCTGGAAGAGAGGATTTAGGGGAGTGTGGAGGGAAATAGATGTGCGATTCACAGAGCAAGCCTGGAATGCTTGCCCGGGCTCACCCCTCACTCAGGGACTCTGCCCCTCATCCATGGCCCCGTCGCTGCAAAGATCAGTGTCGCGGTCCCACCCTGCCCCCAGTCCCTCCCCAGTCCAAGTCAGCCCTAGGAAGTCAGCATCCTTCCGCGGAGCCTGGTTCAGAAAGGCCGACCACACAGTGGTTCTCAAGAGCTGGACTGATAAACACAGAGAGATGGGGTGAGCAGAGGGGCCAGGAGCTCTAAAGGCACCAAGAGATGGAGGCTGGGCAATGAGAGCCCAGCCCCGCGAGAGCTGCGGCGGTGAGGAGGCCGAGGGGGCGGCCGGTAGCAGGGGTTGGAGCAGCTGGGCAGACGGAAGCAGGGACGCCGCAGGAGAGACCCAGAGCCTGGGGAGACGCGTGGAGGCGGTGGGACCTGTCATCCCCCCTTCCTGTTCCGGCTTCAGCCCCCTCCCCCATGTATCTTTACACAAAATTCGCTTTTCTTAAGCCTCAAAACGACCTAACAAATACACTTCCAAGAATAGACCCAAAGAAAAGTGTTATGTATGTACCAAAGGAAACACGTACAATGATGTTCTTTGGAAAAAAACCATCAACAAAGGGGTAGATAACTAATTGTGATATATTTATGTGTTGGACTAAGATTCTGAAGTAAAAAGAGTGAATATGTTTTCTAGAGATAGATAGGTAGATAGATGAATGATTGATAGATGATAGATGATAGATAAATATAAATATGTATGTGCACGTACAGATGCTTCACACACATCACACATACACATATATACTGACAAGGATAGATCTTAAACTCTAATGGCAAATTTTAAAATCACATTTAAGATATACATAATACCATTTCTCTATATTTGAAACAACAGGAGTCCATGTTACTTGCTCCAGTTATATATATCTATATGGAACTGCAATAAAAATTAATTTGAAGATTCTAATCTAAATTTGACATAATACTACGGCCATATCACCCTGCATGTGCCTGATCTTGTCTAAATTCAACATAATAATTACCTCAAAAGATAATGGAATAATTTGGGGAAGCAAAATATTTATTAACTTTATAAGGTTTAAGTCATTTTAGGATTTAATAAGGATTAAATCAAAAGCAGCCAACAGTCAAATTCTTTTATGTTAATTCTTGTAGGTTTACTATTTTTAAACCTGAGAAAATGAACCAGAAACAGAATCCAACAACACATTAAAATGATCATACACCATGATCAAGTGGAATTTATCCCAGGGATGCAAGCATTCTTTAATATATGCAAATCAATGTGATACACTGTATTAACAAATGAAGCATAAAAACCATATGATCATCTCAATAGATGCAGAAAAAGCTTTCGACAAAATTCAACACCCATTTGTGATAAAAACTCTCCAGAAAGTGGGGCAGAAAGAGAAAAACAAATATCATATAATATCGCCTATATGTGGAATCTGGAAAAATGGTACAGATGAACTCACTGGCAAAGCAGAAATAGAGTCACAGATGTAGAGAACAAACTTATGGTTACCAAGGGGGGAAGAGAGGGGTGGGATGAATTGGGAGATTGGGACTGACATATATACACTACTATGTATAAAACAGATAACTAATGAGAACCTCCTGTATAGCACAGGGAACTCTACTCAGTGCTCTGTGGTGACCTAAATGGGAAGGAAATCCAAAAAAGAGGGGATATATGTATACATATAGCTGATTCACTTTGCTGTACAGCAGGAACTAACACAACATTGTAAAGCAACTATACTACAAAAAAATTAAGAAAAAGAAAATGAACGAGAGTGAAAGTGAACAGAAAGGAAGCAAGAAGAAGTGGGGTCATCTGAACGATGAGGTTAGAAACAAGGGCACAAACGTGGAGAGGAAAGGCAGTGAGGGAGGGAGGGAGGGAAGGATGAATATAAATTGCACCCAAAAGAGAGAAAACACAGATTGGTGAGTGTTTGAATGTGGGACTTGGGGAGGGGGGAAGTGTCACTTGTCTCTGCGCTCTCTGCTCTACTGATGCTGATCTATGGAAGTTGGAACATGGAGCAGATCTGGGGAGGAAGAGGGCTAATCTGGCTTTGGACATGCTGAGTGTGAAGGTCCCTGTGCTTCATCCAAGCGGGAGATGTTCAGCGGACACAGATTAGGAGTTATTTGCATCAAGGTTGTAGTTGAAGCCACATAACCTGGGTGATCCAGGAAGAGCATCTAGAGTGACAAGAACAGATGCTGAAGGAAGGAACTTTGTGCTAAAAATGGGCTGGAGGTGGCCAGACAAGGGGTTTGTGAGGTAGGTGATGAGAAATGGTACACGAAGCTCAGAGAGGAAGGTTGGACGGGAGCCTAGGAGATTGTGCACCTTAAAGGGGGGGGTGGTGGTGGTGGTGTGTGATGAATTGGGAAATTGGGATTGACATGTATACACTAATATGTATGAAATGGATAACTAATAAGAACCTGTTGTATACAAAAATAAATAAAATTCTAAAATTCAAAAAACAAAGAAATATATGTACACCATCAACAGAGGAATGGATAAAGAAGATAAGCTACATATATACTATGGAATATTATTACTCAGACATAAAAGGAACGAAATATTGCCATTTGCAGAGACATGGATGGACCTAGAGAGCGTCATACAGAGTGAAGTAAGTCAGAAAGAGAAAAACAAATATCGTACAATATCACTTATATATGGAATCTAGAAAAATGGTACAGAAGAACTTATTTGCAAAGCAGAAATAGAGTCACAGGTGTAGAGAACGAACTTATGGTTACCAAGGGGGGAAGGAGGGGGTGGGATGAATTGGGAGATTGGGATTGACATATATACAGTACTATGTATGAAATAGATAACTAATGAGAACCTGCTGTATAGCACAGGGAGCTCTACTCAATGATCTCTAGTGACCTAAATGGGAAGGAAATCCAAAAAAGAGGGGATATATGCATATCTGATTCACTCTGCTGTACAGCAGAAACGAAGCCAACATTGTAAAGCAACTAGACTCCAATTAAAAAAATAAAGTAAAATACAAAAAAAAAATAAAAAGAGAGGTGCAGCCAGACAGAGAAGTCTGATGATATCATACCAGGAGACTGTGAAGGGGTTTTGGCATGAATAACTTTCAACAGTAAGTGTAATTTGGGACTTCCCTGGTGGCACAGTGGCTGAGAATCCGCCTGCCAATGCAGGGGACACGGGTTCGAGCCCTGGTCCCGGAAGATCCCACATGCCGCGGAGCAACTGAGCCTGTGCGCCACAACTACTGAGCCCGCCTGCCACAACTACTGAGCCCGCGAGCCACAACTACTGAGCCCACCTGCCACAACTACTGAGCCCGTGCGCAGCAGCAGCAATGACCCGACGCAGCCGTAAATAAATAAATAAATAAGTGTAAATTGAGGAGGGTCGGGAAAGGGATCCGTGCTGGGAGTGTAGGGGGAGCAGAGTGGACATTCCCAGCCCCAGCTGCCTGCCATGCCTTCCTACCCTTCACCTCCAGTCACATCAGCAGTGCCCGGAAATGGGGGCAAGAGGGCCCACAGCCCCAGCCTCAAACTTTAAGACTGCTCTGCCTCTCCGCAGCCAAGCTCCTCGCCACCAGCTAAGAGCCCAAGGGGCCGGGGGGCCATGTTCCCCTTGTGGACCACACACTCGGGGACCTGGGACCCTGGAACCGTCTACCCTGCAGCCTCAAGCCGGCACCAGCATCTCCGCCTGTCTCTGCACCCACCCCCCGCCCCGGCCCCGGCCATCCTCTAGAGGGCTGAGTGGGTTTCCACGTGCGTACCTGAGGCTGGACAGACTTGGATGCGAAGCTGGGATAACCACACATTGAAGCCAGCTCGTCCCGCAGGAGGGAGCCAGAGGTGAGGAGAGAAGGCACCAGCTTCAAAGCCGGGGGCACAGAGGCTGGGCGTCTTTGCAGGCCGGCATTCTGGCACTTAAAACTGAAGAATCTGAGGGCTGAATTCCAGCCTGACATTTCACGTCACCCTGACATGCTGTAATCGTCAAGGGAGGAGGATGAGATATATCTTCTATAGCAGTGTCTAGCTGGGATTATTATTTTAAATATTGGACACATGTGGACCTCCATCTGTACATGTGGGGGGCAGCCTGGCCTCGTCTCCACCTCTGTCCTCAGTCACTGACCTCCCCCCGGTCCAGCCCCTGCGAGGATCCGTCCTAACGACTCGTGGGTTTATTCATTTCCCCTTTATTCTATATCATTATGTCTACATTTACCATTTCCTCCTTAAAGCATTAAATGGTGATATTCTCAACTAACTTTTTATAACAAAATATTGGGATTTGTGATACTTGCCCTTTGTTTACATATCTGAAGAGGCAATATGGTGACGTCCTTTTGTCATTAACTCACTGATTTGGCATCTGTGTTCTTTCCTATTTTTCCAATCTCCTATCAGCCACCCTGGAATATTGCTGCTTCCTGGTCCTAAAACCACCACGATCCTGTTTAAACAGGGACCTCGGTCTTAGCTTAATTAATTCGGAAGCACCAGGACACAGTGACACGCAGTCACCTCTTGCCTGGGTATCAGGTTTGCAGTTTTATTTGCAGTGACTGAGTCTGGTCAGCAGATGGCAACGAACGTCTTGCAAGGAAAAAAAAAAATTATTTAGGTTGAGTTAAAAATAAAGAGAAGGGAGAGAAAGAAAACAGGACATATGCAGAAGCAGCAGCAGATGGCTACCAAATCCCGTCTACCTTGCAGGACGCGGAAGCGCACTCATTATAGGACCTGCTCGGGGTCCCAGCCCCAAGGCCCTTGTTTCCTGCAGCCCCTGCCTCTCTTTCTAGCTCACGCCTCTTAGTCATTGCTCAGGAGAAGTTGTTTACAGGAGATGTTACATTCACAGCACATACAGATTGGGGGTTTCTGAGAGCGGGAGATGAAGGCACGGGTGGCACGGAAGGTTGCCCCCGATTCTCAGCCCCAGGAAGGGCTGGGCTCTGCCCCGTGAGGAGGGTCCCCTCTGACCAGCTCCCGTCTGTGGCCGCTTTGCTGGTCCTTCCCTGCTGCTCTGTATGCATCCAGCATCCAGTCTGGCTCCAGGCTCCAGAAAGAGGCCCTGCCCCCAGGCAGCACCGGGTGACAGGAGACAGCTAATGTAACCTGTGTGTCCTCATCTCCCGGCTTCTCCGGCGGTTGCCATGGCAACCCCCAAGGCTCCTCAGGCTTTCTCGTTGACTGACCACGCCTGGAAAAAAACATTCTGAAATTGACAGTGCTATGTTTGCGGGAAATTTAATGAAAGAGCAGGTTGACCTAGTTTTAATGCTACACAATGAAATGGCAGGGACGTGAGGTGTTACTGAAAAGGAAAAGATAGCGGGTACCAGAAAGATGCGTAAGGCTACGGAGGCAAAGGTCTCATCCCGCGTTATTGCCTCATCTTCCAAGGAGACAGAGCTCAACACGAAAATTAGAGCACATGTCTCCCAAACAGTGGGGACATTTCAGAAAAGGCAGAAATATGGAATTCTTTTTCCATGCTTTAAGGAAAGTATGAACTTAAAATGATTCTTACTTCCCAAAAGAGGAAAACAAAACAAAGCAAGCTGTATTCCCCTGTGCTGGAAACTGTAATGGAAAAGATGGGGAAAGCATCCCTGGCCATTGAGATTTAAGTTTACCTCTTCTTCTCATCCTGATCCGTTCGGTTTCCAGAGGCCCTCGCGGCAGGTGTCCCTGGCAGCCCTGTCCCCTGGTACCCTGGCCATCCCTTCCCTTCAGTGCGGCCAGACTTACTGGTCTGCTTCTGATGATCGGAATGCGGTAAAAATGATGGCCTGTCACTTCTGAAGTGAGGATGAAGAGACTGTGGGTTCTGCCTTGGGTGCTCTCTGTGGGCTGGGGTCACTAACTGCCATGTCATCAGGACACGGGGGCAGCGTATGGAGATGCCACATGGCAAGGACCTGAGGTCTGCCAGCAGCCATGACAGTGGGTGTTCTAGACCTGCTGGAGCCCTGAGGTGACAGCAGCCTCAGCTTCACTGCAACCTCGTGAGAAGCACCAGGAAGAGGACCCAGCTAAGCCGCCCAGAGTCCTGCCCCGCAGAAACCGTGAGATGATGAATGGTTCTGGTTTCTGGCAGCTAAGTTTGGGGGGATTTTGTTACACCGCAATCGATAACAAATACAGCCATTCATTTGCTCTCTTGCTTCCGTGGCTGGGACTCTGATTGTGATACAGTTGACTCTTGAACAACTCAGGGGTTAGGGGCGCTGACCCTCCGAGGAGTCGAAAATCGGCGTATACTTTTACAGGCGGCCCTCTGTATCTACGGTTCTGCATCCATGGATTCAACCAGCCGGGGATTGTGTAGTACTGTAGTTTGTCTTTAGTGAAAAAAATTCCACTTGTAAGGGTCAAAAGTATATGCTTTTAGAATTTTATCCCAAGCGTCACCACTTGCAGCTGGATAATCTTGGGCAGGCTCCCTGGCCTCTCTGGGCCTCAGTTTCCTTATCTGCAAAATGGCTTAATATCTGTAAAGGGCTTAGAACATACCCAGCTCATAGAAATGCTTAATAAACACGTTATTATCATTACTGACATTTCTATATAACCAGTTTTTTCGAAATTTTAATCTATAGTTTGTCTTCAGTGCTGATTTTCCCCAAAAGGTAATTTAAAAAACTAGCAATTTTAGAGCATTATAGACCTATTATGAAACTGCACTTGTAACTACGTGGCTTGCAAAGGTGTTGTGATCCCTGTAGCTCTGAAAACTCTGTGAATTCTGTCCTAATTCCTCATATAGAAGATCTAAGCATCACTGCCTATGTCCAGAGAAGGGCAGAAGCTAGATGGCCAGGAAGACCTGTGAATATCAGGTAGAGATTTTGTGAACAGTCCAGAATTTTTTGGAATAAGCTAATCAATATGTCTTGGGTGGATGAGAAGTGAAAAGGAGAGGGAGTTGAAAGACTTTTCACTTTGGATTTTCTGCTGAAGGTCATGGGTGCTCCAGAGACTTTTAAACCTGAAATACTTTGAAAGGCACTGGTTTGCTTGAAAGGAAACAAGAAAGTGATGAAAGGATGGACAAAAGGAGAGGGAGAAAAAAAGAAAAAATAATGGGAGGGCAAGCACTTCACCTCGCTAGCGCCGTCGCCATTAACGATTGTCACCATCACCTGCATCACAACCGTTTACTGACTGCCTCCTAGGTGCCTGGCACTGCATTATGAGATTTGCATGTGTCGTGTCAAAACACAGGCTCAGAGGTCACGGACTGGAGGCTGGGGGCTGGATACGCTTCCCCGGGCAGGCAGGGACCAGCTCATAGTTGTCTGCTCCTAGCTCAGGGTTTAGGTACCTGCCAGGCCCCACGGGCATTGAAAGGCACACATCCCAAAACTCACTGTCTGTCCTGCTGGTGTCAGGTACCACTGGTAGTTAAAGCCAGGCTTCCTCTCCTCTTCATCACTCACACACACACTCACACACATACACACGCGTGTGCTCGCACTTTGCTCCTATATTGGGGCACACTGATAGAGGGCTCACTTGATGTCTATGGTACATCTACCGTGTACACATAGTTCAAAAGCATCTCTGCCCAAGAGTGGACTCCGCACAGGAGTTTTAAAGCTTCACTGAAGCAGAGGAAATTCAGGATCTTAGGGCTCATCACCTTGGGTCTCAGAATTTCCTTCCCCCAAACTGGCCTTCTATTGCAGCCTTTTAATGAGTCCAGGGCTTGGTCTTCCTTTAACCTCTCCCCACATTGATCCTGTCTCCAGCAGAGGCTGCTGCGATTTATGAATGGCTCTCCCCAAACCCTCACCCTCCCAGACAACCAAGAATCAGACAACCACAAAGTCCCCTGTGGTGCCTGACCCTTTATCTTAAAGTTTTTTTGGGAAAAAAAAAAAAATCTGAAAAAAATTTTCTAAATGAAATAATTCATTTAGGCATTGACAGACATTAATGTGTCTTTATGAATTAATTTACTAAATTAATCAGTCAATTTAGCTGAAAAGTCAGATCAAGTAGATAACAAGCCAGTTGGATCTGGCCTGATTAAATTAGGTGGCTAGAAATATCATCTGATTAGATCAGATCACTCAAATGCTTTTCAGAAGCATTCACAGACAGAAAATGTGAGGTCTGCCCAGGGCCCCAGGGCCTGCCCACAGTGTGTGTTTGTGGGTTGGGCTGGTGCGGAGGACTTCCGGGATCCTGGGAGATGTCCCAGCTCAGCTTTTAGGACCCCTGTAATTTCAGACACCAAGCTGAGTAACCAGGTTACTGGGCAGCTGTATGAGTTTCCTGCTGCTGCTGTAAAAAATTATCACAACCTTAGTAGCCTAAAACAACACAAATTTATGGTCTTGCAATTCTGGAGGTCAGAGTCTGAAATGGGTCTTATGGGGATAAAATCAAGGAGTCGGCAGGACTGTGCTCCCTCTGGAGGCTGGAAGGAGAATTCATCCTCATCTTTCCCAGCCCCCAGGGGCCACCTGCTCTCTTTGGCTCATGACCTCATCACTCTGATGTCATCAGTCACATGACCCTCCTGCCTCCCTCTTTCACTTATAAAGACCCTTGTGATTACACGGGGCCCACCTAGATAATCCAGGATAATCTCTCCATCTCAAGAGCCTTAACTTAATCCCCTCAGCCACGTCCCTTTTGCCATGGGAGAGAACGTAGTCATAGGTTCCAGGATTGGGATCTTTGGGGGGACAGCATTGTGCCTCCCAAAACAAGTAAGGCCATTGCCAGATTTTTGGAAGTCAGGGTGGCACCTCCACGATTAGAGATACTGAAGGGCCTTATGGGATAAAACCCCCTGATTCTGCCACAGCAGCTAAAGTTCTTACGGTAATTCCTCTGCGTTAAGGCGTGGCTTCCAGAAAACTCCCACTACCATAGAAATATATAACATGAGAGATAAATAGCATGATACTTCCATAACGTCCATCACCTATCATCAAAGATGAGGTGCTCGGTTACCAAACTCCCTGTGATTAAGAGGTGCTACAATTAATACACGTTGGAAGGAATTCAGCTAATAATACTCAGAACTTGGGACTTTCTAAGCCCAGCTCCAAACTCCAGAAAAGACAAAAAAAAAAAAAAAAAAATTAAACTTACATGAATTACTTCTGCATAAAATATGTAAGCTGGAGACAGCGTCCAATAACAGACTCAGCTATGTTGAAGTCGTTACATGTATGCTTACACGTAATCTCATATTTTTCTCATGATTTACCTCTAGTGACAACAGGGCACTTAGTAGGTCCTTGGCTTGGAAGTGGAGAGAAAGTCTGTATAAAGCTAAGAGTAAAAGTAGTTGAATACATGCCCTGTTCTAAGTGAGTAGGGAATAATGTGGGAGTTAAAAGCTGGCTGGGTCTTCAAGGAAGTTGTGTTAATTTGCTGGGGCTGTCATAACAGAGGATCACAGACTGGGGGGTTTAAATAACAGAAACGTATTTCCTCACAGTTCGGGAGGCTAGAAGTCTAAGATCAAGGGGTAGTCTGAGGGCTCTGTCCTTGGCTCCTAGGTGACCGTCTTCTCCCTGTGTCTTCATGTGGTCTTCTCCTGAGCGTGTCTGTGCCCTCATCGCCTCTTGTTATAGGGACACTAGCCTTATTGGCTCAGGGCCCACCCTAATGACCTCATTTAATTAACTTCTTTAAAGACCCTGCCTCCAAATACTGTCACATTCTGAGCTCCTAGGAGTTAGGACGTCAACGTGGAAATTTTGGAGACACACAGTTCAGCCCGTAACAGGAATGTAGGACTTCGTCCAGCAAAGAGGAGGAGCAACGGGGGTGGAGGAGGAGAGAATGCATGTATTTTGGAGGGGAAGGCTCAAGACATGAGCTGTAACTTGGGCGAAAGAGAGTGTAACTTGCCTTTAATTAGAGGGAGAGACACCAGCTCTAGGGAGACAAGATAGTAAGGAGCTGGACTTCCCTGGTTGTCCAGTGGTTAAGACTTCACGCTTCCACCGCAGGGGGTGCAGTTTCGATCCCTGGGCGGGGAGCTAAGATCCCACATGCTGTGCAGCCAAAAAAAGAAAAGAAAAGAAAAAAAGATAGTAAGGAGCTTCCAGATGCCTCTGGATGATTCACTAATAAAAGTTTAATTTCAAGGGTTTCAGGTCTTCTTTGATCTATATTCTGCTTGTTGTAGCACTTACAGCACACCCACATCTCAAGAGTACCTAGAATATGTGTTTCCCTCCATGACTAGAAAATGCTATCTTTAACCTTCTGTCATGAGGCAATCAGTCAGAATGGAAGAGATCTGCAAGTTCCCCCACTATACCTCTTTGGGGACGGAAAAGTCTGCCATATTTTAGCTTTGTCAGTAAACCTTTCTACCTAACTTCCTCATCTGTAATAAGACAAGATATGATGATTCTAAAATTGCATTATTGGACTTCCCTGGTGGCGCAGTGGTTAAGAATCCGCCTGCCAATGCAGGGGACACAGGTTCGAGCCCTGGTCCCGGAAGATCCCACATGCCACAGAGCAGCTAAGCCTGTGCGCCACAACTCCTGAGCCTGCGCTCTAGAGCCGATGAGCCACAACTACTGAAGCCCGCGTGCCTAGAGCCCGTGCTCTGCAACAAGAGAAGCCACCGCAATGAGAAGCCCGAGCACCACAATGAAGAGTAGCCCTCGTTCACGGCAACTAGAGAAAGCCCACACGCTGCAACGAAGACGCAACGCAGCCATAAATAAATAAATAAATTTATATACATATAAAAAAAAGAACACCAGTCATAGTGGAGTAGGGACCCACCCTACTCCAGTATAACCTCATTTTCACTAATCACATCTATAACCAGCCTATTTCCAAAGAAGGTCACCTTCTGGTGTACTGGGGGTTAGGACTTCAATATATGAATTTTAGGGGAGACATAATTCAACCCACAGCCCTGCCCATCAGTGGGTTAAAAAATGAGATCTTTAACTCTTCCACCTCTTCCATTTCAAAAGAGAGACTCAGGCTTAATCAACATTCACCTGTATTTCTGTAATGATACTTTTAATCAATAATTAACTAAAAAGCAATTAAAAGAAAACTTTTAAGTCAACTAAAAAAAAAAGAATCTTGATTATAAATTGGATTCTGCTTCAGGGGTGCAGAAAATCTGTTTGCCTCTAGAATTTTCCTGGTCCTTCCGGTATATCTGTGTTTCTCTTCCAACTCATGTATGCATTAGATTTAGAAGTTATTTTCAGAACACTCCACTGAGGAATTCTTGATGCAACGAAGTATTTCTTTTAGACCACCTGTTATGATTCAGGGGTTTGTAAGGCATCTGCAAGGAAGAGAATTGACTCTCGCTGGTGACTAGGAGCAACCACAATTTAGACTTGGTTGGTAAAACTAAGCGGAGTCTCCCTACTTCCAGTCTAGACGCACTCAGCATTCCTCAGAGCACATATTTATAAATAAAACAAATGCAACATTTGTATTCCTCTTGTATCTTACAAGAAAATGTTAATAGGACATACTGGGTTGGCCAAAAAGTTCGTTTGGCTTTTTCCATACCATCTTACGGAAAAACCCAAACAAACTTTTTGGCCAACACAATACTTTAATTCTTCACTTTTCATTAGCTTTTACAGAGAATAATATTGCTGTAAATTCCATATTACGGTAGTAATATTTTCCGATAACTTAAGAATTCAAAGTGACTGCAAAGGGCTTCCATAATTTAAGAAAAAAAACAGTTTAATGTGGATCTTTTAAAGACAAATGTATGACTGCCGTTTGGGAGTATTCCTTTAACCTTGGTTTAACGATGTCTACTACTCTGAACATTTAGTACCTGATTTCTTAGAGGCATAGCATTTTAAAACCAGATTTAGAACAAAAATCTTATTAAATAGCACCTGGCTAACATCCTCAAAGTAAATCAATTGAAATGAAATATCTGTCTTGGGGGTGGCGGGGGGAGGTGCACATAGAACGTATCTTCTGGAACAGTAGGGACATCTTGTGGCCAATTTTATTAAGGATTTTTTATTTTTAATAAGATACTTTGATTCAAATATAGTGAATGGTTACAGTGTGTTAGTAATTGTTCTCTATGCAGGGAGTAAAAAGATGAATGAAACATAAATCGTGTTTTGAAAAATCTATCAGAATAGAAAGAGATTGAACATTTTCATATGGCCAGGCCTTGTTTTATTTACTTGTACACAAGAAATCCAGGTCATCTTGTAAGAAATTATAAGTACAGATATAATAGGAGTCTGTGATTTTTCAATCCCTCAGCTCCATTTTACTTTGGGGTCATCCCACCCTCACTCACTGTCTATATGTTGGTCTAGGACTGCTGGTCAACCCCTCTGGCTCCAGGCCCCTCCATTCCTCATATTCTATCAGGAGCACAGGATCCAAACAAGGTCAAAATCAAGGGAGTTCACTTCTAAACTTTTGTTTGATCTAAGGGGAAGATCTGCTCGTTGCTTGTCAACCTGGATCTTCTGATAACTGGCCGCCATGATGTTGGGAGAGCATGCCTGGGAGTGAAGGAGCCCAGAGGAAACCAAGGCAAGAAAGGAAGGGTTTGAGGTCTGACCATGGGATTGGAGTGCCTGGGCCCAGTTATACTACCACGGAGTGTTCAGTCAAAAGGGTTGATCCTGCAACAAACGTGACTGAATATATGCGAAACCAATGCACACACAAGCAAATACATTAGCCTATGCACAAATGAACATATACACAAATACATAATAAAATATATTGAAATATAGTTCTAAAACTTAGCTTTAATGGCTGAATACATTATGAAAAACTTTCCACGTGAATAAATGTTGCATTGCATTATTCTTTTTTTTTTTAATTTATTTTATTTTATTTATTTATGGCTGTGTTGGGTCTTCGTTTCTGTGCGAGGGCTTATTCTAGTTGTGGCAAGTGGGGGCCACTCTTCATCGCGGTGCGCGGGCCTCTCACTATCGCGGCCTCTCTTGTTGCGGAGCACAGGCTCCAGACGCGCAGGCTCAGTAGTTGTGGCTCACGGGCCCCGTTGCTCCGCGGCATGTGGGATCTTCCTGGACCAGGGCTCGAACCCGTGTCCCCTGCATTGGCAGGCAGACTCTCAACCACTGCGCCACCGGGGAAGCCCCTGCGTTATTCTTAAGAGTTGCACAGTTTTCCATGCTATAGAGGCATCATAATTTATAAAATCGATTGTCATTTATTGGACACTTGAACCATCAGTCTTGTTTGCAATTTTTGTGGCTATCAGCCATGCTGCCATTTTTCAGTTTTCCTGAAAAATTGTCAGATTACTTCTTTAGAATTAGGATTTTTTTAAAACAGTTCAGTCTGTAATTATCTCATTGTATTTGAGGTAAAACAAAGATAAGTCGGGAGTATTCAGATGATTTTATTACCCTATTTATTATTTTATAGAAAATATAGATGCCAGGGCCTTGCTATTGTTTAAGATTCAGACAGTGAGACCATTTGCCTCAGGAATCAAAATACCTATTCTAAGAGGAAAAATACCCCCATCCATGAATGTCTGTCACCCTGATGCCAGGGATGGGAGATGGGGGCTTTCGTGAATGGTTTTTGTTTATTTTCCTTTTTGTCTACACACCCACAGATAAATACATGAAAAGAGGTTCAGTATTATTGTTGATTAGGGCAAAAAATGAAAACCACAAAGAGATGCCCAACACAATGATGAGATAGCCTATTAGTAGGGCTAAAATTAAAAAGTCTTACCATTTTAAGTGTAGGTGAAGATGAGGAGCAGTGGAAACCCCCGTAGCTGGTTGACAGGAGTGTAATGTGGAACTGCCACTGACAGTCTGTTAGAAAGTTAAACATGCTCCCATCATAGGATCCAGCCATCCCATTCCTAGGGATTAACCCCAAGTCCATAAAAAAATGTTTTTACACAAAGACTTACCTATGAATGTTCACAGCAAATTTTTTTCATTATAGCCCTGACTGGAAACAACCTAGACATTCGTATGTGTTAACAATCTGTGGTGCATCCATGTAAAAGTATACGACGCAGCAGCAAAAAGAACAAACTACCGATTCACATATCACAGGGATGAATATCAAAATCATTATTCTGAATGAAATAGTTCATCACAGAAGAGTACATACTATAGGATTCCTTTTATGCAAAATTCTATTAAACACAAACTAATCTGGAGTGATGAAAAGGAAATCAGTGGTTGTTTGGGGCTAGGAGTAGGGGAGAGATGAACTGCATGTGGCATGAAGCAGGTCTGGGGACAAGGGGAATCTGAGTCTTGATTATGGTTGTGTTTTCATGGGTGTATCCATCTGTCAAATCCCTGAACTGTACTGAACTATACACTTGAAATGGAGGCAGGTTATTGTACATAAATTAGACCTTGATAGACCTGATAACATCATTTAAACAACAAACATATATGCTGCTTGCAAGAGATTTGTAAAAACTCTGACTGTATATTTAAGATCGGTGCATTTTCTATATGCAAAATTTACTTCATTTTAAAATGAAGAAAAACAAAAGAACAAAAAACTTTCACGCAAAACAACAAAACATATTTTGCAAGAACATATCCATAAAATGGGGGGGAGACTTAATATTGAGAAGCAAGGAACAGTCTTGGCCACAAGGTTGAATGATTTCCTCAAATGGGATGTTTGGTTATTTGTTCTTTTTTGAGAGTGAAGCTCTTACACCCATGTGGGTAAAGAAGAAAGGGAGTGGGGAATGGGAATAAAAGGAAACAGATAGAAAAAGCAGCGGGCTTTCTGTGGGCATGACGGTAACGTTCCTTGGATGGAGCAGTTACTGTATCTTCATTTGTTTGCCGTCTTGCAGAAATTTGTGGAAATCTCCGACTGACTGATGATTCCTTTCCCAGTTTCATCATCTGTGAGAGTCTACCTATTTTTTAAAATTGTTACCACCTTTACCGTTATACATGTGATCTGAGACAAGATAATGCCATTAAATTACCTCTAACAATAATTTCTAAATTTGGCCCTTTCGAAAAAAACATTTTGCATTTTGAATGATAAATTGTACAACTACAGTTGAAAAAATATGTCCCTGAAGATCGACCAAGAGGGAACTGAGATGGAAATTGCCAAGGCCTCTCTGTTCACTGCTTCTTGTCTGGCCAGTTTTTACCCTTAATTCTGAGGTGATTGCTTTTAATAAATATATAAGTGCATCCATTCTTGGCCACTAGGTGGCTCTCTACTAGAAAACACTGGCTTTGCACGTTCTTCCTTCCACAATGCTAAGCAATCACGTTAGTATTTGACCTGTTCTCTCCCTTCCAACATATGTGTGTTGAGTTTTCCTCTTTATGGGTTTGCAAAGAACAAAAGTAGTAACGCTGAGGACGTAAATACTTGGACAAAACATGTATTATTTTAAACTATGGGAACATTTGTTACAGCAGGAATATTCTGCTGGGTCAGGCAGTTCAGTGAAAGGTGCATCCTTTGTTCCTTTGTTCCTCCCTCCCTCCCTCCCTCCCTCCCTCCCTTCCTTCCTTCCTATTTCTTTCTGTCTCTGTCTGTCTTTCTATCTCTCTTTCTCCCTTTCTCTCTCCCTCTCCCTCTATCTCTCTCTTTCTTCCTTTTTTTCCTTTCTTTTTTTCAGCACTTCATACTTTTGTTTCTTTATCTCCTTGGCGCCGTGGGGTTCTGGCTCCAGAATGTAGCAAGTAAAAGAAATTAGAGGCCTGCACCCGGGGGGGAAAACGGCGCTGACATGCAGTTTCTGTTCCAGCCACACTAGCGATCTTCGCCTCAGGGCTGAGTCTTACGGCGCCTGCGGAACAGGAAGGCTGTTCTTTTACCCGAACCACATGTTCCTTGATGTTGTCCAGCAGCTGAAACAACTGCTCCTGAGTCACTTACACACAAGGAAGTCACAGGCTGGGTGTGGTTCAGGCAGAGGGAAATCTAGATCGAGTGCTCCAATTACATCTTTATCAGGATCACCCCCTGGCTCTGTGCCCACAAGCAAGTTACCTAACCTCTCTGTGTCACTGTTTCTTTATCTATGAAGGGAAGATAATCATTTTACCTACTTCATCTGATTTTTGTGAATAGAAAATGAGTAAAGTACTTAGAACCACACCTGAGACATAGTAGATGGTCAATAAATGTTAGCAACAATGATCCTAATGACTACTATTATTAACACAGGCTGACATAAAGTTAAAAGAAAATCAAGACTAGCAAGTAGCAGATGAGATGACTTATAGTTCTTTCTCCTCAGGCTTTGTCTTAAAATCTCTTTGGACTGAGGACTAGGGTCTTTTCCTTGGTTAAAAAGGCCTGCTTACCAGGGCAAAGTACAGGGTGATAGCGTGTACGCCACAGTAAGGACCCTGCTACCCTGCTTCCAGATGGTATGTAATTGTCTTAAAATTTGAAGAGGGTTTTTTTGTTTTTTTTTTTTTGTCCTAGAATAACATCTTTCACATGTGAGGAGAAATGACTGTTCTTTCCTGCAGGGGGAGTTACAGAAAATGAAGAAATCATAGCCTTGTCCTGGAACTGGCCTTATGTTTCCATTTCCAGAATAAGAAGAAAGGTAAACTTAATATATTTTAAGGACGTGATGCCATACTTTGTCATTAACTGTGATTATACATAAGGCTTCTTGGACATCCTCTATTCTTATGAGAGATTTCTGGTATGTTGTGGAAATATCTCATAGAACAGGGGACAAGTTTGGGTTGTTTTCAACAGAAGGAACCATGTTCAGAAATCAAAACTACTATTCTCGACAGTCACACTGTATTATTTCTGATAATTACTTTCATTGCTTCAGGCTTCCTTGTCAGATTTTCAGAAATCACAGGTTTACATTTGCATAAGACACCCTGCTTTGTTCCTGAACCTTGAGGGCCTTTCAACTGTTTTTACAAGGTTTGCAATGACCTTCTTATTGTTAAACCTCATGGAGAGTGGAGAACGTTCAGTCCTGAACTCACAAAACAGGTCTGAAGCTTATGGGCCACTCCCTTTCAAAGCAATTTCTCGTCTTGACTTTTATGAAGCCACATTCTCGTAGGTTTCTTGCTACTTTTCTGGTACTGCTTCCATCTCCTATATGACTTCTCTCTGTCAGTCAGGTTATAGAATGTGGGGAAAGGAAGGATTCTGTCACAGACTCTTCGCTTCCACCACACAACCTGCGGTCATTCCCAGCCCTACCATCGGAGGCGATCACTGTTCTGATCTCTTTCTCCCCTAGATTGGTTCTGCCTATTGTCGAACTTCATACAAACAGAACCATAGAGTATGTACACTTCATTTGCAGGGTGGCCAGTGGCCTGCAGGTAATAAAATGCTCTGTTCCTATCATCCTATCAGAGCAAAATGAAATTAATGACTGAAAAGAACTTGGGGCACAATATTGAAGGTGCAGGACACATCCTTCCTGATTTTAAGACTTACTTTAAAGCTACAGTAATCAAGACAGAGTGATACTTATGAAAGAACAAACACACAGGGGCTTCCCTGGTGGCTCAGTGGTTAAGAATCTGCCTGCCAGTGCAGGGGACACGGGTTCGAGCCCTGGTCCGGGAAGATCCCACATGCCACGGAGCAGCTAAGCCCGAGCGCCACAACTACTGAGCCTGCGCTCTAGAGCCTGTGCTCTGCAACAAGAGAAGCCACCGCAATGAGAAGCCCGCGCACCACAACGAAGAGTAGCCCCGCTCGCCGCAACTAGAGAAAGCCCACACGCAGCGACAAGACCCAACACAGCCAAAAATAAATAAATACAGTTAAAAAGAACAGTCACACAGATCAGTGGAACAGAATAGAGATTCCAAAAATAAACCCACACAAATATAGTCAACAGATTTTTTTTTATTGTGGCAAAATACACATAGTAGAAAATTTACCATTTAAACTGTATTTGAGCATACAGTTCAGGGATGTTAATTACATTCATAACATTGTTACAACCATTTCTAGAATTTCTAGAATTCTACCCATTTCTAGAATTTTGTCATCATCCTAAGCAGAAAGTCTATACCCATTAAACAATAATTCCCCTCCTCCCAGACCCTGGTAACCTCTATTTTACTTTCTGTCTCTATGAATTTGTTTATTCTAGGTACCTCATACAGGTAGACTCATAGAATATATGTCCTTTTGTGTCTGGCTTATTTTACTTAGCACAATGTTTTCAAGGTTCATCCCTATTGTAGCATGTACCAGAATTTCATTTCTTAAAATAGTATTCCATTGTATGTATATACCACATTTTGTTTATCCATTCATCAGTTGATGGGTATTTGAGGCATTCCCACCTTTGGGCTATTGTAAAGGATGCTGCTATAAACATTGGTGAACAATATCTGTTTGAGTCCTGCTTTCAATTCTTTTGGATACATAAGTAGGAGTAAAATTGTGGGATCATATGTTAATTATACATTTGACTTTTTGAGGAACTGTTGAATTATTTTCCACAGTGGCTGCACCACTTTACACTTTCACCAGCAATACACAAGGGTTCCAATTTCTCCTGTTATTATACATATAATAAGCATACTAATAGTGAAGTGGTATGTCATGGTGGTTTTGATTTGCACTTGCATTTTCCTAATGATTAGTGTTGTCGAGCACCTCTTTATGTGCGTATTGGACATTCATATATCTTTTTTTGGAGGAATGTCTATTCAAGTCCTTTGCCCATTTTTGATTGGGCTGTTTGGTTTTTGTTGTTGTTGAGTTGTAGGACTTCTTCATATACAGTAAACATGAATCCCTGATCAAATATATGATTTTAAAACATCCTCTCCCATTCTATTGGTTGTCTTTTCACTCTCTTAATAGTGTCCTTTGATGCACAAAATTTTTGACTTTGATGATGTCCATTTTATCTTTTTTTTCTGTTGTTGCCTACACTTTTGATGTCATATTTAAGAAATCACTGCCAAATTTAATGTCACGAAGCTTTTCTCTTATTTTTTTCCTAATAGTTTTACAGTTTCGGGTATTTTATTTGGATGCTATCTTAAATAGAATTGTTTTTTAATGTAAAAAAGTTTAATTCTCAAGGAAGTGGAGGTTGACTCTCTACTCCTTATGTGTGGGCTGAACACATATTAGGAGCACCTTTATAGTGGAGAAACCTGACATATTCAGGCACGTGGTCAAGGTGAACATCAGGGATAAGTCATGTTGATAGAATGGCACCTTATCTCCAAAGTCTTCCTCCCAAAAACCCATAACACATTTAATCATGATAACATCAGACAAACTCAGACTGAAGGACAGTTTACAAACACCCAGCCATTAAGTATTCCTCAAAACTGCTAACATCAATCAAAAATAAGGGAAGTCTAAAAAAACTGTCACTGTCCAGAGGAGTCTAAGGAAACAGAGAACTAAATGTAACGTGGTATCCTGGATGGAATCCTAGAACAGAGAAGGACATTAGGTAGACACTACAGAAATCTGAATAAAATATGGAATTTAGATAATAATAATATGTCAATATTGGATCATTAATTCTGATAAATGTACTGTAGTGATATAAGATGTTAATAATAGGGGAAACAGTGTGGGGTATATGGGAACTCTGTACTATCTTCAGAGTTTTTCTATAAACCTAAAACTATTCTAAAATAAAAAGTTTATTTTTTTTAAAAAAAGCACATGGAACTTGGACCATACCCTTTAGCAATGCTGCCAGACTGCTTGATTTCCCACACAATTGATTTGATTGAAATGTGAAATTGTGGGGAAACTGATGATTCCATGGCTTTGTGGAGTTCATAAAAGGCAGATTTACAATATGGAGCTAACTCTTCATAGGAACTGAGATGCAATTGTCATCATGAGGTGAAAATGAATGTAACATATAAAAATTGCAGATTGGAGAGTGATAAGAAGGCATCATCTTAAAAGTTTCACTCTAGAAAAATACCTGGACAATTGATGATGGATCATGAAACTTGTTTTCAAGAAGAACAAACCTGTAAAAACAAGGTCATAGGCAATGTTCCCTCTACTCTCCCCAACAGTGATTTCCATAAATTTCTAGAGTGAAAACTTGGCTATTCTGTAAGTACGTACAGAAAGAATTTTATTGTTCTGCCAGGAGAACATCAAAGGCAGGAGAAAAATTTTCAAAAGTGAGCCATTTTCAATAAACATGTCTATACAAAGCCACTGGTTTGTTTAGTTTGTGTGTCCTGTGAATTCCATTCATTTCACAAGTAATTTGCCAGTGTTTAATTTCCAAGCCAAATCCCAGGTGATACTTTCTTCCTGACATTTTTCCTTAGGAAAAACTTAAATTCTTCTCCTTATATTTTAATAATTTTGCACTGCTGAAAATGGTGTGATAGCTGATTTAATTATCCTTCATCATCATGACGAATAATTATTCAAAGTTTATCCATTACGCAGGGCACCTTATTAGACACAGATGTCTAACTTTCTTCCTCCCCATCCCTCAAGCACAATGAATTGACATTTTAGTATTTTATAGAATAGCATTCAGCCTAGAGTTTTTCTGTTTTTCAGTTAACTCTGACACAGAATTGAGACCACGATGTTAAATTCAGATTGACAAAGAAGTCATGAAAATTCAAATGTTCTTATTTATATGGATGAGTATGATATTGAATTATGAGAAGTGACTTAATTTCAAATCATTCTTGCTACTTCAGATCATATTGGATTTATATTTTATGAACATTAGCATTAGGAGTTTTCAAAAAGATATTATGGTGCTGAAATCCTATTTCAGAACTACAAGTACATTCTTTCCATCTAAATTTGATTTGAACTATCTGAATAAGTAAATGCTATTTACGTTTCTCTAAGGAGTCTATCAGAATTTGATGACTTGCCTCCCTGTAATATTTAAGCAAATACAACTTATTTTTAGCTGAGTAACCTTATTCACAGACAAAGAGTTTAAGGCAGATCTTCAAGATGAAAATGTAGTTGGGGAAATTGACCTCTTAATATAAAATTGCCATTCCCACTCTGCTGAAGATCACAAATAAGTATGATGTGTTCTCCTAGTGAACAGGTGGTACCAGAGTCACCAAAAATATGTGATGTGAGGAAGGCCATCTAAATTATTACCTTTTGGTTACATACTTATTTCCAAAAAGTGTTATGGGATGTCACACACATTCTTCTATAGTAATACCGAAAGTGATTTGTGTACTTGAGACCCCAAATATATTTATGGAAATTAGCATGTCAGGGTACTGGGGAATTAGCCCAAAGAAGTTAAAGAAAAATTGTCTGGTTTATTATCAGTGACTGAGGTCCAGGGAAGCCAATTTGCTTCCTGACACATTGTTTGATTTAGCCACCGAGTTACTCACACCAAATTGAAGACCTGAGGCTAAGGCTGCCTGCTTAATTCGAAAGATAACCTAGGCTCTTAGTTCAAAGCCTGTAGAAGTGGTTGGCAAATCGAGAAGACTATTAGTGAGGTTTAAATTATAAAGTCTGAGTTGAGAGCCAGGATTAAATATGGACCAGTCCCAATTCATCACTAAGGAAGCTCGTTTTTCCGTGTGTTCACTTCACTCCTTCTGACAGTAGTTATCTAATGAAGCTGTAGAAAGGATTTGAAGAGAAACCTAAACGCTTAGCCTCTTAGGCTGGAAAGTTGTATCAATACAGGAAGCGGTATCTAACTTAGAAACAACTCATTCCTTCAGAGCAGATGCTGCTATGTCCTCACATCCCCACCTCTCACCCCCCCTTCACCACCTAGTACTGCTGCCAAGTTGTGAAGATGACCTACACGTTTACATATTTTGGAAGGAAAGGGAAGAACGGAACTAAAACGGACGGAAATAGCATAAGCGAAATAGACCTACAAAACTTCCTTTCTCATTTTGCTTTGAGAAACTCTGATGTTCCAGCCATTTAGAAATGCATTTAAAGAAAAAATGGGTCTATTTCTGGGATGTTGAAAGAGCTATTACTGTAAAGTTAATTAGCTGAATCAATTTGCACGGCTCCTGATGCCTTAATGGGGACCAAAAGTGCCCAGGGAATGATCATTTGGATAAGGGAGAGCATAGGAATAATTCTGGAGTCTGAGTCCCTTTGGAAGAAAGGGTAAGAGCAACAATGAAGTGCCCAGCACAGCAGGGAGAAGGGTTCAAAAAGGGAGGTGGGGAAAACCAATGCCAAATGCTAAGTACTTTTTTATTTAGGCTGGTCCTGGACTCAAGAAAGTATGAAATTCCCTCTTCTTCTCTCTCTCTCTCTTCACTTCAGCATTTGTTCTTTGACATCAACTCAACCAATATTGTTACGGCTGAAATAAATGGATTTTCCCTCACCTAGGACCATAAATAACAGTACTTTTTTTGGGGGAAAGTGTTTGAATTCCAAGAAATCAATTTGTATGTGACCCTAGGCACACATTTCATGAGCAAGGTGAGGGTTGGGTTGCATAAACGTATCTCTCCACAGGGAGCTCCTTCACAAATAATTGTTTCTCCTGTTTTTATGTGGAATTTTCTCTTAGTGACTCAGAGGCAAAGCAGGTCAGCTCCTCTGTATTCCAGCCACTTTCTGAGCTGGCATTCTGTGATTAGAAATGACAGAATGACTCAAGTCACGAGAACCCAACTCTGTCTTTCTTGAACCTGACTCTGGAGAAGGACAAAAGGGTAGGCCGGGGCAATGAGATGCTGTTCTCAGGTTTCAGAGGGAAATACTAAGGGAAATATTAGCAAATCAAGGGGGAGGTTGCTTCTCACCTCTCAGAATTGGATGTTCCTGTAATTGGGAGCAGTTCACAAATGGTTTATTCTTACTGAAGTTTTATTGCAGTTGTCACTCTAGGGACATTAGAGATCTTGATATTTCAATTTCCTTGTTTAAAATTATTATTTTTAGTTAGTTAAATAAAATCACAGTTAATAGCAATGAAGGTAGCAATCCACAAAACAGTTTATTAAAATTAACATTTCTTAAAATGAAAAAATAAACATGTATAGCAGAATAGTCAGGTTCTCTGGAGTGAGCTAAACTCTAGGTGTTTCCCATAGCAAGATGAGCAATTACATGAACTTCAACTACTAATGCTAAAATAAAAAAACAGAGACCAGCCTTGAAAATTCCCTGAGCAGACAAAACCAGCTTTGTCATACAAGCAAAGCTTGATGTCACTTATTTTGCAAGACTAATTTGACCTGGGTCATTTCTTGCTCTGCCTCTGGAAATCATAAGCAAAACAAACTACTTCCCCAAATCGATAGGAGATAACCACTAATCAATTCCCTCTCTTTGAAGAAAACTCTAATGTTATAACCAATCACTGTGAATAATCAACAGTTACTGCCTTCCTGCTGTATAAGCTACTTTATAACAAATTCCATGTTTTGTTTGAGTGCTCCTGGTTTGCAAACTGGGTTTTTGGTGTCTGCACAATGACCTCTTCCTAACTACTACATTAGTGATTCACTGGTTTTACTTCTGCTATTTCTGAACTCTTGACACTAATTATGTTAGTAAATAACACTTACTGATTAGAATATTCTTATTTTTTTTGGGGGGGGGCCCCGCCTTAAGGCATGCAGGCAGAATCTCAGTTCCCTGACCAGGGATGGAACCCGTGCCCCCTGCAGTGGAAGCTTGGAGTCTTAACTACTGGACCTCCAGGGAAGTCCCTGATTAGAATACCCTTAAACCCAAATCTTGAGTTGGTAAGATCAAGCTCTCTAAACGAGAGTTAGATGTACGGGGTCAATAGACAAAGACCATCTTCAAAACCATCAAAAGAGGCTATAGATCATAATAATTACTATGGATTGAATGTTTATAGAACACGTCTCAGTAGAGGAGCTTTATATTGATAGAGAGAAAGAACACATTCCCAACGCTCGTCAAGTCATTCATTCATGAAGATCTGTGGCGTCTCCACGTCTGTGCGTTGTGTCGGATGGGCCTGAGATGCCAAGGAAGGGCAGGGCCAAGAACTCAGTGTTGGCTCTGAACCGCAGGAGTCCTTGAGACCCGGATGAGAGTGATTTCTCGGCAAGATGCATGTGAAAAGTGTTGGAATGTATTTAAGAGAGCATGGGAAGCGAGGAAGTATTAAGAGCAGGCAGAGACAAATGTTTTAGGGAATTTCTCCATAAAAGAAACAAAGAAATGGAACAGTAGCTTGAAGAAGAGGTAAGAAAAAAGGAAACTAATTTCTTTGTAGGAGCATCAACCTTGAGGAGGAGAGAGGGGAGGGGAGGCAGCACACGAGAGGAGGGGCTGACCTCAGGCAAAGCTACAGGCAGTTCATCCATCCTCAGGGGAGGGAAGAGAGGATTACGGGCAAAGATGCAGGTGGATTAGTAAAGTTAAAGACAGGAAGAAGTGAAAGGTCTTTTCTGATCATTTCCGTCATCAGGCAAATAATCAGCTGAGAGTGAGAAGGAAGTTTTGTTAGAGAGAAGGCGTGAATAGCCCTCTGGGAGTGTAGGTGAGGGAATCCAGGATGCAGGATGGGTGGGCAATGCCGAGGCCCCTGAAAGTTTGGGTTCATAAATTCACAGCCATGCAGCCAGCGTGGTTGTGTTTTTCTTCAGCCGTATTCAGCCCCTTGGATAGAAGAGTGGAATAGGCAGAGAAGCGGGTTGAATCCACATAGAGGTTTGGCCAGGCAAGTATGGTTGAAGGGAAAAAGGAGCAAGAGATTTTGTGATGCATGCAAGGTGGGCCATGGAATCTAATCTGAGGAAGAAGAGAAGTGAACCCTGAAGGGAGATAAAAACTGTGGAAGAATAAGGTGAGTGGGTTAGAAATCTATGGGAATTTCACAGATTACACAGGGAATTCTAATGCAGTAGGGACCAAAATTCCACCTTCCTTTGGAATGAAAGTACAATGTCAGGGAATTCTTCCTCCCTCCCCCCTCCTCCTTCTCCTTCTTCTTCCCCACCTCCTCCTCCTCCTCTTCTCCTTCTTCTAGAAAGTTCATATAAACTAAATAGACTCTTCACTGATGAAAAACATAAATCTATGAATTGAACGCCCCTGGTAAACAGACATAAATACCGACTGTCTCAGCTAGACTTTGTAAAACTGTTAATTGGGTTATTTTCAAAATAAAAAATTATTTTAATGCGGGAACTATGAATTCAAGCAAATCTCACTGGGATGATTTGCTATTTGGGTCTATTGGTTTCTGCAATTTTCAGCAAAAGGGAAGTTTCACCCAGGCAGAAAGAGCCCCGTGAAGTCAAGAACATTTGACCAAACTGCTTAGATCATTTCTATCTCTGCATGCAGGCACAGCCTGAGTCACAGCGCAGGCCCAAACTGGGTACTTCAGAAAGCAAAGTAACTATTTCAAGTCAGCGGGGAAATCGCACATCTAGCAAAGGCAATTTTAAAAGTGCTGAAGTTGTATAGCACTGACAAGATGCTTTCCAAGAGAAGGACTTTGCCACAATACAGAATAGGACCCAGGGGCCCACAGCACCGTGTTAAGGCAGTAACATCTTAGAAATATTTGAGCAAAGCAGAGCAATGTAATAATCTGTGTTTCCCTGGATATGACTTAATTTTACATATGGCAATGAATGGCTTAGAGATGCTCGTAAATATAAGCTATAAATCTCATCTATAAAGACCTTGGTGATTTTTCTTTTTATCTTTTATAGTCGTCTTTTGTGTTTTTCTCAGCTACATTGCCAGGAGTGTAGGGATTAGATCAGAGACATTTATGGAAAGAAACTAATACATTCTAGGCTGTGGTTTGAAAGTATAAATCTATAGTATCATAATCTATAAAATTGTGACATCTCCAGTAGCCTGAATGTGTTATAAATATTCCCCTAGAGAGATTCCATGTTCTGAAATCACATCTGTGGCCCTCATGGTCTTGAACCATTGGGTCCAAAGCTTGTCTTCCGTGAGGAAGAAGGGAACTGAAATCAGGAGCTGCCCTCAGATGGACCAGACGCATCTCATACATGTTTGATGCTTAGTAGGGATAGGGCTGATTACATCCTCACTCCTCAGGAGAGGAAGCTGGGTTCAAGAACTTTGCCCAAGTCACAAATTAAGTAAGTGGCTGAGCTGGGATTCAAACCCAGGCTCATAGGTCTGCCTGATTAAAAACATCTTGTTCGCCTGCCAATGCAGGGGACACGGGTTCGAGCCCTGGTCTGGGAAGATCCCACATGCCGCGGAGCAACTAAGCCTGTGTGCCGCAACTACTGAGCCTGTACACTAAAGCCCGCGCACCACAACTACTGAGCCCATGAGCCGCAACTACTGAAGCCCGCGGACCTAGAGCCCGTGCTCTGCAACAAGAGAAGCCACCGCAATGAGAAGCCCGCGGACTGCAACGAAGAGTAGCCCCTGCTGGCTGCAACTAGAGAAAGCCTGTGCAGCAACGAAGACCCAATGCAGTGATAAATCAATCAATCAATCGATCTTAAAAAAACAAAAAACAAAAACCCTCTTGTTCCTTTGAACGACCAAACAGTGCTGCTGGATTCGTTTTAAAAGCTGGGGCCTCCCTGACTCCTCACTTCATTTTTTCAAAGCTTTCCGAGTTTTATGGGAGCTTAAACAGCCATGGGAACCCCACATCCATGGAAAACCCCATTGGGCCACCTCTGCTTGGGTGATGGCGCCCTTCCCTAGCATCTGAGGCCCTAAAGCATCTCAGGAAAGAGCAAAGGGCCAGTGAGACCTGAGGCGAGTCTCAGCTCTCCCACGCCTTTGCTAAGTGACCTTGCTCTCAGCTAAAAGCCTCAGTTTAATTCAAGGAAAAAATTAGAAGGTACGCTATTACCTTCTCCACTGGGTTATTGTGTGGATTCAATGAGATAATGAATGCAAAGGATTTAGCATAGTGCCTAGGAAAATGGTATCGTATATTGTATTTTTAAAAATCAACTACACTGCTTAGATTGCTCTGCCATTATTTTAACAGTTCATCTAATAGATCTGGTGACATCTATTAGTCGTTTTTATTTACCCTTTAACCCATTCTTGTCTCTTTAATTTGTTTAAAAGCCTTTAAAAGTTTGGATCGTCTTTTATTTCTTTGTATCCACTACACATAGCCCAGGGCTTTGCAGAGAGAAGCTTCTCCAAAGATATTTGTTGTTTATTTCATTGCGTAATGTATTCTCTTTAAATAGCAATGAAGAACAATTCAAGATACACCATGAATTCTGACAATGTGTTTCTTTTTTATGCTCTTTGTTTTGCTTTTTTCTTTCTGGGCCCATGTTCTGAAATCACACTGGGGGGCAGCATTGAGTCAACTTGGCCTTCACTGTTGGGAACTAGAAGGAAAGAGGAAAAAAATTGAAAGGTAGAGGCTGACAGATAAGAAATGAATAATTCTCAAAATACGTCACTGTCACTAGCTTTAAAATGACTGCGCACTTTGTTACCGAAATCTATTTAAAAGCAACACACCCTCTTTCATGTCTCATGGGGGCTTTTGAGGATAAATGACTTGTTTTCTTTCTAACCCTGTGTGTCAAAGCAAACTGCAAGACACTTAACTGTTTGCTCACCCAGCAGAATGGAGCAAATGTGTGAGCCGCATCACAAAGGAAGACAAATTCAGCAGGCGTTGATGTGAAAAGGCACATTTACGGCTAGGGTTAAATATGACCTGTGTAATTGGAATCAATTAAATCAGTTTGACGAAACACTGAAATAAAATGCTCCATTAGCCAGATCTTTGTCCTGTCACACTAAAGAGAAGAAAGGTAAGGGTTGTGACAAACTTAATAGCAGAGGTTTACTTGGCCAAGGGACTTCCTAAAATGCTCTACACCCAGGGCAGATTCTACCCAATCTCTCACGGAGCTGTTTGCTTAGATCTTCTATTGATGTTCAGAATGTTTACCCCTGGGTATTGCAAGGTCAAAACTAATGGGCTAATTGTTTGAAAAAAAACAAAGTAAACTCAGGCACTTCAGAATTTTTTTAAAAATATTTGACAGAAAGTACAAAGAAAGCTCATAGAAAAATACCTTTGCTCAGCAACTTTCCCCAGAATCTGAGGAAACAGCATACATTTTTTATACCAATAGGGTCTCCATGAAAACTAAATGGAAAAGTGCAAGAGGATTGCCCAGTTTCTCCATAGGTCCACAACTTCATTTCTGTTATACCTGTTCCCTGATTTATTATGGAGGCATTTTTTTCTTCATTTATTCATTCAACATTCACTGAACATCCAACGAGTCCAGTACTGGGACTATACGGATGAAAGACACATTATCTGTATTTTAAAGAAGTTCAAAGTTTAGGGAGAAATGAACACACACACACACGCAAACACACCTGTAAATAATTGCAATCATACTGATTTCTTTTAGGCTTGGACTCTATGATTCTTTTTATAGCTAAACAAAATTACTCCTCAGAGTATAATCTCAGAGAGCATGGATCTCACTTAACAGATGAGAAAAGTGAAATCCAGAGATGTTAAAAGATATGACCAAGGTCACAGCCAGTGAGCGCAAAGCCACAGGAAGAACCAGTGCACCCCCCAACTGATGTGTTTCCACCACGTATAGTAGCATCACCCTTGAGTGTAGGATTGTTGAGAAGAGGCGCTACAGTTTCTATTTCTTATCCCTTGTGTAAATCATCAATGGGCATTTGCTTATTGATTTTACCTTAATATCTTTATTAGAGATATTTTATTAAAGATATTTCTATTAAAGATATTTATATCTCTATATTGTAGTATATTCAAGATAAATATAGTAGTGTATTATTATATAATATTCAGATAATACATATCATTATATACATTATTAACGTATAGTATATCTAACATAGTATAATTTGTATATTCTAAGTCCCTAGTATAAGTTGTGAATGAGCATTTGTGTATTCATTTTACTTAATATCTCTCATGCTGTCATTTGTCCAGCTACAACTCTCAGCATTATGATGTCTCTCATAAACCAGGTAACGTTTAACTTGCTTAGTCTCTGAGACTGTTAGCAGTTGATCAAAGCAACCATTTTCTCTTCATAAACATTCAGTTTTCCAAGCCTTGAGTTGGAAATTGAGAAGATACCACGGGGCATTCAGATACTAGTGCATCTGAATTTCATCTTGTGTCACCTTTCATGCTTTCCCAACCTATTTCCAACCAACACCATCTCCCTGGACCCGCATTCTTGGGATTTATCGTTTGAGGCCATATCACAAAAGAAGCCTGTTGGTTAATTTGTACTTCTGCATATCCAAAGGAAATGTCTAACAATAAGGTCTAGGAGAGGACAGAATCCTGATGAGTAGCATTTGACAGTTTCCATGGTGTAAATACCTTCACGATGGTCAATTTCAAGCTATGGAGGTATTGGTGCAGAGAGAGTGCTGGGTTTGGCTTGTGGGTTTGGTTAAGTACAACCAGCAACAGGCCTAATTTTAAGACACAATTTGAACTTGGTAAGAAGATAGGAAAAAAAATCAATTATTAAATTAACTTATTGAATTAATAAAGATATAAGAGAAAGGGGGCAACCAATTACACTCATCTGATAAGATACACACTCACCAGTGATCCTCTTTGTGAACATAGTTGAGAAACTTCTGGCTAAAATGATAAGTGGAGGCTTGATTGTAAAAACCAACAGATCTCTCCCAGCTTAGATAATCAAGCCAGGCTAAAATGTTAGAATTCAGGAGGCAAAGAGGACAGTGCAAGGACAAGGAGAACAATTTGACAGCAGAGACTGGCTTGAGCAGCAACTTTATTCAAGCATTTGCTCAGTCAGTCAGTCAGTGGGTGTCTGTGTCCTCCTAAGAGTCATATGTTGAAATTCTCACTTCCAATGTCATGGTGTTAGGAGGTGGAATCTTTGGGAGGTGATGAGGTCATGAGGGTGGGGCCCCTGTGAATGGGATTATTGCCCTTATAAGAAGAGACCAGAGAGCTTCCTCTCTCTTCCTCTCTCTCTTCCTCCCTCCCTCCCTCCCACTTTCTCTCCCTCCCTCTCTCTCTCTGTCTCTCTTCCTCTGCTATGTAAGGACACAGCAGGAAGATGGCCAACCAGGAAGCAGGTTCTCAATGGAATGGAATCTGCCAGCATCTTCATCACTGATTTCTCAGCCTCCAGAACAGTGAGAAATAAATGTCTGTTGTTTAAGGCATCCAGTCTATGGTAATTTGTTAGCCCCAGCTTACTAATACAATGGGTATTTACTGAGAATTTTTTTCTTTGTTCCTACAAATTGACATATTTCGGAAAGGATCTCAAGTAATGTAGAAAGGAAAAGAATTTACATTAAGATATTCATTCTGTAGAACATTATGCAAATATCAACGCCCCATTCTACTCCCTGACTCCGGGGGCTATAGGAAGAGTGAGGGAGAGATATAAGCCTCTCTCTGAGCTAGTGGCTGCAATCCAAAACTCAGGAGAAGAAGCTGCTGCCTTTTCTTAGGGGAAATTCTTTAGTGTCAGGCTTTATTGCCACCATCAGCTCAACCTGAGTCAGCTGGGAAGCCACAGTCCCCAGAAGTTCTCAAACATCAAGCTTAGACTTAGATGTTGATTCAAGACCAGAAAAAAAACCTTCATTTATTTCCTTTCCTGAGTCCTCCCAGGTTTCCACCTGCTTTGGGGAAGTTGTTTTTACAGTGTCATCTACCTGGGGACCACATCAGGCCTGACCTTTCAGTACAGTGTTGCTTTATTTAACGCGGGGAGTTTTTGAATGTTCCCTGTATCATGTATGGTAGTAATCCTAAACAGGCTGATTTTCTCCCAAATATGAGCAAACCAAAAGTGCAAAGTGTTCAAAGCTACATAACAACTCATATGTTTACTTTCCATTATACTTTTATAAAAATCTACTTTTAAATTACATCTCTAAACAGATCTGCCTGGTTTCTTCACTGTCCTTGAATTTTTTATTCTACTTTTGGAATTTAGATTATAAAGTACACATACTGTCTCAAATACATAGTAATATATTTTATTCTAATGTGGGACCTCAGACTTTTAATTCTTAACAGCGTATATTAACAACGCTACGTATTCTGATGTAACATGGGGACGTGTGCTTTTTCCTGCCTGTCTGGAATATGTGTACCCCCCTGCCCAAAACCCAACTGGCAGCTAAACCAAGAACACCCATGATACTATAGAGACTGTTCCATACTCTTTAGCTTTGTAAGGAGATACTTTGGGCATGAGACAATAAAGCCTGAAACAAGGGAGGGAGATTTTATGGTAGAAGAACATTTCTCTCTGCCACTCAACCCCCTCAAATTCTCATGGGGACAGGAGATGAAGGGAAAGTGCTCTACACATTGAGAAAACTAGAACACTAGTGTCTGTTCAGTTCCTTCTCTGGTAGTTGGTATCTCACAGAGATGATGGTGAGGGGGTTAGAGGGCAGTGTTGTGCCCCTTGATAACCCTGAGTTTCCCATGTTCTCAGAGCTGAGGTTGGGGCAGAGTCTCAGCCGAAGCAATTACCATCTATAGTGAGAGACTTGTGACTATGGACGAACCCTATGCACTGATACATTCATTTTCCCTGAACTTTGATACTTCCCTCTCTCCACCCTCCAGGAAAAGGTAGGGAAAGGGCAGAACTTTCACTTGACCGCGTTTGAGAGTTGTGGAAATCAGACCTTGGATTGGAACGTAGAATAGAAAACAAAATAAGGTATAGAGATGGATTGACAGAAATTGGATAGAAGAACAACTCAGAAGCGACCAGATTGTACTTTCTGCCAAGAACAGAATTGGACACCAAGAAGCAAAAATCAAATCGAATCATAGAGATTAAAAAAAGAAAGCAGTATTTACAGACACCTGAGTCTTGTCAGTTATCATGACCATGAAAATGTATGTCTATCATGCAAATAATCCATTGTAAACGTAAATTAGTTATTTAGTGCCATATCACCCAAAATACCTGCCCCCCACCATCCTACTCCCTAGTATGGATGTGGCTGATTGCATCTTGAATCTGTTTTTACACTTAAAGTCCAGAAGTGTTGGTGCTGTTTAGACGAATTTAATTGTCTGTTCTCTTTGTTTCACCTCAGATTCTTTCCAGTAGATGGCGTTAGTCCTAAATCTAAGAGTAGAAAAGAAAGGCTTATTGAAATATATTCATCTTCTAACCATCAGCTGTGAAAGGGGTTAAGAAGTCATTTTATATGATTATTAGCCAATATGCATTTAAGTTCCTTACCCATTAGGGATTCTCAAATCTCCATATAGATTGTCTTCTGAAGGAGATGAAAGCACTAAGGGAGGAGTTTGGATACATGTCAGACGGTGCAATAGAGGGTCTGAGGTGTCCATGAGGACAGGCTGTTATCAGAAGCTTGGATTCGAAAAGGTCTCGGATGTGCTTATCTCTTAGCAGAGGACTTACATTTACTGGGTTCCAAAGAGAAAAGAGGGAGGGGGAGAGGAGGGAAGGAGGGAGGAAGGGAGGGAGGGAGAGAGAGAGAGAGAGAGAGAAGATATATAAGGAAAGGGGAAATATCCAACTTAATACATTGAAGGCTGCTTCTTTTTAAAACATCAGCTTCATACATCAAAGCAGAACTGACTGCTTCAATATCATTGCTTTTTTTGGCAAGGGTGGGATGGTACATTCAGATGAGGCTAAATTGTCCCTACATGGTGTCTAAGGGAACAAAATAATGAGATAAGAAAGGCACAAAACTTTTGCTTTTTAAGGCTTCAGGTACTCCCTCCAAATATTATACTTCAGCCATTTGCCTCAATCTGAAATATTTGCTAATTATAAATAATTTAAGAAAAAGTTAAAAATCTATCTGATTTGAAAATCTTTGCCTTGATCCTCCATAGCCTATGGAATATCTGTTTTACAGTTAAAGTGATTTTCATTTTATCTCCACCCACCCACCCTGAACGCACACCTAACTCACCTTCTTGTAGAAGTGGAGTGTCACCTGCATTTTGGTGCCCCTCAGACAACATCCAAAGCTTTTTCCAAGAAAAACCCACCATTCCAACCAAATCTTTCCAGAGGCTCTGACGCCAGCCCTACCATTTCTGTATTCATTTATTTACATCACAACTCAATTATAATTATTATACCTCCCCCTTCCCTCATCTTTCTTTTTTAAAGTGTGAAGCCAAGGAGAGTCAGGAATTACAACTTCTCCCCCTAGAATGGTCACAAATTTCCCTTTTCCCCATTCAATCTTTTTTTTTTTTTTTTCCAAAGAGGGGAAAAAATACCGTGGACTTTGTAGGAAGCATCACTCAATGTGGGACCATTGTCCCCCCTTCCAGAGACTCCCAACTGTCTCCCTAAACGTGCCGTCTGTAACCAGTTGTTCCTGTTGAATAACTGCGTGAGCTGCAGGGCTTTTGTCGCCTGCCTGCAGATAGATGGCGATGCTGCTGGCTTTTCTGAGCGTGGAGACAGCACCCGGGGGCCCCCAGGAGGCCGTTATCAGGAGCCAACAGATGGAGCTCATCAGCGCGCTGCCAGCCATGCACACCTGTGGATGGCGCCCCAGCCAAGAAATTAATTGCTTAGAAATAAAAAAATGGGGGGACTCAGATCGGAAAGGATTAAGAAAGAAAAGGTTCAGCAAGGGAAAGAGGAAGCCGCGCTCTGTGAGGGATCCTGACCCACGTCAGCAGATCCAAGTGTGTGACTTGCTCTGCGACTGATTTGGTTCTCAAATACGAGAAAGATGCAGGATTAGAACTGAAACATGCGAAGAAAAAAGACGACTTAAAAGAGAGCAGGAGGCCCATTGCTTCACTTGGGTCATTCACGTGCGTTCTGAAGCAAAAAAAAAAAACACGAAACTTTTCCTCTTGTATGTTTATATTTTGTTAGTGGAATTACATTTAATCTTATTCATTGTCCTTATTTTTCATTTTTTTTTTCATATTTTGCTGCTTCTACGATTTCCAAATCAGCAGAGAGAGGTTTTTGGTTTTGTTTTGTTTTCTGTAATGGCTTCATGGGACTATTTTTATAACTTACATTTTCTTGTTTCCCTAAAGAGTTTTTTTACATAGTGTTTAAAAAACAAAATTCAACTCAGTAAATTTTAAAGATCTTATTGGCTTTATTCAAAGATTTGATTCACGAATCCAGCAGTATCCCAGCTAGCAGCTAGAAAGGCAATCCAAGGTGCTGTACAAAATGGAAGACTTTTATAGGCAGAAGGTGTGGAGGATCAAAGAGGGCAAGGAAGCTGCACCAGCAAAGAGTGGTTTGTGTCAAGGTCACCTTCCTTTAGGGAACAGCAGGGATCTATCAGACATATGAACTCCTTAGTGCTCACCGGGTCCTGCCAGGTTTAAGATTCCATTCCTGGGAAAGGCTGTAGCTAAGGTAGTAAGTCTCAGTTTGGTGACTTGGGGCTTAGCACCAGTGACTTCGTTTGGGGCCTGTTGTCTTGTTTTTAACAACGAAAAAAGTAGCTTCGATTCCATTGCAAAACTCGTTTCTCACTGTGTGACCTTTAGTCCTTCATCTTTTTTGATCTCAGTGACTTGTAAAATGAAGCATAATTGCTAAGATCCCATGCAGCTCTTAAATTGTATGACTCTGTAAATCAATTTCCGGCAGTATTTAGAAATGGCTTAGACAAAATATCTGGAAGAAGGAAATAAGGGACATGGAAAAAAAAGGAATCCCTAAGAGAATTATATGCCACATTACCCAACACAGCCTCTTCTTTGGAAATTTCTCCTGTGAAAGAACAGATCATTATCACCAGGGTCGCCAGGGGGAAGCATCAACAGTCTCAGTAATTAGGATGTAGTAGAAATGGAGGCTACCTTGATTTAATTGGAGAATTAGATACGGTTCTTATTTGTCAGTGCTTTAGTTTTAAAACAGACATATCTTTGATCTTGGCACAGCTAAGCAGTGTATATTCTGCATCTGAATTGAAGCAACCAGGGTTTTTTTTTCTGCAAATAGACATTTAGGGGCAATTTAGTTTGATTAAGAAGGAATTATTCCAGCAAACTTTTATCATTTATCACGTGTCAACTTCCAGCACATGCTGGAAGTAAAATATAGTGCCTTTCATCAAGGAACTTAAAATCTATCAGTTGGAATAAAAACAGTTGCATAAATAAAAGTACTTATAAAATAATTTATTTATTTATTGAGTGCTTATTGAGTGTACTTTGTCACTTGACCAAATCTAATATATCTAATCCTCAGAACAACACGGCAAAGTATCATCATTAACTTGTTTTTTTTTTTAAGATAATTTTTAAGAGCAGTTTTAGGTTCACAGCAAAATTAAGATGCAGAGATTCCCCATATACCACCTGCCCCCCACATGCGTAATCCGCATTATCAATGCCCCCCACCAGAGTGGTGCATTTGTTACAACTGATGAACCTACACTGACACATCATAACCACTCAAAGTCCACAGTTTATATTAGGGTTCACTCTTGGTATCGTACTTTCCTTTGACTTTGGACAAATGTATAATGATATGTATTCATCATTATAGTATCATACAGGGTACTTTCACTGTCCTAAAAATCATCTGTCCTCCACCTATTCATCCATCACCCCCATATCACCCCTGCAACCACTGATCTTTTTATTGTTTCCATAGTTTTGCCCTTTCCAGAATGTCATATAGTTGGAATCATGCAGTATGTAACTTTTTCAGATTGGCTTCTTTCACTTAGTAAAATGAACATAAGCTTCCTCTATGTCCTTTCATGGCTTGATAGCTCATTTCTTTTTAGCACTGAATAATAGTCCATGGTCTGGATGGACCACAGTTTTTTTATCCATTTACCTACTGAAGAACATCTTGATTGCGTCCATGTTTTGTATAAGGTTGCTAGAAACATCCGTTTTCAGGATTTTGTGTGGACATAAGTTTTCAACTCCAGAGGGTGAACACCAAGAACCACGATGACTGGATTCTATAAAAGAATGTTTAGTTTTGTAAGAAAACACAAAACTGTCTTCCAAAGTGACTGTAGCATTTTGCACTACCACCAGCAATGAGCGAGAGTTCTTGTTGCCCCACATCCTCACCAGCATTTGATGTTGCCAGTGTTTTGGATTTTGGCCGTTCTAAAAGTGTATTTTGGTATCTTACTGTTGTTTTAATTTGCATTTCCCTGATGACCTAGAATGTGGAGCATCTTTTCATGTGTTCATTTGCCATCTGTACGTCTTCTTTGGTGAGATGTCTGTTAAGGATTTTTAGTCCATTTTTTAATTGGGTTGTTTTCTCGTTGTTGTTTTAAGAGTTCTTTGTATATTTTGGATAACAGTACTTTATCAGATGTATTTCTTGCAAGCCAGTCTGTTGCTTGTCTTCTTATTCTCTTGACATTACCTTTTGCGGAGCAGAAGTTTTTAATGTTAATGAAGTCCAGCTTATCAATTATTTCTTTCATGGATTGTACCTTTGGTGTTATATCTAAAGGTCATTGTCATACCCAAGGCCATCTAGGTTTTCTCCTATGATATATTTTATGAATTGTATATTTTGTATTTTACATTTAGGTCTGTGATCCATTTCGTGAAGGGTGTAAGCTCAATAAACATTAGCTATTCTTATATATATTTTATTCTTATATTTGCCTTAAAAACATTTCCAGATTTTTTTGAGATATGGTTGATTTACCACCTGGCTGTGTCTTAACTTTTACAATCTAGATGTGTCTGATCTCTCAGGCCAGGCTGTAAAAATCCCATTTAACCAACATTTGATATCTGTGAAAAGCCTGTGGGTTTTAGCTGGAAGAAGTCACTACTCTTCTATAAAATATTACTTTAAATATAGATAGCAGGATTTTGGTGGCACAGATCATGCTGGAAAATGGTGACTTTTAAGTTTTTTAAAAAATTAATTCTAAGCGATGTTTTATAATGCACAAGGTGAAGATGACTTAGAGTGGATAAACATGACTTGCACAGAAAGATGACATATTTAGAGAATGTGTTATTTATTATAACTGCCACCCAGCCTCATTTGCTCTGGTCAGTGTGGGCATTCCATGACCAGATACATAAATGAAACAGATCAAATGAGACATTTCTCACTGAAAAACAGTGTGTTGCAGTGGAATGGGGGTGGCCTGGCAGTCAGAAGACCAGAATTCTCGTGTTGATTGCTGTTAAATTGTCGTGTGATCTCGTACAAGGCTCTTCACCTTTTCGGGGACCTGTTTCTTCATCTGTGAAAGACGATGACTGGGTGGGACAGTCTGTGAAGTCTTTCTTGTTCTCTGAGTCTATAGTTTATACGTACTCAGCTTCATCAGCCTTAGAGATATCTAGATTAAATGAAACTGGGAAGGCAGGACAACCGGATCTTTGATTATCTGATGATGTGCTCAGGGTTTATTTTTCTCTCTCTCCTTCTTTCGCTAGTTGACTTATCTGATTTAAGCAAAAACACTCTGTGGTGCCTTCTCTGGCCAGCTTCATGAGTTCAAGCTCTGATGAACTATATAGAATAAACAAGTAGAAGATGAGTGAACCTTATTTTTTGCATTACTTAATTCAAATTGATTAATTTAAAGCTCATCTCCTGGTTCTGCACCAAGTAGATCATACAAAAGAGAGGACTCAGGTTCTGGTGCCACAGGCTTCAATTTTGCAGATGTGATGGAGCGTTATCATTCCGCGATAAACATTCATTCATTCATTCATTCATTATTTATTTACATCTCTAAATGGCATTGACATTTGATAAAGTTTCAAGGACCCAAAAAGCAAACTTCTCAACCAATTCGACACAAGTTGCCAAAGCATTGGCTGTTCTTGCTTGCACTGTATCCCTGTCTAACGTAGAGAATTACTTTCTGTGAGCTCCAGGGGGGAAAAGCTCCCAGGACATTTTTCTGCTACCCCTGAAGAGGATCGCATACCTAGACACTATGTTAATCTTCCTAAACATAATCCTCATTTATATGAAATTAGTATCGCCATTTCTCTTAAATCATCTTCTGCTTTCTTTCTTTTTAGCTATTTATTATGCTTATCAAGATGTTTCATTTCGTTCTACTTTTATGCCTTATTTTATTATTACTTGTTTAGACTAGGCTACGGTCAAAACCAGGGAAGACATCATTATCCACTAGTCTACGTCCTTCCTTACAAGACGAAAATACCCTCTAAGTCTGGGTCTCATCTAGCATTCCCTACTCTTCCCTCTTTTAAAGAGTAATTCATATTCTGCACATCTGGAAAATTAATTTCATAAGAAAATATCCCTTTACTCAGTAGCCTATATATCTTTGTTGTGCTATATGTCATCCTTTCCAAGTTCCATGATCCATCTTGATTATTATTATGATTAGAAGTCTCTTCCTTTCCAATTTTGAGCCTCCCCATTCTCTGTGCAGGTCACCTGCTCCCTTTGCTCTCTAAGTGTGCGTTCTTCTTTCTGATGTTCCCAAGACATGCTGCTTTCACTGGCAGCTCTTAGACAAGAAAAGGAGGCGTGAACTGGAGATCGGGTGACTGGCCTGATGCAAGAGGATCCAGAAACCTCAGAGCTTATTATGGTTTTGCCATTTCATTTTAGTTAACTGCTCATATAATATGCTTTGTCTCATGACAGAATTGTTGTTTTTTAATGTTCAGTTCGAGCTTATGTGTATGCATTCTTAATACTGTATTTTGAAGGAAACCGTTTCTGATTATGAGGGTCTGTGCACTTAATATCTGCATAATAAAGGATAATTACATTTGCCTGTAAGAGAATATGGATTAACAATAAACATCAATGCCATGAAAGGCCGGCAGCAGTGTATGAATGGGATCTTTTCAGAACCACTGTTTATTACACAATGGATAAAAACAATTGGATTAATGAATCAAGCAGGCATTCTGCTTGCATGGCTAACATTAAAGAGTAGTAAGCCAGTTTATTGAATGTGCTTACTCGACAACCATCTGTTTATCCTTTGATGCATTTCATCTTAAAGGAAGATTTATACTAATTAAACAATTTAAACTACCCATAAAAGTTACATTGGTATATCCCCACATGCTCTGTCAAGCACCTGTGTGTGATTTTTAAAGTCTATTTAAGTTACTCGGATTGGATTAATTTTAACAAGCTGCTCTTCCTGCTTTCTGTTCCAGACTCTGACCTTTTTGTGAGCAACTTACTGTTTAATCTCAAGTTTCCTTCTCTCTGATGATGACAAGGGCGATATCAGTGTAGCTCCAGGAACACCTGGATATTTCCCACATGTTCGGTTCTTTTCCATTTGGTTTCAAATCAAGTCTTGGCACTAGCTATTGTGAGGCTCTGTCTATCGCAGAACAGATCCTGACAAACAGTCCGTGAAAAATAGACAGCAGCTGCCTGGCTGGGACGGGAGTTCTGTCTCATTGCCAACTGCTACATCCATCACATCCGCAAGTATTCAGTAAGTGCCTACTCAGAGCTTGCAACTGGAACATGTAAAAGGTGGTCCTTGTGCTTACATTTGGCCTAGGGCTCTGTGCCACGTTCATGGCCAGTGGAGTTGCCAAGTTGCCTGTCACTCCAGCCTCCGGAGGTGGCCTCCAGTGCCCAGTGGCAGAGCAGGGACTGTTCTTTCTCCCAGTCCTTAAGGCTCATTGTAAGTGAGCCCTTGTGAATGAGCTTTACTCTCCAATCTATGGATTCAATTCTAAAATCCTATAAACCCGAACCATGTGAATTCACGTGTGGTTTGTAGGACAAGAAACGCCTCTTTTCACTCTTTTTAAGACGAGCCTGGCTTCTTTCCTCCTTGGAGCTCTACGAGGGAGTGGCTGGCAGTGGATTCCAGCCCCTGTTGCTGCTTCTGCTGTGTCTCAGTGCTTCTCGAGAGCAGGGCCAGCTCTGAGACACTGGGGGCTTTCCTTAGCGAAGGGAGAATCTCTGCAGTGCAGTGTGTGACCTCTGCCTGGTTAGAGGGACTAACTTTGTGACCTTGAATTACTTCACTGGGCTGGGGTCTACACCCTCTCCATCAAGTTGGCCTTCTTAAAGTGACATTACCTACTCCTGCCTTTTGGCTGAACTGATTTCTGAAGCCTTCCTGGGGAACACCTGCAGTCAAACAAAAATCATCAAACAAAATCATTTGGTCCAAAGTGATGCTAAGTCATGTAACACAGACTCTCGCTCCTCGGTGACACAGTAACACTCTGGAACAGGAGAGTGTTGGCTATTAACATGGCGAATTATGGCAGCAGGAGGAGCCTCATTCCCAGTATCACCATGGGCCCGCTGTCTGGGCCATCACATGCCTCAACAAACCAGGAACTATGTCATTTGCATGTACTTTTCTTGGTACTTTAGGGAAGACAGACCATCTTCTCTTGCCTCCAGCTTTGTTAAAAAAAAAAAAAAAAAAGCAAATGCAATTTATTGAGAGGGAGTTGTCTTTGAAAAACACCCTAAGGACACATGAACAAGCAAAATCTAATTTAAATGAAGATTCTCCAACACCATCCCAGCGATGCTTGTTCATTCACCTGGGATGGGGTCCGGAAGCTGCACTTCATGAAGTACCCGGTGGCACTGAGGCAGGCAGTCCCCGTGCTGCCTCTGAGAGACACCAGTAAAGCTGCAAGTTCTCTGTGTGACATCCTAGAAGTGTACTTTACATTTTAAGCAGAGAAAAATACCTCCTCAATTGTACCAAGACAGAGGCCTCGTAGACTCAAAGCAACAGTAATAACAGAAATAAGGGAGAAATAGATTCACTTGGTTCACTTCCATTGCTTCACAAAGCCATTTTTTCCAGCCCAATGTTTCCTCCTCATTAATGACCACCTTATCCCTGGGAGACTGGAGACAATGGACTTGGCCTCCTCACCACTTGCCTGACATTAACCAGTTCTCTCATTCTGGCCAAGGAGAAGTGGCTACTTGCAAAGTTGACCGAAACAACCCAGCAAAGTAAATGCTACCCTGACCCCTCTCCTGGGAGGGGAGTCTGAGCTTGTACCCAACAGCGCGTGGGCTCTGAGGACTCTTCTCCCTGTTTCTTCCTTGTGATTCCTGTGTAACACTGGTGACACTTTCTAAAAGCACCTGGCAAGCTTTTAGAGAAGACTAATTCCCCAGGTCTACCCAAGACTCTGAATGAAATGTCTGACTAGGTTGCTGATGGGAATGATGTCTGGGTTGCTTTAAAAGGAGGGGGCAGATCCGGACAGGATGGGGCATCTGGTCCCAAGGCAGTGAAGGCGCAGAGCCAGAGGGGCAGAGAGATTGAGCAGGGACTATTCCAGACAGACAGAACCAGAACAGGGAGACAGAACATACTGATATGCCTTATGAAAAGCAAGAATTAGACTAATCCATGGAACTGCTCTGTCCCTCAGTATGAGGTTTCTAAGGAACTCTAGCATTAGACAGAAATAAGTACTTTTAGAGAGTTTCTCTGAAATCTCACTTAAAATGTCTTTGGCCTCAACTGAAATTCATTTTCTTTTGTCTGGCCTTGAAAAGAATGGCGTTTTCTCAGAGAATGAGCCGTGTGCTTCTGTGATTTGGAAAAGGTCTCTGTGTAACCGTGCAGAAGTGCTGGATGGATACTCGAGATTACTGGCAGTTTATATTAATCTACACACTTTTGGAAAAACTGGAAAATTGGGCTAAATGTATATCTATTTAAGTAATCCTTGCACTTTTTTCTTCTTCAGGAATTAAAAGAAATCAACTAGTGTATATACTTATGATTTCACTATGTTGGATATTACAAGCTTTAAAAAGAGGTAACTGAAAAAAAAAGCCAGACAGTAGTCTCCAACTGTGTTTTAACAGCAATATAATGGGAGTGGGATGGGACAGGGCACAGTTGGAATTGCCCTCAAATCCCAAACTGCTTTGCTCGGAAATCTTTTGAGAAGTAATAACAAATCTCATATCGCTGCATATACAGAATATCTACATTTTTACCCTCTTACAAGGACCCTCTGTGAGGTGTGCACAGTAGATATTATTTGTCCCAAACTGAGATGAGAAAACTGAAGAAGTACGTTTAACTGACTTGCCTGCATCTACATGTTTAACTTATGAAGGGCCAGCCTGGGGTCCAGGCCTGATTTCCTTAAATTCCAAGTGTCTTTCTTCTACGGTTTAGATCATGTCTAATGACAAATAAGCATACTTAGGTTGAAAAAAGGCATTTTAAGAATGTAATTGTTTTCTTTGGTTTCTTCCATTTGACGTTAAAAGATGACTTCATACTCCAGAATCAAAAACCATTATCTCCTACTGAGCGATGAGGAGGGTAAAAATTTCCCCACAGTGCAGTGCCTGCCTCAGAGCAGACCTTCAATAAATATTTACTGAAAAGAAATAAATAAATGACAGGACAAAAGATAAGAAGATGGCTGAGTTCAATACGCAGTTTTTCTTTTCTGAGACACATGGGCTGTTGTAGTAAACGGAGTTTGACTTCTAAGAACTCTGGTCATTGCTGCACGTGGTCGGCAGAGCGGGAAGGGACCACCTCACGCCACCTTCTCTCTCCTCCCACCCCAGCCCCAGCCCAAGCAAAAGGGCCCATATTTTATAAAATGTTTTAACCAGTTAAGCCAGGAAAGGGGGGACTGACCTCAAAAAAGCCAAGTAGTTTGGATGGCCAGTGACCGTCTTACTATCTCTGATTATCAACAATGTGAACTCAGAGGCCAGAAGCTGTAGTTAGAAACTAAAGGTCCCCATAACAAGCTACAACCACCCCCAGGAAAAGGGAATCAAAGGAAGAGGAAAAGGGCAAGTCAATATGCAGAGATGAAATTGTGGAGAGACCCTGTGGCCAGAGAGACCTGCACATGGTGGGTGGGGGGCAGGAGAGACAGACAGACAGACAGAACTTGGTTCCTGACTTCCCAGATTTTAAGTATTGTTTTCATGAAGCCCAACTTCATTTCCTGGAGACCTCCTTATATTTTTTTCAGTAAACTTTCCTCTTCTTATTGTATTTTATTCCACCCTTTTCTGTTTTGTTTTTGTTTTTGGCAACCAAGAACTTTCATTAGAACAGCATATTTCAAAGTTAAGAACCAAAAGTTTTTAATAAAGCTGAAGATGAAAAGTAATATATTCATCACCTTTGTCTTGGGTGGACTCTTTTTTTTTTTTTTTTAAAGTGTAAACAGCTATAAAGTAAATCACTCCTTAGCTAACAATTTGAGGGTTTTCTCCATAACCTTTAATAGTTTAATTATTTTTTTTAACTTATTTATTTTTATTTATTTATTTATGGCTGTGTTGGGTCTTCGTTTCTGTGCGAGGGCTTTCTCTAGTTGTGGCAAGTGGGGGCCACTCTTCATCGTGGTGCGCGGGCCTCTCACTATCGCGGCCTCTCTTGTTGCGGAGCACAGGCTCTAGACGCGCAGGCTCAGTAATTGTGGCTCACGGGCTTAGTTGCTCCACGGCATGTGGGATCTTCCCAGACCAGGGCTCGAACCCGTGTCCCCTGCATTGGCAGGCAGATTCCCAACCACTACGCCACCAGGGAAGCCCAGGGTGGACTCTTTTAATGAGGAGCTTTGTGCCAGTGGCTCCAGGGCCATTTAGGGCTGACATTTGGTATCTAGGGCATTTGAGCAAGTAAACGTGTCCTGTCACCTTGCCCAAAGGCAAGACCGTTTGGCTTCCAGAGAATTCTGGCACTTTGAACTAATGAGTATTTTTACAGATCCAAAGCATTTATGGAAAGAAGTTTAGTGTCCAATCTCTGGGAAAATAAGAAAATGTTTGGTTTCCTTGAAAGTGACAAATAACTGATTTGCTAACCAATGGCTACTGTCACCCTGACACCTGTGTGGATGAATCACCTCCCTTTGCCTTTTACATATACTATTTGCTTTCTTGCTAATGTAACTATGATTTGTCGTAGCCATATCTCCTACACAGTGATTCCTTCTTCAGAGTAACGCAGTTGATAGGCAGCACGATAAACTATTGTTTTCTTATGAGATATATATATATGTATATATACCTACATACACACATACACATACTTTTTTTCTTTTAACAAATATTCATTAAGGGTCTACTAGGCACATGATGATACTAGGTGTTGGTTGGGAAAAAGGGACACAGGACATCATCCTACTCTTAAGGTTATATTTTAAAAAACAGATCGATTGTTGATTTTATAAAACATTTTGCTAAAACACAGGCATATCGTGCTGCTCCTCAGAGACTGGTCTGGAGAATTAAGTTTGCTTCCTGGACCAGAAGTCTATATTCTGTTAGGAGAAGTGGATTTGGATGAAAAGTCTCCTCTGCCTTCTTCATTGATAGTAATCTCCTATGCTTAGCCCAAAAAACTAGTGAGTAAATGAGCGACTGGATGAAAAATGAATGGGTAAGATTATAAGTAGGAAAATTTCACGTGTGAAATCTGACACACACAGAGCAGCAACTTGCCTTGGTGTGACTAAATTAATTAATACCATTCTTCTTTTTTTCTGGTGCTTACCTGGAGCATTAAAATTTTGATTCTACTTGGTTTCTCTCAGTCTCATTCCTTATCTCTGTGTCCCGCACAGCCTTTATAAAACAATCTATTCCACTGCGACCACAGATCTTACCCTCTGACCAATCCCAGGGAATTAATTAGCAAGGAAGCCTTGCTTCCCTCTAGGATGTTTTGAAAACCCCTGTCTTCCTCCCTTTAAGGGTTAACACCAGGGAGAGCTGCATGGAGCTCCTGGCTGCCTTTTCTCCAGTTCAGTCCGTTTTCTGTTATGGGTCATTTTAAAGCCCCTACAGTGGAAAGAGTCATGTCCTGCAAGCAATTCCAGCTGGAAAAGATTCCCCCACTGCAAACCTTAATTATATTTTTCTTGGAACAAATTTGAAATATTCAGGCTCTCACACATGGTACCACCTGCCCTGCACATGGTCACGGAAGGAGATGCTTTAGTCCTAATTGATGTGTATAAGATTTGGGATTACCCACCAACATTGTCATTTCAACCAATCCAAAGTTACTGAGTTTTAGATTTGATGTGTATCATTAGTGAGTTTAATTTATTTTAACAATTAATCCTTAATTTCACTTTTAAAGTGGCAGACTGAAAATGGTGTTGCCTCTTTCTCCTCTTCTAAATCATTCCAAAAATCACAGAGAGTTGAATGTAAAACATAAATTTCATCTAGGAGACAGTTGGGACCCGAAACCATCATGTATAAAAAGGGTGGTCTTGATGAGATGAAGCCAAAGTTGGGTACAGGGAAATACAGGGAGAAAACACCTGCTGCTAGGTCTCAGGCAAAGGATGGAAGAGCTCAGACATCCTGGCACATCTGGCTAGACAAGACCACATTCCAGTGTTTGAAACAATGGGGACAGGATGCAGGTGCTGGGGGCTTATCTGCATTGGGTTTGGCCCCAAGGAGAAGCAAGGGAATTGAAATTGAATGAAGAATCACACAGATCCCTGTCAAAGGTAAACAAAGCTGGACACTAGTGAAAGTGGTAAGGACAGATGTTAATGAGTCATAACAATTGTAAAAAGGGCAAGAGCCTACCACGAGCTGAACTCAACTTTGATTTGTACAGAGGTGACTGGGCATCTTTCAAGGAGAAGGAGGGAGCGGGCAGGGACTCAGTAGAGTCAGAGAAGTGAAAAATTACAAAAAGCAGAAAAGAGGGGTAGTCCAAGGGAAACTCATCTGGGTTTACTGACTGATGCTGTCAAAGTTAGGCTCCTACTCTTCCACAGAGACAGGGAGATGGGGCCTTGTCTTCAAGAGTTGCTGGAACAAACAGTCAATTGGTCGGGCAGCCTTGAGTTATCTCAGGCAGGTACTTTAAGGAGAGCTAGGTCATCCTAGGGGTGCATTTTTGCACTGTTAGTAGTTAATGTTGGTCCAAGCTTTTATAGGCCAAGGGTGAGGGCTAGTTGAAGAGACGGCTCAGAGGAGCCAGGCTAGAGTTTGATCAAGGAGATAATCTTTGTCACCAGAAAATCGGTGAGAGACAATATCATATAGTAATGAAGGAACTAAGACTCTAGAGCTTGCTTGTCTGGGTTTGAATCCTGGCTCTGCCACTTACCAGCTGTGTGATTTTGGGGGTAAATCACTAAATCTCAGTGTCTCTTATTTCACTAAAATGGGGATTAATGTAGTATACGCCATAATATTCATTACTTCATGAATGTTACATGAATTAATGCTTGGGAAGCACATAGAACGACGCCTAGCACAAAGTACGTGCTGTATACGTGTCTGCTGTAACTACATTTTATGAAGCAATCTACCGACGACGCAGGGGAGGAAAGAGACTCTGTGCAGCAAGTAGCCTCGCAGCTGCTGATCTTGGCTGACATGGGAGAAGGAAAGGCTAAAACACCACTTGCAGGCACAACCTTATATGATAAAAAAATACTGCCCTGGAAATCAGAGAGAATCTCTGTCTGCCTGGAACATGGCCTTGACCTTCTCCAGCAAGGACCTTGTTCAGGAAAAACTCAACCTTGTTCAAAGTTGAATACTAATCCAAATGAAATATCCATAAGAAGAGTACTGCTGTTCTATGTCATCAAAACAGTCACGGCTGTGTGATAAAAGCATCCAACTCTTGTTATCTAACAGTATTCGTATACAGTACGTGCCTATTACCTGCACGTGGCACTCCACGGGGCCCTCAGCTGAGGAGGGAGTCTTGCCTTGCCCATAAGAACATATACCCCTAGAGAAAAATGACCCTGGGGAGACAATCTACTGTGGCTGATGGCTGATTAAAGTGGTGACTCAGGCCTATTTTAGAACGACAAAGACTTGGTTCATTGGAGAATGGCAGGCAGGCCTGTTGGCTCTGATAGATCTGGGGGTGCCAGTGTGTTGTTGATTTCTACATCCCATGTCAACCACAGGCCATTCTATGATATTGGAGTTGCAATCTTCTTACAGACTGCCTGTTCTTCTGCTCTGAATAGCAGTAAATAGATAGTTTCTGAATGTCTAGATTCACAGGGTTTATTTTACCAGCTATTGGTTTCTGACCTCTGAATCTCTAAACAAAGAGGAAAAGAATGTCAATGTTTCATAGAAGCCGATGGGCTAGGAACAAGCAGTTTGTGGGTGGATTGTGGTTATAGCACATGCTATATGGATATATCCCCACGATATGCCCAGTGCCTCCATATGGAAATGCATTGTTGTCATTTCGCATGGAGGCTGGATGCCCCTGGGATTGTAGGATTATTTCACAAGGAAGATTCCTGGCTCATACCGAACTGATTAGGTTACTAACCTCCAAGCCATGGTTTATTTTCCAGGAGTAATCCATCATTCGTACTGCACTCTCATTCTCCAAGCTGGTGAAATCAGCCTCAGTTCAAATCCTAGAGAATGTATCTCTGCACAATAAGCAGGTATTTAAACCAAGCTGCTTGCCTAATAACAGATGCAGACGACAGAGCAGTGCAATCTGGAAGCACAGGCGGGCAGCACAGAGGTGATGTGACTCCGGTCTGTTTGCAGGACTCAGGTTGTGTCACTTGTGTCTAAATGAGTTTGTGTGAGTGTGTAGAGCAGTTGGCCAGCATACTCTGCAGTGACTGCTGAAGGAAAATATCAGACTTGTGCCTGTGGTGTACCACAGAATACTGCTGCTGTCTGATGGAAGGACACCCAAGGAGACTTATTGTCTGGGTGCTTCCATTGGATTTTTTTAAGAAGCTGGAAGTTGAATAGCTATGACAACAAAAAATAGCTGTTAAGATTCCATTTGGAGCTGAGTCATTATTGCTGCCGATCACTCATTCCCTTCTGAGTGACATAAGCATCCAGACATGGAATCACGGAATCGGGAGTTGGAAAGGACACTAAATGTAATCTAGCGTGATCTCTTACTAAGGAGAGGAATCACTTTTATAAATTCCCCCGCAGAAGGTCTGAAAATAGGACTATCTTTCTCCCTCTTACCTCTTTTTATCTTCCTGTCTACTCAGTTTCTTTTTTTTTTATTATTTTTTTCTTTTTTTGGCTGTGTTGGGTCTTCGTTGCTGCGCGTGGGCTTTTCTCTAGTTGCTGCGAGCGGGGGCTACTCTTTGTTGCGGTGCGCGGGCTTCTCATTGTGGTGGCTTCTCTTGTTGCGGAGCATGGGCTCTAGGTGCGTGGGCTTCAGTAGTTGTGGCACATGGGCTCAGTAGTTGTGGCTCACAGGCTCTAGAGGACTAGAGTTGTGGTGCCCGGGCTTCGTTGCTCCGCGGCATGTGGGATCTTCCCGGACCAGGGCTCCAACTCGTGTCCCCTGCATTGGCAGGCGGATTCTTAACCACTGCACCGCCAGGGAAGTCCCAGAAAACTTCTTTAGTTGATGTTATTTCAAGATATTCAGAGTTTTAGAGTACAATTTATAGTGGTAGCAAAAGTGGCTATCAATTATGAATATTCTACTAAACATGAGCTTAGACTCTGCATGTATCTGGCCATGTTTTAACCATAATTCACTTCCTCCTCCTGTATTTCATGGAGCATTAAGGGCTCATCTCTGTGGCATTGGGTGCTCCAGATAGAGATAGACCTTCTTGTTCTTAAACTCAGGAGCGGTATGGGATGACCAGGCTGAAGTTCCCTGCTAATGGTCCCTTACCACTACCAACGTTAACAATGTTAACAGCATCAGCCATTTCCTTCAGGTGCTGCCCAAAGCACACGAGGAGTTACACACAGTCCAGCTTCAAATAACTCACTGTCTAGTCCGAGAAGAGGGCAAAGAAGAAAACAGAGTCCCTGTTTATAATTAGGCACAATCGAAAGCTGGCCTATGTAATTAGCTTAAATGTTTTGCATTTTTTTCAGAGTTTGTTTTCACACATAGATGACAGTCCATAGTTGTATCTCTCACAAGGATGAATAATCTTCAAAACCATTTACACCTAAAAATGAATTTCAGGTATGTTAGTCTGGAGCCAGTCTATTGATATGATAAAGACCTCAGTTGATTTTGAGTGCATAGGAAAAGAGCTAAGAGACCCAAAGCAAATTACCAGGCAATGGCAGTTTACTCCTTTAAGCATAAGATTCTCCAACAAATCCATGTTGGGGGTAATGCTTCCAAAATCATTCCATACTCATCTGGGGTAATGCTTCCAAAATCATTCCATACTCATCTGGCTTCCTTAATAGATGGACGGAACAGAATTTCGCCTTTCATTGATGACTCACTGCCAACGTTGTGAGCATCAGTCCTGGTGCTGGTGATGACACAGCCACGTGCTCTGGGCTTACTGAGGAGGTGGGGCTGTTTTTGTTATAATCAGGGCTCGTGTTCTCCAAGGGTTCGGCTTTTGGTGGCTTTCTATTGGGATCTCGAGTGCATAATACAAAGCAGTTTTATGTACGATGTTCTCAGCCCCTTCCTCTGAAATGAAGTCGCTCTGTGCCTCTTCTCAGAGCAAGGTTCATGGATGTTGGCCTGGCCAAGAGCCTTCCTTAATCAGAAGAGGAATAATATGGAGAGCCCTTAGTAAATCACCCCAAATTTTACATCACATTCAACTAACGAGGGACTCCAGACTCAGGGGAAAATATCGGGTTAGGGAAAAGAATGTTTTGAAAGGGCAGCAGAAGTCTGAGCTCACACTAGCCAGGGGCCACTGGGTTTCTGCACAGCCCCGCAAACCACGGGTCTGGTCCCTTTCCTTATTCTTGATTCTGCTATTTGGAGACACTCTTACTTGGGATTCTTGCTGAGTGATTGAACTACCTGACATCTGAGCAGTAAGCAAAAGATGGGTTATTATCATTAAGATAGAACAAACCTTCGAAGCTGAAATACTATCATATGAGAAAAGTAGTGTCTTTTTTTTTTTAATAAAAGGTTTATGTCTTGTTTTAAGAGGAAAATATAAGCTCAAGCTAGAATATCAAATGTGACCCTCTGTACTCATTCAATTTAACATACATTGTGGGTCTGTGATATGCCAGGTACTGAGATACACAGATAAGTTAAAATAGTTTCTGCCCTTGAGGGGCGGACAGACTAAAAGGGAAACGAACACATAAGCCAACAACTACAGTTCAGTGTGTTAAGTGCTATAACAGGCATGCAAACTGAGCTAGGAAAGCATGGAGAAGAGAAAAAAATCCAATGGAGAAAGTGTTAAGTAAGGTTAGCTTACTTAAGGGATGCAATGGAATTTCGCAAAGAAGATGGGATTTAAGGTTGTTTTTAAAAGATGCATGATAGTGGAGGAGAGAGGGAAGGACAATTTTGACAAAAGTGACAACAGAAGCAAAACAAGTGAAATCTACACCACAAGTGTGATGAGGGCATAAGCTTTTTGGAGTGGGGTTTGGAGATTGAATGGCAGAGACTGAGCTGGGCTTACATCAAATGCCACGGGAGGTCATTTGGAAAATTGCGGGGAGGGCATTATGTATTTTAAATTAGGAGAATGACAAGGTAATTTTTAGTTTTTTAACTTAAAAAGAAGTGAAAGCAGTGTTGAAAAGAGTCAGGAATTGAAGAAACTGGAAGTAGAGAGACCAGCGGAGAGTCTGCTGGAATAGTTTACACGAGGGACAGAGAAGGCCTGATGTGCAGTGGTATCAGGCATGCAGAGATGAGAATGTATTCCAGAGAGTAAAGCAGAATTGGCTGGGGTCAGATTGGAAGGGAAGGAGAAAATGGATTCTAGGATAACTACTTGTTTGCTGATTTGTGAGACTTAACAGACTATAACACAAGTTGAGTTTATTGTTCTGGATAAAATATCTTTGGGATGCCCATGGGGCATGGAGGCCGCTGGTTATAATTGGTGGTTGGAAACATGCATGCTCTGGGGAGTGAGGTTAAATGTCTGGTCACATGGACCAGGTGGGACAGGGAGAGGTAACAACGAGGTGACAGGGCGTGAGCCTGTGTTTGAACACAGACTGGTCTAGCGCAAGTTTAGTAACCATAGTTTCCCCAGCCCAAAGTGGGATGCTTTTTTCTGACAAGCATGTCCCAGTATATCCAAGTATTACGGGACAAATCTTTTCAAGTCAAGACTGTCCCAGAAAATATTGGTCATATGGCTGCTTTCTAAGTGAATAAACAAGTGGTCAAAACAACCAGAGAAGCAGTGGGGCTGGGTTGCAAAGGAGTCTATTGAATTGCCCTTCACTTCCTTTGCACATAAATGCACCGGTGGTAATATTCCCAGTTATTTATTTCTGCAGTGTCTTCCTTCACTTCATTTCATCTTTCATGAGCTGGCAGTTCTGCCCAGGACGGGGGGACAGCGGACACCGCCTGTCCCGCCTGTAGAGGCTACTGCAGCTCCTGTTCTGAGTCCTGGCTAATTGTTTTGGCTCCTATTACTGAATCGCCCAGTGTAGGGGCCATTTGAACTACAGTGACCAACTTTCCCTAGTACGGCCAGTTGTTTGACATTTAAAAATCTTTATTTAAAAAGTCCTCAGTTCCATTTATTGGAAGAAAAGAAGTTCTGCCTTCTTACCATTCTCCCTTTGGCTTGGCCTTTTTGAAGTCTGATCTAGCTTTTGATGGATAGAAAAACACGTACAACAAAGAGGTGGTCGGTCACCCCACACCCCAGAAAGGACCAGGGCTTTGGGTACTCACGAGGCTGCAGTCAAATATCCACGGAATCTGCTCTCAAGGGCATTTGGTTTTACTGTATCATCGATATCTTCAAAGGAGGATGGCTTGAAATATGGAAATCTGAGGCATAGCTTGATAAAGCCGCAGGAGCGAAGCGCACCCCTGCAAATACCTCTGGCGGCCTTCTCTGAACACGCAGCCCCTGCAGGCTTTGTCAGATGAAAGACAGAATTCACAACCTGGGAACATGCAAACAGCATTTTTTTGTTTGCATGTAAAGTACCTCTGCGTTCATCAAGCTAAGGCAGGTATTCTTTTTTCACAAAATGGAAATGTCAGAAATGTCAAAGCCAAGTATAGGTGTTTTAGAGAACCAGCCACGAATGTAAGGAGGGAATTAGCATTCAGGTCACGGATGGCAAGCAGTTTATTCTGGAGTTCATTCTGAGGAGGTAATGACTAGGAAAACGACAAAGAAAACTGTTACTGACCATTAGTGAGCAATCACTCTGTCATATTACTGGGATAATTTAGATAAATGCGGGGTTTTGCTGTCTCCCAGGGAGACGGGCCGTTGATGCCTTTGAGAACGGCAGCCCTCTTAAAGTTGCTTTTGACAAACGTATCTTTTCATCAGGCAGATGTAAAACGGTCATGTCTGTGTCTGTCTGTGGGACGTAGTAATAGCTCATTTTAGAAGTTTGTTTTAAAAAAAGAAACCCAAGAAAATCCGAAAAACCTCTCTGTCCGTTCTCTGTGTTTGGTGCCCAGGGATACATGCTGTAATGCCCTGCAAAGGCTTTTCAGCCACTGTGGAAAGCAGTGTTTGGAAACATAAGGTATTTAATAAATCGATGCTGAACGTACCATATTTTTGTTCAATTGACTTCTATTATTTTAGCAGCTGCTAATTATGCGTTGTTGTTATTTGGAGGCCGGTAGCAGATTTCTCTGTTCCATCTGGGTAATCCGGCTTCTCCAGAATGGACTTTTCCCCACCCAAATGCTACAAGATTTTGGCTGCTGGATTCTGAGGGCAATGATCATATCAACGCAAAATGAAAAGGCAGAAGGGACAAGATGAGATTTACCTAGTGTTGGTCGCAAAATATTTCATTTTATCTTTGATGGCACAGGGCAGTCTCTGGTGCCACCTATGTCATTTAGTGCTAAGAGGAAAATAGGGGGGACTTTGTCCGTTTTCACAGTGAATAATAGACATGTAAATTCTGAGACTATTTTATCTTAAGAAAATAGGAAGCAAAACCGACCACAGCATATATTCTATTTATTAAGAGCTTACAGGAACTGTATTGGGCGTGGAACCCAGCTTTTATTTGTGGTGGAATGAAGTGGGACACGAGAGGGCAGCTGAGTGCAGGGCTCAAAGTCAGATACTGCTATGCGTTAGCTGCACCAATGGGAAAGTTTCTCAGATTTTCTAGAATTTGGTTTCCTCCTATGTAAAAAGGGGTGAAAATAGCATCTCGTTTTTAGAACTGTTATGAGAATGACATAAGATAATGAACATATAGCTATGATGATGATGATGATGATGATGATTTTTAAAATGCCAAACCCACCTTAAAATAACCAAAAGTGCTTTTACTATGATGCAATGTCGGGGATAACAGGCAGTCGTCCCCAGCCCACTTACCTGTCCTAATAGACAGGGAGGCAAAGAGCCGCATGGAAATTCCAATGATTGGCCCCCATGCTCTTTATCAACTATTTTGCTTTTCGCTTTGTCCTTGCACACGGGTGTTTTGCTTTTATCTTAACGTGGCTAATTAATTGAAATGCTTGCCAAGATGAGTGGTTGCCTCACTGCTGAAGCCTGGGCCGTGGGCCTGCTGCTGAGGGGAGGGGCTAACTCTGTATTTAGGCCTGACCTGTCCACAGCGTACGCAAGCTCTGTCATTGCATTAGTCTGCTAGGGCTCCCATAGCAAAACACCATAGATGGAGTAGATTAAAGAACAGAAATTTATTTTCCTACCGTTCTGGAGACTAGGAGTCCAAGGTTCTAGCTAATTTGGTTTATGGCAAGGGCTCTCTTCGGGGCTTGTAGACGACCAGCTTCTCATTTGGTCCCCACATGGCCTTTCCTATGTGCACCAGTGTGGAAAGATCTCTCTCCGTTCCTCTTCCTAAGGGGCCATCAGTCCTATTGGATTAGGGCCAACCCTTATGACCCTCCTTCAACCTTAATTACCTGCTAAAGACCCCATATATCTCCAAATACCATCACAATGGGGGTCAGGGCTTCTGTCCTTTGTTGTATATTGTCTCCTCCCACCACTGGAATGTATGTTCCACAAAGACAAGGATCTTTATTCCACTGATATGTCTCAACTGTCTGGAAAGGTACCTGGTACGTAGCAGCTATTCAGTACATCAGTTTTTAAATGAATGAATGAAACGCCTACTCGATTCCCTGGACAGGATCTGCAGGCAGCCCTGTAATATTTCAGGGCTCCAGACTTGAGACTTGCAGCCTAGCACCTGCTACTACCTAAGCCTGGTAGGGGAGGATGGAGGACAGATCCTGGCCCACAGTCACTCTAACCCTTTTTGCAGTATTCCACTGCCAGTGGGGAGATACAGAAAACTAAATCCAACTACCCCAGAAAAAGGAAAATATTCATCCTCCAGTTTTTGAAGACATTCCATGAAATCCCAGTGGCTTGATTATAGTCTGTTTTATATCTTGGATCTTACTCTTTGAAGGAGAGAGAAACTTTCCTCAAACAGGAATTTTTTAGGGACTTCCCTTGTGGTGCAGTGGTTAAGAATCCACCTGCCAATGCAGGGGACACGGGTTCAAGCCCTGGTGAGGAAGATCCCACATGCCGCCGAGCAACTAAGCCTGTGCACCACAGCTACTGAGCCTGCGCTCTAGAGCCCACGAGCCACAACTACTGAGCTCACGCACCACAACTACTGAAGCCCGCGTGCCTAGAGCCCATGCTCTGCAACAAGAGAAGCCACCGCAATGAGAAGCCCGCGCACCGCAACGAAGAGTAGCCCCGCTCACCACAATTAAAGAAAGCCCACGTGTAGCAATGAAGACCCAACGCAGCCAAAAATAAATAGACAAATAAATTTATTTTTTTAAAAAAGAAATCTTTTAAGTCTTAAAAGGGGGAGTAGAGAACTAATGACTGAATATTGCCTGTGCTTATCCTTGCCAGCTCTTAATTCAACATTATTCAATGGGCAAAATTCCCATCAAAAGGTCCATTACTTAGCCTGATTTTAACACTAGTGAAAAATGTTGTGGAGATAACTAAATGCAAGCACCAATCCTAATCTCCCATCCCTTTGAGTTAATAGCTCTTGCCTCACCGCCTGCTTCTGACTCACATTCATCTCGAGAATTTATTCCACAGAAACCCCTGGTTCAAAGCAGCACAATCTCAGGAACACAAAAACAAAGTCTGAGTTGAAGGGTTTGCTTTGTTTACTTTGTCATTTTCCCATCATCCACATGAGGGCTTATCTTCAGAGAATACAACAATGTCAAAAACTCTAATTGGATCTTACCAGGGTTTTCCAATTTCAGTATGTGGTTTTAGCAGGAAAAAGCTGTCATATAAACTCATCTTTAGCAACATGAGGAATAGTGGGGGAAATCGCAGTCAAAGGGAAACGGCTTTGGAGTACACATATTCCTTTTGCTCTCCCAGGTTTGACACATTGTAGAATAACCTTTTAGTGAAATTTTAAAGCTTTCTCCGTTGCCTTCTCTTACTTCTTTGTGGATGGCTGGTGAGAGAAGAAAATTATGTGTAGCCACAAAGCATTGACATCTCAGCCCATGGATTTTTTTCTCCCCTTTCATATAGCTGTGTTTGCCCATATTTTTCTTATCTTTCATCCTTCACCTAATTTCTTGGAAGTGGCCATTCAAGGCCTGATGGGGAAGAGGAAGAAGAAGAAAACACTCTTGGTATTAAGTCAATGAAAATTGAAACTGAAAAATAAGGATGAGCTGGCATTATGTGTACAATAGCCTCTGGAAGGTTCTGGTTCCCGATGAGCTCAGAGCAGCCGAGTGGGCAGAATCATACAGAAACAGAAGTCACACCGCCTGCGTTGCTCAGACTCTGGCACAGAATTGAGCATTAAGTGCCTTCAGCTGTTGCCTGGCGTGTGAGGGGGAGAAGGGACCCAGCTATTCAGATTGCCAAGTGAACCTGAAATTTGTAAATTAATATATGCAGATGGTAGGGGAGCTTTTTCTATGAGAGGAGACAATTGGGCCAGCTCTGCCTGTCCAATCCTTGGCATCTGAAAGCCTTCCCGGTTCTGGGGGGGGGGGACTGTGATATGGGGGTGAGGCTGGGGTTTGGAGCTTTCTTGTTTCAGGAGCCCCAGTCCCTTTAGTGTTGGCTCTGCTTATGCCAGGGTGGGACCGTGATGGCCTTGGAACTGGACTCAGTGTAAAACATGGGTCCTAAAGGTTTCACATGCTGCCTCACCCCACCCCTCTTCAGGGCATTCTTGCTGACTGAATCTGTTTTCAAGGCCCAGTCTCTCCTGGGGTCACTACAGGGTGGAAGGAAGGATGTTACAGGTGAAGAGGTTTTATTGTGTCTCCTCAGTCACTGCAGGGGCCCATCACCCCCGTGTCCTACAACTGGAGTCATAAACAAACCTTCAGGTGAGTTTCCACTGTCCTTCAAAGCTGTGCCAGTGACTTATCTGATCCGATCACATGACCCTGGGCACTGACACTTCACAAATTCGAGGGACAACAGCTGACACGCCCATTGCAAAAGTTGTTAATTCGGAATGATAGGAAATTTAGGTGTCTGGGTGATCTCACCTCTGGCTGACGGGAATGTCTCTGGAGAATGAGATACCACAGAAAAAAATGACATGTGAGTCATATACTTACTGCTGGAATGGAACAGTGAATAGCGAGTCTGATTTTATTGCTCCAGAGTTGAGAAAGTGAGGTCTGGAGAGATGAAATAACATTCCCAACCACCCAGGTTACATGTGCTGGAGTCAGGTAAGAACCCAGAGTCCCTGAACGCTTTGCTCTACCTTTTCCCCACTGACTCATAAGAAGCCTCTTTTAGCAGGTGCTATCTTTATAGAGAATCAGCTTCACTGTCACACTGAGGGTGCTCTCAGCTTGAACCTGAGTTATGTTCACTGCTGAGACACAGGCATACCTGACTGTCTGACGGCCTAATAGCATGAACCAGCCAAAGATTTCTTTGCACAAAGAAGCAAGGATTTTACAAAATAACTCACCCTAAGGAGGCATGAATTAGGGCCCATAATAGGACTAGTAAGAATGTATTACGTTCTATTTACTGTAGAGCACAGGGAATTATCTTCATTATCTTGTAATAACCTATCATGGAATATAATCAGAAAAAAAAGTAACTGAATTACTATGCTGTACACCTGAAACTAACACAATACTGTAAATCAACTACCCTTCAATAATAATTTTAAGAAGAATGTATCATGTTCTAAGGAAAAGGGTGGATTTTCTGTCAGTGAACACCTTTCAACGCAATCCCTCTTGAGTAGCTGTAGGGAGGGAACGGGGATAAATGTATACATATAGCTGATTGATTCTGTTATACAGCAGAAACTAGCACAACATTGTAAAGCAGTTATACTCCAATAAAGATGTTAAAAAATAAAAAAAATTTAAAAATAGAAAAGAATTCACATAAGAGCAAAAATCAGGGAACAGGTATCTCCCCACTTTCACCGAGGGTGTCACTGGCATCGTGCAAGCCAAGGGCCATGAGCAGGAAGCAGCAGTATCCATTCTCTGTATATTAGTCTATATGAAGGCTACCCCCTGCCATTGTACAGCCAAATACAAGAGTCCTTGTCTAGAATATTCAACTCTACTCACTGGTTGACCAAGAGAGTAGTGAAGAGGGAAGGCTGAAAACCAGGAAAACTGGTTTTGAAACTTCATTGAGTCACTAATAACTGAGAAACCTTAAGAAAGTGATTTCAACTTTCTGGACCTCAGTTTCCTCATCTGTAAAATGGATGGATGAGTAATAAGTCCTCTGGGGTTAAAATGATATGACTGGTTCTACCCTTCTATGCCTCTTTCCATCACTCAGTGAGAAATGTGTCCAAGGAACCAGTTTTGGGGGCAATGCTTTGGCCCCTTGGAGAACCTTTTTTGCACAATCTACGGATCATTTCTCAGGAGGAACCTTCCTGGGACGGGCATGATTTTGCACGTAAGCCAGAGTTGCTGGAGTGATGGCTCAGCCACAGCACCTCACAATAGACCTCTGATCAGCAGAACCCAGGAGTCACGAACAGCGGTTGAGTCAGCTGCACCTCCTTCTAAATATGGGTCTGATCATGCTGTGCTCTGACAGGAGCCCCTCCCCTGGAATCCAGAGAAGCGACTTCAGCAGGAGATGTGCCCCGGGGGCAGCGTGGTCAATCATAGGCTATACCCAGTGTCAGGAGACAGCGCAGTGAACACGCCTCTCTGATTTTCAGTCCTCTGCCCTCCTGTCAGATGGTCTGTTCAGTTTCACGTTCCAACAGCATGGCTCCCGGAAAGGGGGTGCTGCGTGATCATGTGAGTGCACCTGCCTTCCACTTGGGAGCGTGAATCATGTTCATGGAAACACCTCTTAGGATATTAATGTGAGGAATGACTCTGCGAGACCTTCCATTTATTCAACAAAACGATGCCTTTCTGACTCTAGAATGGAATGATGCAAAGCTTCCGAAGTCTATTTTTTTATTTTATTAATTTTTATTGGAGTATAGTTGCTTTACGATGTTGTGTTAGTTTCTGCTGTTCAGCAAAGTGAATCATTTATACATATACATATATCCACTCTTTTTTGGATTTCCTTCCCATTCAGGTCACCACAGAGCATTGAGTAGAGTTCCCTGTGCTATACAGTAGGTTCTCATTAGTTATCTATTTTATATATAGTAGTGTTAGTACGTCAATAGTTGCATATTAAAACAATAATGGGCTACCACTATGCACATATTATAATGACTAAATTGTAAAACATTAACAACACCAATTGCTAGAGATAATGCAGAGCAACAGGAACTCTGATACTCTCATTCATTGCTAATGGTAACACAAAATGATACGATCACTTGGGAAGACATTTCTCACTGTCTTAAAAATCTATGGGGAGTTCCCTGGTGGCCTAGTGGTTAGGATTCCGGGCTTTCACTGCCGTGGCCCAGGTTCAATCCCTGGTCAGGAATTTTTTTTTTTTTTTTTTTTTGCCAGGCAAGCCGCGTGGCAAAAAAAAAAAAAAAAAAAAAAAAAAAAAAAATTCTAAATACAGTCTCCAAAGTCTCTTTATGAAGCCAGAATAGCAGCCATACCAAAACCATACAAAGGTAGTGCAAAAAGGAAAACTGAAAACAATTTTCACCTATGAGTAAATATAAATGGGAAAAGTTTAAATACAATAATATTAAATAGACTCTATCAGTAAACTAAAAGAATAGTAGAGTAGGACAAACAGAGTTCAGCGTAGAGACAGTTCAGCGTAGAGACAGAGTTCAGCGTAGAGCCAGATTATCCAAGTGTGAATGCTCCTCTGCCATTCAATAGCTGTAGGATCTTGGGCAAGTTACTAAATCTTTCTGTGCCTCTATTTTCTTATTTGTAGAATGGGGATAATCATAGCACCTACCTAATGGGTTGTTGTGTGGATTAAATTAGTTACTATATATGAAGTGTTTAGAATTGGGCCTGGCATTCAGCAAGTTTGCTTTTATTTCTGTTACTATTTTTCCAGGAACACAAAGTATAAGGCAAGGGTCAAACTTCTTTCTCAAATAAAACGACCACTTGTTCCAGCACAATTTATTAAATAATAGTTAATTTTCTGACCTATTTGAAATAATGGGCTTTGCCAGATTCTAAATATCAGGGTCTATTCCTGGACTTCCTATTCTGTCATATTTATTTAAACATCTATCTTGATCCAGTGGCATATTGTTTATATTTTTAAAATAGGTTTTAATAATTTGTATAATTGTTTCTTTCCTACTACCTTATTTGTTCTAAATTGTTTTGGTCATTTGCCCTTACTATCTGTCCTGATAGTACAAAAAGGAAAACTACAAATCAATTTCACTTATGAATATCAAGGCAAAAAGTTTAAATAAAATAATAGCAAATACCCATTGGGTTTTAACAGAACTCCTTTAATCTTAAAATTATTTTGCTGATATTTGATATTTTATTATATTCTAGGAAAATGATGTACTTTCCAACTGCTCAAAACATTTTTTGAATTATCTCAGTATATTTTAAATTTTCTTATAATGACTCTTCTATTTATTGTTCAGTTGATTTATTGTTTGTTTTTTCGTTATAGGGGAATTGGCCCTTTCCCCCACTGTGTGTTCTAACTGGCTGTTGTCCACATATAGGGAAGTTGTTAATCAATGTTATATATTTATACTTTAAATATATGATTCTCTCCTTTCTTATTTCTCGCGTATTTTCCCCCTTATTTATTTCTTGAGCTTTCTAGATAATCATATCAACTGCAAATAATGAAAATTTGGTGTCTGAATTCTAGCTTATATACTATACTCATTCTTTACTAGACAATGCTAGAACTTATACAACAATGTCAAATAATGGTAATGCTACCAGACATTTTTTTCCCCTGAATTTAGTGATTGTGTGCCTGTGTTGTGTCACTATTGAAGATATTAAGTTTGCATTGAGATATATATGTGATATAAGTATTCTTCAAAGCTTAATGAGACAATTCAAAAATTAAATACAGAGGTTAAGTTTCCAAATGCCTTTTCATTTTATGTATTTATGAAATGTAATATATTCCCCTACATTAAATGATCCTGGCATTTTGAGAAGAACAGATTATGACATCCTATTATTTTATTATACTGATGAAGGAGATGTATTAATTTTAACTTGGAAATTTTTACATTTATGACATTATGTATGATTGTGCTTTCAATATGTTTGTGCTGGCTATTTCAGATTTATAATTCACTGTTATAAGAGAATCATGAATGAATTTTTTAATGATCCCTCTCTCTCTCTCCATACTCTTGATCATTTTGTATAACAAAATATTTATTCTTGAAAACATCTTAAGAATACACTGGTAGGGCTTCCCTGGTGGTGCAGTGGTTGAGAATCTGCCTGCCAGTGCAGGGTACACGGGTTCGAGCCCTGGTCTGGGAAGATCCCACATGCCACGGAGCAACTGGGCCCGTGAGCCACAACTACTGAGCCTGCGTGTCTGGAGCCTGTGCTCCGCAGCGGGAGAGGCCGTGACAGTGAGAAGCCCACGCACGGCGATGAAGAGTGGCCCCCGCTTGCCGCAACTAGAGAAAGCCCTCGCACAGAAACAAAGACCCAACACAGCCATAAATAAATAAATAAATAAATTTATAAAAAAAAAAAAAAGAATACACTGGTAAAATTTTGGGAGATAAATTTTTGGATAATATTTTGAATTCCCTTCACTACCATTGGTCTATTAAGGATAGCTATTTCTTGAGGTAATGCTGGTACTCTATATTTTTTAAAGGCAATTTTCAACACTGATGTTTTCAATTTATTATACAGAATAACTTTCAATATAATATTTTCTTATAAACATAATTACCATTCCATCTGATGTTACATTACTTTGGTTCCACATTCACTGTATTTGTGTTCTCCCATTCTTTAATGGGACAGATATGTCTGTCACCTCCACCCCAACTAAAAACAAAAAATCTTTGATTTATTTTTTGTTTGTTTTCTTGTTTAATAATTTTCACTTTTATCTCATTTTTTCCAGGTTTTCTTTTATTTTTGTTGGTATAATTTTTCTAGCTTTTTCATTTAAATGTCTCATTTAAAAAATTATTTCTTATTTAATAGTGTAAATGACTTAGCGCTAAGCATGTCTCTGAGTACAGCTTTAGCCTCATGGTACGGGCTTGATTTGTAATATGCTTGTCATTTTCTTAATACCCCACAATTAGGTTTAGATCTGTTTTGACCCTGGAGTTATGTAGGCAAGGAGTTTGTTTTGTTTTATCTCAAGTGGTTAAATGATAGTGAAAACTAAAACTGAAAACTGACATACGGTTGAAGCTGGGGTATTGTATTGTCCATTTGTAAGCTGGGGAGTGGAGAAAGTAGTTCTGCAGACAGAGTGAAGGCACAGGAAATCTACATTAAAAATAATCTCCAAGTGTCTCTGATGTAATGGAACCAGGGACTGCTATTTAAGAACCATTACACTAAATTGCAATTCCTCTTACCTAGAGCAGAACAACAGGTTAAACTCTTTTCTTTTTCCCTCTCCACCACTCCATCTCTCACCGCCTCCAGATCATACTAAAACTTCAACATTCCACCATGTTAACAAAATCGTGCAATGACTACCATTTACTAAGTGCTTATTTTTGACATTGTAGAGGTTAAGTAACTTGTACAATGACAGAATGCAGCAAGTAGGTGGCAGAGCCAGGATTAAAAACCAGATTGGGCTGACTCTCACTATGCTTTAAACTGGTATGCCGGGACACATTCACACTCCCATGCTTGCTATCTGGAGAGCAACATCCAGTTGATGAAATGTCTAGTCAAATAAACATGAATGGGGCTTCCCTGGTGGCGCAGTGGTTAGGAATCCGTCTGCCAATGCAGGGGACACGGGTTCGTGCCCCAGTCCGGGAAGATCCCACATGCTGCGGAGCGGCCAGGCCCGTGAGCCACAACTACTGAGCCTGCGCGTCTGGAGCCTGTGCTCTGCAATGGGAGAGGCCGCGACAGTGAGAGGCCCGTGCACTGCGATGAAGAGTGGCCCCAGCTCGCCGCAACTAGAGAAAGCCCTTGCACAGAAACGAAGGCCCAACACAGCCAAAAATAACTAATTAACTAAATAAATAAATTTATTAAAAAAAAAAACATGAATAGTAGGTACGTGAACTAGATAATTTGGAATTGCTATTCAGACTTGTATAACACCCATGAGGTCCAAGAAAAAATAACTACCAAATCCGTTCTTTGACAGGGTAGGTACAGGAAAAAATTTTTTTCATCATCATGAAAATGGATGCGTGCAAAAGGACTTTAAAAAAATTTCTGACTCATCTCTTTCAAAATCCTATCTATCTAGTTGCATTTCAATATAAGGTTGACAGTAATTTTTTTCATTTTTCATGCCTCTTTGCCTCTAATAGTACAGATAATACAGCTTTTACTTATATAAGCAAAATCATCTCTATTATGACTTCAAATGTTATAATCTGTCAGCCAGTGAGTATTAACTAAACACTTTATCCCTCCATCCCCCAGAAATACTGCTTACCTCAAAGGAAAAGATTAGCTGTGAGACTCCCTATGTGAATTCTTGCCTCAGGATATATTTGTTTTGCAGAAAAACCTTTCACATAACAACTTATATCTCCACTTGACCATCCTTCATATTTTACTGATCATGTTAAAGACAATAATTAATGATGATAAAGAATTACACATTAACTATAGGACATTAGAGGTCAAGTCCTTGGAAAGTGGCAGGGATTCTGCTGACTCCACGGTTTGTTTCTGATTTTCCCTGATCAGTACACAGCTTATGAGCTACAGCAGACTTTCATTCTGAAAAGTCAATATCCAAGGGCATATTTTAAATTAATCAAACCTGTTTCTGAGAGATAAGCTAAATTAGTTCTTTAAAAGGAGAATGTGAAATGCAAACTGATGTGTTCATTATATTTAGCTTCAAGAAATAGCCTTACATAACCCCAAAGTGGATTTAAATGATGACTAAAACCCAACTTCAAGTTTGAAGCTGATACAAAGTCTCTAAAGAATGAGTTGTGACAATCTTCTGAAGTCATAGGTTGCACTCAATATGTTTCTGATTGTTCCATTCATTTAAATCATCATTTAAATTATGGGAGTCAAGTCAATAAATATTTATTAAGCTCCCTTATCTACTATGGATTTAGAAAAGGAATGTAAGATACAGTTTGTCTACCCAGAAAGTAAAGTCTTCCTGAGGAAGAAGACTTAGACATACGGAAACAGTCATAGATGAAAAAAAATTATATAGAAATGACTCAAAATTCATGGTTTCTAGAAGTTATGACATGCCTTTACAATCTCTCTGTTACTTCTTGCCTCTGTCTCCTCATTTAATCATGGCCCAAAGCCTAGCTCAGTCCAATTTAACCACAGCCTACAGAAAGCTTAGATTGAGGCATGTTTTTCTTTACCAAATGGGAGATTATTGTTTTCCCTTGTTTTGAGAGTAGCTTTAATAAAAGATTAGCACACAAGCCTTAAGCAGCGTATAGAAAAGAAGAGCTTCAGAGAAAACAAGGAATATGTCTGGAGCCATTTCAGTTGGTAGCCAACTTCCTTCTGCAAATATCCTATACTCTTTAGATATCCATTGATTTCTTAACCAGTAGGAACTTGAGGATTTCTAGACTGTAGACTTCTTGAACAAAGGTAATTTTTACCTTGGTTGTCACCCTGTCTACCGAAGTATTTAGCACATGCTAGACATACAATATTATCTGCTTGCTTGATTTAAAAAAAGAGTGAATAAATAAGTGTTTTCTTTAGAACAATGTTAAAAATGCAAAATTAAGTAGCACAGTAAAAGTTTGGATAAGATGTCTTCTGATTCTTCTAAATAAGCAAAAGCCTGCATTTAATAAATTTAAATACCAGAGCAACGATGTTGAAAGACTGTGTAGTCTTTTGGCTTTGTATGCATAACTATAGGGATTAATTTCATTTGAAAATGTGGTAAGAAAGATTATTCCAAATGGTGAAAACGAAACCCCTGATTTAAGTATAGAAAGGTTATTATTTCTGGCCTTGCCTCCTGGCTTCCAGGTGATATCACTGCTACTGAAGTTTTCATTTCTAGAGTTGCAATCTCTCATCTTTGGAGTTTATGGTTGGCAGTGAAATAGATAACTTTATAAAACAAATTGTTGAAATACCACTGGCAAATTTCAATATTCTTGCTCTTGACTACTCTTGAAGAGTATCTCTGATGAGTGAGCTATCTGTGGTCCACAAAATGGAAGCAACTCTTCAGGGTCTGAAATGAGAGTAACTTCTAGTTGATTAAGTGAAATTAAAAGATCAATTAATGGTTGCAGATATGCTGCACATTGAATGTTTGTTTACTCCCAAATTCTTATGTTGAAACCTGATCCCCAATGTGATGGTATCTGGAGGTGCTGACTTTTGGAGGTGATTAGGTCATGAGGGTGGAGCCTTCATGAATGGGATTAGTTCCCTTATAAAAGAGACCCCAAAGAGCTCCCTCACCCCTTCTTCCATGTAAGGACACAGCAAGAAGGAGGTCTTCACCAGACACCAAATCTTCCAGTGCCTTGATCTTGGACTTTCCATCCTCCAGAACTGTGAGAAATAAATGTCTGTTAAGTCACCCATTCTAAGGTATTTTGTTACAGTAGCGTAAGCAGACTAAGACAAGATACATATAGATTCCTAATGCACTAATGTGAGCCTAGATAATTCCTCCTTGATCAATATATCAAACTCAGTACATCAAAAACTAATTTTTCTGTTGCCACATCTCAGGAACCAGCATGAGCTCCCCCTTCATCATCAGAACAGCTCTCACAAGTGAATCCCAACCAACTCCACTGTGAATGACCCGGCAACACAGGCAAAAAGGATGAGCAATTACCACCTGGAAGCCTGGACACTCTGAAAGCGTGTCATTATGGGAATCATTTTCGTAGAGGTTGCTATGGTTTCTGTGCTACACTCTCTGTATATATAGTTGGATGATTTTAGCTAATCAACGGCAAGCCACAGCGTAATTATTTTCTCTTCAGAGAACACAAGGAAAAAGAAAAGCCTGGAGATTCTTGCACAATGTCATTGCTGACAGTTATTTTTTTTTTACTACAAAAGAAAGACATGTTCTTATTCCAAATGAAGAGCAGAAAAGGAAAGTTGGGAGAAAATTGAAACCATTTTCCAATTCAGGCTAGCCTTTTGAGAAGCACCAGAAAAGCTATTCTCCCAAATGATCTTCCTAGAATATTTTTTTATTAGGATGTTCATCCAGGAGGATGTGAAGAAGAAATAATCCCTACCCACAGAGAATCTTGGGATTTTCTTACTACCTCTGCAAGGTGTCTGGACATTGAGAAGCCATGGTTTGGGCTTATTATTGCTCTCCCTAAAGTCAATCACTGCTTTGGGTTTTTACAGTTTGTTTACTGAATATTATTAAAAGAAAAAGCCACTACTTCATATAGGGTCAAACACAGATAAAATATGGGAAAGAATCCTACTAAAAGAAGCAGAGAAATAGAATCATCACAAGTAAAACCATAAAAGAGGCTTAAGAGATTATTCAGAAAGCTGAATATTCAAGAATTGTCACCCACTTTCCTTTCTAGTCCCAAGAGTTGATTGGGTATAATCTAAATATGTTACACTCATTCACTTGCTGGTGTGTTTAATAAATTTAAATTTGGGGACAGACATTAGCAAGAGGACCAACAAGATACAAACTTTGGCCATCTTCATACAGACAGTGGGAACAGCACATGAAAGTCACAGGGGACAGGGGTCTTCTCGGAAGTAGTTCAAGACTTCTGGTTGCATTGTCAAAGAGAATGGGTGGTGGGATTTACAAAGAGGAAGGCAAGGCACATGTTTTGAGGCACTTTGCTTTTGCATACATAAAATATGAGTCTTTGAGTGATATGGAAAAGTTTTCTCATTGTAAACGTAAAGTTCAGTCAATTTCCTGTTTGAATGTTGTAACAAGCAGTCAAGGCCAGAGTTCTATGGTCTCATATAAACAAGTCATGTCACTCCCAACTGTTCAGATTTGAAAGGATGTGTTTTATTCAAGCTGTATGATTGTAGTTCATGTTTGAAAACAGGCTCATTTTCAGATAGACACAGCTCTCTACAAAAGGGCTGCATTCCTTGACCATGAAAAGAAATTCAGAGCCTTAACATGCATCGTCAGAAATACAAGAGAAACAGTGGACTTAATGGTTTCAAAAGACAACGTGGATTTAGTGTGAATACGACTTTTCCCTTAATTTCTCTTATTTGAAAATAAAAACAAAATACAGATAATGGAAAATATTATTACTTCAGGGAAGTATATTAATCTGTTCAGATTAGAGGCTGTCCTTGGCTTTAGGTCTTACCATCACCTCCATAAACCTACATCACTGTTATTTGGGGTTTGGCACTATGGTATGTATCCCTGATTTATATGAGAAAATGGGATTGGCTCATCAGGTAGGCTGAGAACCCATCAGGCTTTGCAGAAGCGAGTTTCTATTCACAGTGGCTGACTTCCTCTGAGCCCTAAAGTCACACAGCTCTCCCCATTGAGATGTCCCCTGAGGGTGCAGAGTTCTTTTGTAGAACATGAAGTCTGTTCATGTTGTGGTCGGCACTCTTTTTTTTTCTTTAAAGATGAGGTATATTTGTTTCTATTGAAGAATTTGTTTTCTTTTTTTAAAGTTTATTTATTTATTTTTTTTAAACTTTGGGTTTATTTATTTATTTATTTATTTATTTATGGCTGTGTTGGGTCTTCGTTTCTGTGCGAGGGCCTTCTCCAGTTGTGGCAAGTGGGGGCCACTCCTCATCGTGGTGCGCGGGCCTCTCATTATCGCGGCCTCTCTTGTTGCGGAGCACAGGCTCCAGACGCGCAGGCTCAGTAATTGTGGCTCACGGGCCTAGTCGCTCCGTGGCATGCGGCATCTTCCCAGACCAGGGCTCGAACCCGTGTCCCCAGACAGGAGTTTTGCGTGTGGAGGAGGATGGCGATTACTAGGTTGCTATCAGACAATAGTTGGAAGCAGCCATCTGACTGAAAGACATAAAAGAGTCTTAAAACATGAAATACTCATGTCTTGGGTGATGTCAGAGAATGCTCTAGTGATGAGGGCAGTGCCAAGAACAGTGCTATAATAGAATAGAAATGATTTGTGCAGAGCGTAATATTTTCTTCTTATTTGACGTTACAAGCAGGTGGAACCTTTTCCCCTAGGACTGACTATGCTGGATTTTATTACCACTTGGACAGTGACCCATAAACAGCCCTTGACTGACCAAACAGAGAGCTGCTTGGTTTATGGATGGCAGTTCCAAGGTGATCAGACAGCATCCTGTTTGGAAGGCTGCCACTCTCATCAATGAAGGTAAAAATAAATTAGCTCAGAGGACTGAATTGTATGACGTTTTCCCCTGTGTTTGGGATTTTACCAACTTGTGGGCAGTGGCCAATGGCCTGTCCATATGGTTAGGCAGAAAGACAATGGAAAATTGACCTATTAAAGGATGCTTGTGTGAGGAGGAGCCTTGTGGAAATCACTATGGGAATTTGAGGGGTCATATAAAAAACTGGAGTAGGAAATGATTTCTTAAGTGAAACAGAAAAGCACATACCATAAACGAAAACATGATAAATATGTCTATACTAAAAACTTCTGCTCATCAAATGAAATCTTAAGAATGTGAAAAGATAAACCACAAGCTGGGAGAAGGTTAAACACGTATGTCTCATAAGAAACTCATATTTCGAATATTGAAAAACCTCCTATGGTTCAATAACAACAATGAAAAATAGAAAAAATTGGATAAAAGACAATTCCCAAAGACAAAATAAGGCCAGCCAATCAACAGATTAAAATATTCCCAAATTATCAACTCAGGACAATGCAAAGTAAAACCACAATGAAAACCTCATTACTAGGAATAAAAATCAGGCAATAAAAATATCAGAGAGGATGTACAACAAAGAATGTTACTCCTAGCGGGAGAGTAAATTAGTACAAGTATTTTGCAAACCACCGGGCATTATCTACTATACACCAAAGAGAAACTCTTACACATGTGTTATCTGTAAGGTTATTGTTTGCAGTAGCTAGAGCACAACTGGAAACAATCAAAATGCTCATTGATAGGAAAATGAAAATAATAATTCATGAATAGTATACAGCGTGGAAAGGAATGATGTACAGTTATTACACCAACATGTATGAGCCTCAGAAACACAAAAATTTTGAGCCAAAAAGTGGCAGAAGAATGTATTCACTATTTTAAATTCAAAATATTCAAAACAAAATATACTTCAGGATTTAAACATATATGGTAAAACTATAGTGAATCAAAAGGGAGTTGTTGAGACAAAATTCAGAAAGATTCTAGAGGAGGGAAGAAAAAAGAAACGGAGGAAGAGCTGAGAAGGGTTTCAAAGGTATTGGTTATGTTCTATTTCTTCAGCCAGGTAGAGGCTGTATGGTTATTCATTTATTTTTAATCTTTATAACTTAAATGAAAGATCCATATATCCTTTTGTGTTTATGAACTATTTCATATTTTCAATTTTTTGAACTAAGGGACATGTATTTCATGATGTCAATAGATTTAAGTCCTTCAGCAGATACTATGCAATTACAGCTACTCTGAGAAATTCAGTAAGATCCATGTCATTATAGCTTACCAAATTTTCATCACAAAAATATTCAGGTTAACAACAGAATATTAAATCACACCAAACAAGTTAGCTTGACTGTTTTGTACCCTTCTGGCATTAAGCTTCAAACTAATAATCTCCAGCCTTGAAGAACCACAAATATCATATCTCACTGCTTAAACGGTGCTCTTAGAACTGTTACCTTCAATTTTATCAGGACTGTCTTATAGTGTGGTAGATCCTAATGGTATTTAAATCTCATTTGTTGGATATAATTCGCCTAACCAGTGCACTTAACTCTCACAAATGCCCTAGGAGTTGCTGTGTGCATGTAAGCTCAAGAAAAGTGATGATCTACAAAGTAGGGAGAATAAAGAATAAACATTCCAAAAAGGGGCTGCTGAATTGCTTGTTATCAGATCACAGCCACACCTACCCACAGATGCAAGAATCTCCAGCTTTAAAGATAAAGGTACTGGAATGATTAAAAAAAAATTCAACAGCAGGTTTATGTAAAACATGAACTGAAAGCAATGACTAAACAAAATTATAAACCAAATTTCATGAATGATATGAATAAAATACTGTTAATTTTATTAGGTTAGGATTTTAGGTTTAATTTTATTGGGATTAATTTTATTTTTTTAGGTTTAATTTTATTAGGATTTGGTAAACTTAACTACTCTTACTAGAAGAGAAAGGTAATGAAATAGGAGAGGAATTTTCTTCTCCAGATTTACTTTACTTTGAACACTTAATTTCAGCCAATGCCTTAGAAAACATTTAGATGTTACCATGTTTGTGAACATTACCCAACACTCATTCTCCTGTCCCCTGTATAATACCATTTACCATGCAGCAGAAATCATTATACGGCTATTTAACTTTGGACCTCTTTCAACAGATTCTGGTTATTTCATTAAAAGTTGGGCCTGAAGGCTTGTGGAGCATCTGTGTGTGTATGTGTGTGTGTGTGTGTGTGTGTGTGTGTGTGTGTGTGTGTGATGTCTATCTTAGATGGAAATTTCATACATGTATGAAAAAGGATCACATTAGCGTCTATAAACTAATGTCAAGACTCATAGAAGAAGAGAGATGAAAGATCACTTTGTTTTATTTTATTTCCCCTAATTTTCAATTGCAGCTATTTCTATTATGTACAATCTGTTTCTCTATTCCTGGCAAAGCTTTTCTGGCTGACAAACATCCAAAATGTCCATACCAGTGCAGACTACGATTTGATTTATGTGAGCAGTTGTCCTTTGTGGTAGCTGGTCAGCTGTGACTTCCCCAGAAACACACAAAAGGAGCTGGCTTAGGCACGAATCTGGGACACTGGCTTCCCCACAGATATGCCACGTCAACCAGCCAAAGGGCTTACACGAGTCATTTAGGCCCACATTTCAGATTGAAGAGTACATACATCTGGCACTGTTATGCTTGACTGGTGCTAGATTGTGTCATATGAACAGCTGAGGAATAAATTTGGGGACATTATTAACCAAGACCAAAATGGGCCACTCGGTTTCACTGGTTTAAAATGACAGCTCCTGTTTTTCTAGAATGTGGTTGTCTCAGTATTCTAGGATGTGCATCTCAATATCAGTTACCAATCAATTTATAACCCAATAATTCATAAACCAGTTATTTGTAATATACATGTATCTATCTTCTAACAAATTCAGTAATTTTTTAATGGATAGTTTAAGAGACATAGAAAGACATTTGAATTTGAGGGAGAGTCAAGCCATTTTTGTGCAGCAGTTTGATGATGCAAAATCAAAACACTCTAATAAACGTTTTGCAGGTCTTCCATGAGTGGACACCACTGTATAGGCTAGGAGATATCAAAAGGCACAAAATATTATCCGTGCTTCCAGAGACCCCACGATCTGGAAAAGGAAATTACCTATGCAATAAAGGTTTGCACAAGGGTTACATCAGCAGGAATGGAGAGAAGACAATGGACAAGAAACATCCTGTAGACCGAGTCTGAAGGACCTGGGGACTCACTGAGGGTGGCAGGAGGAAGTGTAATAAATAGATGATGTAACGGGTGGCCAGGGATAGAGCATGAACGGGACAAGGATCAAGTAGGACCAAGTTTGGTAGAAAGCGTGATATTTGTGCTTTGACTCTTAAATAGTTTAATTCCTCCCGCCCCAAGTAAAATATCTGAAACTGTGGGGAAAGAAGGACTTTTAAACAGTGGCTGATTATAGCAAAATTGGGAAGAAAGGTGATGGTTTAACGATTTGATTGCACAATGGATGAGAAAAAGAAAGAAACTGCTTCCCCCAGATGTCAACCGTCTCTACCCAGAACAGAAGGTGCAGGAGTAGGGGAGGCACTGGTTATCATAACTCCAAGAAGAGAGCCATTTGGACTGAATTTTGAACATTAATTTATATAGTCTCTGATTATGCTGGTATACATCACACTAAGTATTTGATCAACAAATCTGGGGTTGGAAGTCTCTACTTATCTTCATCTTTTTCTGAGCTTTGTCTTGGAAAACAGCTATTTTAACTGAATATAGAGCAAATATGGGAATGGTTGAAAGTAAGATTCCAATGAGTGAAGAAGGAAGTGGTTCAAATGATCAAATCCTACTGATTTGTTATACACAATGCCTGGAATCATATAATCATAAAGGCAGACTTTATTCTGTCTTTGCATGAAAAACTGTATTTTGATGTGTTTTATATGGCTGTGTCAGTTACCAACTACTCATTACTAGAGACCAAGGATTATATCTGACTAAATTTATCTCCACAGAGCTCAGCCCAGAATCTGGGACATGAGGACTTACAAATATTTATTGATAAATGAGAAAAAGTTTAATGTCAATATCGTAAAATCTTCCAGTTTCAAGATGAGATTTGTACAAATGCAGTAAGTTGTTGGGACAATAGTTTCTATTGAGCCATTGTAATTCAGAACTTCTGTTCACTTATATGTAATCACTGATAATATAAGACACAATGGTGTAAATGGGGAGCAAAAGTCTGGGCTACTAAATCACTATTCACATTCATGATTTTAGTTTCTAGACTCACATGTTTCATCCTTTTACAAATGTCCTGAATTTTGAAGAGTGAAGAGGGAGATCAGGTGTTCCAAAACCTCAGGTTCACCCCTCATTCTTAGACTGGGCTAGTGCGGGGGATTAATGGATTTCAATTTAAATGAAACGTCACGATGAGGTTTCTCTTGCTTCCCTTGTCACAACTGGGTGCCAGAAGAATGGCCAAACTGTGAAGCTGCTCAAACTTGAGGCTACACCCAAGTTGCTCTGTTGACCGTTACCTGCCCCCATGGGTGCAGGGATGAATTTGGCTGTTTCCATACTGGGAGGTGTAAGAGGCATTTTTAAAGATAGTGGACTTCGCGGGCGGTCGAGGGGTTAAGACTCCACGCTTCCACTGTAGGGGGCACGGGTTCGATGCCTGGTTGTGGAACTAAGATCCCGCATGCTGCGCAGTGCGGCCCTCCCCCAAAAAAGATGGTATACTATGTTTCTACCATCGCCAAGAGTGGTAAGTTGGCAATTAACTTTGAGGATCTTTATGTATATACATGTTCTGAAATCACAGAGCTTAATTTGTGTAAATTATGATCTGGAATGACAAGTCAGTTTATTCAATTATAAATTTATCCATGATTATGCTGTTTTCATCTTATTAATTGTCCATGAAATGTATACTAGAATTCTTTAAATTGTCTGTAGTCTTCCTCATGGGCCTGCTTCTCACGAGAAAATATAAAATTAGTAAAAGAAATAAATGTTGTAATACTGGGCAATAGTTACTTTCCATTCACTCTAAGTCAATCTGAAAAGCTATCCAAATTAAATGATCAGCCCTGCTTGTGCACTTAGCTCAGGAAAGATGCTATGATGTTGGCCATATGTAATAACTTTTGAGCTAAACACATTTTTAGTTAAGGCTCTTAAATCCAATGTATGAGGATAGAAGAATATGAAGGAAATTGAAGAAATTGATTCTTTCAAATAGCAGTAACAAGAAACCGGGAAAAAATTTGCTTAGGTAAGCTCTTCCTTCTAAGATAGGTTGGGGCAAACTTTGCAGCCCGTTAAAAATCATGTGGGTACTGCCCACCATTTTTTTTGGCCATTGTGTATTTCTCCCACTCTCACTCCAAGTGGGGATTGAATTTTGTTACCCCTTAATTTTAAATACTTCTTCAAAAGCTAATCCACAGGAGGCGTGAAGAATATCAGCAGTGCCTCCAACTTTTCCCAAGTTTCACATCTTTTGTGAACAGTCCACTACTAAAAGCACTATTAAAAGTTCACTATTAAAAACAGTCCACTATTAAAAGCAACTTTTCCCTATAACTGGAAATTTTATCTTCAGAGATTCTCAATAACAATTCTCTAAGAGAAGACCTAGGAGTTTGGAATATATGTATAATTGGGTGGGGGGAGGACATATGAAAACTAGTAAAGGGATTATTAGTAATAACAGTAGTAAGAGTGGTAGTAATAGTAGCAGCAGCAGTGGTAATATTACGCCTCCACTGGGTGCTTACTCTGGGCAGGCACTGCTGAAAACAATATGTTACCTCATGTGATCCTCACAGCAACGCTGTGAAATGTGTACTATAATTATCATCTTTTTACTGAGGCACAAAGAGCTTAAGTAACATACGCTACACAGTTTGGAAGGGGCAGAGTATAATGCTGTCTCTCAAAGTTATCAACCTATGGTACTAAATTATTTCCTGAAGTTTGTTTTCTATAGTCTCTTTACTATTAATATTCCAACTCAATTTATTTTTAATCGTAACATCCTGCATCTCTTTGGTACTTTTCATTGAATTACTACACCTTAATGTTTATGTGCTAGGCAAATCTCTTCCAACAGTCATATTTCTGAAATTATCTGTTATTATATACTTACCAGCTGAGCATTTAGTCTCGTATTGAGTTTCATATCTGACAGTAAAAGCAATTAAACGATGGAAATACTGATCTTAAAACAAAAACAATGAGCTATAGGTATTACCTCTGCTCTTTCAAAGTTTTAAGTGGATGACTAGCTATCCAAGCCTTTTATGAACAGAGGAACCATTGCAGTGAATAAAAATCCCATGTGTGCAATATATTTTGTCTCAATTTCCTTTCATCTCTTAAGGACCCTCACACCTCTCCTGCAGCACATCAAGCTGAGGGGCTTCAAGAATGGAATGTCAACAGGCTTTAGCTCTTCTTGGCAATGTATCTTCAGAGTCCAGAGATTCAGTTCAACTGATACCTTTAAGTATCAGTTAAGCTGATCTCCTTCAATAATAATGTAGAGATTTATATTAAAGTTTAGACTTCAGCCTTTTTACCAGAAACTGCTTGGAATTCAGATACTTACATTTTACATCCTCCCCACCTCCTTTTAAATATTGAAAAGCAATATCAATCCATTTTAAATCAGATCAAATGTTTCTTTGGGAAATGAGGAACCCTCCCTAGAGGCTATTCCCTCTTTCTAGAAAGTGGACAGCGGTATCATGGGAGATCCTCAGTGCTAAAATGCACTGGACACCATGACAGGATTTGCCATGTAATAAATTGTGCTAATTTGTACGCTGTTAATGAAGCGATAGGGACAAAGGAAAGCATATCAATGGAAATAGGGCTCCAATAATTAGGGCACTTTGAGGTTAGCAGCTGCTCCTGTGTAGCCGCCTATGCATATTTACATATAAGGCAGGCCTTGGAGAAATGAGATTGGCTACTAGCCAGCAGACTGAACCCAGAGGCATGGAACCCAAGAGTCTGGACTTAACTGCTCCCTTGAGAGTCCCTCAGTTGGAAGAGTTCTGCAAGGACTAAAACTGGAGTTCCAGACCCCACAGTCCGATGCCAACCCTCTCTCTCTCCCCCATCAGAAGCTCCAGGTACACCCGAAGCAGTGGAGACACCCCGGGACTGGATCAGTTTTCTGCCCTGAGCCACAAGGGACTGATATCAGAACACCACGCAATAAATGATAGAGGGATTGCTGGGTCGTATGGTAGTTCTATTTTTAGTTTTTTAAGGAACCTCCATACTGTTCTCCATAGTGGCTATATCAATTTACATTCTCACCAACAGTGCAAGAGGGTTCCCTTTTCTCCACACCTTCTCCAGCGTTTATTGTTTGTAGATTTTTTGATGATGGCCATTCTGACCGGTGTGAGATGATATCTCATTGTAGTTTTGATTTGCGTTTCTCTAATGATCCCACTACTGGGCATATACCCTGAGAAAACCAAAATTCAAAAAGAGTCATGTACCAAAATGTTCATTGCAGCTCTATTTACAGTAGCCAGGGCATGGAAGCAACCTAAGTGTCCATCGACAGATGAATGGATAAAGAAGATGTGGCACATATATACAATGGGATATTACTCAGCCATAAAAAGAAATGAAATTGAGTTATTTGTAGTGAGGTGGATGGACCTAGAGTCTGTCATACAGAGTGAAGTAAGTCAGAAAGAGAAAAACAAATACCATATGCTAACACATGTATATGGAATCAAAAAAAAAAGAAAAAAAAAAGGTCCTGAAGAACCTAGGGGCAAGATGGGAATAAAGATGCAGACCTACTAGAGAATGGACTTGAGGATATGGGGAGGGGGAAGGGTAAGCTGTGACAAAGTGAGAGAGCGGCATTGACATATATACACTACCAAATGTAAAATAGCTAGCTAATGGGAAGCAGCCACATAGCACAGCGAGATCAGCTCGGTGCTTTGTGACCACCCAGAGGGGTGGGATAAGGAGGGTGGGAGGGAGATGCAAGAGGGAAGAGATATGGGAACATATGTATATGTATAACTGATTCACTTTGTTATAAAGCAGAAACTAACACACCATTGTAAAGCAATTATACTCCAATAAAGATGTTTTAAAAAAAAAATGATAAGAGAAAGAATTCACATCCAGACTGGTTGCTTGATTCTTATCCACTTCCATTAAGAAATAGTTGAGGGGCTTCCCTGGTGGCACAGTGGTTAAGAATCTGCCTGCCAATGCAGGGGACACGGGTTCGAGCCCTGGTCTGGGAAGATCCCACATGCCGCGGAGCAACTGGGCCCGTGAGCCACAACTACTGAGCCTGTGTGTCTGGAGCCTGTGCCCTGCAACAAGAGAGGCCGCGATAGTGAGAGGCCCGCGCGTCGCGATGAAGAGTGGCCCCCGCTTGCCGCAACTGGAGAAAGCCCTCGCACAGAAATGAAGACGCAACACAGCCAAAAATAAATAAGTAAATAAATAAATTTATAAAAAAAAAAAAAAAAGAAATAGTTGATGATGAGGAGGAGGATGAGGATAATAAAACAGCCTCAACAGCAAAAACAACAATAAAAATGAAAATCTGCCATATTTTAGTTTTTGGTCCTTCAATATTACCCTGTGAGAAGGAAAATTCTATCCCGTTAAGTCATTAACAGGAACTGAACAAATAGAGTCCTCCCAGTTACCTTAGAAATGATCTGGAATCAGTTAAGATATAAATAAATGCTTTAAATTGATTTGCTCCTTCATCTCTAATGAATCAAGACCAAGTTAAGCTCTAGTTAAGGGTATCATTGCATTTCTCACATTTTACACGTCTCATTTTATCCTTTCTCAATCATATATGATCCGATTTCATTCTTAAAACAACTTGGTGTGTCGCACTGCAGGGATTACTTGGGTCCCCCCATTTCAGATCACGAGATTGAGATAAGAAGAGGTTTGCTGACTCGCTGGAAGTCATGCAGGCAGTTACTGCAGAACTTGAGCCTACAGCTGTGTCTCCTAAAACCAAGGCCAGTGGCCTTTCCACTCACCAAGCTGTTTCAGTATTTTTTACTTCAGGTTATGCAGTTTTAAGGCTACTGTCCCACTATAGGAAAAAATCACTGGAAAAATCTAAGTGTCCGTAATTATGGTTTGTTGAAACCTCAGAACTCTGATCTTCTGCATTAATTCAAGTCATTCTGAACTTGGCATAGAAACAAGCTCTGTTTCTCTTGAAGTTCTCTTCCCGGGTCCCCAGTCCATGTTCCTTGGAAGCAGGATTGTGGGTACAGGGTTCACATTTTCTCAAACAGATCTTGGTGACTCTCATGCTCTTATTCTGCCTTATATTTACAATCTACCCAGGCTTTTGTGATAAAAATCCTCAGACTCATTATTCTAAGCCTTCAAATAGGTCTTGCCTTTCTTCTCTATCGATGATTAATGACCCATATGAGCTTGCCTTTGGCTTTTCTTATTTTTTGGTTTCTCATACTTTATTATGCACATAGCCTTGAGTAACACAGGCTTATTCAAGGAAGAGTTATTGGCTGTTCATCTCCTGACCATCTATAAATCTTCTTCATCTTCCCAGCTGCCTTTTTGTTTACCCCTAAATGTGCTTTCTGCTCTCTTTCTAACAAATACTCTTCACCCCACTTCACCCCCATTCTGGCTTATGGTTTTACTGGCCAAATCTCAGCTTAGCAACTATTGCTCATCTCAGCTTTCCTGGGAATGTAGTTAGGACCTAATACAACGTATGACCAAAGAAATTCACTTTGGTCAGAGAATCACTGCTATTTGTAGCATGCAACTAAGGCATATCGCATGCATATATTTTTTCTTTGGAACACTTTCTGTCAGGGATGCTAGTGGCCTGAGAGCTTGAGTGATATTTGAAGAGTGATGCAATGTAGCAGTTCTGGCTCCTATCCAGAAACCTGGGGCATCTCTCCAATGGGCCAACCTAATGGTTTGATTTCAGATCCATCCCACTGTGCTAAAGAGAAGTATAAGTAAGTAGCAAAATTAAAACATGATGTAAATACCAAAGCAACAGCTGAATGGTCAAATTACAGGCTCCTTAACTGTTCCATGGTGAACTTTCTTCCTTATCAGCTAGCTACCCTAGGGCAGATCCCATGATGGTGGTTCCATTCGTAGTACTTCTTTCAGTTGAGTAGGGCTAAGCACACAAGGCTTACTACATCTCCTCTTGTTGACCTGTGTTGGTCTGACCTTACCTCTAGTCGGGTGCTTGCTGATGCAGTGCCGTTCTGGGTACAGCTCCCTATGAGGCAAGATCAGAAATTGAATGTAAGCATTTAGAAGCTTTAAAGCAATTTTATCTCTATAGAATCTAATAACAAAAAAAATTGTTTTGATGTTGTATATGCCTTTTATTTTTAATATTCTTTTTTCTAATAATTCATGATTTCTTCTCTTTTATACAAGTATTAGCTTGCGATGGATTGGAATTTTGTTCTTTTAGTGATCCTTCAGATGGCTGGAGAAACACAGTACTTCCAGTATTGGGCCATAGGCAGTGCCCCAGTGTGGCCAGCGAATCAGCACATTTGATACAGAATGATAATACTCCGTGTTGGCAAATGTACATCCTGCCCTTTCCTATACTTTGGATACATGGCCACCCGTATTCACAGAGTGGCTTTCGGAAGTGCTGAGTCAACAGAGAAAGTGGCTTGTCTGGGGAGCTGAAGGTGGTCCTGACTGTCTGGCAAGGGTAAACATAGTTCAGGCAGAACCTGAATGGGTGAGAAGGAAAAGTTCAGCAAAGCACGATGGTCACCTACAGCAGGGTGATAACAGTGGGTGTGGAGACCTATTTAGGAGGTAAATGGACAGGACCTGGTGATTGACAGAGGAGTCAAGGGTGACTTCCCACTTCCTCTGTGAGCACTGGATACATGGCTGAGACACACTCAATAGTAGTGCATTGTGGTTTTTGTAAACAATAGTGTTCACCTATGTCCACCAGCCAAGACAAGGTAGCGCTTTACATTCTGCAAGGCACATAAAGAAAACAATATTCTTCCATTTTCCAAATATGAAATTGCACCACCATGCTTTTTCAAACCGTACAGGGTAATGTGGCCCCTGTGGTTTGGGTGCCATCTCTCTGTCCCGCCGGGAGTGGCTGGTGGGAAGGAAAGTGCGGGAAACCTTGAGGCAGGCAGCCCGGGGCTCCAGCCCTAGATCCCTTTCATATAACAGTCAAATCGGACGAGTCCCTTCAACTATCTAAACCTTTGCTTCTTCCCCTTAAAATGGGGATAAACGTGCCTGTTGATTTTAATTTGCGGGGTGGTCGTAACTCCTTCACTCGCTCAGTAATACTTATGAAGCATCTATGTGTACTAAACACCATGCCTCATGCAGAGTAGTCACGGGTCAACAAAGCAGACACGGCTGGCGGCTGGCCGTCCAGTGGAATAGTAACAAGAATAAACAAGTAAACCAGCAATAATATCATTGCGTAAATGGCAAATGTGACGAAGGGAATAAACAGGATGCTGGAGGGGATAACTAACCTGGATGGGTGGGGGTGAGGAAGGCAAGTTGAGAGGGCCAGACACAGACCTGCAGGGAAGTTCTCGCTGCAGAAACCTGAAGAATAACAAGCCACCAACGTTCTAAAGATTGCAAGGAAGGGTGTTCCTGGAGGAGGGAACAGCAGGTACGAAGACTCTGAGGGAAAGGAGCTGACGGTCAAGCTGAAGGAGGCTGTGTTACTAGAGGCCAGTGATGGAGTGTCATGAGATGAGGGTGAAAAAACAATAGGAACGTTATAGATTATTTTCCTAGTTTTTGCAGTCACCCAAAAGGTATTACACCTTCTTTTTCTTACAGTTGAGGAAGATGAGTTGAAGCAATTAAGTGATCTGACTGAGGGCCTGGAGCAGCCAGAGGATGACTCAGCACTGGATGCAGGGCCGTCGGACTCCCTCATGCTTCCTGTTCCCCGGTGCCCCACTGCCTTGCTGCAGGGCTCTCACCCCTCGTATCCATGGAGGCTGCACCCACGTGAGGTCTTCTTGTTGTTGTAGACAAGACGAGATGATCAAAGGCTGGATCCCCGAAGGAACGTGCTATTTGATTTCATGCAGGAGAGCAGCTTGCGTGGCGCAAGGAAACACGCACACAGAGCCCTACCCTTTGGTGCCACAAGCTTGTCTAGAGGAGAAAATGAGGCCGATAATCTACAAAGAACTTCTGGTACAAGAGGAAAGGAGAATTAGCAATGTGCCTTTGAGAATGCAGAGTGACCTGGCCTGCCGGGCATGGTATTATCTGGAAGGGCTGTTTCTCACTTGTAAATACTCCAGCATGAGAGATGTTACTGACTTCATCTACCTGGTACTGGGGACAAAACCCACCATACCAATTATTTAAATTAGGGACAAATTAGGAATAAATTATTGTCCTGTTGACTCCAATTTTGTAAAACATCTAATTTAGTCTCCCGAATTGAGGATGTGGCCTGATGTCTCTTCTCGCCTGGTATCACACTGATGCCGAGGAAAGGGATGCTTGGGGCCCGGGTTGCCCCTACCATCCAACAGATAAAGTCTGTGGAAACTGAAGGGTTAAATGCTCTGATTTGATAGCACAACAAAAACAGCAGATTTGAAAAGTGACTTCATTTGGTTCATTGGAGTGAGTTTCTCCCAGTGTGGTGAACTTAGAAATGCTCTGCTGGGACCAAAAACAAAAAGAAATATATACAAACAGAAAGTAAGTAATTTCTCCACAATGGAAGTAGGGACAATAGCATGAAAAAACATTAAGAAAATATAATGAGTGACGTGATTGAGTTTATCGCCTTGATTTATAATCCTGGTTCCTTACAAATGCCTGATCAAATAAGTTCAAATGGGGCACAGAAAACCAATTTCTTCACCAGAGCCTTATCATATAACATTATTATAAGGCACATGTTGTCACCAGGAAGGAAAAATGTGTCCCATTGAAATACATTTCTGAATATCTCAAAAAATATCCTCTTACGTGGGAGAATTTGTTTCTCAAACAGAAAATCAAATGTGCCTTTACAGAACTCATTTTCTTTCGTTCTAATGACATGTAATCATTCTGCCTTTATTTTGCCAAGTTCCTCTTGCACAGGTTTCCAAGATGCCAGTTTTTAAATGTCTACTGTTTCTGCAACTCACAAAAATAGAAATAATTTCACTCCTGGTGCAAAGTCCAATATGAGACATTACATATGCAACAATTTACATTTCTATTGATAGACTAGAAATTTATATTAGGAAATACTTTTTTTCAAAACAATGTCACTCATTCTGCAGGGATCTACAGGCCCTCATTCATATATTGGATATAACTTCCCTAGACATCTTTTCTTAAAGGCAATGCTTTTCATAATAACAGTAAAGGGATATATCATAGACAAATGAGCCGGTTTCTTGTGTGATCAAGTCTATTGTTTCCTTATGATCTGAAAAAATTCTGTGTTTTAGTCACTCATCAGGTCAACAAGGACTTTATCTCAATAGGGGTGGTCATTTGACACGTAGTTCTAAGGGTTATTGGGCTAATGAAAAGAGGAAATGCAAGAAATTGTGTTGTAAAACAAAGCAAGCTCTTCCAGGTGGCTCCAACTTTCTGTGAGAAGCTGTTCCCTTGTACCCAGCTCCAAATTTCATGAGGAACAAGGGATATGGCCCAGCAGAAGGTTTGAGTGCAGTGTCAAAGGAACTCCAGTGCACTGGACACGCCAAGGGATTTTGATAACTGGCTCTGCTCCCCATTTGTCAGGAAGAAGGTGGTCAAAACACTTTTGAGATACAAGATAAGTCTGAGATTTACACTAGGCTGTAAGATTAATGAGGAATACAACTTTCACCACTGAATCCTAGTGCCTGGAAGAGTATCTGGTACAGAGTAGACATTAAAATATTTAATGATAGGAGGAAGCAAGGAAGGAAGGAATGAAGGAACGAAGGAACGAAGGAACGAAGGAAGGGAGAAATCTATTGGTAGATTCAAATTTCCCGGGTTGATAAGTGTAATTTCTACTGCTGCTTGAATAACGTTTACTGATGTATTGTTTACAAAGAAAAGCCAAAGTGTTGGACCACATTGTGTCAGTTTAGGGCTGGCGTTGGGAGGAGTTAAACTTGATGGATGCTCTGAAGTGAAAGCCGTGCTGAGTGGTCGGGCATCGGTCTCCTCTACTCTTTGTTCAGGGAGAACAAAGGCTGTAGCTCTGAGTGGGATGCCTGAGGCCAGACACACACACAGAGCCTGTTCTCAAGAATCTCAGCCTAATACGAGGTCTAAGTAACCACAACACAGTTGTAAAAGGGTAAGAGCCCTAAGAGAGATGCCCACAGAAGGGGCCAAGCACCGTGTTTGATTACTTTAAGTGGTGGAACATGGGAAGTTGCCTGAAAAAGGGGCCTTTGGGCAAGACCTGGAAAGGTGAGAGTGTGTAGCTCAGACACTGCATCTTGGCCCTTTCAGAGGCAGTCAGGTTGTCAGAGAGACTGACCTCATCTTTCTCCCATGGGACAGGCAGGGAGTAATGGAAACTGCCTCAAAACTCCTGCTTGCCTGAGTTTCTCTTTTCCCCGGCAGAGCCAGAAACAGTCATCACACTGTTGAATATGAGAACAGCCCTTGTCAACATTTTACCCCTTCACAGCAAATAAACCCCAAACCTCACCAACCTCTTGGTTTTGGTTTGAGAACAGACATCTAAGGCTGGGACAGGAAGAGACACAGAAGAGAAATAGACCAATTCATCCCAATATCCCAACCAGTATCTTGTGAGGTCAAGTCTATTGTGTACTTATAACATGAAAAATTTTGTTTTAGTCACTCACTAGATTAACAGGGACTTTCTTCAAATAGGGGTGGCAATTTGGTGCATAGTGCTAAGGGTTATTGGGCATAATAAAAAGAGGAAATGCAAGATTTCTTTGGAAAACAAAATAAGTCAACATGTTCACCATCAAAGATCACGGAGCTGGTATAAGTCCCTGGTATCTTCATGGCCCCCTGAACTTCAGGCTAACTTAGTTGAAAAATGTGTTGAGTTTTTTTTTTAATCAGGCTCCAAAGATTTGAAACCTCAAGCACGCTATGTAGGAAAGCAATAAATGGGGGAATGGAAAGTGGGTTTTGCTTCTGAAAAAGATAATGTGATGAGTCACTATTTAAATGAATCTGTGGAGCTTTGCAAAGTCTTAAACTGGACCCTTTAACTGTATAATCCTGAGTCCTTAACTGTAGAGTGTCTGGAAGAAGATCGTCTCTGTGAAGTGGTGGGGGGTAGATGCTGCTATGTGATACTGAGATGCGAACAATAGCTCAAGATGTGAGGAGGAAATTGGTGTACTGGATTCTGAAATAAATTGCAGCCGTCAGGAGCTCTCTGTGAAGTCTGGAATGATCTGTCAAGCAGAAAGGCGCCGTAAGTGCTTTTGTGAGAATGGTGGGTGGATTCTTCCCACTTTTAGGAAAATATCTTGACCAAAGGAATGTCCTGAATGCAAAATCAATAGGAATGGATCATTCCAAGCCTTTTTCTTCTTTTTACCTTTTTTCCTACTGGGAACTGTTTTTTCAATTCTTTAATGACCTGCTTCAGGTAAGTTAAATATAGTGTGAGTTTAGGATTGTGATTCCCAGCAAGGGTGATTTTATGCCACCATTACCACCACTCCCCCAGGGGACATCTGGCAATGTCTGGGGACATGTCTGGTTGTCGCAAGCAACAGGATGCTACTAGCCTCTGATAAACATCCTACAAACCACAAGACTGTCCTCCCAACAAAGAATTATCTGGCCTCAAATGACAACAGTACTGACAAAATGCAGTTGACCTTGGTTTAAGGTTAATTCTTTTTGCCTTTCAAACTGTCCAAGTTAGTCACATTTGTAATGACTCTCGAGACCAAAATGGAAGCCTCAACATGTAGGTAATGCACACCTGTGATGCCTATTTCTTACAAAATTATGAAAAATATATTCACTCCCCTAAATCAGGAATAACACAGCACTGTTGCTGCTATTGGTCTCATGTAATTATATGAGAAATGATGTGATTATATTTAAATAAAATCATGATAATATACCATACAGTTGTATACCATTCCCTCTGCAAAGCCAGCATAACAAAACACAGCAAAACACATCAAAGGGATAATATGCATATATTCAGGATTATTTTTGATATTCTTGGACACTTCTCAGATCTCAGTGAGATAAATGAATTTTGGATCCCAGGAACACTAATAACTCAGCAGAGCCTCAGAGAAAATTGCTTCAATTCACATATAATTCTTTGTCAGGAAAAATAAGAATAGCTACTATTTTCTTTTTTAAAAAATTTTCATAATTTATTTTTTAATTTTTATTTTATATTGGAGTATAGTTGATTTACAATGTTGTGTTAGTTTCAGGTGTACAGCAAAGTGATTCAATTATACATATACATATACCTAAGAATAGCTACTATTTTCTGAGTGCTTATTTTTTACTGGTTTCTCTCCTCAGTGTTTGACATGATTTGCTTTATTTAATACTCACGAGAGTCCTGCAAGGTAGGCATCAGCAGCCTTATTTTAGAAATGTGTTGTCTCAGGCCCAGAGCAATAAAGGAACTCACCCAATTATAGTGAATTCCAGTGCATCATACTGTTTTCTATCCCAGCCTCATCCTTTTTGGGGGGACACAGGTACTAAGTCAGAGATAACAGAGGAGGCCTTTTGGAAATGGAATACAAAGCAGAGAAACAGACTATAGTTAATCTGTATTGTATATTTATATTGTATTATATATAGTTATGTATTATATACAGTATATGTATTATATGCTGTATGTTACATAGTTATACTGTATTGTATATTTGAAAGTTGCTAAGAGAATAGATATAAAAAGTTCTCATCATGGGAAGAAAAAAACTTGTAACTATGTGTGGTGACAGATGTTAACTAGACTTATTGTGGTGATCATTTTGTAATATATACATACATCAAATCATTATGTTGTACACCTGAAACTAACATAATGTTACATGTCAATTATATCTCATTTTTAAAAAGACTACTGATATGAAAAAAGGGATAACAAAATCAACATGACAATGTCATCCTAATCATGGCCATACAAAAAAATCTGCCAGAATTGGTTTAAGTTTTAGGTCTAACAGTACAAGCACTGATGTTTACAACCCATCCTCCATGTAATTGTGAACAGCAAGAAAAAAATAAATTATGACACACCGTTCCACGTGCACTGATTTTACCATGGACTTGGCAAGTTTAAGGTCTTGGCAAGTTTAAGTGAGATGCCCCACTAGGTAATGGCAGAACTTGCTGGACCCACTGGTTACTTGTACTTCAAGTCTTGCCACCTCTAATTATTTAAACAGAATTATGAGTGTATGTGAATATAATGCAGTGTAAGATACTAAATAAGTGGTTAAAGGGAAAACAAGTTCATCATGGCAAGGCAGAGGGATATTTCTGCACGAGGGACTAATTGTCCTCCACCATCTTCAGTCTGTGAGGAGAGAAGCCTCCCTTACCCTGGCCCCCAGTAGAAGGCGGACTGAATGGAACTAAATGGCCACAACCTATGCAGCAGCGGATGGGAGGCGGGTCCCGGGAAACACACAGGAAGTGCAAGGACACAAAAAGGCATCAGAGAGAGGATCTAAGGAAAGCTACTGGAAAGCTCTCTACCAAAAGGGAGAGGAATAGGCTGAGTGGGGGTCCTGAGAGACAAAAGTTAGCGGCACAAATTCAAATGCCCTTTGGTATCTGACCTTGGAGAGGCAATAAAGTTGAGCACATAGGAGCAGGGACTCTGGATTCAGTCACTCGGGTTTGCACACCAGTTTCACCACTTACTGGCTGTGTGAACTTGGGCAAGATGCTCGACTTCTCTGTGCCTCAGAGAGTGTTCACTTTCTTAGGTTGCTTTTATCCCATTATGTAATTTCTTTTTACACTTAAGCTAAATGAGATTAACCTTAAAAAGTCACCCAATATTTACCAGAACCAAGAATTAATCTCAGTTCTTTTAACTCAATATTTGTATATTTATTCCACAACACAAAAATGCCCTTAACAGGGACTGCTGCTATGGAAAATAGTACGGAAGGGGGGAATAAAGAATAGAGGGCACAAAGGGAGGGGGGAAGTAACAGATACTGAAAATGATGAGGAGAGAGGTGGTATAATTAGGTGGTATAATTAGAAAAAGTAATAAAATGAATGTCAAATATGGACAGAAGGAGGGAATATGTTGGTGATTAAAAGACATTATATTTATGCATCTTAGTGATGGGTGAAATGAGCCTTATGAATTACAGCATTTCTAATTTGAGTAACAATTTGTAAGCTATAAATGTTTATAATGAGTGTAATTTGTTCAACTTATGCTATGGAATAAAGTAAGACATAGTATTAGCCATTAAGAGATACTTTGCAGATTTACAAAGCAATAATTAATTTTTTATTGGAACATAATAGATTCAAACATAAATTGTTTTATTGCTCTTACAAATCAGAGAAATTTAAGTTTCAGATAAGCCTAAAAAATAATCCTATCTATAGCTACACTGGTATCTAAATTTGAAATTTAAAACCAGGGTAACTGTTCTAGATCAAAAAAGACTAAAGAAAAATGACAACCAGATGCAATGCCTGATCCTTGATTGAAAAAATAGCTATAAATTATATTATTGGGAAAATTGGATCAATTTTACTAAGGACTTTATATCGATAATATTATCATATCAGTGTGACTCACTTTTTTAGAATACTAACAGTATTGTCATTATATTAGAGAATGACTTTGCTCTGGGAAATACATGCTGAAGTATTTAGAAGTAAAGTGTCATGAAGTCTGCAATTTATATGCCTTCTTTCAAACAGTTCTATGGTCACATAGAATGCCAGAATTGAACTAACTCAAGTCCAGTTTCTTTATCTTAACTGTCACTGTGCTGTCATTGTTTATTCATTTATTTATTTATTTATAAAATTTATTTATTTAATTTATTTATTTTTGGCTGCATTGGGTCTTCGTTGCTGTGCACGGGCTTTCTCTATTTGCGGTGAGCGGGGGCTACTCTTCGTTGCGGTGTGCAGCCTTCTCATTGCAGTGGCTTCTCTTGTTGCAGAGCACAGGCTCTAGGCGTGCGGGCTCAGTAGTTGTGGCACGCAGGCTCAGCAGTTGTAGCTTGCAGGCTCTAGAGCGTAGGCTCAGTAGTGGTGGCGCACGGGCTTAGTTGCTCTGCGGCATGTGGGATCTTCCCAGACCAGGGCTCGAACCCGTATCCCCTGCATTGGCAAGTGGATTCTTAACCACTGCGCCACCAGGGAAGCCCTGTCATTGTTTATTTTGAGTCTATGATTTAAATGCAGGAATATGCAATACCACAGGAGCTGGAGACAAAAATTGTGCCAAAAGCAGGTGGAATGACTCTGGACTCTCATGAACTTATTCTCCAAAAAACCACACGTATTTTAGTCCACGTGTGCTGGGGGTCAGTTGTGTAACTGAGAGTTGTCAGAATTAATTTGTAGGTAGAATCTAATGTTGACTAATGGATATGTAATAAAAACACAATAATATAAAGCTTATGCATACATACATATATATACAAATATGTATTATGTGTGTATATTCCTTTTTATATTTATGTATGTATATGTTACTAAAACTCAACAGTAACCACAGCAACTAGATTGATAAAAGGGAGGAGGAAGTCCTCTATCACTGATATTTTAAGAACTGCCTGCACACGGCAGAAATAAAAATCAAACTGACTTTTCATCAGTTTGGTTATTGATTTTAAGTTCTCTGCAGTGGCTGCACCTGGTAAACTGCTTTCACCATCCTTTCTCTGGTAGAAAGTTTGAAAAATCTAAAAGGATCAGAGATGAGCTAGAAGATTTTACATTTGGAATAAGACAAGTAAAGTATCCAGCAAGTTGAAAAAAAAATGACCAGAGATATTAAGAGCAGGATGGGCTGGTTTCTGAGAGAGGATTTGGGTAGAAAGTTGAGAGTGGAGGTAAAGGATAATTTAGGGAAAATACTGCTATCTTCTTTGATGGTGACAGAGACTAGTAAGGATTTTCAGTAACAACAAAATCAATAATAAATAATAATAATAACCTACCATGTTTCAGACATTATTGTAATGCTTTACATGACTTCCCTGTGTTAAGTCCTTTTACTCTCACAATAATCTTATGATGTGGGTACCATTATTATTCCCATTTTACAGATGAAGTAACTGAGGCAGATGAAATAACTGCTAGGAACTGACAGAGACAGTTTTTAACCCAGACATTCTGGCTTCAGACCCTCACTCTTAACTATTTCGCTGTGTATTTCTTGAGACACAAAGACTTGAATCGTCATCAATTTTACTTTTTAGTCAGACCGCTGTTCCTCTAAATTGACATAGCACAGGGACCCAAGTGCACAGGGAGTATTTGAGCTACACAAGGACAAGATGATGAGGTTATGAAAATAGGAGAAAATGAATGGAATCCAGAGAGACTTTGCAAACGATTATATAGGATTTCATGGTGACTAAAACCAGAAGATAAGAAGAATGAGTCGATGATGACTGAAAAAATTAAGTTTTAGTTATGCAGGAAATGATGGTGACACTGACAGAGACTGGGAAATGAGCAAGTGGGTGGATTGATGGGTGGAAGGTGATGGTGAACTTAGATTTGATAATCCAAGGAGAAAATGTCAATAAGCATTTAGTAACACTGCAACTATCGAGAAGAGAAGAAAAATGGAAAAGATTTCAGAAGTAGTAGTATAGATGACACAGGACACAGCTGAAATTTTACCTCTTATCTTTAGTATCTTTATACCCTTTATACCCTGCTTCAATCCACAGAGGATTTGAGGCAGTTTACACTAAAATGAACAGGAGATTATTGTTGATATATTAATCTGATATATAAATTCATTTATATTTAACTTCATCTTTTTCTTTTCTAAATAAAATGATTTCATTTTTTTCCCTTGACGCTTATCCTAGGTGCAAATTTTTATTGCTCCAACTATATTCATTTTTAAACAAGTTTTTTGTAATCCTCTGAATTGGAGTGGTGACACTTTTTATCAGTTGTGGTATTTTACATGTACTGTGTTGTCTTGTCTCATTTTGCTTTGTTATGTATCACATAAAATATTGGAGTCTAGAAACCTGCGTGCCTAGAGCCCATGCTCCGCAACAAGAGAAGCCACTGCAATGAGAAGCCCGCGCACTACAATGAAGAGTAGCCCCTGCTCGCCACAACTAGAGGGAGCCCGTGTGCAGAATGAAGACCCAACACAGCCAAAAATAAATAAATAAATAAATAAATAAATAAATAAATAAATAAATAAATAAAATATTGGCGTCTAAGTGGTAAGGATCATGGTAACAACATTTGAAAATCATGGTTGAAATTTTATACGTGTACATATGTATTTTTCCACAATGTATTTATACCTTTGCTCTCCTCTTCTATTTTCTGAACAATGGCTAATTTTTGCGGCTTTTTAATAGAAAGTTTTGAAACTAATTTTCCTCCTCCAGGATCTAAGAAACTAAGTACTTAGATGGATCTTTGACTTACGTGGTATTATGATGACAGATGTGTCAGGTAAGAGAATTCGTGGGTGGAATCAAGCAGGAATTTTGTGTTCTTTCCAGTTAAATTTTAGTTTTAGCAGAAAGTTATGTTGAACTGGGAATCTTTATTTTGTTGTTTAGTAAAATGAGTATTGAGTTGGTAATAATTGCTTATTGGGTTTTGTCCATTTTCATGTTAATACATGGGAGAGGTAGAATTTCAGCAGAGGCATTCATAATGTATTCTAAGGAACCCATGAGGGTCCACTATCTTGGTAAGAGTGGAATCAGAGATGGGTGGAAATAGTGATAATAAGGCAGTGAAAAAAGGACGGGCCAGGTAGGAACTGTCAATCAAAGTATCATAGTAATGTAAGATGTTAACAGGGGAAACTAAGTGTGGAGTATACAGGAAGTCTCTACTATCTTTTCAACTATTTTGTAAATCTGAAACTATTCTAAAATTTAAAAGTTTAGTTTTAAAAGTCTATGATTAGTAAGTTCAAGAGAATATGTAGATATATAGGAGAGAATGGAGAATTTCACCAGAATATCTGATTCATTAAAAAAAAAAAAAAAAAGAGTTGAATAGATAAAGCAGTTCAGAAAAACAAAGCAACTTGGACACAGCAGAAAACAGAATTTGTGAACAGGAAGACAGGTCAACTGAAAACAACCAAAATGGAGCACTGAGAAAGAACATTCAAAATATGTGGAACATGTTTAAACTATAAAACTGGAGTCCCAGAAAGAGAGTAGACAGAACATAGAAAAGAATAAATATTCTAAGAGAAAATGGTCATTTTCCAAAACTGATTTTAAAGAAACACCAACCCACAGATTAAAGGAGTTCAGAGAAGCTGAAATAGGATAAACACAAAAGGAAAAGAAAATCATACCTAAATAACATCAGGTCAAACTGTCAAAAGCTAAAGAAAAGAGAAAATCTTAAAAGAATCCAGAAAAAAATTCTATAACTATAATATATAAAGAACTCTTACAATTCAAATAATAAAACAAACAACCAAATTTTACAAAGGAAGAGGCAAAATATATGAACATTTTTCAAAAAAAGATATACACATCATGTAAGCACATAAAAAATTATTCAGTATCGTTAATCATTAGGAAAATGCAAATTAAAACTAGAATTAAAAATTGTTAAAATTAAAACGAATGACAACAGTACACGCTGATAAGTATGTGGAACAATTGAAACTCTCATATGTAGCTAGTAACAATGCAAATTGTTACAGCCCTTTTAGAGGATGGTTAATCAAAAAGTTAAGCATACTCGTACCATACGACCAAAGCTAAGTAAAACTATATGTCCACACAAACATTTGTAGATGAACATTCAGAGAGGCTTATTCATAATAGCCTAACACCAGAAATAAATTAAATGTCTATCAATTAGTGAATAGCTAACTAAACTGTGATAAATCCATATAATGAAATACTACTTGGCAATAAAAATAAACTATTGAAACATGCATAAACATGGATGGATCTTAAAGTATTAGGCTCAGTGGGAGAAGTCAGCCATAAAATCATATGTATTTTATGATTCCATTTATATGAAAAGCTAGAAAAGGCAAAACAAGAGTGACATCAATTAGATCAGTGGTTGACAGGGGCCAAGGTTGGAGAGAGGGGGTTAATTGCTAAGGATCATGAGAAAACTTTTTGAAGAGGTGGTCATGACTGTGTACATTTGAAAAATCTCATTAAATAATACACTTAAAGCTGATTTTTAAAAAAAGATGTATTATCTTTAAAGAGCAACAATAGTACTTAGTTGACTTCTCAAAAGAAATGAGAGAAACAAGAGCCAATGGAATGTCTTTAAATTACTGAAAGAAAATAGCTATCAGCCTAGAATTTCATACTCAGCAAAAGTATCCTTCAAAACTGAAAGTGAAACAAAGACATTTTTAGACAAAGAAGAGCTGAAAGAATTTGTCATTAGTAAATTGCATTAGAAGTAAAAATAAAGAGATTTATTCACGCAGAAGAAAAATAATCTTAGGTGGAAAAATAGAAATAGAATGTGGAAAAAAGGATTACCAGAAAAGAGATGTGGATAAATGTAATGCATAATCACTATACAAATCAATAATTGCAATGTAAAGCTGTTTAAACCATCAGGTTCTGGGTCCAAAAGTCCACGACATTCAGTTGGCTTTCTTTATAGCCTTTAATGGCATGATGGAAGTTGGTTTGGGACTAAACCATAGGAGCACAATATAGATCCCTGGGTTTTGATGCTCACAGAGAACTAGACTATATCAGTATTAACTCAACAAGAGGCAGGTAGGAATGGCCCTCCACTAGCCATTGAAAATTCAAAGTCTCCTGCAAAGGGAGACATGTTTGTACTGTACTGCCCCCTCCTTTTTTAAAACTCATTTTCTAGTGATCAGTCACCTGCCAATTTTGGAGATGCTTCATGCACCAAGAGCCGAGAGATAAATTTTCCTATATGTGCAGTTGCTGCTTTTATAATCTAAAACCCAACAGGTTACTAATCCTGCTCATAAATTGCTTGTAGACGTAGGAGCCATAGTTATTTTTTTTCTAAAAATAAAGATATTATTCATGAGAGGTGAAAGTATAGTTGCGAAGGGAATACGTTCTAGATTTAGATGGCCTGGTCTAATCTCCAGGTTCTACTCCTAGTTGGCATCTTTGACCTTGGACAAATTCTATGACCTCACTGTACCTCAACTGTAGGTAAGGAGTTATAACAGATTTTGCCTTATAGGATTGTTGTGAAAATTAAATAGGATAATGCACTGAAGTGCTTACTTACCACACTGCTTGGCCTATAGCAAGCATTTAATTATGGTTAGTATTGTTTATTATTTTCAAAGACACTTCTCTAGATTTTATTTATAAATACAATTCCTAGGCAAAATTATTTTTAAAAAATTTTAAGTGTGCATGTCTATAGCATTGTTTTATTATAGAATTTCAGGATTGAAGGATGTCTTATTCATCTGGTTTATCTTAAAAGATTCTTCTAGAATTAGAATTCTTCTAGAAGTAGAGTTGCTCAAACCTGGGCATTCTGAGGGCAGTTTATTTTAATGGGGCTGAGGTGAAGGTCTGGTTCCACTAGCCTTACAAATTTCAGGCTCAAACTATTTTGCCCCTGATAATGAAACAGAACTTTGGGAGATCTATTAATTAACCATCCATCTGCACCATAGGGAAAATTCAGAACTGTCTGAGGAGGATGTTGGTCCAGATAGTGGGTTCTCCCTCAGCTCACCTCAGAACAGTAGCCTGGACTCTGGTCAAGCAAGAGCCTTGCTGGCTCCTTGGTTTCCATATTGGGATATTAACCAACCCATGGTTAACAGTGGTTAAGGAAGGTGGGTTCGTTGTCCCGGGCAGCAAAGAATAGTTCTTTTCCAGAAGCTTCCTAGAGAATCCAATCCAGGGCTCACTGCCCCTCAATTGATTAAACACAGTCTTCGAGGTGGAATGCTTTAATACATCCCTGAAACAAGAGCTTGGCAGAGAGGTAGATTCCTAAGCCACAATAATTTGACCTCTGGAGTTTCTTTAAACAAACTGTGGATGGTTGTGATGTCATAAGCCTTTAGGAGAAAAGGCCTCAAATGCACTGTACAGTTGATGTAACATGTTCTCCATTGTGCTTTTGATGAGGAATCCTGGAGAAATTCCTATCTGACCCTAGAATCAAAAATAGTTGTAATTTTCCTGAGCTGTTGTGTTTGTTTTTGTCTCATGGACACGATGCATCAGATCTGTCCTGATTTCCTTTTTCACCCTGACTACTTTCAGCTGCACACCAACATCCAGCTCATCTCCTTCTACAGGCAAGTCTAGACTCTCCAGCTCTCTCGTGCATGGAGTCATGAGACTAGTTCTGGCCCATGAGAGTGAGTCGAAGCAACATGACCAAAGCATTTAATTGCTAGCGCAAGATCCTTCAAAGCTCTTTTTCCCTTTGCACACTGACCGGCCGCATGACAGACAGTGACTGCTCAGGGGCAAAGAAATTAAAGGGGGTGAGTGGGGAGCAGGCCTCCAGGTCACCTGCAGTGGACCTGTAACCTGAAGGAGAAATTACAGCATAGTGGTTACAAGCTCCTGAGATTTCGACGTTGTTTTTACCATAGTAAAACAGTCTATTCTGATTAATATAAATAGGTACAGCTATCTACACAGCCCATCAATGGATGGATGGTCAGTTTTTTATGTATTTTAATCTAATATCTTTATCATTTTGCCTCAAACTTGTTTTTCTTTTATTATTCAACACAGTTTAATGTAACCAATCTTGTCACAGTTTATGCATCCTTTTAAGCCATTTTGAGAATAGGTGGTGAATAAATAAAGCAAAATAAAGGATTTGCATGAGAAACACATCAGCATGAGTTGGCTGAGAAACACATCAGTATGAGTTGGCTATACAGGATAAACTGAGATTTTTTAAACACAGGCTGCTCTGGAAATTCTCTTCTTCCAAGAGAAAAATACTTACATAAGCACAGGACTAGCAGCTGTATTTCCAGAGGGAGACACTAGAGGGCGTGTGGCGTTGGAGCACAGCATGACACCGTTGGCCGGTATGGGTGCACTAAGAAGGGATATTGTCCAAGGATTTGGGTAGGAGTTTTTGTCTGTCTATTTTTCCATATTTTAAATTTCAGAAATCTGTATTAATTGACCTTCTTTTATGCAAACTTATGCACCGTGTAAGTTCTTTTTATGCAAAGTCGGTTCTAGGCAAAATGATGAAACGAATTGAAGCTTGCCTGTCTGTAATATTATTTTACTATAAAATTCAGACTTGAAGGGCATGATAAATGGGGTTTATGGAGTCTCTGTTCACACAAGAATTTTCTTGCAATGCAGAATTTTTTTTACCTCTTCCCTCAAAACTAACAAGTCTGGCTTTCACCTCCTGGGAGAGGCCTGGTAAGTGGAGGGTTTGTTATCCTGCCAATTTAATTTGAGATAAAGTGTTGTTGGCTGACAATACCTTATTACTACTAACCATACCTTTCTGTCCAGATACAATTATGCTTTTATTTTTAAAAAGTATTTGTTTAATCAAAAGGGGACTACAGAGGTAAATGTGGAAGTTGCTTTAGGATAGAGGGCCTTCCAAGCTTGAGTAATATATGAACTTCCCATATGTACCCATGAGCCTAAATTCATAGCAATTCATCCACCACCCAAGACAATAGCTCTGCTCTCAGTGGAATTACTACTCATATTAGCAAGTTGAATACCATTAAATATTTTATAGAAGAATTTTGTTATTCAGATCCCCAGTTTGAAGATAATGCATTTGGAGTTTTGACATGTTACACACTATTTTTGTCGTTGTTTAAATCTTGGTAATAGTGATGGGAATTGGATACAGGGTTGAAATGCATTTGATAATCTCCAAACATTCTTCAGTCAACAGCTTCAACCTTCTCTCTTTTGAGAAAAGTTTAGGATAAATGAAAGAATACAGATTTTGGAAGTCAAATAAATCTAGATTCAGACTCAGGCATTATCCTGAGTTTTCAATTCCTCAACTGTAAAATGAGGATGTAAATTAATATACATCTTAAGGATTTGGGGGAAGCTTTATGTCATATGAAGAGTACCTGGAATATCTTAAGATAATGTTAACTTGATCTTTTTTCATCAAATCTTTTGTCAGATGTAATAATTATGAACAAAATTAATTTATTTAAATTGCATTTCTAATATATAGAATTGAAATGGCATTTCTTGTTAATACTGGTAAAGTGAAGCAGCTGATGGGGAGTACTGATAGTGAAATGACCAAGGTTGGCAGAGCAGATTTGGGTTTGGTTTTAGCAAACCAGTGAACAATCAACATTGTGACATCTGCCCACCATGTAAGTTCCAAGGATTCTGGTCCTCAGTGGGACACTTTGGTTGGCAGTCTCCAGCCTCTCACGTAAACCTTCATCCCTATCTCAGTTCTCTTATTACCCACATGATTCCACATAAAAAGGAAATGAAAATCTAGACTGGAAAAGACAATATAGTTAAGATCCTTGTGTAGCTTGGACATGATCTAAAGTTCTTTTTTTAAATTAGTCTTTTCAACAGAATAACAAACTAAAGAAATATTCAGTTCTAAGGACAATTCTCAGGTCATATACTATTTTAGTTTCTGCCAGAATAATTATATACCTGATGACATTCAATTATTATAAGCTGTCATTTTCAAAATAACTAAGAGTAACACATTATTTTTTTAATCAATTAGAATATGTTCCCAGAATCAATTAAAACGCAATATATATAGGAAGAAAAGTTTCTATTTTAAGTGTCTGTTAGAATGTACCTTGTAGGAAAAGTTATTATTCTAGAAAATGATTACTGAACATCAGCAATTCTGATAACAGTCTAGACCACTCTTATCTGCAGAGTGAATACAAAGGGAAATAAATAATTCCATGGAATCCCTGATTATCTGCACCTAATTTCTATTGAGTCATGGATGGTCCTTGACACTCTTTGCTACAGATCTTTCATGTTTTCATTCATTTCCTGGAGTCTGCACTGATTGGATTTGGTGATACCTTCTCTCTGTAGTTTCTGTCCTGTGTATCAAAATCATCCTGAGGGAAGAAGAATCAGTTTCATCACCCTTTCTTTAGAGGGACAAGCAACTCTGGTCAAAGTATTAATTTCCATGACCATCTTATTATAACATCCTGTTTGAACAAGGCATAGTGGTCAAAACTCATTAAAATACAATTAATTAAAACTCTCTTGGGTTTCACTGTAAAATATAATTTTGTGCATTTCAAATTTAGTTAATGAAGTTTTTATAGCTAAATTTTCTGAGCTCTTTTTTTTTGCTAACTTGTATCATTTTGAATCATGCATGTATTATTAAAGTTTAAGAAAGCTATTTCAGAGGGGAATCCATTCTATTTTTCTAGTTTGCCAATCTTCTCAATTTCACTGAGGAACCAGAAGACTAAATGAATCACCTCTACCCTAAGGACAAACTTCTTGGACCTTGTTCTCAGTTGTCTCTGCATTCTCTTTCTCCTTCCCATCTCCTCTCGCCCGCACCTCCTGGATATTTTGTTCCTTTGTCCTTTTAACCCTGGAAGACTAGCAGAAATTGCATGAAAACCTTAGTTATTTTGAGCAAAGGAAATACATAAGCTGTAGCATACAAAGAACAAGAAGGGGAACCCTGGAGAAAGGGATGCAGTTGTAATGATGAGAGAACAGGACAGAAGAGCGGTGCAGACCAGAAGTAGGACCAGGTCAGCAATCAAGTAGAAATAAGTGCACTGGGGAAATAGAAGGTGAAAAGCAAGCTTCGGTGAGGACTGAAAGGGCAGTCACCAGGCACGGAACTGAGAACAGGACACAATGTGGTTAAGACTGGGGGTGAACAAAAGGAAAGAGTTGCTGCTGCCCAGGTCAGTATTCTTGGGGTAGCAGTTGGTTTTGTTGTCATGAAAGACAAGAATAAGATCAGTAATGCTGATGAGACTGGTTCTGAAATACTTGGAATCCCTCAAGATGCTAAGGTTCACAGGGCTATAGCTGGCCCCTCATTTAGTCTTCTCAATATCAAAGCTCATTTGGATATATTTTAGTAGGTGGAGTCAGGGCTCTTTGAACAAGGAATTTACTATTCTGCCTTCTAGGAAGAGATCAGAGGAAGGAGGGAATGGAAGAGTGTCAAGTGCTAATTGATGTGACTCAAGGATTGGCTGGAATGACGGGCATATAGACCCACAAAAGTGAAAGCACTAAAGTGAAGGAGAAGAGAAAGTTGTAGAGAGGTCAGTGGAGGGAGAAAATCCCCACTGATGGCATCTATATCTTTTTTCCCCATAAAACAGAAAGCAAGGTCATCTATAAGAATAAGGGGAATAAAGGGAGAGGGAAGAGGGAAGAGGGGGCTTGAGTAGACTAATGATAATTTATAATCGTTAATATTGTTCATCAATTAAAATATAAATATATTTTAAATTTTAGTCTAAATATAAAACCTTTAATTTATACTGGCCCTATGGATCACTAGACATCGAGACAGAAAAAAAAACCATTCTCTCTCTATCCAGCAATTTTACTAGGCTGAGACACTCCAGGGACTATAATGACAGTATAGGTTTAGAACAGAGAAGAAGATCACTAAGCCTACATAAGTATTAGGCTTAACTCCCCCATCTTCCACAATCACTCCTAAATAACTGTGAGTTGTATTAGGAAATAAAACCAATAAACAAATAATTACAAAAAAAAAAAAAAAAAAGAAGAGAGAAGAAGAAAAACAAGCACTGACACGTTTTCAGGAGAGACGAATGGAGTTAAAATTACAACCGAATGAATCTATTGCAGTTTTTTTTGTTTGTTTGTTTTTTGGATTTTTTTGATTATTTCACTCTGCATAATACATATCTATATCATATAATCTAGTTCATAGAGAAATAAGTAAACCACTATATAAATATTTACCAAAATCATACCAAAAAGAAAAGAAATTTGATACTGAGATGATATATACTTCCAGAAAATGCATATTTGCTACATTTACTTTTCATTTTCCACCAGCAGTGGCAGCACTGAGTTTGAATATACAGTTTCAACCAATTCACATTCTATTCTCATTCTATATTCCTGGATTACAGAGAGACCATTAAATTTATCTGGTGCATATTGGTTTAGGAAAAAAATACTCACCACTATCACCCTATCCCAAACCCTCAAAACCTCTTCTTCTTTCTCAGTTACCCGGTTTTGCCTTATTTCATTAGGATGGAAAGCATCCTGAGCTTGGGATTTTAGGTCCCAAGGCACCAAAATCTAGGTATGTGATCTTGAGCAAGTAGCCCAACCTGCCTGGACCTCGGTCTTCCTATTTACAATAATGAAAAAGAAAAGGTACCAGCTCTGGCTTTCTTTCTAGGACATTGCAGAGATAACCTTAGGCCTCTACCTTGCCCACAGACTTTCTTCTGACTCACTGTAGAGGTGAGAGTTCCAAGGCTAATCTTTACGGCTAAGAAGGCACCCTGGAATTCCTGGATGTTCCAGAATAAAGTGTCCAGAGTGAATGTCTCTCAGGTTAGGTCCTGAGAGATGAGACTTGCTGTTTGGGGAGACCTTTGGGAGATTCAGAGTCATGTGATGGAAATATTAAAGTGAATGTGACCTTATTCTGTAGTCACAGGCCTGGGATGTCTGGGCCATAGGTGCCTTAGCTCATTTAATCTTCGTAACAGACCAGTGAGGGAGGAATTATCATCCTCAAATTACAGACGAGGAAGCTGGGATATGGCAAGTCAAGTGTCTAATTCAAGATCGTCCAGTTGAAAGTGCAGAGCTGAGATTCCAATCAGCAATTTCTCAGCATGCTGTTAAAATAGAAAGTTCACACTTGTTATTGCTTTGGCTTGTTATTAACACTTAGGGCATGACTCTACATCACATAATTGTGTAGATGTTTGCTTCCTGCCCTAAACTGTAAATTCTTCAATGATGGAGCTATGTTGTATTGACCACTAGCTCTCCAACACCAAGGAGAATTTTTCTAATTATGCATTTGTTGAATGACTTGCTACATGTATGAGGAAATGCATCAGTGAATTAATGTGGAAGTGTGCCTCTTGTATCCCTTGCCGTGTGTACAATTCTGAATAGTGTGGAGAGTAGCTCTTTTTTTGTTGTTGTTAAATTTATTTATTTATTTATTTATTTATATTTGGCTACGTTGGGTCTTTGTTGCTGTGCACGGGCTTTCTCTAGTTGCGGCGAGAAGGGGCTACTCTTTGTTCCGGTGTGCAGGCTTCTCATTGCAGTGGCTTCTGTTGTTGCAGAGCACGGGCTCTAGGAGTGCAAGCTTCAGTAGTTGTGGCACGAGAGCTCAGTAGTTGTGGCTTGCGGGTTCTAGAGCTCAGGCTCAGTAGTTGTGGCGCACGGGCTTAGTTGCTCTGCGGCATGTGGGATCTTCCCGGACCAGGGCTCGAACCCATGTCCCCTGCATTGGCAGGTGGATTCTTAACCACTGCACCATCAGGGAAGTCCCAAGAGTAACTCTTTTTAATTCCTCATAGCATCCAATAGAGAGCTCAGTAAATCATGCTCAATGAAATAATTATAACTTTTTTATCTTAAGTATCTAAATTCACTGACTTTTGAGTTGTTTTCTTACAAGTGCGCATTAAACCATATTAGTTGATGTTGATACACTGCAAACCAAAACAGTATTAAAGAAGACTCTGGAAGAGAAGCCCAAAAATGCAGGGATAAGCACTATCAATAAAATATGACTGCCTAGATGGTCTTGCTGCTTCTATGGAAGTTTCTGCTTTTTTTTTTTTTTTTTTTTACTTCAAATAGCACAGTATCTGGACACTCACCTGGGATAGGAGATGTTATTCTAATTGATTGCATACAATGTATTTTTGATACTAGTCTATTTCACAGAGTATGTATTTTGTTTGTTTAATTTGGGGGGAAGAGAATCACTTTATTTCTTATTAATTCACAATTCACATCAAAGCAGCTCATGTAAGAAGGCCACGCAAACATTTGCCCAGCCCCAAACACCACATCATCTCAATTCACTCCTCTACCATAAGGGCATTCTCTGTCGTTGCGATTCTTCAGTGAAGTTACTAACGATGGAGAAGAGGCTTACCTAGTGGTTTTATACTGTATCCTTTCATGATCAATTATAGTTTTATGCTAAATTAACTTGGTGGTGAAAGCCCATTTGCCAGCTCTTCAATTTAAACTTCTTGATTAGATTAATCCACTTGCAAACTTGCCCTGATTCAGCACCTCATTGAAATCCACCCAAAGCTCTGGGTCTGGGCATGGTCCGAAATCTTTCATCTCATAGTGGCCAGGGCCAAACTGCTGCTGGAAGGAGGGGGTGGTGGGCTCAAATCTAAATTTAGAATATTATTGTTGAGGATATTCTATAAGGCAAGAATATTTGCACACTTACTTCCCTCTGAAAGGGTAGCTTGTTCTCTGAGCAAGAGGAGATGTGTCACACCCATACATCAGTATCTTTCTGAGGTCCTGCCTATACCTCAAGCTGAGAACCCACCCTGATGCTTTAGGTTGTAGACAAATGGCTCTGCTGTCTGTGGTTTTGTAGAAGGAGGGAAGATTCCTCTGTCTTAGAGCTCAAGATGTAATCCTCCAATAATTACCCTGAAGACTGCCCTAAAGCCCTTCACTGATCTTTGGTTTTTGCCTCTAGGATTGGAGTTCCTCTGGGTCTAACCTTCCTGGACAGCATGTTTGATGCGCTAAGATTTCCTCCAATTACATTGTCCCATAGACCAGATCCTGACTGCTGTATAGCAAAGATTCTTCAAATTTTCTCTCGCATTGACTAGACTCTTCTTGTTTTCCCATGCTAGTATGGATTTTTTTTTCTTCTTAACATAATGTTTTCATAGGATAATGGTTGGGACTGAGGGACTGCATATGTCCTCAGCCTGCCATTTTGAGGCACTATCATTTCTCTCTGTGTCCCCTTTCATACTCTGTGTACCAGCCACACTCATCTAATAACCCTACGGGTACATATTTTTTGCTTTTCTTCCTTCGAGCCTTTCCTATTCTAGTGAGTCTCTTGCTACACATTTCTTTGCTCTCCTTGAGGACTCTCTGTTCTTTGAACACTTGATCCTCAAGTCCAAATTCAATATTCTCCCCCAGTGAACTCTTATGGTCTTTAATTTGAACCACTGTTATGACTAAGTTATAACATAAAGCAGAGTATATTATCTGTGGACTTATCACTCCTTCACAACCACACACGCTGCCTTTCTTATCTTTGTATTCCCATTACACATAACAGTGCCTTCCACATAGTAGCGACAAACACCTGTGACTGAAATTAAATAAATTTGAATTTGTGGCCGGTTCCCCCCAATAAGAGAAAATTCATCTTTATGCTGTGCTTGGGATGACAGTTTTAATAACTGGGTTTTAAAAATTCCTTTATTTTATAAAGTTTCTTAGAACGTCATATGGTATCTGTTGAGAAGCACAATAAAATAAATTATGCTTGTGGTTAACGTTTGTCCTCAAAATCAAATTGCTTTCTCACACCCCACATTTTTATGTTAAGAACCCCCAAAAGAATATTAAAAATATTTCCAATTTGCTCATCACTTATAGACATTAGCTGATATGATATTTTCTTAAACAATGCTATCTACTCAGCACACACACCCTTAATCTCTTGCAGAGGGTACCACACTGACACGTATAATCATTTATCACAACACTCCCCTTAATCATTCACGCTGCTCAACCTCATCAGATGTCCTTCCATCAAAGTGTGTCTCCATGGCAACATAAGCCAGATTTGGCCATTTGGCCTCTGTTTGGAACACAAAGGTCACTTGAGTGTTTATGACATTTGGATTTTGGAATGTCTTTCCAAAACTACAAATTCTGCATGGTTTTGACATTTGGATACACTCTTCATTAATAATATTTTCCCTTTGTGTACACATATGTTTCAATTTGGAATTACATTTGTTTATCGGAAATGAAAGCAGCCAATGTAACCAATTTTAATGAGATTCATTTTTGGCTCTTCATTACATTTCTTTCCAGAAAACAATACTTTGTGCTTTAAAAGGGTGCTATGTAAGAAAACCACTGTAAAATGTAAATCACTGAGATTGCTAAAAAATCTCGAACTAACAAAACTGAAAAATTGATTATTGATTATTTCGTAATGTTCTCTTTTTCCTCAAAATATAATTACATCTTGAATTTTTATTGAAATGGGATAATTATTCAAGTTGTCAGCATACTGTTACCTTTTCATATACAGAAAGTATTGGATTTTAGGATGGAAAGAACAAATGTGTTTTCGTTGAAATATAATTGTTTGCATCTAAATTAGAGATTGTCTAAAAATGAAAAGCATAACTCCTTAATAAAATGTTTAAAATTCTTACAGTCTTGTAAAAGGAAAGTTGGATATAATAAAGAGCATGGTTGTTTCTGGATAATAAGACTCAATATCACAGGATCAATACTTTCCAAGTATATCTATTTAAAATAATAATAGCTAACACTTACTAAGCACTTCCTATGTGCCTGATTCTGATCTAAATGATTTAGACATATTAATTTATTTCATCCTCACAGCAACCCTAAGAAGTCAATACTACACTATCCCCTATTTTACCAATGAGAAACTAATGCCCACGTAGACTAATAACTTGCCCCAGGTTATACAGCTACTAAGTGGCCTAATCAGGATTCAAATCCAGGCAGTCTGGTTCCACAGCCTAAGTCAGACTGCCTTCTGCTTTCTAAATTATGGAGATTCCAATCAAAATCCAAATAAGATTATTTCTCCAGAATTAAAAACAATTGTAGATTTCATCTGAAGGAATAAGCACCTGAAAATAGCTATGAAAAAGTCTCCCAAAAGAAGAATAGCAACTTACCAGATATTTAAGTATTAAAAAACCCAGGAAGCTAGTTTAAACAGTAGTTTTTAAAATTACGGGTTTTATTTTTCTCAACAATTTTCTTTTAGTGAGAAACCTAGAGGCAGGCAGTTGACAGCTAGTATAGTGGTTCCACAACGCCTCCAAGAGAAAACAGGCTCCCTCTTAGCCATCCCCAGGGGCGCTTTCATCGTGGTTCCAGGAGGGCTGCTCCCCGTCCCACGTCACTTTTGGATTTCAGGGAGCAAGAAAGGGGATGAGCAAGGGAGCAAAAGACACGATTGGATGAGTTGGCCCTTTTTTCAGAAACCTCTCGCAGTGATTTCCAGCTACGTTATAATTACCTAGACCTATCACGCGACCAACGCTAGCTGCAAGGAAGGCTGATTAAGAAAAGAAAAACATAGGTTTTCGGGACACATTCCTACCCTGATCAAAACTGGGATTCTAATAGTGAAGAAGCGATGTTGAAGCAGATCTAGAACAGCCTTTGCTCCAGGATAGCTTAGCCCTGCCCACGACTAAGCTTTGGATGTCCTCCGTATACCTGGGTGTCCAGTGAGCTTTCTCACGCTGGCTATCAGGACTCCGCTGTTTGGAAAGGTTCTGTTTACAGCTCCCAGGTAGTTCTTTGCTCTGCTTCATGGAGTAGTTCTTTTCTGTGTGGCTACCTCCTCTCTGTGCTCTTACCAGAAAAGTTTAGCTGCTGCAGCTTCCATGAACTCCAGTCTCTGACAGCTCAGCTCAGGGGGATGCCCATATTCTGCTTGGGTTCCTCCCTCTCATGACACAGTTCCGAAGTATTTCCTGACAGAAATCTGGGGCAACTGTGGGCTCATATAACTTCTTTCCCTTGTCAGATATCACAGCCCTGTGCTGTCTGTCAACCAATATCTAAAAATACTTTGTCCAGTCTCCCAGTTGTCAGTTGGAGGGCAAGTTGAGTAGCATTTACTCCACCGTGGAGGAAGCAGAAGTCCTCTCTGATGATCCTTTCCATTGTGTAGGTCACGCTATATGACACTAAAAAAGAAGTGGTTTCCCTCTTGTGAGTCATACAGAACTCCTCCTTTACTAATCAGTTGCTGGGAAAATAAAATACCTTTCTCATAGAAAGCTCATTACATATTTGCAAATTTACCAAAGATGTGGGTTCCATGGCCTAGGATTTTAACCGCAATTTATAATAGTGAGTTGGTAGGAAAATGCCTGAAGAATTCCAAATAACTCCCCAAAGTGACAGATGATCTACATGCCATTAATCCTCTGGTATAACAGAGGCCATGCTTCTAAAAGCAGAGCCCAATCATTCCAAATCCTTTGGAAATGATAATTATTACTTTGAAGTTATGATTTTATAAATCTGTCATGGCTCATGATATATGTACTCTTGCAAATTAGTATTCAACATTAAGGAAAGTTTAGGTTACCATTTTTGAGAGCTTTACAGATAATTTTACTATAGGCCTTAAGATGGATACCATCCGATGCTATTTTAATCCGATGCTATTAAATCTTGTCTTAAGTAAAACTATTTCATGCCAGATAAACTGCAGAACCCTTTATAATTATATTGAAGATATAATATATTAATATAATAAGGTATATAATTATGGGAATTTAATGTGGACTTTTTGTTGGGTTTTGTTTTTATTTGTGTTTGTTTTGGTTACTATTCAAAGTGCTTTTAAACAGCTCTCTGGTTATGCCTAACTCAAGGAATTGAAGATGTTATGTAGCTCTCATGTAGCAGAAATAACTCTGTGCAGAATGATTAGACAGGTAGCAGAAAAGCCTGGCTTGTTCGTCTCTCCTCCACTTCTCTTTTTTTTTTTTTAATATTTTTTCGATGTGGACCATTTTTAAAGTCATTATTGGATTTGTTACAATATTGCTTCTGTTTTATGTTTTGGTTTTTTGGCCGCCAGGCATGTGGGATCTTAGCTCCCCAACCAGGGATTGAACCCATACCCCCTGCATTAGAAGGTGAGGTCTTAATCGCTGGACCGCCAGGGAAGTCCCCTCTCCTCCACTTCTCTTATCTTGGGATGACAGCCAAGAAAAATCCAGATAACTCCATGGGGTGAAGGTACACTGGAAGATGCTGTTTCTAGACATGATTTCTTAGATTGGTCAAGGCTCTAGAAGAAGAAGGGAGGTCACCAAGTAGAAAGAGTTCTCCTTCCAGAGACTAAGGGAACAGGTATGTACTCTGTGCAGTTGACATGGTGGCCAGGAGGGGGATTCTACACAGGCAAGAAGTAAAGAAGCTCAGATAATTCCAAAGCAGATGGCCCTGAGAATTGGGCAAGCAGAAAGAATCAGCATTGAGGGAAATCTATCAGAGCATAACGGGAACCCAGCAGAGTATCAAGGATGTGGAGGCAAGCTAGTCTCTTGGAGCAAGACTAGAAAGAGAAATGCAGGCCTTTTTTCTGGAAGGATCATGGTACTAGGGGCAAGTCAGAAAACTAAGGTCTGAGTTGGACTGGCCACAAAGGGACCCATTCAGAGTCTCCGAGTTTCAGGCAAGAGCTCGCCAAACCATTCATTCTCGTGTATCGGTATCTTTGCAACTTTTCATGAAGCTGAGCCTGAAGGAGGGAGTCAAGAGGCAGGGCCACGGGGGGCGGGCTCAGGTGGGGACACTGGCAGGAGAAGAAACCATCAGCCTGCCTGCCATGTGCTTAAGTGTCTCATCTTTAGAAACTTCTTTTTTTTTTGGAGGGGCAGCCTTTAGAGGATCTGTTAGAATAAAAAATATTACCAGAGAGGTAACACTTTAAACCCCTAAGAGACTAGTCCATAGCATATATTAGTTTATCAGATTAACTGTTAGTTTCAAACAGCAAGAGTAAGGTCCTGAGAGAATGAAATTCAGACAATAGATTTAAAGGATATTTGAAGGAAATAGAGTTCCATAGCAGGCAATCTTTTTTTTTTTTTTTTTATTATTTACGGCTGTGTTGGGTCTTCGTTTCTGTGCGAGGGCTTTCTCTAGTTGTGGCAAGCGGGGGCCACTCTTCATCGCGGTGCGCAGGCCTCTCACTATCGCGGCCTCTCTTGTTGCGGAGCACAGGCTCCAGACGCGCAGGCTCAGCAGTTGTGGCTCACGGGTCCAGTTGCTCCACGGCATGTGGGATCTTCCCAGACCAGGGCTCGAACCCGTGCCCCCTGCATTAGCAGGCAGATTCTCAACCACTGCGCCACCAGGGAAGCCCCCATAGCAGGTAATCTTACACACACTGCAAATTAGTGGGAAATTTATCTTTAATGCCCCTCATTCCAGATTTCCCCCTAGGCAACATGCACTGAGAATTCACTACGTACCAGGCACTTCTAAAGCCCGTTATATATATATATTATTTCATTTAATTTTCTGACTGTGTATGTATGTTTTATCATTTCCGTTTTAAAAACAGGAAGACCAAGGCTCAAAAATTTTCCCACGATCACATAGCTAGTAAATTGCAAAACGGGGATTCAAACTCATCTATGTCTGGTGATGCAAATAGTCTTACAAGAGGGTCTTTCAAATGTTCAGGTGAGAGGCTTTGATGGTTGCACTAGTGAAGGATTGGGAATGTGGGACAGGAATTGGGTATCGAGGTGGAAGAAGTTTTTCTCTACCCTTTGGGCTCTTCTGGCTGGTCTAAGAATTAAATTGACATGAGACAGATTAACAGGAGAAAATCAAACGAAAGTTTAATAGTACGTATACACAAGAGAGACCCAGAAAAACTAAGCAACACAACAAAGTAGCTGAAAATCTCAACTTAATTACCATCTTCAGCTAAAGACAAAAGAGGATGTTGGGTGTAGTGGCTTGGTTCTTCAAAGGGGCGGAAAGCAATTGACACAGAGATGGAAAAGCAAATGTTTGGTAAATAAGTGTTTGCAGGGCCAGGCAGAGACAATGGGACACAAAAAGGAATTTTAACAAACAGACTTTGCTATGTTCCTCCCTGTCTACACACCTAGTTCATACTATAATGATCTATGGTTATAGCTCCCAGCCTGGTATAGGTCTTCTATTTAAATTCTTTAGGCAGCTAAGGGGGAGGTAAAAAGAGAGACTTCCTGTGTCTTCTGTTTCTTAAAAATTATCAACCTAAATTAATGTTTATGCCAAAAAGACACATTTTGGGGTGGCAAATTTTGCTCCCCTACAGGGGCAAAAAATAAACATCAGAGAGAACAGATCAAGAGTCAGCCTCTATCTGTGGTATGCCAACCATTAGCAGAGATGGTACCAGGAATACTGTCATGAGAAACCAGACATGACTCAGACTTCATGGGGCTGATAGCCTAGCAGGGAAAAGACATTCAACCAACAGTGATGAATAACTGTAAATAAGTATCAACTTTATAAAGGGTTGAAAATAGAGATACCAGGTGATGGCTGCTATCAACAGAACTGACAGTCCTGTTTTGGTAACTAGTATTTAAGCAAAAGGAGGGAATAAAAGATGATTCTGAAGGTGAGGGAGAATGGAGATAGGAAAATCAGGAAGAAGAGAAGTTTTGTCGGGGAGAAGAACGCCCTGAGATGGGTTTACAACATGACGAGTGTAGGGTGAGCTTGAGACACCCAGGAATTGTCCACTAAACAACTGGAGATAAGGTCAGGTGCCAGAAGCAAGGGCAAGAGACCTTGTCATGAGCCCCGGTGAAACACTTTGTACACAACCACGCTGGACACGATGAAGGAAGGGGCTCAGGGCTCTCTGGGGCGTGATCTTCACTCCGTATCCACATCTAGACCTGCCCTTGTGGAAGAGGGGAAGGAGAAGTCAGGAGGGTAAACAAAGCTGGTAGCAGCAGGTTTCTGAACTTTGTAAGGATCTCTTTAAAAAGCCACAGTCCCTCTTTTAAGTAGTAATAGCTAATACCACTTCCTGCTTATTCAGTGCCTGGATGCCCCCTGATTTAGTCTTCCTAACGGCACCAGGAAGAAAGCACTATTATTAAACCCCTGTAAGCACGCAGAAAATAGAGGCCCAGGGAGGGTAACTTCCCTAAGATCCATCACTCTGAAGGCCGCATCCTAGATTCAAACTCAAGGTGGGCTTTCAACCACAACTACAGACCCAGGGGAGAAGGAACAAAAGAACTTTTTCTTCCTTCAAGTCCTGGTGTAAAGAGGAGAGAATAAAGTTCCTTATTTCCTCTTGCAAAGACAAAATGCATAATTTTACACCCCAATGCTGTTAGAGAGGAACTGATATTAGTCTACATTTCTGAGTCCTAAGTATTTTTGTCTATTTTATCAGCCCTGAATTTTGCCTCATTTTCTGATTTTCTGCATTTTGTCTCATTTTATCATACCTGATCCTTTCAACTGGTCAAGATAACAAGTGCTCCATCCATGAGTTCATATTAACCTCCTCTTTATGACCACTCCCGTAAAAGCTTTGAATATGGGGAGGAAAGAGGTTAGGATACCAAAGGAGACATGAGAGGATATCTAATACTGGAAAAACTGGCTTATCAAGAAACTTCCAAAGCAGCCTCTGAAGTCTATGGGGAGCTGAGCCAGGATAACAAAATACAGAAGGAATTGTCTCTTTTCCTTAGTGCTTGCTAAAAATGGAACATAACCATGGGAAAATTCCCTGACCTCTTTAACCTCTGTTCCATCATCTGTTTATTAGAGCTAATCTGAAAGTCACTCTATTTTGCCCTTGTGAGGATTTCATGAGATAACACTTATATGCTCTCTGTACAGTATATGATGTTGAACAAGGCCTCAGTAAATGTTGGCCTTTTTAAAAAAAAGTGAGGTAATGTATATGAAAGTATTTTATCAGCCCAAGCACTATATAATTGTGACTCTTCAGATGCAGAAAAAAGAAAATTGACTCAGTAGTGTATTGTGAATACGTAGGCACCTATGAAGACCCATTTCAAACTGAATATTGATATTACGGTTTCCCTTTAAGCCTCTTCTTAATTGCCATGCTTAACGTAACATTATCTAAAAGCCACTAAGTATTTTTTGGGCAACCGAATGATAAAAATTGCACCTTTTCAAAACTGAATAATAAAAGTTGCACCTTTGAAAACAATATGAAACATTTAAGCACCAATGACCTAGTATTCTCATCTAGGTTTGTGACTTGTTATCTTCCAACATCAATGTTTCCACTGTCACTCTGCTGTTTCAGATAACAATGCTGTCTGGACACTTGCCTGATAGCCATTTAAGAGATTAAGGACTTTTTTTTTTTCTTAATCTACCACTGTGTTGATTCCCAGCTATATAGTTACCATTTGTAAATCAGTGGAGCAAGAAATTAAAGACACACTGGCAGCCCTGCCTGTGGAATACCAGTAACAATAAAGGTACAGGATGGCTTAGTTGCCTTTCTACTTACGGCCTGCTGTACATCGGACTAATACACTCCTCCTCAAAAAACAAAAAACCATAATTACCTTAATCATAAGGAGGAATAAACAAGATACAGTAATAATCAGACTAGGAGATGATGAGATAAATTTCCTGGATTTTATAATATGAAAATGAAGACCTGTTCTTCATGCTTTGTTTTCATCATTTTAATTCTAACACTAACATAGATTTTGACTTCCATGCTCTCCATGGTTGTTCCCTAGGTTTGCTTTGAAGTGCAAATGGTTCTGTGTGAATGATACCTAATAAATAGGAAACAAAGGTGGGGGGGGTAGAAAATTGATGGATAATACTATAACTGAGTGAGCTTAGTTTTTCTCTTTGGATGGAAGGATCAAAATCCACCTTCCCTATTAGTTATTCACATTCCTGTAGATGCTCTGGTGAATTGTCCAGTTAGGAAGGAGCTACCAGTATGCCTGTATTCTGCCAATATGTTATAGATGGCACCTATGCTTTCCTCTCAAGAATCTAGGTCAAGCAAAGGAAATAGCTACACATTTAACAAAATTTGAGAAATGATGGAGTCCTCAAACTCCAGATAGTTCCTTCAGTCATTTCACAGTGCTTCCAAATGTTCTGGAAGCCACAAAATATTAGTCCATTGGCATACAAGATTTCTGGTGTAGAGAAGTTACACTAACAGATGTTAAAATATAATATAATGATACAATAGTGAAAATTGAATGGCTGAGGCAAAAGAACCAAGAGAACAGAATGTAAATCCCTGAAACCCTAATATACAATATGTGAAAATTTATATTTGAAAACAGAATATAATAAATGAGGAAGGGAGGTATTATTCCATAAATTAGTCTGGAGATTGATTAACTACTTGAAACAATGAACAAGCAAGAGTTTCAGCTTATACCGTACTCCATATAAATTCCAGTTGAGGAGTTAAACATAATAAAGAAACCCATTAAGAAGTCAGAAGAAGATGCAAATGAATAATAGCTTGATGGAAAACCCACAGAATGGGAGAAAATATTTGCAAACGAAGCGACCGACAAGGGATTAATCTCCAAAATATACAAACAGCTCATGCAGCTCAATATCAAAAAAAACAACCCAATCAAAAAATGGGCAGAAGATCTAAATAGACATTTCTCCTAAGAAGACATACAAATAGCCAAGAGGCCATTTGATGTTGAAAAGATGTTCAACATCACTAATTATTAGAGAAATGCAAATCAAAACTATAATGAGGTATCACCTCACACCGGTTAGAATAGCCATCATCAAAAAATCTGCAAACAATAAATGCTGGAGAGGGTGTTGAGAAAAGGGAACCCTCCTGCACTGTTGGTGAGAATGTAAATTGATACAGCCACTATAGAGAATGGTATGGAGGTTCCTTAAAAAACTAAAAATAGAGCTACCATATGATCTAGCAATCCCACTCCTGGGCATATATCCAGAGAAAACCATAATTTGAAAGGATACATGCACCCCAATGTTCATTGCAGCACTGTTTACAATAGCCAGGACATGGAAGCAACCTAAATGTCCATCAAAGGAGAAATGGATAAAGACGATGTGGTACATATATACAATGGAATGTTACTAAGCCATAAAAAAGAATGAAATAATGCCATTTGCAACAACATGGATGGACCTGGAGATTCTCATACTGAGTGAAATAAGTCAGAGAGAGAAAGACAAATATCATATAATATCATTTATATGCGGAATCTTAAAAAATGGTACAAACGAACCTATTTACAAAACAGAAATTGAATCACAGAGGTAGAAAACAAACTTATGGTTGCTCAGGGGGAAAAACTGGGAGATTGGGATTGACATATACACACTACTATATATAAAATAGATAACTAATAAGAACCTACTGTATAGCATAGGGAACTCTATTCGGTGCTCTGTAATGACCTACATGGGAATGGAGTCTAGAAGAGAGTGGGTATATGTATATGTATGGCTGATTCACTCTGCTGTACAGCAGAAACTAACACAGCATTGTAAATCAACTATACTCCAATAAAAAAATTAATTTAAAAAAATGGCTTGAGCAGAAGCAAGAAGAACTACAATTCTGCAGCCTGTGTAAGGAAAACCACATTCACAGAAAGATAGACAAAATGAAAAGGCAGAGGACTATGTACCAGATGAAGAAACAAGATAAAACTCCAGAAAAACAACTAAATGAAATGGAGATAGGCAACCTTCCAGAAAAAGAATTCAGAATAATGATAGTGAAGATGATCCAGGGCCTCGGAAAAAGAATGGAGGCAAAAACTGAGAAGATGCAAGAAATGTTTAACAAAGACCTAGAAGAATTAAAGAACAAACACCTAGAAGAATTAAAGAAAAAAAAACAGAGATGAACAATACAATAACTGAAATGAAAAATACACTAGAAGGAATCAATAGCAGAATAACTGGGGCAGAAGAACGGATAAGTGACCTGAAAGACAGAATGGTGGAATTCACTGCCACAGAACAGAATAAAGAGAAAAGAATGAAAAGAAATGAAGACAGCCTAAGAGAACTCTGGGACAACATTAAACACAACAACATTTGCATTATAGGGGTCCCAGAAGGAGAAGGGAGAGAGAAAGGACCCGAGAAAATATTTGAAGAGATTATAGTTGAAAACTTCCCTAACATGGGAAAGGAAATAGCCACCCAAGTCCAGGAAGCGCAGAGAGTCCCATACAGGATAAACCCAAGGAGAAACACGCCGAGACACATAGTAATCAAACTGACAAAAATTAAAGACAAAGAAAAATTATTGAAAGCAGCAAGGGAAAAACGACAAATAACATACAAGGGAACTCCCATAAGCTTAACAGCTGATTTCTCAGCAGAAACTCTACAAGCCAGAAGGGAGTGGCACGATATATTTAAAATGATGGAAAGGAAGAACATACAACCAAGATTACTCTACCTGGCAAGGATCTCATTCAGATTCGATGGAGAAATGAAAAGCTTTACAGACAAGCAAATGCTAAGAGAATTCAGCACCACCAAACCAGCTCTACAACAAATGCTAAAGGAACTTCCCTAAGTGGAAAATACAAGAGAAGAAAAGGACCTACAAAAACAAACCCAAAACAATTAAGAAAATGGTAATAGGAATGTACATATCGATAATTACCTTAAATGTGAATGGATTAAATGCTCCAACCAAAAGACACAGGCTCGCTGAATGGATACAAAAACAAGACCCATATATATGCTGTCTACAAGAGAACCACTTCAGACCTAGGGACACACACAAACTGAAAGTGAGGGGATGGAAAAAGATATTCCATGCAAGTGGAAATCAAAAGAAAGCTGGAGTAGCAATACTCATATCAGATAAAATAGACTTTAAAATAAAGAATGTTACAAGAGACAAGGAAGGACACTACATAATGATCAAGGGATCAATCCAAGAAGAAGATATAACAATTATAAATATATATGCACCCAACATAGGAGCACCTCAATACATAAGGCAAATGCTAACAGCTATAAAAGAGGAAATTGACAGTAACACAATAATAGTGGGGGACTTTAACAGCTCACTTACCAAATGGACAGTTCATCAAGACAGAAAATTCATAAGGAAACACAAGCTTTAAATGACACAATAGACCAGATAGATTTAGTTGATATTTATCGGATATTCCATCCCAAAGCAGCAGATTACACTTTCTTCTCAAGTGCACACGGAACATTCTCCAGGATAGATCACATCTTGGGTCACAAATCAAGCCTCAGTAAATTTAAGAAAATTGAAATCATATCAAGCATCTTTTCCGACCACAACGCTATGAGATTAGAAATCAATTACAGGGAATAAAACGTAGAAAATACGAACACATGGAGGCTAAACAATATGTTACTAAATAACCAAGAGATCACTGAGGAAATCAAAAAACACCTAGAGAAAATAGGTAAAAATACCTGCTTCCTATCTCTGTGGCTTTGCTAAAATACAGCTTTAATTCTTGAGTGTCCTAAAGGTGAGTGCCAGAAGAATGATGAAGGCTGTCAGGGCAGATGCTGGTTGTTGGCCTGGGTTTCTTTCTCTGTTGTTTGGTATGGAGGTTGGAAATAGTGTATACAAAGCCCCCAGCACAATGACTGGCACATAGTCACAGGGGCTCCTGACCCACGCTCTGCCAGGGTCACTCCTCCGTTGGTACAGGGAAACCCAGGCAGCCACAGAGACTCAGAGCAGCTCTACTAGAAGCTTGTCACCAACCACCTGCACTCATGCACACAAGAGATCCCCTTTCTTACCCACCCCAGATGGCCAGGGGTGCATGACGGGGCTTAGCCTGCAATAAGCAATGGGCAATAGACATTGTCAGTAACCCAAAAATCCAAATATTCAGTCTCCTGGCAGGCACAGAATCTTTCTTATTCTCAAATCAAATGGAATTGTTCACCATCAGAGAAAATGAATGCATTTAACTGCCTTTAACATTAATAGAAACTCCCTGCAGAAATCCTGTAAAGAAACATCAGACGTTATGGGTTTGACAATTCATCATGCTCTTTATTCTAGGCTCACTTTCAGCATATTTGAAATCAGCCAGGAGGCTTCTGTTGATACAAAATATTTGCAGACTTGGATCTTCTGATGCTAATCTGATCATATGACAGATGGTGAAGAGTATTAGCTGAAACGACTGCACGACAACATGAAGGAAATAAGTTTCTTTGCAGAGAAATCTTTGAATGTGTCATAAAAACTGTCCAAAAATCAACATCTCAAAGACCTTAAATTCAGGATGTAGAAAATCCATGTCAGTTTTGAAGTCTGGCTTCTTCTGTTCGAATCCCAATAGGTCAATAATAACCAGATAGGTATGTAATGTGACTTTGAGCAGGTAACAAACTCTGTAGACTCTGGTTTCCTCGTGCGATACATGGGGACAGCCTCCTGGGATTACAGTGCGGATTAATAAGATAATGGAATATATACAGCCCCTGGCATAGTCCCTGGTCTCTATGGAAAACACGATAACAGTTATTATCATCATTATTATTTTTATATTATTAATGAATTTGTTGTAGTACATACAGTTACTATCTATGTGCTGTAAAGGCATATGTAGGCATGCAGGTAGAGAAGGTGGGAGAAAAAAGCAGAAAATAAATAGGAATTCACTCCCCAACCCCGAACACCCAGATCTTTTTTCTGTTCCTAGTCCTCTCCATCTCAGAATATGGAACTACCATCCACCCAGCTGCCTGAGTTAAGTATTTCACAGTCACTCTGACGAGCCCCTTTCCCTTCCAGGTTGACCCCACCCACCCTGCATGCAATCCCAATTATTCTAATCCCACCATCATCCCTCTCTAGTTTTTGGTAACAGCTTCCTAACTCTTCTTCCTGCTTTTCCTGGAAGGCTCCTCCGGCCCATTCTCCATGAAAAACCATGAAAGCGCCATCTTATTAAAATATAAATCAGACATCTCTCTTCCCAAATGGAAATCCTTCAATGTTCTTCGAATAAAATCTAGACACCTCCAAGTTCCTGCCTGATCTGCATCCTAACACCCCCGCAACCTCCTGTCACTCCTTCCCTCTTCAGGCCCTTGACAGGCCAAGCTCCTTCCTCCTCCCCACCTCACTACCTCTGCATGTTGTTCTCTCTGTCAGGGACACTTCCTTTTTTGCACAATTGTCTGGTCCCTTCCTGACCTTCAACCCAGAGCTTCAAGGTCACCTCCTCAGAGGGGCCCTCCCAATACTCCCAAAGCAGCTGAACTCTTCCCCTCAGTTATTCGCCAGATTGGCACGCTGTCTTCTTAATAGCACATAAAACAATTCGTAATTATTTTATTTAGTTTTTTTTGTTTGTTTGTTTTGTTTTGTTTTTTTTACTTTTTTCTTGTCTGTGTCTTCCAAAGACTGTAAATAAATTGAAGGCTGGGATCACATCTGTCTTTTTCATTTTTAAAGCACCCTCAGTGCTCACCTTACACACTGTGCTGGGCATAGAGAAGATGTTCAGCAAATATTTGTTGAAAAACATGGGGAATTGAATAATTCAATCTTGTAAATTTCCATGATTAAAATATCTTAGATGTATAATAAACTATTTTCACTCTTTATGGAAAGGTCGGGGGGGGAGGGGAGGGGAGATAACACATTTTTATATGTTTGTATGTATCCTAAAAAGGTTGGAAATAGCTCACTCTATATAGAGCAATAGTTTAAGAAGTCTCTGTTGCCTAGAAGGAGGTCATGTTAAAGAGGCAAATGTAAATTCAGGAATTTTGCTGCAATGTTACTTAATTGACATTTTCAGGGCCAGTGAATCACATGAGTTCATTTAAAAACATCTCTCCAATTTTAGAGACTACTTTGGTTTGAAACCACCATTACAACCACATGTTTCATAGGATTTACCCCTTTCAATCAGGGAAGATCAAAGACTAATTTCTTTTCAAGGGGGCATTTGTCATCTTCTCATGGGCTCCTGACTGATTGTTTCTGAATAATTTAGTCAACATATACAAAGTTGACTGTAGTGGATGCTATAGTGTCCACTGGATCCCCCCTTTGGGACTGAGACCCTCATCCTCCAGCTGTTGGGATGTAGTTGAAGAGAGCTGCCTTGTGTAAGGTCACACCCCATCCCGGGGGATGGTCCTCATCTAACAACTGGCGTGTGTGTGTGTGTGTGTGTGTGTGTGTGTGTGTGTGTGTGTAGCTGGGGATATCCAGCCCTCTTGCCTAATAAGGGCACAACTTGGAGGGCCATCCCAGCTCCAGGGCTCTGGGGAACAGCTGCTCTAAGCCGATTTGGTGCAATCACACTGACTGCACTGAGTCCAGCTCCTCCCTCTGCACAATTCCACTCTCTTTACTTCTCCACAAGTGCTGATTCTGAGAGCACTCCCAATAAACGTCCGCACCCAAATCTCCCTCTCAAGATGGAGATGGCACCTCCTTCTTAAGACACTGGCCAAGCTGATTTGCTGCCACTCTTTCCCACCATTCCCCTTTTCCTTTGCTTGGAAGGACTCCTCTCCGGAAAACATGGACAGATAGAATTTGCTACCCAGCTCTCTCCCAACAGTAGGTAGTATCTGATGACAGGATTGGAAATGATGACACAGTCTCCTGCCTAAACATCCCACTACCTCCTTTCCCTACTCCATGGTGTCTTCCAAGTGCAGAGAAAAATATAACAGGGACCACTTCCTTACTAATTAATTAATTAAACTAACCCTAAGTATGTGCGCTGATATAATGATTTTAAATAAGTGTTATGGGCTGAATTGTCCTCCCCTGCCCCGAGCCCTGTAACATTCATTTGTTGATGTCCTAACTCCCAGTACCTCAGAATGTGACTGTTTCAGATACAGGGTCTTTTTTTTTAACTTTTTATTTTATACTGGAGTATAGTTGATTAACAATGTTGTGTGATTCAGCAAAGTGATTCAGTTATACATATACACGTATCTATTCTTTTTTAAATTCTTTTCCCATTTAGGTTGTTACATAATATTGAGCAGAGATAGGGTCTTTAAAGAGACGATTAAGTACATGAGGTCATTCAGGTGGACCCTAGTCCAAGATGACGATGCCCTTAGAAGAAGAGGAAACTGGGACACAGACATGTACAGCAGGAAGACCGTGTGAAGATTCAGGGAGAAGATGGCCATCTGCAAGCCAAGGGGAGAGGCCTCAGGACAAACCAACCCTGCTGACCCCTTCATTTCAGACTTCCAACCACCAAAACCGAGAGAAAATAAAATTCTGTTGTCTAAACCACTCAGCCTGTGGTACTTTGTTGTGGCCACCCTAGCGCACTAATATACTATATAATTATGAAATCTGTGGATTTTGTTTTATGCCCTTTAAATACACTGGGAACTATATTCAATATTTTGTAATAACCTATATGGGAAAAGAATCTGAAAAAGAATGTGTGTGTGTGTGTGTATATATATATATAAACTGAATCTCTTTGCGGTACGCCTGAAACTAACTCAACATTATAAATCAACTGTACTTCAATTAAAAAAAATAAATGTCCTGGGCAGAGAGGGGTGTCTACAGGAGGGCTCCAGAATGTCTCTAGGTTGTGTGGACTCCTCATCCCTTGCCCTGGTTTCTCTGTCCCATTTTTGTTTCCGTATCTTTATTTCTACTTGATGTGAGCACCTCAAATTGACCAGGAGGTTTTAGAGTATTTCCCCAACCTTTCATTCCTGTATGCACGTTTTTTGTTTGTTTTGGTGCTATTGTTTGGCTGATTCCTTATTCTGTACCCCTAACCCGAGGTGCCAGGAAGCTATGTTGCCCAGGTTTCCACTAATCCAGCCTTTCCGAAAAGAATAATGGGCTGGATGTGACCAGAACTACACAGAGCTCAGAGGGCCTGAGTTACTAACTGGGGATTATTCACACTGATTTCATCCTGAGTCCCCATGCAGAAATTTAGGAATTAGATCTTATGGAGAGCCTAGTGTTTCCTAGATATAAGGTATTTGACTATCATGTATTAAAAATATTTCATTAAGGGAGGAAAAAATTACCAAATGTATGTCCCAGAAAAGAACATCATTGTGACAATTCCCATTGTCCCAGAGAGCCCCATATGTGACACTTTAGAGCCTCCATCTAGTCTTCTCCAGGCACTCTGATGATCAAATCATCTCAGATGATGGCCTCCCTCCTGGCACCATCATGCTTCTGTTGCCCCACACCTGAACCACCTCCATGCCTAGGAGTCCCCGAGGGGCCTGGACTCTGTGGTCTATGGCAGAACGGGCGCCTCAGTCTATTTGCACAAAGGATGCTTAAAGAGCACCACATCCATGTTGCCCACATGGAAACTCTCAGCTTCTGGTGTAACAGCTATTTACTTGCTTCCCTTACAGCTTTCGTTCTTGCCCTTGGACTCAGTCAAGGTCCAGGGATGTAGTTGAGTGACAGCTTCTGCTCTGTGCTCCCCTCTGATGACTAAGGCTGTGTTTCTGGGTCAAGCTCGTCACGACTCCTTTCTCTCTTAACGGGAAGCGCTCTCCTAGTTCACTCCTCCGTCCCTTGTGCAAGCCGACTTCTGATAGGCTGCCCTGCTAGCTCTCCAAGCATGCCTGAGAGAGCTGAATGCTAGCTCTAGGATCCCCCAGGGTCTTCTTGTCTCCAGAAAGAACAGCCCCCCTCTACCCATAGCCTCCTTCACATATGTCTACAGAGAAAGAGCTACAGACGAAAAGTAAAGAAAACACAGTTGCTCCTTTAGGGAGAGCTGAAACACGGGCTCTTTCCTCCTCTGGATATTCTGTTACTTTTGGCTCTGTTGTCTGGTTTGAGAGGGGACATCCATCTTTCATGTTATTATCATCACAGATGATTCTATTGTTTCTGCTTGTGAGAATGGCCGTGACACATCCTAGGTCTGCCACCTAAGTGCCCTGTGCCTCTACACTTCCTGTCAGCTGAGTCTTCCTTGAAGAATCAGCACTGTTCTGTTCTGCTTGCTTCCTGAACTCCCTCAGTGCTCCTTAATCATGCAGGGAGTTTGAGAACTTTTTCAGTGACAATACTTTCCTTCTGCTTAGAGCTCAAATAAAAAGTGAACACTCTAGAATGTTTTAGTTTAAAAACCTCATGTCTGATTTGACATGGCAATCAAATGAATCAAAATATGATACAGAAGATGGCATTACATTTTGGACTAGAGAGAGAATAATCCGCCCAATCCCACTTTCTTTACTTCTCCACAGGTGCTGACCCCAAGAGCACTCCCAATATTTTTTTGATCTGTCTCCTAAAGCAAACAAAAGCAAAAATAAATAAATGGGAACTAGTTAAACTTAAAAGCTTTAACACAGCCAAGGAAACCATCAACAAAACAAAAACCCAACCTACTGAATGGGAGAAAATATTTGCAAATGATATAAGCAATAAGGGGTTAATATCCAAGTATATAAACAGCTTATACAACTCAACAGCAAAAAAACAAACAACCTGATTAAAAAATAGGCAGATGTCTATTAAAAAATGGAATAGACATTTTTCCAAAGAAGACATACAAATGGCCATCAGGTGCATGAAAAGATGCTCAACGTCATTAATCAGCAGAGAATGCAAATCAAAACCACAATGAGATGTCACCTCACACCTGTAAGAATAGCTATCATCAAAAAGACCACAAATGGCAAATGTTGGTGAGGATGTGGAGAAAAAGGAACCCTTGTACACTCTTGGTGGGAATGTAAATTGGTGCAGCCACTGTGGAAGACAGTATGGAGGTTTCTCAAAAAACTAAAGTAGAAAGAATTACCGTATGAACTAAAAATTCCACTCCTGGGTATATATCCAGAAAAAAACCCAAAACAATAATTAGAAAAGATACATGCACCCCAATGCTCATAGCAGCATTACTTACAATACCCAAGATATAGAAGCAACCCAAGTGTCCATCAACAGACGAAAGAAAAAAGATTCAATATTACTCAGCCATAAGAAAGAATGAAATTTTGCCATTTACAAAAACACGTGTAGACTTGGAGGTATGCTAAGTGAAATAAGTCAGACAGAGAAAGACAAATACTGTATGATATCACTTACATGTGGAATCTAAAAAATACACACTAGTGAATATAGCAAAATAGAAACAAACTCACAGATATAGAGAACTAGTGGTTACCAGTGGGGAGAGGGAAAGGCGGAAGGGCAAAATAGATATAGGGGATTAAGAGGTACAAACTACTATGTATAAAATAAATAAGCTACAAGGATATATTATACAGCACAGGGAATATGACCAATATTTTATAATAACTGTAAATGGAGTATAACCTTTAAAAATTATGAATCACTATGTTGCACACCTGAAATGCATATAATATTGTACATCAACTATACCTCAATATAAATAAATAAATAGGGAAGTAAAATAAATAAGGAAATAAATGGAAATATTTCGCAAGATTATAGAGTCCTTCAGCCACTCCAGAACATCTTATTGCTATAGTTGTAAAACCTCTCTCTCTCATTCAGTTTGGTAAGCTTGTGACTTACAAATCTGTCACTTAAGGAAATTTAGAATTGAGCTAAAGGTCTACTTTTAATTCAATAATTAGGATGTAAAACTTAAATATACCTTTCTTCTGAATATTCCTTGACCCTGTATGCCAGGGATATGTATGTACATATTATGTAATGTGTTTTGTGCCCATGGCATTTTAGCAGGAAGCAATGGCCAAGCAAACCTCCTATTTCTGGTATAAGTACGAGTCTCAGAGAAGAAAATTTGGTCCCTTCCTATTTCAGGATCAAAGATCAACAAAATGGTCTCCTGGGGAGAGTATTTGTCAAGTTTCCATTTAATTTCTTGGTTCTTAAGAAGTCTTCAGTTTCCTCTGAAGTTTTCTCTTCAGGGAAACCATAGTATACAGTAATGTTTCACATTTTTTATTGTGACTTTGAGAATGGTTTCATAAATGCTATTTTATTGGGTCTTCACAAATTTCCTGCAAAAATATGTTATGACTGGGCTTACCATTTTCATTTTACAGATAAAGAAACTGGGTCTGTGTGCCCATGTTTAACAGCCAGTAAGTAATAAATCCAGAGTAGAACCAGAGTCTTGAAATTGCATCAACTTAAAAAAATATATATGTGTGTATGTATGTATATATACGTGTGTACACATATACATATATATACATACCTATATGTATGTATGCAATATAAATATATTTATGCAAAATAAAATATATATTTATACATAAAACTTATATATACTCATATATAATATATATACACATGCGTACATGCAGACAGACAGACCAATGGTGCACTAACAGGATTAAACAACTGCATTTGAATCCTTGTTCCATCAAGAGCTCCCCATAGAATTGTTAGAAGGAAAGAAATAAGAGATTATGTGAGAAAGCACTTAATTGTAAATCACCATAAATGACAGCTATTAAGTTTTTCTATCTGCTGTTCAATGTGACAGATTAATATTAACCACTTGAAGACAGGAGCCATTTCGTTTACTTCTTTTCTGTTCATCAGGGAACCCAACACAGTGTTAAACCCATATGGGCAATATTAATAGGGGATAAACAAATAATTCCTCATTGAGAACAATCACAGTATTAATAAGATGACAAAACATTTTAAAGAAAAAAAATGGATAAAGTTTAAAGAAGAGGAAAAAACAAACGGGACACTGAGGGTTATGCAGGATGGATTGCCGATGGAAAATGACCTCTGATCACTTTGCCTTTCTCAGATGCTCATTCACTACCAGTAATGATATCAATCATCTCAGACCTGGGGAGCAGCTGTCATAAAAATGATTTTGAAAAAAGTGGGCTGTGGTAACCTGGATCAAAGTGGCAAGTATAGTTTTTTCTTATATTTACTTTCAAAAAGACTCAGATGATCAGATACTAAATGCTCAGTGTGTTTAAGAATCAGGAAGACGGTTCACAATCACAGAGGAAGAAGCAATATGTCACCCAGATAAGCATATATAACTTATTAATGTTCACTTACGTGAGGCACTATGTTGGACCATCATGCCCTGTAGTGACCTCTCTGGTTGTGTGGACGAGGTAAATGGGCAGTTGACATCCCCTAGTGGGAACAATAATAGATTTAGCTGAGCAGTCTTTTGTGGACTTTGTTTGCTATGTTTTTCTGTTTAATTCACCCAAAGTGGAAGCCAGAAATGTTCTCACTGTAGGCTTCGCCTAATTCACACAAAAGGAAACCTGGGGATCCCAGATCATTCTTCCTCCTCTTCTCCCTGTCTTTTCATCCAGTCATTTAGTCAATTGCCAAACAGAACTGCCACCCTGTGCTAAGGCATCGAGGACACAAAAATGAATAAATGATGATTTCTGACTTTGAGAAGACACATAAACAAAAATCCTAATGCAATGGGCTCAGAGCTGTTTTAAAGGTACTCTACAGGAGAAAATAAGGTTCATGCTTCAGGGGTGTTCAGAGAAAACTTATGGAAAGCCATTTGTACAGGGCAAGACATATGCGCTTAACATCTGCTATGTATTTGTTTTCTAAGGTAGATCGGCACGTGATCTTCAGTAGTTCCTCTTCTATTGGCTTCCTTCTCTTGCTTTAACTCTCCACTAGCTTAAAAAAAGCCTTTCCTACACTGCTGCCTCTCTTTCTTTTTTTTTCTCATCTGACTTCTTATGGGAGCCTCCACTGGCTAATTTTTCTTCTTTACTACCCATTTACTCTAAAAATATTTGTGACCTTGAATGAGATAGGAATCATCCCAGCATATGCGTACTTGTTTACATATACACACACACTGTGAAATTCATTAAAGAAACAAAATCTTTTGGATTACCTACAATTGTGTGTATGTGTAAGTAATTTTAGAGATATTTAGTGAGGACAGTGGCAAAGCATTCCCGAGGACTTTCCTGACCTGCTTTGCAGAAGTACTTTAATCAAACCATGTTCTTTTAGGACCTTCTTGATCAAGTATACTTTTAAAGATGTCAAACTCCCCGGCCTTGCCATTACCAGAGTCAGTCCCTTGGAGACAATCAAAGTTTATATCTTAATTTCCAGGACAGGTCTAGAATTGGATCTCTCTCCAGGAGCCTGAGAGTCAAGTAACATTTGCTGTGGCACTTGTCCAGGTGAGTATAATGGGCCATGGAAATAATCTTTCATATCACACTCACCAAGAGATATACTATCTCTTTTTTTAATTTAAAGACTTTTAAGTTAGGCTCCATTCACAATCTTTTTTGGAACAAATGTGTATCATTTCATTGGTGATATGCTATCCCTGCAGACAGAGCATGACCCTAGTAGTTTTAAACTTATACTTAGCAGTCATGTTGAATGTGTGAATTACAGTCACCACTGGCACACTTCCATGTAAACTAAGAAATACTTTGAAATGGGTAAAGCACTATTAGGACATGATTTTTATTAGGGACACCTGGTTGTATTAGACTATTCTCAAGCTTATTTCCACATCTTTCCTACATTTTTTTCTGTTTATTCATATTTCTAATTTTGTCTCATTTCTGAATTCAACATATTACTGTTACATTCTTCCAAATATTGAATGAATAAAGTTGGTGGATTACTAAAAGGTTATCCACATTTTAAAGTTCTTATTGTTAAATGATCAGATGTGAACAAATGAAAGCGTCGTAATGCCTGATCTTTTCATTTCTTAGTCTCCCATTTATCTCAAAACACTGGTCTTGAAGCAATTTTTCAAATTGCATTATTAGAATGTCAAACATTATTACAGGTTTATTTTTTAAGTGAATGGGGTCCATAGTCATTCTAGAGCTGGAATATAGCAAATTCTGAAAGAGTTTAACACTTTCATATACAGTGTTTTGTTTTAAATATTCAAGTTCTATGTTGAACAGTGAAAGAAAGTTTGATTATCTTGTCATTTTCAGAGTTAAATCAAGGAAATAAAACATAGTAAACATTTTTTCTCTGAGAAGCTTAGAACATTATAGAGTCAAATACTCGGTTTTTCCTATAAGAATGATAGTGATCTCCATTTTTCAGGTGGAAAATTGAGAAGGAGAGACAATTTTGCCCAGTGTTTCTAGGTTTGTCAGCAACAAATCCCATCCTCTGCAAAATAGTGAAACAGGTTACGGTGGTATTTAGTTTTCCTCAACTTCTACCTCAACATCCTTCTCTTCGGAAGGCTCCGCAACTTCCAGATCCTAGAATCCTTCACTTGAATTTAGGCTCACTACAAGCATCCACGTTTTTCAACCCTTTTTCGCTCCCAACCCCACCATGAAAACTAAGCAGTGTTTTGTCCCACACCCTCTCAGGTCCTGTTCTCTGCTAATCAATCCAATAATTTTTTTGTTAATTATTCGCTTTATTTATTTATTTTTAAATTTTATTTATGTATGTATGTATTTATTTATTTATTTATGGCTGTGTTGGGTCTTCGTTTCTGTGCGAGGGCCTTCTCCAGTTGCGGCAAGCGGGGGCCACTCTTCATCGCGGTGCGCGGGCCTCTCATCATCGTGGCCTCTCTTGTTGCGGAGCACAGGCTCCAGACGCGCAGGCTCAGCAATTGTGGCTCACGGGCCTAGTTACTCCGCGGCATGTGGGATCTTCCCAGACCAGGGCTCGAACCCGTGTCCCCTGCATTGGCAGGCAGACTCTCAACCACTGCGCCACCAGGGAAGCCCCCAATAATTTTTAATCAGTGATAATAACTTCCTCTTTAACACACTTCCCAACAGCCTCCAGTTTCTAGCAGTGTGGAACTATCCACGATTTGGAGCCAGAGGATCTGAGTTTGAATCTCCTGACTCTTGAATAATCCAGACCTCAGTTTCCTCATGTGTAACATGGGGATAATAATATCGACGTCACGGAAAGGTTGTAAGGATATGTGAAATGAATTACATAACTGCTCTTTACCATTAACAACTAATATGCACTCTATTGAGAGCCTGGAATGACTCACACATTGCAAAGAATTTCGGATTCATTTATAAGTCAGTGGGAAGATACTTGGGGGTATCTTGGAAGTTTCCTACCTTTCTATGCAAAAGCAAGCCTATGCATTAAAAGGCAATCAACCTCACCTCCCATCCGTGGGGATGGCTAATCAAAAAACCCAGCACTTAACAAATTTTGGAAAGGATGTGAAGAAACTGGAATCCTTGTGCACTGTTGGTGGGAATGTAAAATGGTACAGCCTCTGTGGAAAACAGTATTGTTGTTTCTCAAAAAATTAATAATAGAATTACCATTTGCTCCAGCAATTCCTCTCTTGGATATATACCCAAAAGAATTAAAAGCAGAGACTTGAGGTTTGCACATCCATGTTCATAGCAGCAGTATTCACAGCAGCCAAAAGGTGGAAGTGTCCATCAATGGATGAATAAACAAAATGTGGTATACGCATACAATGGAATATTATTCAGTCTTAAAATGGAAGGAAATTATGACATGATACAACATGGATGAACCTTGAGGACATAATGCTAAGTAAAATAAGCCAGTCAGGAAAGGACAAAGGCCATATGATTCCACTTATCTGAAGTAACTTGAGTAGTCAATTCATAGAGACAGACAGTAGAATGGTGATTGCCAGGGGCTGGGGAAATGGGGAATGGTAGTTACTGTCTAATGGGCACAGAGCTTCAGTTTTACAAGATAACAAGAGTTCTGTGGATAGATGGTGGTGATGGTAGCACAACAATGTGAATGTACTTAATGCCACTGAACTGTTCACTTAAAAATAGTTAAGATGGGAATTTTTATGTTAGGTGTATTTCACTACGATTTTTTAAAAAAAGGACAATCAGCCAATCTGGCAAGTCAAAGTCCCCCATTTCTTAACTAAGCAATTGTTTATAAACAAAGTGTCTAAAAACAAAGAAATGTCATTAGAATTTATTATTTTAGGCAACTTTTAAAACAAGGCAAGTCAGCTACACATCTCATGCTCTATACCTGCTCAACTACATATACATTGCTTCTCACTACCTGGGTCCACGACTTATAAACAGTACAGCCTTGGGTTAGTTACTTAACCTCTCTTTGCCTTAGTTTCTTCTTTTGCAAAATGGAAATGCTCATTTCTTTACAGTCGGGTTCTTGTGAGGATTCAATTAAATGGTGAATGGAAAGGGCCTGGTAAGCATATGGCACAGGGAGTGCTTAGTATGTTTGTTTCCTTTTATAGGTAAACTCATTGAAACGAGACTTAATTATACTCTGAGGGTCACAATTTAAAAAGATCAGAAGGACAGATATCTATGAAAGGGAGTGAAAAACCACATATTTGGTGGACTTGAAGGGAAAAATATGTGGGAGGACCTGAAAACATTTTTTAACGTATTTCTAAAGGTGGATTTTGTTCCTAGTTTTTGCTGTTTCTGTTGTTTGTTTGTTTGACATTTACTCTGCTGGTTTTCCTGCTTTCCAAAGCTATCTTGCACAGAATCTACTGCCCCCATTACGCTAATTGGCAGTGTGAATATTTTAACAAACTCTGTGGGGTTACTTTACCTCAGCTTTAGCCAAATGTATAATTTAACACCACCAAGACAACCTGCTTCACCTCACCATTTGAGGCTTCTCAGCCTTGAATTAATTACACGACAAAGAATTTTGCAATGTTCTGAAATCAGAAATTAGTTTGTAATGCGGAAGACAAGGCTGTGTCTACGTTTCAGCTTTAGGAACTCTCAAAAAAGAATGCACATTGGGATTTCTATTGGTGTTGCTTACATCAGTGGGAACAAACTTCTTCCATAGATGTGTGCATTCTGAACTCCTGGCCCGTTCATTAACTGTTGTCATCACAGGGAAGGGTTATTATATCACTAATCAGGAAAAGCTCACCCTGAACCATGTTTGCCTAAAACCTCTGTTTCACAGTCATTAAGTGATACTTATGTAATCCTTCCATGCCATTTGAAAAAGAGAGCTGTTGGAGAGATCTGTGGACCATGTACTATATGTTCTCGCCTGAGAGGGTCACCACATGGGCACACTATCAATGTAAGCAGCCTTCCTCCGAAGGGCTTGAGTAATACAGCCCATAGTTTAACTTATTGTAAAGTTGGGGTGGCAAAAGTCAGGAAAACGCTGGAATACCCTAGGGTGGTGAAAATCTAAATGAAGTCAGTACCAGTGTGATGGAGATAAGGCTACGTTTGAGAACAAATTTCACTGGGCTGCAGTTCTTGCACAGATGTTTCAGGGAGGCGTTTCTGAGGCTCCGAATGCCGGGAGGAGCCCTGTTCCTTCCCTTACCTGCTCTCCTGAATCTCAGTTGTGCTGGGTTCGCTTACAAGGTGGGCTCTGCCTCTGGCACGTCCATTCAGTTCCTGCTTCCTCTGAGCCCCTTCGCCCGGCACTGGACAGATGGGTTAAAACTGGAATGAGAGAGAAGAGGTGGGGCTCATTCTTCAATTTCCTTTTCAGAGTAATAAAGATGACATTCTACCCTGAGCCACAGCTCTTTATGTCTTGTTTCTAATTGGTTAGAAATAAAAGTCCCTAAATCTCTGGCAGAGTCTGAGCATCTCCTGCGTAAGAGGGGGGAAATACAGGGAAAAATAACAGTAGAGAACATATTGTGAGATGGCAGGAAACCAAACCAGTAAAAAGAGCTTACGAGCAGAACAAAGTAAGATAGGAGACAAAGGAAAAGCAAACCCTGCCCTTTCTGGAGGTAAAACAGATATGAACCTATTATAAAAGGGAGACACTTGGAACATTCTAAAAAAGCTGTATCTTATGCCTAATAATTACTTACATGTCAGACACACCATGTGAAATTTAGAATTCATTGTTTCCATCCCAAACCCACATCTCCTTCTGTACTTCGGTTTCTGGGACCACAGCTCTCTAACTAGTTGAGGAATAGCACTGGGTCTGTGTGAGTCACCTTGAGGCTAGACTTAATACTTATCTCCAGCCCACACCATCCCTCCTGTGGTTTTACTGAAGGCTTCATAGAGAAGATGGTTCTATTCTTTCACCCTTTGGCAAAACGTAATCAAATGGCTCCTAAGCTTCTTAGTTCTTTCCCCAGAGTCTTTTCCCAAACATTTCATTCTACTCCACAAAACAAAGCCCTCAATTGACCGAAATCAACTTTCCTAGAAAACAATTATGCAACCATTTCTTATCACTCAAGCACACTCATGGGGAGGGGGAGGGGAGGTAGCAGTGGTGGTAGTACGTGTGTCCATGTACGCTTATCTAGGCATTCCTTCGTCCAAAATAGATCTCTGGAGGGAGCAAGGGGGAAGGAGGTGTGGACTACTAACAAAAAGAAGATTCCCTTTTGTGTCATCAGACCCAAGGCAAAACCCTCAGTCATTCCAACTCTTTTGTCTTTCTGCCACATTCGTTTACAAAATCTGGCCATCAAAAATCCTTAGTAGCCCTCCAAGTCACCTCTTCCTCTCTGTCTCATCTATCAGATTGTGGTATTCACGATGGAAATGTCTTTAATTACTTCCCATGATCAAATACATCTATCTATGCCCTTTGGCCTAGCATATGGGGCTCTTGGACCAAATGTTAATGCAACATCGTATGCCCGACACACAGTGAGGCCAAACAAACTGAAACGTTGGAGTTTGGGGCAGAGTAAGGTTCACTACAGGGCCATGCAAGGAGACAGGTGGCTCATGCCCTAAAAGCCCCGAACTCCGTGAACGGTTTCGGCAAAGCACTCTTAAAAGCCAGGTGAAGGGTCGGGTGGGTGTGTGATCAGCTTGTGCACCACTCTCTGTCTGGCTAACGGTGAGGTAGCGGGGCGGTGTCTCAGGGGTTAACATCATCAGTCCTTAGGCTCCAGGAGGCCTGGGGGCTGTGTGCTCTGGTCAAGTAATTAACATCTTCCATTTGTTGGAGGTGTGGGAGTGTGTGTGGGGCTTCACATCTGCAAAACCACTCAGGAAATGTGCATCACACACTATCAACCAGGTACTTCAGAGAGGAGCTCCAGCAGGGGATGCAGGCCAAGGCCTGCCTCCCCTCGCCCCCCAAGGCCCCATGGGGTCCTGCTCCGTTACACAAACTCATCCATGTTGCAGCTTTATCTCCCATGCCTCTCCAGCCATAGGCAAGCATTTTGTTTCCCCCAGGACTCTTTATTTCTGCACATACTCCTGTCTGTCTGCTATGACCTCCTTTCCTCTGTCTACCTAGTGATGAGCTCCTATGCAGCCTTATGCCCCAAACCCAATAACTCCTCTGAGAAGACTTCCCTGACTACACCCCCTTCCCCTTGCCCTTATTCAACCCCTCAACCCAGACCCACATAGAATTACCTACTTTCTCCTTTGTGCTCCCATAGCCTCCTACCTATCCCTCTATTGTAGCCCTTACCTATATATAGTCTTCTTTAACCATTAAAGCCCTGGTTTCAATGCACTTTTCTTTTATAGATTAAAGATATGAATGCTGTTTGATCTGTGGCACCTATTTTTTCCAGAGTATAGTTTCCCTTTGCAGGTTTGTTGTTTTTTCTTTGTTTTGGTTGATGGTTTTAAGGGACGTACCAGATTTCTCAGTCAAAGTTACCAATTATTTTCCCATACAATTCTTTTTAAACATAAAATGTTTTCCCATCCAAATATTTGATAGATATTACATTTAACTTTATCTAGGCTTTTGATTTTCTAACTTTAACTTAAAAAAAATATTTATTTATTTTCGGCTGTGTTGGGTCTTTGTTGCTGCATGTGGGCTTTCTCTAGTTGTGGCGAGCGGTTGCGGTGCGCGGGCTTCTCATTGCAGTGGCTTCTCTTGTTGCGGAGCATGGGCTCTAGATGCTCAGGCTTCAGTAGTTGTGGCTCACGGGCTTAGTTGCTCCGCAGCATGTGGGATCTTCCCAGACCAGGGATTGAACCCATGCCCCCTGCATTGGAAGGCGGATTCTTAACCACTGTGCCACCAGGGAAGTCCCCTACATTTAACTTTTTAATCCTTATGGTATTTATCTTGTGCATGATATGACACAAGATCTAATTACATATTTGCCTAAAAGCTAATCAACTGTCCTAAAATCATTTACTGAACAAAGTTTTTCTCCTATATTGCTTTTTATGGCTTTGTATCATATGTGAAGTTCTCATATCTGTTAGCAAGTGCTTTTGGACTATTTAATCAGTTGTGGGGTTTTTTTTTTGAGACCAAAAAAAAAAAGCTCAGAGTGAGAGTACAGAATCTGCCTGGCTATTCAGGATGAATAGGAAACCATATTCATTCATTCATATTCATTCATTCATTCATATAAGATGAACAGGAAACCATATTCCTTCCCAAGGGCACGTGCAGCTGTAAAGGGTCACAAAAACCATCTTCTCTGAGTGCCTACTGTTTTCTTACTCTTTGGAAAATCTTGTTCTCTGAGGCCAGAGACTATCAGAAAATTCAATTTTTGAGATTGTATCAGTAAGAATGAAACATCCCAATCTTGCATGGAGGTTCTAACTCACTCTGACACAGAGAAGCAGACTTGATTTACAATGCAGGCGCAGAGCTTCAGGTAAGGTGTTTCTGAATGCGACATTCTACATTTATCCACGGAAACAGGACCCTGAGGTCATTTTGCAGTCCAGACCTCAGGCTGGCCCCTCTACTCCCAACCCTTCTCTGCTTTGAGCCGATCAAAACTTTGTCTCGTGGTTTCTCTGGTGCCCGGTCTCCACTGTTACAATGAATCAGTCGTGGGGCTACAGGTTTTGTCCTTGATGGTCTTAGGCTGCTGACTGCATTAGACATACTGTTCTCTTCTTGAGTTAGTGCCCTTAATTATTATAGTTTAATAATATGGGTTTTTTTCATTGTTATCAGAAGGTTCTCAAACTTTTGGGGTTTTCAGACCCTCTTTTACACTCTTAAAAATCATTGAGAATTCCAAAGAGCTTTTGTTTGTGTTATATTAATCGATATATTCCATATCAGAAAATTAAAACTAAGAAAATAAAAAATATTTGTTTCTATATTAATTTTAAAAACTAGGAAACTCATTACGTGTTAACATAAATATCAATAACATTTTTTATGAAAAATAATTATATTCCAAAACAAAGGAAATTTAGTAGGAGAAATGGCATTGTTTTAAATTCATGTTAATTCCTTTAATGTTTGGCATAACAGAAGACATTCCTGCTTCTGCATTCAATCTGTTGTGATATCACGTACTATGCAACCACTGGGAAACTTCACTGTATATTTGTGAAAGAATGGGAGTGAAAAAGAGTGAAGAAAGACTTAATATTGTTATGAAAGCAATTTCGATACTGTGAACCCCTTGAAAGAGTTTCTAGGACTCTAGATACCCCCAGACCATAGTCTGAGGACCACTGGTCTTAGCTATTCTAGCTTGTAGTTTCTCAGATGAAGTTTAGAATGTTTTGTCTCTTAATTTGGGAGGCAGTAATTATGTATTTAAAATCTTGTCTTCTCACTGAAGGATATCCTATGTCTCTCCAATTATAAAATACTTTACAGATGATTTCTCGATAGTCTTGCATTTTCCTTTTCAGATCTCCCACCTTTCTCATTTTTTATCATTCCTAGTTATTTTATGTTCTTTGTTGCTATTGTGAACGGGATCCATTTTTCCCACTGTATTTTAATTGGTCATTGTTGGCCTCTTACAATTTTGTATGTGGCCATTTGCTTACTCTTTATTAATTCTTATGTTAAATAATATATTTGGTATGATCTAGTTTTTAAAGAAAGAACTAGAAAATTTGAATCCGTTTATATAATGCTACTATTGATACGATATTCTCAATACTCTGAGATATCATCACACATTAGATGAAACATACGATATTCTGAGAAAAACCCACTGTTCAAATTCTAGGTTTCAAAGATATTTTATGAGGAAAATATCATAAATATGCTGAATGCCCTTTTGGCATCTACTCAAATGATCGTATTTTTTCCTTAAGACAGATGCATTGATTAAGACTAGAAGACGCCTGTTCGGTCTTCTAGAATTCTTCCAATTTTGGGGCATCGCGGATGACAGACCCGTTTAGATTATTAACAGAATCAAATGCCATTTTGATTGTCGTTCTCACCTTTTGAAGGGGAGGAAGGCATAAGCATGCCCCACATGTCCCTTAGGCTGTTCAGGGAACCTGGCCAGCACAGACCCGTCCGGTGAGCTCAGGCAGGGCACAGAGAGGACCAGCCAGAGGGTTGGTGATTGACAGGCCTCCTCCCTAAGGCAGAAGTTCCTTCGCAGGCCGCTCAAGTGAACTGCTATCTGCGGGGGAGACCTCATTAGTCATTTTCCCTCTCAATTTCAAGGTCGGAGCCCGCTGGCCTCGAGGTGACATCCTCGTGGCACGAGGCCCACGGAGTTTGGGGGAAGTTCTTGGGGGAAGACACCGCACATCGCTAGGAGACTTCGCTTCAGGAAAGTGGGTCTGTCCGAGGGGGCTCCAGGGACGCCGGGGTCCTCTCCCTTTCCCCCGGGCTCCAGGCCAGGGCGGCGCGGCCGAACGCCATGAAGCCCCTCGCAGCCTCGGCCGCCAGTCCCGGGCCCTGCGAGGAGCGCGGGGCGGACGGCGCGGCCTCCCCCACCACCGGCGGTCCCGGGGGAAGGCGGCGCCCGCGGGCGGGAGGGAGAACGTTCTTCCAGAGCCTGGCGAGGGGCCGCCCCCTCGAGCGCCCCGCCCCCGGCCGTCCCGCCCCGCACGCCCGAGGGGTGGATGGAGACGCCGGCTTCCGGCCCAGGTAGGGGTCTGGGCCTCGGCGGCGGGGAGCCGCGGGCCTGGCGGCGTCGCTTCCCCGGCCACTGGGGGCGGGAACCCCGCGTCCACCCCGGGGAACCGGACCGGGAACGGGAGGGGGGCTCGTGGGGACCGCGCGCCTCGTCCCGACCGAGTCTCGGGAACCTGTGGCCCGCGCCGCGCCGGCTCAACCCGAGGGAACGCCTGTTCAGGGCTGACTTCTCTGGCAGCAGGTCGGTGGAGCTGGGGCTCCAGACGCATCTGTAAAGTTTCCTTTTTAAGGAGAACGTGCAGACAGGAAAGAGCGTTGTGATATTGAGAAGTAGAGAAATCCTCCCAGAGACGATGTCATCTCGACTTGCTCACCAACAGCGCTGTTCTGTAGTAGTTTATATTTGCACCTTGCTAGGATTTTCCTACGAGAAATTTAAAAAAAATTTTTAATAATATTTTATTATTATTGGAATGATTGTTGGCTATAAGCCTTGAAATAGACATTGTAATGGCCCTAAAATTAAAAAAAAATTTTTTTTTTGAGAAAATTTGAAAACCCAAAGAATCCTTATAGGTTTTGTTGTCTCTGGAGTTTTCTTGGTGATTGAATGGGTGCCCTTAACGCCTCTTAATTTTTTTTTGTAATTCTCATTGGTCCAGTAACTTTAGAGTTATTTTATGCCTGCACAGAATGTGAGGTGTTCCGTGTTACTTGTGCAAATAATGCTAAACCTGAGGAATAAATTGTCGTTGAGCCATACTACCTAAACGTTTCTAGGTTCAACTTCTAAATACTTTCCATAGATCCTTGATGCTTATCCTGTGACACCTTGACTCGTTTGTTGTGTGTTACAGGCCCAGGATCACAGCTGCAGTCTGGATACTCACTCTACGTCATGATATCCGAACATTATTATGCATTCTTTTCAAGCTTTGCTAAGGGTAGGTGATAAAAGTCGACAAGTGTTCTGGATTTGCCGGAGCCTAAGTGCCAAGTTTTGACAGATAAATGACGGTGCATGTTATTCATGCCGTATTGATTTTTATTATATTATAAAAGATAATTGTTTTCAAATGGGGAAATTTAGAAATGTGTAAGATTGCAAAGATAACTTGTTCTTTATGAGTATATTGATGTGAAGTCTAGGCATGTGAAAAATTACTCTCATTTGTCTTAGTCCTTTTTTATTATTATCGTTGGGAACCAGAAAAGCACAAAGTAAAAGATTCAATGTGGTGATCTTTAATAGCAGACTATATCTATTTGGAGAGATTTTGGTCAGTCACATAAGGCATTGTCCTGCACTTCCTTTTTCAACTGTATCTTTACAGCTTATTTTTTTTTGTGCAAATATTCTTTGAAAAGTAACTTTTATCTGTCAAGTCCAATCTATTTGAAAGTCCATTAGTTGCTACTAATAGTGTGATAAACAGATATTTGAAAGTGCAAATATACTTTAGACTATATAGATGTAAAGTATGTACAGTTTTGATGTAAGGATGTTTGATCATTTTAATAATTTCTGCAATGTCAGTGCTGTAAACTATTTACTTCCTTTTTTTTTTTTTTTTTTTTTAACCCAACAAATGAGGGTCTCTTCATTAGTTTTTTCCCTGGATTGATAATTTGAAAGATTGTATCTAACAAACTCCCTTTCCTTTGCATAGGAAACAAACTCAGTTATCCTTAGAGGGTAAACAGATTTCCATTAGACTTTCAAACTAATTCACAGAAGACCCCTTACCACTTTAAGGACACACAGGGAGTCAGGAACCTCAAGTTGGGAAGCATTACTCTTTAATACTGAAATCATCTATCACTGAACAGAAAATTTCTTTTTTTTAAAAATAAATTTAGTTATTTTATTTTTGGCTGCATTGGGTCTTTATTGCTGTGCGCGGGCTTTCTCTAGTTGTGGCGCGCGGGCTTCTCATTGCGGTGGCTTCTCTTGCTGCAGAGCATGGGCTCTAGGCACGCGGGCTCAGTAGTTGTGGCGCACGGGCTTAGTTGCTCCGCGGCACGTGAGATCTTCCTGGACCAGGGCTCGAACCTGTGTCCCCTGCATTGGCAGGCAGAATCTTAACCACTGAACCACCAGGGAAGTCCTCAAATTTCTACCATGGACTTTGACCTGGTTTGTTTCTTGACTCTTCCATTTACCACCATTATGACCTTAAAAACTCAGTCTATTCTTTCCTTCTCTAATATTATTTCTAGGAAATTGTCCATTTAATCTTTTTTTAAGTTTCTTGATATAAAATTGTATCCTTTTATGATCTTTTTAGTCTCTGCTGTAATTTGTTAGTCTTTCATCCTTAGTACTGTCCATCTGTGCCTTCTCTCTTGTTTGGTTTTTTTCTTGATCAGTCTTGATAGAGGCTTGTCTATTTTTAAAAAATTCTGTTTGAAGAACTATTATATTTATCAATCCTCTAATCTGTCTTATTCTTTTTCTGTAATGTCTTTCTTTAATTTCAACTCTTAGCTTCCTTTTTTCTACACTTTTTGCTTTTATTTTGTAATTATATAATTTTTAGCTTTTCTTCCTTTGTAATAGAAAATTTGAGGCTATCTGTTTTCCTCTGTGTACTGTTTCAGCTGTATCCCATACATTTTCATGAGTAGTATTTTTATTATTATTCAGTTCTAAGTCTATTTTAAAATGGTCATTACATTTCCTCTTTGGCTCTTTAATTGCTCCTTTTAAAGTATCCAAGTGTATAGGTTTTTAAAAATTTATCTAATAGTTGTTGATTTCTTAATTACATCGCAGTCATATGTGCTCAGGAAGAGTATTCATTATTAGACACAGGATTTCATGTGTATTCAGGATATCCATTCAATTTTCTTTGTTAATTGTTTAAATTTTATCTATTCTTAAGAACTTTTTTCTCCACTTGATCCAAAAATCACTGGCAAGATGTGTTAAAATCTCCCACTAAAATTGTGACCTTCTCCATTTTTCTTTGTATGTCTTTCAGTTCTTATTTTACGTATTTTGGGTCTCTGTTTTGAGCTTTTCTATTTTCTTGGTAAATTAAGTCTTTGATTATTATGTCGTGATCCTCTTTACGTCTAGTAAATATTTTTCCTTAGAGTACATTTTGTCTGATGTTAATCTAGCCACGTCACTTTCTTTTGTTGAATATTTACATGGTACCATTATTTTATTTCCAGTCTATCTCTGTCTGTAGTTTATGTGAATCTCATGCAAACAGCCAGAAGCTACCGGTTTCTGTCTTTTGACTGGTGAGTTTGGTCCATTTACAATTCTTGTGATTACTGACATATTTATAATTGTTTCCACAGGGCTATTTTATGCTTTCTATTTCTTCTGCATTTTTTATGCTTCCTTTATTCTCTTTTCCTGAGTTTTTTGATTGAATGAGTTTGTTAATATCACTTTTTCTCTTTTAATATTATGCATAGTATTTTGAGGGTCTAGTGTTTAAGTATTTGACATGTATATCTTAAAGTCTAAAGTTATTATTTCTTTTTTTTTTTTTTTTAAGCAAGGCAATGCTTTTTTTTTTTTTAATTTATTTTTTATTTATTTATTTTTGCCTGTGTTGGGTCTTCGTTTCTGTGCGAGGGCTCTCTCTAGTTGCGGCAAGTGGGGGCCACTCTTCATCGCGGTGCACGGGCCTCTCACTGTCGCGGCCTCTCTTGTTGCGGAGCACAGGCTCCAGACGCGCAGGCTCAGTAGTTGTGGCACACGGGCCCAGTTGCCCCACGGCATGTGGGATCTTCCCAGACCAGGGCTCGAACCCGTGTGCCCTGCATTGGCAGGCAGATTGTCAACCACTGCACCACCAGGGAAGCCCCTAAAGTTATTATTTCTAATTGCCTCTTTAACTATATGAGGAACTTAAGAACATTTTAAATTCTATCACTCTGCTTTTGATTATTATTGTTCATTTTTGTCTATTATTGTTGCTTACAGTCAGTGTAGTTTAGATTTACACACATGTGTAACAATTTATTTACTGTTTTTGGCAATTGAGACCTTCCTTGTGAGACCATTATCATTCTTCAGAGACATCCTTTAGAAGTTCTCTTTCTCAGGGGTCACTGTCGTTAAACTCAGTTTTTTTTTCTGGTGAAAAATATCTTTAATCTGCCTTTGATCTTGAAGGATACTTTTGTTTGTTCTAGATTAACAGTTATTTTATTTCAGCATTTTGAATATTATACTACTGTTTTCTATTGAAATATCAGCAGTCACTCTAATTGTTTCCTTCTCTGTGTAATATATCTTTTCTATTCGGTTGGTTTTAAGAGCTTCTCATTGTCTTTGGTTTTCTGTCATTTCATTGCAGTGTATCTAACTGTGGATTTTCAAAAAAAATTTACTGAGCTTCCTAAATTTGAGTGTTTATACCTTTCACCTGCTTGGGAAAACTTCCAGCCACTGTCTATTGCTTTTTCTCCATTCTCTCCTTCTCAAACTGATTAGATGCCTGTTAGACTGAATCAGTCGGAAAACAGAATTAATACCAAGTAGTTCGACAGAGGGAATTTAATATGGTGCTATGGTCTGAATGTTTGTATCCTCCCCAAATTCATATTTTTAAATCCTAACCGCCAGGGTAATGGTGTTGGGTATGAGGCCTTTGGGAAGTGATTAGGTCACAAGGGCAGAGCCTCATGAATGGGATTAGCATTGTATAAAAGAGACCCCAGAGAGCGAGCGCCTCCCTTCCACCATGTGGGATTACAGCAAAAAGACAGCTGTCTAGAAAGAAAGTGAACACACACCCAACACCACATCTACCAGCACCATGATCTTGGATTTCCTAGCCTCTAGAACTGTGAGAAATAAATGTTTGTTGTTTATAATCCACCCATTTTATATTGTTTTTGCTAGAGCAACCTGAACAGACTAAGACATATGGGGGATTAGTTACAAATGTTTTAGGACAGGGGTCCCCAAGCCCCAGGCTGCACAGCAGGAGGTGAGCGACAGGCTTGTGAGCGAAGCTTTATCTGCCGCTCTCCATCGCTCCCCATCACTTGCATTACCGCCTGAGCCATCCCCGCCCCCATGGAAAAATCGTCTTCCATGAAACCGGTCCCTGGTGCCAAAAAGGTTGGGGACTGCTGTTTTAAGATATCTGAAAGCCAAATGGGACAATGAGGCAAACTAAAAGTTAGCAATAGCAAAAAACTGTTGTCACGCCTCAGGCTCTAGAGTTACAGCAAGGAGATAGTCTTACCAGAATTCAGAAGCTGAGGCCATCTAGAACCATGGCAGGTCTGCTCTACAGGAACAGGGATCGCTGGGGAGATACAGCCACTGATGGAGACACCACAAAACCCAGAGAAAGCAGAGGAGAAATATCCTCCTACCATCCAGTCTCCTGCCTGGCACTCTCACTGACAGCATCTAGCAGGGGAGGAAGCCAGTGGGACAAGGAGTTTGGGAAATACAGTTTTGAGATGTCAGCCCCCAAGATTCAGGACACGGAAGGTCATGCATGGATCTGAGAGCAAGCAGACCATTCTGGTCTCCCTTCCATATCTTTCAATTTGGCTCTCCTGTTTTTCTTTACTTTGTTTCCCTATACTACATACGGAGTAATATTTTTATTGTGGTAAAATGTACATTACATACAGTTTACCCTTTTAACCATTTTAAAATGTGCAGTTCTGTGGCTGTAAGTACATTCATGTTGTTGTACAATGATCACCACCATCCACCTCACAACTTCTTTTATCTTCCCAAACTGAGACTCTACCTGTTAAGTAATAATTCCCATTTCCCTTCCCTGATCTAATAATTCCCATTTCCCTTCCCTGATCTAGCAACCACAATTGTACTTTCCCTGATCTAGCAACCACAACTGTACTTTCTGTCTGTGAATTCGACCATTCTGGGTACTATGTATAAGTGGAATCATACAATATTTGACCTTTTGTGACAGGCTTTTCTTTTCACAACACATAAGGCCTTCTAGGCTTTTCCATGTTGTAGCATGTGTCAGAATTTTCTTCCCTTTTAAGGCTGAATCACATTCTATTATATGTAATACAACATTTTATTTATCCATTCATCCACTGATGGACATGCGGGCTGCTTCCACCTTTTAGCTGTTGTGAGTAATACTGATATGAACATGGATGTACAAATAACTCTTTGAGACCCTCCTTTCAATTATTTTGGATATATACCCAGAAGTAGAATTGCTGGATCATGTGGTAATTCAGTATTTTTCTGAGGAAACACTATGTCATTTTCCACAGCAGTTGCACTATTTTACATTCCCACCAGCAATCACAAGAGTTTCAGTTTCTCCACACCCTGAACAACACTTGTTTTTTGTTATTTGATAATAGCCATGTTAATGGTTGTGAAGTAGTGTCTCTTCATGGTTTTGATTTGCATTTTCCTAAGGATTAGTGATTCCGTATGCTTATTGGCCATTTGTATATATCTTCTTTGGACAAATGTCTGTTCAGGTCCTTTGCCCATTTTTAAAATTAGGTTATTTTGTTGTTGTATTGTAGGCATTCTTTAACCCTTTATCGGGTATATGACTTACAAATATTTTCTTCTATCTTGTGGGTTGTCTGTTCACTCTGTTGATGGTGTCCTTTGAGGTACAAGAGTTTTTAATTTTTTATGAAGTCTAATTTATCTATTTTTTCCTCTTACCTGTGCTTTGGTGTCAGATTCAAGAAATCACTGCCAAATTCAGTGTCATGTAGCTTTTCCTATATATTTTCTTCTAATTTTTATGGTTTTAGCTCTTATGTTTAGGTCTTTGACCTATTTTGTGTCAGTTTTTGCATGTGGTGTAGCATGAGGATTCAACTTCATTCTTTTGCATGTGGATTTCCAATTTTCTCAACACAAATTGTTAAAAAGACTTATTTCCTCATCGAATGGTCTTGACAGTCTTGTTGAAAATTACTTGACCATATATGTGAGGTTTTATTTCTGGGCTCTCCATTTGATTCCCTTGGTCTATGTGTTTGTCCTTGTGGCAGTAGAACACTGAGTTGATTACTGTAGCTTTGTAATAAGTTTTGAAAGCAGGAAGTGTGAGAGACCTTCAACTATATTCTTCTTTTTCAGTATTGTTTGGGTTATTGGAAGTGAGATTATTATTATTATTTGAGATTCCGTTTGACTTTGGGATGGATTTTTTTCTATTTATGCAAAAAATCTCATTGGGATTTTGATAGGGAGTGCATTGAATCTACAGATTGCTTTGGGCAGTACACATAGACATCTTAACAATATCGTCTTCCAATATATGAACACGACATGTCTTTCCATTTCTTTGTGTCTTCTTTAATTTCTTTCAGCATTGTTTTGTAGTTTTCACTATATAAGTCTCTCACCCTTCTTGGTTAAATTTATTCCTAAGTATTTTTTTTGGTGTTATTATAAATAGAATCACTTTCTTAATTTCTCTTTTGCGTTCATTGTTAAGTGTATAGAAATTCAACTGATATTTGCATGTTGATTTTGCATCCCATAACTTTCCTGAATTCATGTATTAGTTCTGACAGCCTTTGTGGATTCTTTAGGGTTTTCTACATATAAGATCAAGTCACCTGTGAATAGAGATAATTTTATTCTTCCTTTCCAATTTAGATGCCTTTTATTTCTTTTTAATAAATTTATTTATTTATTTATATTTTATTTTTGGCTGTGTTGGGTCTTCGTTGCTGCGCTTGGGCTTTCTCTAGTTGTGGCGAGCGGGGGCTACTCTTCGTTGCGATCTGCGGGCTACTCTTTGTCGTGATGTGTGGGCTTCTCACTGCAGTGGCTTCTCTTGTTGTAGAGCACGGGCTCTAGGCACACGGGCTTCAGAAGTTGTGGCATGCAGGCTCAGTAGTTGTGGCACACGGGCTTAGTTGCTCCGTGGCATGTGGGATCTTCCCGGACCAGGGCTCGAACCCGTGTCCCCTGCGTTGGCAGGCAGATTCTTTTTTTTTTTTTTTTTAATAATTAATTAATTAATTTTTGTCTGTGTTGGGTCTTCGTTTCTGTGTGAGGGCTTTCTCTAGTTGCGGCAAGCGGGGGCCACTCTTCATCGCGGTGCGAGGGCCTCTCACTATCGTGGCATCTCTTGCTGCAGAGCACAGGCTCCAGACATGCAGGCTCAGTAGTTGTGGCTCACGGGCCTAGTTGCTCTGCGGCACGTGGGATCTTCCCAGACCAGGGCTCGAACCCTTGTCCCCCTGCATTGGCAGGCAGATTCTCAACCACTGAGCCACCAGGGAAGCCCGGCAGGCAGATTCTTAACCACTGCACCACCAGGGAAGTCCCATATTTCTTTTTCTGGATTGCTTGCTCTGGCCAGGACTTCCAGTACTATGTTGGATAGAAATGGCAAAAGTAGGCATTCTTGCCTGGATGATACTTACAGAGTATTTCCTGTGTGCCAGTCATGGTTTTAGAGTCTTTGGGATACATCAGTGAACAACCTGGATAAAATTTTAGCCCTCGTGGGGCTTACATTCTAGTAGCATAGAAAAAATAATAAATAAAACATAATAAACAAGAAATAATATAATGTGCCAAAGAGGTAATAAGTGTTATGAAAATAGAACAGGGTGAGGGGGACCAAGAGTTGGGAGGCAGGATGGAGTAGAGGACAGCAGGTTGAGATTTTAAATAGGATGGTTAGGGTAGGTCTTATTGAAAAGTGATGGCTGATGTAAGACTAGGAGGAAGTAAGCCATGAGGCTTCCTGGAGAATGAGCATTCTGGACAGAGGGAAGAGACAGCCCAATGAGAGATCATCCTGTGTATGCTGTGTATTAGAATGAGCCTGCAGGCAGTTTGATTATTTTAGTAAAGAAGAATTAAGTGCAGCTTTACAAAAGCAGTCAGAATAATTGTTGAGATGAGTGTTAAGATCCTGAAGTAAGATACATTTTTATTGTATTATGGTCCTTTCTTCTATCATGAGAAAAACCTCAGTAGCTCAATATATAATAAATCAACTAAAAAAGGTGATTTTTCATTTTAAAATGTAGCTTTGTAAGTACCTTTTCAGAGTTATGGTAAATACATAGATCAAAATACAGTAAATATATATGTCAAAAGTAATTCTTTAGATTACATGATCATATAATTAAAAACAATTATATGTTTCAGTTTTATGAGCTAGAGAATTATTTTTTTTTTATTCTTTGGGTGCTGAAGACTAGAAAAAATATAAACATTGCTATGTAGAATGCAATTTACTGTAATCATTAAATAGTTGTTTACTAACTGTGACATTTTATTTTATTCTTAAAAAATAAACAACTGTGTATTTGAAAAGTATAGTTTAGGAGTCATAAGGCTTGTTTCTATTCTAATTCTTGAAATTCTTTACTGTTTAATTCTGAGGAAGTCTTTTTAGTGTTCTTTTGCCTAAAAGTTTTGTTTTAAATGGGACTTAATTAAGTGTATTCAGTTTCCAAAATGCCTATGCATTTGTCATTTTGTGATTATTGTTTTATAATGTAGCAATGCACTGCTTTAAATATTTCTCTTACTATGAACTGTTAAAGAGGAAATTCTATTTTAGATAAACTCCTGTTCTTGTTTAATGTCCAGCTCTAGTACTGCTAATTTCTGTATCTTTTCAGATACTTCAGAATTAATTGCTTCTTCACCTGGGCGACCATAGCATTTTATGCCTATCTCTATTACCTATCACTTTTCATAATATAGTTACATATTTATTTATCTATCCACAAGTTACCTATCTTTGTATCCCCAAAACTCTAAAATACTTTGCACACATTTGGTGTTCAGTCGTTTTTAACTGAATTCATATGCCTGTATATTTAAAGACCAACAGTTAATCCCTAATATTAAAAAAGCAGAAATTAAAATAGTGTTCCATAACATTGCCACTGAAAAGGCAATATTCCATAAAATGAATGGTTTTCCTGGTTGAAAACTCCTACTTCAGGCATTTAATAAGATTTAATTTGGTCTTTTGGTCTAAATTTTACCTCATATGGATGGCATAAACGCTTATTTGCATGACTCAAGTAGATAGATGTAAAAAGTAGTTATCTTGTGACTGATTATGAAATCACTAAAGTGGATGATTATTACTGATTACCTCCTACTTGTTTCTTTGCATTTCGGATCAAAAGCACGAATTTCATAAGGATTAAGTGTTGTAAGAACTATTCCTAAGTGTGTTTTTATGTAGTGATGTAATTTTCAGCAGGCATTCATAGCCATTTACTGGATGATGTCCCCTTAAATATAATGAATCAGAATATGATCCTTATTTTGTTTAGATTTTCAAATTCTTTTCAGCTCCTCCTAATCCTTATTTCTCTCTCCCATTTAAAAACTCTTTTGGAAGAACCATATTGATTCACTTATTCAGCAGCTATGTATTTAACATCTACTATATGCCAGGCACAGAGTGAGGCATTGTAAGATTGGTAAGTGAACAAGAGAGATAAGATCTCAGTTCTCAGAATTAACAGATAAATAAACATTTGCCCATTTAGCGATCATTTACTAATTGTCTGCAATGTGTTAGGCATCATTCTGGGAACTGTGGCTACAGCGGTAAAAATAACAAAGTCTGTACCCTCTGTAGCTTACATGTTGATGGAGGAATAAAATATACAGGGAAGACTTTTCTAAAAATGTTATATGTGAGCTGAGATATGATGGATGAGATGGAACAGAAGGAAAAGACTGAGGCCAAACAGCAATTACTGATGATAAATAGAATGAACTCCTCATGTTTGATGCACGTTGGTTTGTATTTTCTGAGATAAGATTAAGTTTATTAATGCTTCCGTTTTGTCACTTAATTATTAAATGAGGGCGTCGGTTGGGAAGTTTTGTGGGAGGCGATGGACAGCAAAGAGGGAACAATTTGAGGAGAGAGAAATTTGAGGACAGAGATCACTGTGAAATAGTTAATCACCCCAGAGAGAAGAGAATACACAAACCAGGGAAGTGCAGTAGCATTGCTGGGCAGCACTGAGGGTCTACTTGCAAGTTTTTTATCCTGAATTTAAAGTGAAACGATACAGCCTAGTTGTGTGGTTTTCTCTAGCTACAGGCACAGGTGTGAAGAAGATGCAGAGTTTAACCAGAGTTGGTTTCTTAACCCCAGGAGACTGGTGGTGGAGAAAGAGAAGAACAAGAGTGCTGAGGGCATTTGCAAGGAAGTTATAATAATTCAAGCTGTAGAATTTATGCTGGGGAAGGAGAAAATGAAGAGGGAATGAAGACTGAAGAGAGCTGACAGATATAAAGAAAGCGAGGAATCAATGGATTGGTGGATTAAATGAGGTTGAAAGTTGTGGCCAGACAAGTGAATTTCATGGGCTAATATTAGTATGTAATATTAACACATTTATTAATAGATGTGTTTCTATGTGTATGCATACACATACAAGCACAACTGCATCAACTTTTTTTTTTTTTTGCATCAACGTTTTAACATAGAAAAGAGGGAGGTTTTGCACAGATAACTGAAAAATTCTGAGGACCGCTACAAGTTCTGGTTTCTCTTTCTGTTCCTTTTTTTTTCCTTTGTAATTTTATAGAAATGGTTGAATGCAGTATAAGGGGAACATGAAAGGCTAAAAGCTTTACTTGGAAGATCTTATCTTAGCTTATATATAAAATCTCTTTAAAAATCACTTGACCTTATTGGCCATATTCTCCTAATTATTTCAGCACTGTGCCAGGTGCTGGGCATACAGTAATACCAGGTCAAGGTGGGTTCAGAGTGGTCTTGGAGTGCAGAGGTGGGCACGCAACCCAAATGGGATGGAGAGTGGTCACATTTGGAGGGAATGACATCTAAGCTAACATCTGAAAAGATAAGTAGTAGCAAAGAAACCACAGAAGTGGGAGGGAATAGTGTATATGAAGATCCTCAAGCAAGAAAGAAATGACCTGAGGGATCCCGAGTGGCTGGTTTGTAGTGTCTGAGGGAAGAGGTGTTGAGACATGAGGCTAGGAAATTAAGCAAGGGCCATATTTTAAAGGACGTGGTAGTTTATGTGAAAGAAATTTCATCCTAAAAGCACTGGGGGACCGATCATTGGGTTTTACATAGACCAGTGATATAAAACACTATCATTTTAAAGTGTGGGATTTGCTTTGATGGAGAAGTTGAATTTTATCATCTCTGAGGTTCATTCTAAAATTCTTTGATTCATGAGTATAAAGCAGTAAATCAAAATGATTTAAATATGTGCCTCTTATTTTAATCTGAAAATAATTAGTAGCAATTAAAGTGGAACTGTATTAAACATAGAAAGCTCTGCTTATAAAGCATTATTAAACTCATATTCGTCTGTTTGCAAAAAAGAATTGAAATTAAAATTTTTCCATGACTCTGAGTACATTTGGTTACTGCTGTGTATTTTCCATATTAGTGAAAATATTAGATAATTTCCCATGAGTTTATGTGTGCCATTTAATATCACCAGTCAAATGTAGATGAAACTCTGTGCTTTTTCTCTCCAGTGATTTAAACTTTTAAGATGCTTCCATTAATTGGAAAAACAATCATCTTTGATAACTTTCCCGATCCTTCTGATACATGGGAAATCACTGAAACAATCGGCAAAGGAACTTATGGAAAAGTTTTTAAAGTGTTGAATAAGAAAAATGGCCAAAAAGCAGCAGTCAAAATTCTGGATCCGATTCATGTAAGTCACATTGGTTTCTTTTTTTCCTGCTAAATAACTTTTAAAAAAAATCTGTATTAAACAGTTAAAAAGTCTCTAGGTATCTTATCTTGATTTATTTATCACAATGTCAGTTACAGTTGGAAGAAAATGTTTAAAGAAAAAAAGTCTACTTGTTAGAGGTTCCTTGTTTATATGCTTAACATTTATAATAAGGTACAATAAATACTTGATACATGAATAAATATATAATGCAAATAAGTATATAAATGATACAACTCTCAACAGCTCAACAGTTGATTTAATATTATTTTAGATTTCAAAGTTTTCTCAGAATACAGATTTATGGGTCTAGATGTAATCCTAAAATGTCATCTGTACCAGATCTCCTTTTCTTCCTGTGTTTATTTAGGCTTCAGGCAGAATTCCTCTTACGCCAAACCAGAAATATTTTTTAAATTAAATTTCATTCAGAAAAGGGAAGTTAATTTTCAGGTTTACTTAAGTGTTTCCAGAGCAGAAATGATGTTCCTTTATAACCAGAGTGAGGTTCCTTGTGAAAAATTGAATGTCACGGTCAGTCCACATGGCCTCTTTTTCAGCAGTGCCCCAGTGGGCACCTCCTTTGCTTTTTGGGGGAAATCCAGTTGTGATGAGGGAAACTCATCTGTCTTTGCCTTTAAGAGCATGAGGAGATGGATGAGATTCTTCTTTCTGGGAGTGAGAGCTGGACATTTGGGAGCATTTTCAGCTACTGGGACATACGTAGCTCTCCCCTAGCACCTGGGGGAGCCAGAATAAGCTCAGTGATCCCGTAATCCCCAAACCTCTACTGAGAGCACCTTCTCCAATTACTCAGCTCTTGCACATGTGATGGGAGTGCTGTGTGATGGAAATGACGTGATGTGTGTGGGGAGGGCATCAGAGAATAGCACTGTGCCCAGGCTTCACGGATGCTGCATGTCTTCATGTTCCCCTGTCGGAAAGTTCTTACCATTCAAACTGAGGGAAGAGAGGCACAAATTAGGCTGTACCAAAGTAACTGTACCTCTGGTCTTTGCAGTTATGGGTCTGTCCTTTGGTCTTCACTGTTAAGGGTTGGGGTCCATGGTGGCGAGAGAAAGGGCTCCAGACTGACCCCAATGTATCGCCCCATAATCAGTGTCTCTCTCCCATTCCTCTGCTTCTCTATGGACAAGAACAAGTGCCTTGTGAATACATGTAGCCGTTATTCTTTCATAATTTACTCGTGTTTGGTGTACTGCTAACCGTATAAATCATGTCTTGTTCTATTGCTTAAATGAAACATGTAGATTCATAACTACAGTATGAAATGTGTTCTTTTGCTGCTGTTATTCTTGTCACAGTACCTGTGTATTTTCCTAAGAATTCTTTATTTACTCTCATTCATCATGCCACAAGTCAAATAAAAAAGATTTATAACCAGGAGATTATAATCTTAATAAAATAAATTTAAATGCACCCAGGCATTTTGCAGAGTGGCTTTTTTTTTTTTTTTTTATTAAAAGGGTCTTACTGTTATGGATTTTGAACTAATAATCTTCTCTCCAAGGTGGGGAGGACATGAGCAGTACTAGAAGGCAGTAGACTAGTCCTGGATCTCACACGAACCAGCTCTTGTGACTCTGCCCTGAGCTTTAGTTTCTTCCTCTCAAATTAGAGCTCTGGTCTAAAATTCTTTCCAGCTCTCTGATTCCATGATTCTGTCTTAAAACAGTGTGGACATTAAATGTTACCATAAAATATTAGAAGTCTTTTTCTTATTTATGACTCTGTGAGTTGTTTCATGTATATGTGATTTTCCTAGATACATGACTAAGTGCCTAGTCATGTTTGCATTTTTACTGGTAGGATAACAACCTATTCTACTTCTGGTGAATGGGCCTTTAGCTAACTAAAGGCTGTATGCCATCTTATGTAACTTAACTCTTTCACTTTTTTGGAAGGGTAGGAGTTCATTGCATGTATGACTAGTTTTTGATAGCCTTCGAATATGCTGTACTTCAAAGAAACAAAATGAACCAGCTAAAAGTTTTCATTTCAAATAAATGGCTTTGCCATCGAAGCAAAGTTAACACTACAAAGAAAGAAAAATCATCTGAGGTAGTTCTCCATATACGTTTCTTTCTCATTGCACACAAAAACAGCCTTTTATTTATTCCTTTTCAATGAAATTAACGTAATTAGAGATATATTTGATTAGCAGGAAAATCACAATCTCTCCCCTTAAGTAGTGTAATGAGAAGTTTCAATACATAGTACTGAGTGCAGTAAAAACTATTCTGACCTTGCTTTGACAAAATAAAACTCTACATTTGGTAGTCTAAATTGTTTCTTTGACTTCATTCATGTTTTTCTCACCGTTCTCTCCCCATGACTTTTTGAAACTAGGATATTGATGAAGAGATTGAAGCAGAGTACAACATCTTAAAAGCACTTTCTGACCACCCTAATGTGGTCAGATTCTATGGCATGTACTTTAAGAAGGATAAAATAAATGGAGATAAGCTGTGGCTGGTTCTTGAGGTGAGTGTTTAAACATTATTTTACACGTGGAAATTTGCATTATGGTCTGTTTTTTAAAAATAAATTTATTTATTTTCTTTATTTATTTTTGGCTGCGTTGGGTCTTTGTTGCTGCACGCAGGCTTTCTCTAGTTGCAGCGAGCGGGGACTACTCTTTGTTGCGGCGCGTGGGCTTCTCATTCCGGTGGCTTCTCTTGTTGCGGAGCACGGGCTCTAGGCGCGCGGGCTTTAGGCATGCAGGCTCAGTAGTTGTGGCTCACGGGCTCTAGAGTGCAGCCTCAGTACTTGTGGCGCACAGGCTTAGCTGCTCCATGGCATGTGGGATCTTCCTGGACCAGGGCTCGAACTTGTGTCCCCGGCATTGGCAGGCGGATTCTTAACCACTGCGCCACCAGGGAAGCCCCTGCAGTATGGTCTTGGAATGACTTAATGTTTATGTAACATTGACCCCATAAAGCAGTTCTAATATGTTCCTGGCTGGTCACATCCTTTGTAGAATGTTATGCCCAGTTCTGGTCTTGCCATCTTTAGAAACATGGGGAAATGAAAGAAAATTAATTAAAGATTAAAAGAAAATGTTTCACGACTTCCCTGGCGGTCCAGTGGTTAAGACTCCACCCTTCCACTGTAAGGGGCACGGGTCAGATACCTAGTGGGGGAACTAAGATCCCACACGCTGTGCAGACAAAAAAAAAAAACAACAACAATAAAAGAAAATGTTTCCACAATAAAAGACTAAAGAAACCAGGATTATTTTTCTTTCAGAAGAACATGTTATAAAGGGACTTCTTTATAATTTTTATTTATTCATCCATATTTTGTTCAACATAACACGTGACAGAGGCTCAGTGCCAGGTGCTGTGATATGAGAGAAAATTAATGTACCTGAGGCTTCATTAGACAAAAATGGCGAGCTGCTAATTTCTTCTTCTGGCTTCACTGAATGCTAATGACATAAACTACAGAACCAGGTACGGTGGGTCCTCCATATCTGTGCGTTCCACGTAGTTGGATTCAAACAGCGTGATCCATGGATACGGAGGGTCAACTGTATTTACATTTATGGGGAAAAACCTTACTAGAAATGGTGTTGAATATTGAATAAGTTGCCAAAGGGAAATTATAGAGTCTGCCTTTTCAATTTCTGAGAATAGGTTGGGACAATTCTCGCTAATGCAGGAGTACTGGAAGGTGCCCCACTAAGGTAACTGCCAGTCCTAGAAGAATGTAAGAATGTGTTTGTTCTGATTTTCATTGAATATTTTTATTCAAGTTGAAGTAATCATTAACTCCAATAAAATTTATAAAAATTTTTCAAAGCTGCTCTTGTCAAACTCAGGGCTAGTAAAACCTTTGTGTGATCACCTTAACAGCATCTACTTATTGTATTCACATTATTTTATTTTTTTAATTGAAGTATAGTTGATTTATAAATGGAGTTTATTTAATGATTTTATTTATGGAGTAAAGCAAAGTGATTCAGTCGTATATATGTATAGATAGATAGATATACTCTTTTTCATATTCTTTTCCATATGGTTTATCACAGGATATTGAATATAGTTCCCCGTGCTGTGCAGTTGGACCTTGTTGTTTATCCATTCTATATATAATAGTTTGCATCTGCTAATCCCAAACTCCCAATCCATCTCTCCCCTGCACCCCCCTTCCCCTTGACAACCACAAGTTTGTTCTCTGTGTCTTGTATTCACATTATTTCATTAACATTTGATTATTCTGTTTCTTTTTTGGAATGTGCCATTGATTTTCCTGCACAATAATCATTTATAAATTATATTGTCTCCATACTTTATATTTTTTCTATTATGGTTTTTAAACAAATCTACAAGTAGGGATCATTGTAGAAAATACTTGAAACTATAAAAAGAACCACTCTTACCTCTGAACATATTTCCTTCATCTTTTTTTTGTATATTTAAAATGATTGACAATATTATTTATGAAATTAGCGTATTTTTCCAGTTCATATAATTTCAGATAGACTTAATCACTTTTATCTTTTTAAAAATAAATACATTTGGGGCTTCCCTGGTGGCGTAGTGGTTGAGAATCTGCCTGCCAATGCAGGGGACACGGGTTCGAGCCCTGGTCTGGGAAGATCCCACATGCCGCGGAGCAACTGGGCCTGTGAGCCACAACTGCTGAGCCTGAGCGTCTGGAGCCTGTGCTCCGCAACAAGAGAGGCCGCGATAGTGAGAGGCCCGCGCGCCGTGATGAAGAGCGGCCCCCACTCGCCGCAACTGGAGAAAGCCCTCGCACAGAAACGAAGACCCAACACAGCCAAAAATAAAAAAATAATAATAATAAATAAATAATAAATTAAAAAATTTAAAACAAAACCAAAAACATAAAATCTGGAAAAAAGTTGAACACCTATATACCCACTGCAGACTTTACAATTAGTATTTTGAAGAAAAAAAAAAAAATAAATAAATAAATAAATACATTCACTTGATTAATAAAAAGCAAGTAGAACCAAAGGGCTTATAATACAGAACAATATTAGTGTAGATCCAGGTTAGTGGTGCCACCCTCTCCTGAGCAGGTAGGTCTGTGCTTCTGCTGTGTTGATCGCTGTACCTGGAAATAGATGGCCGAACTTCTCTACTCTTTCATTTCCTAATCCGTATTCTGAATTTTGGCACAATTTTTTTTTATATAAATTTATTTATTTTATTTATTTATTTTTGGCTGCTTTGGGTCTTCGTTGCTGCATGCAGGCTTTCTCTAGTTGCAGCGCGCGGGCTTCTCATTGCAGTGGCTTCTCTTGCTGCAGAGCATGGGCTCTAGGCACACGGGCTTCAGTAGTTGTGGCATGTGGGCTCTAGAGCTCAGGCTCAGTAGTTGTGGCGCACGGGCTTAGTTGCTCCGCAGCATGTGGGATCTTCCCGGACCAGGGCTCGAACCCATGTCCCCTGCATTGGCAGGCGGATTCCCAACCACTGCGCCACCAGGGAAGCCCTGGCACAATTATTAATTGCACCTCTGGAACCCTGCCAGGTATCTGACCTCTGATATCTCTGTGCTGCTCACCTGGGTGGAATCCACCGTTTCTGGATCGCGTGGCCTCCTCTTTCCCAGGTTACTTCTCTGTTTTGCACATCATGTAGTTATGTGCCTTGCTCCCGTTATCCACGCTACTGATGTCACCAGATCTTGAGTCCATTCAGTTCAGTTTTTCTAAGGAACAAAACCCCCATCTGTGTGTGTGTGTGTGTGTGGTGCTCAGGCAGGCTCCTGGGTGTTGATATTTTGTATGTGGGGTCAGAGGGTGTCAAGTCTTGATGAGAGACCTCCAAAGGATCGCTTTTTTCTGCCCCTCCCCTTCCACCTCCTCCACTTTCACTCTTACCTTGCCCTGTCTGGGTTAATCTGCTCAGGTGACCTCAAAATAGCCCCCAGCTAGCACTTTAGTTTGTGACTTCCTTTGCATTGCTCAGTTACCACTCAGACATCTGCATGCCATGTGGAAAAATTTTGTTGCGATCTCTTCTCCACTTCTCTCCCTTTTTGTTCTTTTTTCTCTTGTGGTTTTATACTTTTTTATTCCTTTACTAACATTTTAATGGAGATTCACGTGTGAGAGGAAATAAATGTATATGTTTAATCTGCCACCTTTAATTGAACCAGAGTCTTTCAAAATTGTAAAATAGAATTTTCAAGAACCTTCTCAGAATCTGAAACTGTGCATTATTTTATAGAAGTTTAAAAAAATTTTTAAATAACCAGTTGTGTTCTTCAAAGGTAGGCAATTTATTATGATTTCAGAATTATTTTGTATTTCTCAGTTTAGTTCAAGATAGCTTTATAGTTTTAGTTAAATCATGCATTAAAACAAAGCAGAACTTTTACTCATCTCAACATAATTACCTAAGTAATAGAATATAAATTATGAACTTAAACCATTTTGCCTTAAATTAATGGTGAATTTTAAAGAATGTACTTCGTATTTGTGTTTGTATATTTGAGATGCGATGCTCTGCAAATCCTTAATGCAGTCTTGAATAAAATTTTGTATATTTATATCCTTCAGAACATTTTCAGTAATGCATCTTTAATTTTTTTCCATGTTGAATCATTGGAAAATTAGCATTTGAAGATTCAGGTGTTCTGCCTAATGTAGGCCTAAATGGGCAAGGACACAAGGTACAGATCTTTGCCCAGAGTTTAAAAATATTGAATGAGATCAGTCACTGTCTTTTATGCCTAACAAACTCCTATTCTAATTATATTGTCATTTCTCAGTATAATCACTTGGAGTTAGGTGTGAGTTGGAGACTCCTGATCATAGTTAAATGTTCTTTTGAGAGAGCAGAAAAGATTGATTAAAATGCTTTTGGAACATCAGGTACAAGCAAAGTGGCTTCCTGATATAATGAATCAGCAGAGACTTAACAGCTTCTTTGAACTTTGTCCTTATATTATTATCAGTTGGAGGTATTGGAAATATCCCTAAAAGGCTTGAGAAAAAAGAATAAATGGTAGTTTATTAAAATAGTATTTCAGGAATCTGACATATTTGCACTTACAAAGTGGGGGAAAAACATAGAGAAAGCAAGAAGTTGGCAAACTGTATGTAAGATAATTGATTTGCATATGCAAATTAGACTAATTATATATACACATAAGTGGCTAGATGTACAATTACCTGATTTATAAACATGAATGGTGCAGGTGCTGCTTTAGAGGCACTTTCAGAAAATTGGCTTGTGGCATAAATACTTTATTCTACAAAATGACTACTAATTATACCTCTTATCATAATAAAGCGCCAATAAATTATTCTGCATGAGGGTACCAAAAGGATGGCCAAAGAGGGGCTGTGGTGTTACCCAGAGAGTCATGCTAACAATGCTAGACTTCTGATGTGAATCTACATGAAGAAGGTGTGTCCTGGAGGGGCTGAGCCATCAGTAATATCCCTCATTATCAGCCAGGCATGTGCAGGGGGGCCGTACCAGCTTAGACAAACTCCTGCCCAGAGATTTTTCATCTTGAAAAATCATTTTATTTATATTTCGATCCAGAATTGAAATTCTAAGAAGGGGATTACTTGCTCAGATTTTACTGGGTAGTCTATTTTTTCTATTATTTAGTTGTGATTTTTGAATTATTGCTTTCACTTTGATACAGTTTTCCTTCTTCCTGTTTTTTTCTTTCATTGTGTTACACTATACATTTTTGAGCATTAATGATATACAGGCCTCTGTTTAGGAATTATTTCCTTCTAAATTCTCTGTATATTCATTTTCAGAACATACAGAAGAGCACTAGTTGCTAGCTCTCTGAAATTCCAGTTACACATTTGTAATGAAACTACCTGAGAAGGGGTAGAAAGTTTTCTTTTGTGGGAACTGATCTTTTTGGAAAACGTCTATGGGGATTTTTATTGTTACTTAGTATTCTAGGTTTTCCTAATGATGTCAGCATAAAGGGAGAACTGATGTATTTTTTTTTTACTTATGCTTCATTTTGAAATACCATACTTATATTAATTTTTGCTTATTGCTATCCTATCTCTTGACTGACCTGCTTTGTAAAATGTACATACCTCTTTTGCTCAGTGTTTCCATTAATTCCTAGTATCTGCTGTGGAGGATCAGGAGCAGCATGTGGGTGGGGGGGTCGGGGGAGGTGGTCAGGTTTCTGCCTCTGATTATCACTAAACTGGGAGACTAAAAAACAGAGTCAAAGTTGAGTTAAATCAGTCTGGTATTAAGCATTTGCTACTGATGAGCTCGAAGGGCAAAATTGTAATTTACCCTTTCTTGGTTGGATGAACAGCAGCACCTTAAGTGCTTGAGGAATACAGTCTTCTGTCTCAGAGACTATTTGTCTAGTATGTCCTCAGCCATAATGGCTGTGAAAAGATGGCCTCTGTCATTGTGTGTGTGTGTGTGTGTGTGTGTGTGTGTGTGCGCATAAGTGTCTAGGACTAACGTTTATTCATCCAGCCATTTATTAATTCCATAAATATTATCTATTACTTTGGGCCAGGCATTTTGGTAGGTTCTGAGCATTCAGTGGAGAACAAGACAAACTGTCATCCTGGGGCTTAGAGTCTAATGGTGCAGAAAGATGATTTAAAACTAAATAGACAAATTAAATAATTACACATTGTTACTGATACTATGAAGAATATAAACGGGGTGCTAATAAAGAATGAAAAAGAAGACCTTTTAGGTAACATTTTAAGCCTCCACCTGGAAAAAAAAAACAGCAGGACACTTTTGGTACCTTTGTTCTTTAATATATACTCCAGATACTCTGATAAGAATCATCCCCATCTCAAACCCACTGAAGCAGAAACTCCAAGAATGAGTTTTAGGAAACTAGTTTTTTAAACAAGTACTAAGGTGATTCTTATCAAAGGAAAGTTTGGAAAACACTGCCAGAGCTTCTCAAATTTCAGCGTGCATAGAAATAATCTGGGACTTCTGCTTCTGGCCATGACAGTAACTTGCATCATTGCGTGGTTGTACCATAAATAACTAGAAAACTGCATAAAATATATCTTTAAAAACACAACAATTTTCAAACACTGGGAAAGAGACAGCTTAAGACTGTGACATTGAGAAAAGGAAATAAACAAGAGGAACACTACAATTATCCCATCTCTAATCTTGGAGGCAGTTTCCAGACCACGGGCATAAGGAGGACATTCCCAAGGAGATCACAGCTATCTTGCTGAACTGAAAAGATTGGGAAGGCAGAAGTGGCTGGGATTTTCAAAGAAGAGAGAGTTAAGCAGGAAAAACGCTCCAGAAATCTTCATAGGGGTTCCCTTGAGTCTTTTACTGAAAACCAAGCTGGAAATGTATAGGGCAAGATTTCAGGCAGTTGGGCAAAGAACAATTATGAGGGTAAGAATTACTGAAAAGCAGTAATCTGAACAACTGCTGGAGTTTGTGCAGGGTTGAGAGATGCTTGAGTTCTGATCAGCCAAATTGGGGAATCTTTGTTGAACCCCTGAGGCACTTAGTAGAGACCCTCCAGAAAGGTTATGTGTTAAAGGAAGGGCTAGACTCACCCTAGAATAAGAACTTCCCTTGGCCTCCCATAAGAAGTTCAAAAACAGGGCTTGAAATGTTCAGGTTGGTCCACAAGTAGATTAACTGCCTGACAGAACAAAATTCAACATTCATTAAGGGAAGACAACAAGATCTGAATCTGAATTTCAAATGTAAAATTAGTCATGTCCATCATTTAATAAGAAATTATTAGATATGTAAAGAAGCAGGAAAAGGTGACCCATTATCAGAATAAAAATCAGTCAAAAGAATCAGACCCAGCAATAACCAGGATAATGGAATTAGCAGATAAAGACTTTAATACAGCTATTAGCACAGCGTTCAAGGATTTCAAAAGGAAAACATGAACATAATGTTGAAAGAAATGAAAACTATAGAAAAGAGTTGAATGGAGCTTCTAGAATAGAAAAATACAATATCTGTAGTGAAAAATATATAGTATTGAGTTTAACAGCAGCTTAGACATGTGGAAGAAAAGACCAGTGAATTTGAAGACCGGAAAATAGAAGCTGAGCACAGACAGACAAAAAAGGGAAAAAGACCCCTGCGACTTATGGGACATTATCTGGTATTCTAAACTGTGTGTAATTTCAGTCCAAGAGCAGTACAGGGGCGGGGGGGTGGGGGGTGGGCAGAGATACAGTATTTAAATAAATGATGGCTGAAATTTTTCTGGATTTGGTAAACAGTAAAATGTCACAGATCTAAGAAGCTCAGAATCCCTCTTGTAGGATAAACAAAGAAAACCACAGTAAGATATGTCACAAACAAGATGCTGAACACTAATAATGAAGAGAACATTATAAAAGCACCAAGAGGACATGTAGCGGTCAGAGATAAGCGTGGTCACTGATCTGTCCTCCAGTGCAGTGGAATGGTATATTTAAAACATTGAAAGCCTTTCAACTTAGAAATCTGTATACAGTGAAAATGTTATTCATTAATGAAGGCAAAATAAAGACAGATGTTTTCATCAAAGGAAAAGAATTTACCGTCAGAGATCTGCACCATAAAAATGTAGAATAAAGTTTTCAGGCTGAAGGAAAATGATTTCATATAGAAACTCAGACCTGCAAAAAGAAATGAAGAATATCATCCATGGTAAATATAAAGATAAATAAGAAACTTTGTATTTTATATTTTTTAGTATCTTTAAAAGAAAAAAAATCACTGTTTGAAACCGTAATTATAATTATGTATCGTGGGGTCATTACATGCAGAATTAAAATGTATAACAACAATAGCAAAGGGACAGGAGAGGAAAAATGGAAATGTACGGTCTTAAGGGTCTTACATTACTTATGAAGTGGTATAATATTATTTTAAGGCATATTCTGTTAAGTTAAAGATGCATACTGTAAACGCTAAAGCAACCACTAAAAATAAAATGAAAAAGTACAGTTAATAAGCCTATAGAGGACAAAATGAAATACTACAAATATTAGTTGTGTTCTTAAATGTTACTTCATTTGCTGTACATCCTTACAATTTCCAAAGACTTTAACTCATTGTTTATTTTTATAATTTTCACCAGTTATACGGGGAATGAGTCCACAGAATTCTTCACACTGTCATTCTGGGGAAAAAAATGAATCCTATGAAATCTTTAAGAAAGAAATAATCAGTCTTGTTGACTCATTTATGAGGGTAACATTATACTGACAAAAGAAGACAAAGATATTACAAGAAAAGAAAATACATTCTGACATTTCACATGAACACATTTGGAAAAAATCTTTCTCAAAATATTAACAAATCGAATCCAGTAATATATAAAAATGTTAATATGTTATGACTGAATGGGATTGATCCCAGGAATGCAATTTTATTAAAACATTAAAATAAGTTTGTTAAACATTAAAATTTATTGCATCATAATTCACTGTATTAATGGAATCAAAGAGAAAAAAAATCAATAAAAACGTGTCAAAATTCAACACCCATTTGTGATAAACAATCTCAGCACTCTAGGAATAGATAGAAATTTCACCCAACAGTGCATCTATCCAATTTCTTATAAAGTGTGCAAAAAAAGTTTGGACTCTATGCAAAAGCATATATATAATATGTTTAATATCTTTACTTTGGAGGGAAATTCAAATTAAAACCACAATGAAACTACTAGTACACACCCACTAAAATGACTAAAATTTAAAAGACTTATAATACCCAGTATTGGTGAGGTTGTGGAGCAAGGTGAACTTTTGCACATTGCTTCGTCAGTGTGAAATGGTGCAGTTACTCTGCAATCAATACAGCCGTTTCTTATAACATTACACCCGCAGTTACCAAAAACTTCCCTTGTAGGTGTTTGCTAAAAATTGGTTTCTATAAAAAGACTCAAACGCTTTTATAAAATGAGCAAAGTAAAAACTAGAATGAGTGTTAGAAAATGAGAGTTTCTGCTTTTGTGGCCTCACATGGGATATGGTCAGACTAAGTGAAGGGTCTTAGAGCATTCTTAGGATAAACAAAAAACAATGAAAAACAGCAGAAGTCAGAAATGCCAACTGCAGAAGTCAGTACTTTTCCAGAAATTCGAGTAAAAATCTCACATTTCTCCTAACACGGTGAAGACAATACATTTTGAAAACTTATAAAAGCTCTCTTTGGAAGTGAGTTGTAATGATCTGTTCAGAGAATATCATCCCTTTTGATTTAGGTTATTGGTTTTTTTTTCATGTTTGACTACAGCCTAGGGAGAGAATTCATTTTCACTGTTGCTCTGTTCTTTCATTAGTGTAGCTCTGGCTTAAGAAAATTATACTTCAATTTTGTTCAGTGAAAGAACATTAAGGCCCTGTTATAGCATTGTGCTACGAAGCTACACTTAAGGGTTTTCTGGTCCTCTATTACAAATCCCCCTTTTAACCTATCTTAGTGATTTAAGAATTGCATAGGGTTAATATGATGCAATTCATTCCTCTGGGTGCAGTTCTTTGTAAATGGAAACATAACGGTCATTTTCATTTTTTATGATCTATTGCTTAATTCAACATTTGCATTTCTTTTAATATATTTTAATCCTTCACATTCATTTAAAAACAAACGTACTCCAGTTAATTTTTTTTTACTTTATTCATATATGAAAGGCATTATGTGCTAATTGAACAAAAGTAAATTTCATCCTAGAGCATATTTGAAATGTTGCTAATTCTAAACGAGGATTTAGAATATTCATGGTGATATCTCATCTTGAGCATCTTTAGGAAGAGGTCAACCACAAGTTAACTTGTGGTTTATTGACATTTGGTCCCTATGGTCTGTTTAATAATTTCCATGTTTGTTGTATTTGCCCTCTCCTTTTCTTTTTTCGTTTTAATCTACCTCTTCTTGAAGTTTCATTCAAAAGACCCCTTTCCATTCTGAAAATTAAACTATTCCTGCTTAGGGAGCAGCCAAATAGTAGAAAAATTAGTTTCTAAGAAGACCCTGTAAGGGGTCTGACATAACTTGGAGTAATTTTGTATGCTCCTTCATTGTTAGTTTAGGACCTTTTCGAATATTCTTGATGTTAGCAGCTAGATTTTAAAAAATTAATAGATTTTATTTTTTTGAACAGGTTTAGGTTTATGGAAAAAATGAGTGGAAAGTTCAAAGAGTTTCCATAAATCCCCCTCCACCAAGTTTTCTCTATTATTAACATCTTGCATTGGTATGGTACATTTGTTACAGTTGATGAGACAATAATGATGCATTATTATTAACTAAAGTCCATAGTTTACATTAGGGTTAATTCTCTGTGTTGTACATTTTACAGATATTTTAAAGACTTTATTTTTTATCATAGTTTTAGAGTCACAGAAAAATTGAGAGGGAGGTACAGAGATTTCTCATATGTCCCCTGCCCTCACACATGCATAGACTCCCCCATTATCTACATTTCTTACCAGAGTGGTGCATTTGTTACAATTGATGAACCTACATTGACACATCAGTACCATCCAAGGTCCACAGTTTACATTAGGGTTCACTCTTGGTGGTGTACTTTTTATGGATTTTGACAAGTAAATAATGACCTGTATCCACCATTACAATATCATATAGGCTTGTTTCACTGCCTTAAAAAATCCTCTGTGCTCCATCTAGTCATTCTTCCCTTTCTCTTCCCTGAACCCTATTCATCATTGATCTTTTTACAGTATCCATAGTATTGCCTTTTCCAGAATGTCATATAGTTGGAATCATACAGTATGTAGCATTTTCAAATTGCCTTCTTTCACTTAACAATATGCATTTAAGATTCCCCTATTCCTTGTGTTGGTAACTAGGTTTTAAATTCAATTCAGAGTCATATCTTCTGTTTTCTGGGCACCTTTGAATAATAGAAAAGTGTTCTGTAATAATTGGGCATCCATATATAATCCATACCTAGCACATGTACAAAAATTAACTCAAAATAGATTATAGACCTACCTGTATGTGGAACCTAAAACTATAAAACTTCCTGAAGGAATTATAGAAGAAAAATTTTTTGACCTTGGATTAGGCAAACATTTTCTTGATATGACATAAAAAACACTTTCTGTAAAATTTTTAACATGATAAATATAGAACTTCTGCTTTTCAAAAGACACTTAAAATAAAAGGTCAAGCCACAAACTGGGAGAAAGGACTTGTATCCAACATATATAAAGAACTCTCAAAACTCAATAATAAAAAAAACAATAAAAAATGAACCAAAAATTTGAACACTTCACCAAAGAAAATAAATGGATAGCAAATACATACATGAAAAGATGGTCAATGTAATTAGTCATTAGACAAACTCAAATCAAAATCACTTGAGATCCATTTAGAATAGCTTTTTAAAAAGTCACAATGTCAACTGCTGACGAGGATGTGGAACAACTGGAACTCTCGTTCACTGCTAGTGGGAATGCAGAATGGTACAGCCACTTTGCGAAATAGTTTAGCAAATACCTAGAAGGTCAAACATATGACCGATAGGACCCAACAATTCCCAAGAGGAATGAAAACCATATTCACGGAAAAGCCTATTATGCAAATGTTTACAGTGGTTTTGCTCATAATTGCCAAAAACTGGAAACAACTCAAAGGTCTTTCAATTAATGAATGGATAAACAAACAGTGGTTTATCTATTCAGTGGAATACTCAGCATTAAAGAGGAATGACTAACATTAAAATAGCATTAAAGAAGGAATGTACAGCAACAAAGATGAATCTCAGATTCATTGTGCCAAATCAAAGGAGCTAGACTTAATGGGCTACACACCTTATGACTCAATCCCCATGACATTCCTGCGAAGACAAAATTATAGGGACAGAATAGAGATTAGTGCTTGCCAGGGGCTGGGGGAGAGGTTTGACTACAAAGAGACAGGAGGGTAGATTTTTGTGTGATGGATTTGTTCTTTATCTTGACTGTTGTGGTTACATGACTAATATATTTGTCAATACTCAGAATTGTATGCTAAATTGGGTGAATTTTATTGTATGTAAATTATGCCTCAATATACCTCACTTTAAAAAAAAACTAAAGTGTATATCACAAAGAATCCTGTATTCTCAACTTTACTACTTGGGGAAAATAACTATTGCAAAGAAATATTGATACCGGAAAGTGGTATTTGAACTTAGTGCAAGCTCTATGATCGCATTAGTTCTTTTTTCAATTTTTATTTTATTTCCTGCACATTTTAAAAAATAAATTTATTTATTTATTTTTTATTTAATTAATAAATTTATTTTTGGCTGCGTTGGGTCTTCGTTGCTGCACGTGGGCTTTCTCTAGTTGCGGTGAGCAGGGGCTACTCTTCATTGCAGTGCGCGGGCTTCTCATTGCGGTGGCTTCTCTTGTTGCAGAGCACAGGCTCTAGGCACGAGGGCTCAGTAGTTGTGGCTCACGGGCTCTAGAGCGCAGGCTCAGTAGTTGTGGCACACAGGCCCAGTTGCTCCGCGGCATGGGGGATCTTCCCGGACCAGGGCTCGAACCCGTGTCCTCTGCATTGGCAGGTGGATACTTAACCACTGCCCCACCAGGGAAGCCTCGTCCTGCACATTTCTTTATGGCTCCTTTATTCCCCCTGTTAAGATTCTAGCTGTTTACTCTTGAATTAACGTAATAGTCAATCACAGAAGATGTAGCAAAGGGGCCACACTTTGGAGACATAGGAAAAGCCATTCAGTCACCCTGCAATGAATTTTGGAAATTTAAAAACTGGTCCTAAAACTTGGTTCTTTTAAATAAGTGCTCTGCAATTTAAAGGACTCAATTTCTTTTCAGTCAATTTTGAGTAATTTTGTGAACCAATCTTGCTGGGCCACAGAGGAGGCAATGTGACCCTGTATTCTGCTGTCAGGACGGCACACTCTTCTTATCCAGTTAAAAGGTGTTCCCTTTTCTGCAGAAGAAAATGCTGGTTTGGGAATGCTAGGGCTGCACCGATTCCTGTAGAAGATGAAAGTTTTCTTTGAATGTAGAAAGACACCAGTTATAAAAGGGGTTGCATCTAAGTGTTCATTTGTGAGTTCGTGTTTAGATTTTAAACACACTTACAAAAACAATATTACACATGATGGCTAGATCGACCAGCCAGCCCAGACCTCCTTTTGGGGGATCATGACATGTCATGATTAAATGTAAGGCTGGACTCTAAAGTCAGGCTGTCCAAGTTGAGGTCTTAGCTCTGTCACTACGGTGTGATCTTTTCCAAGTTACCTTAGCACTTTGTGCCTCACTTTCCCAATCCTTAGTATGGAGATGCTAATAATTCCTACTTCACAGAGTGGTGAGATACACAGATAATGCATGTAAGTGGATTAGAAATGTGCTAGCTTAAAGAATGTGCCCAACACAGCTGTTATTATCTAATCTATAATGTATCAGAAGTGTTCAGGCATCCAATAAAATCTAATCACTGTGTTAGAAAAAAGTTTGAGAGAAAATGTGTTCAGTATTTTAGATGAGGGTGTCAGGAATCCACTTCCTCTCACCTTTGTTCTCTACCTCCATTTAGGTCAGTAGAGTCAGGGAAATGCCAGACTCTTAGTTTGCAGGCACTGAGGTGTCAGAGGAGGCCCCATAGTTCAGGGTAAGGGCAAGGAGGCCATGGACCAGAGCCCTGGGAGGAGAGACAGAGCTGACAGCAAAGGCTAATGGATCAGACGTTTAGGGGATCGCGGGGTCAAAGCTTTGTCGGGACCATTTACCTAGTTATCTCCCCTCTCATGTTCCACTGCTAATGTCAGTGTTTCTCTCTTCTGAGAATACACAGCCCCTTTGAAAGTTTACTGTGGGACTTCATGTTACCGAACTTCAGAGAAACCTGGATGTGAAAAATTCCCCTACCTTGCTCCTCCCTCTTGTTTTCCTCTAAGATTCCTCTACTCTTGGGAGGTGTGGAGGGAGGAAGCTAGGGAACGTGACACTTAAAACAGTTTTCGAAAATAGTGTTTGTAACCCTTACTTCAGCACACTCTGAAGTTTTACCAGAAGGGAGGTATGTTTTTAAATTAATGCACATATGAAACAGTATATAGCCATGGATTGAGGTCACATTGCACTATTAATTAAACTATCAGGAATCAAGAATGCTTTTAAGCCCTAGATCTTAAAATTTGAGACTAATTTATAGAATCATAATTCTTATCCTTAAATTTAAAAGCCAAGCCCAGTGCTTCTCCAGATTCTCTTCTAAAAATTAATTCATATGGAAACTGTGTTCCAATAATTAATTGTACACTAGTACAAGTTTATATCTTCATTTCATTTATGAAACCATAAAGATGATGGGAATAATTGTTTGAAACAAAAAATTAGAACAGTTTTTTAAAACGTTTTGAGAAAACCTTTTATAGCAAATACTTAAAATGTCATATCATTTTAATATCTATCTTGAAATATTCTTTTATAGCTGTGCAACGGAGGATCAGTGACAGATCTTGTGAAAGGATTTCTGAAGAAGGGCAAAAGAATGAGTGAGCCCATAATTGCCTACATTTTACGTGAAGCGCTGTTGGTAAGGGGGTTTAAGTTGTTCGCGCATTAATTAGGAGGCAGTTCCAGTTAAATAAAAAGTGGGGATCCTATTTTTAGCAAAACATCACTACATTAGTATTTATCGATGCAAGAATAAGATGCAAAATGTGAAACGTTTAGCATAACTAATTCCTTTTTTCCATTAGAGATCTACCCTCCTTGTGTCAACAGAAACCTGAGTTTTGATCTCCTAGGTATATTTCTGAGATTATGGCAAAGGAAGATAATGTGTATTTTTACTAATAGTTAGGTTTTTATTTGCCATTATTTATTTATTTATTCCTTTAACAGCCATTATTTCAAATGAGTGTATAGAATGTTTTCTTCTGTTGAGATCAGCACATTTTAAATAAACTATTTGCTAAGGGCTAAGGAGTATGCACTGGTTTTTTGAATTTTTATATAGTCCAAAGTGGAAATGATATACTTTGATTTGACTAACTCAATGTGAAACATTTAAGAACCTTTGTTAATTAACATGTGTTACCTATTGATTTTGTATAAATGCATCCATCTGAAAAATGTGTTTTTGATGCTTTCTTTAAATGTCACTATGTATTTATTTCCCACTTCTAGGGACTTCAGCATTTGCATAACAACAAAACTATCCACCGTGATATAAAAGGAAATAACATCCTATTAACCATCGAAGGCGGAGTTAAACTTGTAGATTTTGGTAAGTTTTGTTTGAAATGCATGGATTTGGGCCGCAAAATGACTCGTATGATGTGATTTGATCATTTTCCGTCAGCCTTGCTTTGTAGGCATTGAAAGAGAAAAAACAGTATCTCATTGAGGTAGGAAAGTTGCAGAGATTTTAAAAAATTTGGCAAATGAGAGATTCCCAGAAGAAAGAGTGACTTCTTTCAAGTCAGCCGTCGTGTGCCTGTAACACTCCTGCAGCAGTATGTGTGGTTGATTCTCTGAAATAGACGGGCTCCAAATAATCACACTAAGTCTAAATGGTAAGCCCGTGGCCCTTACTATTGATTGCTTTCCTGATGGGCAGGTGCCCAAACCCAGGATTTTGAGACATGAGGGGAAATCTTCAAATGTCTCTGGGAAAATGTTTTCCCTCCTAAGAGGGCAGCACAAGTGAAGATGGTCTCTTTCTTACTTGGGACCTTCTATGTCTTATTGTGATGCCTGCAGCCACCTTGTTGTATCCTGAGGTGTTCCATCCCAAGTGGAAAGGCAGCCCTGCGAGACGGGAAGAAGGAGGGTCCTTGGTGACATAATCCAGCCACTAAATCAACTGACTTTGAAACCTCCCCTATCTCTGAACCTTCTGTCATGTGAGATAATACATTTCCGTATTGACTGAGCCAATTCGGAGTGTCTGTGTCAGAGCCAGAGGCACTGTAGCCGATACCCCTGCTCCTCCTTTTCCAGTTGTGACAGTGGTACCTCCCCCGTCTCACTGGACCCCCACTAACACACTACACCCGTGAGAGCGGGCAGCATTATTCTAGGACATCTCAGTATCCTCGTCATCCTCCCTTCCTGCACTCAGGCTGGGTAAGATGTCTCTCCTTGTGCTTCTGTACCCGGTATATTTCTCCATTTCTGTGTTTATCACATAAGATTATAATGGTCTATTTGGTCTTTATATGTAGATAAAGATACTTAGGCTCACAGACAGGGTCATTAAGAGGTGGGACTATGTCATCTTTTATTCTGTAGACCTAATACTTGGGAAGAGTAGTTCAGTGAGTAATAGTTGAATGAATGAGTGACTCTTCCTTCATTTTGCATTTTGGAAAATGAGGCTTAGGGAAAGTAATCGACTCACTTTAGAAATTAATTGTTTTAATCCCAGTATGCAGCTCTTTAGTGATCTGGCTTCACCCAGGAATGAACTTCAGAGCATCTAGACAGGAACAGTTGAATAGCGTATCTTTCAAACGACCACGTATTTTTTCCCTCAGCTGAGCATTTGAAAACTACGGAGCAGCAGTGAGCTTGGCAATGAATTCCTGATTAGTAACTGGGATGCAGCTAGTGTGTGTTACTAGTTGAGTTCAGAGCTGTGCATTTGAACAGTCTGGCCGGGTTAGGATACTAATGAGAACTTGTGCCTGAAATTCTAAAAAACAACAACAAAACACTCTTCACTGCTCCATGGACAGAACCGTGACTCTCTTCAGACAATAATTTTGGCTCCAGTCTTAACAGACCCAAATGGAGAACTTAATATTTAACTTGAGATCTCATAATTCTCTTGCTCTAAAAAATGGCTACAATATATATAGCCCAGATGAAAACTGTTAAAACAAATGTAAGTAAACATCTTCTTCAGTCACACAAAAAAAGAACTTGGTAAACCAGTAGCTCTGGGACAGGCAGCTTCCTGGGACACCCCACAAAGTAATCCAGAGTAAAAATATACACCTAGATAGTAAATAAAGTGGCCTTTATTATGATATCTTTAGAAAGTAGTCATAATTTAGAAAGCTGACAAAACGAGAGCTTTGGTTTTATGTTAATTAACTTAAAGACTGACGTCAGCAACAATTAGAAAAGAGGGTCAGTTGCCTATTAAATGTGTTCCTGGTGTCTGATACTAAAATGCTATTATTTGCATATAAAAGGATGCTTATATTTCTGTTCTCCATGGTAAGAGGGCATGGATTCAGTTCACCTAAGATGGTTTAAGGTTTTCATATGAATTAAAACCCGAGGATGGAGGTTCATACATAGTGAAACTTCTCAAGGGCATAAGGAATACGGTGTACTAAGCCACCAACTGCAGAACCAAACTGAAAATCAAGGTCCTCAGTTTATGTTTAAATCAGATTTTCAGAGAATGCCACAGCTGGGAGTAAAGGAGTTTAGAATATATTTTCATTTGGATTTCTCACCTCATGAAATGTACAGTAGGCTGATTATTGGATATTGGAGATCTGAATGTTCCAATGGAATTCCACCACCTCATCCATCCCTGGAAATCTGCTTCATATCAAGAGTTTCTTGTTTTAGAAAAAGTCCTCAGTATCTATTTTGTTGCTCAAGCTAGAAATCTTAGCTTATCCTTGAGCTTCCCTTTGTCTTCACCACCCACATCTACAATGAGTCACAAGGCTCTGTCTCTGTTCTCCATCTTTATCTCTCTGCCCTGGTCCTCACCATCACCTCTGACCTGGGCTCCTGCAGCTACACTTTACTGACCCCCTGCAGCCAGTCTCATTCCTCTCCTTCCAGACCATTCCCCACACTGCAGCTCTGGCTCAGCTGACCCTGCCACTCTCTTGCTCAATATTTTGTCAGTGGTTTGTCAGCCCTCCTTGGTGAGGGCTGTGCCTTGTGATCTTCTCTGCTGGCCCAGAGTAAGCACTGAAAGATTAACACCTTTTTTTGCCCCTTGGTGCACAGCAGGGACCCCCTCTTCCTATTACCTGTGAGCCAGGTCAACTTCTTTCAGTCTCTTAAATGTACCACCCTCTTTCTCAGTCAGGGCTCTTACACATGTGTCGGAGGAAGATCTTCGAAATTGGTTAACATGCTTTTCTCTTGCTTATCCAAGAATGTGACCTTAACCCGAGTCTGCCAGAAGCATCTCTCTGTTTGGGGGGAGGTTAAGATTTGTTCCAGAAGGAATGCAAGAAAATGACTGAGGAAATATTAAAAAATAGGAATGTGTAGCAAGATCTGGGTTATCTCTTGAGAAAGATCTGTCTAAATTGCTTTATCTTCTCTTCAGCTTATGGAGAGGGAAATTCCAGGGATCCATTGTAGGGTTTCGCATAAGAGAGAACAGAAAGAAGAGGGAAACGCTTTCCAGTTCTCGGGTAATTGTGGAAAGGTGAAACAGAGAAAGAGGCGGGACAGTGAGATGAGCTTTTAAAAAGTGAAGGTGACAACGAGGGTGGAAAGGAACTCTTACCCTCACTCTTCCCACCACCATCATTCCGAGTCCCAGACGAAGTCCCTGCAGAGTCTGTGCAGACGAAGTCCCTGCAGAGTCTGCTCCAGTCCAGACTGGGGTGATCGCATCATCCTGACGTAGAGGTGCAGAGTGATTAGGTACAGGAAGCACTGTAGCTAAGCTTCTCCAAACCCCTACCCTCTGCTCCCATTAACCCCCAAATAACTGCAAATCTGGCTGGGGAGTTTCTAGAGGGTGTTGCTCAGGATGGGTGGTGAGGGGCAGAGCCCAGATCACCTGGGCCAGGTCTGAATAGGAGTCACAGCCAGACCTCAGAACATTGTCAGCCCCAGCTGAAGCCAACCTGAGCCTTTGTCTGCCAGGATTCTCTACACAGGTAGCCCTGCCTGCATGAGAACAGGCCACAGGCTCACTGGATGCAGACCCCATCAGGAGGGCCAGGGGGCCCCTAGCAGGCAGGCAGACAAAGGAACATGGCCCCAGGGACCCACCACACCCAAGGACCCTCCCTCTTCTCCCCACCACAAGGTCTTATAAGCCATCCCTCATCCTGTACAGACAGTACCGTCTTCAGGAGAGAAGAAGGAGGGGCGCCTTCTGAGAGATGGAGCAAGCACTTTCATTCAAGAGAGCCTGAACTCTTTCTAAGAGGACTTACGGTTTGGATCTGACTAAGCTTTACTTCTCCCAGCCAGTGGGTAGGGACATAGGAGAGCCCATAATAGTTAGAGGCAAAATGAAGAAATCACAATGACAATTTTCTTTATGTATCTAAGATTTATGTCATTGAATTTTGTGACCAGTTACAAACATGATGCTTTCCCTGCATGGAAACCTCCCCTCACCCCTGCACCCAGCTAACTTCTGTCTGCCTGGCTGAGAACTTCCCCAACACCCTATCCTTCCCTTTTTTAAAAATCTGTATTTTATATTGGAGTATAGTTGATTAAAAATGTTGTGTTAGTTTCAGGTGTACAGCAGAGTGATTCAGTTATACATATACATACATCTATTCTTTTTCAGATTCTTTTCCCATTTAGATTATTACAGAATATTGAGCAGAGTTCCTTATACTATACAGTAGGTCATTGTTGATTATTTATTTTAAATATAGCAGTGTGTGCATGTCAATCCCAAACTCCCTAACTATCTCTCCCCCCACCCTTCCCCTGGTAACCATAAGTTTGTTCTCTAAGTCTGTGAGTCTGTTTCTGTTTTGTAAACAAGTTCACTTGTATCAATTTTTTTTAGATTCCGCATATAAGTGATATCATATGATATTTGTCTTTCTCTGTCTGACTTACTTCACTTAGTATGATAATCTCCAGGTCCATCCATGTTGCTGCAAATGACATTATTTCATTCTTTTTAATGGCTGAGTAATATTCCATTGTATATATGCACTCTGTCTTTTCTTTAGCCAAACAGTTATCACATTTGATTGTAATCATGTGTTTAATTTGACTACCTTCGCTGCTAAGCTGTGAGCTTTGTGATGGCTCGGTCTCTGTCTGGCCTATCACTCTGTCCCTGGAACCAAGCATGGCACTGGCACATCGGAAGTGCTCAATAAATACTCTCGAATGAGTGAGTGAATGGGAGGCAGGATTTTCCATGTAATTGTGTGACCTTGAGAAGGTCACTTAAAATCTCCAGGAACATCAAGTATGAAAAACAGTCTCTATCTCATACGGTTGATCACTGTGGAGAGTAAATGGGATGATACAGATGAGCTATGTAGTATAATTATTGACACTTTATAATTAAAAAAATCTGAGCTATTATCATGAAGTAATACTGTCACCTCGCCCCTAGCTCAGTGTATACATAGTAGGTACTTGATAAATAGTGAATAAATACTTTATTTAAATATTGATAGTTGCTAAATATTGAAAATCTGAGTTCCCAGAATAGATGCCTCTTTCTGTTTAAAAAAATAATAGCCCTTTGCTAGAGTCAATTGGATATTAACTTTAAATATCAAGCTATTTAATTACACTAAAAGTAAGATTCAGTTTGCTAATGCTAGTTATGAGTAGAGCCTTTAAGAAAACCTTTTGTTTTCTTGTTAAGTGGGCTAGGCTTTGACAGAAAACCACCAGCCACCTCAGAGAATAAAAAGACAAGTGAGCTTGCAGACGTTATAAATGAAATACATTAGCAGTCACTGGTGTATGATCAATCAATAAATAACACAACCTCCCAGGAGATAAACCCCTTTAGGCAAGTCAACTAACATCTGAAAAAACAGTCTTAATTTGGAATAGAAAAATGAAAGAGAGACTAAATTTAAAGGGCAGTACTCAGTTCTCATTTCTACAGATTTCTCTCTGGGGAATCTTCATTTCTAATAGAATAGTTAACATTTCAATACAAAAGTACAGAATGTACTTCTTGTGACTTATTTAGACATCATTCTTATGACAGAGTATTTCATGGCTTTCAATTTCTTATTACCCACATGCTCAATTTTAGACCAAATCCCCAATGAATAATGTAGGTCAAAGAGAAGTTGTGACTTATTTATTAATAACCCACTTTTGTAGCATCCAGTGAGGCAGGCACACCTGAACTTAAAAACTATGAGGTTCCCTTCATTCCTTCCTTTCTTCCAGAATAATTCAGAACAAAAGCCATTTGGTGGGCCCGAGAAAGCATGGGAGTCGGGGTGTAGCTCAGCAAGTGGTTTGGATCTGAAAGGGGTGAGGAAGGTGTCCACGCTGGGAGGGGAGGGGCAGTGGTGGCTCGGCTTGGGGTGTTGAGTCCCCGAGGAGGGGACAAAGAGAGCATTTGTCTAGGGGGATGGTGGTGACCCCAGTCAGGTTGTCAGAGCCTGAGCTGCATAAGGGCGTCTGCATAGGGGTCAAGATGGAGACAAGAGGTTGGTTACATAAAGGGGGCTTGATACCATGTGGAAATATCCTGAGCACAATGGAAGCCAGGTTTCTTACTGTAAGAGATGAGAATTACAAATGTGGAAGGGAGAAAACTGAACCCCATGATGTTGGATTGGAATTGGAGGTGTCAGTGTGAACTCATGGTTTTCAATATGTAGAGAGGCATATAAAAGAAATATAATGTGATACGTGTGGTGTGTTTGTGTGTGTGTGTGTGTGTGTGTATACAGGTTATCTGGCTATGTCCACTAAGAGAACTTGCAAGCTTGATGCCCCAAGAGCAAGCACATCAAACACCTAGCTCTCAGTTTTTAAATACAATTCTCCACTAATAGTAAGCAAGGATTCTTGGAGAAAAGCTGATTTTTAAGGCTATACAAGATAAGCCTGGAACTTAATGTGCCAAAAAAAGTGAGGAACTGCCCAAAGAATGATGGAGACAATGTCAAAAGGACACAGAAGCCAAACTGAAGTGATTCTCACTGACCAAATCTGGGACAGTTTGAGCATCAAAATAATGATAATAATGATGGTAGCAATGATGTCCATTGAATAAAGTAGAAATCCATTAATTCATACTTTCGTACTTACACACATAAATAGATGAATGGAAAAAAGCTAAAGCTTTTCTTTATAGAAGAATGCCAACTAATGAATGTAGAAGGAATAATGAAAGTTTAAAAATTATCTTTTGGCAACCATCATAGTTATAATTACTTCATCCAAAAACTTCAGTGGATGCTAAACTAGTGGGTTAAGTTTTGATTAAAAATAGGATATTTAGATAGTCTCAAAAAGCTCTGCATAAAATACTTAATTACAAAAGAGAAGGAGAAACTTTACAGGCGAGAAGCCTGGCAGACACAGACTTAATCAGGTAAGCAAGGTGAATACAACTACTGATGTGACAAATGGAAATCACGTACCACCTGATAGGATACAAGGAGAAAACTTCCCTTCCATGATATTCCTGCCAAAAATATAATCTTGAGGGAATATCTGACAAATCCAAGTTCAGGAACATTCTACAAAATAACTAGCCTGAAATTCTAAAAAAAATATCAAGGTCATGAAGTTCAAGGAAATATTAAGGAACTCCTCCAGATTGAAGGAGACCAAAGAGACATGACAACTAAACACACCGCGTGATCCTGGATGGATCCTTTCATTGTTAAGTATATTTGGGACAATTGATGAAATTTTTTTTTTTAACAAATATTTCTTTATTTTAAATATTTTATTTTATTTTATTTTAAAAATTTATTTATTTGTTTATTTTTGGCTGTGTTGGGTCTTCGTTGCTGCACACGGGCTTTCTCTAGTTGCGGCGAGCGGGGGCTACTCTTTGTTGCGGTGCGCAGGCTCCTCATTGCGGTGGCTTCTCTTGTTGCAGAGCACGGGCTCCAGGTGCGAGTGCTTCAGTAGTTGCGGCATGCGGGCTCAGTAGTTGTGGCTCACGGGCTCTAGAGCACAGGCTCTGGAGCACAGGCTCAGTAGTTGTGGCGCACAGGCTTAGTTGCTCCACGGCATGTGGGATCTTCCCGGACCAGGGATCGAACTGGTGTCCCCTGCATTGGCAGGCGGATTCTCAACCACTGCACCACCAGGGAAGCCCCAACTGATGAAATTAGAATGGAGCATGTAGACTAGATGGCAGAAATGGATCTGTGTTAAATTTCCTGGTTTTATTAAGTGTATTGTGGGTAGGTAGGGGAATGTCCTTGTTTGTAGCAATCATACATTAAAGTATTTGGGGGTGAAAGGGCATCATGTAGCCCACTTACATTGCATGGTTTACATACTTACATACTTAAATGGTTCAGGAAACAAAATTATTTATACTTCTCTTGCCAACTTTTCTCTAAGGTTGAGATTATGTCAAAAGAATTTTTTTAACTATGGAGTAGAGTTGGAGACTTAGCACATATGTCTAAAGATGTTTATGTATATGTCTGAAGATTATATGTATACACACATATATGTCTACCAGATTTATATATTTGGTAGTTGAATGTTATGAATCTTGAAAATTTGAGAGCTAGTGCTTTATATAATGAAATGATATATTGAAAAAAAGAAACTAGAGGGAAGAACCATTTTTAAACGTTGTCAGAGCTTTAGAATTTTCATACCTATACAAAAAATTAATATTTTCCTCAGTCAGAATTTATTTTTATACTTCAGGGAGGTGACCTTTATTTTATTTGAAAGGAAAGACATGTATGAATTCTTTCGATTTGTAAAGCAAAACCATGAATAAATGGACTCTTTGTTTTAGACCTCTGTGGTTCCAGCTGAACCTATGGGCTCAACTCTGCCAAAGTGAACATTTTCTGAAGTTGAACGAAGCTGTTTGGCCTTATAGATAGTGTGTATGTCTTGGTCAAGGGCCTTTCAGTTGTAAGGACAAGAACCCCAAACTAGCTCCGAAAAGGAGTAAGATACAAAAGACAATTTCCTAGATAAGAAGAACGGGAGGAAGGGGACTGGAACAGACAGAAGACTGGAAGATGAGACCCAGGACCGCTTGCTGCCTCTTACTCTCTCACTGGAGAAACTGAATCTCTCCTCTCTGCTTCTCTTTGAGTGTCTACAGACCAGCCTCTGGAGTCTTCATGTTGCCCAACAAGGCTTCTCAAAAATAGCAGCCTCAACCGTCACAGCCTTGATGACCTTATGGGTCTAGTGCCAATATCTAACTGATCCAGACTTTTAGCACCTAAATCCAAGGGAATTGGGAGTGGGAGAAGGAGTTCAGTTGGGCAAGCAGGGTCAGACATCCCCTCTGATCCAATCAGCCATGACTGGGGATTGGGCTGATACACTACAAGCACATCTGCCTGGGCCTTCCTCTTCTGCAAGTAACTGTAAATAAAGATTTTTTTTTTTTTTTAAAGAGGGTTATGGAAAGGGAGAGACAAAGAAATTTCTAAATATCCTAGAGAATATTTTTTTCTTATTGATGGGCACTGCCCTATATTCTGAGAGATGTTCAAAATTTTGGTTTTTATTGTTGAAATTAAATTACATGAAGTACACCAAAAATTCTATTTTCACGCAGGCTCTAGAGCGCAGGCTCAGTAGTTGTGGCACACAGCCTTAGTTGCTCCGCAGCATGTGGGATCTTCCCGGACCAGGGCTCAAACCCGTGTCCCCTGTATTGGCAGGCGGACTCCTAACCACTGCACCACCAGGGAAGCCCCTCCTGTTGCCTTTTAAAGTAATTTAAGTCAGTCATTCTTAAGAGAATTTTGCATTTTTCTACCTTCTTAACTAATTTTCTTGTGGGAATTTATGTTAAGTAAAAATGCCATTTGTCCTCTGGAAACTCATTTTTCTCTCCAGCTAAAGTTTACTAACCTGAAAATGGACACGTTAGATATTACAACCATTAAGTTGCCTTCTAGTTCTGAAGTAGTTGGTTGTGTTGGAAAAATGATCTTCAGAGTTAACAGTCATTGCAGAAGCATTCAACAAACATGATTTGGTCAAGACCTTCCTCTGTTACTCTTTCATAGGTGTGTGTCCTGTTTTTAATGTGGTGATTATCCAATATTCTCAGACTCAAGGGTTTCTTATTCTACCTACTTGCATTTTTCCTTTTTCACTTATTTTGAGACTTTTTGTTTTTCCTTCTTCACATTCTGGGCTGAATTTTTCTTGTTTCCATTCAGTTTACAGGAACCAGGTGTAAAACAGTCTTTCTGCAGGATCCCAAAGGACTCTAAATATATGAGACTCCATTAGCATTGTAATTCATTATCCCAGATATCATTGGTGTGCAGAAATATCCATAACTAATTATGAAATATTCATAATAGTTATTATTTTAATATCATCCTTTAAAATTATCTTTATACATTTCATAATGTATATATTACTATACTAGGAAATATGTAGAAAATAGTCTGTATCTATATCGAGTATGCTTGCTCAGAAGTTTCTTATTGTTTGGAATGTGTGATCAAGAAGTTTGGAGGCCAAACGCTTGCTTTAAAGAATTCTTAATTCATATTAACATAAAACCTAATAACTCTTAGACTTTGTAAACTCATTATTATTGACCGTTACCCTTGTTAGTTTGCTCCTTTATATGTAAAACCATTAGGTTCTTGTATCGGTCAGAGCTCCTTGATTGTAGGCAACAGAAACTTAACTCTGACCCACTTAGGCAATGCTACGGAAAATGGCACTGAGTGGCCTACAAAGCCCAGGGAGAAGCTGGGCAATCCAGCCTCCTAGGAAAGGGCTCTGGCGTCCCTGGGCCTCCAGAGCAGCATCACCTGGGCTAATCCTTAGATCGTCAACACTGGATGACTCACCCTAGTCACTCCAGTCTAGTCTCTCTAGTGTCTCCACTCAAGATTCACATTTCCAGGAAGTCTGAATGCTCTATCTTGGGTCCTGTGCCACACACACCCTAAGACACTCTTCTTAGCCTCCTTCCCAATAGATTTCCTGTGGAGTATGGAGGGATGGTCCTTTCCTGACATCCATATCTATAAATTCAGACGCCAGGGCACGACTGCTTGCTGAAAAATGCCAATTCTAGCGACAGCATCTTTTCTTTATCTTCAGAAAGAAGAAAAATGTATCACATGATTAGTCTAAAGGGTCACTTTCTTACCAGGAGCAAAACTTTCGATATTTTACTCAGTTGTGGTTTTTTTCTACCCCCTTTACATTTTGCTTAAATGACATTTGAATTCTTAAACTACCTTTATGAAATTGAAACAAAAATGTTCACCGAGGGTCAAATATAATTTTCAATTTTTTCATAAATAATTATAAGCCCTTAGAATAAATTTTAGTAGATTTATAATCAATTTTAAGTTAAATTTCTTTTAAAATCTATTTACTTTTCCTACTTATATAAATAAATTACTGTACTCTGATACTATAAAAGTCAAGCTTAACCATTCCTCCCTTTAATTCATAGGAAAAGACAAGATAAAATGTTTAGATTTATACTTAATTTTTCTGAAAGTTAAAATACCTGGAGTAGAGATAGAGGTAGAGGATGCACTTGGGAGAAATGTGTACTAAGCGTTTATTCCCTTTCTTCAGATCATCTGTTAGAATGTATAACTGATTCACTTTGTTATAAAGCAGAAACTAACACACCATTGTAAAGCAATTATACTCCAATAAAGATGTTTAAAAAAATAAAATAAAAAAAAAGAAAATATTCAAGGGAGAACCTTCAATCACAGATTAGATAATTTCCTTTGAATTTCAAAAATGATTTCATGAGGATATTTTTTCTGTCAAATGATAGGCTTTTTTAAAGGCAAAATGTGAAGGCTGTAGATGAAGATGCCACTTAGGGCAAGATTAATACATTAGTGGAGGAGCTCCTTGAGGGACGAAATTAATATGGAACCAAAACATACTGCCTAGCCCTCTGCTCAAGTATGTTTCCACCAGTGAAATGCCCTTTTGGCTGAATGTGGCCTTTGAATTTCATGACAAAGTATCATCTTGGAGGAATCATCTTGGAGGAATCAAATATATTCAATTTTAAACCTCAATTAGTGCCTTTGTTCTACTTGGCCTATAAGATAAACAGCTAGAGCCTAAAACAAATGTGACGCCCGGGAGGTACTCTTCAAAACAGGGACATCAAGGAGTTAAAGTCCATGATTTGGGGATAACCCATCAAGTCCAGAGCAGGTCAAGGGAAGCAGCACCGTGCAGCCAGAGGAGCAGAAGTATGAAACGTGAGGAGGGAGGCTGTACTCTGGATTCTCCTGAGTCGGTTATGATTGTATCTAACCAGGTGGAATGAATGAGATGACATGTCGAAATATTTGCTTATGCCTTTTCATTGTAATCCTTCGGTGTATAATTCTCTAAAGGAAAAGAACTGATTCTGTTGATGGTGTTGGTTTACATAGATGTAGTTAATTTGAAATTTCCGGTCAGGTGTGATTTGTCCCAAGTTGACAGATGGAAAATAATTTTATTCACATTCACAAGTCGCCTGCTATGTGCATACCACGATACAAAACATTCTCAAATTCACCAGAATTTAGTCGTGCACAGAGGGAGGTGGGAGTGGAGAGAGCCTACCATTCAAATCATAACTACGTGCCAAAATATGCAATACAGACAAATAGTTTAAAATCTAGAAGGTCAAAAGATACAGAGGTTACTATGATCAGGAGCAGATTAAGTCAGCAAGGGGGAACTAAAACTTGGAATGGGGCTTTAAGCCTGGATACGTTTGGATACGAGAAATAGAAAATAGGAGGACCATTGTGTATCTTGGCTATGTAGACATCCTGACTTAGGATACTTTTTTTTTTTTTTTTAATTATTTTTGGCTGTGTTGGGTCTTCGTTTCCGTGCGAGGGCTTTCTCCAGTTGCGGCAAGAGGGGGACACTCTTCATCGCGGTGCACGGGCCTCTCACTATCACGGCCTCCCTTGTTGCGGAACACAGGCTCCAGACGCACAGGCTCAGTAGTTGTGGCTCACGGGCCCAGCTGCTCCGCGGCATGTGGGATCTTCCCAGACCAGGGCTCGAACCCGTGTCCACTGCATTGGCAGGCGGATTCTCAACCACTGCGCCACCAGGGAAGCCCCTGACTTAGGATACTTTAAGGTGAAGTTCAAGTCCAATGGCTTGAACTCCAATCTGTTTTATATATAGTAGTTGGTATCTGCTAATCCCAGTACCATTTTACAGATCTTTAAATTCACTAAGTGTGGGGAAAAGTTTGTGTTTGATCAGAGCTCACAATATGTGGAATCAAAAGAACTAGGGTCTGAGTCCTGATTCTATCCAAACTGTAAGGGAATAGAATTTTAGTATTAGTTTGTAAGCAAATGTATTGCAGTTGGAATCAACTTACCTGAGTAATGAATGCAAGAAGTAAGTCTCGTCTCTTCCTTCCAGGCGTGTCTGCGCAGCTCACCAGCACCTGGCACCATCGGAATACATCCGTAGGAACGCCCTTTTGGATGGCTCCTGAGGTCAGCTAGAGTTTTGAGGGAGGCAAATGTAACATTTGATCCTTTCTGAGTTTCCTTTTTTATGCGTACTCTAGCTCCATATGTGTTTTTGGAATATACTAGAAGAAAATGTCAGTTGTGTTGTTTTTATGTGACATATTTACACGTGTGAGGAGGGACATGGGAGATAATAAATGGGCTGTGAGCAAATATGTGAATAAATGAGGGATTGAATGAATCAGTCACATGAGGTAAAGAGAAACTACAGTTGAACAACACAGGTTTGAACTGCGGGTTTGCTTATACGCACATTTTTTTTCAATAAATATAGTACCTGTATTTTCATTTTACAGATTGTTTTCTTTTTTTTATTGAAGTATAGTTGATTTACAATGTTGTGTTAGTTTCTGCTGTACAGCAAAGTGATTTAGTTATACATGTGTATGTTCTTTTTCCTATTCTTTTTCATTTTAGGTTATTACAAGATATTGAATATAGTTCCCCGTGCTATACAGTAGGACCTTGTTGTTTATCTGTTTTATATATAGTAGTTGGTATCTGCTAATCCCAATCCCATTTTACAGATCTTTAAATTAACTAAATGTGGGGAAAAGTTTGTGTTTGATCAGAGCTCACAATATGTGGAATCAAAAGAACTAGGGTTTGAGTCCTGATTCTATCCAAACTGTGTCAGCTTCCTGACCTTGGGTGAGTCATTTATCAATTCCTCTGTTTTTGCGGCAGAGATAACAGTACGTGGATTTTCGACTGCTCGGGGGGTTGGAACCCCTAACCCTGTATTGCTCAAGGGTCAGCTGTACTTGCAGCCTTAGTTTTTCATTAAATATACTTTTAATTGCTTAGCATGCATCTCTCTTAATGATATTTAGATTTTGTTTTTAACTTGGATAGAAATATAAAAACGCCCAACTTTGTTTAAGATCCGATTCAGGCCTACTAACCTGTGTTTATAGTAGGTTCCCATGTTGAGTCACTCTGCTTAGGGCCGTATTGCACTTCAGGAGATTCTTTTCACCATCACTTTTGGGAAGTTGTAGAGAAACTGCTAAAATAGTTGAGGAAAAATGTTTTCTAGAGTCACATCTTTTCTCCACAGTCACTGTTAATGGCTTTAATCCTTTTAATTATGTTTATCAGTAAAGAACATATGTTTGAAAGCTCTGTCTGCAACCTTTGGGAAAAGCTCTGCTATTTACCTACAACTCTAGCGAGTGAAGGGAGGAGAAGTAATTCAAATACTACATTAACATTGCAAAATCGTAGAATTAAATTTGCTTGAGGATTAAATCCTGGTGTACTGTTCCTATTTTAATACTAATTCAATTACTACTTGCAAAAAAAAGTTAAAATGTAAGTGTAATGTAAAACATGGAGAAAGGATAAGTTAGCTTAAGAAACTTTAAAAAATTCCGATGGATTCAAAAATTTTTTGAACAGGGAGAACATCTTAGAATAAAAGTAGAAAGTATAGTCATATAAGCAAAAACAAAATTGAATAAGAGAATCTCAAATAAAAATGCTAAAAAAAATTGAGTAAGAGAATCTCAAGTGAGAGTTTCTTCAGTTTGTTCTGATATATTACTGTTGTTTTAAAAGCTTATGGAAAATTTTCAAAGTGAAAAATTAATAAAATTTAGCTTTAATACCAAGCTTTGCATCTTATCCACATATATGATTAATTACTATAAAAATACTATAATATATAAAACTAAATGTTTAATATTAAATAATTAATCATCTAGCTTTATATTTTTCATATGTTAATTTATAGCAACAAAGCCAGTATTATATTTTAAGTTTGCCATTTAGTAAAAACAATTTTGATTAGTAGATCTTGGAACCAGTATATGAGGAAAAGGAAATATTTTGATCTATCTAAAATTTAATTACCAGAATAATAAATAAGTTAATAATTAAAATTGATACTTCTTATTATGCAATTACTAGACAGGCATTTTACTGATAAGTCATTATTTATTATTAATAAGCCTACTGTAGCACAAATAGGGTTTGAAAGTGCTTTCCTGCTCGGCAAACCAATGGATATTATATAAAAGAGAAAGGTTCACTGTGGTCTTTTTAAACTGTCATATAAATATATGTTCAGGATTTTGTGCATATTATATTCATCTCCCTGTAATAAGCATTTTCTAACTTGTAAATGATTGGCAATATTTCAATAAATGTCCACTTACCTAGAATTGTTGAAGAGTATATTTTGAATACATTTTGAGTAATCAACTATCTAGTTAATGAAGACATCACATATATACCAGCTCTATGTTATTCATGTCAAATTGCTATGAATTAGAAAACAATAAGGTAAACAAAATTGTTCAAATTGATTATCAGTTGAAAAGTGAAATTCTAGATTTGACATTTTTTCAGTTAAATTCTAGATCAAGGGTAGCATTTGTCGGTTACGTAAAGCCATCCTTCCCAAACTAGAGTATGTGTGTTTCACAGTGAAGGGGACAGGGGAGACAGTGGCTGTGCTGGGTGACCATGTAACTTACTGTCCAAGCCAGGACACTTTGGAGAGTGAAAGGGGATGGTATTTATAATGACTCTAGGGAAACGAGCCTAGAACATCATGGGCAAATTGGGGCATAAATTCACCCTCTGTGCCAACACAAGGATTTTTTAATGTGTTAAGCTTGATGTTAAGTAGAGTCAGAAAGATGAACTACGTTCCAGACAGGACCTTAGATTCCTTTCACTTTGCATATCATTTCATAGTACTGTAGTTAAATGATAAAACTCTAACCTGCCGTCATCCCCAAATCAGTTTTTATTTGTCTTGTGAGTTGGCATTCACAAAATGTAAAATTTTTTTAAATGTAAAAAATAGTTTTAAAAATTTAAAGTTGAATTTTCTTTTTGTTATCACTGATGTTACAATTAGTATTTGCAGTCTGTCAGTATTTATACTTACACATTTAGAAATAAACTGTGAAGTAACTGTGTAATAATTCTTCTATGTTAACACTATTTCATGATACTGCAAAAAAGATTCCCCCCTTTTTTTTCTTGTCTCTTAGTGACATCCTTTGATTAGTGGAATTTTTAAAAAGCTGGTTGTAGCTTTACTATTTAGTGTGCTCCCAGATAACTGCTGATAAAGCCTTACCAATATTTATTTTTATCCAGTTTATTTTTCTCTTATTAATGGCATAAGCCTTTTTGCATTTCTCCACACTTGTCTCATTCCTGCCTTCTAGTTGTCAGAAAAGATCGAGGCCATTTAACTAGACTGCTCTCAAGCTTATTGTTCTTTACCTCCTTCGCTTTTTATTTGTTAAAGATGTATTCTTTATCTTTGCCGAGATGAATGACTCTGTTCACTCATCAAATGTTTATCAAGTGACTCTCATTGCACAGGTGTTAGCTGTGTATTTGATTACATCCCTTCCCATGGGGGACACTGTTTCAGTCCCCTTTCTGTTTTGCATTTTCAAAAAATTTTTTTCATAGGTTTCTTCTCATATTTGCAATCCTGCTAAGATATTCTCTGTTCTCAGAATAAAACTACAGCTACTAATTATAATTTGAGCTTTTACTCCCCTGTGTTACTGCCTTTGCTCGGAGCTTTCAAACCTCATCAGTTTGAACACTTACACATTGTTCTAAGCATTTTGCTATGTGCTTGTTAAAGTCACAAACTTCATTTTTCTTTCATTTTCTACTAGGTGATTGCATGTGAACAGCAGTTGGATACAACTTACGATGCCAGATGTGACACGTGGTCCCTGGGGATCACGGCCATCGAGCTCGGGGATGGAGATCCTCCACTGGCAGACCTCCATCCCATGAGAGCACTCTTCAAAATACCAAGGTCAGGGGGCTCTCACACTGGGTCCAGTACCTGCAGCCCATCTGTCTTCCTCTAGCCACTGAGTGCTCGTCAAGCTCCTCACGGAAATACCCAGATAGATTTCAGCAGGTTGGGAGCAGAGTGGCCTGGAATATCATGCTGCTTCTTCCAAGACACTCTTTTTGTTCCATAGTTTAATTTCCCTGGTCTACGTAAAAGAGCTTTCTCTTGGTACTAAGTGTGTCTTTTTTTCTTTGGCAAGGATTTGAGCTCAGAAAACAGCAGTTCCTGCCACTGTTGACCCACTCCCAGATTCATCAGTGAGGCTCCCTGGTCCACAGTCAGTGTAACAGTGATGTGCTTCATTTCACTCTATCAATCTAGTAATTTCTTTACTACTTGCTAATACTTCCCTTTGTTTAGAACTTTAAGATAATAGTATTAAGAAAGTTAGAAATAAAATTCATTGATAAAGTAATGATTTCAAATTTGTTAGTGTTTTGAATATATTAATATGAAACACTAAACTTAGAAGAATAATCTCTTTGGAGCCAGGAAGATGCTTTTCTATGGAGACCCCTCCCCTTCAATGTGTGTATTGACAGACTTTCCCCTGCTGATCTTATCACTAATTAAACACTGTTTTATATATGCTTTGGGTAGTTCCTAGATATTTCAGAAAACTGATATGAAAAAACTGCCTCTTTTTATTATAAATGTGTTGTCTTTTGAAGACTTGCTTAAGGATTTTGCTTGGTACCTTAATTTTAATGAAATGCACACAGAGACGGCCTGTGGTGACAGGGGTCCAGGGCAGAGAGGTAGTGTATGTTACATTTTGTTACCACATTCTCCATTAAATAAATTGTGTGGTCCTAATGCCTATAGAACACTGAATCATACGTACAAAGCCCTGGTGGGGTGTGGTTCCGGTCCTAAAGAAATGATGCCAGTATGACCTATTCATTTCCAAATAGATCTGTTTGGAATATTTGGCATGTAATTAAATTAGTATAGGACCAAAGCATTTGAATTTGTTTTTAACCTTACCTTGGAGTTTTCTGTCCTGTCTATATGTTCTGAATTATAATACCTTAGAGATAGATCATCCTTTACATAACAATTTCAATGTATGTCTCAGGTCTTACTGTTTGTAAAATATAGTGCTTGTTTGGTAAGTGGGGAAGCGAGATTACAAAAAAGAGCAGAGGGAATTCCCTGGCGGTCCAGTGGTTAAGACTCACTCTGCGCTTCCACTGCAGGGGGCGCAGTTTCGATCCCTGGTTGGGGAACTAGGAACCCGCACGCGGCGCCGTGCAGTCAAAAAAAAAAAAAAATTAGGCAGAAAACCTGCTCTATACCAAGTCAGACATTTCATTAAATTTGAGGAAAACAAAAAAATCTGTATATCCTAATTCCTGCTGTCGTTCAGTACGTAAGATGAAGCACTGTTCTTCCTGAGCCATTTAAATTACGGTTTAAATGACCATAGTTAGCCTAGTGTTACTGCTGTTGGTGACGGTACCACATGGAGGAAGGATACGTATCGTACCTATGAGCAGGGTACTGCTGGAAGCTGCGCCATCTTAGTTATTTCTTATTACGTCTACCACCAGTATTTCTCTGAAATGGAATTCTAAGAATACTGACTGTAGAAATAATGAGAAAAAAAGGGGGATCTGAAAAGCTACCCGGTTCTGAATGTCCTAACATCATCAAAACCTTGTTATACTCAACGAAACCGATAAATCTCTTAGAAAGGAAATTTTCAGGAGAACAAGAAGCAAAGCAAGATTGTTGCAGAAAAGAATTACTTCTTTTAATGTGCAAATCAGCAATCTTCAGATAGTCCTAGGATTGTAAAATGAGCTTTAGGCATGATCTAGGGTAGATGAGTAGCTGTACTTTTCTTTAATGAGCCTGTACAGACTGTACATTAATTTCATTATAAGCTATTTAAGGACTAATGCAGAGCTGAAGACAAAGTATTTCCACTCCACTAATGAAAACAAGGAGCTGTTGGAATTAACATAAAGCAGTACTTCAGCAAATTCAACTATCATGGTTGATCAGTGTTGCTTGATTACAGTTAGATCAGCCTCATTTTCAAATGATGTTCCTTTGTATTCATGAACATACCAAAAAAAGAAAAGATTCGTTCAGCTTAAAATGAAAGGAATTAATAACAGAATCTTCTAAGTGGCATTCAGAGCTTTATTGCTAATCATATTTTCCAGTTCCTTACTTTTGTAACCTTGTTTCTGGCCCTCTACCCAGTAACAACAGAACAAGTCGTAAAGGCATTCTACTATAAAGGACCCTCTATGCTGCAGTTTCCTCCATATTCTGAACACTTCTCCTTTCAGGTCACCTCTGTGTATCCTGAATATTCCTCAGAGATTTCTGCTGGACTCAAAAGAAAAAAATCTTTTCCCCAGTAGTCATTGTTTCTATTCGGCTAAGTATTTATGTTTTCCTCTAGGGCTCTCAGTTCAAAGCAAGAAGCTTCTTTCAAAGAAGAAAAATTATCAGCTAGAAAAAATGTGTCATATATTAAGTGCTTTCAGAGAAACAAGGAAACTGTCATTCCATATAAAGAATGATTAAAAACTAATTATCTGTCTTTAAATTGGAAAATGATGGTAATGCTTGATTATACCTGGCAGAATCTCAATGCAGCAATGCATTAGCCTGCCTGGTTCTGCCTCTTAATTTTTATCGTTACTGACCAATGTGCACAATCCAACCTTGTATCTTATTTTTCTAGGAATCCACCCCCAAAACTGAGGCAGCCTGAGATATGGTCAGCAGAATTCAATGACTTCATCAGCAAGTGAGTAATAATAGAGTCTTTTAAAAGAATTAACGAGATCCCGTCCTGCTGTAACTTTGAGATGTGCTTTTTATAACAATTCCTCTGTGCTTCCAAATCTCCTCCTTATCTATTAAATAGCCCCAGAAGTTTCCACGATTTTCTTCAAAACAAGCATTTGTAGCATCTTCTGAATGTTCAGTGAACCCATTATTGTTCTGATAATGATCTCAGGGTCTTGTCCGTTCACTTATCGATAGCTGGGCTTCTGCAGACGTTGCATCGTCCATGAACCCGTTCTTCTGTCCACCTGCCCTTTGCAGCCTCACCCTCGGCATGTCCCACCTTCTCACCCATCGTCTATTCAGTCCGTTTCTCAGCCCTTCATTTATCTGCATCGCTAATTCCCATCACAGGGAAGTTGTCATTGCACTTGGTGAGTCAGATAATCGTACAGATAAAATGCTTATACGTTTGAAGTTCACTTTTAATTTGACAGATACTTAGTACAAGTGCAGTGCCTCCAGACAATTGACTAGAAGCTATGAGTCAGCCATTTCTAAATCTGTCCATGAACTTTTTTCTCAGTCTTTATCATGACTTCACCTTGAGAAAATAAGGGAAGGGATGAATGCAAGTTGTAAGTGGGAGAGAGGGGTCATTAAGCTTTGATGTGTCAAAGCTCACTCAGAAAATGTAAAGAGGGCAAAAAAGTAGAGGAACCGGTCATCCTTGTCCATACTGCTATCACTGGTTTTCCTACCAAGAATATCTGCTTGTTTCTATAAAGAGAGTTATTTAAGGGTTATGAAAATGCAAGAAAGATCGATAATCTGCTTTTTCTTTTAGTTTTCACTTAAATAGTCTTTACTGAGTATGTACTATGCACTGCAGAATAGTTAATAAACTGCAGTCGAATTTCACAGACCTCTCAGGAGAATCGGTAGCTTTGAAGGGCTCCCCACGATTCAGTCATGCCCCGTGTCCGCAGGTCCTTCCGCGTGGATCCTCAATGGGACTTGGTGACTTTGACATACTCGGCACCATGTCATCTCTGAGCAACATTTCCTGGTTTCCCCCAAGCAGTTAGGACTCTGCCCTGGCAGCTCTCCCATCCTTTGTTCCTCTTCCTCTAGTAGCATTTCCTCTTTTATTTCACTACCTGTTTAGAGGTCTTTCTCCCTCACTAGCCAGTAAACAACTCCAGGGCACCGAATGTGCCTTACTTGTCACTGTAACTCCGGTGTCTAGCAGAGTGGCTGGTACACATCAGCTATCTGATAATGTTTTACCTGAATAAAATAACCTCCTATGTGACTAAACTCAATACGTAGATATGAGTGCTGCAGGTGGCAGAAATCGACACATTCTCTGAAACTAAATGAAAACTAAGAGCACTTGTTCTTATTTTCAGACACTGTCATCCTCATTCCTTAGCATCTTTTAGCATCCCTGGGTAGTATCTTTTTAGGTAAGCCCAACAGAATAAGTTGCCAAATTCTCATCCCAGGGGGATTAACAATGCAGATGAGAAATGGCATGGGTCAGATCAGGCATGGGTTCCTTCTTCTTTTTTTCTTTTTTTCTACCCCCAAATGACAGCCCCACTCTGACCAATTTTCTCATAATCATAGATCCTCAGAATCTCAGGGTTGGAAGGGTATGCAGAGCGTAAATCCTTCTTGAACGTGTGCACCGAGGGGCCATCCAATCAGTAAACCCCTAATAAAAATAATCCTACTTCCCAATATGGTCCTTTCCATCTTTGATAAGCCTAACTATCAAAAAGTTCTCCCTTATACTGAGCAGAAATCTGTGTCTGTCTTCATTCTCCCCATCGATCCTAGATTTTTTTGTCCCTTGTGACTGAAAACTAGTCTAATCTCTCTTCCAAATATCTGAAGACAGTGGGTTCAACATCCAGTGTTTGTTCCAGTGTTCCTCCTGTGATGCCGTTTCAGGTGCTCTCACCTGGTTGATCCTACCGAGAGGTGTGGTACGCATTCGTACTTCTCCTGGAGGACCTCAAAAAACATCCACTGACATGGGATTTAAACATCCTCAGCACATAAGCCCTCACAGATGAGTTAGCACTTTTATCACGTAGGAAGAAATAGATCAATTGAGAAACATTTAAAAGCATTAGGGAAGGGAAACTGAAAAGTTTGTTTTAATTCTAGGTAAGCATTAAAACTGTAATGACTGCATTGTTGTTTATCTTTAGCTACTGACTTGTGAAGGAGACTTTGCAACGGAGCCTGAGTTCAGTTATCACTCTGCAGTAATGCTTACTGGGAGGCTAGGGAAGGGGAATTTAGTTGGAAGTTGGTATCACTACGGCGTAATCTCTCACAGATTAATTCATCATATTACAGTTCTAACATTGAGATGTGCTTCCTGGGCTGAGCATCGATGAAGAGCATCATTCCATTGTGTTAGAGCAGTTTTTAGGACTGTGAATGATAAATGCAAAACTCTAACTTATCTAATAATGGCATGTTCCTTTTTGCCAGTGCAGGTGCTTGACTAAAGATTATGAAAAGCGGCCAACAGTGTCAGATCTTTTACAGCATAAATTCATTACTCAAGTTGAAGGCAAAGATGCGATGTTGCAAAAACAACTCATGGAATTCATTGGTATTTACCAGTGCACGGGAGGCTCAGAAAAGGCCAGGTAATTAAATAGCATCTTGACTCCAAAATCCAAAGATCATCTAAAGAGTCTGACAATTTTATAATGCAATGGTTGTTAAGGTGAGAAAAGAACTCCCTGGTTTAATGATTTAAATTCCCTGGTTGTGGTTTGGAGATAAAGCGGTATTTGAATGAAAAGTGAATGTCACATGTTGAGTTGCATCCTGATATGGTAAAATTACTGGCAGCATTTTTTTTTTTCTTTTTGAATTTTATTTAATTTATTTTTTTTATACAGCAGGTCCTTATTAGTCATCCATTTTATACACATTAGTGTATACATGTCAATCCCAATCTCCCAATTCATCACACCACCCCCCCGCCCCCGCCGCTTTCCCCCCTTGGTGTCCATATCTTTGTTCTCTACATCTGTGTCTCAACTTCTGCCCTGCAAAGTGGTTCATCTGTACCATTTTTTTAGGTTCTACATATACGCGTTAGTATACGATATTTGTTTTTCTCTTTCTGACTTACTTCATGCTGTATGACAGTCTCTAGATTCATCCACATCTCCACAAATGACCCAATTTCATTCCTTTTTATGGCTGAGTATTATTCCATTGTATATATGTACCACACTTCTTTATCCATTCGTCTGTCCATGGGCATTTAAGGTTGCTTCCATGACCTGGCTATTGTAAATAGCGCAGCAATGAACATTGGGGTGCATGTGTCTTTTTGAATGATGGTTTTCTCTGGGTATATGCCCAGTAGTGGGATTGCTGGGTCATATGGTAGTTCTATTTTTAGTTTTTTAAGGAACCTCCATATTGTTCTCCATAGTGGTTGTATCAATTTACATTCCCACCAACAGTGCAAGAGGGTTCCCTTTTCTCCACACCCTCTCCAGCATTTGTTGATTGTAGATTTTCTGATGATGCCCATTCTAACTGGTGTGAGGTGATACCTCATTGTAGTTTTGTTATGCATTTTTCTAATAATTAGTGATGTTGAGCATCCTTTCATGGGTTTGTTGGCAATCTGTATATCCTCTTTGGAGAAATGTCTATTTAGGTCTTCTGCCCATTTTGGGATTGGGTTGTTTGTTTCTTTAATATTGAGCTGCATGAGCTGTTTATATATTTTGGAGATTAATCCTTTGTGTGTTGATTCATTTGCAAATATTTTCTCCCATTCTGAGGGTTGTCTTTTCGTCTTGTTTGAAGTTTCCTTTGCTTTGCAAAAAGCGTTTAAGTTTCATTAGGTCCCGTTTGTTTATTTGTGTTTTTATTTCCATTACTCTAGGAGGTGGATCAAAAAAGATCTTGCTGTGATTTATGTCAAAGAGTGTTCTTCCTATGTTTTCCTCTAAGAGTTTTATAGTATCCGGTCTTACATTTAAGTCTCTAATCCATTTTGACTTTATTTTTGTGTATGGTGTTAGGTAGTGTTCTAATTTCATTCTTTTACATGTAGGTGTCCAGTTTTCCCAGCACCATTTATTGAAGAGGCTGTCTTTTCTCCATTGTATATCCTTGCCTCCTTTGTCATAGATTAGTTGACCATAGGTGCGTGGGTTTATCTCTAGGCTTTCTATCCTGTTCCATTGGTCTATATTTCTGTTTTTGTGCCAGTACCATATTGTCTTGATTACTGTAGTATAGTCTGAAGTTAGGGAGTCTGATTCCTCCAGCTCCGTTTTTTTCCCTCAAGACTGCTTTGGCTATTCGGGGTCTTTTGTGTCTCCATACAAATTTTAAGATTTTTTGTTCTAGTTCTGTAAAAAAATGCCATTGGTAATTTGATAGGGATTGCATTGAATCTGTAGATTGCTTTGGGTAGTATAGTCATTTTCACAATATTGATTCTTCCAATCCAAGAACATGGTATATCTCTCCATCTGTTAGTATCATCTTTAATTTCTTTCATCAGTGTCTTTTAGTTTTCTGCATACAGGTCTTTTGTCTCCCTAGGTAGATTTATTTCTAGGTATTTTATTCTTTTTGTTGCATTGGTAAATGGGAGTGTTTCCTTAATTTCTTTTTCAGAATTTTCATCATTAGTGTATAGGAATGCAAGAGATTTCTGTGCATTAATTTTGTATCCTGCAACTTTACCAAATTCATTGATTAGCTCTAGTAGTTTTCTGGTGGCATCTTTAGGATTCTCTATGTATAGTATCACGTCATCTGCAAACAGTGACAGTTTTACTTCTTCTTTTCTAATTTGTATTCCTTTTATTTCTTTTTCTTCTCTGATTGCCATGGGTAGGACTTCCAAAACTAGGTTGAATAATAGTGGCGAGAGTGGACATCCTTGTCTCGTTCCTGATCTTAGAGGAAATGCTTTCAGTTTTTCACCATTGAGAATGATGTTTGCTGTGGGTTTGTCATATATGGCCTTTATTATGTTGAGGTAGGTTCCCTCTGTGCCCACTTTCTGGAGAGTTTTTATCATAAATGGGTGTTGAATTTTGTCAAAAGCTTTTTTTGCATCTATTGAGATGATCATATGGTTTTAATTCTTCAGTTTGTTAATATGGTGTATCACGTTGATTGATTTGCATATATTGAAGAATCCTTGCATCCCTGTGATAAATCCCACTTGATTATGGTGTATGACCATTTTAATGTGTTGTTGGATTCTGTTTGCTAGTATTTTGTTGAGGATATTTGCATCTATATTCATCAGTGATATTGGTCTGTAATTTTCTTTTTTTGTAGTATCTTTGTCTGGTTTTGGTATCAGGGTGATGGTGGCCCCGTAGAATGAGTTTGGGAGTGTTCCTTCCTCCGCAATTTTTTTGGAAGAGTTTGAGAAGGATGGGTGTTAGCTCTTCTGTAAATGTTGGATAGAAGTCACCTGTGAAGCCATCTGGTCCTGGACTTTTGTTTGTTGGAAGATTTTTAATCACAGTTTCAATTTCATTACTTGTGATTGGTCTGTTCATATTTTCTATTTCTTCCTGGTTCAGTCTTGGAAGGTTATCCCTTTCTAAGAATTTGTCCATTTCTTCCAGGTTGTCCATTTTATTGGCATAGAGTTGCTTGTAGTAGTCTCTTAGGATGCTTTGTATTTCTGCGGTGTCTGTTGTAATTTCTCCTTTTTCATTTCTAATTTTATTGATTTGAGACCTCTCCCTTTTTTGCTTGATCAGTCTGGCTAATAGTTTATCAATTTTGTTTATCTTCTCAAAGAACCAGGTTTTAGTTTTTTTGATCTTTGCTATTGTTTTCTTTGTTTCTATTTCATTTATTTCTGCTCTGATCTTTATGATTTCTTTCCTTCTGCTAACTTTGGGTTTTGTTTGTTCTTCTTTCTCTAGTTCCTTTAGGTGTAAGGTTAGATTGTTTATTTGAGATTTTTCTTGTTTCTTGAGGTAGGCTTGTATAGCTATAAACTTCCCTCTTAGAACTGCTTTTGCTGCATCCCATAGGTTTTGGATCATCGTGTTTTCATTGTCATTTGTCTCTAGGTATTTTTTGATTTCCTCTTTGATTTCTTCAGTGATCTCTTGGTTATTTAGTAACGTATTGTTTAGCCTCCATGTGTTTGTGTTTTTTACGTTTTTTCCCTGTAATTGATTCTTAATCTCATAGCATTGTGGTCAGAAGAGATGCTTGATATGATTTCAATTTTCTTAAATTTACTGAGGCTTGATTTGTGACCCACGTTGTGATCTATGCTGGAGAATGTTCTGTGTGCAGTTGAGAAGAAAGCGTAATCTTCTGTTTTTGGGTGGAATGTCCTACAAATATCAATTAAATCTATCTGGTCTATTGTGTCATTTAAAGCTTGTGTTTCCTTTTTAATTTTCTGTTTGGTTGATCTGTCCATTGGTGTAAGTGAGGTGTTAAGGTCCCCCACTATTATTGTGTTACTGTCGATTGCCTCTTTTTTTAAAAAAAAAATTTACTTATTTTATTTATTTATTTTTGGCTGTGTTGGGTCTTCGTTGCTGCGCACAGGCTTTCTCTAGTTCCGGGGAGCAGGGGCTACTCTTCATTGAGGTGTGCGGGCTCCTCATTGCAGTGGCTTCTCTTGTTGTGGAGCACGGGCTCTAGGCGTGAGGGCTTCAGTAGTTGTGGCACGTGGGCTCAGTAGTTGTGGCTCACGCGCTCTAGAGCGCAGGCTCAGCAGTTGTGGCGCACTGGCGTAGTTGCTCCGTGGCATGTGGGATCTTCCCGGACCAGGGCTTGAACCCGTGTCCTCTGCATTGGGAGGCGGATTCTTAAGCACTGCACCACCAAGGAAGTACCCCCGATTGCCTCTTTTATAGCTGTTAGCAGTTGCCTTATGTGTTGAGGTGCTCCTATGTTGGCTGCATATATATTTATAATTGTTATATCTTCTTCTTGGATTGATCCCTTGATCATTATGTAGTGTCCTTCCTTGTCTTTTGTAACATTCTTTATTTTAAAATCTATTTTATCTGATATGAGTATTGCTACTCCAGCTTTCTTTTGATTTCCATTTGCATGGAATATCTTCTTCCATCCCCTCACTTTTAGTCTGAATGTGTCCCTAGGTCTGAGGTAGGTCTCTTGTAGACAGCATATATATGGGTCTTGTTTTTGTATCCATTCAGCAAGCCTGTGTCTTTTGGTTGGAGCATTTAATCCATTCATGTTTAAGGTAATTATCGATATGTATGTTCATATTACCATTTTCTTAATTGTTTTGGGTTTGTTTATGTAGGTCCTTTTCTTCTCTTGTGTTTCCCATTTAGAGAAGTTCCCTTAGCATTTGTTGTAGAGCTGGTTTGGTGGTGCTGAATTCTCTTAGCTTTTGCTTGTCTGTAAAGCTTTTGATTTCTCCATCGAATCTGAATGAGATCCTTGCCAGGTAGAGTAATCTTCATTGTAGGTTCTTCTCTTTCATCACTTTAAATATGTCATGCCACTCCCTTCTGACTTGTAGAGTTTCTGCTGAGAAATCAGCTGTTAACTTTATGGGAGTTCCCTTGTATGTTATTTGTCGTTTTTCCCTTGTTGCTTTCAATCATTTTTCTTTGTCTTTAATTTTTGTCAGTTTGATTACTATGTGTCTCGGTGTGTTTCTCCTTGGGTTTATCCTGCCTGGGACTCTCTGCACTTCCTGGACTTGGGTGGCTATTTCCTTTCCCATGTTAGGGAATTTTTTGACTATAATCTCTTCGAATATTTTCTCGAGTCCTTTCTCTCTCCCTTCTCCTTCTGAGACCCCTATAATGTGAATGTTGTTGCATTTAATGTTGTCCCAGAGCTCTCTTAGGCTGTCTTCATTTCTTTTCATTCTTTTTTCTTTATTCTCTTCTGCAGCAGTGAATTCCACCATTCTGTCTTCCAAGTCACTTATCCATTCTTCTGCCTCAGTTATTCCGCTATTGATTCCTTCTAGTGTATTTTTCATTTCAGTTATTGTGTTGTTCATCTCTGTTTGTTTGTTCTTTAATTCTTCTAGATCTTCATTAATCATTTCTTGCATCTTCTCGATCTTTGCCTCCATTCTTTTTCCGAGGTCCTAGATCATCTTCACTATCATTATTCTGAATTCTTTTTCTGGAAGGTTGCCTATCTCCACTTCATTTAGTTGTTTTTCTGGAGTTTTATCTTGTTCCTTCATCTGGTACATAGCCCCCTGCCTTTTCATCTTGTCTGTCTTTCTGTGAATGTGGTTTTCCTTACACAGGCTGCAGGATTGTAGTTCTTCTTGCTTCTGCTGTCTGCCCTCTGGTCTGGACTTGTTTAGTTCTGGTGACTGGGAAGTCCAAGATCAAGGCACTAGCAGATGTGGTGTCTGGTACCCACTTCCTTGTTCATGGAGGGAGAGAGCTGGCAGCATTTTTTAAACAGCCTCATCAGAACAAAGAATGTAAACTCCAGTAGATGATTAGTATTGGCTTGTATTTTCTTGTACTTGTCTCCTCTTCTGTGAAGTAAGATATCTTAGATTTGAGATTTAAAATTGAATGTAACACTTGAAATAGTTTTTTACACTATTATTTTTTGGTATCATTTTCCCTGGTTGAATTATATTCAAAAATCAGTTTTAATATTTTATTTATACTTCCTATTTTGATTTTTAATGATCTATTATGTATAGTTTTTATAATGTTGAATATGTTTACTTACAGATAGTATATATGTTTATTTTAGGAAATTTAGAAGCTACACAGACGTGTACAACATAAAATCAATCAATTATAACATTTTAATCTATAACCTTCTAGTATCTTATGGATGGAAATACATTTAAAAACCTAATTGGAATATATGTGTCCTGGAGCCTGCTTTCTTTCACTGACTAGCGAATACCCATGCCTTTAAATATCCTTCTACCACAAATTTTAAAAAATTTTTATTTTTTATTGGAGTATAGTTGATTAACAATGTTGTTTTAGTTTCAGGTGTACAGTAAGGTGATTCAGTTATACATATACATGTATCTATTCTTTTTCAAGTTCTTTTCCCATTTAGGTTATTACAGAATATTGAGCAGAGTTCCTTGTGCTATACAGTAGGTCCTTGTTATCTGTTTTAAATATAACAGTGTGTACATGTCAATTCTAAACTCCCAATCTATCCCTCCTTCCCACCCTTCTGCCCTGGTAACCATAAGTTCATTCTCTAGGTCTGTGCGTCCGTTTCTGTTTTGTAAATAAGTTCATTTGTATCATTTTTTTTAGATTATGCATATAAGAGGTATCATATGATAGTTGTCTTTCTCTGTCTGACTTACTTCACTTAGTATGATAATCTCCAGGTCCATCCATGTTGCTGCAAATGGCATTATTTCATTATTTTTAATGGCTGAGTAATATTACGTTGTATATATGTACCACATCTTCTTTATCCATTCATCTGTTGATGGACATTTAGGTTGCTTCCATGTCTTGGCTGTTGTAAACAGTGCTGCAGTGAACATTGGGTTGCATGTATTCTTTCAAACCATGTTTTTCTCTGGATATATGCCCAGGAGTGGGATTGCTGGATCATATGGTAGTTCTATATTTAGTTTTTTAGAGAACCTCCATGCTGTTCTCCATAGTAGCTGTACCAATTTACATTCCCACCAACAGTGTAGGAGGGTTCCCTTTTCTCCACACCCTTTCCAGCTTTTATTTTTTGTAGACTTTTTGATGATGGTCATTCTGACTGGTGTGAGGTGATATCTCATTGGAGTTTTAATTTGCATTTCTCTAATAATTAGCAGTGTTGAGCATCTTTTTCATGTGCCTCTTGGTCATCTGTATGTCTTCTTTGGAGAAATGTCTATTTAGATTTTCTGCCCATTTTTTGATTGGGTTGTTTGTTTTTTTGATATTGAGCTGCATGAGCTGTTTGTATATTTTGGAGATTAATCCCTTGTTGGTCACATTGCTTACAAATATTTTCTCCCAATCTGTACCACAAAGTTTTAAATTGCTGTACAACATTTTCTTGCATGACTATTCAATGATTGATTTAAATAACCCCCTATTATTGGGCATTTAGGTTGTTATTAATTATTTTTAATTCTAATAAGTAACACTGTAATGAATAGAGTTGTATACAAATTTCTTACTACTTCCGTAAGATAAATTCCTATAGATCGTATTGTTAAGTCGAAGAATAGTCTTTTGTAATTTAAGTTTATTCATGAGAATCCTATTAATTGCATGTCAGGAGCATATCACTGTTTAGGGAGCTGGGAGAAGTGGGTAGAAAATAGGGCATGACCTAAAAAGCAGTTATATTTGAATTCCTGTTGTGGTTTAATATATTTAATTCCTATTTCTTTAATGCCTACTATGCGCAGGACATTGTATTAAGACTTTATATCATGTGATTTTACAACAACCCTGAGGGAAATGTTTTATGATCCCCCATTTTCACAGCAAGAAGAACTGAGGTTTGCAGAGGCTAATTAACTTGTACAAAGCAGCACAGGTAATGAATGACTTAGCAGGGATTCAAATCCTAATCCCAATGACAAAGCTTTATTCCCATGAATGGCCAATGATTGTGGCCAATTTTGAGTCCTTGCCTAAGTGAGTTTACAGCCTTGCTGGAGAGACCTTCAGTGAGGAAAAATTTAAGTTGTGAGTACAATAGAGTGCCAGAAAGAAGGAACTGGGCATGTAGTTTCTAGTGAGGAGGTGGTTGCTTGTGGGTTCATAATGCCCATCTTTGTATCTTTATGTGGGTATAGCTCCACAGTCTGCTACAATCCCATCCTTCCCAAAGCAAATGGATAAACAGCAAGCAAACAAACAAGTAAAAAAAACAGAGATTGAGGTGTACCAATATTGTATAGGGTGTCCAATGTCAAGAACTGTGAAGGATCTGAGATTTTATCCTACTTGCAAGCTAATAAGTTGACCTGCCGATTTCATGAATGCTGGCAGAAGAGACCCTTGATCAGAGACAGAGGCTTTTATTATGCACAGTTAAGCCCACAGCATGAATTTTACATTCATGTTGGTTGTCCTTGCCCCTTAAGTCCTAGGGGTGATGTGGAATGGCCTTGGTAGATGGTGTATACACAGTGGGTTTGCCTCACAGTTTGGGAACCCTGAGCTTGAGAAACTCTAATCTTTTAAAGGGGTGGCTAACAAATATGCCTAAACTTTGCCCTGGAGCAGACTTTATCGTTACTATTCCGGACAGGAAACAAAACTTCCATGTGTCCTGGAGGGAGACACTATCTTTGTATATATGTTTGTATAGCAAACATGGCAAATATAGTCTAGAACAAAAGCTAATACAAGACATGAAGAAATGTGAGAGACTCATGGAGAATTGCCTCCCAACATTCAAGCATTATAAGAATGGTTGAACTACACAGTATTTAGATTAAAAGCCTGGTGCTCTAAGTTCTAGTGATTAAAAAAAATTATTGAAAACTACTATATATTGGACACTGTGTTAGCCTAAGCTCAATACTTCTGTTTGAGTCACAAAGTATATTCTTCTTTATCCAGTTAAGAATTCAGAATATGCTTTCAATATGAGAACTCAAGTCTTACTCAATTATGGAAAATTTTCAGTCATTATTCCTTTAAATATTGATCCTCTCTCATTCTTTTTATTTTCTGCTCCTAAGAGATAAATACTGGAATGTCCTAATTTACCTTAAATGTCTTATAATTTCTCTTTCATGTTCATCATCGGTTTATCAGTCTCTGCTGCATTTTAGATAACTTCTTCAAAATTGTTTTCCAGTTCACTAATTCTCTCTTAGACTAGGCCTAGTTAGAGCTATCCTTACATACTGATTTTTCATGTCAATATTTCTGTGTTTTTCATTTCTAGAATTTCTCACTGTTTTATTTTTTTAGGCATTTATTCTTTCATCATATCTGACTTTTATATCTGGCCATTCATATCTGGCTAATTTCTTTGTCTTCTTTGTGAATGTCATTCTTTCCTTTTTCTCTTGATCTTACACTACTTAGCAGTCATTTCTGGATTTGCATTTTAACAAGATTGAAATGTCCTGATGAATGAGTTCATTTGTTTCCTCAATATGTGGTTTCCTTCTGTGGTTTAGAATTTTAGTTTGCTCTGCCATCTTTATTTTATTTTTTAAAATATTTTATTTATTTTTAAATATTTCTGTATTTTTTTGGCTGCATCAAGTCTTAGTTGTGGCACGCGGTGTCTTCGTTGAGGTGTGTGGGATCTTTTGTTGCAGCGCATGGGCTTCTCTCTCGTAGTGGCATGCAGGTTTTCTCTCTCTAGTTGTGGCGCACAGGCTCCAGGGCACGTGGACTCTGTAGTTGTGGTGTGCAGGTTCCAGAGCGCGGGGGCTCTGTAGTTTGCGGCACACGGGCTCTCTCATTGAGGCTCGTGAGCTCAGTAGTTGTGACACATGGGCTTAGTTGCCCCACGGCTGTGGGATCTTAGTTCCCCAATCAGGGATTGAACCCACATCCCCTGCATTGGAAGGTGGTTTCTTTACCACTGGACCACCAGGGCAGTCCCCACTCTCCCATGTTTAATAGGTGATGTTTTGTTTTGTTTCTTCCCCTGTTTTGGAGGTTTTGCCTTTGCTGTAATCCAGCTTCAAGTGCCCCCAGTTCAAAGCCTTTCTGTCCATCACGACTTTGAGGATATTGCAGATCTAGTCACTGAGCCAGTATGAAGTAGACCCCATGTCTCTGCCCTGTCCTGCTATCTTAGGTACCTGGTTCCATAAACGGAAGAAGGTGCAGAATTTTTTCAGTCTTCTCTCTCCAGGCAAGGCACACATTCAGTTCCATTCTGTCCACCAAGCACAGGTCAGGGCTTTCGTTCTGCTTCCTTCCCTTCCAGGCCTATTCTGCCTATTTCTAGTCCTGGACTTGGAGTCATCTCTGGTTTCTGCTCTCTTACCCAGTGTGTATCTCATCCATTAGGTCCACTATAACGCTCACCTGGTTTTAGAGAATGTCTTTGTCATTTTAATTCTTTTTAAAAATATTTAAAAATATATTTTATCTTTCAAAAGTGAATGTTTGGAGGGGGTGGAAGTGGAGCTGGAATCATGAACCCACAGCACCGTTTGACCACAGATCTGTGACCTTATAGGAGGGGGAAGGAAAATGCTCTCAGCATTTTTATACTAGTCCCAAAGTGTGAGACATACTCAGGGAAATGAAAAGAGGGTCTGGGATGCTGCTGGCACCACCTTAGGCAAAAATAACGCTCTTCGAGATCATGCAAAATTATTTGATTTGTCATAGTTCCTAACATCGATAAAATTGATCCAAAACCCAACTGTACTAAATCAATATATCTAAATCTAAGCTGACATTTTTTGGTATGTGATACTAACCTTTGGAATTGGATCGATGCATATGCTTGGCAGGATAAATATTTTTTTGTTCACAATTCAGTTTTAAAGTTGACTTTCCTATAAATTGAATACAAACTGAGTTCTTTAAATTTCTTGATGATGGGGAGGGGGTGGTGTTGGAAGCTAGTGTGGAATGAAAACAAGAACTCTCTATTCTAAGTTAAGGCCTGAATAGAACAAACAAGTCACTCTAATAACTTACCTGTTCTGAGGAATCAAGATGCATATGAATATAGCAACCACTCCTATGACAAACTCCTCAACTGTGGGAACGCATTTTTCATAAGAGTTAAAATTTGTGATGTTAGTATGCAGGCTGGATCAGTGAAAAACTTGAATTATAAAGTATTTCAAAAAAAAAGTTTTACTCTTGAATCCGGATTTAAAAATACTCAATTATCCGATTTAATGGGAATAGGTAAAAGTCATTTGTAATTGAAATGTACTCTTCAGCATTCTTGACTAAAAACAATACATGCCAACTTAAGAAGAAAAGCAATTTTGTGAAAAATACTGGGTGGCTCAGAGAACTGAGAGGGAGGCAGAAAGGCAGGCTTAGAAGCAAAGGAAGCAGGGTGCCTCAAGTATCCTTTCTTAAGAACTACCTGCCAAGAGGCTGCCACTGATACCCACCCCCAGCCCTGTAACATTTCCTGCAGCAAAGCAGCACTGGTTTCTTGAAAGCCACAAGCACCTCAAAGTATTTGTAAACTCATCTTGAGCTTTGTGCCACTCGCTCGATGTTCTAAGTTCCCTACAGGACCATTGCTCCCCCAGGCTGAGGTCACGGGCCCGGCTGTAGGTGAAAAACGGAGTGAGAAGCACTAGGTCCTCCCTCACTTCCGGTTTCCAGGTGAGAGGCAAAGTCCTTCCTCAAAGCATTTCAGAAGGAATTTCCCCCCGAAGAGGAAAGGTGTTTTTAGCTGCGGAAGCAGTGAATACCCATTATGTGGAATATGCAAACAGGATCCTAAAATTCTTTTATATACCTTGAACATTTACCTACAAATATTATTTAAGTAATGATTTGCGTACCTTGTAAATAAAGGAAAAACCTAGCCCAGTATCTACTCGAATGATAATAAATTCCCAATTAAAATTCCTTTTTATGGGGAGTTCCCTGGCGGTCCAGTGGTTAGGATTCAGTGCTTTCACTGCTGTGGGCCTGGGTTCAATCCCTGGTCAGGGAACTAAGATCCTGCAAGCCACGTGGCATGGCCGTAAATAAATAAATAAAATTTCTTTTTATGGTAGTTATACTATATATTAACGTTATCTTTTAAAATTTTTCGTGTTTTATATATATACAAAGCAAAATAACTTGATACCCTTAATATTGCTAGTGGTGATTATCTTTGATACGTATAAATTATGTTTTACATGTAATTTTATAGAAGCAAAAAGGAATATTTATAAGAATTTAGTAACTCAAACAGTTATTTCTTGGGCCAAAAATAATGGCTGTATTTGTGGTGCTGCTCTAATCATCCCACTTGTCCCAGCATATATGATTTTCAAACCAGGATATAAGGCAAATTTGAGACATATCTCAAAGGATTAACAGATGAAAGACAAAATTTAAAAATTGTCTAACCATCAGTGCTAAAAGTGCCTGGTTCATGCTGTCAATTCTTTATTTAGGTGTGGGACTTTATGTAATATACATTCACTAGAATGGGATTTTGATTTAAAAAAAAAATGAAAGAAGGAAGCAGAAAAATCAATAGGAAGTAATAATAGGGTTCTTTCAGTGCGGTACAGTGCACAACCCCATATTACTTTCTATTTTCTGGGCAAGATAATTTTCCTCTAATGGCTGTGACTATGTCATGGTGAGAGTTATTCACCCTTTGGAATGTTTACTCCTTCATACACAGGACTTCTCGAAAGCTATCCTGGCTGCTCTCATAATAACTCCTTTTAATTCCCATCTCCACATGACTATTTCAAAGATGCTTGCTTCAAACTCAACCTGTCCAAAATGGAGCTTAATGCTGTCCCACCCCCAGTTAGTTCTTTGTCCCCTTTCTTTTTAGTAGTACCACCACTCATCCCATTATGCCCACCAAAATCTAGGGATTATCTTATCTTTTCTCTCCTACTTTGCATTTTCAGTCCATAGCAAGGCTAAATTTCTTACAGCCCCACTCAACGCATTACCAATGGTGATACAGTTCTTGCTACCATAGAAATGATGGATTGAGACAACATTCACTTTGTCTCTGTATCAACTGAGGCCATTGTGTAAAGCTCTGGACGAGGTGTTACACAAGGGTCTGACAGCTGAAGCAGCTGCAGACTCCGTGCTCTGAGTTGTCTGTCTTGGACAGACATTGCCACCAGCTCATGCCTGGATGAGACCTTTTCTCCTAGATTTCACACAGATAATTCTTTGCCTCCTTACTTTGACCAAGATACTGAAGAAAAGGTCTTCCTTTTTAATTTAAAAACAGCGTGTAAATAACCATTATACAAAGTAGGAATTTTCAATCCCATAAAAGGAATAAAAATTATGTCCTGTGAGAGTTTGGAGGAAGCCGATAGTACTTCCACTAGCAGGGACAAGAGGGCTTATCCAGGAAGCGGCCTTTAATCTGCACTGCAGGGGAGAAGAGGACTTAATCCTGTGAAAATAGAGTTACCACTGGATGAACAGTATTGCTGGAAGGACCAGCCTGAGCAAAATCATGAAAGCAAGGAGATATGCTCACATTTAATCAAAGCTGTAAGGAGGAAAACTCAGAAGCAGGATTGGAGAGACACGCAGAGACCAGACCACAGAGAGCAGTGAAAGTCAGGCTGAGCAGTTTGGCCTGTGTCCCTGACAGCCCCGCTAGGGTGTAGCCCTAAGTCACCTGTGTCCTGCTGTGCACCATCCTTCATTGGTTCTAAAAGGTAAACTATGGATACACCAAGAATAATTTTGGATGCATTTTGCTTTTCTCCCGTATTTCTTCCTAACTTTAAACTATGATTATTTTTTCGAAAATGGGGGAAGTCAGTCTGTCCCCATCATGTTTAATTATCAAAGCAGTTAGTGGCTATTGTTTGGATATTTTGAAATGAGGAACCTGTTGACATATATACTTATTTGTATGTTTTTGTGGGATGTTTTAATTGGTGTGTGTGTGTGTCTGTGTGTGTGCGCTGGTGGGCACATGTGTATGCATGCTTCTATTCTAAGTACATTTTATTTTGGAAAATTCTAATCTTAATTTGGCCAAAATAAGGGGGTGAAGCAGTTGTCCATGTGAAATCCAGGAGAAAAGGTCTCATCAAGGCATGAGCTAGTGGCAGTGTCTGTCTAAGATCGATAACTCAGAAAGAGACTGATGAAACTCTGGGAATGTAGTAAGGACCCGTCTAGGACCAGGAAATTTAGAAAAGAAATGATCACTTCTCCTTCCTTACCTGAGATATTTCCTTATGCCTTTATTCACCACTTCCCCTTCTGGATAAGCTCCTAAATAAGAGCTAAATAGCTTTTAAACATGATCTCCAAGAATTTTATAAGGAATAGATGATTGAATCAGCACTCCCTGGAGAGAAGACTGTTATGAGCATATTTGTTCCTAAGTAGCAATAAATAAAGGAATTCAAATAAACAGGAAGAGGCAGTTGCTCACAGATCTTTTTTTTTTTTTTTTACTATACCCTCTCCTTTCCTGAGTTCTTTTGTTATTCTCTTGGATAGATAAATTGCATCATCTCATGGTTATTTCCAGAAAGCCTCAACCCCTAGCTTCTTGCCTGTTGAGATTGAAGCCTAGTTTAGTTAGGTAAAACATACTTAGGCTAGTGTTTCTTTTCCTCTAAGTATTACATGCATTGTTCTACCATCTCTTTGGCAGAGTGTATTGCTGCTGAAAGAACCAGGGCGATGAGATTTCTCCCTGTGCTCATGACTGGCTGCTTCTGCAGGGTGTCCATTAGGCTTTCAGTAGTTTCACCCGGCTGTGTCTTCGGGTCAGTCCTTCCGTATCAATTTTGCCTGTACCCTGTGGTGTGCGGCAGCTGACTACCACTGGCTCAGGAGAGCAAATGGGGTCTTTGTTCTTTTCTTTAGTTTTGTGTGCTCAGACCATACACTTACCACATCTGTGACCTCAGTCATGTATATTCTGCGTCTTGTTGCTTTTCTGTCCTGACTTTCCTCCATTTCTTTTCTGAATTCAACTGACTCAGTTTTTATCTGTTGCATTCTTATCTCTTCATTAAAGCTTTGTGCCCTCTCCTGAAGATTTTTCTCTTTTAATGAGACATCACGTAAGAAATGTCTTTGAGGGATGGGGACCTTTTCGTCTGGACTTTTCCCGTGATTCTTTCTCATGGTGTACGCTCTTCATCTGTCTGTTGCTTATAATCCTTAACTCTTCCTCCTCCTTTTTTTTTTTTTTCCTTTCCAATTTGGATACCTCTTATTTCTTTTTCTTGTCTAATTGCTGTGGCTAGAACTTCCAATACCATGTTGAATAAAAGTGGTGAGAGTGGGCATCCTTGTCTTGATCTTGATCAGCTTTTTATCATTGAGTATGATGTTAGATGTGGGTTTGTCAAATATGGTCTTTAAGATGTTGAGGTATGTTTCCTCTATACCTGCTTTGGTTGAGAGGAAAGAAGTTTTTCTTTGTTGAGAGTTTTTAATCATAAATGGATGTTGAATGTTGTCAAATACTTTTCTGCATCTGTTGAGATGGTCATAAGATTTTATCTTTTGTTCTGTTAATGTGGTGTATCACATTGATTAATTTAGGAATTTTAAACCATCCTTGCATCCCTGGAATGAATCCCACTTGATCATGTTGTATGATCCTTTTAATGCATTGTTGAATTTGGTTTGCTAATATTTTGTGGAGGTTTTTTGCATCTATGTTCATCAGGGATATTGGCCTGTAATTTTTTGTGTGTGTGTGGCATCTTTGTCTGGTTTTGTTGTTCTGATTGGATGATTTCCACTAATTGCTTATCCATTCTTCTGTATCATCTAATTTGCTATTGCCTCCTCCTTTTTTTAAACTACAAGTATGTGGTGGTGAATCTCTTCTCAGGTGGGACTGGGAACAGCTCTTGTTCTAGCAAAACAAAAAGTGGGAGTGATGGAAGAATGATTTGGGAAGGCTTAAGCTGAATTAGGTTGATTCTCTTGAACATCCTCTTGCACATCTCCCCTCAGTTTTGAACCCTGAAGAAGTCAGTGTACAGGGCCACTAGGTGGTACGAGCCCAAGTAGCACCATTCACATTGTATTCTCTGTGGCTCACAGCACAAACCCATTCATGACTCTCATTCTCTATCATAATGAAGCAACTGTCTCTTCTCTTACCTTCATCCTGCCTACCCCTGGCCACTGGCCACCCCTCTGCTGGACAAGTATGTGATAGGTCACTGTCCCATGGTCTTCTCCACCCCGTTGCTCTTTTGCATGTTGACCTGGGTCTCATCAGGACCCTTTCCCACTTCCGGCATGGCCCACCCATGCCCCCAGAACTGATAGCTCCAGGCAAGGGCTCATCGGATAGGCTTCTCAGGGCTGTGCACTTTTTTTTTTAAGTGTCTGTAGTTACTGACTGAAGTGTAAATAATTATGTGTTGGTTCTCGGCTTCCGCTCTCATTTCAACACAAATTTCACGGTATTTGACAGTTGTGCTTTATAGATTGTGGTTTGGGACTGTGGCCATTTCTGTTTCTCATAAAGGAGACTTCTGTCAACTTTCCATTCTTTTTGTCGTTTTGTGAGTCTTAAGGGAAGGGAACAACTACTTTACCCTGTGATCTTTAACTTGCAGTAACTCTCAGCCACTTTCTTAGTAAAGTAGGACAGGGTATGACGGATTAGAGACAGTCACAACTTTTTGACAATTCTTGCATGAAGAGCTGGAGTCTGTGTTGCCTGCCCTTGAACCCGCCATTTTTTGTGACTTCCTTGGTCAGTAGAAGGTAGCAGAAGGAATGCTGTGACGTTTTTGAGCCTAGGCTTGCTGAGGAACACTGAGCAAGCCCAGCCTGGCCGGCAAGGCCTCCATGTGCTGAGGGGGCAGCAAGGGTTCCCAAAGTGACCAACAGGTGTCAACCACTGATATCCAGCTGAACAAGAGCTGAGTCACCGTGGTGTCTGGCTGAAGCAGACTTGTCCACGAACACTTGTGAGACATAGTGATGGGGACTTTCTAGGCCACAGGAGTCCTACATTAGCATGTGCAGTCAGTGAGCAAGAAAAATTTGATTGCTAGTGTTAATGACCCCTACTGTAGCCGTAAGTGGAGTGCAACAGGCCGCACTGTACAACTCCAGGAGACACTGTTCGTTTCATGTTCCACGTGAATCCTTTCACCCCCAAGCATGGAGGCACAACATGAGTGATGCCCTAGAGTTGCACCCTGTGGATTGTGGATCAGGAGCCTGGGAAGATTCTGAATACATTTGTTTTATAACCCAAAATAGATTCCCATCTGTGATACTAGCTATGTACATGGGATGTCAGCACAAATAAAGAATTGGATAGAAGGCTGTCTCTGGTTCATTGTTTATTATCTAGGTCCTAATTTAGTTTGAAAAATTTTGTCCTCCTGAGGACTTTCACATAAAAATGCTTTCAGCAAATCTGTATGAGGATGAAATCCTGTGATGCTTCTCTAAAGTTCATGTGAGTTAATTTATTAGTCATTTCTTTAGTCTTTTCAACATCTTTCAATGGAAGATTGTTCTTCATTAGTATTTAATATTGAAATATGCTGATTCCTTAGAGAGAAATCTAAATTTTATCAGATGTTAGGACCACTTTACAAATTCTGAAAGCTTATATCAGATTTGCAAATTCCTGTAATGTTTCCAGTGATGTTCTAGAAATCATTAATTACTTGAATTATGGCATTACCCATTTTTAGCTATTTTAAACTGACTCAAATCCTTACTTGTTCTTAAAATATTGTATTTGTACATATGTTTCTTATAATTTTATAATTATCATATTTAAAGAGGCTCCTAAAGTGATCACATTTGATTTCATGGGATAAAATGCTGAGAATACAACAAGTAATATGCACTTAAATAGAGCAAAATATAACATTTTTCTAAAAAGAACAAAGTTTCCTGAAAAATTCTGGATGTATACCCTTTGGCCTTTCTCTTAAAGGCATTAGTCTTTAAAAAAAATTTATTCTAGAGAGAAAAAAATTAAAACCTAAGGGATTATCAAGAGCCTTTACCTACATTTAAAGGTTGCAAGAAATACTGCAGTATTCCTTCTCTCTTTTCTTTCAGATTAGCAATAGCCTAGGATTTGACTGCATCCGTTTTGGGTATTACTACTGTAAAGAAAAGACATGTTTTTATAGGGTTAAGTTTACTGTTGAATTCTGCAGTGCCTCACAGGAGGCAGGACACTGAATAAAGATGATACTAATTTTTTTGCAGTAAAGTGAGAGGCACAGATTGAGTAGAGGGCAGAGCGACTGTTTTCTCCGAGTGCCTTCACATTGTTAGTCCTCTAAATACATTTTCGCTCTCATGTCAAAGGCCTTAGTAATAAGTATATTGAGAGTAACTTCCTGGACAAATTTTGCTTTAAAGTAGCTAAATCTTTTAACCATCTCTTTGTTGGGGAAAAGGAGAGAAATATTTTTTAAAGATAGTAGTCAAGGTTTAGAGCAGAATATTTCAGCCTTTGAGTAGAATTCAAAATGACATGCCCCTCATTCCTTACTGCCAGGCATGTAAAGGTTTATCTCTGGCTGTTCAGCTGCCCGAATCTTGTTTGCTTCCCCGTTTAGTTTTGTAATGTCTGCCAAAAAAAAAAAAAAAAAAGGATTATGGTTCACTTTGAAGTTAGATGTTTACGCATTTATTTAAATACAGCTGGGTTTTTTTTTTTAAGTGAAAAATCTGACATCACAATCCCCAGTGTTTTATCAAAAAGAAGGAAAGAAAGGGAAATAAATAAATAGCTACCTATGGCAATTCCAGTCTTGGGAATAGAAATTGAAATAGAATACTATGACTTCATGGTTGATTCTTATATAGATCTGACTGTACCACAAGGTCCCCTCAAAAAATAATATATATCTATTAAATACACATGAGTATATATTTAATATATAAATATATAAAATACAAATACACACACACACACACACACACACACATTACCTGGGCAGCCCAGCCTAAAATGTGGGTGTTTTTCCCTGTCCATGGGTGAAAATGTAATTCCCCTATATTTATTCTGATAGAGTGGAGAGTGGTCATGAATTCTGTCTGGGGCTAGTTACGTTTGATATGCCAATTAAACAGGAAAGCACGGTTATCAAGTAGGCAGTGGGGTATAGGAGTCTGGGCTTCACGGGAGAAGCCCATGTTGGAGACAGTGGTTGAGTCATTTGCTTATAGATGTATTTGGTGCCATGACACAGATGAGGTCACTGAATGTGAGGGTTTGGGAATTTAGCATAGGGAGAGGAGACAGAACAGGTGATTGTGGGACTGTGGCCCTGCAGGGAGGAGAAGCAAGGGAACGTGGTCTGTTGCGAACCACATAAACCCAGTGTTTCAAGGAGAGAATGTGCAATTCTTCTAAAGAGCGCTGCAAGTTTTTAAAAACGAAGTAGTGCTGAATTTGGACACACCAAGTTCTTTTGTGATCTCGACGAGAGTCCTCTCAGCAGGGTGGGGTGGAGGGCAGCCCCAGCTGGAAGAAGTTAAGGACAGAGGTGAGTTGAGGAAGAGATAAGGAATAGGAACTACTGTTTAAGAAGCTCAGCTGTAAAAGGAGGAGAAATGGGGCAGTAGCTGGAAGGCATGGAGAATCAAAGGAGAGATTTTTTTTTTAAGATGGGAGATACTAGAGCACATTGTACGCTGACGGGGGAGAGGTTGTGCTGCCGATGACAGGGGTGCATCACAGCAGTGACCCTGGAGGAAGCAGGTGTACGAGCACAAGAGCTGGCCTGTGCCCAGAGCAGGGAAATTCATCCCTTGTCACCAGAGAGGAAGGAGGCTGGGAGGGTAAGATGGCACAAAGATGAAATCCTGTCGACTTGTTTAAAAACTAGGTACGTATAAAAAAGAATAAAAGGAAATATCAAAATGTCAACGGTGGTTTTATTGGGGATGTAGTTACAGGTGACATTTTTTCTTATACCTTTTGGTATTTTTCAATTTTTTTTAAAAAACAAAGTATACTTTTTATACTTATAAAAAATTAAAGTAGTAAAGGTAATCATACACTCTCCATGACCCTTCATGCTATCGTTCCTTGAAAAGTCAGACTATGTGAAACTCCTCACCCATGTTTTTTTTTGTTTGTTTGTTTTTCTGTTTTTGTTTTTGGCCACACCACGTGGCTTGCGGGATCTTAGTTCCCCGAGCAGAGATTGAACCCGTGCCCCCTGCAGTGGAAGCCTGGAGTCTTAACCGCTGGACCGCCAGGGAAGTCCCAGCCATGCTTGTTCTTAACCAGATTGTTTTGCTGTACTGATGTTTGTCTGACAGATACTTACAGTGGCACTAATAACTCTACACATTGAAGGAACTATGGTACTCCATCTTCGCAGCGAGATTCTACTTACAGAAACTGTCTCCCCCCTGCTCTCTTACTTGTCTCTGAGCTAAGGATGAGGAGAAGAAAGACGTCAGGAGCTCTTGGCAGATGGAGGATCAAATATTCTTGCAAACACCGGTGTCAGTTTCATTTCAGCATCTCAAACCGGGTCACTCTAAAATAATAGCACAGAGGAGTCACATTCACAGCAGAAACCGACAAGATTTCTCAGTGGGAACATTTTTCTTCAGCCGCCAGATAACTATATGTGAAAGAGGAAGGGCTCTGTGAATGAAAAGAACAATCGAAAGTGTAGCTGAGCTGGGTGACGATGACATCTGTCACTCCAGTCATCGCCAGAGCTGATCTGCTCATCTGGGTGACCCGGCTGGTGTGTGCTCCTTCCCCAGCATCTTTTCAAAACTGCACGATTGGCCAAAGGGGTCAAACTGCAGATCAATAAAAACTAGTCTTCCAGGGCACACCAGTGGGAGCCTGTATGCCCATTGGTATTACCAGTTGTGACTTTGTTAGTGGAATTTAAAGATGGATAAGGAAAGTAAAAGAAAACCATTGATTATATTTCTGTTTAACAAAGGATTTCTGTACTACCCCAGTGGCTCCTGAATCACCTTAGAAGATGGAGCTTGATATTTACAAGAGAATATTTAACCAAAGTAAAAGCAAATAAAGCTGTTGGTTTACAGTAGTACAACTGAGTAGTAAGGATAAAAGTTTAATAGGGAGCAGCGAGAGTTGTTTCTCTTTTCAGTGTGTAGAACTGAAATACAAGTGAAGCTATGCTAACCTACCCTGAGGTGTTTGTGACCTTTGATAACACAGAAAGAAAATATTTGTAGTCTGAAACTATGTCTCTCCAGTATTACGGAGTAAATGAAAAATATAATCTGGTTAACAAGCTGTACTTTTCACAAGAGGACAAAAATCTTATTGGAAGGATTCTGACTTTGCCTTCTCCAAGTCTCACAGAAATTAAATATTTAATAAAGTAACAATGGAAATTAATTCTATAAATTGAAGGCAAAAGGAAAATGTAAAAAGTGTAAAAGTATCGGACAGTTTCCTTTGACAAATAATTATTTATTCATTCATTTATTCATCCTGCACTTATTTATTGAGTACCTACTATGTCCCAGCTACTGTTTTAGGTGCTTAGGCTACATTAATGACCAAAAGAGACATGTATCAATAAGAAGATGTAAAATATTTTCACAATTGATGATTCTTTTTATTTTCATTCATAGAATACACCTTAAAAATAGTTTTTCTTAATCATTCATTACAACCTTAATAGCTTTTAAAGTGTTTAACTCATGAAAAAAAGTTTTATAAACTAATTTATGCACCTGAATTAACTCTGCATGATTTGTGTAATTTCAAAACCCTCGTGAACAAATATGGCTTTGTCCATTAATCCGGTAGTGTTTGAAGCAATAACCACGGCTGCATGCTTGATTTTAACATATTCTCCTTCAAAAATGAATCTGTCCAGACATACCTGTCCTAGCTGAAATGATCTTTTTTGTTTATAATTTATTGTTAACTCTTCCATCAGAATGTGTGTTCCATGTGAGCAGGGACTTTATCTGTTGTCTTCATAGCTTTATCCCAACTCCTAACAGTGCCTGAAACATATTAGATGCTCCAGAAATTTAAGTATTTGTTGAATGAATGAATGCAGTAGTGGATGTTGAAACCTACAATTTAAGGCTCTACCTAGTGTGTGTGTGTGTGTGTGTGTGTGTGTGTTTAGGGTGGGAGAAGTCTAATGAATCAGAGCAGGAATGGAGATATCATATTAATCACTGGGTTCGTTGAGTTTTTGTGAACACATCACAAACTTGTCTACCTCACTTTTCACAGTTCTTAAAGGGAATTGGACTATTTTATTTAACTGCTTTTCTCACTCTTACACCCTATGATCTTATATGTGGTCAATTGTGTAGTTTTTAAAATATTAAGTATTCTTGATGCAACTAATCATGCCACTTGAGGGAGTATAAATGTGAGTCCTTCACTCATGCTACTTTGTCATGACAGCTGTAACTGTCTTTTTTTTTTGGCCCCATTGTCTCTATTACGTTTAAGACCCAACCAAGTGACAGCAACGCTGACAGTGCTTTCTAGAGCAGTCTATTGTGATGGCTTGTCCAGCGGTCATTGGTGGTGCAGAAATACAGATAGGGGAGAAATGGAAATAGGCAGTCCCCATGGCCGGGGGACTTCTCCAGTTAAACTGACCTCGTGGAGAGCAGCGCCGAACTCTGAAGCAGTGGGAGATGGGAGGGGAGTGTGCTGGCGCCGACATATGCCTGACACCATGTGCCTTTTCACCACGTTCCTCCAGCACCTGACTGAGCATCAGCTCTGTTACCAGTAAAATCAGCCTGAGCACTGCAGTGACACAGGGAGGAGAAACAAAGAAAGGAAGAGTTGTTTGCTGATACGATGCCCATTTCCTGCTGAGATGCTACCATCAGGGTATACATAGGACTTAATAATAAATACAATGAAGTCCTTCAGAATCAGTGATGCTCGTGAATCCTCCATCAGCAAGACCTGGGCCCACATTTTCTCACTCCCTGCTCAGTTTATGCTGAGTTCAGTGTCATGTATTTACAGTTCATGCTTGAGGAGGGTAGAGGGGTCACCTCTGGGACAAAAAGAGAGTGAAGACAACTAAATATGAAATAAATAGAAATTAAATATATAATTCAATATAAATATTAAATATAAATATAAAGTATAAAGTAAATGAGGATTAAACCTATGATCATAAAGGCAATAATAATAATAATAATAAAAATTTATTAACCATAGCAGACCCTGAATGAATTACTTTACATGTATTATATCATTTAATCTCACAACATTCTTATGAAATAGCCATTATTATTTCCATTTTATTTCTGAAGAAGCAGAGTAAGTTCCTTGCCCAAGGCCACATGGCTAGTCAATGGTAGGGCCACAGCTGGAATAATAGTAGCAATTATATATAAGGCATTTCCATATGCCCATTCTAAATGAGAGTTTTACAGGAAATAATCCATTTTGCTTATCCTCACAAAATCTTTTGTTATTTGATCTGAGCATTCAGATTCTAGAGCCCAGCCTCTTAACTGCAACGTTGGTGTCAATAATTCCATGATCTAAACAAAGGAAAGGATTTATATAGCTTCAGAAATAACTTTTGATTTTCTGTATAACCACCTCAGAATTTAGTTCAATGTAGAATAATTTATCAGTCAACCCCTGTTCCTCCCTGGCTTTATGGCCATTATTGCTGTCTGCTTGGCCACTCCCCATATACCTTAGCCCCTCTACTCTTTAACTGGAGAGAAATCTAAATAAAGGAGCTATGCTCTAGAATAGGGCCAAAGCATGTTCTCAAGTCCCCTGATGAAATCTTTATGAATGGTAAAGCCTAGTTTTTCAAAGTCATGGAAAAGAACTTTTTTCTCTTCAGAATGAAGCAGTCAGCCATACGCTACAATAGTACACCTATCAGTACACAAACTTCGGTTGACAGATAATTCCAGGGTTGGAAGAAGCAACAGAGATTATATGATTCAGCTTTTTCAATATTGTTAGTCTAGGTAAGATTATTAGCTTCCAGCATTTTTTGGTGATAACATGTCTTTTTTAGAAAATGGTGATAGTGATAAATTTATCTTCCCAAATTAAAAGAGACAAGCCTAAAACTTGTGTGTTCAATACAAGATTGCTATCTTAGTATCTCATGGTATCTCCTATTCAGCGTTCTTTGAGTTTCAAGAGTTCTTGATATATTAGACATATTCTTTGTCCATCATACATATTGCAAATATTTTTCCCATTTTCTCTTTTACTTGTGTTTTGTTATACTCATATTAAAATTGTATTGTCAAATCTCTTCCATTTTTTAATTCTCCTTTCTATCTTTTCATACTTACAAATTCCATCTGTATCCCATTACTACACAGCCGTTCTTTTGCATCTTCTCCTAGAACTTTTATGATGACATTTTAAATCTATGTTTGTTAATCCATCTGGAATTAATTTTTACATAAAGTACATGATTCCCAAAATTTTAACCAGCTGTTCCAGCACAATTTCTTGAATTTTTTTTCTTTCTCTACTGATTTGAAATGCCACATTTATCATCTAATATGTTCTTAGAATAAATGACCCTAAATTGCATTCACTACTTGAAGTTTAACTTTTCTTGGCTTTCTTTACCTAGTGATAATGTTTATTTCTAGAATATAGTAAAATGATTTTTTTTCTTTACTAAAACATGCTACTCCACCGTATTGTTTCCACACTCTGCCCTTTGATTAAAATATTCCATTGGCTTCCCGTAGCGCCTGGAGTCCAGCCTCACCACGGACCACTGTCCCCCCTGCTGTTTCAGCTGCAGGGCTCGTGCCTGAGTCCAGGCTCCTTGTCCCCATCCACTCCTTGTCATTCTCCAGGAACAGTCTTTGGATGCCAAATGGACCCATAAAAACAGATGGAAAATTCAGGGCTCTTCACTTATTAAATACATAATTGGATATCTTTCTCTATTGTCTTAAAAATCATATGTCATATGAGTTTCTTTGGAAATAAGGGGATACGAAAGATGATTCTTGTCGAGATCAGCAAATGTGGAGACCAACTATGGGCAAATCCTGTGCCAGAAATTGTGGGAGATATGTATTCACTCATTCATTCGACTAATATTTATTGAGGACCTACTGTGTTCTCAATCATCTCCTTGTTCCAAGGACACAATGGGAAACTAAAGACACATAGTCTTGTGTATGTTGGAGCTTGTATTGTAGTAAGGGATTCAAATATTAGCTAAATTATCTACACAAATAAGTGCATAATTATACATTTTTGTAAATGCTATAAAAATTATTACGGAAACATCTAAGAATTGCAAGTAGGAGTAAAGCAGTGTTCATATTATTAGATACAAGTCCTTAATCAGATATATTATTTGCAAATGTTTTCTGCCAGCCTGTGGCTTCACTTTTTATTCTCTTAACAGTGTCTTTTTTTTTAATAGTTTTTTTTTTTTACTTTATGAATTTATTTATTTATTTATTTATTTATTTATTTATTTATTTTTGGCTGTGTTGGGTCTTCATCGCTGTGCATGGGCTTTCTCTAGTTGTGGCGAGGGGGGCTACTCTTCGTTGTGGTGCACGGCCTTCTCACTGCGGTGGCTTCTCTTGTTGCAGAGCTGGGGCTCTAGGTGTGTGTGCTTCAGTAGTTGTAGCACGTGTGCTCAGTAGTTTTGGCTCACGAACTCTAGAGTGCAGGCTCAGTAGTTGTGGTGCATGCACTTAGTTGCTCCGTGGCTTGTGGGATCTTCCCGGACCAGGGCTCGAACCTGTGTTCCCTGCATTGGCAGGCGGATTCTTAACCACTGTGCCAGCAGGGAAGTCCCAACAGTGTCTTTCACAGAACAGAAGTTTTTCTTTTTTTTTTTTGTAATATTTTTGGCTGCATTGGTCTTCATTGCTGTGCGCAGGCTTTCTCTAGTTGTGCCGAGTGGGGGCTACTCTTTGTTGCAGTGCGCGGGCTTCTCATTGCGATGGCTTCTCTTGCTGCGGAGCATGGGCTCTAAGCATGCGGGCTTCAGTAGTTGTGCCTCTTGGGCTCTAGAGCACAGGCTCAGTAGTTGTGGTGCACGGGCTTAGTTGCTCCGCGGCATGTGGGATCTTCCCGGACCAGGGCTCGAACCCGTGTCCCCTGCATTGGCAGGAGGATTCTTAACCACTGCGCCACCAGGGAAGCCCAGAAGTTTTTCATTTTAATGAAGTCTACCTTATCACTTTTTTCTTTCATGGATGATGTTTTGGGTGTTGTGTCCATACACTCATTTCTACACCCAAGGTTATCTAGCTTTTTTCTCCTATATTATCTTCTAGAAGTTTTATAGTTTTGTATCTTACATTTAGGCCTATGACTTATTTATTTATTTATTTTAACATCTTTATTGGAATATAATTGCTTTACAATGGTGTGTTAGTTTCTGCTTTATAACAAAGTGAATCAGCTATACATATACATATATCCCCATATCTCTTCTCTCTTGCGTCTCCCTCCCTCCCACCCTCCCTATCCCACCCCTCTAGGTGGTCACAAAACACAGAGCTGATCTCCCTGTGCTATGCAGCTGCTTCCCACTAGCTATCTATTTTACATTTGGTAGTGTATATATGCTATGACTTATTTTAACTTAATTTTTGTGAAAATTTTGTAAGTTTAGTGTCTAGATTCTTTTTTTTTTTTTTTCTGCACATGGATGTCCAACTATTCCAGCACCATCCTGAGGAACTTTACAGTCTAGTAAAGGGGGTAAGACCTGTACACAAGTGATTGACTGAAATGACTTAACTTAGATATTTGTCCGGAAGGATGTACAGAATTATGCTGAGGGTTTAAAAGAGGTGGCATTTGAGGTAGACTGTGAAAAGTTTCATCACACAGATGGGACTGAGGAGGAAATTAAAAGACAAAGGACAAATCTTACGTATTTTTAAAATCTCACTCCGACTGCAGTGTTGAGAAGGATATCAGAGGCAAAGGCGGCAGCGGGGAGGCTGCTGTGGTGTGAGATGAACTGTAGTGGAGGTGATGGTGGTGAGAAGGGTTTGGTTCTGGATTGGATTTGATGAAGACGCTGAGGGGATTTGTACATAGTTTGCAGGAGGGGTATGAGAAAAAGTCAGGAGCCAGGGGTCAGGCTGACAAGCAGACGAGTGGATCACCATGGGCTGAGATGAGGGTCGTGGGCAGGAGCAGGTTTGGGACATGTTAAGTCAGCCACCTTCACATCCAAGTGAAGCATCGAGCGAGCAGCTGGGTGCTTAGGTCTGGAGATGAGCAGAGCTGTCAGTGCACGAGTGGTATTTAAAGCGATGAAGTCAGGAAGTACATGTTGATAGAGAAGAAAATAGCTCTAAGGACTGAAGCTTGGGAGACTCAAAAATGTGACAGTAGGAAGATGAGGAGGAGCCAGAAAAAGATACTGAGACGGAGATGCCAGTGAGGTAAGGAAGAGAATCAAGAGAAGGACATAAGACACCAAGACAAACGTATTCAAGAAGAGTTTGTCAAGTGCTGCCAGTAGGTTAAGTAAAATGAGGACTTAGAATGGACCATTGTACTCAGCAATGTGAAGAAGGTCACTGCTGTCCTTAAAGGAAGCTGTTTACGAGGAGTGTGATGACAGCCTGACTGACATGGGTTTTCTTAATGGGTGGAGTGAAATTGAAGAAGTTAAGTGTAGATAATTCTTTTGAGGATTTTTGCTATAAAGCAAGGAAATGGAACGGTAGATGGAGGAAACAAACTAAAGGACAGGTGGTTTGTTTGATTGTTTGTTTCTTTTGGGGAAGATGTGATAACAGTCGAGAGGGAGAAATGAGTGATACAGGAGAGAAAGAGGGACCCAGCAGGAGTGATATCCTTGAGTAAGTGAGAGGAGATGGAATCGAGCGCACAAAACGGGATTGGCCATAGGTAGAGGGGGGACCATTATCAATAGTGACTTAATTCTCTAAGCAATGAGAAACCATTACAGTTTGGTGAGTAAGTGGTATGATTCTTATCATGCTTCGTAATCTGCGTATTCCTTCCCCTTTCACTAATGGACAGATTCAAATGCATAACAGTCTGCCCAAAAATAAACACTGAAAATGCAGTTATGCTCAAAATAGAGTGGATGATGATTTCATGTCCAGAAAAGTTGAAACAAACCCTTGTGTTTACCTCAGCAACTTCTCCAGACCTCATGTCAGATCAAGATCTTTACGCTGTTATTGAAATTGCTGAAATGTTTCACTTTGAAAATAAACTTCCTAGTACCTGAAATCAATTTTCTGCATACATTTTACCTTTTAAAAGTCCCCAGTGCGGCTTATTTTGTATTCCTCTTAAATTCTGCTGAATAATAATTTTTCAAATTATCATTCCTTGACTACCAGTGGGCTAACACTACCTCAGGCAAAACTGGAAATCTAATGAGTGAAAATCGCTCCAACTCACCACTTTGTAACAGATTAAATCACACATCGGAATTTAGAGGAAGCTTTAAAGAATATTATATATAAGGTAGTTCTTGATGGAAATAATGAGCTCTTTTTATCATCCATGAAGTAAGTTTAATGTGTTGCATTTTCCCAGTGAAGAGGGGAAGACAAATCAAATACATGAGGTTGTTTTCTGGTAAATTGTTATCGTTGAATTTAGCAAATCAGCTTCATAGATGTTTTTCAGTTTCTTAGTATCTAAATTCGACTTTTACTATGATTAGTAATAAGTTCTCAAATCAGAAAGGGTTTTCTTTTTTATTGCTCCTCAGGCATGAACGTCTTTACACCAAGAAAAGTAACTTCAGCAGATCTTTAATTTCCAACCTCAAGGATGTAGATGATTTAGCAACCCTAGAAGTTTTGGACGAGGTAAGAAACTCAGCTTAATTAAACTTAAACATTCTGTCTATTTAAAAAAAATTTATGGAAGTGGTTTGAGCAGGAGGCTCTTTGAATAGCATCTGTAGGTTTCATGCTTTTGTCATCTCTTAGCTTCCTAATCATCTCTCTTTCAGTCTTCAGTTTTACTGTGTGTAACTCCCATTTGCAGATCTCTCCAGCCTGGTGTCAACTTTTTCTTCTTTTTTATATTCAAATTACAAAAGTGCTAGTTCCCACAAGCTTGAGTTGCTTAGGTCCAAGACCCCTTCTTCCCCTCAATTCTCCCCAGGAGTCTCAAAGGGGCAATTTGCTTCCTACATCACCATCTCAGTGGCAGGACCTAAAGCCTCGAAGATATCTTGAGAGCCTGTCTCTTACCATGGTCAGTGGACCCCTCGTGGGATCACAGAGCCCAGCTTTTAGGGAAATGAATTCTGCTTGAAGCTTCTTATCCCAGTGACCTCAGAAATATTTCAGACATCTCTCATGAAGGTACCAGTCCAAGCCAGTAAATTATAGTCTCATCCTCTTTTTCCTCATCACCTTTTATGTCAGATAATCACATCATTAGAGAAATAATAAGGCTCCTTTTCAGTAAAAGGTTGGGATCACTACCCTGCCTGATCCACAGGCTTTTCTTTTTTTAATACTTCTGATACATTCCTGAGCATTTTGCTTAAAAGTGCAGCAAATCAGGAGGCATATTCTGAACCGAAGTAGTCATTTGGTAAATTTTGGGTTGCATAAACAACTCAAGTACTTCCTCAGAATAATCTTTCTTGAGAACATCAAACATCTTGTAATCAAATAGTGTTTGTAAGCCAGAGATTGCCAACACCTTTATGAATCTTTGTGTATCAGATTTTCCAATGATGTGAAGTCCTAAGCTTATGGATTATAAAGAAGGCTTTACTAATCATATTGCTGACCTATGTATTAAACACTGGGTTTGTTTGTTTCTGTTGTCTGTGTTTTATTTTTTTGTCTCTTTTTTGACCCAAGATCTTTTGGTCTTGTGTCATATACTATAAATGATGATGTCTGGCACTGTTAAAATTGATTCCATGTATTCATATGATTTATCAATTGTGGAAGTTACTTTTCTGTACTTTTTACTCTGCCTCAAAGCCAAACATTTAAGCAAAGGAACTAAGACATTCCACAGAGCCATTGAATAACCTTCATTTGGAATAAAATCATGTTCACTATATCGTCTCTTCCCTTTTCTAGTGTTCTTTCTCTTTACTTCAACTACTGCATTTACTTACTTCCTTGAAAGCATTGTGTATATATAATCCCTGTAACATATAATATATTCTGTGGAAAACACAGGTAACAATGACATCCCTCTACAGCTCTCGAAAGAAAAGAAAATACCCATCAAGGGGAAGGATAGTTGCTGACCGGAGGTTACACTTCTTACTCTCAATAGATCTATTTCTTTCTGATCCTTCCTCCAGATTCCAGATGTTTTATTTCTTATCGTTTACTTTTAAAATGATAATTGACCATCAATGATTTTTAACAAAAAGAGATTATTTTTATTTCGTTATAGAATACAGTCTCAGAGCAACTTGAGAAGTGTTACTCCAGAGATCAGATTTACTTCTATGTGGGAGACATACTCATTGCTCTTAACCCTTTTCAGAGTCTGGGTCTTTATTCCACAGAGGTATGTGGTGTGGCTTGTACACATTTTCTTACTTTGTACAAAAATTTATACTCTTCAGGTATTTAAATTAATTTAATTTTATTTTATCTAATCCTTTGAATAAACAGTTAAATAATTATTGTTAGAACGTAGAGATAGGAAAAAACAGAAGATGAATCGATTTGGATGCAGTTTATGGTCTTTGTGTGAGATATGTTAATTACTTCTTGTCATTGCTAATTAGTAACTGGTCCACACTACATATCATATCAATAAACAGATGCCTAAAAAGTGTACACTTAATGTCTACCTCTGAACCAAGTATAGGAGAGTCAAAAGTAAAATTACATTGTATATATAGGTACTATATACTTAATGGCTGTAAAACTCATCATTATGAGTTTAAAAATTCCTTCTGGTTAATTTCTTAATATCAGACAATATGTTTTATGAATATAAGCACATAATTATCCATTATTCATCCCTAATGTTTAAATATAAAATAGTGTTCTGGAGTTAAGCTGGGCTGTTTTTCATTTTGAATTGGATCCATACTCTTCTAGCTATTTGTGTACTCTAGAATATTATATTGTATTATAATATTATATTACTCTAGAATAATACTGTGCTTAATATAATATTTTGTGTGAAAAGTATGTAATTCTCTCAGTCTCTACCACTTTAAGATTTACGAGAATAATGGCATATTTATGAACCTTGACCAAGTTTTAGAAGACCTGGGCTTTAGCACAAATTCTGCTATCAATTAACTGTGTGATCTTGGGCAAAGTAAATGAGAAAGTGTATGTTAAATGATATGAAAGGAAAAAAGCAGTGATCGTATGTCATACATTATTATATCCAAGGAGTAGTCAACAAAATGATACCTGATTGTCTTATTTATAAAGTATCTGCTTATTTAAGGAAATCATAGTATTTTGAAACTTTAAATTCTGCTTTGGAAGTGGTATGCACTTCCAAAACAGTCTCCTTTTAAATACGACTGCCAAAGTGATGTCATGTTATGTCATATCATTTTTCCCTGTTGTTTTATGTCAAACTTTTATTTTATGTAATTGTCCATGATTTGTGCATGTATGTGTGTATGTAATATGGATGTAATGTTTTGGTGGTATGAAGCTGTATTTTGATTCATCTTTTGCTTTAAAAATTAGCACTCTATCTGTAAATATATAGGGTTTAAAGAAGAACAAAAGCCCTACAGCACATGTTCTTTTTAACCTTCAGCATTCCAAACTGTATATTGGAGCAAAGAGAACTGCCAATCCTCCTCACATTTTTGCCATGGCTGACTTAGGATACCAGTCTATGGTAACATATAATTCAGATCAGGTAAGGAGAGTCTCACATCTTTAGAAATTCTCCTCTTAGTTTCTCGTGTGTCAGCTGCATTTTGTGAGGATCAAGTCTTCTCACAGTTTCCTTTTCTCACTGCGCAGTGCATTGTTATTTCCGGGGAAAGTGGTGCTGGAAAGACGGAAAGTGCCCATCTCCTAGTTCAGCAGCTGACAGTGCTTGGAAAGGTATCATTTAATTTTTCTCTGTCCTAACAGAAATACTTGTTATTCTTCAGAATTTAATTTAACTGATTAGGTTAATATTTATGAATTTCCACATTTAATAATGCACAGAAATTAGAACACACTTGTCCTTTGTGAGTTTAAAATATAACAATATAAAGAGCATATGTTTTGTTTTAAGCAAATTCTAACTTTTCTCACTCTTAGTAGGCAAGGCTTTCTTTTTTTTTTTTTTTTTTTTTAGGGAGTCATCAAAATTTATTGTTAAACCATCTGTAAGTCTTGTTTCAGTTTTGTTCCTTTGACTCATTGACTTTATTGCTGAAAAGGACATCTGAAGTTGTCTAGTCCAACTATCTTATTTCAATACAGGAAGAAGACAGAGGTTGAGAGTTAAGGACTTTTTCAAGGTCTTCCAGTGTTTGCCTGCATTTTTTTTTTTTTTTCACACACACACACTGTATTTTATTTTTACAAGAGATAAATAGACTGACACCAAGCATTGTACATGGATGACCACAACCAAAGCAACAATGATTGCAATTACCAAACATGAAACACACTCATACTATGTCATAATATTGACATTCAGTCCAGTAATCCTCCACTGTAACAGCTCCTTTACTTTGCAGTGAAAATTGATTTGTATATTCTTTGCCTCTGAGTCCTTGTGGGATTTTTTTTTTTTTTTTTAGATTCAGACAGAAAGTCACAAAAATTATACTCATCCTCATCAGTTCACTCAGTCCCATGTAATTAATTTTTTTTTTCCATCTTGATCTTTTGTTAGCACTTTTATGAGTTCATCAGTTTTTCATTAGAGTTCTGAAAATGCTTATTCATTCTGTTCAGCAGTACAGTCAGTTACCAGAAACCTGTACTTGTCAGAGTCTTTTCCATGAATTTCTTGAAGATGAAACCCTTTTATAGGAACATATTTGCAAAATCATCAGAGTACACCCAGAACTGTCTGTAAATGACAAAAGACTTAAAAATGACCATGGTTAAAGATTTGATGAAAGTTCATAATAATGCAGTTGACAAGAAAATTAGTTATTTCTGAGATATACATTTTAAAGTAATAACTAGGATTATTACTTATAACATTATACCAGAACATATAAGATTTTTAGAAATTTCATGTAATGTCTGAAACATTTATATTAACATATTTCCATACATATTTCCATACAGATACAAATATACGATTTTTAGAAATTTCATGTAATGTCTGAAACATTTATATTAACATATTTCCATACATATTTCCATACAAATACAAATATAAGATTTTTAGAAATTTCATGTAATGTCTGAAACATTTATATTAACATTTGTATGGAAATATGTTAATATAAATGTTTCAGACATTACATGAAATTTCTAAAAATCGTATATTTGTATTTGTATGGCAAGGCTTTCTAGAGGTGATTTTCTCTGTTTTTTGCCCTAACGTATTCACTGAATGCTTTCCTTACTTCCTCTTCCTTTGTTACCAGCAAGATAAAGGGGAGTCAATATACAAAAATTAATTATATACATACTAACAATGATCAGTTTAAACTTAAATGGATCATTTATATTAGCACCATAAAACATGAACTATTGAAATCTAGATCTTACAGAACATGTACAAGATTTATATGCTGAAAAATAGAAAAAGTTGATAAAAGAAATCAAAGAAGACCTGAATAAGAGGAGAGATATGACATATTCATGGATTAAAAGACTCAATATTATTAAGATGTCAATCCTCCACAGATTGATCTGTAGATTCAATGTAGTTTACAGTAAAAATCCCAGCAGGCTTTTATTTTTTTAGAAACTGACAAACTGAATCAAAAATGTATATGGAAAGGCAAAGGAACTATAATAATCAGTTTTGAAAAAGAACAAAATTGGAGGATTAATAAATACTACCTGATTTCAAGACTCACTATAAAAGCTTTGATAGTCAAGACAGTGTGTTATTAAAGAAAAGATGGTATACAGATCAATGGAATAGAATAAAAATCTGCACATATATGATTTATTGATTTTCAGCAAAGGTGAAAGGTCAATTAATGATAGTCTTTTAACAAATGGTGCTGGAATATGTGCATACAAAAGGATTGAACCTTACTCTAGACCTCACATGCTATAAAAAATTAACTTCAAATGGATCATAGACCTAAAGATTAAACCAAAAACTGTAAAATTTCTAGAAGAAAATTAAGTCAGTTAACTTTGTTCTTTGTCATTTTGGGTCAGGCAAAGAGCTGTTAGATGCAACATAAAAAGCATAATCCATAAAGGGAAAAGTTTGATTTCACCAAAATTAAGAACATTCTGTTCTCTGAATGATACTGTTAAGAAAATGAAAACACAAGCTACAGACTCAGAGACACTATTTGTAAGTCACATATCTAATAAATGACTTGTATCCAGAAGATATATTTTTAAAAACTCTTAAAATTCCATAATAAGAAATCAAATAACAATTTAAATATGAACAAAAAAATTGACTAGCCATTTCAGCAAAGATGATATGTAAATGGCAAAAAAAGCAAATGAAAATACGATGTTCAACACCAGTAGTCATTAGGGAAATGCAAATTAAAACCACAGTGAGACACCATTATATACCCATTAAAATGGCTAAATTTTTTTTTAAAACCTGACAATGCTAAGTGCTGGCAAGAACATAGAGGAAGTGGATGAAACTCTCGTGTGTTGCTGATGAGAATGCAAAATGGTACAGCCACTTTGGAAAACAGCTCAGAAGTTTCTTAGAAAGTCTAACCATACTTATCATACAACCCAGCAATCCTACTCCTAGGTATTTGTTCAAGTGAAATGAAAACCCATGTTCGTACAAAAAAGCTACAGACAAATAATTTATAGCAGCTTTGTTCATAATCTCCAGAGAGTGGAAACAACAGAACTAGGAAATGAATAAACAAACTATGGTACATCCATGTCATGGAATATTACTCAGCAATAAAAAAGAATGAACACTGATACAAGCAATGAAGCTCACTGGATGAGATTTGGATAAATCTCAAATGCATTAGGCTAAGTCAGAGAAGCAGATTAAGAAGACTACATGTATGGTTCACTTGCTGTGTCATTCTTGCAGATTTAAAACCGTAGGCACAAAAACAAATCAGGGATTTTTGGCGGCTGAGAGTGGAGGGAAGGGTTGCAAAGAGTAATGAGACAATTTTGGGGGTGATGGGATTGTTCTGTGTGTGGACTATAGTGGGAGATTTATGGTCACATATGTTTGTAAAAACTTTCAGAACTATATAAAGGACGAATCTCACTCTATGTAATTTTACCTTAATTTTTAAAAATGGGATGTTGAGGATAGAGACTTGGTTTGATTTTCCAAGTAGAGTCCTTGAAATAAGATAAATCAAGAATAATGTGTTCTCATTAGGCTAATGGCTAAAAAAAAAATAATTGTGTACAACTTATCCCTTGGAAAATGTTTATAGTGATTTGCATAGTTAAAAGTAGAGTCATCTTAAAATTTTTGCCGTCACAGTGATTATAGGAATCTTGTGCTACAAAGCACTGTGGGTACAAGGCCAGACCCAACCACTGTATAAAAGGGTGCCTCATGGTGTCAAAACAGCTGCTTAATTGAGTCTAATTCATTGTCAAAATAATGTGTCAAAAGAATTTCATGTTCCTGTTAAAAATCAATCGACTGGTTATATGTTTTCCATCATGGGTGTGGGTATGGAATAGAAATATACTAGTAACCAGGCCTGTGACCCCTCAGAACTGGAAGAGCCAGTAGCGGCCAGGAAGGGGGGCCTACCTCAGGGCTGTCATCTCAATCCCTTCCCCATCCCCTTGCCCATCCACTTCCCTCTCCTTACTTCTGGGATAAGCATCACTCTACAAGCTTTTAAGTTCACTGAAATAAATGTCATTTTGGAGAGAGTTGGGATGGTGTGGCACAGCATACTCTCCTGGCGTGGAAGAGTTGAACACCTGAATTAATTTACTCAGGGGCCTTCCGCAAGGGCCTTTGCTATTCTTTCTTGATTTGTGAAGTCGATAGAGGCTCTCGTCAATAATGGATTAACTCGTATGAATGTTGTTTTGTGGATGTCAGCACATCTAATGTTTATTTAATATCTTTATTTTGTGCTAGATCTAAAAATGTGACTTGATATTAATTGGAGATGGTGATATAAAAACAAAAGAATTCTACCCTTATCGGAACTGAGTGTGTCTTTTAGTTATCTCCTTGATAAAGATTTAGCAGATGCAAAAATGGTATGTTTGGTGGATGGAATTTACCTTTGTAATACACAGTCTTCCAAACCTTACGTAGCAGGGCACTGCTACCTAATACAGGAGGTTGATGTTTTCTCACCTTTTTCATGAGTGCAAGGCCAGCCCCAAACAACATTTAAAAAGAGTCAAGTTTATCCCAATTCTTGCTCCTCTCTTCTCTCGCCCTTTATTGCCTCTTTTAGAGGATATCCAAAATCCTTATATGCCCCCCAAACCGCACTGTGAATGCCCCCTCAGCCCACCCAAATTCTAATGTAGCTCATGTTCCAGAAATACCTGCTGCTCCTCTCCCTTACATAAACATTTCCGTACCTTTAACACAGCTGACTTCAGCAAGGTATTACACTGAAAATAATCCACTTGATCCATTTCTACTAAGATGTGAATGACTGATACCTCCTTAAACCTCTAAGAGGGGGGATGCCTTCTAAAAGAGGTTGGTTGTTAACCGAAATAAATTTCTGGTGGAATTTCAGGTAAAGTGGTAAAGAAAAAAAACCCACCATGATGCTTGTTTTGGGGAAGGAAAATGTGAGATGGTGTAGGAGAAAATAGAGGGCCAGCCACGTAGGCCTGCTGGCCTGGACCAGGGATCCACATCTCCCTTCCACACACCCGAGCTGTTCTTGATTTTCACGATTATTCCCTCTCCTCTACTTCTGAGTTCACACGTTACCTTTACTCCTCTAGTTGCAGGTTTGACAGCTTCCATGGAAGCAAGGGAAGTTGGTCCACAGTTTTGGGGATCATGTGGATGGGGACCCATGTAGGTAGAGGAGGAATAACAAAGTTTGAGATGTATCTCAGTATGCGTAGACTGCTTATAAATTGTGTTTGTAAATCAGGAACTTAACAGCACTGTATTTGAATAGAAAAAGTGTAAAGGATCTCTTCGCCCCTCTAAGAAAGGAAGTGAGTGAATGCACCAGCAGGAGGGGAAAAATATACTAGGTTGTAACTTCTGGCAACAAACCAAGAAGATGCACTTGTATGTTTACATCTACATAAAGTGCTTATCAAAGAAGAGACATTCCATTCTATACAAAATTAATTTTTTACATTTTTTTATATCTTGCCATTTTCTCTAGGCTAATAACAAAACCCTGCAAGAGAAGATTTTACAAGTGAATAATTTGGTGGAAGCCTTTGGCAATGCCTGCACTATTATAAATGACAATTCCAGCCGATTTGGAAAATACTTAGAAATGAAATTTACCCCTTCTGGGGCTGTCGTGGGAGCACAGATTTCTGAATACCTTCTGGAGAAATCCCGAGTTATCCACCAAGCCATGTAAGTTCATGTCACATATTTCCTATTTTCTGGGAAACGTAAGCAAAGATGATGCTTTTGTTTTAATAATAAAATGTCTTACTCATTTAACAAAATTTCAACAGAATTTTATTGATCATCTACTATGTGTGAGGCATTTACTGTTGGAAGCAGAGATGCCTCAGCAATGTCTTACTCTCTCATATGTTACATCCAGTAAAGGAGTTAATAAATAACCTAAAGTTTATGAAAACAGATAGAAAGCCTCAGCCCATCATAGAGGTACTAACAGGATAACTTAGAGTAATTTCTGAAGTAGGAGAGAATATACTTCTCTACACAAAACAAGTATGAAATTTAATTAGAAATAACAGTCATTTTTTTTCTTTTAAGTGCTGGTATATATAATAGATCTTTGTGTTGATTCTGTGCTTCCCAATGTTTACACACAAGGGACCAAAAAACAAACAAAAAAAGGATTCAGGAAGGGGCTTTATTGTAGTGTTCTTTTTCCTGCCTGCTGATTTAAGCCACCAACACCATATTCTGGAATGTTTAGGTTGAGTGAGTTCCTTTTGGCAGTTTGTAGCTGAATGACAAAATTTTTCTCCTGTCCTCATGATTCCAAAACATCTTTGTTTGTTGTTCTTATGAAAAAACTAATCACAACATGGAATTTGTACCCTGGTCTTTATATTATTTTTTAAAAAGTTGTGGCAATTTAGAGTCTTCCATTTTTCTTATGTTGGTTTTATGCCAAACATATCTACATAATTGTAGTTATGTGTTGTACATTAAATTCTCAGGAACATAAGCTTCCTTTATGTACAAGTACATTAGTATTTAATTATAAGTGCCTTCAAATTTGCTATCATTCAGTTTATGATAAATTGTGAATATAAGTTGCTTGGAGCCAACCTCTGAGCTCAGCCTTTGGTGTAGAAAATTATCCTTTGGTCTTCAGTTCCAAAAATGTCAGGCATGATTTTTAGGCAAATATGGCTTTGAATTGTGGCTCCCTGACATGTGGTCCACCTTGGGTAAGATATTTAAACCTTAAAGACCCTTATAGGATCTTGTTTCTGCAACCTACTGTGTGTTAGAATTTGAAATGCTTAACCTCACTGCACCTCAGTTTTTCATTTTTAAAAAGGAGAGAGCAGTGGTACCTACCTATTAAGATCATGCCTGTAAAGTATTTAGTGCAATGAAGAGCACATAGAAAGAACCCCATGAAGTTTAAGCCCTTATTAGCAGTAGTAGTGTTGATAGTTGTGTGAAGATTAGAAATAATATCTCGCGCAGTACATGGGACACTGAAAATGTCAGTAAACAGCAGCTCCTGTTATCAAGGTGTGCTGGGGCCCAGAACTTAGTGGCCATGCATGTTAGTGCCTTTGCCACCCATACCTGGAGGAACCTCCAGGTCTTATGCAAGTGTGGAGACTTAACTGGTTCTCAGAACAATCTGTCCTGCTCTCATAACTGTGTAAGACTCTGTCCTTCAGGTCTTTGGGGAATGTCCACTTAAGACGCTGAATTATTGGGATTTAGATGGGGCCGCCATGTTGCACAGTGTCAAGGGCACCATCGCAGCGGGTTGCCTGGAGTCGTGTGCTGCAGCGCCATCCACGTAGAGTACGATGTGAGCAGCTACACAGTGAGACTCTGGATTTGTAACCATACAGATAATCTCGTTCACGCTTATTGAACTATTGCACCGTATGGTCCAGGAAATAGCACAATAGGACCATATTGTAGGCATACCATTAAGAAAGTAAGCTTATTTTCAGCTGGCCTAAAGGATTATTGTTTTACAACATTGTTTATTGGGGAAAAGTATTCCAATTTACAATCAGGGTGAAATATATCTCAGTTATAATTCAAGCACATCTGCCTTATAATTCTTCCATGTTTCCAGGTTTTTTTACATTTGTTTTTTTATTTTACTTAATTTGAATTGGCATTGTTAAATTCTAGAGAAGCTTTTTTAATGATCTTTAAAAATGAAAGTATCAGTGGTATAATAGAAGAATTCTTAGTAGGTCCTTTTTAAAATGATAAATATAAATGTACCCTGTCATTCAGGAACTGGAAGGAAAGAACCAGTTCAGAGGGTTTAACTGAGAGGACTGTTTACAGAGGTAGAGGGCATTGAAGAACCAAGAATAAACGGTGAGATACCCACAGATGAACAGCATTGAGAAATCATTCCTACCGCTGGGTCTGAAGGGCAGAAGGAGGGACCACACTGCAGAGCCTGGTGAGAAGTAGGGCTGTGGAGAACTGCTGCCTGTCGGGAGCTGCTGCCTAAAGGAATATGGTCGTCCCTTTGTACCTGCGAGGGATTGGTTCCAGAGCCCTCTGCCGTATCCGCAGATGCCGAGTCAGCCCTCTGTGTCCGTAGGTTCCACATCCACAGATCCGGTTGGTTGAATCCGTGGATGCAGAACCTGTGGATATTGAGGGACAACTGTACAGCTACTGGGAGAAAGAGAGCAAGTGAGGGGAGGAAAACTTCGACCTCTTCTCCCTCCTTCCAGCCTCCTACCTGTGCTCCCTGTTGGCTGAACCCAGCTGGAAGCCAGAGGGCAAGGGAGCCCAGGAACCCCAGTCTGTAGAGGTTAGATTTGGGGGTCACAGAGCAAGGCAAAGAAGAGTGAAGAATGGATCTGAGGTGGCAGAGAAGAATCAGAGTAGACAATTTTTTAAAGGAATTTACCCTTTCTTTGAATGGAATAAATTCTTTTCTTCTCTTTTTGCCTCTACTCATGTCATCCTACCCCCATCTCTGACCACACTTAGTTTTATACTGATGATATTTCTCATGTTGCTGCTGTCGTATAAGTTGTGACTTAAAGCCTTTCCTAAATGTAGGTGATTTTAAAGAGGAAATTTTAAAAAGAGGCTACTCACTTCCAAGAAGAAAATGAGCATACAGAAGTCAATGCTAGAAAATGCTCATAAATATAAATGATTGCTGTTTCACTGCAGTTTTCTCCTGTTACCGCAATTTAGTTCAGCAAGCATTGCTTGCGTGTCTCTCACATGCCCAGCACTTTCCCAGATGCTGCAGGAGACATCAACCAAATGGCAGATGTGTGCTCTCTGCTGTGGAGAAAGAGAAAATATTATTTATGGATCAGTTACTCTGTGTCAGGCACTGTGCTGGGCATTTTACCTCCATAATCTCTCTTAATTCCTTCAGCGATATGACAGGGCTTATTGTCTATTTTCTACAGGAGGAAACAGACCAAGAAAATTATAATAAGTTGCCTAATGTCAAAAAGCTAATAAGTGACTGAATTGGGGTTTGAAGCCACGTCTCTCTGTTTGACTCCAGAGCCCACCATTCATTCATTCATCCACCCATGTGGCTCATATTTACTGAGTACCTACTAAGTGCCAGGAGCTGTTCTAGGCCCGGGAGCTATAGAGCCGTAAGACAGGATTCCCGTGTACAGCAGCGCGTGGTGTCCCGGGAGCCACGCATGCTTTCATCCGGAGCTTGCTGATCGCCGTCACCGGCTGGTTTCTGAACTCGCGGGAAAGTAGGCAGTGAGTTCACCTGCGGAGAGTGAGCAGGCAGACGGCGAGGGTCGGGGTGGGGGGGATCCAGGAGACTGGATGTCCTGGAGGAGGGAGTCCTGGAGGAGGGAGGTGTAACTAACCAGGACACGCTAGAAGCACTGTGTCGTGAGCACTTCACGGGGCCCTGTGAATGCAAGGCTGCGCCGCTGGCTTTGCACGCCTCACTGCAGGCCCCTTTGTCGAATAGTCCAAGGTTCCACCCGTGCGGTGAGTCGCACCCTTGTGAGGACTTTGCCGTAGATTTGAGGCGTTAGAGGCCTTGGCTGCACGGTGATCCCCAGGGTCCAGGGCACATGAGACAGCCTGGAGGGCCTTCCTGCGCATGGCTGAGTGGGACCCTGAGGAGGCATTAGAGGCTCCGCAGTAGGGGTGGGCCAGAGCCAGAGAATACAATGACCCTTGAACAGTGGGGGGTTGAGGGGCGCCGACCCCCCGTTGCCGTCAAAAATCTCCTTATTTACTTATGCAAAAATCTGCTTTTGACTTTCCTCAAACTTAACTCCTAATAGCCTACTATTAACCAGAAGCCTTACTGATAAGCCAGTTAACACATATTTTGTATATTATGTGTATTATATACTATATTCTTATAATAAGTTAAGGTAGAGAAAAGAAAATGTTATTAAGAAAATTATAAGGAAGAGAAAATACAGTGAAAGTACTGTACTGTCTCTACTGATGCTGTAAGTTTATGTCGTCTGTTTACAAGATGAATCATCTGTCGGTACCTACATCAGTATTGTCTTAGATGATCCAAAACACTGTAGGTGTTATACTAACACTAAACATCAAAAATGAAAAGATGATGTGAAGAAGAAATTCATATTTACTTACAGGGACGATTCGTGCATTGATAAGGAAGAAGCAGCGGTATGGTTGCCTTATGTCACGTGGTGTCATCGATACAATTGCTTCACCATAGCCCAGCCGATACACTAATGAGTGAATCTTATAAAATTTTAAGGCATATTACAGCCATATTCATCATACAGTAATGGAAGCATTGGTACATGTTTTAGAAAACTACTTTGTGTTGATAGGCTGATACGCAGTTTCTCCATTTACGAGAGAGAGGCATTCTGTACAATAAAGTAATTCTTTGAAAGCAGAGTGGTAAAAGAGTAAGAATCGTAGCGCATTGTTAATTTTATATTAACTGTCACTCCCCTTATGCCTGTAAAGATAGGTTCTCCACTTTAAGTCTTGTACATGATATTCTACACACAATTTAAAAATATTTATTGAAAAAATTTGCATATAAACGGACCCACACAGTTCAAATCCCTGTTGTACAATCTGGTGACTTGCTGAGCCCCTACATGTGTTCCCAGGCCATTCTGACCTGGGAACCACTAATCACACGAGCGTGTGTGGGTTGCTATGGAAGATTCTGTGCCTTGAAGGATGTAGTTAAGGCAGAACATGAGATGGGTAATCTTTGGAGGTGTCTTCCTTTCCTGTTCCTTTAATTCTCTTAATTGTTTATCTACCAAAGGTCAGTATATTTCCTATAGCATCTCCAGGTCTTGTCAAATTACAGTCCTCAGTAAATGTAAGCTGATAATTAGAGAGAACACCACCGGTTACGCGTGTCTGCATATATGAGTCACTCCTTTAATTGTGCACTGCATCATTTAAGCATTAGAGGTGTGACACATAGAGCAATCAATGTGATTTCATTAGAACAAAGCAAACTAAATTACATGCTGTGCCCGTCTTAGAGGAATTTTATTATTTTGTGGTGAGAAAAGACAAGAACTAAACTTTCTGTTCTGTTCTAACCTTGCTTGTGTACAACGCTCATGTTCATCGAAGTATTACTAGTGACTGCCACAAATAATGGCTGGGGGCGTAGAAGGTACGAACACAGCCAGCTCTAAAGGATGCCACCATCCTCACTTCAGCATCTGAACCTGTGGATGCCCCTTTTCCTGAAATGCTCGCCTGTCTTTGCTTCCATGACTGGACTCTTCTCTGAATTTTTCTTCTCTGACTTAGATTTATCCATCCATTCCCAAAATGTATACTCATCAAAGATCTGTTCTTGGAGCATTTCTCTTTTCTCTATATATTCTCACAGTTAGCAATTTCTTCTGACATCATGGCTCAGTGGATAGCTCTGTGTGATTGACAGCCAAAGATGTACCTCTTGCTGTCTCCCAAGTTCATGTGGTTTTTTTTTTTTTTGCTGCATTGGGTCTTCATTGCTGCGCTTCTCTAGTTGCGGCGAGCGGGGGCTACTCTTCCTTGTGGTGCGTGGGCTTCTCATTGCGGAGGCTTCTCTTGTTGCGGAGCACGGGCTGTAGGTGCGTGGGCTTCAGTAGTTGCGGCATGTGGGCTCAGTAGTTGTGGCTTGCGGGCTCTAGAGCGCAGGCTCAGTAGTCGTGCTTAGTTGCTCCACGGCACGTGGGCTCTTCCTGGACCAGGACTCGAACCAGTGTCCCCTGCACTGGCTGGCAGATTCTTAACCCCTGCGCCACCAGGAAAGTCCCCAAGTTCATGTTTTTCATTTCCAGCAACCTGGATATTTTGCTGTCATCTCGAATTCAACTGAATACAGGCACACCTTGGAGATACTGTAGGTTCGGTTCCAGTCCCCTGCAATAAGGTGAATATCACAATAAAGCAAGTCACGTGAAGTTTTTGGTCTCCCAGTGCATATAAAAGTTATGTCTACAATATATTGTAGTCTCTTACGTGTGCAGTAGCATTGCATCTAAAAAAACAATGCACATACCTTAATTAAAAAATACTTTATTGTTAAAAAATGCTAGCATCTGATCCTTCAGCGAGTTGTAATTTTTTGGCTGGTAGAGGGTCTTGCCTTGATGCTGGTGGCTACTGACTGATCAGGACGGTGGCTGCTAAAGGCTGGGGTGACCGTGACAACTTCTTAAAAGGCAACGAGGTTTCCCTCATCGATTGACTCTTCCTTTCATGAACGAGTCCTCTGTGACCTGCGATGGTGTTTGGTAGCATTTTACCCACAGTGGAACTTCTTTCAACATTGGAGTCAGTCTTCTCAAACCCTGCTGCTGCTTCATCACCTAAGTTTATGTCATATTCTCAGTTTTTTGTTGTCATTTCAACAGTCTTCTCAGCATCTTCACCAGGAGTAGATTCCACATTAAGAAACCACTTTCCTTGCTCATCCGTAAGATGCAACTCTTCAGCTGTTCAAGTTTTACCATGAGATTGTAGTAGTTCAGTCACATCTTCAGGCTCCACTTCTAATTCTAGTTTTCTTGCTATTTCTACCACATCTGCAGTTACTTCCCCCCATAAAGGCTTGAGCCCCTCAAAGTCATCCATGAGGGTTGGAATCAACTTCTTCCAGACTCCTGTTAATGCTGATATTTTGACCTCTTCCCATGAATCATGAATGTTCTTAATGGAATCTAGAATGGTGTATCCTTTCCAGAAGGTTTTCAATTGACTTTACCCAGATTCATCAAAGGAATCACTGTCTGTGGCAGCTATAGCCTTACAACATATATTTCTTAAATAATAAGACTTGAAAGTCAGAATTACTTCTTGATCCATGGGCTGCAGAATGGACGCTGTGTTAGCAGGCGTGAAAAAACCATTCATCTTGTTGTCCACCAGAGCTCTTGGGTGACTAGGTGCATTGTCCATGAACTATAATATTTTGGAAGGAACCTTCTTTCTGAACAGTAGGTCTCAACAGTGGGGTTAAAATATTCAGGAAACCATGTTGTAAACAGATGTGCTGTCATCCAGGCTTTGTGTTCCATTTAGAGCAGGGGTCCCCAACCCCCGGGCCGTGGACCGGTACCAGTCCTGTTAGGAACCGGGCCGCACAGCAGGAAGTGAGCAGCGGACGAGCGAGCGAAGCTTCATCTGCCGCGTCCCATCGCTCCCCACTGCTCCCCACAGCTCCCCATCGCTCCCCATCGCTCCCCATGGCTCCCCACGGCTCCCCATCGCTCCCCATCGCTCCCCACGGCTCCCCACAGCTCCCCACGGCTCCCCACCGCTCCCCACAGCTCCCCACGGCTCCCCACCGCTCCCCACGGTTCCCCACGGCTCCCCACAGCTCCCCACGGCTCCCCACGGCTCCCCGCCGCTCCCCATGGCTCCCCATGGCTCCCCATGGCTCCCCATCGTTCCCCATCGCTCCCCATCGCTCCCCATGGCTCCCCATCTCTCCCCATGGCTCCCCATGGCTCCCCATCGCTCCCTATGGCTCCCCATCACTCCCCATGGCTCCCCATCCCTCCCCATCTCTCCCCATGGCTCCCCGCCACTCCCCGCCGCTCCCCATGGCTCCTCATCACTCCCCATGGCTCCCCATCGCTCCCCATGGCTCCCCATCTCTCCCCATGGCTCCCCATCGCTCCCTATGGCTCCCCATCACTCCCCATGGCTCCCCATGGCTCCCCATCGCTCCCTATGGCTCCCCATCCCTCCCCATCTCTCCCCATGGCTCCCCGCCGCTCCCCATGGCTCCCCATCGCTCCCCATGGCTCCCCATCACTCCCCATGGCTCCCCATCACTCCCCATGGCTCCCCATCCCTCCCCATGGCTCCCCGCCACTCCCCGCCGCTCCCCATGGCTCCCCCTCGCTTCCCATGGCTCCCCATGGCTCCCCATGGCTCCTCATCACCCCCCATCACTCCCCATCGCTCGCATTACTGCCTGGACCATCTGCCCCACTCCGGTCCGTGGAAAAATTGTCTTCCATGAAACTGGTGCCTGGTGCCAAAAAGGTTGGGGACCGCTGATTTAGAGGGCACATGCAGAGTAGATTTAGCATAATTCTTAATGGCCCTAGGATTTGCAGAATGGTAAATGAACATTGTCTTTAGCTTAAAGTCACCAGCTGCTTTAACCTCTAACAGGAGAGTCAGCCTGTCCTTTGAAGCCAGGCATTGACTTCTCTTCTCTAGCTATGAAAGTCCTAGATGGCATCTTCTAATATAAGGCTATTTCGTCTACACTGAAAATCTGTTGTTTAGTGTAGCCACCTGCATTGATTGTCTTAGTTAGATCTTCCGGATAACTTGCTGCAGCTTCTGCGTCAGCACTTGCTGCTTCACCTTGCATTGCTGTGTTATGGAGACGGCCTCTTTCCTTAGACCTCGTGAACCAACCTCTCCTAGCTTCAGACTCCTGCAGCTTCCTCACCGCTCTCAGTCTTTACAAAATTGAAGAGAGTTAGGGCCTTGCTCTGGATTAGGCTTTGGCTCAGGGGAATATTGTGGCTGGTTTGATCTTCTGTCCAGATCACTAAAACTTTCTTCATAACACCAATAAGCCTGTTTTGCTTTCTCACCATTCACTGGAGTAGCACTTTTAATTTCCTTCAAGGACTTTTCTTTTGCATTCACAACTTGGCTGACTGTTTGTTGCAAGAGGCCTAGCTTTCAGCCTATCAGCTTTTGACATGCCTTCCTCACTAAGCTTAATCTTGTCTAGATTTTGATTTAAAGTGAGAGACGTGCAACTCTTCCTTTCACTTGAACACTTAGAGGCCATTGTAGGGTTGTTAATTGGCCTAATTTCAATATTGTCATGTCTCAGGGAAGAGAAGAGGGAGAGAGATGGGCAAACAGCCGGTTGGTAGAGCAGTCAGAACACACACAGCATTTACTGATTAAGTTCACTGTCTATATAAGATTGTCCGTAGAGCGTGAGGTTCCTGGCTCCCCAAACTAATCACAACAGTAACATCAAAATCACTGATCACAGATCACCGTGACAAATGTCATAATAATGAAAAAGCTTGAAATATTGTGAGAATTACCACAGAGATGCGAAGTGAGTCATTGCTGTTGGAAAAATGGTACCAATAGACTTGCTTGATACAGCATTCCCACAAACTTTCAATTTGTAAATATTGCAGCATCTGTGAAGCACAGTAAAGCCAAGTGCAGTAAAACGAGGTATACCTGTACTCATTGTCCAAAACCCGTTTTCTTACCTTGGTCCCTATTTTTTGGAAGGGCACCATCTTCCCTAAGATGGAAGAAGGAAAAGGGAGACTGAAACTGTAAGCCAGGAGAGAACTTCCTGATCTTGGAGAGGAAGTGGGGTCCATCTCAGATCTCTCCAGAGCAAAAGGAAGACAAGGGAAGGAGAAGCAGGGATCCCTGGGGTCCTAGTATCAATAGTGTGTTGTGGAACTTCCTGAAACAGAGACTCACTTTGCTGTGACCCACACTCCTTAACTGTACTTTTCCAGTGTCTTGGAAAGGCTGTTTACATGTAGAACCACAGAGTCATGGAACTTGAGATTCGTAAGGAACAGGTTTCTCATGCAAGTGAGAAAACTGAGCCCCAGAAGGACAGTGTAACGAGGTGGTTAAAGATGTGGGCTTTGGAGTCAAACAGCCCTGGTTAAATCCAGTTTGGCCATCAACTTTGTGACCTGAGGGTGAGATTAGTGTCCCCTCTAAGCTTCAGTTCCCTTGTACGTGAAATGAGAGGGTCATGGCAGGTAAATGAGATACTGCAGCACCCACCACCGCCTGGCATGCTCTAGTTATTATTACTTTGTTTCTTTTTCTGTTGGCTCCTGCTGGCATGGAAACGCCAAGAAGTCAGGGCGTTTTGACTGCTTGCTCCAGCTGTATTCCCCGTGCCTAGAACAATGCCTGACGGACACACAGATATCCGCTGAATGGCTCAGACAGGTGCTTAGCAGAGTGTGCAATCCGCTGACAGTGGTGGTCGAAAAGAGCGACGGGTCGCAACCACAGAGGGCCAGAACCCAGTGTTCTGGGAAGTGCTTGGTGGCGCTTACAGGCGTTCTGGTAATTATATTGCCAAGAAACTTTAGCGATGAATAAATGTTCTTACTAACCACCTTCCTGAAAATGGCTTGTTTTTTTCAGTGGAGAAAAAAATTTTCATATTTTTTACTACATCTATGCTGGTTTAGCTGAAAAGAAGAAACTAGCCCATTACAAATTGCCGGAAAATAAGCCTCCCAGGTAACCCAGCAGCTTGAACTTTCGTAAATAATGCTTCTACTTTTCACTTAATCACTCATTTCACTTAATTTCAGATTTTTACCTGTCCTTTCTTTTTTTTTTTTTTCCAGATACCTGCAAAATGACCACATCAGAACAGTACAGGACGTGTTGAATAATAGTTTCTATAAATCCCAATATGAATTAATTGAGCAGTGTTTCAAAGTCATCGGTTTTACAATGGAGGTGAGCATGGAAGACATTTGAACCTCTTTAGGAAGTGTCTTTTTGTCCTCACTGATGCTAAGAGTTAGCATTTATTGAGTGGTCCATATGTCAGATATTGTGCTAAGTGCTTTACATGGATAATTTTTAAATTACTGAAACGACCTTATGAAATAACTAGAATTATAATTTTTACTTTATGCATGAGGAAACATGGCCTTGAGATACAACTGAATTTCGTTCTGTTCTTAATCTTTTATTTTACTTATATTTGCATCTCCCACATATATATAAAATTTTATGTAAATGCACAAATGTGATCATGTCACGCATTCTTTTTTAGTGCAGTTTTCTTTTTCTAACAACTTTATTAAGATATAATTCACATACTCTACAAATCAGCCGTTTAAAAGTGTACATTTTAATGACTTTTAATACAGTCACTGAGGTGTGCATCCTTCCCCGTCATCACTTTGAGAATATTTTCATGTTCTAAATTTTTCACTCCAAACGAAACCTGCTAGTGATTAGCAGTTCCTCCTCATTCCCATCCCACCTCTGCTTCTATCACTGTAGATCTGTTTATTCCGGACATTTCGCATGAATTGAGTGATGCAATATGTCACCCTTTGTGACCAGCTTCTCTCATTTGACATAATGTTTTCAAGGTCCATCCATGTTGTAGCATGTGTCAGTACTTCATTTCTTTTTATTGAGGAATAATATTCCATTGTATGGATATACCTCATGTTATTTGTCCATTCATCATGTGATGGGCATTTGGATTGTTTCCACTTTTCGGTCATTATCAATAATGCTGCTGTGATCATCCGTGTCTGAGTTTTTGTGTGACATGAGTTTTCACTTCTCTTTAGGATATACCAAGGGTGGAAGAGCCAGGTCATAGAGTAACACTATGTTTAACCTTTTGAGGAATTACTAGACTGTGTTCCAAAGCAGCCACACTATTTTACATTCCAACCGGCAGCGTATAAAGGTTCTGATTTCTCTCCATCTTCCCCAGCACTTATTATTATCTGTTTATAGCCATTCTAGTGGCTGTGACGTGGTATGTCACTGTGGTTTTGGTTTGCATTTCCCTAAAGGCTTATGATGCTGAACTTCTTTTCGTGTACTTATCTTTTCATGTAATTTATCATTTACATATCTTCTTTGAAGAAACATCTGTTCAGATTCTTTGCCAATTTTTTAATTAGGTTGTCTTTTTATTATTGAGTTGTAAGAATTCTTTGTATTGTAGATGCAAGTGTCGTATGATTTGCAAAAATTTTCTCTCTTTTGTTGTCTTTTTACTTTTTTGATGGCATCCTTTGAAGCCACATTATCTGTATTATTGATTTCATTTTTAAAATATTTTTATTAACGTCTTAATTTGGTTTCTTGTGTTGTTCTTTTTCTTAAGGAGAATACTTGGTTCCTCTGTTTCTTCATTTTCCTTATTTAATAATGAAGGTATTTAAGGCTATAAATTTATCCCTAAGTAATAAAGATTTCTTTCTTTTTCCTAGGTTGTTTTTTTAATTTTTATAACAAAGTATCTTGTTTACTAGGGATTCCTGAAGGTTTTTAGAGAAGCTTTCAGACTCTGCTCTTAGTAGTTTACTGTTTGCTGTGTTGATTCAATCCTACGATAAAAAGAACACTTCACTCGGAACATGAATCAGGCTTTTAGATGAACTCTTACAGGAAAGTAATGTGCAATTTGTTGGATTTTAATTTCATTTTCATAAATGACACTCCTGCAACTTGAAACTGTTAGTGTGTCTGCTTAAGAAGTTTACTGAAATTTCTTGGGTTATCAAATCTCTACTAAGAGCCTGAGCTAAAAATAATACCTGATTCTTCTCCAAAAGTTTGGAAAATTTTATCAGTAGGATGTAAAATGTAGAGATGCTGATAGAAGTGAAACTTGACAAGAATCATTCAAATTATGTGCAGTGAGGTTATTGAATCTAATTTTGTAGCGTGTTTTTCAGGCACTGTTGCCTCCCTTCTAAAATGGAAGGCTGTCAGCGGTAACCGTTTGTCCATTTGATGCATTTGCTCACCAGAAAGTAATATTTATAAAGCTGTACCTGTTCTCAGAATAGAGAAAAGTTTGCTGCTAAGTGCATTTTCTCCAAATACGGATCCTCTGCTGTTGACAGCTCTGACGACGGGTGGTCTCCCAGTCTTGACTTCTCTTTGAAAGCCTTTGACTTCACCTTGGGTATCCTTGCTGCAGGCCTGAGAGGAAGTATTCTTAAGACCTTGACCTTAGGGAATGAGGTGTGATCTCTGCCAGCTGGGTGAGGTTGGAGAAGCAGGACAGATGAATGACTTTTTTTTTTGCCTTGAAATTAGGACCTTCAGGAGAGGTTTAAGTAAACCAGGGTAATCTTTGTCCATCAGGAAACATTTCAACTTTTAGAATTAATTTTTCTGGTGTGGGCTTTCTCCGTAGCCAAGAGGAATTCAGATTTGATGGAGAGGCTCCCTGCCTGGCCGTCTTTACAGCCCCAGAAGTTAGGACTCTGAATTCTTGAGTTCTGAATAAGCTTTGCTACTAAGTTTCTAGATGTATGAACTGGTTGTGGGGAGGGGTGGGTGAGAGCTGTAGGAGCCATAGGGGACCTGGCAGGCTGCTCTCAGGACCAACTGAAACAAAATAACTCCTCTGGGGACCAGAGAAGAATTATTACCATGACTTTCCAGTTTTTGCCAGAAGGCGGAGAATTATATGGACCAGAGAGAGAAGCATTACTGTAGACTCATGGGCAAGCCAGGGTTGAATGCATCCTTAGGCAAATACTCTACTCACAGGAAGTCTTGAGGTAAAGTTGAGTAACTTTTTGATTCAGAAGTAGAGGCTCCAGCTTGACCATCTTTATTCCAGAAGGATGCATTCTTTCCGTAGATTCATGGACCCTGGCTGGAACTTTGGCTGTCCACTCTATAAACTGCAGCTCAAATCAGGAAACTCAGTGGTTCTGTGGTCTCTAGGCAGAAAGGAGATGATTCGGACCTTCTTTCTTTTGATGCATTAAATAGCTTTAGGCTGTAAAATGGAAAAAAAGAATCCATTGTTTGTTAAGATTTCTGAGGGTTTTTAGGGAAGCTTGCAGACTTTGCTCTTAGCTGTAATACATTACTATGAAGAACTTTCTGCAGGTGAGACAAATGCATGGTTCTTAAAGGGCCAGTATACAAATCTTATTCCCCTACTGCACTCTCACAAAAGAAAAAGAAGAAGAAAAAGAGGAGGAGGGGGAGGAGGAGGAGAAGAACAAGAAGTGGCAGCAGCAGCAAAGGTTGGCGGGCGACTGGATTGATGTATGAGGACAGGACAGTTTGCTGGGTCAGTAAAAGCCTTTGCTGGAGAGTTGGGAGAAAAATGATCAGGACAGGAGTTGAACAACTGAGAGAGTACTAAGCTTATAGAACTTACTGTGGATATCTCACGTGAAGAGTGGAGTGGTATGTGCTCTTCTTTTAGCCATGAGGTCTGGGTGGCGGACATCATATGACACTGAAAACTGCTGTCAACCTTACCTGGCTACATTTTGGGAACAATACCAATCTGAACTCTACCGTTTGGAGCCAGAGATGACCCTAATACATTTCCTAATAAAACAGATATTGTTATTACTAGTGCAGTGTGTATGGAATTGGTTCAGCTCTGGGAGAGGAAGTCCCTGACTTGGATGGCATGAGTTTCAGCCATATTCCAAGTGACCTATGACTGCCACCCAGAGATTTCAGACAAGCCATGGGAGACACTCCGGGTGATTCCACATGCCACCCTGTTCCAGACTTAGTCCCGTTCATATGCTCTAATTCTGAGGTTCCACGCATCGTTGGTGACCACCTGGGTCTTTTGCTCTCATCTGGCTCAAAGGACCAATATCTTGTTCCCCCGTGAATGTTTGAGCACAATATAAAACCCAGCTTAGCTGCATCAGGAGTAAAAATAGGATATTTGCTGCTCCAGCAGGCTGGCATGACGCTAGTTAAACTTAACTCTACCGCACCCCAAGCCCTTCCTGGTTGTGGCTGCTTTCGGTTCATCTTCCTCACTTCTGTTTGCCAAAATTCAAATTCAGATCAGCCTCCTCCCGTCTGTTGCATCACTTTCCCTCTCCCTAACCTCCCTCCAACCCTGCCGTCACCCACAGCCTGTACCTATGGAGACAAGTTGATTTAAGCACTAGCGGATATCCTGGCTCTTAAAGCAGAAAGGGATGCGGTGAATAAAGAGAAACACAGCATCCACTCCTGTCTCCAATCCTTGGTTCTACGATGAATGTTGCTAGTGGTAGATGCCCCTTTGGACTGCAGTCTGGCTCTATTGGTTGCCTGGTTGGGGGAAGACAGGAGAGGTTCATTGGACCTCAGAGCACCCTCCAAACTGGAAGCATGTTGTACGCCAGGCAAGCAGCTCCTGCTGCCGACCTGGGGCTGGGCCCCTTTGTAGTTCTTTTCCCTGCTTTACGTCATCGGAAGAGCTTATCTTCTTACCAGTTCCTTCCCCCAGAGGTTGCTATCTTAGAAGTAGGGAACCATTTTTAATTGGTTTGTTTATTACTTCCAAGTCCCAGTTGTTAGAGGCAATGTTTCACTTATATTTGCCTCAACTGCTTTCCATTGCCTGGTAGAGCAATGTTTAGTCACATTAAAATGAAACCAGTCTAGCAGTTAACATCTAGTGACAAACATATTTCATTTATGTAAGACTGTATGTTCCAAATTTAAACATATTCAGTGTTTACTGAACATCCAAACATAATAGCTTAGGATAAAGGAAAACATAACATCTGTTTCTGGAGCTGAAGCACAATCACTGCTAAATATTTTGTGAAGACTTTTAGTCCAGTTCAAGGTGACTCTCCTAGAATATGCTGGTCTCCACCCCTAAAAGCAGAGCCTCAGAGAGTTAACAGGGCAGACTGTCCCGGTTTGGAGACAGTGGAATTAAACTGAGTGGGTGTTTACTTCCTTTTTATCCCACTCATGATTTTTTTTAATGTCATCTCACTGGCTTGTTTGGATATGTCTTTTGTCCGTAGCTGTTTCAGTTTCATTTTGGAAAGAGGCAACTTGCACAATCAAGTTAAATGGCTTGATTTTCACATCCTTTAATCACAGCTTGCTGCCTACACATTTTACGGCTGTGCAATTTTGGTGACTTTCCAATACAGAGAGTGTCTCTCTCTCTCTCTTGTTTTCTCTCTCATTCTCTCTCTCCCCCCTTGTCTTTCTCCAGTTGGTGTCAACAGCACCCATGGTGTAGGTTTCCCTTTAAATATTTCGAGGTTTACAATTTACTTGTACATTTGTGATTCAGCACAGGCCAGGCAAAGTGACAGGCAAATCAAAATCAGATATTCTCTACAAATAACACAAATTGGAAAACTCTTAAAACTTTTCAAAACCCATGATTTCCTAAGCCATTTTCCTGCCACAGTTTTAAAATAAATGATTAGTAGTTTTATGAGTCAACTCATTTAGAGGCAGTTTTTATCGTGTCATGACAGGAATTTGATTTGTTTCCCTATGCACAAAGTCATAAGTCTTTTGTCTAAGATGAGAATGCCTTTTTTTTTCTCCTGCTTTAATTTTGCTTACATTTCTTATAACAGTCTAAAATCACAAGCTAGTACATTTTCTTTGGATTATCAGTTATGGCTTCAGTTGTGATCAAATAATATTTGTGAAGTAAACTTTAAAGTATTTAAAGCATCACACAGTGTTGAATTCTATGAAACACTTTATTTTTAAAAATTGGTTTTAGTCAGGGTGGGAGGGGCATAAAAGTCCCTTTTAGTTAGTCATTTGATAATAATTTAAAAAGGATAATTTGATACCTAGTTGCCTTCATTCAACATACATGAAAAGTTACAATTCTTGAATGCCATAATTCAGCCAACATCGATGATTTGAAGAGAATGAGAGGACCAAGGAAGCCAGTTGACTTCTCTTAGTTTGACATCATAGTCTGTGGGATGATCTTGTTATGCTGGAGCCTAAAGATTCTTCCCCATCTGTCAGCAGCCACAGCCACTGCCTTGCTGTACTCAAGGGGAGAATGATGCTAATATTTCTGTGCTGTGTTTCAGCAACTTGGAAGTGTATACAGTATACTGGCTGCAATCCTGAACGTTGGAAACATTGAATTTTCTTCTGTGGCAACTGAGCACCAGATTGACAAGAGCCACATTTCTAATCATGCAGCTCTGGAGAACTGTGAGTTTTATTATCTTGCATTCAAAACTGAACTCCTAAAAAAAGTCTGATGACATACTGAAAGTGTCACATAGGGGTAACTTCAAGCAGTTGTACTTTTATGGAATCCTAAAAATGAATACTCAGATTCAATTTGTCTCAACTGAAGTTTTCAAAGTCCACTATTTAAAACAGATCTTCATGCCTACAAATAAACTGTAGAAAACATTTCTGAAGGCTAGGCTTTCATGATTATTTTAGGAACTATTTACATTTCAATGTAAAAACACAGAAAGCGTAATTAAAATTTAGCAAACTGATCTGAAAAAGAGTTAAAGTTGTTATTGTGATAATAATTTGGCATCTCTATCATTTTATAAGTAATAAAGACCTGAATATTTATTTTCGTACTGGATGGATGTTTTATACGCATTCATCTTGGGTTGATTAATTTTGGAGTCATTTTCTATGCAAGAAAAGTACATCATGGTATTTGCTTCAAATCAACTTTTCTCTTACTGGCAGAGTTTGATGAATTATTTCAGTCATTTAAGGTTTCTCACTGATACCGTCCAGTGGTAAAGCTTTTTAATCTAGAATATACCCTGATTTTTATTTTTAGTATTGTCATATTCCCCCACAATCCCAGATTTGTTAAAGTTTCATTCATAACCCAGGAAATAATGTTATAAAATTTTGTTTATATATTTTTTTCTGATTTATACTTACTCAGGAACAGAATGAGATATTTTAGAATAATTTCAGAGGGCCAGATGCCAAACCATCCTGGTCTGGATCTGTCCCCAAATCCCCATCATCTCCATCCCACCAGCTTGGTACTACAACAGAACAAGCGTCTGAGGTTGGCATGTAATGATTGGCAGGTACCGGGAAACCTGTTCTGGCTTTTCATATATAAAGAAAACTTAATTGGCACATAAGATATTAGGTTATCAGAAGTGGAAGGAATAGCCAGAAAACGCCAATGATAAGATTCAAACCTCACCATCTGATCATAATTACAAGAGTTATCAGCAACCAACAGAATGAGTTGCAATAGAACTATGTCGTAAATATGAGTACACTTAGAAACTACCAAACTGAAAAATGATTTTGATGATTGGCAACCCATTTCCGTATAGCAGGAGACAGTCATATGGGTCACAGAAGGTTAATATTAATATGAATATAGTTAAAATTAATTAAAGCACTCACGGAAAATAGAAATTTTACTAATTTACATTAAAGTGATTTGTAATTAAAGTTACAAGGAATTATCTCCAAACCAGGGCCATGTTTCCAGATGATTTTACAGGTGCACGGTTTCAGTCAGGCACCAGTTTTGTCCATTCTATCCCAAAACTCTCTCCCAAATATGACCTCTTGTCTTTCTCTCCATCATCATTATTCTCATCCAAGACACATCACCTCTCACCTGAACTAAGTGACCACCCAGTTGTTCATTCCACATTAATTCTTGAACTTTTCCAGGTTGTCCTCCACAGTTCATTCAGGAACCACTTAACACATGTATCCGTGGTGTCTCTCAGTCTTCCTCTCCCCCTCCTTGTCCCTCTGCTTCTCCCCCTCCCTCTATCTTCCCACTTGTTCTTCTTGATTAGCTTCTCATTCCCTCTGGATAAAGACCATCAAGAAGAGAACTTTGTCTTAAAAGGGGTTCTACTTAGCAGTATATCCCCAGGTAAAACGCCTGGCATGTAGTAGATGTTCAATAAATAAATATATGTCAAATGAATGAATAATGGGGGAATAGAAATAGACATACCAGTCAATAGGAGACATTATTCAGAAACAGAACGAAGTAGAATTACCAGAAAGGCATTACAAATCACTAGGGAATCAGTGTTGTAGGGACAAGCAACTGGCTGACCATTTGGAGGAGGGGGAGTTTGAATCCTTCTCATACACCATATACCAAAGTGTATTCCAAATGTCTATCAGTTTAAATGCAAATAAGTAAATAAATACATACATACATAAATATACAGGACAAAATGCATTTATATAATCCTGAGATGAGAAAAGACTTGAAGGACTTTATGTGCAGAAAACCAAGAGCAGAAATAATTTTTTAAGTGGATATTTGACTACATAAAAATTAAAGCTTTCATACCAAAAAAAGGAAAATAAATTAAATTGCAATGCAAATGAAAAATGAAGGAAAATACTTGCAACATATATATCAAAGCATTATTCTCTTTAAACTCTTATAAATTGATTAGGAAGAGATGAATATATCAATGAAAAAGAGGCAGTTTACAAAATAAGAAAATGAAAATCAATGAAAAAGTGGCAGTTTACGAAGTAAGAGCCACAAATCACTAATAAAAATATGAAAAGAAGAAAGTATTCAGCTTTGCTAGGAGTCAAAAACAAATTGAAAGAAGAAAGCATTCTTTTTTAAAATAATAATCCCTGGTGTCCATGAAATTGTGTTGAAATTATTTAACTTTCAATTGGCTGATAGGAGTACAGTTGGTTCAGAGTTTTTGAAGAGCAGCTAAATAGTATATATCAAAAGGCGTAGAAGTGTTTATATTCTCAACCAATTGCTGAATTTAGGCAGTTTATGCTAAGAAAATAATACAAGACAGAAACACAGATTCATGCCCGAAGTATTCATCCTAGCATTCTTTACAATTGTGAATATATGGAAGCAACCTAAACATCCAACAATTTAAAAATTGATATGTTATGATATATGTCAGAATATTATGCAGCAAATTAAAATTATATTAACAAACAGTATTCAACAAAATGGGAAACGCTTAAGATATTAAGATAAAATGTATGTGCAGAATAGTGGTAATAAACATGCCTAGAAGGAAAGAAACTCAGAATGTTTTCTCTGAAGGTAGGATTTCTGTATTAAGCTTATATTACTTCTACATTGTGAAAAAATAATTTTGTTTAAATAAGATTCAACAATTTTAGCAACATAACCAAGAAATATCTTGTCCCAAGTGCTAAAACTAAATTTAAAATGTTCAAAATATTTTAAAAGGAGAACGACTGATTTGAGAAATTAGCCTATCTGTCATGTAATAGTTTGGGTTAAGGATGTTTATTATATTCAAAAATGAGTTTTGTTCACTGAGTTAAAATTACCTTTGATATTTAATTAAATATTAAATATTCGGGCAATAAGTTTTAACAAACTTTAGTCACTGACATATGTAACTGAAAAATAGTAGTATGATTAAAAAGTATATGAATGTCAAGATGTTTTATGCTCGTTTGTTTCCATATTGCAAAAGTTACTTAAAATGCATTTGTTTGGGTATATCCCTGAAGTCTAGGTAACTTTACAATTAATTTCCATGTTTTGAAAATGTGTCTATATTAATGGCATCCAAATGATAGCAAAACTGTTCATTATGTTTTTAAATATTTTAACATAATTCAGTGAAATTGTGTTTGGCATCACCTCAACAACCACTGGTTTGTGTGGAGGGTCACTCTGTCAGCCAGCTCAGTTTGGGTTGTGCTGTATTATACAACAGCCTATAGCTGCCCAGTCGAGATAAGCGGAGAAAGATGATCAAGAAGAAACATAGGGCTCCTATTGAATAGGATATTCTCTTTATATTATAAAACCTTCACATGTTTATTTCATGTCATTTGAAGAAGGTGAATTAAGACATTTTCATTCTCTGGGAAACGACTTCATTGTCATGATATCTTCTAACAACACGTTTATTTATTTTTAGCTGCTTCTTTGCTTTGCATTCAAGCAGATGAGCTACAAGAAGCTCTCACCTCCCACTGTGTGGTCACTAGAGGAGAAACCATCATACGACCCAATACTGTAGAGAAAGCTACTGACGTCAGGGATGCGACGGCGAAAACTTTATATGGACGCCTGTTTAGTTGGATAGTCAATTGCATTAACAGCTTATTGAAGCACAACGCATCACCCAGGTAAAAAACTTTATAGAACTTGTTCCCCAAATGTCAGGTGATGTAAATCTGTTTTCTAATTTACTGATTTATCTGTGAGTCCCTTTGAAAATGTTTCTAATTGGTGTCATTTAATTATTCAAGTTTTGTTTCTAGTTTAAGCTCTGCTTTATTTCCTAATGGTGCCACTTCATTGCATCAGGTAGCTATAAAACTTTAAAACTGCTGGAACACAGAAACTGTAGCAACATGAATAAACATAATAGAAAGTGATTTTTTAGTGTGACTTCTTACTGTCAATTTATATGTTCTTTTAATTAGAAGGTGTGCTGTGAAGCATATACCGTTTTATACTTGTAGAGAATCTCTATTCAGCAGTTCTTTGTCTTTGTTTTGAGGGATTGAATTAAATTTTCAAGGCAAAGGAAAACTTTCTTTTCATAGTTTAACTCTCATTATAACCCAGCAGGGGTACATGTGATCTTCAATGAAATTTGGTTAAGAAATGCTCTAGATAGCTAATAAGTGATAGAGCAAGATGTGAACAGTAGTGTTATCTGACCATAACAGATGCAAGATGTAACTTAAGTCTCCGGCCTGTCTAGTACCGTATCTGAAATCGCAGCCACCACTGAGTGCTCTCTGTACACCAGGGATTGTGCCGAGATATATCCTTACATTTACATCCAAAGCTTTGTTCTCCTGTAAATTATATAATCTTTAGAAATTTGTATGTGAAAAATATGGTGGATTCCTACCTTAAGATCACCTCTTTCACACTTGCTTACTAAGCATAAAAGGCCATTTCCCATACATTTCAGGCGTGTAATTCACTGTTATTTTTCCACTAAAATACACACCACACCATAGTATCATTCAGACTATCCAAGAGAGTTAAGAACATGGAGGAATAACGTTCTTAACTCTCCCTCAAAATTAGTGAACAGAGGTAACCATTGTGGAGGAGCAGGGGAAAAATTGCATCTGGAATATTGAATTGTAAAATAGTATTTAATTGTATTTTAAAGTATTTCATTATGATATAAATTAATATATATTTATATCTTTCTCCAGGTTACTGTTCGTCCCATATTAAAAATTATGAGTGGATAATTAAAAACCAAATAACAGTTCTTTAAAATAAGTAAAATATTTTTAGCAGGATGTTTTTTGTTTTTTATTTTTATTTTTTTTTAATTTTTTATTTTTTTACGATGTTTTAATTGTCCTAAAATGAGAGACTAAATACTCTTTCACAGAATTTTTGCTTTTCTGGTGCGGTTTTTACTGAACATATTCATACTATATTCTGAGCGCTGGCTAGGATTTCCCTGTGATTCATGACTCGCTCTAGGAGTAGTTTCTGTAGTACAAGGAAAATATTGTACTGTCTGCATATTAAAATGAATGCTATGTAGTTAATGTTCTGTGGAGGGAAACTTTTTCAATTAAGAAAATTTTCGCATGGACATATGTACACTACCAAATGTAAAATAGATAGCTAGTGGGAAGCAGCCACATAGCACAGGGAGATCAGCTCGGTGCTTTGTGACCACCTAGAGGGGTGGGATAGGGAGGGTGGGAGGGAGACACAAGAGGGAGGAGATAATGGGAATATACGTATATGTATAGCTGATTCACTTTGTTTTTTTGTTTGTTTTTTGTTTTTTCTTTAATAGCATTTTTACCACTGGGGACTTATATCTTATTTATTTATTTATTATTATTATTTTTTTAATATTTATTTTTGGCTGTGTTGGGTCTTCGTTTCTGTGCGAGGGCCTCCTCTAGTTGCGGCGAGCGGGGGCCACTCTTCATCACGGTGCACGGGCCTCTCACTATCGCGGCCTCTCTTTGTTGCGGAGCACAGGCTCCAGACGTGCAGGCTCAGTAGGTGTGGCTCACGGGCCTAGTTGCTCCGCGGCATGTGGGATCTTCCCAGACCAGGGCTCGAACCCGTGTCCCCTGCATTGGCAGGCAGATTCTCAACCACTGCGCCACCAGGGAAGCCCCCACTTTGTTTTAAAGCAGAAACTAACACACCATTGTAAAGCAATTATACTCCAATAAAGATGTTAAAAAAAAATTAAAAAAAAGAAAAGAAAATTTTCACTCTATGTCCTGGTAGTAGTTTCTTAGCTAAATCACAAAAGTGACTCTGAGATATGCTGCTTTGAATTACCTCCTAAGAAGATAAATAAGAACTCAAAATAATGCCTCTTCAATCTTCCAGTGGGAATGATGATGAGCTAAGCATTGGCATTCTGGATATATTTGGCTTTGAAAATTTCAAAAGAAATTCCTTTGAGCAGCTGTGCATTAACATTGCAAATGAACAAATTCAGTTTTATTTCAATCAACATGTGTTCGCCTGGGAACAGGTAAGTTGAGGTGCTTTGTTATATATAGTATAGATGCATGCAGTGTGTGTGTTCTGTGGAGAATTGTGCTATGAAGCAGGATCTAAATCATAGATTTAAAGCCTGAAACATTTAATAAAGACCAAAAAAAGATTTCCTTTTCTCCATGCTCATTATGAAAACAAAAACAAGGCAAAAAGCTGGTAGGAATTTAGTGTGTCTTGATAACGTGGTGCTGAGCGTCCTCCATCAAAACTCACTGGACTCTTCTCCAAAACTTAGCAGGTCTGAGCCCTTGCAAACAAAGAAGCTTCCTTTGGAAATTTAAGTAAGCAGATGTGTCTAGCTCTTTCTCTTTCTGTAGACTGCATAGCTGAAATTCTGTTTGAAATGTAAATATCCATCTAAAATGCATTAAACTTCAGAATTCTAGTTGCTAGGCAGCAGAATGCAAGATAATGGATTTGATGTAAATGCCATGAAACGGTAATTTTGTCACGGTACAGTGTGTAATAATGATTCAGCTTCAAAAGTCAGAAACTCACTTGAATTGCATTTGGCAAAACGTTAGTGTTAAAATTATTTAGTTAATCAAGTCTAAAAGAAATAGTCGTATTTTATAACATTTAGTGTGCTATTTCTCCTTTAAATAATATAGAATTGTTTTGTGCTTACTGATTAAAACTGAGGTTTTTGTTTAAATTTGAGATAAATTAGAGGTACATGAACCTCTTTTGATTCAAAATATTTAGCCTTATTGCAAATTTACTTTGAGATCGCATTTTGAAAACAGTGGTTGCACAAAAAATGTTTGGATTGTGACATTTCTTAGGTCAAAAAAGGGACATAAATTTAAGATTTTATCTGTTTGCACAGCTCTCATCTACCCCAGATTCTTGTTCATCACATACTCATTCTCTCACCCTCTCCCTCTACCCCTTCTCCACTCCTCTCCAGTAGTGCCATCCTTTGGCCTAGTTATATGATGAAATCTTTTAAAGTCTTTAAAAACAGAGCCCTTCTCCAGCCTGCTATGTCTGTAGCCATGGCCCTCTCTCTTCCCTTCATAGCCAGGCTCCTTGAAAACATATTCAACATTCACTGTAAAGTATTGATTTCTTCCCCTCCTGGGTACATTGAGTCCATAGTATCTGGCTACTGGAAGGGCCCTACTTAATCTCATCAGTCATTAGTATCAGAAACATTTTAGTCTCCACATTATTGTCAACCCTGTTGACAGATTCCTGTTTCTGGAAAATCCCTCTTTTGTCATCTCTAACACGCTTTCTGTTTCTCTAGCTCTTTGATGGCTTCCTCCTTTACTCTTCCTGCACCAGCCCATAAATCAGTGGTTCTTAACCCTGGCTACATATTTGAATCACTTGGGTAAAATCCCAGTGCTCAAGTCCTATCCCAGACCAATTAAGTCAGATATCTTCGAATGAGACCTAGCTATCACTATTTTTTAAAGGTTCCCAGTCTATTCCAATGTGCAGCCAATTACTGCCCTAAATGCTAGCTCCCAATGAGTTCTATATTTGACCTCTTCTTATATTCACTAGGAAAGAATCTATTTCCAATATTTCACCTACTCCCTAAATGCTAGGGATGCTCCAATCCTCACCTCCAACCCATGCCTCTCTCTAAACCTCCCCTGATTAGGACAGCTTCCAGAACTTTATCCAGAATTGAACTCATCATCTTTCCCTCCCACTTATATTCTTTCTTAGAGAATGGCATCTCTATCCACCAGCTTACTCAAGCCAAAAATGTTATGTTACATTTCATTTCTCATTTCTGAAATCCAAAAAATCAGTGAGACTTATTCTTATTCCTCCCTCCTCTATGCTCCAGTAAAAACATTTGACATTTGACATCACAGTATTTAGTTTCCATTTTTGCTCTCTCTCACTAGGCTGAAGACTCCTTGAGGTCAAGGATTGTGGGATTCTGTATTAATTCTTTTTGTATCTTCAGAGCCTGACATATAGCAAATGCTCAGTAAATATTTATTAATCAATGTCATCTTGCTTTAATGACTCACAATGTTCACAGAATCCATTCTAACCAGAAATTGAAATAAGTAAATTTTTTTTAGTTTGGACTTTTTGATAGGGATCTATTAGGATTACTTGCTTCATGGGACCAGGTGCATCTTTGTGTATTTCCCATCTGATTAATTAATTAACAACTTGTGTTAGCAGACTTCTATTATTCTTCTCTTTGGGGGTTTGAGGTTAGAACCTGATTTTATTGGAACTACCCTTTAAACCAGTGTACATATCTTTCAATAATTATTTGCTTTTCACTTTTTTATAAAATTGTAGTTTACAGTTCACTTTGATTGATAGCCTTGAATTTCATTCATCATCCTAATACTCTTAATTGTTTTGTCTTTGGGCTTGCTACAAATGAAACTACTCTAATATGGCTCTTTTAAAAATATCCTTGAGAGGCTTTCAAGACAAAACCAACTCAAAATTGCCCCAACAAATTAAAAATGCAACTAGGATCCAAGATTATGCAAAGCACTTTGAGGAAACAAGGCCATTCCCAGTCCTTTCAAGTGCCTTCCTAGGGTAATGACCCAAGCATCCCTACTTCATAATCTTACGGACCAAGCATTGGCAGCTGAGTGATCAGGTCAGTGAATCTGAATCTGGTGGACACAGGAGTAGTCAGAGATTCTGTTGATTTTAACGTGTGTGTGCACCTGTTTGGGTTTTTTTTTTCTTTCACTCTGTCACTTACCTCTGAAAGCAAAAATTGTAACTGAGAAATGCTTATGTAGCTGTATGTATTAGCTACCACAGATAAAGAGAGCACACTTACACCAATTTCTATACATAAGAAACAGCTACTTAAGCCAAATCATTAATTAAAATCATGGTCACACTTCTTCTGGTCAAATGTAATCATAGGTTTGACCTAAGAGCTCCTTCGCTTAGTAAAGCCGTCATTGCTTATCAGGAAGACGTAATGTTCTCAGTTTCATGGACATACAAATGGTCTGTCCAATCTGAGCAAGACACAAGCCTTGGGTAGCATCTTCACAGATGAAAGCACTTCTGGTTCTGCTTTAATCAACAAATATTATCTTTATCGACAGTCCTACAACATTGGGACATAAAGTTTGGCTAAAGGCGTTTCCTGTTTTTGCCCCAGTTCTGTTTGCATGTGATGTACAGTAAAGTTGGTTATGAAGGTATTTTGAATATCATTTTCCTATTACTTTCTATTAAAACAATAATCAGTAGACTACAGTAAAACATGTTTAGTGAAAGAGTTTATGACAGTGACCTAATCCATAGTTTGTTGAGTGGATAGTTTTGTTTCTCAGAATGGTTGCCTCCAACTAACCATTTGTATTCCTTTTGAAACATATTCCTAAATCTGGGAACCTCATTTTTAAAAAAATATTTATTTATTTGGTTGCACGCGGTCTTAGTTGCGGCATGCAGGCTCCTTAGTTGTGGCATGCAAATTCTTAGTTGCAGCATGCATGATCTAGTTCCCTGACCAGGGATCGAACATGGGCCCCCTGCATTGGGAGTGCGGAGTCTTATCCACTGGGCCACCAGGGAAGTCCCTGGGAACCTCATTTTTAACTCACTGGCAGCTATGCCTCTTTTCTTCTCAAAACCTACTTTTCTATGGACATAAATTATATTCCTCGGAACCTCAACCCACAACCAAGAGCATCCAGAACTTGTATCTTTTTTTCTCCTTACTATCCAGATATTTAGAATGTCTAAGACAGTAGGTCTAGAGTAGTATTGTTTTTCTAATGTGTATAATATATAGCTCCTGAAAATTGTCTGGTTTGATATTTCATTTGAAGCTTCCATACTTTTACAGCACTAGAAGAACCATTTGACTTTAATAAAATTTAAAGGAACAATTTATGTCTGAAAACAGTAGTTTGAAAATTAGATAATAATCCAGGTCCCCTCCCTTGCAAATAGATGATGAGGAGTATTGTTGTAATCTTTTAAAATTCAAGACTCAATCAAACTCTGCTAAATAAGTTGCAACTGAAAAGTGTATACTTTTCTGTCAACTTTATTAATTCCACAAATAGAGTGTTCATATTTCAGCCTTCCCTATTTGATTTGTATAGCATTATTTTATGCACATTGTTTACTTCCATATTTTTCAAAAAGCTTTTAATTAGCAGCTCAAAGAGCAGCAAACAAGCCATCGCATTTCTAATAAGGGAGGTATCTTTTTGAAATAGCCCTCACACTGAATCTCCATGGTAATTTGTAGCCAAGACTTTGCTTTTGTTGGGTTTGTTTTTGCTTATTTTCTGGTTTTCTTCCATATGAAAGGGAGCTCAATGAACAGGAACCATGAATTAGTCCCCCATGGGCATGAGTTTGAATTGGAATAAATGGCATTGTTTTTTAGGCCCAGAAGTCATGTATGATACTACAAAGCATTGTTCTAGAATCCTGAAGATTCACTCTACTTCCTCATATGCCTATTTATACCTAGGATAAGCTTTCTGATCCATTAGTGCAGCACATTTTTCTCACTCTTAACTGAACTAAAGTTTTTTGGGTTTTTTTTTTTTTTGGCTGTATTGGGTCTTCATTGCTGCACGAGGGCATTTTTCTAGTTGCGGCGTGCAAGCTTCTCATTGTGGTGTCTTCTCTTGTTGCAGAGCACTGGCTCTAGGCGCACAGGCTTCAGTAGTTGTGGCACACAGACTCAGTAGTTGTGGCTCGCGGACTCTAGAGCACAGGCTCAGTAGTTGTGGTGCACGGGCTTAGTTGCTCCGCAGCATGTGGGATCTTCCCAGACCAGGGCTCGAACCCGTGTCCCCTGCATTGGCAGGTGGATTCTTAACCACTGCACCACCAGGGAAGTCCCTAAAGTTTGTTTTTAAAGTGAGCTATTAATATTTGTTTTGCTAAAAGATAGGTATACATATATATACATATATAATTTATATATGCACTCATGGGTTTAAAATTAAAAGTCAGAAGTCATTTTATAAACAGGAAGCTATTTACGGCACGTAATGGAAACAATAACTGCAATTATGGCTCTGGCTTCTCGCAGAAACTGATGTGTATGAATTTTATCTCCAGCTGTTCACATCCTAAAGTTTAAAGCTTTTGAGGATTTGAATGTGGGCTCCAACACATAATTTGTGGCAATTACAAAGAACAAAGATTCATTCAATTATATAGTATCTATACTTGCAACGTTTTTTATCATCATAAAGTAAAAAGAATCAGTCATCTGGTAAAAAAATATGTGGGTAATTCGAAACAAACCCCTTATAAATGTCTTCAAATTGTTTTGCTTGCAAAGTGTGAATTTTTATCTTATATCCAGCTTTCTTTCCTATTGCACGCGCCATATGTGTGTGATGGTGATGGCATTTGTCTTATGTGAGCTCTCCAAAGGATAAAGGCAATTTTACAGGCATTTTCCTTAAGCATTAAGACAGCTGTACATTTAAGAAACCCTTGGTATGCAATAAATCTTCCTTTATAAATGCTTGGCCAAGTTTTAGGCTACTGTTTGAGATCACACACAAATGTTCCTTAAACTTCTCACCTACTAAGTGAGTATGGAAGCTGGTACCCAAATGAGTCGATACACGTGGCACATCCCTGCAGCATCTCCTGGCTGTGAGCGGGCCACCCTCCCTCTCTGGCTCCCGCAGGCAGCCTCCTGGGCTCCTGGGTCCTCCCCGTCCCTCACTCAACACCCACGCTGCACTCAGTCTGCTTCTTTTCTATCAATGAAGTTGGCCAACACCCTGAATGTGATGTGGGGATTTGTGGTACTTACTTTGACAATTTGATAATATTTTAAAAAATCTTTTAATTATGATTAAAAATAATTTTGAGTGAAGTATACAGTGAGGAGCATCAATCCGTATACAGTTACTATAGTTTTCTACATGTAAGGTTAGAACATAGTATTGACAAACTGAAATAAAATTTTTTGGTAAAGACGTAGACATGACAGTAAAGCAGAAATAGTTTAAGGTGAAAGAGATCCTGGTGTATAGAAAACTACATGTCTGAATTCCTAACTGAAATTCCTCCTTATCGTAAACCAATACATGTCAATAGAATATAAATTTGTAAAATCCTTTATGGCTTTTAAAGACTTTTCAAGGTTAGGTACCACATACAAAAAGTGACTAGGTGAAACTTTTCATCTCAAAATGTATATCTCTTTTTCTGAAAAAGGAAGCTCTTCTAGAGAGTATCATTTAAATCTCCTTTCTCCAAAGTTCTTAAATATATGTAAAATATAACATGTATATTTTATTAGGGATTATGCAAAATACTTTCTCGTTAGTTTACTTGTCAAATTCTGAATTAATGACCTATGTCATTTCAAATTAATGACGATCAACATTCTCTTTGGCTTGCTATTAACGTAAAAATGAACGAGACCATTGATATCAGCTTTGAATAGAAAATACCGAAAGAAATAGATTTCCAATCATAAATTTTACTTAACATCAAGAGTTTAGATTTTTACAGCATGCATATTTACCACTGTGCTTTCTTCATTTTTAGTTTTTTTTTTAATACTTAGCTACTTCAGTAAAATGTTATTACTAAAAATAATATGTATATATAGAAAGAGAGCAAATGATAAAGCAAATGCAGTAAAATGCTAGAAATTGGGGAATTTGGGTAAAGGGTACATGGCAATTCTTTTACTGTTCTTGACACTTTTCTGTTAGTTTGAAATTATTTCAAGATAAAAAGTGGCAAAATTTCTTTTTTCACTATAATAAACATACTCAGTTCACCTTGAGTACTGATAACACCCTAAATCCTAGATTTTCAACCTATGAAGCCTTTCTCTTACAGTGAGTAACTTCTCAATGGTTTCTTTCCACGTGGGCAGTATTTTCATGAATATGTACACTCATATGAGCAGTTGGTGAGTAGGAATTCTTTTACTAAAAGACAGGCGTCAGGGAATAAATGTGTATGTGGCTTCTTCCCCCTTGTAAATGTTCTGTCAACAGAACGTTTATTCATTTATTCATTAAGTTTCACAACACAGTCAGGCAGTTTTGGCATTTTGAAATGTTAGAACCAGAAGAAACCTAAATAGATCATTTATATTTCATAGATACAAATGGCTCCCTGTGACTTGCCCAATGTTACAGGCTGGTTGAACAAAGCCAGGACCGGAATCTGGGTCTTCTGATACCCATCCAGGATATTCTCATGAACAAACAAATAAGCGAAGTTCAGAAGATACAAGGACCTAACAAAGTATGCTCTTGTACAGAAGAAAACATGCTCCATCTAGTTGAAGAAAGAAAGAAGGAAGAAGGGAGAGAGGAAGGAGGGGAGGAAAAAGAGAGAGAGACAGTATTCACATGAAAGGCCAAGGAGAATCAGCATAAGTCTGGAAGGAAGGAGACTGGAGAGAAGAGTAACACTGAGGCAGGTGGCAGTGGTGACAGAGACTGTGACAGCTGGAGAGCTTAGAGACCACCTAACAGGAAGGATATAGACCTAGGAGATGGAACAACTGAAAAAGGGAATAAAGCAAAAGCAAAGAAATCCTAGGATGTAACTTAAAGGTTGGAATGGAAAGGCAGAGAGCATTCTTGCTGTGCTCCAAAGGACAGGAACTCTTCCTTTTTCATCTTTATTTCTACCTTCCCCAGTCCCACCTGCCCCTAAATATACACATGGCGGGTGCTCCACAAGTGTTCAAGGAATTTCACTATATAGCATTGTCTGCAATGATCTACACAGAGACAGTGCCACAAACCTAGGTGAACTGCAAATACCGTCTGATATAAATCCCACTCGTTCTTCTCCCATGACTTGCAGCAGAGAGAATCATTAAGAAGTGGACTAAACTTATAAAAATAAGAGAGAGTGATTTATGACTTGAAACAGCAGACACAGGAGACTAAATATTGAGGATCATCTAAACCAACTGTTAAAATATTTCCAGATTCTAAAATACCTAAAACTGTGGAGCAGTGTCAGGTAATGGACTTACCTACATGAGAAGGATATGACTTCATTTCCCAGGTGCAAGTTCAGTGTAAGACTTCAGTGTGCCCTGTTACTGTATATACCCATCTTGCATGAAAGAAAATACCATATAAGCCAGACTCCTTGATTGAAACCTTGATTTCAGGAAGCTCTTTTTGAAACTTCAGACTTAGCCAAAACTATCAGATGTTAGTAAAAACATGTTCTCCAACAGTAAAATGATAACGTGGTGTTTTGGGGGATAGGTAAGACCTGTCGATCCTTTACATGATGATGCAGTCTGCTAGGCTGCCTATATACTGTGTATACTTGAAAGTTCCTAAGAGAATAGATCTTAAATGTTCTCACCAAAAAAAAAAAAAAAAAAAAAAAGGTAATTATGTGATGGGATGGCGTTGTTAGCTAACTCTATGGTGGTCATCATTTTTCAGTATATAAGTGTATCAAGTCAAGACATTGTACACCTAAAACTTACACAATGTTCTATGTCGATTCTATTTCAATAAAGCTGGGCGAGGGGCGGGGAGAAAGAAGATAATTTCCCAGGAAAGTCGCACAGAGCTTCATTCATTCATTTGTAATTCATTTAACACACCCAAGTCTCCCTAGATACAGAGGAAGAGAGTACAGAGGGGAATAAAAGTTCCTGTCCTCATGGAGTTTTCATTCTAATGAGAGAGAGGGAGGATAAGTGAAAATGCTACAAATACTGTGAAATAATTGAAAGCATGGTGGCTGGGACAGGGCAGGGATAGAGAGTGACCGGAGGAGGAAGGGGTATTGCTGGATCAGACCAGGAGACGGGGAAGCGGCTCTCTGCGGGGGTGAGAGCTGAGTGATACGCGTGGAGCCTGTACCGTGTCGGTGACCCATGGTGAGCAGTCCACGCTTGCGTTTCCACCTGCCTCAGGAGCGTGTGGAAGCTTGCAGCTCTGTCAGTGTATGGTGGCCACGCTCCCACGCTGCTGTGTGAGTCTGAGGACTCAAGGTAGTAATCTCGAATCCCTCCTGGGGTGACACTCTGGCCCGAAATATTTAAGCTTGTTGTTGAGGCCACAGCTGCGGATGCATCTGCCATAGGCTTTCTTACTGCTATGTCCTTCCACGCCTCACACTCAAAGTTCAGTGCAGAGCAAGGAGATCTTGTTTCAGGCATGAGGTTTTCTAACACCCGTGGCTTCTCACTTCCTTTCTCCTTGATGTATACTTAAAATGATCTCTTTTTCCAAAGGGAATGGGGGACATCTCAACAGAGTAGGGATTATATATGTTAAACAGCTCAGCTTTACTGTAGTTAACAACTCTACTCACCTGCTTTAAATGTATTTGTTTAATGTACAGGACATAGCAGAGGACTTTCTCAGTAGTTACATGAGCTACCTTTCTCCACATATACTTAAAAACAACTGAACATTTTGAAATCATTATGGCCATAAAAATACATAGTATGTTGTTTTAGGCATGATAACTTTACTAAAAGTGAGTGCTCTGTAAATCCTGAGTAACAGCATTTTTTCTCCATTGGTTTGCCTGGAGATACTAACAAGTATCTTAAAGGTCTAAGCCCATTGTTTTCCAAGTTACTCTGCTCTGTATGACCTGCCACCAAAGCATGCAGTGGATTTTGACACAGGCAAATGGAAGTGACAAATGCATTGATTTAGACCATAACCTTGAACACTTCCCATAGAAAATATACAAAACCTCTTTTGAACTTTGCAGTTGCCATTTAAGCTATAATATGCTGTCAGCATAATGTGTCTGACAGTCACGTAATTCTAGGTCTGTGTTCATCTCCCAAGGTTACCTTCAAGTGAAAAAGCTGTGAAACTTCAAACATTGTTTCCATTTTTTGTACTGGGTAAACTGAATGTCTTTCAGGTGATCTAACTTTTAGACCAGTGGGTTCTGCCTCATTTTTACATACTAGATTTTGTTTTATTTAAAAATAGACATTTACTTTTTTTCCTGGTGACACTCTTGACTGTGATTTCAATTTTATAAGGCCCCAAAAGCAGAGATTAAAACTTTGGCTTATTAAATGCCCCACCTGCCATTGGCTAAATTCATCCATGAAGATCCCAGAAATAAATTCTCTTTCTCTGAACTCCTGTAGTACATTGTACCTAGCATTTATCTATCCTGTGTTACCTTGCATTTTGGGTATTTATTTACAAAGCTAATCGCTCAAATTTTATCTTAAATTCACTGAGGACAGAGAGTTTGTTTTAAACATGTTTTTATCACCCATCACAGTGCCTTATTATAAGGTGTTCAATGAAAATATTTAATGAATTAAAGAATATATTAAAATGGTAATGAAAGTAGCCTGTAACTTTTGTCTGTGAATGGTGCAGGACATTCTTCCCCAGTCAGTAATTATTTGATACTCTTCCCCACTAATAGTTGCTTTATCACCTGAGAAAGTGGGGGGAACCCTCCATGTAAACATCACTACAAGTCCGAGTTCAGAGGTCGTCTATGTCCTCTCTCTTACACATTGCAGCGCTGGGGGTGAGGGGGACCCAGTATGAAGGCAAAAGTCATAGAAGCAAAGCTGCAGCACAATTCTTCTTGTCCTTTTTGTAAAATAGATCATCAGTATCTGTGTTGTGCTGGTACCAACATCTTACAGTAATTATTGTTTTTATCTTATGCATTTTATATTATACTCCACCACAAATGATTACTAATGTACCAGATATTATTACTTTGTTAGATGGAGATTGTTACTTCTGTTTAGTAGAGGAAAAAACAGAAGTTTAAAGAGTAAGAAAATTCCAAAGGACTATATGGCTAGTCAAGTGGCAGAGCCCAGATGGGAACCTACGTGTTCTTGGTTCTCCAGCCATTGGTTGTTCCTGTGACCCACAGCCCTTCACCCCAAACAATGTAAATGTCATCATGACTGAAAAACTATGTTCTTGAGAGATCCAGCATTTCTGAATTTAGATAAAAGGCTTAAACTGGGGGAAGTGTAACCCTAAGATATACCTAATTAATATTCTATCAATTCTGGAACGTGATTTTATTACTGCTCATTAACAACATAGTCTCCTGCATCTGGAAAACTTGAGATGCCTGTAATTCTAGTATAGAAGCTAGAAACTTTTTATTACTACCCTGAGTATCATCAGTGCTAACTTTAATGAACTAGCACTTCTGGGGAGAGAGAAATAAAATGATACCTTCAGTTTAAGGGCAAGGTCATAGGGAGTAATTTTTTATAATATGCGTAAAGTAGAATTTTAGGTAATTGCTGCCAAGTTACATATTGTTCACAAAATTTTAAATGTTTCTATACATACCATGTCCCGTTACAGAATGAATACCTAAATGAAGATGTGGATGCTAGAGTTGTTGAATACGAAGATAACCGGCCTCTCCTAGATATGTTTCTGCAGAAGCCAATGGGTTTACTGTCCCTCCTCGATGAAGAAAGTAGATTTCCCAAGGCCACCGACCAAACTCTTGTAGGTGAGTTTTAAATTCAGTATGTCTACATAGTTTTCATGTAATACGGTCATGTAATTATGAATGAGTTAAAAAAAAATTTTTAGTATCTAGTAGAGTATTGCTGTGACAAAGCCTGCATATCTAACTTTGAGGAAGAGGCTTTGGATCTAATACCTAGACCAGTGAATGTTTATAATAGGGTGAAATATTTAGTGATGAATTAAACAAGTTTCAATATTGGACTTCTCCTTATATTATGGGAGAGCCCCAATCATAGGATTTTGTGTTAGAAATGACCTTAGTAATTATCCAGCCCAAAACTAGAAATTGGAGGACAAGGCAAAAGGACAGCTCCAGAATTGGAAATGAGATACCTAACAGGGAGGAAATAAATTCATCTGTGATGTTCTCGTCGTTTATCTGACTCACTGATTGCCTATTCTCTCCTCTAGTTGGACGATACTAGATGGAAAAGAAAATAACCCCAACGTGGTGGGGAAATCATTTCATACTAGTCCCTTGATTTTGATGTTAAAATGTACCTTCTAGGACATGAAATAACAGAGAACTTGTGCTGGTAAAACTGTTGTAGAAATGCCTGTATGATCCTATTGTGTTTCCTATGTAATCAATAACAACCTATAGCTCTTCTTATAAAAAAGAGAGCCAAAATACCAAATTTCTAGGCTCATGGCTTCACATCCAGCTGTGTTTCACAAAGCTCTCTGGACAATCTCAAGTACTTAGTTTCCTTCCTCTGTAGTTTTCAGTGGTTCTTAAAATGGGGTCCCCAGACCAGGAACATCAGCATCCCCTGGGAACTTGCTAGAAATGTTAATTTTTGGATCCCACTCCAGACCTATTGAGTCAGAAACTCTGGGAGTGGGACCCAGCAGTCTATTTTAACAAACCCTCCAGGTGATTCTGATGCTTGCTAAGGTTTGAGACCTGCTGACCCAAATCATATTGGAATGGTAAAATTCATGATCTCAAGTTTTGCCTTACCATTTATAATTATATTACAAATCTGCATGTAATAACTATATAAAATTTTCTGTTTATTCACTGCACATTTTCCATTTGGTGGTGAAAGAGATGATTCTGTCAATCGGTATTTTTTGAGGCCCTCCTACATGCTTGATATTGGAGTTAAATTTTTTTCTACAGAAAAATTTGAAGGTAATCTGAAATCACAGTACTTCTGGAGGCCTAAAAGAATGGAACTTAGTTTCGGAATTCACCATTATGCAGGAAAGGTAAGAACTCTGAAACATTATAACTGAGTTTCTCTTTAGTCCTTCATTGAATAATAAGGCCATGAAAATTATGGCCCAAAATATTTATAGATGGCTGTAATGATATAAAGAGTCCATCTTTCTGATCCTAAGATGTGGCTTGGCATGTGGTTGGCTGACAATGGGTACCTATTTTTTTCTTCTTTTAATGACAGCTGAGAACCTTTTATATAAACTGCCTTCTTCAGACTTGAGTTGCTTCTCTGTCCATGGCAGCCTTTGTCTCTCCTCCTTCCCAACAAGAGAAGGTACCGGGCTGGAGGTATGGCCAGATCACTGAGCTGATTAATTAGAATTAACTGATGGACTGTCATTCAGTCAGAGGAAGCAGTGTTTATGCATTGGTGGATACACTTCCCACACCAGAGCAAACCTCAGATATGCCATCCTACATATGGAAAGAAACCCAGGAGACAGTTTCTTTCCCTTCTGTAGAGATTAACAGGTCTTTCCCTCACAATGATGTTATAAGTACTGGAGGACTAAGAAGATATTCAAATCAAGAAGGAATTCATAGACATATACAAACAAAATAAAATACCGCAGAACCCCGAGCATTCTAGTCTAGTAGAACTTCTGTGTCAGTCAGTAGTCCAGGCTTTTGTCATTGAAAACAAAATCTCCCTTAAATATTACAGTTATAGCCTTTCTCATGATTTTCAGCATGTGATTTTCCAAATAAGCCTACTTTAAAATATTCGTTAAGAATTTCCTATGATCATTTAATCCAATTTTTTTTTTAATTAATTAATTTATTTATTTTTGGCTACGTTGGGTCTCTGTTGCTGTGCGCAGGCTTTCTCTAGTTGTGGCGAGTGGCGGCTACTCTTTGTTGCAGTGCAGGGGCTTCTCATTGCGGTGGCTTCTCTTGTTGTGGAGCACAGGCTCTAGGCGCACGGGCTTCAGTAGTTGTGGCACGCGGGCTCAGTAGTTGTGGTGCACAGGCTTAGTTGCTCTGCGGCATGTGAGATCTGCCCGGACCAGGTCTCGAACCCGTGTCCCCTGCATTGGCAGGTGGATTCTCAACCACTGCACCACCAGGGAAGCCCTATCCAGTTATTTTTAACAACTGTATTAGTCTTCTTGGGCTGACATAACAAAAATACCACAGGCTGGGTGTCTTAAACAATGGAAATTTATTTCCTCACAGTTCTGGAGGCTAGAAGGCCAAGATCAAGGTGCCAGCAGATCTGGTATCTTTTGAGGCCTATTTCCTGGCTTGCAGATAGCTGCCTTCTCCCAGTGCCTTCATATGGCCTTTTCTCTGTGTACGTATAAGGGAGAGAAAGAGATCTCTGGTGTATCTTCCTCTTCTTATAAGAACACTAGTCCTGTGGGATTAGAGCCTCACTCTTACAGTAAACTTCATTTAACCTCATTACCTCCTTAACGACCTTGTTTCCAAAATACAGTCACATTGGGGATTAGATTTTCAACATATTAATTTTGGAGGGACACCATTCAGTCCATAACAACCACCACATTGGACCATCCTACAAAAATCTTTGGGTTACATTGATCTTTAAAAATCTTAAAATTATTTAGAAGTGCCAGAAACACAAACACCCACAGTGTATTTAGACCACACTACTACTGAGACTAAATCTGTAAAAGCCTTTTCACTGCAGGTGAATCAATTATCATAGAAATGAGAATATCTTGGTGGCCCCAACCCTCCAAATAGAGAAGGGAGACCCACAAAATTTCCAACGTGATATAATAAACGGGAGGAATCAAACCTCTTTGATTATTTCAACCCAAATAAAATCAGTGTGACACAAATTTTTCTCTGAAAAGATATAATGTAAACCTGGAGAGGTTCACTTTGCCAACCAAGTTGTAAGGGACTACCTTTGTAAATCTCTGTGTACCTGTCACTTAGCGCTAAGTAAGCTCTCAGTAAATATCCGTTGATAATGATAATGCTGCTGCTGCTGCTGATGAGAATGAGGGTGATGACGTTGATTGTGACAATGATGATGACGTACTTTATCAACAGGTCATCTATAATGCAAGTGGGTTCTTAGCTAAAAATAGAGACACTCTTCCAACTGATATTGTGCTACTTCTGAGGTCATCAGAAAACAGTGTAATTCAGCAGCTAGTCAGCCAGCCTCTAACAAAAACAGGTAAGCTGAGGCAATTTCCTTCCATTTTTGTTGTGTGTGAGTTGGCTTTATTTTTATAAAGAAGCTAGGTTTCCATAAAGAAAAGTTTTGAAGCACTCACCAGAAAATATGGTGGTGTCCTAGCTACTCACCAAAAGAGTACCGTCACCTTCAGAGAGTTCAGAATTACCTGCTGTGTCAGGAGTGGGCAACATTGGATGATTCTCTGAGATTCTACAGGTTTAGTGAGTTCTGCCTAATTGATTAAAAAGTTGTGTGCCTTTTTCTAACCAACCATATAATCCTTGCATTTGCTTTTAAGTAGAAAAAAAATGTAGTTTGGTCTTTTTCTTTATTGGAGTTCAAAATTGTTCTCTGCACTTCGTTTTTTATAGTTGAGGTATAACTGACACACAATAAAGAGCATATATTTAGATAGTAAAATATGATGAGTTCTTGACATACATAGATGAATTTTCTGCATCTATTGAAATGATCATTTGTTTTTGCTTTGTTTTTTCTTTATATCTGTAAATATGGTGAGTTACATGGATTGATTTCTGAATGTTTTACCGACTTTTATTCCTGGGAAAATCTTTTTTAAAAATTTTTATTGAAATATAGTTTTTTTTATATTGGAGTATAGTTGATTAACAATGTTGTGTTAGTTTCAGGTGTACAGCAAAGTGATTCAGGTATACATATACATGTATCTATTCTTTTTTCTAGTTCTTTTCCCATTTAGGTTGTTATAGTATATTGAGCAGAGTTCCCTGTGCTATACAGTAGGTCCTTGTTGGTTATCTATTTTAAATACAGCAGTTTGTACATGTCAATCCCAAACTCCTGGGACAATCTTGACATACTTTTTATGTATTGCCAGATTCAATTTGCTAAGAATTTTGTTAAGAATTTTTGCATCTATGTTCATGAGGGACATTGGACTGTAGTTTTCTTATAATTTTTTTTTTTCTGATTTTGGGATCAGAGTAATACTGGCCTCATAGAATGAATTGAGAAATAATGCTTCCTCTTCAATTTTCAAGAAAAATAGAGTGAATATTATTTCTTCCTAAATTACTTAATAGAATTCGCCAGGGAAGTCATCTGGATTTGAAGGGTTTTTTTGTGAGAAGGCTTTTAACTCCAGGTTCAATTTCTTTAATAAATATAAGGCTATTCAAGATATTTTATGTTTGAATTAGCTTTAGAGTAGGTTGTATCTTTTAGGAAATTTTTCTATTTAATCTATGCTGTCAAATTTATTGACATAAATTTGATAATAATCCCTTATTATCCTTTGAATGTCTGTAGATCTTGAGGTTATATCAACTCTCTTATTCCTGATATAGATCATTATCTATATCTCTCTCTCATTTTATTCTCATTCTCATCTCTCATTTTATTCTTGATAGATTTTCTAGGGATTTATCAATTTTATTGATATTCTCAAAGAACCAGCTTATAGTTTCATTGATTTTGTCTATTGAATTTTTACTTTTTATTTTGTTAATTTTTTTTCTTTTGTCTTTATTGTTTTCTTCTGTTTCTTTGAGGGTTTATTTTGCTTTCTAAGATGAAAACTTAAGTCATTGATTTAAGAAAATTTCTTCTTTTCTAATATAGGCATTTATAGGGGTTATTTATAAGTATTACATTTAATTTCTAAATATATTGGGATTTTCCAGATATCTTTTTGTTATGAACTACTAATTTAATTTTGTATTGCTCAGAAAGCATACTTTGTATGATTTAATTCATTTAAATTTATTGAGACATGTTTTATGGCCCAGAATATGCTCTATCTTGTTTTATGTTTCATTTGCACTTGAAAATAATGTGTATTCTGCTGTTGGTGGGTGGAGTATTCCATAAGTGGCAATTAGGTCAACTTGGTTGATGATATTGGTCAGATCTTCTGTATACTTACGAGTTTTCTCTCTCCTGGTTCTCTCAGTTACTGAGAAAGTGGTTTTGAAATATCTGACTATAATTAATCAATTTGTCTATTTTTTCTTTCATTTCTATCAGTTTTTGCTTTGTGTACTTTAAGGTCTGTTATTGGATGCATAACATCTAGAATTGTTATATCTTCTTGATGAATAGTCCCCTTTATTATTACTAAATAACTCTTTTATGTCTGGTAATATTCTTTGTTCTGAAATCTACTTTGCCTGATATTAATAGGAAGACTCCAACTTTCTTATGATTAGTAGTTAAATGGTGTATCTTTTTTATGCTTTTAACTTCAACTTATTTTTCAGTTTATATTTAAAGTGGGTTTTTTGTAGCCAGCATATAATTGGGCCTTGCTTTTTTAAATCCAACCTTAATCTCTGCCTTTTAATTGGGTTGATCAAACAATTTACATTTAATGTGATTAACGATATGGTTGGGCTTGACACTATCCTGCTGTTTGTTTCCTGTTGGTTACATCTGTTCTCTCCAGGCTTCACCTGGGTTCCTCTTCCTGCATTGCAACATAAACCCTCTAGACAGAAAGCTGGGGTAATCATAGGGCTCACATCATTTGTTTCCTCTCTCTCAGGGATCAGTGCCCTATATTGATGCAAAAATTGTTGCTTGATGCAAAAATTGTTGCACCTAAACAAATACTACATGATTCCACTTATATGAGGTACTGAGAGTAGTCAAAATCATAGAGACAGACAGAAAGTAGAATGTTGGTTGTCAAGAGCTGGGATGGGGGGCATGGGGAGTTAGTATTTAATGGGTATAGAATTTCAGTTTTACAAGATGAAAAGAGTTATGGAGATTGATGGTGGTGATGGTTGCACAACATTATGAATGTATTTAATACCACTGAATTGTACACTTAAAAAGGTTAAGATGCTAAATTTTATGTTATGTCTCTTTTACCACAGTTAAAAAATTGGAAAGAAGAAAAACAACTGTTCCATAGACTTCGTATGTCTTTTTAGTTGTTTTAGGTGAGAGGGTAATCCAGTCTGTGTTACTTTTTCTTGTCCAGAAAAAAAGTCTTCAGTTTTGACTTTAACAATTGTCTGCTGTAAATCAACTATACTCCAATAAAAATTTTAAAAAAAGAAAGCCTTTGAATTTTAGAAACAATATAATTGTATTAAAGCTCCAACTTTGGAGCATTTAACACCAAACAGATTGATGCGGCTCTCCTTTTTCTCATATTAACTCTAAAAGATGATATATATTAAAAATATTCTTAATAAAGTGAATTCACATAAAAAAAGATAGTCATCTCTTTCTGTATCTGCCAACAGCATCTACGCATCTAACTTCATGTTTCCACCCTTATAAAATATGCAACCAGGTTCTCAATACTATGCCATGTCTCCTGACTTTCAGCAGAACAGTGTCTAGTTGGCCAGGGAGAAGAGCAGAACTCTATAGTCAAAGGTGTTTCAGTAACTCAACCTCAAAGCTATCAAAGGTGTTTGGGGTTTGCATTCAGCTAGATGTGTACACATATAATAATAATAACAATGAAAATAGATAACTTTATTTAGAAATTGCAATGTGCTAGTCACTATACTAAGTACTTTCATTTACTTCTAAAAACAACGGGCTTACCTGGTGGCGCAGTGGTTAAGAATCCGCCTGCCAGTGCAGAGGACACGGGTTCGAGCCCTGGTCCGGGAGGATCCCAGATGCCGCGGAGCAACTAAGCCTGTGTGCCACAACTACTGAGCCTGTGCTCTAGAGCCTGCAAGTCACAACTACTGAGCCTGCGAGCCTAGAGCCCGTGCTCCGCAACAAGAGAAGCCAACGCGGTGAGAAAGAAGCCCACGCACCGCAACGAAGAGTAGCCCCCGCTCATCGCAACTAGAGAAAGCCTGCATGCAGCAACGAAGACCCAACACAGCCAAAAATAAATAAATAAAATAAATAAATTAAAAACAACACTCTTGCACTGTTGGTGGGAATGTAAATTGATACAGCCACTATGGAGAACAGTATGGAGGTTCCTTAAAAAACTACAAATAGAACTACCATACGACCCAGCAATCCCACTACTGGGCATATACCCTGAGAAAACCATAGGTCAAAAAGAGTCATGTACCAAAATGTTCATTGCAGCTCTATTTACAATAGCCAGGACATGGAAGCAACCTAAATGTCCATCGACAGATGAATGGATAAAGAAGATGTGGCACATATATACAATGGAATATTACTCAGCCATAAAAAGAAATGAAATGGAGGTATTTGTAATGAGGTGGATGGAGTTAGAGTCTGTCATACAGAGTGAAGTAAGTCAGAAAGAGAAAAACAAATACAGTATGCTAACACATATATACGGAATCTAAGGAAAAAAAAAAAAAAAAAAAAGGCCATGAAGAACCTAGTGGCAAGACGGGAATAAAGACACAGACCTACCAGAGAATGGACTTGAGGATATGGGGAGGGGGTGGGGTGAGATGTGACAGGGTAAGAGAGTGTCATGGACATATATACACTACCAAATGTAAAATAGATAGCTAGTGGGAAGCAGCCGCATAGCACAGGGAGGTCAGCTCGGTGCTTTGTGACCACCTAGAGGGGTGGGAGGGGAGGGTGGGAGGGAGGGAGATGCAAGAGGGAAGAGAAATGGGAACTTATTGTATATGTATAACTGATTCACTTTGTTATAAAGCAGAAGCTAACACACCATTGTAAGGCAATTATACTTCAATAAAGATGTTTAAAAAAAAAAAAACAAAAAAACAACACTCTGAGGAGGAACTGCTTTTACAGATGACACATGGAGACTCGAGAATGTTGAGCTGCTTTCTCAACATTACCCCACTGAGAGGTCTTAGAATTAGGCTTGAAAGCTCAGGTTCATCGGTTCTACATTATGCTGTCTCCAAGATTCTAAAATAACCATGGCCCTTTGCATGCAAATATGAAATATAGTTCGGCCAGCATTAGGGGAAAATACATCAGAATTCCTGGCAGCTCAAATCTCTAGTTTGTTTTATCACAGGTTCGTTCGTCAGGTCAACTATAGATACAAAGAGGATATATTTTTCTGAAATTAAGATCTATGCTAATTTTAGTTCTTGCTGATATGCATAAATGAGTTTTTGAAAGGCTCTCACTTATTTTGTTGTTAAATAATTTTATGGTTAGTGTGTAAATTTTGTTAAAGGGAAATTAGTAATCTTTAAATTTCCTCTAGTTGTTTGATTTTCAGATAGACTTAAAATTTTACTTTATATTTGGTTAATATTAAGTAATGATATCTATTAAGCAAAGGGTCTATCCTAATTAATGTGCTTCTTGCACTTTGTATGTTCATCATGCTTCCAAGAAATCTCCAAGTCTATGGTCACTTTTCCCCCCAATTAAATTATTTTTCTAAAACTTTCCCTGGTAATCCTAAAAAAGAAGGAAAGAAAGAAAGAAAGAAAAAGAACAGTAAGCATACTTCCTGAAGCTCCCCCTCTGACGATCATCAGTTACTGTCTCTCTCCACTCAGCTCTGTTCAGCAAGAGTCACATTTCAAGAGGGAGCCGTGCCGAATGCAGTTTCAGCCCCGCACAAAAGTCACACCTCCTCCCCAGCACTTTTCCTGGGGTGATGAGGGAAAGGGGACGAGAGCAGAGCAGGGCGCTGCCAGCCGCACCCCAGGCAGGGCTTCTTCCTGCACCCTCATCTCTGAGCCAGCCTTCTGCAGCCACAAAAAAAATGTGAAGGATTTGCCAAAATATGTAGCCCCATTGCCTGCAAGAATGAACGAGAAACAATCTTTCTGAAGTGACATGGAATTCTGGAGATATTTTGAACATTCCTACTAGGATGATAAACTCTTGGCTTGTGGGTTGGTGGGTGTATTGTGCTTGGTGGGAGGTGGGCAACGAGTGAAAGAGAACTGACATTTCCAGGCACCACGGGCTAGACATACTGTCACCTGTCATCAAAATCCTGTGAGGTAGGCATAATTATCCGCATTTTCTGGACACACACTGTGACTCAGAGACTAAGTAGATGATCCACAGTTTAAACACTACGGCTGGTATGCAAACCCAGGTCTTCCTGGCTTCAAAGGACGTAATCTTTCTCACTACACTGTGATTTTTCACAGCCTTGGGTTGTGTACCATTATAGAGCCCTAGCACCAGGCACATATTTCTGAATGTTAGGTTGAAAATGTCCTTTGCCCTCAACCACACTTGATTTGCTTATAACCACTTCATGTGAATTAATGATCCATATGATTTTTAAGGCCCATTGTAAAGCTTACATTTGCATTAAAGAAAGTCTCAGATGCTATTTAGCACACACACAAAAAGAAGCAAATTGCTCCCTTTATCCTAATCACCCCATATCTTGTAGCAATTAAACGGAAATCCAACACTTACCTCTCCTTTTTCTATTCTCTAAGCTGGAGTGTTTTGCTGAATTTAAAATTTGTTATACATTTTCAAGTAATATTATTTTATTTCTAAGTGTCTCAATAACTAGTTAACCAATCATGTGAGTATGAATATTGCAGGGCCAACAATGCTTATTTTAATATTGAAGTAAATGGAGGAAATCTTCTACCATTAAGGATTCTAAAAGGTGTATTAATTTTATCTACGTTCCCGTAGGTAATCTGCCATATTCTAAAACTAAAAACATAATAAACTATCAAATGAGGACTTCAGAAAGATCAATCAACCTGACAAAGGTAAGGAAACGTATTTTTCATGACAGTGAGTCTAAGAATCTAACCTTTACAATGGAAGTATTTGTATGATAAGAGTAAACAGCCTTTCCCTTCGTTTTCTCCCTTTGATCTTTCTTTTCTACTTAAACAGATATTTATGTTATGTTCATATTACCGCTAGTCACTAAGATAATCATGCATTTCTGATATATTCCTAACTCTTCATTTATAGCTAGTTTAAATGTTACTCTAAGACCAACTAAAAATGTATTAGCTAAGGTCAGAGATACTCACATTCCATGCAAAACTGATTAAAATCCCAATGAGACTGGCAAAACAATTACCTTAAAATAAAAATTCAACATTTTGTTATTTTATGTATGTGAAGGCATAGACTAAGGAAAATTCCACGTGCTCCCTGTAGAGCATCAAGTACAACAGGTGCTGAAGTATCGCTGTCTTTCTTGGTCTTAGGGGGAAACTGGAGAAGCCACCCGTCACACCAGAGAGACAACCAACATGAAAACACAAACAGTTGCATCGTATTTCAGAGTAAGATATTAAATTATGTTGTGTTGTGCTTAGGCATGTTATTTATTCTAAATGGGAGTTACAGATTAAAAGTAAGTAACAAATATCAGAGTGCTATTAGCAAAAGAGAATTTGTGTTGTATTTCATTTACTGTGTGTTAGATACACGATATATTACAGTGCATTCTCAAAAACCTATGGATTGGTTTACTTTGGTATTTTATCGATAAAATTATTGTATACTAGGTCAATCTTAATGGCGGTCTGTAGCTTGGTTAAAATTTGTCCATAGAACCAAACACGTTTTCACTAGAATAAAGCCTAAAAGGGTTTGAAATTCAATGGTATGAAAACCATCAGTCCTCCTTCCCACCCCTGAATGATCTTAAGGTGGACGGATGAGACAAGGTCGAGCATCCGTCTCCATTCCACATCTCCCTGTACCTAGACGAGCTGAACGCCGCAAAAGAAAAACAGAACTGGTGTAGGCATGGGACAAAGAGAAGGGACACCAGGGAAATACCAGTAACATGCCAAGGAAGTGAGTCACTGTGTCCTTAGCATAGGACCAAGGTGACCTTTCTCCCTTGGGCAAGGTAGGAGAGAGATAGGAAAGAAAAGAAGCACTTGATTCTCTCTGTGCCCTGGAGAACAAACTCTAGATAACCCTGCCTTCATTATTGATTCAAGTTCTTGTTTCTCTTCTGATAAAATCATACTAACCAGCCAATGAAAATGAATAAAATACCACCTAAAATTTAGAAATTTATTAATATCATGTAATGTGGGAGAAGGGGAGGAAATGGGGTTAAATTTACTACGTGTTCAGTGAATAAATCCAGTTCCCTAACAGAGTCATGAAATACTTTTAAAAATAACTGGGTAGCTTTATTAAATATTTCTCAGGTCCTAAGCTCGTAGCAGACAGTGTGTGCTTAACATCTTTGAGTAGCACCTAGTGCATTTATATGCTTAATATCTCGTTTGCTGCTGGTACATCCACCTTACAGCAGGCTGCAGCACAGCTGAAGGACTGAAAGTATTTACAGCCAGATTATTTTCGTCTTTAAGTGAGTCATCCAAGACCATTATCATACCACTGTTGTTGGCATCAAACAGTATGTGTATGTTCAAGCCACGCATTCATAAAGTCGTTTTACACCTCGGGCTGTGGTGAAAAGGGATAGAAGGTAATTCCGTGTAGTATGTACCATATTTTAAGTTATGTTTCATCCTGCAGAGGAGGATGAATGTGATATAATACTCTGCCTTGGTCCCTAAGAAACACCAGTGCCTAAATTGCAGGGGCTCTTGCTCGGCCTGCCAGCAGACACATCGATCACCTTTCTATCTCTAGTGTCTGGCAGATGTTTGCAATGATGACTCACAGATAAATGTTATGAAAAGGGCCCCAAAGTGGCAGACCCCAGCTGTCTGAAGAAGCTCACAGCTGAGTGTCGGTGCCCAAGAGGAAGCTATGCAAACCCAGTGCTTTGTCAGTTGCCCAATTCCAGGATTTGGTGTGCACTGGCTTTGTAACCCAGGCTTTTATATTTCCATCAGTAAAGGAGATTCAGCCATCAACAGCTGTGTATGTTCATACACTCATTACCTTGCCAACAATTGTAATCCCGGTCTTTGACATACTGGTTTGTTGGGATTCCATTTTAGTTGAACCATGATTATCCTACTGTGTTATACTTGGTTGTCCAGCAATTGGCTGCTGTTTTAATAAGGTATTGCTGCAGAAGACGGTTTTCATATCTATGTGATTAAAATATTTCTAAAATAAGAACATTATCAAACTAGAGCAGATTAGAGTACTTAAGTGGATTTGCTTATTTTTATAACTGTGTCTTACAGAGTAAAATGCATTAACTTGTCAGTCCTTATTTTAAACTAGGAGATGATACTGAGAGGAATTAAAGTGTTTACTTTCGTACTTTCTACAAAAAAAGAACTAGACAGGGAAATTAATAGTATAAGGAGGAAACCAGATTGTGTGCTAAATATTGTAATTTGGCCAGTTTCCCTGAGAGGATATAATTACTTCCAAACAAGCTATATCAAAAATAATTTCATCTATTAATTAAAGTTGCCTTAAGAATTCACAGGCAACCTTTTAATAGCTAAGTTCCTAGTTATTGCCTCTACATTTTTATGAGTAAATATGTATTTTTTAAAATATACTATAAAGAAAATATTTATTAACACATATATCCCTCATTGTGAATTACTGTGTAACTCTCAGTTTTCAGATTTTATTCTTATAATTAAAAGAAAGACCTGCGAGCTCATAAGTTTCTGAATGCTACGCTGGGAATTTTATTTTTGTTGCATATTATAGTATTCTCTGATGGATTTGTTATCTAAAATGGTGGTCGGCCAACCTCACTTTGTCCGCTGCATCAAACCAAACAATGAACGTCAGGCAAGAAAATACGACAAAGAGAAAGTCCTGCTCCAGCTTCGCTACACAGGCATTCTGGAAACAGCAAGAATTCGAAGGCTGGGATACTCACATCGGATACTTTTTGCCAACTTTATAAAGCGGTATGTGGACTTGTTTTTAGTTTCCATGTACAGTAAAAATTCTTGAGAAGAATGATAGGAAACAGAAAGAGAATTACTCAGGGGTTCTAGAAAGGAGGCATTTTGTTCATGAAAATGATTGTGTGTCAAAAGAGAAGGTTAACTCTTAACTGGGGCTGGAAATTTCTGTTGTCAGCTGAGAGATCCAGGTCAGAGACAGGATGACAGAGGGGCCTGAGGTTCTGTTCTGAGGAGCTGGGGGAGCCGGTTCTTATCTTAGCTCTGCCACTTGCTGTGTGACCATGGGCCGGTACCGGTGATTGCCAGTGAGGGGAGATTTTGACCCTCAAAAAACATGTTAATGTGTGGAGACATTTTCGGTTGTCACAACTGGTGGGAGGGCAGGGTGCTGGTGGCATCTAGTGTGTGGAGACCAGAGATGCTGCTAAACATCCTAAAATGCACAGGACAACCTCCCCACCCCCAACAATGAATTATCCAGCCTAAGATATTAACAGTGTCAAGGCTGAGAAACCCTGGCCTCCAGGAAACCTCATTTTCCTCATGACTGCCTGATAGAGTTGTAATGAGGATCGAGTGAGATAGTCTCTAAAGGGGATTTAGAAGACATACAGAAGCAATTAGGTTTTAGGAGTCCTTCTCAATGTTTGAGATTAATGTAAAATGAATTAAGTTATGTATTAAATGTATATGATCAAGTAACACACTAGTGGTGCTATAGAGGTTCAATATCTTATATATTTAATGTTTGAAATGCCCATGTTTCTGATATTTATCAATTTGATGATTTCTCTTAGCCGTTAAACTTGAAGTTTCAGTTTTCAAAAGTGAAGTCTATTACAATTTTCAGGTAAAGCCTAGCATTTGAGGAAGTCTCCATAGGTAACATTCTCTGCCTTTTTTAAAGAGTGTACAAAGTAATATTAAGAATAAAACAAAGTTTTGTGATTGCACAATGAACTGTGCAATCACAAAATAAACCACAAACCATTGTCTTGTCTGTGTCAAACATTCTTTTACTTGCGGTAACCAAGACCCTTTCTAAATGAAATGAGAATTCTAATTCTTTTTGCAAGTTTTCATATTTTCAACAATTCATGGTAATTTTTGATTTTTTTTTCTTTAGAGACCTAAGAAAGAAAAGAAAGGTATTCATTTGAACTGCCTTGATAGAAAGAAAACCCTACCACGTTTTCATGATGGAGAGCAAAATTACATAAATATAGTGACTTTCATATTGGCAACTCTTCTATAGTAGTTTAAGACAGACTTAAAAACTTCAAGGTTTAGAGTTCAGAAGTACAGCCAACATTTAATCATTGACTTTACTTCTCACAGAGCAGACCCAATTTTATATTCAAAACTTAAGAAATAAAAAATACTGGAATTTCTTATTGGCCAGTAGGTAAATTCTCCATTCTGTACATGAAAGCAGGTAACCCAAACATTCTTGAGTTTCAAATTTCAAATTAAAATTTGACCTTATTATTATGCTTTTCATTTTTTAGAAGAGTTCATCTTTAACTTGCTTAACTATCAATGTAGGTAACGTTAATATAATCTTAATATAAGTACCCTTAAATTTCAGTGACTTTTTTTTTATATACAAGGCACTGTGCTATACTGTGGAAGACACTGAGTTTTAAAGCTTGCTTGATCCTCAAGAGTTAACAATCCAGTTAGGATTCTCAGAGCTGTAGACATAGGAGGTTAATGAACAATGCAGGGTAATAAATACCAAGATCCAAAGGGATGGTACATAGTGTAAGAGTTCAGGGAAGAGAAAGATGATCTCCAAGAAGGCTGATAAGAGAGAATATCAAGAAAGAGTGCTAAACGGGGATCTGATGGTGGGCATAGTTTATGGAGAAGACAGGAAGGGGCTTTCTTGGTGTTCAGGTTGGTGTTCCAAAAACGAGAGGGACTTGGATTAGACTGGCTGCGCACTATGTGTTACTGACGTGACAGACATTATAAAGATGGGATCAGGTGGGAAAACCGATCAGGTAAAGTTATGAAGAGAGAGCCTTAAATGCTAGACCAAACTAGTAGTTTCAAAACTATCTATGGTTTTACAGTATGGCCCGTAGAAGAGCTGAGCTTATTTTCTTGATGATGTTGTACTTGAAAGTAACTTATTTGGAAGGTCAGAGGTGAGAATAAATTTTTAAATATGCTTCCAAGTCCCATGCTATTATAGAATAGCAAATTACTACATGATAAATGAAGAGGGGAAAAAACTAAGTTTATGGAGAACATGTGAATAACTGTTCTGAATCTAGGAAGCTCCAGAAATAAAAGGCTAAGGCTTTTCTCTGTCACTAAGTTGAAAACTGTCATCCGAATTGGCATAGACCCTTAGGAAGGCAGGACAATTTGCAAAGGCCCTGTGGAGGTGTAAATAGGACTAAATAACCCTCCTGTGTCTGGCTTAGCCTTTGACTAACCCTCCTTGAAAGATGCAAAATTCATCAGACCCTTTGTCCATTCTGTTGTAGATAAACTCTTCTGTTTTGTGACAAAGAAGTAATCCTAAAGGAAGACACATAACATGAACTTACTTTGCACAAGACACTGGGTTTTTACTGTAGTTATTTCAAATGAACCCTTATACTAAGAAGCCACTGAAGTTGGCTCTATTTTCCCACCAGGCACCTATACACAATGGTTTGGCTGTCAGAGCTCTAAAACAAACAGAACTTAGCAAAGGAAGTAGTGTAGTGAAGGAGGTAAGTACACATGCTTTGAAATCAGAAAACCCAGGTTTGAATCCCAATTCTGCCACTTACTAAATGTGTGACTTTGTTCAGTAACGTTCGATCTTCAATCTTCCCATCTGCAAATAAGGATGATGATAATAGTATCAATATCTACTTTATAGGTGGTTATAAACATTAAATGAAGTAATACATATGAAGTTTGTAGATGGAGCCAAATGTCGACAATACATATCAGCTATAATTATTTTCATTATTATTTTTGCCTCAGCCTCAAACTCCCCAAATTACTTACTACCTACCATGCTGTGGTCTAAAATACCACAATGTACACCATGAAGCGAACCCATAAAAGGCAAAGCAGAGTCAGTATGTTGTATTTAAAACAAGAGGCACAACAAAGCACAGGTCTGGGGCTTTCCTCCATAAGCTCATCTGGTGCGCCTAGATGTTTATTTCCACAGCAAGTCCCAGAGACAGTCCGTGAGTCACTCAACAAGCATTTAATTGCACACCCACTATGTTCCAGTCCTTGAACAAAAGATTAACTCAAATCTTAACCCAAAGATTCATAAAAGAACCTCTGACGTTAAGAAACTCACAGTCTAGACTAGTTGTGGGAACAGGGATCTGATTATCTACATTATCATACGATGTAACATAAACTCCAGGAGGCCAGGGTGTTGGTCTGCCGTGTTCACTGCTGTGTCCCCAGCACTTAGCAGGGTGCCTGGCACACGCTAGGTGTTCAATAAGTATTTGTTACACGAATGAAAAAGAGTGGATATTTTTGCTAAAAGTGTGCAGGTCTGGGAGCATGAAGTAGAGCTGGTGGGAGTGAGGAGAAAAGGGGGAGACTTCTTAGATTATAGTAGAAATTCAGAGAAAGCAGATAATCATAAAAGTAATATGTAAATACATACTATATATATTAGAACATCAACATGTATTCATTTTTCAATCTTTTGATATAGGCTTATTTTTTTCTTTGAATAAAGTCCACTAATCAGAGTTTATTGACTCTTTCTTACGTAAACGATTCATAATCCCTTATGTATGATTTCCATTCATATTTCTTGAGGTGAAGCAAGAAGCTAAAGATAACTCCTGAAACAATCACAGGGCTAAATATTTCTTGATTCTTATGATTCTGCTCCAACTTCTGTAATGGCTTCATCCATGTTTAATTCCATAGTTTTTTAGAATAAGTACTTCTTTAGAAGGTCTTACCAAAGCATTTGATGCACCTTTCGAGAAACAGCCCTCTGGCTTTCCTCACTCATGTTTCATCAGTTCATCTGATATTTATTTGAGTAACTCCTCACCAAGTGAATGACCAGGTTTGGCAGCAAACACAGCTCCCCTGGTGGGAGCAGAAGCGCTCAGGCACACTAGGCAAAGCTGCTGCCCAAGTACCCCAAGCGTGCAGCGGACGTCAGCCGGTGCGTCGTACACAGGGAAGTAGAACGTTAGTCCAGTGGTCTATTCGCTGAAGATTTGTTAGGGAGCGTTTCTAGAATATTGAAAGAGCAGATCTCCTTTGAGGGAACAAGGAGTGAGGATGGAAGGACATACAGGCATAGAGGATGGCACATCCAAAAGCATCGAGCCATGAGCAGGCGTGGCCCTTTGGCATAACTGTGAATAGCTTTCATGCCTGGAGCTCAGGATGTCCGTGGAAAGTGGCCAAGGGTGAGGCTAGCAAGGTGGGCGGGGATACAGAGCAGGAGGGAGCATGCAGACTCGTCATCATACATGGCAACCAGTTTTAAAGACTGCCTTTCAGCAGGTGTGACTTCTGCATTTCCCACATTGTCACGCTTCCCGGCTCACATATTCACGTGGCCTGCCCAGCCTTTGAAAGCACCTGCTTTTGCCATCCCAGCTTAGAACTTGGGAAATTCTCGGAGACTTTCAAGTCAGGAAAGGACTTGATCAGATTTTCATTTTATTAAGGTAATTCAGACAGAGCTGTGGACGTCGGCTAGGAAGCGGGGAGGAGGGTGTGAAGACGCACATAGCCAGTCAGGCGGTGGCAGCAGGTGTCAGGGTGAGAGGAGGTGGTTTAAGGTAAGGGCAGTAGGACTAGAGAAAAAGATGGGGATTTCAGAGTGACGTCTAAGCTTGTTGGATACACCGAGGGAAGAAGAGGAAAGAATCTAGGATGATGCACAGATTTCTAGCTTTAGTACCTTAAGAAGGGGTGACGTCATTCACAGAGATAGGAAAGAAAAGGTGATGCATTTTGCTGAGTCTGGAGTGTCTGTGGGATAAGCAGGTGGGGATGTAGGGTAGGCAGTCAGAAGTAACGTGTTCCCAGTTTATGGAAATAGGGCTGAGGATGTATATATAGCAATGATCACATACAGGGAACAGTCAGAGTCGTGCATGTAGACGAGACGCGTGGAGAGAGCCTAGAAAGAAACAGAACACTGTAGAGCCCTAGCATTTAAGCAGCAAGTCGAGGAGACTGAAAAGGAGGAGGAGAAATGGGGTGGGGGTGCGCAGGGTGGGATGGGAACTTCAGGGACACTCTCTCAAGATGGAGAACTACAGAAAGAACACTTAGGATTAGGATGGAAAACAATCCGCTAAGGCTTCATCACTAAAAGATCATATGCGATTAAATAAGATCCTAGGAGCTGAGGAGCGATGGGAAGTAGGGAAATGGAGACAGTTATTCTAAACCATCTTTCTACTTGTCTACAAAGCCAGTGGGGGATATGGAATCATTTCAGAGGAGAGGCACTTAGGGGGATTGTTTTGCGCTAAATGTGACGAGGCAGGAGAGAGAAAGGGGATTGAAAATATACAGAAGAAAAGAGGAGGAGGGACAGGAGGAGATGGCATCTAGAACACAGGCGGATGGGCAGTGAACATCTCCTCCTCTCTCATTTCCCTCCTGCATTAACCCCTTACTCACTTCCTCCCCTCAACTGTTGCTGTAATGTGGGAAGTTTGTGTAGAATTAAACTCCTTCACCCAATTTGAAGATCAGCTCCCAGTGTTTTTGTGAAGATGAAAAAAATGAATGAAATCTTTCCCTCTGCTTCTGCCGCTGCGGTCCTTCTGCTTTCAGTGACCAGAGAAAGGTTGCTTTTTAAAAAATATCCAGTTAATTTTTTTTTGAACGACAGAGTTTTGTACGGGATTTTAGTGTTGTGTTGAAAAGCATCACTGAAGTGAAAAACAATGCTCAAATTACACAAGTAGTCAGTCTGGAATTCAGTTTACTGCAGAGTTGTTCTAAGAAGCCCACCAGGCTCCTGAGACGTTGAACTTTTATGAAATACTAACCAGCCCTCTCTCCCGTTCAAAGGTACCATGTTCTCTGTTACAAGTGGTGTGAAGAACCTCCACTGAGCCCTGACACCTGTGCCACCATTTTGGAAAAAGCTGGTCTGGATAACTGGGCCCTTGGAAAAACGAAAGTAATGTGTTCATGTAATTTTCAAGGAAAAAATTCATACTTATGGTGGATGTACTGAGAATTACATTTTACAGTGATTGAAAATATCATGGCTTTTCATGTTATAGAATCTCTAGCTTGAAATAGGGGAAGAAAATTGATAAAGTCATAACAGTTTCCTTCTTCAGCAGAATTAAACACTTTGCTCTCATAAAGGTTTCTTTTAAGAAATTCAAGAAAAATATATCTTGAAGATTTATCCAAAAAAGGATGGAATGGATGAGTCTAGAAAACAGACTTTTATATTTTCTCTATTTTATCACCACCAGATATAGTCAAAAAGCTGTCGAGAATCATAATGATTTCAGTAGGATTCTGTTTTTCTTTATTTTCCTAATTCTCAAATCTGCTTTTGTTGTAAACTTGAAATTTATCCGGAGTGAAATGTTATTACTAGACTCACACTATAGGTGTTTGGATATTGGTGTGTTTATGTATCAGATTTGAGAGCCTGTGAGATCTTAGCTTATTTAATCCCTTAAAGCAGCGGTCCCCGGCCTTTTTGGCACCAGGGACTGGTTTCGTGGAAGACAGTTTTTCCACGGATGGGGGGCGGGGGGAGGATGGCTCAGGCGGTAATGCGAGCGATGGGGAGAGGCAGATGAAGCTTCGCTCGCTCGCCTCCTGCTGTGCGGCCTGGTTCCTCCTGGGGGTCGGGGACCCCTGCCTTAAAGAATGAAGTACAAAATCATAATCTGTTTTGAATATGGAAGTAAAATAGGTGGCTTCTTGGAGAAAGGATGCATTTACTTCTCAGATATCCTCAGAGCATTACAAACAAGATGGGGATAAGGAGATAAACAGGACCAGGTCCTGGGAGTACACTAAATGTATCACTGGGGAAGGATGGAGAGGAAGAATCAAGCTAAGGCAATGAAGTACTCAGATTGACCACTCAAGAGTAACTGCTATCAGCTATTCCATAGGCGTAGACTGAAATGCCACACTTGCCAAGAAATTTATATTAGCTGCGGGAAGTGGGGGACAGAATTTTCATATGTTCAGATGAAAAGTTAGGCCTGTTAGTTATCTCTCTTGTATATAGTAGTGTGTATATGTCAGTTCCCATCTCCCAATTTATCCCCCCCCCCCGATTTCCCCCTTGGTAACGATAAGTTTGTTTTCCACATCTGTGACTCTATTTCTGTTTTGTAAATAAGTTCGTTTGTACCATTTTTTTAGATTCCACATATAAACAATGTCATATGATATTTGTCTTTCTTATAACTGATTCACTTTGCTGTATAGCAGAAACTAACACAACATTGTAAATCAACTATACTCCAATAAAAATTAATTTAAAAAAAGAAAAGTTAGGCCTGTAACAACTTAAAGAAATTTTCAAAGTGTTTATCTTATACGGAGTGTCCTACATATCCAGTAATCCGTATTTACTTTAGTATTTAGTAAGGGGAATTCCTGAGCATTACAAAGATATGTTTTTTATTCACACCATTTTCTTTCAGATTCTCACAAAAATGAATTTTGTCAGGCTGAAATCTCATGATTTATGGTCTGAAACACATGCCTAACTCAAATGGAGTTTTAACTTGTAAAAAGGCCCTTTGCAGTTCCAGTTTTGCATGATATTTATGCAGCATTTTAAAGCTATTTGTATTTTTCCACTTCACCTTTTCCAACTCATTAAGATGGATAAAAGTATTCAATATAGAACATTCCTAATGCTGTGCAAAAAAAATGATGACCTTTTTAGATAGATTAAATTTTAAATGAATTGTTGGCAGTAGAATAGACTAAATATATTAACATCTAGAGTCCTGTAGAAATTAAAACTAAATTCAATCAAAACCTGTAATGTTAAACTGTTGGCCCTTGGTGCCAGGCTTCTAAGTGCTGAGAGAATTCTACAGTCAGGGTTACCAGGTCTCATGACTCAGCTCTTAAATTTGAATTTAAGTGACTTCTTAGTGGATTCAATAAACTCTCTTTGAGGTGACTTTCATTAGTAAATTTAGCCATTAAAAGAAAAAAACATACCTTCCTGTTTCCTGAGAGTGGTTGAAAACTCTTAGTTGAGAACAGCTCCGAGCCTTCAGGGTCCCCTGTTGCTCTGATTCATTTTGATTTTAGAATCATCATAAATCAGCCCTCCTATCTTCACAGTGGCTGCTGGGTCCGGTGAGAAAGTTGTTCATTCTGCATGGGACCCTCTCTCTGCCTTACTCTCTCCACTGACAACACTGTGAGCCCCTGAAGGGCAGTGCCCCTGGTTTGTTCACCTTTGTATCCCAGCAGATAAGTACATAGAATAGGTCTCAGTAAACATTTGGTGAATGAACTCCTGTAACTATAACTGTCCTCTCTCTTACAAATAGATTTGTAAGATTTTTAAGTTTGGGAAGTTTAATTATCTCTTCTTTCAAAAAGCATAAAAAATTAGCTTTGCCCAGAGTATCTGATGCTAAAACTTTGATAAAAGAGCTTGGTATCCTCCACTCATATTGGCCCATCCAACAAAACCTAGGTACCTGTTGCAAATAAACAGTATGATTGTTAAACTATATTCCTTCTCAAAGAGGGGTTTTCTTCAATCATAAAAATCTATAATGTGATAGCAACATCCAAGCCAAAGAAGCAAAAGATAGTGATTTCCAAAATCGAAAAATGTTTAGAATATAATCTAGTCTTCAGAGCACAGCACATGACTGTTTCACACCTGCACACCGTAGTTTTATTGTGTTTTATTTTAATTCTTTTAAGGTGTTCCTTAAGTATTATCATGTGGAACAGTTAAATTTAATGCGAAAGGAAGCCATCGACAAGCTTATTTTGATTCAAGCCTGTGTCAGAGGATTCTTGGGTTCAAGAAGATACCAAAAAATACAGAAGAAAAGGAAAGAGAGCGCTATAATAATACAGTCAGGTAATAACTCAGACCATCTCACTGTGTAACAAAACATAATGCTGTGTTTAGATGTGTGCATGAAATCAAATCTTACCTCCAATTCTTATGTAGCTTTCGTGTTTAATTCCAAACTCTGTTACCTTGATACTTTCTCTATGCTAAATCTGAATGATTGTTGTAGTGACTGACACTTTTAATATCTGAATAAATGTTTTGTTTTAAAGAAAATAATTTTTAAATTTTCTGTCACTATGAAACACAATTGACGTATTGTGCAAGATACAGCAAGTGACTGAATTAATTGTAGATCTCAAGAATCATATTATTATAACCCATTGGACAATAACATTTTCCCTACTTTATTCCAAAGGTTACACTTGCCATAATTTTTGACAACTTAATGAAATCTCATTCTGCTAAAGGGCATCCATTTCTTTCTGTTAACTGTAGGGAAATAATATTTATAATCATGTTTCACAAGTTTTTATTAAATGTATTAATAGACTTTGGATTTCACTTTCCATTTTTCTATAAAAAGCTAAATTTAGAACCCAGCATGGCTTGATACAATATCTTTCAAAAACTTTTGACTAGATACCTATAACAAAAAATGTATTTTACTCTGTAACCTGATACACACACATACTACAAGCACTGCATTCTGATACTTTTCTATTCTGGTTTATTCCATTTAATTTCTAGATGTTAGATTTGGCCCACTAAATCGATTTTATGATCCACTATTTATTTGCAACCTACATTCTGAAGAACACTGATGTGGTGGGCAGAGTAGCTGACTGACATTCAAAAGATTCAGTTCAAGGTCCAGTCCAATTTGTCAATCCATAAGAGCTCATCATCATCTTTTGGAATTTTACGCCCTTCACTTCTCACTGGGATATCAAAAATGCAAACCCTGCAATTTGGGATTTAATTCTTGATCCACAATTCCAAACTTCATAAAGCACTGAAAAAAGAGGTTTTTTCATAACTCATTTGGAAGTGAAACATGACCTAATATTCACAGTCCTTTATTCATCCCACTCGGTAAGAATTGTGTGTTTTTCTGGAGAAATATTCATGTGTTTGACTATGGAATGCTGACTTACCATGGGGAATTTTACAGAATATATGTTATCTGTTCTGAATTACTTTTCTAAAAATTTTTTTTAAAAAGTTTAAATCTGAATTCTGAAATATATCTGGCTCCAAGAATAATTGGCCGAAAGGTCCAAACCATATACTTATATAATAGGGGTTTTCTCCCATGAATAGCTGAGCATGGCAGAAATAAAAGAAACATAAGCATTAGCAGATTTTAAGCAAATGAGTGAGTACATGTTGTCTTTTTCATCAACTTAGTTCATCTCTATCATTTTAGTTTCATCTTAATACTCCCCTTAATACGAAAGTTACTTTAATTCTTTTCTTGCTAAAGCTTGTCGTCTGGAAGAGTCTTGTTAATGATTCCCATATTTTTTCGAACCTGTTCTATTTGGAGTCTTTAATTTCATTTTCCTCTTTGACACTGATGGTCAAAAGCCATTTGTTTCTACCCATTGAAGTAATGCTTTTTATTTATTATAATTAACACTGCTCTGGGCCTTATATGTTTCAGCTGCAAGAGGACATCTAGCCAGGAAACAAAGGAAAGAAATTGTTAACACGAAAAACACAGCAGCAAAAACCATTCAGACTCAAGATCAGGAATTTGACTACAAGAAAAACTTTGAAAATAAAAGGTAAAATAATGTTCATTCTTATACCATCTTGACAGTATAGATTTTTCACATCTGGAAAGTCACAAAATAAAGTCCACAGTAAACAAGATGTGGTACACATATACAATGTAATATTACTCAGCCATAAAAAGGAATGAAGTAGTGCCATTCACAGAGACGTGGATAGACCTAGAGACTGTCATACAGAGTGAAGTAAGTCAGAAAGAAAAAAACAAGTATCATATAATATTGCTTATATGTGGAACCTAGAAAAATGGTACAGATGAACTTATATGCAAAGCAGAAATAGAGACACAGATGTAGAGAACAAACTTATGGATACCAAGGGGAGAAGGAGGGGTAGGATGAATTGGGAGAATGGGATTGATATATATAGCCTACTATGTATAAAATCGATAACTAATGAGAACCTGCTGTATAGCACAGGGAACTCTACTCAGTGCTCTGTGGTGACCTAAATGGGAAGGAAATCCAAAAAGCAGGGGATATATATATATATGTATATATATATATATATATATATATATATATATATATATATATATATATATATATATATGTAGCTGATTCACTTTGCTGTACAGTAGAAACTAACACAACATTGTAAAGCAATTATATTCCAATAAAAATTAAAAAAAAAAAAGTCCACAGTCTTTCTCGTACCTAACCAGGTTTCTAACAGTGATGCATCAAATGTCAGCGACACCCCGTGGCCACTTTTGTGTTCTTTATCCTATTTGAGAGTTTGTTGGCATTTCACTCAGATGACCACACTTTCCTCCTCGAAGAAGATCTTATCTTCAAGTTAAGGGGAAATCATTCCAACTATCCTTTCAAAAGAGTATTAATAAAGGAACAACTGTGAAATTTTGGCCAACGTATTACAAGATCATGAACCATAGCAGGGACACTACTTTTCCTTGAATTTTGTAAGATATTTTCTGTGATCCGTAGACTTAGAGCTTATCAAAGTACAGCACGCCAACCTAGTGAACATACCCTACTTACTGATCTCAAATGTGGTTATAGTTTCCACATCTCCTTACTGTAGGTACTTTGTTTGGAAAAGGACATATCTTTTTTTTTTTTTTTAATTTCTTATTTAATCTTAATGTCTTGAAGCTGAAACAAATTTAACAGCCAGTGTTTTTTCACCATTGTATATAAAATTGCTAGTTTACAAGAGAAGGTGACACTTTAATAAAATGTAAAACTAAGTAACCAACTTTTTTCATGTCTCTAAAAAGCAAAATGACTTCTTAAAGAACCAAAAGGCTACCAAGAGATTCATAGGTTTCTGCTGAGTTACAATATGTTTTAATAATCTAGGGACTCGATGAGAGTATTTTTAAATGTATGCCCTCACTAACTGAACACCCAACATTATGTTTGTTCCTACATCACCTTCTAGCTTTTTATTATTTTAGCTCTTCTCAAATCTTTCAGAATTGTGACAAATACTAACAAATGATGGCTATCACAGAAAATTCTGAAAGAGGAAAATGTGGTTTTTTTCCTTGTTTTCTTAATGTAATAAATGTACTATAATCATCTTTTCCCACTACTCTGTACCCTCTGCTACTTTTGGAAGAAATACAATCCTGAATGAAGCAAAAAAGATAATTTCTTGGAAGAGGACATATCTTGAAGTGATTAAATTCCTAGGATTTTGATACCTCAGTAAGTGAAATTATGCTGGGATATTTCTCACTCTAATTTGAAGCTAGTTTTCTCATTATTTGAGTAGCCATCACAGTTGTCGCTAGAGAGGACATTTTGGGGAAATACTCAATTATTGTGACTTGATAAGTTTTTATTTTGAGCTTTTTTGTCCCTTTTGCTTTTCTCCCAACATAATGTAACATGTGCTATTGCCAAACAAGGTAATAAACTCTAGTTTAGTATCATATATTCCGATGCAATATATTTTACACAGGGAATCTTTTGTGAAGAAACAGACAGAGAATGCAGTGTCTACTAATGAAACAGTCATTCCAGCTCCAAATAATAAGGGAAGTACATCTGTAGTGAAGACTTCTACTTTCAGAGCTGAGGGGGAATCCACGAATGCTATGGAAAGTAACAACAGAGGATATCAGACCCCGAAAAAAATGAACAACGTGTATGAGGAAGAGGCTAAGCAAGAATTGTGTCTGGTGGGGGACGCTTGGGCAGAAGTAAACACCAATAAGAAGTATATGAAAGACTTGGAAGAAAATAGTAAGATAAGGAAAATGGAAAAGGAGGACACTGTGGTCCAGAATTATTATCAGTGGTACACAGAGGAAAGGAATTTCGAAGACTCAAAAGCAGCATATCTAGAAAGGAAGGCCATATCAGAAAGGCCAAACTACCCAGGACTTTGGTTAGCGGAGGAGACCTCAGCTCCTAAGCAGCCTTCTTTTAAAAAAACTTTAGAACCTAGTCTTAGCCAGAGGTCGGTTTGCCAAGATGCAAATAGCAAGGAAAAAGAAAAGAAGACGTCTGTGGTCACCCAGAATGCCCCAGTGTGCAGTCATCAGAGGAACCCTGTGAGGCATGGGACGGTCCAAGAGAGGCAAATCGAACCGGCAATGCAAGCCCAGGAAAAAGAAGACAAAGCAGCGGTGTTCATTCAGAGCAAATACCGGGGCTACAAGAGGGGGCAGCAGTTAAGGAAGGACAGGATGTCTTCTTTTAAAAATCAAAAAGCGGTTGCAACACCGACAGAAGTAGCAAGAAATACTCACACTTTGTATTCCCATCCTGCAAAATTTGAGGAATCCTGTAACATCAGGATGAAGAGTGATAAAGACTCAAAAGCAATTTCAGAAAAAGAAGCATGTGATTTGGCAATTTTTTCAAAACAGGTATGTAAACGAACAGATTTGTTTACTAGTACGGATCTCTGGGAATTCCACGATAACCGAGTTAAACAGACAATTGATAACTGATATATTGTTTCATCTGTTTTTATGAGATTGCAAACTTTTTCAATAAAACGTCTCAGGGTCGGTGCTATTCAAATAGCCATAAATTTTGTAAACAAATTTCTATGATAAAAATAGTATAAAATATGATGGAAATCTTGTGTAGTAAGGAGACTAGTCATTGGTTTCTACAGCCTACTAAAATGCTGGCATTTGACAATGCAAATTTCCATGTATCTGAGATCTTACATTATAGCTGAAAAAAAAAGTTTTCAAAATCCTCTAAAGTCTATGCTTTCTGTACCCCAAATTTTGAGAAGACATAATTAGGTATCAGAATCAGATTGTAGCATTACTGAGCATATATGCAATGAAGATGACAGTCTGTATGTTCTGTCATGGCCATGAGGAACCATCAAGAAAAGCCACAAAGGAAAATTCCCTCTTGGAGAATATCTCATGCTATTGGTAGGCGTGTTTCAGCTGTTTCTAGAAGGGGCAGTCGGCTTTAGGGCTTCTCCCAGGTGTATGGAACTCTGATAAATTAGTGCTATGGAGAGATCACAGGCCTCTGTCCGTGCCCCACTCTGGCTCTTTCTCTCTTTCTTGAGAAAATCACTTCATGTGTCAGCACCCTTATTTTCCCCTGTGTAAAGTGAAGGATTTTCACTAGGTGGCCTCTAAAATGCATATTATAAATGAATATGTACTATCAGGGTAGTCAATAGTGTATGAAATCATAGAAGAAATGTCATAATGGGTTCAAAGAAGGATCACCTATTACTGCTGAGTCTCTAAACTCTGCCTTTTGTCTGACGGTGGCTAAGCCCACAAGAAACACAGTAACTGCCCTTGGACACCCCCTGACTGTTATGAGTGTGGCCCAAACATCTCCAACCCCTAGCTGGTCATAGATCTGCCATTGTTTTATTTAGTCCCTTCCTGTTCTACTTCTTTAAGCACATGGAAATATTGAGTTTAATATACAGGCAGTCCTTCCCTTCCTTGTGATAAATCTGCTCACTCTAAAGACCAAAGCGGAGATTAGGACCCTGACCTGCCAGGCAACTGCAACATTCAGGAGATGTAGAATCTGCGGGCATCCACCTACAGCTGGCAAATACCACCGTGGGCGTGGATTCAGTGCTCCCTGGGAGCAGAGCTAGAGGCAGAAAAGCAGGAGCCCCACCTTCAGCCTAGCAGGGCAGCCGTGTTAACAGACAAGGTAGAGGCAGAGGGGCCAGGATGGAAAGAGGAACCGTTAGAGAGAGAGAGTAGCGCTGAAGTCAGGCGAAGAAGCCTGGACAGGAAAGGGGGGAGGCTAACACAGTCAAAGTCAGCAGAGGGGTTCCTCAGGATAAAAGCAGAAGAGCCACGGCAGCAGAATGGTAAGGATGGAAGCCAGATCTCAGGGACCCTGGGAAGGAGTTATCAGGAGAGAATGCTTCTGGAGGGTCATATGTTGGACAGTTTTGAATGGAAAATGTGAGATGGGCAGGTAGCACAAAGGGGGAGGTTTTGTCAAGTGAGGACTTTATCCGACCTTGGTACAGGGTCAGGGTGAGTCCTGGAGAAGAAGTACATGAGAGCCCCAGGGGGGAGCGGTTCAGGAATTGATCAGACCCCAGTGTACCTGTGGAGCTCACTGAATTCTCTTCCTTGATTTAATCTGACATGTGACCTTCTTTTTAGATATCAAAGCTATCTGAAGAATATTTCATTCTGCAGAAAAAACTGAATGAAGTGATTTTGTCACAGCAACTGAAGCCTCTTTATCTGGGTGTCTATCCTCATAAGCCAATTACTAGACGAGTTTCTTCTCAGCAGTGCATCTCAGGTAAAGATGGGTAGAGTTGGAACTTCCCGAAGGGACAGGCAAAGCCAGATACTTTGTTTATTAGTTGCCCACCTTTATTCTATAGCAGATTTGAGGTGACAGTGTTCTAACTGTCTTGGCAAGAGCCTTCATTTTATTTCATTTTTTATTAGTAGATACACACTTTTCCAGAATGTTCCACATACCCCCCTACCTTTTTTGATTTCATTCTCCTCTTCTTTTCTTTTTCTTTTCTTTTTCCCCTTTATATACACTTTAACTAGAACTTGGCATATGACACCAAAAGGGAGTAGAAAGGGATGGAGTTGGGGGAGGGTGGGGAGCAGGGTGCAGTTTGGATAAGAGGGAGCAAACAAGTGAAATATATCTGTTCCTTCTGTCAAAATCTGTATGGTAAGTAGAAGGTGCAAATCTCCGTTCAGATGCACAAACCCAGATGCACTATTAAATTTTCTTCTTATCAGCCTAAGTCACTCTCTGCCCACATTCACTAAACTGGTGGCGAATTCAGACTCAGGAATTATCAGACCTCCCCTTCTCCAGGGCTGTGCAAAGGCCCCGGGGCCTTATATACCCACCAAAGGATCAGGTAAAGCCTGTAATCACTAGTTAGTTGCCCACAGGTACTGCTGTGACACTCATCTCCTGGCTGGCCTCACGATCTCTACACGTCGCGAGGCTCTGCTGCTCCCATACGCGCAGAAGACGCCGGGAAACTGGCGTGTCAGGAGTCTTACCGGGTTCGCACACGCTCCAGGTGGCCCTCCTCCCTGCAGCCTTACCACCTCCCCCATGGGCAGCCGCCGATGGCCCTGCTGGTCCCTGTCTGGGAGAATCTGCATTTATTTTCCTTTGGTCCTTATTTCTCGGAGGCCCTCCACCCGCTCAGGGCACCAGGCCCCACCTCTGCAATGAGCGTGGCTCTTACCAAAGGCGGGACCGCCGCTAACCTCAGGCAACTTCCGTGAAAGTCCCTTAGGCAGGAAAAGACTAAGATGAGCCCGGCTATTTGTCTGATATGGGAGGAAGGAAAAATAGCTTAATGTTTCAATCAGTTATCCTGCCACATTGTTTTCAAGACTTGTGTGGAGCTTTTAAAAAAAAAAAAAACCAAAAAAACCACTGCCACGAAGTGTCCACCCTTCCCAACCCTGCTGCTCCCAGGCCCTGGCCCAGACCTCTTGATGTGAAGAAGCAGCTTGGCAAGTCAGAGCCCAGAGGCGCATTAGTTTGAGTGCCACCGATGACCCTGCCCGGAGGCCTGCTGCCCGGCAGGTGCCGAGAGGGGGCTCGGGGGCTTCAGCCTCTCTCGGCTGTGTGTGCAGAGGCCCTGGTGGAGGCGGGGCAGTGAGGTGCTGGAGGGAGCGTCCTGGTGAGCAGCTCAGCCCAGGGCTCAGCAGGAAGCAGGGGGTGGAGGGGTGCGGCGGACGCTTCCTGGAGGGGAGTGGGCGCTGCCAGTGTATTGCCACGACTTGTGTGTGTCGTGTGTTGTGTATGTGTGTTTACTGAAAATGCTTTAAGGTGCACAGCGTGATGATTTGAGGCCCACATACCTGGTGAAATATGACTGCAGTCAAGCTAATTAACATATCTTCTTCTCACATAGTTGCCTTTTTTGGCGTGTGTGTGATGAGAGCACCTGAAATCCACTCTCCTAGCACATTCCCAGGATTCGGTACAGTATTATTACCTGTAGTCACCGAGCTGCACATTGGATCTCTAGACTTATTCATCCTGCACACCTGCAACTCTGTCCCCTTTGACTAACATCTCCCTGTTTCTCCCACCTCCCCACCGCTGGTAACCACCGTTCTGCTCTCTGCTTCTAGTGTTCGACGTTTTAAGATTCCACGTATAAGTGAGATCATGAGGTTTTTCTTCTTTCTGCGTCTGGCTTATTTCACTCGGCATAATGTCCTCCAGGTTAATCCATGTTGTCCCAAATGGCAGGATCTTCTTTAAGGCTAATATTCCTGTGTGTGTGTGTGTGTGTGTGTGTGTGTGTGTGTGTGTGTGTGTGTGTGCGTGTGTGTGTGTGTATCACATCTCCTTTATTCATTCATCTGTTGCTGGACACTTAGGTCGTTTTCCCTATCTTGGCTATTGTGAATAATGTTACAGTGAACATAAACATATCATGTAAGGTACTGATTTCATTTTTTGGGGATATATACCCAGAAGAGGGATTGCTGGATCATATGGTAGTTCTATTTTTATTTTTTTTTTAGGAATCTCCATATTGTTCTCCATAATGGCTGAACCAATGTACCTTCTCACCAAAGGTGTACAAGGGTTCCCTTTTCTCCACATCCTCGCCAGCATTTGTTTCTCTTGTCTCTTTGATACTAGACATCCTGATACATGTGAGGTGATATCTCATTGAGATTTTGATTTGTATGAAAGCACTCTTTCATATACTGTTGGCCATTTGCATGTCTTCTTTGGAAAAATGTCAATTCAGGTTGTTTGCCAGTTTTTTAATCTGGTTGCTTGGTGTGTGTGTGTGTGTGTGTGTGTGTGTGTGTTTGGCTGTTCAGTTGCATGAGTTTCTCATTTTGGTTATTTGGATATTGTCTAAAATATATCCAATATGTGGTCTGAAAATATTTTCTCCTATTCTGTAGGTTGCCTGTTATATTTTGTTCATGGTTTCCTTTGCTGTGCAGAAGCTTTTTAGTTTGATGTAGTCCCACTTGTTGATTTTTGCTTTTATTGCCTGAGCTTTTGGTGTCATATCCAAAATATTACTAGCAAGGCCAATGTCGAGAAGGTTTTCCCCTATGTTTTCTTCTAGGATTTTTATGGTTTCAGGTCTTACGTTTAAGTCTTTAATCCATTTTGAGCTGATTTTCTTGTATAGTGTAAGATGATTCCAGTTTCATTCTTTTATACGTGGCTATCCAGTTCTCCCAGTGCTATTTATTCTTTCCCCATTATGTATTCTTGATGCCCTTGTCAAAATTAGTTGACCATATATACTTGGGTTCATTTCTGGGCTCTCTATTCTGTGCCATTGATTTATGTGTCTGTTTTAATGCCAGTACCGTACTGTTTTGATTACTTTAGCTTTTTATTTAGCTTAAAATCAGGAAGTGTGATGCCTCCACTCTTCTTCTTTCTCAAGATTGCTTTGTCAGGAACTTTGAAAAGAACTAAAAGCAGCGGAACTTTACTAGGAAGTCAAAATACTTCACTTCATTCTTCAATGAAGGCCAACCTGGCAAACATCTGAATTTTCCCCCGTCCCTGAGAGTAGCAGAGGAAGGGCCTGAGAGAGGCCCTGAAGTGGCCTGAAGACCCAGAGGGGTCTGGGCAGACCTGACAACCCAGAACCAAGTAGGAAGGGAGGACACTGGGAGATGCAGTCTGAGCCAGTGACTAGAGACGAGACAGTGCAGTTACTCTGGGCAGATGCTAATGAAAAGGAAGAAGAGCTGCAGAGCAGGTGCCCGTCTCCGTAATGACATGAAGCTACAAAGCCCCCCCCCCAACTTAGATGTGGCCCGGGGAGAAAACAGAAACCCAGAATGACTAAGTTTTCTCAGAAGACACTAAGAAAATTGAAAGCAACTGAGTTTAACTAGGATTCATTAAAAATAACGTCATGCTAGAAAATCGAAATGAGCACTAAGAAGGAGGAATTAAGTCGAGCTTTAGGAACATCAGGTGACATTTTTGTACATCTGAACTGTTGTGCATTGTGACCACTTAACCCAGATGAAGTGGTGGCTGAGACAGTCAACAGTCTTTTTTTTTTTTTTTTTTAAAGTTATACAATTTTTATTTATTTATTTATTTATTTATGGCTGTGTTGGGTCTTCGTTTCTGTGCGAGGGCTTTCTATAGTTGCGGCAAGTGGGGGCCACTCTTCATCGCGGTGCGCGGGCCTCTCACTATCGCGGCCTCTCTTGTTGCGGAGCACAGGCTCCAGACGCGCAGGCTCAGTAGTTGTGGCTCACGGCCCTAGTTGCTCCGCGGCATGTGGGATCTTCCCAGAACAGGGCTCGAACCCGTGTCCCCTGCATTGGCAGGCAGATTCTCAACCACTGCGCCACCAGGGAAGCCCCAGTCAACAGTCTTAAGCAAAGGTTAGTCGGTAGATGACCTTCCAGGCGGGTGGACACGTGCATGGTGACTGAAGCCGTTGAGTAGACGAGATCGTCCAGGAAATCCACCTATGGTGAGAAGAGAAGAGAACCAGAGCGTGAGTCTAGACGTGTACGGGTCAGGTAGAGAGGACCCAGCAAAGAGGACCAGCCAGAGAGGTGGGAAGAACACCAGGGCGCCCAGTACCTCAGAAGCCACAGGAAGAGGGTTTTAAAGATATTATGCAGGATGATGCTGACAGAGCAAGTGGGGAGAGAACTATAAAATATCCATTGAATCTCCTATATGTTAACAGTTACTTACAACTTCCCCTAACGTTTGTGAATAGACACAAAGGGAAAAGGGGGATGCAGATAATCACTGCTACTTCTGGGAGATTCACCCTCCGATATCTGCCAGGTTTTGTCATTAGGTGTAGTCTATGTTCAGATATTTTAATGATCTAGGCAGCCTTTTAAAAAATTTATTGAATAGTTTATAAAAGTTCACAGTAAATATAGTTCAAAGAATTCAAACTGAGGTCACAAATTGGGCCAGATATTACGTGGTCAATATTTAATCCCTGCCAGGGATCTAGATTCATTATTGTACCTTTGGATGTGCTTATTTACCTCAGGAAAATCAAACTCCATCCTAAATTTCTCTGTAAACCAGCCTGGGTTTGCCGATCTTCTGACCACATTTAAACCAAGAATTTCCACCACCTGTTCCCTTTTCCTCCAATTCTAGTGATTTTCCCAGTTATATACCTTCAGACATCACAAACCCCACACAGGTATTCAGATGCACACTCATCGGAGGGAGTAGATTATCAGTACCACGGTCCATGTTTACTTATCCTCAAGTTATTTCATGTAGATTGGTTTTGTCTTCCTCAGTCAGATTTTCAACCCTTGCAAGCAGGACCATGCCATGTACTATATATTCATTTTTCTGTTACCCTAGCACACTTATTCATCACACCGTTGACATTTAATAATGGCTTATTAATTGGCTGGAAAGCTGTTTAATTTCCTCCAAGAATTATATGTGGAGCAAAGTACAGTGGCCAGTGGAGCGAAGATTTGAAAGTTTGGTTTTTATTAAAACAAAAACATGTCGCATTACAGTCTTTAAATGTTTATTTATTTTTGTATGTTGTATACTTTTAAACTTCTAGTCAGGGAAGGCCTTATATTGTAGAAGGCCTAATGTATAGAAGTCCTCTCTCCTTAGATCATCAGAATTGCTAACCCCGCAATTTGGAAGCTCGCAGTGCAAGCAGCTGCCAGCACCTGCAGAGGTAGATTTAGCCGATACGCTGTGGAACCTGCCAGCCGGGGTTCAACAGGCCACCACTGCAGCACTGACCTTCATGGCAAACCATACCTCCCCATGAAAAATTTCACTTGGAAGACCAAATCAAGCTAGTTTACAAATAATTATGTCACTAAAGTAAGCCTAATAGTCACCTGAAACTTTAATTATCTCATGCTTCTCAAAAATCTACAGGCATCTTCAAATAATTGCTACGCCCAACTTCGTTGTAACAACTCAATCAGCCTTAGCTGGATTACGTAAAGTGACCTGGGAAAACTTCTTACCTATTCTGAAGAAAGCCCTAGACCTAGAGGGCTGAGATAGGGAGGATGGGAGGGAGGCTCAAGAGGGAGGGGATATGGGGACATATGTGTGCATATGGCTGGTTCACTTTGGTGCACAACAGAAATAACACAGTACTATGGAGCAATTATGCTCCAATGAAGATCTATTTAAAAAAAAAAAAAAGTACAAAAGCAAATTTTTTCTAGAGGTCACTTTGAAAATTCATCAGGATATTCTAAGTTATAATCATGCCTAATGGTCGTGTGGTGAAAACAGTGAAGGGGCCAGTAATATATCTTGAATGTATGGTTATCTGGTGGTTCAGCTTGATTTAAAGACAGATTAAGAGAAAAGGACCACAGAATCGGCCTGGGCTGGATACCTGTTGGCGTTGAGTGATGTATACAGGGAGGTTCATTCTGCTATTCTGTCTGTTCTTTTCTACTCTTGTGAATGTTTGAAATTTTCTATAATAAAAGATTAAACAAAAAAAAAAAAGCAAGCCCTAGAAAATATGGATAATAAATGAGAATAATTAAATTTTCAACTTTATTTTAACAAGCTGTAACCTTATTTTATAAGGTTCTCTCTCAGTGAGACATATTTTTTAATGTGCGAAAGTGTCAAAAGTAAAATAATGTCCAAATGAAAACTGAGGAACTAATTAGGAAGTTTAAAAATAAAATTAGGTAAGTACACGAACTGCTTATTTTATATCTTTGTTTTGATAATAATCATTATAAATTGAAACTGATAGGAGTTAACTGCACCTGCATTTTCATTGAGAGAAATTTAGTACAGGATTTATATAACTGTAGCATGGCCATTTGATCTTAGAGCCTATGCTGTTGTATTCAGAAGTATACAATGACATTGCATTATTTCACTTTGAATAATGTTCAGAGTTGCTCCTTTTGGGGGAGGGGGGGTTTCTTCTTAACTATGGTGCCCCTGGCAATTTGTATTGACCTCTGTGAAGAGAAGAAAAAGATTAGTTTTAGGATAAATATACCCTAGTAACACAAAAGCATATTTTCTTTCTCTCTTTTTACAAAGAAGCTGTGACTGTCCAACAGGCTGTAATTTTTTAATGGATTGCCAGGTTAACAAATAAGGACATTATGATAATTCCCATGCTTCATTTACATAATACCATCAATAATTCAAGTCTAAATCAAAGCAGTCCCTTGCCATGCATATACATACAGTAGATAAAATGAAAATGCTTTCAGAGTAAATGTCAGAAGAAAAGAGCAATCTATTTATTTCTAAATTCTTATGGCATCTAGATTCATGCAGTAGTCCTAATATTTTCAGTTATTATGGTGCAGATTTGGTATTTGTTTTAAGGTATGCCTGTCGTTTTACCATTGTAATCCTGGCCCCTAGAAATGCATTTTGGAAACTATCCAAGAATACGTCTGCACGTGTACCTGTAAACATATTTATATCCATGTGAAGACCAGGTAGCTCAAATAATGTTGGATCACATACTTTATAGGAATTTTTTTTCATTAAGAGTAGAAACTAAAGAGAGATCAGAAGTTATATTGCTTTCCCTCCCAACATACCTCTGGTGATCACTTATCTTCTTACATTTATTTGCTACTATTCTCTGTTCATAAGAAATAATACTAATTCCCCCCAAATCTTTCAAAAAGCGACAACCTTCAGTATCCAAAAACAAATTATTTTATTTACAACCTTACAATTCAGTGAGTATCATTTATTTTTAGCATTTTAATTATATTAAATACTAACCATAAAAGCAGTTTGCCATACATGGGTTTACGCTATGAATTATCGATTTTGATGAATTAACTGATTTAATTCCAACAGAACAGTTGACCTAGAAGCCTTAAATGGAAATACTTAAATTTTTTGCACCCAAGTTATTTCTTCTCATTCCACAATTTTTATCTATTCTAAACTACAGAGAACACAGAGCTGCCATGGAAGCAGGAGGGCAATGAACAGTATATTTCCCCCCAACTTCCCATTAAATTTCTGATTAGAAAATGCACGAAAAAAAGACTAACCATGTCCTCAGCAAAGGAAACAGTTGTTTCTTTACATATTTTGACATCATATTACTTAGCTACGAGATCAATTCAAAGGGAAATTACATAGCATATTTGACAAAATAATATAGTCAACAAGGTAAATTCACATGGAGTTTATAATTTCATATCACAAAGAGAAAATACCTTCTTAAATATCTAGTGTATTTTTAAAATTTTCTTATAAATAGACATACTGGGCTAGTCCATAACTCCCAAATATCAGAACTGAACCAGATTACATTTTCTGACCATGATGCAATTGAGATAGAAGTGTAAAAATAAGTCTTAAAATTAAAAATCAGTAAGAAGTCTGAGGTGAAGCAATTATAATTAGAGTTATCAGTTATTTCAAAATAATAAAAATGAGAATAGCTACATATAAAAACTATGAATGTAATGCAACCAGATCTACATTCATGGGAAAATTCAAATCATTAAATGTTTTCATGATTAATTGAGAGAAAATAATAAAAAAGTGATGTAAAGTAAGATTTCTTTTTTTAAAAAAGGAGAACAAGTATTTTTCAGCCCCAGGAAAAACACAAAAAGAGAAATAATTTTGATATGACAGAAATATACCAGATATCTAAATGAAGGTAAAATAGTATTTTTTGAAAATAAAACAAAATAGACTAATTACCTAAAAAAGAAGCCACAAAAAAATAGAAATAAGAACAGTATTATAATAACTATAGTTGATAATATTAAAATCTTAGCATGCTATGAATGCAGTCAATTTCACAGAGACAAATAGGAGGCTAAAGTATAAATTTCTGAGAAGACATAGTCAATACAATGGTGTGTCTGTCAAAGAATTACCTTGAAAAAAGTGTTCCAGGAACTCATAGTGTTTTAGACAAGTGCATTCAAAATTCATGGAACAAGTAATTTCCATACTGTGTGATCTGCTTGGGAGAAAAAGAAAAATACAGAAAGTCACCTATTTTATGAAGATCATCTACCCTAGAAGCAAAGTCTGACAAATAACCTTTTAGGAAGAAGGAAGGGAGAGGAGGGAGAAAGGAAAGAAAAAGAAGAAGAAAGCTATGGATCAATCTCAGGGATTTAGAGGTAAAACTCCGAAGTATAGTACTAGCTAATTGAATGCATATTACATTAAAAGACTACCCAAATAACACATATCAATGTAACATAATATGCAAAGTTCAAAAGAAAAAAGCCATCTTGATAAATGCTAAAACAGTTTTCAATAAAATCTAACACTGAGTCCTAATGAAAAGCAAAACTCTTACTAAATTAGAGATAGAAGGAGATTCTTTAGCAATATAAAGAGTATATTTCTTAAATCAATTGTCAACATCATAATAATGGTAAAACACTGAAAGCAGTTCCTTTAAAAAGCAGGATTAAGGTAAGGATGCTAGTAACAACACTTTTTTACATTATTTGGGAACTTCTAGCTGAAGCAATAGGACAGCAAACAGAAGCTTCTGAAAAGCATGATTATTGAAAAGAAGAAGATAGGATTATAGGAGTATTAGCAGACAACATGAATTTTGACAATAAAAATGCAGAGAATGAACCAAAATAATGATTGGTACTTGTAAAAGAATTCAGCAAAGATACGTAGCTTTCCTATAATAATTTATAATGGGAAAAGAACATATTGTAAATAAGAGCAAAGACAAATAGAATACCTTGAAATAAAGTTAGCAAGAAAACCACAGAAAGATTAAAAAAAAAAAAAAAGCAGAGGTAGGTAGTGGAATGACCCACTGTGTTTCTGGATTGAAAGATAAGAAAATGTAAACATATTCTAAAATTGATTTCTAGGTTAAAAAAATTGTGTTCAATTTCTATGAGATTTTCTTTAGAACTTAATGTCCCTAGATATCATTTGTAAATTTCAGGAAAAAAAGAATAATTATAAATGAGGTCTTGCCTTTTAGATGGTAGAACAAATAATATAAAGCTACCGTTAAAACCATATGCCTCTGTTATGAAAATCAACCACAGATTAATGGAACAGAATAGAGAGCCCTAAAATTGACTGTAGTATTTATAAAAACCTGTCCCAAAAAGATATACAGCAAACCAATAAGAAATGGATGTATAATGCTTAAATTTTTCTGATTTGGGGAGAATAAATAAAACAGCCTTACCTTATACTGAATACCCCAATATTTACCAGATATATTAATGATTTAAATGTGAGGAATAAACCAAGAGAAACCAGATGATATGAATTGACTATTTAACAGTCTCTGCTTAGGAAATGACAAAGCATAAGAAGTAATAAAAAGCATTACAAAGAAACACTGTGGTCGATTTACACTGTGTAAACGTTAAAACCTAGACATTAGAAAGCCTCATTTAAAGTTAAAGAGCTACAGACAAACTGGATAAAATATATAGAACAAATGGAAAAATGGTTAACGTATGTAATATAGAAAGAGCTCTTATAAATCATTAGGAAAAACACTAACACCCGCCATGGAAAAATGGACACATTGATTTATTTATAGAAGAACAAATGCAAATGGAAAACAAGCATATATATGATTGCCGTGGAAATTAAAAGTATAAATTAAGTTACTATTTTTTACTCATCACAATGGCAGGGATGAAAAAATATTTAACGCTGACAAGAATGTGCTAGTTTAATTATCCTCAAGCACTAATGGTGAGACTAAAGACGCAACATTTCAAAAAGTGATTTGGCAAAATGTGTAAAAAAGCATTGAAATCGTTTCTGTCATTCACCCAGTAAGCCCACTTATGAGAACATAGCCTAAGGAACTAATCAGAGCTGAAAGAGAAAAATTATGTACATGGCCAAAAATAAAATTAGACAATAAGAAAATGATTAATAAGTAATGGCACATTCATATATGGAATATAAACAGCCCTTAAAATTCATCTTTCAAAGAAGAACCTTAGCAAACGGCTAGCTAATCTAACTAGGGATACAAGACTGCAGAATTGGAATGGGAATCCTGTAAATACATCAGCTTAATCTTCCCCCGTGTCAGGGGGTTCACTGACAAGAGCATCCATATACAGGGCTCTAGAGAAGCCGAGAGACTGGTGGAGGGAGGACCAAGGGCTTGCTCTCCAGTAGAGTGGACACTCTCCATCCCTCCCTACCTTGGCCCTTCAGAGTCCATTCTGTACAAAGTGAAGAATCTGAGTAATGTCCCCGCAGCCTGTACAGGGCTTCCACACCGGGTGGGAGAAGACTAGAATGCCATCTCCAGAGAAGTTATCTTTGCTGCCAGGCTGTCTTGTGCCACTGAAAGCTTTCTTGCCACCTCCTGTGGCCATGCCTGTGACCAGACATGTCCTTATAAGGAATAGTAGCTTTTTAAAAATATTGGTGTATTTCACCTTACCTTGATAAGAACCACCTATCTGTTGTTACAGAGTATGAGCGGGGCAGGGAGGTGGGGGGAGGCCAGAAACAAACTAAATGTTGCTTGTTTAAAATCAGGTAGTATTCTACTATTCTGTGGTTTTTACAGGGCAATTTGAGGAAGTGACTATGAGCAGCCAATAAATAATTTCCCCAAATTTGGCTCTTTGGAAAAAAAATTAACGTAGGTTTTCACCTCGAGCTATATACCCAAATATTTTTCAGACGAAGATCAGTATGATCTTGAAAAACAACCAAGAGGTAATTGGGACGCTCTTAAATGCCACCCCTGAGTTTTCCTTATTCTCCAGTCAGGTGAGCGTGTAGTTTTGTTGTTTGTCTCCATAGTCCCATGGACGGTCGTACACAGGATGCATGCTCACAGCTCAACATGACACCCAATAGGTGGCACTCTCAAGACACTGTCAGCGTCACTGTGTGCATTCCCGTATGCTTCTCATAGGGCGCCCCCCTTTATGTATGCTGGATGGCCGGGGGTGAGGGATCAACCTAACCGCATGGGCCAGAACGAAACTAACTAGCCTCTGAAGACTCTACTCCGTGACCTGTGCCCAACGGGGATGACGGAAGAAAATGGCAGATACATAGTGAGCATATCCAAGAGACAGATGGTGGTCCAGAGGGGACGTCTGTGGGTCTCACCACACAAATAGAGCTGCATCATTCTCCTCTGTTTCTTCTGTGAGACAGGAGGGGCAGGCTGGGGGCAGCATCTTCCCCAAACCTAAGAGTGTAATTTATTGAAAAACTAAATGCTCAGTTTTCAAGGTTCTTGTGCCAAGTACTCAAATCAGAGTGGCAGAAAGCTTGAAGCCCATGAGCTGTAGGATAAGGACAGGTGTGAGTTGGCTCTAGGGCATCAGTGTTCAGTTGATAGAGAAAGAAGAGCTAAAGGAATCACTTGAGCAGTTCCGAATGGGGGTGGAGGCTGACAGCTTCCTGCTGAGAAGGTCAGAGGGAGCCTGTGAGCCAGATCACTGGACACTAAGGCGTCCCGAAGTGTTCAGCACACTCAGAGCAGAAGCACCTACCCTTACAGCTCTTCCCCTCAGGAAAACTCAAGGGAACACAGAGTGGAGTAAAACAAGTGGTCCAATTCAGGGCAACCATGAGAAGTGAAAATATCTCTGGGAACTCAGAGCATGAGGCAGTTTAAGGCAGAGAGGAGTGCAGAGGGACTGAACTGTCCACACAAGCTCAGAACCTACGTCCATTTCTGTTCAAGAGCGCCTCAGCCTATTATAATTATATTAATTCATATAATACTTTATATAATGAAGGCCTAAGATCTTTGCAGAATTGATAGTGATGCTACAGTCTTAACACATAATACGCACTGCTGAAAGGACATTTAAATGCTTTAGACGTTTGTTTGATAATAAGCTTTGGAAAATCCTACTTAGAAATTTACCAAAGAAATGTTTACGGAAAAGTTGGTGTTGATTTGTGAGTAGCAGAATATTAATGTAGACCTCATTGTCCTTGTATTGAAAGAATTTTACAGACAACATTCTATATTAGATTTTATTGAAGATTATTAACAAAACCACTTTAAACTATGAATGGATCAGGCTTTCAAACTGTCCTCAATGCCATGCTGAAAAGTCCATGATGACAAAAAAAAGTAGAAAGATGAAAGTTAAAACTTTTGGAGAGGGAATATTTTGGGGCTACTTTCTTCTGTAAATCTCTAGAGATGTTGAGAAGAAAATGTGAAGTATACTCTGCTATATTAATGGAGAATTTAGGTCCTAACAATGTACATGTTCCCTTTATACTGGAAATAAAAAATATAAACTCCTTAGCAAAACAAAAACAAAAACAAAAACAAACGAGCGACAAACGAGCACCTCGCCTGGCTGAAGGGCAGATGAGGTGAAAGGCAGACGGGTTGCAAACCTGACTACGGTGAATCTTGCCTTTAACAAATAGCAGTGAATATTCCTCCCTTCTCAGATTTCCTCTGGGTCCCTGTATTACTTAAAGTTCATGACTGTCCGTTTGTAAATGGGAATTTACAAAAACTAAAAAATTGATTTCTTAAGGAAGATATTACAATAACATAAGTGCATTTCTGTGCTGCTAATATCCTATTTATACATGTGATACTTTTGCAAATTATACTCTGCATGTTTACTTAAGTAAAATAGTATAATTATGATTAAAATGAGAATAATACTGAAATTCAATTTTCTAGAGCAAATATTGGCAATGAGTTTTAAATCTGTCTTCTTTCTTCTGAATGCAAAATGGTGAGATGTTTTTCCTTTCATTGCATTCCTGATCAACTCAAATGCTTAATGAAATTATTACCAGAACTACAATATAAATAAATACTTTACCTTCTGGCTATTTAATATAGCAGCAACCTTTACCAGTTAATACGTATCATGCACATCATACAAAACAGTCACAAACCTAATTTTGCTATTGCCAGCGTTGATGCGCTGCTGGTAATTTGTGATTATAAATGTTTATGTCACTTTTGTAATTAAGGGGTTAGAATGACGTTGGCAGGCAATGTTTGTGCTCCCCCAAAGGAACAAAAATTTAGAGAGCAAAATAAACTTAACGCCTTTCTGAAATATTTGTATGCTGATAAGCTCACAGGCAGTTTGTTCTTCAAAAATACAAAATAGCCTGGGGAAATTTAGTCTGAACAGTCAGACCCTGTTGAATACATTCCTCAATAATTTACACTTACTGGCTGCCCACGTTACATGGCCATATCTTAAGGGAAGACACCCTTTAAGAATATTTAGCATTATCCTGATGAAGAAAAAAGGCAATTCTGCAAGATATAAGAATTTATTGGAAATTCTGCAAATTCAACACATTTTGAGATTTTTTATCTCTGTAGTATGCACATGCCCTCATGCATATTTATAATTTTACATAAATGTGACCATACCATACATTCCAGGATTCTTTTGAATGCAATATTTTTTTCATTTTCTCTTTTTTTCCTGTTTCTTCCCCCCTCCCGCCCACCACCATTCTCCCTCTCCAACCCACATTACTCTCCCCATCAAGGAAGCTCTTATAGAACATGTGTTCTTTTATATCTTTTGTAGATGTGCATAAATGCCCTTATACACACATACAGATATAGAGGGTTTTTGTCATTATTTTATTATGCATCTTGCTTTTCTCCCTTACTACCTGAGCAGGAATCCCTGCACATCAACAAGTATAGCTAAAAATCATTCTTTTTAGTAGCCATATAGTATTCCATATGAAGATCACAATAATTTATGTAACCTTTCCTCTATTGTTAGGTATTCACTTTGTTTCGATTTTTTGCCACTATGAAAAATGTTGCAGTAAACTTCTCTGTAAATGTCCTTGGATACTGATTTTATTTTTATGGGATAAGCCTCCAGGGGTGGAGTCGTTGAGTTGAAAGGCATTTTGGGTTTTGATAGATTGCTTTCCTAAAAGGCCCTAAGAAGATGTTTCCTTCAACAATTTGTTTGAATTCACTTCTTCTGACATCCTGTCCAGCAGTGTTATCCTTCTTTTTAATCTTAGCTAATATGCCTGGAGTAAAATGATATTACACTGTTATTTTAATTCATATTGTCTTGTCTGCTAACAAGCTCATTTGCCTTTCATCCTTGTTGGCTTTTTGGATTTGCTCATCTTGAACTTGCTGTTTACATCTTTTGCTCATTTTTCTGTTGGTCTGTATTTTGTAGTCATTTGCTACCTTTTTATGACTTCTGAGTTTTAGTTAAGACATTTGTACCTCTAGATTGTTCATGAAGTCATCCAGATTTTCTTTCAGGAGGTTTGTGGGTTCTTTCATTTACATTTATCTTTGAAGAATCAGGATTTATTTTTATATCTGGTGACAGTAGTGATCCAGTTAAGAAAATTATATTGAGTGTCTGCTCTTCACTTAGCACTGTGTCTCTAAGCTTAAATGGAATCAATTAGACTTCTTAGCGTCTCCAAACACCTACCATCTGTACATATCCAGTGAAAAAGCATGAGGGCATCAAATCCTAAGGTATAATGCCCACCATCCAAAAACCTATGGTCCCACTATTTTTTTAAAGCCATAAGTAAAAATAGTAAGCGGTAGGAAGTATGAGATTAAGTGTTGCATTATTTTGCTAGGCTGCCATAACAAAGTTCCACAGACTTGGGGGGATTAAACAACAGAAATGTTATTTCCTCACAGTTCTGGAAGCTAGAAGTCCAAGATCAATGTGTTGGCAAGTTTGGTTTCTTCTGAGGTCTCTCCTTGGCTTAGAGATGCCATCTTCTCCCTTTGTCTTCGCATGGTCTTCCTTCTGCGTGTGTCTGTGTCCTAATCTCCTCTTCTTACGAGGACACCAAGCATGCTGAATTAGTGAGGCCATAGTGACCTCACTCTGAAGACCCTTTCTCCAAACACCTTCATATTCTGAGGAACTGGGGGTTAGGACTTCAATGTATGAATTTTGAGGGGACACAATTCAGCCCATAACACGTTTCAAATAAACTGCACAGCCTGTGAGTACCATTGGTGTTCACGTGAGACGGAGATCACTGGGCCATCTGTGAAAGCTTCATGGAAGAGACGGAGGTGGAGACACAGGCATTGAAGGATGCTTAAGATTTCAGTGAGGCCATGAAAAACCTCTCTATGAGAAGATGAGAATAAGCAAAGTTACAGCTCTAAACATGGTATGCTGGGGTTCCAGTTAGGTGACAAGGCTGACCAGAGGAGGTAGTTCATTTTGGGGGGAAGTGGGAGATAAATTGGAATGGCTGAGATTGTAAGTAACTTAGAGAGGTTTCGTTTTAATGAAGAAGGAAAAAAGAAGCATCATGAATTTTTGGAAAGTGAAATTTCATCGTGGTATTTAAGGAAGGAAAATCTGGTTTTCATTTGTGAGATAAAGCACAGAGCGCATTAAGACGCTGCCACGGTTGTTAAATGAGCAGTTTAGCCCAGGGTGGTAGCAAGGGTAAGCAAGAAGAACTGGTGGATGAGTATTAGGCATTTCAAAGAATGTGTCAAAAAAGTTGACAGAATTTGCTGATTGCCTGCTTCTAGGGAACGAAGAAGAGGAATAAGGGACAGGTGACATCAATATTACAAACCTGGGGGACAGAAATACAGTGCCATTAAGGTTGTGGTGTACAGAATCTTAGATGGAGAAGAAAGATGACCCCTGACTCACCTGAGTCTGAGAGTTTGAGATGTAAGTATTCAATAGGGGTAGGAAATTAGGGCCGAGCTCTGGTGGATGAGAGGTTCTAGCCGGGGTATGGATTGGGAAGTCATCTGTAGGGAGTCATTGTGCAAAGTACAAGGAGCTGGGAGCACCGTGATTCATTCCAGGAGGCAAAGGATTGTTTACTCATCCAGCAAACTTTTATTAAGCACTTACTATGTGTCAGGCATTTCCTTAAGTGCCAGGAATACAAAGGTAAATGAGATAAGGTGTCTTGCCCTCAGAAACCTCACCCTCAGTCATGAAGGGAAGGGGTGGTCGATAATGTTAAATGGTGATGAAGTCAGAGATAATAAGGACAGAAAAGTGGCCTTTGGCTTTGGCAATAAAGTGGTCACCCTTGACTGTCTAGAAGGCAGGTTCTATAGAGTCTTGGTGATAGAAATCAGATAGAACGGCAACATTTGATGAGAAAATGAAGAAAGAGCAAGACTTCCTTTATTCCCAGAATTTGTTTGTTTTTCCCTTTCGTGGCATTTATTCAGGTTCTTTGCCACCTTAAATTTAATTAATTGTTATTACAATAGTAATATTCTGATATTTTAATTCAGACTTTAAATAATATTAAAGTCAAGTTAAAATTTAGTCCCTGGTCACCTTTATGTTTCTAAAAACATAATAACTTGATACTATATTTTAATGTTTCTTGCCATTCAGACTCAAATAAGATATGTAAGTGGATATGGCCAATACATTTAAAAATAATAAAACTTGGCAAGAGCCAATAAGAGCTGTTTAATAATCAGCCCTGGGAGAGAGGATAAATAAGGAGAAGGAAAATAATAAAAGACCACTGTTTCTGGTGGTGGCGAGAATTCAGGTTTTACCATCTTTCCTCGTGCCTGTGATGGTCTAAGACAGGATTTGGCTAGGGCTCCGGTATCTGGATTCCCTCTACCTCCTCTGTCTACTCCTTTGGAGGAAAAGGGAGAGAGAGAATGGGAGATGAACCTCCAGGGATTGGTTGGAAAAGTACTTTTACTCCTCCTATTTATAGCTGATCTCTATTAACGTGGTCTCATTAACAAAGATCCTGTTTTCTTTTGTTTTATTCTAAAAAGGACGGTAATGAACGATTGTCCTGGTTTGCACTGTTCCATGCCTTACACCACGGTGACATACTCCCAACTAGCTGATCTATCTTTGTCATCCAGGAGTTTCCCATAAATTTTAAAATGAATGAGTTGGATAACGTTAGTATCTGAATGCTCTTGTGATAAATATGTTCACACAGTGAGCTGGGGCTGGGACTAGAAAGTTAGGCATCTGTGAGTCTCCATCCTGGTTGGAGTGGTTTTACGCTGCCAGTCACGGCTGCTTACACGTAGTAAGTATGGAGCATTCATTGATTTGATTAGATTTGACTTGATCTGATTAGAATCGTTTGGAACAATTCAGTTCCTCTGTGTATTTCTATCTCTGAGGATTAAGAGTTATTGTTGCCCCATTATTATATGCAATAATGATCCATTGATGCCCTTAAAGTCCGGCTAAGAAATGTGTGCTCAGATATCTGTTGAACGTAAGCCATTCTCCAGTAAGCACCCATACCCCACTCCCAGCCCAACCCTGATATATTCATCACAAATGCACTTAGGGGATGAGGTGGTCAAGAATCATGAAAACTAGACAGAAATTCTTTGTAAGCGGCCTATTAACTCTGTAGACATAAAGCCACTTGTAACAAGCACTGACCGCAAAGCGTGAAGATCACCAGAAGCTCTGATGACGTTGCTGCAGATTTGAGAACTTGGCTCTGTCAAAGAAAGAGCAGGGAGAAGAGGACAAACCTATTTCTTTCTTGGCCAAGGTTTTTAAAGTCCAATCTGAACATTCTAATAGTTTGAGATTCTAAATATTGGTGAATATTTGTCCAGCCTGCAGTTGAGCAGTCTCTTGGTTTGGGTCATAATATGAGGTGGTACTTTAAAAATGAGGATCGTGCAGTGTTTGGATGGATGGATGGATGGATGGATGGGTCCCTCTGTAGTGCCAGTGACCGGGGGAGGCAAGGAGACAGCAAGATTCTATGAGCATAATCCTCCTTCCTAGAGATTTTATGGCAGCTTTGTCTGCTCACCCCATCAACCCTTAGCTGCCGTTCCACATTATCAAGCTGTGCATTTCTTTTCTTCCCTGTCTTCTCTTTCCCTTACTTCTCAAAATCCTAGACCACCAGACAATCGGAAGGAAACACATGATGAGGCATATAATAAGGGTTAGTGGGGGGAACAAAGGAATTTCCTCTTTCTCCCAGTTTTTGCCCCAGTTGTATGTATATAAATTGTTATTTAACACAAACAGTAAACAGTGCTTGATACTAGCCTTTGTAACTGAGTGCTTGTTTATGATCACCTTTCTTGTAGGTATCTCCAAAGGAGAGGAGCCAAAAATATTGAGACCCCCAAGGCGGCCCCGGAAACCCAAAACACTAAATAACCCTGAAGACTCCACGTACTATTCTCTCCTACATGTAAGTGGCTCACTCTCATTATCAGGTGGGGGCCATAGCATCCCCTAACAACCAGCGTGGAAACGGACCACACTAGTCCTGTCAAAGGGGAGGGCTTTGCAAAGGAGATGCCCCTCGGTTTCTGCTTACCTGCCCCTCCCCTGGCTGACAGTCTGGGCACTTGGCTGTCCTCCAGCCCCTCTTCCTCAGGGTCCACGCCTTTCCCGCAGTCCTGTAACCCCTGTGTCCTCCCAGCAGTTTTCTCCTCTGGTCCTGTAATCTGAGCTGCTGTGCAAATATCAACCCAGAAAGAGAAGGGCATCACAGCAGGAGCTCTCCAGGGAGGAGCCTTAGTGTAAATGGACGGAGAAGGAAGGGGGAGGAAGAGACATTTATTGAGCACCTTTTAAATTCCAGGCCTAGAGTGAGGTGTGTTCACACACATGGTGAGATCGAATCTTAGAGCCTGGAGGGTGGCATCCCCATCCCACAGATCAGGATTCTGAGACACGGATAAGGCACCTCTTAGCTGTCGGGGCCATTAATTGTACTGAGGTCTTCCGGTTGCCCAGCTCCCGTTGACTCACGGTGAGCAGCCTGGGAGCTCTCGGCATCACCCCTGCCAGCCTGCCCTTCCTCTAGGTTCCTGTTCTCCGTGAATGCCACCAGCATCTTCCCCGTTACCTAAACCAGCAAAACTGCGAGGCTTCCTGAATCTTCCCTGCTGATCAGTCACGCTAAAGTGTGACTTCTCCCCACAAAGGCTCGCTCTGATCCATCTTCTGCTTCTGGCCTCACGGCAGCTCCCCTATTTCAGACCATCTCATTCCTCATCTGGAGTAGTTCACGCCCCACCTAACTGCTTCTAATCTCAGCCTCTGCAAGCCATACCAGAAGATTTCTCTAAACCATAAATCTGATTGTGTTCCTCTCTGGAGAGTCCCTTTAATGGCTCGGCAACTCTTTCTGCATCGAGTCCAGACTCCTTCCTCCTGGGACTCAGGACCACTCTTCGCCCCCGTGCCCACTGGCCAGAGTTAACTGCTGGCACCTCTGCCAATGCGTGGCCTCCCACGCTCCCGAGTCCTTTGCACCTGCTGGGCCTTCCACTTACAATACTTATTCCCTCTCTCACTCCCTGCTGCCACAGTGAAGGCAGCAACAACCCTCCACGTCCCTATAGAGCCCAGAGAATGTTTCCCATGAGTTGGAATTAAGTTCCCCACCTCCCCAGCAATAAGTGAAGGTTGACTTGCAAATCAGCCATCTCCTAGTCCTCTCCCTTCTCTCTGCTGATTTCTCTCCAGTGTCTTTGGAAGGGTCCTCCTCCCCTTGGTGTTGCCTGGGACTCAATCTTAGATCCTCTTCTCATCTCATTGCCTTCGGACAGTCTCATCAGCTGCCATGACCTCAGTTTCTACTGATTCCTGAATCCTGGTCTCTGGCTCAGATTCTCCGTCTGACTCCAAACTCAAATATCAGAATGCCTAGTGTTTGTTGTACATATTCCACATGATGCACAAAGGCAGTCATACGTATATATACATTCACCTATATAACATGGGTACACACACACCTCCCTATATACTGTGGGCATGTACACACACCTACCTATATACTGTGGGTACATACACACACACCTCCCTATATACTATGGGTACGTACACACACGCCTCCCTGTATACCGTGGGTACGTACACGCACGCCTCCCTGTATACCGTGGGTACGTACACGCACGCCTCCCTGTATACCGTGGGTACGTACACGCACGCCTCCCTGTATGCCGTGGGTACGTACACGCACGCCTCCCTGTATGCCGTGGGTACGTACACGCACGCCTCCCTGTATGCCGTGGGTACGTACACGCACGCCTCCCTGTATGCCGTGGGTACGTACACGCACGCCTCCCTGTATGCCGTGGGTACGTACACGCACGCCTCCCTGTATACCGTGGGAACGTACACGCACGCCTCCCTGTATACCGTGGGTACGTACACGCACACACACACACACACACACACACCCTTTTATACTATGGGTACATACACACACATATCTATCTAAAATACACAACTAAATGGTTTTCAGTATAATCACAGAGTTGTACAACCATCACCACAGTCAATTTTACTTATTTTTAAATTTATTTTCAAAGCAATTTTAATTGAACTATAGTTGATTTACAATGTTGTATTAGTTTCAGGTATACAGTAGACTGATTCAGCTATATATATATAGCTGACTCACAAATGAGTCCCTGCCCCCAAGAAGCTTACTTTGTCATTGTACTATTATTTTTAAAATGAGTATAAAGTGTTTTCATGCGTCTTAATTTATCAGTGACTGGAAAGCTTTTTATAACCCTGAGTCTTGAAATCTGTGGCTTCAGTGAAACATAAAACATAGAAAACTAGTATACTATTTGAAGTGAAAACACACCATGGGTTCATATTTATCTGGCCTTTACCCAGATTTGGGGTGTTACACGTAAGTGAAATTTATAGCTGTGATGGAGCCCTACCCCCTTTAACCATCAAAACATTCTCTGTACTTTTAAATGGTTTTCATGAACATCTTTCTAAAATACATTATACTGCACATTTTAAACCTTTTCTTCATGACCCAGGTCACTGTAGTGAGCAAAAATGTTTGTACTTTATTCAGAACTATGCTTATCAGAGAGGCTCCCTGACAGCCGTATCTAAAGTAGCACCTGTCTCTCTGTATCTTCCTGGCCCTACTTAATTTTTCTTCGCAGCAAGTATAGATATGTATCTGCTTGTCTCCTGGCTGACTCTCCTCTGTGGGCTAGAAGCTCCAGGAAGGCAGGGGCTTTGCTCACTCTTATGGCCCCACTGTTGCTCGTCATGAGACTATTTGCTAAATAACACACGACTTACTTTAGATGAGGCTCTCAGGCTGCCGAGCTGTGGACAAGACACCCCTCATGCTTGCCCGACACGAGCAGCTGTTCTGACAGATGTCTCACCTATTAATATAGCTTTCATTTCTCCTTGGATGTCACCACTTAGTATGGTCATTCCGACTGCTTTAACATCAATACTAGCTCTCTTCTATGATTTGATGCTCTTAATCTCCTACATCTGGGGAATGTTGCTGTTGTCGTGTCCAAAATAAGAGTAAGCTGAAGCTTAGAAACATGGCTGTGGAGGAGAGAGCGTTAGCTGAACACTCACTCCCCGTTGTCACGGCGTGTGGTGTCTGCTCTAACGCGTAGAAGCTGTGCAGCCATCAGCAAAATGACTCTCTGCCAACAGCTTCTCAAGAAGTGGGTAATGGACCCTGTCACATCACAAGTCCCTTCCGGTCCCATTATTTTTCTGGGGCCTTCCCTCAACCACAGCAGTAGGTAGTTTGGCCACTCCCAGGTCCCTTTTTTCTTATGTCTACATTTTGGCTACCCTCTTCATCCTTGTGAAGGCCTCTGAATACATTATATATTCGTGTATTTCCAAAAGGGAAGTAAGACTGTGTCCGCCATGATGTAATGGTGAATTTTAAAGTCTTACGATAAAATGTATTTCTTTATGTCAGGTGGGAGGGAGAGGGAGTGAGATGCAGTGACTGAGGAATGGCTTCTTCAGTCCTCTGAGCTCAGACCTCTGTTCTTTCAAAGGCCTCCTCAAGAAACATCCTCAGTGGATATCTCCTCCGTAAGTCATCTCTGTTTCCTTGTCTTTCTCTCTTCTTTACTCTCGTTTGATAAGAAACTGCCATAGGACATTTGCTTCTTTTTTTGCATTTAAAATTTCAGGTTTGTAGTTTGTCATATCAAAACTCTGACTGCAAACATCATTGGTCTTAGTAATTCAGGCATACCTCATTTTATTGTGCTTCACAGGTACTGTTTTTTCTTTTTTCTTTTTTTACAAATTGAAGGTTTGTCACAACCCTGCATTCAGCAAGTCTATTGGCACCATATTCCCAACAGCATTTGCTCGCTTCCTGTCTCTGTGTCTCTTGGTAATTCTTGTAGTATTTCAAACCCTCCACCGGCAGTTTTATGGCATTTCTAGCAATAAAGTATTTTTAAAATAAGGTATGCATTTTTTTAGACATAATGCTATGGCACACTTAATAGACTATAGTAGAGTGTAAACGTAACTTTTATATGCACTGGGAAACCAAAAAAATTTGTGTGACTTGCTTTATTGCGGTATTTGCTTTATTGCAGTGGCCTGGAACCAAACCTGCAATATCTCCGAGGTGTGTGTGTAAATGCTCCTAATATAAAGTCCTGTGTGATAAAATTCATATTAAATCCTCTTCCAGGAAATGCAATATCCTTCTTCATGATCAATAATGCCATTTCATACATCCCTTTAGCCCTAGAGCCTAGGGGACTGAGAGACAACTAAATGTAAAGCTCTATCTTAACACTCATTTCGTTTTCCCTCTTTGTTCCTTATTTACAACTCCTATTTTATTACCTTGATTACATAATTGCTTCTATTATAAACCATCTTAAATAATTTTTGGAAAAATAATCATTGAATTACATTTCATTAGAGTCTTCTAGCACAGGCAAGAGCGAAATAAGCCCAGACAGTATTTACTCTTCTAAGAATTCCTGTAACTGAGAACCAACTTGTACACACCATCTCCCAGATGGAAATGCTGGTCCAGAATAAAAAGTGGTCCTCACCAGGGTGGAACGTTATTTGATTCTTGGTTGTAGAAAGGGGATCTCTGTTACTCAGCATCATTCAGCATAATTTTGGATTATAGAAAATGGTTATCAAGGACAAGAGAGACATTTCTTTCAGATAATGGATTAAGGAGGCAGGACCTCTCCTATTAAAGCAACCACCACAGCAAACACCACCCTGCTCCCAGGGATCATTAACTGAACTGCTAAGGGCCATTGTACCTATGCTGGTAATAGCATTATTTGTAAGCACCTCCTAGCCTAGGGCACTGGCTCAAGAATGTGAAGTAACAGGAAACGGGAAGGAGGACAGGAATGTAATTGGTGTCCTGCCCCTTACATTGTTATTTCCTGAATGGTCCACTCCCAGACTTGATGCAGGAAAGCATTCACTTCCACCTCATCCACCCACTAAAATACCAACCGATAAAAATAAAAGAAACTATGAACTATTTGACTCATCTAACATTTTAAGTTATTACAAATGATAAATTATGAGAAAAAAATGATTCAGTATGTCTAAGGATAACTTGGGAAAACCCTAGATATTTACAAACCATTATTAATTGCCATTTTTATTATCTTGTACTTTTTTGGTGCCACCCAACTTGATACTTGCATTAGGTTTGCCACAATTATAATATCTTCAGCTTGTTCAAGGTGAGTGTGGTATTTGTTTTCTCAGCCTAAAAGACATATATCTTCTTTTCAACATGTAAATATAGGAGTTCAAATGCATTGAGCTAGAACACAGTGAAACACGTGACTAATGTCACAATACAAAAGAGAATACTGCGTTGTATGTAAGATTAAATGAAATACCACTTTGTGTGTTCAAATTGAATTACTGATTAAAATATATCTAGTTATTTCTATACTTACGCATTCTAAAGTGTGCCGTGATACATCAAATTCCCAATTATGAAAAAACATTTTGCAATGAACATATGTGTCATCCACGCTGCTACTTTTATGCCATAAATGGGCTCCTACAGGTTAATGAAGTCAGATTTCCATTCTTGTGTGTCCTGTTGCAGCTGCCCTAACTATCCACCCATCTGCTTTACCTGCAGACAAGGATGACATCAGAGCACCCTAATTAACCTGCCTGAATACAACTACCTTTGTGATAGAGAGATAGACTTTCCAGAAAGTCTGACATTTTGTCCCCATTTGTAGGTAGATACACGTTATGTAATCTTGTGTAGACTGGTCACCACTGTGTGGTAAACTCTTTTTTTATATGGAATGCAAAGATTAATTTCATTCCCGGCCTGGTTAAAAAAAAAAAAACACAAATTCATAATTAGTAAAATTTGAGTAAATTAACATTTTTAATTGAGTAAAATTTCTTTAGATTGTAAATATATTTTATCCACTTGCTTATTTCTAAATCAGCTTTATAGGAATAAATGTGTATGTTAATACTATAGTAATATATCAGTTAATCTTATTAAGATAATAATATGATATAGAGTCTTTTTTAATTATTCTATTCTGTTTAGAAGTCAATCCAAGAAGAAAAACGAAGATCAAGGAAAGATAGGTAATTATTACGTCTAACTTTTCATGTCATCTTATCAAACCAAAATATAAATCCGTATGTTCAAATTATGATTAAAAACCACCCATTTTATGTGGATAGATTTTGGGAAGTAGTGTGCTCTCAATACATTTATGTTATAAATATGAGGTTTATATGTAATTTATAAGATCTTACCTATCGGAAATATACTGAGATAACACAGTGCAAGGTATTTACTGAGAACTCAAACAGTTTTTAATAAATTGTACCATCCAGTACGGAATTTGCTTTTCTTGTCCTATTCATATGGTTTTGATTGAGCAGTTTGAACATGCTCATATTCATGAACTTTCTTTCCCCAAACTCTTTGTACTTTTTTGTTCTTCAACACAAGCTAAATCTCACTTTTTATAATGTTTATGTATTTGTTAGGAAGGTGAGGTTTATGTCTCCTGCGTGTGTGGCCCACTTCTGTTCACACTATTCCCCTTTCCCTATAACATTTCAGCCCACCAGTGCTTTACTCTTTTAATATTATACTCTTTTAATATTATATTTCAAGCAACTAATTTCCAGACAGTGCTCAAAACAATCGAGGGTTCTTCTATTAAGCATGAGTGGACACAGGGTTCCTGATTTATGAATCAGTGGCATTCTGAAAGTTCATTTACAGATTGGTATCTTAACTTGAAAAGCACTTTTCCCCAAAGTACTATAACACCCGGTAGTTTTTCAGACTTACCCCTGTTGACCTTAGATAAAGTTCCATCAGACCAGAGATACCAAGCACCACAGGAACCAGAGCGTAGTTTGACTAGATCCAAGAATGAAAGTGGTTGAGGACACACCCCTGTGTGTGTGTTGTGTGCAGAAATTAAAATCTAGCACAGAAATTAATCCCCTAAAGACAAATGGGTAGGGAAGGACAGAAAGTTACCTGTGAAGGAAGTAAGGTAAGATCATGACACATGGTGTGCCTCAGTGGGCTGATAAAATTGGGAAATGCTTGTGTTAGTACATAAAGGTCAGCTTTCCTCATGGTGGCCCAAGGGTCAGTTGTGAGTCCTGATGTAGACTGGCCAAATGAGCATTATAATCACCGGCTATCTAGTAGCTACTAGTTTTGTGCCAAGTTGAGTGTGGTAGAACTTGGAAAAGCTGTTCCAGCAGCTAATGCCCTCTTAAAGGTAAGAAGTGAGGGGTTTGTTTTTCTTTTTAATTTATGGTATATACTGTTTTTGCACATTTCAAGACCTCTCTCATTCCTGTTGACATAATGTGTTACTCCTTAATTATCGTAAATACTTTAAATGAAGAAAACAAGTATCTTGTAAGTTTAAGTGAGTAGACAGCTTGATACTGTGGTGTGTTTATGTGTTCATTTGCAGTCAGGGAAAATTATTAGATTTGGAAGATTTCTATTATAAGGAAATTTTGCCCAGTCATCCTGGACCAGAGGAACACAACCTTAGTTTAAGAGAACGAAGACAACAGCAAGAACTCCAGAATCAATGTTTTAAAGCTGATGAAAGGTAATAAACGTACGTTGAAGTACAGCATTTTCAATTTTATACTCACCATTCCATTTCTAAAGCATTTTCATTTATGTATGGACTAATGACAAAGCGTTCTTACTGAGCATTGCGTCTTATGATTGATGTGTTGTTTAAAAGTAAAATCATAAGGATTATGGTAGGGTAATCAGACATCCCAGTTTTTCTAGCATAATCCCACTTTTTACCTGTTTTCTTGGTGTAATCCTCAAGAGCACTCCCTTTTAAAAGTTCTTTGGTTTGGATGATAAATTATATGGTCATACTATATAATTATAAACAATATCTGTGTTTAATAATATCCAAAACCTGTGTTTAAGCTCTAACCAGTGTGATTTTATTTACTTATTGGTTTCTCGATTATGCTGTGTAATTTCTCAGAATCAGTGATGTCAGACCAAAAAAAAATTGGGGAGAAATATTCATACAGAAATACGTATTTTGGATTTGATTTTCACTTTGCCACCAACTTTGTTTGACATTTAACTTAAACCATTTGTAGCTTACTTACTACTTTGGGAATGTTTTTTTCTTTCCCCAAAAAATTCTTTGTAAAGTTTTGAAATTGAGGGCACATAATAAGATGGACATGTGGTATATGAGAAATGGGAGCAACTCCAGGCAATGAAAAGCTGTTTTTCCGGAATCCTAAGCGAACACCCTGTCAGCCCAGGGCACGCAGACCCTGCCATGGCCGCCTCCTTTACAGTGTGCTGTGTGGTTAAGAGAAGAGGATTTAGAGCGAGATGGTCTTAGATTTGGGTCCCGATTCTGCCACTTAGTAGCTGAGTGACCTTGCCGTGTTACTAGACCTCTTTAAGCTTCCGTTTTCATATCTGCAAAAGGATTTACTAGTTGCCTCGCCGTGTTGTTGGAGAGATTAAATGAAATGATGAATGCGGGGCGCTTAATGCCAGACATGGCGCCGGGGAGGTGTTCCATAAATGGTGGCCATCATCATCTTTATTTGCTTGTCCAGAACTGACCTGAACTATGATTTCTGCCCCTTGTCTCCAAAAGAAGATATATTCTTCCATCTTGGAGCTTAGAGATGTTCTGGTCCAACCACAGAGTTCTATACGGGAGAATACCAAGTGCCCGAGAGATTACGGGACTTGCCCGAAGTCCCACATTGAGTGAGTGAACTAAAATCCAAGGGCTTTCACTCCCTGCTCAAATGGCTTCTCACTGACTCACCTGCTCCCCGTTTTAACAAGCCAGTCTGCCTCCCCTCAGGCGTGTTCTCCCCTCCCCGCAGCGGCAGGCACACATCTGCTGTGATGGTGTTCACTCCCTGGTGTTCCAGTGGTGTCTGTGAATGTCGAGGCAGTGTTCACTAGACTAGAAGCTAGTAGCTCACCTCAGTGGATTGCTCTCCGTGTGCTAGGCTGTGCTCTTATCCTGTTATCTTTGCTCTCACTTAATCCTCACAGGAGCTAGTGAGGTGGTTACTCTCCTTGCCCTATTTTATACATGAGGAAGCTAAGCCTGCATGGTTTCATACTGCAAATAGTCACCTAGATAATAAATGATGGAGTTAGAATTTGAACACAGGCCTTTTTGAATTTAGAGCTGATAACCTTTAGCACCCACGCTGGGTGCTTGAGGAGGGAGTGATGCAATTGTGTCTAAGATAGATCCTTATATCTGTATCTGAGGATCTGGACTCTAGAGAGAAAGGGTTCTTATCTAACCATGCAGACAGGTAACTCCAAGGCGGGATATTTCTAAACTAAGGAAGCTTAAAGAGACAAAACAACCAAGTGCAGTAGGTCAACCTTGATAGGATCTTGGCTTTAAAATAGAAAACAAAAACAAAACAGAAAAACAGCTCTAAAGGACCTTTTGGGACAATTAGAGAAACTTCAGGCCAAGCTATATGTTGGAAGATGTTATTGTAGAAAGAATATTTTATATATCTTATTATATATATTAAATTATGATCTAATAAATATTACATATTTTATATATTTATCCTATATAGAAATATATAGTACATATTTTATATAGATACTAATACATTATTCTAATAAAATATTTATATATATTATATAATACATACTCTATATATATAGTATGTTCAGATAAATAAATAAATATATTTATCTGAACATACACACACACACACACACACACACACACGTACACCAGGAAGGTATGAGCAGGTCTGGGAATCAGGGACAAAAGCAATGGTGATTTGAGTGTCTCATGAATTTGAATGAATGAAAGCAAGTGCAAGGTAGTCAGTGATAACATGGATGACTGTCTGTCCTTGTAGCTAAGAGCAAACCTTCCCTTTGTGCACTGAATCCTAGTCCTTCCATGTCCACCAGAACGTTGTCCTGCAACTGTCCCCTCTCTCTTCTGCACCCTGAATGTTTGTTCTCTTTACCAAATCATTTCTGACAATCTGCGAACATGATCCAATTGGACGCATCATAAAAAGTACCCTTGACTCGATCTGGAAGTCAGCCTTGACTTCCCAGAGCACCCGTATTCCTGCTCTTCATTACAGCAGAAGAGTAAATAGATGGGCGAGATCCTACCTCCTCCTGGGCCTCTCTTCCCATCCTTTCTTGAGCCACCATACTCAAGTTTCCATTCCCATCACTCCATGGAAACTGTCCCTGCCAAGGTCACCATATCCAGGTGATCAAGGTGATTCTCAATCCTTATCTCACCCTATCAGCAGCATTTGACACTCTTTCTGTAAACATTTTCTCCATTGGCCTCCAGGACAGCAGGTACTTCTCTTGGTTTGCCTCCTACCTCACCCTCCGCTTCTCATTCTCCTTTGCTGGTTCCTCCTCATTTCACTGACCTCTCAACACTGGAGAGTCCCAGTCCTTTGTTTGCATCATCAGCACATACTCTCATGACCTTAAATATCACCTATTTACCTAAAATTCCCAAACTGAAATCTCTAGCGTAGGTCAGGGCTTATATATCCAACTGCCTATTCAGTATCTTCTCTTGAATATCTTCTCTTGAATATCTAGTAAGTATCTCAAACTTAGCACAACTGAAACCAAAATCTTTATCTCCCCCTCCCCCATGAGGGGCTCTCCTGTAGCCTTCCCCATCTCGTTAAATGGCAACTTCACTCTTCCTGTGGTTTAAGGTAAAAACCTTGGAGACATTCTTGATTCCTTTCTTTTACACCCCACATCCATTCAGCAAACTCTTCCGGATTGACCTGCCAAGATAACCAAAATTTGACCAATTCTAACCTCCACAAGCCTAAGCCTGTCAGTCTTGCTTAGACTATTGCAGTGTCTCGTAACAGGCCTCCTTACTTCCACTGAACCACTCCTCAGCTCAGAAAGCTCCAATCTGTCTCTTGTTCTAAGTAAAATGCAAATTCTTGCCATGGTCTCAAAGCTCTGTGTTGTCTGTCACACTGTCCCCTCATTCCCCCTGCTCTCATCCCTCACTATTCTCCCCCTTGTTTGCTCCATTCAAGCCGCAGTGGCCTCCTTGTTGGGCCATGAACACAATACACGCACTCATCTTGGGACCTTTACGTGGGTCTTCCATCATCCTGGAATGACTGCCCTTCCCCAAGAGATCTGCCTGGCTCGCTCCTCCCGTTCCTTCAGGCCTCTCGTCAAATGTCACCTTATCAGAGAGGCCTTTCCTGATCACCCTCTATGAAATTGCTTAGACACATACACACACACACAGGCACACACCCGTCAGCCTTTCCCCATGAACCTGCTTTACTTCTCTGTAGGCTCTGTAGACCTCCTGCCACCTGGTGTACTGGAGCTCTCCATGGTCCTCTCCCCCACTAGACTATAAACGCTGGGAAAGCAGGGACTTGTGTTCACCCATCACCTACACTGGTGGCTGATACTTAGTAGGTGCTCCATGAATAAATGAAAGAATGGCTGTAGCTGCATTTTTAGGGAGCTCCCCACTTCCCCAGGCAAGCTGCAGACCCTAAAGGTAAGTGTTGGCAGGACTTCCCAGCAGTAGGTTCAGGAAGGTGACCCAGCAGCCTCCCTGAAAACGTGGAAACGTTAAAAAAGCTGACAGGGCCCACTCCTTGCGGCTAGCAGAGGGGTTGGTCAGATTTGGGAGCAGCGTTTTAAGGAAACAACTGAGCAGTTGCAAAATGATGGTTGTCTGTAGAGGCACCTTGAGTTTCCTGTTTGACCAGAACGTACTAAAGTGTTTATTGGTTGTGAATTTATTTCAAGCCAAGCCAAACTCACCTTTCTGAACTACACCTTCTGATGCTTTACTTAGCTGTCATTCAGACAACCGGGTTCCACCGGGTTCCCCCAACCCTTCTGCCCCTCGCTCAGGAGTTTTGAAAACCTGCTGAGGCAATGTCCCAGATCCATTTGGTCACTGCCCTGCTGTTTTGAACGTGCGGTTACTAAACGCCCGCAGTTTGGTGGGAGGTGTGGGAGGAGGACCCGCCTGACTCGGGGTGGGCGGGGATGCGCGGCGCGCGAGGGCGCCGCTGATGCTCGGCCCCGGGTCTCGCTCGCAGGTGCTGGGCGGCGGGGGACCGCGAGGAGGAGGAGAATGGGCCTACCGCCAACCCCTACGACTACAGGCGGCTCCTGCGCAAAACCTCCCAGCGCCGGCGCCTCGTTCAGCATGTGTAGCCCCGCGGCTCGGCGGCCGGCGCCGTCGGGATGTGCCCGAGACTGCGGAGCTTGCCGGGGCCAAAGCGGGGGATCCTCAGGCACTGCGCCATCAGGTGCTGGGGCCGCGGCCCTGGCCTTGGCAGGGGCTGCCCGCTGGGCTCGCCCCTCGGGTGCCCGGGCCAGCCTCTGGTGCTCGGAGGGCGGAGAGCTGAGAGCCCTTCGGACGCCGCGTCTCCGCGCTCCCGCATCCTCCCACCAGCCGCCGGTTTGGGCATCCCTGGCCCTGGTCCCCAATGTGTCTCTTTGTTCACTTGTTTGCGACTCCTTCTGTGGACCCGACTGCGCCTGAGCTCTCGCCGACCCCTCCTCTCTCCTTTTGGGTAACTTCACAGATTTCGTCTTTCTCGGAAACGGCTCTGCCAGGCCCGCGGCATCCTCGCTGACGGGTTGAGTCTGTGAGGACAGAACAAAGCCGGGGGGAGGAGGGGCGAGGGGTGGCTTTGAAGATGAACTTCGTCCCTTCCCTTGGTCATTAAGGTTATTAAATAAAGGAAGTGCCTTGGAAAGTACGCGTCTTTCGAGGCTGGTCCGCCGGATTCCCCTTTGGGCCCAGGCTCCTGCTGTCCGGCTGTGCAGGTGGCAGGTGGCAGCGCCCAGGGAGGAAGGGTGCGGTGTCTTTTGTCTCCATCAGCGAACAACACCCCTCCCCCCAGCCATCCCAAACATACCATCTAACGTAGAACCCCGTAACTGAGACAAACGTGGCCTCTAGACAAATCTCCAAATTCTGCAACACAGCGCGCTCTCGCACACAGACTCTCTCTCTCTCTCTCTCACCCTGCGCACAGTCTTTCCAACCGAGGTGCCCTCCTCTGGCCCCGCCTATAAAAATTCTAGTCCCGCCACCGAGCTGAACTGTCAGATTTTAAAGGTTCTCCTAGTCTGCAGATTTGGGGCCGTCTCCACTGCTCTGGATTTTAGTGTATTTAAGATGGAGGGGAGGGCGGTGGGCGGGCAGCCTTTTGCCTTCTTCAGTCGTCTGCATCTTATTTAAAAACCCAGGTTAAGCTCTTCTATGGAAGTGACGCCCTCCGAATCTACACAGCCCGGAGAGGGTGATGGAAAGGGGTGCGGTAGTTTCTTGGACGACGGAGTTGGGAGCAGTGTTTTGGCTGGAAGGGGGCTTGTCTCTTCTGCCGGCGTCCCCGGCTCGTGCGCCCAGGGCCCCGAGCCAGGGAACTTGGGGAAAAATATTCGAGGAGAGAGTGAGGGCGCGTGCAGCTGGCTGAGAGCGTTAGTTGCGCCACTCACCCGGTGGGTGGTACGGTTGTCTCCAGCCCAAAGAGTTGGCACCGAAAGGTCCCCAGCGGTGACGTGGACAACCTCTTCCTTTTACCAAGAGGACCCGCGCAAGGGGAAACCTCCCACTGCGGCAGGGCTGAGCTCCGAGGCCAAGTACGCTCAGGCCCGGCTCCCTAACCTGGGTTCACGCCGCGGCCTCCACCCGGAGCGAGGAGCCACCTCCGCGGTGTGGACCGTCGGCACGGCTGTGGTTGGGCCTGGCCGAGGCACCCACGAAACCAGCGCTGCCGAGCACCATACCCTGGGGGTGGGCGATGGAGGGGGATCTGTAACCCGAGGTGGCCCGGCCCCCTCCGCCGCTTCTCACCCGTCCACCCACCACCAGGAGGCCTTAGGGGCTAGAAACAGCTCTGCTTCGTGGCCGGGCCTACTCAATCCAAGCTTCCGGAGTGGCTCCTGCAGACCAGAGCCTTGGCAGCCCAGCCGGATGCTGGATAGAGAGGCAATTGGGCCCCTCCCTAAAATCCATCCCCCCCCCCTTTTTAAGTGGGACTAGAAAAGAGAATAGCAAACACACGCGGTCAACGGTTGCAATGTTTTTGTTCTCCTTTTTTTTTCTTTTATTTCTTTGTTTTCTCTCCTTTTTCCTTCTCTCTTTCCATCTCTCCTTCTTTGTCCTTTGACACTTAAGCGCCGGGAGGACACCAGGGAAAACTTGTACCGCGCACTATTCTTCGGCAGGCCTGCAACGCAATTTCTGGGTGAACTACGGACAAAAAATAGGTCAACCCAGGAAACCGGCCCCCTCCGGCGGCCCCTGGCGCGTGGCTTTCTCTTCCCTTATTCGAGGAAGGGCCTTCGAAAGCTCTTCCCCAGCGCTGGCCTGCCTCCCCTTCCCATTCAGTGGCTGCCTCCTTTGAGAACTAATGATGGTAATTATTACCTCCCAGAGCTCTTTCGTTATCTCCAAGCCCAGACCCGAGTGAGGGGGGAGTGGGCTCTTTTTCGAAATGACAGTCTTTATAAAGCAAATTGCCGTCTAGGCAGGGCCGGCGTTGAGGAAAGACAAATCAGATACCGCATGCGTCTGAAGAGGGTGTGTTAAATAAGAAACGTAAATACCACCATTAGATTCAAAATACCCTGGAGTTGCGGGATTTAATGCGGTTTAAACAGTAGGATTTAAAGTCATCGCGTTTAAAAAAAATCTATTAAATTCGGGCTTTGTGATTTCTCCCTTTCTCGTATTTTAATCCGTTTCTTTCTTCGCGGCTTTGTGTGTGTTTTAAATGCTTGTTTTAAAGAACCTTTTGGTTTTTGACCACTCATTCATAGCAGAAAAGTTCAGCAACTCCAGCCTTGCTGACTCCGAAGCGAAACGTGCAGGATTTGGTGTGGATTTAAACAAAGGACGGGTCTCTCCGGCTCGTATCAGCGCTGCTGGAGCAGGAGCCCTGAAGCTGCTCTGCCAGCGGCGCAGACGGCCACCCCACGAAGCCCTGACCCCCCTGGAGTTGTCACCTGGATCCACTGGAGCCGGGATCGCCAGAAAGAGGGGTGGAACGCAGGCCAGGGTTCGTGCCAACCGCGCGGCCACAACTTGACGCAGGCTTCTCGGCACGGCAGGCTCTGCGCCAGGCCTAAGGCCGGAACCGTCCAGCGCCCTTCCCCGCTCCCACTCCTGGGCTCAGGTCCGGAGGCCACGGTGCAGATCCTACGGATCCTCCAGGCTCGGGCACGTGCCCCGTGGCCCATGGTCCCCGGGACCCATGACGCCCTTCCTAAGCGAGGGTCGAGGGATGGTAGCCAAGACTGAGGATCCGTGGGTCTCTGCTTTAGCAGCAGCTTTGGCAACTTGGTTCGGAGAGCAGAGAAAGAAGGTCCTGTGAACACAGGGGAAATGAGAAGCGCTTGCCCAAGGAGAGCAGCACGCCGCCGAGGAATGCACCGCGAGAGGCCGGACGCAGCACTTTCCCAGCCAGGCTCATCCTCACCCTCTCTCTGTGCACCCAGGAGCTGCAAGGCAAACTTGACACTGATCTTAACTGCCAAGGGACAGCAACGCGAACTCAATGGGCCCCCAATCCTCAAGGCGCCCTCCCTTTAACAGCTTGTAGAGAAAGGAAAGTGTAAGAGAGGAGAGATTATGACTTTCTCAGGAAAGGAGAAACCCCTTACCACCAAGCCTCAGAAATAGCGAAACTCCCGTCTCCCCCCACCCCACCCTATGGTGAAGATTCCCTTGGGGGATCAGGTGGTCATTGATTTGAGGCCCTCTAAAACGAGGGCCCAGCAGGCCATGCCTTCTTTCCGCCTTTGGACAGCTCAGATTGCTTACTGGAAACTCGGTGCACGCTTCTCACGCACACACCGATTCCTGTGACACGTAAGCAGCGGGCCCTTCCGCGCCTCCGCAGGCCAAGGTCACCAAATGACCTGATCCCATCTCCCATCAGCCGTCAACCCTGCCGGCTCTAGCTCTCTTCCTAGTCCCCTTCCAAGAAGTGTCCGTTCATTTCTCTGCCCAGGCTGAGGCCCTTGGTGATAGATTCCAGCATGGATTTTAATTGCCTCAATCAGCAGTTTTCCCCCCCAGCCGTCAGTCGGAACCTGGACGGTGGGTTCTGCGACCGCGCGCTCCGAAGCGCAGGAATGGTGCGCCCCCGGGGCTACGCGGCTCCCTAGGCAGGCATGAGGCTCCACTAAGGAGCTGAATTCAGCCCGTCAGTGCATAGATGCCCTTCCCCCACCGTCCCCTCCCCAGGCTCGCGAACCGCTCCCGATTCCGATTCTGGCCCAGTCGCCAGGGGTCCCGGGGTCACAGCGACCTCAGCACCCTCTTGGAGGAAGGCGACGCGGGAATCGCGCCTCCTTCCCCGCAGCGGGAGCCAGACCTCAAACAATACACCAACCGAGGCAAATAGAAGACTGTCTCGACCACCCTTCCCGCCTCGCCAAGGTCTCTGGTCTGCCCCTGCTGAGGCGCGCGCGCTCAGCCGCGTGAGCACTCCGGACTGCGCCCCCGGGCCCGCGGGGGCAGCCAGCGCCATCACGCCTCACGCTCCCCGGGGGGCTCCTGCACGCCTCCCACCCACTCACGCCGACTCCAGCTCTGGCGCACTGTCTGCCTCGCACTCTCACGATTCAGCTCCCTCCCTCTGCCGCTTTTTCTTCCGCCGTCCCCTCATCCTTCCCTATTGGGCTCCCTCTCCTTCAAAATCGCTCCGGCGCTCCGCGCTTTCCCATCTCCTGGCTGTGAGGACCCCGCAATTGCCTTCTCTGTTCAACCCCCAAAGCTCTCAGAGCGTTGCCACGTCTCTAAGCTCTAATCCCAGCACACACGCGCGCGCACGCACCCGCAGACACGCACGTTTCCTGTCCCTGTGTGACACCCACCCTCTGCGGGGCGGCCGCGCCGGCCCCCGCGCGGTGTCCTCATCCCGCCACACGCACACTCACACTCACATACACACACGCACGCGCGCGCGCAGGGCGGATCGGAGGGCAGCTCGCCGACAGTTCGCATTCGGAGGCGTCCTGCTCCAGCCTCGCAGAGCCGATGGCATCTCCCGGCTCCGGCTTTTGGTCCTTCGCGTCTGAAGATGGTTCCGGGGATCCCGAGAACCCAGGCACAGGTAGGAGAACCGGGACCTGCAGGAGACGAGCTTTGCGGGTGGACTGGGGTTTGCGGGGCTGGGGAAGATTGAAAGAGGTTTTTCCACTTGCAGTGGGAAACTTCGGACGCTTAGCCCTGCCCTCGGGGTGTGTCCCTGATGACCCAAGGGACCAAACCCCCCACAGGCTCTTATCCCCCTGGGAAGATGCCCAGAGAATCTCTGGCCCTCTCCGCTGAAATCTGGGAGAGCCCCCCAAACACGGCGGCGTCTCCTGGACACCGAACTTGCGGGCCTGGGGCACTGCCACCATCGTCGTGTCTGGACCCTGGAGAGGGACGGAGTGGCGGTGGGGAAAAGAAAAACTGGAAAGGGGGGAAAATTCTCTGTCTGGAAGGAGAGCCTGTGAGGAAATGGACAGCCTCGGTGTCTAGGAAAACTCGCCCAAGCGAGGCAGGAAGGGGACTTTGCCCTAACCGAGTGGCACCTGGAAGGCAAGTGCAAAGGGCCACAGTGTGGGCTGCTCCTTGGGGAACGAATCAGCGAACCGAGGGTCGGGCCAGGCCGCCAGGCTCCCGCGCGCCTCCCGCACCTGCCCGCTGTGCGGGGCCGCAGGCAGCCTTTCCCGGACCCCGTTGGCGTTGACGTCGTTCACAAAGAACGAAATTTCACACGTCTTTCTTCTCTTTTCTTACGGCCTCGCCCTCCTCCTGCCTGTCTTTCCTTGCAGCGAGGGCCTGGTGTCAGGTGGCTCAGAAGTTCACGGGCGGCATCGGAAACAAGCTGTGCGGTGAGTGCCGGTGCCCGGGGGAGGGAGGCGGACGTGGCCAGGCGCCTCGGAGCCCGCGGGGGGCAAAGCCACCTTCTCACCTCCGCATCCCATCGAGGGTCGGAGATTCTTGATTTTTGGCCGGGGACGGGCGGGGTGCTGGGAGCCGGGCCGGCGGGCGGCTGACCGAGGTCCGCGCTCCGTGTCCTTGCCCAGCCCTGCTCTACGGGGACGCTGAGAAGCCGGCGGAGAGCGGCGGGATCCAGCCCCCGAGGGCCACCTCCCGCAAGGCCGCCTGCGCCTGCAACCAGAAGCCCTGCAGCTGCCCCAAAGCGGGGGTCAACTACGCGTTTCTACACGCAACAGGTAAAGGCGCCTCGCGGGGCCCCCGGGAGCCTCTGCCCCTCGCCCTGCCCCGCCCACCGCGGCCAGGAGGGACCCCCCGCCGGGAGCCTGAGCCGGGGCATCGAGGTGGAGGGCGGAAGCGGACCTTAGGAGAACCTTCAGCCGACAGCGAGAAAGGCTGGGATGGCCGCCTCGGTCCGACCCCGACCCCGGCCTCTGCTTGGCGCTGGGCGCCCGCGCGCGCCCTGGCTCCGGGTCCTCTCCTCGGTGCCGCTGAGGCCTCGGGTGGGACGCGGTTTCCAGTTCAAAACTGCTGAGACTTTCTAGGTCTTTAGATCGCAAGAGTAACTTGTAGCTGTGTTTTCACAGGAGAACGATTCACGTGAGCCCTGCGCGCGGTTTTACTCCCTTGCGCTGACACACGCGGTCACCCAAACATATGCGCGCGCGCGCGCGCGCACACACACACACACACACACACACACACACACACACACACGCTGTCTTTGGAAACAGTGGGCTTTCGTAATAGGCCAGAGATCCTAACATTGCATGACCTATTTTGCCTGATTTGCCCAAAGGCATTCCTCAAACATTCCTGACTTGAAGTGTTTCCGTGATCATTTAAGATGATTTACTGAGAAACAACATTTAGCGCGAACGCCGGTGAAACAAATGAATGGAGGCATAGCCTCTTAAAAAAAAAAAAAGAAAAGAAAAAAGAAAGGAAGAAAGCAAACAAGTTATGAACTGAAATGCAGGAAATAATTTGGGGTAGGGAGAGAAATCGTAATTTTTTTCATTCCTTCATCTTTGAAGAATCCCTCCTCTTTAAAGAAAATGCTCTCGTTTCCAGAAGATTTTTTTTAAAACGTAAAATCTCTCGGTTCAAAGAGAAATTGTCAGCTGACAAACTTGCCCTGGATAGTTTCATTGTAAAATTAAAATGTGGCATTTTGATTCCATTCTTCAGACCTGCTACCAGCGTGTGATGGAGAAAGACCCACTTTGGCATTTCTGCAAGATGTTATGGACATTTTGCTTCAGTATGTGGTGAAAAGTTTCGATAGATCGACCAAAGTGATTGACTTCCATTACCCCAATGAGCTTCTTCAAGAATATAACTGGGGATTGGCAGACCAACCACAAAATTTGGAGGAAATTTTGATGCATTGCCAAACAACTCTAAAATACGCAATTAAAACAGGTATTGTCCAATCAGAAATAATAAAGCTCTTTTTTCTTTTAAAGCTTTAATTTTTTCTATAAAATGTTTTAGTTTATGGAGTTAGTGATAATTTCAGATTTACAAAGTTATTTTTGTCATTTAAGAAAATAGTCATGATTAGAATGATTAACATCAATAGCACCCTTTGCCATTACTGTTCATGCTTGTGAAGTTGATAATGTCAGAAACGTTATCTAAGTATAAATCATCAGATTTTACACTGCACTATTTGACCATGGAAATTAACCACTGATGTAGAAGCAACCATTTGTCAGCAGAGGCCTGTAGAAGTGACCGAAAATAGAGAAAGAAAGGGAATCTATAAATGAAAGCGCAAAAGGCATGATCCAAACAAAAGCCCAAATACCAGTGCAGTGCTGGTATTTCCTTGGCATAGAAAGCATCAGAAATTGGACAAACCATCCATGTAATGGTTGAAGCAGCGGTATAATATTTTGGCATTGTCTCAAATGACCAAGACTTCAGATTTGAACTCCAGCTTTCCTCTATTTTTAAATAAATGTACACAAAAGAAAACACAATACAAACTAGCTTAACAATTCAGCCATGTTATACAAGGATGTTCGTGCTTCCTAATCATTCTGTATGTAAGACAAAGAAAAAAGGGATAGAGGGGAATCAGATATCCTTAAGGGCAAACATTTTTAGTCTATTTTGTATTTATTGCTTTTTTTATAGTATTCTTCATACTCTATCCATTTTATAGCCACAGGTGTAACATTTATGTGGGTGCACTCTAAGCTTTCATTTTATCTACACAAAGTCAGCTATTCATCTCCCCAGGTTATGATTACCCCTTCGTTTTCTACTTTGCCTCTAATCATCCTGATACATGGTGGCACTACTACACTTCATTAAAGCAATACAAATAAACGTGAATGAATTTGGGGGGAGGGGAGACCTTGTGGATCTAAATTGACTTGTAGCCTTAAAAAAGATTTGCTAACAAATAAATATGTAAAATATCACAAAATATTAATTGCCCTAGAAACTTAATCTTTTTCTTTGCAAGTTTTGAATTACATGAATTATCAGTATCATTTTAATCAACAACAAATTTTAAGAATGTTTGCCATGTGACTTTTAGCCCTTTGTTTTGTTTTATTTTTGTTTTTGCACGTTCTTTTCACCAACAGAGAGGAAAGATATGCATAGAAGCCTTAGGAGATTGATTTGCCGTACTATTATTATCCACCTTTGTGAAAGTATAGACTTAGAATTAGATACCTAGGGAAAAGAATTTAACTCGGAGATTTCTATCAGACTCAATCTATGGGGTATGAGTTTTGAAGACTTCTTAGATTTCATTCTCAATTATATTCACAGAGAGTCCACATGATGTGTGTACTAGGTACTAAAGATGGTTTTTCTTCCAGATTTTCATGTATCTGTAGGTGCAAACCTGAGCAATGCGTTTAATTCATTTTTATTTGACCTATTCCCCAACCTAATGTTTAAATACATTAACAGTAAATTGCTACCTATTATTTTGATTGTTACCAAACCAAAAAGAATCTATAAAAATGTTTCACATCTTCATCCTTAAAAGCTGGTGGTGCCTGAAATGCAATTTAAAGAGTTAAGATAATGGAAATTGCACGTCAATGATAGTAATTGTTCTGTCTGTCAATGTTCCATTTAGTGTCGGGAAAAGATGGGCCAACTCAACACTTAGATTTTGCCATAATGCTTGTGAAGCTGTTGGTCAGTGTAGCTCTAATGCATTTTATTTAAAGGTCAGAAAAAGTATGATTGAGTTGGATTTCTGACCAAGGCATATCAATATTAATTCAGTATCAATATTATTCATAACATACGTAGTCTTCTGGTCCTTCCCCCCACCCCCAATAGCATTTCAAGTAATTAACAGCTGTCACCTTCCTCTTTGACTGGCAAGTTGATAGGTTTCATGCTGTAACTTGTATTTGACAACTAGTACTGTTTAGGGTCTGTGAAGCAGTTACCATCACTGCTACCACTAGGCGTGTTAACGCTCCTCAGAAGATTCTTTTGTAAAATGCATGGTATCATCTGCTTTCTACTGAGAGTCCTTAACCTAATTTCCACTTGGACTCCAGGCTTAGAGAGAAGTGAGGGGCAGGGGGGAAGTCTTCATGCATTGTTAAAATTACCTCTGTAAGGAATGTTGCAAAAGAAAACTGAGAAGTGCAGAGAATGATAAAATTCTGGAATAATTAGCGTTTGCTAGGGTCGTTGGGTTTGCTAGTGGTGGGGTGGGGTGGTGGAGGGCTTAATCTTGTCTTGAATCTCTGAACTCAGCCATGAGACAAAGGCATTGAAGCATCAGTAAACGAGGCCATCCTTGGGTGTGTCTCACGGGTCCAGAGAGAGCAGCCTGGACCGACTTGGGGCCCCTTCCCAACGGACTGTGGACACCAGGGTCAGAGCTGCCTGCGGCTGGCTGTTCACAGAGTCTGCTCATCCTTCCTGGCTCATTTGCTGATCTGTGGGGAGCGGTCCAGAGGCGAGAGCAGCTCTAATCTCTGGTTTCAAAATCGCTGTCTCCGCGGCAGCGCGTGGCCACCCGACTCCTTGGCGGGCGCTGGCTCGCAACACGGGGCCGGGGGCGGGGGCAGCAGCAGTAGCGGCTAGGACAGCAGGCAGGCAGGTCTCAGGGAACCCTACCTGGATTCGGCGGCAGCCTATAGGTTCATGGGAAGCGAGCAAATATAATATTTCTGCAGAAATCAAGAGGACACGTTGTTGTGATTTGTCAAAGCATCTCCCTGCGTGTTTCCACATCGTTATCAGTGAATGCAGATTTTGAGGCAGGAGAGATTTAGGTGAAATAGACCAAGGTCAAAAATTTATGGAAGAAGGAAGCCAAGCAATTGAAGCATCAAAGTTCTTTCCACAATTTCCCGAAGTCATCAGGGTGAATTGACCTTCTGATTACCTGGGGCACAACACATATCTTGGGATCCCTCTCAATTTTATGCAGAGGTTTTCATGCCAACATTTCCGTAGAGTTAGTGTGTGATCATAGATAGCAGATTTGTCCAGAAAATGCATGTGAGTTGGGAGAGTTGATTAATGGATAGATTTGCTAATCCTTATTACTTTCCTCGCTTCAAAGATATGGCTTAGGGAAAGAGGAATGAAGGGGCCTCAGGAGGGAGAAGAGGGCTGTGATTTCAGCTGTGAGCGCTAATGAAATGGGGAGCAATGAGGCAGAGAGGAATGCGCAAGAAGCCTGTTTCCCTCTCTGTGCATGCGCAGACTCACGGGGTCAGCATCAGAGCAAGAAGCCTGTTTCCCTCTCTGTGCATGCGCAGACTCACGGGGTCAGCATCAGAGCAAGAAGCCTGTTTCCCTCTCTGTGCATGCGCAGACTCACGGGGTCAGCATCAGAGCAAGAAGCCTGTTTCCCTCTCTGTGCATGCGCAGACTCACGGGGTCAGCATCAGAGCAAGAAGCTTGACGGGCACCGTGCAGGGCCAAAGAATGAGCGAGAGCTGCCCAAACCCCAATCCCTTTAAGATGTGCTCTTTCCCAGCTCCTATCTTTTCTCGGGGTCTCATTGTCTGGCCACATGCCCACGGCTGATAAGAGAACAGGCTCTGGTCCTGGTCCCGAGATAAGCTTTGTGTTGACTTTTGTCTCTGCTTTCCCCATTGCCTCCCTTTATCTTGTTTTGTCCATGCTGGCGTGAGAGACTCTCACATCCCCAGGCTTCAGACAGGTGTCCAGTAAGTGGCAGATGCCTTTTCATCAGAAGCTATTTCCTTAATTGTTAATCTTCCAAAATTTTCGCTGCTAAACAAATCACAGATTTATAGATAGGCTTGTGTGGGGCAAGACAAGGAAATGGAATTCTAATGAGATCTTTACAATCACATTTTAAATAGCAGCCTCAGGCGTGTTTGGGTGTCAACCCCTTTAGAGAGTTTTAGAGGAATCCAAAAGTTAATTAGATAAGCCTGGCTAATAGACTGATGGGTCCGTTGACTATACCTTCATGTATCTTGTTGACAAGACAGTGATGTTGACTGTATTTAGCTTTATTTTGAATTGCAACTACGAAGGAACTCTGTTGTTTATGATCGAATATTCAGACAGAAAAGAATTGGCAATTAGGTCTGTTCATACCATCTTTAGATAGTCATCACCTTTTGAGTCCAGGGCAAACCACTCAACAGAGTGTCCTATTTTCTCATTTTTGCCTTGTCTTTTCTGATCATCAGCCATTTGTCACTGATATTACTATGGATGTTAGCATGCCTGGTGGATGTCATGGTACATGACTGATTCCCAGGACAACTTCAATGGAAAAAGATTTTTTAACAGCACAAGTGTAAACAAGAAGTCACCTGTCTTTGAATAGCTTTGGATTGCACCGGCATTTGAGTTTGCAAATATATTGAAAGAATGCTAGAAAATAAACTAGTGTCCACATTGCAAATCACGATTATTTTTTTTTATAGGGTGTGTTTAAAGGAAGATTTTTAGAGTGTGTTTTAAGAAATATCAAAACCCAAAACAGTTTCTCTTGTTGAAGGAAATGCTCCTTTGGGATGTGTGTGTGTGTGTGTGTGTGTGTGTGTGTGTGAGAGAGAGAGAGAGAGAGAGAGAGAGAGAGAGAGAGAGAGATGGGTTTCTGAGTATGGATTTCCTATTACTGAAGGATCTTTCAAGGTTCTTTAGCTAGAGAAATCATGTGTTTCGGAAGCATTTATTTTCATTGGATTCATCCTGATTCTGGTGTTCTGTCTAATTCAGGGCATCCCAGATATTTCAATCAACTTTCTACAGGACTCGATATGGTTGGATTAGCAGCAGACTGGCTGACCTCAACAGCAAACACTAACATGTAAGTAGCTAAATGTGTTTTTGTGTAATCCAGGATAATTATTGAGATTCCATAATCTTTATTCTACCTCTCATGTGAAAAATCTCTTTTTATTAAGTAGCCCCTAAAATAGTGAGACGAACTTCAGAGGAGTATGGATGTTTACTTTAGCTTAAAAGATAGTCCTGATATATCTTTCACGCAATCAAAGTTATACACCATGTTCTAAACACAAAAGGGACATTTTGGGGCATGTTGGATTTATAATTATGTATAATATGAGAGAGAAATGGGACCAGATGTTGTCTTTTAGATAGTGTTATAATGTTACTCTGCAATATATTTATTCACTGTGATAAATGACCCTTGCTCATTAAGCCAATGATTGAAGCTCTTGACTTTAGGAATATAGAAAACCGAGCAAAACTTTTTTCTCTCCGCTCAGTGCTATAATTGTAAATTGTTCTGCAGATTGAAATTGTTCTGTAGATATTGTAATGATGAATTATTTCTTTGAGTTACAGACATAAAATGTGGCCATTACTACATTTCAGGTTCACCTATGAAATTGCTCCAGTATTTGTGCTTTTGGAATATGTCACGCTAAAGAAAATGAGAGAAATCATTGGCTGGCCTGGGGGCTCTGGCGATGGGATATTTTCTCCTGGTATATGATATTTTAACCTTTCTTTGTGTTTTTTCTTCTGATATGTCATGCCTTATTATGAACCTAGAAATGATTAAATATCTAGTCTGTGTTTCTGCATTAGGTTAAATAGGCTATATATTGATCAAAAGAATGAATGTGATTAAGTGCATGTGACCATTGACCACGCCTCCAAGCCAGCTACACCATGCTTGAATATTAATTATTTGTGTTCGAAAAGAGCCTAATCAGCAATGATATTAACCCAGTACTTCTGTGATCCTACACATAGGATGTATGGATCACGTGGAACAAAGGAGGGAAGATTCCTAATAAGGGAATTCTAGAATAAGGGGATTTCACTCTCCCAAGCATCAGTGAAAGGAGAAGTTTCTTAGAGCTAAAAAAGAGGGTGACGATTTCTTCAAGAGGTTTCTCATTCTTTTGCTTCTTTATGATGTCATTCAATCTTTCCAGTCTTTCCCATCCTGCCTTTTATCACCAGCCATTGCATTCTAAGCTCCGTTATTTACACTTCTTCCAGCCAAGAAAATCAACCTGAGACAGAAAGTCCTGCTTTTGGTTCCTGGGTCTGTGTGCGTGACCTCGGTTTGATGCAGAGATGAAATAAAAGTTAGGAAGGCAGTGGGAAGAGAGAGAGTCACTGACCCGTGGAAAGGAAACCTTGCGTGCAGACTGTCACCTCCTCAGCGGCCTCTTCAGAATGGGTGTAACTGCCCCAGGGCTCAGTCCACGGAGACTGACCCCGCTGGGGAGGCCAGGGCCACACCTGCCATTGTGTCAGGCAGAGCAAAGGCCAAGTCGTGCTCCCTCTTCAGCAAATCTACAAAGACAAGGGGGTGATGAGGGAGAGAGAAAGTGAAGAGAAGGCAGAGGGAGGAAATGGTGATGAGTAACAGCGGCCTCAGGGCCAAGTCTTAAATTAAGCAGCTTTATCTACAAGCTCAGATCGGCTATTTTATTTTCTGTTTTTAAAGCTATAGCATATGTTTTCAGGTGCTGAAGGAAAATGTGTTAGTTAAATGAAAGGGAAAATTTGCCTTTTTAGGTTTAAAGTCATTGAACACCAGCTGTGATGAATTTTAAGCTAGCTTTATTTTGTAGGGAACTGAGTATTTAGTGTTCCTTTGGAAAACCATCCCCATTTGAGGGAAGTTTGTCATCATTAACTGGAACTGATGCTCTTAAGGTGTTTTTTCATGAGGAACTAGGTAGGGTACAGAGATCAACGTTGTTTCTACCTTTATTCTTCCTTCTCTTGTAAGATCGGTTGTGTGATTGAGCTGTCCTGAGGGAACCAGGAGCACCTTGGGCTCTCTTATAATGGTTCCCAAGAGTGGGAAGAGAACGGCTGCTCCTGTGGCCCTGGAAAAGGTGACTAAGGGGGGTTGGGCCAGGCCTAACTTACCTGGCTGGTCTTGGGACCCACCTACCCCAGAAAATACAGAGCCAGAGAAAGACTCCTCTTTGGCAGTTCTGCTAAGCCAGGTATGGACTAAGGGCCGCCACCCTCATCAATGGTGGGGAATGATCAGGTAGAAGAGACTAGAACTTGATCTTGAAGCTCCTTCCTTAGATCCTGAAGACCCACATGCTCTGACCCCAAGATGGAAGCCGTAGATGCCAGGCTACAGTGTAATGTAGACCTTGCAAAATCGGGAGGGGACAAAAGAAAAGGTCATTAGCAACCTGTTTCTGCCCTGCTTTCTGCAAGGCGTTACAGAGGAGAGATGGATCATAGCATCCTACATGTTAATGGATGCCTTTCTGGGTAGCATCCAGCCTTATTCCCGGGGAAAGGGTCTTATGATTTAAGGGGTGGACATAAGGGAAATGACACATCTATGTGCCTGAGACCTGAGGGTCCCATTGCCTGGGACTAGACATGAAGAGTTAGGTCTGTGCTTGAATATATAGCGCAGCCCAGTTTCCTTACACCTCCATCTGTAACAGCCAGAGGCGACAAGCTTCATGGAAAGCCCTTTGAGACTTCTAGAAGAAATCTGTTTACGGGATGTAACCCTCAGCCGGGAGCCAGAGGGAACTGGAGAACGTCACCGCTCAGGGAAAGCTTGACTTATTCACAAACCTTTTCCTATCTAACAGGATTTTCAGAATGTTTCGGGTCTTGTTTTTGCACCCTTTCTCTGGGAGATTCCTGGGAAAGAAGAGCACGTAGGGCTCATGCATCTGTCCTCCTGCCTGTGTTACACAGTGCAGTCTGCTCTGTCCGGAGACCCAGGAGCCTCTTCATCCCTCTCTGGACGGCTGAACCTTTAGATGGAGAATGACTGAGCCGTGAGACAAAGAGTGGGAAGCAGAGTGGGACTCCCTGGACAATTGTCCTTGGAAGTGCACTCTTTCTGTGTCCATCTTCCCCTTTTTCTTCCTCTCTCCTTTCTCCCCAGCCTCTCTGAAAAGAACTAGGGCAGCGGGTTCTCAACTGGGAGCTATTTTGCCCCCAGGGGATATTTGGCAGTGTCTCTGGAGAAATTTTTGATTGTCACAACTCATTTGGGGGCTGGGGGCATGTGGTGCTACTGGCATCTGGTGGGTAGAGGCCAGGGATGCCCAGGGAAGCCCCACCATAAGGAATTATCCAGCCCGAAATACCCCTGAGTGCCAGGATGGAGAAACCATGAGCTAGAGTGAAACTTCCTTTAAAAGCTGGTCCTTTGCCCACCAGCATCCTGCACCGTCAGCCTTTTAGACAAGGTGTCTGCTCAGAGCAGGCTTGACCTGGATTCTATTTGTTCTATGTCTCTGGGGTCCAGAAGAGGTAGGGATTGCCCTCATTCTGACTGACGACAGAGCCAGGCTCTGGGTGACTACTGACTGCTCTTTGCCAGGTTGCCTGCTTGCATCAGAGCCCAGGGCAGAGACAAGGCAGAGATCATGGCCCTGCGTGGGCCATCCCGCTTGGTACATAGAACCCTCCTGCTCCACAGCCACCAGAAGGGAAAGGAACTCAGAGAACTCACGTGATGGCAGAGCCCGGGCGCCTCCCCCTGTGGGTTGGGGGGGCTCGCGGTGTCTTCACTCTGCCTCGTGGTCTCACAACTCCCACACCAGCATATTCATTTGCATTCGCAACAATCTGCCTTCTACCTGATTAGCAAAAATCCTAAACTTTCCAACAATCCTGGGGAGAAGCTCACTTTTCTTTGCTTGTCAAATGAGACTCTACTTATAAGATACAGATCTTATGGTATGAAATCCTTGACAAACTTAGGATGACACATGAATAGTAATTCAATATGGACTTAAAATTCCCTTTGTTGTGTATTTTCCTATAATTATGAGATTGTAAGCATTAAAATTATATTTCAGTGATGTCATTGAGAGGGAAGAACCATCTGGAGGGAATTAACAGATGAATATGATGAGGTGGGCTTGGATGTTTACCCTCATCCTGTAAGGACTGTTAACAGTCCACCTCATTAATAGCAAATGGTCTTTCTCTGTCCAAGTGCAAGGCATTGCGTGAGCTGAAATGAAAAGAAATGTCCTCTCCATGAGGATATACGTTTATCACAGGCCTAATGCAGAATGACCACACTGTCAAGCCGAGAAGGAAGGCAACACTTTTTAAGTTCTTAAAAGCCTCTTCAAAGGGCCCCTAGCAAGAGCAGAGTCAACTGCAGTGACAGAGGTGGGTGTGGAGGGCTGGCATGCATCCTAGAGTTGGCCTAAATGCTCCTTCTCTGGACCCTCTGAGCTAGAGACTTTGAGTCTGAGGATTCAACTCAAAGGACAGCCAGTAAGAAGGTCTTCTCCTGTGTCCAAGGAGGACTCTAGGTCAATGGAAATAAGGAATGTTGCTTGCATGTGAAATGACGATGTTGACAATGACTAGAAGAGGTAACTGTTGTTGCTCTGCCTTTAGGTGGCGCTATATCCAACATGTACGCTATGCTGATTGCGCGCTTTAAGATGTTCCCTGAAGTCAAGGAGAAAGGGATGGCTGCGGTCCCCAGGCTCATTGCCTTCACGTCTGAGCATGTAGGTGTCAACGTTCTTTCCAAGTTTAAGGTTATATTCCTTAAAGCCCCGGTTAAAGGGATGGTATTTGGAGATACTTTACCCCATGGTTTCTCTTTCCAGAAGATACTTCTTGGGAGAGAATGAGGGGAGAGATCAGCTGGGTAGTAAAATGGGGTGAGCTCCTTTGTCTTTGAAATTCAAAAACATGCTCAAAGAGAAAGCAGAATGCTTTTACCCCTCATTCCTGTTCTTACTTCTCTGTAATAATGTCACGTGTTGGGGGAATGGGAGGAGGAGAGAGGGTAGAGTAACTATGAACTCATTGCATCATCAATGCTGTGCCTGTATAACTCAAAACTCCCAAGTATCCTGTTGATACAGTCTTTCTGTTATAAAGTTCCGATCAGATATTCTACCCTCTTGGTTCCGTGAGACACTTTTGCGGCTGACTTAACCAGAGGTTTTATCACGGTAGAGAAATGGTCTAGTGACTGTCATATCTCATCTCTGGGCCGGATCTGTCTCAGCCAAGCACAGGCTCCTGTCTACTGCCAGGCTGCCGTCCGGGCAGGATGCTGAGAGTTTGGTGCTCCAGGGAATGGTGCTTCAAATTCCTTCCATGGCCTTTAAAGAGTTAATGCCATCGTTCCTACTACCACTTAGGCACTGGAAAAATGGCCCATCCTGTGCTCGTAAATGAAGCCAAACAGCTTTAGCCTGCCAAGCCGCCATATTTCTCGCATGTGCCGGGGCAATGCAGCACGCAAGTTCAAAGCCACAGAGCAGCTATTTGAGCAAGGTGTTGGTTCCAAACTGTCCTGCCACACGTGACCTGCAGGGAACCAGAATCTGTTCTTGACAGGTGTTCATAAGCATCACCTGCTGCGTAATTCCTGAGATTGTTCCTTCATGACATCTGCTTCAAGGTAGCCTAGAGTCTAGGAAACAATTGCCTCAGAGATTGAAAAGCCTTCTGAGGGCCGGGGAGCTAGGAGATGGGGAAGGACTCAGATCTACTACAGAACTTTTCTTTCTCCTATTTTAAGTGGTGTGTGTGTGTGTGTGTGTGAGTTCATAACAAGGAAACAAAAGACAAGTACCAATTGGAAGCCAGTGAATACAGTTCACAACCACTCGACTAGCCATGGAATTAAAGGAAACGAATGATTTATCTTTAGCATCTTTAGCATCTTGCTTTCAGTCATGTTATAGCATTTTAATTTAATGCCCTTTCTCGATTTATAGGCATCAAATTTAGCAGCCTCTGATGTTTTACTTTCCTATTGCTGCTGGAACAAATTACTACAAACTTCACGGCTTAAAACAACATGAATTAATTATCCTGCCGTTCTGGAGGTCAGAAATCTGCAGTGGGTCAGGCAGGGCTGTGTTCCTTCTGGATATTGTAGGAGAGAATCCATTTCCTTGCCTTTCCAGTTTCTAGAGGCTGCTTGCCTGCCTTGGGTCAGGGCCACTTCTTCCATCTTCAAAACCAGCAGCAGCAGGTCTTCCAATACCCCCGCCCCCATCTCTGACCTCTGCTTCCATCTCCTTCGCTGGCCCTGATTCTCCTGTCTCCCTCTTTCTCTTGTGATTATACCCTGGTAACACAGGATAATCTTTCATCTCAGGATCCTTCATCACATCTTCAAAGTCCCATTTGCCATGTAAGGTAACATAGTCACAGGTTTAAGGGATTAGGATGTGGACATCTTTGGGCAGGGGGACACATCATGTATTCTACCAAGCCTAGGTCCCCACCATGAGACAGCTCTCATTTCTCAGCTTCTCCAAGGGTAGAAAAACATAAGGTAATTTGTCTTCCAATTACGATTTCCCTAAAGTGGATTTGGATCCCTAAATAGTTACATGTTACTGTATTCTCAGACTAAAAAGCCCAGGTGATCTTATATTGGCATCTTCTTCCTTTGGTTTCCGTGCTGTTTCCACATCCTGAAATGCGGTTGACTGATCAGCAAGTTCCTTGTGCTCTCTGATTTCTGCACGAGTTTCTTGGGCTCAAGTTGGATGTAAGTTCACTCAATGTTGCTCAGAAAGTCCAGGTCATGTGATCTGAGGATAATTTTGCTCTGCCTTTGTTCCTTGATATTGTCAACTTCAATCTCTTTCTCCATTTTGCAAGAAAAGAAAGGTGATTCAGAAAGAAATGACTACAGCAACCATTCGATTCTCCCGCCTCCTTCTGGTATTTCTATCTGTGCCCATAATTACGGAAGAACATTTGAAAATTATGAACCTAAAGTATGAATCGTTTCTAACTCAAAGATTTTGACAGATGAACTATCCTTCCAATGTACAAGACCTTATATCTGATTGCTATGGACCATTTCCAACTTCTAATAGACACAAGTTCATCTGATTCAACAACAACCTTGTGAGCCCGGCAGAACAGAGATTGTTCTCAGCATTTTTTTTTAAATGAAGAGGCTGCAGTTAGCTAGGTAGGTAGAGCCAGGATTAAGCAGATTTCCTGACTCCTAGACCAGTGAGGGCCCTGCCCCAGCTACCAGTGCAGAAACCAGATTAAAAGATACAGCGACAGAGTTTTGTAAACCACAGATCATCAATTGCTTTAACATTTTATACCTTCCTGAGTCAGATTTCCACCAAGAGCTTTTTTCTTTACGTGAAGGTGATGCTAAACTGTTCCTTCTCCATGCCCCACCAAAAAAAAAAAAAAATCCTCCTTGATACCCATAGGTTGGGCTGGGAAGGGCTTTTAGAGCTTGATTTAAAGAACTCCCATGTCTCCTGGAGCACTTGATCCCAACCATTCTGGACAGGTGAGCCCTTAAAAGTGAGTCCTGCCTTGCAGCTCCAAGTTGAGAGGTAGCACAACCCCCGTGTCTAGTTGCTGCTGGGCTCCAGACCTCAGGACCATTCCAGCCTATGCATCCTTTAGTACCGCTCCTTCTACCTTCAGGCCAGGCCAGATCTTTCCTTAGTCTTTTCGGATTTCACAGTCACTGCCCCCACCTGCCCCAGATCTTCCCAGGCTAAAGAAAGAAAATTGCCAAGTCAGTTCTCAAATGCCTTTTCTCCAGGCCTGTTTCCATCTCTGCATGGAGGTTTCCTTCCTGAATCCCTTGACCTGCAGGGAGAAGGGTGATGGGGGGCTTCTGTGTGGATCCTGTGGGGAAAGGGGAGGCCAATGGCCAAGGCAGGAGCTGCTTCGGTTACGGTCTCTCTTTATGCTCTTGGAGAGTTTCCAAGGCCCAAGGCTTTTGGAGAATCAAATGAGAGCCTTAAAAAACACTTCCCTCAGCGCCTGGGACATAGGGAGCTCTACATAAATATTAGGTGACTTGAAAACAACAACAACACCTTGTTTTATGGATGAAGAAGCCAAGCCCCAGAGGTGGAAGATGTTTTGCCCAAGGTTTCGTGTCCAGTCAATGGCAGCATCAGCTCTAGAGCCTCAGTTTGCCAACAGTCCCAACACTGCTGTTTCAACTCCTAGGCTGGCTGACCTGATCGCCACTCTAGCTGGCTGTTCTACATTCACTTGAAGCATCTTTTCTCAAATCCTGTTTTCTTCATGTTGGTTATTCTCATGCTAATACAATTTCCTGATCTATTGAACCAGGTCCAGTTACTGCCCTTTCTTCTGTTATGAGCACAGAGTTTATAACTAGACGTGGTTAGCGCCATAGTGATGAAAATGGGGTTGAGAAACTGTCATCCTCCAGCACCCAGCCAGAAACTTCACATGTTCAGAAAGCAAAGGGTCATCTTTTGTTTTCTAGGTGACACTTCACTCTGTCTCTGCCACATCCCACAAAGCTACCCATCACTTTTCCAGCCACCAAAACAGACTAGAACTTTCCCTAGCTGATAAGCAGGGCAAGCTGGGTTTGTTTTTTCAAATCAAACCGTTTTCTTGAAATTCGCATAGGGACTAAATCAAACAAATAGTATTGCGATGAAGAACAGAAGAACATAAATCACTGAGTTGAAACAAGAGATAGCGTTTATGAGTTAGGAGCTCCAAGATGATTCTCCTCCAAAATGTAGAATCACAAAATTGGAAGGGATCTTAAAGATTATCTGGTTCAATACTCATCCTTTGCTGGAATCTCATCAAACTCAGCAATAGAAGAGCTTGGCAAAAATTAATCTGATGACTTTTAGGTCCTTTCTTGAAAGGAGGTTTAGAGGAAAGCTAAGATCCCAGCTCAGTAATCCACATCTCTCTCTCTCTCTCTAAATCTTCTGAAAGCCCCAACCATGAGCTTAATTCCAAATTCCTCTTATTTCCTTGTGTGACACAAGCTCTTCCAGAAATAACTTCACTGAAACAGCATAATCGCATCTAGGAAAAATGTTCCTTAGAATCACAACAGACACTGGGATCTTTCAGGCAAATCACCATAACTAAGTCATTCCACTCTTAACACACCAGGCTCAGCTTGGGTCCATGGCTCCTGGAACCCATCACCAGTGTTCTGCTGAGGCCCCTCGTGACCTCAGCCCACTTCCATGGGGAGGCGATTCTCATAATTTGCTTTAGAAAGATGTTTTCATATAACCACACTTTTTGAGAGGGTTTCAATTCCAAAAAATAGACGTCCTTTCTGTTAAAAACAAAAGCAAAAAACAAATGGTGACCCAGGCAGCTCGGAAAAAGCTCCCATGTCATGCTTCTCATTAGAAACACTGACCGAACTTTCAGTAAGTGAACTAGTGAACCAGATTCACTTCACCCCTGGCACCCCGTCCTCCGCCTCTGCGTTCCTCCCTCCTTTTCCTTGTAGGGTCCTCATCACCCCTGTGTCATCTTCTCCTCTACCCAATCCCATCAAAACCTACTCTTAGGAAAGAACCTGAGAGCCATGTATATGATTGTAAAATCTAAGTGTTGCCTCTCCTGGGGGTATTTTCACTGCAATAGGAGACAAAGGAATGAGGAGACATTCTCAAAGAGCAGGCATTGTACTGTCAGAGAAGAGACAAATAAGAAGAGGACGTCACCCCTCCAAGTGCCCCTGAGGTCACATTCCTCATCGGGTGGGTGATTCTCCCTTGCTCCAAGTGCCAGGTCAGGAGTTACTGGATAGACCTATTTTTCTTCAGGTTAGTGGATGAAGCCCATAAGCGTTGGAATGGACTAGAAATGATGATAGGCCCTGCTCTGCCACTTTCCAGGACGTGACTTTAGATTACCTACTTCATTTCTTCCTCATCTGTAAAACAGGGATTATAATACCCAGCTCATGTAGTTGTTGGGAAGATGAAGTGAGATAATACAGTACTTGGCCTTTAGTAAACACTCCGCAAATGGCAGCTAACACTGCCCTTGTAACCAGCCAGCCACTGGCGTCCCGATGGGTAGAGAGCTGAACGTCTCCAGGAGGCAAGATGAAGGCATATCTGGGGCCAGTTATTTTCTTAAGATGGATAATGGCCCCTCTCCCAAAATACGAAGCAATGCCCAAGGATTCACAGCTTTGGGAGAGTTTGGATTCTCCATTGTTAACTTGTATGATTTTGAGATTTTTTTACATGCTCAATATGGCATATGTTTATTTTAAGGCATAAAGTGAATTAACATGTAATTTAAATTTAATTTTGTTTAATTAATTAACAAAATTCTGCTCAAGGTACCCAGAGAGACCTGAGGATGGCATCACATTAGGCTGGAGAATTGGAAGGGCCACAACTTTGTGAGCATCTATTGATGCTGGGCGACCTGTAGGTCCTTCCCATGCAGTAGCTACACTTGTCACACCAACTCTCACACCAACAAGAGAGGGATTCATCCTTGCAGCTGAGCAAACAGTGGTTCAGAATGAGAGAATAACTTGACTAACTAGAGCCAGGTCATTTTATCTCAAATGACCTTTTGCTTTTTAAAAAAAAATTTTTAAATTGAAGTATAGTTGATTTACAATGTTGTGTTAATTTCTCCTCTACAGCAAAGCGATTCAGTTATATATATAATCTTTTTCATATTATTTTCCATTATGGTTTATCACAAGATATTGAATATAGTTCCCTGTGCTATACAGTAGGACCTTGTTGTTTATTCATTCTATATATAATAGTTTGCATCTACTAATTCCTAAGTCCCAATCCATCCCTCCCCACCTCCGCCTCCTTGGTAACCACAAATCTGTTCTCTATGTCTGTGAGTCTGTTTCTGTATCATAGATAAGTTCATTTGTGTCATATTTTAGATTCCACATATAAGTGATACCATACGGTATCTGTCTTTCTCTGTCTGACTTACCTCACTTAGTGTGATAATCTCTAGGTCCACCCATGTTGCTGCAGGTGGCATTATTTCATTTTTTTTTAATGGCTAATGTTCCATTGTTTTTATGTACCACATCTTCTTTATCCATTCATCTGTTGATGGACATTTAGGTTGTTTCCATGCCAAATGACCTCTTTCCACTACACATTTTCATTTCACTCTTCTCAGGATCCTGAAATCATGGAAATAATTGCTTTCATGTGACTGCATACATGCTTAGTGCTGGTGTTCATGTTTGTCACCACACATGCCCGTTGGGTCTACTTAATCCTGATACCCACCATTCCTTTCTTTTAAAATATACTTAGGGCACAAACTCACAGTGGGGTAACTTTAAACTATAGCTTTGAGGGCAAATAATAAGGTAGCAGCTTCACAGAAATGCCTTGTGTGCAGAGCCATATCACCTCTGACTCACATGGGTCTCTAAGAACGTGGCGGGCAATCCCCTGCCCTCCAAATCACGATCATTAGAAATGAATGAGGCGGTCTCCCAGAGTACAGGCTTCTTTGTACGTCAGATGCTTTCAAAAGCAGGATGCCCTTTTCGACCATTTGATGAGCAGAAGCAAGAACAAGAGCTACCAGTTTCTCTGAGACAGTATAGGAGGCAAACTAGGGGGTGTTGGGAAGGGGTGTGGAGAAGTAGGAGGACAGGGAAAGACTATTGGTCCAGTCATCGATGATGGGGGAAGGGGCTCCAGGGTATGGGGAGGGGTTAAAGGAACAGATTCCGGCTCTTTCATAGGTTGGACTTCAAGATTTCCTTGCTGGGCATCTGTGATGTGTAACGATGCGTAATCCATCCACCTGTGTTCTGTGTTCCTACACACACGTGCCATTCACTCCACCCACAAAGGAAAGGCTGTTGGTAGAAAAGGATCAAATCCAAGGATGATCGATAGACCTCAGAGCTAAGAGGTAAAGCTTTGATAGACTGTCAGAAGAGTTAGGAGCTGAGTATTCCAGCCTAGTGTGTCCTTTTTCTTTGTTTGAAGTCTTTGAGTTGCTTCTTTTTTTCCCCCAAGCAGCTTGTCTGGTTAGAAGGGCCTACAACTGCTTCCTGCTTGGGAAGGACCCCGTGGGAGGCTGTCTGGGGTGGGTGCCAAGAAGACCTCTGGACATGCTTTTATTTTATTTTATTTTTGTTGTTGTTGTTTCAACGATTACCCTTTATTATAATTATCACTATTATAAGTGAATATGCAAATATCCATAGAACAATTTCTTTTAAAAAAATTTTTATTGGAGTATAGTTGATTTACAATCTTGTGTTAGTTTCAGGTGTACAGCAAAGTGAATCAGTTATACATATACATATCACCACTTGGATGTGCTTTTAGAATAGGCCATAGATAAGAGGCATCGGGGTCCATTTAGCCCACCATCATCTGGCCCCAATCACCAAAGCCACACGTCAACATTGTGGCCAGAGATTTATGGCAGCAAATAGTGGATATTTCCCTGAACTTGTTCTCTGCGCACATGGTCAAATTCAACAGATGCTTGTTAACTATTTCAACGAAGTCTTTGCCCTCGTGCAGCCTATCCTAGTAGGGGAAAGACAGTAGACTAATAAATATCTACTCTCATGTCAGGTGGTGACAAGAGAGTGGCATGGTAATGGGCTATTTTGCAACATGGTCGTGAAAGGTGTCTGTGGAGGTGATCTACAGCAGAGACCTGCATCAGATGAGGCAGGGAGCCATATGCATAGATGAGGGAAGGGTTTTCCAAGAAATGGAACAGCAAGTAAAGAGGTCCAGAGGCAAGAACAAATTTAGCAAGCTCAAGATGAGGTAGGGGCGATAGCTGGCTACTGAGGGCTGTCTTGATCATTTTTGTGTCCCCGGAGCCTCATACGCTTTCCCTGAAACCCTGCGGCCCACAAGGCAGCTGAAGCTGAGCCTCGGTTAAATATCTGGATGTGACCAACAATGGCTTGAAAGAATTAAGGCGGCTTTCTAAACTGCTTATCTCAATTGTAATAGAGGAGGAGAAACCGGCATGGCAAGAGACTCGAAATGCTTTGTCTCAGAGCTTTCTACCATTCCTCTTACTCTCCCACCATCCCTAAAGATAGGAGACATTTATTGTCCCCATTAAAGAAGAAAGATCCCTAGGCATATTCTCCAGTCTTGGGGATGGGTGGGAGGGGCTCTCATTCTCACGCCTTCTTACTCTGGATAATCTCATCCCACTCAAGCCCCAAAAGGTTGCTTCTTTTAAAATTACAATTATTCTATAACTGTAAAATCCCATATTTAATTGCACCCAGTTAAAATATCAGCTGAATTATGTAGCCCGTATCTAGATTACTTGCGATATTTTTTAAAATATGGAGAAATTAATCTTCAACCTTGAGTTTTTCATTTAGTGTAAAATAAAAATCATATGGGTTTTAACGTCTGTTACCCTTGTTTAGAAATATGATTTAGTCCTAAGTAACCACTAGATTCTATCAGGGGTCTATGTTATTTTTCCAGAATCAGGGTGGGGGGAGGGGGCTCTTCGTTAACTCATCCCCCAGCCATTCCATTGATGAACAACTGATCATGACAAGAGCCCCGATGATTTGGGGATGCAACAGAATCCTTGTAGCTTCCAATTTGTGTTCATGGTTTTACCTTCTGAAGTTACCCAGAGCATCTACCCCCATCCTGGCACAGCCCTTCAGATGTGAACCCGCCATGCCACGTGTCCCTAACTCCCTCTGCTTGTGACCAAGCATCCTCTGAGCTCTCTAGATACCTGGTTCCCAGGGTCCTCAGCCTCCAGGACGCTGCCCTCTGCTCTGATCTATCAACAAGTGGTTCCATTAAACATGGTGCCAAGGAGTAAGAATGATTCTCCTCGCGTGTTCTCACCAGCACAGGGAGTCCTGCCATTTAAGCTGTCTTCATGGTTTCTTCGTCACTAGGAAGTGTCTTTTTTTTTCCACTCAAGTGCCTTCTCTCTTAGGTCCCTGGCTATTTATGGATAACATTTAGCTATTTCCCTGCTCCCTCTCCTGAAAATGTAACCAAACTCACTGTTTGGTACCTAATTTTCTTTTTCATTCCTTTGTTCCCCATCTTGAAGCTTCCTGTTCCAGCATGTGTTTTTCCTTTAAATGTGCGGCATTTGGGATGGTGATCCATTATCCTAGGTAATTGCTCCTCATTTGAGAATCCCCATTCTTCTTCATTAAAGACCAGACAAGACTACTTCCTCGCATTGACTGGGTACACCAGATCTCTTACTTACCCCCGGGGGGCCATTTAGCTGTTTAGTGCTGTCAGAAGTTCAGGAAGGAAAAAAACAGAAACAAAACCAATGAATCACCGAAGTCATAATTAGTAAAAGTTTATGGTACACACGTTACCAAATCCAAGCTCAGTCTGCCTGCTGCACGACAGGCCAATAATTGGGAGACAAGGTGTTGAGGCAAGGAATAGCGACTTCATTCAGAAAGACAGGTGTCTGAGAAGATGGCAGACTAGCATCCCAGAACACCAACTTATTGGGGTCTGGATGCCAGTTTCTTTTATAGAACAGAGAGGGGGAGGAGGTGAGGAAGTAAAGTAATAAGGCCATAAGTCTTGCAAAATATCTCCTGGCTTGGCCAGCATTGGGGAGGGGATGTGTTAATTTCTTCTTTTCTGTAGCCTTTCACAGGTGGGCAGGGTCAGAATGTCTCCCTGTGAGCTGAACGAAGGCACTTTAGTTTAACATTCAGGCAGAGGGGCAGGGTTCCTGAGGCAGGCCATTATGTATGCTTACAGTTATAGATAACATCCTTTTACTGATTACAGTAACAAAAGCAACGAAAAGCAAAGGTTGAAGTAAAAGAAACAGATCCAACATGGAGTCAGATTTTGCTCTTCCCTGTTACACACATACCGAAAAGACAGTTTGCAAACCATGAGCACTCCAGCCAAAACGTGGAAGGAGACTCAGAGGTAGATTTTACAAAGCAGCTTATATAACGTGGAGGCAGTGACTGCTGATTCTTCCCAGTGATTGGTTGCAACATTAGAATTTTCTTAAATGAAAGGGAATTGGTTAGTGGTTCCCTCATATGAATCGGGGAGAACAATTTAAGTCTCACGATTTTCAGAGGCGTTAAGTGAGAAGTGACCCAGGTCAAGTGAGCCTCACTTGTCTTGCAAAATCAGCTAAATTAAGCTTTGCTTCTCTGACTAAACTGGTTTTGTCTGCTCAGGGAATTTTCAAGTCTCCGTTTGTGTTTGATTTTAACAGTGCTTACGCGCTCATTCACTGAGGGGCCTAATTTGGGTAGTGCATGCTTGCTCAGTGGGGCAGCTGGCACCTCGATTCTGTGCCCTCCTGGCAGAAACAGACTTAGTGCTGTTTTCCCCTGAGGAGCTTCTTTCTGGGGTGGCCCAGGGATCCAGTAACTATGTAAGAGAGAACACTTTTTTTTTTTGGTGGAGGAGTCATGTATCTTTCCAATTAAGCTTTCCTAGTTCCCAGGTGTCTTCCTAAGGATTCTCCATGTTGTCTTCCTAAGGTTGTAAAATGAGACTAATGATCCTTTCCCATCTCTACTCTTAGCTACACGGGGCTTTTAGAGCTCCTCTGTTCAGTGCCTCATTTATTGGTTTATAGTATTGGCTGCTGTTATAAATGTGATTTCTTCTTGCTTACTAGCCACACCCCCTAGAAATATGCATGTTAACAGTTCCTAGGCTGCATATTTAAGAACTCAGAGGAGCCATTGACATATATACACTATTGCTACTATGTATAAAATAGATAACTAATGAGAACCTACTGTATAGCACAGGGAACTCTACTCAGTGCTCTGTGGTGACCTAAATGGGAAGGAAATCCAAAAAAGAGGGGATATATGTGTACGTGTAGCTGATTTACTTTGCTGTACAGCAGAAACTCACACAGCATTGTAAAGCAACTATACTCCAATAAAAATTAATTTAAAAAAAGAAAAAGAATTCAGAGTCGAAAGCAGGCATTCGAGGAGAGTACACTCTGGAGCCATCATTTAAAATTGCAGTCAGCAGCCCTTTGGTGATGTAAATTGAGGAAGCAGTTCTCCTTTTGGACAGCTTAATGATCTGTAGTTAATAGTAAGAGGCTGCTCACAGATGCAGTACAGCTGGGCTAGGTTAGCCCCTCTCCACTCTCCAGATTGCACAGTGATTACAGCCACCGAGATTTGGATCCTTCCCTGGAATCAATAACCAAAATCACAAACAAAGATTCAGTGGTGGCCTGTCAGGGTGGCCTTTCTGAAGGCGCTGTTTGCCAAGCCAGTGACTTATGCCTCCTTCCTGATCACACCCTGGGCTGGACAGTCATCTCCAAAACAGACAGCCCCTCCAATGAGTCTGGGATGGAGAGTGCTGGATTTCAGGCCAGCTTCTCTTACTTGAGTGCACAGTTTCACTGAACTCGAAAGAAACTGAATGTAATCTCTGGGTAGCAAAATATAAGTCTGGGAGCCATACAACACACAGCTGCTGTTGCTGTGTTCTTATGCCTTGTATGTGAGACTGGCGTAGGTTACTGTGTGCTGGGGTAACAGGTTCTTTAATAATTTCCAGGGTCTTGTTATCTTCATGCAAAAGCCCGAGCGAATTCAACAACAACATAAAACCAACCAACCCCCTTCAAAAAAGGGCAAAGACTTGTATAGACATTTCTCCAAAGAAGATGTACAAATGGCCAATAAGCACATGAAAAGATGCACAACATCACTAATGATTAGAGAAATACAAAGCAAAATCATAATGAAGTAGCACCCCACACCCATTTGAATGACTATTATTGAAAAACGGAAAACAACAACCATTGACAAGGGTATGGAGAAATTGGCACAGTTGTGCACTGTGGGTGAGAAAGTAAAATGGTGCAGCTTTATGGAAAACCATAGAGCAGTTCCTCAAAAACAGAATTACCATATGATCCAGCAATTCCACTTCTGGGTATATATACCCAAAAGAATTAAAAGCAAGGCTCGAGGAGATATTTGTACATCCATGTTCATAGCAGCATTATTCACAATGGCCAAAAGGTAGAAGCAACCCAGGTGTCCACTGATGCATGAATGAAAAAACAGATTGCTGTGTATACATGAAATGAATATGATTGAGCATTAAGAAGGAAGGAAATTCCGAGACATGCTACAACATGGATGAACCTTGAGGACATATGCTCATGAAATAAGCCAGTCACAGGAAAATAATTATTGTATGGTTCCACTTACATGAGGTACTAAAGTAGTCAAATTCATAGAGATAGAAAGTAGAATGCTAGTCACCAGGGGCTGGGGATGGAGGAATGGGGAGTTGTTGTTTAATGGATACAGAGTTTCAGTTTTGCAAGATGATCAAGAGTTAAGGAGATAGATGGTAGTGATGATCGCACAACAATGTGAATGTACTCAATGCCGCTGAGCTGTACACTTAAAACGGTTAAGATGGTAAATTCTGTGTTATGTGAATTTCACCACAATTGAAAAAAAAGTTTAAGTGAAGGATGCCATCTTCTCTCAGCAATCCAGGCTTTGGAGGGACAGATTGAAAAGAAAAGAACAGCCAAGGGAATGGATCTTGACTTTGTATGGGACTGATTATTGATACAAATGTACTTTCTTTTACAGAGCCATTTTTCTCTCAAGAAGGGAGCTGCAGCCTTGGGCATTGGAACAGACAGTGTGATTCTGATTAAATGTGATGAAAGGTGAGCATGAATCTGCAACCCTTGTTGGTTAGCAGTTTACAAATTCTACACATACATCTTAAAAGGACTAAAGTCCGAAAACAGGCAATGACTGTAGAACAGCAAACCTGCCTCCATCCCAGCTGCTGGCCTTTGCTGTTTCCTTTTCACTCTTGCTTGGAGTCCTGGGACATTGTTCCTCCATGCCACTAACGCATTCACAGCCCTTGATCGAATCAGAACCTTTGTTAAATCAATCAAGATATTCTTCACCAAGAAGGCGCAGAAGGACATTCGTCACCTGGGCACTTGAGCAACAACCAGCAGGTTGAGAACTGATTTATGGAGGTGTCATCATTCCAGGCACCATAGATTGTGTGAACTTGATGGAGTGATTACAGGAGGGGGGACAGTTTAGGGAGCAAGAGGTAAATAATGCCCCCAGCAACTCATCAGCTCAGTGCCTGAGCCAAAGAGCTCTCTTAGGAAAAATCTGTCTTAATTGGCACCCAAACTTTGTAGGTACTCTGGAAAAAAGTAGAGGGGAGGTTAAAATATTAATATAAGAAAATACATTTAGTCTTTAAAGGATGGAGTAAGAAATTCCACTAAATTAAAAGGATGCCGCTCATCTCACCATTTATTTATTCATATATATTTATTAGACAGACATTTATGACTGCTCCCCATGTCACCAGGCTCTAGAATAGCATAAGGTGTAATCCCAGTTCCCTGACTGTGTACGGCCTAAGTGGGGAGATGTAGCAACATCAGAAGGATGGCAGGCTCACCTGAGGTGGAGCAGGGGAGAGGAAGTGCTGGAATTGACAGGAATTATTGACTGACCGGTAAGTGTGCAGGTTGAGAGGTGAGTCGAGGGGGAACGCCAGGCTTCGGGCTCACCAGCTAAGCCCTCGCGGTGCTATTCTCTGAGGCAGGGAGCCCCGCCGAAGTGAACAGTTTAGATTCGGAGATGCTGAGTGTGAAGAGCTTATGAGATGCGACGTCCAGTGAGGGTGTCAGGTAGGCAACTGGGAATAGCAGCCTGGATGCCAGAAGGTGTGCAGTGGGGGCCATGCAGAGTGGCCTGGGAGAGAGCTCAGGAGCACCCCCATTTCGGGGACAGGCAGAGTCAGAGGAGCCTGCAGTGGAGACTGAGAAGGAACAGCCAGGGCTGTTGGAGAAGAGTCAGGACCCGGGGCCATGAGGGCCATGAGCGTGTTTCTAGAAGGAGTGGTTGACAGCAGCAAATGCCACCAGTAGATGAAACGAGGGTCAACAGCTGCCCTTCAGCTTTCCTGATAAGGAGGTAGCTGGTGAGTTTGGCAGGAGCAGTTTCAGTAGAGGCGTGAGGGTGGAAGGCAGTTTGCAGTGGATCGAAGGGTGAGGGGAGAGGAAACGGAGAACAAAGGCAGACGTGTCTAGAGGTGGAGCCACGAAGGGAAGGTGGTAGGGCAGAAGCTGGACGGAGAAGATGTTGAGTCCAGGATGGTTTTGGTTTGGTTGTTTTAAGGAAGGGAACTCAAGGTGTATTTAACTGTGCAGTGAAGGGTCTGCTAGAGATGAAATGTGAATTTTATGAAAAAAAAAAGGGATAAAATAGCCGAGGTTTCATTTCCTTTGTGAGTTCCTTTTTCTTTTGGCTAAAATTATGTAGGATCTTCCTCTCAAGAGCTCACAAGAAGTCTGAAATCATCTTACATTATAAAATGGGAAGGAGACAGAGGGGGAAACAGGAGTGGTGATGGAAGGGCAGGGGCGAGGTTTAGGGAGGGCTGGCGGGGAGCGGAGGGGGCAGGGCTCTGGGCTCTTGCTGCGCTGACCAGGTGCTAATGGATTTCAGTCGGGAAGCCCTCAGAGTTGGAAGGGTTCTTGGACATTTACTCATCCAGCTTTTTTTTTTTTAAACTTTGTATTTTTGTGAATAATTTCAAACAAAGAAAAATTACAAGGATAGTAACAAGAACTCTCATACACCCTCACCCAAATTTACCAATCGTTAACATTCTGACATATTTGCTTGATCACTCTTTCTCTCCATGTATGCAATTTAATATTACATGTTGAATGTAATGAATATTGCATGCATAAATTATTTGTATATTATAGATATAATTTTTTCAGAACCATTTGAGAATTCCTTGCAGACATGCCCTTTTTACCCCTTAATACTTCGATGTGTATTTTTTGATAACAAGGAGATTCACTTACATAATCGCAGTCCAGTTATCAAAATCAGGAAATTTGACATTGACACAAGACTATTATTTAATCTATACACCCTATTCAAATTTCATCAATTGTCCCAATACTATCCTTTGGAGCTATTTTTTTTCCCTGTCCAGGATCACAGATCACACTTAGTTGTCATGCCTTTTTATTCCCCTTTAATCTGGAACATGTCCTCATCCTTCCTTTGTTTTTCATGACATTGATATTTTGAAGAGTGTAAACCATTTATTTTGGAGAATATTTCTTAATTTGGCTTTGTCTGACATTTCCTCATGGTTAGATTCAGGCGATGCATTTTGGCAGGAATTCCAGGGAGGCAATGCCTGTCTTTCTCAAGTGCATCTGATCAGGAGTAATGTCCGCTTGCCTATTGGTTAAGGTGGTGTCTGCCAGATCTCTCCACTGTAAAATGACTATTCTCTACTTTGCAGTTAATAAATATCTGTAGGGGATGCTTTAAGACTATTTATATATTATGTTCCTCCTAAAACATTCGTTTAGTAATTTAGCATTCATTGATGATTCTTGCCTGAATTATTATTATGATGGTTGCAAAATCGTGGTTTTCTAACTCCATCATTCCAAGTTTACTAGTTCCTTTCATTCTACTGTAAGGAAGAACTTTCCTTTCCCTTTTTCTCTCTCTCTCCATCTCTCTTTCTCTGTCTCTGTCTGTCTGTCAGTCTATCTGTATGTCTCTGTTATTTATGATCAGTACGGACTTACAGGTACTTTTAGAAATTAATTCTCTCTAGCATTCTCTTCCATTCTCTTCGATTTCTCCATCACTTGCTCCTTCAGGGTTCCCTTTAACTTACCTAAATTACTAGTAAATTGCTGTTAAACCTTACAGAAAATAAGTCTGAGCAAGATACGTGATGCCTGGTTGGCACACGACTAGAAGAGTCACCAGCCTTCCTAGCTCCCTTGTAACACAAGAATTCTGTTAGCTATTTTGATTAACACTTTTATACCACAAAAATTAACTACTTATGCTTTTGTATACATTTTTAGTTCTTTCAACTTATCACTTAGCTTTGTCAATTATAGTTACATTTCCCTGCTCTTGTGAAGTACCACACTTTATCACACAATTGATGTAAACAATTGAAAGTATAAGTAATCTGGGGTCATTATACTCTTTTATTAAATTAGCTGAGTTGTGGCCAGTGCCTGGAGGCAGTAGGGAAGCTAATTAACTTTCTGGTCCTCAGGGAGCTACTGAGGGCACTGTAATAAGATAGACTTCACCCTGAATCAGTTATTATTGCTCAGGGCTGTGGGGAGGCCCCTGCGTGTCGTATCTCCCATGGGTTTGGATGCAGAGGATTCAGAGATGCTAGCAGTGTCTGTGCTTCATCACGTCCTGTATCAGGAAGGATTCTAAAATAATAATTGCTGACACATATGGCATAATAATATGCCAGGCACAGTCCTAAGCACTTTACACAGTTGCTCTAATTAATTTGTTTATTAGAGACACAGAAGTATGTTCCCTCACATTTCCCTGGTGCTGACATAGCTTGTGAAGAGTTTCTATATACACAATAGTCTTAAACAGTATGACATGGTCTCCTTTCTCCATTTGACTCATGGTCTTGGCAAGGTGTGACAGGTCCAAGGTCACATAGCTGGGAAGTGAAGAATCAGGTGCTGGACTCAGAAGAGAACTCCAAGTGTTCAACGATTAAGCATGGTCCCTTCTTTTTTTGTGTTTTCCGATTTTTTTAAGTTGTGGTAAAATACACATAAAATTTACCCTCTTAACCGTTTTTAAGTGAACAGGTCAGCAATGGGAACTACGCTCACATTGTTGTGCTACCATCACCGCTTTCTATCTCCAAAACTCTTTTCATCTTGCCAAACTGAAAGTCTGTACCCATTAAAAACTCTCCACTCTCCTTCCCCCCAGCTCCTGGCAACTGCCATTCTACTTTCTGTGTCTATGAATTTGACTGCTTTCGGTACCTCACTCCTTTTTGCCTTTTTGTGATTAACTTGTTTCACTTAACACAATGAATGCCTCAAGGTTCATCATGTTGTAGCAAATGTCAGAATTTCCTTATTTTTTATGGCTGATTCCTCTGTTGAAGGACACTTTAGGTTGTTTCCTAATCTTGTCCATTGTGAATAACGCTGGAATTAACATGGGAGTACAGATATCTCTTTGAAATATTGATTTCATTTCCTTTGGATAATTACCAAGGAGTGGGATTCATAGATCACATTGTATTTCTACTTTTAATTTTTGAGGAACTTCCAACTATACTGTTTCCGTTGTGGCTGTATCAATTTACATTCCCCCCAAGAGTGTACAAAGGTTTCCTTTTCTCTACAAAGGTACCAACATTTGTTTATTCTTGTCTTTTTGACAATAGCCATCCTAACAAACTGTTACGATGTAACTAATAGTAACATGTAACTGTATGTGTTAGCATACATTATTTGTTTTTCTCTTTTTTTTTTTTTTTAAACATCTTTATTGAAGTATAATTGCCTTACAATGGTGTGTTAGCTTCTGCTTTACAACAAAGTTAATCAGTTATACATATACAATATGTTCCCATATCTCTTCCCTCTTGCATCTCCCTTCCTCCCACCCTCCCCATCCCACCCCTCTAGGTGGTCACAAAGCACCGAGCTGATCTCCCTGTGCTATGCGGCTGCTTCCCACTAGCTATCTATTTTACATTTGGTAGTGTATATATGTCCATGACACTCTCTCACCCTGTCACATCTCACCCCACCCCCTCCCCATATCCTCAAGTCCATTCTCTAGTAGGTCTGTGTCTTTATTCCCGTCTTGCCACTAGGTTCTTCATGGCTTTTTTTTTTCCTTAGATTCCGTATATATGTGTTAGCATACTGTATTTGTTTTTCTCTTTCTGACTTACTTCACTCTCTATGACAGACTCTAGGTCTATCCACCTCCCTACCAATAGCTCAATTTCGTTTCTTTTTATGGCTGAGTAATATTCCATTGAATATATGTACCACATCTTCTTTATCCATTCATCTGTCGATGGACACTTAGGTTGCTTCCATGTCCTCGCTATTGTAAATAGAGCTGCAATGAACATTGTGGTACATGACTCTTTTTTTTTTCTTTTTTTTACTATTTTAACCATTTTTTTAACATCTTTATTGGAGTATAATTGCTTTACAATGGTGTGTTTGTTTCTGCTTTATAACAAAGTGAATCAGCTATACATATAGATATAACCCCATATCCCCTCCTTCTTGCATCTCCCTCCCACCCTCCCTATCCCACCCCTCTAGGTGGAAACAAAGCACCGAGCTGATCTCCCTGTGCTATGTGGCTGCTTCCCACTAGCTATCTATTTTACATTTGGTAGTATTTATAAATCCATGCCACTCTCTCACTTCGTCCCAGCTTACCCTTCCCCCTCCCCATGTCCTCAAGTCCATTCTCTACATCTGCGTCTTTATTCCTGTCCTGCCCCTAGGTTCTTCAGAACCATTTTTTTTTTTGATTCCATATATATGTATTAGCATATGGTATTTGTTTTTCTCTTTCTGACTTAACTTCACTCTGTATGACAGACTCTAGGTCCATCCACCTCACTACAGATAACTCAATTTCATTTCTTTTTATGGCGAGTAATATTCCATTGTATATATGTGCTACATCTTCTTTATCCATTCATCTGTCGATGGACACTTAGGTTGCTTCCATGTCCTAGCTAGTAAATAGTGCTGCAATGAACATTGTGATATGTTCTCTATTTTACTCTTTTTGAATTATGGTTTTCTCAGGGTATATGCCCAGTAGTGGGGTTGCTGGGTCATATGGTAGTTCTATTTTTAGTTTTTTAAGGAACCTCCATACTGTTCTCCATAGTGGCTGTATCAATTTACATTCCCACCAACAGTGCAAGAGGGTTCCCTTTTCCCCACGCCCTCTCCAGCATTTATGGTTTGTAGATTTTTTGATGATGGCCATTCTGACCATGTGAGGTGACAGGTGATACCTCATTGTAGTTTCGATTTGCATTTCTCTAATGATTAGTGATGTTGAGCATCCTTTCATGTGTTTGTTGACAATCTGTATATCTTCTTTGGAGAAATGTCTATTTAGGTCTTCTGCCCATTTTTGGATTGGGTTGTTTGTTTCTTCGATATTGTGCTACATGAGCTGCTTGTATATTTTGGAGATTAATCCTTTGTCAGTTGGTTCATTTGCAAATATTTTCTCCCATTCTGAGGATAGTCTTTTCATCTTGTTTATGGTTTCCTTTGCTGTGCAAAAGCTTTTAAATTTCATTAGGTCCCATTTGTTTATTTTTGTTTTTATTTCCATTTCTCTAGGAGGTGGGTCAAAAAGGATCTTGCTGTGATTTATGTCATAGAGTGTTCTGCCTATATTTTCCTCTAAGAGTTTTATAGTGTCTGAACTTACATTTAGGTCTTTAATCCATTTTGAGTTTATTTTTGTGTATGGTGTTAGGGAATGTTCTAATTTCATTCTTTTACATGTAGCTGTCCAGTTTTCCCATCACCACTTATTGAAGAGGCCGTCTTTTCTCCATTGTATATCCTTGCCTCCTTTATCAAAGATAAGGTGACCATATGTGCGTGGGTTTATCTCTGGGCTTTCTATCCTGTTCCATTGAGCAATATTTCTGTTTTTGGGCCAGTACCGTATTGTCTTGATTACTTTAGCTTTGTAGTATAGTCTGAAGTCAGGGAGCCTAATTCCTCCAGCTCTGTTTTTCTTTCTCAAGATTGCTTCGGCTATTCGGGGTCTTTCGTGTTTCCATACAAATTGTGAAATTTTTTGTTCTAGTTCTGTGAAAAATGCCAGTGGTGGTTTGATAGGAATTGCACTGAATCTGTAGATTGCTTTGGGTAGTAGAGTCATTTTCACAATATTGATTCTTCCAGTCCAGGAACATGGTATATCTCTCCATCTGTTTGCATCATCTTTAATTTCTTTCATCAGTGTCTTATAGTTTTCTGCATACAGATCTTTTGTCTCCTTAGGAAGATTTATTCCTAGGTATTTTATTCTTTTTGTTGCAGTGGTAAATGGGAGTGTTTCCTTAATTTCTCTTTCAGATTTTTCAACATTAGTGTATAGGAATGCAAGAGATCTCTGTGCATTAATTTTGTATCCTGCTACTTTACCAAATTCATTGATTAGCTCTAGTAGTTTTCTGGTGGCATCTTTAGGATTCTCTATGTATAGTATCATGTCATCTGCAAACAGTGACAGTTTTACTTCTTCTTTTCCGATTTGGATTCCTTTTATTTCTTTTTCTTCTCTGAATGCTGTGGCTAAAGCTTCCAAAACTGTGTTGAATAATAGTCGTGAGAGTGGGCAACCTGGCCGTGGCGGGCTGCACAGGCTCCCGGGTGGGGCTGTGTGGAGAGTGACCTGTGCTCGCACACAGGCTTCTTGGAGGCGGCAGCAGCAGCCTTAGCATTTCATGCCCGTCTCTGGTGTCCACGCTGATAGCTGCGGCTCGTGCCCATCTCTGGAGCTCATTTAGGCGGTGCTCTGAATCCCCTCTCCTTGCACACCCTGAAACAATGGTCTCTTGCCTCTTAGGCAGGTCCAGACTTTTTCCTGGACTCCCCCCTGGCTAGCTGTGGCGCACTAGCCCCCTTCAGGCTGTGTTCACGCAGCCAAGCCCAGTCCTCTCCGTGGGATCTGACCTCCGAAGCCTGAGCCTCAGCTCCCAGCCCCTGCCCGCCCCGGTGGGTGAGCAGACAAGCCTCTCGGGCTGGTGAGTGCTGGTCAGCACCGATCCTCTGTTCGGGAGTCTCTCCGCTTTGCCCTCTGCACCCCTGTTGCTGCTGCGCTCTCCTCCGTGGCTCCAAAGCTTCCCCACCCCCGCTCACCCCCCTGTCTCCACCAGTGAAGGGGCTTCCTAGTGTGTGGAAACTTTTCCTCCTTCACAGCTCCCTCCCTGAGGGGCAGGTCCCGTCCCTATTCCTTTTTCTCTGTTTTCCTTTTTTCTTTTGCCCTACCCAGGTACATGGGGAGTTTCTTGCCTTTTGGGAAGTCTGAGGTCTTCTGCCAGCATTCAGTAGGTGTTCTGTATGAGTTGTTCCACAGGTAGATGCATTTTTGATGTATCTGTGGGGAGGAAGGTGATCTCCACGTCTTACTCCTCTGCCATCTTGAAGGTCCCCCTCGTCTTCTCCATTCTTAGCACATGTTAATATTCCTCTCTTCAATTTTTTTTCATCCATTTGTACCTTAGAATTATTTTTCCAGGTTCCCATTTCTTTAAAACTCATAAGGCTCTACATAGAATTATTTTGTAATATTAAAATACCTTTATAACCTTCTTTCTCATTTCAAATGTTATATTTTCTCTCTTTTTTATTAGACTAATCAGATATTTGTATATTCATTGATCTTTTCAATGCATGAGCTTTTGAATTTATTAATTTGGTCTACTTTATAAAGTTTCTAAATCACTGAAAAATCTTTTCTCATCCTTTCTGCCTACATTGTTTGTTGTTATTTTCCTAGCTTCCTGAATGAAATATGTTTAGTTATTTTTAATTCCCTGTTACTTAATTTTAAAAGCATGTCAGGCTAAACATTTTCCTCTGAGAATGATTTAGGGTGCTTCTCATATTTTTATATGTCCTATTCCCATGTCATTAATTTTTAATGTTCTGTAAGTGCAGTTTTGATTTCCTCTTTGACTCGAAAGTTATTTAGAATAGCCAAGCATGGCTTCTTACATGGTAAATTGAACTTCTTTTTTTTTTTTTTGGCCATGCTACAAGGTACATGGGATCTTAGTTCCCTGACCAGGGATCGAACCCGCGCCCCCTGCATTGGAAGCGCGGAGTCTTAACCACTGGACCGCCAGGGAAGTCTTTTGAACTTCTTATCATGATCCTTTTCTTCTCTGTACCAACATGTCCAGGGAAGAGGAATGGCAGTTTGGGGAGGAGGTGGGGTGATGAGAGATCGCCAGCATCCCTTCCTGCCCACACACTTTCCCTCGTCATCTACTTCCCACTCAGCCCCAGTGTTAATTCCTAGTGGCAGCGATAAGGTTTCATATTTTCATATGAAAATAACTCTTTACTACATCATGGTTGGAGTCCTCAGTTGCCCATCACTATAGGGGGTAAGTGTAAGTCAGTGCTTTTGGAAAATGTAAATTTTTTTTTTTGTATAGTTGATTAACTATGATGTGATAGTTTCAGGTGTACAGCAAAGTGATTCAGTTATACATATACATGTATCTATTCTTTTTCAAATTCTTTTAATTACTAGAATTAGACACAAAAATCACCAAAAATATCCTGTTCCCATATCCTGACCGTAATGCCAAGGGGTCCCATTGTGCATATTGGAAGACAAATCTTAAAGGAGAAAACTACAGTTCATTATTATAGTTCAAGTTCTTTTCCCGAATCAAACTCTATTTTAAAGGGACCAAGGAAGTTCACTGTTTATAATTATGGTAAAATTTTTTTTGCAAAAGGCTTGGTTTTGTAATGCCAGTACTTCCTGAATGATCTGTTTTGACTACTATTTATCATTTTATCTTACGAGCCCTTCCTAGGATAAGTTATCACATGGGTAGCAGCCGTGTGGACACACATGGAGCTCTTTTCCCCAAGGTAGTCCCCGAGAATGTTTTACCCTATAATTCCTGCAACATTTTTTTTCCAAGTCAATCCACGCAAATTGTCAAGTCACCACGCGGTCCAGGCAATTTGAAAATTCACTTCAGTCCATGATTTCCCCTTGCTTAATCTACATTACAATCAATGTTAAAGAAATAGTCTTGCTAAAGCACTGACTAGTTAAAAAACAAAAACAAAAAACTAGCAGTTTTCTGTTACTCCTGTAGCCTTTGGGGGCTGCGTAGAACAATATCATCTGGGGATGACAGAGTGATAAGTTTTAGCGGAAGGATCTATGTTTTTCTTATTTTACTACTCAGTACTAACAGCAATAAGAACTGGGATCAAGGAACTACTCAGTCCAGGGGGCTTCCAGAAGACCACAGTGGAAATATTACCTACATCATTACAATTCTAGGACTCAACCTGAAAGGTTTCTTGTTAAGTCAGGGTAGTAGGCATTTTTTTATAAACCCCATAAATGCTTCGGAAGACATTTATTGTGCAGCACTGAGAACCCCGAGATCTGATGTCAGAATACAGCTCTAAGTTTGAAATCTGCCCCTAGTAACTGTGTGGCACCCTGCAAGTCACGCAATGCTAGTACTACTAGTAATAACAATGAGACTAACATGTTTTGACTGGTTACTATATGCTAGGCAGAGTTTTATACTTAGTGCTTTGCAGTGTTTGATATTTACTGTATCATTCAATCCTCATGTAAACCTTGTGAGGGAGGTACTAGTAATATCAATTTATAAATGAGTAAACAGAGGAGCTGAATTCTTCAAATACACACAAGTAGCATAGGGTCTGGAGCGGAAACCTGGTTACTATCTCCACATTCCAAGCTTTTAGCCACATCCGTCTGCTTCGATGAGCCTTAGTTTCCTTATCTGCAGAGTAAGGACAGTAAAAATTCTCTTGCGGGGTTGGCATGAGTGGCAAAGATCAGGAGTAAGGCATAGTGCAGGGACTGCTTCTAAAACTGGTAACTCGTTATCACTGCCGGGGCTGCTGCTATTAACAGTGGTTGTAACGTTAGTCAATTTCTAACACGAAGGATCACATGTCCTTTCTTCTTTGCACACAAATCTCTGTGAACAGAGCCCAGCTCTACGCACTTAGGAAAGGTTGGTAGAATTATTATAGTTCAGCAGGGCCAAGGAGCAGGATCACCAAAGGCTCAGGCACCCGATTTGTGACCATTTGGATGCCTGCCCAGAGATCTACATTCCCCAGTAACGTGCTTCTTTTGGTAAGATCGTTTTTCCCATCAGAGCCACGGGAAGATAGCCATGCATCTGGGTCCCAAGTCCGCACACGGGGTAATCTGTGCCCTTTGCTTCTTTCCACAAAGAGAAGGTTCTTCCAGCTGGCAGCTCTAGCTGGCAGTGTGGGATTTTGCCCAGGCAACTTCATGAAGTTATCTGACCCTAGAGCATCACGTGAATCTTTTTTAATTTCCTTTCTTTTTAATTTATGGAGGTAGCATTGGTTTATCATATTTATAAAAGTTTCACGTGTACAATGTAAGGTTCTGACTTCCGTATACGTGACAGCGAGAGCATCATGTGAATTTTTAAAGACTATCAAAAGATCAAGAATCTCAGTGCCAAACAGCCGCACCCGAAACAGCAGTCTGGTTCAACAGTCCTCACTTTAATGGCAGTCCTTGCTTAAACACTAACAGCTAACAGAGAGAGCATCGCAAAGCATCAGTCACAGCTTAATTGGGCACTTAAAGGCTGCATGGGTAAGCATAAGAGATATGCATTTTTGCTATGGAAATACCTCTAGACCAGACATATGTGATGCAACAGCTGTCATCCAAAGCTGCCCTGCACCAAGACATGCTTGTCTGGAAAAGCCAGGACTGCCAGACAGCTTCTAATCCTCAGAGCAGCCTGCTGGGTGTCACCCCGCTCTCTCTCCCTCCACAGCACGTGGGCAGGCGGGGATGCACAATGCCACTTCTGGACCTCCTTCTGTTCGCTGCCCTATAGCCGTGATGGCTCAAAACCCTAGGTCCTGTGGAAAGTGCTTGGCTAGTCTGTTACACAATTATTGAAATACCTACCAGGCTAAAACTTCCATTTCTAAAGCAGTGTTTCTCAACACGTGGACCTAGGTCTGCCTGTGTCACCATCTCCTAGAAACACAGATTGCTATGCGTGTTTGTCTATTTACTTGTCACTGTTTGTCTCCCTTGTTAGCGTGTAAGCCCTGGAGAGTAAAAGCTGGCCTGTTTACCCTGGTGCCCCATACCCCTAACAGTGTTTGGCACATAATGAAGCCTCAATAAATTAATTTGTAGAATGAATTGATTCCTGGGCCCTATACCTGACCTCCTGAATCAAAATCCCTAAGAGCAGGGCCAAGGAATATACATTTTAAAGACATACACAGATGACTTTTATGCATGCTAAATTTTACAAACCATTGTTCTAAAGTAATTCATCCAATTCTAACTGGAGAGATGAAAAGTTTTGTCTCCAGGGGGCCCCCATACTAGCTGTCTGGTCAGTCTCTAAGGTAAAGTGAACATATTAATATAATCCTAGGGTGAAACTTTTTCCTTCTACTCACATACCTCCAACAGATGTCGATCTGCCACCCACAGTGTGCCAGGCTCTGGGTTCCTAAGCGGACAAAACAAATACGGGTTTGGACGGCCGAACGCCTGGCAAAGTCTGGAGCCTGCCTGTTAAGAGCCCATCCAGAGCTTTCCACTCTGCGAGAAGCGAACACTTGGACTTGCTTATTTGACACGGCTGTCCGTTCTCCCTGCCCTGATACGGAAATGGGGCAGAGTGTATGTTCGTTACTGCTTTCCCGGCAGGTCTGAATGACACCTCCAATCCATGAAAGTCAGATGTTATCTCAAGGGATTTATCTTACCTTAAAAGGCAATAACCTTTCTAAAGACGTTTCCTATATGTTTGGCCCTTTGAGTTTGTTCTGAAAGCTCGGCATTTTCTTTCTAGGTAAAGCCAGCCTTTACCTGATCCTGGGCTGTCACACAGGTGACTCTCTCTTCCTGTTTCCTCATTTGAAAAATGAGACAATTAGACTAGAAAGAGGTCTAGAGCCCCTCGCAATTCTGATGTCCCCTAATGTGTGACTTCTCCATGAGGTCTTACTGCCTGGGCTTCACAAAGTATCCAGATGTGATTAGTGAGCAAATAGCGATTGTCAGGCCAGTCTCCCCAAAACTCTCCAAGGCAGAGAAGGTTAGTTGTGGTAGACTAGGTAACATTTGGGACTTGCAAACAATTTCTGAGAATTCTCTCTCTCAGTTTTTATGTTTGCCTACAAAAATACTACGGCGATTTTAATGCACTTAAAACTTGATGTAAAAGGTAAATATAAGACCTGAATGTCCTCTGAAATTTGAACTTTTTGTTTCTATCACGGTGGAGCAAGGTGTCTTAGCACAGCCAGATCTAGGAGAGGCTGAAAAATCACAGCTTTGAGGGACGCTCCCAAGCCAAGCTGTGAAGTATAGGGAGACACGTAGGGCATGAAAGGGCCTCCAGAGCCCTTCCCCCGACCCCGGCCCTCCTGCAAAGCCTGCCCTTCCATTCCCTCTGTCCCTCCTTCAGAGGCCCATCTCACAGAAGTTCCCCAAAGGTGGGCTGCTCTGAATTAGAGTCATACTCTCAGCACCAAATTTAATGCCCTTTGTTCCATTGCAGCCCAACTGACTAATCACTGGTGATGTGTCCATTGCCATTGCCAGGTAATTGCATTTTAACTGCCTTTCTTTGGAAAACAGCCTCAAAAAACTCAGTGGTTCTCCATGCTTTCAGACCCAATGTCTGCTTTATATGCCAACTATTATGTAATACCTTCTTTGTTAGCCTGAAATGAAAATTGTAGAAAATATAACTTACCTACTCACTGTGCCCAAATTATTTTTATTAAAAGGAGCAAGGTTAGGGGCTTCCCTGGTGGCGCAGTGGTTGAGAGTCTGCCTGCCAATGCAGGGGACACGGGTTCAATCCCTCGCCCGGGAGGATCCCACATGCTGCGGAGCAACTAAACCCGTGCGCCACAACTACTGAGCCTGCGCTCTAGAGCCCGCGAGCGACAACTACTGAGCCCACGTGCCACAGCTACTGAAGCCTGCACACCTAGAGCCTGTGCCCTGCAACAAGAAAAGCCACAAAAATGAGAAACCCGCGCACCGCAACGAAGAGTAGCCCCTGCTCGCCGCAACTAGAGAAAGCCCGCACAGCAACCAAGACCCAACACAGCCAAAAATAAATAAATAAATTTTTTAAAATAAGGAGGAAGGTTAGAGGAGTAGTTTATAATAAGACAACATATTTTAATAGGTAAAGCTTAAGCAAGACCACACTAGAAGCTCTAATGGAGTAGCCCAAATGCTTGCTCTGTGTCTAAATCTATATCTACCTAAAATCACAAGGACCACCACAAATGACTATGGAGCTAGTGACACATTCCTAAACCTCACTTACCGTCCCCTAAATGCCAGTAGACTCCCCAACCATTTATTGTGACAAACGCCTCCCCATCATTTATTTTTCCAAATTGTCTTTTACAAACCTAGATCAATGGCCCAGATGTGAAAAGTTCAGCCAGTTTAGCAATGTCAAGAGAGCTATTTTGGTTTAAAGAATAGTTCACAGGGCTTCCCTGGTGGCGCAGTGGTTGGGAGTCTGCCTGCGAATGCAGGGGACACGGGTTCGAGCCCTGGTCTGGGAAGATCCCACATGCCTCGGAGCGACTGGGCCCGTGAGCCACAACTACTGAGCCTGCGCGTCTGGAGCCTGTGCTCCGCAACAAGAGAGGCCGCGATGCTGAGAGGCCGGCGCACCGCGATGAAGAGTGGCCCCCGCTTGCCGCAACTGGAGAAGGCCCTGGCACAGAAACGAAGACCCAATATAGCAACCAATCAATCAATTAAATAAATAAATCTTTAAAAAAAAAAAAAAAAAAAAAAGAATAGTTCACAGCCTCCAGTAACATGCAGCTACTCTGTCCTTTGCCTGGTTTTTTTCCCCAAAATCTTGGGGTAGGAATGTCATAACGCATAATGGCAATCTCAACAATGAAAGCTAACATTTATGGAATACTTCCCATATGCCAAGCGCTTTAAAAAAATTTTTTGCATTTATTAACTCATTTAAGCCTCATAACTCCATAAGTAATATTATTATCACTATGTTCCAGGGCTCATAATAATACGCACAGGGAAATTCAGTAACTTGACTAAGATCACACATCTAGACACATCTAACTTCTTGTAGAGATCAACTCCTTTGATTATTATAATAACGAGGTTTTATAGTAAACAAAGTACTATCTGGGTTTCTATTTTAGGAAAGAAACATTTCAGAGATGAAAGGATGTTTCTTTCTCCATTGCCTGTCTGCCTGTTTGACATTTGGGTCCATGAGTTCTTGGCCTGCTTTGTGCTTTTAGCCCTTGGAATGTAATTAGGTAGCTTTTGACAATATTTTCATCCAAATGATTCAGAGCGGATTTTCTCTTCTTGGCGTCTCATCTCTATGTGCAATGGCAGGTCCATTCATTGGAAGATTTGGAATGCAAATCTTTTTCTGAACTCTGCTTTCAGTGCCAAAAGTCTTGCTCCAAAGCAGGTTTGTTTTAATCAAATTAAGAAATGACCTAAAAAGCAGGCTCTGTGCAGAGTGGACAGACATGCGGACAGTGAGGTCGGGCCTCTCCTAAACGTGTCAGAAATTACAGTCCAGCATCATTCAGGGAGGAAATGCCTTTCTTTCTGGAAACAACCAAGCAGTAATTCTAACTGGTCATTATTATCATTGATTTAAGGTTGGACTTCTACCCTCCTGCGGCTCCTTGTAAAGGCAACAAAGGAAATTATTCAAAGCAAACTTGATATACTTATTTTCCTTTCAGGGGGAAAATGATCCCATCTGATCTTGAAAGAAGGATCCTTGAAGCCAAACAAAAAGTAAGTTTTTGAAGGGAGATTTATCCAGCCCATAACAAGCTGACGGTATGTATTTCTGTTTCCATCCGGTAGAGAACACATTTTTGTTTTATTTTTAAAAGAGAATATGGAATTTTGCATTGTCATTACTTATTTCTCTGAGTGATAGGCTCTGCTTTGAAAAAGTCTAAGTTACTGAATAAATACCGCACACAGTGATACTGTAACAGTTTCCAAAGGATTTTTCTTCCCATATGATGAGGATTGGCATTAAACAGACACATTGGAAAGACTGTATTCACAAGCAGAAAATCCCAGGAAGCTAATCTAGCATATGGGAGTTACTGTGTGTGGTTATTTGAAAAGGGCCAGTATTTCCTGCCTAGACACATGCTGATGTGTTGGCCCTTCAAACACCTTATTTTTCAGGAAGCAATTCAGTACTTTTTTTTAGAAGTGACAATTTCTGAAGACCTGCTGAAAATTCCTACAAAGCTCTAGGAAGTCATTTACATCCCTGGATGGTTCACAGGCCAGAGCTTTTAGTAGATCTAATCTACAGTTCCTAGTTCAACGACATAACACACAAATTGTACTATTAGGATCTCAGGAATAATTATTAATTTTCATGCCCTTTTCCCGCCTACAAAGTGGCAGCCGTATCCTTTCCCCTTGTTCTGGTACTGGAACTACTTCTAGTCACATAAACCTTTGCTGCCACCTAAAGACTGACTCTGTAACGTCAGGTTCCATCATGAATTTGAGGCATTCTTCGGCCGTCTTTCAGCAGTGGCCTATTATTTCTATCAATTTTCATTTAGCCACGGCCAGACAGACTGAGCCAACTTAGACAGATAAAAGTCATGGCTTACTGTTTAGCCCCAAGTGAATCCTCTCCTCTAAGACTCCAAATAGGAATAATGGGCTGGTCAGAGTTCCTTCCCTTTGTCCTCTTGACTGCTCACTCTGGAAGATTTATTACGTTCAGAGGCCCTGTTATGAAAAAGGAAGATTAGAAAAGTAAGTGGGGGTGGGGTAGGGAAGGGCAGAAATTCTCCCTGGAATATATCAATAATTTGTGGACACCACTAAGCTTACTCACCTCTGAGTCCAATGTAGCCTCTTCTGAGAACCAGAATGTCTGTTCTCATAAGGCAACTGGCAGGGCCAACAGAATGGCCTGGAGAACCTAGACCCTGGAAAACGAACATCATTCCTACTAGGCTCCAAGGTGTCGTTAACCCTCCTGACGGTTCCAAAAATGCAGACGTGTATGATAGGAGGAGAATGTCCACTGTTTTTTTTTTTTGTCAGCTTTTTAAAAGAATCCTTTGACCCCTCATTTTACATTATTTGGGGCTCTCTCATTTGCGCAGGGATTTGTCCCTTTCCTTGTGAGTGCCACGGCTGGGACCACCGTGTATGGAGCGTTCGATCCCCTGTTAGCTGTTGCTGACATTTGCAAAAAGTATAAGATCTGGATGCATGTGGATGTAAGTATCCCATAGGGAGTGCCACTAAAATGTCCTTGCACATTTTTCACCTGGAGCTCATGGAATGAAATGTATTCTCTCTATTTTTTTTACTTTGGGAGTTTATTTTCAGGATGGTGATAGTTAAGCTTTTAAAAATTGCAGAGACAAAGTAGTACACAACTCACACAGTACATAACATTCGCTGGAAGCGGTCTGAGGCTGATTATGCCTTAACTTTCCCAACAGGATAATATTCTTATTTCTATGACCAGGACCTGAGCTGGGCACTTAGTTCTCAATTCATTGGACTACAATGTCCAAGGAGGAATATGGCCTATGTTCACACACACACAGTCACACACATGCAAAGCTTACTTCCCTATGAGAATGATTCAAAGAGTAACTAGGAGTTGCATTTATATAGGAAATCCAATGGATGAAAAACTTCAGCTCAAGTCAGAGACTAGTATAATCAAAGAGGAAAGCGGACTTGACAACTTGCTAGGAAATATGAATCCAAATTTCCAATTTCTTATCTTGGTCAGCTAGTAAGATAAACTATGTATGAGATGTTTTGACTGCAGGGTTAGTCACACCAAAAAATAATGGCGATGCACCCATCAAGACATTTCCAAATGAAAAGAAATGTCAACTTTTAGAAGGACGGGTTAAAGGGATTAAAGTTTAGACTGGTATGACTCCAAGTGTGGCTCCGAGATCAGCTGCCGTCTGCAAACTGTTTAGGACCCACCGTGAGATAAGGAATCAGCGCCCAATCATCTCTAAGCACAATGCTTGGTTCAGCTGATGTGTTTTCCATTGTGAGACTTTCTCCAGGAAGGAAGCATAAGTTGATTTACATTCTGGTGCAAGAGGCTTATGTTATAGAGTAGACTGTTATTGAGTAGATCATTTGGCTTTATAGTAAGCATTCAGACCAAATTAATTCCTCTTTCTTAATGAGCAGAAAACCTCCAGAGGCTAAGTTAGGTAAATTTCCATTACCCCAGAGTTATCCTGCATCGCAGTTTCCAGTCTTCTTTTCCTTCCCTGATTCACAGTGTGAGTTGTTCTTTAGCCTACCAGAGACCCCTTTATTTCACACATGAAGACACTGAGAAAAGGTGGGAAGACCCAAGTACCATCAGTGACCTGGGTCTTGGAACTGGAGAGCCTATGAAACCTCACTTAAAAGCAGCAATGTGTGTCCCGAGCCAACAGATGCAGTAGGCTCTCCTCCAGAATTTCTACTTAAAATAGAAGTAGGAGATCTTTAAACCAGTTGTATTAGCTTTCTTTGAAACATATCAAGTTTACCACTCATTATCCTTACTGTTTATAATTCTATAATTAAACCAGAAAAAAACCTTAAAATATTACACATTTGGAAAATTCGATAATTTTTCAAAGTGTAAAAGGACTGAAATTACAACAAAGAAAAGAATGCAGTTATACCCAGTTTTTTTCTTTAAAATTATCCCAGGGTTATTTTTACACCCAAAGAATGTTAACATTTTCCAATGAATCTCCATCTTTACATCTTATCTTTGAGGGAGATCATTACACCAATTCAAATCTTCAAACTTGAGTACAAATTTTTAAAGGGGCACATTCTAATTGCTCAACTGATTGGTACAAATCTTGCCTGCTTGCTTTTTTTTTTTTTTTGGCTGTTAGTTTTGTTTTGGCTTTTGGTTTATCTTATCCAAAATTACACATCAGTAAAATAAGCTTGTGAAGCTGTCTCCTTCCCCTGGAATCATGCAGACTTGTCAAAAAGAGTTTTTCTTGCAACTTGAAAGCAGTTTAAAGGGTCCCAGCCCATCTTATCTACTCTAAACTGTGGAGATACTAGGGTTTCTAGTTCTGAGGTTATGAGCTTCACTAAGACTGAGTGGTGGTGATGGGTTGGGGGAGGATCTTTCTCCTTCTCATGCAGACTGAGGAAATGTTTGGCTCCTTACATCCATAGAAATCTGAGGTGGAGCCTGAGACCTTAGAATAGCCCCCCAATTTAACCTTTGGAAGTCTAGTGGCCAATTTCCAATTTACCGGGGGTTGAGGCTGTACCTTTCACCCTACGCAATGCTTGCCGTTCCAGAAGACACCAAACTCTAGAAATCCAGGCAATGAAAAACACTGTCTTTTTTTTTGTATGCTCTCCCTTTTCCAGGCAGCTTGGGGTGGGGGATTACTGATGTCCCGGAAACACAAGTGGAAACTGAGCGGCGTGGAGAGGTACACACATTTTTCTTGTTAACAATGTAAAGTGTGAAAGCTGAATGTGAAAAGCAAATTACACCCAATTTCCAAGAACTGTTGGTGTACAGATGAGCCCATTCTGTGCAGTGCCTGTGTGCCTTATGTGCTCATGTATGCATGAATATTATGTGCAGACAACGAAGAAATTAAATCCCATACCAAGTGACCCAAGAGGAATGTTTCTCAAACATAGAGATTCCTAACTGGCCTCCATGGTTGGCCAGAGGACTCAGGAATGACCTTCCTGGGATCTCTGAACCAACTACCAAAACTGTTTAAAACTTCAGGCCGTCCACTGTTTTCTAGGGAGATATATAGCTTTCATGTTTCATGAGAGGATAATATCCACTGCTTTAAAGAAACCAGTAAATAATTTTGTGAAGCAAATAAGCACATTGTAATTTATCAGCATTGAAAGAGGAGTTTGGGGTTTAACATGGCCCCTTTACTTAAAGTGAAACCTGCTTGTGATAACATCATCTGATAGTTTCATCCCCATAATAATTTTTCTGGTGTAGCTCCGTTTGATGCTGCAAAGCACCTTTTATTCAGAGACTAAGCAGTAGACCATTGAGAAAAGCTGCCAAATACAAAGGAAATCATTTTTGATTAGCGTAAAGCCTACTCAGGGCCAGAGGAAAAAGGAAAAGAATTCCAGAATGCAAAATCAGCCTCAGCCTTTAGTTCTGGCCCACGTGCAGAGGGACCTCAGAGTTCCTGGTTCTCCCATCACAACATGGCAGGTCAAGGATAGTGGTGAGCTCTGACACTCCGGGCAACTGAGAAAGCCTGGATTCATCCAGGGCTGCCCATTGCCCACTGTGCCCTGCCCAGTAGCCAGGTGCTGCCCAGGAAGAGTCGCCCACTGGCTCTGCCTCTGGACATCTTGGCACGATTTCTGTCCCGAGGCGAGAAGAGAGGCTGCTGGAGCTCAGAAGCGTCTGGGAGCACTGGGCAGAAAGGGCAGCTGGGCCAGAACGAATGGCAGGGCGTGCTGTGTGACATCCAGGCCCACCCACACGGAGAGAAGCCATGGGCGCGGAAGGAGGGCAGAGGCACAGTCTGGGGCACTCCGCCGCCTGAGCGGAAAGAAGGCTGGACAGGCCAGCCCAGGCCCAGGTCAGCAGGGTTGTGTCTCGGAGTCTGCGGCCTGCCCTCTGACTGCAGGTGCCAGTTCCGGTGTGAGTGGATGAGGACAGGCACGGCCCCTTCCCAGAGGCAGCCAGCTCTAGGTCTCTGCTTCTGGTCCATTGGGCTGAATTCCTTTTTTCACGAAGATCCGCCTGAAACCAGAAGCTCAAGGACGAGGCAGTGAGCTAAACAGTGAGAGAGAATGAAGAAGAGAGAACCATTCAGAAGGTGCCTGTTCAGAGGATCAGAACAAGAATTCAATTGACGTGCTCTCCAGAGAAGTGGCCTGGACACGGAACCTTCTTGTCTTTGTGTCCCTTTAAGTTGAGCAGCCCAGAAAGTGAGAGGCTGTTACTACCGTACCTTTCACGCCAGCTGTGACTCCAAGTGCTGATGGCCAGCGTGGGGCACCCTCCACCAATGACGACCTGAAAGCTCACTAACTCACCTACCCTGGGCCTTGGAAAGATAAAAACCCATGTGCTTTTGTCCTGAAGACTAAAGACTTTGGAGAGCAAAGCTTAGAACATTCGTCATGGGACATAGCGTCCTCTCTAATTGCCACAAGTCTTGAAACTGTGTTGTAAGTAAATCTACTAAGTGGAATAGCCAAACAGGAAGTCTTTTTTAAAAATGAGGGACTGTTGGGACTTCCCTGGCGGTCCAGTGATTAGGACTCCGAGCTTCCACTGCAGGGGGCACGAGTTCGATCCTGGGTCGGGGGGTTTGAGCCGAACCCCCTCAGCCATCCATCGATCTGAGAGAATCCATCTCAGTGACTCATCAGCAAGAGGCACACTTTCTTTGGTGAATAAGATTGTAAGGCCACGGGACAGCCCTGGCCGTAATGTGCATGGACACACGTTTAGGAAAGAAATTTGCCTCACTTGAGATGTTACGTTTTTCCAAGCACTAGGACTCTCTCTAAAGTGGAGGAAATCTGTGGTCGATTCCTGTCCCCAAATCCAGAGGTGGACCAGTGGTCCCAGGGATCCCAGAGTACCGTCCTCATAACAAAGTGGCACAGGCACCCGGAGACCAGCCTGGCATCCCCTTCGAGAACCAACCCAGTTCTCAGAGAGCACCTTTCTTCCCCGATAACGCTGTCAAGCGCTTTAGGGGTGCTGTGGCTGAGAGGGTGCCGGGAGCCCTGGCACTCCAGAGCATGTCTCTGGGCACTGTAAGGGCATGTCTCTGGGCACTGTAAGGGCTGTTTCTGGGCACTGTAAGGGCATGTTTCTGGGCACTGTAAGGGACCCTTCTCTAATCCCTCCCGGCAGCAGGCTGCTGTGTACCTGGAAGAGCCCATTGTTGTGGTCCACTCTCAAGACTTTCTGGCCAAGCTGAAGGTTCCAGCACAGATTCTGCCGAGTTACCAATTATTACTCTCACTCCCACTCCTGAAACTCAGTTACCGGACCTCTGTCACAGGCAAGCCACATCACAAGGCACAGCGCGGGCACAAAGTCAAATACGACACGAAGCCTATGTTCAAAGGGTTTAGAATCTAGTAGGGAGACTGCAGTCAACCATGGATTACAATTCAAGGCAGAGGAATTAAAGGCTCAAGAGACGGATCATTCCTTCTCACCAGGGTTATTAGAGGAGAGGAAGCCTGCCCCCGGGGGTGGGCACTGCAGCCTCATCAGGCAGAAGCGGAAGAAGGGCGTGAAGGTGAAGACCAGGGGCACGGAGGTTTGAGAGGATCCTTGGCGAAAGTTCAGACAGGTCTGCTTGGAGACTGAGACGGATTCATGGCAGTGACCAGGGAGCTGGTGGAGGGTCCAAAAGAAGTCCTGCCCAGTGAGTGTCAGCGGAGGGCCTGGCCGCAGAGCCAAGTCCAGATCACCGTAAATCCCTGAGCCGAGCACCACTGCTGTGTGAGCCACTGTTACGCATGGAGAGCGTTCTGTTTCTCGGGCTGGGGAGAAAACCTGGAGAGGCCCTGCTGTAGCAGCCATAGTGCGGGTCCGAGGAGAGGAGTGGCATTACCTGCGCTTTGGAAAGCCTCCTCTGGATTCAAGAGGAGAAGGAGGCCAGGACTGGCTAGAAGCTACTGGGCATCACAGAGGTCCAGGTGCAGGAGGCAGCGGAGGGAGAGATGCTGAGGGTGTGAACCAGAGCCGCCGCGGCAGCAGCGAGGGAGAGGAGGAGATGAACCCAGGAGAGGTGCCTTATCAGGAGCAGGATGCATTATCAGAGACCTGCTCTTCAGTGTAATTTAAAGAACCGCAGCTTCTGCTTCCTTCACTTGCTTCTGAAATATCTTGTGTGTGTATACAGAAAAGTCGCACTCCAGTTACACTAAGAACACCAGGTGTTACAAATGCTGAAGCACGATTTGCATCTAATGCTTTTTTTTTTTTTTTTGCCTTGCTGTACTTTCTAATATTTTAGGAAATTCCAGAGAGTTTCCTCTTTGACAGATTTTACAGTTTTGTGTATCATGTTGAAAAGCGTGAGGGACATTTTTTTTGGATACGTCTTTGATTGAGCTAGCTTTAGCTTGTTGTATATAACACACCTTTCTCAAAGGTGTTGTGCATCAAGAGTCTACCACCATCATTCTGGGAGTATATCAAAACTGCCTGGGGAACTTTTTCAACATGCATATACCAGTCACATCCCAAGGAAACATTGCAGACTCTCCAGGGTTTTGAGTGAATACCTGTGGCATTAGGTCATGGTTAGAGCAAGGACCCTGTGTAGACAGGCAATGGCTTGAATCCCACTTGCTGGTTGTGTACCCTTGGGCAAGGTGTCTCTCCATCCTTAAAACTGGTACAATAACAGTATGTACCTCACAGGGTTACTGTTGTGTGGATTAGATAAATGAATCCATCTGAATCAGTTAGAGCAGTGCCTGTCAATAGTAAATACATAATAAATGTAGTTAGCGTGTGAATACTGAAAATTTTCCAAATGGTTCTCATACACACACACACACACACACACACACACACACACACACACACACACACAATCTAGCACCAAAGTACTACAGAATAAAGTGCTTTATACAGAATTAAAAAAAAAAAACTGCAAGGGGTGATATCAGTAGAGGGAATAAAAGAGAATGAAACCAAAACACTAAGGTTTGGGAGCTGGACGCTTGGGAGGAAACTGGTGTGAGGAATCGAGGTCCGGGATAGAGGAGAGAGAAAAGATCTGAAGGATGAGGAGGGAGCAAGTTAACGAGTTCACTTGGGATCTTCTGAGTTTGAGGGGCCAATGAGGGCACTGGGATATGTCTCAGAACGGCCCTAGGGGGCTCAGCTCTCTCCAACTTAGGGAAAATCACAGAGGACTGAATCCCAGGGCAAAACATTTTGAAATGAACCCGAGGCTGTTTTTCCCAAATGGCTAACATTTCTCCAGTAAACGAATGCCCTGTCTTTGAATCACTCTGTGCATCTTTTTGCACCTTTATGAGGCAGCCCCTCTGAGAGAATTCAGTGACCGGTCGGTGTGAGTCTTGGCAGCTTCTAGCCTAGAAAGACAAATGGGCCGCTGCAGAGAAATAAACACCCTCAGTCAGAGCCGTGGAGAACAGCTATTTTCTTCTCCATCAGGTGCCATTACTGAGAAAGCTGCGTTTCATCAGGATCAGGCATCTAGCTATAGACTATTATAGAATGTACAGAATGACAGTGTATGTGTGCCCAGTGTCACAAAGCTCGTGAATGATAGAGTTGAAATCAGTAGCAAGAGCCAACCTTATTTGATGTTTACTGTGTGTTGGACACAGTTATAAGCCCTTTATCCAAACAATTTACTATTATTCTCCTTTGAGAGACAAGGAAATCGAGGCACAGAGAGGTTAAGTAACCTGCTCAAGGTTGCACAGCCAGGAAGTGATAGAAGCTGAATACAAACTCGAGCTCCCCTCCCTTAACCACTATTTTCCTACTGCTCAGAGCCCAGGTTTCTTGACTCCGGGGTCATTCTAAAGAGCAAGGAGAAGTTTTCCTGGAAGGAGCTTTTCAATATCAGGTGTTTTTTTTTTTTTTTAATTATTATTCCTGACGTCTTTTAGTCCACCGTGCAGGGGTGTAGCCATCTGGCCATGAACTGCCTTCGCTTCTTTCCCTGATTCCAACACATCTGACAGCCAGTGTCAAAGCTAAAGGAAGACCAGACAATGAGCTGGACTATTCATCCATTCAGATAAGATCCCCAGGCCAGTAAGTGTTCTCTGACTGGCCAGTGATGACCGCCATTCATCAGTTAGATGAATGGGATCTTTCCCAGCATCTCATTTCTTCCCAAGGTTCTCACACCTGGAGCGCCGGGAGTCTGCCGCTCGGCCAGGAGAGGGCCGGCAACACGCAGCGCCCTGGAGACAGCTGCCACAGACGGTCCTACCACTCTCCTTCCTCCTGTGAGTCTGTTTATGCCAAGGTCGCGTTCCTGAGGCTCTTCCTCAAGGATTCTCTGTCTCTCAGAAGACACGCGCCGAGACTCTTGTGAAGTGAGCAGCTGCTTTCCCGGGAGCTGGAGGAGGACGGGTTGAAAGAGCACAGCGGGAAGTTGAAGAAGGCTGCAGAGACAATACTTGATCGGCCTTAAAGAATAAGTGGCATTTAACCACGTGAAGCAACGGGAGATGACATTCTAGGAAGAGGAAACAGCCCTAGGAGACCCAGGAGCATGAGAATAGAATTTTCTGAGAACAGAACATACTCTGGTGTGATGGAAAGCGGTACGGCAAACTGACAGGACTCAAGACGGGCCCCGTGGCCTGGGGTCACCTGTGTGGACACCGTGAACCATACCCCGCAGTTTGGAATTTAGGCCGGAGGCAGAAGGAAAGAGGAGAGGGCCGTAAACAGAGCTAGAAAATCACTATGGTACCGGATGGAGGATGAAAGGGAAACCAAGCATCAGTTAAGACAATATATCCAGATTAAAATAATAATAATTATTATTATTAAAGGACTCTGTACCAGGACTATGGTTTAGGCTTTTCAAATACCGTAAACCCCTGAGCTGAGAATCGCTATTATTGATGGGAGAGCATTCTATTTATCAAGTATGTTGGGACACAATAGATTGAAAGCTGCTGTAGGAGCCGTAGCTCATCTCCCCCGCGGTCCAGAAGGATATCTCTGCATGAGACAAGAGATGGAAGCAGGGGATGAGCTAGAAGCTGTTACGAAAGGACACATTTGAGACATTTGGTAATTGACTGAATGGGAAGAAGGAGGAACTAGGTTGGGAAAAGAACAGAGTTCAGCTGTGGAATGAGCCATTGCTCTGAGCTCCAGGGCAGGGCTGTTGGGTCAGAAGCAGGGACACTGGAGGCACATGAGGGCCCCTGCCTGGAGCCCTGCTCCGTGGTGACCACGGGAGGGACCCTGGACTGGATGATCCCCAGTCACTCCGAGAGGCTCTCAGAGCACCATGGGGGCTGAATGGAGATACTAGCCCTCACCTACTGTCTCCGCAGGCAAAGAAAAAGTTGTAGATTGAAGAGTCCACTTCTCGTTTTGTAAATTAATGCCATGCTGGAGTCTGAGCAACAGTGCCAAGAACCTCGAGCCCTGTTGCCCATCACAGGGTCCTCTGTGCCCGTCACGGGTGCCACCCTCTTAACGTGACTTCTTTCCTTTAGGGCCAACTCTGTGACGTGGAATCCACATAAGATGATGGGCGTCCCTTTGCAGTGCTCTGCTCTCCTGGTTAGGGAAGAGGTATGTCTTTCCTGACTCGTGGCCCGGTCCATAGGTGGGGTTGTATAGAGTAAACGTGTGCAGTGACAAAACCAGCATGATTTTACAGGCTGGAACAGTGAGCCGCATCCACAAAAAGGGGAGATTGTTAATTAGGATAATTGTAAGGACCTGCTTTTCTGTCCACATATAGGATGGTTGTATTTTGACGAGATGAGACAGGCGTGTTCCATGAATGGCTAAATTTTTGTACTTGTGAAAAAGACATAGGACATTAGGTTGTACTCTGCAGGGTCAACGGTGGGTCAAGAGAGAAATACCATTCAAAAAATAGTAATGGGATAAAAGAGGTGGAGCTTCAGGATGAGGGAGGTGGCAGTTCCCCACTGTCCTTTGGTTAAACCACACCTGGAGTGGTTTGCTTAGGTTAGTGTCAAATCGTATAGGGAACCCCATCAAGCTAGAGCTCGAACAGTGAGGAACATTAGTTAACACGGAGGAGAGGTGGTTGAAGGAACTAAAGATGTTTCATCTAAAAAAAATTTAATTTAAAAAGCTGAGAGGAAGGCAGCCTTTGCAGCATAAATGACTCAAGTGGGAGAGATTCGGTTTTGCTTGGCACTTCAGGGAGCTGGGTTAGTAACACTGGATGGTACAGCTTTGATGGTAAAATCAGAATTACCATGATTTGAAGTCTGACTTGGGATCAATAAAAGGAATGCTTTTCTAAAAATTAAGCTGCCCAACAGGTAATGAATTCCTTATATAGGAATAAATTCATCATCAGGGGAGGTGACTGAATGGACATTGGGCAAACACTTATTAGTAAGAGGACAGAGAGATAGAAGGGGAAGGAATAGGAACTTCCCTGGAGATCCAGTGGTTAAGACTCGGTGCTTCCACTGCAGGGGGCACGGGTTTGATCCCTGTTTGGGGAACTAAGATCCCGCATGCCTTGTGGTATAGCCAAAAAAAGGGGGGGAGGGGAAGGAATGCTATAAGATGGTATTAAGTACTCTGTGTTAAGAGAGTTCTCGGTTTTCAAAAAGCTTGGGATATATTAGCTTAAAGAGTTAAAAACAAGTTTCATTACTTTGGGGCATATCAGAGCCTTCAGTTGCTGATATATATTATAAATATCTAAAAAGAAGGTATTTATGATAGTTTCCAAAGTTTACTTGACCAGGGGAATTTCTTTGACGGCAACTGTTTTACAGCCAGCAGCTATTCACATATTTTAAATAGTTTAGGATATAATGGCTCAGAATCAGGACACTGTCTCACCTTTATGTGACTTTTACTTATCCTTTTGTACAATGAGGCTGGTGCTGTCCCACCTTCTAGAGGTCATGTGCTTTGCATTGCTTTTCCTATCCCAGTAGAAGCTGGTCTGGTCTGTCCATCATTCCGCACTCCCTGAGTGGTCTCCCTTAGGATTGATGGCACCTAAGCATGAGCTTGCATGGCTGGGGGAAAATGGTGCTAAGTTTCTGTGACCGTGAAACAAAATAGATGCACCAATTGCAATTTTCAGTCTCATTGGTCTTCGAGTCCAATTCAATGTCATTCTACTGCTCTATTACAATTACATTGTATTGAATTTCTACTAGTCTCAAGAAAAAATTACTTAATGAATTCCACTGAATAAGAAGGCCAAACTACAAGACTGAGCCCAGTTCTGTTGTCTACCATCTGGACACTCGGTCTGGTCTTTCAGGACCTGGATCAAATTTTAGTTGCATTCTGTTTTAGTTTGGAGAACTTTTAAAAAGGGCTCTCACTTCTAACTTCAACGAAGTGATCACAGTTTAGTCTTTTCTTCTCTTGTCGTGAGTCATGAAAGAAAAAAGTAAATGCCAAAGTTTCTGTAAAATCACAATCACACTGTGGATAACCAAAGCGTCAAAGGCTTCCTGTGGTTCGAGACAAATTGCAATGTGGTGAGGAGACTAGCGATGCTGTTTTAATCAGAGAACATGATTCATTCACTGGTCTTTGGAATAGTTCGATCACTTTGCCACCCATTTTCCATAGTAAGCTCGTATGTGGTGCAAGGGCAAATTAATGGTAATTGACAATGAAACTTTCTACTGTAACTACCATTAGCAAATGAGTATGAAAACATGGTGCGCAAGCTTTAACCACTCTTGAGAGAGGAGCGTAACATCCGAAAGATTCCGTGTTGAAGACCCCAGAGTAGCAATGTCTTTATTTTTTTAGGTTTTAGCTTATAGAAACGATAGCAATGAACTGTCTTAAAAACTATGATATCCATAAAGAACTCAAACCCTTATAGCTAAATGATAAAGTACTTGAACTAAATATGAACGAAACAGTAGAAGAATCACATCAATAATATTTTACAAAACCAAAGAGTTTCCAAAATAGTTTGCTTACAACAAAACCAGGACATCAGGATATTCTCCCAATGAACATTATACTCTGACTGATTTTTTTAAAAATAAATGCCTTCTCACTGAAATTCGCCTGACCTGGATTTACATCCCAACTGTTCCATGTCTAGGTGTAATTTACAGAGCAGCTTACATAAAGTTTTTGAGATTCAGTCTCATCTGTAAGATGGGAATTATTAGTAAGCAGCCACAATAAAGGGTATTGTAAAGCTTAAGTAAAATAATCAACAAATTTAAAAAAAGATAAACACCTTCTCTTAAAAAGGAGAGTAAAATTACATATATGCCCTGTTGTTAACCTCTGACCCTTAGCCATTTATTCTATAGACTTGACCTATCACAACAGCCCATCCTATCCAGTTATTGGCCTCATTTTTTTTCTCATTTGATTCTTTCTCCAGAATATTCAGTGCCTCTTTCTTTTATTTTTTTTTCTTAATAATTTCCATCACAATGTAAGTCTAATAGAATACCTAATAAAGTCAGTAGAGTTTCCTAAGTTTTCTCTTCTCTTCTAGGGATTGATGCAGAGTTGCAACCAGATGCATGCCTCCTACCTCTTTCAGCAAGATAAACACTACGACCTGTCCTACGACACCGGAGATAAGGCCTTACAGTGCGGACGTCACGTTGATGTTTTTAAGCTCTGGCTAATGTGGAGAGCAAAGGTGAGCACGCCGGGATCGGCTGAATGTCGACTAAAAACGGACACTATATCTGGTGACCCTTATTATGACATGTTAAAAATTGATTTGCGAATTGAAAATTATTTACCCAAGATTAAGTTTCTTGAATCCTAGATCTAGTTATCTACACGGACAAGAATATAAGAAAACCCATTGAGTGTTTTCTTTCTTTTAAACCTAATCGCTTCTAATGCTCACTCATCTAGAAAACCAGTACATGTTGCTTTATACGGCAGAACCTCTGGATTCCTAAGAGGTGTTTCGTTGTCGGTCTTGTCCCAACTCTTGGTTTTTACCCAGTGATTGATCCTTTGGGCAGGTTAAATGCAGTCTTTTTGTTTGGAGAATAAAAAGGAAAAAGAAAAAACCCAGCACGATAGTTTATTTTTGACATTTCACAGGGTAACCTCTAGTTATAAAGCTTTTTTCAAAAACTCTGGAACTACTTAGTGACCTCTTTTGGTTCAGTTTCTCTATTTACCTCAGAATTTAACGGTAGATGATCACCCCTCTTTCAGAAATGGAACTCTGTAACTAATGGAGTGCACCACTGCCTGGACCTAATTATAGCTTTCAAAGAGCATACGTGTGTGGTTAAATGTAAACAGGCTGGAAGGGTCAAAGATTCTATTTTTCATTTTGGCCAGATTCCTAACTTACATGTCACAAATCAGTGACTTTCCACCTGGTTTCATTAATCTCCCACAGGAGGCAATGGCCAGAGCCAGCGGGGACACTGGAAAAACCCAACCGCTAGAAAAATCCAACTGCTAAAAGAGTACGTGAAAGAAACCTGACAAAGGGAGAGATGAGAGGGAAGCTGGCATGCCCCGAGGTCCGGTGTGTTTGGGAAATGGTCCACAAATTTGTGGACCAGCTTTCTAAGTAGCTTACACAAAGAAGTAACAGGTTCAGCACCATAGGAACAAGCAAATAACTTGGTCTGCTGGATGAGACCACCGAATGGGTCCTTCCTCAGGTCTGTGTAAAGAGGTATGGACCACGTCCACAGTACCCGGTCCATATGCTGGTGTTTATAAAAGTGTTCAAAGCAAACTGAATTGACTCAAACAGTTCAGAGAGGCGGATGGCTAACAAGAAAAAGAGGGGGCTTGGGAGTGAAGCAGTGCAGTCAACAACTATTTTATGGAATCTTCTTTAACCCATCCTGGAAAAGGGCAGTTTAACTAGAAAGACTGTCTTAAAGACTATGATATGAACATATGCCTTTTGCTTAATACACAAATAACTCTTAGATGGTTTCCGGGGTTGGCTAGACTACATGGTCTTCAAACAAGCCTCCATAAGGGTGTTTGCCCCGGCTGAGTTTTCTCTAAGTATTGCTAAGATTCAGGCAGCTACCTGGAGTGAGGCCCAAGGTGAGTTACTGCCCCATAAAGATGGGTGATGAGTGAGGTCAAATCCCTTGAGCTGGGCAGGGGACCCCTTCCCTTTCCTCTTTTGAAAGTTGAGAGCCTGAGAAGGATAGGTATCTGGTCCCCACCGCCCAAGACAAGACTCATTCTGTAGGCAATAACACTTTCATTTGGCAAAAATAAATCAATCGAGAACGTAGATTATTGGTGTACTCTCAGGCTGTTTTAAAACGAGCAGGTTTTTCATTTCATTGATTGGTGGGAATTGTAAAACGACAAAGGTAAACATCAGCTGGTACGTTGAAGAAAGCTTGGTCTCTAAACATTGTTCAGTATCACTCTTTTTGTCTCTAGTTCCCCTGGTGTTTTTATTAAAATGATGATCATTAGCTATATTTATAAAAAAATGTTTCTGACACTGTTCATCGGTTCCCTGCTGCTCCTTTTCCGTCGGAAACCTCCCTGCCAGTGTGGTGCAGCCGGCTGGTTCTCAGAGAAATCACTCGGAGGGCATCAGGTGTGAATTAAACAGCAGGACCAAATGAAGCTTGAAATAAAGGCAGAGGATCCAGTTTCTAAAGGGCTGAAATGCAGGCACCAGAAGAGGGGATAAAAAGAGAGAGAGAGAAAGAAAAAAATCACAGTGGTTGCGTAACTTATGGACACATTTTTTTTTTTGCATTGAAAAATAGTTTAATATTATACGTTATCATCATCCAGAATTTAAAATATTTTAAAGTAATTATTTCATGTACATCATGTTTGTGTAAAGGAATAATTCATTTTCTAACATTCATATATAAGGTGTGAACAAAAATGAAGACACACTGATAACGCTTTGTAATTAATGAAAGTCAACACATTATTTATGCTTAAAATGCAGAAATAGATGACAGTGAAGAATTACAAGTGAGAATTTGAGTTACTTAGAAGACATGGACACATATTTTTTTAATTCCTTACACAAACCCTTAAGTATCTAGACAGCTAAATGGCAAAAACGTCCATTGGCTTTCAACTTAAAGCTGCATTTTTAAAAAATGAAATGATAATAATTATTAAAGTAATAAGCTCAGCCCTACAATCCAGATCAAGGATGAGGATAATTACCCTCCAACACCCCTAACTCTGTAGTAATGCCAGACAGGGCAGAAGAAGTACCCACTCCTAACTCTGTAGTAATGCTGGACAGGGCAGGAGAAGTACCCACTCCTAAGGAGAGCCATGAGAGAGTTGGCCGTGTCATTCTATTTTGCATCTGCCATAGCAGGACAGTAAGTCCTCTACATACGAACCTTCAAGTTGCAAACTTTTGAAGATGCGAATGTGCGTTCATACGTCCAATCATGTAAGTTAGTTCACGTGTCTGGTGTACACTGTCACGTGCGTGCATCCTCTACAAGTGGTTGTGCTTTTGTGTACTTTACTGTGCAGTACTATTTTCTGTGTTTGTTTCTTATGTATTATTTGTGTTAAAAGTATTATAAACCTTTTACAGTACAGTACTATATAGCCGATTGTGTTAGTTGGGTACCTAGGCTAACCTTGTTGGACTTATGGACAAATTGGACTTATGAGCGCACTCTTGGAACAGAACTTGTTCGTTTCTAGGGGACTTGCTGTAATGAGGAGGAAGAGGAGGAATGTGGCATTAATCAGCAAACCCTCTGTTATCAGATACACCTGGAGAATACAGTGTTCCAGTGAATCCGCATTTTCTCCTTAGTTAGATAAACCACATGAAAAATAGTGACCTAAGTATAAATTACAATTCTTTCACCTGTTAATAGCAAATGGAGCTAAATGCACTGAAGACGGCCATCATGTTAAATCCAAGACAATTTGATTGGAGCAGATTAATGCAAAAAAAAAAATATTGAGCCTCTTGATGTGGGATGCTAGGTGTTCTGGATGGTGGTATGATTTGTAAGCCTTGCACTGGCAAAGACACTGTGTCTGCCCTCAACTCTGTTCTTATTGGGTAGACCGTTTATTTTGTCTGAATTTTATTAGAGAATCCTAGGACTTGATTATTTTTCATCTTGACAAATTTCCTCAGTGGTTAAAACTCACGGGTAGACATAAAAAAAAAGCCCAAAAAACCTTAAAAGGAGTCCTCTTTTTCAGGCCTGCAGTGATGGCTTAATATGTAACTATTGAGTTTTTACCGTAAATCTTTGTGTTTGTATATGATTATGCAAATTGGCAGATTTCCTTATAGTTTTCTATGAGTGGCCTCTGTAATTAAAATGTAGATAACAGGGGTTGGCAAATGGCTGAGGGAAAAAAATAACAGGAGAAAACTATTAAGGAGAAATGGATGTCTGGCACTCTTTGCTGAGTGACTGAGTGTCCCTTTCTCTCTAAAATATTAATTTATTTTAATAAGTGGACACTGAGCATCTGTTATTGCGCCTGGTGCTGAGTGGGACCGGGGGACTTCAGTTCTCCAGGCAGGAAAGAGAAGTGCTCCAATGACCATCACAAAAGGCAGAACACAACTGGTTATGAAGGAAACACAGACACACCTTGAAGAGTTAAAGAATGGAGAGTCCAGCCCTAGTTTGAGAGCCAAGAACGATTTATCAAGAGGCGATCTTCAAGATGGGTCGTGAACAGGATGGTAGAATAACTAGGCTTTTGACCAGCAGAGCTGGGAAATGAACATCCCAGGAGGAAGGTCAGGCAGGGGCTAAAGGGTGTATTTCGGGCTGGTAGAGAGTCTCAGTTGACTGAAGGAAAATTAGGGTGCTACCATCCAGATGAGAGGTGAGAGGGCCTGAGTGGGTGCGTCTAAACCCATGCTGGGTGTGTGTGGGTGAGGGATAAGACAAGACGTCTTTCTCCCAAAGCTCCATCACTGTAGCCTGCTGCTGGGACCCTGCCTTCCACCCACAAGTGCTCCTGTGAAGCTTCAGCTTCCGTCACAGTGACTCAGGTCACGGCGATGTGACGCCCGATAAGGTTTTATATGTGTCTTTGTCATTCTCGTAAGAAGAGCTGTGTGCTATATAACGATTCAACAAGCATTTGATAAACGAATGAATTTTGGAGAATCTCCTAAAAACCTGCAAAACCTTGAAAATAAAATATAGATCTTATTCCCGTAAATACCCCGTTTGAAAGGAGGAGCCCCAGGCGTCCAAGGGCACATCAGAGCTCCTGTGTCACTCCCCCTGCACCTCTTTAGCCTTCGCCTGAGGGGGGCAGTCAGATTACTGCTGAGCGTCTCCAGAGTGAGCGCCCAGACTAGCAAAGGCTGGAGGACGCCCATCCCGTCCGTGGTAACCCCACTCCCTTTGCAATACAATCACACTCATCTTCAGAGCGTTCATTTCACCTTGCTGCGTCTCGGTGTGGGAAATCAGACAGGCACTGTCATTCCCATGTGACCAGAGAGGTTAGCCAAGGCCACATGGTTGGACAAGGTCAGAGTCATACTGGTCCTGGACATATCCTGGATCAGGTGCATGCGAGATGAAATCCACCTCTAGGCTGGTCCAAAGGATCCAGTTTGGAGAACAATAAACTCCCCTCCCTCTTACCTAAGGTCCATCCCAAGTGGACCCAAACTGCCAGGTCGGTCCAAACCAATCCTAAATCCTTGGCAACCACAGACTCATGGAGTGCAGGGGTGCTGGCCCGAACGCTCAGGCATCAGCTGGGTCCTTGGAGTCAACAGGGACCAGTCAGCAAGGGTGGCGGTCTCCAAAGAAATGAATTTCTGAACCCATCAGACCTCTTGAATGCAGCTCGTTCTTAAACACGTTTCAGAGGTTACAAGTCACTGGCTCTGCCAGATCCCCCCTGTAGCTGGGACGATGAGACTTTGTTAACAGGAAAGTGGGCCCATTTTATCTGTATTACAGTTGCTTCCTCTAGATGCCAGGTTGGATTAGTCGCTGGTAGGCCTGTTCTGAGTTCCTGGGATGAGCATTAGCTGCTTCTCTAAGCTTCCCCTGAGCGCTCCATCAATACCAAAGGAGTTAGGAGTAAAGCCGTGCTGAGAAGTAACTCCCTAGTGTGTCCTGTTGTCAGTTAAATAGTTCTTGTCCAAGGCTGTTGTGTTGTTTTTCCCAAGTCCAGATCCTGGGCTTCCAAGAGCTGGAAACTGAAAGACCTCTGTGATAATGTTCACCCATTACAGACGGCTGAGCCGTTTATCCCCAAAGGAGAAATCTAATAAGCTTTGCAAAATGACGAGCTAACAAAGCATCTGTGTGCCCCTCAAGAGACTGTCATTCGTTTGTCCAACAGATATTCATTGAGCACCTACCCTATTTGCTCTATAATGGGGGGCACACTGGTGAACAAAAGTGGGGTCTGGAAATGACAAATTCACCTGACGGGCAGGGACGAAGCAGGCATCCTGGGGGTGGGGTGTGTCTCTGATGATGCTTCTTACCCACAAGGAAAGAATAGCCAGCCCTCCGGTCGTTAATGACTTCCGTAATTACTCCTCTGAGCGGCAGAGGCAAATTTTCCCCTCGAGTAATCAAAATAATTGCCTGGGGAATGGAGGCTCGGAAAGAAAGGGATTGTGCCACCGAGAGCGGTGATGTTGAAAGGGAACAAAAGCACCTGACGGGGAGAGCATTAAAGGAGAAATAATTGCCAGAAAAGCCTCGAGTAACACAGTCTTATGTCAGGAAAGTGCCGGCGCAGAGCTGAGACCGAAGGGGCAGAAAGGCCACCAGTGTCCAGAGAGATTTGTCTCTGTATCTCACCTGAGAGCTCGCCCACCTTTCTCAGCCTGCTAAGCTTTCTTCTTCTTCTCTCACTTAGGGGACCACCGGGTTTGAAGCACATATTGATAAGTGTTTGGAGCTGGCGGAGTATTTATACAATATCATCAAAAACCGAGCAGGTTATGAAATGGTGTTTGATGGAAAGGTATGTATTCTGATTTCTGCAATCCTCCAAAGTTTAGTCCATTCCAATTCTTATCACTAGTGTTTTTTGATGTTAAGAATGTACTGTCCAGGTAAGTGGGACCATTACAAAGGAGAAGCAGGAGTGAGAGGGTAAAAATCAAACTCACAAAAAATAACTGTATAATGGTGTGAAAATCAAAGGTGATTACAAATGTAAAAAGCAGGATTGTATCCGGAAGCTGCAGAATAGATTTGAAATGTCCTTGGAATTTTCAAACTTGCCAGTTTGGGCTGAGCGTGAATCTTACTTTCCTTTTCGTAGCCTCAGCACACAAATGTCTGCTTCTGGTATGTACCTCCGAGTTTGCGTGTTCTAGACAACAATGAAGAGAAAATGAGCCGCCTCTCTAAGGTAAGGACGCGAGCTCCTCTGATCTGTACCTCGGTGTATGTAACGGATCTTTCACGTGCATGTCATCCTTATGACAGATGTGTGTGTCTTTAGGAGAAATCCATCCTCAGCCTTAGTCAATTAAGCAATTCAGAATTAGAAATGAAAATATTAGAACACATAAAATATTAAGGTTAACTTTTGTTCGCTTGTGTCAGTAGTTTTTCAGAGTTTCAGAAAAGTTTCTTACTAAGTGCGAAACCCTTAAAATACAATGTCCAGGGACCAGTAAAATCTGCACACACACACGCACACACACACACACACATGCACACACAATCCCAGAGGGAAAAACACTAAGGTGAAATAAATCATCTGCACTGTCCAATATGGTAGAATAGCTACATGTAGTTATTTAAATCTAAATCAATTAAAATAAAATTCAACTCAAAATTCACTTCTCAGTCACGTTAGACACATTTTAACTTGTGACTCGAGACTAATATATCAGATTGTGCAGACAGAAAACATCTGTGTCGTTACATAAAGCTCTCTTGGTCAGTACTGACATAGACCCAAAATGGGAGGAAATGTGGAGTCTTCTGGGCCACAAGAGAAGTTAAATTCTGGACCTAACAAGGCAGCGGAATTACTCTTTGTGGTCTCTTGCCTGGTACAGGGCTCAGCATACAATAGGCACTCAAAAATGTTTGTTGAACTAACGTGCCATTTACATATTCCAGAATAGGGAAGGGAAACACACTTAGGAAACCTACTAGTGGATCACAGACGTCTTCCCAGTGCACACTTTGGCTTGAAGACAGATATATAGGTAACAGATGGTTATCACTAAAACGAGCCCAGCCACAGCTTCATGAGGGAGGGAAAGACGAGAATCTGGTTGGTGCATTTTCTGCTCCAGTCAGGGCAGTGAGTGCGCAGATGGCCCGCTGTCATTGAGGCAAAGTGGACGCAGAGGGCCTGGGGCACCATGGGGACGGGACCACCATGGGGACGGGACCACCATGGGGACGGGACCACATACAAACGCATTAGACCAAGGCAGGAGGCAAGGAGATGTCCTGCAGGTGTTCATCAGACAGGAGTCCCGGGCGGCATACAGTAAGTCCCCTACATACGAGCCTTCAAGTTGTGAACTTTCAAAGATGCGAACGTGCATTCCATCAACGTCAGGTGTGAGTGAAATTGCAGCTTGCCCTCCATCTCCTATTGCTAACGGTCCGTCAGCTCTGCCATCTCCCACCTCCTCTCCCTCCTCCAGTCAGTAACTCTTCTTGCCTGTTCACTCAATGCCAGCCCCTGGATGCCAGCTGTTGTACTGTACTACTGTACTTTTCAAGGCACTGTACTGTAAGATTAAAAATGTTTTCTTTATTTTTTGTGTTTGTTTTTTATGTATTATTTGTATGAAAAGTATTATTAACCTATTACAGTACAGTACTATATAGCTGATTGTGTTAGTTGGGTACCTAGGCTAACCTTGTTGGACTTATGAACAAACTGGACTTACAAACACGCTCTCGGAATGGCACTCGGTCATATGTAGGGGACTTACTGTGTTGGTCACCTCTTGTGTTTCTGGTTCTTTTTCTTCTTCATCATCTTCTTGAATTTTAATTTTTATTGTATTTGATCATTATCTGCATTTCTTCTATCAGCTTTTATACTCCTATGCTGACTGATGGCCTTTCAGACCTTTCAGAAGGTCAACAGTGGATTTAAAAGTACATTGGTAAGGAGAGACAAGATAGGGGTAGGGAAGTAAGAAGTACTAAGTACAAGGATATATTGTACAGCACAGGGAATAGAGCCAATATTTTATAATAACTATAAATGGAGTATAACCTTTAAAAATTGTGAATCACTGAAACATATAATATTATAAATCAACTATACCTCAATAAAAATACTAATAAACAATAATAAAACTTTATAGAAAGTATTACAAAAAGTACATTGGTAAAGAAGTAGATTGGCCTCATATATAAAGTGACTTTTTTAAAGCCTATGTTATTAAATGTAATGGGAAATTTAATTGGTGAGATTTTAATGTTTTCAAATATCTTATTTATGGTTATTCTGCTTTTTGATTTTTCAAAATTCCTCTCAGCCTTCCAAGATGTAAAAACAAAAAGGTTTTGTAACACATAGTGAGAAATACATTTCTATGATATCTTTGTGAGATTATTTCACGATGCTTTAATCTGAGCCCTCTTTGGAGTAAACAAATGTGGATTTAAATTATGGAAGAGTTCCCTGGTTATTATTTTCTAAAGGATTGAAAAAACTAATGGCACAAAGGATAAAATGGTACCCTAAAACTCTTAAGGCATCCCCAAAGAGCTCTTGTTGATTGAGCCTTCAGTGAATTCTTCAACATGCAGCCCCTTTTTTCCTAACTGACTTTCTTTATTCAGCAAAACCAAGAATGTGACCCCCAAAAAAGAGTCTAGAAAAAAATTAAAATGCTATATACTCATCAGAATAGTCAGAATCTTATTTCCTTCTTAACTTGCAATTAGTGATTATGCAATGAAGTAGATGTTCCATGTTCCTGCTAATTTTAATTCGTCAGCATTTTCTGGAAGCAACCAAAAGCCAGATGTATTTAGATGGCTGTGATTTCTGCCAACCCAGCTAGCTTTAGGAACCGGGGGGTTTCAGTCTTACTTTCTGCCAAAATCTGTTTGGGATGATGGCTGTTACCGTCAGTCTTTTGACCTCTGATCTGCATTTATTTCAAAAATGTGTGTTGAATGTCCTTAATAATTAATCCCATTCCTATGTATTCTTACTTGGATTGCCTATGAAAATGAAATCAGAGTTTAATTCACTGAGTAAAGCTTTATCACTGTTTTATCAGTGCTAAAGAGCAAGCATGATTTATTGCACAAATAAAACTAAGGAACAGTTATGTGATTTTTTCCCTTAAATTCCTGCAGACACATGGATTTGGAATTCTTTTTCTAATCTGGGATTTCTCTTCCCAGGAACACACTGACTTCTGTTCCCAGGAACACACGCCTCACAGCACAGAGTGATACATTTCATGTCCTTGGGCTAAAATATTCTAGTAGATCCATTTTCAGAACTTAATCCCAGTCTTGAAATATTTAAATTCTTTTTTATATTTATTCCCCGGCCTGAGCCTGATGCCCTGCATACATCGTTAATCCTTTGGGTGAAAGAGGATCAACCCAACAGAAACATTCCTCTTTGCATTACCTCCTTGTGGAATAAGGAAGGAGCAGAAAGGGATGTAAGAACGTGTTCATCTAGAATCAGAAAATCCCAGTGTTGGAATCATCATCCACATTCATTTTCAGATGAGGAAACTAGGTTCAGGATGTGAAGGGAAGGTGAAATGAACATGAAGGTCAAGTCTGGCTTTGGCTTTGGCTTTCATAACTAACAAATAATTGGTCCTGATGGGGAACCATGTTGCTTTTTCACACTGAGTTCTTTGAGGATTAAAACCTCATTGCAAACCAATGATTATGTAAGTGTTGATATTCAAAAGTCACATGTTTATAACACCATTCTATTTGAATCTATCCTTCATTTAAAATGAATACAACTGTGATAGAAGGCACAGTTCCCATATTGAACTGAGTTGCTGACTATGAACATCTAACATAAGTCTAAAGCTTCCCTGACATCTACATTCCTGGTTACGTATTTGCAGCAACGAACCTAAAAGATCAATGTTATATTTACAGACTCCAGTGGTGAAATATGTGGACAGATCCTGCATACAGTTGGACATAATTTAAAATGTATGCCTCGTCCTTGGAGCTGTTCCTTTTATGCCACTCTTTACAGTCAGTGAGGACTCAGGGAGCCCTCCATGTGCACACAGTGCTGTCCTGATAAAAGAAGTGAAGGACACTGTCCCTGCCTTCCAGGAGCTTACAGTTGAAGTATAAAGATGAAGTGTATTTTCTTATAACTGAGGGGATGATAGGAAATAGAATATAGACAGAATCTATGGATAAGGATCATGTACTTACAACTTAGAGAAAATATGCTAATGGACTGCAGAAGTCAGGAAGGGCTTCCTAGTGGGTGTAGGACTGTGGTGGAGCCTTGGAGTCTGCATAGGATACAAACTGGCAGTGAAAAGGAATTCTAAGCAAAGAGAACAAGTGTGACATGGTGAGACTGAGGACCAGTGTGAAGGGGTAAAACTATGTGTGCTATATCCAAGGGATATTGAATAAGTAGGTCTTGTCAGAGCTGCAGATTCATTTGGGTGGGCACTGGATGAGCCCTCAGAGATGGTGACAAAAGGCATTTGTGCTGAACTGGAGTTTGAACTTAAATTCATACACAATAGAGGACCAAGGGCTGTAATCATCCATCTGGCATAAATGTGGTAAAATCTTGCCTGTGATCTGATTCTGTAATGTTAAATCCTTGTGGGTGCAGCTGTTTGCCTCAGCTGATTCTTCATGATTATTAGGTAATATATTTCAAAACATCTTATAAACTGAGTTAATGCAAAAGGAGAATAAAAAGAAACTAGGAAGCTTTAGGGTCTCAAGAAAGAAAATAGCTTTAGGATCTCAAAAGTCTGCTTATTTTCACACATCACTTGATAGTCAGCCTTACATCTTGGTAACCAGTCTGTGAACCATGTCTTACTTCCAATGAGGGGGGAAAAAACCCGTCCCCCAAATGTTGTATTGCCAAATTCTTTAGCCTTGGAACCAACATCAGATTCTTCCTGGTCTCCCAAAACACTAAGTAGAAAGTCAAGGTGTCAAGCTCCTGATGATAGCCTACCACTGATTATTCCTTTTAGCACCTTTGAGATCTTGAAGGTATTAAACTGCTCCAGCCCTCTGATCCCAAGAAAAGTGAGAGGCAATTCCTTCAAGGGATGACAAATATGGTTCTGATTGTTCAGTTAAAAACTAAAAATGCTATTTGGTTTTGGGTTCTTTCATGAAAGGAAGAGTCCCTGGGAGAAACAGTCACCATCGTGGTCTGGTCTCTTTCACAGGTGGCTCCAGTGATTAAAGCCAGAATGATGGAGTATGGGACCACAATGGTGAGCTACCAGCCCTTGGGAGACAAGGTCAATTTCTTCCGCATGGTAATCTCAAACCCTGCAGCAACTCACCAAGACATTGACTTCCTGATTGAAGAAATAGAACGCCTTGGACAAGATTTATAATAACCTAGCTCACTAAGCTGTTTCAGTTCTCTAGGTAGACAATTAAGTTGTCACACACTGTGTAAATGTATTTGTAGTTTGTTCCAAAGTAAATCTATTTCTATATTGTGGTGTCAAAGTAGAGTACAGTTTAAAAATCAAAAACAAACATTGCTCCTTTTAAAAATCCTTTCTTAAGTTTAGAATACCTCTCTAATAATTAGTGACAAAAGGCTGTGTTCTAATCAATAAGGAAAAGCTTAAAATTGTTACAAATACTTCCCTTACTTTTAATATAGTGTGCAAATCAAACTTTATTTTCACTTCAGAGTAGTAGGGTTGAATAGTGCCAAATTGCCCCTGAATCATAAAAGGTTCTCTGGGGTGCAGTGAAAAGGATAAAGTAAATATAAAATGTATGCTGACAATAAAAAATCTCTTGCCTTTTTCATAGTATTAGAAAAAAAATTTCTAATTTACCTATAGCAACATTTCAAATATATTTAAATACATATAATTTTACAAAAGGAAAATATATATATTAAAAAGAAATCCTATTTTGTAACATATAGATTTTTATTTTATATGGGTTATACAAACTGCAGGGGCAGATATTAAAAACTAAGCCAGATTTGTTTTTCTCTTTCTTTTAACGGAGGCACAATAAAACACTTAGCAAAGTTATTTTGAAACATAGGCCCACAAAATTCTTAAAAGGTATGATGCCTTCTTTCTGTTCATTTTATGACTTATCACATCTCTAAAGTTAGTATTACGAAACAGACACAAAAGAATACTGCAAGTTCTTTAAAATGATTGGTCAGCTCGACAATAAGACTCTCTTCCCATTTAAGTTTTCCATCCATTGGACCTTAGTAGACCCGCTCAGTAGGCCTGACAGCCACGCTTCATCTTAGACTAAATTAGGGTAATCGTCTCTCTTCTGCTTTCCAGTTCAGCCTGTTTAGAACAGAAGGTTGATGCCGGTTCTTGAGATATCTTCCCAAACAGTATTCTTTTATTAAGTCATTTGGATTCATTAGAGAAAATAAAAATAAAATCTAATCAGCCCGAGCAGAGGAATGAAACACACTCCAGATGTGATGAGCCCAGAAAATTAAACTTGGCCTTAGTTTAAACTTGTGTGAGAATAATGATGTCATCCTGGATGCCACAGTGTCCCTGCCCAGGAAGGAGTCGTTCCCCTCCCGGGTCATTGCTCTTTCCCATTCACTCCCCATTCCGACCCACAAAAGTCTCTCCTGCTAAGCTCCGCATCACTGGGCTTCCCAATAATTAATTTCTACTCCATTAGTGGTTATTTTCCTCTCAGGAAATGAGCTCCTCACCTAGGATTTTGAGACAGCATCTTAAGAACTTCTTTTATCATCTGTCTCCCATCAAGACCCAAAGTGACCAGACTATGTAGAGATCATATGCTCCTTAGAATTCAAAATAATATTTTAAAAGCATCCTTCTGCCCCTGCAAACCTGATGGAGAGACATGAGCTAACAAGAGCTCCCATAGATATTTATGGGGCACAGACTGTCAGAGTCAAAGAGCTAGTGGAGGAGCGTGGACCCATATATGCAGACTGCAGATGCACATTTAGGAACATTCATCCTTTCTGTATGCCCCAGTCAGAGCAGTGGTCAGGAAGATGATAGGTGTAAGAGGGAGGAAAGAGGACCCCATCCTTCGTCAAATAGAAAAGGCCTCTAACATGACCACGGGATCCAACCGCCTGAAAGCTTCCCGAGCTCGCCCCTACATTCTCTCTCCCAGGTTATATATGAAAACGTTGATATTTGAGATGAACATGGCTTTGAGCCCTCTCTGTCTAGGAAGCAAATGGATTCCCTATGACTATTAGAAGAAAACGCTTTTTCTGTGCCCCAGAATTTCATGAAGGAACAAGGCTCCCATTCTAGGCTGGGTCTAATGGCCAAGCATTCCTTTCCTTTCTAGAAATTAGCTGTTGAGAATAAGCACACAACTGCCCACCTATTGTGAGGCTTAGGCCACAGACCCCATCTCAGAGGCAGAGACACTAATTATCAAACCCGCCATCCTGCTTGGAGGAGACAGTGAAGCCCAGTGGCCTGATCTGGACAGATCCCTCTCTACTCCAGGATGCTTCTACCTAGGGTTATAGCTTCTCTATCAGAAGCAGCTGCTTTTTCACTTGATGGTATGACAGAACTTAAAGGAGGAACATTTGTGCCTGTGTTTGAAACTCCAGCAAAATAGTTTTTACCAAGAGCTTGTTTCCCCAAACCCCTGCGCCTTCCAGGTTCTTCCCCAAGTTTGCTGGGAGCCTTGCTCAATCCTATGCAGTGAAATGCTACCAACCATAACCCAGGGAAGGAGGTAAATAAAAGCCTGATAAGTCCCAGTAGTTTAATAAATATTCTTTAATGTAAGTTTGTAATCTACTCAAGAGAAAGGGAGGGAGGGAAGGAGGGAGGAAGGGAGGGACGGAGGAAGGAAGGACAGAAGGAAGGAAGGAAGGAAGGTAGGACAGAGGAAGGAAGGAAGGAAGGGAGATTGTTTTGAACTTTAGCCAAATTCCCAGTGCCAAAGGCCTTTATGTGGGACCATTCTTTACAAATATTAGAAAAGTTTGGCTTTAGCTTTAATCACAATTGACATGGCCATTTTCATTTAGATAGCAATATTGTGTTTATTATTTTTAAATACTTGAAAAAAAAAGTGTGGTATGTCTCCGTCGGAGACATAAATGGTATTGACTTCCTGAACTGTCTCAAGGACGTGAGGAAAGAAAAGGAAATCAGTTGTGTGTGTAACTGTGTTGCCTTTATTATACTGCTAGTACTGTCTCGTCACCTCAGATGGGGCTTGTGCACTTTAGATCTGAACTTACAGTGTTGCAAATCAACATGTTTTGCTGTAAAAGCTTGTACAATATATTATTGATGTGTCTTTTCCTGTGTGGTAGCCGTACTGACTTTCTGAGAACCACATTCGCATCTGTGCCCATTAACTCTCTCGCCCGCCCTCTCTCTGCTAAACGGCGTGCCCTCCACCTCAGCTCTCGCAGGGATTACCCTCGGCTCCGCTCGCTGCTGAGAAATCTCCTTTGAGAACTGTGGGATTTCACAGAATGCAAGGAGGATGCTACTTTAGTGTCTCCGAGAACAGAGGAAACCAATATGGAGGGTCACAAAGAGCCAACGTTGCAGGCACTGTCCCTGCTAAGGTTTGGAGTAGGTGCTACTCCTCAGAATATGGACCAAGAAAGCATGGGTGTAAATATTGCAGCAGGACAAGGAACCCAGGAACCTAACAGCCGGTATCATCTTGCACGTGCCCTCCTGTTTTCAAATGCTAAGTGCAAATGCTGTGTATTGATTAGTTACCTGTGCCAAAGTCCTGTTCCCAATCAGTGTTTCTGAAAGACATTGACATCTCCCAGCATCACTCCGTTACTAAAGACAGAAGTCAATAAAAACTATAAACACATGGCAACCTGTTCTTCATACCAAATATAAACTTGTGTATGATCAAAGTATTTTATGTGTTGTTTCTCTAAATCCAAATAAATGTGTAAACGTGGACGTACCTCAGGCTCTGGACGTGTATTTCCGGCTTTGCAGGCCGTGTGAGGGGCTCATTTCTAGTGAATTGCCTGCATCAAAGGCCCTTCACTTGTCACAGAGCTCAGAGCATCTTTGGGTCTTTGCTGGGAAAAAATCTCTTACTTCCACAGTCGCTTCTGCAGGATATTGCTTGACCACTCTGATTTCTCCTTCAGTCAGACCCAGTCTTTAACAAAAAATGTATGTATTATGGAGAATTTCACGTACACACAGAAGTGGGAAAAATAAGTATAATAACCTCCCACGAAGGCTTCACCCAGCTTCAAAAGTTACTAATTCGGAGCCTGAATCTTGTTTCATCCATCCTTCCCCCCCACCGTGTCCTCCCAACACCAAATAATTTTCATGTGAATCCATAAAAGATAAAGAATCCTTTTTAAAAAGTCCTCAATACAATGATCCCAACTAAAATGATGATAATAATAATAATAATAATGCCATAATGATATCAAATATCTCATTGCCTGGATTCTCAGATCTAAAGCAAAACCCATGGCCCATGGCCTGTGCCCAGGAAGCCCAATGAGGCCCCCATGAATTTCAAGACAGCTGGGACATACTGTATGCAATGCCAGTGCTCAATGCAACGCCGTATAATGTACGTGCGGGCTATGCGTGGGCTGTTGTGTATCTTCCGTTGTGTTGAGTTTATTTCTGGACCTCTGTGGGTTGTGATTCTGGGAGGTATCACATGTTTGGAGGCTTTCCTCCCATGCTCTTAGAGGTTAAGAAGTGCAGGCAGGTTAAAAGCTAGAACGTCGGGCTTCCCTGGTGGCGCAGTGGTTGAGAATCCGCCTGCCAATGCAGGGCACACGGGTTCGAGCCCTGGTCTGGGAGGATCCCACATACCGCGGAGCAACTGGGCCCGTGAGCCACAACTACTGAGCCTGCGCGTCTGGAGCCTGTGCTCCGCAACAAGAGAGGCCGTGATAGTGAGAGGTCCGCGCACCGCGATGAAGAGTGGCCCCCGCTTGCCGCAACTGGAGAAAGCCCTCACACAGAAACGAAGACCCAACACAGCCATAAATAAATAAATAAATAAATTTATTTATTAAAAAAAAAAAAGCTAGAAGGTCACGAGGATTTAATTGGTGGAATGTATCCTGATTTGCCTTATCAGGTCCAGGCTGCCCTATGGTCTTGAGATGCCCTTTAAGGTATTAGCCTGGAGTGAAGAGATAGTATTGATACTTCAAGCAAACAAATGGAGGAGGGGGGAGGACGTAAGAGATGAAGTTTCTGGAAAATTTCAATATTGCTTATAGGGGAACCGATGGACACCAGCCAAATATAGAGGGAACACCTCGACATTCGTGCCTTGGTTTCCATTGTTCCCTCAGGCTGGGAAGAATCTCCCGAAACTCCTCGCATCTTCATGGACGTTGTTATAACAGTAATCTTCACAGGTTCTTGTGCGGCTTAAGTAAAAGGTTAGCAGTTAGTGCAGTGCTTTGTACCCAATAGCGTGCAACAGATCTCGTTATTATACTAATGCTGGTAATTGTACGTGAATTCTATAAACCAGCTCTTGCTGTCTCCTTCCATGCTCAGCGTCCTCCGAATTCCCTACTTTCTCTTGGTCAGCAGTATTCGTACGTAACAGGTTGAGGCTGGAAACGTCCTCTTCTGCATTTTCCTCTGCTCGCCCAATGTTAATCATAAGCAGAGTCTGTTTCTTATCCTTCTGTGTCATCACCCTTCCTTCCTGGCCGCCCTCCAACCACACACATGCCCTGACAGGACTCTCCGATCTCTGGTGCTGTCCTACAGGTAGAAGGCACTCCATCCATCCGTCACCGGCTCTGCCCCTGGTGTGGGACATGTTCTCCGCCAAGCCCATTTCCTCAGCTGAGAAATGAGGTGGGACTACTTGATCACCAAAGGAAAAATGTAGGTGGAAGGTGGTTTAAGATGACAGGTTTATAAACCTGGAAGGGTCCTTAGATGCATTAATTAATTCAGCTAACCTTTACTGACAGGCTACCATGTGCCAGATGTTTTCATATATTAATCCAGCGCCTTTATTTTATGAGTGGGACAAAGGAAGCTCAGAGAAGTGTAGCCATTTTCTAAAGTCAAACTGAATTCATAGCACAAACAGCACTTATATATATGTCATGTATCTAATATAAGACATATACACACCCACATACACACATATAACCACACAGATCAAAGTGTGCACACACACACACACACACACACACACATCCATTATAATTTAATGGACTTAGTGGTCCAACAATAAAATTCTAATTTATTTCAGTGATTGACACACAACAAAAGCAAACACTAGCTCAGTGTTCAAGTTTAAGGAGAACTGGAGGGGCCGAGTCCCTTCAGCACCAGCAGTGGTGCTACAGAAGCATCTTGTGAATATTTGGTTGGTTAACAGGCACACCTGTTGAATTCCACCATGAAATGGAGAGGCTTGGAAAGGGGAAAGGCCAGGGCAGGGAGGCTGGGGAGGCTCTAGGGAGTAGCTCTGTGCTCCTGTCACCACCTCGTCAGCTTGCCATTCATTCTGCAACCTGTCCTTCCAGCCCCCACGTGACTGGTACACTAGCGATTTCCCAGGAAAATGTCAAATAGAAATTGCTCTAAAAGGATAAAATAACTACACATGGACAATTTTCTGCCATAGAGAGAGCAGAGGATTGCACGTGAAAGCAAAGATGGGATAAAACTTTTGACGTGGGGGGCTGAGAGGGTGGATAGAAATAGACCAAAGGCCAAGTAAGTGAATATATCAGAATATATCGGATCACCCCAGATCTGGCCTGCTCCTTCCTGAGGGTGCTATGGCCCTTTCTCACAGCTGGACTCGCCTGGTCCACTCCCAGAAGCCCAATCCAAGGGAGCTGCTCCCGTTTTCATTAGAAGAAAATACTATTCCTGAAAAGCCCTGACTCGGTTTCACCTTTGCCCCAAAGCCTCCCTCAAGGGCCCCCAATTAAATACATCACGATTCTAAGGGTTTCATCTGTGTCACCTGCCACTCACTGGCATCCCTGTTGCCTTGAAACTGTTCTCCAGCCATTTCTCATCAGTGAATCTAGTCTTTCTGTTTCGCTTTGAGGGCAAAGACAGGTCTTCTGATCACAGGCTTAGAGACCTGCAGAGACTCTGAAAGATCATCCGTCCAGAGTTTTGCAAACTCTGGCCCGGGGACCCAGGGAGAAGGAAGATATCTCTAGTTTGGAGCAGAATGAGAAGTTCAGGATGAGGAAGGGGTTTTGTACAGCTGAAGCCAGTCTCCCATCGCAGATTATGCCCTTGATGCATTTCACTGTTGCTCTCATTCATCAATGCCCTATCATTTCTAAAATGATAGCAATGATATCTTGTTTGGCAAGAGAAAGAGTTAGCAACTCTGCTAACTGCATTTTTCCTATAAACCACAAATCTGAGAACCACTAATGCCATGAAATCTTTCCAGTTCTCCCCACCCCCAAACTCCATTTCATGACACTTAGCTTTTAATGAATGCTATTTAAATTGACTGCAGATTTGTAAGCTAGACTGAAAGCTTTGAAAGACTATGGATAGTGATGTAGTCTACATGTTGTGAGAAGCTACTGGTGCCACAATAATATTTTCATTTTCAAATCCACACACATCCCAACATCTCTTGGCATTAGACTCCTGGTACTTGATTGCTTGCATTTTATTGCAGTTTACCCAGACGGGTGCCATCTTTGGCTCCACTCTGGCTGTGCAAAACAATGAGATTTTTTTCCCCCCCAGGGAACCACTTAAAGATATTAGAACCTAAGATCTTTCATGATGCTTCAAATAAACAAGAACCTTCAAAATTGGTCTTTGATAGATGGAGGAGAAGTTGTGACCCTGAAATATCAAAAGCATCTTTTCATTTCACTCTGTTGGCTTCAGAGGAGAGTGAGTTACAGGCTCTTTCATGATCTAGATGTTGCCCAGGCTCCAGTGATTAGAATGGCAATTCTTTTTGTACTTCACATAGTGTTTCCTGGTCCATGATTCAAGCAGATGTACAAATTTGACACCATTTGCATGGAAACTGACAATTCTCAGCAACATATATCGAAATGTCCATTGAGGAAATAAGCACCTGGCTTAACATCTGTCCTTGTTTATTTGAAGAAAACTCTGATTAGAAATGACTTAATAAACTCAGTTCTTTTCTTTATTCTTACCTTCCCAGTTAATTCTTAGTGGAAGTTTGCAGTAGGGGATAGGTAGGGAGATGAGTAGAAGGAGAGAGAAATGAAGCTGCTATTATTATTATTATTATTACTACTACTACTACTACTATTATTATTATTTTAGGCTGTGCCGCACGGCATGTGGGATCTTAGTTCCCCGACTAGGGATTGAACCCACACCCCCTAAATTGGGAGCGTGGAGTCTTAACCACTGGACCACCAGGAAGTCCCTAAGCTGCTATTATTGTTTTAATCTCTTCATCCCAAAAGGACATCAGAGAGGGTTTTTTTTTTTTTTTTTTCTTCTGGCCTTCCATGAGCTGCAATTAACAAATATCTACATCATGGGTATATGTGAGTATTTTAAGACTAAATGATGAAAGAGATTTGTTTTGACTGTAAAAACAATATTACCCCAATGTAGATGAGATTTTTGAAGATGTCCCCATTCCCATACGTCCCCTGATATTTTTTGCATCTGTAATAGTAAAGAGATTCCAATTCCCATGCTAACCCAAGCAGCATTGAAATTACCTGCCCAGCGTTTACGATAAACCACCACAGGTGTTCATTACAGAAGCAGAGGGGTCCCAGGGAAATTTCTTCCTGTCCTTGACATCTACTGAGGCACCGACTCCCATTAACTTCCTTTCCAGAGACTGCCATGGCCAAATAAACACAAATTTGATTTAGTAGGTGTTATGAGTGCTTGTGAGTACTATAATTTCAGGGAGGAGGTGGCCTAAAGGGCTGGGTTTGTGATGGCCAGGAAACCTAGGCTACTGCCAGGAAAGATGGGATCTGTGTGCTCATATTTTCATTCCTCCAACAAGGCAGCTGCTGGAGACATTGCCTGGCCTCAGATGCCAGCTCTGCCTCTGATTAGCTCTGTGACCCTGAGCAAATCACTTAACCTCTCTGAACCTCAGTTCCATCTGTAAAGTGAGGACAAAACTAGCACTTACTGCCTAGGATGATAGTGAAGATTCAGATGAGAAGAGAACCCGTGCCTGAAACACAGTGAATGTTCAGTATGTGTTCAATATATTTTGATTCTGGCCTGCTGCCCGTAAGGACCAGGTTTCCTAGGCAAGCCCTTCATCCTACTTCGCTCACCTAGAGAAGATCATCCTGAACACAGAGCGGACGTGGCAGCACGTCTCCCTGTAGAAAGCCATTCTGTGATTCATCCCTGTGGACCACAGGCTGGGGACTGAGGCGGCCTCGGCCACAGACTCAGCCTTCCCTTTTGCAGAGAAAAGAGACCCAGGAGGACTGGGCAGGGTAGCTGAGGAGAAAGGAAGAACAAGAGGAAGTGAGTTATCTCAGTGGGGCTGAATCATCCAGTAGCTATTTGAACCCGTTTCCCCAGGGAACATCCTTGCCTCAGACAGGCACCCAGCAGAGTTAGAGCCAATGACATGGGCATCAGCTTTGGCTTCACTGGAATGGCTAACATGGTCACGTCCCCAAGCCCTCCCAGCTGCCATTTATACAAGGAGAATGAATCCTTGGCCGCACACCACGAGAAGGAAGAGTGGCTTGGTCTCCCCAAGCCATTAAAGAGTTTCCAGTGCCTCAAAAAGCAAGTAGCAAAGAAGCACTAAAAGATCTGCATTGAAGGTCACCCCTGCCCGGGAGCTGCTGCCATTAGCCCTGGCCTTGTAGCACGTGCACAGAAAAACACAAATAAACACATGAAAAGTGGGATTCTCTACTTGGAATCCTGTTCCCCACTTCTGGAAAAAATGTTTGGGGTCTCGGTTACAGTGTCAGAACTGAGGCTTTTGGCTGTGAAAAAGTAATTAAAAGCTTATTATAGTTGACAAAGAAATGACATTCAAGAGGAATTTTAATTTACTTAAACACGGTAACTTTGTGAATTCCAAGGAAACTCAATTACACAAACTCGAGAAAAGGAGAGATTCCAAGAGTTTCTTTCAATTCACATTTTAGTTGGGCCAAAGGAAATCTTGCTGCTAAGGCTTTTGCCTTCTCTTTCTTTCCTTAAATAACTGCTTTAGGATGGTGGAGATCAAGATCGTAAAGAAGAGGGATTTTCGTTAGTATTCATTTTATTTAAATTGTTGCTGGACTTCCCTGGCGGTCCAGGGGTTAGGACTCCACGTTCTCAGTGCCGAGGGCACCGGTTCGATCCCTGGTTGGGGAACTAAGATCCCACAAGCAGTGGGTGGCACCACCAAAAAAAAAAAAAAGTGTTGCGTAAGGTGTCCGTTCCCTCTGTACTGTTGAGACATGTTCTAGACGGAGAGACCACCCCTCACCGTGCATCTCCACAGCTGGCTGGGCTCAGGCTGGTGTATCTTCAGGAAAGAGCAGACGCTTCCCGTTATTCCCTAGCAGCCAAGAAGTAAAGAAAGCATTTCCTTCTTTCTGTGTATGTGCTTGTTAAAGTTGCAAAAACAAAGCATCCCTTCACTTCACTTTTTTAAAAGGGTGGATAGAGTTTCAGGTAAAATATCTCTCCAGAATGAGCATCTCTAGTTAGGCATGGGTGGGAAATTAAATTCTGGTATTGATTGATTCTCGCTGCTCCTGTCACAACAAGTTATGATAATTTATTATGAAATGATTCAGTCTAGGAGTAAATCCACTGCGTGATGGTCTCCAACCCACTGACACCATTAATCTGATAATTAGAGCAGTGTTCACTGAGGGAATCCAGGGATGGAGGAACAGGCAAGGCCTGGCTTAATTCTTTTGTCTTGGACTCATTCTGACTCTGAAGCAGATATTGCAAAATGCCACAAGCCCCTTCCATTCTTCCTGACAAATTCCCTATTCCTCAGTAATAGATTGTCTTTTCTCAGGTAAATTCTGAATGTCTTTTCCTCATCTGTAAAATTGGGTTAGTGATACTTATTGCAGGGGATTGAAAGACTTCAACGAGAAAATATCTGTAAGGCCCTTGGCAATAGGAAGCAGCCAGTGACTGTTCTCTTCTTTCCGCAGCTCTGCGCTGTGACTGCCCTTCCTGCCTGCGGTATTAGAATCACCTCCTGATGGAATTGCTGCGGGCAAGTCAACCAGATCCACATATTCGTTATAAATGTGATTGTTTGCTACCCTGGGTAGCTCTTCCTATAAACTAAGGGGGCTTTGATTTGGGGTTTCTTTGTTTAAATAAAACATCCACTGAGACCAGGCACTTCTGCAAAAAGAGCCAGGGGTTGGTTGGAGCACACTGGGAGAAGGTTTTACTCCAGTAAACTCGTGTATAAGGACTTTATTGGATTCGATTTAGAGAAGGGCCCACCAGGGGCAGATCAGATAATCACCTATTAGCTGGCGAGCTGTAGCCACCTGAGACAGAGGACCCCAGGCGGACAGACGCCACTGCAGCTGCCTTTGCTGCAAAGCGGTGACTCACATGAGCATGGAAAGCCTCGGCAAGAAGGGACAGAATCCATGAGTCTTCGTCTCCCACACCCCACACAGCTTAGGAAGAATCTCGTTCCACCTTCATCAGCCTCAGGCACGGGCTGGAGAAAGCTGCCCCCTCACACCAAAGGCAGCAGTCACCTTCTAATTGGCTTCCCTAATTTTACACTGTCTTGACCTTTCCTAGTAAACGCATTTCAGTCTACAGATTTTCTTCTGTGTACAGCTTTCCCCCTTTTCCATAGATACTAATATATTTTCATTGCCGTTGACTTCTTAACTGTCTGTAATTTTAGTTTTGATTTTTCTTTTACACATGAAATATACTGATCTATATCGAAAGATGTAGAAGAATATATAGTACTCTTACTTTTCACGTGGTGAGTTGTTTTGGGCTATCCCCTTGTTACTTTCTAGTTGTAGTGAACCATAGTTGGAAATGGAGCCTGTATAATAGACTTTAGTGACATTTACTGTCTAGCCAAGTATATGATTAACTACATAAATATTAATGGTCACTTGTATATGGATACAAATTTCTATGTGTGTGTATATGTATGTATGTATGCACATATATCAATATATGTGCACATACATATGTAGATATAAAATTACCATTTTATATATGTACAGAATTTTCAAGGTTTATATCTGTATGTTATGTATGATACTTATATACATGAATATGTAATCTAATTGTAAAATTGCCATTTAAATCCTCTATGTTCACTGGAATATAGCTGCAATACCAGGGATTTTTGCTTATTCTTTCCTTTGCTCTAATCTTGAGCCTATAGAGCAGTTCCTGAAACATGATAGGCATCTAATAAATATTTGCTTGAACGCTAAATATCCATATAGTTTCTGCTCTGTATGTCTGGTTTTGAGAGAGAGAGATTAAAATGTCCCATTAGGGTTGTGGCTTTGTCAAAGACTGCTTGAATGGACAAAATGTTTGTGAGAGAAAGGAGCTGTCAACCTTGTTTAAAAAAACTAAACAAAACTCCTGATTGATTCAACAAAGATTTACTGTATATCTCTTGTTTGCCAGGGACAGAGAGTTTAAAGATGAAGAAGACTTCATGCCAGAGCTGCTGTTTTACATATTTACGTATTTCCAGAGGCACCGTGCACAGCATGGGCTGACTATCTCCCCCTAGCGGTGAGCCCTGCACCCTGCACAGCTATACAGTAGGGCCCTGACTCTGCCTGTCCTCAAAGGGTCTTGAAAATCTGTTAGGTGGCTCAGAGACTTGAACCCCAGGAGGGGACAGCCCACCCCCTGGCGTCAGGAGATTTAAGAAAGATGATTGAGTTAATGGGAGTCACGTGATTTAGGGGGCTGGTTTACTCTATGGGAGTCATGCGATCCAAGGGGCTGATTGAATCAGCCAGAGCACCATCCCCCCAAGGGGGACAGCACCTATGTAAAAAACTGTGTATATAACGTGTGTACCCAAAGGAACTTTGGATACACAAAATATATATACAACTGTGTACGTACTATGTGTTCACAAAGGAACTTGGTGTACACAGTGCATATACACAACTGTGTACACCAAAGGGCACCAGGGCCACCCCCCCATGGGGGACAGCCCCTTCCTTGGCTGTACACCAGGCTGTGCACGTGCACTTCAAGAGGTGCAGGTCTACCTTAAGAGGTGCACATCCGTCCCAAGGGGGGCATGTCCACCCTAAGGGTTCATGTCCAAACCAAGTGTGGCAATTTCATACCTAATGGTGTACGTCCACCCCAAAAGGTATATCATCATCATCTGATGTACACCAGGGAGTGAACGGGCACCGCACGAGGCACCCTAGCACCCCCCAAGGGGGACAGCATCCTCCCTGGCTGTACACCAGGCTGTGCATGTGCACTTCAAGGGGTGCAGGTCTACCTTAAGAGGTGCACGTCCACCCAAGGGGTACATGTCCACCCCAAAAGGTACGTCATCATCATCTGATGTACCCCAAGGGGTGCGGTCCACCCTAAGGGGTACATCAGCATCCTTTGATGTACACTAGGGGGTTCACGGGCACCCCAAATGGTGCACATCAACACTAAGACATGCACGTCCACCCCTAATGGGGCACGCCCATCCCAAGATGGGCATGACCACCCTGAGGGGTACACCATCATCATCTGATGTACACCAGGGGTGCACGGTCACCCCACAGGTGGCTCATCCGCCCCCAAAGGGGGACAGCACCACCTTCTCCCCCGTGCACTGCGTGTTTCTAAAATCTAAACGGGAACGTAGCATCTTCCCTCCTTGTGTTGGTGGTTGAAGGCATGGCGGTGACCAGTGGGCATCAGCCCGCAGTGGGGGCTCACAGCTGGGGGCCCGCATGTGCCCTCACTCCACCGCCCTGCCCTTGGTTGAGCTGCTGCACCCTGGGGCTGGGCTCTGTGCCGGGGTCTGCGAAGTGCAGCGCCCCTGGGAGATGCTGGTGGGGGGCGGGAGCCTGGAGACCTGGCACCTGCTCGAGCCCTACAGCCGCGCCTCCCTGGGGCCTGGGACCCTCCCTCCAGGGCGGGGGAGGGCTGTGGGTGTCCAGGGGCTCCGACTCCGTCGCTCAGCACTTCACCTGGGAATGACGTCACACTGCCACTGGTTGTCACACAGACCCCCGGGGGTCCAGTGGGAAATCTGGGTGACAATTTGATATTTCAGTGTCGAGTCTGAGAGGTGCAAGCTCCGAAGTCACAAGTGTGGTCTGTGAATCAGTGGTTCCAGGGGGGCCGCATCTGAGAGGCCCCTGGGGGCTTAGAGCCCCACTGAGGCGTGACGTCTGGCCCCGCAGATCCGGGATCTGGATTGTCAACCCTCCGGGAGATTCTCACAGGTGGCCAAGGCTCAGGACCCTTGCCCTGGTGTCAGTGGACAACTGCCTTTGAGTTGCCTTGAAAGCTTAACCTGTGGTTAATACCGGGAGGAAAAGAAGCTGGCCAGCTGGGCCAGTGACGATGGCTGAGTGCCGAGAGGGGGCGTCCAGTGTGGACGCTGTGGCGTCCCTGGTCCAGAGGACGCGTCTCCACACCACCCGGATTGGAGATGCCTTCAGTCAGTCACTTATTTGTTTTAAAATGTGCTCTGTTTTTAAAAATGTACATTTTGGACCTGGGAGCTGGGCAGGGTGGACCCTAATTGTAGCAATACCATCAGAATCCTTCCCTCTACATCCCCGTATGTCACACGTGACCTGGTTCTGGTCATTTTGAGGCGTTAGCTGGCCTGGGTAACTTCAGCCAGGGCCTTTGACAGCACGAGGGGAACGAATGTCATGAAGGGCAGGGAGATTGGAAGTCTGAAGGCCCTCCTATTCTAAAATTCTGCCTAACTGTATCCTACTCCTGCCAAGGCCCTTGTGACCTCCTCCAGCAAGACGTTAAAACTGATACAAACTCATTAATCAGTAGTTCAGCTTCCTGGGGGCAGAGTGAGCATTCGTGGGCTGAACTCGCCTCCTGATAACCACGTGGGACCTTTGAGAAAATGCTCTGGGCTCTAAAATAGCTTTCGAAGCTAATGTTAGAAGAAAACCCCTCTGGGGAATTCCTTGGTAGCCTAGTGGTTAGGATTCCAGGCTTTCACTACCGTGGCCCAGGTTCAATCCCTGGTCAGGGAACTGAGATCCCGCAAGCCACGCGGTGCGGCCAGAAAAAAAAAAAAAAAAAAGTAAAGTTACAAAAAGAACCAAATGGAAATCCAGGAGTTGAAAAGTACTTGGAAATAAAATTCATATTAAAAGAAAAGAAAAACCCTTCTGTAAATTGGGGATTGCCAAAAGGAACAAACATTTACGAATTCTGGTTCAGGAATGGGTGGAGGGCTGAGAGCGGCTCTAACCGTCGAAGAGAAGCAGCATTGTGACACACTTGGGCACGATTCTGTGCTCATTTTTTTCACAGGCATGATACCTTCTCTGAGAACTTGATTTTCCCATCGTTCCCGTGAAGGCCAATAGCTGTGGTATGAATTTAGAGTTTGCCGCCCACCCCGTGCGTCTGTAAGCGACCCAGGCCGCGAATCCTGTGTGAGCAAGAGGGGTGGTGCGCAGAGGACGGGGGGAGGGCGGGGAGGGCCGTTCGCAGCTGTGCACACCAACCACGGCCCCGGGCCTGAGGGTCGAGAGCAGCTTCGTACACCCGCCAGAACCCGGCACCTCTGACTTAGCTCTAGGTAAGAAGCGCAGCAAGGGCAGTGCCCACGGTCAGAAATGTGTCTTGTTTTCCTGCTCAAGAAAATAACATTTCTTCCCTCCCAGCTCCCCTTCCCTCCTGGGTCTGCAGCAAGGGCAGTTGAGCTAACCCTCTGGTCAGCCTGACCTGGGTGACCTCACCGTTTTCTGAGGACCTGACAGACTGACCAGGCCTCCGAAGCTGGGCATTGGGAATGAAGCCTGAAGCCTGGGTTTGATTCCATTTTCAGCTGACTGGCCTTTGCCCCCGGCGGTCACTTCTTTCACAATGACCGACTGAATCAGCCTGGGGAGCGGGACCACATGTGCACCCTCAGCTTGGTTTTCTCACTTTCCAGGGTATGACCTTGAGTGGACATGGGCCTACAGAGCAGTCCTGTGTTTCATGGAGGCCTGAGTCATGATAACGTCCAAGCTTGCTTTCAGCTCTGGAGATCTGGGAGGTAGTAACCTTGGGGCCCTGAAGACCTTCCCTCCATCTACAGGAGCCAGAAGACCTCTTGAAGTGGAATTATTCTTAGGGCAACTACAATGATAATAATAAATTTTGCTTTAGAACTTTTTATTTGAGATCATGCCTTTATATACTTCATTTGATTGTAATAACCACTCACAATGTGGGTTGAATTGTCGTAATTTTTTAGATGAGGAAGTGAAGGCTCTGAGAGGTGGCTAAACTCTAATTGAAGAAGGAGCCAGGTTTTTTATTGTTGTTTTTTGTTTTTAATTAATTAATTTATTTATTTTTGGCTGTGTTGGGTCTTCGTTTCTGTGCGAGGGCTTTCTCTAGTTGCGGCAAGCGGGGGCCACTCTTCATAGCGGTTCGCGGGCCTCTCACTATCGTGGCCTCTCTTGTTGTGGAGCACAGGCTCCAGACGCGCAGGCTCAGTAGTTGTGGCTCACGGGCCCAGTTGCTCTGCGGCATGTGGGATCCTCCCAGACCAGGGCTCGAACCCGTGTCCCCTGCATTGGCAGGCAGATTCTCAACCACTGCGCCACCAGGGAAGCCCAGGAGCCAGGTTTTGAACCCAGCTGGTCTGACTTCAGTCCAGTGATGGTTTTCCTGTGACGTGCTCCTTCACAGGGGAAGCAGGGACCATATTTTTCTCGATCAATCAAAGCAATTAAAGTAATCACTATACCAAACCCAATCATATGAAACTTTCAATTTAATCATCACAGCAGGACTGTTAAATGAATAAAACAGTAATATCTTCCTTTTTTTCCAGAGGCAACATTATAGCACGAAAGGGCACAAAACCATGATACAAGTCAGAAGTCCTGACATCTAGTGTCTCCTCCTGACTTTTCTCATTTATAAAATAGAATCAATAACACTTACTGTTGGGACTTCCCTGGTGGTCCAGTGGGCAAGAGACTGCTCTTCAAATGCAGGGGGCACAGGTATGATCCCTGGTCAGGGAACTAGGATCCCACATGCTGCATGGTGTAGCCAAAAAAATTTCTTTATTATTTCCCATTACAGGGCTTTTAAGGTACATGTGAAGGCACTTTGAAAACTGTACCATTATTTTTTAAACTTCTGAAGTCCCTTCACCCCAATTACAATTCCTTCATCAGCTTAGATGCTTTTCAAGATGTTAGAAGAAAGAGAATATATTACACTTGCTCATGGAGGCTTTAAACACTTAGCTGAAATCATTTGAATTAATGGATCTGGAAAAAGAGGTTTGGAAGAAGATGTTTTCTTTTGACAGAGTGAGATGAGCTATTGTCGTGTTGAGTCGTGGGTGTATATCTGAGCTACCTGGAATCCAGCGTGCATGTCCAAGTCTCTAAGTGAGTGCCGCCAAGTGAGCTGAGATGTTTGGGACTCAGCCGTCTACCTGGACGTTGGTGCCCTCGATGGCAGTTTCTGTGCTCTGAGACCCAGAACACAATCTGATGCAACCAGTTATCTATCTTCTTAGAAGCTTAAAAAATAAATTTTGGGGGCTTCCCTCATGGCGCAGTGGTTGATAATCTGCCTGCCAATGCAGGAGACACGGGTTCGAGCCCTGGTCTGGGAAGATCCCACATGCCGCGGAGCAACTGGGCCCGTGAGTCACAACCACTGAGCCTGCGCGTCTGGAGCCTGTGCTCCGCAACAACAGAGGCCGCGATAGTGAGAGGCCCGCGCACCGCAATGAAGAGTGGCCCCCGCTTGCCACAACTAGGGAAAGCCCTCGCACAGAAACAAAGACCCAACACAGCTAAAAATAAATAAATAAATAAATTTATAAAAAAAAAAAAAAGTAAGATCAAAGAACATTTAAAAAAATTAAAAAAAATAAATTTTGGCCTCTTCAATATATTTTATAGTAAAACAAAAATTTTGGAAGGATCTAGACAGGTTACAAAAGAGGAAAGAATAACAAAAATTGGGCAGTCAACACGAATAACCCTGCCAACTTGATAGGTGATCAAGGAAACTCGAATTGAAAACAGTTATACACTTTTTAACCTATCCAGCTGGAGAACATTTTTCCAAAATATTCAAGGCGAGTGTTGGTGACGTGAGGTGAAACAGACACTAGTGGGGAAGTACACTGGTACAGCTTTTCTGCAAAGACATTTGGAGGTATATGTGGGGAGCCTTACAATTATTAATGACCTTAGAGCAAGTAATTCCAATTAGAGGATGTTTTCTTATGGAAACAATATAGTTATAGGTCACACAAATATTTATTTGTGAGGATATTCATTATGGTGTTAATCATAATTGCAAAATATTAAAAACAACTTAAATGTTCAATAGTAGGGGAATGGTTAATAAATTATTCAACAATATGATGGAATAGAGTCGACCATTTAAAGTCATGTTTTTGAATAACATTCTAATGGTAAGAAAAACGTTAGTAAGGATGAAAGTGGGATGCAAACCTGTTTACTTACACATATAATTTATAGGTAGATACGAATAGATACCCTCTATATCTCAAGCTGATAGTAATCATCTTTGGGCAGAGGAATTATTTTTCTGTATACTTTATTTACCAAAAATTTCTACAATCTGAATATAACACATTTTATAATCAGAAAAACATTACTTGAAGAAAATTCAGGGGATTCAGGAATGCCTTCATTAAATTCAGATCTTTTAAAATGTAAAATAAAATTTTAAGGTATTAAAATGTAAGGTATTACAAATAAGGGTTACAGTACCATTTCAGCAAATGAATAAGTTAGGCAGATTGCCAAGAGGTTATTGATTTAAGAGACAAAATGGCAAACCACTGTAGATAATATTCACATTTTTCCAGTAGTTATAAAGAAACCACTAATTTTCTAAAATAGCAGGTACTGAGTTGGAGACTTCTAAAGGTATTTAATTTCACCACCTATTCTTTACATAGTGCCTGTATTTTAAAACATGGAAAACTTAAAATTTCAGATAGAAGGAGAAATTTGTTTCTGAATATCACTTGGAATTTTGGTGTTTCTGGAAAAGATTTAATAATTGCTGGGAATAAGTACCTGATTGATTTACTCTGAAGAGTGCATTTTCTTAATCAGCATTCTGAATTAAATGGGGCTGTTCAGATAGATCGTTTTACTTCAATTTTAAATATTTATGGTCAGACTGATGCCAGATAATATATAACATCTTGAATATGCTTATGAAACACTGAACTCCTGCATTTTATTTTACAGTGTAGCTCTCGCAATATATTACCACATCAAAAACAGGTACGTGGATTTTGATTAATTTTGTGCTAAAAACATCACACATTATCTGTTACATTTTTCTTATTGTGTTCTAGTTGCCTTAGCCTTTGAGTTTTATATTCTTAACTCATTTTCATAGAATCTCCAAAGTTAGTGTAATTTACCCACACTTCCCAGGTAAGTGCTGAACTGCTTCTGAGTCAGAGGAAACCAAATGAAGCCAGCAAAACAGAACAAAGTTTCTTGACAATGTTCAGCCTCCTCTTGACTTGTTGTCTGTATAGTTTGCTTAAACATTCTATCTTTTATAAAATATTTTAACAGTTTTCTGTGTGCAACTTACTTTTCTTTTTTTTGGTGCCAAAACCCGGGAATGAATGTGTGCAACTTTAACATGAAAAAAATGGTTATTGTTTCAGTTCAGCAGAAAAAGTTTTGTTGTAAATTTAGTCATAAACTGTTTTAATGTAGTAGAAATCTTCTCTCTGATAGGAGTCTGGAGATCAATTAATTTTAAAAGTCAATTAAAATAGGGAATCATAGAAAAATCATTTAAAAATTTACCTTAAACATTTTAATTCAACATAAAACATGTAAAAGTACACTCATTTGCCAATTTTATGCAGCATCAGGACTTTTTTTAACATCTTTATTGGAGTATAATTGCTTTACAATGGTATGCTAGTTTCTGCTTTATAACAAAGTGAATCAGCTATACATATACATATATCCCCGTATCTCCTCCCTCTTGCGTCTCCCTCCAACCCTCCCTATCCCACCCCTCTAGGTGGTCACAAAGCACCGAGCTGATCTCCTTGTGCAATGCAGCTGCTTCCCACTAGCTATCTATTTTACATTTGGCAGTGTATATATGTCAATGCCACTCTCTCACTTCGTCCCATCTTGCACTTCCCCCTCCCCATGTCCTCAGGTCCATTCTCTACATCTGCGTCTTTATTCCTGTCCTGCCCCTAGGTTCTTCAGAACCATTTTTTATTTTTATAGATTCCATATATATGTGTTAGCATATGGTATTTGTTTTTCTCTTTCTGACTTACTTCACTCTGTATGACAGACTCTAGGCCCATCTACCTCACTACAAATAACTCAATTTCGTTTCTTTTTATGGCTGAGTAATAGTCCACTGTATATATGTGCCACATCTTCTTTATCCATTCATCTGTCGATGGACACTTAGGTTGCTTCCATGTCTTGGCTATTGTAAATAGAGCTGCAATGAGCATTGTGGTACATGACTCTTTTTGAATTATGGTTTTCTCAGGGTATATGCCCAGTAGTGGGATTGCTGGGTCGTATGGTAGTTCTATTTTTAGTTTTTTAAGGAACCTCCATAGTAGCTGTATCAATTTACATTCCCACCAACAGTGCAAGAGGGTTGCCTTTTCTCCACACCCTTTCCAGCATTTATTGTTTGTAGATTTTTTGATGATGGCCATTCTGACTGGTGTGAGGTGATACCTCGTTGTAGTTTTGATTTGCATTTCTCTAATGATTAGTGACAGCATCAGGACTTTGAGCACGGGGCTTGATTACTGAAGTGCTGTCCTTTTTTAAGCCATACCTGTAACTCATCCTTTCCATAGTGGGTTTGTTTTTTCTGGTTTTTTTTTGGTTTTTGTTTTTTGGGTTTTCTTCTAATCAATAGAGAGAAAACGTGACATTTGCAAAACAATTGGAGTATAGAATCTTTCAGGTTTTGACCACACCTGATCTACAGCAAACTGATTTTCAGTGACTTCCTTTTATTGGGTCTTTCCAAAGCACCCTCCTTCATTTTCATGAGAACAAAGCCCCTCTCATTGCAGTTCTATTTCACTGATTAATGTGACATTTACGTGTGTTATATGAGTATAGTAACAAGTAAAACTGGTGTGAACCAGTTCTGGGAACCAGCAAGGTCACCTTCTGGCTAGCGTGGGTCTCAGCAGTGGGGACCACAGCCCTGCAGTCTGTTTTACGAAGGGGACAAGGGAGAGTTGTGACAAGCAGTGAAGTGGAGGGTACATGACAGAGCTTGTGATGGACAGGTTATGGGAAAACACAAATATCGGAAGCAAACGCCTAGAAATCTTCCCTTGTCCTGTGACATCAGCTGGTGGCTTAGCAGGGGATTAGCGTACATACGTGGCGGTCTTGCTGGCTACAGCCTAAGGGTGAGCAGTTTGGGGCCCGCACAGCAGGCCCAGCTCTGCAGACCCATTCTCCAGGGCCTGCTTGGTTGGCTGAGTCAGCCTGGGGCCTGTGGGCAGAGGGCAGACAGCTGTGTGCTCTGAGCAAGCCCCATGTATGATGATCCTGCCCTTCTCTCCAGTCTCTGCAGGTAGAAGCAGCCGTTCACAACAGGTCCGGTCTAGAGCTGGCAGAGCTGCGTCTCTCTCGGCCTTTCTCCTGGGCCTTCTCTTGGCGGCGTGCCTGGGGGGAGGCAGGGAGGCCCACGGTTAGCTCTGCCCTGCTGCCCACAAGGAACCAGGCTGCAGCCTGCCGGTGGAAGGAGCTTCCAGGACCTTCAGCCACTCGCTCCTGGCTGTATCAGGGAGCACCAGTCATGCCAGCCCAGGTGGGTCCCCCTCGAGTGGCCTGGCAGGTCCAGCCATTGCTGCACGGCCGTGAGGGCTGCCATTCAGCCCCTGGACTGCAGCCCCAAAGTGCCTCTCAGAGGCTGGTGCTCTGATGGTGAGGCCACCTGCGGAATCTATCCATTCTGACCCCGAAGACTCCCTTTTTAGGTCACGTTAGTGGTTTCTAAGGAAGTCAAAAGCTGTTGTTCAGATGGTGTCCAGTGACGAATCCAAATATCTCATTCTTGTGCTCCTTCAAATACTAGCAAATAGGAAGCGCTGTTGAGGTCCCAGCTGGCTAAGCTCTGGGTACGAGAGTCTAAGATGAACGGACCCAGGGCTGCTCTTTAAAATCCATGGAAAAATTCCAGCATCATCGGAAGTTTGGTCACATGTATCCTGGATTCCGTGAGTTTGCATTTTCTTCCTCCCCTGTGCCTTTGAGCAGTTTTATTTTGTACAGTCAACTGAATGCTCTTTGTAGCTCAGTAAGTGCTCACTAGCCTGTATTTCCTAGAGACTCCTGAGGATGGTCCTTCTTATGAAATTAAATCTGAAAATTTAATTGAGCAAGGGTGTCCTATTAGCAATGGTCTAGGGAATGGTGTTCAGAAAGAATCAATTGTCTCTTCTTTTATTTGGCAGAGAATTAAAATACCCAGGTGGGAGTTTACTAAAGAAGTTGCAGCTGAACCTTTTTATTTTATTTTATTTGTTTATTTTTTTGGCTGTGCTGTGCAACTTGTGAGATCCTAGTTCCCCGATCAAGGATAAAACCCAGGCCCTCGGTGGTGAAAGCATGGAGTCCTAACCACTGGACCGCCAGGGAATTCTCACAGCTGACTCTGAATATAGCTTCACTGGCAAGTTCTGCTAAATTACATGCTATTAAGTGGCACTTATTATGAATGCCTTATCTCCCAACATAACAAGTGCCTTCCCTCAGTAATGGAGTGTATTTTCATATCTAATTCCTTTAGTTAGCCCTAGTGGAATATCAGACATGGTAGATGCCCATTATTTTTTTCAAACATTATCTTAAATATTATCTAGTGTACCTATTAATATCTACCAACTATGGTAAAGTAAGTAAGAAGAAAATTGAGTAGCCTTCTTTTTGTACTGAGTCAATGAGAAGCTATTTCATTGGGGAGCTTGGAGAGGTCTGTGTAGCTCGTATATATAAAAGAATAGAGTCTTAGGGATCTGGGTGAAGATTGTTCATAACAGCTGCTTTAAAAAATCGGGAGTTAGGTCCAGCCTCAGTTTTCTGCTCTTAGTACAGTTTTATTGTACTTTTTTTTAAAAAAAAGAAATACTCTATTTTATTTTTATTTTTTCTTGGCCGTGCTGCACAGCTTGCAGGATCTTAGTTCCCCGACCAGGGATTGAACCTGCGCCCTTGGCAGTGAAAGCTCAGAGTCCTAACCACTGGACCACCAGGGAATTCCCTGTCACACATCTTTTTGATTCTCCCCTTGGTAGAATGAGAATAGTCATCAACCTTTGTGAAATATGTAGTCTGGGGTCCTGAGGTCGGTGTCCAGTTAAAATTCCACTTGGCCTGGCCTGGCTCTTGACCTGAAGAATTACAATTTTCACACAAATAAAAACAATGATCTAAAACATTAGCTTACTCTTCCTGCTCATTGACTATAACAAATACCATTAAAAACTAAAATCTGAAAAACTGGAAAAGATTACTGAGCTCTGTTCAGTGACCTACTTTTTCCACCAGTGGTTGTCACAAACCAATGCTGTTCCTGTCCCTGAGAGGCATTCGGAAGCGCCCACGAAGGTCCACACAGTGTGGTTGGAATGCCACGTGTCGTCGAAATGGAGAAGGACCCTGTGGTGCTTCCCCCGACCCCATGTCCTCTGCCTGCCTTTTGTCTGTGGAAAAACTTTAGCCGAAGAGTAAGTTTAATCCGAGAAGTGAGAAAATGCAGAAGCAAAGGAAAACAGTCAAAGGGAGCAAATAATAATAGTTTAATCACTAAGCATAGTCAAGGACCTTTAGTTCCTCCTCAAGGGCTATGGATACTAATCTGAGCCCTATCCTGTGAGCTGTCTTAGAGATACTGAAACCCCACAGGTGGAAGAAGTTAACTACACGATGACCAGACTGTAGCCATGACATAAGCTGCCACAATTCCGAGACCTGAGGCCAGCACGCAGGGGCCACGTCCTGACCCAGCATCGCGCTCGATGCTGGGTGCACGGTGGTGTGAGAGCTGGGCTTGGTCTTCAGAAGACCTGTGGTTTCCTAGGGGGAGAGACAGGTAGGAAGGCAGCCACGGTGCATGCAGAGAAACATAGCAACAGGGCAGAGGGGAGGGTCGCCCAGGCTAGTTTGGGGGAAATAAGGTAGACTTGCCCAGTAATGGTTTCCTGTTTCATTACCTTTCGGGAAACTTAGGACCTCTTGGCCGTTTATTGGCTATTTTGTCTTTGCGATTTGAAATATGTTAGCAATTTCTTTCTCAGGATTTTTATTTTGTCTTTAGTACCGTGCCCTGATCCATTCTGAGGAACACCTGGTATCTGAGATGAGCCATAAAAATCTAGGTTTTTAAGACTGAAAAAATGGACTTTTCATTAGTAAAGCACTGAAAGCAGAACAATAACCTTTTAAGAAAAGGAACCATCATTCATGTTTACTCATTTAGCAAACAATTGAGTGCCAGCCCTCCATCTTAAAAGGCAAAGCCGCTGTTTGAGTGGAAAAGGCAGGCAGTGTGGCGGCCCCCTCTTCAGACCTCCCTGGGGCTTCACCATCGGCCCTGTTTTACAGACAGCAGGCTGGTATGGACTGGCCAAGGAGGAAGCTTCTGCCGCTTTGGAGGGAGCCTTTTTTTTTTTTTAATTTTTATTGGCGTATAGTTGATTTACAATGTTCTGTTAGTTTCAGGGGTACAGCAAAGTGACATGGTTCTACATGTACATATATCCACTCTTTTTTTAGATTCTTTTCCCATATAGGCCATTACTGAGTATTGAGTAGAGTTCCCTGTGCTATACAGTAGGCTCTCATTAGTTATCTATTTTATATATAGTAGTGTATTAGTTATCTATTTTATATATAGTCAATCCCAACCTCCCAATTTATCCCTCACCTCGCCCCCCATTCCCCTGGTAACCATAAGATTGTTTTCTACATCTGCGACTCTACTTCTGTTTTGTAAATAAGTTCATTTGTACCCTTTTTTCAGATCCCACATATAAGCGATATCATATTTGTCTTTCTGTGTCTGACTTACTTCTCTCAGTATGACAATCTCTAGGTCCATCCATGTTGCTGCAAATGGCATTATTTCATTCTTTTTTATGGCTGAGTAATATTCCATTGTGTATATGTTGGAGGGAACCTTTGACCCTCCCTCTGCCTGGGGTTTAGCGATGAAGGGAACCTGGGGAGGCTCTGGGGAGGGACTAGGTGTGCTTCCAGCCAGTGGTCTGACTGCTCTTCATCTGCCCAGAGTTTGTTTCCATTAAGGATCATTCCTCCTCCCCCCTCCCCCCATTCTTTTTCTCCACCCCCTGTTCCTACCCACTCCTCCCCTGTCCCTCTGCATCTACACAGTCACTGCCTGAAGGGTCCTTGCTGCTTCGATGTTATTTTTTATCCTCGGAAAAGACCACTTCAGTTTCATAATCCCATGTGCCCTGTGTAATTCTGTAAGCCTAGCCCAGGCACTTACAAACACCCAGCGTTGCCCTGTAGGCTCTTCTCCAAACTACGGCAAGACTTTCCGAGAGCAGAACCTACCAGATTCTGTTCCTCCCTCTCCTTGGCTGCCGCTCCATCCTCTCCAGCTGTGAAAACAGGAGAGGCTCTCGGGGCTCTCTCGCCCCTCCCTCCAGGTCCTCAGACCCAGGCCTGCGGCTTAATTCTGTTTTTACGTCAAGGACTCTCGAATTTCTATCTCGGTGCTGTTTCCTTTGAGCTCCAGACTTGCACGTGCACTGCTGACGTGCATCTTCTGGGACGTCTCAGACAGAAAATGTCCAGAGTCGGGCTCTCTTCCCCAGTGCTCTGAGCCAGAGGGCAGCACCCGTCCAGCTGCCCACAGTGGAGCCTTGGGGTCTCCCACAGCAGCCCACCCTCTGTGTGTGTTGGGGTCACTTCTCAGAGACTTCTGGGATGTGCCTGCCGGCCTCCACCGTCGTGTCCCCAGTTCACGTGCTGGTTCCCTGTCAGGAATCCTCCAGTGACCTCCTGTGGCCTCTGGCTGTCACTCCCAGGTCTTTGAGCTGGGCTCACCTTGAGCGCAGCCCTCTGTGTTTTTTTTGTTTTTTTTAATCATTTTACTGTTAATTTTAGATAATGACCCTGAATACTATGAAGTCAGAGAATGTTGTTTACCTTCCAATTTTTGTCTTACTTACTGTACACTCATTTCATTCCATCTGGTCAGTCCTCAACCAGCTGAAGTCTGACTTTGGTTCTTTTTTTAATTAATTTTTATTGGAGTATATGTTGCTTTACAGTGTTGTGTTAGTTTCTGCTGTACAGCAAAGTGAATCAACTATATGTATACATACATCCCCTCTTTTTTGGATTTCCTTCCCATTTAGGTCACCATAGCCCTCCGTGTTGAGACACTGCAGGATGGATTGGGTCCATGTGTTTGAGCCACTTCCCGTTTACCTGTCTCATCCTGGGTCTTTCTGTTGTCTAATTATTAGTCTGCTTCTGGCATTATCCTGCCCTTCTACTTACACATTCATGTCATTTAACAAACTTCTCCCAATCTGATAATTGCTCTGTTTCCCAAGGACTTTCTAAAGTTCAGCCTCTTCCCCAAAGCCCTAGTGACATAACAGGTGTGGATTCTTCCTTTTTTTTGTTGTTTTAAACTTTTCCCATCCTATCTATGAGCATTGATATTGTTTAACTGAAAACAATCTATGTTTTATTTGTTCATTTAAACATTTTCCTTTCCATGCATGCCTTTTTAAAAAAAATTTCCTAATATCTAATACTTTACAGACATTATAAACTGTGAATAATTCTAGAAGTATTGAAGATTAGTTAAATTGTTTCTGATGCAGTAGTTTCACTTTGCAAATATATTTGATAAAAAACTATGGAAGTAACCATTCCATGGTTCAGAAAAGTGTAAAACATAACCAATAAACAGATTTTTTACAAAGAGAAACTTCAAAAGGTGTTTGTATCTTGTGACCCAACTTAAGCAACGGGCTTTGTGGGTATTTCTGATGTCTGTCTTCAAACTAAATTATAGCAATTTATAAATCCTGTAATACACGGTTTCATTTTACAACTTCAGCTGGAATTATTTCATTTAAAAATACCACTTCACACCCTTCAGGATGACAATAATGTAAAAAAAAAACCCCAGAAAACAACAAGTGTTGGCAAGGATGTGGAAACATTGTAACCCTTGTGCCTTGCCGGTGGGGACGTAAACGGTTCAGCTGCTGTGGAAAATAGTATGGTGGTTCTTCAAAAAATTAAACATAGATTATGATATGATCCGGCAGTTCCACTTCTGGGTGTATACCCGAAAGAATCAAAAGCAGAGGCTCGAACAGACGCTTGTACATCAGCGTTCACAGCAACATTATTCACAGCAGCCGAAAGAGGAAACCACTCAAATGTCCATCAGTGGATGATGGATAAACAAAATGTGGTCCGTACATACAATGGATCATTATTCAGCCTTGAAAAGGGAGGACATGTTGACAGATGCTGCAACGTGGAACATTAAGCTCAGTGAAAGAAGCCAGTCACAAAAGGACAAATACGCTGCGATTCCACCTACGAAAGGTAGCTAGGGTAGTCACAGTCATGGAGGCGGAAAGCAGAAAGGTGGGTGCCAGGGGCTGGGGGAGGGGAACTGGGGAGTTGTAATAGGTACAGAGTTTCAATTTGGGAAGATGAAAAACTTCTAGAGATAGAGATGGCCGGTGGTGATTTCACAGCACGGTGACAGTTCTTAATGCCACAGAACTATACACTGGAAATGGTTAAGTGGTAAATCTTATGTGTATTTTACCATAATAATGAAAAAAATAGGTTTATCAACACTGCCTATAAATCTACAATTACCTCAAAAATAAAAAGTTTAATTTAGAAACAACTACAGATGGAAAAAATCGGTTTCTTCCCTTCACACACTTTTGTTCTCCTTGTTGGCTCGTTGGTGGTTTGTTGAATGCCTGTTGATGTCACAGTTGGTAGAGTGAGAAATTAACCCGCGGCTCCTAGAACACGTTCCTGCCCTGGAGTCCTGAGGTCTGGCCTCATCCACACGTCCATTTACGGAGTGTGCCTCTCAGCCCATTTTGCCTCAGACTCGTTGAGCCCTTTGACTTCTTAAAACAAGTGTGATCAGGCCGTCAGCGCCAGTTTAAAGCTGAGCTGGGGGAGTGCGGTGAACAGCTGGGAGTTGGTTTGCGTGTGCTGGCGGGGGTGGAGCAGGAAAAAGGCAGGTCACCGGGCGCTGGCATGCTTGTGTCTTCCAGGTGTACCTCGACAGGCTTCTAAGGTACGCAGAGATTGACATCTGTCCGGCCAACTGGGAGCGGATTGCTCTGGGGGCCATCCTGCTGGCCTCCAAGGTGTGGGACGACCAGGCCGTGTGGAACGTGGACCACCGCCAGATCCTGAAGGACATCACGGTGGAGGACACGTGAGTGCGGCCGGGGGCCTCTAAGGAGGAAACCCGACCCTTTGTGGACGTGCACAGCGTGGACTGAGTGAATGTGACTGCATGTCTGTTGTGTGCTGGCCGAGGAAGGACACGGTTGCGGATAGGATGTGCAAAAACCTGTATTTCTCATCCTGTGGGTCCCGAACAGGTACTGGTGACACCTGACACCTTCTGGTTTGTGAAACTGGTCACTGAAACTGTATTCTAGGCGAACCTTCCTTTTCCTTCCTGCTCTCCGTCTGCGGTGAGGTTCATCCCAGCTCTGTACACACTGCAAACCGATGACAGGTAGCAGATGGGCTAAAATGTTACCCGTTTCTGTTCAGTTTCAGAGAGAAGGTTTTGACTGCTTTTGTCACATTTTGCAAGTTCACCTGCTTAAAATGAGTGTTCTGTCCCCGAGGTCCCCCTGTGCCTCCTGGTCAGGCTGCGTGTTCTCCTCTCTCAGGGCACCATCCTGAGCTCACGCTTAGCTGCACCCCAGGGGCTGGGTGTACAGGACGTGGGGTCAGAGCCTCTTGGGAGAAAGGAGCTGTTTTGGAAACACTTAATCAGGTTGAACTCCTTATAGTTCCTTACGGTTTACAGGCCTTTGTGACACGATTCTTGCTAATATTCTTCTGGGCTTGTTTGTCTGGCCTCCTTGAGGAAGCTCTGAGCTGCAGCAGGTTCCACTGTGTCCCGGCCCACGTCCAAGTCCTTGGACTCAGTGACCACTATGGGCTCCTCCTCAGCCTGGCCCCCGCTTCCTGTGGTTGCTGGTTCGCTGGGCACCCCATTTTTGTGCTGCCCTGGGAGCTCCTGTTTGTGTTTTGGGTCTTTTGCCAGAGCCTTTTCCTGCTGCAGACCCATACGACTCCTTCCTGCATCTGTCATTCTTTATTATAAAAAGTAAGACAAATAGGAAGTTTTTGATAGTAAGAAAAATAAAATAAAAATATTAAAAAATTCTTGATTATATTTCAAGGTGAAAACAGTTGCTGAGATAATTGTCATCCAGACAGTAAGTAGGTTGCTTCCACCTTTCAGCTGCTGTAAGTAACACTGTCGTGAACATGAACACGGGTGTGCAGATACCTCCCCGAGGCCCTGCTCTCTGTTCTTTGGGGTCTGTGCCCAGAAGTGGGATTGCTGCTTGGTGGCTGGTCTTTAAAGTGAGCCCATTTTTCTGGAAAAGCCGACAGGCCATTAGGTGATGAAAACAACTCTCTTTACCCCATTTTAGAGCTCCATTTGCAAGTTGCTAAATGGCATCAGTTCAGTTGGGTTTCTTTACAATGTTGAGCTAAAATATTTCTGAAATATTTTTTGTTTATTGACTTGAATTTATTTATTATAGAGCTTTACATCAGGACTATTTATTCGTAATTATCCCCTCGAGGGCGGTAAATCCATCAAGCCCGTTCTCTCTGCATCACTGTTAGTTTTCTGATGGTTTATCACATAACAAGCTGTCATATGTCCCTGGGGGATGTACTGCTGCCATTTGAAGATTGAAATTTGGGGAACTATTTTTATTTTCTAAATCTTGCCTTAGTTTGAAAACACAGCAGCTCTAAAATCTTTATTCCCCCCGCAACTTAAACAGAAACATTCAAGAAAACAAATATTCAGAAAGGCTGTTTTTTCCCTGAGGAACCCTGGGAAACCGTCACCTTGTTCCAAATCAGATTCCTCTTGACTTTAATCCTAGTTATACCCTCAACAAGAGACAGTGGTGTCTAGATACCATTTGGGGCAGGAATAGCAGACTAGTTCTCTTAACGTTTATACTAAAAGCAAGGTTTTCTTCCTGGCATTGGAGAATGGGATCTGCAGTGGCGCCTCTTGGCCACAGGGTGGCAGTCGGTGCACAGGCAGGTCCCAGGTCGTCCAGGAGAGAGCACTTCTGCCTTAGCGGTATTTTTGACACACCTTGTTAAAATCTTATCTGGGTTCCAGTATTTCACAGGATGACCTCTTAAATCTCACGTAAAGGAGGAATAAAAGTCATTAAAAGTGTAAAGTTTAGCACAACACACACATTTGGGGCTTTACTCCTTTCTCGAAGCTGCATCGAAGCAGCCCCTCCGATTAAATGACCTGAATGCGACGTCTTGGTCGCGACGTCTTGGTCTCTCCCTCCCAGGAGCTCAGGCCTTCGATAACGACTTGCTGAGGTTTCTCGCTTCTGATCTGCCTGGGAGCTTCCGTCGGGGAACCAGCCTCCCTGCTCACCTCCCGGCCTCCCTGCCGCCTCAGTGCTCCCGCCCCTGTTGTCATAGCAGCGTTAGACAGGCTCGAACGGCTTGATGGGGCCCCTGGCCGGAAGCAGACGGGCTGCCCCGCCCCCCCGCCAGAAGCAGCCCGCCCCCACCTGGCTCCTCCCCGCCGGAGCGGATCGCTTCCGGGGCTCAGGTCAGCTCTCACTTCCGGAAAGCCTTCCCTGGATCCCTCCGCCCAGACTGAGCTTAGTCCGCTCCTTTCAGTAACAGTAATTATGGAGCACCAACTGCATGTCAGGTGCTGAGCTGGGGCCAAGCTGCACCGTCAGCTGTCACGGTTTCTGGCTCCGAGGAGACAAGACGGGGAGACTGTGATAAAGGACAGAAGTGAGCCCGGGGTGCTGCCCGGAGAGGTGGCCCTGGAGCAGTGCTCCCAGACAGACCTGTCGCTGAGGACGCTTCTCCCCCGGCAGTAACTACCGAGAAGTAGGCCTGAAAGTTTTCAGATGCGTATTCTGGCCGCCCTGGTTCGTCTTCATCCAGCTGGTTGGCTCCCTTGTGGACCAGGTGCTGTCGCTGAGTAGTTCTGAGCGGGCGGGCAGGCCCAGCAGCAGCAGCTCGCAGGAGTGTTGGAGATGCACGTTCTCGGGCCCACCCAGACCTGCCGGATCAGACGGGTGGGCCCAGCAGCGGCTCCTCACATGCCCTGCAGGTGATGGGTGTGCGCTGGGGCTTGGGAACCGCCTCCCCTCCCGCAGTCCCGAGGAAAGCCGGTCAGCGCGTCCCCACCTCTCCTCCCGGGAAGGACGCTCCTCCGGGCCTTGGGGAGGCCTGTCCTCCAGGCTGCCGTCCGCCCTCACTGGACTCCACTTGACAGCTCTCGACTGCGTCTTCTGCCCCCTGTTTGAGCCGATGGTTCACACGGAGAGGTGAGGCCAGAGCCTGCCGTGTATGTGCGTGTATGTGCGTGTGTGTGCGTGTGTGTGTGTGCGTGCGCACACAGACGCGCTCAGTCTCAGTGTCAGGGTCGCCCTGAAGACTTTCTGGTGATCATCCCAGTTGATCAGGCCTCATCCTTCCGGGCACTGGACCCGGTGGACTTGGCTGTTTCCAGCGGTCTGCCCGGGCGGCCGCGGGTGGGGACGGCGGCTGAGCTGTGCGTTTGTGTCTTTCTCTGCAGGAACGAGCTGGAGCGACATCTCCTCGAATTGCTCCAGTTCAACATCAACGTGCCCTCCAGTGTTTATGCCAAGTATTATTTTGGTCTTCATTCTCTGGCGGAAGCCAACAACCAGAGCTTCCACTCGGAGGCCATGAGCAGGGAGAGGGCCCACAAGCTGGAGGTAAGAGGCGTCGGCGCTCCGCGGGTGCACTGCTGCAAAGGGAGCTGTGCCTTCAAGGTTGTTCCCGCCACTGCGTGTCGTTGTAAAATAATGACGAGGTGCCTTGGATTTCATTTGTACAGCCTCGTATTTTTTTTTTTTTAGTTTATTTGTTTATGGCTGTGTTGGGTCTTCATTTCTGTGCGAGGGCTTTCTCCAGCTGTGGTAAGTGGGGGCCACTCTTCATCGCGGTGCGCGGGCCTTTCACTGTCGTGGCCTCTCTTGTTGCGGAGCACAGGCTCCAGACGCGCAGGCTCAGTAGTTGTGGCTCACGGGCCTAGTTGCTCCGCGGCATGTGGGATCTTCCCAGACCAGGGCTCGAACCCGTGTCCCCTGCATTAGCAGGCAGATTCTCAACCACTGCGCCACCAGGGAAGCCCCAGCCTCATATTTTTAATAACTTTCCTAATATCAGTTTTTATTTAATGTGCATTGATTCTATTTTTTTTTTTTTTTAGGGAAGGATTATTTATTTATTTATTTATTTATTTTTGGCTGTGTTGGGTCCTCGTTTCGTGCGAGGGCTTTCTCCAGTTGCGGCACGCGGGGGCCGCTCTTCATCGCGGTGCGCGGGCCTCTCACTATCGTGGCCTCTCTTGTTGTGGAGCACAGGCTCCAGACGCGCAGGCTCAGTAGTTGTGGCTCACAGGCCTAGTTGCTCCGCGGCTGTGGGATCTTCCCAGACCAGGGCTCGAACCCGTGTCCCCTGCATTGGCAGGCAGATTCTCAACCACTGTGCCACCAGGGAAGCCTTGATTCTATTTTTTTAAATCAAACAAGTTTTTTTTTTTTAACTCCTGTTTTAAAAAAATGAGTCCACACAAAAAAGTGTTTCCCAGCATGCACTTTTGTAAGGAAAAAGATACCAGATGACCCTATGATTGGGAATCCAAAAAAGGTTTAATTCTGCTTTTATTTTTCATTTTTTCAAAGTATTTTCTTCACAGCCCTGTTAGATCTGGGGCCAGCCCCATTGGTCTCGGCCTGGGTTTCGGGCCGTCATTGTTAAGCTGTGTGACTTTTATGTCTTATACTTGTGTGTAGCTCAGCTTTGCGCGTGCACCTAGCTCTTCCCATCTGACTTTTGACGGCTGAAAGTATGGGGACAAGGAGGCTCACAGGTGAGAGTTTCTGCATCTTCATCCCAGCACTGCACGGGGAGTGTGGTTCCTGCCTTGGTACCTAACGAAGGGAAGGACTGGGTGCTGGTCACGGATCAGACGTGGGAAGGAGCGGCCAGCACGAGGGGACGAGACAGCGTTCTCGCCGCGTGACAGCCTGGAAGGATCTTCTCTTCCCCTGTCAGTCGTTTTGATTGGAGATTATCTGTCCATGAAGTTAGTCAACACACCGAGCACCTGTATCTACCAGGCTTTGCCCATAATGGGGATAGATCAGGACTCAAACCCGTGGCCCCTGCCCTCGTAAAGCTGTATTGCTTTGGTCTGGACAATGGTTCTGACATGACAAGAAAGTAGACACGTGTCTTTATCACGTCTGGGGAATGAAGCAGAGTCTCTGGAGAGAAGAATGTGTAGAAGGTGCTTCTTGAATGTCAGTTCATGGGGCTCTACAATCATTTAGTTAATGTCATACTTCAGTAATTTTTTAGTATCTTGAAACTAATGTGATTACTACCAGGAAAATCTAGGAGAAGCAACTGGAAAATGGTTACTAAGAATTCTAATGGATGGCAGGTACAAGATCACTATACCCAAATTGATAGTTTTCCAAGTCACCGGCAATAACCAATTAGAGAATATAATAGAGAAAAGGTGCCATTCAAAATTGCAACAAAGTATAAGCAACCGAAGAACACAAGCATTGTCCTAGCAATGTGCCCAGCGCAACTGAAGCACTTAGCATACGTTTCTCTTTCTTTCTTTTTTTTTTTTTTAGCATATGTTAACTCACGTAATCTTCACCGTAGTCTGAGGGGGTAGCTACTATGATTATTCCCAGACAGGAGTGCGTAGGCTTGGAGAGGAGAACAGCCTTGCCTGGGCCCACTCACAAGGCTGTAGAGCCTGGAAGCCAGGAAGCCAGACCGTAGAGCTTGTGTTTAACCACCGCACCCCAAGGCCTCCCAGTGCCCCTGCTCAGGGAGAAACCTGTCAAGAAAAGTGCTATAGTGTCTGGGTCTTCCCCCCACCGCAAATTTATTCCAGTCTCAGACCTGCAAGTGTGACCTGTTTGGAGAGGGGTATTTGCAGATGAGGTCGCACTGGATTAGGGTGGGTCCTGAATCCAATACCAGTGTCCTTCTAAGGAGACGGAGACCAGAGACATGGGGACAAGGCCACACGGTGACAGCAGAGACTGGAGTGGGAGAGGCAAGGAAGGGGGTCTTCCCTGGAGCTTGGAGAGTACGTGGCCGGATGCCTTGATTCCAGACTTCCAGCCTCCAGAACCATGAGAAAGTCAAGTTCTGCTGTTGGAAGCCGCCGCAGCTCCAGGAATCTCAGAGACGTGCAAAACCTAAATACAGAAAATGCTCAGTGCTCCTTGGAAAAGGACCGGACGGGATGCACCGTGTTCCTGATGTAAACACATCCGTCTGCACCCCCTTTCCACTGCCCCCTCCATCCAGGGGATTCCTGTCACCCAGTCCTGTCCCGACTGAGGACCTTTCTCTGAGCTGTGATTTCTGTCTGGCACGTTTTCCCCACGGATTTGCATGAGAAACTCTTCTCATTCCGATGCCCCTCAGATGTCACTTTGTCCCAGAGGCCTGCTGTGGCCACCCCGTGGAAGGCAGCCCACCCTGCTGCCCTCACAGCGAGGACCTGGCATGGCCCTCGGCGCCTCAGCTCCCTGGCCCCTGTCTTCACATCCCTCCGCACCCCGAGTGTGGCCCCGGAGGGAAGGAGGGAGGTCAGAGAACCGAGACAGAGCCGGCCTTGAGGGTGACTTAAGGAAAGGAATGTGTGTGGGATCTGGGTACACATGGAGAAGGAAAGGGGATCCACTCAGGAATCCTGTCCCTCCTCCCCGTGCCTGCCCTCCCCATCAGCCCTCTCCCCCTCCCCCCTCCATACCTCCTCTCCCCACTCCTTCCTTCCGTCTGGGCATTGCTGAGGCCCAGCGCTAGGGAGACGTTCCCCTCGGTAGAGATGCACATGCAAACATGAAAGAAAGACTTTGGAAGTCAACCAGGGAAGTCTGAACAGTATCTCAAACATAGCTTTTCCCCCAGAAACATAACGCTGCTCCCTCATATTAGGTGCTTCCAACTCACAGAGCTTTCTTCTCACCCATCCCCTGGGCAGCTCCCTGATGGGATGGAGCAGACCTGGTCCCCACAGTTTCCAGATGGGCTGAAGTCAGGAGGGCAGAGTGACTTGGTAAAGGTTGTAGCATCAGCCCCAGCCTGTCTCCAGCTGCCCCTAAGACCGTCTCGTGGGCAGGTCCCACCCATCACCGGCATCTCCAGAGCATTGTCCTTGGCGGGGAGACAGCTGCACTCTTTGAGCCTTTTAAGAAGGCTTAGCAATACCTACCAGCGTGAGCGGCATATAGGACTGTTACTTTTGTAGCTGCTAAATCCAGATGCCACACAAATGGCGGGCCCAGTCTGCTCACAGCATCCTGCGGGCTCCAGGCATGGCTGTTTCGAAGCGTTGGCTCGGCTTCCAGTGGCGCCCTTCCCATCCGGTCTCAGCTTGAGTGCTTTAGAGAGTCTGGACTCTGGGGATTTCATAGGTGGCCCCAGCCGTCCCCTCCCCTGAGGCCACGGCCTGTCCTCTGGCCTGCAGGGGTCCTGCTGGACCGTGGTTTTCTTTTTCTGTACTTTCGAATTCTCATTCTTAAGTCTGAGGCACATTTTCTAGCTCAAAATATGCCCAGGCTATGGCTGTCACTGGGTGTCTCAGTCTGGCTGCTGCTTCCTCATGATTCACGTCTCAGCTCAGAAGTCATCCCTTCAGCGGCCTTTTCTGCCGCCTCCTCTGGAATCGCACTGACCCCTCCCTGCCACCTCAGCTCGCTGCTGGCCTTCATGTTTTGGTCATTTCTCTGCCTGCCATCGGCTGAGAGCACCCGCTGCTTCTGTTGGGCTTAGAGCCTACCTCTCCCTCCTGTAACAGAAAACGGAACTTGCTGCGCTCGGGAAGGGACAGCTGCCAGGGGGCGTCTCTGAGCAAAGGGGATCTTGCTGGGGTGTCAGAGAGCGTGGGGCTCAGGGATTTCAGTCCTTCTTGACCGGTGAGAATGGGTCCTAAACGAGTTCTGATGAATCCTTGCTGCTGTGGCCAAATAACAACCAGAAGCTGTTCATCCCCTCCCCGCTGTGAGCTCTCTGAAACAAAGGACCTTCTGTCTTGTCCGCCTCAGCACTGGCGCCAGCTTCTCCTGTGCTGGGAGGGCCTGGGGAATTGAACTCTGAAGGGTTGAGTGGAGAAGATGGACGGTGGGGTAAGTGCCACCCGGGTTCCAGAGGGTAGGGCCTCAGCCAGCGGTCAGGGCCAGTTCCACGGCCGGGGGTTTCTGCTCAGTCTAAGGAAGACAGCCTTGAAGGGTGACGGCCACGTGTGGAAATGTCAGCCCGGCCGTGGATTTGATGGGGAAGAGCCTGACTCCTCACCAGGTGAGCAAGGCCCTGACCCTCGGAGACCTGTGGGCTGGAGACAGATTTGCTTTCTCTCCTGAGCAGGTGCCTGCCCACCTGCACGTCTTCCCACTGTGGTCATCAGAGTGGCAGAATCAAGGCCTCTGGCACCAGCTCCTATTCACCGTTCTCAAAGACACTGGTAAGAAGTGTCCCCCCTCCTTGCCCCAGGCCTCGCTGCCAGCGTCAGAAGGTCTGGAGACCAGGGACTTCCCTGGTGGTCCAGGGGTTAAGACTCTGCGCTTCCACTGCAGGGGGTGCAGGTTAGGTCCCTGATCAGGGAACTAAGATCCCACACGCCTCCGGACGCAGCCCCTGCATGCTCACGCCAGCTGCCGTCCACTGTAAACGACCTGTTCCCCCTCCTCTGGTTTCCGCTAGGGATTTCAGAGGAGCCCCCGGCCTGGACGCCGTGCAGCTCAATTCCCAGGTCCCGAGCACCGGGCGCTCGTGTGGACGCATGCCGTGTGTGTGTGCCGGGGACCTGCTCCACATCTTCTGCGTCGGTGCTGGGCCTGGGTGCAGGCAGGGGGGTGGGCGTTCGAGCACAGAGTGGGGTTCGGGTGCTCGGGCCGAACCCCACCTGGGAGGCTGGTATTGCTCGCTGTCTGGAGCCCATAGATTCTGTCCAGGTCACCCACTGGCGGCGACACAGTCTTGACAGAGCTAGTGGTTTGGTAGCAGCACGTCGTCCCTCCGGCTTCCAGGCAAAGGTCTTCCTGCCCCGTTGGAGCATTTACGCGTCTCTGAGCCGGGTCTGGGCGGGCGGGACGCACAGATACGCTGACACTGACCCGCCGCCCTCCTGGCTGAGGAGAGAAGCCGGCCGGCTCCATCCTGTCCTGGGCCAGACCTGACCACCTTCCCCCTTAGCTGCTGTTCTGCACATGTGAGCATAAAACAACCCTTAGGAAGGGCCTTAGGGAGCATCTTGTCCAACATACACACTTGACAGATGAGTGACTGAGGTCACGAAACTCTCTGGGAGAAAACTAGGATTGATTGATTGATTTCATATGCAGTGTTTATTGACAATTTTAAACTGAATCTTCCCATTAAAGGGGTTGAAGAAATTTACAAAAAGTCATATGCGGTAGGACTTATAAAACAGAAAATAAATAAAGTGCACAGAGAATATAGGGGAGTTGTTATCTCAGAAAACTAGGCTCATATGGTTACTACATTTGAGCATTAACTTCACCTTTTTTCAAGTCTTGGTTAGATAAAGGATATATATATAGATATATGCACATATATAATAATAATTTTTTCCAATTTTTAAAAATTGAAGTGTAGTTGATTTACAATATGCTAATCTCTGCTGTACAGAAAAGTGACTTAGTTATACACATATACACATTCTTTTTTCCTATTCTTTTCCATTGTGGTTTATCTCACGAGATTGGATATATTTCCCTGTGCTATACAGTAGGACCTTGTTGTTTATCCATTCTAAATGTACTAGTTTGCATCTACCAACCCCAAACTCGCAGTCCATCTCTCTCCCTGCCCCCTTGGCAACCACAAGTCGGCTCTTTATGTCTGTGAGTCTGAAAACTAGGATTTTGATGGTTTCAGACACACCCCATCCCCGAGCAGCACTTTGCCTGCTGAACCACAATCAACTTCAGTTTGCACACGTGGTTGTGAGATGGAGGAGAGTGAGTCTGCGATGTCTGTGGTCCGGGGGCAGAGGCCTTCTCCGCGTCTGCCAGCTCTCCTGCCTGATGCCCTGGGGCCAACGGGCTGGGGCCACCAGTGTGACCCATGTTTCAGTACTAGTCCCAGCTGCCCTGTCCCTGCATGCTCATGCTAGGTGGGCACGACAGTGGCTGTCACTGTCTAATGCCAGCTGCATGGCCCTTTCCCACGACTCACTCCTCTCTGGAACCCCAGTGTATGTGGGACGGAGACACAAGGATGGGTCTGCTTTAGTGGAAGACATTCCACCCACTTAGCAAGCCCTGAAAAACCGCCATCAGACCTTAAGGTTCAAAGAAACAAGTTTGAGGATCACGTCTTGCACAATTTTTCAAATTCCTCAATTCTCCTATGCAGTGCTATTATTTCCCCCAGTTTCTAGTTGAGGAAACTTAGATGAAGAGAAGTTTGTGAACTTGAGGGTGATACAGCAAGGATTCAAAACTCAGGCTGGTCGGATTCTTAAATTCTTGCTCCAAATCTCTCTACCCTCAGGAATTCCCTGGCGGATCAGCAGAGAAATGCAGTTTGGGGTCCACAACCATGGTGAGGCGTGTGTAAGACCCTGCACAGCAAAGGAAGGAGGATGCTTTTATAGGGAGGAAAAGGAAGTGGGTGTGGCGGCTACAGTAAACAAAGAATCTGTGGCTTCTCATTGGCTGAGCCCTGCCAGGAAAGAGGCAGAGTCTTTCTTCTTCCTGTTGGGATCTGCTATCGTCGCTGGCTGTGAGAGCTCCCCCTGCTGGTCTCCTGATTCCATTCGATTGAGGCTTCTGTTATTTATTAATTTTTTTATATTCTGTGTGTCCTAATCTCCTTTCTCATAAGGACAGCAGTCAGATTGGATTAGGTCCCACCCCAATGGCCTTATTCTAACTTAATTGCCTCTTTAAAGGCCCTATCTCCAAATTCAGTCACATTATGAGGTCCTGGGGGTTAGGGCTACAACATATGAATGTCTGGGCTGGGGTGTGGCGGGGAGCGGACACAATTCAGCCCATAACACTTTTCTTAACTTCATTACTTTTGCTCTTTGATGTCTGAAGGCGTTGAGACAGTGACTTCTGACTCCTTTCTCTGTCTACGGATGCTGCCTGAGAGCGTGTGCCTCTCTCTCTCTCTCTCTCTCTCATGAGGTTATAAATACTTAGATGGCACTGCCCATGGTGTTCTCTGTCTTCATGTATTTCCCCACCTGAAGATACCACCCTCCCCTTCCACTGTCAGCTGCTGGTGTTGCCACTGGCAAGGTTATCCCAGCTGGCTCCTCTCCCCCTTGGACTTCAGAATGGAAGTCAGGAACTGAACGGCACTCATCAGGGCCTGAGCCCAGCCATGGCGTGGCCGCTGTGTGCTCCAGCTCCCCCAGGGCACAGGCATCATTCTCGTGAGGGTGCCACCGGTCGCAGACGCGTTAGAGACAGGAGGCACCGGCATACCCCTGCTCTCTTCAGATCCTCGTTCTGAGGGTATGGATCAGGAAATGCACCCACCCCCGCAGGTACAGACCGGCTCCCACATCTTCAGTGATCCCAGCCTTAGTTTAGAATCAATGAGTTTTCCCTCCTTCCGAGCTCCTCTCACTTACTAAGGAGAGGGGTGGACCGACCAGGAAGATCCAGCAAACACACGTGTTGGTGGCTAAAAGAAATTCTTGCTTGAAATTGTCCTTTAGGGAAGGCTTTTCTTTTCTCAGCTCCAAATAGAGAAAGCATTCATGTAGCTAATGTCAGAAGCTCATGCATGTATTTGGTCACTTAAACTGCTGCCAATGGCCACGTTGAAATAGCTGTACTTTGAGACATCGTTTCACATCTTCAACTCCTGGTCTGCCTTAGTGACCCAATTTAACAAAAAAGGAGAAACAAGAAACAACTAGTTTTAGATTTTGCTTGTCCCTGAAAAATGGTAGAAAAACACTCCCAGGAAATTCCCTGCAGTTCCCAGACTGTTCAGTCCAATTGCTGAGGCTTTTTACCGAAGAAGGGCACTTTTTCCCCCCACTAAGCCAAAAACAAACAAAAAACTACAACGTCAACAAAAAAAGCACATTAAATTTCCAGCTGTCTTTTGTCAGAAAAAATACCATCACTTTTGATAACTAGCATAACTCTAGCAACTTTGGCAACAGTATGGGTTTTGTTTCCAAAGAGCTAAGTCTGGAATGCAAGTAAGAAATCAGAAATACAAGTAAGAAGGAATAACTCAATCCCTGTTGTCTTTCAGGATGGGTTATTTACTGCTGTCGTAAACTACACACAGTGAGCCGTTTTTGCTACGGAAGCTGAGAGGAGCCATTTTGCCTTGACTGTATTATTCAGCGCAGCTAGAACACTTATTTAGAAACAGGCTCAAGTCGCAACTGATGTCTCCAGCACTCAATACCTCTTCACTCCAATGCCAAAATCCGTTGTCTTCATTTGATAACTTTGCATTTTTAAAAATTTATTAAGTTAGAATATTTTCACTATCACCATCACATTTCACTGTCTTATTGTAAGGATTTCTTTTATTTATTTATTTATTTATTTTTGGCTGCATTGGGTCTTCGTTGCTGCACGCGGGCTTTCTTTTTAGTCGCAGAAGCGGGGGCTACTCTTCTTTGCGGTGCACAGACTTCTCATTGCAGTGGCTTCTCCTGTTGCAGAGCATGGGCTCTAGGTGCGCGGGCGTCAGTAGTTGTGGCACGCAGGCTCAGGAGTTGTGGCTCGCGGGCTCCAGAGCGCAGGCTCCGGAGTTGTGGCGCACGGGCTCAGTTGCTCCGCGGCATGTGGGATCCCCCCAGACCAGCGCTCGAACCCGTGTCCCCTGCATTGGCAGGCGGACTCTGAACCACTGCACCACCAGGGAAGCCCTGTAAGGATTTCTTACCATAAATATGCCCTTCCTTGCAAAAGGGAGAAAATGCAATGATCCAAAAGACATATTTTGGCCCCTTTTCTAGCCCCTACTGCTCACAGCGATCCTGGTGAGCCTCAGGGCCGAGGCATAAGTGTTCTTATTCTTTTGAAAAACTTAATTTATGGAGATGTAAAGTTCTTGTTCTTTTCCTTGTCTTCTGTTCTTTTGTAATTTATTTTCCTCCTCTTTCTCTTCCCTTTGCTCTTCCTCCTCTTCATTCTCTCGCTTTTCATATCTCTTTCTTCCCTAAGAGTACACAGGTCGGCTCCCTAGGTGGTTATACCCAGGTTTATCTATCATTTTCACGGCCTGGTTAGAATGCTTCAGATGAAGTTGTTTGCAGAGCCCTGACAGCAAGTACACAGCTCCATATAGCAAGAATAGATAAAAGATTAATGGGAGGAAAAATCTTGCTGTTTCTCTATGTCCTTAGGGTAAAGGGAAATTGGGGTCAAGGTTGACACAGACCATTAAGTAGGGTTTTTGCCCACAGTCATGACAGAATAAATGATACTGGACTAGACCACTCACTGTAAGTAACTTAAAAAACTGGATGCAATAGGTGAAGTAAAAGCTTTCAGATGTTGAAAATAGACAGCAAAGGACTGTGGTCCCTGACGTAAGGGAAACAAATGAAGTCACCCTGATGATTCTTCTAGCTTTTTGTCTGGAGGCAGTTTTTGGACAGCTCCCAGGGGAAACCTAAGCAGATCATGGAGGCCTTACTGAATTGAGAAGACAGATGAGAGGAAGCTATATAGAACCCCAGAAATGTGCATAGAAGTTCCCTGAGTCTTTGACTGAATACTGAGCTCTACATGTAAAGAGAAAAACTCTATACAGTCAGGAAATAAGCAACTTCAAGGAAGCTTTTTAAGGTGAACAATTCCTAGGTCTCACATAGGATAGGAAGACATTTAAATTCCATCCAGCCAGAGTGAGGATACCTTGTTAAACCCCTGGGTAATTCAATAAAGACTCTAGAAATGTAATACCTTAGTAGTAGGGCCAAACTGAATTCACTCTAACAAAGCTTAAAATGAGTCTCAGAAGGAGATATGGGGATATATGTATATGTATAGCTGATTCACTTGTTATAAAGAAGAAACTAACACACCATTGTAATGCAATTATACTCCAATAAAGATGTTTAAAAAAAAAAATGAGTCTCAGAAATATCAAGCTAATCCTCAAACAACTCAACTGTCAGTCAAATCAAAATTCAACATTTTTGAATGAAGATAAAATCCAGACGTCTAACAATGTAGCATACACAATGTCCAGCATTCAATAAAAATAATTAGACGTGTGAAGAAGCAGGAAAAGGTGTGACTCATAATGAAGAGAAAAACCAGTCAATATCAATAGACCCAGACATAGTAGTTCCAGAAGATGGAATTAGCAGACAAGGACTTTTTTTTTTTTTTTTTTGGCATGGAAAAGGTCTCCAATTTTTTTTTTTTTAATTTTTTTTGCAATTTTATTTATTTATTTTTTTAAACTTATTTATTTACTTATTTTTGGCTGTGTTGGGTCTCTGTTGCTGCGCACTGGCTTTCTCTAGATTCAGGGAGTGGGGGCTGCTCTTTGTTGCAGTGCGCGGGCTTCTCATTGTGGTGGCTTCTCTTGTTGCGGAGCATGGACTCTAGGCGTGCAGGCTTCAGTAGTTGTGGCACTCGGGCTCAGTAGTTGTGGCTCACAGGCTCTAGAGCGCAGGCTCAGTAGTTGTGGCACACGGGCTTAGTTGCTCCGCGGCATGTGGGATCTTCCCGGACCTGGGCTCGAACCCATGTCCCCTAGCATTAGCAGGCAGATTATTAACCACTGCGCCACCAGGGAAGTCCCCAATTTATTATTAAGCAAAAGAGCAAGATACCAGAACATAAAATTTAGTGCAAATCTACTTTTGTTAAAAATTCAACATAGATGGAAGCAGCACAGTGAAGAACTTACGGCATGGGCTTGTGGAATTCTGTTGACCTGGGTTCAAATGCCTCCTCTATGGTTGCTTGATGTTTAACCTTGAGAAAATTGCTTTCTCTCTGAGCCTCTATTTCCTTCTCTATGCAACACACTTAGGAAAATATAAGTTCTCTTGCAGTTTTGTGTGAGACTAAAATGGAAAACCCCTGAGATACACTGAGGACTATGTCCGAGGGGTCTCCCTATGTTGACTTGGAGCCCAGTGGAAGGGCCATGGCCTGGGCACCAGGCTGACGTGGGCTCAAGGCCCGGGTCCAGCATTGACAAACCTGCTGATTCTGGGAAGGCTACTCCCTTCCTCTGTTTTGGTTTCCTCTTTTATGAAGCATGATTCCACTTTTCTGTGTCTGCTGTGAGTTTTAAATGAAGGCACAGGCTTGTCAAGGACACAGAGTGAATGTTGTGATGGTCAGAATCAGTGGAACCATTTTATGTTGATATTTGCATTAACTAAGACCTGGCAGGATATAACAGCCAAAACTTACACAGAAGCGTCTGTTCGCCACACACACTCTAAACACTTAAAAATTAACAACACATTTAATTTTCACCACAGCCCTCATAAGGCATTATTACTTATCCATGTTTCTAGACAAGAAAACAGAGGCACAGAGATGTTTAGTAACTTTTCCAAAGTCAAACATGGTATAAATGATGAAACTTGGATTATGAAGCCTGGCACATTGGTTTCAAAATATATTTATGCCTTTAACCACCTTACTAGATCACCTTTCAATTGAAATGTTAACACCGCTGGGAAGGGAGGAGTGCCTCATCTGTCTGCCTGGGTCTGGGGTCAGCGGTGGGGAGAAGGGAGAGGACAGGCAGGATTAGCTCCCACATCAAGAATATAATCTTTTTCTTTCTTTTCTTTTTTTTTCTTTAACATATTTATTGGAGTATAATTGATTTACAGTGTTGTGTTAGTTTCTGAGGTATAACAAAGTGAATCAGCTATATGTATACATATATCCCCATATCCCCTCTCTCTTGCGTCTCCCTCCCACCCTCCATGTCCCAGCCCTCTAGGTGGTCGCAAAGCACCAAGCTGATCTCCCTGTGCTATGCAGCTGCTTCCCACTAGCTATCTGTTTTACGTTTGGTAGTGTATATATGTCCATGCCACTCTCTCACTTTGTCCCAGCTTACCCTTCCCCCTCCCCGTGTCCTCAAGTCCATTCTCTATGTCTGTGTCTTTATTCCTATCCTGCCCCTAGGTTCATCAGAACCATTTTTTTTTTAGATTCCATATATATGTGTTAGCATACGGTATTTGCTTTTCTCTTTCTGATTTACTTCACTCTGTATGACAGACTCTAGGTCCATCCACCTCACTACAAATAACTCAATTTCATTTCTTTCTATGGCTGAGTAATATTCCATTGTATATATGTGCCACATCTCCTTTATCCATTCATCTGTCGATGGACACTTAGGTTGCTTCCATGTACAGACAAGGACTTTAAGACCAGTTATTCTAAACATAGTCAAGAATTTAAGAGAAAACAAATATAATGAGGAGAACGGCTATATTAACACCAGAAAAATATACTTCAGGAAATGGAATATTACTAGAGATGAACAGGGACATTTCACAGTGATAAAAGGGTCAATTCATCAAGAAGACATAAAAATATTAATATGTATACATCTGATAACAAAATTTCAAATTACATGAAAACAGTCAACTAGGAAAAAACAACAGTTGTAGTGGCTGTTTTAAATTAAAAAGGAAAATACTACACAGCTATTTGCAAGGTCATCTTTATCACCATAGATTGACTGAGTAAGGGAACTACCCTGGGACGTTTTTGGGGTGACAGGAAAACAGCTTAACAGATTTGACCTCAAAGAGCTCACAATAGGGCTGAAATACAGAACACATACACACAGATTAAAATATTAAGAGGTATGTCTTATGTATTTTCCTTAAACTTCTGCCTTTCAATTTTTGAATCAAATAAATCATTAAGTTCTTGTTGACTGTTTTCCATCTTGAAGGATTAGTGCTTGACCTTACAAACATCATAGTAACTGCTTAGTCATCCCGGCTATGCCCAAGTGGCTACATGACCATCCCCTCCCAGGTTCAGCTAGAACCCACAGAACTGGAGGAGGATCACTGTTAACATGACATGAGACCAGAGATCAGCGCTGGGGTCCCAAGAAGGCTTGTGATGAGCTACTGCCGGCCCCTTGCTTTCAGCTCTTCTCGAAGCAGGCTGTGAGGCATCAGTGCACTCCGATAAGGAGAATAGTTATCAAAAAAGAAAGAAGATTCATTCTCAGGGTGATTCACACTCATTATGGTTAATTAAGCCAGTAAGGGCCCCACTTAAGATGAGACCAGAGCCACACCTTGGGAAAAATCATTTTTAAAGATTCACTTTGTACACACAACTCAATCTTTTCAAGGAAACTGCCTGGAGGTAGTGCTGGGATTAGAATGGATTACCCCCTAAAAGAGCCTTTCCAGAAATCCCAACTCAGCTAGCAGGAGGGGCTCTTTGTTGCCTTTTAATAAATGATTGAATTTATTTATGCCACTTCTTTCCAAGAAAGATGAAAGTAGCTAACCAAACAAAACTTCTATGAGCTTAGCTCGTTCCAGAAAGGAAAAGCAGAGGCCCAGAGAGATGTCTGTTCTGGGCTCGGCTGAGAGTGAGAGCTTCTCTTTGGATCTTCCCCAGTTTCCCCAGTTGTTCCCAGCTCTGTGTCACATGGAAACACCAGGGACTTTGGGGTCAAATAATGTGGGATGGAATCCCAGCCTTGCACTTACACCGTGTGGGCTTAGGCAGTCATGAGATGTCACAGAACCCTATGTTCTTCATCTGTAACGTGCCTCTCTCTCTCTCTCTCTCTGTCTCTCTAGTGTGTGCGCGCACACGCACATACACACACACACATGCACACATTGCAGATATTTGTTTTCTCCTTCACACCCTCTTTGTGCCTCTATTACAGGCCCATCATTCATTACTGTTACTTGACCATGTCTTAGCTCTCTTGGGATCTGGAAAGTTGGTCGCTATTCTTACGGGTAGAAAAGTCCTTGTCTCTGTCCTTGAAGGAAAGGGCTGTGTCTTACTCACCTACATCCCTAAACCTGGCCCAGTGTCTGGCACGGAGTAGATGTCAATATCTTATTGTTGGATGAAACCCTCACTCTTTTTCAGAAGGACTCAACAAGCTCTCTAGTACCTTCTTTAGAAAACAAAACAACTGCTCCAGCTTCCTCTCGTGGCCCCTCCCAGAATCTGTTCTCTCCTAGGCTGAGGCCATCGCACCTAAGGGGCGAAGGGCGAAGGGCTTTGATATCGGGCCCTGCGTTGAGTTCCAGCTCCTGCACCCACCAGCTGGGTGACCTTGCGCCGTCCAGTGAGGGAATGTGTGCCCTGGCCGGGGCGGGCCTGCCTCCTGTCTCTGTGATAACTCCGCTCCTACCCGGATCACACCCTTAGATGTAAAGTGGTCCTTTGCCATCCCATCCCGCTCTGCTGTATCTCCCATCACTCTGTCTACCCTCCTGTCCATTTTCTCACACTGACTTTCTCTGCTTTGTGGTCTGTCTTTGCTTTCACAGGTGAGTACAGTGTGGTCATGGCCTGGCCGGCTTCCCCGGAGGTCCAGGCGGAACCAACCACACCGCAGCTGATGAGACGCATGTTCCCTCCTTCCTTAATTTCTCCCTTAGGAGAAAACTTGACCTGAAAACACTGTCTGGGGAGACCCCTGTGTCTCGCATAGCTGGTGGGTGGGGAGGACCTCGGCTCAGAGCGGAGTTCCCTGTGTCGCCTGCCTGTCCGGGCACTGCTGTTGGGGGTTTCCGAATATATCCTTCACTCAACAGACAGGTTCAGCACTCGTCCCAGATTAAAGTGCTTTGAATGCTTGGGGGTTAGCGTTCAACAGTTGTTGAGTTTTAAAATAGATTGAATTCCTTCATTCCCCCTCCTAGCATTTCATGGTCGAGAACAGGCAGAGACACACACAGAGGGGAATGGGGACGGGTTTGTGCTCCTGACAAGACTTGTTCATCTAATCCTGGACGCACAGTCACAGCCACCCCGTGTCTCCCTCCCTCCCTCCCTTCCTCCCCACCCCCACCCCCATTACCTAAAACATAAGAGGAAAATACGAGCGCTAACGAACCTGAACTGCTTGGTAACATGGCAGCGTGTTTATGACACTCCGTTGACACCTCTTCCCTAACCGAGGTCCTCACCTTCACAGAAAAGCCTGCTTCCAGGACCGGTGCTTCTGGACTCACTCTCTAGTGAAGGTGACTGGTGAGGATTCATGTGTTGCCTCTTCCAGAGGCTTTCATTGTCATCGCTTGTAGAAGCCAGAGGACGGCAAGCATTTACCATGTGATACTGAACAAGAGCTAGAGGTGTCTGAGGCAGGAGGTCCTACTCAGGGCCTGAAACTGCCTCTCAGTTATCCAGAGAGAGAAATCATTAACACAGCTATCTCTCTCTCTCTTTCATCTACCTTTATTGGAGAAAAACAAATGTAAAAATAAAACAATTAAAAATTCGTGACTCAACTACTGAGCCCGCGTGCTGCAACTACTAAAGTCCACGCGCCTAGAGCCCATGCTCCGCAACAAGAGAAGCCACCACAATGAGAAGCCCGCGCACCTCAACGAAGAGTAGCCCCCGCTCGCCGCAACTAGAGAAAAGCCCGCATGCAGCAACGAAGACCCAACACAGTCAAAAACAAATAAAATAAATAAATTAAAAAAAAAAAATCGTGACTCAAAATGTTTTCAAAGACAAAGCACACACTTGTTCCAAACCCAGAGACAAGCTGGTCATCTGTGGGACATTTGGGGCCCAGTGTGGTCAGACTCTGCCTTACATGCAGGTGGCGCAGACATAGGGCTGGTCAGCATGCCTTCTGGGACAAGTCTGCTCCACACAGCGGGGCTTCCAGTGGTGTCGGGGGAACCTCAGGGCACAGGATTCTGTTTTCTCAGAGAAATGACGCAATCCACGGTGGCTCTGGGCCATTAGGATCCAGACAAACTTCAGGAGCCCTAAAGCTTCTGGCCTCAACACAGGAAAAGTTGGGGCAAAATAGTTCATGCCAAATGTCTGATCCCAAGGAAAATTGAGTCAGGAAGAGCTCAAAGTGCAAGACACAACCTCTGGTGTGTGGTGAGTCCCCCTGTCACTGAGCAAAGGGAAAGAACCCCTCTGGCTCGTTGGCCACGCCAAAAAAGGGCCAACCCTTTACGCAGAAGATGGACGATTGAGAGAAGTAGGAGAGGCAAGAAAATGTGAACTTTGAGCTACCATTATTGACTGTTTCCACTGCGTCAGGCAGTTTACATGGTTTAACTCATTTAATTTGATTAACGACATGAGAGGTTGATGCTATTATTACGTCTGTTTTACAGCAGAGGAAATAAGACCCAGCATCAGTGATGGGACTAAGACTCAAATCCACATCTTTTCTTGTGTTCTCTCTTCTGATCCTTAAGGTGAACTGACTCCCAGCCCAGAAGCAGAGGGTAAAGAAGGCTCAATGGCTGGCATCTGGCTGTGTCTGCCGGGCCAGGGTGGTGATGGCGGGGTTGGGGAAACCAACCACTGATGACGTCCAGGGTCCCAGCCACGAGAGGAGCACGGATGCCATGTGCGCACCCACTAGGGCACCGACCCCGACCTCGGCGAAGTAGAAGGAAGTCTCTGGAAACCAGCCAGAGAGGGTAAGACACCCCGAATGGAGGCAACAGCTGTGGCAGGTCTAGAAACAGCAGAGATCCCAGGAGCTGCCTGAAGGGTGGGATGTGGGAGTGGAGCAGGCCTTTGGGGCTTGGTGGGCACAGCTGGACCTGGTCCCAGAGGCAATGGGCCACTGCAGAGGGAAAGCAGTAAAAAAAAAAAAAAAAAAAGTGTTTCAGGCAAGTTGAGCCCTGGGATTTTGGCTCAGGTGAGATGGATCTTGGTGTCACTCACCCAGAGAGAGAACTGGGGAAAAGCTCGGTCTGTTGGGACGTGTGAGTTTGAAGTGTACGCTCTCCAGGTCTGTCCAGAACGGAGCTCCTGTTTTCCTACCCAGCGCCTGTCTGCAAATGCGCGTTCCATTCCATATGGGAGAGATCAATACCATCTTATTGTTCCTGGAGTGTTTTAAAAAAGGAATCCCTAAACATATTTTGTGTTTAATAGGCCCTTCTCATCTTGATCTTTCTCCTCTAGATTGAACACAGCTAACTGGCTGAGGTCTAAGTAACTCTTGGTGGAGGCCCGAGCATCTCTCTGGTTCTCCCCAGGGACCCCACCTCTGGCTCAGAACTTTACTTCTGGTCACTGTTGTATCGCTTTCACTTTCCAATTTTCCACTAACTTTTCCAAAATAATAAGGGCAAGTCATGAACTTGGGGAGGAATTTGGTGACTAGCCTCACAACCTGCTTTCAGATCCTGGCTACCTGGCTTCTTCCCCCACCTCCCCCGGGGTGGGGGTCTTCCCTGAACCCTGGGAGTAGGGTGCCCTCTTGTGTTCCCCCAAAGCAGCCCCCATCACGGTGCACTGTAACTGCTCCTTTACTGTTTATTTATTTATTTTTAATTGAAGTACAGTTGCTATGCAATATTGTATGTTACAGGTGTACAATATAGTGATTCACAATTCTAAATGTTCTACTCCATTTACAGTTATTATAAAATATTGGCTGTACTCCCTGTGTTGTACAATACATCCCTGTAGCTTATTTTATACATAATAGTTGGTACCTCTTACTCCCCTCCCCCTACTTTGCCCCTCCCGCATTCCCTCTCCTTTCCTGCATTTTCAAATTCTCTTTCTGCTGAAGCAGGAGCACATCACGGTATAATTGATTTACAGTGTTGTGTTAGTTTCAGGTGTACAGCAAAGTGAATCTGTTATACAAATACATATATCCATATCAAACTACCACTGGCATTTTTCACAGAACTAGAACAAAAAATTCACAATTTGTATGGAAACACAAAAGACCCCGAATAGCCAAAGCAATCTTGAGAAAGAAAAACAGAGCTGGAGAAATCAGGCTCCCTGACTTCAGACTATACTACAAACCTACAGTAATCAAGACAGTGTGGTACTGGCACAAAAACAGAAATATAGATCAATGGAACAGGGTAGAAAGCCCAGAGATAAACCCACACACATATGGTCACCTTATCTTTGATAAAGGAGGCAAGAATATACAGTGGAGAAAAGACAGCCTCTTCAATAAGTGGTGCTGGGAAAACTGGACAGCTACATGTAAAAGAATGAAATTAGAACACTCCCTAACACCATACACAAAAATAAACTCAAAATGGATTAAAGACCTAAATGTAAGGCCAGACACCATCAAACTCTTAGAGGAAAACATAGGCAGAACACTCTGTGACATAAATCACAGCAAGATCCTTTTTGACCCACCTCCTAGAGAAATGGAAATAAAAACAAAAATAAACAAATGGGACCTAATGAAACTTAAAAGCCTTTGCACAACAAAGGAAACCATAAACAAGACAAAAAGACAACCCTCAGAATGGGAGAAAATATTTGCAAATGAAGCAACTGACAAAGGATTAATCTCCAAAACATACAAGCAACTCATGCAGCTCAATCTCAAAAAAACAACAACCCAACCCAAAAATGGGCAGAAGACCTAAATAGACATTTCTCCAAAGAAGATACACAGATTGCCAACAAACACATGAAAGAATGCTCAACATCATTAATCATTAGAGAAATGCAAATCAAAACTACAATGAGGTATCATCTCACACTGGTCAGAATGGCCATCATCAAAAAATCTACAAACAATAAATGCTGGAGAGGGTGTGGAGAAAAGGGAACCCTCTTGCACTGTTGGTGGGAATGTAAATTGATACAGCCACTATGGAGAACAGTATGGAGGTTCCTTTATAAACTAAAAATAGAACTACCATACGACCCAGCCATCCCACTACTGGGCATATACCCTGAGAAAACCATAATTCAAAAAGAGTCATGTACCAAAATGTTCATTGCAGCTCTATTTACAATAGCCAGGACATGCAAGCAACCTAAGTGTCCATCGACAGATGAATGGATAAAGAAGATGTGGCACATATATACAATGGAGTATTACCCAGCCATAAAAAGGAACGGAACTGAGTTATTTGTAGTGAGGTGGATGGACCTAGAGACTGTCATACAGAGTGAAGTAAGTCCGAAAGAGAAAAACAAATACCGTATGCTAACACATATATATGGAGTCTAAAAAAAAAAAAAAAAAACATGGTCAGAAGAACTTAGGGGCAAGACGGGAATAAAGATGCAGACCTACTAGAGAATGGACTTGAGGATACGGGAAGGGGGAAGAGTAAGCTGGGACAAAGTGAGAGAGTGGCATGGACATAATATACACTACCAAATGTAAAATAGATAGCTAGTGGGAAACAGCCGCATAGCATAGGGAGATCAGCTCGGTGCTTTGTGACCACCTAGAGGGGTGGAATAGGGAGGGTGGGAGGGAGGGAGATGCAAGAGGGAAGAGATATGGGGACATATGTATATGTATAACTGATTCATTTTGTTATAAAGCAGGAACTAACACACCATTGTAAAGCTGTTATACTCCAATAAAGATGTTAAAAAAAATACATATATCCACTCTTTTTTAGATTCTTTTCCCATATAGGCCATTATGGAGTATTGAGTAGAGTTCCCTGTGCTATATAGGAGGTCCTTTTTAGTTATGTATTTTATATATAGTAGTGTGTATGTCTCAATCCCAATCTTCAATTTGCATTCTCAAGACTCGACAGAGTTCTCAGGAGGGGCCTCAATACATTTGGAAGGAATGAATCCTCAACTCCGTGAAGAGAAGAAAACAAGCTCAGATGGGTTAGTGTTTGCTCAGGGTCAAACACTGGTATGTGTTTGGAACCAGGTCGGAACCTAGACCCTCTGACCCGGAAGTCTGTACTCTTTCCCTAATGACCTCTTTGACTACTGGCGACTGTTTTGATGACGAATTTTGAACGGTTTGGACATGGTCTGGAAACAAAAACCCCCCAGGTGCATCTGTGGCAGGTGCAGCGACCCCGTGCTGGATGCTGGCGAACAGCTCCACTGTGTCCCCGGCCCCTGCTCTGCAGTGTGGTCCCACTGCTTCACCCTCGGACCCACATGTTCAGTGAGGTCCTGAGAGGTTGCGCTGTGTAACATGGTGCATACACAGGCCCTGGAAAGGATTGGGGGCCATTTGGTAACTTCTGCTACGTAGGCCTGGGTCTGGGCAAATTAGAAGAGAGAGTAGGGATTACGAGGACTCCCTCCCTCCCCTGCCTCAGCCTTGGTTCAGATGTGCCCTCCTTAGCGAGGTTGTCTCTGGCCGCCCCGCTACTCCTGGACATCCTTTACTCCTGTCTCCACTTTATTCTCCTCTCCAGCACTTACCACCATCCGATTAGTAATTTACTTTGCTGAAGATACTTCTCTTGTTTACTGTCAGTTCTTTCCACTAGAATGTAAGTTCAACGAGGGCAGCAATTTGTTTCATTCTCTGTGCCGAGAACAGTGCCTGAGACATAGTAGGTGCTTAGTAAATATGGACTGAACTGTGTTTGTCACACTAGCAATCATATTTTAAAAGGCACCCATAAGTCACAGCACATCAATAGTAACGAGTAAGAGGATGCCTCCCTCCTGCCTGGATGGTGAGAACATCTGTTGGATTCCATTTCAGCTGATATCACAGTGTCTTATTCCATTTGGGCTGCTATCACAAAATGCTATACACTAGGTGGCTCAGATACAATAGAAATTCATTTCTCACAGTTCTGGGAGAATAAGCTTTCTTCGGCCTCTTTCAAAAGGGCACTCATTCCATAAATCACCTCCAAAGGTCTTACCTCTGAATATCATCACCTCGGGGGTTGGGATTTCAAGGTATGAATTTTGGGGGGACACGAACATTCAGACCACAGCACTCAGGAAGGGTGTTCTGACTGACTGCCCGACACCTGGGAACAGAAAGCAAGCTGGTGGTGGAGACTCGTGGTTTCTTCATAAGGAAAGCCTGATTCTAAGTGACCGCTGGTACCCGGCCATCCCTTCTACCCACATTGTCCGTCCTGCCCGTCCCGTCTGCTTAGATTCCAACGGTGTCTTAGAAAGACTTCCATGAAAAAGTTAAAAAAATACAATTTCAAATACTTGAAGTGCTAACATTGTACTATGCAGATAATTGAATTTCTTTAACATTCTGGAGAGTTGAAAACTTTTTTGTACTTTTAATGTTTCACGGATCAAACATTCTCTGGCCAGGGCAGGGACACCGAATGTCATGTAAGCACTCTGCTGAGGCTGGTGGTCTGGGCCATACCTTTAATTTCAAGATTAGGAAGATTAGGAAGGGGGCTGAGTGGATTTTAAGGTATTTTCTAAATCTGCATGAATCGGCAAGTCTGTGGAGAATGGAATTTGGGGGGTTTTGTATTCCCCATGGGGACCAGTCTGTGCTGTCTTGTGGGTGATATGGTTTAGTGGACAGATGCACATCTCAGAAGTCAGTATGGAAAAAGGAAAAAGAAAAGGAAAAGAGGGAAGACAGAAGTGTCCCTGACTCCTGCTGGGTTTCTTTTCCACTGGGCCGAGCACAGGACTCCCCTGGATATTCGCTCCACCCCACAGACACACGAATCAGAGTTCCCCGTCGATTCTGGGCTAATTTTATGGAGGGAGAGGTAGTATCTGATGCTCCAGTTACAGCCCCTCCTCTCTGTCCCCATCTTGTTTCTGGCAGCCACAAGGGGTTAGTATTTACAGGAAAAGCAAGAATGCCCTCTAGCAGGAGAGGAAACAAAGCAGAAGAAGAAAGACAGAATGGGGACCAGGTAGACTTAGAGGAGGGAGGGCAAAGTGATGAAGGAGGGGGAGGGGACAGGCAGCCCGAAGATGCTGTGGGAGCAAAAGGAAAGGCTGGGGGTGGGACCCAGAGGAGCAGACCCTGAGATGCACCACCAGCCACTCCCATGCGTAATTCTTTGTATTTGTAAACCATTTTCATGCCTATGATCTCACTTTGCATGTCACAGCCACTCTGTGGAGGTAAGAGGCACATTTTTTTTTCTACTTCACTGATGAGAAAACAGGCATGAAAAGCCCTAGTGATTTGCTCAAGGTCACAACATTCTAATTGAATCCCCATGCAGAATAGGCTATTTATATCATACAGCAAAATTCAGTCCTTGCTTTCCTGGTCTTTCCATTTTTAAGCCAATAACCTGAACGGTCTATTAGGAAGTGAAGATATTTTCCTTTATTTTATACTTGAACCCTTGAAACAAATACTTCAAAATTTTAATGTGACTACAGTTTCTCTAAATTTCATTGTTCGTGTCAAAGCGTTTGACTAAAATATAGCAAAACTACTGTTCCTTTCAAGGGGGTCAAAATGTTTTCTGTGGGTGGAAACGTGTCCTGTGCATGAAGATGAAAGCATCTTTGTTGTACTCTTCCTTGGGGACTCTTTCTAGGGTTATTACTAAAGTCAAGAATAGATCAGAAATGGAGAAAAGGTAGGATATCAAGAATAGCTTTCATGGAAAATTGAAATCATTCCTTTTAAAGTTCACAAATTCCACTCTGAGGATAGACCCCCAGCCTTGCAGGATGGGCTCTTCCCAGATAGAAAGGTGGCAGCCACGAGAGGATTTTGATGCAACTGTGATTGATGTCAGCAGGTCCAGACGGTGATATTTTATGACAAATTTAATGGACATTTGTTAAGCTGATTCAACGGCACCAGCCCTGGGCTCGATGGGGCCGGGAGATACAAAAGGAGGACATCATCTATGAAGGTCTTTGGGGCCAGTTAGGGATGGAAGTGCCACTGATTCGAGTTTTGCACACCCTCTGCATGCTAGGTGCTCTTAACACCATCGTTTCATGTCTGTCTCCCACAAACCCCACTGCAGGACAAGGCTCTCGGGAGATTCAGTGACTCCTGGTGACCAGGTGGCTGCCCCCAGTTTTGCATCCAGGTCCTTTGTCTCTGCGTGAAGGGCTCTCGTCACTAAGCCAGACAGGAAGCAGCTACGGAATGACTGTGTCACAGCCTAACGCTGGGACACGCATCCCAGGTGCAGATTCCTGCTGGCACCCATGGTATAGGAATTCAGAGTTGAGGACAAGATCCTTTGGGGCTCGAGTTATGGTGGGTTATGCTTCATAGAAGAGACGAAATATGGACATTTTAGCGCTTCTTTAAGCAGTGAAGAAGTGCGTGTGGAAATGTTTTCAAGGAGGAAACGCCTTTTTAATAGAGACTTGGCTGGTTAACAGAACTTTTCTTTCTTGGGATGAACGTCATTGCTTCTCTTATATCCTGAAGCATCAGTTCTCCTGGTGGAGACACGTGAGCACTGCCGAGGGCCTGGAATGTCCCAATAGGGTAAGAATAGCCACGATGAGAGACGGCTGCTTCTGGCCTCTGGGCACTGCAGTTGTCAGGAAGGCTTTGCCTCAAACAGCTCGGCACCGTCTCAACTGGAGACAGAAGAACGACCTTGTGCTCCTGGGCTTGAATCTTCCCTTTTGTATCTCCAGCTCTCACCTGGGAGTCTTTTGTAGCTAAGATACATTTTTTCCTGCAAAGATTTCCCACCTCCTTGGAGAACGCAGGCTCTGGAAGTCTGCAGCCACCTTGTCTGTGACCCCCTGAAAGCATGGACCAGCTGGACCTGCTGGGGTTCCTCGTAATCACCCTAAACTGCAATGTGACCATGGTGGGTGAGTAGCGCCAACCCCTGCAGAACACTTGTTCTGCCTTGGGTCACTTTTCCTGGCCCTCCCCAATGAGTAAGGCCTGCCTATCCCTGGAGGACAGGGAGCCATGGCTCAAGCTTTCCTCTAATTCCCCATTATTTAAGGAGGCTCCCCCATCCTTTAAGGATGTCTTGGGAGTGAGCGATGTTTCTCTCAAGGGGAGTCTTTTTGCTGACATTCGGGGGCTGAGCAAATGGGAGGGGTATTTTTGTGTAACTCTTCTCTGGCTACGTTACTAGGAAAAGGAACAATACAGTCAAAGTTAGAGAAATTTATGCCTTGAGTAAGCTTTCTTGTTCATCTTTTTAGGGTTTATCCTTGAAGCTCCATCTATAAAGATTAGTAAGTTCTCTGTGCACTTTAAACCAAATCCCAATTTTAGTTTAGTTTTTATTTTTTTGACAAAGAAAGTAATACGATTTCTGAGTTTGGTGTAGCCAAGTTAAATTTTCAGAGAGGTATGGGTATCCTAGTAAAGGGGATTGAGAAAAAGATTAAAATATGTCTGTGAAGTGGTTGATATTTTTCTTCTTCATTGCTTTTTAGACGAAGCCAACTGGGTTTTAAAAGTTTGAGTTAATGAGTTTATCACGTAATGGTCACACAGTCCTTGAGTTGAACTGCCTTCATTTATAAGAGAGTTTAGTTTTTCTGAAGTCAGGTGATGATTTCTGTATCTCCTCACAAAACACAATATTTACAGATTATTTTGACTGGGTCTTCAACACACTCCAAAATAGTTGACTCATGAAATGAAAATAGGACTTGGAAGTTATTTTGATTTCTATGTTAGCCTCATTTATTCATGATAAGTTGAAGAAAGACAAAATTCAATTCATAATAGCTGGAATAGAGGGGAAGGAGTTCTGAATTATTGAAGAGTCTAAAAAACTGAATGTTCTTCAAGAAATTCGATTTCAAGGGCTACAGAGCAAAATGAAAGGGCTACAGAGCCCACCGATTACATAAAGATCGTGTGGACTCTTATCAAAGAGAAAACTCACTGAAATTAGTAGCTTGTATTTGCTCTACACAGTTACAGGAATGCACTAACATCCTTGAAAAAGTTCACTCTTTTTAAGAGGAAGACTTTATTTACAACCACCCAATTTTCTTTCTAGAACTTTCAGCCCAAACTCTGAACTAGCCAAACTAGATTAAACATTTTAGTATCCATGCTTCTTTAAATCTGCCAATTTCAAAGCATTTTACAAACACGTACAGGCATACCTCGTTTTATGGTGCTTCTCAGATACTGCTTTTTTTTTTTTTTAACAGTTGAAGGTCTGTGGCAACCCTGCCTCAAGCAAGTCTATTGGTGCCATTTTTCCTACAGCATTTGCTCACTTCATGTCTATGTGTCACATTTTGGTAATTCTCACAATATTTCCAACTTTTTCATTGTTATTATATTTATTCCGATGTGCTGTGATCAGTGATCTTTGATGTTACTACCACCAGTGGCTGAAGGCTCAGAGGATGGTTAGCAATTTTTAGCAACGAAGTATTTTTTACTTACGGTATGTGCATTGTTTTTTATCATGCTATTGCACGCTTAATAGACCAAGGTATAGTGGAAACATAGCTTTTATATGCACTGGGAAACCAAAAGATCCGTGTGACTCGCTTTTTGGGGGGTGGTCTGGACCTGAACCCGCAGTATCTCCGAGGTGTGCCTAGTTGAACACACTGTCCGACACAGTGTAAGTGCTCGTTAGACATTCGTCCAGTGAGCTAACAGGCTGATACCGTTGCTGTGACTAAAACACATGCTTACACACTTAGTTCTCCAGGCTCAGCACCAGTAAAGATTTACAGCTGTTGCTGGGAGGAGACGTGCTTGTATGGCTGTGATGGTGCCCTCCCCGTTCCCTCTTTCCAGGGAAGATCTGGCTTATCTTCATGGTGCTGCTGAGGATGGTGGTGCTCATCCTGGCCGGGTCGCCGGTCTACCAGGACGAGCAGGAGAGGTTCGTGTGCAATACTCTGCAGCCCGGATGCGCCAACGTTTGCTACGACATCTTCGCCCCCGTGTCCCACCTGCGGTTCTGGCTGATCCAGAGCGTGTCTGTTCTCCTTCCATCCGCGGTCTTCAGCGTCTACGTGCTGCACAAAGGAGCCGAGCTGGCGGCACGTGGATCCCGCTGGCTGGGTGATGACTCGGTGGACCACGACGGCCCCGAACTGACCCCTGGGGCCAGGCGCTGCCTGACGGTGCCGGACTTCTCCTCGGGCTACGTGGTCCACCTCTGCCTCCGGACCCTGACGGAGGCCGCTTTCGGTGCCCTGCATTACCTCCTCTTCGGATTCTTGGTCCCCAAGAGATTCTCGTGCACGCACCCTCCTTGCACCAGCGTGGTGGACTGTTACGTCTCTCGGCCCACGGAGAAGTCCATCCTGATGCTTTTCGTCTGGGCGGTCTGCGCGCTGTCCTTTCTGCTCAGTGTCGCCGACCTTGTCTGCAGCGTGCGCTGGAAGACGCGCAGGCGACCCGGCGGGGCCCGGAGGAGGCCGTGTCAAGGGGCGGGGGGTGCGGCGCGGGAGGGACACGGGGCGCACGGGGGACGTGGGGCGCGCGCTCGCCGGGGCCTGCGGACTGGAGGGCAGGGCGCGTACAGCCCCGCAGCGGAGCCCACCGTGCCGGGGCACCCGGAGCTGCCAGGGGAGGACGAGAGCGACTCGCTGTCCTCAGCCAGCGACCAGCCGCGCGGGGCCGGGCCAGGAGCGGCGGCCCCGGGGTGGGAGGAGCGCCCCTGCGCGCCGAGCGCCCCGCTCCCGGGCCCCAGCAAGTCCGAGTGGGTGTGAGCGGCCGGCGTCCCGCCCCGGGAGCGAGGCGACCCGGACCGAGAACATCGACCCGCGGAAAGGTGAGCTGGCGGGACAGACCGACTTCCCGAGAGGCTCCGGTGCAGCGCAGCAGGGATTTAATTTAGATAAAGCCTTGTGGGGAACACTGCCCTTGGCGTTCAAATGCGGATGGAAGCTCCAAGGATTAACCGGAGAGCGTCAGGTCCATGAGTTTGTCGCACTCTAGCTCTATTGTCTTATTTTACCGCAGTATGGGCTTGAAAAGCACGTTCTTTGGATTTACAGAGCTCATGAATATTTTAATGTTTTCGGGTGAATTATTTTGACGGTTTGTTGTTGTTTGTTTTGGTTTGTTTTTCTGCTTAGCCAAAAAGGGCATCTGTTATGCACGTCATCCATACAGGGATATTAGTTTAACTTCTCCAAACCCCTTTAATAAAATTAATGCTGATTGCGTTGCCATATCATACTTCCTACTTCACTGTGTTAAAGGAGAAACCACAAATGCAGGAAATATGACTAAACACTTTGGGGTATTTCGGGGGGCATCTTGGGTGGTTATTGCACGTGGGTGTGAGGTGCACAGGATGAAGGTGGCCGCTGGCCTGCTTTAGTGCCGCTGGGTGTGTTGGCTGGGTGGCTGTCCTCACTGAGCAGAGGGGAGCCCTTTGGCTGCTGATGACAGGCCTAGAGTTGCCACACGGCTTGCAGTGCCGGCTCTGTGTCCTTGAGACAGTCATACAGTGAGGGCTGCCCTGATCGTCTTCATGCCCCAGGGGAGCAGTGAGGAATGCTGCGGGCGTTCCAGCCTTGTGGTCTGTGCTGATGCTCTGCGGGGCGGGGGGGGGGGGTACCCTAGAGGCACGACAGTTTCACCTCTCAGGGGAGCTCCTCTGCTCTCCTCCGCTCGCCCTGGTTTCGGTGCAGGTGCTGTCCAGCTGGAGCGCGCGTCTGTTAGAGCTTCCGTGCTGCCTTCAACTGCCACGCGGAAGACACGGTGCAGCAGAAAGATGGGGCACGCCTGCCCTTCTTCCGGCGAGGAAGAGCCACTGGGTGTCCCCCCAGAAGGGATGAAGAACCTCTGGTCCCCAAAGCCCCAATGCTGAGGAAGAGGAACTGCCCTCCATGCCAGCAAATAGTGAAAAAATGTGAACCAAGGCACCCAGGGAACCAGTGGGCACTTTTAACTGTTCTAAAGATGACTGACAGTGAAATATCAGCCGGGATGGGGAATGACATCCTCCTTGATCTATCTACAGAGTGTCAAAGCCATTGGTTAAAACTTAAAAAAAAAACCATCCAAAATTGGTTTTGGCATAAAGCTCTTTGAATGAATGTACCTGTGTTTAACATATGCAGTAAATCTCTCTCCCACTCTCTGTCTCTGTCTCTGTCTCTCTCTCCTCTCTCTCTCAGTTGCTCCTCAGTCCATCGATAACCGCGAACCATGACTCAGACCCCTTCCTTCAGTATTTGGATTGATGTCTGGCACATAGCCAAGTGCTCAGTAAGTGTGATTTCTGTGCCTGATATTCCTGAAGTATTCAGGGCCAAATCTGCTTCTTGTCCCTTGCAGCATGCAGTTCTGGTGGACCTCCAAGGTTGGCCACAGTCTTAAAGACATAAGAATTCTCTAGGGGCTTCATTGCTATTTTAAAAATAAGTTCCATAGGCCCCTCAATACCCCAATGTGAGCCTTGATAATGTTGAGTGAAGAAAAGAAATCAAATTAACAAATATTGGTAGGTGTGCCCATGCAGGGCTCCCAGATGACAGCTAGGAAAGGAAGGTGGTGAGGGCTGAGCGGGGACTCCCTCCCAGCCATGGCCCCAGAGAAAACTGGGCCCTATTCTCCTATGAGTCTTATGAGTCCATGCTTGGGTTTGGGTTTACAGATGGTACCTGTATTTGGGTGGCACTGGGAAGGGCTGCTTTGGCCTCTCTGCTGATGTCCCAAATCCCACTATCAGAGGATCAGAGCCTTGAAGTTTTTTCCATGGAAAACTGTAAAATCCATTCAGAGTGATGGAGGCCAAGAGAGGGGGAGAGGTGTGGAGTCAAGGATAAGACATGTGGGTTCTGCCCCCATGTGCATCATTTCTTGGCAGGTCACTCCCTTCCTTTGGGCCTCAGTTTCCTTCTCTAAGGGATGAGGGCCCAGACTAGATGCTTCCTTAGTGCTCTTACATGGTTAGGAATCCACCAGTGGTGGGTGCAGCTGTCAGTCCTTTTAATCTCAGTAGGGGCTGGTTTATTAGGCCTGTCCATCCTCTACCTGCCTGAGCACAGGTTTCCATAAATGAAAATGGTCAGAACAGGAGAGACCTGCTTGTCCCGGGGAGAGCTGCCATGGTAGAGAGATGCGGACCTCATGAAAGGGGGCTGTGAGGACGACTCACCAGCTCCCCACTCTGCTGAGAGATGGCAGAGGCCGCGTGGACAGACGTGGGGTCATCTGCTGTGAACCCTCACTGTGAGAGCAAGGTTGCAGAAGAGGCTTCAAGCGTTCTGGAGCGTGGTTGGCCGTGTCAGCATGATGGTGGCCACCTTGTCAGAACACGCACAGGGGGTGACCCTCCTCTTCTCTTTGCTCTCACAGGCCACTGTACATCTCCCCTGGTTCAGAACTTAGGTTTTGAAGCCTTTGAAGATCTTTTCTTTCTTTTTTAAAAAAAATTATTTATTTATTTGTTTTTGGCTGCATTGGGTCTTTATTGCTGTGCATGGACTTTCTCTTGTTGCGGCGAGCCAGGGCCACCCTTCGTTGCGGTGCGTGGGCTTCTCATTGCGGTGGCTTCTCTTTTTGCGGAGCACGGGCTCTAGGCACACGGGCTTCAGTAGTTGTGGCACATGGGCTCAGTAGTTGTGGCTCGTGGGCTCTAGAGCGCAGGCTCAGTAGTTGTGGCGCACGGGCTGAGTTGCTCCGTGGCATGTGGGATCTCCCCGGCCCAGGGCTCGAACCCATGTCCCCTGCATTGGCAGGCAGGTTCTTAACCACTGCACCACCAGCGAAGCCCAGAAGATCTTTCCTAGTCATCTAAGGGGAGGGGAAAAAAATCTCAGACTCTATCCGAAAGGTAAAAAACAGCGAAAATCATGTGGCTATCATCCTCCTTTCCAAGATTTTGGTCTGCCTCTCTGCATCTTTGGCACGCTGGGTGAATGCAAGATGGTTCACGGGCTTGTGTTCCTCCCACAGAGTGTTACTGAGTCACCCACTGCCCAAGGTAGAGGCAGCAGGAGTTAAGGTAATTGTAGCTGCTGCAGCAGGTCACCCCAATCTTAAACATTTAACACAGAAGTTTCATAAAGTACAGAGCCAAGTTTTCTGATTGATGGGCAGCTTTCCTCTGTGTGATGACTCAGGGATCCTTCCATCCTAGGCTCTACCATCTTCCATCTGCTGTGGAAGAGACCAGACTGGTTCCAAGGCCAGGTCTGGAGAGGGCACAGGGCACACCTGGCTAGAACTCGGTCCTGATTGCTTGGAAGGCTGTCAAGGGTGGCCTACTTATACAGCTGGCCCTCTGCATCCGTGGATGGATTGAATTCAACCAACCATGGATCTAAAATTAAAAAAAAAATCCAGAAATTTCCAAAAAGCAACACTTGAATTTGCTGCATGCAGGCAACTATTTACGTAGCATTTACATTGTATTTACAATTATTTACATAGCATTTATATCGTATTAGGAGTTACAAGTCATCTAGAGATGATTTAAAGTGTAAGAGAGGATGTGCTTAGGTTATATGCGAATACTAGGCCATTTCATATACGAGACTGGAACACCTTCGGATTTTGGAACCAATTCCCAGCGGATAGTGAGGGATGACTGTCCGGGAAGAAGGAGGACAAGTTGGGGCCAACAGCTGGCCAGCATTTGCCTCAGGCAGCACCCATGCCCTGGGTACCTGCCCCGTGGGAGGGATTTAATGCATTCTCAGCGGCCCACGAACCAGTCTCAGGAGGGAAGCTAAGCGAGGACGTTGGCTCGGGTCCCTGCACCGGATGCACTGGGCCCGCAGAGAGGAGAAAGGAGGTGACGAGGATGAAGAGAAGTCACGGGAAAGGGCCTGGGACCCAAGTCTCTTGTACTGGGAACTGCCCTCTTAGATAAGTGCGTTTCAGACGAGAAAGGATCTTCTTAGTGGGTGTAAGTGCACAGCGATGGTCTTTGCTCAGTATGAATGGCTCGTTAGATGCTGTCTAAGTCTAGCTTTCTAGGTTAGGTTTCCAGAAATCTTCCCGGTGGGTGTCCTGGCCGCGGTGGGCACCAGCTGGTGGAGCCCAGGTCTGAACCACCACGCCTGCCCCTGGCTGCCCCTGAGACAGATGCGCAAGAGAGCAGTGAGCTGACGCGCTCGGCCGAGAGAGGGATTATTTACGGAATGAGTAAACACGACTCTTCTTTTGTAGGATGCTAAAATCCACTGCGAGAACCTACGTCGAATTTTCTGAGTGTGAATCTGGTTTCTGGCAGGAAGTGAGGAGGAGGCCCGGTGCTTTGCAGTGAAGGCTTGTCCGGGGTCGCCCCCTGCCGTGGAGATGCCGCCACCACTAATTCGGCATCCCAACTGCAGGGCCCAGCTGGCAGCCGAGCCCCTGAGCCCTGCCAGCTGTACTTTGGTTGCTCCGTGGGAGAAATGTTTCCTAGAAAGGAAACAGATGTCTCTCGCCCCCTCCCCACATTGGAAATAGATGAATGTATATTTTTCCTCCCTCCTGTCATCATAGGGTGATGGGCGACTTTCCTCAGGCAGCTTTCTCCTCTGCGCTGTGACCCAAGAGAGAGATGTGAGTGGCAGAAAATCGAGCCGAAAGAAGTGACTAAGTTTTCTCAGAAGCTAACTCGGATGAAATGCGTTTCATGGAGAATTCAGGAAATTCAAAATCAAATGCAAAAACTAGATTTTAGTAAGAGTCTCCTCCTTCCCCAGACAGGTGGAGCACAGAAGTACATGACCCGTGTAAAGGATGCAGCGATTCTGTAGCATGTGCCTCTGGCCGACTGGCGTCCACATCCCAGGCTCCCAGCCAATCGCCCTGCCCAGAGGTTGCTTGTTGGGGGGGGGGGGTTCTTCTCCCTGCAGCCCTCCCTCCCTCCTCTGGCGGGTGCTTCCTGCTTTCCACACAGCCCCTGTGTGTGCTTTATCAATAGGCTGAGAAATGAGATTTCAAATCAATGGAGCTACGTCGATTAACCAGTATTTATTGAGCATCAGCTCTGCACCTAGCATTTAATCTCTTGGTTTTGTTTCTTTCTATGAGGCTAAGAGAAAAAAGAAAATCAGCTTATCACCTGAGAGGCCAGCAAACCGATGGGAAGAGTTCTAGCTAAAGGCCATTGTTCCGGTTCAAATAACTCCTCCAATTCCTGTGAACTTTGATTTTCTCTGCCCTGAAAGGAGCATGTAAGGACTGCCTTACTTTGTGGGCTTGTGGGGAAGTTCAGATGAGATCGTGGAAGTGGATGCCCCCCGGCAAGAGAACAGTGCCGTGTGTAAGGTGTGTCCGGGGCGGTGGGTTCACCCATGCTTGACAGATGACTCTAAACGGGTCTCTCCAGGAATTTGTGCTGATACGACATTTGCATGAGGAGGAAGATGTCCGCAGACTCAGGGATGCACCCAACCTCCTCCCCACATCCTTTCTGACCAGCAGAGGCCTCTCGTGGACCATATTTAGGGTGTAATATTTCTTTCTTTTTTTTTTTTTTTTTAAATGAATAGCCCAGTTTGCTTTTTTTTTTTTTTTAAGAAATTCACGTTCTTTTATTTATTTATTTATGACTGTGTTGAGTCTTCGTTTCTGTGTGAGGGCTTTCTCTAGTTGCGGCAAGTGGGGACCACTCTTCATCGCGGTGCGCGGGCCTCTCACCATCGCGGCCTCTCTTGTTGCGGAGCACAGGCTCCAGACGCGCAGGCTCAGTAGTTGTGGCTCACGGGCCCAGTTGCTCCGTGGCATGTGGGATCTTCCCAGACCAGGGCTCGAACCAGTGTCCCCTGCATTGGCAGGCAGATTCTCAACCACTGCGCCACCAGGGAAGCCCGGGTGTAATATTTCTAAGCACCAAAATGGTAATTTATTTCTGGTGCTGGTCTCTTGACCATTTTCACTCTGTTCTGTTCTTGCTTATCCCCGCCCAGAAAGAGCAGGGTTTAAGAAATCTCAGCAGCAGATCTGGGAATTGTATTAGGTTAACTTTGGAGAACAGGGGGTGAGAAATGAGGGCTAATGGAGAAACTGTGGGCACTCTGGCCTCCTGGGAAAGAGATAATTCAACAAGACAATGATTCATCCTCTTGGGGTTGAGAGTCAGCCCCTTATTTCTAATTTATTTTTGCCTACGGTGTCTGATTGTCCACTTCCCTGGCTTTCACGTGATCAGGCTGCAAACTGCAAACTGCAAACGTTTGGCCTGAGATGTGGATTTGTAGTAAAAGATGACAGCTGAGACCCTCAGCGGTGGTGTTCAGGGCGGATCCTGCAACCCTTGCAGTGTGACTGCCCAGGCAGCTGTGTAGTGGACGTGCCAACAGATGCAAATCTCTCTCTTCATTTACTATTCCTCCTTCCAGCTGCTTGCTAAACAGCCACAAAAATTCCCTTGCGGCTATAACTTGTCAAATAAGGTATCTGCAAAGGTGCCTGAGGTTTTTTTCCCCCTGGATTTAGGAAATGATGTGTAAATTTTGTGTTTAAGGATTTGTTTTCCTTTTCTTGTGCTTTAGAAGGTTAAAGTGCTTTTGACCTCAGAAATAGTATTTGAGAGGTAATTAAATGTCTGTAAATTGGTCTTCTTCACCTGGGATATTTGATCCGAAAAAAGCCTCACGCATTATTAAAGTTTACACTGAGCATATCTAGGGCCATTTCCTTCAGAAATGAAAATTCAGTCATTTCGTAGAGGTGGTTTGCGGGATTGGCCATTAGAAGGAAATAAAGTCTTATGCTAAAGGAGGTTCATCAGATTTTGTTCTGTGCCCGGAGTGGTTCCTCAGAGAGCAGTTGAGAACATCGTTAAGCCTGTACTCCAAGGACAAGGAAATGTTTCCATTCTCCCACCAGCTGAGGGCTCTGGGAACAGTAGCTTTTTTTGTTTGTTTGTCTTTGTTTCCTCATCTATTAAAAAAAAAAAGTGTCACCTTTCAGAAGTAAGATAAATGTAAATATGGAAGATGACTTGTTATGTCCACGTATTTATCGAGCATCTTTAATATGTCTGGTACTTGTACAAGGCAAGAGGTGAGTTACAAGAGAAAGATAAGGAAAGACCATCCTTGATTTGGAGGATGTCTTTTGATGAGACAGTTGAGGAATAAATGCAGGCAACATATGCTTAAAAATTAAATTTCATGGTTCAGACTTGGATATTTCATTATAAAATTTCTGTTGTTTATAAATAAACCACCATTGAGCTGAATGGCAAAACTTCTCAAAGTAGAGGAACTGGACCACCTCCCGTTACTCACGTGGCGGCTGGGCCTCAGGTGTCAAGCTACCGCACCTTCCTGGGCGCTTCAGGTGCCCCTCCCTCAGGTACTTGCCTCCTCACTGCCCTGCTGGCCGTGGCTCCTCACCTACACTGCACCCCCAGGAGGCCTCCCAAGCCCATTCCCTCCAGCATCTGTCTCATCATCTTGGAATCTTCCATCTGCCAGGGGCCTTAGTGACTCAAACTTAACGAGCTAATTTTACACCTGGGTAAATGAAGGTCTAGGAAGGTGAGGTCACTTATCTAATATAATCTGGCCAGCTGGTGGCCAAGCCTTCCCACTCCCAGCTGGTTTTGGTCCTTCCATCGCTCCGGGATGCCTTCTTGAAGGCAGTCAGACAGAAGGGGTTATCGTTCACAAAGCTGAACGTTGACAATAGTGTAGGCTTTCTAGGAGGTTAACAAATGAACAGAGGGTGCACGGTCCCCATAGAGTGAGTCCTACATATATATATTCACACACACATATGTATATACATATTCTTTTTCATATTGTTTTCCATTATAGTTTATTACAAGATGTTGTATATAGTTCCCTGTGCTCTCCAGTAAGACCTTGTTGGTTTTGAGTAAGTCTTGAATAGTGGTATTTGAGGCCGTATGAGAGGTCTACAGTAGAAGAAGAATGCAACTGGTGTCTGATTACAAGTTAGAGCGGCAGACATTTCTTGAAGTTAAAACAGTTATAATGGAAATATAAGAACATAGAACTTTTGTAATAATGCCCCTAGCCTCCCTCTATAACACAACATCATAATCTGTTTGTAGTCTTAGCTTCTCAGGTGTTAAAATTTATAACTGCACTTGTAATACTCTTATTCTGCTTTTCCCCCTTGCTCACCAATCATACACATTGTTCATGATTCTCTGATCGTTATCAGCCGTTTGAATGGGTGCAGAATAATCCACCAAGTGACGGTGCTGGTCATCAACCCCAGCCTCTGCTATGGAACATTCAGATTGCTGGTGAATGAAGTGCTTCTAGCTTTTTGATATTAGAAAATAAAATAGCATGGGCACACAGGCCTCTTCTCTTATTGGATTATTTCTCTACGATAAATTTCCAGAAAATTGTTATTAAAGTTTGCATACATTCTCAACTTTTTTTTTTAACTTTTGGGTTTATTTATTTATGGCTGTGTTGGGTCTTTGTTTCTGTGCGAGGGCTTTCTCTAGTTGCGGCAAGTGGGGGCCACTCTTCATCGCGGTGCGCGGGCCTCTCACTATCGCGGCCTCTCTTGTTGTGGAGCACAGGCTCCAGACGCGCAGGCTCAGTAGTTGTGGCTCACGGGCCCAGTTGCTCCGCGGCATGTGAGATCTTCCCAGACCAGGACTCGAGCCCATGTCCCCTGCATTGGCAGGCAGATTCTCAACCACTGCGCCACCAGGGAAGCCCTACATTCTCAACTTTTTTTTTTTTATATAGTAAATCAGTAGCGCTTATTTTTTTTTTAATTAATTAATTTATTTTTGGCTGTGTTGGGTCTTAGTTTCTGTGCGAGGGCTTTTTCCAGTTGCAGCGAGCGGGGGCCACTCTTCATCGTGGTGTGCAGGCCTCTCACTATCGCAACCTCTCTCGTTGCGGAGCACAGGCTCCAGACGCACAGGCTCAGTGGTTGTGGCTCACGGGCCCAGTTGCTCCGCGGCATGTGGGATCCTCCCAGACCAGGGCTCGAACCCGTGTCCCCTGCATTGGCAGGCAGATTCTCAACCACTGTGCCACCAGGGAAGCCCCCATTCTCAACTATTAAACCACTTTTGACTCCAGGCAGACCGTTTGTGATGCTTCCATAATTTCGTGGGTTGAATTTAAAATGCTAACCCTAAAGATGACATTTCCCTGTCATGCTTTGTCTAGAACTTGGGGGAGTTCCCTCCAGGTAGATGTCGTGTCTGAGACCCCACTAAGTCTGTCAGTGAAGTTGACCTTGGGCATGGAACTGAGTCACAGTGACACACGTTAGTTACATTTTAGTAATTAACCAGTTAGTAAAATAGTCATCCTTACCTATTAGAGAATTTAAATCCAATAAGATTTACAAGTTGGGCCAACTTTTCAAAGAACTTGATCAGCTAGGTGTGTTTCAGTGCATTCCAGGTTGTAATTATTTAAATCATGATTTTCCCCCATGCTTGAGGAAATTGCCTTTCCGGAATAAATTTCAGTCCAGATTAAACTCAAAACCACAATTCTATGTTTTTCAGCTTGTGGCTCCCAGCTGTCCTGATTAAGAGCTGGTCTTGCCCGGTTCCCAGGCTCTTCTGCCCCTCTACTTTATGTCAACTTGGCAGCCCCCAGACCCAGGTAGGCCTGGAAGTAAGGATGCTGAGGGGCTGTCTAGAGGCGGTGGAACCTGCACGGCTCTGACTGGTGGGGTTGGGGAATGAGGAAGAGGGATGAGGTCCTGGGTACTTGGTAACTTTCACCAAAGAGGAAACCCTGGTGGAAGATGGATGCTGATGGTTTCTGGTTTGGAAGTGCCGAGGTTGAGTTGTCTGTGGAGCGTTCAGGAGATGCCCAGCTGGAAGTTGGTCTTACTGGACCAGAGCTCAGAGATGTTTGGCAGGAGACAGATTTGGGAATAATCAATGTAGAGCTGCTATCGGGTCCTTGGGCATTCGTGCCCACGCTCTACCCTCTGCTTCAGGCAACCCCTAAGGGACAGGGAAAGAGCCAACAGTGTCAGCAAGGCTATCAGGATCCCTATGGTCACTTCTAAGGGAGCGAGTCCCTTGTCTCCTAATAACAACCAGGCCTCATAGCAAAGCAGCCCCGATTATTCACCCTGAGCAGGGTCTGAGTCAGTGGGACAAACAGCGGATCTGCAGTATTCCAGAAGTTGTCAAATATCTGTGCTTGAGTTTATATATTCCTTTAAAACTCTAAACTCTTTCCTTCTGTGTCCTCCTTTCTGACACCACCTGGGTCTCCACCCAAAGCCTCTGATGAGATGTATCATATTTACTACACCCCAGGGGGGCCCAATGTGCGCCGTGTCCCCCATTCCTTGTATTTCCGTGTCATTGGCAGGGGGAGGGGTCTGGCATCCTGCACCTGATTTGGTGGATAGAGCAGAATTACTTACTTACTTAACATTATTTCTATAGGCATGAGTTGATATCAAACCTGGTCTTTCGTTTAAGTGTCCTTATGCTGTTGCTTCCATTGTTCTTGTTGCCAGATTGTCTTTTTCTCAGATGAAATTTACCTTTTTTTTGGGGGGGGGATATTATTTAAATTTCATCATGCTGATATCTTTTATTGCCAGTTTTACTTTCCAGACACACACGGACATGATGCCCCAGCAATGGTGGGTAGAGTGCTGGGGAGAGAAGAGGGCCAGGGCGGTGGCCTAAAGGGGCTGCCCAGCGGCTGGCCTTTCTGGAGAGCTTGGTCCAGGCACCCAAATTGGTGCCACTATAAGTCACAGTCTCCAGCAGGGTCCCCACCGCTGTCCCCCCGACTCCATGTTTTCCTAGTTAGCTTCCCAGCAACCATTTTAAACTCTTCTTCCCCATGCCCACCTTAGCTGGTGACCTTGCTTACTACCTGCCCTGCCTGGATTTTCTTTTTTTTGGCTGCTCCATGTGGCTTGCAGGATCTTAGTTCCCTGACCAGGGATCGAACCCAGGCCCTGGCAGTGAAAATGACGAATCCTAACCACTGGACTGCCAGGGAATTCCCCTGTCTGGATTTTCTGATTGAATCTGTCATAACCCCCCTACAGGATAGGTAGTGGGGCTCAGTGTACAAATGAAAAAGTTAGAGAAGGTCCAATAAACTCCAAGTTCCCCACTGTAGCCCCAATATAGGGCATAGTGTCTGGCGCCAGGTAGGTGTTCAATAGGCAATTTTTCAAGTTAATTTTAACATAGGAGAAACTTAAAACTATGGGGAGATGCCAGCACAGAAGGAAGGTTTGAAGACATGAGATAAAGAGGAATCAGTAACAGAACAGCTATTCGACCCGATGGAGGATCAGACAAAGAATGCAGGTGAGGGGATTGGCCCTGAGTGGAGGGGAGATGTCTCCTTGGAGACCAGAGGCAAAGGGGTCAGGGCGGAGCAGACGGGATGCTCACGGGAGGGTGGGGAGTGTCTGTGGGCAAGTGTGTTTGGAGAAAGTCTGGAACAGCTGCCATAGGGAACGGAGAAGGAAGCTGACCAAGGACGCGCACAAGAGATCAGCCTGTGTCCCTCTGGCTGGAGGAGAAGGGCATTAACTGAGTGTCTACTGCATGCCAAGAGCACAGGTCAGGCCAGTTGATCCTCTCAGTAGCCCTGAGACAGATTTGACAGATAAGGAAACCAAGGCTCACTGGTAACTTTCTCAAGGCCACACAGTGAAGGAAACTGCAGCAGGAATTTATTAATAGATCTGACTCCAAAAACCTGTGTTCTTTCCCATACCCCACCGCCTCTTGCAAGGTTTTGGCTCATTATGGACAAAAGCCCTCCCTAAGCCGCAATCAACTCTTGGCCGGCTCGAGGCTTCTTAATCACTCCTTTTCTGGGCCAGGAACAGAGAGGACGCTTACGGTCATGGAGGTACTACCTTTGCCAGCTGCTGATTTTTCCATGAGGAGAGGATTTCTCAGCTGCTTGATGAGCTCACTCTGTGTGCCTCTCCCACTGGGTATGCAGCAGTCTGTTTGCACTTGACCCTTTGATCAGATGCCCGACTGCTCTGCTCGGGGCATAAGGAACCTCAACCATGTCTTCTTACACAACTTAAAGTTCAATAGTGATATAAAACTTTTAAAATTCACTTTTTATAAACTGAATCCAACAAGTCTTTAAAACAGAGGTGTGTACACTACTATATATAAAATTGATAAACAACAAGGACCAACTGTATAGCACAGGGAACTATATTCAATATCTTGTAATAACCTACAAGAAAAGAAAAGAATCTGAAAAGTTATATATATATAAAAGTTGTATATACATATATACACATATATATGTATATATGTGTGTGTGTGTATATGTATATATATATATGTAAAAAACTGAGTCACTTTGCTGTACAGCTGAAACATTATAAATTAAGTATACTTCAATAAAATAAAAGCCCCAGAGGCGTGACATATTTCTATAACTCTTGGAAATTTTTTCTAGTTGGATGGGGCCCATCCATGGCTGATGTTTGAAATTACTCATCAAGATTCAGCTCTTGAATTAAATATTCAAGCTTGGATACCTTTTAAAGTCCCAAGGCTTTGGGAGAAACTGCTCCCTGTATCACCTGGTAGCAGCAATTACTTTGGTGATCATGACAGATCAATGATTGTGATAAGAGGAGGAGGAGGAAGATGATAAGTTCAGGGAAGGGGGGGGTGGACTTCTTGGGGATGGAGGGGAGAAGAGGTTGGTACCCAAGTGGGAAGAGGGAGAAAAGGAGGAGAGACTAGAGTCACGAAGATGAACTTTGTGTGAGAGACACCAAGGGACAGAGAAGGGAGCCCAGGCAGGGAGCTGGTGCTTGAGGAGATCAGGGCAAACACCAGGATGAAGGGCCAGAGGCAGAGTTTAAGGCCCCATCATTGTGAGGCTGGGTAACAGCATGTGGGGATAGGGTGCAGAAGGAGCCTAGTGGCCTTGGACATTTGGGAAAGCGGAGGAATGGTGACTTGCCTTTGTGTGTGTGGGTCAAAGAGGTCTAAGGGCCTCACTGATCTGTTGGTAACTCCACATCTCTAAATAGGGCCAACAGAGGCCCAAAAAGACTCCCTTTAGAGAAATGGAAATAAAAACAAAACTAAATAAATTGGACCTAATAATGAAACTTAAAAGCTTTTGCACAGCAAAGGAAACCATAAACAAGACAAAAAGACAACCCTCAGAATGGGAGAAAATATTTGCAAACGAAGCAACTGACAAGGATTAATCTCCAAAATTTACAAGTAGCTCATGCAGCTCAATATCAAAAAAACAAACAACCCAATCCAAAAATGGGCAGAAGACCTAAATAGACATTTCTCCAAAGAAGACATACAGATGGCCAACAAATACATGAAAGGATGCTCAACATCACTAATCATTAGAGAAATGCAAATCAAAACCACAGTGAGGTATCACCTCACACCTGTCAGAATGGCCATCATCAAAAAATCTACAAACGATAAATGCTGGAGATGGTGTGGAGAAAAGGGAACCCTCCTGCACTGTTGGTGGGAATGTAAATGGATATAGCCACTATGGAGAACAGTATGGAGTTTCCTTAAAAAACTAAAAATAGAACTACCATACGACCCAGCAATCCCACTACTGGGCATATACCCTGAGAAAACCATAATTCAAAGAGAGTCATGTACCACAATGTTCACTGCAGCTCTATTTACAATAGCCAGGACATGGAAGCAACCTAAGTGTCCATCGACAGATGAATGGATAAAGAAGGTGTGGCACATATATACAATGGAATATTATTCAGCCATAAAGAGAAATGAAATTGAGTTATTTGTAGTGAGGTGGATGGACCTAGAGTTTGTCATACAGAGTGAAGTAAGTGAGAAAGAGAAAAACAAATACCGTATGCTAACACATATATATGGAATCTAAAAAAAAAAAAAGTTCTGATGAACCTAGGGGCGGGACATAGAGAATGGACTTGAGGACACAGGGAGGGGGAAGGGTAAGTTGGGACGAAGTGAGAGAGTAGTATTGACATATTTACACACTACCAAATGTAAAATAGATAGCTAGTGGAAAGCAGCTGCATAGCACAGGGAGATTAGCTCAGTGCTTTGTGACCACCTAGAGGGGTGGGATACGGAGGGTGGGAGGGAGATGCAAGATGGAGGGGATATAGGGATATATGTGTACATATAGCTGATTCACTTTGTTATACAGCAGAAACTAACACAACATTGTATAGCAATTATACTCCAGTAAAGATGTTAAAAAAACAAAACAAAACAAAACAAGACTCCCTTGAGTCAGCCCAAGATGAGGGAGTGCATGTGGTCTCCTTGGGGTTATTGGGAGACTCTGTCCAGGTATATCTCCCCAGGGGACCTTGCCAATAACCCTGCATGTGTTTCTAACACCAGTGTTTCCTAATAAATTGTTATTCATTAGTTGGGTCAGAAAGTGTGCTTTCTATATTACATTTTATTTTTGGCTGTGTTGGGTCTTCGTTGCTGCGTGCAGGCTTTCTCTAGTTGCGGCGAGCGGGGGCTACTCTTTGTTGCGGTGCACGGGCTTCTCATTGTGGTGGCTTCTCTTGTTGCGGAGCACGGGCTCTAGGTGCGTGGGCTTCAGTAGTTGTGGCATGCAGGCTCAGTAGTTGTGGTGCACAGGCTTAGCTGCTCTGCGGCATGTGGGATCTTCCCAGACCAGGGCTCAAACCTGTGTCCCTGCATTGGCAGGCAGATTCTTAACCACTGCACCACCAGGGAAGTCCCATAAATTATATATATTTTTTTAATACCTCCCAGAAATTCTGGTTTGGATGGGGCATGTACTCTGTTTTGTATTCTTTTCCTTGGAGCCTTGTTGGGTTTGATTGGTGAAGAGATCATAAGGAAGTTCATTGTAAATAAAAGGAAGCAGGATGGAACTTCGTACCAGAGAAGGAAACATGGATGTCATCAAAGAGGAGGACACAGAACGAGGGTGGAGGGACCCCAAAGACACACTTCTTCTACTTCTCAAATGGGTGCTTGCCCCCAGCCCAGCAGGGTGCCTCTGGATGGGGGCTGGTCCAGTGGGGGTGTTGTGGGAGATTTGGAGGCAAAATATAGGCCCAGAGACTCACCTAGAACTGGGGTTAGAATGGCATCCAGGTTGTGTCAGTAGAGTTTTGATTGTGCTGGGAAATCACACTGCTGATAATCCAAATGGAATTAACACCTTTTGTTGTTAACTTGACACTTCTCACCCAAGCTAATGAACAGCTTACTGTAAAACTAAACTGGTAACTTTAGGGGCCTGGAAAAGAGTTCCCGACTTTCCGCAGACCCACCCTCACTTTATTGAACTTGGAAACTTCTGTGTTAGTCTTGCATTAATCCTTCTTGAGCTGGCACAACACGATTGTGCTGGGAAGTCATGGAATTCACCACATTCATCCTTTAATTAGAATAAACTTGGATTTAAAAGCTTCTATGTGATTTGGAAAAATCCAATCTTTGGTCTCAGACTGCTAAATCCTCTGAGAATTTTGAAATGCAAATATACAAAGCATAATACAGTGTTAGGTTCTATTAATCTGAAGAGTATGTGAGTCATTTTAAACCTAGAGTATTTCAGACTTAGTCATTTCCTTCATATGAAATCCAACTTTCCAGCATAAAAGTTATGAAGGGCAAGGTTTTCCAGCATATAGAACTACATACACATCTTCAGTGTGGGAACTGGGTATGGAGGTAGGATTGCTAATGGGCTTTGCAGCATTTTATTGCAACTGTGGTTAAACTTTTTTTTTTTTTTTGCTTCATCCAAACTTTGCTTCTCATAAACTTTCTTCTCTATTTTTCTCTCCTCTTTATTCTTCTTGCTGTTTAGCTCTACTGGGTGTTCATTTTCTCCAGTGAGTTTCACATGAAGAAAGTGTCTGCAGCAGAACACAGTGCTTTGAATCCCCTCCCATATCATGGTGGTTCACGGAGATGCTGAAGTGTAATTCCCAGTTCTCTGCACAGTAGGTGCTCGACAGACATGTGCTGAATGAATGGATTTTTAGAACAGCATAAAATTTTTAAAAATGATAGAAATTCTCTCTTCTGAGTGGGTTAAAACACTGACATTTAACCATTATAAGGACACTGGAAGTCACAAGCATCTCATTGAGGGGTTTATACTTATATCTTGATTTTTCTTCTTTTTCTTGTAAATAGGGATTTAAAATATACTATTTTTCTCTCGATCATGTCATTTGTTTCTAAGAATTGTGAGACGGGCAGAGTGATAGTACATCAATTATACCTCAACTTAAAAAAAGAGAAAAAAAAGAAGGAAGAGCCATGCAATAATTATTACCCTCATTTCATGGATGAGGAAAATGGAGTCCAGAAACATTGATAATAAAAACTAGGGCAAGAACACAGAAATTCTTAGTCCAGTTCTTTTTGTATTTTACTTCCCTCCTTTCAGGAGAAGGCAGACTTAACTGTGGTGAATAGTCTGTGGGGAGCTGTGGTGGTCGTTACTGCTATTCAATAAATATTTCCAGGCACTTCCCTGCACCCTTTGGGGTGTAATATGGCCATATGATTTGCTTTGGTTAATGACACATGTAGAGAGGACACTGCCATTTCCAGGCAGAAACTTTAAGAATCAGTGGCTATATCCCTTCCAACCTATGCAGGGAAAATGGAAGCACATGCCAAGATAAAGCTTTCAGCAACCTGGCATCTAAGGTGGAAAGAATCCCTCTACTGACACATACTGGACAATGTGTGTAAGTGATAAATTATTATCATTGCTTTATTGAAGTATAATTGACATACAATATAATATTAGTTTCAGGTGTACAACATAGTGATTTGACATTTGTATACACTGGGAAATGATCCCCACAAAAAGTCTAGTTACCATCTGTCACCCTGCAAAGTTCCAAGTTTTCTTTTCTTCTTGTCATGAGATCTTTTAAGATTTACTTTCTTAGTAACTTCCAAATTTGTACTACAATATTATTGACTATAGTCCTCATGCTTGTACATTACACCCCCATGATTTATTATTTATTTTATAACTGAAGTTTGTACCCTTTGACCCCTTCACCCATTTCACCCACCCCTCGTCTCCCTCCCCTCTAGCAACCACCCATCTGTTCTCTGTATCTTTGAGTGTTGTTTTGTTTGTTTTGTTTTTCAGATTCCACATATAAGTAAAATCATATGATTTTTGTCTTTCTCTGATAAATTATTTTTTGTTGCATTAAGCCATTGAGATTTTGGAGTTGTCTGTTATTGTAGCAAAACTTAGCCTCATTTTGATTGATACGGAAACGAAGGAGCATACGTGGGTAAAGAATGCGTGGGTCACTGGGTGGCTGGGTGATGAGATGAGTGAATAATCACTTGTGACTGGATAAGGTCCAAGGGATAAATCTCTTCTCTTTGTACCAATGTCCTAAGTGCATAGATTCAAATAAAGTGTAAACCACAAGGATCGAGGAGGGTATTTTGAATGAGGGCACACATATGTTCATTTTCACAAGCTAAGTGTCTATAGCTACATCCTGTATTTCTAATCCCAGCGATGCTATGAAATGATACCTTTTGTTTGGTTCTAACAGATCCTTTTAACAACTTCCATTTTAGCAACTTCCAGTTTTTTGGTCCCCCAAAAGTGTCTGTGTCCGGATTCCTGGAACTAACTTCTTTTTGGTTCCTATTAAGTATAGCCAAGGATGCTCTTTAATGGTATTACACAAAATTTGTATCCTGTCTATGGGTTTGACCTATGACCCTCTGCTTAGACTCTTTCTTACAGAAATTGGATGAGGTCTGACAGTTAAGATCTAAGATCATACTTGTTCTGTAGACTCAGGAAAACCTCAGAGTTTACTTGTGGAATGAATCTCACTTTCTGGGTCTTTGGTCAAGGTCTCATCCCTTCTTTCAGGGTACCTGGAGAAAGAGTAGATTTCTGCACTGAATAAACGTTATCCGAAAAATTCTAAAACTTGAGCAAAGTTCCAGCATCAGGTAAGATAGTATGAGTTTACTTTTAAAGATACACATGGTGACATACATTCAGGATCACAGCCTACCTGCCTCTAGGACTACAGGGTGACAGGTCACCTGGTCTTGGAAAGTCACACCCAGGTCAGGTCACCACAGGATGAACCTTCATTTCTAGCTGAGTTGGTTTTACTAAATATTTACTGAAGAAAAAGAGTATCTTTAATTTTAATAGCTTCTACTAACAATATATCAACATGATTGGGTCCTTCTAGGTTTACAGGTTGGGTTTAATTTCTAGGTTAAAAGACTCATTCCCTATGTACCCAGTTTTTGGTTGTTTCATTACAAGTGAAAGAAAAAGCAGGGTTGTCTAAAACAGCCCTGTGTAGCGAGAGCTTCCGTTCAAAACAACATAGCATGAAGTTCTCCCTTTGGACCAGGTGAGGGCACCCTTGTCCTCTCCCAAATATTTACTCAAGGTGACAAAAAATAACCACTTCCATTTAAATTGGTTAAATTGGATGACAAAAGCAGTTTGCTTAGTTAACTTCTAGTTGTATTTTGTTGTTTCACTTTAGATCATAACGTCACCTTCAATTGCAGTTCGCTGGCTTTCAACTCTGCCTACACATGAGAATCATTCACCTGGGGTAGTCTGAGAAAACTTTGAATTCCCAGATTCCATGCCCAGAAGTTCTGGTTCAGCTGGTCTGGGGTGCTGCCGGGACATGGTGTTTTTAAGAAACACCCCGAGTGCTTCTAGCATGTAGGCAGGGGTGAGAGCTACTGCCAGGGTGTTAGTTAATTAGAAACAGGTTTGTTAGAGGATGAACGTTGGAAAGAGTTTTTCCAATTTACATTAGTGTACGGTTCACCTGAGCATTAAATAAGGTGCTATAAATAGGTACCTTTGTCCTTGGTGAATAATGGTTCTCCCCAAGGCTTGGAAAGCCACTAAAACGTGGTCATTTAGTTAAAATTTATCCTGACTTTGCTGCCTGGCCAGTCCTCCTTCACTCCATCCTTCTCTGGCCGCCCCATTCCGCGTACCACCATTCTCTTGGGGCATCTCCTGGAGCCTGTGGTTTAAATCAGCTGAGCTCATCTCCCTTCCCGCTGGTCCTCTCCCTCCAGAGGTTTCCGCGGGGCTCAGCCACACTCTCTGTTTGCTGCTCCGGCCCGGCTCTTCAGCACCCAGCGGCTCTGCTTTTCACTTTCTCCCTGGAGGCTCCAGGCCTCTGCTGACCAGGGCACGGTACTCCCACTTTGGGGCCCTCTCCCCGGCGTGACTCCATCAGCCGCTGACCGCTTCCTTCCTCCCAGTCACTGCAGCTCCTAAGTAGCAGACAGACTGTGTCCTTGGGCCTTTGTATCAACTAGGAAAATGTGAACGTGGCCACTTATCGTGTTACTGTGAATGCGGGCAGTGCAGAGCAGGTGAGCTGGCCCCGTGTCAGCCAGGGGCCGGAGAGGCAAACGTTCCCGAGCTCCCCGGGCAGCCTCTCAGGCTGTGTGTTCGAATGTTCCTCTGGAGGTCAGCACCAGACCATGGAAAACCTGGACTCTGGTAGGATTCTGGGACTGGCTGAACACGGCCAGGAGAGCTGATGTCAGGGATGGCTGCACATGGTGGGTGGTGGCCTTAGGGACTTACACAGACACCAGGGCAGCGGGAAAGGCCTAGGGAAATAGGAGTGACACGTAGGATCTGTGGCTTCTAAGCCCAGCTCTGCTCCTGGCTGTATGACCTTGGGCAAGTCCAGTCCGCTTCGGGCATCAGCTTCCTGGCCTGAAAATGAGGCACCTTCGTGTGCGTGCTGAACGGCTGTGGAACTGGATACAGCACAGCTTCCGATTCCACATTCCGTCACATATTCCTAGGCCACGCTGCTTCTCCTTGTTCACAGAGCAGCAAGGTTCGCAATAACCCCTTTAAAACTCCAGGATCGCACAGGTGACCTAATATCTTCTTTGGTCCCCTTCCCCTTGACCAGTGCCGCCCCCTCCCACCTGGCCCTACCGGTCACTCTGATCCTCAGGAGCAAGAAGCCTTCAGACATGGGCTTCGTGAAGCTGTCCCTTTCTGTACGCACTCCTCGCAGGCCTGGTCTCCCCACACTGCTGTGCTCAACTACTCCAGAACGGACGCCTCCCCCTCTCTTCCCTTTGGCTGACCTGTGTCCTGGCACGGTTTCTATTCCGTGCTGTGCTTCCACGAACACCTGGCTAGACGATGGGGGACAGCCTGCGTCCCTCTCAAGCCAGCAGCGTTTGTGCGCGGCATTGGAGAGCATCCACCGGAATCCGCAGGTGGGCTTCATGGTGGGAGCCTGTAAGGCGTGTACTGAAATGAACAAGCCGACTGCATGGCCCCCCTCCAGATGGTCTTCACGATTTATTCTTTCCCCCATTAAGTTTTGGTGTGGTGAATCTTTGGTGAGCTGCTCATTCTTGAAATAAAAGTAACTCAGAAGACAATTTTTTAGAAGACCTATCATTGGATTTCAACCCAGCCTAGATTTTTCGCATAACTGTTGTATCGAGAGTTTAATTCAGCTGAGGTCTCTTGGGGCCTTAAACGGATGCAGTCTGGGGAATCTTTTTCTTGAGAGAAGGAGTTCAAAATTATGAATATAAATAGCTGCAGGCCCTCTGTGCAGGGGTCAGGCCTGCACCGCGGGGGGCTCAGTAGTTGAAAGAATTGAAATGAGGGAGCCCGCCCATCCTCCGGTTCTGGAACTTTGCAGCATCGCCAGGTGGCAGTATTGTATCAAGTGTGGAAGTTGATCACCGTGGGCGCTGTGTGCTGCATCTCAAGGGACTATTTTGTAACTATGCTTTCAATCGCATCCTGTGCTCACAACTGCGTGCGGCTCCATGTGTGACTTTTCTTTTGGCAAAACAATCCGATTTCCTTCCCTCAAACTTTGAAGACTTACAGAAACCTTTAAGGTCATCCATGCAGGTGACATCAATACAGGTGTCACTGTAATGGTGACAAAGTTTGCTCCTTAAACTTCTAATACACTTTCCCCTCTGTTTTGTGGTACTTTCAAGTTGCGTTCATTATAAAGCAAAAAGAAAGTGTTTCACATAACTTCTGCCACAAGTACTTTTAATGAGCTTTGGCTTTTCTAATGCTTTTAACCATATTAGACTTTATTTACATTGATCTTCTAGCCACACAGTAACCTTATCCCCTCCTCGTCCCCCCGTATTTGACAAGGTTTTCAGAAACTCGACTGGCTCCCTGCTCTGGTGAGGGATCCATCTATATTCATCTAACACAGGTGGCCAAATACTCTTCCTCCCTTTTCCCACCCCTCAAACCAATTTGGAGTGTTTAATCCCATTAATAGATACCTTTTGGGTACTGGCAACTTTGCAATTCACGTTTTAGGTTTAAAGGCAAGGAACTAGCGCTCTGTTTTAATTCTCAGTCTCTAAAATCAGCCTCTGCGATGACAGGTGCAGCTTTCTCCTAAGAGCTGTCCTCAGAATTGTAGCCATTTTGTAAAAGTGATCAAATGTGGCATTCTACAAGGCTATACTGAAGAATTAATAAAGGAAAAAACTTCAAAGTTGACCATTTCCCACTGTCACATAGTTGAAAATATGTCAATAGTGAGACTCCTGCTAAACTTGGAAACCAATAGGCTAGTTAGTCTTTTAACTGTCTCTCCTTCTCACATACGTGATAAAGACTGCGGGAACTGCCTTTAAAACTTTACAACTGAAAGTGTAAGTTTATGGCTGGTTTATGTACACAGAGTACAGGAGAGTCACCCCATGGGTTAGATGCAGGCCACTCACTGGTACCCAAGTTACAAAATAGTAATTCTTTAATATAAACTGCCAGGAGGTGAAGATTTTACAGTGGTTCTGACTTGAAAAAAATAGAATCGGCATGATAGCTGAAGTAGGTGTTCTTCCCGTATATCTAATTTTAAAAATCCAATTAACACCAAGAATGACTCTGGAAAGGATGTGCAAAATGTTTCTACCAAGAAACCCTCCTTAAAAGCCTCTTACATGACAAAGATCAGTCAAAGAAGTAGTTTCCATCCTATTCATTAAAGGAAAAAAAAAATTGAACCACTAAATATTCCTATTAGGAGAAGTAAAGAGAACAAACTTCTTAGGAGGATGCAGCGAACAAGCCCCCACCCAGCCCCCAATGTGCGATGCCCCCCATCATTAGCAGGGTAGCTGCCCATTTCTTATCTTGATTGACAGGTTAATAAGGGACCTGGGGCTATCTTTTCAGTCTGAACACACAACCTTACCAATTACTTTTAAATTATTGCTAATCTGTCCGAAAATAACAAGCAAGAGGAATAAAAATATCTGAAAAAGAGAAATGTCTGCTGAAGAAGCTTTTACTTCCGGTGCTTTAAAAGGTTCGGTTCAGAAAACTTGCCAGAATTTAGTCAATAGAATTTAGGCACTGAAGGTTTTCTTTTTCTTTCTTTTTTTTTTTTTTTTAACGAAAAACTTGTAGTTTATAATAGTTCATTGGTTCAATTAGGAGCGAAAAAGAAGGGAGTTTTGTAATGCAATTGTCCAGCAAAGGAAAACGCTTTAAATTGGGGGATTATGTGCGCAGACCACCTGTAGGGCATTCAGAGCCCTTTTCTATAATGCTTCAACCCATGCCTAGCTGCCTGCAGGCTGGCTAACAATGCCGCGGAAAGCTGTTTAAAAGGCTGCGCGCACTTGTGCCTCTGGTCTTCACTAACTGTTACAAGTCTTCCTCTCCGTCGCTCTCTCTCCTTTTTAAAGTAAAAGTCCCACATCCCTTTAATGGAAGAACTTTAAGGCTCCGCGGTGGCCAATTGGTCTGCACCAAGAGGAGCCGGGCCGCAGGGAAAGAAACTTCAGACTATACAGCACATTTGGAGAGGAGAAAAGATCAAAGTTTTTCAAACTCAAAAGACCAAGTTCCCTACAGATTAACCCTATTCATTTGGCTCCTCTTAAAGGAATGGTGTGCTGAGCCACTAGGCAGACAGGTAAAAAGTTCAACAATTGCCAAAGCATTCTTCTGCTAATTCAACAGCCTCTGCTCAAATCAATTAGCTTAGTCTTGACAGAGGAACAATAGCTTTTTCTCTAGGAAAAGCAGCACATGTGATATACACAAGCCTGGAAGGTTATTAAGATGTTAACCCGTTAGTTTTATCCAGTAAAGAGCGCCTGCTCTGCCACCAAATTGTCGAGTGACTTACACTGTAAAGTGTGATCGATGGTTTAAAACATTAACCTCTACCCTACCCTTCCGCAGTGTGTTCAGTCCTGGAAGAGCTGGTGCTTTCAGAATCACAGACGTGAGAAATGAACGTGGAGTTTGAAGCCTTTAGTGATATCATACAAGATAAATAACAAGGCGGAGTGGAATTAGTGCCTTGCAAAAGTTCCGTTTACAGACACTAAGGTGAGTGTCCTTATCCATGGATCAGAAATGAGCTACCATTCAAAAAACACCACCTTCTCGGGAAAGGTGCAAAATCTTAATCTTGATTTCAGTTCAATAGTGATATTTCAACTTTGCTAACAACTTAGGAACTAGAGTTTAACAGGTCATTTTCTCCATGCCTAAGGGCAGTGTACATAATGAGGAACTAGCAAATGTGCGTGTTTCCAACGGGCCCTCAGCAAAAAGCACTTTCAAGGTTTAACAGTTTAGGAGAGGCAGGGGGAGAGGGCAATGTTTAAATCATTTATCAAAAGTCGTTTTATTGCCAAAATAGAATACTTATATTTGTTCTTACAGGGGTGGCCTCTAAACTTTTTACAGAAAATGTACAGACTGTATATCTTTGGATATGTACATATTTTACACATTTTTACAATTTAACAAATAATTATATAAATACATCCTCTAATGTAAGAAACCCGTATTTACTTGGGGTGTATAATTAAGACATTTCTTGTTTGTTTACTTAAGGCATCTGCCTGGTCATTAAGAATACCCAAACCGTGCAATCCCATTAGGTCGCGGTCATCCCTCCTCTAGGACGTGTTAGGGGTGAGGGTTTACGCAGGAAGAGTCGAGGGTGGAAACTAGGTCCCTCAGGTGAAATCTGTAGGTCTGGCTTCAAGCTCAGCAAATGGCAACCAGCGAGGGCTCCAAACCTTGGGTCCTGGAAACGCGGCAGCAGAGCTCACGCTCCTCTGCCAAGACAAATTAACGCCTGGCGGGAGGAATTCCTCGCCCGTCGGTGGAGGAACGGGGGCTGGGTCTGGGAGCCTTCAATGCCAGGTACTTTGTTCTAAGCGAGTCCCAGCTAATGGATACCATTAAGAGTTCATTATCATGCTAATAGCAATCAACACGGTGAAGGGGGGGACCCTCTGCCTCCGAGTGTCCCCCCCCCCCCGGCAACACTCGGTCTCCTCGCCCCCTCCCCAGCCCTCCCGGGCGCCCCCTCCCCTCCGCTCAGACCTGGGACAATGGCATCTGCTTTGGATAAGACACGGAGCTGGCCGTGCCAGACCGCCACGTCAAGCCGGTGCTGACGTCGCTGTACAGGGAGCCCGCCCCGCCGCCCGGCCCCCCGCCCCCGCCGGCCCCCGGGCCCCCGCCCCCCGGGCCGCCCCCCGCCGCGCCCGCGCCCGCCGCGCCAGCGCCCTTGCTGGCCCAGCAGCAGCGGGTGCACAGCGCGCGCCACGACTCGAGCGTCTTGCCGGACCAGACCCACACGCCCGACGTGATGCCCACCACCAGGCACATGAAGTACTTGAGCATGAAGACGGCGTAGTCGGGCCGGCGCGCCTGGTCCGGCTGCAGGTCCCGCAGGCACGGGCAGTTGTGCGTGGCCTCCCAGCGCGGGCGGTTGTGCTGCTCGTAGAAAAGACAGGCGACTACGACGGCGGCGGGCACGGTGTAGAGCACGGTGAAGAGGCCCAAGCGGATCATGAGCTTCTCCAGCTTGTGTGTCTTGGTGGGGCCGCCCTGCTGCTTGATGACCGAGCGGATGCGGAAGAGCGACACGAAGCCGGCCAGCAGGAACATGGTGCCGATGAAGAGGTAGATGACCAGCGGCGCCAGCACGAAGCCGCGCAGGTTGTCCAGGCTCTGGTTGCCCACGTAGCAGATGCCCGCCACCGGGTCGCCGTCCACCGAGCTGAGCGCCAGCACGGCGATAGACTTGACGCTGGGCACCAGCCACGCGGCCAGGTGGAAGTACTGCGAGTAGCCGGCGATGGCCTCATTGCCCCATTTCATGCCCGCCGCCAGGAACCACGTGAGCGACAGGATCACCCACCAGATGGAGCTGGCCATGCCGAAGAAGTAGACGAGCAGAAAGACCACGGTGCACAGCGCCGGGCCCGTGGTCTCGTAGCGCACGTGCTGCTCCACGGCACCCAGCTCCTCGTACTCGCCGCGCCCGCCCGGGCCGCCCGCGCCCGCGCCCGCCGCCCCCGCGCCCGCCGCCGCGCCCCCGGCGCCCCCCGCCCCGCCTGCGGCCCCGGCGCCGCCGCTACACGCCACCTTCTCGTGGCCCGCCACCAGGCGCACCAGGTAGCCAACGGACACGAAGAGGTAGCAGGCCGAGAGAAAAATGATGGGCCGCTCGGGGTACTTGAAGCGCTCCATGTCAATGAGGAAGGTGGAGACGGTAGCGAAGGTGGACACGAAGCAGAGCACCGACCACAGACCTATCCAGAAGACGGTGAAGGCGCGCTCGTCCTGGCTGAAGAACGGGTTGTGGCAGGGCAGCGCGCAGTTGGCGATCTGGCCCGTCTTGACGCGATTATAGAGAGGGTGCCGCTCGCTGGACACGCTCACCATGGGCGCGCGGCACTGGCAGCCCGGCTCGCAGGGCGCCGCGCCGCCGCCAGGGGGCCGCGCCTTCCCGCCTCCGCCGCCACTGCCGCCGCCGCCGCGCGCGGGGGGCGCAGCCGCGTCCCCGCCGCCGCCCCTGCCGCGGGACGGGGGCCGGGCCCCGGGCGGGCGGCCGTGGCCGCTGCCGGAGGGCGGCTGCTCGCCGGGCGGCGGCGGCGGCGGGCGCCGCGGCGGGCTGGGCGCGGCCGTGGTGAGGTCGGTGCGGTTGTAGTCCATGCACAGCGTGTCAGGGTTGCCCTGCTCGGGCAGCCTGTCGCAGCGCATGCGGTCGGGCCAGGCGAAGCCGTACTGGCGCATGAGGGGCGCGCAGCCGGCCTTGGCGCGCTCGCATACCGAGCGGCAGGGAGGCAGGGGCTTCTTGTAGTCCTCCAGGCAGATGGGCGTGTACATGCTGCACAGGAAGAACTTGAGGTCGGGCGAGCACTGGATCTCCACCAGCGGCCAAAATTGGTGCACCTCCAGGCCCGCCTCGTCCTGCGTGTCGTGGTTGAACTGGTTGGGCATATAGGTGTAGTTGTAGCCGATGCCCTTGCATAGCGGCACGGTGATCTCCTGGCACGCCAGCTCCTTGGCCGAGGCGGCCGCAGCGCCGCTGGAGCGCTGCAGTAGCGCCAGGGCGGCCAGCAACGAGGTCACTTCCAACAGGTAACCCCACTCCATGCTGCGCGCCTCGGCCACGCGCCTTCGCCCTCCGGGCGGCGCGCGGAGGGGCGCTGGGAGATCCTGCAAGAGCGCCGGAGGAGGGGAGAGAGGGCGCCCTGCCAGGCTCTCTCCTGCCTCTCACGGGAGGGGGGTCTGCCGATAGCCTGGTCCCTTCGCGGGACGCGTCCTCACGGCGCTGCGGGAGACGAGGGTGGCTGCCGGAGGGCACCCCGGTCCCCGGGTCTGCCCCGCTCACTCCGGCCGGGCTCAGCCCTCGCAGGGCAGAGTGGCCGGCCCCCGGCTCATCGTCCCTCTCTCGCTCGCTTTCTCCGCGCGCGCCGGTGACTTTGCCGGGCACCTAGGGCGGCGGCGCAGCAAGTTTCCTCTCGGGCGGGCCGCTGTGCGCAGTCAAGATGGCTGGGCCAGGCCGCTCCGCGCCCGGTTCAGCCCCTGCGGCCCCCTTTCGGCGTCCCGGGGCTCATGCTCGCCCCTAAGGCCGCGCGGCTGCCGCCGGGGTTCGGGGCCCGCCTCCACCGAGGCCACCGCCCTCTGTCCCCGGCGTCGGTCCGTCGGTCCGCCGCCGGGATGACGGGCCCCGCCTCCGGTGGAAGTCCGCGTCGCGCTCCGGCCGGCAGTAGGGCGAGGTGTCGGCGGTCCCCTTCTCGCTGGACTCACGGAGCTAAATTCAGGCCGGAAGGCGGAGCGGACACCTGAGCGGCGCGCCAGCGCCCCGCCGCCGCCTCCTCCTCCTCAGCGGGAGCAGAGCCCCTCGCCAACTTCCCGCTCCGGCCCCGCTGCGCCCCGGCCGGCTCATGAATATTTATACGGCGCGGACTCGGTCTCCGCCCGCGGCCGGCGCGCCAATCCCGGGCGGGGGGCGGAGTCTGCGCGCTCCCCAGGCCCAGCCTTCCTGGGGCGGGCCCGGCTGTCCGCGCGGCCGTGAGCGCTGTCTGCGGCCGGAGTTTGGATAACCTTGGGATTGACCGCAGAGACTGAGGCTTTGCCACGACCGTCCCCACGGCGCTCAGTGGGGCTGAGGTCGGGGTTCCATTTCCCCGAGCCTGCGCTTGGGGACTGGGGACAAGGCTTTATGCAGTGAGCGCTTTCGGAGGCCCGTTTCGAACTAGTCAAGCCCCCGTTTCCTACGCTCCCAAACGTGGGCGACCTGCTGGCGAGGGGACCGCTCGCCCCTCCGCGAGCCGGCGAGGGCGCGGGGACGTTGCGGGGGCCCGGGAAGGGGTGCCCTTCTTGGGGTTCTCAGAACGATGGTCTTGGAGGCTTGGCAATGCGGGAGGAGTGGAACGACTGCAGTTCATTCTGCCTGGTGGGGCTGGACCGGGGGCAGCCCTGGAGGAGGTGCCCGGGAACCCAGCGGGCGCGCGAGCGGCGCGGGCCCGGGGGCGGGCCCGGGGGGGGGGGTCTCCTCCCGCCTCCGCTGAGGGACGTAGGGGAGCCTCAGTTTGCTTACCTGGAGAATGGGGTCACAGTACAGATCTCAAAGGGGGTTCAGCTAATTAGGTGAGGTAAAATATCTATAAAGCACCCGGACACAGTGAAGAAGAAGGAAGAAAGAAAAAGAGAAAGGGAGAAAGAAAAACTTGTAAATAGGCCAGACTGGAGACTCTGCGGCTGGATTCTCCGTCTTCACCTCGTGCTTTTGGAACATATATACATCTCTCCAAAGTTGACATGTTTTTGCCCGAGCCTCCTCCTCCGCCGTGGGAGGCGGCGCCGGGACCTGGCGCGGACGCGCGGACACGTCTCCGCGGTGCGCCCGGGGCCGAGCGTCTGGGGACCGCGGCCAGCGAGCGCGGCCCCCGCCAGCTCGCAGCCACCTTAGACGGGGAGGGGCCCGAGGGGCGGGCGGCCTGGCAGGTTCATTTACGCTTGTTAGGACGTCCCAGGGGGTTGTCTTTCTCCTAGAATGGAGTGTTTATTTTTTAATTGATGTGCTGTTTCATTTAGCGCTTGTATGGAACTCACGCTGGGGCTGTAATTACTGTAATCTCGGGAACAAGCATTTCAGTTAGCCAGGAGGGTGGCAACAGACGTCTCTCTCTCTCTCTCTTTCTTTTCCTCTTCCCCCTCCCTTCTCCCTCTCGTTCCTACCTCTCCTTAGTTTTTCCTCCTCTTTCTCTCTTTCTCTTTCCAGATTTTTGCTATTTGTCAGGTTTCATAGCAGGAACGAGTACAGCTAGAAAACTAAAGTTATTGAGGATGTGGGGACGAAGGAGAAGCAGAACTAAAGGCACGTTTGAGGCCTGGTCATATTTTTGGGGGTGTGCGGGACGGTGGTGGTGGTAGTTGGTGGTTATCTGTTTACAAACAACTCGTCATGAAACAAAAATAACTAGCAGCATCTGTATAGTATAGTCGCTGCTATGCAGATACAGCGTGGCAGAAACCTGTGTCTTCCTCCTACTGTTGCCTCTGGCTTAGTTTAGCAACCGTATTCTAAATAGAAAGGCAGAATCTCCCCCACACCCCAACCCCACCCCTGATTTTTGGCAAGTTCTGTATTTTCACCAAGAATTCTAGGCATATCCAGCAGGCAGTGGTTATACCCCACTGTCTTTCTCTCTTTTCTTTTAAATTGAAGTCTAGTGAGAACCTCTTTATACTAAAACAAAACAAAACAAAACACTTCCCATTTTTGTTTTAGAAAAACTAAACTCCGTAGGAATCAGAAATTCTAAGGCTTCAGAAATATTAGCTGATTCAGTGATTCAGCAGAAAATGATCTCGAGTTTTCAAAAACGCAAAGACTCAGCTGTTAGTTGGTCTTTTTATGGATTTCTTTCTCTTCTCCTCCTAATCAGAATTCCCTCTATGGTTTGTTGAATGTAGAAAGTCACCTCTCTTCTGTTGGTACCCTGTTCATAGATGGCCATCCTCCAGAACATTCAACTGCAGAGAAACAGCAGGTCATACCTGGAGATAAGATTCTAAGCACAGCAGGGAAGGCAAATCCCCCATATTAAGAACCAGCCTGGGCTCTGCCTCACGGTGACCACAGATAGGAGGGGCTTGGTTCCAAAAGCAACATAGAGGGTGAAAAGTTTCTTTTGATTTTCTTCAGCAGGAAGTGTCAAATAGTGGAGTTTAGAATTACACTATATAAATTTACTAGAATTGGGTAAAAACCAACTGACATTTGAAAATTGAGGCTGAAAATAGTTGATTTTGGCTTTTAATTGGCATTTAAATTTTTTTTCTTTATTCTTTTGAGAGAAGATGAAAGCTTTGATGATGTGGAATGTGGAAATTTGGGGGAAATATATTAAGCTTGCAGGAGAAAAGCAGACAAAAAGTTCAGAGCTTTCAAAAATCATGTTATAAGCTATTGGGGGTGAGATTAAAACCATTTACATAAAATCATTAAACATTTACTTTTAATTGAGAGAATAGAAGAATCGCATTTAAATTTTACTATTAAATTAAATGGCTACTTGGCAATCTTTGAGAGCAGAAGAGGCTTAGGAAGCCAATTAGTGTATAAAAGGCAATGATGGGTCAGCGAAAAGAAACTAGAATCATTTATCAACATTCTGGCCAAATAATGATTTTTCTTTTGTATATAAAGCAGCTGTTTTTTAAGGGAGGGGAAATAGCTTTAGCAGTGACATAAATAATGTAGGAAACTTTCTAGAGGGATTTCTGAAAAGATGTCTGGTTACTGACTAGCCCAAACAAGTTGAAGGCATGAATCTAACTCAGAGGAGGGGATTTTACAAAACATCAGCTACCTGGTGAGACAGGAGACTATCAATATATTGTAAGTCGTGAATTTAAGAAACTTCGGCAAAATTATGTTTCAGTGGATTTTAATTTAAAAGTCCAACCTAAAACTCTTGATCCAAGAGTGTGCCTAACATATACCAAAAAAATGATACGTTCCGGAGGTTAAACAGAGAACTCTTTAGTAACTAATAAAATGTCTCAGGCATTATATAAAAGCGCCTTTCAGGGAAACGATCCAAGTCTATATTAATAGAGAATATTAAACTCTATCTAGTAATATTGGGGTTTCTTGCTATTTTAGAATCTGTCTTTCAAAGGATTATGTCTTGAGTCGCCCAACCACAGACGGATGGAAAGGTAGAGGTTAACCGGTCTTGCTTCAATCTCTGTTAGAAGTAAAATGGGTGAGATTACTTTTATATCCTTCCATAATAATAATAAACTCCATTAAAGAGCTTCCATTGTCTCCACCAACAGGAAAAGGACTTTGTCAGGAGGAAGTACTCCTTGCTGTGTCTGCTGTAATGAGGCTAAGTTGTAAATGGATGGAGGTGACTGAGGCAAACAGGTGCCACTAGCCAGGAATCAGATTCCCACTTGACATGCAGCTGCCATTTTGGAAAATGGCAGCTGCACTGTCATTTAATTTGATAATTATTGTAAAATATGTTTTAAAAATCAATCACTGATTTTTTTTCCCTCATTCACACTGAAATATTGGCCAGATGCTGAAACTCTTATGAGATAGGATGCATTGTGCATGAGTTTGGGAACTTTCAGATGAATAAAGACTGCCTAAGTAAAACTGGCAGAGCCAAGAAGGACACAGCTAATCTCACATATCAATACATCTAGAAGCAGGGATTTCCATCATTGGTTCACTCTGGGACAGTGGTGTTAGGCCTGCAGGTCTGCCCTGGTCTCTTGGCTTCCCCTTGGGTGGCGTGGGGCCTCCCACTGCTGAATCATCACCTTTCACAGGACAGCAGCCAAGGCAGGAAGAGTGGCAGGGCCTCCCACTATTAGAGAAGAAAATCCTTCCCCTTAGGTCACACTGGTCTGAACCTGTCACACCACTCGTAGCTGCAAGGAAGGCTCTGCAGGAGAGGGTCTGGTGGGCAGCCCATGGTGGACAGGCTCTCATGGCACAAAAGCCACAGAGGGGAGAAGGGCCATTGAGCAGACACAGCAGTCAGCCACATGTTACTATTTGAAATGAACTTTCAAGCAATATCATTTACCAACACACCTAGTCTTCCAGAGTATTTTGTTCAGGGCTATGAATTAAGTATGATCTAGATCCAAGAAAACCTTGATATCTGCGGTTTTTTTTTTTCCTTTTGAAGTACTCTGTACAGTGGTGTGAATTAAATGTCAAACAGTTTACTACTTGTTTTATGTATAATGTGTATAAACTGTGTAGTGTAACTCCTTAGTTCCTTTTTGTTAAGCCCCTCCCCTCCCTTTTGGAGACTTCCTTAAAAACATGAATACAATTCTGGAACTTTAGTTTGTTTTTTTTTTTCTTTTGAGTCTTATATCATGTAACTTTTCTGATATTGACAAACTTAATATGGGAGAAACTGTGTTGAATCCCATTTCTGAAGGGCTTATGGATGTGAAAGAACCTTTGTATCAAAAAAATTTTGGTGCAAGAGTTTACTTCTGGTAACGCTGATCCATTTAAAATGGTGGTCTGAAACGATAATAAAATTTACATTAGTAGTACAAATGGTAATTATCCGGACCCTGAGGGCATGGAGGTGGTGGAGAAAACAATGACATTTCTTTCTATTTTATCTTTGACCCGATCCAGGTAAACAGATGTAATTTTTATTCAAGAGGTGACAGCACTTGATTTTTCTCTTTTTTCTGGTATGTGTCTTGCTGGCTCTTAGAAGCACATGTTCTTATATAGCTTTAACCTTACAGTTTATAATAAGTGTAACAACTTAGAAAGATAAAATAAGAAAAAATTGATACATCAGTGTGCTGTCTATTGCAATAATATCACATCATTAATATGAACTCCTGGTGTGCTTTTTCAAAACAGAATCCAGTAGGGTTCAGTTTGAAAAATCCTAGTCTAGAATGTGTTCAAAATACACCGTTAAGTGAAATAAAGCAGGATATAGAACTATATGGTATGAGTCCAATTATATTGTTATATATGAATAGAAAAAAGACTAGAAGGAAATTCATCAAAATGTTGCCTATAGTTGTATTTGAATTGGGTTAACTAGGAGTCATTTTTATTTTCTTTTTTTATAATGATCTGAATTTTATGCTGAGAAAAAATTATCTTGACTTAGCACTTAGCACTTATTACATATTCTTTTCTGCTGTTCTTTATTTTCTGTATTTTGTGCTTATACGGATCAAAATGACCAAAGAGCAAGGACTAGATCTTTGTTATCTCTTTTTCCTCACACAGATGCTGTACAATTAGGAGCATATGCTGTCAAAATATGTTGCAGCTGATTCACAGATTGACTTACTGTCCGTCCTTTTGGTTGGATGCTCTAATCTCAGTGCCCCAGAGCTGTCCTTCTGATTGAGAATTGTGGTTTTGAATGGGATGTGGGGGAGGAAAGAGGAAGGGAGTTTGTCATTGGAGGGCCACAGAATTGGCATTAGCGGTAGAATTCTAGATGATGCCAGCTTTGCCTGTCTTTGGAACAATGTCCATTTCTGCCCTAGGCTGATCCAGCCTGTTGTCCATGACATGAGGTCATCTCCGTGGTATTTACTTACTGAGATACCTATTTCAATAAGCATTTCTAGCTGAGCATAAACTATCTGAGCATTTCTGTTTACTGGTTATGGGTAAAGTAAGTTACTGTAGAAGAGCGTGTGCAACAGTGGAGAAGATGAACTTTGGATCAGGCAGCCCTGGGGAATTACAGCTCAGTTATTCCCTACCTGTGTGGACGGGTAACCTACAGCCTCTTTGAGCTTCACTTCCTTGTGCATAAAGTATGGAATGACAAATACAAGAGTCCTCACAGGTCGTGAGGGTTAGATGAGCTAAAAGCTAAAAGCTTGGTGCGGCACAATGTCTGGACTTTGATGCATGAATTGAGCTTCGAAAGAGTTTACTCTGAAGGTGCAGAGTGATAGGAAATGTATCTATGACCACAGAAGTGACCACAGAATGAAATTATCCTCATCTTTTTCCAGAAATTTTTTTTCATTCATAAATTCGATAAATATTTATTTAGTACCAATTGTTCTGGTTGCTACTTTTTTCTTTAGTTTTAATTTAATTTAATTTTTTTATTGAAGTATAGTTGATTTATGGTGTTGTGTTTCAGATATACAGCAAAGTGATTCAGTTATACATATATCCACTCTTTTTTAGATTCTTTTCCCGTGTAGGTTATCACAGATTATTAAGTAGAGTTCCCTGTGCTCTACGGTAGGTCCTTGTTGTTTATCTATTTTATATATAGTAGTGTGTGTATGTTAATCCCAACCTCCTAATTTATCCCTGTTCTGGTTACTATAGATGGATAACAGTGACCCCAAAACTTGGTGGCTTAAAACAACCATTTTCTTTTGCTCACAATTTGGAGGGTCAGGAATTTAGCTTGTCTAGGCATATGCTCGGGATCTCTCCTGTGGTTGCAGGCAAATATCCGCAGGACAGAAGGCTCAGCTGGGTTAGGACCACACTGGCCAACGACTCACGTGGCTGCCTGTTGAAGCTGCCAACCGGAGCGCCACCTGGTGGCAGCTTCCCAGTAGATGGACTCCATATGTGACGGGCCATTTCCCAGCGTGAGCATCTTAAGAGAACCAGGTGGAAACTGCACGACCTTTTTTGTGACTTAGCTGCAGCACGTCTGCTGTACTCTGAAGGTTGGAGCTGTAAAGCCAGCTCAGCTTCAAGGCCTTCCTCAAAATGGAAGGAATGGCAAACATTTTAGGGGTCGTATTTAAAAACTGTCACAGCAACTAAGCGTCGGGTCCTATATGAAGTGTCAGGGCTGTAAGGATGGATACGGCATTGTATTGGTGGGAGTTCTCCAGAGAAACAGAACCAGTGGGATATAAATGGCTTATTATGAGGAATTGGCTCCTGTGATTATGGAAGCTGAGAAGTTCCACGATTTGTCATCTGCAAGCTGGAGGCCCAGGAGGCCAGTGGTGTAGTTCAGTCCAAGTCTGAAGGCCTGAGAACCAGGGGAACCGATGGTGTGAGTCCCAGTCTGAGGGCAGAAGATCAATGTCTCAGCTCACACAGTCAGGCAGAGAAGGGGCGAGTTCTCCCTTCCTCTGACTTTTGTTCTATTCGTGCCCTCAATGGATTGCATGAGACCCACTCACATCGGGGAGGGCACTCTGCTTTACCGAGTCCACTGATTCAAATGCTGATCTCATCCAGAGACACCCTCGCAGACACAGCCATAAATAATGTTGAGGCAAAAATCTGAGCACCCCATGATCTTGTCAAGTCTGCACATAAACTTAACCATCACAGACATTCTCCTTCACAGGCAACACACACGGGTCAGCTACAGATACGCAACCACAATGCCTTTAGGTGAAAGTATTTACAAGATACACAGAAATAATATTAGGGAACGACGAAATGTGCCCAAGAGAGCTGGAAAGGCCTTCGCAGAGTTTTTGAAGAGTGGTCAGGAGTTTGCTTATTTGAGGGAACGCAAAAAGTTCGAAGCAGGTGACAAAGCACTTACAGATCTCAACGATGATAATCGCCTTTGCATTGCTTACACTTGTTCGTGGAACAGCAAGAACCATCCTTGAACAGAATCATATTTATTTGTATTCAGTCAGTTATGACTGACACAATGTGCACCTGTGGTGAGGTTACATCTGGGCCTAGAGTTCAGTGTGTTTTACTAAGTTTTCAGCTTCTAGTAACAGGATGCTTGCCAAAGTGGCCCGGAAGACACGCTGTCTCACATCGCCAGGATCCGGAAAGGGGTTGGCTGCCGAACTGATTGATGCTGTGACTCCGTGATGCCATCAAAATCTGGGTCCTTTCCACCTCCTTGCTCTGTCCCCCTCCTGGTTCCAAAGTAGTTACAGATCAAAGCTCATGTTTTCGTATACCAATATCGAGAGGCAGAAAGAGGGACATTCCTCTCCCTGTGTATCTTTGCAAGAGCCAAGAAGGCTTTCCTGGAAGGGACTTCCTCCTACTCCTCATGGGTCAGAGCTGGGTGACAGGCCATGTCAACTGAGCCCTGGCCTGGCCAAGGAGGGACATTTGAGCAAAACTGGGGCTTTGCCAGCGAGGGAAGGGGTAGGGGAGTAGGCTTGGGTGGGTGACCAGGGGTGTCTGCTGGAACCTGAGGCCTGTTGTAGCTGACGTAAGAGGCCAGTGTCTCTTTAAGTCTAAGGCCTGCTGCCCTAGGTCAGATACTGATAGCCTGGTCATCTCTGGAGAAGATGCTTATGCCCTTTGTGTGTTAATTGTCAGCAAGGCTGGAGCCCTTTCTCCTCCTTCTCCCAAGGCCTCAGGCAGGTAGGATCTGTCAATAAGGTTCCGGTTGTTTATTTCACGAACAGTGTATTTTGCTTGAGCATATAGTGTGTTCTGCATTCAGAAATCCAGTTGCCTTCAGGGCCCTTCGGCCAGGCTGGGGAACCACTCTGTCTGGCAGGACGAGCTGGGTGGTTTGTAGTGTTTGCTCACGTCCTGGTCTCACCACGAACTCCCTCCAGGGTAATTACTTGGAGGAACACCTTACTAAACAGCTGGAAAGCATGACTATTAAGGAACTGCCAGAGATGAAAATTTATTTCTCACCTGTGCGGTTTCCAGAGCCTCGTGGCACTGAGCATTGAGTGGCTTCCAGTAACCTGTGGAGAGCACAGAATCCAGGGGGCCAGATGGTGTTTCGGGCTGTGGTTGTGCTGACTCCCTGCCTCTAGGGCTCCAAAGAAACCACCTTCTAGAGAATTACACCCCCATCAAAGTATTAGTTTACTTGTTCTTCATCTTTTCTATTGCATTTTGTGTCTTTACTCACTTTCGGTACATTATTCTTCTCTTGACATCACTCCCAGTTCTCAGGAAGACCCTTGTGGCATAATGATGGAGCACACCTCTGGTAACGATCTTGGTAGTTGCCTTTCTGCTGTAGATGCTGGTTCAAGAGGTTCCTTACTCACCAGATCCTGGCTACAAGCCTTTGTGTGGGAAGTGGTTCCTGACCTGCTGGGACAGGCTTCTCTATGGGAAGAAGTGGCCCAGATTCACCGAGGTGACTTTTTACATCACACTTTAGCCCTCACTCCCATTCACAAGTCTCTGCCTCGGCAACTGTCACTCTTGGGAAAGAATCTTTTCTTCAGATATGTTGGCTTTGTCAGGTACTGCTCCTTTGTGGGCTAAAAAGGAAAGATTCCTATTTTTACCTGTTAGTCTATTACCCTGTTGATTATTAAATCATTATGTTTCCAGTGGGATCCATGTGGTCTCTGAATTCCTATTTCAAAAAATGTCTGTCTCCACTGTGGCACTTCATTTTGTGATGTCTTGTCCTCCAGTCTTAAAATAAATAGAACAGAAAGATTCACTTTATGTTGTATCTGTCAAAAATCTGAAAGGATTCATTTTCTATTAGGATTCTATTGGAGTTCGGTTGCCTTGTGGTAATAAAAGACCAAGGTTTCTGCTGGAAGGTAATTCATTGAGATTACACATCCTAATTTTTTTGATTAGAGTAAAAAAATGTAGGTATCACGAAGCAGAGTGAATCCCAACCTATAATTCATAATTGCCCAATGATGAATGTGAGTCTTGTTCCTAGATCCCCCAAGTGAGCCATAAAAACTGTGCTTAGAAAACAAAGTTCAAATTCTATGCTAATAGTTACTACAGGGAATAGTCCCTTTGCTTAAGAATAGAAGTGACCAGAATAAGGATGGAAAGTAGTTTGATCTATGTTACATTGGTGATGTATCGGAGGGTAGTGAGAGGAGCCTGGACGGGCAAGGTCAGAGTAGAATAATAATGTTAACTACTATTTTTAGCATGCCTTTGATGTGTGAGGCTCTGGGCTTGACCTTTTTCATCATTTGGGACGTTTTGGCAACTAGCAGCAGTTAACCCTACAAAAACTGGCTTACGCAAGATGGAAATTTGTTATCTCCCGCAGCAAGAAGTACAGAAGTAGGGTAGATTCCCAGGTTGGTTGGTACAGATTGTCAAAAATATTATCAAGGGTTCAGGTGCTTTCTGTTTCTTGGTCCTGCCTCCCTGAGGGTGTTGGCAGTGGTGACCTCAGAGTGAGAAGATGGCTTCATATCCAGAGACAACATCCCAATGAGGTACAACAAACAAACAAACAGCGGGGCTATTTCATTCCTTTTCTCTTTCTTAGGAGAAGGACACACTTCCAGAAGTCTCCTGGAAGACTTCACTGGTTGTATTGGGCTGAATCCCCACTCTTAAACCATTGATAAAAGGAATGGGATTACTACACTTGGCTTAAAGAAATCTCCTGGAGCTCAGAAGGTGCCTGGCTGGGTGGAGGAGGGTGAAAGCTGAATACAATTAGGGTTTATAAGAAAGAAAGAAGGAAAGTGGGGATGGATGTTGGCACGGCAACCAAAACTCTGCTACATGACTGTATCCATCTCTATCTTTCTCATGTCTAAGCCTCATGGAAAATCTGCAGGATAGATATGAATACTAAAAGTCATGTTTTCCAGATGGGGCTCATTTCAGTATCATGTATTCTATTACAGAGTTTTTAAACAGTGGCATTCTTTCTCCCAAGTGAATCTTGCACCAAACTACAACATATAAACAGATAAAAAAAAATATATGTATGTTCAGATGATGAAATGGACAAGAAACTCAATTTTAAAACTCCAATAAAGCTTTTGAACACAAAAATTTGAAAATATCAGTTATGGATGTTATTTGTGGCATCGTATGCGCACCTAAGTTCAGAAAAAGACCAACGCTGACCTACACCATTCCTAACCAATGTCTCAGAAGAAGGTTAGGTGCACGCACAGAAATGACAAAAGCAGCTTCCTTCAGCACGCTGCACGTAAATGCTGATCTCACAGCACAATTGCTGTGTTGAGGGGTTTCATTGCATTACAATTGTATAATATCATAATTTGGGGGACGGTCTTTTCTGATATTTCCTTCTTTGCGAAGCATCTCCATTGGCACAGTGCCCCTGGCTGCTCCCCACCTGCTCGCTTCCTCCTACTTACTTAGCTGTGACTCCGGAGGCCGTGGGTGTGCACTGCCCAGCCATCCCTCTCTCCTCCGCCCTGTTACCCCTCTGGCCAGCTCTGTGCCTGCAGAGAGAGCCCCGCTTCTCCCTGGGACAGCCAGCGACCCCCGGGATGAGTCTGCTTGGTGCCAGCATTCAGTATTAGGAAACAGTCCATAAATAAAAGCATTTTCTAATATCACCTTTACTGGTTATAAAGATGTATTTTATCCTCCATTGGCTGCCTCATACCTTAGTTTTCAATTTTTTTGTAATCCAGGGAGTAATATAGTTTCTGTTTATCCCCCCACCTACCACCCTTGTCATAATACTTTGATTTGTTTTCTTTTTTTTTTGTTTTTACTTTTTAGATTTTTAAATTTTACTTATTTTTAAAATTGAAGTATAGGTGATTTACAATGTTGTGTTAGTTTTCGGTGTACAGCAAAGTGATTCACTTATACATATATATATTCTTTTCCATTATAGGTTATTACAAGATATTGCATATAGTTCCCTGTGCCCTACAGTAGGGCCTAGTTGTTTATCTATTTTATATTTAATAAAACTCCAAACTCCTAATTTATCCCTCCCCTCTTTCCCCTGTACTTTGATTTGCTTTCTTTTATAAAACAAAAACATTGTTATGCAATATTTCAAACGTATAGAAAATACAGAAAATGCAACAAATACACAAGCCATATTTAATGTGTTATATTTTGATGTGATTGTTTCAGATCTCTTTTCTTTAAATAAATAAAACTTTACAAATATGGCTAAAATTCCACACCTCATCCCTCTTTCTTCCTGGAAGTAAACACTGTCCTAAAGAAGCTGTGACTTGAACCCTTGGATGGTTTTGCACCAATAGTATATATAGTAGTGTTGTTTTGAATGATTTTGAAATATTTTACAAGTGGTATTGTAATTGTCCTTTTATAAGTAGCTTTATAAACTCAACATTATATTGCTTAACTATGATCTGCTTAGTTTTTGAGCTGATTATGTATCCATTGTATGAACGAGCCACTTTATTATTTACTGCACTAGAGACCAGGGTTTGGTGATTTTCACTAGCGTACTTAATGCTGTAGTGAACATCTTTGTGTATGTCCCCTTGTGCACGTGTCCTGGAGTTTCTCTAAAGAAGATACCTAAATTTGTAAAGTATAAATGGAATGGCTGAAGGGTAGATTCTGCTTAATTTCAGATTGACGAGGAATTGCCAATGCTCTTCATGGTGGGTGAGCCAACTCACACGCCACAGAAAGCACACAGGAGCTTCTGACCCTCACAGCCTCACCAACCCCTGGGAGACGAGTCTCTACCAGTCACGTGAGTTTACAAAGGGAGCTCATTGTTTTAATCTGCATTTCTGATTACTAATGGGATTAAATGCATTTTTACATGTTTTTTTTGACCATTTGGGCACCATTTCTACAAGTTATCTCTTCTTATTCTTTGTCCATTTTTTGTTTTCTCCTGCACTGATTTGTCATTTTTGTTTTGAATTGGGGAAGTCCTAAAAATATCTTGGATATTCATTTTCTGTGCTTTCAAGAGGTTTTCTCTGCTGAGTGTGTGGTTTATCTTTTTGTTTTGTTTACTCTATCTTTGGTAATAGATTGTGTGGTCATAATATATAGCTATATATAATAGATATAATAGAGTCTTAAAACTTTTAATCTGTTCAAATTTGTCAATTTTTTTTATGTTTGTTTACATCTTGCTTCAGAATTCCTCCTTTAACATGTTATGAAGTTATTATGCTATATTTTCTGAGGCTTTTCTTGTCATATTTAAGTTTTAATCCATATAGTATTTATTTTTGTGATTTGTGTGAAGTACATTTCTAATTTTATTTCTTCCCATATGCACTGCCAGTTAAGATGGTAGAGTGATTGAATATTCCATTCTTTCTCTTCATTTTAATGTTCATAGGTTTGTTACTAGTTCTATCCAGCTACACTGATCTACTTTCTATCTCTGCATTAATAACGCATATTTTAATACTTAATTGCTATGGTTTTATAAGCCTTAATTTCTTGTAGGTGAAGATACCTTGATATTCCTTTTCAAAATTGTCTTTCATATCCATTTCCCTCCAAGAAGTTCAGGACCATTTTGTTGAAAGTTCTGTGAAAACTCTGTTGCATCTATGGTTTTGTTTCTTCATCATTCCTAATTTGTACCATTTGAATAGTTTCCTTAAATAATTTTGCCACAAGTTTGTCCTTTTTTTAGTCTTTTCAAAAATTTTTTTTTGGTTTTGTTGAATCTTTCTAATTTGTATTATAATTTCTTTTTTGAACCAGGAAGTATTCAGAATTGGTTTTTTAATTCTCATTTTTATTGCATTTTGGTCAGAAAACATGTTCTGTAAGATGTAGATTTTTTTTTTTGAGACTTGTTTAGTGGCTCATTCTACTGTCAATTTTTGTAAATGTGCCATGCGTGCTTGCAAAGAATATGGTTTCTTTGTTGTCTTCAGGGTTCTATAAATGACCATTTAATCAGTTACTGAGAAATCTAAGTTAAAATCCCCTACTAAAATTGTGAATTTCTAGGTTCTTTCCAGTAAATCCATTTTGTTTGTTTGTTTGTTTGTTTGTTTGTTTTGAGACTATGTTCCTAGGGGCATAAAGGTTCAAAATTGTTATATTTTTTCTGGAAAGGATTGTTCCTTTCATTATTAGACAATAAGCCTCTGTGTCGCTAATTCTCTCTCCCTCCCTCTTAAAGTTGATTTTACGGATGATTATATGTTTATATGAGGCCTTGCTGCTGTTATTGTTAGTATTTTTCAGATATTTCCTCCCCCTCAATTCTTTTACTTTCAATTTGTCTGTGTCACTATGCTTTAGGTGAGTCTCTCGTTAACAACATATAACTAGAAATTCAATATACCATCTGTAAGTCTCTGTATTTTATTTGGGAAGTCTAGTTTCTTTACATTTTTTATGATTACCGTTATACTGTATTTCATCAAATCTAAGTTGCCATTTATTATAAGGTGCAACACCATTTTAGTTATCATTAAGAAACAGAAAAAATTTTGCAATTAAACAGTGACACAATGCTTATTTGGAACTTATTAAAGAGGTATATTAGAATTAATTATAAATACTTAAAAATCATGTATTAATCTTATGTATAAATATAAATGATATAAATCAATTGTTATTTCTAAAAATTGTCACATTCAGTGTCTAACTCTTCTCAATTAGCTTTTGACTCAGAATCACCAAATGTTTGTGCTTTTCCAGGCCCTATCACCCTCCATGCTATCAAAAGCAGCAATTCTCAAAAGAACTAAAAGCCATTAGAATTGGCTGTTAAGCTGGCTTTGCAATTATGTAGAACAAACCTCTTTTGGAGTCTAGCTTTGGGAATGTTGTTAAACCTGTTTTATTCGTCACCTTCTCACTCCTTCCTCACAACTGTTTGTATCTTAAGAGTTAAAGTACTGCTCCACCATTGTTTTTAGGCTTTTCTTCTGAGATGCTGACATCCATTCTGCAAGTTTTGCTGCTGGCTCTTTTGATGTTCATGTGTGTAGTCATTGGCGTCCACATCACAGGTCCTTCATGGCCAACAGGGATTTAAAAACACCATCAGTTGAAATATGCATTCTGATTTCAAAGATGTTAAAATGTGAACACATGTGCACCTTAGAAATGATGAAACATTTTATAGTTTATTTACATAAAGATTTAAAAGTTATTTTTATGCTTTATTCTGCTTTCTCTTTGACATACTTTTTTTTCTGGAGTATTTTTACCTCCTTTCCTGCCTTCTATTGGATCAAGTTTTCTTCTTTTTTTAATTAAAAAAAAAATTTTTTTTATTGGAGTATAGTTGATTTACAATGTCGTGTTAGTTTCTGCTGTACAGCAAAGTGAATCAGCTATACGTATACATATATCCCCTCGTTTTTGGATTTCCTTCCCATTTAGGTCACCACAGAGCACTGAGTAGAGTTCCTTATGCTATACAGTAGGTTCTCATTTGTTATCTATTTTATACATAGTAGTGTGTATATGTCAGTTCCAATCTCCCAATTCATCCCACCCCACCTTTTCCCCCTTGGTGTCCATACATTTGTTCTCTACATCTACGTCTCTATATCTGCTTTGCAGATAGGTTCATCTGTACCATTTTTTTAGATTCCACATATATGTGTTAATATATGATATTTGTTTTTCTGATTTGCTTCACTCTGTGTGACAGTCTCTAGTTCCATCCATGTCTGGAAGTTACACATTGTTTTTTACTTTTAAGTAAACTTTTCATTTTTAGCATCGATATTTGACTTGGTAAAGTTAATCAATATCTCTATTCAGCTCTTTAATAATTCACTAAATTGATTGCTTTGTCTCTACTCCCTCCTCATCTAATGTGTTATAGTTCTCTAGTATTATAGTTCCAACTTGTTTTGAACTGGCCAAGTTGGTGGTATTCATTACTAGTGTTGTGATTTTTATGATCAATACTCACTCAGATTTACACCTTGAAGAGTGTTCTTCCTTACCTTTGCTCTTTATATCTGCTTCTTCAAAACGTATTGCTTCTTCCTTGTGAATACAGTTTCCTTCTTCCTGAGATACATCTTTTAGTTTGAAAATGTCTGTATTCTGCCTTCACTCTTAAATGATAGCTTAAATGGATGTAGAATTTTGGGGGGAGAGGGATATGTGATTTCTGGCACCGGGTGTGTAGTGTAAATGGGGTTCTAATCCCTCCCATGCCCTCAGTTTGCAGAACAAGCTCATTATTGCTGTCTCCTGTTCAGGTCAGCAGGCAGGGCTTTCTCAGTCCCTTTCACTGAGATGGAAGCCTTTCCATGGCTCTGGCTTAATTCCACATGTCAGTCCCACTGGACACGTGGAGTCAACCCACTTCCTGACCTTCCAGCCTGCTCACCCCTCCAGCTTTCAGGCCCCTCTTTATTGCTTGCTGTTGGGAATTTCTCTTTCTATCTTCTGAGTTCAGGTCTGCATTACATTTTTATCTTGCATTTCTAGGTGTATTGTGGCAGGAATGTTTTACAGTGGCCCTATCTGACTTTCCATGGACGCTATGAGAATACTGCATTTTTCTTTATACAATGTATTTTTAAAATATTAAAAATAGTTAAGATTATATTAAAAGGGAAATTCAAGTGTTCAGTTCAACTTCTGGTTCCATGGAACCTTGGCTGTCTATAAAATATGGTCTTTTAATGACTGCCCTATTGTATGATTTTGAAATCCATAGTTAAGTGACTGCTTGGGCATGAGATCCCAGACCTGAAGTGGAGAACACAGACTTCAGGCAGGACGTCTCCCCTTAAGGTCTACCAGCCTACGGCAGACACACACCTGAGGTATCAGAAATTTGCTCGCCATGCAGGCTCTTGAGTTGTCACTCCCAGAGCAGCCAATGCACTTCTCCAGGCTATGATTTGTAGCTTCAGAGAGGCTAGATTAGAAAAAAAGTGGTCTAAAGGACAGAGCAGTTAATTATTATGCAGAAAAAAACCTTTTTGTATGCTTATTGGCTAGTTGACTTTCTTTTTCTTTCATGTAAAAGGAAATGACCTCCTTATTTTTCTATGATGTGCTATCAAGGAAATGAAAACTGTCCACTGGAGGAGTATGAAATGGTGTAGCCAGTTGGATTCCATCTCTTTCAGTCAGTTAGCTTTTGGTGTGTAACAAACAGTTGCAAACCTTAGTGCTTTAGAAACAACACACATGCTCCACGTGAGCTCTCATCCTCCATGAAACTTGCACAGGCTTCTTCCAACAGTGATGTCAGCCTTCCAAAGAGCAACAGAAAAAAAGGGAAGCTCACTGCACAAGCCCTTGTCAAGGCCCTGCTTGCATTATGTTGGTTAATGGCCTGTGGCCCAAAGCAAATCATATGATTTGCTTTGAGGAGATGAAAGTCACATTGCAAAAGAGCGTATGTGTAGGGATGGAGATAACCTTTAGGCCATTGCTGTAAACTGCCATTCTATAAAATAAATACACTCTTTTTGGTGTCTATGCCTATATGTTAGACATCTACAAGAGTGTTTATCTCCCTGTCTCTTTGTATGATAGAAAAACACTGGGAACTACTGAAATGCACATTGGCTGGGGAGTGATAACAAAAGCATCTGTGCTATTGAATACCATAACGCAGTTGAAGAGCATGTGATAGATTCGGGAGTACTATCCTAAGAAGACATATCTTTAAATGAAAAAAGCCAGTGGCTGAACCATACAGACTTCACACCTCCCACCATACACAAAAACTAAATTCCTGCAGATACATTACATCACGTCATGCATGCGCATGACAGAATGTCAAGAAGTATACCCTCTAGATGGAGAATAGCAGTTACTGCTATGGAGGGGGTGGGCTTGAGTGGCGGTCAAGGGGAATTTTATTTATTTTTGGGGGGTATCACTTGAATTTTTTACCAAATGAATGCCTTCACATGCTGTTTATTTAACAATGAATAAAATTTGAATTTGAACTTAAACAAAGGAATAACAGTATGATTCTCACCAGCTGGGCTTCAGTCTCATCATTCAAGCAACCGTGGACATGGCGGTGCTCCTGGGCCCGGAGACTCTCTTCTCCTTTCCTCCTTCCGTCAGCCATACTTGCTGCTTGGTGGGAGTGTTTCAAGCTTAGTAAACCAGATCCAAGTCAGGGCAAGATTCTGGAACTTACCCTCTTCCAAATACACCATTCAGCCTAGTCATCATGGTGCCCAAAGTGACAGCCAGCATAACTCCTATTGCGTAGTTTTGGGGTTCTGGCTTCAAATGCCAGGCAAAATGTTATAGTATCATTTTTTCCTAAATGATTTCAACATCATCTGAAATAAGTAGATCACTACTTTTTTGTGAAACATTAGTGTCTAGTGAATTATAACTTTGAGGCTGACACAAGCAGAGATTTAGTTGTTGACATATCCTGTTCATCCCAGTCAAAACCTTTATCTTCTAGAATTTCTGATGTTTCCACAGTGTAGTGTATAGTTAGTCCACTGTCCGCAGGGACTGACTGACTATTTATTATTCTCTATCTGTCTACACCACCCCTTTGGGGTTCTGTGGGAAACGAGTAATGCCAGACAAAATACCAAAGTTATCTCTTTGGCATGCCCATATAACTTACACAATGCAGGGCGAGGGATGCGCCATCTTACTGACCAGTTAGAATAGAAACAAATAGAAAATAAGAGTAACAACTCATAACAGTTATAACTATTAGTTTCAGAAACCACTGCATGTTGGTGACGATAATTACGTAGTATTTTTTAAATTGATTCTTTGTATCTGTGCCTAATGATATGATTATGTTATTGATTTATTATCTTGAAGAGAAAATTTAAAACTACCTTGACAAAACAAAGTTTTTAAGAAAATCCGTGTCAACTTTCAGGTTTTAAACTTCTGTGTTCCTTTCCTGTCCTACTCTTTTTCTTGTGTCTAGGTATGTACCGTTTTACTGTAGAACTCACACACACACACACACCATTATTCACTAGAGCTCTAGAGAAGAGCTGTTTCCCATAAGGATAAAGCAGGTGTGCCCTGCTCATTGACAATTATGACTCGTGTCATTATTCTACATTTGGAGGGACTGTCTAATCTCTGAGGAAATGTTAGCCTCTTAGATTTTTTGGTTTGACATCACAGAACCAATGATACTAATTGGGTGCAGACACACCTATGAATTATAAGACGTAGCATGTAGGTGATTTCCATAAATCTTCTTGAGTGAGGGGTGTGTGTGGGGTTCCTATTTCGATGATAACTCTTAGAGCATCATGTGTCATTTGTAAGTACTGGAGTTCTTATTTGGTGAAATAATATTGCAGCCAATGCCGTTGGTATTTTGCTGTCAATGTTTAAAAATTTCTTCTACACTAGATAAAATAATTGGTTAAAAATCAGAAAACTATTAAAACATTTCACAAATTATAAGATGACTATTATTTATTGGCAGCAACAGAAAGCAAAGCAACTGGTCTGACAAAGAACATTCTGGACAAGCAAAGTCAGGAAAGTGTAACTGGTCAAAATGTTTCTTGTATGTCAACGAAATACTAATATATACATAAAACTTTCCTTATTAATAAATTCATTTATTGTTAAATATTTGGATGTTATAGTGAGAGTTCTGTAAATATTTAACTTTGAAGTCTACTCAATTTGCCTAAAAGTGAATGAGATTATTTTATAGCCACATTTTTAGTCCAAATAAATGAATGCAGTTTAATGTTTATGTCAACTCCATCACTAAAAGTTTCAGTTAATACTGACATGTTAGTTTCTGGAAGGGTGTTTATTCTAAAGGTCCAAATTTTCATTCAGGAAAGATGATCCATCTGGTAGATTTTGGTTGACACTGGTTTCACGTTTAAAGTGTATTTCATCCAATAATACGACATTTAAAGAGTATAGAGTTGTGCATGTAGGAAATACTGGTTCTGAGGTTCTTCTCCGAACTCCGTTCATTATCTTATATACTGTACTACTGACACACAGCTATCTGTGTGTGATAACTTCCAGCTCTGGAATTCCCCCTCACTTCTGTTTACCTCCTCCTGGGTTTATTTACATGTGGGCATTGCTGCTAATTAGTTTTGGGAGGGAGGAGAGGAGATTTCTATACATCCTCTTGGTGTGGCCCCATGAAGAGATGGTCCTCATACCTGGAAGAGCTTCATCTTTCACTCGTTACCTTCAGTAAACACAGCCCGTCCCTTTAGTGACCAGCTGCTGCTTTCACAGCTTCTAGTGAAGAGTTGAGCAATTTGCCAAATTAATTTTCTCCCCTTCCAGGTAGTTCTTGGTGGGTAATGCCTATGTATATACCCTCTTAACTGGATGACTTCTTAAAAGTATGCTTTACAAGATGGAAAAGTTAACGATAAAAAAGGGCCATCTTTCCTGCCCCTTCATGACTGCTTTTTATAGTTTACTGAAAATTGAGTTCTTGGGGTTACATTGTGGGAATGTTTTTTAAGACCTTTGGCCAGTTTTGAATTCACTGAAAGGCAGATATATTGACTTGTTTACACTTGAGGGTTTTTTCTGGTCACCTGACTGTAAGGAGGAAGACATTAGGTTCTGAAAACATTCTTTCTAGGCGTTTCCAGAGAGAACAGTCCTGCCACCATGTTCTCACTCACAGTGTTTGGGTTCCTTTCTGTCTAGACAGAGTTCTCATGGTTGTAACATCTAGGCGTTCCTATTTAATTCTCCCCTCCACCCCTCCCCGGCAAAAGCTGTGATGAATTTTCCCGTAAGTCAGCACTGACTAGGTGAGATTCTGTGTCTCCATGAGCTTCCTGGGAAGGCTAACACACACTGGCTCTTGAAATCTCTTTAGGGCAGTCACAGGAATTTTACTCAGATTTCCTTCCACATACAACATCAATAAATATGGAAATGAAGGCTGCAAATCTCACTTCTGATGAAACAATATGCTGCCTAAATTCAGTTAATTGTAAGGTACTTAGTGTTGAAAGACAAAGATATGCTAATCTTATTAAAATATGCCTGGTTAAATTTAGCTATAAATTCCATTCAGGGTCTCCTGCTTTATACATTGTTCCAAGTCAGAATGTCTGGAAAGGAACCACCCACTATGCAGGATACAGAGTTAGTAATTTGGAAAGGTGAAAAGTTTAATTATGAGTCTATCTTCTGGGGAAAAAGGGAAACAAGGCTGAAATCTTAAAATTTTTTTTTTGTTTGTTTAGATTAAACCAATTGAAGGGCACTCTCACATTGTTTACATTTATATTACTCTGACAGTCAGAAAAGCTTTTAACATTTTTTCTGTTTCATTTGAATTGAAGTTGTTTTTAATATATACAAATGAGGGAAAGAGCCTTAACTAGAGTTCAACAATGTTTAGACAGACTTGATCAATTTTTAATTTTCCAGACAATTAAAGAGTAGAGCATATTGAATTGTGGCTAAAGGCTTGGCCACGGATTTAGAGACCAGGGATTTCAATCCTGACTTCTTTGCTCATCGTGTAACTTTGTAGGCATTATGGAGCCTCTCAATACCCCAGTTTCTTTGTATGTAACCTGGGGTAAAATAAGTTAATAACAAGTTTCCTCGCCATCAGAAAGAAGAGCGTTCCCATGAAAGCTTTCGTGAGCTGAAATGGCATAAATTGAGAAGCAATTACCTCAGGACACATCTTGCTAACAAATGCACAAAACAAATGGAGATCAGGCACAGATGCTCACAGACCCAGTTCAGAGCTCTGGCGGCTTAATGCTGAGTGTGATTCCCTGGAAGGAGCTTGGCGGCGCTGCTCTTAGCGCCTCTGTAACAGCTCGCTGCAAAACACGTGCCGAACAGTATTTTTACTTTTTGCTTTTTCTCCTAAAAGTAAAAATCCTCCTAGAATTTCTTTCAGTTATCAAAAACCAGTGCTAGTGAGGTTTTTTTTATAAAAGCAAAGTGGCATAAAGTGAACTTCCAAAATGCAAGGGATACCTGTATTTAAAAAGGGCTTTTATTTTAATTTATTCTTGTAAAATAAATATACACTCATATATAGAGTATGTAGAGTATTTACAAACATTCACATATAACATTTATAAAATTTGGATAAACACAAAAATATATTTATTTACACAAACACACAGACACACACACACACACACACACACTCACGCATGCACCACTACCATCCATAATCCAACCATGCAGATATAACCTCTATTCCATTTTGGCTAGATTCCAGCCTCTTAGCCATCCATCCTATGCATGCATTAACAAATATTAGATTTTTTATAACCTATTTTTTATAACCTTCTGTATCCAATTACTATGTAATTACTATGTTTGAGCATGTTCTGAAAGCAGTATATTTTTACCCCCCGCCCCCTACATTTTATGTTTTTGATGTCATATTTTACAACTCTTTATTTTGTGCATCCCTTAACTAATTATTGTACATATAGATGATTTTATTACTTTTGTCTTTTAACCTTCATACTGACTAGAGAGATGGTTGATCTACTACCTTTACTGTATGTTTGCCTTTAGCAGTGAGATTTTTCTTGTATAAGTTTTATATTTATATTTATGGCTTTTTCTGTTTAAAGAAGTCCCTTTAACATTTCTTGTAATGTCCGTTTACTGGTGTTGAACTCCTTTACCTTTTGCTTGTCTGGGAACTCTTCATCTCTCCTTCAATCCTGAATGATGATCTGGGCAGATAGAATATTCTTGATTGTAAGTTTTTTCCTTTCAGCCCTTTGAGTATCATTGTGCCATTCCTTTTTGATCTGTAAAGTCTGCTAAAAAGTCAGCTAATAGTCTGCTGAAGTCTCCATGCTGCTTTTAAGTCTCTCTCTTTATCTTTGACTTTTGACATTTTAATTATAATGTGTCTTGGTGTGGGTCTTTAAGACTCATCTTGTTTGGGACTCTCTGTGCTTCCTGGACCTGTGTATCTCATTCATCGCATTGGGGAAGTTTTCAGTCAATATTTCCTTGTGTACATTTCTACCATTTTCTCTCTCTCCTTCTGGGACCCCTATAATGAAAATGTCAATATGTCTGATGTTGTTTCAGATGTCCTTTAAACTATCCTCATATTTTTCCATTTGCTGTTCTGACTGGGTGATTTCCACTAGTCTGTCTTCCAGATCACTGATTTGTTCTTCTGCATCATCTAGTCTGCCCTTTGTTCCCTCTAGTGTATTTTTCATTTCAGTTCTTGTATTCTTCCACTCTGACCGGTTCTTTTTCATATTTTCTATGTCTCTACTGAAGTTTTCACTGTGTCCCTCCATTCTTCTCCTGAGTTTGGTAAGCATCTTTATGACCATTATTTTGGACTCGTTATCTGGAAGATTGCTTATCTCCATTTTGTTTAGTTCTTTTTCTGAGGTTTTTTTTTTTTTGTTCTTTTGTTTGGAACATATTCCTTTGTCTCCTCATTTTGTCTAATTCTCTGTGTTTGTTTCTATGTATTAGGTAGGTCAGCTACATCTCCCGTCTTGAAGAAGTGGCTTATGTCCAAGGTGTCCCGTGGGGCTCAGTAGTGCAGTTCTCCTTGGTCACCAGAGCCTGGTGCTACAGGAGTGTTCCCTGGGTGGGCTGTATGTACCCTCCTGTTGTGGTTGGGCTGTGATTACTGTAGACATCCTAATGTGTGGGGCTAGCCCTGGCTCAAGTGCCTGCAAAGTTTGGCAGTGACTATTGTGGGTACTCTGATGTGTGGGGCTGGCCCCTGGGGTGGGAGCTGCTTTGGGGGGATACTGGCCTTGTCTGAGGACACCCACAGGTTGTCGGGCAGAGGGCCACTTTAGAGGGGCTCCAGCACCAGCCAAGGGCACCCACTGGGTCTAGTGTGGCAGGGGACCACTTTGGTGAGACTTTGGTGCCAGCCGAAGGCACCCACTAGGTCTTGGGGCAGGAGGCCACTCTGGAGGAGTACAGGCTGGGGTGGGTTCATAGGTAAATGTGGGGTGGAGTGAACAGTGCTAGTAGGGTAGATGGGAGAGTCAGAAATGGCACCCCTCAGTGACAGGCAAGGTAAGTAGAAGGTGAGCAACCCCCCCCCAAAAATAACTGGCACCCATCAGCACCTCTGTACCCTCAACAAGTCCCTGCCTCTTGGTCACATACCCTAAAATTAGTCAATGAATCTCCTTCATGTATGATCCAGGCATTTTTCAAACTGCTGCCTCTGTGCTGGGGCTCAGAGTGAGTGAGTTTTTGCACACACCGTTTAAAAGCAAAATCTCAGTTTCCTCCAGCTCTCCCCTCTGGCCCTTCAGGAAGTAAGCCCCCTGCTGGTTTTCAAAGCCAGACATCATGGGGGCTCATCTTCCCGGGGCAGGTCTCCTGGGCTGAGGAGACTGAAGTGGTGTTTGGACCCACTGCTCCTTAGGGTGGATGCATGAGGCTGTGACATCCCTCCCACCTGTGAGTCACTGCGCTGGCGAATGGTTCTGACCAGACCACATCTCCACCCTTCGTACCCTTCTCAATGCGGCTTTTTCTTTTTATCCTTAGCTGTGGAAAATCCTTTCGGCTAATCTTCTGGTCATTCTCAGAGATAGTTACTCTATATGCAGTTGTAGTTTTGGTGTGTCCGTGGGAAGAGGCGAGGCTCAGTCAGTTTTGTGCAGATGTAATCTGATGGTGGAATCACTTCAACCCATGACTTCTTCCTGTCTGTAGTCTTGGAGCTTCCTGAGTGGGTACCCAACCGTGGGACCTGCCTCACACTCAGGCATAAGCAACCAGGGAGTGTGTGTGTGTCGGGGGGAGGAATTAATGGGGAGTATCACCTGAGGGGCCACCCTTGACCAACAGGGGCAAAAGCCACTGAATAAATGTTTCCCTTTACCTCCCCCAGACAGACAGTTCTGACACGCATCTCAATAAGGCTCCTCAGAAGGTTCTGGCAGAATCCAGCACAGTTGTTTGCAGGAGTGGCCAATTCAATTACACATCCCTCCAGCTGCCGTCCTTTCAGCCCTACTTCATCCTCCCTAATCCTTCCCTTCTGCGCCCTGAGATCACCTTCCAATTAGACTACCTGCCCACCAGCCTTTGTCTCAGGCACTGCTCTCAGGAACCAGGCTGATGGGGGCTGCCACAGTTTCAGGTTTGAAATATAGGGAGGGAGATCTCACACTCATACGCTGGAAAACTACAATTTTCAATAGGAATGGAAACAATATGGAAAGGAATTTGGTTGTAGCGTTATTTCTCCCTTTTTGAAGACTTGGCATTCATGGATTTTTAATAATGCCTAAAGAAAATAAGAATTATTTTGCTAGCCTCTGAGAAAACACTTAAATGCTTTATAGATTTGGTTGCCAACAGGGATTCTGTTGTCGATGTCTTTACGTGGATTTATTAAATAATCATGTATACTTGTGGCAAGTGACATTATTTTGTTTTGGGGGTTTTTTTGGTTGTTTACTTTAGGAAAGTCTTATGTTGACTATACGGGTGGATTCTAGTTGAAATGTTTTGATTCAGGAGGGAATATTGATGAGTTTATTCAAAATTTCCAAAATGGTTAGGCATCTAGATACAGCTACAATCCTAAGGATTCATCCATCCAGCCACCATAGTAAATTCTTATATGGCAGGCACCATACCAGGTACTCAGGTTACAATAGAAGTAAGACATGGCACCCGCTCTCGGGTGCTGCCAGGTTGCAGAGAGACCTCCTTGTAATAAGCAAGTGTGTGAAGTCCAGCAGGTATTGTACAGAATGGGGCATGAGGCACCCGGGGGAGTGGCTGATTTCCCTGGGGAGTCGAGAGTGGGAGGGGGAGTAACTCATGAAAGCATCCTAGAAAAGGTAACATTTGGGTCTCTTCTTTTTTTTTTAATAATTTTTAAAATTGAAGTATAGTTGATTTACAAGGTTGTGTTAGTTTCTGGTGTACAGCAAAGTGATTCAGTTATACATATATATGTATATATGTATGTATATATGTATTCTTTTCATATTCTTCTCCATTATAGTTTATTACAGGATATTGAATATAGTTCCCTGTGCTACAGAGTAGGGAACTGTTTATCTATTTTATATATCTATTTGCTGTTTATCTATTTTATATACAAAGTTTGTATCTGCTAATCCCAAACTCCTAATTTATTCTTCCCCTACCCACTCATCTGGGTCTCTTCTTAAAGAGAAATCGATAGTTCCAAGGATGGTAAGCAGTGGAGAGCAATCAGGATGAGCAACATTGTAAACAAAGCCCAGAAATGGAGCTGCCTTGATGACCAGGCACAACGTCAGAGAGATGGTGGACCACGATTTTATAGGCAGACCTCAGAGATATTTGGGGGTCACTTCCTGTCCACTGCAATAAAGCGAATATCTCAATAAAGAGAGTCACACGAAATTTTTGGTTTCCTAGTGTATATAAAAGTTCTGTTTACACTATACCTTGGTCTGTTAAGTGTGCAAGAGCATTGTATCTAAAAAAACAATGTACTTACCTTAATTAAAAATACTTTATTGCTAAAAAATGCTATCCCTCATCTGTGCCTTCAGTGAGTCCTAATCTTTTTGTTGGTGGAGGGTCTTGCCTGGACGTTGACGGCTGCTGACTGCTCAGGGTGGTGGTTGCTGAAGGCTGGGGTGGCCGTGACAATTTCTTAAAATAAGACAACATTGAAGGTTGCTGCATTGATTGATTCTTCCTTTCATGAATGGTTTCTCTGGAGCATGCAATGCTGCTTGATAGCATTTTACCCACAGTAGAACTTCTTTCAAAATCCTCTCAAAACCTGCCACTGCTTTATCACCTAAGTTTATGTCATGTTCTAAATCCTTTGCTGTCATTTCAAGCATCTTCACAGCATCTTCACCAGGAGTAGATTCCATCTCAAGAAACCACTTTCTTTGCTCATCCATAAGAAGCAACTCCTCGTTCGTTAAACATTTATCATGAGATTGCAACAATCAGTCACATCTTCAGGCTCCACTTCTAATTCTAGTTCTCTTGCTGTTTCCATCACATCTGCGGTTACTTTTTCCACGGAAGTTTTGAACCCCTCAAAGTCATCCATGAAGGTTGGAAACTTCTTCCAAACTCCTGTTAATGTTGCTATTTCGACCCTTTCCCATGAATCATGAATGTTCTTAATGGCATCTAGAATGGTAAATCCTTTCCAGAAGGTTTTCAATTTACTTGGCCCGGATCCATCAGAAGAATCAGTATCTCTGGAAGCTATAGTCTTATGAAATGTATTTTTTAAATAAAAGACTTGAAAGTAGAAATTACTCCTTGATCCATGGGCTACAGAATGAATGTTGTGTTAGCAGCTATGAAAACAACATTGATCTCATTGTACATCTCCATCAGAGCTCTTGGGTGACCAGGTACATTGTCAATGAACAATAATATTTTGAAAGGAATCTTTTTTTATGAGCAGTAGTTCTCAACAGTGGGCTAAAAATATTCAGTAAACCATGTTGTAAACTGACGTGCTGTCATTCAAGCTTTGTTGTTCCCTTTATACAGCACAGCAGAGTAGATTTAGCATAATTCTTAAGGGCCCTAGGAATTTTGGAATGGTAAATGAGCATTGGCTTCAATTTCAAATCACTTGCTGCATTAGCGCCCAACAAGAGAGTCAGTCTGTCCTTTGAAGCTTTGAAACCAGGCATTGACTTCTCCTCTCTTAACTATCAAAGTCCTAGATGAAATCTTTTTCTAATAAAAGACTGTTTCATCCACATTGAAAATTTGTTGTTTAGTGTAGCCACCTTCATTTGGATGACAAAGTCTATGCATTAAATATCTGAAATCACCCACATCCATTTGTTAATAAGCAGATATAATAATCATTCTGAAGCGTGTTTTCAAATGGTACACATAATTTATTTTCTTTAAATTAAGCTATTTGAGTAAAAGTAAAATTAACTGTGTGTTGAGTTTATTGCTATAAATCCAGATGTTAATCAATAATCAATATATCCTTTTTTTAAAAGAATCTCAATCTCAATTTTTAAAAATTTTGTTTTCTCTCAAGCTATAATATTCACTATTCATCCAACACTTTATAATCTGTAACTTACTTCAGGATGCATATACGTAATGCCTTTTTAGTAGTTTATCTCAAAATTAGGAATAAATTATTGATTTCCACATATAAGGATGAGGGACTTCTAGGGAAAGATGGCACACTAAAGTCTAATTACATGCTAAATTTTCATCAGTGCCAAGTGATGTGATTAAAAGATGGTGGGCAGGTAGGGAACTGTCAGAATGTTGCTTAGAGCAATTAAATAAGGAAATGCATTTAACCTTATGCCATTAAACTTCAGGGAAGGCAGAAGGGAAGAAACAAGATATGGATGAGGATGGCAGGGCACAAAACACTACCCTGCCCCGACACAATATAAAATGAGTGGTAAAAGTTGTATAATTTCAGCCCCTCCCCAAAGAAAAAAAGACTGCATTTGACAGCAGATAGATAGTTTGAATAAAAATCTAAGAAATGACCTATGGAAAATTCCATATATACCTCAGTTAGACTTCATGAGAGATACCAAAAAATTTCATTGGGTTGCTATCTTTTAGAGCATTATACTGAGTAAGAGGACAAGGCTTATCAGAGTTGGATACAAATTCATTCTGGGCTGAAGTACTGAATGTTTGTGAGATTTCCTTGAAAAAAAAGAAAGAAAGATAAACCTAGGTTCCCAGCAAGATTTCCAGTGAGCACAAAATAAATTCTTTTCTTTCTTCAAATTAAACAACATAAAAGAGGATAGAAAATAGTTCTCAAATTTTGCTTAAAAAGGAATGACAACCTAGGTACAGATAATATGGTAATGGATTAAGAGAGAATTAAAAGCCCTGGGCAGAATTTGCCACATGGAAAATGAGAAAAAACAAACAAACAAAAAGCCATGACACTCGGGCATGAATGGGAGAAAAGTAAGGAGAAAGAAAGAAAAAATTAATGAACACTTATGTAAAAGACAGAAAAAAACCTCTTCAAAATAACAGAAGAATGTAGGCTCAAATAACTTGCAGTATTGAATTATGTAAAAAAAATGATTCAGTGAGACATGTGGTCATAGCAAGATATCTTAAAATTCAGAATAAAATTTCCGAGCTAATTTCTGTCGTTTTCTGAGCTAGAGATATCAATTGAGACTCAAAATATTATATAAAATTTAAAAGTTACATAGAATAAAATGGATGTTTTGAATTTCTTTATACACAGCCACAGGATGTAGAGACTAATATTTTAATATAAGTTAGTACAACAGCCAACAAAAAATAAATTTGAAAGAATTCCACTGTCATTCTCGTGGATGCCCTAAAACATAGCAATTGAGTGGTAGTATCTAACTGGCAGTAGGAAAAAATGTTTTAATTTAAATAGAAACTAGAACTTTTGTTATTATTATAGCTACTGTAAGAGCAAAAATGTAAAAATATTGTTTTATTTCTCTTCCTTCTCAAGATTTAGAGAATGATCATTTTCAAAGTGAGTTAACTCATTATCCCCTGTGATTTCCTTAATCACTGGTATTCACTGTAGCAGAAACAGTTGTTTTAATTTTCTAACAGTAAAGTCATTACTATTTTCAGATGCTCATGTGTAACTAAATGATGCAGATCTTTTATTACTAACCCTGTTAAAATCTTAGAATCTTAGAGCAGGCATCACACTTCCAGACCCACAATACTTAGGGTGGGAAAAAGAAGATATAAGGGAAAGTAAATATTAAAAAGGAAACTGAAAAAGATTGATCAGAGATACAGGAAGACAGCCAGAAGAGACAGCTAAAGGAGGAGAAAATGGCTAGAAAAGAATGGTCAACAGGGTTAAATGCTGTTGAAAGGTTAGGATGATTCTGGAAAATATCAATTCAGTTTGACAGCATGCCGTCAGTGATCATAGCCAGAGTAGGTTAACGGTGTGTGAGAAATATCACGTTGCTGTGGGTTGGACAGATAAGTTGCAGGAGATCAATGCATACATGCAGCTGTCCCTTTGAAGAACTTGGCTCTAAGAAATGGTAAGAAAGGGTTATAGCAAGAAGGAGATGCTGAATCAGCTGTGCTTTTAAAAATTTATTTTAAGATGGAAATATCTTCAGAATGTTTAAAATTGAAGGAATCAGTAGAGAGACAAGCATAGTAAGAATAAGGAAATAAGCATGTTTAAAGAAAAAGACTGCTGTGGGTAGAGAGTGATTTGTTGGAATTTAAGATTTTAGAAATGATTCAGTTATGGGAGACTGAGATCAGAGTGTGAGTGTAGGAGGAGGTTGCTGATAGAGATTTAGGAAATTTGAAGGGTGTTGGCTGGTTTTCCACATGGATATTGAAGGACATTTTCACTGGATGTGTAATTATACGTTGACAATATTTTCTTTAAGTATATTAAAGATGTCATTTCATTGTCTTATATATTGTTTTTCTCTGAGTTTCAGCCATTTGATTATGAAGTGCCTATGTGTTTTTTGTTTTCTTCTTCTTTTGTTTAAGTCCTGCTTGAGGTTTGCTAATCTTGCATCATGAATTTTGAAAAAAATGTGGAAAATATTTATTCTGTACCATTTTCTCACTTTTTCTGGGACTCCAATTACATGTGTTACAGAATTACCCCAGAGGTCTCTTATGCTCTGTTCAGCTTTTTCACTTTTTAATCTGTTTTGAGTATTTTCAATGGATCTGTCTTTGAGTTCACAGATCCTTTCTTATGCCATGTCAGTCTGCCGTAAACTCATCCACTGAATTCTTCATCTCAGATATTACATCTTCAGTACAGAATTTTTGATTGTTTGATTGTTTTAAAACTTCTAAATCTGCAATAAAATTTCCTATCTGTTCACCATTTTATCTGTATTTTTCTCTAAATTCTTGAACATTTATCATAATTATTTTCTAAAATCATTGTTGGCTAATTCCACCAGGAGGGTCAGTTGTGGGTCTGCCTCTATTGACATTTTCCTCTTGATTATTGGTCAATTTCCTGCTTCTTCCCATGACTTTAATTTTTAAATGCTGGAAATTTTTTAAAAATCAAAGGACAGTGGAGGCTGAACTAGATATTTTTTGTTTTGCTTTATTTTTTCCCAGACAGGGTACTATTTCAGTTCCTCTGTGAGACAGTTAGGATAAGTTATGACCCTTCAGATCCCACCCTGGATCTGACGAGCTGGGGATTAGGTACAGCTCTACTCAGTTTCAGTTATCTGTGGCTTCAAATGAGATTATAGAGATTTCTCTTTGCCCTTCAGATTAACTTACAACCTCCCCTGCCACCATAGGGAGACTGACTTACCTTGCTGATATCATCAGGATCTGGGCTGGCAGGGAGGTGGGTTCCAGCTTTAGTTAGGTTCAGTTTACCTCTAAATTCAGTACAAGTAGGGACCTGGAACTTAAGCAATGAACATAACTATAAAATCTTTTTCTACTTTCCAGTTCTACTCCTATGACCACTTATTCAGCAATATTCCTGCTGGGTAGAATAATTAGGCCAATAGACTTATTTTATATTTGGTCTCTTCTGGAATTCATTCTGTCATGGCCGCTCCAGTTGTTCTTAAAAGTTTGGTTTGCTTCCCTTTCTACTTCTGGCAGGTCCTCATCCTTGTCCACTCATACCGGACAAGGCAAGACCCAGTCCCAAGTATGGGGCCCCTGCTGAGCTTTGCTTATCTATGAAGAGCTTGCTTCTCTCTGAAATTTAGTTCATTTAGTTTGCTTCGGAGTCACTGATCATTAATGACATGCTTCTAGTTTATCAAATGTCTTCTTTTTATAACAGGAATGAAGGTCTTTCATGACATTTCTACATCTTAACTGACAGTGGAACTCTTCCGTTTGGACACTGTTGCCATGCAACCATGATGGTAGATGTTGGGATGGAACAAGAAATTGAACCAACACCAAAGTCCTTAATAAATGTATGAGTGTATGGGGGTGTGTGTGTGGGGAGACTGTGATGGTTTTGATGGATCAGTAGATGACTGTAAAGAAAAGGAATGATGTGATGTAGCCAGAATCCATCAACTCAGGGGAGAAAGGGAATAAGACACAACAGTGAGGGTAAAAGATAGTTTATTTACAATTAAATAAAAGGTCCAGAGAACACTGTGCAAACAATGGAAGGAGAATCAGCAGAAGTTGGAGGGTAGGGGTAGGTGGGAAGAAACACAGTTTGGGGATGATAATATGTGAGAATATGGTTGACGAATTTCTTGCATTTTGGTAAGTGGGCAAGGCTGGAGACAAGGGGTGTGCCCGGAGTCATGGCTCATGAAGTGCAGAGTCAGTTTCCAGCATTGTTAGACGTGTTTTGAGGCTGGTAGATGGCAGGCTTTTTTTCTCCAGCATCGAGAACCTCTACTAGTGACTGTTGAAGAGCATTCTCTCTTCACAGGTCATTAAGACCCTGACTATTCTTGTTGTTTGCTGCCTGCAGGCATCTCTCCCTAGAGGCTCAGAGGTACAGAGGGTGGAGATGGTGAGGCCAAGATTTGCTTGGAGAAAATATCCAATAGAGAACTAAATTATTTTCTGTTATCCTTTCCATTTAAAAGCTATCAACAGCATTTATTGAGTATTATGCTCGGGCTAGGTGTACAAAGACACTAGTCTTACTTCACAACATGCTTTATTTTAAAATGGTGTCTTATTCTTTCATGGAAAGATTTCTATAGTTGGTTACTCTATTAGTGACGGAAGGTTTCCCATCGCTTTTAAAATGTCAGTTGAGATGTAAAGCAAAAATCTAGGTATCTCAGGTAGAAAGATTTTATATTTTAATTAGAAATATATGGATAATTGATAGAATAGACTGATGAATAGATTTTGACTCAAAAGACAGGGGTTTGAATCTCGGCTCCAATATTTCCTAGCTGTGTGGCTTAAAGCTTATTCAGTATATTCTTTCTGCCTCCATTAAAAAAAACTGTAAAATGGAACTACAAATCATATAGATTTATAAAGGGCATTAAATAATATAATGATTATAGATGTATGCCTGGCATATAGTAACAATACAAAAACAATTTTTTTTGTCTTTCCTGGCATTATTCAGTCCTCTTAAATTTCATCTTTGCTTTGTATACACAAAGAGATAGTGTTCTCAGGTATAGAGAACAAACTCGTGGTTACCAGTGGGGAGAGGGAAGAGGGGAGGGGCAAGATAGAGGCAGGGGATTAAGAGGTACAAACTACTATGTATAAAATAAGTAAGCTACAAGGATGTATTATACAACACAGGGAATACAACCACTATTTTATGATAGCTGTAAATGGAACATACACCTTAAAAATTGTGAATCACTATATCGTACACTTGAAACTTACATAATTTGTACATTAGCTAAACCTCAATAAAAAAAGGAGACAGTGTTCAGAAAACATCTCTAATTTCTAATATTTCTGTCTTGAAATTTAATTACTTAAATATATTTTAAAATTTGCAATTACAGTCCCTTTACTCTAAGTGCTTTCTTTTTCAATGGGCAGAAACATAAACAGACTTTACCAGAGTACAAGTCCCATGGAGAGAGCTGAAAACTCCCCCGGAAGAAGTAGAAAGAGCAAAGATTCATTTCAAACTCATGTTTTCATCTCCTCCTTGGACTGTGAGGAAGAAACCAGTTACCAGGAAATGAGAGAATCATTGTCTTTAACAGTCTTACTTGGCTTAACGTACAGGGGTAATGATTCCTAGGTCATGGTCCTAATCCCTCTTTGATAAATAACTTTGTGGGGAGAAAATTGCTGCCCCAGACTTTCCTAAAAGCCACCAGCCATTTTGTAGGTAGAAGCTTTATTCAAAGGGGAACTGCTGGAGCAGGAGTGGTCAGTGTAGGACCTCATTTGCTAACATGAAAGCAACTCAAAGGCGAAGTGTTATTAGTAGTGTGTCAACAAAGTCATCTCATGTGTTGGAGGAGTTGTAGAATTCAGTGATGCTTAAATTTTTATCAGAATCACCTATTGGAAAATGCAGTATGCTTTACCTCCTTTAATTCATGTGACTTCTCTTAGGTAAGAGAGTTTTGTTGAAAAAAAAATGAATGAAAAAATTTTTTGTGTCGATCACCATTTTCCAAAGATCTCAGGTTTGGGAAGTAAGACATTCAAATCAGGGACCCTATTTAGATAGGGGCTTTTATTCTTCCCACTGCTTAGCACGGCACCTGGCATATTGTGGGTGCTGAACAAATACATATAATATAAACGGAATGCAATTTCCCCCCTTAATCCTGACACAAGTGTTTGAAATATGGATGTTTAAAGTAGACCTAAACTTTTAAGCATTAGAATTATATACACATTACCATTAGCTTAGAAAGAAATTGTACGTAAATTGTCCTTAGTCTAAGCCACATGGAGTATCACTTTTCCCTAAACGGAATTGATGTATTTCACCAATAAAGTTAAATAATGATGGTCATTTTCCACACTGGCTGAAAATAGAATAGATGAATTTTTTTCTAGGATTAAATTTTTCTCTCATGAATAGATCATCAGTTTTTGGCATAAGCCACTGCTTGAAGATCACAGCTCTATACTATGGATGAGATTAAAATGTTTTTGCTTCAGCCTTGATCTACAGTGTGAAATAAATGCTTTACTTTGAACTTTGTAGATACTGCCACTGGAAAACTAACACTATTTTCTGGACTCTATTTGCTAAGTCTTTGCATAAGCATCAGTTTATGATGTGAAGAATTAGGCAATTAGTACAGTAAGTTGCACCCAAACCACATTTGCCTGAAATAACACATTAAAAAAAGAAGGTGGGTTTCAATTTTGTTATTAAGTTAGCAGCTCTTCCCTTCCCTTTCATGTGTAGACAGAGTGAGAGGGACGGAAGCTATGAGCGGCATTTACCCGTGTCCACATGGCATCAGTAGGACCCAGCCCTGCAACAAACCGAGGTATGTTTGTAGATTTCGTGGTGATTTTAAAGTTCTATCTCTTCACCAGCAGCAGTGGCAGCGGCAGCAGCAACAACAACAGCTGTGCTTTTAAAAGCAAATCCCTGGTGTGAACAATAAAGCTGACAGGTATCCTCGTTTGTAAACAAGTAGTTCTATTTTAGCTTTGAAATAGGTGACAGCGTGCTGTCTAAACACATCGTTGTTGGGGGATTGGATTTCCTGCATCTTGGGGGTTCCCAGACTCACAAACTTAAGGTCTTGTGAACAAGGCTGGCTTCACATTCTTACTCATGACACATGAATAGGAGTCAGTATTTTTAGTATCTTAAACTCAAAATAATTTGAATTGACAACAATACCATGCATGTAGACAAATTCCAATCATATTACAACGATGACTTGGATTGAGGACTTGCTTTGAGCATGACACAGTGAACTTTGGCATTTTCTAGACTGTAGAATACTTATGATTTCATTTTTTAAAAATTAATGAACTTTGTTGTTTAATATTTTATGTTTTACGTTAGTTTTAGGTTCACAGCAAAATTGAATGGAAGGTACAGAGGTTTCCCGTATACTCCACATACGCACAGCTTCCACCATTACCAACACTCCCCATCAGATGGTACATCTGTTACAGCTGATGAACCTATATTGACACATCACGATCACCCAGGATCCATAGTTTGCAGTAGGGTTCACTCTTGGTGGTGTACATTCTACGGGTTTGGACAAGTGTATCCATCATTAGAGTATCACAGAGTATTTTCACTGCCCTAAAAAACCTCTGTGCTCCACCAGTTCATCCCTCCCCTGCCCGACATCTGACAACCACTAAGCTTTTTGCTGTCTCCACAGTTCTGCCTTTTCCAAAATGTCATATAGTTGAAATCACATAGTATGTAACCTTTTTAGATTGACTTCTTTCATTCAGTAATATACATTAACGATTCCTCCATGTCTTTTCATGGACTGATTGTTCATTTATTTTTAGTGCTGATTAATATTCCACTGTCTGGATGTACCACAGTTTATGTATCCATTCACCTACTGAAGGACGTCTTGGTTGCTTCCAAGTTTTGGTAATTATGCGTAAAGCTACTATAAACATCTATACAGTAGGTTGTGGTTTATGTACAGGTTTTTAGTGGACATAAGTTTTCCATTCATTTGATTGGAATGGAAGGTACCAAAGGTACTATATCTAAACCCATACACTAGGTCACTTATATTTTCTCCTATGTTTTCTTCTAGTGGTTTTAAGTTTTACATTTAGGTCTATAATCCATTTAGGTTAATTTTTGTGAAGGTGTTAAGTCTGTGTCCGGATTCATTTCTTGGCAGGTGCATGTCCAGTTTATCCTGCACCATTTGTTGAAATGACTATCTTTGCTCCATTGTATTACCTTTGCTCCTTTGCCAAAGATCAGTTGACTATATTTATGTGAGTCTACTTCTGGGCTCTCTATTCTGTTCCACAGACCTATTTGTGTATTCTTTGGCCAATACCACCCTGCCTTGATTAGAATAGTTGATAGTAAGTCTTGAAGTCAAGTAATGTCAACTCTCCAACTTTGTTCTTCTCTTTCAATATTGAGTTGGCTATTCTGCATCTTTTGTCTCTCCATATAAATTTAGAATTAGTCTATTGATACTCACAAATTACCTTGCTGGGATTTTGGTTGGGATTTTCTTTTCACTTATACATAAGCATATTAAATACATTGTTGCTATTATTATTTTGAAAAAAGTTATCTGTTAGATCAATCAAAAATAAGAAAAATGAATGTTTTAATTTTACATTCACTCATTTGTTCTTCCATATTCTTCCTTTCTTTATGTAGATTCAAAGTTCTGACCTATGCCATTTTCCTTCTCTCTTAATATCTTCAAATTTCTTGCAAGGTAGATCTACTTGCAATAAATTCCCTCAATATTTGTTTTTCTGAGAAAGTCTTTATTTCTCCTTCACTTTTGAAGGATAATTTCTTATGTTACAGAACTCTAGGTTGATGGCTTTTTCCCCAACACTTTAAATATTTCATTCCTCTTCTTGCTCACATGGTTTCTGAGGAGAAGTCAGATGTAATTCTTATCTTTGCTCCTCTATAAGTATTTTTTCCTTTGACTTCTTTCAAGATTTTTTTTCTTTATCTTTGACCTTCTGAAGTTTGAATATGATATGTCTTGGTGTAGTTTTCCGAGTACTTATCCTGCTTGGTGTTCCCTGAGTTTCCTGGGTCTGTGGTTTGGAATCTGGCATTAATTTAGGAAAATTCTCTGTCATTATTGCTTCAGATATTTATCCCATTGTTTTCTCTTTTTTCTTTTCCTTTTGGTATCCCCATTTTGCATGTGTTATACCTTTTGTAGTTGTCCCACTCTTCCGGGGATATTCTGTTCTGTTTTTTTCCAGTTTATTTTTTTTTTCCTTTGCTTTTCAGTTTTGGAAGTTTCTATTGTCATATCCTCACGCTCAGAGATTCTTTCCTCATCTGTGTCTAGATTATTAATGAGCCCATCAAGGACATTCTTCATTTCTATTACAGTGTTTTTGGTTTCTAGCATTTATTTTTTACTTTTTCTTAGAATTTCCATCTCTCTGCTTATATTATCTGTCCTTATATGTTGTCTACTTTTTCCATTAAAGCCCTTGGCATAGCAGTTTTAAAAATTACTAGTTTGATAATTCCAACATTTCTTCCATATCTGGCTCTGGTTCTGATGCTTGTTCTCTCTTTTCATACTGTGTTTTTTGCCTTTTAGTGTGCCTTGTACTTTTTTTGTTGAAAGGCAGACATGATGTACTGGGTCAAGGAACTGTGGTTGATAGTCCTTTAGTAATAGAGTGGTGAGGTGTGAGGGGAGGGGAAAGAATTTACAGTCCAAATAATTAGATCTCAGTCTTTCAGTGGGCCTATGACCCTAGACTGTGAACTTCACTCCTGCTTCTAGTTTTTTTACCCCCTTTAAGTGGGACAGGATGACTCAAGTGGGTTGGGGTTGGGTACTTCTCTTCCCCCAGGTAAGTTAGGCTCTGATAAAAATTGCAGCAGATTAGGCTCTGGTTAGCTAGTTTTTCCTGATAACAGGCCTTATTGAGAATATGCTCTGGCATATTTCAAAATGTTCCTTGCTTCCTCTCCCTGCTGGAAGTCCAAGGGGATTTTTCTCCAGTATTCACTGTGAGGACCTGGTAGTGCTCATGGATGTAAAAAACACAAAAGCATGGGGGTTCTCAAAGACTGTGTTCCTCTGGAATTTGTAACTCTCACACTTGTTTACTCTGAGTCTCCAGAAATCTGTGAATTACAGTTCAGATCTTCCTACACTGACACTGGTTCTGGGGAGGTTTCTGCTCTGGTAAATGGTGATTTCTCTGTATCCACTTGTTTGTCTTCCAATCTGGGGGACAGCAGTTTGTCCTGTGACCTTGCCTCTCAGGCAGATCTAAGATGAGTTGTTCATTTTTCAGTTTGTTGAGTTTTTAACTTGTTGTTGGGATGGAGCGGCAACTTCTAAGCTCTTTATGTGCTGGGCCAGTAACTGGAAGTCACTTCTATGATTTCATTCTTGGAGGGTTTATTTTAAAAAGCAGCTGACTTATATTGTCAACATATCTGTATAGAAGAACAAATGTACAAAGTTCATACCTGCATGAAACTTCACATTGCTCGGTGGTGGGGAGGAGGCCAAGTGACTGCTTTGGGAATATGTAACAACATGTATTAAAGCTGACATTTGATTCCATCACGGAGAGTTCAGCTTGGTGTAGATTTACTTATACATGACACAAACATTCTCAGTTTATATGACATATTTAGGGGTTGAAAGAGCTTTGGCTAGTTACACTGTGTTTGTGCATTGATATTTACATGTATACTTAAATTAATTTCACGAATGAAATGGGTTTACTACAGATTTTCAAAAATATAAACAGACGTGTGCCACGGAAATACTTTAACATTCAGTGAGTATGTTACTTAAAAAGAGTTCAAGTTACTTCAAGAGTAATGTTAATTTAGAAATTCTAAAATCACTTCCATTTTCTTTCAGTAGAGCTACAAATCTCTCCTGGAGCTTTTTTTGAATGTAAAGTATGATGGAATTGATTAATGGTAGATGTGGAAATGAGCTGATTAAAACCTGGAGAGTTTGAGAAGGTGCCTGTGTAGTTTGTGTGCATTGCTTGTAGGGCTGTTTAGTATGCTGTTCAGGAAGGAAAAATTCACATTTCCTAGTAGTAGACTTGCTGACCTTGACTGCGAAGCAACTTCAAAAGAGTTCAAGCACTTACTCTTTATATTTTAGCTTTTTTCCTGAATACACAAATAATATATGCTTGTTATAAAAAAATTCAAAAGAGCACAGAAATGTGTAGCACGGAGATTAACAGGCTCTGGTGATCTTTTCTCTGCCAGCTGACTATGTATATCCTGCCAAACTTTCTCATGTACGTTGCAATAGATACTATAGTTATAATTATTACTGATATACATTGATATATCACAAATACATTCTGGCACTGATTCTTTCACCAATGATATTTTGTACATTTTTGGTTGGTCTGTATACATGAATAAACTCATTAAAAACATACTGCATATTATCTTGCTTATTTTAGCAATTGCCCATTATTGAGTAATTGTGCTGCTTCTAATTTTTTCACTCTTAGAAACAATGCTGAAAAGAATATCTTTGTGCACTCCTGAGAGCACTTTCTTAGGAAAAATTCTGTAAGTAGGATTGCTGAGTTAAAGGATGGGCATCTTTTCAATTTTAAGAAAGTGCCCTCTAAAAGGCTTGTACCAATTTAAAGCTCTGTTTACCAGTTTGTTAGTCAGTCCTGGTTATTATCTGTCTTCTAAAATCAGTTTGATGGGAAAAAATTTCTTATTGTTTTTGAAGCATATATATATATATATATATATATATAATATATAAAATTACTATTAGTGAGGTAAAGTATTTTTTGATATACTTGTTTGTAATTAAAATAATATTGTAATGAATGCAATTTCTAGTTAGTTGAATACTTTACTGACTTGTTAATTTAAATACGATTTTATAGTTAACCTTTTTTCTGACACAAAAATTTAAAGAAGGAAATTTAGTTGATTCTTAAATTAAATAGACAAAGTGATGTAATTGGTCTTATTCTGGTTTTGGTTGGCACTATTTTGTAGATACCTGTAGCTGGTGAGTCTAGTTGAGAACCATAGCTGGATAAAGCTTAATTTATCTGATAATTTATGCGATACCAACATAACATCCCCAAAGTTATGAAATCTTCATTCTGATGGTGTTGAGAATTTGCTAAACATCTGGATGTAAAGTGAAAATTCAGTTTGACAATCTATATACTAGCAAAAAAAAAAAAACCCCTGGATTTTGGCTTTATGTGGGCGTGTCACTTCTTTCTTCAAAATTCTTTATCCTCTTTCTGTATCTACTTGTCCCTAATTACTGCAATGTTCAATGTGTTTGACAGGAAGTAATATTTATATTTTGTTTTTCTTCCTCCTTATTGAAATTTCTTTAAGTTTCAGGTTTAAGATGATTTTTCCTGTCCGGATTGAGTAACTATTGACATATCGGTCTTTCGAGAGAAAACTGAGGTGGACGCTCCTCATCCCTATCCTGTACTTAGTTTCTTAATATGGTCTCAGTGCCGATAACCATTAGCTGTAATTGTTCGAAAGTTTATTGAAACTGGTAAAAGTTCCAGTGTACATAGGGGTCTGTTCCCCCCTTGCCCCCAAAACAGCTGGGGCAGCTAGTTCTACCTCTCCTGCGTTCATGTGCAAGGTCATTTGCAACTCTGTACTCCCTTCTTTATATTCACAGTATCAGCCAGCTTCCTCCGGGCCCTGGTTACCTAAGGAGCAAGGTGGGCTCGCCTTCCTTGCCTCCACCTCATTCGTTCCTAACTTAGGTACTAAGATAAGCATTCTCCTTGGATGTTTGCACTGGCCACTCCCTCCGTTTCCATATCAATATCCAAACTCTTGGCTCTAAATCTCTACTTCAGTTCTTACATCTCATCTTGCATCGACGCTGATTGCCCAGGTAACCCGTTCCCTTGGTCATTTCCTCCATGTAACACGTCCTTGTGCTTCTAGAGCTTCAGAGGTGGCCATTTCTCCTCCTTCAACTTCATTCAAAAACCCCCTCCCATTGAAGCATATTCATAAAGGGCATCCAAGGAAGACCTTGGGTCCTGCCCTAGATCCACACTCTAACCCTGAACCAAGCCTCTCTATATCTGTTCACAAACCACTTAGCATGTTAAATCATCCCTGTTTCTTATTATCTACTTTTTCACTACAATTGCCTTTTTCTGTATGGACTCATTTGTTCATGGATTCATTTATTCCTAAGAGATCTGTTAAGCTCCAGCAAGGTACACAAAGCCCTGTTAAGTGCCAGGAGTAGAGGGAGGGGGAGAAGTTATCTCGCCTTTCTTCAAGGAATTTGCAGTCTAGACAGAGACCCAGGCATTTATTTGCAGAAAAGTTGAGACTGCATATGATTAAGTGACAAATGTTTGGTACAAGTTGGTACAAGCAGTATGTGCCTTGGGACGTCAGAAGAGAGAATAGTTTCCTTTGATGGGAGGATGGGGTTGGGAGGCAGGTGTGTAAAGGAGGTGGCCTTGAAGTGTGGATAAGATTTGAGAGGCGGGGAGGGTAAGAGAACCCCTGGGAGGAAGGAGCTGCAGCCCTGATGGAACGGACAGGGTGTGCAGAGATACAGCACCCCATCCCCCCAGCCCGACGGTCATTTGTTTGAGGAGCACCTGGGCGTCAGTCACTCTAGCCCTTCTTTTACTTTCTACAGCACGATTTTTAATAGAAACACAGAGACAGCGATGTTTCCTTCTGCCTCTTGATAAATGTTAAGAAATTTAACATGTTTATATACCTGCGATTTTCTATTGCTCTGAAAAGTTAAGTCTCCACAAATGTTCTATCACCTCCCAGGGGGGCTTGTCTCCCTTGAAAAGGGCCCTGTAGGTCTTTCATGGTCCCACCTTGAGTTACTCTCTCACATACTTGGAGATGTTTCATTGATACTTATGTGATGTCTTCAGACTTCTACCTGAAAAGATGACGTGTTTTATTTTCATTTCTCCCTCCATAGCAGATTGACATACAAAGTACAGTTCTTAGAGTTAGCTGAGGTTTGAAGAAGTTCAGTCTGTCTGATCCTGAGAACTTGACCCTCATTTCTATCTATCTAGTTGGCTGTCATCTCTCTTTCTCTCTTCCATCTTTCTCTCCCTCTATCCTTATCCCATCTCTCCATTGATCCTCTATCCATGCATATATGTATGTAAATATATAAAAACTATATCTTTAGTTTTAGGGAAAATTGGATTAAAACGGTGCTTTTTATCAGACTGCTGATAAAGTAACCTTAATAGAAATATGTGAGAACAAACCACTATATACAGAGAAAACCGAGATCAGCACAATCTGCAAAGAGTTTTGGAATAATTGCAATTTAAAGTGTCTTGGAATTATTTCCACACTCAAAATAAAAAATTTTTTTTTGCTTTGAAAAGATTTGATAGAGGGAAAATTACTCCTTTCTCCCTGCTCTGTAGTTAAAGAGCTATCCCTTCTTTGGCCATTTGCCACAAATCCTGGCAAATAAGCCATGGATTCTAATGCACGTCAAATTCCATGAGTTGAAGAAAATTAATACAACTCAGGATTTTGCTTAAATTGGGCAAATTGCCATTTACATGGGGAGATGGCAAGGATGATCTTACAGTGTTTCCCTGTAATACATGCTCTATTTAAACAGCTGATTTTTTTTATTGGTTTTATGTGCTGTTCATAGCATTCATTTTGTGTTCATTCTGCTTCTTGAGTTTTCCTTACATCTGAATTATAGACCTTTTTTTGCATCCACCCTGATTTCTCAGTGAAAGCTGAGTTCTCAAGTCCTTCATCCATCCTTTCTCTCCTTCCTCTCACCTTCACCCCCCGGGCCTAATTATGAAACAACTTCAAATAAATACAAAAATTTTTAAACAAAAAGCATTCTGCTTCCTGTGAACAATTGACTGGTTTTCCTCTTTTCCCCTGGAGAGTTCTAATTCACTTGGAGTGCTGTGCAGTTGGCTAGGCCTGAGATTTCTGGAAGCTGTAATTGTGTCTCATTAATTCTTATAGTAATGAAGGGTTAACTATAAGGAACACGCAATTAGTGGGCTGGTCAATGAACAGAGCAGTTAATCAGCAGACAAAGGATGGGGCTCAGGGCCCATTAGGGTGAAAGGCAGTATTAGTGCTGTCCCAGGCTCCAGGAATGGACACGAACATGCCTGCCCATTGGACAGGCTCAGAAGACGATGTTTGTCTTTTTGCTAAACCAGCTCTATTTTTTTAAGTTGGTGTGGTATGTGTTTATTCAAACACTTGAGAGATTCCTGAGTATCCTGCCATACTACACCGTGCATTTTTCTCACCTCCTGTTAGCTGGCAGAGGCTTTTTTTTTTTTCTCCCACTATGCAAATAAACCCCCAATACACACACAACAAAAAAGCAAAAACAAGCCAAAAACCAACCAACCAACCAACCCTCAATAATAAAAAAGGAAGGGGAAAAAAAAAGCACAGTACTGCTTTAGTGAAGCGTATCAGAGATAAAGGTCCTTAGCTGATCCTTCTGTCATCAGAAAGTAAAGGAATGCAGAGACCAATACCGTTTAAACAAGCCCTTGTGTTGTCCCCCAGTCATAGCCTCCATATTGAACTCTATGAAGTGGACCTTTATACTCTGAATGGAGGTGTCTTAAGTACATGTAAATGTATGCAGATGAGCATGAGTCTTAACATGTTGCAGGCCTTATAGCTATTAAAGCAATACAAGTAACCTCAGTTGTGTGTTTTCTGTGAGAAAACCTCGTCAAATTACTTAGGGGCTTCAAATGCCAGAGTTAACCCATCAGAATAAGGTTGCTTTTTCTGGGCAACACAGAGGACATGGTCCCCTAGCTCCGTGAAACTTACCGATGGAATCCTGTGAACTGTTATAAATGTGGAGTGATGATTATTAAGAAAATGGATTTATCAATAACCCATGACCCTGGGGTAGTTCTGAGCTCCAGCAAACAGTTCTTCAAATAGAATGACATCCTTAAGCCTCAGTAAAGCATACATTTGGAATAAAGAAGGAATGATTACATTTGCTTTTTAAAAATGAAACTCGCTTAATAATTAACTTCTTTCCTGAGTCAAGTGCAGACCTGAAAAGAAAGGAAGGGTTTTTTTTTCTTTCTCCAAACATGTCTGCTGTTTTATCTTCTAGGGATTCACAGTGGAAACAAAGAAATGTTCAAAAAATGATTCTCTTAGGCATTATGTTGGAGATTCAGCTGTTTTTGAATAATTAGCTTCATTTGTTAAATATTTGAAAACCTCTTTACTCTGAGGTAAAGAAGAGCATTGTGGAAGATGAGAGTTACCAACGACATGCATTTTTCAGAAGAATCCTTCTTATTAATTAATAAGGAGTAAGCCTATTCTACCTCCTTTTTCTCTTATTTAGATTTTCTTCTCTAAAGAAATAGTGTTTTTATTGAAAACATCGCAAAGTTCCCTCTTTCCTTGAGTGACGTGATATGTATTGTTTCAGAAATTGGAAGCTTGGGAGGGAAGGTGGTGTTAGTCTCAGATCTGAATTAACTCTTTGTGTACAGCCTGGAGAGTCACGCTCTGAGCCTCAGTTTCCTCATCTGTAAAATGAGGATTTTTAATCTAGGTGATCTCCAAGGTTCCTTTTAACTGTGCTCTTGTGGACTTTTTTGGACAAACAGTGAAACTATTTCAAGTGTTCCTTGTGTCTTGGAAATTATTTCCCCTTTACTTATTTATTTAAAGAATTTTTTTTTTTTTTTTGGTGTGGACCATTTTTAAAGTCTTTATTGAATTTGTTACAATATTGCTTCTGTTTCATGTTTTGGTTTTTTGGCCGAGAAGCATGCGGGATCTTAGCTCCCCGACCAGGGATCGAACCCGCACCCCCTGTGTTGGAAGGTGAAGTCTTAACCACTGGACCGCCAGGGAAGTCACCTACTTATTTATTTTAAATTGAAGTATAGTTGATTTACAATGTTGTGTTACTTTCAGGTGTACAGCAAAGTGATTCAGTTATACATACATGTATACATACATGCATACATATATAGATATATATATATATTCTTTTTCAGATTTTTTTCCATTATAGGCTATTACAGGATATTGAATATAGTTCCCTGTTGTGTCTTAGAGTTTAAACAGGACCTACAAGCCCTGGAAAGCAGGCTTTGGGTTTGCTGCTGCTGGAGTGGGCTATGGCATCCTTCAAGGTTGGCAATGGTTATGAAAGGGCTTTCTCTCTGTTCACTTTTCCCTCACTGTCCTGATTTGCCTAATTGCCAACCATCTACCTTGCTTCCTAATGAGTAAGATTCCTTCAGCTCCTGGAGATTGTTTGAATTACCTTGGCCTTTTCCACAGCCTGTTGTCTGCCTGCCTGCACCTGTGTGTGGTCTCTGCTGGGCTGGTTTTGAATCCAGTGCATCATAAACCAGCGACGAGTGGACCCAAGACCCTCACTAGACTGGTCAGCGTTGTTGGCTGCACACCGCTTTGTAAAGCAATCTGCTTGTGGGACACATCTCACAACTGTCAGTGTGTCGCTTCTCATCAGGAAGGGTTTGGTATCACGTCAACCCCTTACTCCTTTCAGGAACAGAGTTGTTCACATACAGGGCGGCCCACCCCCTCTTGGCTGGAATTCCTGGTCCTGCTCAGCCCTGTGGTCAACTCTGTCCTTTTGTTTCCAGGTCTTAATGGGATCACTCCCCTCCTCCAAGTCTTTAACAAACTTTCAAATTCTTAGGGATCCTTTCTTCTCATTAGATTGTACTGGGCAAAACAATCTTTCCCTTTTTTTTCTGCCAAGATTTTCTTTAGGATCAGTGTGACCTTTAAAGAACATGAGAAAAATCAGTCAATGATAAATATATTTATTATTTATAGCTCAAGTACAGAAACTCTTATGCCAACATGGGCCGGGCAAATCAGGTAAGAGTCCAGTGAGCCAGACAGAATATTCCAAAGGTGGTGGAGGCAATGGAGCCCTCAAGAATCCAGCCTCTGCTAACGAGGGCGGCCTGCACTCATTCCAACCAGTTGTTACCATATACAGGGAAGAGGCCTGGTATTGTCAGAGGTTCTTATATTTAAAAAGAAGATGTGGCAGCCTGGATGGGAGGTGAGTTTGGGGGAGAATGGATACAGGTATATGTATGGCTGAGTTACTTTGCTGTCCACCTGAAACTATTACAACATTGTTAATCGGCTATACTCCAATATAAAGTAAAAGATTAAAAAACAAAACCAAAAAACAAACAGAAATAAATAAATAAAAAGAAGTTGAAAATGCAGATTTTATGTGAACTCTCCCAATATTTAAATACTAGTTCATAAAAGTCTACACACTGCCTTGGCCAAATCAATTACATCTATGTCCAGGTCAGTCCCCGGGCTGCCAGCTGGTCCCCTTGGCACCAGACGATCACAGGGACTTGAGCTGTCTCCTTCCATTAAGGAGTAGATGGGGAAGCTGACTTATTTAGTTATCTCCTGTCCTTCGAGATTCAGATGCTCAAGATACATTTATATCTGTTTCATTGATTAAATAAACCCATTTGACTGAATTCTTGTGAAGAAGCTTGAATACTCCACTCTGGAGGGAATGTGCTTTCTCCTATATTTCAGTGGGACTTCAACTTTACTGTGAATATCCTATGGTGGATACTTGACTTCATGGTAAATACCAGGGCAGATGACAACTGGTTGGATTTTAGAGAGACCTCCCAACTGGTTTCTAGCAACTCAATTCTCCCAGAACTTATTAAAAGCCTGTTACATGCTGAGCACTATCCAAATGTGAGTGAGAGTTATTCAACTTCAGAGGTGTCTGCAATGATTAAATGTGTCCTCCCCAAAATCATATGTTGAAATCCTAGCCCTCAGTGTGATGGTGTTAGGAGTGGGGCCTTCAGAAGGTAATTAGATCATGAGGGTGGAGCCCTCATGAATGGGATTAGTGCCCTTATAAAGGGATCCCAGAGAGCTCTCTCCTGCTCTCTTTCCACTATGAAGATACAAGGAGAAGTCGGCAGTCTGCACCCTGGAAGAGGGCCTGCACCAGACCTGACTGTGCTGGCACCCTGATCTAGGACTTCCAGTCTCCAGAACTTAAGAAACAAATTTCTTTTGTTTATAAGCCACCCAGTCTCTGGTACTTTGTTATAGTAGCCTGAACTAAGACAGTGTCTCTTGTTTAATTAATTAAAGAAGCCACCAGACTGAGGTGGTTCTAATACCTTAGCACCTACACAAGCAAAACCAAACCCAAGCCAGCCACTCAGATGGTGCTTGCTCAGCTCTGGTTATGGAGCCTAAATGTTCTTTGTTATTCCGAATAAAGAAGGAAACCCTGTATGAACCAATCTTTGTTTGCCTAGTTTAATTTCCTTGTTCCTGATTACCCTGGGCTAGGGAGCTCCTTTCTGTTTTCTAGACCAGATGCTTCCTGATAAATGGAATCTCTAAATAAAAGTCAACTAGGTCTGAAAATTAAGTGTCTGTGAAATTTTCCCTTAACACTCTTTTATTTTTTTAATTTTTATTTATTTATTTATTTATTTATTTATTTAATTTATTTATTTTAACAACTCTTTTTTATTGGAAGTATAGTTGATTTACAATATTATATTAGTTTCAGGTGTACAACATAGTGATTCAATATTTTTATAGATTGTACTCCATTTAAAGTTATTACAAAACAATGGTTCTATTTCCCTGTGCTGTACAATATACCCTTGTTGCTTCTCTATTTTGTACATAGTAGTTATTATCTCTTTTTTTTTTAAACATCTTTATTGGAGTATAATTGCTTTACATTCTTGTGTTAGTTTCTGCTGTATAACAAAGTCAATCAGCTATATGTATACATATATCTCTATATCCCCTCCTTCTTGTGTCTCCCTCCCACCCTCCCTATCCCACCCCTCTAGGTGGTCACACAGCACTGAGCTGATCTCCCTGTGCGATGGAGCTGCTTCCCACTAGCTGTCTATTTTACATTTGGTAGTGTGTATGTCAGTGCTACTCTCTCACTTCGTCCCAGCTTACCCTTCCCCCTCCCCGTGTCCTCAAGTCCATTCTCTACATCTGCGTCTTTATTCCTGTCCTGCCCCTAGGTTTTTCAAAACCTTTTTTTTTTTTTAGATTCCATATATATGTGTTAGCATATGGTATTTGTTTTTCTCTTTCTCACTTATTTCACTCTGTATGACAGACTCTAGGTCCATCCACCTCGCTACAAGTAACTCAATTTCATTTCTTTTTATGGCTGAGTAATATTCCATTGTATATATGTGCCACATATTCTTTATCCATTCATCTGTTGGTGGACACTTAGGTTGCTTGCATGTCCTGGCTATTGTAAATAGAGCTGCATTGAGCATTGTGGTACATGACTCTTTTTGAATTATGGTTTTCTCAGGGTATATGCCCAGTAGTGGGATTGCTGGGTCATATGGTAGTTCTATTTTTAGTCTTTTAAGGAACCTCCATACTGTTCTCCAGAGTGGCTGTATCAATTTACATTGCCACCAACAGTGCAAGAGGGTTCCCTTTTCTCCACACCCTCTCCAGCATTTATTGTTTGTAGACTTTTTGATGATGGCTATTCTGACTGGTGTTAGATGACACCTCATTGTAGTTATGATTTGCATTTCTCTAATGATTAGTGATGTTGAGCATCCTTTCATGTGTTTGCTGGCAATCTGTATATCTTCTTTGGAGAAATGTCTATTTAGGTCTTCTGCCCATTTTTGGATTGGGTTGTTTGTTTTTTTTGATATTGAGCTGCATGAGCTGCTTGTATATTTTGGAGATTAATCCTTTTGTCAGTTGCTTCGTTTGCAAATATTTTCTCCCATTCTGAGGGTTGTCTTTTCGTCTTGTTTATGGTTTCCTTTGCTGTGCAAAAGCTTGTAAGTTTCATTAGGTCCCATTTGTTTATTTTTGTTTTTATGTCCATTTCTCTAAGAGGTGGGTCAAAAAGGATCTTGCTGCCTTAACACTCTTTTAAAATGAATTTCAGTAGCATTTTTCCTTTCAGCAGTCTGTTATTTGGATATAGGTGCAAGGATCAAAATCTTCCATTTTGCAAGTCCTAGAGAAAATCGTGCATGAGATATCATTAATTACTACTTATTTCTGGTAATAAAACTGAAAGGAAGGCTGATTATATTAAGATCTTTCTGCTGTGAGATTTTGGTTGGGGAGAGAAGGCACAAATCCATCTCTGATACTATTTCTCAGAAAGGTTGTTTATTAGGTTTACTCTTTCTATAATGTTCTCAATGAACTGATTTGAAAGTCACCAAGTGGAAATGGATTATGTGTCTCAGAGAAGATACCGTTGTGGCCAGTGTAATAGTCAGGACGTTGCCGGATCGCCAAGGAGGGTGGGGTGAGTTACACCAGAGGCGTCTGTAGAGGGACAGAGTTGCAGATTAGAGCCTCCTTCAGGGCTGGTGGTTCATAGCAGTGGTATGCCAGATGCCCCCTCACATTGGGGTGGAGCTCAATGTTACCTGCAAGATTTAATAAAAAGGGGAGTCCTATTGAAGGATACACTGTGTGGTTTTAATTTGTGTGGGAAGCAAACATGTGAAATCTGGAGCTCTGGAAGGGGCCACGAGGAGTAGAATTTCAGGGTGAATTTAGCTCCAGGAAAAGCGGGGAACTGAGGGGTTTTGGAAGCATGGTCCTGCCAGGTGAAATTTGGTCCTAGGGCCAAGATACCTCAGCTTTCCCCTGACATTTCTTCTCTCGAGTGGTCAGTAGCACGTGTGCATCTCAGGTTGGAATGTCGGTAGTGGAGGGTTACGTATCCGTGTACCGTGTGGGGAGGGCAAGGGCTGGCCCTGACACTTTGGGGTCAGGAGCAGTTTGCTGCAGTTGGTCCCCACCATCCTCACAGGCGACCTGGAGCGCAGCCCTCCCCTCTCCTTCCCCACCATGCCTCTCCTCCACTCTTTCTGCTTTTTAAAAATCCTTTGTGGGTCCCCCACGCAAACCACGATGGTACTGATTGATACCAGAAATTCATAAAACGTTTTTTTTAGTTCTTGTGCAAGGAGTTGTTTTATTTTTGAAAGCTAAAGGAGAAAAAGATCTTCAGTTTTTTGATTAGTCGAATTGGTTTGCTTATTTCTTTAACTCCGAAGAGTTGGGTGAACTATAATGCATTGCCCATGTAACCTGCAAAAGGGTGAAAATATTATTTAATTATACCAGGATTTACTAGGCCAATAGGGCAATTAAATGTCAGATTTCTATTTATTTATTTTGTGGCCTTTAACTCTCACACCACCTTGTGATATTCTTACAGTTTACTTGTGTAGAAACCAGGACTTGTTGCAGAAATAGTAAGAGCCGGGTCCAAGCTCGAGATCTCCTTGACTCCAGGGTACAGTATGCGCTTAACCTTCCCTGCAAAGAAGTCTGGTCCATGAACTCAAAGATTCTCCAGGTTGACCTTCCAGGATTCCATACTGGATGATCACCCTCAAGATAACACAGTCCCTTCCTATTTTAGAAGAACTGTAATTTTAAGAAGTGAAATTTTGTTAAATACTTGGTTGAATGATCTCAGAGCAAGCTTAGAGAATTTCTTACGCCTATTCTGGAAGGAGGTCTTTTCCCTGAATCCTCCAAGAATAGAAAGCACATAGGGTGGGACTTACTGCTTTGGTTGACAAGTGGTCACATTCTGTGTATGATTTGTTGGGTTGCCAAGAACCTCCTGCCACTTCCAAAATAATTCCATCCCCATGCTGCCACATGATTAGCCATTCCCACCACTAGACATTCATCTCTCTGGGTTAAAAATTGTCTCTAGAACTCCCTTGATAATCTACAGGTGGTAGCAGACTGCCTGAAATGACACATTCAAGCTTTAGCCTGAATGATTTGATGGTATTAGCAAAACTTTGAAATAATAGGAAAAAGACAGATACATGATAATGTATTTAATTTAAAAGTATTTAACAGTGTCTAGTATCTAGGAAAAAACAGCCAAACACTGTTAAATGAATGAAAACAAGGGATGGAATTTTGGAAAGGTGGGAAAGCAGAAGCAAGGTGTAGATGGGGTGGTGACCCTGCTGGGAACAGGTCATCAGAAAGGGGTAGGGAGGGAAAAGGGGAGAGTGGGACAGATTCAATCAGTCACAGGGGCCAAATTCAACTGGTACCCGCTCTCTGTTATCAGATCAGAAATCAGGCAGCAATATGCTCATGACCTGATTCTTACAGGCATTCTTCCATGATCTTGGAACACAGTTTTACTTTCTTTGTTTAAACTTACACATTTCAGACACGATGATCACAAGCTTAAGGAAACTAAAGAAAGAAATAGATGAGATACTAAAAACAAAGGAATAAAAATTCTGAACTTCTTCCATTGTGAAATATGGAAGCCATAAGCCTACAAACCCCAGTTCTGGTGAAATCAACTACAATGGGTTATTCAGACAGTGTGAAATTTATGGGCACCTCACGCAGAGGATTATTTAGCTTCCTGTACTTCCCGTTTCCAAATACTGTTTTTAAATTGAAAAATGGTAGAAAGAATAAATTATGTGATAATGAAAACTTCCTTCCTATTTTATTTATGATCAAGAACTACTGTTTGCATCTGTGTCACAGAGCTACTAGAGCAATAGACCAAATATTGGCAGACTTCAGGCTCATGCACCTGAAAAGACCCAGAGCAAATATGAAGAAACCGTTAAGAGGAAGCTTTAGGAAGAACAAGAGATACAGACTTGTGAACCTGGATCTTTGCAAAACGTGCCCCTACAGGGCTGAGCACGTAGTAGTTAATGAACATGACTGAGATCGGTAGATGCAACGAGGTTCTCCGGTGCATGATGCAGTCTCTGGTCCAATCTGGACCCATCAGGGGCTAAAGGAGACCCCACTGTCCCGGGAGCTGTGTGCCCAGCTAGAGGGCTAGAGTCTTAGGTGGGCTTCGGGGTGGGGGGTGGGGTGTGTGTGGCGGTGGTGGTCCACAGCCTCCTTCTCCCATTCCCCTCTCAGGTACAAACTTTTCACCGGAAATGCTGTGTATTTAAAGACTTTCCAGAAATTGAGCTTCAGTGGTGGGAGGAGGAGTGAGTACGGTTAACGCTGAATCACTGATTCAGGATGTTCATCGGAAGGGCCCCAAACCCTGGAGATTTATCTTCATTTCACAAGCCTCAGTCGGCTGCCGCTGTAGGGAGCAAGAGTAAGGTCAGGAGAGCCGGGAAGCGGAAGGCTGGCTCCCTGCCTGTTGGAAACAGGCAAGACAGTTGGACAGTCACCCCAGGCAACACAGGGCCAAGGCAAAATTACATATGTGTGGATCTTGGTCTTTCCAACGTCCCCATATTTAGAATAAAAATGTATACAGCTATATTGTTTGTTCCCAAAGTGGAAGGGCCACAAAAGTAAGCTGGCAATTCAAGATCAGTTTGGTGGTCAACTGGATTCTTAAAAGGGGGTGGATTCCAAATTTGGACCAGATTACAAATGTCGCCCCTACCTTTGGAAAGGCAAGGCCAAGGGGTGAGGCGTGGTGTGCACGGGGTGTAGGGCCCTTTCCTTCTCCTCGGGAACTGGAGTTTGTCCTCTCCCCGAGGTTCAGCGAGTGGTTACTGCAATGAATACACTCTGGTACCTAATCAAACCCAGATGCATGCATCGTACCAGGCGTCGGGGTTTATAAATCCGTGATTGGAGTTGGAGCCTTTCAGGAACCACCACACGAAAAGAACAAGGAAGGAAAACCGATCTAGCTCTGCAGGCCTACTTTTCATTTTAATGAGTGGCTCTGAGAGCCGAGCAGGCTGCTAAACCATTTATTTTTCAAATAATACCAGGAACTGGCTAGAAATACATTCAGAAGGAAAACACAGTAATTAATTTGTCACTGAAACCTGAGGGGTCCGGCTCCACTTATAGGTGATAATGAATGTTTTGCATGTAATTAGCAAGAATAATTAGCACATTCCTGGTAACAAATAGACAGACTGGTACCCTGCAAACAAAATTAATTGTTGTGCTAACAGGCAATTGTGTCGCTTTATTGTCTGACAATGGCCCTTATTTGCACCAATACCTACTTTAGACCTCTGTGGCTTTGTGCAGATAGGAAGGGGAATCTATAAAATTGTACCTCTTCCATCAGCTTCTCAGAAATTTCGGGACCACCAGGGGACTTGTTTGTCAAAACTTGTTAAACAATTTGTAATCTTTGACATGTGTTTCACTGCATTAACGGATGAACCGTTCACATCTACTGACTGGTTAAGCCGGGAAAGCTACTCTAATCAATCAAATGTTGACATTTTAAACTCTGGGAACTTTTTTTTGTTTTTTTTTTTAACTTTCCCTGGAAAAGGAATATACAAAAATATCGAAGTAGAAATGAGAGTGGGGAGAAAACTTCAAGTCTTCCTGAGATGATCTCTACCATCTGGAGGGCGGGGTCTGCCGGTGGAAACCTGCTCCTGTCTGTGGGGAAGGGCTCTGTGAAAGGCGGGATACAGGATGCATTTTACAGTCCTTTAAACCATTTTAAACAACATGGGAAATTTATACACACAGTAGGCTTCTTCCTCCCGCACTTTGAAACATGTTTTTTTAAACTTCTAAAGCTTGCGGTTCGGGAACATAATTTTAACGACCATGAACATTCTAGTGAATCTTAGGTTGCTCACAGCAGCTGAGACACACTTTAAAGAGGACCCTCCAACAGAACTGCGTCCCATGGGTGCTCAGAAAGCCATCACAGGAACAGAGAGGAAACTCAAGGTGGGAAATTCTGGCCTCGCTCTTGGGTGGGAGGAGGGCATGTGAGTCTCACTTGGATCTGACTTCTCCTTCTGGAAACTGTCTGCTTCCCGTTCCTGTGACTCTGTTTCCCCAGGGCTCCCCTCCCATTGCCTTCAGCCCTTTGCAGCTTCTGCCCTCCTGCCAGACACCTGCCAGCTCTGCCCCACTCCCAGGCCCTAGGCTACCACCTTTAGGGCACAAAGGTCATTGTGTTATAACTCGATTTCCATTTTGGTCTCCCTGTCCAACTCTTTGTTGGCTACTTGGATCCAGATGCATCGCTTTCCTCCCAACACCAACCCATTTGTCTGGAGCACACTTGATTCTCCTCCTTAACGTTTCCGTTCACGAATCTACCATCTTTGTTTCCTTCAATTCCAACCAGTTTCTAAGCCAGATCCAGTCTCTTCTGGATAATGTCTCTTTGTTCTTCTTCATCCCATCTGCCACGGCCCTGCTTATGCCCTCTTTGGGACAATTCTACAAGCCTCCTCAGTGACTTTTCTATCCTCAGGAATTCTATTCCCTGTTGCTTCCTTTGTTCACACTAACTTCCTAATGAGCTACTTTGTATCATGCCTTTTCCTGGCTCAAAAACGTGGGCCCCCTTAAAGTTCAAAACTTGAAGTCCTTCCCTGATGTTCAGAATTCCCCACAGTTTAATCCTAGTGGTTCCTGGGTGTAAATGTGCTCCAGCCACATGCTGCTTTCAGACACATTCTGCACATTCTCACTGCATGAAGCCTCCTGGTTAGCTGTGCCCTGCCTGCCTTCTTCTCTCTTCCGAATCTATCCATCGCCCAAAGCCCGGCCTACTTTCCCTTCCCTGAAGAAGCTTCCCTGACCTCTGGAAGCCCTAGTAAAATTCTTATCTGTTCTCTTCACCACCTTGGTCCGATCACGCAGTTAGGACTTGACAAACTTTGCCAAGGACTGTGTCATATTTTAAAGTTGTTGATAATTCAGTTTTGTATGAATCATGTTTAAAATTTTTTTTTTTATTTTTTATTTTTATTTACTCATTTTTATTGAAGTATAGTTGATATACAATGTTGTGTTAGTTTCACGTGTACAGCATAGTGATTCAGTCATATATATATATATATATATATATATACACACATATATAATTTTCCATTATAGGTTATTAGAAGATATTGAATATAGTTCCCTGTGCTACACAGTAGGTCCTTGTGGTTTACATTTCTATTTTATATATAGTAGTGTGTATCTATTAATCTCAAATTCCTAATTTATCCCTCCCCACCCCACCTTTCCCCTTTGGTAACCATAAATTTGTCTTCTATGTCTGTGAGTGAGTCTGTTTTGTAATAAGTTCATTTGTATCATTTTTTTAGATTCCACGTATAAGTGATATATTTGTCTTTCTCTGTCTGACTTACTTCACTTAGTATGATTATCTCTAATCATGTTTTACTTTGATTTCAAAGCTAACTTTATCATAAAAATTGTCCTTTAAGATAATTTTTCCCTTCTTTTGGGTTCTGTCTTGGCCTCTGGGTCTTGCTTCGTCTTTTGCTTTTCCAGATGTTGGGAGCTCTTGAGGAGGGATTTTAACTCCTGCAGGGGAAAGAACACTCATCCAAAGTTGTGTGTCCTCTGCTTCCATCAAGGCAGGGGTGGTTTGTTAGGGAATGAACAGAGGCTCTCTCATTGGCTGGAAGATTTCACGAGTCACGCCGCTGGAAAGTGGAAAAGTGGCTACAAGTAGGGGTTACAGGTTCTAGTACTTCCCTGCTGCTGACTGGCTGTGTGATTCTGAGAAAACTGCTTTGCCTCTCTGAGCCTTGTTTTCTCACCTGCAAAATCCATTCATTCATCAAGCATTCACTGAGCTCCTACAGTAAGTAATATTGACTAGGGGATTCTCATATAATGGTGCTCATATAATGCATGGTTCATACCTATATTACAACTTATATCACATTGTCCTAAAATTAGTTCTATTTTTATCTTTCTTCTCAGTTAGTAAAAGCCTTGATGGAAGAGGCCACATCCACTCATCCTTGTATTTCCAGCAAAGTGCCTGTGGACCAGGTTTTTTTTTTTTTTTTTTTTTGAGTGAATGATCATGCAGAAAGGGTTAGGGCCAATCATTCCCAAGTGATTGAGTGTGGAGGTAAAAGGACAATTATTTTCCTTTGACTCTCCTTATAGGAACTGTTTTTTGAGCTCTTACGTTTGGGAGGTGAAGCAAAAATTTTGTGGAAATGTCCTGCTTTGGTAAATTGACCACCAACTTTATACAGAATAAGTTCCAGCTAATCTTCTGGCCCTTAGGCTTTTCTCTTATGTGAAAGCACCCTTGGGATTTTGCAGTTAGGTCTCATCTTGACCACGTCTTACATGGATGTCACATTTATCCTCAGGATTCCCATTAATCGAGTTGAAATGATCACATGCATTTTTGGTGAAAATAGATCACAATGGGGTTTCTGTTCTTCAGCCGTCACTCAGGAGGAGGAAGAGTACTCCACAAGGGAGAAAGTGGCATAAGCCAGAAATTTAATAAGTGGAAAGAAATATTCACTCAAGATCTACTTCATATTGTCGACAAAACTGGTTTCAGCTTCTAGCTGGGGCCTTTACCTTCCAGACTGGAAGTGACTACTGGTTTCCTAACACAGCTGGATTTGGCATTTCCTGTCTCCTCACCATCCTGTTTGTAATCCTGATGAACTGAGAATGTGGCATTGACTAAATTCTTCAAGTCAATACAGACATTTTATTAGGCTAAAGCATTACTTTCAATTATTTGACTTTCAGTGTTCAGTAAGGATGAGGGACTCAAGAAAGCTTTCTTTCCCTTGGGAATAATCTCCAGCTGGGCTCCCACTGGGTGTTCAGGAAAAGAAAATAAATTTTTGGTTAGACTTTTTTGGTATAAGCACTAAGAATTATAAGTATTTTGAATACATGTGATAATATACCAGCACTCAGCCTTTTCAGGGTCTTAGGTAAAATGCTAAGTTGAGAAATGCCTCCAGTGTGACTTATGATACCATTTCCGTGTGACCTAGCTTGGAGTATGGATTTTTTTCCTTCTTCCTTAACTAGCCTCTCTTGTTATTTCCCTGTTGTGTGCCAAGACACGAGACAGGGAGTGTTAGTAGCCGTCTTGGGTGAGGGACTGTTTTGGGCTGCTCTGTGTTGCTGGGACAGTGGGGGGACTGTTTTCTAGCTTGGATTTTTGCACAAGAACAGCAGGAATCCTTTCCACATTCTCAGTAGAAATGGAAAAGTCCACGTTATGGGTAACAAGACACTATGGAATTCAGTCAGTGGAGAACAGTATATTCAGGGGTGTGTGAGTTCTGCCCTTCAGAGCTGAAACATCTTTCAGTCAGGAGTTTCTGGAAGTATGTGGATTAACCAGACCACCCTTAATCTGCATGCTATTTTGTTTTTTCACTTACGTTCCGACTTTGACTAAAAGAACACAGTGAATGAGTAGTAGAGGGAAATTAGGTGTAGAAGGTGAAGAAATCAGGAGGAGGATATCTTTACTCTTTGATGCATTTGAAATAAAGGACGCACATCTGTTCTGGAAATTCGTGGAAGCAGGTTAGTGATTCTTTAGTTCTAAGAAGTTAGAAATAGTAGCTGACTTGAATTTGAGTCAAAGAAGCTGCTGTTTTTTTGTTTTGTTTTTTTCAATGGTATCTCATTGTGGTTTTTTAATTAATTAATTAATTTATTTATTTATTTATTTATGGCTGTGTTGGGTCTTCGTTTCTGTGCGAGGGCTTTCTCTAGTTGCGGCGAGCGGGGGCCACTCTTCATCGCGATGCGCGGGCCTGTCACTGTCGTGGCCTCTCTTGTTGCGGAGCACAGGCTCCAGACGCGCAGGCTCAGTAGTTGTGGCTCACGGGCCTAGTAGCTCCGCGGCATGTGGGATCTTCCCAGACCAGGGCTCGAACCCGTGTCCCCTGCATTGGCAGGCAGATTCTCAACCACTGCGCCACCAGGGAAGCCCCCGAAGCTGCTGTTTTAATATTAGAATGCCTGTCCTACTAGAAAGTTCTTCATGGCAAAATTTTCGGTGAGTTTACTTTCAGTGAGAGTATTTTTAGTTGCTTGTACCTGATTCCTCTAGCATGTAGGAAATGCTCATTCTTCCCGTCTAAGTTCTGTATGAATGTAGTTTTCTAGTAAGTGAACTCCTAGTGTGATGGGGAAAATGTGCTCTGGGTTATGGATGTAGTCAGGGGCCCCTCCCTTCCCCAGCCCAAACAGTGTCTTGAACTTAACTTATGAGTTTGACTTTCCCTGAACCAGAGCAATGAACTCATAGAATGATTCTAAGGTTGAGTAATTATGTCTCCAGGTGTTTGACATTTAAACCTTGACACTGAAACAGGAGTCTGGTCTCTCTGTATCCACTTATGATGAATGTCCTTGAAATATTCCACTTAAATACTCTGCCGTAGTCAGTCTGCACTTCACTGTGGATGTCATTAGGAAATGGAAAAAAGGAGTCTTTCTTCATTAATGATTGGGAGGGCAGCCCGTCACTGGAAGCAGAGAGGTTTTCTCTTGAGCTGGTGCGCTCGGATTTTTCCCCTTTCCACTCCTCTCCCATATACACTGTCTCCAGTGGACACCGGTGAAACCCAGCAGTGGTGACTTTCCTTGTTGAAGCTGTCCAAAGGTTGATGGGTATTTAGGTACTGTCCCAATAAATCAGTTTCCAGGAGTAGACCTTTGTGAGGTTTCTTAATATCCCAAAGGGATAGGTCAAACTTCCTTGACTTTTGAATACAAATATTGTCACATTAATGGGCAATTTTATCAATTGCAGTAAATGACCTAAATAATTTTTGAACCAGATTGAAATAAACATCATAATAGTGACAAGGCTGATTCTAGACAGTGGCCCTTCCTTTCCTTCTGAAAGTCTCCAGGGAATGATCTGCTCTAACAGGTGAGCCTCACTGTTTACTTTGATACCTTTTCCAATAAACAGTAAAGTCCCTTTCTTATCGCTGTGTTAATCCTCCTCTGAGGAGAAACAGTTTGTTGTCTCAAGGATGACAACTATATCTTATATGTGTTTGGGCCCCGTCTGGGCCACCTCTGTCTTCACGCAGGTCAAGCACGAGGCTTGGTCTGAGGATGCTGGTTCAGTGTGACCTGACCGGCCAGTTACGAGAAGGGTGAGGACAAAACTGGAAGGAATAGCTGAAGCCGCGCCAAAACCAATTTAGAAGAAAAATATTAGTTTGGATGTTGGAGAAGTCTATAGCATCAGCACCAAGCCTTAAATTCACCAGACTCTTCAGCGTTTCCATTATCTCATGTCTGTGTACCCCTAAGGGAGTCTCCTTGGTTTCCCAACTGAGTTTTGAGCTCACTGAGCAAACACTCAGCCTGCTTACATTATACTGATGCCAATGTGAACTTTAAATCCCTTTTCAAAGTCTTTTCTTTAGCTCTAATTTTACAGTCGTGTCCCAGGATGGTACCATGCCCATCAGCTACCAGCATCTGTTTGGCAGTTGGCAGTCTGGACCCCCGTGGCTGTGCCATCCCCCTCCCCCTTGACTGGCCCCTTTCAGAGCAACCCCAGGCATGGAGCAGTAATAGTACCAGGTCGGCCATGAATGTACATTTTCATTTGATCCTCACAGCAAGCCTGAGATAAATGGGGCAGAGATGAAGAAACCCGGACCCAGAGAGAGGGATGTGTGGCCGTGGCCTCTGAGGGGTGTGATGGGGCCAGAACCTCCAGTGCGGGGCTCCTTTCATGCCACTACTGATGAGAAGTTGTCATTAGTAGTTGAAAGAGTTTATTAAATGAGCATGCAGGATGTTCCTGGAAAGCCCCTGAGTCTATTTGCCTTTTAGTCACCCATCCCCACTGACTGTGTAGTGAAATCATCCTTGCTGACTGAGGACAACCATGGGTCACATTCTGGGAGAGTGTTTTCTGTGCGTGGACTTGTTTATTCTGGCAACAACCCAGGGAGGTGCCTGCAATCATCATCCTCATGTTACAGATGAGGAAACCGAGGCACAGAAGGGAGAAGTAACTGGCCCAAGTTTCCTCAGTCACAAAGTGGCAGGGTTAGGATGTGACCTGGGGTCTAGAACCTGTGTTCTTACGTCGGGAGTCCTCGTGCTTTCAGCCGGGGGTCCACGTGGCGTAGACTTCTGTCGCAAGTGCCTCCCTAAGGCTGTTCTTACCGGAAAACTAACACCCGCGGTTAAATCTTTCTGAGGGAATCCTGACCTGGCTGGGAGCTCCTGTCAGGATGTGTCCCCCCTCCCTCCCACCTTTAGTGCGCAAATCCGTCCCCCGCCTTGAGGACGGTGCACAGAGGTCTGAGGAGAGGAACCCCCTGTCTCCCATGCCATCCCCACCATACCTTCCTGCTCCCCCAGACCTGCCTTCTACACTTTGGTTAATCTTGAGTCACCTTTGGATCCCACCTGTGTCTTCCCATCCCCCTTGAGATGCGGAGACAAAAACTGGACTAAATGCCTTTGATAGTCCACCTCAGCTAATTGGAGCCCTGGCCGGTCTTCCTCACTTGCCTGTCATTCCCCTCTTACCATGTCCGGGCGCCCCGCCTGCTTTCCAGAAGCCTCCGTGCTCGCCATCAGGGGGTGAGCACTGTCATGGACGGGGCCTGCCTGTCATGTTAGCCTGGCCTTCTTGAAGGATGTTTTTAACCTCAAAATAGGATGATTTACACTAAACTCTTGGACTTCATTCTGTTTTTGATGAGTCATTCCTCTTTGAATAACATTTTAAATATTTTGATAATATAAAACTTCTTTTTACTGAAAGAAAGGCTTTTGACAAAAGATGCAATCCCAAATACACTTTATAAATTATGTCATTTACTGTAGAAGCCTAAACACAAAATGCCAAGACGGTACACTTTCTTGAGATAGCTGATCTGTTGGAACACACACACACAGACACACACACACAGACAGGCAGACAGACAGACACACACATACATTGGAGAAAGTTTTCCCCAGTCCAGGCTAAATTATAGAAAAATCTATATACAGCTTTGTTTTCTGCTCTGCTACCAAGGGAAGTGGTGAAAAGGCCAACTATTTTAGACTCATGACTGAGTTGGGAAAATACTAGAAAAGACAGGGAATTGCTATATATTGGCATAAAGACAAGCAGATAATTCAGAAAGCTGTTGTGGTCTGTTCTACAAGTGTTGGATTCCTTGTGCCAAAGATTTCCTATTCAAATTTAATAGTATTCAAGGGCTTACACAGAAATATGTTTTTTATTATATAGCTGTAATTTGACCATAAGTAGAATATAATAATGTAATAAAACATTTCACTGTCTGTTTAGAGAGAGAGAATTTTATAGTTATAAAATTATAATCATTGTATTCTCAAGGTACATAAATGAATTCATTACTCAGGACAGATTCAAGCGTGGAATACTATTTGAATAATGTGAGCCCTTAAGAATACACTTAATTATTCTTAAAATAAATTTAACATAGGTCGGGCTTGTTTTCATGATTCAAAAATTGGGAAGAGTGCAAGGAATATAAATATAGAATTAAAATAAAGCTACATATAAGGACATTTGGTTGTTGTTAATTGCTATGTTCAAATGATTATTTTGCTAGTAGGTATGTTCGTGCATGTGTGGTGTGTGTATGTGTGTGGTATGTGTGTGCACGCACGCATGTGTATGTGGTGTGTATGTGCACCTGTGTATGGTATGTGTGTTTGTAGTGTGTGACCATACATGTGTGTATATGTGTGCACGTGTATGGCATGTGGCTGGCGTGCACACGTGTGACCATACATGTGTGTGCATGTATGGCATGTATACACATGCAGGCAGTCATATGATGTGCAAACACGTACATGCACGTGTCTGTAGGTGTGTCTGGAATGTGTGGTGTGTGTGCATGCATGCCATGTGTGCACCCATGTGAGACCTTGTGGTTTGTATGTGCGTGCGTGCACTGTGTCAGTGTGTGAATGCATTGTGCACATGCAAGCACAAGTGTGTGTGTGTGTGTGTGTGTGTGTGTGTAAGAGTGCGCGTGCATTGTGCAGCCAGAAACAATGTGAGTTTAGGCATCTGCTCTGTCAGTTGGCTCTGCCTTCCTGGATCTTGCAGTGTTTCGACACTGTCTGAAACAGAAGCTTTATTGCCTGAGGGCTACTAATTGCACAGACCACATTTTTCTCTCTGGATTTCTCATGACATTGCTGGTGACACACAACATTAAGAACCAAACTCTGAAAAAAAATGTTTAATGAGACGAATGCACATACAGCTGCTTTCAGATACAGATGTTTTCTCCTGGTAACTGTTGACTTCCAACAAGACATCCTGGAGGGATTGGAGAGGCAGGAGGCAGTGGGATGCTGAGGGGCCTGGATTCCCCAGCTAGGCCGCCTGGGTCTCACCCAGGCCAGGTGCATCTCATCTGCCTAGTTTGGTCTCTTTGGCTTTGTTCAATTTTTCTGTTTTCTGTCCTTCTCACTGTTCACCTTCCCTAATTCCATTCACCCGTTCCTCAAATTCAAGGGTTTTTCACAGTATAAAACCTGCCATAGCTCCCTCCATTCCATGCTAATAATTTCTCTGTGTCCATCCTATGTGCCAGGCGTTGTCGTGAGCAGTTTTCATATTTTATCTCATATACTCCTACAATAACTCTATGAAGTAGGTCATGTTCCTATCTCAATTCTACTGCTTTAGAAAATAAACGCAGGGCTGAACATGTGCCCAGGGTCACACAGATACTGAGCAGAAGACAGAGGTCAAACCATGTTCGGTCTGCTGCTGCTGCACTGTACTGCCCCATCCCCATTTCCTCTGTGTGCTTTTAGCATCTATATTAGTGATGCATGTTCTAATTTTTAGTAATAGGCCATCTGATCTCTGGACCTTGCTTTCTCTGTTTCCTGTGACTAGATCCCATTTGTCCAAAGAGACTGTGATTGTCCCGTGTCTCTTAACTAGTGAATTTGTATCTATTCATCTTTGGATTTTTTTTTTCTACCGTTTTATTGGTACTTGCTTGTCTTGCTTTTATCATGCTTCACCCACCCCCTTCCTTCTTGCTGTCTTATATTCCCCACCCCCTACTCCGTTTCCTTTCATCTCCTACTGTGTGGAAGTTAAATTTTATTTCTCTTATTTATTGGTTTCCTTTGAAGTTACGTAAAGTAAATGTAAAATGTAAAGTATATCAGTAATTTTCTTCCTCCTCTGGAAAAATACGACGACTTATAACCCCTTACATTCCCCTCTGCTATTGCTGCCCAGCCTTTGAGATTCACCCTCTATTTTTTAAACCTCACGAATTAGGCGTTACCACTGTTGTTTTTTATTATTTAGATATTCTATGTTTCATTTCATACACGTTTACCAATTTCTTTGCTGGCCGTTTCTTTGCAAAGGTTTATTTATTTATTTATTTATTGGCTGCGTTGGGTCATCGTTGTTGCGCGTGGGCTTTCTCTAGTTTCAGTGAGCGGGGGCTACTCTTCATTGCAGTGCGCGGGCTTCTCATTGAGGTGGCTCCTCTTGTTGCGGAGCACGGGCTCTAGGCGTGCGGGCTTCAGTAGTTGTGGCATGTGGGCCCAGTACTTGTGGTGCATGGGCCTAGCTGCTCTGCGACTTGTGGGATCTTCCTGGATCAGGGATCGAACCCCTGTTCCCAGCACTGGTAGGCAGATTCTTAACCACTGCACCACCAGGGAGGTCCCTGACCATCCATTTCTTTTTATACCATAGATTTTTCTTTTTTCTTTTTTTTTTTTTTTCTTTAACATCCTTATTGGAGTATAATTGCTTTGCATTGTTGTGTTAGTTGCAGCTGTATAACAAAGTGAATCAGCTATACATACACATATATCCCCATATCCCCTCCCTCTTGCGTCTCCCTCCCACCCTCCCTATCCCACCCCTCTAGGTGGTCACAAAGCACCGAGCTGATCTCCCTGTGCTATGCGGCTGCTTCCCACTAGCTATCTATTTTACATTTGGTAGTGTATATATGCCCATGCCACTCTCTCACTTCGTCCCAGCTTACGCTTCCCCCTTCCTGCGTCCTCAAGTCCATTCTCTACATCAGCGTCTTTATTCCTGTCCTGCCCCTAGATTCTTCAGAACCTTTTTTTTTTTTTTTTGGTTCCATATATATGTGTTAGCATACAGTATTTGTTCTTCTCTTTCTGACTTAATTCACTCTTTATGACAGACTCTAGGTCCATCCACCTCACTACAAATAACTCAATTTCATTTTTTTTATGGCTAATATTCCATTGCATATATGTGCCACATCTTCATCCATTCATCTGTCGATGGACACTTAGGTTGCTTCCATGTCCTGGCTATTATAAGTAGTGCTGCAATGAACATTGGGGTACATGACTCTTTTTCAATTATGGTTTTCTCTGGGTATATGCCCAGTAGTGGGATTGCTGGGTCATATGGTAGTTCTATTTTTAGTTTTTTAAGGAACCTCCATACTGTTCTCCATAGTGGCTGTATCAATTTACATTCCCACCAACAGTGCAAGAGGGTTCCCTTTTCTCCACACCCTCTCCAGCATTTATTGTTTGTAGATTTTTTGATGATGACCATTCTGCTGGGTGTGAGGTGATACCTCATTGCAGTTTTGATCTGCATTTCTCTAATGATTACTGATGTTGAGCATCCTTTCATGTGTTTGTTGGCGATCTAATACATCTTCTTTGGAGAAATGACTATTTAGGTCTTCTGACCATCTTTGGATTGGGTTTTTTATTTTTTGATATTGATCTGCATGAGCTGCTTGTAAATTTTGGAGATTAATCCTTTTGTCAGTTGCGCTGTTTGCAAATATTTTTTCCCATTCTGAGGGTTGTCTTTTCATCTTGTCTATGGTTTCCTTTGCTGTGCAAAACTTTTAAGTTTCATAGGTCCTATTTGCTTATTTTTGTTTTTATTTCCATTTCTCTGTGAGGTGGGTCAAAAAGGATCTTGCTGTGATTTATGTCATAGAGTGTTCTGCCTGTTTTCCTCTAAGAATTTGATAGTGTCTGGCCTTACATTTAGGTCTTTAATCCATTTTGAGTTTATTTTTGTGTATGGTGTTAGGGAGTGTTCTAATTTCATTCTTTTACATGTAGCTGTCCAGTTTTCCCAGCACCACTTATTGAAGAGGCTGTCTTTTCTCCATTGTATATTCTTGCCTCCTTTATCAAAGATAAGGTGACCATATGTGTGTGGGTTTATCTCTGGTCTTTCTATCCTGTTCCATTGATCTATATTTCTGTTTTTGTGCCAATACCATACTGTCTTGATTACTATAGCTTTGTAGTATAATCTGAAGTCTGGAATCCTGATTCCTTCACCTCTATTTTTCTTTCTCAAGGTTGCTTTTGCTATTCGGGGTCTTTTGTGTTTCCATACAAATTGTGCAATTTTTTGTTCTAATTCTGTGAAAAATGCCATTGTTAGTTTGATAAGAATTGCACTGAATCTGTAGATTGCTTTGGGTAGTATAGTCATTTTCACAATGTTGATTCTTCCAATCCAAGAACATGGTATATCTCTCCATCTCTTTGTATCATCATTAATTTCTTTCATCAGTGTCTTATAGTTTTCTGCCTACAGGTCTTTTGTCTCCTTAGGTAGGTTTATTCCTAGGTATTTTATTCTTTTTGTTGCAATGGTAAATGAGAGTGTTTCCTTTATTTCTCTTTCAGATTTTTCATCATTAGTGTGTAGAAATGTAAGAGATTTCTGTGCACTAATTTTGTATCCTGCTACTTTACCGAAATCATTGATTAGCTCTAATAGTTTTCTGGTGGCATCTTTAGGATTATCTATGTATAGTATCATGTCATCTGCAAAGAGTGACAGTTTTACTTCTTCTTTTCCAATTTGGATTCCTTTTATTTCTTTTTTTGTCTCTGATTGCTTTGCCTAAAACTTCCAAAACTATGTTGAATAATAGTGGTGAGAGTGGGCAACTTTGTCTTGTTTCTGATCTTAGTGGAAATGGTTTCAGTTTTTCACCATTGAGAATGCTGTTGGTTGTGGGTTTGTCATATATGGCCTTTATTATGTTGAGGGAAGTTCCCTCTATGCCTGCTTTCTGGAGAGTTTTGATCATAAATGGGTGTCGAATTTTGTCGAAAGCTTTTTCTGCTTCTTTTGAGATTATCTTATGATCTTGATCCTTCAGTTTGTTAATATGGTGTATCACACTGATTGATTTGCATATTTTGAAGAATCCTTGCATTCCTGGGATAAACCTCAGTTGATCAAGGTGTATGATCCTTTTAATGTGCTGCTGGATTCTCTTTGCTAATATTTTGTAGAGAATTTTTGCATCTATGTTCATCAGTGATATTGGCCTGTAGTTTTCCTTTTTTGTAACATCTTTGTCTGGTTTTGGTATCAGGGTGATGGTGGACTCGTAGAATGAGTTTGGGAGTGTTCCTACCTCTGTTATATTTTGGAAGAGTTTGAGAAGAATAGGTGTTAGCTCTTCTCTAAATGTTTGATAGAATTTGCCTGTGAAGCCAGCTGGTCCTGGACTTTTGTTTGTTGCAAGATTTTTAATCAAAGTCTCAATTTCAGTGCTTGTGATTGGTCTGTTTATATTTTCTGTTTCTTCCTGGTTCAGCCTCGGAAGGTTGTGCTTTTCTAAGAATTTGTCCATTTCTTCCAGGTTGTCCATTTTATTGGCATAGAGTTGCTTGTAGTAATCTCTCATGATCCTTTGTTTTTCTGCATTGTCAGTTGTTACTTCTTTTTCATTTCTAATTCTATTGATTTGAGCCTTCTCCCTTTTTTTCTTGATGAGTTTGGCTAATGGTTTATCAATTTTTCTTATCTTCTCAAAGAACCAGCTTTTAGTTTTATTGATCTTTGCTATTGTTTCCTTCATTTCTTTTTCATTTATTTCTGATCTGATCTTTATGATTTCTTTCCTCCTGCTATTTTGTGGTTTTTTTGTTCTTCTTTCTCTAATTGCTTGAGGTGTAAGGTTAGGTTGTTTATTTGAGATGTTTCTTGTTTCTTGAGGTAGGACTGTATTGCTATAAACTCCCCTCTTACAACTGCTTTTGCTGCATCGCATAGGTTTTGGGTCATCGTGTTTTCATTGTCATTTGTTTCTAGGTATTTTTTGATTTCCCCTTTGATTTCTTCAGTGATCTCTTGGTTATTTAGTAGTGTATTGTTTAACCTCCATGTGTTTGTATTTTTTACAGTTTTTTTTTTCCTGTAATTGATATCTAGTCTCATAGCACTGTTGTCTCAAAAGATACTTGATACGATTTCAATTTTCTTAAATTTACCAAGGCTTGATTTGTGATCCAAGATATGATCTATCCTGGAGAATGTTCCATGAGCACCTGAGAAGAAAGTGTATTCTGTTGTTTTTGGATGGAATGTCCTATAAATATCAATTAAGTCCATCTTGTTTAATGTATCATTTAAAGCTTGTGTTTCCTTACTTATTTTCATTTTGGTTGATCTGTCCGTTGGTGAAAGTGGGGTGTTAAAGTCCCCTACTATGATTGTGTTACTGTCAATTTCCCCTTTTATGGCTGTTAGCATTTGCCTTATGTATTGAGGTGCTCCTATGTTGGGTGCATAAATATTTACAATTGTTATATCTTCCTCTTGGATTGATCCCTTGATCATTATGTAGTGTCCTTCTTTGTCTCTTTTAATAGTCTATTTTAAAGTCTATTTTGCCTGATATGAGAATTGCTACTCCAGCTTTCTTTTGATTTTCATTTGCATGGAATATCTTTTTCCATCCCCTCACTTTCAGTCTGTATGTGTCCCTAGGTCTGAAGTTGGTCTCTTTTAGACAGCATATATATGGGTCTTCTTTTTGTATCCATTCAGCTAGTCTATGTCTTTTGGTTGGAGCATTTAATCCATTTACATTTAAGTTAATTATCGATATGTATGTTCCTATTACCATTTTCTTAATTGTTTTGGGTTTGTTATTGTAGGTCTTTTCCTTCTCTTGTGTGTCCTGCCTAGAGAAGTTCCTTTAGCATCTGTTGTAAAGCAGGTTTGGTGGTGCTGAATTCTCTTAGCTTTTGCTTGTCTGTAAAGGTTTTAATTTCTCCTCCATCAAATCTGAATGAGACCCTTGCTGGGTAGAGTAATTTTGGTTGTAGGTTTTTCCCTTTCATCACTCTCAATATGGCCTGCCACTCTGTTCTGGCTTGCAGAGTTTCTGCTGAAAGATTAGTTTTTAACCTTACGGGGATTCCCTTATATGTTATTTGTTGCTTTTTCCTTGCTGCTTTTAATATTTTTTTTTTGTATTTAATTTTTGATAGTTTGATTAATATGTGTCTTGGTGTGTTTCTCCTTGGATTTATCCTGTATGGGACTCTGTGCTTCCTGGACTTGATTGACTATTTTCTTTCCCATATTAGGGAATTTTTCAATTATAATCCCTTCAAATGTTTTCTCAGTTCCTTTCTTTTTCTCTTTTTCTTCTGGGACCCTTATAATTCGAATGTTGGTGCATTTAATGTTGTCCCAGAGTTCTCTGAGACTGTCCTCAATTCTTTTCATTCTTTTTTCTTTGTTCTGCTCTGCAGTAGTTATTTCCACTATTTTATGTTCCAGGTCACTTATCCGTTCTTTTATTCTGCTGTTGATTCCTTCTAGAGAATTTTTAATTTCATTTATTGTGTTGGTCATCATTGTTTGTTTGCTCTTTAGTTCTTCTAGATCCTTGTTAAATATTTCTTGTATTTTCTCCATTCTGTTTCCAAGATTTTGCATCATCTTTACTATCATTACTCTGAACTCCTTTTCAGGTAGACTGCCTATTTCCTCTTCATTTGTTTGGTCTGGTGGGTTTTTACTTTGCTCCTTCATCTGCTGCATATTTCTCTGTCTTCTCATTTTGCTTAACTTACTGTGTTTGGGGTCTTCTTTTCACAGGCTGAATGATCATAGTTTCTGTTGTTTTTGGTGTCTGCCCCCAGTCGGTAAATTTGCTTCAGTGGGTTGTGTAGGCTTCCTGGTGGAGGGGACTGCTGCCTATGTTTTGGTGGATGAGGCTGAATCTTGTCTTTCTGGTGGGTAGGACCATGTCCGGTGGTGTGTTTTGGGCTGTCTGTGAACTTAGTATGATTTTAGGCAGCCTCTCTGCTAATGGGTGGGGTTGTGTTTCTGTCTTGCTAGTTGTTTGGCATGGGGTGTCCAGCACTGGAACTTGCTGCTCGTTGAGTGGAGCTGGGTCTTCGCATTGAGATGGAGATCTCTGGATGAACTCTCGTCAATTGATATTATGTGGGGTCATGAGATCTCTGGTAGTCCAATGTCCTGATCTCGACTCTCCCACCTCAGAGGCTCAGGTCTGACACCCGGCCGGAGCACCAAGACCCTGTCAGCCACACGGCTTTTGGGAAGTCTGAGGTCTTCTGCCAGCGTTCAGTAGGTGTTCTGTAGGAGTTGTTCCACATGTAGATGTATTTTTGATGTATTTGTGGGGAGGAAGGTGATCTCCATGTCTTACTCCTCGCCATCTTGAAGGTCCTTATGCCATAGATTTTTCTTCTGGAATTGTTTCCTTTCTTCTGAAAGTTCTTCCATTAGATGTTTTCCAGATTTTTTGAAATCTGAAAATGTTTTGATGATTATTTTGTTCTTGCTAGAAAGTTTTGCTTGATACACTGTTCTACACTGACAGAAAATGTCTCACCATTTTGAAGATATTCCACTCTTGTTTATCTCCCACTGTTGCTGTTGGGAAGTCTGCTGTCTGTCTCACTGTCCTTTTGTTCATGATCTAGGTTTTCTCTTAGGATGCTAATATCTTTTCTCTTCTCTCTCTCTTCTTAAAATTGTTCTTAAATTTGACTGTGTTTTGAAGAATTAGTGTTTTTGTTTTGTTGACTTGTTTAGTATACTTTATGTTTACTTTCTTTGTCATTTCATGATTTTGATTGATTCTGGAAAATTTGTGCTATTATCTCCTATGTATTTCCTGTACCCTACACCCTTACTCTCTTTTGCTAAGACTCCAATTAAATGCACTTTAGAGTTTCTCATTTTTTCCTCCACATCTCACAACCTCTCACATTTCCCCCTCTTTTTCTCCTCTGTAACATCTCTTAGTAATTCTTCAGTTTTATATTCCAGCCTTGCTGCGGCATGTATTTAGTTTTCCAGGGTATTTTTTCAGTTCTATTTTCTTATTATCACACTTGTGATTTTCCTCTTACAGTTTAACCTCTAAGCTTCACTGGCATGTATGTATGTGTGAGGCTGGGAATGTTGAAATAAATGCAGCTGTTCTGACTTCAATAATCAGGCATGTGAATACTGGCCCAGATTTTCATCCTATGTAACTTCATGGGAACTCTCCCAAGACATGATTCAGATGACTGACCTTAAACAACCACCTCCCTGTTCATCCATCAATCATTCACAGATCCATCTGTTTCTGAGTAGGTTTCTGCAATTGCATTGGAATACCTAGAATCTACAGTCTCAGGGGAAATGTGTTGCAAGCCTCATCAGTGGTAATTTTCTTTAAGGAAATGTTAGCACAGAAAACAAGCCTTTCATAGTAAATTGTAAGTACAATTTCCATCATCTGCACTGCCTTCAACACTGCACTGCCTTCAACAGAACCAGGGCCCACGAGGGTGACAACTGCACACAGTGGAGCTGGTATTCACCCAAAAAGGAAAATTTTTCTTGAGATGAAAGAAAAAGCTCTGTATTTCCCATCTGCTCATGCGTTGACTATAAATGTGCTGTTGTAACTTGTGCTTTGCTGAGTTTACTGTGCTCGCCTCAGTTTGCTGAGTTGCCAGTTTCCTTCAGTTGAGTCCATGTATCTTCATTCAGAAGATGCCTTTGGATGGAGATAGTTAGAAATGTTTCGAAATGTGGGAAGCTTATGTTCAGGGGTGTGTGTGTGTGATGTGTGTGAGTGTGTGGTGTATATGTGTTTTGGGTATTTAGGGACAGTGAAGGACACAGGAAGAAAGAATGAAAAAAATGTGGCTGTTGCTGTCTTCATCTTCACTTTCATAATTATGCGACTTCTAAGTAGGATCTCATTTTGAAAACAAAATACAGCCACAATCCCAATCACAGCACCAACAACCTCTCTCAGGAGCACAAGAATCCACCATTTCTACAGGTACTGCTGATTCCTCTTCCTCTATCATCTCCTTAACCGTGGGACACTCTGAAGCCTTTTGTATTAGTTTCCAGCACCTCCCTCTACAGTTCACTTCCTCAGGGAGATCATTCGCTTTCATGGTTTTCAATAACACCTTTAAGCTATTGATTTTCAAATATGCATGAACCCAGATGCTACACTGCATATGACTTACTGGCCATCTTCATCTGGATGTCTTTAGCCACTGCAAGTCTCACAAGTACAAAAGCAAAATTATTTGTCTTCCTCTTCAAATTAATTTCCCTCCTTAACTTCTTCACTCTTGGTAGAAATTTTGCAGTCATTTAAGACTTATCTTACCTCCTGTGCCTCAGCCAGGACTGATTAATCTGTTAGATACAGTAAGTACAATGCCTAGGGCCTATGATAGTTTTAGGGGCCCATGAAAATGTTTTAATTTCTTTTAAAATATGAAGAAAAAAATTTAGGTAAATAAATAATACTTATTTATTTCTAATAAATAATACTTACATACTCATCTTTATAACAGTGAAGTCTTTATGTTCACATAATGTATATATTTTATATAATGTATTATATATAATACATATTTCATGGAAGAAGAGGCCCATGAGGTCAAAGGTGCCTAGCCCTCAGTGACGAATCAGTCTTTGAGTCTTATTGATTCTTTCATTGCATTTATCCCTTTCCTCTTCATTTCTCTTCATTGTGATTGGTTTAATTTGGTCCCTCATTGCCTCACTTCTGAGTAATATCTGTGTGCTATTGGAACCCTAGGATAATGGCTCAGACAGAGAGGAAGTCCTCCTTAACAGCTGAAACCCACAGAAGTAAGCAAGAGTAGAAAGAACACTGGTCTTGAAATCCAGGAAGCTAGTAGTGGCGGTCTTGATAAATCTGAGTCTTGATTTCCTTGTAAATTTTCTTGTGAATTGGTTGAATAGTCACCCTACCTTCCTTACACTGTGGCTGACCAGAAGAAAGGACGGAACTGAAGTCATTGTGTCAACTTGTACGTGCCATCCTGGGGCTTCCTTTGTGTGGCTTCAGGACTGACTTCAAGCCCTCCTCCCCTTCTTGCACCCTGTTCCCTGCAGACCCCCATGTGCTCATCTCTCCGGCCTGGGTCACCCTTCTGTCCACATCTCTGCTCCTGGCAGCCCCATCGTGGAGCTGCTCTTCACAGCCGCGTCTCATTCTGAAATGCATTGCTAACTCTGTGTTTTTGCAACCAGTTTCATACTCCTCAAGGACATATTTTCTTCTCTTTGTTTATCCCACGGAGCCTGGAGCAGCATCTTGCATCTGTTTTATGTAATTACTTGATTCCCATGCCTCTGTCTGTGCTATTCCTCCAGCCGCAGTTTCTTCGCCTTCCCGACTGCCTCTCTGCGGCCTACTTATCTTTCTGAGTCTCACTCAAGGCCTGAATTCTTCATAAAGCATTTCCACGACGGCACCCCTGGGACTTCTTTCTCCGCTGAACTTCGGTTGCACTTCCTGAATAGTTTAGCACCTGGTTGCACAGCTAGAGCCTTTCTAGAAGTGAAAGAAGAGAATGTGCTTAGGTAAAAGCATTGTCCACCTTGTAAAGAGATTAAAAAACATTTTGGATTGGCATATTGAGCCCAGTGTATATTTTTCATGATTAGAAATGACCAATGGAAGATTATCTTTATTAAGCAATGCAACATAAAGAGGAGCTAGGTGACCCCCATGCAGATTAAAACAGTACTTTTTGTTGTGTGGAGAGTATAGCAGCTTAGCATTTAAATTAAAATGTAGGCATCTGAGCTCCCAATCTGGCCTTCGGAAAGCTGACTACAACAACATTCTGTGTAATCCCTGTGTGGTAACCTAACTCTGCTCCAGGAACTAGGAGCTGGCCTGACACCTCCTTTCCTGCCTAATTGCTATGATTAATTTTTGCACTTGTAACACAATCCTTGGTTCTGTACTATAACAGAGACCCAAAGGTCTCAAAGCGGTTCAATTCCTGAATAACTAAAGAAATTCATGAGTGACCTGAAGGCACGGGAACAGCCTTTATGAAGAGCAACGGGCTGTTTGGGTTGAACGTGAGATGTTTCTGGATTCCTGATGGTATAGGTATGGTGTGTGAATTCTTTCTGTGGTACGAGGGAAATATCTAATGACGGCAAATTGCTTATTTTGGACCGTTTGGAACCTGGTTTTCACATTGGGGGAAAAACACACCACCTCTGCTCAGCAAAGAGCCAGACAAGGCATTTCATTACGTCTGGTCCCAGGGGGGCGAGAGCCGTGGGCCCCCGGGCCTGAGGAGCAGCGATGGCGAAGCTGCACAGAGCGGGTTCCCCCAGGCACATGTCAGCACCGGGACTGGAAGCTACAAACGAGGGGGAGGGAGCGCCTGGGGGAGGAGATACGGGAAGGGGCTGCCATTGAACACATAGTGCCTGAGGCAACTGTAGATGGCAGTTTGGGGACGTTTGGACATTTTAAGTAGCAGGGCAGGACATTTGGGTAAATGGGCAGCGTGGAGACATAGATCTAACCCCGCCCCCACCTGATAAATACTCTTATCTTTTTTTGTTTTTTGTTTTTTTGGCCAAGCTTCGTGGCATGCGGGATCTTAGTTCCGTGACCAAGGATCGAACCTGGGCCCCCTGCAGTGGGAGCGCAGAGTCTTAACCAATGGACCGCCAGGGAAGTCCCAGTACTCTTTAACGCCAGCTCTCCTCTCTCTCCCGTCCTCTCCAACTCTCTGCTCTGCCTCTCAATCTATCTGATATACACACATACCAGAAACCCAGAGAAATTTCTGCTAAATATCTGCTAATGGACTTAGAATGAAGGAAAAAAAAAAACCCAGATGACAAAAGAATGGCTTTACTCCTGGGAGAACTATGGCATGGCTGTAAGCCAGAGTTGTGCCCACCGACACTGAAGGCTAAAGCCTGCTGCTTTGAGGTGAAAGCACCGTTACTGGGCGCAGGTGGTAAGTGGAAAGGGGTTCACGGGACTTCTTAGGCTCCCCCTGGCCTTTATGAACCAGTAGCCTTAGGATCCCAACAGTTTTTTCGGCCCCTTCGCTGGGTCCTGACAAGGCTGCCGCGTGAGATGGAGACCTGGGCGTGGGGAAGCCTTCTTTGGGGATCCAGCTATTTCAGGAGATGAGCTTTCCTGCATTGGTTACGCTGCACTGTGCTCTACAAGGAGGCCAGGATTAAAGGCAGAGTATCCACCTTCAGGCCACAGCAGAAGACGAGCAAGAAAACCCCAAACCTCCTCCCCAACTCCACCCCCAATAAAACCAGTTTATTCTGACTCGATTTCCTTTTCCTTTTCTTTTACTTTGAACCAGAGGTTGCTTTGTGAATTTGGAACACTGCCAAGCTTGACTTCTTCCTCTTTTTTTTTTTTTAAAATACGGCAGACTGCATACACACTTTATTTATTTATCTATTTATTTGGCTGCACCGCGTGGCATGCAGGATCTTAGTTCCCTGAACAGGGATCGAACCTGCGCCCCCTGCAGTGGAAGCACAGAGTCTTAACCACTGGACCGCCAGGGAAGTCCCTGCCAAGCTTGACTTCTATTTGGCAATACTCAGTAACTGGCAAGCAGAGATGTCCCTAAGAACAAAAGGAACATGGGAAAAGCATGTAGCTACACTTTTTTGATTAATTTTTGAAGCGGTTGCATTTTTCTGCTAAAGAATTATTACAAGAAACGAGGAATTCCATGAACTCAGTGAATAGATTGCTAAGTGAAGAAAATCAAATCAGTGTCACAGAAAGCAAACTTGAAGAATTATTAGAAAACACAAAGGAAAAAGAGAAAGGAATGAAAATATAGGAGAGAAAACAATAATTATGGAAGGCATATATCAGAGATGCCGTCAATGGAAGATGCTAATAGACCAAATTTAATATAAATAATAAGAAAACACCAGGAGTTTGGGATTAACAGTACTACATATAAAATAGAGAAACAACAAGGACCTACTGTGTAGTACAGGGAATTATATTCAATATCTTGTAATAACCTATAATGGAAAAGAATATGAAATATAAAGAATATGAAATATATATACAATGGAATCACTTTGCTGTACACCTGAAACTAACACAACATTGTAAATTAACTATACTTCAATTAACAAATGTATTAAAAAAGAAAACACTGAAGAAAGTTTTCTTGATCTAAAGGAAGACATCAATGAAAATGTTTAAAATGATCAAGGTAAAATTAATGCAGACCTGATATCACTTATATATGGAATCTAAAATATGACTCAGATGAACCTATCTATGAAACCGAAACAGAATCACGGATGTAGAGAACAGACTGGTGGTTGCCAAGGGGGAGGGGGTTGGGGGACGGATGGAGTGGGAGATTGGGATTAGCAGATGCAAACTAGTACATATAAGATGGATAAACAATAAGGTCCTACTGTATAGCACAGAGAACTAGATTCAGTATCCTATATGATAAATCATAATGGAAAAGAATATACAAAAAATGTAAAATTTATGCAGACCCACTCCTACAGGTCATCCTGAAAATGTTAAACACTGAAGACAAAGAAAAAAGTCCTATAAGTGTTTAGGAAGGAAAGCCATGAGGCCATGAGGATATACATAGATATGCCTTTAAAACAGTAAATGCCAGAAGAGAGCTTGGCACTTTAGAGAGCACATCGAAGGGAAATGTGCAGACCCAGTGGGGCAGAACCTGATAATTGTACCCCTGCATTCACTCTCCCTTTCTACCTTTAGGAAACAGAAACCCTCAGTTTTGGCAGGAACCCTGGCCCCCCAGCTAGACAATAAGCTTCACAGGCTTGCTCCTACTTGGGCGTTGCCAGGTGACAGTGCAGGCCAGTGGAATGGGATCCGACTTGATGTGTCAAGTCATCTTCTTCAAGATGAGGCTGCTTGGTGGGGCTTTCTCGTTCCTGCCCTCAGAGTGGAAGGTCAGCCTGGACCATCAGGAGGGGGGCGGTTCCTGAGGAGGTGGTGGGCTGGGCACTCATGGGGCTTGGGTGTCTCAGTGACCCTGGGCCATGAAGCTTCCTAACAAGTCCTGATTTCTTTCTTTGGACTGTTACATGTAAGAGAAATCGACTTCTACCTTGTGTGAACAATTTAAAAAATTACTATCTGCACTCACTTCCCAGGAGAACTCATTCAGTCTCATGACTTTAAATCCCATGTATATGCTGATGAAGAGGAGGAGAGAGGTTTGGTCTGCATTTGAGCAGTTCCTGGGAAAGCCAAGGCAGGCTTCCCATCACACTGATTGGTCTCAAAGCCTGGATGAACGACATCATAGAGGTCAAGGGTTCTTAACGTTGGCACCACTGAGATTTGGGACCAGCTCTTTCTCTGTCATGGGGGTATCCTGTACAGTGCAGGATGCTTGCCAACATCCTTGGCCTCTCTCTACCCAACAGATGCCAGTAGCAACACCCCGCCTCCCTCCCCCAGGTTGTGACAATCAGAAGTGTTTCTAGACATTGTCTAATGTCTCCTGGGGTATGCAGTTACCCTGGTTGAGAACCACTGGTAGAGACAATGAAAGAAGAAGGCTAGAAATAATCCCCATGGAAAAGGGAAGAAAGAATGGGTGTGAGAACTCAAGAAATTGGGTCGATTTACCAATTAAATATGAAGAACATTAAATCTAGAGAAACAGGAGGATCCTGAGGCAGGGTTGTTAATCTTCTGACTCCAAAAAATATTTTGTCTATAGTTGGTACCAAAGCATTCTTTAAGGAGAAATAGAAGGTCTTGAAGGGCCAAGATGACTGCTTATTTTGTATACAATTTCTGTATTTGTGAAGGGAGGGAAAGAGCTACGTGGTTGGCCAGAGAAGTCACAATTCTAGATGTTCATTTGCTTGATTGCTGGCCCTCTTAATAATACTCTTTTTCCACTTAATATTGCCAAGTGAAACTGAGTATTCCTTATGGACTCATAATACCTAAGCCCGGGTCTCTTTTCAGCTCAGGTGATATTTCTCTAAGGCCAAAAGATATGGTCAGTCAGATCAGCTATTAATGCATCAATCACAAAATGGTCGTTTTAGGTCAACTGTGCAGGATTCGATGGGTCACTTACTGTCATAATAACTGAACAAATTAAATTGAGGATTAAAGTTTAATTATACGGAGTCACTAAGATTCAAGGTTTCCCCCCTTTTGCTTTCCTTTCCTATCTCTCTTGTTCTCAGCCTCTGTTAATTTATTTTCCTCTTTTTTTTATAGTAATATTCTTTTATGGATTCAGAGGAAAAGACAAGGAGTAGAGTAGTTAATATGGGGAGAAGGTAATATATTTTTGCCAGAAATTAAGAAGGAATTTCAGTGTTTTAAATAAAACCCTGAACTCTCCATATAATCATTGGTCTACTATGAAGGGAATTCTTTCTGGATTACAAAGTGATGATGAATTCTTGCTGTTCTTAATATTTATCTTTTGTAAATCTTATATTTGTCAGCCTGTGCTCTTATTATAGATTTTTTTCTTAATGTGCTTAGACTCACTGCTAAAGCAATCTGAACAATCCTGTGATTTTGCTCAGAGTTTCTGTGCCTTGTTTTACAGCATTTCCTGTATTTAAAATCCATAAAATGCCTGTCTTTTGCAGTTTTTGTTGAACCAGTGATTACTTTTATCGGAACTCACAAGTATCAAAATTCAACAGTATCAATCTGATTTTGCTCTCTGTACATTCAGATGGTTTTAAAATAAAAGGCAAGTTGGAAAAATGAATGTAATGCTACATTTATTATGACAACATTGGAAAAGAATGTTGAAAAGGAAGCAGGAAGTTTGAAAAAGTCTTGATTATGTTTCCATAAATACTTGTTCTGAAGATTCAGCAAATTCCAATATGCAAATCTATTAAAATAAACCTTTTCTTTGTTTCCTTCCTCAGGAGCTTTGCAAAAGTTCTAACTACATTTTCCCCTCTCCATTCAGTGTTATACATTTGCTTGTTTTGAGGCTACCGATTTAACAATTGCTCAGAAGTAGAAAACTAATGGCAAAGTTTTATGCCACGGACCACAGTTCTCATACATAGAAAGTTGCTGATGGAATTAGAAACACAATGGAATCAGTGTATTAGTCCCATTTACTACACCCTGATGATTTCTGAAGGAAGCGGTTCAGACTTCGCAAATTCTTGTGAAAGACAAGAATATATTTCAGTTCATAAGATAAAAATGAAGCTTCGGGCACGTTTGCATTTATTTTGCTTAAGGGAACGGAATTGTGCTTTCAAAGATAGATTGAGAATCTATTCTAATAATCAAATTCTCAACATATGGACTAAGGGCAAGACTTTACCCAGAAAAAAAGTAAGCATCTTTCAAACAACTTGGTCAAACTCCTGTGACCTTGCTTAATTTTTTCCCTCAGTTAAAATCCACTAGTTAAAAAGTGTTCTGGAGATCACAGCTGGGCATTTTCTTTGACTGAGGAACATCTTCCCAGGAATGAAAAGTTCATTGTGGAGGGAAGATCCCAAATCACAGATCTGCCCTGGTGCTCTGAAATCCCCAGTTAATTCTTAGGAAAGTTGGTGGACCTCCTGTGCCTCCACGGGCCCTTCGGACATCCCACACTGACTTACTTTTTAAGTCACTAAATGGGATGATGATGGCAAATGAGGGGAACTTCCAAGGGTGGTGAATTATTTTAGAGCTTTTGGTCTAAATTTTAGACCAAAAAGGTGTAGATATTTTTGCTTTAAACTTCGTTCTTTTGTTGAGCTTGTATTTTTGCTACAAATGAATTTCTTCCTCTGTCAAAGTTCCTTTTGGAAACTAAGTTCCAAAGCAAACCTAAATTCTCTGCTTTTTTCCTTCTCAATACCCTCATCCTTGAGTTTTTCAGAAATGGTTATGATTATCGTTTTCTATTTCAACCTTACGAGAGAAGCATAAACTAGCTGCATAATGACAGTTTAGTAGAAAGTCTATGACTTGCTGATGTATCTTGTTACTACATTTTGTTGCAAAAGAGATAAACGGTTTGTGGCTAAATGTGGTGAGACTCAGGATTTTGGCCTAAGACAGATTTTGTAGACTCAGAAAAAAAGGTGTTTGTGTCTAGCTCTGAATCTAAGCTTCTGATTGAATGGATGAAGGAAAATAAAATGGACTTTTGTATTTGTTCTTTCTGTTTCATCTCTGAGCTTTGCCTTGCTCAGGACACCTTACACTTGGGTTACGGCCTTCAACCTCCGTGTGCTCAATTTTTTTCTCTGTGTCATTACCTAGACTCCTAAGACTTCACTTATTTCACAAAACCTTTCTCAACCAACTGGCTATGAATCAGTGCATTTCGATACCCTCTCCCCTTCTACTCCCCTTAAACCCTCGGTTTTGATCCAGGGATAGAATAAAAGAGAGAATAATATACTCATTTTGCTCTGAAGAATTTTCATTCATCCCAGTGCTTCTGAAAGGTTAAAAATCATTTCTGTGCCTCTTCTGCTTGGAATATAGTCTCATGAAAGCTGAGGAAAATGTCCTTGAATGTTTTAATTCAATTTTCAAAATGTGTGTTCTCCAAAATGAATTACCCGAACTCCCCATTTTTGCCTTATTCAATTTTCATCTACATATAAACTAGGGTATGGAAAAAAGATTCTTTTTTTCCCCATGCAATCATAAACTAGACAATGCTGGACAGGATGTGAATAAATAATAACCATCTCAAGTGATTGCTGCAGGAGGGACGCTTGAGAGTCTTCGATGGGTCACTGCTGCCAAAATCAGAGGACCGGTTTTAGTTTCCACCTGGAAGCCAGAAGCAAGTCTTCTCTGTAAAATAACATTAACCACCCCATGTCATGGTCCCCACCAGCGCTGCTACCTGCTCCAACCCCTGCCAATTATTACCAGAAGGTAGAATCTGATTTGATGGATGGGACATAGAAACGTCAACATTACCTTCTCCTGATAGACAGTCAGCTACAGCAACACAGGCTCAGAATTTCGCAGGGATATCAGAGGAGACCAGAGGCTTCCGTAGACATCCATACATGAAATGCAGCCGTCAAGCACCTGTGGAGCTTGAGCACCTGCAAAGCCCAAGGTCATCTACCAGGCTCCTGGAATCAAGAAGCAGATATTTTAGAGAGACCATAGGACATGGACTCAGTCCTTGGTCATTGTGGAGAGATCTCACAGGCTCTTTCCTGACAGAGCTAGAGACAGATGTCAAACCCACTATAGATTCTTTAGGGTATATTGGCTATGATTGACATAGAGTGTATCTTCTAGTACCCCGATTCCTGAGTATGAGTTCAGTTATTCTCAACAAGTTTGTGTTGCCTCAGAAGTCCCTCATGAACATCCTAGGGACTTCCCTCATGGTCCATTGGTTAAGACTCTGAGCTTCCACTGCAGGGACTGCAAGTTTGATCCCTGGTTGGGGAACTAAGATCCCGCAAGCCACGTGGTGTGGCCAAAAAACAAAAAAACACAAAAACCAAAAAACCACATCCTAGCATTAGCCGCTGCAACAAATAACTCGTTTCAGTAGCAAAACATACTAGAAGTTTCTCACTCAGGGTACAGGCCGACGTAGGTGCTCCTGGCCAGCAGAGTCATCAGGGACTCAAGGCCTTCTATCTATGGGTCTGGCCTGACCTAGGGTTTCAGGCTCCTTGCACTGCAATGCCAGGTGGAGAAGCAATGTTTTCCCTGTATTGGTCTTTGTGGGGGACTCTTCATCGTCCAATACAGCCTCAGAAAATACCTCTGAGCTCATCAGATTTATTCTTCTAGTTTAGGGAAAGCCTATGTCTTAATTTGAGCTCCTATAACAAAATCCCACAGTCTGGGTGCCTTCTAAACAACAGAAATTTATCTCTCATGGTTCTGGAGGCTGGAACTCCAAGGTCAGGGTGCCAGCCTGGTGGGGTGAGGGCCATCTTCCCGGCAGCAGACTTCTCCGCACGTGTTGGCAGGGACTGGGGAGCTCTCTGGGGCCTCTTGTAGAAAACCACTAATCCCACTCTTGAGGGCCTCCCAAAGGCCTCAACTCCTAATACCAACATATTGGGCGTTAGGATTTAACAAGAATTTTGGGGGCACACAAACCTTCAGACCACAGCAGCCTCTGAAACAATGTAGAAAATGACACCTGAAAGTCAGACTGTTGAGGGACCTCCAGGAAAGGTTTTCTTTCCCTTAAGAAAGGGTCAGGAGAGAGTTATGTTTCCTTCTTTTCTCTAGACTGTTGTACCTGGAGATGATGCCAGTCGCTACTACCAGTTAGGGATACAGCCAATGCTAAGGTCGAAAAATGGAGAAATGTAAAGCAACAGACAGTTGACCTTATTGTCAGCCTGCTGGATCAACTTGGCAGACTCCTTACTTCTGAACTTCTTTTTGTTTGGGGTTTTTTGTTTTGTTTTGTTTTGTTTTTTTCCCCACCGCTGCGTGGCCTGCAGCATCTTTTCCCTGACCAGGGATCCAACGTGTGCCCCCTTGCTGTGGAAGCACAGATTCTTAACAACTGGACTGCCAGGGAAGCCCCTCTTTTTTTTTTTAATGTAAGAATTAGCAAAAAACTTAATTGTTGTAGCTACTTTGTGTAAGATTTCTATTATTTCCCATTTAAGGAAGGTTTCTAAGGAGCTTCTTTTTCGTAGTGATGAGCAGAAGTAAAATTTGATTAAATAATTTTTGTTTGCAGTCACTGCATGCAAGGCACTGGGCTCTGAAAGGTGATGAAATTACAGGAAAGGCAGAATTTTTTGTTGTTAATGAATTTCCAGGACATTTGAGATGAGCAACCTGGGATGCAAAGTTGCTGAGAATATTCATGTTTTCCACAGCCCTCTGGCACCGACGATTTCCGGTGAGCAGCTGTTATGTATGTTCTGATCTTTGTATTCAAATTTATCCCTTTGGTTTATGACTGAGAGTCATCTATTCTCAATGATAAGAACAGACATTCTAGAAGTGGAGCTGAAATGAGTCCAGGGACTTTTGTCAATTTTCAAAATATCATTTACCAAGAATATTTTGATATTTGCATGTAAAAAATAATGTGTTTGCTAATGACAAACCCACGACACATTACAAGTTCACTGTGCACGAGGCGTGACTTCATTCTCTGCTGAAGTAGCTGCTAAACTGAAATAGCTTATTTTGCATTCACTTTTTTTTGAATTTTATTTATTTTATTTTTTATACAGCAGGTTCTTATTAGTTATCTGTTTTATACATATTAGTGTATATATGTCAATGCCAATCTCCCAATTCATCCCACCACCACACCCCCGCCACGTCCCCCCCTTGGTGTCCATACGTTGGTTCTCTACATCTGTGTCTCTATTTCTGCAGTGCAAACCGGTTCATCTGTACCATTTTTCTAGGTTCCACATATATGCGTTAACATATGATATTTGTTTTTCTCTTTCTGACTTACTTCACTCTGTATGCCAGTCTCTAGATCCATCCACGTCTCTACAAATGACCCAATTTCGTTCCTTTTTATGGCTGACTAATATTCCATTGTATATGTGTACCACATCTTCTTTATCCGTTTGTCTGTTGATGGACATTTAGGTTGCTTCTATGATCTGGCTAATGTAAATAGTGCTGCAATGAACATTGGGGTGCATGTGTCTTTTTGAATTATGGTTTTCTCTGGGTATATGCCCAGTAATGGGATTGCTGGGTCATATGGTAGTTCTATTTTTAGTTTTTTAAGGAACCTCCGTACTGTTCTCCATAGTGGCTGTATCAATTTACATTCCCACCAACAGTGCAAGAGGGTTCCCTTTTCTCCACACCCTCTCCAGCATTTGTTGTTTGTAGATTTTCTGATGATGCCCATTCTAACTGGTGTGAGGTGATACCTCATTGTAGTTTTGATTTGCATTTCTCTAATAATTAGTGATGTTGAGCAGCTTTTCATGTGCTTTTTGGCAACCTGTATGTCTTCTTTGGAGAAATGTCTATTTAGGCCTTCTGCCCATTTTTTGATCGGGTTTTTTTTTTTTTTAATATTGAGCTGCATGAGCTGTTTATATATTTTGGAGATTAATCCTTTGTCTGTTGATTCATTTGCAAATATTTTCTCCCATTCTGAGGGTTGTCTTTTTGTCTTGTTTGAAGTTTCCTTTGCTCTGAAAAAGCTTTGAAGTTTCATTAGGTCCCATTTGTTTATTTTTGTTATTATTTCCATTACTCTAGGAGGTGGATCAAACAAGATCTTGCTGTGATTTATGTCAGCGTGTTCTTCCTATGTTTTCCTCTAAGAGTTTTATAGTGTCCAGTCTTACATTTAGGTCTCTAATCCATTTTGAGTTTATTTTTGTGTATGGTGTTAGGGAGTGTTCTAATTTCATTCTTTTACATGTAGCTGTCCAGTTTTCCCAGCACCACTTATTGAAGAGACTGTCTTTTCTCCATTGTATATCCTTGCCTCCTTTGTCATAGATTAGTTGACCATAGGTGCGTGGGTTTATCCCTGGGCTTTCTATCCTGTTCCATTGATCTATATTTCTGTTTTTGTGCCAGTACCATATTGTCTTGATTACTGTAGCTTTGTAGTATAGTCTGAAGTCAGGGAGTCTGATTCCTCCAGCTCCGTTTTTTTCCCTCAAGACTGCTTTGGCTATTTGGGGTCTTTTTTGTCTCCATACAAATTTTAAGACTTTTTGTTCTAGTTCTGTGAAAAATGCCATTGGTGATTTGATAGGGATTGCATTGAATCTGTAGATTGCTATGGGTAGTATAGTCAATTTCACAGTATTGATTCTACAATCCAAGAACATGGTATATCTCTCCATCTGTTTGTATCATCTTTAATTTCTTTCATCAGTGTCTTATAGTTTTCTGCGTACAGGTCTTTTGTCTCCCTAGGTATTTTATTCTTTTTGTTGCAATGGTAAATGGGAGTATTTCCATAATTTCTCTTTCAGATTTTTCATCATTAGTGTATAGGAATGCAAGAGATTTCTGTGCATTAATTTTGTATCCTGCAACTTTACCAAATTCATTGATTAGCTCTAGTAGTTTTCTGGTGGCATCTTTAGGATTATCTATCTATGTATAGTATCATGTCATCTGCAAAGAGTGACAGTTTTACTTCTTCTTTTCCAATTTGGATTTCTTTTATTTCTTTTTTGTCTCTGATTGTTTTGCCTAAAACTTCCAAAACTATGTTGAATAATAGTGGTGAGGGTGGGCAACTTTGTCTTGTTTCTGATCTTAGTGGAAATGGTTTCAGTTTTTCACCATTGAGAATGCTGTTGGCTGTGGGTTTGTCATATATGGCCTTTATTATATTGAGGTAAGTTCCCTCTATGCCTGCTTTCTGGAAAGTTTTTATCATAAATCGGTGTCGAATTTTGTCGAAAGCTTTTTCTGCATCTACTGAGATGATCATGTGGTTTTTATTCTTCAATTTGTTACTATGGTATATCACATTGACTGATTTACGTATATTGAAGAATCCCTGGGATAAATCCCACTTGATCATGGTGTATGATCCTTTTAATGTGTTGTTGGATTCTGTTTGCCAGTATTCTGTTGAGGATTTTTGCATCTATATTCATCGGTGATATTGGTCTGTAATTTTCTTTTTTTGTAGTATCTTTGTATGGTTTTGGTATCAGGGTGATGGTGGCCTCATAGAATAAGTTTGGGACTGTTCCTTCCTCTGCAATTTTTTGGAAGACTTTGAGAAAGATGGGTGTTAGTTCTTCTCTAAATGTTTGAAAGAATTCACCTATGAAGCCATCTGGTCCTGGACGTTTGTTTGCTGGAAGATTTTTAATCACAGTTTCAATTTCATTACCTGTGATTGGTCTGTCCGTATTTTCTATTTCTTCTGGGTTCAGTCTTGGAAGGTTGTACGTTTCTAAGAATTTGTCCATTTCTTCCAGGTTGTCCATTTTATTGGCATAGTGTTGCTTGTAGTAGTCTCTTAGGATGCTTTGTATTTCTGCAGTGTCTGTTGTAACTTCTCCTTTTTCATTTCTAGTTTTATTGATTTGAGTCCTCTCCCTGTTTTTCTTGATGAGTCTGGCTAATGGTTTATCAATTTTGTTTATCTTCTCAAAGAACCAGCTTTTAGTTTTATTGATCTTTACTATTGTTTTCTTTGTTTCTCTTTCATTTATTTCTGCCTGATCTTTATGATTTCTTTCCTTCTACTAACTTTGGGTTCTGTTTGTTCTTCTTTCTCTAGTTCCTTTAGGTGTAAGGTTGGATTGTTTATCTAAAATTTTTCTTGTTTCTTGAGGTAGGCTTGTATAGCTATAAACTTCCCTCTTAGAACTGCTTTTGCTGCATCCCATAGGTTTTGGATCATCGTGTTTTCATTGTTATTTGTCTCTAGGTATTTTTTGATTTCCTCCTTGATTTCTTCAGTGATCTCTTGGTTATTTACTAACGTATTGTTTAGCCTCCATGTGTTTGTGTGTTTTACCTTTTTTTCCCTGTAATTGATTTCTAATCTCATAGTGTTGTTAACGTCCCCCACTATTTTTGTGTTACTGTCGATTTCCTCTTTTATAGCTGTTAGCAGTTGCCTTATGTATTGAGGTGCTCCTATGTTGGGTGCATGTATATTTATAATTGTTATATCTTCTTCTTGGTTTGACCCCTTGATCATTATGTAGTGTCATTCCTTGTGTCTTGTAACATACTTTATTTTAAAGTCTATTTTATCTGATATGAGTATAGCTACTCCAGCTTTCTTTTGATTTCCATTTGCATGGAATATCTTTTTCCATCCCCTCACTTTCAGTCTGTATGTGTCCCTAGGTCTGAAGTGGGTCTCTTGTAGATAGCATATATATGGGTCTTGTTTTTGTGTCCATTCAGCGAGCCTGTGTCTTTTGGTTGGAGCATTTAATCCAATCACACTTAAGGTAATTATCTATATGTATGTTCTTATTACTATTTTCTTAATTATTATGGGTTTGTTTTTGTAGGTCCTTTTCTTCTCTTGTGTTTCCCACTTAGGGAAGTTCCTTCAGCATTTGTTGTTGAGCTGGTTTGGTGGTGCTGAATTCTCTTAGCTTTTGCTTGTCTGTAAAGCTTTTGATTTCTCCATCAAATCTGAATGAGATCCTTGCCAGGTAGAGTAATCTTGGTTATAGTTTCTTCCCTTTCATCACTTTAAATATATCATGTCACTCTCTTCTGGCTTGTAGAGTTTCTGCTGAGAAATCAGCTGTTAACCTTATGGCAGTTCCCTTGTATGTTATTTGTCGTTTTTTCCCTTGTTGCTTTCAATAATTTTTCTTTGTCTTTAATTTTTGTCAATTTGATTACTATGTGTCTCAGCATGTTTCTCCTTGGGTTTATCCTGCCTGGGACTCTCTCTGCTTCCTGGACTTGGGTGGCTATTTCCTTTCCCATGTTAGGGAAGTTTTCAACTATAATCTCTTCAAATATTTTCTAGGGTCCTTCCTCTCTCTCTTCTCCTTCTGGGACCCCTATAATTTGAATGTTTTTGTGATTAATGTTGTCCTAGAGGTCTCTTAGACTGTCTTCATTTCTTTTCGTTCTTTTTTCTTTATTCTGTTCCGTGGCAGTGAATTCCACCATTCTGTCTTCCAGGTCACTTATCTGTTCTTCTGCCTCAGTTATTCTGCTATTGGCTCCTTCTAGTGTATTTTTCATTTCAGTTACTGTATTGTTCATCTCTCTTTGTTTGTTCTATAATTCTTCTAGGTGTTTGTTCTTTAATTCTTCTAGGTCTTTGTTAAACATTTCTTGCATCTTCTCGATTTTTGCCTCCATTCTTTTCCCGAGGTCCTGGGTCATGGTTACTATCATTATTCTGAATTCTTTTTCTGGAAGGTTGCCTATCTCTACTTCATTTAGTTTTTTTTTCTGGGGTTTTATCTTGTTCCTTCATCTGGTACATAGCCCTCTGCCTTTTCATCTTGTCTATCTTTCTGTGAATGTGGTTTTTTTCTGCAGGCTGCAGGATTGTAGATCTTCGTGTTTCTGCTGTCTGTCCTCTGGTGGATGAGACTATCTGTGAGGCTTGTGCAGGTTTCCTGATGGGAGGGACTGGTGGTGGGTAGAGCTGGGTGTTGCTCTGGTGGGCAGAGCTCAGTAAAACTTTAATCCACTTGTCTGCTGATGGGTGGGTCTGGGTTCCCTCCTTGTTGGTTGTTTGGCCTGAGGCAACCCAACACGGGAGCCTACCTGGGCTCTTTGGTGGGGCCAATGACAGACTCTGTGAAGGCTCACGCCAAGGAGTACTTCCCAGAACTTCTGCTGCCAGTGTCCTTGTCCTCATGGTGAGACAGAACCACCCCCCGCCTCTGCAGGAGACCCTCCAACACTAGCAGGTAGGTCTGGTTCAGTCTCCTATGGGGTCACTGCTCCTTCCCCTGGGTCCCGATGCACACACTACTTTGTTTGTGCCCTCCAAGAGTGGAGACTCTGTTTCTCCCAGTCCTGTCAAAGTCCTGAAATCAAATCCTGCTAGCTTTCAAAGTCTGATTATCTAGGAATTCCTCCTCCCATTGCCAGACCCCCAGCTTGGGAAGCCTGACATGGGGCTCAGAACCTTCACTCCAGTGGGTGGGCTTCTGTGGTTTAAGTGTTCTCCAGTTTGTGAGTCACCCACCCAGCAGTTATGGGATTTGATTTTATTGTGATTGCGCCCCTCCTACCATCTCATTGTGGCTTCTCCTTTGTCTTTGGATGTGGGGTATCTTTTTTGGTGAGTTCCAATGTCTTCTTGTCAATGATTGTTCAGCAGTTAGTTGTGATTCTGGTGCTCTTGCAAAAGGGAGTCTGCATTCACTCTTTTTTTTCCTGTAAAGGAATGAATTTGTAGGAAAATTTGGTACAATTCTATTGTTTTCTCCTTCATTTCTACGCTAGGAGCCCATGTGTTGGAGCCAGCGATGGGCATTTATAGTGCCTTTTGAACATGAGCCTATTCTAGAAGCAGACATTGACTGTGGGAATTCCAGCACACAAACTGACCTGACCCTACATGCGGTCTCCTTAGTCTCATCCTTGGTGGGCTCGGACAGTAGGAAGCTCCATTGTGTTGTCTTTCTTTAGAAAAGGACATGAGGTGAGCAGTGGTTGCCTGGTCTCCCTAACTCCCCAGTGAGACGTTTGCTTTCAAAATTAATTCAGCATCGACTTACTGCTGCATGACCCACATACGTCAATTTTGTGATAATGGAGAAATGCTTTGGGTTCATTCGCAGTCCTTTGGAAAGTTCCCAGAGTCAAGAAATCCAGTGCTTATTATTATTAACCTCTAAAATGACCCTTTTACCATTTAGAAATTGTGCAGACCGTTACGATGAAGTTTATTCCAGTTCAGAACTTGATTACAATCCTGTCTTCTGTGGTAAGAGTTTCCTTGTGGAACTCCAACCATGTGGTCGTCCTGCATGGGCTTTTGTAATACTTAGAGCACTTTGTTTGAGAAAATGGTCAATTAATCTCAGTTGCAACACTTCAGTTTAGTTCATCACTACCCCACCAAGACACAGTTCTAACACGATGCAGATGTTGCTGTGACCTTGGAGATGCGGGCGTTCTTCATCCTGTGGTATTCCAGCTCACTCGTGTGTCTTCTGACTTTGCCAGAAAATTAAAGCATTCACAGGATTTATTTTTATAGGCATCCCCCCCCCCCTTCTTCAGTGTGTGGGAATTAAATAAATACCTCTATTTTTTGGCTTTGCCATGGATGCTTTTCTTGGGCCAAATAGAAGAATAATTCTTTGTTTTAGTTTTACTTATAAAGTTGGGCAGTGCAGTAGGGGGGGAATTCATTCAATCATTCATTCAATAGATATTGAGGACCTATTATATTCTGGATGCTCTGCTCAGTTTCAGGAGACAGAGAGGTGAGGAAAAGCAAGCATGGGCCCATGGGATACTTAGTTGATAATAACAAGGAAAAGAATGTCTCTGAAAACATCGGCCTAATTAACTATGGTTCCCAGAAAAACAGATAAATAAATTGATTAGCTAGCTATATCCTAGGAAAAAAGATTACAAAGCAATCCAGTTGAGAGTGGGATAGTTTGGCTGGTGTCAACCAGATAACTTGTGATTCAGCTAGTTTCATTACATCACTCAGTGAACAAACATGATTGAGCCACTGGCACGTGCCAGGCACCATGCTCTCTGCTGGTGGTACAGAGATGCAGAAGACCCAGCCCTTGCCCTAGGGACAGTCACAGTTTGTACAATAAACAGATGAGTAAACTTGTGATGAAAATGCTTTATGATGAGAGCTACAGTCAATGCAAGTAGGAAGAGATTTGTAAACGTGGGCCAGCTGACTCAGTCTCAGGTGGTATGAGATTTTTTGGAGAAAAGAATGTTTAAACTCAGTGTTGCAGATGAGTAGGTCTTAGCTGGGGGAAAGGTCCTCCAGGCAGAGGAAATAGCATGAACAAGGCACAGGGAGACAAGACAAAGTATGACACGTTTGGGGGAACTTCCAGAACTTTGTAGTAAGGATATTAGTAAAGGAAGATGTGTGTTGAAAAGTGGTGAAAGTTGGGGTTAGAAATGTAGCCAGGGCCAGATCACAAAAGGGCTTATATGTAATGAAAGGAACTAGGAGTGGTTCCCCCAAATGGGATGGAGAAGCAAGGAAGGGTCTTATGTGGCAAAGAGATCCAATCGCCTTTGGAAAAGCATGTCTCTGAAATGGAGAGAAGATTGATGGATGGGATTGGAGGCAAGGAAACATGGAAGGGATAATTGGGACAGATGAGGTCAGGGATCCAGGCACTGACAACAGCGACAGAGGTGGCGGACTAGATGTGAGTGTAAGGAGGAGGCCAGAGAGGGTCCAGGCATCCTGGTTAATGAGGAGGGGAGGTGGGGGTGGGGAAGGGCAGAGACTCCACCAGGGAGACAGGCGGCAGCTGGGGGAGGACTCAGTTATACACATTTACTGGAGGTATGAGGAGCTAAAGGTGGTCTGGGCTGGAGCTACGCATTGCAGAGAAGGACCTCGCATTTGGTTGAACTCTGCTCTCACTGCCTTGAAATTCTTACCAATTTTTCTGAATTTGTGTGGTGTAAGTGAAGTCTGATGGGACAATGGAGCGTGCGTGTGAGGACGGGAGATCTTGGCAACCTCATGTCTACTGCGGCTCCTCCTCACCCCATTTCCGTGTCCTGTTCTGGATGCTCCCCGGGCACAGGAGCTGACTGTCCTGAGTCCACTCAAGCCAGAGCTTGCTTCGAATGCAGAAGGGAGGCAATGGCATTCTAAGAAACAGGAATGACCAAGAAGCCCTCTACTACCCTTTCTTACTCGTGTTAATTCCTGTAATTAACCAAACATTCACAATGTAAAGGAGGCACAGAAGGGAAGGGGAAGATGGGCAACCGTAGCTCCTTTTCCTTTGAGTCCTTTTTCACTGGTAAGAGAAAAGTAGAGAATGTTGGTACAACTTCGACTATCAAGAAGTGAAGTAGGAATTAGTTTTGTTCAGTGTTTCTGCCATTCTGGCCATACATATATAGTTGCACAGATAAGCTATGAACTACGAATTATGCAGTTTTGGTGAGACTGCATAGGAGTTAATGCTCCTATATTTATATTTAAATCTGACTTTGCACAATATAAAGATGATGGTAAAAGTCGTGTAATAATTCAAAATTTTAATTTTTCTTCATTTAGTGTGACATAAATAGTAGATAGACGAAATCCATCATATTAAGTCAAGAGGGAGAGGGTGAAAGACAGGACAAGATTTTCCTCTAGAACTGTTTTCAGCATGCTATCCCGCTTTTTGGACCAGGGACCCACATCTTCGTTTTGCTCTGCACCCTGCATGTCCTGCAGCTGGAACAAGGGTTTCCGCGTCCAGCACGGAGGAGGGGACATTTGACACCTTGATGCCGAGGAGATTGCACAAGTAGAGCACAGTGTAAGGAGAGAAGAGGGCCTTGAACCCAACTCTTCTAGGGCAAGCAGAGAAGCAGGAGCCCCTGAAGGAGGCCAAGGGCAGAGCTGGAGGACGGGAGAGTCAGGAGAGTGAGGTGGTATGGAAACCAGGCAGAGAATTTCCAAGGCAGGAGCTCAAACCCACCAAGAGGTCAAGGAAACGAAGACCAAGAGTTTGGCAAAGAGCAAACCCCCAGGCTCTCCATTACATGTTCCGAGCGGTCGATCAGCAACAAGACCAGTACTTCCGATGGTTCCCTCTGGGCCAAGCTGGCCCTGACAGGCACCCTGTGTCCCCACGCCCACGTGGCTACCCCCTCTGTGCTTCCAGCAGGCCTGATGTGCACGGTGGTGGAGGGTAAAGCCAGCCCCAGCGCCCACTGCGTAGCTCTGACCCGGATCAGCACTCAATTTCACTTCCTGAGAGGTTGCAGGGCAGTTCCAAGTCACCGTGGGCTGGTGCAGAGAAACTCCAATTTTCTGATGACAGCTTCAAGGAGGGCTATAGAATCTGCAAAATGAAAAAACCCAATTCTTCCTGGGGACAGGGAAGTCAGTCTCCCCTTCCCATGGCTGCAGCCACAATCACAGCAGATAGATGTACCAAGATGTACTACATCCTCTGTGTGGGGACACCCTGGCACCTGGATTGGGGGTTCTGTAAGGTGCTCTTGGCTCTGGCAGCCTGCGGTGGGGGCAGCTGCTGCCCGGTTCCCAGCCCTAAGGTGCCATGGGGACATCCCTGAAGTGGGATGGTAGCGGGGGATACCGAGGGCTAGTCTCAAGGATGGGAGGCAGCAAGAGGGAGACCATGCTTCACTGTCCCTTGGGACTTCACTTACAAAACACAAACTCAAAGATGTAATTGTAAAGAACTTCAAGATGGAGCCCGCAGAGCATTAAGCCCGGACCTCAGGGCCCTTCTGAACGGACAGAGCGCCATGAGAGTGGTAAAGCCACCCCAAAGGGGCAACACAATTTCCTTACCACCCTCCTTTGGTTTAAGCGACCAGTATGGCAATTGTTCACAGTCTGTTAACCTCTCCCGATCAAAGGAAAAACACAGCATGGAAACATCCTTCTATGACTGTTTCTTTTTCTATTTTTCTTTTATTTGTGGAAGAGGCTCATTGCGCCCAAGTGTACAATGAATAGACTTGATAATCGTGGGTTGAGATCGTATCCTCCTGGCCCCTCTTGATGGGTTGTGAGGAGGTATGAATTACTACAACAAAAGTTCTCAATCTGGGGCAATTCTGACTCCCCAGAGGACGTTGACAATGTCTGGAGACATTTTTGGTTGTCACCACTGGGGGCGAGGTTTGCTAATGGCATATAGAGAATGGAGACTCTAAGTGTTGCTGCTAAGTATTCTATGATGTGGGACAGCCTTCCCAGCAAAGAGTCAGCCAGGCTAGAACCTCCATAGTGATGAGAAACCCTGTGCAACAATATGATAAGTATTCCTAAGGTTTACCAGTTAACTAACTTGCACTTTTGTTTTGAACACTTGGATAGTCTAGAAACACAGAACTAACAAGTGGAGACACTTCTGTAGGCTAATAGCATTATCAAGAGCATAGGGCAGGAAGGATCATCTAGTGGTGGTTTTCTTTTTTAACCTTCCCCATTAAAGATGAATTCTTATGATTTTATGTCAGACTCCAAAGAGACGGAGGGATGGAGCTGCTCTTGTGTTTCCAGGCATTTCCTGGGGCACATTTCTGAAAGCCTAGGGTTCTGCTTGATACAGTTTGAGAAATATTCACCTAGTTTAAGAGCTCCTCAGTCAGCCTGTAAGAAAATGGAAGGTTAGAGAGATTAAATAATTTTCCTAGGATCTCACAGCTGGCTGGGGACCGATCAAGGTCTTCCAATTCAGTGCTCTTCCCAGTGTAGAAAAACAATGAAACCACGTATTATTGGTCTTTTTAAAAATAAATAAATAAATTTCATCAAGCTATACCTGTATGGTCCATTGAAACAGATGATAAAATTATCTGTAAGTGTGCCAGGGCTGCGATAGTTTCTTCTGAAGCATTTCTCTTTGGCTTGTAGATGCTCGTCTTCTTCCTATGTCTTCACCTGGTCTTCCTTCTGTTCCTGTGTCCAAATGTCTTCTTCTTATGAGGACATCAGTCACATTGGATTCAGGTCCACTGTAATGACCTTATTTTAACTTAATCACCCCTTTAAGGATCTTATATCCAAATGCAGTCCCATTCTGAGGTACTGGGGGTTTGGACTTCAACATATGAATCTGGGGGGCACAATTCAGCCCATAACAACAAATAGATATCAGTTTTGTGTCTGTTGAAGAGAGTCACCACTATACTCAAATATCTTGGCAGAGTGGCTGCTGATTTGCCTTGTTATATGAGACTAGTTCTTATTTGTGAGATGGGAAAAGAGTTACCTATCCTATCTCAAGTCACCATGAGAGTGATCCCCAGAAAGAACTGTAAAAACTTAACATTGCAAAGTGATCCAAAGATACTCAGTGTTCTGTGAGATCTTTTGATAAATCTCTTCAAATAAAGTTTGCACACTGACAGGTCTGAATTATAATTATATTGCATTATCGTTCCTGCCATGAGCACATTTATGACAAAGTTGGGAAGTCCCCCAGCACTTTCTGCATGCCGGGAATATAGAAAGCTGACCTGAGGAAATGGAGGGAAAGGGATTCAACACTCATTAGCTTTTTGAATTTATCAGAAATATGAGCTTTGAGGTTTTTTTACCTGCCGCTCTCTGCCTTCAGAAACCTAGGAGTTTATGTTCAAACTCCGTGTTTGAACTTTGGAGAATGGGGTTTGTAGTCTTGTACTTGAATTGTGTAATTGAGGACTTTCAGGTAAAATATCTGTATTCAGTCATACTGTGTGGGGTTTGTGCAAAGCAAGTGATGTTTCCTAACATTAGCAAGATGTGCAGATCTAGGCTGGGAGGATTCTCTACACCAGAGGAAGAAATTTTAGTGGTATTACTTCATTTACATCCTAGGAAAAGAAAGACCCTGTCAGGTTATGATATTGATCTAAATTGACAAAATGGCTCTTTGGGAAGCAAGGACTTCATTGGACCTTGGAAGAGGAGTTTCTCTCTCTGGAGTCCGTCCCCTGTAATTTCTGTGCCCGTCTTCACTGTCCCAAGCTCTGGCTTTGCTCTCTCTTGCCAAGGTCACTGCTGAAGCCCTAGTCCTCCTGCCACTCTTCCAGCTGCCAGGAGATCCCATCACTTTTGTTCCCCTCATCCTCTTGGAAACCTTTGAATGACTCCCCACTCCTTAGAGACTTAAGTTTATCTCTGCTTGGTGTTCAGATTCCTCTATCTCTAGGCTTCCCCCCAGCTCTTACCCTCCTCACCTGTGAGCCATGATGTTGGACCGTATAGTTTTCCTCACTGTTGCTTCAATACCTTTTCCACTTCCTTTCCTCTGGGCCTCTGTGCAAGTGGTCTTCCATTCTTGGAATACTCTCCATTCCTCCTTATAAGCTGTCGGATCTATTTCTTTAATTCCAGTCTCTGCTCCTCCCCCCAAAGCCTTCTTGGTCTCCTCAACATGACTGAACCCCATCAATGGCCACACATCTCGCAATCCCCCTTGTATCGGTTTGGCCAGAAAGTTCATTCGGGTTTTTAGTAGCGTCTTATGGAAAAACCTGAACTAACTCTTTGGCCAGTCATCTGATATATATAAGTGTTCATTTGTGTGTCAGTTTTCCTCACTAGGCTGAGACTCAAAAGGATGGAATGGTATCTCATTCATGGGTCATTGGTTACCCTACGAGACCATACGTACTTTGTGCAGGGGACACCCTCAACAAACATTAGCTGAATGGAACAAATGGAACCATCTATAACTACAAATGATGACAATTCACACCATCTGTAAAGGTTTGGGGTGCTAAGTGGTCTGAAGTTGTAACCAGACAGAGTGAACTAGGACCTGAATGAGCCATGGAGGCGCTGAATGGCTAACTCACTTCTCCAAGTGAATTTCCAGCTTAGGCTGCGTAGCTTGTGACTAATTATGGACTTTATATTTTAATTCCTTTATTACTCCACAGTGGATAGAACAAGCCTTTGAACTGAATTAATGTTCTCCATACTTCTATTGCGTTGATTATTCTACACAAAGAGCACGTGTTAATGAGCTCTACTTTGGGAAATCATTTGATTAGAATACAGCCTCTAGATGTTGGGAAATAAGCATTTTGGTATTAGAGGTAAGATAACCTGGCCTGAGTTTTCTTTGATCAAATCCTGTTGGTGAGGTGAATTTGCATTGAATCCTGGAACCATGTAGCATTTGACCTGGAAGGAATTTACCAGGCTTTTATACTGCCCCCCTCTATCAGTTTAGACTGTGTTTGGCTGCTAGGAACAGAAATTCAAAATACAGTGGTCTAAACAAATAAAGGTTATTTTTCTCCCATAAGAAGTGGGAAGTAAGACCAGTGGTATGTAGTGCAGCCAGGGTTGAGGCAGCACTCAAAGGCAGGGACCTAGCTTCTACTATTGACCTGTTCCTCCACCATGGTGGATGTATTCCATCCTCATGGCTTTAAAGTGGCTGCCATACCTCCTGCCATCGTTGATGTGTTCCAGATGGGAATGGGAAGGAACAGAAAGGATTATAGTCCTATGTCAACTCTGCTATTTGATCAGGATAATAAAGTTTTCTAGAAGTGTCACCCAGAGACTTCTACATACAAATCATTGGCCAGAAGTGGTCATGGTGAGTCTAGGGAAATAAGTATTTTTAACTGGGCACATTGCCACTTTGTAAGAGTGAAGAGTTTTATTAGTAAGGATGAAGGGAAAATCAATAATGGGTAGGCAAATTGCAGTGTGTGTCCAACCTCCAACACTTTTAAAAATAGATACAGACCCCTTTAAAGGGATTTTTAAAGAGTCTTTTCCAACAGATGGTAAGGAGGATGGATTGTAGACGGTGAGACTGTGGGACAGGTAGATTAGCTACTGATGAAGGAATCTAAGAGAGAAATTGTTCTTAATTAGGACGGTGGCAATATGGTTAAGAAGTAGAAGCACAAAACAAACCCCCCCACAAAAAAAACCTCCAAACAACAAAACCAAAAAAAGTAGAAGTAAATTCAAATAATGATTAGGAGTTGGAACGGATAGGTTTTGGTGACAGTCATGTACTAGGAAAACTCTCAATTTTATTTCACTGTTAGATTTTGATTACTTCAAAGATTGAAAACCTCATAGTCTTAGGAAAGGATCTACATTTGCATATTTTACGTAGGAGTAGAGGAAATAGGTACAAGGCAGCCTCAAATGTCAGGCATCAAGGAGACAATGAGTTGTAATGGCATTGTAACATAGGATATGCTATATAAGGGCTTCAGATATTGTGAAAATTGAGCTGGAAAAATTGTGAGAACAATTTTCCTTTTTGGGGAATTTGGACTTGAAGCAGCACACACCAATGAATATTTAAAAAAGAAATTAAATGCTATGATAAAACTCACAATCAGTTTCACATAATAAAACTGTTCTTATTTGCACCAGTTTACTCCTCCTCAGATTCCATACTGGGAATAATGGTGGGTGTCATGACATCCCTTTGGCTAAATCAGTAAGAAAAGCTTGAATTTCTAGGTGTGACAGAACAGTGTGTTACCTTCCTGAAGGCTCTGACATCTGAGCTGCCATTTGAAATGCCAGCATAGCGCTCAACTATAGGTCAATGGGAAATCTCACATTTTCTTTTGACCATAGAACAAAGCAACCCAGTATGAACATGCCTGGGGATGATTATAAAAGATGAACACTACCAGTCTGAATATTTCAAGAAGATAAAAAAAAATACAGTCCTAGGTTATGGACTACCCCAAATCTTTTTCATTTACAAATATTGAAAGGGATGCTCTAGAAAATGGACAGAGTTAAACTCAAAATTAAAGTGCTACATGATGAGATTGTAACTGGTATGAAAAATGAAACCTCAGGAAAATGAAAGATTTGAGGAAGTTTATAGGCCAAGGAGAGGAAGCAAGTTTGATTGAATTTATGTTCCGGCTCCATGGCCCTGATCTTATGGAGGTTTCCACATGTAGTCATTAATCATAGCAGAGACAGGTCATCTGGATGCCTGATTGATATTTTTACATCTCACTCAGATGTTGTGTGTTTTTACTGGATTTATCAAACTCATGTCTGGAATTCATGAGTTTTAGCAATGATAGAGGTGATTTTTTAACTGGTAAAAGGAAAGCTTAGAGGCAAAATGAAAGCTTTATCATTTATTCTTCAAAGATTTTTGAGCTTATGGGAGGGTTCAAGGCTCAAGCATCTGCTCTGGGATACAGGGGTGACGGTAGTATCCATTCATAGGGCCACTGAGAACTACATGAGATGGTACCTGGCAGGCACTTAGAACAGGGCTGAGCACGTGGTGGTGTGCAGGAAATGTTAGCTATTTTATGATTTTTTAAACAAGTGAATTGAGGGCTATTTCTGTTTCATATTAACCCAGTGCTCTGAGAATGTTGACTGGAACCCAGCACTGGGCAGGGAGCTCTTGGGGATTTGAATCTCACAATTCTTATCCTTGGAGGTCAAGTTCCCTTTACATTACTGGGATCCCAGTTCCTCTCCATCTCTAGAATAACTCACATGCCTCTCCACACGCTTGTTACTTGCACGGAATCCTTTCTCTATGAATTAAGAAGGAGAGGCTAGAGTCTGGCCATTGAAAAATCGGGGTTAATTTCTTAGAAACTAGTCTGAAGACACACCTACTGACCAAGACATCCACTCAGATAATGCTTGCCCGCTGGGAATCTTCAGTTCAGCCCAGGAGCCAAGACGTAAAACGCAGAGCTAGCTAAGTGACACCGCAGAGCTCAACAGAACGAGCCGAGAAGAGCGCCAGCAAGGCGCTGAGGGCCCTGGATGAGCTGGGCTGAGCTGCAGTGGGCGGTGGGGAAAGTGGGTCACAGGGAAGTGAGGACCCTCAGGCAGGGAGGTCTGGAAGGCTGGAAGGAATCTGTTAGTCACCTTAAGTCTCTTGGAAACATTGAAGAGCCTGGGCAGGTGCAAGAAGTACTTATCCTTCAAATTAAAGAATGCATTCAAGAGGAGAAACAAGATGTTTTTTGGAGGCTGGCTAGTCAATAAAAGAGAAGACAAATCCTTGAAAATATGACCCCAGTTTTGTGAGGTCTGCTATGTGCCTTCAAATTCACCCCATGGGTCTGGGTTTGGCATTTCCTCCTGGACTGGTCCGCTCCCTGGTGGAAAGAAGGAAAGAAGGACCTCTTTTCCAAGAGGTCTTTTGCCCCCAAAGAAAGTTCTGTGGGGAAAGCACAGGAGAACAACTTGAGAGCTTACTGCTCTTGAATTATTCAGGGGTACCTGGGCTTCTGAGCTGCTGGGGTACTGACTCTCCTCCTTTGGGGGAGTTCTGGCTTTTGCTACAATGGTTACCCAGAGCAGGAAAACGGGGATGGAAGGAACTGGCATTTCTTCCTTCGCAACACGACCTTTGCTGGTATCCTGACAGGTAGAAATAAGCATCTGTTAAGGGACGGTGATAGTCTGCCTGTGTTTTGCTCATTAATTAGTTTTCTTGCTGAGGGGAAAATGATTTATTATATATGTAATTAGGGAATTGACTTCACAGTATCCATAGTTGAAGTCTAAAATTATTCACTTCAAATATTTGCACCTTCTTTTTTCCCCCAATACTGGTGAGAACTAGTATGTTTATGTTTTCTCATCGGCTTAAAACGGTAACTGATGTCCACAAGGCACACACTGGAGCTGATTGTGATGTGACAGTCAGGGTGCTGGTTTCCAGGGCGGGAGCTCGCAATTCTTCTTGTGTCCTCAGGCTCCGCATCAGAGCTGGCCAACCGGCTTTGTGGGGAGAGTATTTTACTCATCTTAGATCATTGGTCCAAAGAAGAGACTAGATGGGGTGGAGTGCTCCCAAACCCAGTTCTGCTGTGGACCAGGACATCCTTAGGACAACTGAAATTGCAGGAAGGATGAAGGTGGCTGGAGTAACTAGCCAATCTGTCAAGAGTAAGTTTTAATGGATCCCATCAAGTGTGTCTTAAGAGTTGTGAGTATAGGGCTTCCCTGGTGGCGCAGTGGTTGAGACTCTGCCTGCTAATGCAGGGCACACAGGTTCGAGCCCTGGTCTGGGAAGATCCCACATGCCGCGGAGCGACTGGGCCCGTGAGCCACAATTGCTGAGCCTGCGCGTCTGGAGCCTGTGCTCCGCAACAAGAGAGGCCACGACAGTGAAAGGCCTGCGCACCGCGATGAAGAGTGGCCCCCACTTGCCGCAACTGGAGAAAGCCCTCGCACAGAAACGAAGACCCAACACAGCCATAAATAGATAAATAAATAAATTAAAAAAAAAATAGAAATGAAAAATTTGGTGCTCAGCAATCCCTTTAAAAAAAAAAAAAAGAGTTGTGAGTGTAACCCAGTGGTCCTGTCCTCAGAAAAATCTATGATTTGGTAAGAGACCTAATGCACCTGTGCATAGGAAATTGAGGAGCAGAAAACAGATGAGGACAGGTTCTGGCCAAGGTGGCCCTGGCACCACATTTGTGGAAGAACTGCCCTGGGCAGTCCCTGTGTTGGACACGTAGGAGGCGGTCTCCATTCTCACGGTGTTTATAAGCAGAAACATATTGTGGGGAAGCAGAACATGAGAATGGCAATGATAGAAAGCCATCAAAATGCTAAGTGGTAGCATTAGTACAATGGGTCAAGGTTTCAGTGAAAAGGGTGCCATTTGGAACGGAGTCTTGCAAGTATAAATCAGTGATGCAGAAAACATAGGCTCTAGAGAGTCATAGGAGGTTGATCTCTGAGGGAGCTCTAAAAATAGAGCTACCACGTGATGCTTCAATCCCACTTCTGGTCATATATCTGGAGAAAAACATAATTCGAAAATATACATGCATCCCAATGTTCATAGCAGCACTATTTACATTAGACAAAACATGAAAGCAGCCTAAATGCCCATCGACATATGACTGGATAAAGAAGATGTGGTACATATATGCAACGGAATATTACTCAGCCATGAATAGTAAGAATGGAATACTGCCATTTGCGGCAACATGGTTGGGCCTAGATATGATCATACTAAGGGAAGTAAGTCAGACAGAGAAAGACAAATATCATATGATATCACCTACGTGTGGAATCTAAAAAAATGATACAAACGGACTTATTTTAAAACCTAAACAGAGGGTTTCCCTGGTGGCACAGTGGTTGAGAATCCGCCTGCCAATGCAGGGGACACGGGTTTGAGCCCTGGTCCGGGAAGATCCCACATGCTGTGGAGCAACTAAGCCCGTGAGCCACAATTACTGAGCCCGCATGCTGCAACTATTGAAGCCCGCACGCCTAGAGCCCGTGCTCCGCAGCAAGAGAAGCCACCACAATGAGAAGCCCACGCACCACAATGAAGAGTAGCCCCCACTCGCCCCAACTAGAGAAAGCCTGCGCACAGTAATGAAGACCCAGCACAGCCAAAAATAAATAAATAAAATAAATAAATTTATATATATATATATATAAACGAAACAGCCTCACAGACATAGAACACAAACTCATGGTTACCAAAAGGGAAAGGTTGGGGGGGAGGGATAAATTAGGAGTTTGGGATTAATGTATACACACTATTATATATAAAATAGATAATCAACAAGGACCTACTGTATAGCACAGGGAACTCTACTCAATATTCTGTAATAAACTATATGGGAAAAGAATCGGAAAAAGAATAGATATATGTATATGTAGAACTGAATCACTTTGCTGTGCACCTGAAATTAACACCACCTTGTAAATTATACTCCAATATAAAATAAAAATTAAAAAAAAAAGAATTCAGGAGCACTGACCCCCAACCCCCTCTCCTGTGTCCAAAAGCCTGTGGGTCCCCCTTTTAAGACAACGACTGACAAGGTGTGATACAGACTAACACGGCGGGTCATACTTGGTGAGGCTGATGAAACCTGATGGATGCCAGATAATACCCAGGGGCAGGTGTCGTAGGATTTATTCCCCAGAGGCCTCTGTTAGTCAATAACTGACTGATTCAGTCATGTTTGGTCTTTTGTGAAAAATGAGAATGAAGCTGCTTTAAAAATGTCTTAGCAAGCGGAGTGTGGCAGGCAAACTTCTGACACAGTTTGGGGAAGATTTTATACTCGAGGTCATGTAAAAGGAGCCCCTGTATGGCAGCGATTTTATTTCCCAAGCAATAAACAGGGACCAACTCATTGGTCTGTTTGGAAAGAATTACTCAGTAAGAATAGGAACCTTACCTGCCTGCCAAAAGCAAAAAGAAAAGTGCCCTAGATTCCAGCGAAATAATGTCGCTCTAGCAGGACATCCATCTATTTGAAGTGAGGTGATTCAGCCCCAGCAGAACAGCCTGGAACCTGGTGAGTAGATGAAGCCGAGCTGGGCGCCCTCAGCAGCTGGGCAAGGCCTCTACATCCACAAGGACTTGCAGGCTCCAAGAGCCATTCAGGTCCCCATCCTGCCGTCTGAAGACTGCCTGATCCCCAGGGCCTCAGGCCCCCTTTATAAAAGGAAAACTTGAGGCCATTTAATACCCTCTTTTTGAGGTAAACTTATTTTTCACTGCAGATGGTAGTGCCGTTTAGAATGACTCTCTGGAGAGCAGATTCTTGGGTAAGATCTGTGTCCAGGTGGTGGGAGCCACTGACAGAGAAAACCGAAAAGCCCAAAACTTTGAAAGAATTAAATAGTTGTTATCATCAAAACCAGTTTATGGTATTAAGATTTGAATTCCTTTGTTAATAGAAGGTTCTGTTGTGCTGATCGATTCTCTTTGTATGGAAAATGTCTAAAGAGTCAAAAGGAGAAGACAAAAACATGGCACCCAGTTGGGTCAAACGCATGGTGTCCCAACCCCTCTGAGGTTGGGGAAGAGGCAGAAGGAGGTGGAAAGAGAGAGAGGAAGCGTTTGCATCTCACTACTCAAAACATCAGAATGTAAATGTTATTATAACTCGAGGTCATAAGAGGAACTTTCACTAACCCCTCCCCGCAAAACACACACACACACACACACACATACGAAATGAAATATTGCCTCATGTTCTACCTTTTCGATAGAAAAATGAGTAAGATCCACAACCTGCGTTTACTGGCTCCCTTTTGCTTTTGTGCTCCCGCTTCTGTCTCCTCTGTTCTCGTGAACAACCTTCTCCAGGTCCACAGTGGCTCCTTTGCTGCCTTCCTGCCACCTCCTGGCATTCACCACCTACTCCTTCCTGAAGTCCCTTCTTCCCCTCACTGCTAGGGCGCTGCTCAGTCTTCTGGCGTTCCCAGGCTCTTCCAGCATCCTTTGCTGTTTCTTTGTGAACCATCTCCCTTCCGCTGCCCTCTAGTTTGTGAGGATTAAGTGAGGTCATGTTTCTGCAGACACTCAGTAGAGCGTGCAGCTCTCCAGGTGAAGAGTGTTAATAACTTGATAACGTTCTGACATTCGTTTTGTGTCTTCTCTTCTCAACCATGTCAATGGTTTTCAACTCCCTTTGGGTATCTCGCTTTTTCTCATGCAAACCTTGCCTCACGCTGAACTGACCACATTGTCTCACGTTCCACTGTGTCACCTGGGCTCACTCGACTTGGACAGAGGTCCCAAATGATGGTGATTATGGCACGCGGGTCACAACCCACGTGAGCTTCTATCAGTGAGGGGGAGGAGTTAGTGTTTCTCAAAGAGACCCTCTGCCATCAAGCACTAGGTCCCATTAGAAGCACGGAGTCACCAACAGCTTTGGTCCCTGGCCCATAACAGGCTTCCTAAAATTACTGCTTTTTGGGTTAACTGACCTGTTCTTTTTTGTCTCCTCAACCATGCCAATAATTTTGTAATCAGTTCACTGTATTCAGTCCCCTCTGTTGAAAGTACCTGGTGGTGTTCGTTTTCCTGACCGATCCCCTTGCCTTTCCCCTCTCCTCAGGATGTGCTGGAACCTTCCTCACGGCGAAGTCATTAGCTCACCATCAGTTTCCATAATTTTGTCTGCCAAACTCAACAATAGTTAGAAATTTGACAAAACTTTGTGTAGGGTGTGTGTGTAGGTGGTGGGTAGTGGCGTGGTAATGCTTTTCCCTTTAGCATCTGTTAGAGTCTCTGGGGAAGAATATAGAAACATAAGCAACATTTAGGACTTAGATGTAGAATTTTAAGTATCGTTTGACTTTGGGTTATGTCTGGAGAGAGAGCATGCATGAAGGTTTAGCATGAAATCTTAATAAAATGATAACTTCGAGGGCCTGATGCAGTCCTGTGTGCGCCAGTGTTTTTCTGACTATCACGGGTCCCATAAGCCAGGTAAGGCAAAGGCTGTGCAGGTGAGTTGGGGCTGAAATCCACATTGCTTTGTGCTCTCCAAGCCTTGGCTTATGGCACAGGGCTGCATTCATCTATACAGTGGTGTTGCAGACCTATTGTTTCTATTCTTTTCAGGCTTACGGTAATCACATCTGGAATAAAAGTTAATTTAAGGTCACTTTGTTCAAAATGATTCAGAGGAAGAGGGGCTTTTCAATCATACCCAGGTGCTATAGGGGCTAGCACAGGTAGGATGGTTCTAGTTTCAGAAACCAAGGTAAGCTGCCCTCCTTGAGGTAAAGTCACTAATGTATTTTCCCAGGAAACATCCCGGTCTATTCCTCTGGTTGTTCAGAGACTCCTGAGGGACAGATGTCTGATCGCTCTTTAACAGAGTCTGCCTCTGAGCCTCGGTGCTTAAAATGCATGGAATCTAAATCTAATTGACAGTGATTCCATCTCCCCACCTTGATTTAAGCTCTCTTTACTTTTTTTTAAATGAACAACTAACGACATTGAAATGAGTGCTTAATTCAATCAGGTTTGCCCTAATTGCTGAATAATTATAGCTTGACCGGAGTTCCAGGCTTCTCTCTTCAGATCTGATGGGACTGGAGAATGTCATGCTTTCCCTGACATTTTAGTTGCTGACAAATGAACATTAAATCCTATTTAATTCTAAGTGAGATGGTTTTTAAAGATGCACTTGCACCCTATCTTTGCACAACATTTCTCTAACAGTGAAAGTGACCAAGGCATGTGAAACAAAAGGGAAAACCCATGAAATGACAATTCTTTAAAAAAAATGTTTTTGTTCTTTTCCTTTATGGTTTATTACAGGATATTGAATATAGTTCCCTGTACTACACAGTAGAACCTTGTTGTTTATCCATTCTATATACAATAGTTTGCATCTGCTAACCCCAAACTCCCAGTCCAGCCCTCCCTCATCTCCCCTTCCCCTTGGCAACCACAAGTCTCTTCTTTATGTTTGTGAGTCTGTTTCTGTTTAGTAGATATGTTCATTTGTGTCATATTTTAGATTCCACATATAAGTGATAGCATATGATATTTGTCTTTCTCTGTCTGACTTACTTCACTTAATATGATAATCTCTAGGTCCATCCATGTTGCTGCAAATGGCATTATTTCATTCTTTTTTTATGGCTGAGTAATATTCCATTGTATATAGATATATTTATATATATATATATATATACACACACACACACACACACACACACATCTTCTTTATCCATTCACCTGTCAGTGGACACTTAGGTTGCTTCCATGTCTTGGCTATTGTAAATAGTGCTGCAATGAACATTGGGGTGCATGTATCTTTTCAAATTATGTTTTTCTCTGGCTATATGCCCAGGAGTGGGATTGCTGGATCATATGGCAACTTTATTTTTAGTTTTTAAAGGAACCTCCATACTGTTCTCCATAGTGGCTATATCAATCTCCTTCCCACCAACAGTGTAGGAGGGTTCCCTTTTCTCCACACCCTCTCCAGCATTTGTTATTTGGAGACTTTGTAATGATGGCCATTCTGACCGGTGTGAGGCGGTACCTCATTGTAGTTTTGATTTGCATGAAATGACAATCCTTTAAAAGAGAAAGAGCCCTGAACCTATGGCATATTGAATGAGAACATAAAAGTTCAGTGCTCAGTGTGGTGTCTGTTGTACAGCACAGGCTCAGTAATGCTAGGGGCTGATACACCTGTCTTACCAGCAAGGAGAAATGAACAAGAAAATGGATAATCAGTATTAATCAGTAGCCCCAGAAGATCAGGTATTAAAAGGTACTTTTATAAAATAAATATTACATTGTTTTCGCAATTCTCTAAGTCTTGTCCAAATCATCTCACTCTTGATATACTGAGGCAACACTTAGAAGAATCCCAGGTAGCATAGAATACAGCTAACTTGTGAGTTGGGTTACTTTTTCCATCTATAAGGCAATAGTCTTATCTATGTGACCTTGTGACTCTGCCTACTAGTTGTACTTTTCGTACCAATAGTCCCAATAATGCCGGTGGGCCATATGGGTTGTCCCTGTATCTGATGGATCAATCATATATGATCTGGACCTGAATACACAGGAAAGATATTTTAGGAAATGTCAAGTTCTAATTCATGTCTATTAAGTTAGGGCTAACCACAGCTGAAACAATTGGGTAAGTGAAATCCAGAAAAATAAGAGAATAAGTTTTCTTGATGCTTGGGGAAGAAGGAATTTTGTAGACCTTCTGTTCTTTTAACTCTAAACTGGCAAGATAAAACTATGTTGAGAAAGGCTGGGGCTTAAATGAAAACTGGAATTTCTCCTTCCTGGGTATTTTATCATATAACAGGATTTTGGCTTAATTTTCAAGAATTATTCCCCAACTTAAACCTATTTAACAAATAGAAAGAATCATTAGATGGGAAACATTTTTAGACTTAGAGTAATCAAAGTTAGAATAAAAGCTAACTTAATTCAAAATGATGTTTTTGCTTGTTTGGAAAGCTTTCTTGTCCAATATGTCTATAGCATATCAAGAAAGACCTAAGACTTTTGCCAATATTTTTTTCTCAGTGAGAGTGATGACAGACATTTAAGAAAAATTATTGACACAGATCGAAGTGTGAGTGTATAATTATCTCAATTACCTTCTGTAATTGAGTGTCAGCTAACAGAGCTGTACATATTCCTCTTTTAAACACCAGAATCCAAAAGGCAAATGATTTAGCCCAGGAGTCAGCTTGTAAAAAGAAAAAATAAGAAGGCATCTACCTAACTTTTTGTATTTAATAAGTATTGTAGCAATATCACAGTCATATGCTATGAAAGTCAGATTGCACACTTTATATACAAAGATTATTTGTCAATCATACCTCAATAAAGATGAAAAAAAGTTGAAGAAAAGGAAGAAAAAAGAATAGAAAAGTATCCTATCTTCTGTCCTTGCTGAGGATATTTTCGTTCTATGGCAGGCTCATTCAATTCATGAGCTTGTTAGGTAGGAAAAGAATTTTATGGAATATTAATGTTTCCATCTTGAAAGTCTTGTTTTTTCCCCCCTGCAACTTTGTGGCCAAGAAGCAAAGATCAAAGTTTTGATAAGATAGACAAAAAGCATTTGATACCAATGATGAAATATTACTCTGGTAATATGAGTGAAAACACTTTGAATAAAAAACATTAAAAAAAATTGTAGAGATTTGCTGTTACTTTAAAAACCTTAGGTCTTTCACTACGAGGATTATATTTTCTTATAGTCTTTATGTATCTCATGCTTTAGTGGCTTTAAATGTTATTTTTATTCCCTTTTGTTGTCCCTAAGTTAAAAAATACATCTAAACACATTTCTCTAATGATCAACACAACCTCTGATATAGTGACTACCTACTCCTTCCTTATAAGAGCACAGATTTAGATGAGATAATTCCTGCTTACTCCGCACCTCATTTCCTAGTTCTTTTTTGATAAAACTTAAATTCTGAGCCCAGATGAAGACTATTTAATTACCTTTTACACCCTAGAATTATATAATAATAATATTTTTGACACTTGCATTCTGTTATATGACCCTGTAAATAATGATTTAGAACGTTTTCGTCTCATTAGCCATCATTCACCGTGCACATTGCCACGCTGTTAAGAACACCCTGTTGCCTAGTCCCAGGAGCTATTTTTTAAATTGAGGTACAATATACGTACAACAAACTAATCCATGAATTTTCACACGTGTACCTTGTTTCCCACAGGGCATTTTGGAAGACCCACTAATGCACAGGCACACAATTCCCAAAGCATGACTTACGGGGTCTGGCTGACACATGGGACTTAAGCACAGTAGACCCTGGAGCGCGTTTCGGCTTCTGAGTCAAGCAAAATAATCCCGAGGGTGCTTTGTACCCACTGATGAGTCTCCCCTCGGGCTCTGTCACAGGGTGAGGATATGATTCTTCCATCTTCACGGGGCTTTTGGTCTGTAACTCCTGCGCAGCACACACTTTCTAAGAACAAACAGTAATTTGCGGAGAGACAACCTTTGAAACGGAACCCAGAGAATTATTTTCCTAAAGTCAACATGCGCAGGGTTTCCCTCTCCCGGTGAAGATGCTGTTTCATGTTGTCATCTAACGCTGTTATCAGGACCCCTGTTCTCATCCTCTGCCCTCCGTGTGCCCGGAGCTCCCTGTGGGCATAGAAGAAATGCCTCCCACTGGGCCTTCCCAGTCCGACCCCCATCTGCCCTGGCCATGACCACCAGATACCCCACAACGTATTTCCTTCACTTAGGTCAGTTCAAGTTGTGGGCATGGCTCCCTCCCACCGTCTCTCTACTGTAGTGGGAACAAGAGGTGCCTTATTCTTTCCCTCGTGCTGAAGGCTCCAGGGGGCGGGGCGGGGCTCTCCAGGTCACATGGGAGAAATGGAAACAGTTCACCAGGGTCTATCTGGGTGAAACACTCCTTCCTTTAACGCTACTAGTTGTTGACTGTGAACTAGATTCAGGTCTCTCTTCAGTCTGGGGATTTCTTCCTCTCAACTCTTTAAGCACTTCCTCTCTTTCTGTGCTGCTTTCCCTTCTGGAGTATTGCTTACTGGCGTGAACTTTCTGTCTTTGCGTTTTTGGCAGTCCGTCATGGACCCTAGCCTGATGTCTTTTGGGGAAATTGCACTTTCCTCATTGGATGCAATCTGTGGGGCTGTTTATCTGGGAGTCCTGCCTTCCCTCAGCAAAGGAATGTGAGTCTGCCCCTCTGGAATTTAAATTCTGAACAGAGTGATAAAAAGACCACCCCGGGCTGGAGTTCATTTTCCTCAGTGACTGTATCAGGATGAGACCGCTGAGCTCCCTTGACCCAGGCAAGCATTCTGCCTCTGTCCAGCCTAGTTCTCTAGTCTTGCTTCGTCGACACAATGAATTCCCCGGATCTTGCCAATAGCTTCCCTTTGGGCTTACGAGCTGGTTCTCGGAAACTTCAGCAACCAAAGAGACATAGCTGATACACTTATTCATAGGATACATCTCTTTGATCTTTGATCTGTCCTTCCTGTTTATTTTCATATTTTCATATCTTTATCTTTCTTTCATTGAGTTTGTCTGGCACTTCAATAATTTTCTTTAGCTGTTTCCAAAACTTTTGCATGCTGCTGTCACGTGTTCATCACATTTGGTCCCAACTTACTTCTTTCAGCTTCATCCTCAGCCATGGCCTCTGCCCCATTCCATATTCTAACCACAATAAATGGATTTTCTTCCTAATCCTGTCATTTTCACTTTAACCTTCCTGCCAGTGCATGGGCTAGTCCCTTGTCCTAAAATATTCTTCTACAAAACTTTGCTTAAATCTCCTCTTAGAAATCCGCCCTGGTTCCCTATGTGAAGAAAGACTCCATTTTTCATGCTCCCTCTAATGGGATCCCTTAGCATTTGGTCTTTTTTGACCTGTCACTTGAATTAAAATTATTTTCATCATGTCTGTTTTATCCAATAAGCTGTGAATTTCTTGAAGATTAAGTCTGTGCTTTACTTACCTCTGTATAGTCTCTGTCTTACACAGTGCCCAGCACTTTTTATGTCCTCAACAAATGTTTACTGGGGGATGGAATGAGTGGCTGAATAAATGAGGGTTGCTCGCAGACTACCCATCCCTGGAGTGGAAGGCAGACTCATTCATTGGTTGGGAGCTCTCAGCCTGCTGTTGTGTGCACGGAGCACACTTGCTTGTTTAGGTGTGTGGCTCTTCTTTGCAGGAATTGTACAATGAGAATGATATGTGACCTTTGGATGGCTGTTGACTCTGGACATCTGGCATTGAAACATTTGTTTTGCTTCTAGCCTTGCCAAAAATAAGAAAGCACGTGTATCCATACCAACAATATTTATCGAGTATCTGTAATGGGCAAAGCTGGTCATTACCTGGGACACAAAGATGAATCTGACACAATACAGTCCTCAAGGGAGACCCAGTAGAGTGATGTGATGTCACAGATGACCCCACTCTAGGTATAAAGTGTCACAGCAGATGCATGTCTGAGGCACTTGACTAGAGCCTTGGCCCTCCGTCAAGGCTTCAATCCTGGGAGATAAGATGGAGGCAGTTTTGAAGTACTGATTTCTAAAGGGTGCCTTTAAAAAATGATGAAGTGTATATTTCTGGAATTATAAAGCCCCCCACTATTTTTCACCACATTTAAAAACTTAAAGAATAGTTGATTTACAATATTGTGTTAGTTTTAGGTGTATAGCAAAGTGACTCAGTTATATAAATACATGTTTTTTCCGATTCTTTTTCATTATAGGTTACTACCAGATATTGAATATAGTTTCCTGTGCTATACAGTAAATCCTTGTTGCTTATCTATTTTTTAAAATTTTCATTTTTTATAATCTTTTATTTTTATACAAATAAAAATATTTTTATACAATTTTAAAGGCTACTTTCTAGTTACAGTTTTTACTGTAAAACCTATTGGCTCTATTCCCCGTGTTGTGAGTACCTCTTTGAGCCTGTCTTATACCCAATAGTTTGTATCTCCCACCCCCTCCTCTCTGTACTGTTCCTTCCCACCCCAAACCCTCACTGGTAACCACTAGTTCTCTGTATCTGTGAGTTGGCTTCTTTTGAAAGGCCCCTTTTGGAGACTTTTAATTCATAATTTGAATTGATCTCGAATTTCTCATGGAGGTCATTTACCTTGGAAGCTTTAAAAAAGTCTTTAGAGGACTCTTCTCGCTATGAAAATGCTCCTACAAAGTCCAAGGAGATTTCATTTTCTTGACATTTTCACCAAGTGTTTACAATGAAAGAGATGATTTTAATCAAGCATTTTGAGTTTTTGTCATCTGCCTAATGAAAACTACTGTCCCTTTGTTTCCTTTGAATTGACTGGAAGCCCACACAAAATGGGGCGCAGAGTCATTAGGAAGAGCTGCAGCTCCAGGGGCTGAGGAGGGGTGTTGCCCAGGAGGATGGCAGGAGCTATGCCCACACATGGGGTCTCCCACCAGAGGGGTGTGAAGGCTGCCTTCCCTGTTACCAGGCAGGAGGGAAGTCTGGCCCAAGGAGAGAGCCAGAAAAGTACCTGTGGTCTCTACCAGCCACACTCAGCTTTCAGAGGCTTATGTCGACTCTCCTACAGCTGGTAAGGTTGGTAAGGATTCAGTACCTACCACTTTTCTTAAAGTAAGTTCATAAACAAAGGCTAACACTTATTTATAAGGGCCTTGCGGGAAACAAATATCAGAGTACCATTGTGGCCTAGGAGAAAAGTGGGGTCTCTGGAGATCCAGATGGACAGCATGATATCCCGAGCCTTTCTGGAGAGGGTTATCAGCAGTTTCTTAAGCAGGAGGAACTAGGAACTCATATCAGAGCCACTGTATTTCCTTTAGAGTTCATTATGTAAAAGTATGCCTAGGAAATTGTCAGGATTCTCACTGCAGACAGTGTGTTCAGAAATTCTCAACAAATTCCTTTATTATCTTTATAATGTTCTGAGTTAAAGAATCCTTCTAGATATTGTTATTTATACATATACCATGAACGAGTGGAATATGCCTGACCATTAGCATCAGTCCCAGGAGTGGGAAAAACTAGGGAAGATTTATGCATAGATAATTCACTTACTTTCCATCCATCCATCCTACAAATTAGGTTGAATTAATGAATATCTATTGAGTACCCGCTACAAGTAAGGAACTACACTAAATATTTTTCTGGACAGTACAGAGAATTATGCCAAAAATAGCTCTGCGTTTAATCTAGTTGAGAAATTAAGACATAAATCTGCAAAAAGGTAAATAAAATACAAGTGGTAAGAATATATGAGAATGACAGTGAAAGAGTTCCACCTGGTATTATAGATCCAGCATTAAAGAATGGTGCCACTATTTATAACAGGCAAGGCATGGAAATAACCTAAAAATCCATCAACAGATGAATGGATAAAGAAGATGTGGTACATATATACAATGGAATACTACTCAGCCATAAAAAAGAATGAAATAATGCCACTTGCAGCAACATGGATGGACCTAGAGATTATTATACTAAGTGAAGGAAGTCAGACAAAAGCAAACACCATATGATATCACTTATATGTGGAAGCTAAAATACGACACAAATGAACTTATCTGCAAAAGGGAAACAGACTCACAGACACAGAGAACAGACTTGTGGTTGCCAAGGGGGAGGGGAAGTAGGGGAGGGATGGATTGGGAGTTTGGGATTAGCAGATGCAAACTATTATATATATGGATAACTGAATCACTTTGCTGTACACCAGAGACTAAGACAACAGTGTAAATCAACTACACTTTAATAAAATAAAGTTTTTTAAAATGGAAAGAAATAAAATAAAAAGAAATGGGGAAAAAAAAGAATGGTGGCGAATGGGCCTCAGGGAAGCAGGTGTCTGCACACCAGGGGGCAGGAATTAGTCAACATTTGGATGGGTTAATGGGGTTCGCCTAGTGGACAGAAGAGGAGGATTCATAGCCTGAGTGGGAGCCCGTAGAGCAGGAAGTACCCAGATTGATCGGGGTGATGAGTCAGACAGTTGAGCCCAGGGTTTGCAGAGGGGAGGATGGGCAGGGGTTGCGAATGGGGGATATTTTGGGGCCAGACCAGGAAGATATAATTAGCTCCCTATCTTGTGAAAGGCACACAGGTCAACAAAGCAGAAAGAGGTTTTCTTTTAAACTATACAATTATTAATTTTAATGTTAACTCACAAAGGTAGCTTAGTATGATGGGAAAACCAAAACCAAATAAACTGTAAATTGGAGATCTTGGAGTCCCCTGCTCTAAGTAATCTCTGGCAAACCCCAACTCTCAGCTTTCAGGAAAAATGTGAGCACAGCAATGACGGCCTCGCCGGCCACCCAGTCTCACCATCCTGTTGCCTCTCTGCTCACCGCCAAGTATCCTGGGTGATACTGCCTCGTTATCCCACAAGTGGGTCAGTTTTGGAAAGCAAGTGATCTGTCATTTGGAGAAATCAGAGTCACTGATTTCTGCTTGTATTTCTGTACCAAAAGGAAAGAAAGAAAAAAGAAAGAGGCAAGTAATCCAAGAGAAAGTAAAAATCACTTAAATGCAATCTCCCAATTATTAGTAAATTCTAACAAAGATGATACCCTCTCCCCCTCCCCTAATATCAATGGCTGGCAAAGAGCAGTCAGAGAAAGCACTCTGTTCACCAAACGCTCCCTGTGTTGGAGCAGGTTTTGTGGGGCAGCCTTTGAATTCCACCACCCATAGCAGCCAAGGGAGCTTGACCAGGGCCCTGAGAGCAGAGAGCAGATGCAGAAGGCATGAGGCTCTGGTGAGCTTTATGCGCCAGTGGGATTGCGGACAAGCCACCGGAGAGATGGAGTACGATGAACAGTCTACAACTTTCTTGAGTAGGCAAGTCATCACTTTCTCTTACAACACAGCACAACACAACACAAATTTAAAGACATTTTAAGAAGAAAGGCCAACTTATCGGAAAAGATTTCTCTAGAATATGCAGGATGTCTGTTAGAAAGACAGGGAGATATGCCATTTGATGGTTTAGGGTGAGGAAATCATTTGAAGGGGGTGTTAAATGGAGTATTTAATACAGATTTACAGTTTGAATGGCTGGGTGATTGGAAAGCTGGCAGTAAGTAACAGAGCGTTTCTATAAGTCAGATGACCATTGTTTACTGAGGCCGTTTCCATTTTCTGTTGAAGAATGTACAGAGCTGAGTAGGTTTCCATCCCTTGTGGGTTTGGCAGCCATCTTCCCCCTTTTTGTATGGATAAAATGAACTTCTTCCATGTCTCTCCATTCCTCCTATTTCTGGATTATTTCCATAAGGACAGAGTGCTTTCTGGGATTGTCTGAGTCATTATATAATGAGTAGAATTCTGGCATCCTCATTTTAAAAAAAGCTATGATTATCATTAATACTATTTTTTTGTTTTGCAGAGTTCATCCAAGCAATAATAAAAAAGCAATTAGAAATATAAAATCATGGAAACTCTCATACCATTAAGAGGTCATTAAGCTTGGCAAGAATTGCTATATCCAAATTTCTGGTCTCATTCCTTGGTCTTTGGATTGCATTTAAGAAAAACAGTGATTACATAAATTTTAATACAATAAATGATGTTTGGCTAAAATTTTAACTTGTATTTCTTTGGGGGAAAAGACAAAATCTTGTGAACTGAAGATGGAGAAGCCAAGTTGACTCTTAATTACTATTTACAATTGTTTTGAATCCAATTTTTAACCACCAGAAATGATTGTATTTTGGGGCACCGGAAGCTTATACAATTCTAGAGGGCCCTCTTTAAATTATGAATATAAAGTTAGGTATGAAATTGAATATTTCTTTAGGGTGAAAAAAACCCACACAGCAAATCCCCAATTTACAAAAACTGACAAATACAGAAAACAACAGTATCCTTATTAGATGAACCCATGATGCGCAGCTAGAATGCTTTTTTTTCTACACTTCCTTAATTTACAATTCTGCACTTCAGGTGGTTTGAAGCCTTTTCCACAGACTAGCTTTTGCCTCCATCAGTTTCAAACATTGTCTCTTGTCTTCTATCCCTGGGTACCGTGGGACTCATTCTTAGAACGATGAAAGTTCTGGCCAAGTGAGTTGGTGGGGTGGTCAGTAGGATTATTCCTGGAAGCCATTCCTGCCCTGCAACTGTATAAATATGTCCCTCTAGATCCAAATTAAATGTACCCTCACCTTATCTCCTTAACTAGAATTCAAAGTGCCCGTGGCCCCTGCAACTCTGCCTGACACTTCTGTGAGTGTGATGGGGGGAAGCTGGGGTAGGAAACAGAAGCCTTAATTGACTTCAGTTAAAATATCTCACCTGGGCAAGTTACCCAAGAGCCTGCGCCCTTGTGAATGCACTTTTACGGCACCTCCTAGAGCCTGGGGGGCCTGTGTAGGTGAGGAGTCTAAATGATGCGAAGCTGCCTCTGCTGATATCGCTTACCTTTCCTAGTGACAATTTTTTTGGCAAAAGAAACGCCAGCCAGCCTGTTGTTGGAGGGTCATATGTGTCCTCTCCTGTGTCCCCCTCCTCCCAGCACCGATCAGCTACCAGCGAGGTGTTCGGCGTTCGAGCTCACAGCTTTCCTTTCTCTGCTTCCTTTCCTCCCCCAGATCCTGGCTCAGTCCTGATGATCTCAGAGTGCAGAGAGGTCCCTCCCTCGCCTTGACCACTCAACCGCCACGGCAGCAGCTTTGTCTGCTCAACCACGTTTACTGTGTGTTTTCCCAGACCTGGACCATTCGGAACCCCTCTGCTTCTGATTTCTGCTATCTGACCACAGTTTCCTACCCTCCCGCGCTTACCCGCCTTCATCCTGTGACCCTTACTCTTTCACACTGTAGAGCATCCCACACCCTTGAATCCGTCTGCTTCTCATTTCTAGCAGCCCTTCCGTGACCTCTATCTTTTCCACTCTTGCAGCCTAGACTCCGAGTTCTACCACTTCAAATACTTTCAGTGTCTTATCTCTTCCCCTTTAGCCTCTGCGTCCAATTGTCCATCACAAGCTCAGGGATCAGTCATTGCGTCACCCCTCGCCCCATACCTTCTCCACCAGCTCCCCTAGGCCATGTCGTGGTGTCACGTGTATGGATACGAGCTCAGGTTTCCTCCACGTTAATAACAAACATTTATCAAGCTCTGTCTCCCTCTCGAGCCTCTGAAATATGGACATTCCCTGCCACTCCACAGATTTATTTTGGCTAAAATCAACAATGACTTCTTAGTTGACAAATCCCATGGACACTTACTGTTTTAAGTTATGAAATATATCAAACATTTTGAAGAGTACAGGTAATAACAGGATACACTCTCATATGCTGAGCACTCAGATCCAACAAATGCTATATTTGCTTAGGAGATTTAAAGTTTTTATTTGTTTAGCAATAAAATGTTACATAGATATGTTTGAAAAACTTTTCATTCAGTCTTCATCCATTTCCTTCCCTCCCTGGTGAGTTAATCGATATTATGAAGTTGGCATTTATTCAATATGTAGTGTTATCTTATGTGTTTTAAAAATTCACACAAATGGTAATGCATACAATACTTCACCCTGTGACTTGCTTTTCTTATTCAAATTAATGTGTTCACTATTTACCCATATTAATACAATGATATCTTGTTTATTTTAATTTCTCTAAAGTGATCTATTTTTATGAACATGCTACAGTTTATTTATCCTTTCTTCTATTGACATTCAGATTGTTTCTAGTTGTTCAATATTTAAGTAATGCAGTCATCATTAACATTAATGCAATAAACATTCCAGTACCTGTCTCCTTGTGCACTAGTGATAAAGCTACACTTTGTAACAGTATTCACAAGTTATGCCTGTCTTCACTTTTACTAGACATCACCAAATTATTCTCCAAATTGGTGTACCAATTTATGTGACCATTAGCAACATGAGGGTTTCCATTTTCTTGCATTCTTGCCAGTACTTGGAATTATAAAACTTTAAAATTCTGCTAACATGGATATGAAATACTATCTTACTTCAATTTACAATGACCTCATTATTAGAGAGTGTGGGTATATTTTTGTGAATTTCCTGTTGGTATTCTTTATCCACTTTTCTATTATGTGGGGGTTCTTTCTACATTATGACTACTAATCTTTCATTGCTTTGGAGTATTGCTCTGTCTTTCTGTTTTAAAAAAAAATGTTTCTGTGATTGACATACATATAAACAGAGGAAGTTCTTCAAATCATGACCTTACAATGCTATCTTGACTAGAAGTTCTGAATTTTTTTTCTACTTTATGCTGCAAATGACTTTCAAAGTAATATTTACACAGAACAGTGTCAGGAAAAATGTTGTCTATCCCTGGGGTAATCACTGATAATGTTCTGGCATAGTCTTGCCTATTTTTTCTTTCAGGGTAAATTTCACATTTTTTGCAGTCTGTTTATTGGCTGAGCCTAATGGACATGTTCTGTCTTTTTGTTTTAGTAAATTCCTATTTATATGGATTTTATCCGGGAGGGAAATCAGCTTTTTGGAAGGCAGACACAAAGCAGGATGCATAGCTCATTTTGATTCCCTCATTGATTCTGTGTGCCTCCACAGGGGTGGACTGGTCCTGGAGCAGCATGACTCATCTTTCTCAGTTTGACTGGATATAACGAAAACTCAGAATGTTACTCCAGAAGGTGTCATAGAGAGTGACTAGAGCTTTCCAAAGTGCCACCTTTGACTAATTCGCTTACTAAGAAGATCTGGCTAAAAACACTCTAGCATCCAAGACACAAAGGCAGCAATTTAAGCAATGTACTTCTCTTCAGATTCAGAGATTTATATATCCTAAATGTAAAAATACGTAAAGATATAAGCCAAGAAAAACATTCCCCAATATGAAAAACATTACCACCTTCCCTCGCCACCCCAGGTTCATTCTTGAACTTGCTTAGTTAAAGTGGAATTTTCAAAGATGAAATAATTCCAATAATTTAAAACCTTAGACTCTCAGTAAGAGAAGTAAGATATTATTCTGTTTTGAAAGTTTGTCCCCAAGCTCTGAATGAGTGGACCATGTCTTAGAGTGTGTGTGGAACATGCAAGTCTTCCTTCAGCTGTAGCTCTCTTCTGTCAAAGACGTTTTGTTAGCTGGTCCCTGCGAGGAATTAGTTCACAATCCTATACTGTTGACACATTCTTCTCTTTTCCCAGGAATGTGGGTTTCAGGAATATGCTGAACGGATTCTAGAAAGGTTTGGAAGCTCTTTGCAGCCCAGTGCTTCTAGGATAAGGTTTGCTTGTGGTTTGTTCTCTTTTTTAAAAAAGTATGGCTGAAACAAGGGACTTAAGCAATTTATTGAAAATACAAATATTGATCTGATTTGAAGTCTGTATGGCAGTTGTCCTGATTCACCTTATTTGCAAGTTCTCCGTAAACACCTACCCCAGAAATTACCTGCCTACTGTGATCTTGAACTCTCATTATTACTCCCCAGTGAGTTTTGCTGATTCAAGAGAGAAAATTTTGGAAGAACATCTAGATGTTGAGTTGTTCTCTCCATCTTATGTCGGCTACTGACTGTCATCTCACAGAAACTTTACATGGAAATCAATAATTGGGTTTCAGAAAAACTTATTTTTCACTCTTCAGAGGCATTGACTGAGTTTCCAGGCAGCAAAGCTGAGTCTGATTTGGAGCTCACTTTTCAGTGGAACCTGTTCACACACAGAGCTCTCTGTAGCTTTTTCTTTCTGGAGTTCCCTCTCCTCCCTTCTAAGTCCCCTTTTGGCTTTTTGTTAGTATGTGTTCTTCATTTTCCACAAGAAAATTCATCTTTGGAGCCTGGTGACAGATCTGATTCTGTATAATTGATGATGAGTATAAATTTCAGTTGCTTCTGTTCTCTGCAGTGAGGGTGGGGATATAATATCGGTGAGGCCCAGACTCTCAGACTAAGGGCCTTTTGTGTTTTCTTAAGGTTTCAGGAAGTTTGAGTCGTTTTATTTAGTGTAGCACAGTTAAGACAAAATTAGATTTGTTTCTCTAAAGCTAAGACATTTCTGTGTCTGCTTGTTACTACAGCACTGAACCATCCCTGGACCTGATAAGTTTGGGATACACTGTGCTCCCTTCAAGCTTATGACATTTTAACCAGGCATGGTCCAATTAACCTCTGACCTTTCTCAAGTTCATCAGGAAATAGACTGGTACTCATTGCTAAATGCTAGGTTTGTCGTTAAAATTACACATTACCCGAAGAAAGTCTAGTAGCAGGAAATGTGTGAGAACTAATCCAGAGAAACTAAAACAAACCTTTGGCTTACCTACAATTTTATTGGCATTTCCCTCTTGACTCCATTTCCCTTTAAGTCAATAAAAAACTAGGGCTGCTTGTTAAAACTCCTGCAAGGCTTTGTCGGCAGTCCCATGGTGAGCTTTCTGTTCCATTTCTTCAGGGGTCTTTCCTGAGTCTACATGATCAAGGGAGGGCTTCTCAGAAATGCTTATGATAATCACTGTTGATGAGGTTTTTAACCTTGATTAGAACTTCCTAATGTAATGATTTTTACCTAAATGGTAGTCAAAGCACAGAGTTGGGTCCATGAACAAATTGAGCAGATGGGGTTTTGATATGGAGGTTTATCTCTGGCGAAGACCTACTCTCAGTGGTAGATACAGAACACATGCTAAAACAAAAGCAAACAAAAATACCATGGGCATCATTGAGGGAGATACAGGAAGATACGCAGCCTCCTATAAGAAGCCTTGGGTAACACCGGGGGACACATTTCTATTCATGTTCTGCAATCGATTCCGACCCAAGGCCATTAACGTTTGGTCCCCCAAGGTATGTGTGCTTGAATTTCTAAGCTGGAAATAATAGAGCAAGCACAGCCTCTGTATTTGCCAGGACATTTTGAGAGTAAGTAAAATAATAGCTTTTTAAAGAGTAGTTCATAAACATAAATAAGTTCAAAGGCATAGTGGTTAAAATCCTAGGCTCTGGAGTGAGACAAGTTTGGGTTTGATTTCTACTTCTCCCATTTCCTAGCTGTGTGCTCTTTACTTTCCTAAACCTCAGTTCTAATTTGTAGAAGATGGTCAGTTACGTTCTCCATCAGCTGGTGAATAAGGGGTCCAGAATGGTGTCTGCCATGCTGTAAGCATCGTGCACCTGGAAGCGAGGTCACGTGCGTCATGTGGATCGCTGCCTTGTCAGTGTGGATGGGGGTGTCGATAGAAACAGTCTGAAAACTGTGAGAAACTGTCTGGGGTCTGTGGCAGGGTCTGCCCCCCCCTCCCCCCACCTCAGCTTAGCGCTGAGCAAAGCAGCCCGAGGGCAGCAAGGCCCTGCCTCGTGTGCCAGGCTCTCACTAGCCTCTTCCTCTGCCCCCAGCAGGTCTCCTCCCCACACCCCTTCTCCCCTCCCACCAGCACCCATCCAGGTCACATTCCTGGCAAGCTCTCACTCTCAGCTGCTCGTCAACTAAGGTGTTGGCTGATAACAAAGCTATGAACTGATAAGGCTTAATTCCTTCAAGTGGTATTTTAAAAGGCCAGGAAGCCTTCAAGAGCTAAAGAAATAATGGAGTAATGACAGGCATTAACTCTGTGTGTGTGTGTGTGTGTGTGTGTGTGTGTGTGTGTGTGTGTTTCGGGAGATGTCTGGGCCGGGAGCCTTGACTGTCATTAGAATAAACCCTACAGAGGTTACCAGTGCCACCTGGGTCACAATAAAGCAGCTTCTTTGGTCTAAAATTGACACTGATCCCACTTAGGAACTAATCGAAGCCGTGCTTTTCCTACATTGGATTTAATACACTCTGCTCTTAGCCTGGGAAGCCTTAGGACAAGCATAACAAAAATACAATTTAATTAAAATGTTAAAATATTTATATGCCACAATCTTTGTGATCGAATTAGAGACTAACTCACCCCATGGTCAGAAATAGTCACAAGGACTAAAAGAAAAAAGAAAGTAGCTCTTAAGAATAAATTGCTTACCAAGTATTTCAAGTTGAAGATGTCCAAGTTAAGAAAATAGTAAATACAAGAAGGCCAAAAGTTCATAGTAGTCCTCAACCGGAATTTCGTCTCCCTCTTGCTGTGAAGAAGACAAGTTGGACCAGAATAGACGGCTGCTGCCTGCTGCAAGCTAGACCATGCTCAGAAGATTTGAAATTCAATAATGTCACAGTACAAGCTGGGGGAAAAGAAAAGCCTCTGGGGAACTCTTTTGTAAAAGATTTACCAATATGCAACTAATTTTGATTCAGGAAAATTGTTATTGAATGTTGGGCTAGGATTTGTTGACAGGGTGGCCACAGGTAAGCATACAGCCCCATGTGTATGTGTATATTGCCTTCTAAATATTTGTCATTATATTACCTTTTTTCCTTGATCACCTACTTTATTTTTTTTTTCCCCATGGAAAGGCATTTTATTTTAAATACAGCCGTGTGTACATGTCAATCCCAAACTCCCAATCTATCCTTCCCCCGCCTTCCTCCCTGGTAAGCATAAATTCATTCTCTAAGTCTGTCAGTCTGTTTCTGTTTTGTAAATAAGTTCATTTGTATCATTTTTTTTTTAGATTCTGCATATAATATCATAATACTTTCAAGGTTGCAACTAATAGTATATTTTTTGCTGTTTTCCAAATTGCTCCCAGCTTTATTTTTTCATCATACTCTGCATGTACAAGAAGTGGGTTTTAATTTTTCAGTATTATTGGGGAAAATACTAAATTTGTATTTTTAAATCCAAATTTAAAGAAAAATGGCACTAAAACCATTATTTAATATTAGAACCATGGAAAGTAGATCAGAAATGAAGTTAGCTTACTGGTGCAACTAATAGGATTTTGAATTCTATTTTGAACTATGAAAGTGAGGTGATGCTTGAGCCTCTGCTACAATAGAAGGACACTTGCTGCATCTCCAAGGACTTTTGGAAGGTCTCTGAGCCCAGTGGGAGCAGCAGAGGTGAATTAGGAGAAGCCATGGGAGGGATGATGTCCCCGGCCACTTTCAACCACAGTATAAGGTTCATTCATTCATTCATCAAATGTGTATTGAGCTACTATGTGTGACACTTGAGAAGAATTTCTGGGCACACAGGGAGCGTATAAGGCACAGGGTCCCCATGCTTACGGACAGGTGCTGTTCAGGAGAGGTCCCTGGAGCTATGCTTGGGGGATGCCACCTGTCAGGGAGGTCCAGGAAGGCTTCCTTGAGGAGACAACAGTTAGGCTGGTATCTGAGGGATGAGTAAGGATATTCAAGGAAAGGAGGAGGGAACAGAGTGCCCCATGCAGAGGGCCCCCAGCTCCTGCAAGCAGGTTGGGGAGCATTATTTATAACAATATGTTCAGCCTAAAAGTTAGGTTACAAACCATAGTACGGCAGTTGTGTTCAGCATTCTTTATTTCAGCAGCTGCTTGATTTCAATAAATTTATTTCTTTCAACAACTCTTAATTTACCAGGGTGGTTGGAAAAATGTACGTCATACTGAAGGAAGTTCTATGATGACAAGAAATGTGCTCTTGAAAAGATCACTTTTGTCCCCAAAGAGACTTTGCACAGTGTGGAAATCAGAGATACCTTGTTTATCCATGAAACATGGATGTTTCTGAAGGCTTCCCCACAAATGTCACCGCCCGTCCTGCTGGGGATCTAAAGAACTTGAAATTCTAAACTAGGAGGGACAGGGGGAGGCCAAAACACTAAGTTAAAAAGAGCAAAGTTGAAGAATGTTGGAGAATCTGGCAGCTAAGTGGGCTCTAGGGCTAAACCCAAGGCAGGCTCCCACCTGCCCGTGTAGCCTGGATGGGGCCCGCCTCCCCCAGGGAGGGTGTGTCAATTTGCTGGGACTGCCTAACAAAGTGCCACAAACTGGATGGCTTAAAACAACAGAAGTTTATTGTCCCACAGTGTTAGAGGCTTGATGTCTGAGATCAGGTGTTGGCAGGGCCACGCTCCCTCCGAAACCTGGAGCACCCTTCCTGGCTCTTCCAGCCGCTGGTGGTGGCCGCCAATCTCTGGCTTGCATCTGTGTCACTCCCTTCTCGGCCTCTGTTGTCACATGACCTTCTCCCTGTTCGTCTGTGTTTCTGTCCAAATGTCCCACTTATAAGAACACTAGTCATCTTGGATTAAGAGCCCACCCTAATGACTTCATCTTAACTTGATTACACCTGCAAAGACTCTATTCCCAAATAAGAGCACATTCTGAGGTCCTGGGCTTAGGACTTCAATGTATCTTCTTTGGGGCCACAGCTGAACCTGTGAAGTGGGTCTCAGTACAATTTCTGGCACTAAACACAGAGAATTTCTGCTCCCTGAGCCCAGGTATTTCTCCCCAAGATGAAGAGTCATGATGTCCAGCTATTTGCCTCAAATTCAACCCTAGGTGAATGGCAACACTCTCCCCAGGAACAAAGTGAGCAAAGACCCAGAAAGAGGTGAGAAGGGTCCACCAGTGGCGTTTTGCCTCCGGAAAGGAAAATCAGGAGGAAGAAGGGTCATACCTCCCCTCACCACCATCTGTGTCCACTGAACATTCAAGATAACACATGTGAACCGGAACCCATTTTCAAGGTGTTTCATTCGCCATGGACTTAAGAGGCATGCTTTCTTCTGGGTGGGAAGGCTTTGCATTTTGTTTGTGGCTTGTATTCCTGGAGAAAAAAGAGCACTGTCCCCCAGCACACGTCCAGGAGAGGCTGCTAAGGCGCCTTGGTCGGACCATCACCCCCTACCCAGGGCTGGTCACTGCAGTGCGGCTGCTGGGATCCTCTGGTCGGGCCTGGGGTCACATCCCTCCCACCCCCCAGAAGGTGCAGAACTGGGCAGGGGCTCAGGCCCACCTCAACCCATGAGCTTGGGTTTATAGAACAGCCTGCCCGTGAAGTCTGTCTTGGGACAAACCTTCCAGAGATTTCTATAATCTCAGTTTGGAATTACTGTGTTTAAGATCAGCGATTTTAATTGCGGCGGGAAGCATTTTGGAAAAGTGTGGGCGTGCTTTTGCTTGTCAGTGATCTGGAGGCACAACTAACCTGTGGTGAGCAGGGCCCAGGAAGTCTAGACATTGTGTAACACATGGGACCGTCCTGAGTGACAGAGTTCGGTACATTTGCATGACTTTCAAACATCCCTCTTGATATCCTTGTAGGGGAAAACCCTTCTCTTTCATGAACCTCCATTTTATGTATGAATAAAAAGTCTATTTTGTGCCATTTCATATATATTGATTTTTCCAGGAATACAACTAGGAACTGTGTATAACAAGGGAAGATAGAGTTTTATTTTTATTCTGAACTTTATCGGGAGTTGTTCATCCAGAATGAAAATGACTTCATGAATGGCAATGCCCTCACAGTATCTGGTTTACTAACCCTGACATCAGTCTGTATTTGAGGCTGTCACTTTCATGGTGTTTTTAAGACTTCCTGATTAGATGAGCAATACACTTGCCTACTGAAATACATGTGATTTTTCTCTTGCACTTTACTATAGTTAAGTAATTATATTGATTAAATTATGTGTGTAGGAAGGTAATATTAACTGTGAATTTTGTTTCAAGATAATAAGGAGAATGCTATAAAATATTTGTAGCAAAGAGGGCGCTGAGTCTGATTGTATTGAGAACCGCTGATGGAATGTGTGAGCGTGTCTGTTACTTCCTCAGGGACACCTTCCCTGCACTCCACCAGATGCTTCTCCTCCCCACCTCTGTGGAGGGTCAGGTGCTCTTGCTTTGTGTTTCCATGGAGGGTCTTGTGCATCTCCTTTATGATGATTGATTTTTAAATTATGTATTTTCCTTAACAGACTGTGTGCTTCATGAGAGTAGGGACTCTAATTACGATATGTAGTCCTAAAACAACTTCTGATGTGTAATACATATTTAATACACATCTGCTGAATACACGAATGATTAAATAGTCACCCTGAATACGCTTTTCTTTTCTTCTTTTTTTTGGCCGCGTGGCTTGCGGGATTTTCCCTGACCAGGGGTTGAACCCGTGCCCCCTGCAATGGAAGTGTGTGCGGAGTCCTAACAACTGGACGACCAGTGATTTCCCTGAATATGCTTTTCTATTCTTTATTCTTAGATTTCCTGACTCCTCATCCTCCGCTATTTTGACTCTGCATCTGAGTTCCTGTTGGTCACCCAGTTTTTCTCTGGATAACATGCTTTGAACTCAGCCTCCTGTTCTGGTGCCAGAAATCCTCCCAGGAACGACTTCTTGGGTGTCTCACCTTGATGTCCAGCTGGCCTCTGCAGGCCTCCGACCTTCCTTTCTTCCATCTAGAATCACCTTAATCCTACCCCTCTATGCTCTACTTAACAGGTTTTCATTAACGTCCCCTCACAAGCCTTTTTTGTTTTTTTAACATCTTTATTGGAGTGTAATTGCTCTACAATGGTGTGTTTCTGCTTTATAACAAAGTGAATCAGCCATACATATACATATATCCCCATATCTCCTCCCTCTTGCGTCTCCCTCCCACCTTCCCTATCCCATCCCTCTAAGTGGTCACAAAGCACTGAGCTGATCTCCCTGTGCTAGGAGGCTGCTTCCCACTAGCTATCTATTTTACATTTGGTAGTGGATATATGTCCATGCCACTCTCTCACTTAGTCCCAGGTTACCCTTCCCCCTCCCTGTGTCCTCAAGTCCATACTCTATGTCTGCGTCTCTATTCCTGTCCTGCCCCTAGGTTCTTCAGACCTTTTTTTTTTTTTAGATTCCATGTATATGTGTTAGAATATGGTATTTGTTTTTATTTTTCCGACTTACTTCACTCTGACAGACTCTAAGTCCATCCACCTCACTACAAATAACTCAATTTTGTTTCTTTTTATGGCTGAGTAAAATTCCATTGTATATATGTGCCACATCTTCTTTATCCATTCATCTGTCGATGGACACTTAGGTTGCTTCCATGTCCTGGTTATTGTAAATAGAGCTGCAATGAACATTGTGGTACATGACTCTTCTTTGAATTATGGTTTTCTCAGGGTATATGCCCAGTAGTGGGATTGCTGGGTCATATGGTAGTTCTATTTTTAGTTTTTTAAGGAACCTCCATACTGTTCTCCATAGTGGCTGTATCAATTTACATTCCCACCAACAGTGCAAGAGTGTTCCCTTTTCTCCACACTGGTGTGAGGTGATACCTCATTGTAGTTTCGATTTGTATTTCTCTAATGATTAGTGATGTTGAGCATCCTTTCATGTGTTTGTTGGCAATCTGTATATCTTCTTTGGAGAAATGTCTATTTAGGTCTTCTGCCCATTTTTGGATTGGGTTGTTTGTTTTTTTGATATTGAGCTGCATGAACTACTTGTAAATTTTGGAGATTAATCCTTTGTCAGTTGCTTCATTTGCAAATATTTTCTCCCATTCTGAGGGTTGTCTTTTTGTCTTGTTTAAGGTTTCCTTTGCTGTGCAAAAGCTTTTAAGTTTCATTAGGTCCCATTTCTTTATTTTTCTTTTTATTTCCATTTCTCTAGGAGGTGGGTCAAAAAGGATCTTGCTGTGATTTATGTCGTAGAGCATTCTGCCTATGTTTTCCTCTAAGAGTTTTATACTGTCCAGTCTTACATTTAGGTCTCTAATGCATTTTGAGTTTATTTTTGTGTATGGTGTTTGGGAGTGTTCTAATTTCATTCTTTTACATGTAGCTGTCCAGTTTTCCCAGCACCACTTTTCTCCATTGTATATTCTTGCCTCCTTTATCAAAATAAGGTGACCATATGTGTGTGGGTTTATCTCTGGGCTTTCTATCCTGTTCCACTGATCTATATTTCTGTTTTTGTGCCAGTATCATACTCTCTTGATTACTGTAGCTTTGTAGTATAGTTTGAAGTCCAGGAGCCTGATTCCTCCAGCTCCGTTTTTCTTTCTCAAGATTGCTTTGGCTATTCGGGGTCTTTTGTGTTTCCATACAAATTGTGAAATTTTTTGTTCTAGTTCTGTGAAAAATGCCATTGGTAGTTTGATAGGGATTGCATTGAATCTGTAGATTGCTTTGGGTTAGTATAATCATTTTTACAGGGTTGATTCTTCCAATCCAAGAACATGGTATATTTCTCCATCTGTTTGTATCATCTTTAATTTCTTTCATCAGTGTCTTATAGTTTTCTGCATACAGGTCTTTTGTCTCCTTAGGTAGACAAAAGGAGACCTCCTTACGTAGGTTTATTCCTAGCTAGTTTATTCTATTTGTTGCAATGGTAGAGTGTTTCCTTTATTTCTCTTTCAGATTTTTCATCATTAGTGTGTAGAAATGTAAGAGATTTCTGTGCACTAATTTTGTATCCTGCTACTTTACCAAAATCATTGATTAGCTCTAGTAGTTTTCTGGTAGGATCTTTAGGATTCTCTATGCATAGTATCATGTCATCTGCAAACAGTGACAGCTTTACTTCTTCTTTTCCAATTTGGATTCCTTTTGTTTCTTTTCCTTCTCTGATGCTATGGCTAAAACTCCCAAAACTATGTTGAATAATAGTGGTGAGAGTGGGCAACCTTGTCTTGTTCCTGATCTTAGAGGAAATGGTTTCAGTTTTTCACCATTGAGAACGATATTGGCTGTGGGTTTGTCATATATGGCCTTTATTATGTTGAGATAAGTCCCCTCTATGCCTACTTTCTGGAAGGTTTTTATCATAAATGGGTGTTGAATTTTGTCAAAAGCTTTTTCTGCATCTATTGAGATGATCATATTGTTTTTCTCCTTCAATTTGTTAATATGGTGTATCACGCTGATTGATTTGCGTATATTGAAGAATCCTTGTATTCCTGGGATAAACCCCACTTGATCATGGTGTATGATCCTTTTAATGTGCTGTTGGATTCTGTTTGCTAGTATTTTGTTGAGGATTTTTGCATCTATGTTCATCAGTGATATTGGCCTGTAGTCTTCTTTCTTTGTGACATCTTTGTCTGGTTTTGGTATCAGGGTGATGGTGGACTCATAGAATGAGTTTAGGAGTGTTCCTCCCTCTGCTATATTTTGGAAGAGTTTGAGAAGGATAGGTGTTAGCTCTTCTCTAAGTGTTTGTTAGAATTCACCTGTGAAGCCAGCTGGTCCTGGGCTTTTGTTTGTTGGAAGATTTTTAATCACAGTCTCAATTTCAGTGCTTGTGATTGGTCTGTTTATATTTTCTGTTTCTTCCTGGTTCAGCCTCGGAAGGTTGTGCTTTTCTAAGAATTTGTCCATTTCTTCCAGGTTGTCCATTTTATTGGCATAGAGTTGCTTGTAGTAATCTCTCATGATCCTTTGTTTTTCTGCATTGTCAGTTGTTACTTCTCCTTTTTCATTTCTAATTCTATTGATTTGAGTCTTCTCCCTTTTTTTCTTGATGAGTCTGGCTAATGGTTTATCAATTTTGCTTATCTTCTCAAAGAACCAGCTTTTAGTTTTATTGATCTTTGCTATTGTTTCCTTCATTTTTTTTTTCATTTATTTCTGATGTGATCTTTATGATTTCTTTCCTCCTGCTAACTTTGTGGGTTTTTTGTTCTTCTTTCTCTAATTGCTTGAGGTGTAAGGTTAGGTTGTTTATTTGAGATGTTTCTTGTTTCTTGAGGTAAGATTGTATTGCTATAGACTTCCCTCTTAGAACTGCTTTTGCTGCATCCCATAGGTTTTGGGTCATTGTGTTTTCATTGTCATTTGTTTCTAGGTATTTTTTGATTTCCTCTTTGATTTCTTCAGTGATCTCTTGGTTATTTAGTAGTGTATTGTTTAGCCTCCATGTGTTTGTATTTTTTACAGATTTTTTCTTGTAATTGATATCTAGTGTCATAGAGTTGTGGTTGGAAAAGATACTTGATACGATTTCAGTTTTCTTAAATTTACCAAGGCTTGATTTGTGATCCAAGATATGATCTATCCTGGAGAATGTTCCATGAGCACTTGAGAAGAATGTGTATTCTGTTGTTTTTGGATGGAATGTCCTATAAATATTAATTGAGTCCATCTTGTTTAATGTATCATTTAAAGCTTGTGTTTCCTTATTTATTTTCATTTTGGATGATCTGTCCATTGGTGAAAGTGGGGTGTTTAAGTCATCTCTCTGAAATTGTTCTGAACTTCTAACCCATGGAGCTCCATCCTCATGTTAGACATGACAGTCTGTTCTGTGGAGGCTGCTTCCTCTAGAATAAACTTTCCTTCATCTGGACCAGAGTAACAAGTCTGATGGAGACTTTATTCTCTCACAGTCTAGTCCGGGTCAGGAAACCATCGCAGGTGACCTGACACATGTGCCCCACATCTTCAGACTCTTCTTTAGAGCTGATGACCCTCAGGAGTGTCCTCTTTTGTTACCAATGGGACAGTCTTCATCTGTCCTGGGAGCAGAAGGAGAGACAGCAACACGTGTTTGGGGCTCTGAGTTTCCAGTCGTTGGGCTGGAAATATGTTACATGAAAGGGATCATGCTGTGAGAAATGATCATCCTTTAATCTTACACAGGACTTGTTCCAAAATTAGTCTTATAGACTTAGACTGGAAGAATTTGACAGAGGAATGGTAGGTTTCGAAGGGCCAGCACAGGTCTTGGCGGGGGTGGCGGCAGACCCACATGGTGGTCCCTGTGGGTTGGTAGGGGGACAGTCAGGGGGGCTGTGAGAGCTGAAGGGAAAGTGACAAGAGGGAGGAGAGCCGACAAAGAGAGGCAGAAGGGACACCAAACCAAATGTTTCCTTTTTGAAGACAAATTCTAGAACAAACCCTGTGTGGAAAGATGATAAGGTCTTAACTGGGTAAGTATTTGTAAGAATGAAGGATCCTTATGCGTTTGCAGAACGGGGAGACCAGGAGATTCAACCTCCGTCTCAACTCACTTCTCTGATCCCGGTGGCGCTGACGTGGGGCTGGGGATGTGAAGGCAGACACATCCTTAGTCACGAGGATGCTTCATTTTGCACAATGTCAATCAAATCGTCCTAATAACAACACGTCTTTGAATTGCTTTAGTTGCTATTCACAGATATGTGTGGTGACTCTGTTTTTGATAAAGCAATCTTCTGTCACTGTAACATGAAGTGGGCAATCAATTGACCATACTACTCTGCAGATCCTTCTGCCTGCGGCAGGTTTGCTGAGTGCACCTGCGGTGACTCCCAGGCACCGGGAAAATGCAGGGAGCCAGAGCTCCCGTGAGCGGGGTGGGGGGATCTGAGCACAATCCAAGATAAGTGCTGCCTGACCAAACAAGCCAGTGCAGTTGCTGAATAAACAATTCCCCTCCTGCATCTGTCCAACTAAACATTTGTACAGTGGCTGATCAAGGCGCTGTGCGTTAACTACCACGTCCAGGAGTGACGATTTACGTCACCTCTTCAGGAAGATGCTCCTGGCGGACCTTTCATTTTTGCAGTTTATGCTATGACATTGCCAGGATGTATTGTCTGCATTTGCAAAACACAGCTACAGGCTAGCTTCAATTCATGTTTATTTATACGGATGCTCTTCACACCAGGGTAACAGCAGGTCTGGCAGAACGAGAGAAACTTTTTTTGTTGAAGACACACCACAGACGCCGGGACTTGAAAGAACCCCTTTGATTCTTTCTTTGACTCAACAGAGCCAAGAAAGCAGGTTGGGGAAAACAATAACTTGAGGAACATGGATAAAGTTAATCCTTAACTTGAGACCATTAAAGCCAGGAAATGGAGGTGAATTTAAAAATCCTGTTGGCAATGATTCTGTATTCATACTTGTAATGACTTTCCTTCTTCTCCGTCTTTTCCTTTCTTCCCACAAAGATGGTGCTGAGGGGCAGGCAGGGGGAAGAGCTGAGAATAAGGTTTAATATCATGAACTGAATTCTTATCCTTAAAGTAACTTTGCCACCAGGTTTCCTTAGGTGTTGAATTCAAATCACTTTTGCTTAAAAAGTTTGGCTTTCTTTTGGTTAAATTTTCTCCCCTATTGCTCCTTTATTCTTCCAGGTATATGTATATCTGGAAATCTCTGTTTCAAAAGAGGCTGATATAAACTGTTGGAAGGCTTCCACATTGAGAAAATTCTCATCTCTACCAAACCACTGATCACCATTCCCAGGCGAGGGAACAATGATTCAGCATTCATTACAAAATGACTCCTAAGCAATCATGACCGTTTTCAGGGAAAAAGACAATTATCAATTTCATGGACTCATACGTGATCCTGATGACTTTCAGGGGCTTACAATGATCAATGACCCATTCCCTGATTAATTAAGAGCTTCAGCTGCCCACCCATATAATATGAACAATAGTGCACTTGCCAAGCTGCCTATTCTATTTCCTGACGACAAAGCCTCGACTGAGTGGTAATGGAAAACTCAGACCTGCTGCTCTAGATTTCGTGCCTCTGGAGCCAAATACAGTAGCCATGGCTCAGTGGCCACAGACTCTCAGATTTGCTAGGAGCTGGGATAATGCCCTTCTTCACAAAGTCCACATCTAACTCACTTTGTCTTTTAGCCTCAGAAGCATTACTCTTAAAACTCTTTGCAAATAGTGAACGGGGCAGTTTGCCAAGAGGGAAGAAATGTCTCAGGTAAAGAGCAAGTTTCTTGGTACTGATGCTCAGACGCTGGTGGTCTATTTCCCTGCTGCCTTCCTCTCTTGCACATCGGATGCGGAGTCCGCGGGTAGAGTGGGGTCACTGTGATTCTCTTAGCATGGCCCCTTCCAGACTCTCCCTTCCTCTTCTCTAGAGCCCCCAGATTTAGGGTCCTGTCCCTGCCCACACTTTGCAGTCATCAACAGCCCCTGGGGCCCCCCTGGCATATCACAGTCTTTCCACCATGACTGTTACCCTCTTCTTGGTATTCAAACATCCACGAGCACCATCCTTTCAATGTTCTGGTCTCTCAGTTCCTTGACCTCTTCTCCAAAGATCTCACTCCAGACACCACAGCTCTCCCTTGTTAATAACTGCAGTCACACCCTACAATACCCCCATTCAGGAATCCAGTCTCCGGCCACACCCTCCTTTCACCTGCACCTTTACTGCCCCATCGTCAGTGATACTTTGACCCACAGTTCACCTGTCCTGTTGCCTGCGTTGTCCCTCATCCCCTCCACGTCTTCCTTCCCCTCCATTCCCAGCTTAGATTCCAGTTTCATCGTTATAATCATTCCCTGTATCACCATCCCTCTCTTTTTCTCTTCGAATCAGACTTACCTTGCAAAACCCAAGCACTGGTTACATCTACTGTCCATCTACTCTGTACCTGAACTGAGTAGTTAAGGGCGGCTGGAGAAAAACACACACCCGGGCTGACCAATCTAACTCTAATTCATGCCCACGAGCCTCCCATGGGCCCCCATGCACGTGGCTGGGAGACCACGTTCTCTGGTCCACTCAGTCTTCCTGGCCCTTGCCTGTGACTCTTCCTCTTCTCCTTCTCGTTCATTCTTCGCTTAATGGATAATCTGGTTTCCCATCTAACCAGAGTGCAGAGCTGACCAGAAGAGAACTTTCACATCTCTTCATTTTTCTCAGCCCACCTCCCTGCATCTGGATTAGGACCACACGTCTTTCCTTCTGCTGCAAAAAGGCAGTTGGCCAGGACCCGGAGGCCGGAGGCAGGAGGCCTTGAAAAGCCAGATGGGACCCGGATGTGCAGAGGCTGTGAGGGGCAGCCAACGTGTGGCTCTTTAGACCTTTATCTTCAGCCAAGAGGAGGTCCCCCTCATCCACCCAGACTTTACATTTCCCCAAAGTTATAGAGTTACCCAAAAGAGATGATCTAAACCAGTGCTGATAGGGAGTTGAATCTTGATTACTTAAAGACAATATTTAAACTCTAGGAGACTGTGTTATTTTTAATTAGAAAGTTTGTTTTCCCTACTACCCAGGTTGTAACTCATGAGTCATAGAAAAAGTAAGGGAGCTATATCTTTCTCGGCATATTTGAGGAACAGCAAATCCCCTGGTTCCACGCCTTCTTGCCATCGCTTCTCTCTGGGCCTTGGGTTAAGCCCACTTAGGACATCGCAATGGTCTCTCACCGGTCTCGCCTCCTGGTCTCGCCCACTCCAGGGCACCTTGCACACCACTGCCAGCCCCTCCTTCTTAGGATGCCAGGGGGAGGGCTCTAGTCCTTTGCTCACAATCCAGCCAAGGCTCCCCTTCACATTCAGGCCGCAGTGTTGGGCACGGCATGTAACACCCTGCAGGGCTGGCTCCCCTCCCTCCCCGTTGCCACCTCACTGTGCGCACGTGACACTTCAGGGGTCACACCCTTCGGTCCCTGAGAATGTGCATATTCCCATTTGTCCCCTTCCACTGGCCTAACTCGCCTTGACCTAGTCTGCCAGGAGAACTCCTACACATACTTCAGGCTCATCTAGTGGGTCACCTCCATTACTACCCTCCCAAGAATACCCTGGATGGAGCTGACTGCTTTCTCTTTTTGACCCTTGTGGTACCTTGTCCACGTGCTTTTATGACAATATGTACAGCGACTTCTTTGAGTCCTTATTTCTGTGTCTTACCCTCCTCTGAGGGCGGGACCAGTCCTGACTCATAATGGAGCATCAGGGTCTGGCGGAGTGTCCTGCACATAGTAAATGCTCAGTGAATATTTGTTGAAGAACAAAAATGAGAGAATCAACTCACAGCGTGTTTACCTTTTTTCTAGGTCTTGGGCTTAGTCACAGATTGAAGAGACAGTACATGTGGTAATTAAAAAAAAGTAAACAGTCAACAAACACAATGAAATGATAGCAACTAAATGACATTTAAAATTTGGTGCCGACCTACCTGACTCCTGGGAACCAAGTGAGGTTGTACGTGTAAGTCGTCACTGTCCCTCCTTTTCAAATGATGTTCACCCTTTTTAAACATTTGTTTTTAGAAATAGTAGATTACGTGGAGTGTTTCATCAAGTGTGTTCAATAACCCATAAAAAAGAATGAAATAATGCCATTTGCAGCAACATGGATAGACCTAGAGATTATCATACTAAGTGAAGTAAGTCAGACAGAGAAAGACAAATATCATATGATATCACTTATTTGTGGAATCTAAAAAATGATACAAATGAACTTATTTACAAAACAGAAATAGACTCACAGACAGAAAACAAACTTACGGTTACCAAAGGGGAAAGGGGTGGGGAAGGATAAATTAGGAGTTTGGGATTGACATATACCCACTACTATATATAAAATAGTTAAACAACAGTGCCCTACTGTATAGCACAGAGAACTATACCCACTATCTTGTCATAACCCATAATGGAAAAGAATCTGAATAAGTATATATAAAACATCGTACAGAAAAATCCGAACAAACTTTTTGGCCAACCCAATATATATGTATGTATAAATGAATCACTTTACTATATACTTGAAACTAACACAACATTGTAAATTAACTATACTTCAATAAAAAAGTGTTCAGTAACCATTGAAAACAATACCAAAGAGTCAAATAGCCAAGTTATACAGCCCATTACTAAATGAACACTAAGCGAGAAGCCATCGTTTAGATGCTGGGATGTGCAGACCGACTTGGCTGAAAGAGTCGGCTTCGTCATCTCAGGCAGTAACTGTGACCCAGGAGGGTACTGCCAGTGTGGCTGTAGTTGAAATTCTGCACTTGCTTTGCTGTGAGTCTCTGTGCTTCGTCCCACTGGTGCCTCGAGGTGCTTGTTCTGTTTCATGTTGGGCAACAGCTGTGTTGGCGAGAGAAGCATTGGGAGCAGGCCGTGGACTTTGTTTAAATACGGAGAAAGCCTTTCTCTCTGGCCTGTAATAAAGCCCTTTCACATTGTATTCAACCTGATATTATCTCATTCACTCCATTGACTATAGAATTCTTATACATATGTTCCAGTCTTATAAAAATTGAATCGAGCAGCAGCTATAAATAATTAAACTTATCCTAGCTGGGACTTGCCAGTATAAAGGTGTTACAAATTCAAAGCCATACCAGGGACAGTAGAACAAGCGAGTTATCATTGCTAAGCCTAACAACTGCCAGCTTCTGGGTCTGTGCTTCTGTTTGACTGGCTTGTTGCTCAGTCAAGGTCGTTTGTGGCCATAGACCCCCATGGCAGGGGACAGAGAAAGACTTGCCATGGTTTCTCCTAGCTGTCCTGTAAATGTGCAGGGGACAGTGAGACTTTTCATAGCTAACCCCAATTTATGTTTCTGGAAGGTTCTTCACAATTAGAGTCAACGTGTTGCTGCAGCGTTAGTATTAGAAGCCCACACGTACACCAGCAGGGAACGTGGGCCTCACCCAGGGGTCCTGCCTGTGGCAGCAGACACACCTCTTATCTTTTCTACTTTCAAAACCTAACCATGCGTCACTAGATAAACTCACTTCAAAATGGGAGTACAGTTGCTACCAGATCCATCTCAAACCATTCACTTCGGTAACAGAGCTAAATTATGATCTCAGCTCAGGATAAAAGCCTCTGAGGGTCTTTGTGTCATCCCTTCTAAATTTGATTACCGACTCAGCGTGAGAATTCTTGGGAGGTACTACTCTAGTAAAGCTTAAATGCATAACAATTGCCTTGAAAATGAAATGATCACCAGAGAGAGAAAGAGCGTGTGTTTCGCTTTTCCTGAGTGTGACCAGGGTACTGGGATGCGGGCAGGGGGCGTAAAGCTGGGGTGAGCCGCTGGCATCACAGGGCACCGACTCTAAAACGACTGGAAGAGTCAAAGTGAGTGTGCGCATGGGACGAATTCCCAGTCGCAGAGAAGGCTGGTCCGTGCTGACAGACGGCAGAGTGACCACAAGGCCAGAGGGGCCCTGGAAGGGGGATATTTAAAAGGCAGATACTGTGCAAATTATGTACACGGGAAGGATGTAAACAGCAAAAACTGCGTGTGGGTTTATATGTGGAATCTAAAATACGACACAAATGAACATCTCTACAAAACAGGAACAGAATCATGGACATAGAGAACAAACTTGTGGTTGCCAAGGGGGCTGGGGGTGGGAGAGGGATGGAGTGGGAGTTTGGGATTAGCAGATGCAAACTAGTACATAGAGAATGGATAGACAACAAGGTCCTACTGTACAGCACAGGGAACTATATTCAATCTCCTGTGATAAACCATAATGGAAAAGAATGTGAAACAGAATATATATATATATATATGTATAACTGAGTCACTTTGCTGTGCAGCAGAAATTAACACAGCACTGTAAATCAACTATAGTTCAATTAAAAAAAAGAAAACAACTGTGTGTGGGGAAGAATTCAATCCAAGGAAAGAAAGAGGAAAGGGGTGGTGAGAAGAGCAGGGCACAGCAGCTGGCTTGCGAGGGAAGAGGAGGCTGACATTTTAAAACAAATGCAAAAGGCTGTATCTCAATTTTGCCTGGAACCAACCTGCATCATGGCAACTGGGCATTGTCTGTGGCTGAAACTTCAGCTCCAAAATCCACTTTTTCAAGAAGACCCACTGTCTCCAAGTGCCAGCCCTGCTACCGTGGCTCTCAGGTGCCAGCAATGGATGAGGAATGACAGCTCTCGAAGGCAGCTTCTTACTGGAAAGATGTTTAAGCCCCGTGGACACCAAGCCGGTTTGCTGACTAATCCACCAGGACAGCTGGTTTCTCTGTTCTCTTCTGTGAATCTCTCCTGAGATGGAGATGCCAAATTCAGTGGTCAAGTACTGATAGTAGAGAAATTTTTTCCTGCTTCAAGTGACAATTGTTCCTACGTTTTTCATTCCTCTGTGAGTGAGGGAGCTATTCATCCGGTTGTCTTAAGAAAAACCCTCTTATATTTGACATTATTAAAAGGCCATTATGTAACCATATCTGAGCAGTTGCATTCTCTTTGTATTTTCCCCTACAATTTGGAAAATTTATATTAAATGAAATGGAGTGGTGAGTAAATAACGTTTAAACACATTTTGCATCTGTTTATTAATTTATCAGCCATTTATGGAGGGCCCACTATGTGTCATTATAGATGTCAATGGAAAATCCCACTCTGGAATGTCACAGAGTTCTGGAGGGTTCTGGCACCAACTCCTGAATTGCTCTGGGTCTCCCCACCTTGTAAAATGGCAAGGATGATACTTAAATGATCATGGTGAGAATGTAATGCTTAAAATGCTGAAAATGTCAACTACATAATAGATGTATAATGAATTTCAGATTTTCATTCAGGAGCTATGCCAGGTACAAAGGTTCAGAGAAAAGCATGATTCTGATCGTGCGTCTGGGAGCACACTGTGAACCCGGGCAGGAGCTGTGGCCGGGACCTGAGGGGAGTGATCACGACAGGCTCCCCAGGGGACACCCCCGGTCTGGAGGTGGGGCTGCAGGGGAAGGTCAAGTGAAACCTCTAAAGTGGCCAGTTGCCGTGGTAGCGAGAGCTCTTGGGACAAAGCATTCCTGTGAAAGCAGGCCTCACTCCCCACCGGCCCAGCCTCAGAAGGAGGTGGCTGGAAGGAACTAGTGGCTGGGCTTCCAGCCCAGGGTATGGGGCCCTCGGCCTCTGGAGGGCGCCTGGCAGGGCTGCTGCTCGGGGACTCTGCCGGGGCGTGCGAAGGGCTGTGCTGGGTTGAATGCCCGTTGGCTGAATGGCCACTGTCTTAGGCTGGTAGAGCCCGGACGGAGGCCTGTCTTGGTGGAGGGACCACACGGGGTTCTCGGGTCTCAGATGCAGTAGCAAGGCTGCGGGGCTGGCAGGTGTTCAGGAGGCCTGTGGGTCAGTGGGTCTGTGGCATCTCTGGTGCCCATCAGGGCGAGTTTCCCAGCAAATGGGCAGGGACTAGATCCCAAGAGAGCAAAATGAGATGCGGCAGGAGAAAGCCTCACCCCCAAAAGGCCTGGGCTTGAGAGGAAACAGCAGCCCCCCGTGCTGGTTGGTGCGATCCCTCTGTCGGGAGACAGGCTCTGCGTTGGGTGTGATGCTCAGGCCAATCTCGACTCCTGATTGTTTCGGGGAAAGAAATGACATCGACATAACTCCTGCCGTGTGCTCTTTCCTCTCTGCTCTCGTGTTCCCATGACTCACCTTCCAGGAGAGAGATCCAGCTTTGGTTGTGCAGGATGAGGGCAGATGGCACTTTGAATGGTGGTGGTTGGTGGGAGAGGACGCCAGAGCCACCGGCCTTGGGGAAGGTCTCCGTGTCCACCGGGCTCCGGGCTCACTCTTAACATCTAAAAGGCTAGCTTCTGAGGCTAATCCGCCGTCCTCACCAGGCCTTTCCTGTCCTCTGCCCCTGATGGCAATATGGCCTTGTGCCTTGTCTCCCAGGGCCCATCAGGCCTGAAGGGTAGGAATTGGGACCATCATCTTACAGAAAAGGAAACAGAGGCCCAGAGCTGAGGAGGCTTGTTTGGGCTCGCAAAAGCTTGGAGGGAAGATCTGAACCCAGGCCTGTCTTAATGCCCAAAGCTCTTGTTGTCCCCAATATACTATGCTTTACGTAGTTATAAAAAATGAGTTCTGTGTTTGTTTTCTTAGAATTGGGATCTCAAGAGGCATGCAGGTCACGTGGGTGACTGTCCTGTGGGTCTTAATGGGGAGGGTTCCCAGCCATTTCCTAAGGCCCACCTCACCGAAACCTCGAATTGTCTTCTTATTCTCTAACCACTTGTCTTGACGTTGCATCAGAGGTGACCAGCTCCCACCCTGTCCCCAGCCCTCTCCGACTGCACGTCCCCAGGTGGCCTTGTGCTGCCGGGACCACGCAGACTGTGGGTGCAGCCAGTTTCTCCCACCTACTTGCCTTCCCCCCAGTTTGCTGCACAAGTAAAATTTCAATCATCCTCTGCCATTACTGTGGCCTGAAGGAGCAGAGCAGCGGAGAGAACAATTACTAATAACCTCTCTCCCTCTAAGTCATGGCAGGCGCACCAGGAAAAAGCCAGGAGTTGCTGAAATTCCTCCACTTCTGCAGATGTGTTGCCTTCCTGGGCCTGTGTGACAACGTTTGCTCCCCCTGCTGTCACTCTGCGCATCCCCAAGTCTCGTTGGATGGCATTTCATGACTGCTCCCTGCAGCAATGATGGAGATATGTCAGGGATGTCAAAGGCAATGGCTCCAACAGAAGGAAGCAGCTCCAAGCCAAGGTTGTGATCTCCCCCCCAAGGACCTCGCTTGCCCTGGAAGATGTAGTTGGAGGGTGTTTAAGGCAGACTAAATAGTTTAAAAATAATCAGGTAACTATTTTAGACAGAAGCCAAATACTTTTGTAGTGGATGAAACCTGTTAACGACAGTCCTTTAGGAGAAAACATCATGACTTACTCTCTGTTGGTATAACACTTAGACAGTTCATTTCCACCTCTTACCCAGACCAAGCTCTCTAATAACATGGTTCACAAGCATATGTGTCAAATGCAACTTCTGCTAAATTAATATAGTAGATTAAATATATTAAATAACCTCACCAACGGTAGAACTGCAGAAGTTCATATGTGTAAATTTTTGTGAATTTCCATCCCTCCGTGAAGCAGGTGACGCTTCTTCTGTTCTCCAATGAGCAGCCTACGTGGCTTGTGGGAGACTTAAGGTCACAGTCGGAATCATAGTGCTGTTATTGGCATTGATGTCAGTATCACATTACCAGTGTTTCCCACCTCTAGGTATTTTCATTTCTTTCTTCTTTCTTTTTTCCTTCCTTCCTTCCTTCCTTTCTCCCTCCCACCCTCCCTCCCTCCCTCCCTCCCTTCCTTCCTTTCTACATAAAACACAATTTTTACTATATTGCTTCTATCACAGCAAATAGAGAACTTTCCAAAGGAGAAAACAAAAACAATGAATCTCACGCCTCTGAGAAGGTAGAGTTGCACAGGAGGCAAATGAAATTACAGCATCAGCTCTGCAATCCAGAAACTAAGCTGTTAGGTCAGCAGTGAGGTGGAGGAGGGGGAGAGAGGAGTGAGCCCAGGACTCCTCAGGCTCCAAATGTGGGTTAAAAGTGGTTGGAGGTTTGCAGCAGTCCCAGGTTTCTGGAAGACGTGAAAAAAAAATTATATCTGGAAGAAGCATCCTCAACTTGGGTCACAGATTTTAAACAGATGAATATCAACCAAATGTCAGCTTACAATCAAAGATCACCAAAACCATGTAGATAAAAGAAAAGAACGAGATTTCACACAAACAATAAATAACAAATTTAGACCACCAAGAACTCCAGATATTAGAATATCAGACAGAACTATGAAATAGATATGGATGACATGTTTAAGGAAACAAAAGATGTCGATTTCTCCTTTTATGGCTGTTAGTATTTGCTTTCTAAAAAGGAAAAGAAAGAAAAGAAACTAAATGGAAATTATTCATATAAAACTGTTCTGTGTAGACTTTGAACGTCTTTATATGAGTAAAATGATGGAAGAGGCTGTTTGGTCCTGGTAGGCAGGACTATTCACCGGAAAGAGATGTTTGCATTTCGAAATGTTGAAATGCACAAAGTCAACTATTTTATCACACTTTTAGCTAAGAGTGTTGAATGTTTCCAAAATTAGTAAATTCATGAGGTGGAAAGTGACCTCAGACTTTGTACCTCTTCATTTACAGATGAAGAGATGGAGGCCTAAGTGGACCAAGTTGCTGAGATCAAATAGCTAGTTAGTGGGTGAGTCACAACTAGCGCACAGCTCTTTGCCCACGAATGAGCCATCTCTCCACAACAGCTAAATAAATTGACGCTTGTGATCATTTTGGGCAGCTCGATGCTTGCTTCCTTGTCTTCATATGGTTTTATTGTTGTAATTTTTAAACACAAGAATATCTAAAATTGTTGGCCATTACATTTTTCTTGTATGCATTTGTTCCTTGAGGGTAACAGGAGATTCCCATGCCGGATCCCCTGCACACCAGATGGTTTATGGCTTGGCAGGCAGGCGCCTGGAGAAGACGGTGGTCAGGTACCAACTTGCGTTTAGGAAGTCTCCTTCAGCTCAAGACCATCCTGGTAGAACTACCACAGGAAACCTGGACACAAAGAAAGGGGAGGGGAGATCAGGAAGGCCTCGGGTGGGTGTCAGGGTGGCATCAACCAGACCACAGGCTGCTCAAGAAATCTGATTTGTAAGTGTGTGCTTTCATAGCCAGGCCTGTGCTGGTGCCCCAAGAGATCAGATTCAAAGAAATTCAGGGAACATTTGTTGGCTGCTGCTCTCAAGAAGCTTGTGTTTTCTTGGGGAGGAACTATTACACATCATGCCACCTACTGTAAGGTAGGTAGTTGCAAATCATAGGAAGGAGAGGAAAGTTCTGAGTCTTTCTCCTGTTCCGCCCCTGCCCCCCCCTTCCCATCTGCAGGGGTCGCTAATTAACTGGTCACATTCCAAGACCCTGGTTGGCTACTTCACGAGTAGACAAGGTCACCATGCTTAAAAGGGCACAGACACTCCTGCCACCTTCTCTTTGTTCGAGGTCACCAGGCTCGGACCCTCTTTGCACATCCAACTTGCTCTTGCTTCCCGAGTGTGGGCTTGGGTGTCTGGGAATGCCGCTTGTAGCTGTGGTCAGTCACTTCCTGATGGCAAGATTGGGATTTGGAGGAGAAAGGAGAGGCCCTGCTTGAAGCCCAAGCCTAGATCAGCAGAGTGTCCCAGCCTCGGGGTGGGCATTTCAAGCCCAGATGGTACAAAAGGAGCACTCCAGTCTCTAGATTCCATGGGAGAGCATTTCTTTGGGGATCTGACCATAGAAGGAGGGATGGGCAGGGCACAATCCCAGCATTTCTCGCCCAATCTGATGTCATCCCTGTTCCCCGTCACCCCTTGTGCCAGAATCAATAACAAAGTGGTGTCAGTGTTGAAACAACCAAAGACTGCTAGTTTGAGAACTATTACAAGTAGCTGATGCGATTCTGGACAAAACATTTTCAGCATGAGCCAAAGACACATTATACACAAGCAAAGGCAGGATAAAAGAACACCCAGAAGTTTCTGGACTAAAAACTTCCCTTCAACAAGGGACCATGTGCCCTCCTAGAAAGCTCTAGCAACACATGAATAGTGGGTATCAGCTGGTGAGGTGATGGGATTGAGTTGGGGGCAGAAATGCCGTGAGACCTGATGTAGCCCAGCTGCCATGGGACTTAGAACCAATCTGTTTAACTAAAGAGCATTCGTCCTGGGAGAGCAGGATGCAGGACTTCAGCGATAAGGAAAGAACAACATTTTTGAAAGGGTTGAGGGATATGTACGTCCTGCCGGCACCCCAGCACCCTTGACGCCCCTCAAGGCTTTCTCTTAATCGGGCCCTTGGATTGGGAGCCACAGGAAGTTTGACAGATGACGTCTACGTGCTTCAACGTCGGGCCAGCTTTGGGGGCATGGGAGGCTGGTATGGACTATCCAAGGCAGGTCCCTAAATGAAGCAGGGAGTTCTTAAAACATTTGTCAGCAAGTGAAGGGAAGGCCCTTTCCTCAGGTCCTTATCTCCATGGTGAACTTGGAAGAACTCAAATTGCCATCGTCGTGTGAAATTCAGGGTGAAAAATCCCACTGTTGAATGAGGTGCAGAAGCCCTGTGGACCAGGCTGCTTACACTTTTGACTCTGTGTCCATGCCAGACGTGTAACAGGGTGTGAAAGGACAGCTTCCTTGAATATTTTTGCTATTTCTTTTTTTAACAACTTTGCAGTTGACTCCTTTATTTGCTGGGTGGGGTGAGGGATAGAGAGAAGAATAGGAAAGGGAGTGAGGGCAGGGAGGGGAAGAGCGATGGATACAGGGGAAGAGAGGGCTGTCTTCCCAATTCCTTGCTAAGAATTGATGATTGATGATGATTAATCTAATTTGATGAATGATGGTGATTGATCTAGTTTGCTGAATGATGGTGATTGATCTGATTTGACCTTCAAGGTGGGTGCAATAACATGGTCAAGATAAACTTGTGTAAACTATTTCCTATTTGAATTATCTTGAATACTTGGATCATATATTTTATAGAAAGTCATATCTACTCTTTAATATTGGCTTAAATCTACTTCTTCAACAAAACCTTTTCTAAGCTCCCCAGCCAGAAAATGTTTAGTTCTCTACACTTTTTGAGCATATTATTCACTTGAAACTAATTGAGTGGAACTCTATTCAACATGATTATTTCCAAGGGTACGTGTGTCTCACATCTCCCAGGAGGTGTTTTTCTTAGGGAGGCAGGAACCATGCACGCGTCAAACATTTTCCTCATGGGCTTCCTACACTGTGTTCTGTATAGAGAGGATGTTTAATGACCATTTGCCAGGTGCCTGATGTTTGGAAAGTTTGGCTCATTTTTCAAGGCTATGCATTTTAAAGTACTGACGGAAAACCAAATTTTAAAATTCCATTTAGGTATTTCATTGTCCTGACTTCATCTTAGTAGGAGATAGACTTATTGTCCAATATATTATTTTTAATTTTCTAATGTGGATAGTAATAAACCAACTCATGCAAATGTTTTGAAAAATTAGGGATGAATAAATTTTGGCATCCAAAAGTAAGTACAACGATGTCTCTTTACATTCAGGTCATATTAATGGAGATTGAGAAAATGTACCAGTTAGTATTGGTGCGAAAATGATGAGTTTAAAGTTGCACTTTTAAGTTCATTATGTGTATAAATATTTATGCAAACCAAATTTCTAGTGACTAAACAGAAAATGACTTGCATAAAATAGATGGAATTTTGTGGATAATTCTGAGGTACAGGAGAAATGTAAAAAATTCTGAGGACTTATGATAGGAAGCTCTAAGTCTATAATCCTCCCAGCCTCTTGCACTCTGTTTAAATAAAGCAGATATTAATGTTGTTTAACAATTTAATTAAACAACTTTTGATTAGGTAATGCAAGTGCATGGCAAAAAATTCAATGAAACAAAGTCTTTCATCTATTCCTGTCTCCCAGGTCCCGGTCCCCCTCCTCAGAAAACTACTCTGTTTCTTGTATTTTCTTCAGAGATATTCTCTGTGGATACAAGCATATGTCTCAATGCACCAGTTCACTTTTATGTCATAAATGTTGGCATGCTGAAAAGAAAGTCCCTACGCCTTGCTTTTTTTCACTTACCAATATATTTGGAGGTTGTTCCACATCAATACATGGGGATCTACCGTGTTCTTTTTAGCACTGCAAAGTTCTTTGTTATAGATAGAGCGTCATTAGTCAGGCAGATAATTCCAAGGTTGTTATACAAGACATAATTTTTAGTGGGAATGTCTTCTTCAGAGCAAGTCTGGGCTTTTGATGTGCCATATGAATTATTGCTGGAGATTTATGGCTTTGTTCTCTGGAGTTTCACTCTCATTCAAGGTCGGTGTTACAACATTAACAGTTATATTCCTGGACCCTGCGCCTTCATGCTTCAGTTTAGACTAGTTGTTATTCAGCCATCCTGTACTACCATCAGCCTTGAACTTGTTTTAGAAACTCCTATTTCTTGGATTTCTTATTTTTGATTCCTCCAGTAGCAATGTATGGAAGAGTTTGTGGAGATTAATTTTCTTTAGTCCTTGAATATCTGAGAACACCTTTATTCTGTTCTCACAATAGAATGGTAATTTGGTTATAGGTACCTAGGTGAAAAATAATTTTCTCCAAAATATTTTAGGCATTAAACCAGCATTCATTATTTCCATTGAGAATTCTGATTCTTTTTCTTCAAATTAACCTATTGTTTAGCTCTAGAAGGTTTAGGAATTTCTGTCTTTGATTTTTTGAACTGTCATTGTAACGTGTACCTTTTGTCTTTTGTTGTGCTGGACACTAATTTAGTCCCTTTCACCTGAAAAATTATATCCTTTGGTTCTGCAAATTTTCTTGTAATATTACTTCTATGACAATTTCATTCCATCTCTTTTTTTCTTTCTGTTTACTCTTTCTGGAACTGATATTTCTTGGGAGTTTGGTCACTGGATTCAAACCTTATCTTTTTCTTTATATACTTCATTTCCTTATGGAGAATGTAAGTTCTTTGAAGGCGGAGATTTTTGTTCACTTTTTGTTCCCAATACCTTGGAACAGTGCCTGGAGCATGGGAGGTGCTCAGTAAATATTTACTGTATGTTCTTTTTCTGTTCAATATCTAGTAGATTTCTTCAAATTTATTTTCCACACAACTAATGCTTGGCTTGTGGTACGTATTATGTTACAATGTTTTCCTATGATTATTATTATTATTTCTTTCACTTTCATTTGTAGCCAATCAATCAAACAGTCAGGATTTTACTCCTTAAATATTTCTTGAATTTGAACATTTACTTCTCTTTTCTCTGCTAATACCATAGGTTGAATTAAGACCACCTCTTGCTGGTTTACTGCAAGAATTTTTTTTTCCTCTGAGAATCTCCCAGCTGTTCTGCCTGTGTTTACTCTTGCTTTCTTCTACTTTATTCTCCATGGTGCTCCCAGAGGGATCTCCCAGAAGGCAAATCTGCTTATATCACCCATCTTCTTTTTTTTTTTTTTTTTTTTTTAGGTGGTAGGATTTTTTTTTATTGAAGTAGGGTTAATTTACAATGTTGTATTAGTTTCAGGTGTAGAGCAAAGTGATTCAATTTATATATATATATATATATATTTCTTTTTCATATTCTTTTCATACTCTTTTCCATTATGGTTTATTACAAGATATTGAATATCGTTCCCTGTGTTATACAGTAGGTCCTTGTTTTTCACCTATTTTGTATACAGTAGTGTATCACGCACCTTCCTAAAACTCTTCCATGGTTTCCCTTGCTCTTGGGATAAAACCACCAGCCTACGGGCCCAACCTGATCTGGCCTCTGCCTACGTCTCCAGCCTCGTCTCCCACCTTCCCCGCCTGGAACCACCACTTTTGCTCCCAAGGGTCCTGACTGGTCTTTCATTGATTCCGGTGTGCACGCCTTTCATCCCACAGGGTTTTGCAGCTTCTGTCCTCTGCTTGAAATGCTCTTCTCCATCCAGGGTCACTTAGTTAATCCCTCCTACACTCACATATGCGTATAACACCTTGCATTTCTGCTAATGTCACAACAGTATATAATTGATCATGTTTGTTGTCTAAGCTTCTCCCTAACCCTGGAATGACACTCTTTGAGCACAGAACTGTGTGTGTGGCTCCTATTCATTGTTGCCTCCTTAGTGCCTGGCACAGTGCTTTTGCTTGGTAAATATTCCTTGAATGAATGGCCTAAATATTTTGCATCGATAATTTACCTAAAATCTCAGTGACTCAAGTATGTGCTGACTTAAATATTTTGCATTTGTAGAGGGTTTTACATTTTACAAAATACTTTCACATCTATTAGCTCACAATAGCCTAGGGGATTCGGTGTGGCAACTCTGATGATGTTGATTCTGCAGCTGAGGAAATCCAGTTAGGGTCACATAATTAATAAGAGAGGGAACATTGCCTTTGTACAAGCTACTCCATGGGTCTCCTCCATACACCATTCCGGTGTTTTCTTGGGTGTCAGGACAAAGCAGCCAAGAGCATCTTTGGCTGCTATGAGTGAGAAACCACTGCTGAATTGAGACCAGTTGAGGTTCAATTTTATGGTCTGAGAAATGAGACATTGGGAGAATCTCTCCAGTTTCCACAGGAGCAGGGTATTAGGCCAGTCAGAGCTGAGCTGAGAAGAAAGAGATGTGCTAGTGCCCTGAGACCTTGGTGGGAGGCCTGAGTTGGAGAAACAGTCTGTCCATTGAACCAGTAGTGACGGATCACCAGCTACATGTGGTGTCCAGTATTTGGTGCTGGGGGATCCAAAAGCCGTATGACCTGGTCTCTTCCTTCAAGAAACTAAAGCAAATCACATGAGAATCCATTTACAAATACAAATTGTACTATATGTCATATGCCAGAATACACAATACCACGTGCTATTGATTTTTTGGGAAAAATATAAATGTTAGCAAATCTTGAACAATAAGAAAGAGACAGGTGGAAGAGACAAATGTGTTCATTAAAAGATGTTTCTTGGGAACCTACCACATGTCAAGCCTTTATCTAGGCACTGGGGATGCAGCAGTAAACAAAATGGGCCCTGTTCCTGCTTTTACGGATATGTGAGGCTAGGGAAATAACGAATCTTAGTCTAGGGACAGTGGGGAGATGAATTTGCCCAGAACTGCACTCTCCAATAATGTAGCCAATAGCTGCGTGTGGTTATTTAAATTTAAATCCATTAAAATAAAATAAGATGAAATAGCAAAAAAATTCAGTTCCTCAGTCACACCAGCCACATTTTAAGTGCTCAGCAGTAGCATGTGGCCAGTGGCTACCATATTGGACAGAGCAGCTATAGAACATTCCATCATCACCGAAGGTTCTGTTGGACTGCACCCTCCTAGAATGTAATATTTGGGTTGAAAGCTGTCTTTAAGATGAGTAACCAGGGACTTCCCTGGTGGTCCAGCCATTAAGACTCTGTGCTTCCACTGCAAGAGGTGCGGGTTCCATCCCTGGTGGGGGAACTAAGATCCCGCATGCTGCGGGTGCAGCCAAAAAAAAAAAAAAGAAAGAAAAAGGTGAATAACTAGTCTCAATGGAGAGACTGGATCTGGGGGAGGAGATGCTTGACCTAGAGAGAGGTCTTAACCAGGGCAGTGGTGGAGGAATGTCGAAGGGCCTTGCAGAGGGTGGGGTAGACAGAATCACATGCAAGGGCCGCAGCCAGTGAGGACTCCAAGTTTCCTGCCCGAGTGACCAGAGAATAAAGCCACCTAAAACAGGCACTCGGAGTTTAGAGAAAGAGTAGTTTAAGGACCATATGATGAGAACAGTTTTAGGCAGGGCTCAAAACAAACAAGAAAGCAAGTGTGCACGTTTACCAGACAGTGGACGGCAAGAGACTGGAGAGAGAGAGGGGCAGGTGTAATTGGGATAACTGGGTCCTTCTGAATTAGTCAGCTCCCATGTCAGACAGGATTGCCCATGTCATCTTTGGTCTAACTTGCCTGATTTTCTGGCTCAACTGGTGTTAAAACAGGAAGGATTCAGAGACCTGGGTTTGAAAAAAAATCTTGAGCCTCGGTTTTCAAACCTAAAAATAAGCATCCAGATGAGTATTCATTAAGATAACTGTGGTAATACGTGCCTGGCACAGTTCCTGGTCCCACGTGGGAACCCATCCATGGTGGCACCCTCCGTCTCTCCCGTGGGCGCAGACACCACCACATCCCTGGTGAACACCTGATAACTCACCTGGATTCTGCAGTTCTTTGTCTCCAGCGGAGCTGTGGCAAGCCTGGGGGGCGCCGCAGTTTCCCCGGGGGCGTGGCCTGGCCCCGCTCGGTTATTCTCCGCCTGTCAAATGAGGGGGCGGAGCAGGGTGGCTCCGGAGGTCCCTTCTGAGATCTCAGTGTTCAGGGCCAGGAACGATCTTATGTTTGCTCTTAGAATGTCAGCTAACAGGTCGTTTTTTGGATCTGAGATTGAGAAGACCGCTGTGCCTCTGCAACTTGAAATGCTTTTAATAATAATAAAAAAAAAATTATGTATTCATCTAGACACACTAAGCAGTAAACACTCAGTAATGACAGAACCAACACAGAATCAGAACTGGCCCGTTTGACCTTGCGAAGCAGTACCAGTGGGCGCGGTTCACGGAACTCCTAAAGTGGATATTGATTGAGCTCTTTTGAAAGTCGAACGTTCAGAACTTTTGACGCCACCATTGACCAGATCGGCCTCATTGATCCCGTGGTGAACGACAGTGGTAGAACAATCGTGGGGAAGTAAACGAGGCACTGAGGACAGGACCAGAGAGGCCCCTGCCGCATGCAACGCCACCCTCCCACACGCACAGAATCCGGACTCTTTTATCCTAAAGCCCAGGAATCCAAATTATGATTGGGGGTGTGGTGAGAAAAAAGTACATTTTGATGAAAATCCAATTAAAAGCGCGATTAATTGGGCACTTTGCTTGATGACTTTAAGGAGATGAGGATGAATCAAATAGGCTCTGTGCCCTGAAGGAATTTACAAGGGAGTGGGGGTGGGTAGGTAGGAGCAAAATAAACAACAAAGGGATGAGTCCAGGTTTCCAAGAGAAGATTAGATTGAGATCAAGGCAGATAACCTGGAAGGAATATTGGAGTTAGGGGCGACTGGCTTGGACCAAGGAAACCTGAGAAGAGGCAGACTGTGAGAGACGCTCTGGTTGACACCTCCACTCCACCCCACCCTCCAATATGCTTTGCTGCCCAAAACGAAATTGAAAAACTTTGGTAAGGGGTGACTTTCCTTCGTAAATCATATTTAAATGAGACAGCTGTATTTTTCTGCTTCATGCTTAGCCAAATACTATTTAATTAACCTACTTAGACTTGTTGATTGAGGTTAATTAGACCCTAGGATTGATGTTAATTGCCATTGTAAACTGCCAAAGCTATAAGCAGTACGTTTTGGATTTGGTTAAAAAAAAAATGAGGTAGAGGTCTATTTTCTTCGCTTGCTTGCTTTTTGTCTCTCTCCCTCCTTTAAGATAAAAAGGCATCCCCCCCTTCCCTAATTGTGCTGTCCTTTGTTTTTGTTGTGGTTGATGGGTGGATGGGTTACTGAAGGGGCTGTTTCCTTTTGGTCAAGACAAAAAGGACCTGTCCTTTCTTTAGACATAGAGGCAGTCCCTTTCTCTTGATCCCCCCTTCTCTCTCCTTTCTGATTACACCCCACCCAACACATGCACACATGTGCACAAATACACACACATATGTGCATATAAGCACACACGCACACAAATGTACACACACAGCACGACCCACTCCTACTTTTCTCCCAACTTGCATGGACTTTTCTCAGGCAGCTGCACACTGTTGACCCCGGGGGAGACTGAAGGAAGGTCTCTGGCAATTTGATGAGACCTTCAATGGACTAACAAAGATTATTTACTTTTTTGTAAAATGTATGTGTATGTGGTGGTGGTGATGTCTGAGGAGGCTAAAAGAGAGGCAAGCAGGTGTAGCAAGAGAGAAAAGAGAAAAAGCAGCATTTTCGGAGCCAGAAGGTGTGAGGGACCTGGTGTTTCCCCTGTTTTATCTTGGGGATAAGAGTTCAAATTCTGAAAGACAAATTCCTGTGCCAATAACGTCTCCTCTTCAGCTTTTAGGTCTTCCTTTACAGAAACTCAGTTCAGCTAAAGCTGTCGCAGCAAAGGTTCTCTCTCCTCACACATGGAAGAGACGTAGCTACGTGTATGAAAGGTTGTGTGGATTTATACAAGATCTCTAAATACATAGGTAATTTGGCCCTGAGCGCTGCCGGCAGTGAGCTGTTCTAGGGGACATTTTGATGTGCCGCCGCACATGGGCGTCACGGGATCCAGCTCCTGCCAGCACTTCCCTTTCTCTTGGTAACTGATGGTTCTCTGCCACCCCTCACCCACACCCGAGCTCTGACTCCATGGGTAGGATGGGTCTAAGTCCCCTCTAATCCCTGGATGGAGGTGGGCACGTCTGGCAGACACATCAATAACAAACTAGCAACGAAGATGGCAGACAAATCTCCATCTGTTCTCTTTCTCTTATGACGTGGACTTGAACTTCAGGAACGCTGTAGTTGTGAGACTAGAAACTAGATCTCAAAACTGGGCAACATGGACTTTCCTAGACCGGGAGACAAAAGGCATGCTTTTGTGTATGTGTATTTATGTGTTTGTTTGTGTCTGTTGAAGTGTCTTTTTTTTTTTAATAACTTGATGCGTTTGGAGATATACATCCATGAACCATCACTGCAAACTATGGTGTACACATACAGATCACCTCTAAAAGTTTCCTCCCACCTCATCCTCTTTATTTACTATTATTATGTGATAAGAACACAACATAAGATCTACCCTCTTAGCAAACATTTAAGTATACAATACACTATTGTTAACAATGGGCTCTATGTACTGTACACAGTAGAGCTTGTTTATCTTGTGTAACTGGAACTCTGTACCCTTTGACTAATACCTTCCCCTTTCCCCTCCCTCTGGCCCCTGGTAACCACCATTCTACTTCTATGGATTTGACTATTTTAGATTTCACAAAAGGTGATATCAGGTAGTGTTTGTCCTTCTGTGACTGGCTTATTTCACTTAACGTAACATCCTCTAGGTTCATCCGTGTTGTTGCAAATGGCAGGCTTTCCTTCTTTTTTAAGGCTGAATAATATTTTATTGTGTGTAGAGACCACATTTTCTTTATTCATTTACCCATCAGTGGGCAATGAGGTGGCGTCCATGTCTGGGCTACTGTGAATAGCTAACATCGAACGCTTGGGGAAATGAACAGAATCTTAGCATCTCATCTTGTTCTGTTACCCATCTCCCTTTTCTTCCACAGCCCACTGGCTCTTCTGCTTGTATGTGTTTTCTTAATGATCAAAAATTCTGATTTTCTGGTTAATATTAAGATCCCTTGGGTAGTTCTGCATTGGAGTTTAGACTACATTTGGCCAAGATTATACATCTTAAAACTCAGTGAGGCGAGATTCAATTTGTCTCAAAGAATCCAGCATGAACATTTTCATTTGGTTTCTGCAGAAGGCTTAATTTTTATAATATTTTCTAAATTAAAAGGATAATCATGTTTAAAAATGCATTTTTTCTACTTAGAGTGGCCTTACCTGTGTCTTTTACTAATGCAGTTGTGTATGATGACAGCATCAGTTTAAAAATATTTTGAGTGTAATAATAATCTTAATAATCTTAACTGCTTAATAATCATGCCAATTCTCCTTTTTCAAATAAACAAGATTGAGATTGATGTTTGAGCAACATATAAAAGAGCTTGTTTATTTCAGTGTATGATTTAATAATTTAAGTTTTAAAACTATATTTTTGTCTCTATCATCTTTGCAAAGTTGCTTCCTACTGTTAAGAGAAGTGGTATAAGTATTTTCGTATTTATTCAATAAACATTTTTAATGTCATTATTATATGCCAGGCCCTATGCTAGGTGCTGGGGCTTCAGAGATAAGACATAGTGTCTGGTCTCAGGAAACTCACAGGTTACAGCAGGGAATGGTCAGAGTCATGACAGACTCCTTGGCAATAGGGCAGGGGCTCCAACTATGTCTAGAGTTCTGGGGAGTGGAAAAGCTTCCTGGAGATGGTAACTCTAGAGATGATTCTTGAGTAATGAGTGGAAATTAGTCAAGTTAGTTTTCAGGGTTTGCTTCCAGGAGATACTGAGGATATTTTTAACCCAAATAATGTATACATTATTCTTAGGTTTTCACGCCTTGCTATGCGTGTATAGGAAAGTTTTGGAATTGTAAGATCCATGTATTTATAATTTATTTTTTATCTACTTCCCCAAACCACTTACACGGATGATGATGATGATGTGTGTGTGTGTGTGTGTGTACATTTACACACACTAGGAATATATGAATGAAAACTAACCACAGAGTGAGAAGGGGGAATGAAATTAAAATTGTAGGCTAAGTTTTATAATTCAGTACTAAATATACCTTTAATTACCACTATGCCAAGATATAGATGTGTTTTATACTTCTATTTGCCTAATAAAATAATTAGGTGGAACAGACTAGCTCTTGGTACTAAATTCAAAAAGGAATATATTGTGTTGATCTCTATGTAAGGGACTTTAAACAATTCTTTTTTGAAATAGCCTTTGTTTTCATGGGCTTTTAGCAACACTGAGAAGATTTCAAGCCTGTATTCTTTGGCAAGTGCCTGGAAGGCAGAGCTTCTATTGCTGATTGAAGGGATATCCTAATTCATCAGACACTAGACACACAGGTAGCAAGGCTGACATTTCTTTGTGAAGGCTAAGGAGCCCTAGCTGAATACTTCCTTGTTGAGAAAGCCATTCTCACCCCAGCATGAAACTTGGCTGGGGCCACACTTTCCTGATGTACAGTTTTGGATCTGCCTTCTTGGTTTAAACCCCACTGTTCCACGCCATAAATCATGGACAAGATGACTGGGGTCTGGACAACATCAAAGGGGCTGGTATTGCCAATTGGTCAGCCTGACCATGGAAGAACCTTGCCATGATTCCTGTGGAACAGTTGATCTTGAGTACCCCTGCCTCCCTATACTGGGAATTAGCTATGCAATCTACCACCAAGGAACTAAACTATCCTCTAGGGTAGAGTTATTTAATATCTTTAATTTGAACAATGAAGATGGTTTGCCCCAAATCATGATTTTTGATTCCAGCATTATTTTTGAGTTATTCTTTTGGATGATCCATTTTTTTGGAGAAAAAAATGTTCACAGTAAGTCATGTCTCTAATCCATCTAGAAGCTACATCGAATTATTTAGACACGGAGAAAGAAGGGGGCTGGAAAACAGTCTTATTTCACTCCATTTGGGATTAAGATTGGATCTTTGAGAAAATTATTTCTGTCCTCTCAGATTGTTAGACTATTACTGTGTTATTATTGTTAGAATATATTATGACTAAGGCTTTGAAGGGGCAGCAATAGCTGACAATGTCTACCAGGATCAGACAATCTGACTCATGAACAATTTCCATCTATAGAACCAGAAGCTTATAATAGATAGAGCTAATATGATGACACGCCGGATGGAGTAGAGGAGAGGACACGCCGAATGTCTGGAAGGATTGGTTGTGTATCTTAGGTATAAGATAAAAATATGAACATATCTCACTCTTGTAAAACACTTCTGTTACTCGGGGCTTTAATATACATCAATGCTTTTGATTTTCACAGCAATCTTATGGAGCACAGAGGGCAATAGGATTATCCTTGCTTTACCTATGATGGAACCGAGATGAAACTCTGAGAAGTTAAATGATATATTCATGATCACAGGGGAAATAGGTAGCAAACTTGGGATTTGGACTTGGGTTTTCTGACTCCAAATCTAATGTTCTTTCTACTATATTTAAACTGCAATTCATTTCAAAGAAAGCTAATATAAAGTTTGGATGAATTCAGAAGTAAATTAATAGAAATTATGTACCTAAATGTTAAATTATGAATCATTGTGCAATATTCACCAATTGTAGCACTAGCACAAGTTCAGATTAAACAAAATGAGGAACGTAGTAGTTTGTGTCTTCCTGGGTAAAATTAAGTGTAATTAGATATTGACCTCTTTTGTGATGGGAGAAAGTATTTGTTAAGATGCTCTTACGTCCTTGGGAACAATGAAAAGCTTTAGAGAACAGTTCAGAAATTCTGCTCAATTACAACAGCTGTCCAGTTCTTTCTGCTTCAGGAAACATGGTACCCAATGTGTGATCTCAAGTAGTATGTGCATAGGGTTGTGGTGGTCATAAAAGACATGGAAATAAGTCTCTTTGGTGGCCTTCTAGTTTAGATTCTTTGTGTCTTCCATTCCAACAACTCTGGTAATGCTTAATGATAACATTGAACTTGAACAACCACCAAAGCTGTGCCCCAGAAGGACAAAGTATGCTCTGTTCCTGAAGACATTTCGAGACATCCCTGTGCAAATGTGTGATGAGCTGACAGAAGAAAACCTCTGCCCTCTTATCAGAGGCTCCCCCTCCCTTCCACAGACTTCACTTGGATATCATCTGTGTTCTCAACTGGTGTCAAAACCCACAAGCCTTTTATTTGTCTGTCTGGATTGTTGATTCTTGCTCAGCATCACAGAAAGACTTTCTCCCTTGCGCTTCCCCTCTCACCCTCCCTTTCCCTGTTAAGAAGAGCTGTCACTACTTCAGTAACTACAAGCAACAGATCATTTTATACTTCAGTCCACAAATAAACATTTCTTCCTTTGAACTTCATTAAATTTGGATGTCTTTTCATTGTGAAACAATCTGGCATCCCTATCATTGAGACATACAAAACTATAAAACTAGCAATTAATTTTTGTCTTTAGGAGTACTGGTGGTCTAGAAACTGTGAGTTTATGCCAACAAAAGCAAATGAAAACCTCAAACATGTAAACATAACACTTAAATAAGAAAATCACAACGTGTCATGCTCAGTAGCTAAAGGAGATTATATGAAACTTGTTCCTGATGGTGTCCATCAAAATTCCCAGCTTGCTTAAAGAATACTGAAGATGGGAATTCTATTCCCTAAAACATTATTCATCTGAATAAAATAATTGTCCAATGAAAACCTAAAAATTAAGTTATAATTTGGCTGATCATGAAAATATTGATAATATTTACTAGCAAATAGCTTTCTATTAATTGTAATATATTAAAGATCTGAGTGTTTACTAGATACAAAGCAAAGCACTGTACCAGATCCTACAAGGAAGTTATGACATTTTCTTCTTTCAAAGAGAATATAAACTAGTGAAGGAGAAGACACCCAACCAAAAACAATTACCTATTGACTGTAATGCTAGCTTCCTGGAGACAGAGTGGCTTCCGAAGCTGGGTCATTGCAGCTTCTGTCTTGGTGTCTTGGATTGCTCACTCTGGGGGAGACAGACTTCTGCTGGGAGAACACTGTCAGCCCTCTGGGGAGGACCATGTGGGAATCACCGAGGCCCCTTGCCACAGTCAGCCAGGTGAGTGGGCCATGTCACAAGTCACTCCATCCTAGTAGAGTCTTGAGATCCCTGTGACCTTGGTCAACACCTGCTGCGACCTCAGGGGAGACTCTGAGCCAGAACCCCCAGATGAGCTGCTCCTGAATTCCTGATCCACAGAAACTGTGAAGGCACTTAGCAATTATTCTTGCTTTCAGCAAGCACATTTTGGGGGTAATTTTTTATCCAACAAGAGCTAACACTGATATCTAGTATGTGGTAGGTGCTATTTTGAGGGTCAAAATGGTGATCAAAATGGGCAATGTCTGTGACCACCCCCCCAAGCTTATAATTTATCAAGGAGATAATCAATTAATGAGTAAACATGGGGGAGAATTCTGGGACAATGGCAGAGTAGGAAGCACCAGGAATCTGCCTCCCCACCTAAACAACCATTGCACTGGTGGAATCTGTCTGATGTAACCATTCTGGAACTCTGGAGTGTGCTGAAGGCTTGCAGCTTCCAGGGGGGAGACTTGGTTGGCAAATTGAGGTTGATTTTGATCAATTTCAGCTCTTAGCACAGTAGTAGCTACCCATGCCTCACCACTAGCCACACAGCAGGCAGCTGTACATGTGTTCCTGGAGCATCTTGAACATAGCTTGTGGGAACCAGGGTGGACAAAAAGAACCCTGCCCTCCAAATAGCAAGGATCTGTGCTCTGATGGCTGACTGCTGCTTCTGATCAGGGATGCAGACAAAGAGCCATGGTGGTTGCATCTCCCCCCATTGTTGCAAGCTCCTCCATCTCTGGCTGAAGTGAGTTCCAGAGGGCTTTAAAGGGCTAGTGCCCTTCTCCTTCCCCCTCCTTTCATTTTTTCCTCTTTCCCCTTTTGGAAGCCAGACATTAAAGAGTAGGGCATTAAAAAACAACCACATATATGGGGAAAGTTAGAAAGTGACTGCACATGCCCAGGGAAAGTCTCAGAAAAGACCTGAGATAACCTTAAGTTTATACCTCAAGTTGATCCTTGATGCAAAGACAGACTCTGGCAAAACCCAAACAAACAAACATACAAACAACAACAACAAAAACCTAAAAAAATAACAAAATTAGCAAACCCTGGGCAAGGGGGAGAATCTGATTTCCAGAGTTACCACATTAGAGTCAAATGTACAGTGTTCAACAAAAAAATTACAAGGTGTACAAAGAAACAGGAAAGTATGGACCATTCAAAGGAAAAAATAAATCAACAGAAACTCCCTGAAGGGCCTAATGACAGATATACTAGACAAAGACTTTAAACAAACGTCTTAAAAGTGCTCAAGGAACTAAAGGAAGATGTGGAGAAAGCCAAGAAAATAATGTGTGAACAAAATGGAGATATCAAGAAACAGATAGAAAACCTAAAAAGAAACCAAAAAGGTATTCTGGAGCTGAAAAGGGCAATAGCTAAAATGAAAAGTTCACTAGAGAGATTCAAATGTAGATTTGAGCAGGCAGAGGAAAGAATCGGTGAACTAGCATATAGGACAATGAAAATTATTGAGTCTCAGGAACAGAGAGAAAAAAGATTGAAGAAAAGTGAACAGAGTCTAGGATATCATCAGATGTACAAACATATGCATTGTGAGAGTCCCAGAGGATAAGGGAGAGAGAGAGAAAGGTGAGGAGAGAATATTTGAAGAAATATTGGCTAAAAACTTCCCCAATTTTATGAAAAACATGAATATAAGTATCCAACTAGCTCAATGGACTCCAAGTGAGATGAACTCAAAGAGAACTACGGTGAGACACATTATAATCAAATTTTCAAAAGCAAAAAACAAAGAGAGAATATTGAAACCAGCAAGATAGAAGCAAATCATCACATGCAAGTGATCCTCAACAAGATTATCAGCAGATTTCTCCTCAGAAACTTTGGAGACCAGAAGACTGTGGGATGATATATTAAAAGTGCTAAAAGAAAAAACCTGTCAATCAAGAATCCTGTATCAGGCAAGACTGTCCTTCAGAAATGAGGAAGAAACTAAGACATTCCTGGATTAAAGAAAAGTTTTACAAGATGAAAGATTTATGGGGATGGATGGTGGTGATTGTCACGATAATATGAATGTATTTAATACCACTGAACTGTACACTTGAAGTGGTTAAGATGGTAAATGTTAAGTTATGTGTATTTTACCACAATAAAATAAAAGAAAAAAAGAATAGAGTAAATATGATGGGGCCATACATAATATTTTGACCAAGAGTTAAGACTGAATGTGAGACATTTCAAATGAATTGTAGTTATAAAGCTATAGGGGTCAAGAGAAGATGAAGATGACTGCTTGACTTGAGGATTTGGAGAACAGCTCCCAGGAGAGGTGGGCTTGAGGGGGCTTGGAGGGAAGGGCACATGTGATTTAGATAGGCTGAGCACAGGAGGAAGGGCACGCCAGGTAGAAGGAGAAAAATAAGCAAAGACAGCAAGGTGGGAACTGCCACCATGCTTGGGATGTGGCCAATGAATCAGCTGAGGCAGAATCAGGGACAGAAGCATCAAGACTTGTACGAGAGACTTGCTGCCTGCCTAAGAAGGTCGGATTTGCACCCTGGGCAACAGAAATCATTGGAGATTTTTGAGTTGGTACGTGGCGGTACAAGATTTTAAAATTGGCTTTCCACTTCCAGGAGTATTTATTAATCACCTGCTCTATGTCTGCCACTCTTGCTAGGCATTTTGTGGGACCAAGTTAATAATGAACCACCCTTGCCCTCAGGGAATGTATTCTCACTGGAGATACAAAATATGTACAACATGAGCAATGGAAATCAGTATGTCTCTGCTTAAAACGAGAAGGAAGCAACAACTCAGAGGGTCAATGTAGTTCATGGTAATAACAAATGTTTATATTGTGCCTACTATGTGCTAAAGATTATTCCAGGGCTTTGCATGTACTAATTCAGTTAATACAACACCTACATGACATAGGTAACATTAGTATCCCTATTTTACAGATGAGAAAACAGACACATGGAGAGTTAAGCAACCCACCCAACCTCTGAACCAGTTGAGTAGATGAAAGGATTAAATCCAGACAGTCTGGATCGTAGGCTCTGACTATCACTATTGCCCCTCAAATAGTAGGTTAGACCTATTGATGACCGGAATATACCAACCCATTAACTTGCTTATATCCCTCCTCATTAACCTGTTTAATTTGTAGTCAATATAAACTGTTAGTCATTATCCAGTTTGAGAGAGTAGACCTTATATCAACTTTGCTGAACTCTTGTTTCACTGGATAAAATGCTACTGTAATTGCTTTGGAACACACTAGATGTTGACTTAAACATAGACTGTTTCTTTTAGTGATACATGGCACACCTATTCTTTTTTCTTTTTTTTCCCACATCTTTATTGGAGTATAAATGCTTTACAGTGTTGTGTTAGTTTCTGCTGTACAACAAAGTAAATCAGCTATATGTACACATATATCCCTATATCCCCTCCATCTTGCATCTCCCTCCCACCCTCCCTATCCCACCCCTCTAGGTGGTCACAAAGCACTGAGCTAATCTCCCTGTGCTATGCAGCTGCTTTCCACTAGCTATCTATTTTACATTTGGTAGTGTGTAAATATGTCAATACTACTCTCTCACTTCGTCCCAACTTACCCTTCCCCCTCCCCGTGTCCTCAAGTCCATTCTCTATGTCCCGCCCCTAGGTTCATCAGAACCATTTTTTTTTTTTAGATTCCATATATATGTGTTAGCATACGGTATTTGTTTTTCTCTTTCTCACTTACTTCACTCTGTATGACAAACTCTAGGTCCATCCACCTCACTACAAATAACTCAATTTCGTTTCTCTTTATGGCTGAATAATATTCCATTGTATATATGTGCCACATCTTCTTTATCCATTCATCTGTCGATGGACACTTAGGTTGCTTTCATGTCCTGGCTATTGTAAATAGAGCTGCAGTGAACATTGTGGTACATGACTCTTTTTGAATTATGGTTTTCTCAGGGTATATGCCCAGTAGTGGGATTGCTGGGTCATATGGTAGTTCTATTTTTAGTTTTTTAAGGAAACTCCATACTGTTCTCCATAGTGGCTGTATCAATTTACATCCCCACCAACAGTGCAGGGGGGTTCCCTTTTCTCCACACCCTCTCCAGCATTTATTGTTTGTAGATTTTTTGATGATGGCCATTCTGACAGGTGTGAGGTGATACCTCACTGTGGTTTTGATTTGCATTTCTCTAACGATTAGTGATGTTGAGCATCTTTTCATGTATTTGTTGGCCATCTGTATGTCTTCTTTGGAGAAATGTCTATTTAGGTCTTCTGCCCATTTTTGGATTGGGTTGTTTGTTTTTGTGATATTGAGCTGCATGAGCTGCTTGTATATTTTGGAGATTAATCCTTTGTCAGTTGCTTCGTTTGCAAATATTTTTTCCCATTCTGAGGGTTGTCTTTTCGTCTTGTTTATGGTTTCCTTTGCTGTGCAAAAGCTTTTAAGTTTCGTAATTATTTTCTTTAACATCTTTATTGGAGTATAATTTCTTTACAATGGTGTGTTAGTTTCTGCTTTATAACAAAGTGAATCAGTTATACATATACATATATCCCCATATCTCCTCCCTCTTGTGTCACCCTCGCACCCTCCCTATCCCACCCCTCTAGGTGGTCACAAAGCACCAAGCTGATCTCCCTGTGCTATGCGGCTGCTTCCCACTAGCTATCTATTTTACATTTGGTAGTGTATATATGTCCATGCCACTCTCTCACTTCGTCCCAGCTTACCCTTCCCCCTCCCCATGTCCTCAAGTCCATTCTCTACTTCTGCGTCTTTATTCCATAATTATTTTTTAAAAACAGTAAGCATTGTGATGGCATTCACAGTGCAGCAGCATTGACAGCATATATAGAATTCACACAGTACGTGGACAAAGCACGGACCCAGGAGTCAGAACCCTGAGTTCTAGTTTCTGTCTTGGTGGTGATGTGACCCTGGGAAAGTCACCCTCCTGACCCTGGCTCTGCATGGAGGGGCTCACAGGGCCTGCTGGTCCCATTCCCAGGTGATTGAAGAAGATAAAGCTGTGAACACTCCAAGAAAACCATGAACTTGGGCTGGGAACTTAATTCCCTGTAAAAAGGATCCTCTGTGAAGAGGAGAAAATTCCCTTTTTCACAGGCTTGTTTGGAGGATTCAGTGGATATTATTTGTGAAACGCAATTGCTGAATAAACATTAGCTACACATAGACGACCAAATGTTAGACAAATGTAAAGTAGTATTATTTTTATTTTTCTTGGTTGTATCTCACAATTCTCTGAAGTTTCCAGGCTGAACTGGGAAAGTTCTGGAATACCACAGTAGGGCTTGTCTAGTGTTTTCTTTCCACCAACTTGTTTTGAAAGCAGAAGTACTGGAAATATTGCATAAAAACCCAGGCTGGCTAGATTTCAAGCCCTATTTCTAGACCAGAGTGGTTTGGATCTGGTTGAATAAGATTCTGAGCATTTGGATGTGGAGACAAAACTGAACCTCAGCAAACTGAGAAATGACAAACAAACTGAAAATTTTCAAATTATGGGATGGTTTAGGGGCTATGGGCAAACGTCCATTAGCAACTAGGATGCAATTATCAAGCATGTTTTTAGACTATGTCCAAAGGGCCAGTTTTTGTTTTCAGTTGTTCTCTTTTGAAGTGAAATTCCTGCTTGCCTAGGACTTGGCAGCCATAGTCATTAGAAGAACGGCTTATTTTGGTCAGTTCCCTGTTAAATTTTTGCTTAAAGATCATTACATTGGCAATGACTAGTTTGTGCTCACTTTATAATTCTTCTTTTGCAGAAGTTATAATAATTACTGGACTAATGACAATCATGGTTCCTTATAATTGTTATGTGAGATTATTACATGAATTAACAAATAATCATAATTATGTGTAATGATAAAACCATCTTGTAAAAGTTCCATTGAGTCCCTTTTCTGTACCAGACCATGTTGAACGCCGAGGGTGGAAGTGAACGAGACCTGGGCCCTGGTGCTTTGTAGGAGAGGCAGACAAGCTGGCGGCCAGTGGTGATGCAGTGGAAAGTGCTCAGTGGTCCAGATGCCACTCCACCTGTGATGGAGACGGAGGCGGTTGTTTAGCATCAGTGAAGTGCCACGAGCTTCAGAACATCTTCTCTGTGCTATTCCCAACGCTTGCACTGTAACTGTTTATTTTGCAGATGAGGAAACCGAGGCTCACAGAAGTAATGCGCAAAACTGCACGTGAATCCGTGTGTGTCTGTCCCCAGCTTTTCCCATTTGCTGTGTTTCTAAGGGTGCTCCTGGGTACCCCTGGCTGCCTCTTTATGTGGAAACCATGAAAAAGCTGGGCTGCTCACCTGGAAGACCCACCCAGGGCTTGGTAAGGGGTGTGGATTCTTCTCGCACTAAATGATGCCCCTGGGGTGGGGGGGGTGGGGAGAGTTTCCATTTCCGTTTATCCCGGCAGGGGCAGCCCCGGCTTCTCCAGCTGCCACTGTGTGTGCAGGAGGAGAAGCCCTGCACCAGCGGCCACCTCTGTCCTGCTCAGTCCTCGCAGGAAAGTAACATGTTACACGGTGCCATGAATTTTTAATGACTTGAACTTGAAAAGTAGTTTAAGAAGGTGCGCAAAATACTAAGTTAATTGAGCCCTGCCGCTCAGCCTTCCTCTCCCAATGTAGTTTTCAAGGAAATATGGCTGAAATATCAGTTGTCAGACGATGAATATTTTAAAAGAAAGTTCTATTATGCATCCAAGGTTCACTCAGCTTGCTAATGAGAGTAATGAGGACAGTTACCTTTCGGGAAAGGAAGTGAGATCATTCTTGCCACTTACCGGGGGCTGGTTTGACAGGCAGCTGCTCTGAGCACAGGACTATGTCTGGGGAAATCACAGCTGCTTGTTGTAACCTCACCCGGTAGGAAAAGCCCCACCTTACAATGGTTGGGAGCTCTGTCTGTGGCAGAGAGCTGGCTGCAAACTATTTTTATTCCCCTGGCTGATCGCTGAGGTAGAAGCCATCACCTGATGAATATTCAACGGGTGAAGTTTAAAAAAAAAAAAAAAGAACATCTCTGCTCTCCTGCAAAACCCTCTGTGGCCAAAACTGAAAGAAATCCCAAAGGCAGGAGAGGAAAAGCCAGGCGCATTCCCCTTCCTCCTCGACAAGACTGCTCTCCACAGATGCTGGGAAAGTTCTGACCCAGGGAAGGCGAGGGAAAAGGAACACATTTTCAAATTATCTCAGAGAAGTAGCCAGAGAGAAAAGACTCTAACCTTGAAATTAAGAGACTATGAAAAGTGAGCCAGGTGTATCCCTATTATGGTTGCTACCTGTGATCCAGTAGGGGATGTCTGGCTTTTACCTTGAGTTTGGGATGGAGGTTTGGGCACAAAAGGGAGAAGAAGGACCGCATTGTGTTCCTGCAGGGAATGCAGCTACAGCTTGGAGTCAGTAAATAGCACGTGCCACATTTTTGCAAAGGAGGAAGCCAGGATGCAGTTCTTTCTCCAGGAGCTGGGTTAAGAAGTCAGTTTTGCTAGTTATGCAACTCTTACTTGTCAGGCTACAGTGGAAGTAGTGGGTATTTTTGCCTGTGCTGTTGCAGCAGGATTTGCTGAACCGTGTGGTTGCAGAGTGACCGTAACCCATCTCGGACAAAAGGGTGAAGTCGGCACCGTCTGCGTCTCTCACTGTCCTGCCTGTGCTGGTCTCTGTTCCCCACGCCATTCTCATGGCTGTCCCCAACTCGCCCCCCGTCATCATGGCAGCTCCCACACCTTGGAGTTACTACCCAGTGATGGTTTGCTTATTGTGAAAGCAGCATCAAGGGGGATAAACAACAGGGTCCTACTGTATAGCACAGGGAACCATATTCAATATCCTGTGATAAAGCACAATGGAAAAGAATGTGAAAAAGAACATGTTTGTGTGTGTGTGTGTATATATATATATAAAACTGAATCACTTTGCTGTACAGCAGAAACTAACACAACGTTGTAAACCAACTACACTGCAGTAAAATAAATTTTAAAAAAAGGAACTGAGAAGCCAGACACCCATTGAGGAAGAGTATAGAATATTCTTTTTTTTCTTTTTTCTTTTTATTTATTTATTTATTTATTTTTGGCTGTGTTGGGTCTTCGTTTCTGTGCGAGGGCTTTCTCTAGTTGCGGCGAGCGGGGGCCACTCTTCATCGTGGTGCGCGGGCCTCTCACTATCACGGCCTCTCTTGTTGTGGAGCACAGGCTCCAGACGTGCAGGCTCAGTAGTTGTGGCTCACGGGCCTAGTAGCTCCGCGGCATGTGGGATCTTCCCAGACCAGGGCTCGAACCCGTGTCCCCTGCATTGGCAGGCAGATTCTCAACCACTGCGCCACCAGGGAAGCCCCTAGAATATTCTTGATAATAAAAACTGCAGAAGGACTTCCCTGGCAGTCCAGTGGTTAAGAGTCCATGCTCCCACTGTAGGGGGCACAGGTTCGATCCCTGGTCAGGGAACTAAGATCCCGCATGCCAGTTGGCACGGCCAAAGAAACAGAACAAAACAAAAATCCCAACTGCATGGGTACTGTGCTCTCTAGATACCCGGTATTATTAGGCATATTACAGCTTGTTGAATCCGCACTGGGACACAATGGCCTATGTAAAAATCTTCATTTTACAAATAAGGCAAATGGGGCTCAGAGAGCTTAAGTGTTTTGGCTGAAATCACACAGCTTTAAATGGAGCAGCTGGGGTTTGAACCCAGGCCAGTATCACCCCACAATCTGTGCTCCCCCTTTTCTCTTTCTAGGAGGAGAAGGAGGTAGACCGGTCTTAGGGTGAGGGGCTCTGGCCAGCAGCTCTGTCCACCTTCTCTGGGCAGTTGGGGAGTTAGAAGAAGCCCTTTCTCTTCTATCGCTGGTTTGTAGCTTCCTGGTCTTGAATGGTCATAACCTGGCTTCAGGCAACTGTGGCATCTCAGTGGCCAAGCACACAGGGGAGAGGAAAGGGGCCGTGCGTGAGGAAGTTCCAGCATCAAACAGACACCCACCCAGAAACACGGTTGCAGTCGGACAAACCAGGAGGCTTGGGCAGGTCCTGGCAAGTAAAAGCTGGAACAGAGATGCTAGATGGCGGGAAAAATGCACACACGTGGTTCCACACTCCAAGTGTGGCAATTTAATAATAGAAACAGAGGTCCAGTTTTCACCTAAAAATACTTAATGTAGTTTTTCCAGCCACGTAAAAAGTTCTGAGTTCGTGATACAATGAAATAATGCCTAATGGAAGGGTTGTGTAACTCAACGGCAGAGGGCAAAGCAGACTTCCTCGCCATCAGGATCCCGCCTTGATCAGCATCTACTGACGCAGCTTCCACGGAGCGCAGCATTCTAGCGATCGTGGTCATCGTCCCTGGTACCTACCAAGTAGCTGCTCCGTGCAGGCACCTCACCTATTTCATTTCCACTAGGACATACAACAGCCCTAAGAAGTAACATTGCTTATATGTGGAATCTAAAAAAAGTGATACAAATGAATTTAGTTACAAAACTGAAATAGACACACAGACAAAGATAACAAACTTATGGTTACCAAAGGGGAAGGCAGGGAGGGGGGGGAGGGGAGGTGGGAGGATAAATTAGGAGTGTGGAATTAACAGATACACACTACTATATACAAAATAGAAAACCAACAAGGGCCTACTGTACGCACAGGGAACTATATTCAGTATCTTGTGATAACCTATGAGGGAAAAGTATCTGAAAAAGAATAGACTTATAAATATGTATAACTGAATCACTTTGCTGTACACCTAAAACAAATGCAACATTGTAAATCAACTCTAGTTCAATTAAAAAGTAAATAAATGAAAGACAAAGAAAAAGAAAAAAAAAGAAGTAACTACTATTCCCCCATTTTCCGAAGAGGGAACTGAAACTCTAAAATGTTGACTTATTTGCCAAAGACAACACAGGGATTTAAGCAACAGGATAGGGATTTGAACTCAGACCCGATGCCAGAGCTGCCTTTCTGCTAGTTCTCTGAGCTTTGCTACGCACAGTGGGGCTGCTTTGTAGCTTCTTTATCATTTTATCCTGTGTGTAGGCGTGGTACCACCATGTCATAGGACATCCAAGTTCCCTACCCCCGTTCAGGGGACTGACATAACTCAGTTGTTCACAGTGACTGGGGTTTCCATGCCTAAAGATGGTGTTCTCCTTCGGGTCCCTCTAGCTGCTCCCCGTCCTTGTGTCAGAAGGCTCCATCCCACTCCCCTGGGGGCTCCACAGTGCCTCTTTTGGATGCCTTCCCTGGTGCTGGAGGGGACATCTCGTCCCACCAACAAGACACAGAGGATCTTGCTGGGAACTCAGGTCATATTTCCCTCCTAAACTTCTCCTGGGTTGGGGAAGCGAAAATGGCCCTTGGAGTCCAAAGAAGGGAGGGGAAGAGGGGTTTCGTGACCAGATGACTACTTCCAGAAAACCTGCGTGGGACCTGCCCTGGGCTTAGTTGTTCTCCAGTTAGGGGTTAGCCAGGGATGGCTGGGCCCTTTTAAGGTAAAGACTACAAAACTATTGTTACCAACCAGGGTTCTCGGCCTCCTTAATCAATAGAAATTGATCAGAGTCCAAACAAATAATTCAGGCAAGGCTTTATTGGGGCCCCCGCTGCCACAGGGGGGAGTGAGAATAAGTAACAGTTTCCCTTGCTCGCTCGCTCCCTGAGGGGGGGTGAGCTTGTTCCTTATTGGGGTGAGAGTAGGGGTGTGCCCAGGAGTCGGGCCAGAGGGGTGGCTTACGTGGTTTGCCCACCCCTTTGGAGGTGTTGCGTGCAGGGGGCATGCGCAGTGCCCTTCTTTTGCTCCCAGCTCTTCAGAAGTGGCAGTTGGGCTTTTTGGTCTTTTTGTATCTTGTTGGCCATAATTTGCCCCAACTGCGCATGCACGCAGTTATTTTTAGTCCCTTATGGTTTCTTTGTATTTTGTTTCTGGAGGAGATGTTTGTCCAGGTGCAAGCACCGCGGCAAAGGGTCCCAGGTCCCAGGTCCCAGCCTGTCTCACTGTGACTAGCAAATTAGATACAGAGCCTGAGAAGAGGTCCATACAAGCAAGGAGCCTTGAGGCTGATGCATCATTAGCTGCACAGTTTTTACCTTGATTTTGGTGAAGGGCCTTCCAGATGTTGGAGGTAGTGGGGGACAGCTGCCCCGCACACTTGCTATCAGGTTACAATGAACTGGATTTTTCTATACAGACATTTATTAGCCAAATATTCAGGCACAAACAGTTTATCAACCTGTTCTGCACTCAGTGTAACCCCAGCTCCTGACCTTTTAGAGGTTCCAAACCCAAAGGGTCTGTCTGTCAAGCTGGCAGCCCCCTGGAGGCGGGATTCTGTGCCTTCTGGGGGCATCAGGTGCCCGACTGCACCCTGCACTGGGGATCAGACTCCGAGTGGATCCCTCAGGGGCACCCCATGCAAGCCACGTGGTGGTCTCTTCCCAGTTCACACACGGATGGGAGTGTCTCTAAACGGTTTTAGTGAATGCACACCCTGAATACCTTTAATTTCACCAGTGGAAGACAATTTCTAATATCCATCATGCTCCTTAAAAGTCACCAATTTTACAAATGAAAACCCATTTTTGACACTTGTATGCTCATTCACAAAATGTTAGTTTAAAAAATATAGCAGTGTGTACATCCCAAACATGTACTCAACATCCCCGCCCATCCCCATAACTCTTTTCATCTTGTAAAACTGAAACTCTGTCCCCATTCAACACTCTCTCCCCACCTTCCCTTCCTCCCGTCTCCTGGCAGCCATGATTCTGCTTTCTGTCTCTATGAATTTCAGTATTCTGAGTATCTCATATAAGTGGACTCATACAATATTTGTCCTTTTGTGACTGACTTATTTTACTTAGCAAGTCCTCTAGGTTTATTCATGTTGTAGCAAAGGTCAGAATTTTCTTCCTTTTTAAGCCTAAATAATATTCCTTTGTATGTAGATGCCACATTTTGTTTATCCATTCATCCTTTGATGGACACGTGGGCTGCTTCTACCTCTTGGCTATTGTGAATGATGTGCTACAGATATCTCTTCCAGATCCAGCTTTCAGTTCTTTGGGGTATATAACTGGAAGTGGGATTGCTTGATCATAGAGTAATTCTAATTTTCATTTTTTGTGGAATTGCCAGACTGTTCTGCAAACTGTCCATTTTGGTGCAATACCGATAACAGAAGGACTCCGTGTATGGGTCTTTCTGACTCAGGGCTGCAGAGCCTCTCTGAACAGGGCATTCCAGAGAGCACGTAGGAGCTGACCATTCCTAGAATGAATGAGTAAATTCACTGCTTCTTACTGAGATATTACAGCTGGTAACTCACAGCTGCATGACATTCTGTTTTCACAAATGGAATGGGAAGCCCTTTGACAATAGAGATCAAGTCTAGTACTTCTTTATTTCTTTCCTTTGCCTTAGAGTACTTATTCATTTGAAAGAGGCAGATTGGCAAGAAAGAGCACTGACTCGAGATGGAAAACCCTTCTGTTTTTCCAGTTCAGGTCTCGAGTCTTTTCTTTCTGTGATAAGGGAATCTTGGGCAATTTCTCCTCCTTGAAACTACAGAAGTCCCATCCAGACCTTACAAGGATGATGTGTTGTTCAAATACCACAGCTGAGAGCCCGGGTCCATCTCTCCTACATGAGTGTTGTCGCTCACTGACAATGGTTTTCTGAGGGAGAAAAAGGTGGGATTTCTTGATCCATGATTTACCTCCAGATATGCTGCCCCCCAGGCACCTGAGCTCATTCCCCCAGGTCACACAGAGTGGAGGACAGCTCTTGCAGGGCAGTTTGAGGCAGAAGCCCCCACCCTTTGTTCTCATCTGACTGGGAGAGTTGATGGCATGGGGGAGGGGAGGCAGGGGAAAGGAGGCAGGGGTAGCAGGGGTAGGTGGAGCTGAGTTTCCTCTTCAGATTCTGGGGTGACAGCTCAAGCTGTCACCTCAGCCTGTCTCAGCTGCTTAGTGTTTCTCTGCCCCATCTTACTCTCCAATTAATGGTTCTAATCAGTGACTTAACCATGTATCAGATCAAAGGACAAAAACCAGAGCCCTGGGCCCTGCTTGGCAGGCTGTAGGCTCACACTGAGGTTTGTTGCAGAGACTTTGACTAACATGTTTCTGGGGAAAAAAGTAAGACATCTCATCTTTGTTTTTAATTAATGCAGTCACCAGTTTTTTCATCCCAAAGTGTCACATGCAGAAAATGAAAGTAGTCCTTGTATAAATAATAAGAAAAAAAAGGTTCTGTCTATTAGTAATGGAAAGCATTTTCAAGGTAGGCTTGGCACTTCCTTCAGGTGAGATCTCTCAAAAATCATAACATAAATTATAGATTTGTCCAAGTCTTTTCACAATAGGATATTAAGAGTCTTGTGTTGTAAGGAAAAAGAAAAAGAAATATAAGAACCTCTTATCTAGGTTATCACATGAGTCCTTCTGACTCAACTAAAATGAGAAAAACTTTTAGCTTTTTCTTTTAGTTGTTTTTTTGTTTTAGTTTAGTTACAGGCTTGAAAAGGATTCTGTGAAAAACATTATTCTAGGGATTTGTTTTTGTTCTCTCACCAGTTTCTCTGGAAAACTTGATCAGGGATGTGTAATGGATGATTTCGTTTCATTTGACCTGTTAGATCTGAATCCTCAGCCAGAGACAGGATGGAGGAGCTGAGTGTCCTCCAGCGGTTTGCCAGGTGGAGTATTAACTGTCAGTCACCGGGGTGGGAAGCTAGGAGCTCAGGCCCTTTTGGGGATGGTTTGTTTCCTTTGGGTCTGTTGTGTTAAATCTACTGAAATGTGCCAGTTGGAGCACGCCATCTTTAACTCCTGTTCTCACTGTGAGATGTGTCCCTAGGACTTGCCAAGAGAAGTCAAACTGATTTTACATCCCTCAGCAGCATTGCCTGACCGCTAGTTGCTACCTACTTCTTATTCTTCCAGAAGAGGTTTCCTCAATACTCACCCCCACCTCACAATCTCACATCACCAAACCTGAGACTTCATTGAGTTTCCCACCTGTGACTCCTCTCTTTCTTTAGCAGATTTGGTAATGGACTTGAAGCAAACAGGGTACAGTGGCAGGCAGTCAGGACATGAACCCACTGGAATCCATTCTTTACTTGTAACGTTGTGCTTGGACGTACATCAGCCCATCTGTGCATTGCAGCCCTCATAAGAAGTTGGCAGGGAGGGTATGTTTTTTGCTACCACAACTGTTATGGACTGAATGTTTGTATCTCTCTCAGATTGATATGTTGAAGCCCTCCCCCCTCCCCCACTGTGATGGTATCAGGAGATGGGGCCTCTGGGGAGGTGATTAGGACTAGACGGGGTCATGAGGGTGGAGCTCTCACGAATGGGATTAGTGCCCTTACAGGAGTCCTGGGAGCTGGATTCCCTCTCTGCTCTCTGCCACATGAGGACACAAGTGAAGTCAGCAGTCTGCACCCTGGAAAGAGGGTTCTCACCAGAATCTGACCATTCAGGCACCCTGATCTCAGAAGTCCAGTCTCCAGAACCATGAGAAATAAGTTTCTGTTGTTTATAAGCCACCAGTTTATAGTACTCTGTTATAGAGCCTGAGCTGACAGAGACACCAACTTTACAGACGGAGACGTTGCTGAAGATCACGTGTCCAGCAAAAGGCCAGCCCAGCTGTGAATGAGGAGGGATTTCTGGGTCCTTCCATGATGTGACACTGCCTCTTGGAAATTGGTGTTAGAAGATCCGAGGAATAAACGGTTGATGTGAAATCAAAAGACACGGGTTTGAGTGCAGGTCTGGTTACCTCCTACTCCTATGCCCTGAACCCCTGTTCCATTTTCTGTCCTGTGGGAAAGTACAGGATCACTGGAGGGATCGAATAAAAAATGCATGGTGCCAAGCTTGTAACGATCCCTCGACCCCTCCACAAAACCCCACAAAGCTATTAAAAATGTTTAAGTTGCCTGCATTTTGCATCTGACAAGTTCATTAATTAAGCACTCTCTGTACAAGGGGTGGTCTGGAAGGAGAGAGGGGAGAAAGCCTGGGTGCAAGAGCTCTGGGAATGCTGCTGCCTTGGTCTTTATGGTTTTAGCAATAACAAAAGAGCAGAACCTTAACAAAGAAAACGAAAGAACTTCCCATGATATCAAGTAGTTCCTTTATTTGTAAATGAATGGGTGGAATAATTAAAGAAAAATCACAACTGCTTTCTTAGAACGTGAATTCACTGATTTGTCAGCAAATACTTAACTATGATGCAATATATACCAGCCACCATTCCAGGGGCAAGTTGAAAGCAGCACAGACAAGCTCCTTTCTCTTCTGGGTCTTACCTTCCAGTGAGGGAACAGAGACAATAAAGAAATCATGCAAGAGTACACAAGAAATCACTAGTGTTATGATGAGAAAAAAAAAACCAGGGAGAGGCCAGCTAGAAAGACGGAGAGGCTTCCTTAGATTGGAAGGCGAGAGAAGGCGTCTGGGAGGAGGTGATGTTTGTACCACATCCTGAATAAGGAGGCAGCCGTGCAAGCAAGGGGGGGATCAAGCAGCCAGGGAGTCAGACAAGCATCTTGACTCTCTGTGCCAATGGAGAGAAACATTGAAATGAGCATTCTAAAAAATTGTGGCTAATTCAAAAGTGATAAATATTTGTCCTTGAATATATTGTTAAAGATACACATCCAGAAGGCTGATGCATTCTCCTCATGGCACACCTGCATCTCAGAAACTCAGATTTGGTTCACTACTCCGGGTCCTGCCTGGGCAGGTGCAGAAGGCGTATGGGGTGTCTGTGAAAACACACGGTTACAAGCCAGGTGCAACCACAGTCCCCATGGAGCGAGACCTGTGAGATGTCCTGAAGGATTAGGCTTCCTGAAGGGAGTGCCTTATTCTCTCTGTTTAGGAGGAGAAGGATAGAGGCTGAGAAGTTAGCTTAGGTTGAATGAAGACCCAAGTTTGGCTATAGCAACTGGCAAGCAAAGTTTGGGGCCAATGACCAGATAGGTTTGGCTGAAGCAAGAGATTTTCCGAGGGACTAAAGAGAAAGGGCCATAGTGAAAGAGGATGGGGGTTTTGATGGAGGGCATCCAAGGGTGAGCTGAGGCATTTGGATTTCACGGGGCAGGTGGTGGAGGGCCTTGGTAGTGCTTGGAAGTGGATTTGTTGTAGACGGGACACCCACATGTGTCCATCTCCCTGGAGGAGGATGCCAGGGCCTGTTCCCTCCCTCTCACCCCCATCCCTCCCCTTCATCCCTCCCCTACCAGTAGGACCAGTCTGGGAAGCTGGGCTCATGCCTCACTTGTCTGGTTAAATATGCTCCACCTTCCAGATGTAATGGTCCCCTCCCCTGAGTGCCCAGGTTTATAAGGCAAAGGTTGCCATGACAACGGCACAGCGGAACTATCCAGTAGGATTTACACCCAGCCATGCCAGAGAAGGCTAATGTTTGGAGTGTCCATCAGTTAGTGGAAATTAGGGACAAGCCTCATGCTCGGGTCAGTCTTGGAAGGTAAACAGAAGCTTCCATCTGACAGGAAACAAACAGAGGCCCAGAAACCAGGCTGGCACTCAGCAGTTGGTGGACATTGGTCAGGGATCCGGTTTCCTTGCTTATTCCCTTTCAAAAGTTAAAGTTGCACTGTGATATTTGTCACTTAAAATCTTTCACTGCTTTCTCATTTCTTTTTTTTATTAATTAACTAATTTATTTATTTTTGGCTGCTTTGGGTCTTCGTTGCTGCATGCGGGCTTTCTCTAGTTGTGGCGAGTGGGGGCTACTCTTAGTTGCAGTACGCAGGCTTCTCATTGCGGTGGCTTCTCTTGTTGTGGGGCACAGGCTCTAGGTGCGTGGGCTTCAGTAGTTGTGCAAGCAGGCTCAGTAGTTGTGGCTCGTGGGCTCTAGAGCGCAGGCTCAGTAGTTGTGGCACACAGGTTTAGTTGCTCCACGGCATGTGGGATCTCCCCGGACCAGGGCTTGAACCCGTGTCCCCTGCACTGGCAGGCGAATTCTTGACCACTGCTCCACCAGGGAAGTTCTGCTTTCTCGTTTCTATACTGACTTGCCCTCGTACACTCTCTCTCTTTCTCGTTATCTGTCACCCTACAGTTTTTCCTGGGATGAAATTCAGTCCTGCTACATTCCCAAAGCCACTCCAACCTCATGCAGAGATCAGGAGGGGTAAGTGGGCCTCCCGTATCTGGCCTTTTAGTAGAGATGTGATTAAGCCTCAAACCTAAAGTTTGGAAAGAAAAAAAAAGTAATTCTAGCTACAGTTATTTTCCAATTGCTTTGCAAGTCTCTCTCTCCTTCTCTGTCATTCATTCACAAAAATAAGCAGGTTCCTTTTAAAATTCTTTTGTCTTAGTGGCTCTTTTCAGGAATTTGGGGCGTGGCTTTCAAAAGGCACCTCTAAATTCCAATTACCCTGCCACACTCGCCATGCAACTGTAGGTGAGCCATGATTCTTTAGTAAAGGGGAGGATGTATTTCAGGAAGGCTGCTGTGGTTTTTGTCAGCAGCTGTTGAGGGGAAATGCACACCATAGTCTTAGCTATAATACTTACCAGTATGTCTCTATGATTGTAATATAGCAACTCATACTATACTAAATGGTCACCAAAGGAAACATATGCTTGATTTGTGCATTTCAAAGAAAAGTAACCTCAAGTGAATTATATTCGATTTGCATGTAAGCATTTCTGTCTCTGTTAATATGCTGATCAGGCAAAATTACAAACTAGCTAGTTATATACCCTCACATCTCCTTTGGGGGCCCTCCTTCCCCAAATTCAAAGCTGAACCTCCCTTTCTGTGCCAAGTACTCTCATTCTCCTCAAACCCATCTGGGCAGAAAATAAGTGATGGATTATTTTAACAAATAGCCAAACGCATATTCAGAGCTAAGTGATCTGATAAGATAATCCAATTCACCCAGAAGTGAGAATCACTAATCAGCGTATCTCTCTGAGAACTATTAGTATCCTAGAAAAGGTATAGCAGCAATAATAACAAAAGAAAAAAGAAAGAAAGAAAGAAAGAAGAAAGAAAAGGATACATTCATGAGATTAGTCATTGGAACATTATTTGCAATAGCAAAAGATTGGAAACAACTCAAATATTTATCAATACAGGCAGAACTAGTTGAAAACTCTGATACATGTATGCAATGGAGTACTAGACAGCTATAAAAAGAAATGAGAAATGTTTTTATATGCTGTTATAAATTAATCTTTAAGATATTTTATTAAGTGAAAAAAGTAAGATTAAAAAAACCCCTGTATATAATATACTACCTTATTATTGAAAAAGGAGGGATAAGAATGCATATATATATATACATGTATATATATCCATACATATATATTTACATATAATAAAGATACATATTTATATATAATAATCCCAAACCTAACAAAAATCACTGAAGTGGGAAAGAAGAAAGAGAATGGAGAAGATAGAGAAGGTAGACTTCTCTGAATATACTTTGCTTTGTAGCTGCAATTTAGAAACCAACTGAGTGTTTTATCAAATTATAAAACAAAATTAAATTTAATAAGCAATTCCTAAAAGAAAAAAGAAAACCAAAATGAATGAATGAACCCAACCAGGTATCAAATTGATGGCATAACCACACTGAGGAGAATGATTTCAAATGGCTTTAAACTCTGATTTGTCTATACATCCCTAGAGAATTATACCCTAAAAACAAAACAACAAAACCGTTAAAAAATCTTGAACGGGTTTTAGTAATCATATTGTTAGGAATAATATTGATGTTGCTAGTCTAAACTTATTAAAGACATATTATCAGGTAGCACAATCACATTGATTTTGTTAATGTCATTAGGAACTAATCTCAGTGTAAGAAAAAGGTGTACAAATGTAAAATCATAGGGATTAAGTAAAAACCCTGGAATCCTAAATTTTAATTGGTAACCTTGGTATGAGCTCATGAAGTAATTTCTCTTTAAAAAAAAATGTATACCCTGGTTCAGCCCTAGACCTAGAAATAATGACCAACTCATTATTAACGAGTGCTTTTGTGGGCAGGTTGTGGTCTCCAGTATCACATTTCACATCTGAGAACTAGCATTTCTTAGATAGATGGCTGATTCCAGGTCTGGGCAAAAAATATAAAAGATGAACAAGTAAGTAAGTAAGTTATCAAAAGGAACTTCGAGGTGACTTGAAGAGGCTACTGCTGGTGAAAGACAGGGCAACTTGAGTATTGATAAGAATAATAGTGGCAATGGATTGGAATATACCAAACATGTATAAATCAATGAAATCATAGTAATACTAATAAAAGATTCTTTCAGGGGTGCTCATGAACCAACTGGTGACTTAATTTTTTGGGGGGGCTGCCTCATATGCCTTGCGAGATCTCAGTTCCCTGACCAGGGATCGAACCTGGGCCCCCTGCAGTGAAAGTGCCAAGTCCTAACCACTGGACCACCAGGGAAGTCTCACTGGGGACTTAAGAAACTAGTAAATAGAGGAAAAGAGTCAAGAATATTTGGTTTCTCAGAGGTACGTTTATCCTGTGTCTTCCACCTCTTAGGTGAAAGAGAAATAATAGAACAAAAATATGATTCTGTGATCCTGAATGAAGTAATGGATCCAGCCAATAATCATCAATGGCAGCTAACATCACAACATGAGAGGCAATCTGATATTTTGTGTCTCTTGATGGAAGTACACAATACCACGTATGAAGTATTGTTGCCAAGAGATGGAACCTGAACTTGATCAAATATCTAGACTTAATTACCAGGAAATACAGGGGACAGTGGAATACATTCCATGACACCACGCGGATACAATCAGCAAAACCCCAAACCTGAGAAACTTTACAGCTTTTTTGATGAATACATTGCAAAGAAAAATGGAGGGAAAGAGGGAAACGTACACAAGTAAAGTGACGTAAGAGACATATCAACCATCTGTAATGGGTGGTCCTTGTTTAAGTTCTACATAGAAAAAAAACCCCAAACTATAAAGAAGTCTTTTAAGACACTCCAGGAAATTTGAACACTAATTGGATTTTTGATGATGTTGAGGGACTATTGTTCAGTTTATTTCTGGTGTGATAATAGTGTGGTATGTTTTAAAAAAGAAGTCCTTCTAGAGATTCAAACAGAAGTCCTTACTTGTAAGTACTTATTTTATATACTTACTTATATAAAATCCTATTATTATGTGTAGGCCTTGTGGGGGCGGGTACTAATCCAGTAGCATGTGGGTTGGTGGGGTTTTATTATATTATTCTCTCTGCTTTTGTGTATGTTTGAAACTTCTCATAATAAAACAGTTAAAAATAGTATAACAGAGAGAGGGAAAACAATTTGACCCAGAGAACAGATAGCAGTCATTTCAGTCCTTGGAGGCACCAGGAAGAATGCTTTCCTGGGGCCCTCAAATCATGCAGAAGTGACCAAATGGTCTGCTTTTGCCAGACATCCCTGCTCAGGAAATTCGTCTTTGACAGCTCTATTTCACTGTGCAGTTCTGTGTCCTTCTTCTGATTCCCTAAAAATTGGTGTCTGTGACTCTCTGCACAGCCCTGGCGAACCCCACGTGGGCTGTTCATCAAGTTTGCTGAACTGTCACACAGTCTAGGGGTCACTGATCCTCCCCGGACTCTGCTCAGTGCTATTGATTCCTGCCTGCTGCCCTGTGGTCTTGTGACCTCCTGCAGTGCCTGGTGGCCTGCGTTTCCTGCCCCTCAATGAGCACTCTTGCCTGCTCCATGGTTTCACGTGCCGCAGGGAGTGCAGTGTGATACCTAGTAAAGTCTCCAGCAACAATAGGGTTCAAGGTTGGCCCCCGCTGCAGAGGAGTTAAGCCTTATCTGCTTTCAGCACCACTCTCCCTGTGGTACTTAGCCAGACTTGTGGAAGGTTTTCAGAGCAATCGTTTTGCAAGCTGTTGCTGCTAACCCTGGCTCTAGCCCCAGAGACGACCTTTCTCCAGGCTGGATTATTTATGTGTATCCTGCAGCCTCACTAGGGAAGTGTGTTTTGGCCCTCAAACAAAGATTACTGTCTCCTCTATGACCTCAAAATACTTCCTTGCACATGGCTGTCCACTGGGATGCTTTGCTGAAGTTTGCTGACTTTTTATTTTAGTTGCTTGGGATTGTTTCATTCCTAAGGTACCAGGGGTATCACTTTGGGGATACTTAGTACAAACAATTTTAAAAATACGTGCTACAGATATGGGTGCAGTTTTCAAAGCCGAGTCCCAGAAGTCTCTGGAGCCATGGACAGTGGCACTGACCAAGGTAAAGAGGACAGAATGTATTCTAGGATTTGGAACTAGTATGGCATAGCAGTTAGGACCATGGCCATTGGCAGGCCTGACCTGGGTTTAGAAATGAGCTCTGCCATAGCAGTGTGATTTTGAAAAATCAGCTAACTCCACAGAGCTTGAGTTTCCTTAGCTTGATTATACTACTTGTCTCGGGGCAGGGGTGTTGTTGGAAAGAGTAAAAGAGAGAGACATGATGGGTATGCTTACCACAGAGTGACTGCTCATTATATAGTAATTATTCAGATAGTATTACAAACTAATCACAGTATATAGTCATAGTTCTTACAATGACAGCTTTCAAAACTCATAGCACTTCATACACACGTCTACTATAACTCAATATTTTGTACTGTAATTATTTTATTGAATAGTTTCCTATCCTACACTAAATGGCAGACACTGGCTCTTATTTATTTATTTTTCTCCCTAGTATTCAGCATGTGCCTTGGTACCTAACAGGTACTCACTATTTGTTGCTGGAATGAATGGTTGCCAGGCTTATCAGGAAGAAGTGAAACTGCCTGTTTTTAGTCATAAGACACAGCGCATATGTGCACACTTATGGACTGCCACATCCACGATAAAAATATTGACGTTCTCCAAGCACTGGATTTGCTGTTACTTCTCTTAGAAGTGGCTACAGAAGGTGACTTCGGGGGTTTCCTGTGAACCTTTGCTCCTTCTTCTCTACACTGGGAAGAATATAGAGTAAGGCCGTGTACAAGCTCAGAGGAAAATGAGCTGCTGTTTTTCACATCCATAAAGGCTGCTGAACTGTGGTCTGAAGGACATTAATTTTGTGGTTTTCCTTGCAGTATGTGGGCTTCCATAGTTTTATATTTATAGCCTAGGATTTTCTGGGATTTTTCTCAGATGCTCTGACTTTAGTGTTTTGTTCTTCTGGGGTGTCAGAAAGGGAGCACCTCATGTTTGAGGTGCACCTGTGATGGTGTAGTCAGGTCAGTGGAGAATCTTGCATCAGACTCATAACTGAGATGGGGGGCAAAGACAGCTTGATCAGGCTTTCTCTATAAAAACATAACTTTTGTTAAAATAAGAACATAACCATCAATCCTTAATTAACTGCAGTCACATGGTTATTTACTTGGAGTGAAAACACTATTTGAAGCAAGATTTAAAGAAATATATCTATTCTTTCTTCTTGACTCTACAGTTTTCATAAGGCTCACCCACTTTATACCCTAGGGATTGGACCTATTCCCTAGACCATGCCTCTCTTCTGGGCAGAGACCCTCTGCTGACTCGACCAGGTTCCCCTGCAGTTAGCAGAGCCTTCCCCTGCTCCAAGGGGGGTCTGGGTGTGAGTCAAGTTCTCCTGTCTACTTACTGACTATAAAATGACACCACAAATTAACAAAACACAAAAAATACCTCCATAGCCTTTTATTCCAGGCACTTGAGAAAAGCATAAAAACTTACTGCCTCAAACTACCCTTGTTCCCCTACAGACGTAACACCTTAAAATACTTTAATACTTCAGATTTTTCTGGGAATAATTTAATATCCCACTGCACTTTTTTCCACTGTGCATTTATATCTTTAAACACATACACACACACACCAACCACAACCCAATAATTAGATGGAATTTCAATCTTTTCTGGCATTTTAAAAACTTTTAGTGTCCACATTACTCTTTCAAGGAAGGAAGCATCTCTGAAGGGTGCAGAAACTTTGCTCCAGGACCATTTCCTGCGGATGCAAATCAGCACCTTGTTGGATGGAGACAGATTTTCCTGAAATTCAGAAAGTCAGCTTCAGTAACTTCCAAGTTCTTCTCTTTTGGAGACCTTATTAGTTTAAGTCACTTCCATGTTTTCTAAAGAAACACACCCAGCGTATATAAAATATACAATTTTAAAAGCAAATTCCCATATTGCTGTCTCCAAAGACTGAGACGTGTTCTGTACATCTTGCCAATTCCACCATGGTAACATTGATTCTCTTATTCTCCCGGGAGGACAAGGAAATAGAGGAACAGGAGCATATATATCATATGATTTAGATGCAACCTTTATTGACAAACCCAAGTGATGACTTCAAGGCATTGGCGGAGGAAGTCCAGGAGCGATGTCCTGATTAAACATCCTCAACTAAACTCAGGCTTCTGCATAAATGCTATTATGTGTCACTGCTGGATTTCTCCTTTAGCACAACTGAAAATAAATTGCTTATATTGTACCCGTTATCCCACCTTAAATGAAATTCCTCTAATATAGCAGAAGTAGGGCTGCCTTGCCCCTGAAAAATTGTGAAGTAGATAAAGTTTATTTTTGCTACCATCTTACCATCCCTCTCCTCTGTCCTGATTTCCTGTAGTCATTCCTCAGGCTCTAGCCTGTGTCCGATTCCCAAGGGCCTCCTTGCTGTCAGTTAATAATAGCTTTCGATGCTCTTATTCTTCTCAGAGTTTTTTGCATTTTAATAAGGCCCCCAGGGATTAAAATGCCTCCAAAACCAAAAGAGTGAATCTCTAATGGTGGAATTTTAGGTATCTATGACAGGCGTGGTGGGAGATTTTATGGGGAGGGTTCTCTCAGAAGGCAAACACCCTGACAGCCTTCAACTCCACTGACTTGGTACGGTTGGCCCTACAAAGGAGGACAGGAATGTGAATTAATCAGCAAGGAAGTACTGAACTTTATTGAAAAGAAAACCTTAAACCTTTGTTAATTATAACAATGTTTTAATCAGTTTTCCAATAAATGAATATATGGTAACACTGGAAGCATTTTCCAGCTGGGAAAATTATACAATATCTTAGGGAAAGTCTCTTTAGTGTCGGTGCAATAGGAAATCTGAGATTTTTGAGATGGAAATGCTTCGTAATCTGTGTTCCAGGTCTTATCCTCTTACTGAAGGAGGCAATCACGTTGACACAGAGTAGAATCCTGGGATTAACTCTTAGGTACAGGCCTGAAATGATAATAATAAACCTCATACTGGACTGTTGTTTCCAACATACATTTTGTACATGGACAAAAGAGAAAAAAGCCAGAATATTCTTCTCACCATTGTCTAGCACAAGAGGATGTCAGATTCCTGCACTTTATCTGGACCACTCTATCGCCCTTTTTTTTCTCCCCCTGCTAAGTAAACAGTGGAGCTTCATCCATTATTCAGCTATCAGAGACTGCCAGGATTTTCTGGCTGTGGAACTTGGGAGTTCTTACATTTCTTTAAAAATGTGGAAAAATGTATTTGCAAAACTGCTGGAAAGGAAAATGAAGAAAGATATCAACTCCTGCAATATAATTAATCCTTGTATCTCCCCCAGAGGGCTGACTTGAGTTTTTCTTTAGTAATGGGAATTTAGTTTTATTTCTTTTTTTGGTTGTCATTATTCACACTTAACTACCTGTGGCAAGTTCTAGGGAGGAGAGAGACTATTGTAAATAGGTTTGGGGCACAGAGGAAGGAAGGGCTTTTAAATAATGCCCTGTGAGAACCAGCACAGAGCAGCCAGCCGTGCCCGGCTCTACCTTAGAGCTGTAAACACAGCCCCTCCCAGCCAACCAAGTGTTACACATTCTCCTTTTACAGCTCTGGGGAAGGCTTCCTATAATGTTTTCCACGTTGAATGCTGAAGTTTGAAGTCTTCTTTTGGAGAGATTTTCTAGGTCAAAAGTTGCAGGTATAAGAATATTGAAAGGAATGTAAAATCTTGTGCATGGAAATATGTATATTTTATTGCTTTCATCTTTGCAGCCAGAGATGGTGACCTCTACACTTGGAAGCACAGAACACGCCTCACAGGGAGGGGACTGAAATGCACCAGGGATGAGGAGACGAGAGCAGGAGCCTCCCAAACACTTGAAATGGACCCCAGTCTCCACTTCTGGCTGACGGCTTCTATAGGCTTCTGAGAAACCACAGAGCCTGAAGTGCTGTCTTGCTTACATTTTGCTGCCATCAGTGGAGGGGAGAGGGTGCAAAGGGCTCTGGACGTACGGACAGAAGACCTGGTTTAAGGTCAGCAATTCCATTTGCTGTGCCTCCTAGAGCGGACATCTTCAGCTAGGGGATTCACCGCACCCTCACATTTTGTAAAAGATTTTTTGTTTTTGGTAAATTACAGAACACTATTGGAGTATAAGGTATTCGAATGATGGAAAGTCAGCCCAATCTACATCAATGAAACTGGAATGTATTATTAAATGTGATAGAGCGCACTTAGAATAGACATAGGTGAGCCCGCTGGTACACGACGAAAAGGAAGCAAACTCATGCCCCCCCCCTTTTTTTTGATAAAATGATTACTGTTAGAGGAATGCGTGACTGTAAACTTGATGTAATCATAATTTTAAAAATCATGGAAAAATTCTCTCATGGTGGAATGTAGGTGTTCAGGTAGAAATAATGGTGACACTGAGGAAGCACTTGGTATATGTGGGGAAAAATATTGAGAGGAGAGATCCATAGCTTGTGAACAACCATACATCAAAGACGGCATCATTAACTCAAAGAGAAGAGGGTCTCGGGGAAAGTTACAGAGTCTTGTATAGTTCACTTTATTCTTCAATGGCTGCTTGAAGACAAAGAAGGTGTCTGTGCAGATCCAGGCGGACTGGGCAATGAGACAGATGAACAATCAAGATTTAACATAGAGTCCAATGGAAACAAACACCTGAGCACTCGTAAGTCAGGTACAAGGGGGAGGGTGTATAAAGAGAAATATTGGGGATTCTTACAATTTAATGGGGAGATAAAAGCATAAACAACTAAAATGAGGTGCAATAAATAAGACAGATAATATGAGACTTATAATTTAAGAATAACATTATATGCATGAAAGGAGTCAAAAGGTACAAACTTCCAGTTATAAAATAACTAAGTCACGGGGATGTGACGTACAGCATGATGACTAAAGTTAACAATACTGTCTTGCATATTTGAAAGTTGCTAAGAGAGTACACCTTTTTTACAAAATTTTTTTGTTTTCTGTGAGAGTGATTCTTTTTACTTTTTTTTTTAAATTTAATTAATTAATTAATTTTTGGCTGTGTTGGGTCTTCGTTTCTGTGCGAGGGCTTTCTCTAGTTGCGGCAAGCGGGGGCCACTCTTCATCGCGATGCGCGGGCCTCTCACTGTCGTGGCCTCTCCCGTTGCGGGGCACAGGCTCCAGACGCGCAGGCTCAGTAGTTGTGGCTCACGGGCTTAGTTGCTCCGCGGCATGTGGGATCTTCCCAGACCAGGGCTTGAACCCGTGTTCCCTGCATTGGCAGGCAGATTCTCAACCACTGCGCCACCAGGGAAACCCGCTAAGAGAGTACATCTTAAACACTGTCATCACAAGAAAAAAATTCTGTAACTATGTATGGTGATGGATACTAACTAAACTTATTGTGGTGATCATTTCACAATATATACAAATATTCGATTACTATGTTGTATAATTGAAACCAATATAACGTTATATGTCAATTATACATCAATAAAAAAGAACAATAATATAATAATATATATTATATAACATATAATTATTATGTAATTAATAGTAATTATATACTATATGTTATATATTATGTATACCATTTATAAATACTATGGTAGAGGTATCTTTGTTGGTAACTGCAAATTTAATGGAGATAATGATAAATTTTAACATTTGGCTGAAACAGTTGTGCAAATAAGAACTGAGAAAATTTGTTTTATCAAACGTTCATGTGAAATGGAGGCTGAAGGTTTTTATTAACAAGAAAGCTTTACTTTAACCAGTAGTGTAAATTAGTTACTGAAAATGATAATGACCAAGTTGATAAAAGCATATTGCCCAGGTCAAAGAAGTTAAAAGTCCTTCAGCACTCTGAAATGACCAGACCCAATATGAGGGACTGTAGTCTTGAGAACGGTGATGAAGGATAAGTGTCTAGGGCATAAAGGGATGATTTGGAAGGGACAGGGTAACAGCATTAAATGGGTCATCAGGCATCTCAATGACTGTACCCATTTTAATTCATAGAGGTGACCAAATGACAACATAGAGAGGCTGATGAGAGTGAAAGAAGATTTTCACAACTTACAGTTCCCGAGAGTAGGGCCTGGCAAGTCTTGCAGGGAAACACCGGTATTATTAGTCGGGAGGCAGCAAAGAGTGAGGGGAAAGCATTGGCCTTTATTGTGTTTTCCATGGGAAAGGCAAGGCAGAACAGGGGAAACAGCTTAGGACTGGCCAGTTTGAACAATCCCAGCAGGCTTTGCGGCCTGGGGGTGTCCCTAGTTGTCTGGTACCTGGCTGTAGTTGATTTAGGGCAGGGGAAATATTGGCTTGGTGGGTGAGAGTTAGATAACAGAGGTTGTTGGGGGTATGGACTCGTGATCTGTTAGTTTGTATATGAAAAGCATGTTCTTAGGGATTAACTAGCCCTGGAAGGGGCAGTCTCCCAGCCTCGCCCCCTCTGGCCAGCTAGCTCCTCAAGAGGTCAAAGTATCATAAAACATAGAAAATAAAAAAGTATGATTAATACGGCAGGGTCCAAACTGTAGCTCCAGGGTAAGAACTAGGAACCATGAGGAGAAGTTTTGGGGAGACAGGTTTTAGGGGAAAAAAGAAATCTTTCTATGACATAGAGCCATCTAAAAGTGGAACAGATGTCTTTGTCAAATAGGGAATGTCTGAATCCAGATATATTTTGAGATGGAAAAACCAAGTCATTCATGTTGCAGGTAGGATTTCTTCAATGACTGGGAGGCAGGAATAAGGTCCAACTCATAGATTCTATTATTCTATAGTTAATTGTGTGCTTTGTGTATGAAGGAAATTGAATGGCAATTGTTTCCCTTCATGTTCTACTCCTTAACTTCTCACAGATAGAACTCATTTAAAAAGACTAAAATTTAGCAGTGGGAATAAATGGCAGTTTTTTAACATAGTTGTAATAACTGGGGCTCTGTTGGGGAGGATTGGAAGCAAGCCACTGGAAAAAGAACCCCTATTTTAGTGCCAGTTAAGTGGAAGCCAAGTGGCCAGAAGCCTTAGTTAAAAACAATGGGCTGACCTTGAGTTCTCTTGAGAAACTAGGGATTATAAGATTTGTGTTGGCAGCGTCCTTCTATGAGGTCATTCTTCCACTAGAAATTTATAGAGCCTTTGCTTTGCCTGGTCCACTGGGGACTTCACAGTGTGTCAGGACCATCTTTTGAACCAGTTTATCTATTAGTTCTCATTTAAATGTGCTCCCATTAAATATTAAAAGATTCTAATGGTTAGTCAGATTCTCAGTTTCCTCTTTCATAAAATGAAGGGGTTGTACTAGAATGATCTATAAATTTCCTTTGATCCTAAAATTCCTTGACTCCACCATGCTGTTCTTTGAGGTACTCTTAAAAAGTCTGCTCCTTGGATCGACTCAAGTCACACGAACTGAACCTAATGTATATAGCACAGGGAACTCTACGCAATACTCTGTAATGACCTGTATGGGAATAGAATCTAAAAAGAGTGGATATATATATACATATAAATGTATAACTGATTCACTTTGCTGTACAGCAGAATCTAACATAACATTGTAAATCAACTATACTCTAATAAAAATTAATTAAAAAAAAAGTCATACAAGTTAGTCTTTGTGGTTGGCAGTAGACTGTGTGTCTGTCCAGCATTGTTCAGGTGATTTGTGTGCTATAAGGTAGGTAGCATGGCTCTTATTTATAACCAAAGAAGCTGAGACTCAGGCAGATTAATCAAGTGTCCAAAATCACACAGCTAACAAGGGGAAGATTAGGAGAAGCTAAACTTTGCCTGTGTAACTCTCCCTGTCTTATTGCAGAGTTCTGTGTTATAGGGATGAGCATTAAAAGCATCCAGTGAGTGATGCTGGGACTGCCATTCTTTGTTTGACAGTAAAGTCACTGTCTTCGGGCTTGGAAGTATTGATCATTGCATCTGAGATCTGAGAATTGAAGTTAGGGACTCTGGTTCCTTTGCATCCCTCCCCAGTTAAGAGTTTGTTTTCTTCTGGCTGGGGTGTGAAAAGGAGACACCAGAAAGGAGAAAAGTTATACTTGAAAATTCATGGAAGTATTTGGATTTTTCTTCCATTTAATTATGTTTTTTCTCCACAAGTTCTATACCATTTTTTGTTTGCTCCAGTTCTACTTAAGGCAAGAAGAAAACACTTTCACTGCTAAAATTCTGTTTTGATATGCTTGGACAGGCACCTGCCTTGCTTTTAAAATTCATGTGAGCTCAGGATACCTTTCAAATTGGGTACTTTATGGCTGTGAAGATTATTTGAGAATCCTGGACATGCAGGATTCAATTAGGGCATTTGAACTCCTATCCAACGCTAGGAAACAGGCTATTTCCATTTGCGGGTCTTCTGATACTCATAGAAATGATAGGAAATTAGCGTTTCTTCTCAGAGATGGGTTACTGTCTCTCCATTCATTTTTATGAATCATGTTGTCCCCATAACTGAAAATGTGTCACTGAGTGTGTTATTGCCATGAAACCCCCCCAACTCTACTTATTTTACAGTCAACAAGCCAGTTGTGTGGGATATGGTTCTTTGTAATGCACGAAAGATGGAGAGCAGGAGGCTCTGTCAATGCTATGAATTGGTGATGTTTAGGCACAAACATCTGTTGAATTGTCTGGATTTTAGATACTAACCAACAGGGCTACACGGTTAGTGCAGTCACGTGCTCAGAATTAAACGTGGAGGGGGAAGTTAGATTAAGCATTCTCGAACCTGGGGAATTCAGTATATAGGTCTGCTTTTACTGTGTATGCCTTTATTTTCGAAAACTTAATGAAAGTTTTTCACATCTGATTTCCACTATATACTTGTGAAAAACAACTTTGAGATGTGTGTGTGTGTGCACACGTGACACAGTTTTGAGGGGAGCAGGATGGGGCCAGTGAGACAGTTAGCAAAGTGGTTAAGCACATAGGTTTTAAAGTTAGATAACTTTTGGGCAGGAATACCTCACTTTTTTTTTTTTTTTTTAATTATTTATTTATTTATTTATTTTTGGCTGTGTTGGGTCTTCGTTTCTGTGCGAGGGCTTTCTCTAGTTGCGGCGAGCGGGGGCCACTCTTCATCGCGGTGCGTGGGCCTCTCACCATCGCGGCCTCTCTTGTTGCGGAGCACAGGCTCCAGACGCGCAGGCTCAGTAGTTGTGGCTCACGGGCCCAGTTGCTCCGCGGCATGTGGGATCCTCCCAGACCAGGGCTCGAACCCGTGTCCCCTGCATTGGCAGGCAGATTCTCCACCACTGCGCCACCAGGGAAGCCCTACCTCACTTTTATTAACTGCAAAATGGAGTAATAGAATTGCCTATTTCATAAGGTCTTACAAGAATTAAGTAAGATAATTAATGCATGTAACGTACTTAGTGTCATACCTGGCACAGGGCACACACCCATGTTTGCATAATTAAATGAAACGCTAGTTGCTCTTCTTTATCAATATTCATCATCATCACCACCATCATCGTCACCATCATCATCACCACCATCATCACCACCATCATCATCACCACCATCATCACCATCATCATCACCACCATCATCATCACCATCATCATCACCACCACCATCATCATCATCACCACCATCACCACCATCATTACAACCATCATCACCATCTCCTTTGTTACGGTATTTCAAAACACAAAAGGACTTTGAAACCCTTTGGGAATAGCTTTCTTCTTTAAATTTATCTTCTAATTGATATTTACTGTATTAGGAGCAAATGAAGTAGTGTGTATATGAGTGTGATCGTGAATGTAAGTATATGTGTATGTTTTAGCAGATCCAGGTGTTAAAAACTCTATTTGGTCTTATTAGACTTCACTTAAATTAATTGCTTCATTTGTTGAACTAATGCCTGGTATTCACAGAATAATTTCTTTTCTCCCTTTTACATATACAAATAAACTATTGAATATGTTGTTACAGTGAATGCTAAAATAATGACTAATACACAAGGGGCCAATTTAGCAGGAACTCTTCATCATGGCTTCCTGCAACTGGACCCCCACTGGAAACATGTAATAATAAATCAGTGATTGCAGATAACAGAGCACTGAAGAACGCAGGCCAACAGAAACCAGCCCCCAACCTCTTCTCAATATAGGTTTTAAGAAACTGAAGTTGTCTTGCTTTATCTTTGTCTTTCCTTTTCCACTTCTCTTGACTCACACCCCACCCAGCAATTCTTAATGGCCAGAGTGCTCAGTAAATGAAGAACCACTTTCTCCCCTAAGGTTGGAACTGATGTTCAATGCTTAGTGTCAGGGGTTTCAGTCGGGTATCTGTTGGGGACAGGTTACAACAAAATCACACACAGTCTTACCTTTTTTATAAGGTCATAATCATATGATTCATTTCTCTCTGTCTGTGCGATCATTAAAAGATATGAAAGTGAAGTTTGTTAAATCGCAAAATATTAAGCACCATGGTCAGCACGGAAGTGTTTTGCTTATGGTATATATAGAAGGGTTGCTGTCTGAACACATCAGCTAATGAACTTAAAAGAAACACAGGGTCAAACCTTGTTCCGACACTAAAGTGCTAATTGGTAATTTGGTAGAGTGGAAGGAGCAGATCTTCGGCATTAGAGGTCTGGATTCTAGGACCATTTCTATCAGTAGCTGGGTGATTAGGCTCTGGACTTCTTGGGAGCCTCGATTCCCTCATTTTAAAAATCAAGAGTTTGGTCACTGATCTCTATAGCTCTTTAATAACACTGTGGCTTGCCTGTGGCATTTCCAGGTGTTTATAATTGTATATAGATGTGGTACTTAGCTGTGGTCCCTTCCTCCCTCGCTCCATTCCTCTTCCCTTCCTTCTCCCTCTCCACCTCTCTCCTTCCCCTCTTTCCCTTTCCTCCCTCCACCTTCTTTTAACACGTCAGCTGAGCAAATACTATGCGTCAACAGCCCTTGCGCTAGATCTAAGTGAACAGAACAGACGTTTTCTTTGCTCTCGTGGGATTTACAGAGCAGACATTTAAAAAATCATATAAATAAAATAATGTTATATTTATCAGATCAAAGAAAGAGAAGTTCACAGTGTGTGCAAGTTGTCACAGGGAGCCTAACTTGTTCTACGGTGGATGGGCAAGAAAAGTGGTTCCGGCAGGATGGCATTTGAGCTTGACGGTGCGGGGGGAGGAGTTAGCTGAGAGAGGCAAGTGTCCTTATTACAGGGAACAGCACCTGTTATATGAAGGCCTCAAGGCAGGGAAAGTAGGGGCAGTGGGAAACTCAAAGAGCCTGGAAAGAAGAGGGCCAGGAAGAGATAGGCTGATGCCTATCAAGCTCGGAAGTTTTCTCTTTATTCTAAGGTCGGTGACAGCAATTGAATGATCTTCAAAGTGTTCGTGTTGAAATATAGTATTTCAAATATACAGAAAGTTATAGAATATAATAAACAAAGATCTCTGCATTGACCACTCGACTTTTATTAAATTTGGACATTTTGCCATAGTTTCCTCTTTGTAGAGTCATGTGACACTGTGGATGCACGTGAAGGCTGCGTGCATATCTTTCTGATTTCACTCTCTCTCTTTCCAGAGATCATCACATCACCCTGTAGCCTTTGTATCCACCATTCACATTCAGGCTTTTATATTCTCACTAAAACTTTATGTAGCCATAAATAAAATATAATACCGTTTTGCAAGGTTTAAAACTTTATATAATTAATATTATACTCTATGATTTTGCAGCTTGCTTTTTTTCCCACAAAACTCTAAGTTTTTGAGATTTATACATTTTGGCAATCAAGTTATTTATTTTTAACTGCTATATTATCTTTTAGTGTGTGAACTGTACTGTTAACATACCACCATTTATTTGTATATGTTTCCATTAATAGACATTTAGGAAATTTTCCAATATTTTGCTGAAACAGACTATGCTGCTAAGAACATTCTTGTATGTGGCTCGTGTAAATAAGCAAGAGTTTTTCTAGGAAATATTCCTAGAAGTAGAATTGTTGGATTGAACAGTATGTATTGACTTGCAACAAATTAATTTCCATTGTCTATTTGTCAATCTCATTGCTATATATTTTAATAAGGAAAAGGTATTGAATTTTATCAAATGCCTTTTCTTAATTTATTGAGTTGATAATTTGATTTTTTTCCTTAATCTATTTAGTATTATGTTAATAGATTTTTCAGATGTTGAAATACCCTTTAAATCCTTGTGTACCTATTTGATCTTGATCATGGTTATATTATTATATGATATGTTACTTTTACAAACATCCAAATTTGACTTTTTTTTCCCATCTGTGAATTATTTATTTATTTATTTATTTAACAAACACCTTTACAGTGCTTTGAAGTGTCAAAAACTTTCTATGTACATTTCTTTGACTTACTTTTTAAAAATTAAAATTTTTAGGATTTCTGTAGGTATGTACATACATGAGATTTATCTAATTTTCTTTTATGACATTGATTCTATCTCTTTTGGGTATCAAGCCTTTACCAATATCCCCAAATGGGTTCCTTTTCCTCCTTACCTAACTATGAAAAAGTCAGTAGAAGAGAAGTTATTTGTTTCATGAAAGTTTGGTAAAACTCTTCTCCAACACACTTCTGGTCTGATGACTTTTGGATATGGCGATTTGATTACTAATTTAGTTTTCAAATGGATTATTGATTTATTCAATTATCTATTTCTTCTACACTAAATACAGTAAGTCCCCTACATATGAACCTTCAAGTTGCAAACTTTCAAAGACGCAAACATGCGTTTGCATGTCCGATCACGTAAGTGAGTTCATGTGTCTGGCGTACATTGTCATGTGTGTGCATCCTCTACAAGTGGTTGTGCTTTTGTGTACTGTACAGTACAGTATAGAGTACAGTAGTACAGTATCTTTCTTTCAAGCCCAGGATGTCCTGAAGCAAACATAAAAGCAGCGGTATATAGCCAATTGTGTTAGTTGGGTACCTAGGCTAACTCTGTTGGACTTAACGAACAAATTGGACTTAACGAACCCACTCTCAGAACGGAACTCGTTCGTATGTAGGGGACTTATTGTATTGGTAATTTTTATCTTTTAAAGTTATTTAATCTAAGCCTCCAAATTTATTTGCATAAAATGGTTTATTAAATTGTCTCAAATATATTTCTATGCCTATAGTCATGGCTTCTTTTTATTTTTAATATTATGAATTTGTGTTTTCTCTTATTTCTTAATGAGTCTTACAAGTGATTTGTCTATTCCATTATCTTTTTTATTTATAGGAGTATATATTTATTTTTAATTAGTAAAACTTACTGCCTCATTACTGTACCACTGGGTGGATTTATCATCATTTACTTATTAAACCAATTCCCTGCAGATGGATATTAAGGTTGTTTCCATGTTCACTGTTTATTTTTTTGAAAATTTTTTTATTGAAGAATAGTTAGTGTGCAATATTATATGTTACAGGTGTACAGTATATTGATTCACAATTGTTAAAGGTTATACTCCATTTATAGTTATTATAAAATATTGGCTATATTCCCCATGTTGTACAATATCTCCTTGTAGCTTATTTTATACCTAATAGTATGTACCTCTTAGTCCTCCACCCCTATGTTGTTCCTCCGTACTTGTCTCTCCCCATTGGTAACCACTAGTTTGTGCTCTATATCTGTGACTCTGCTTCTTTTTTGTTATTTTCACTAGTTTGTTGTATTTTTTAGATTCCACATGTAAGTGTATCATACAGTATCATACAGTGGTATCATACAGTAAGTCTGTCTGACTTAGTATGATAATCTCTAGATCCATCCATGTTGCAGTAAATGGCATTATTTCACTTTTTTTATGGCTGAGTAGTATTCCATTGCATATATATATATATATATATATATATATATATATACCATATCTTCTTTATCCGTTCATCTGTTGATGGACATTTAGGTTGCTTCCATATCTTGGCAATCGTAAGCAATGCTGCTATGAACATGGGATACATGTATCTTTTCTAATTGGTGTTTATTCCATTATCTTTTTCAAAGAACCAGCTCTTTGACTACTTCATCTGTTATTTCTTTGTTTTCTATGTTATTATTTTCTTATCTTTATTACTTTCCTCCTTTATCTTTTTAGATATACTCTTTCCCACCAAGCACCTAGATTGAATGCTTAACTCATCTATATTTGATCTTACTTATTTTTAAAATTAATAGATTTAACACTATAATTTTATACTTATATACCCTTTGACTTTATCTCATAAATTTTTATGTAGTTAATTCATTATTCTTCAGTTTTAAACATTACTGATTTCTATTGTGAATTCTTGTTTCACCTACGGGTTGGTTTTGTGTGCACTTTAAAGTTTTGATCACAACTTTTAAGGTGCTTTTTATGTTCATACATAATTTATTTGCATTTTGGTCAGAAAACATGGTTTATATGATACTAAATGGTTGCTTTTCATTGAGACTTCCTTTGTGACCTAAAATATCATCATTAAAAAAATGGTGTAAGAAGAATGTATATTGTCAGTTCTTTGGGTGCAGAATTATATATAATTATATTCCATTCTATCCCCCTTCTATCCCTCTTTATCTATTTTTTCTTAATTTATTTTTTTCTTGGTATTAAAATGCTATAATAGACTTTTAAAAAATATATTTGTATGGTATATTAGTTGTCCATTTATTTTTAACCTTCCAGCATCTTTTGTTTTAGATGAACTCTTGCAAGTAGCATATGGCAGGAGTTATTTTTTAAGCAAATCAGATGATCTCTATCTTTTAATAGATGACTGAATCCTTTTACATTTATTGTAATTACTGATATATTTTTATAAATCTATTTTGAATTTTCTTTATACCATCCTTCTTTTCAGCTTTTTTTCTTCCTTTTCTACTCTCTATTGGATTGATAAAGTTTTCTAGATTCCCCCTTTTTAATCTTTACTGACTTGGAAGCTACATATTGCATTTCCATTTTTTAGTTAGTTAGTTATTCTTAACTTTCAAACCAACATCCTTAGTGTAAATTTTTCTAGCAGAGTATTTCTATCCTGCCTCTGAATGTGACATGGACCTTAGCATACATCAACCATCCAGGGAATGTTCTATTCATCTTATCTTTGTTTCTAGCTTTCTTTTTTAAAAAGTTGGCTTTTTTTCAGTTAATAGTTAAAATAAATTTACCAAAACATTTTATCTTTTCTTGGGTCACCTTTCTGTTTTAAATTCTATATATAGTCTCTGGGTTCATTTTTCTTTTTCCTGAGATAATCATTTAATTTTTTTTTTTTTTTTTTTTTTTTTTTTTTTTAGTGAGAGAGTCTGTGGATTTTTCTATGTCTGAACACATATTTTCCCCTTGGATCTTGAATTATAGTTTATCTGTATATGAAATTTGAGGTTGAGAGTTACTAATTTTTCTCATCAAGTTGAAGATAAAATTCCATTGTCTTCTGTCATCTATTGCTGCTGATAAGAAGTTCCACTGTCTTTCTCACTATGGTTCCTTTGTAGACAATTTGTCCTTTCTCTCTGGTAGCTATAAACATTTTCTTCTTATTTTTCATGTTCTGCAGTTTTATCATGGTAAGTCTTAGAATGGCTTTACCATTATTTATTCTGAGCGTACTTTCCATGTGAAGATTCATTGGACGCCTTTCTTCAAATCTGCACAGTTTTAATTCTGAATTGTGCATCTCTTTACACCTTTGAGAACTCCTGTTGGGCATGAGACCCTTTCCGATCCACTCTCTGTGTATCTTCATTGTACATATGCTCTCTGTACTGCACTCGGGCAGATTCCTTGCAATACACTGCTTCACTCCATGTGTCAAGTCTGGGCATATACCATCTATTGAGTTTTTAAACTCAGTACCTTTATTATTATTATTTTTTAATTTATGCCTGTTTTTATTTTAAAATTTCTCACTCTTTTAAAATGGAAGTTATTCATTTACCTCACCAGGCAACCAAACATACCTATTTTAAAGTTTTGCCAGATGGTTCACAACTTAATTTCCTTGGGGGCATATTCATGTTTTGAATGTTGATTTTCTTGGCTGTCTTTCTCAGTATTAGATTTCACCCTCTGTTTTGGAATTTTGCTTTGCAGGCTTATTTTGAGTGGGAGCCTTTTGTTTTTGTTTTTCTTTCTTCTGTTTCCTCTGCGTTCACCCCTCCTGGGCCAGTGGTTTTGTGGCTACCTTTGCCCAGCTGCTCAGGACTCCCTGCCCCAAACCTGGTATTACAGAGCTTCTGTCCCACGGTGGAACGTGGGGATACTGTGACTTGCTTCCTGACTTGATGGGAGACTGCATTTCTATCTTCTTTTTCCTTCCTGCACTGGTAACCTATTAAAAATTCAACCCCCAGGGACGGTTAGCTACAGCTTTTAGTTTCTTTTATGAGTGGGTGTTGGAAGGTGGGGGTGGGAGCCGGTGAGTGACACTAGCCCAGATTCTCACTCTTGAGTGGAGTAATTTTATTTTCTTTACTCCACTGGAATCAAAATGCAGATTGCGTCCTTCCCGAATGGGCTCCAGCAGGCCTGTGGCTCCAGCAGAGCCCACTGACTTGTGTTTCTTTTCTGTTTCTGGTTCATGGAGAGATTTACCTTGATTTTTGAACCTCATTAATGCCTTTAGTTTTCTATTGTATCTATTTTTGCTCTGCATTTGGATGGAGGGAGGTGTGTCCATTAATGGGTCTTAATTAGGGAATGACACAGATAGAATTATGTTAGGAAAAGAGCTTTCTTGTTGTGGAAAACAGCTTGAGGACATGCCTGGCAGGCTGGGAGGCAGGTCATAAGGCGATTTATCTCCTAGTCCAGGTGAGGTGGCCTTGACTTGAACTTGGGGGACAGCAGGGGAAAGAAGAGAAGCTTGCTGATGCAACTTACATTAGCTGTTGGAAACCTCAGGAGTGTTTCATCAAATGAGGTAGAGCAACATCTCCACCCAGATGCCCCTGGTTGGCATTACAAATTCCCACCGGAGCTTTCCCAGGTGTCCCCTCTCTCATTTGGCTCTTATTCCATTGCTCCTTCTTTAATTCTTCACTTTGTATTTTCAAATATCCTTTCCACATCCTTCCTCTTTGCTAACATTCTTCTCCCCCTCATCCCACTCCACGGTGCGCATGGGGCCGGTGGAGTCCAGGCTGTGTGCTCAGGAACAGGGCCTCGGCAGAGGTCCCCTTCTGGATCTCTTCTCCTGGGGCGAGAAGGGTTATGGGTTTCTTTTCAGCCTCCCAGCCTCTCCCCCTACCTCTCTCCTCCAAGCTTCCTTTGCTGTCTAATGGGGTCCGCACTGCTGCTGAAGGCCGGGGAGGCTCAGGAGGACAGGATGAGAAACTTCCCTGAGGCCCCTCCTCCCTTGCTCACTCTTTCTAGAGCCAGAAAGCCTCCTATGTGGGAAATCTGTGATGGACAATTCCTCACCCTTTCAATGTGACACATGGTTGATTTCCTCTTCAAAGGGTCTCCTAAGGAAGCTTAAGGGGTGTGACCTCCATCCCCACTCAAGGGCTTCAAAACGGCTACAACTGCTGCATATGGGGCAGAGTGAATCGTGGAGCTGGGTGAGTCCAGTGTGAATTCAACTGTGGGAGCAAAGGACCCCAAATGCTTTGTATCTACTCGTAGACCCCGAGAAAGGGTGAGCTAAGACAGAGAAAAAAATTAGCCCCAAAAGGTGGCTCTACAGCGAGAGCCACCTTTTAATTTACTGCAAAATCCCAAATCTAATTTACTACAAAATCCCAAATCTCTGCCAGTTGCAAATGGACTAGGAAACAATACTTCCCCCAGGTAGTAATTTACCTTTACAAAGCCCTGCCCCACAGGGCTCCTGGGATCCTCAGAGGGACCCCAGGGGACCAAGGATATGTGCTGCCATCTCACTTTGAAAGAAAGCTTGGTTTAGTGAGTTGTCCAGAGTCACACAGCTAGTAAGCATGTGTGGAGGGGAGCAGGTACCCCACTCTGGACAGTCTCTCCCTCAAGTCTTCCTAGTCAATCCCTGCCTTTGGACTGGCTTTGGTGAGTTAAACTTGGGAGCATTTTAGGGTGAAAGAAGATCCAATTCTATTTCTCATGAGGAGAAATATTTCTATTTCTCCCCAGTTCTCTGGGGAACTGGCTTAATAGCAAAAAAAAAAAAAAAAAAATTAAATGCCAATAATCGCACCCTTGAAGCACGGATCAGTACCTCTTCTCCCTACACTGGACCTAAACGTGTGTGGGTGGAGGCCAAGTGAAGAGGGGCTGTGAGCTCTCAAGGGGCTTTCATCCAGGTAGAGTCAGAGTGAAACGGATGAAGGGAAAGGAGGATCATAAAGGGACAAACCGCAGCCCGAGGGACAGAGAGACACAGAGGAAGGGAATCCAGAGACCGGCCCATCTGCTTGTTTGTTCAAAGGACATCCATTCAAGGCCTGCACCGTGCCAGCCGTGTGCAAAGTCAGAGGATGTACTGTGAGCAAAGAGAAAGCCCTAGGCCTCCCAGGAGAATCCCCATGCCCGGGAGTGACACGGCGAAGACAGACCACGGAGGGCAGCTCCTGCCCCTGGAGATGAAGGAGCTTCACGGGCTGGGTAGGGGCCCTGCTTCCAGGACCAGCTGCAGTCTCTTCTCTCCTCCCTCCTGGAGCTGCCAGCAGGGCATTCAGGGACCAGGCACATTTCGGCTCTGGGTCCACAGGGGAAGCAGGATTTCCCAGAATGATGCTTCAGCTTGGCAAAACTTCCCACAGGTGACCAAAGTCGGCAGCTCTGGGAGGCATTTCTTTTCTGCTTTTCTCTGTTACAGGTGGGAAAGGGATGAGAGAGGCGAGGGGGGCCAGAGACAGCCTTGGCACTGAGCCCGAAGGAGGCTGGGTTCCCACAAGCTCTACAGACCTTGCCGAGTCCCAACCAGTGCCCAGGGTGTCCCTGACACTCACACAGACAACGGGTCTTCTGCAGAAGCTAACACAACAGGGGCTGCAAGAACAGTGACAGAGACATATATAAGCCAGAGCGGCATTAGACCAAAATAGGTTCTTAATAAAACATGGAACAGCGGGGTCAAAGCAGTTGCAAGAAGGACATTGGAGGAATAACTTTTACTGTACCTGCGCCCCCCTCCCCAGTATCACTCCTCCTGGCCGTGAATGTCTCTGACAATTTGTGGATAATTCTGATAGTTTTGGTGGGAGTACGTATAGGAGACTGCACAGGTCATTTGAAACCTTCAAATCCCAGTTAATGTGGACACTCTACCAAACACGATTACTGTCCATGTGAGTTACGCTTTCAGGGAGAAAATTGAATAATGGGGATGTCATTTATCTGTAAATATGTCAATCCTGTGATGAGAATGCATGTTATGAGGTGAGGAAAGAGCGCTCGCACTTGGCTGGGCGAGAAGGACTGCTGACCCCCAGCCTCCCGGGGCCCCTGCACAGAGGGGGTCTCAGCCCCGGGCGCCCCAAGGACCAGATGCCCATCTCACTCACGTGCAGCCTTGGACCATCGGACCCTGTTTGATTCCTGCACGCTCCCTGGATTCCTCTTCAGCTGCATGCCCTGCACAGTTCATTACCGAGGTGAGGAGAAAATGCGCCTTCCATGGAAGTTATAGACACGATACCCGACATGAAGGGTTAAGGACCATGAACAAGTGTGTGATCAGCTGCCGCTGAGGACAACAAGGCAGGCTGTCCGGCTGCTTGGTGCTTATTCGAGTCCATCTCTGAAGCCGCTGAAACAAAGCAAGAAATTCTACTGCTTAGGTGATTTATCTAAAAAAACGGTTTTCTTCTTCACTAAGCATTTGCTTTGCTTCGCCACGTAGCTAAGAACCCATGTATTAGTGGCTTTCCCCTCAGGATCAGTTTCATCATGGGCAGCTTTGCAGAGGGTTCAATCGCTCACACAAGAGTCTCAGCCTCATCAACCCAGAGTCTGTGGGAATTGGCAACCCTGAACACAGACCCCACCGGCCTGAAGTGACTTACAATCTCATGTTTCCAATCCGTGATTCATAAGGAAAAGCTTGCACAAGCGGTGGACACTTTTCCTGAGTCTTGTCCCTTTCAACAAGACACTATACATCAGTCTCAGAACAACTCTACTGCCTGTTTTTTTGGTTGAGGTTGGAATTCCCTCCCATCAGCCGTAGAGTGATGCTGCCCAATTTCTCTTCCACATGTGTAGGATACAGAGCTAAAGAGCTGAAGACACCACGGGATTGAGCCCCTTCCACTGGGGGCCTATCCATAAAAAATGCCTGATGAGATGTGGACTGTGGAGAACTCTGCTTTTGTATCTATTTGATTAACCAACGGGGACGAAGCCTGTGTCACGTACAACGTGCTATGGACCGACAGAGTCCATGGGAAATGTGTCTTCCCTCAAGGCACTTGTACTCAGAGTTGGCAGATGAGACCCTATTATGTAAGGAATCCTAAAGTATTTCTGCATCTCATTACTGCTGTAAGAGTGTGGGGTCAGGGCGGGATGGGTTGCTGTCTGCTGCCCCCCTGCCCCCAGCCCCATCTGGGCTCTGACTTGGCAGATTTAGAGACTTATTTGGCAGTTTCACCCCTGGGAGTTGTCAGCTCCTGAATCTTGGGTTCCAGCTACCCAAATCCACACCGAAAACGAGATTGACAAACAATGCTGAATGTTCATTTATGGGGAGGAACTTAGGTGCAAAGAAGACTGGGATGCCATTTCCAGAGCCTCACACAAGACGCTCTTGCAGGCGGGCTCTTCCTGAGAAAAGAGTGTGGTCCTCTGCACCATTCCCAGAAGGGAGCCTGTCTCCTTGGTCCCAAGAACCCTCCTGTGTGAGCTGCCAGGGAACCTGCATTCAGCTGGCTCCTGACAGGTGAGGAGGGGCTGTCAGGGGGCTGGATGTTAGATTCTGAGAATGTCCTTGACCAGGAAGGCAGCTTTCCACAGCAGCAACTGGGTGAGCTCTTTTATCCATCGCAGGGAAGAAGGAAGGAGAGCTTCTGGGGGCTCACTCCAAACCCCCCTTAACTGCCCACGTTTCTCCCAACCTATCTGTGAGGCTGGAAGCTTTTCCAAACTTAGACAGGAGGTATAAGATGCGGATGCTGCTTGAGGTGACACACAAACATTCATTCCCAGTAATTAGACTCACGCTACTGGTCGGGTATGAATGAGTAACCGTGGACTTGCTTTTTAAACTCTAATACAGGGAATGGTGGAGGCAGGGAGTCCAGGTTGGCTCTGGGAATCTGAACTCAGGGAGAGGGATCACCAAAAGAGGAAGTGGAAGAGAAATATCACCTCTGAGGTGATGATGGCGGCAGAAACACTGCTTTACCATGTGCCAGGCACGTGCTAAGTACTTAATTCTGTTCAGTCCTCCTAACAGTACTATGAAGTAGGGATGATTCACTCCCATTTTATAGATGGGGAAGCTGAGGCTTCAGAAGCTACACAGTGCAATCCCTCAGATTTCCAGGAGGCTCCGTGGAGCATTTTGTCAGGCCAGTTACAGACCTTTGTAGCTCAGCTTCAACAGTTAATACATTTTTTTCTTTTCACTCATGGTCTTTGATACAGAGAAAGTTTCATCCCCAAAGCATTAATAATTGAGATTTTCCTTTGTCCTCAAACAATCGAGAGCTCACAGCAGTGAGTACTAAGTGCCCAGAGAGCGTTGCTGATAGTAAACGAGATGGGATGCAGAAGCCAGGGAGGTCAGTTCAGGCCAAGGCTCCCGGGAGGCATCCTGGAAGGCTTCCTGGAAGGGGAGAGGTGTGAGCAGGGTCTTGGGGAGAGGAGAGAGGACAAGGACATCCATGTGTGGGGCATGGGGAGGAGAAATGCGTTACAAAGACTAGGAATGAATGAAGAAAGTGGTGGTGGCTTTGAGGGGGGTAAGGACGAGGGAAAGGAGGGGTCTCCAGTGACAGAGGTTCTGGTTGACTAGAGAATGGTGGTCTCCTTTTCCTGACTGCAGTCAGGTTGTGGCTCTAAGTCTGTGCTTTAATCATTGCCACACATCTCTCTCCTACCCTTTCACACCCCTTATGCATTTCTTGCTTTCCTTTTGTCCTCAGCATCATCATACAATACAGTCATCCTACAATACAGTCGTCATACAATACATACATACTGTGTGATACATATTTCATTAATTGCCTCCACCACCCCCTGACTAGGACAGGGAGAATTGTCATTTTGGTTTATTACTGTATCCTTAGAACTTAGAGCAAAAAAGGACTAAATGGTCTCTGTCTATGTCTCTCTAATTTATACATGTACGTATAAATATATGTGTGTGCATATATACATATTCAGAACATTTAGGTCTGTTATTTTATATATTTTTTAATATTCAAAAAAGGAGGAAATTTCACTCAAGTGGTACTTCGATGACTTACTGTGCTTATCATCAATATTTGGGAAAGAATGAGGGGAAATAAAAAGACTTAGAATCAGGAGACTAGAAAGACCTGACAAGTCTGTGTAAGTCTTGCTTGTCTGGGGCTGCCTGGGAAGAAGGGAGTCGGGTGATTTCATGAAGGTTTCTGCCACGGATGCCTGAGGGCAAGAATCCTAAGTGGAAGCCGAGGAGCTCCCTCTGAATCTTGCAGCTGGTGCCTTGTTGCTGGATGGGAGCGCGGTGCCAGCAAAATTAGTCATCTCACTGAACCTTGATAGAATGATGGAAAATAAATACTCCTAGGAACACAAATCTGCCAGTCCCTAGAAGAACATAAATTGAGATCTTCGATCAGGAGAAATTAAGAAGGTTGGATGTCTCCTTAAATCTCCTTGCATTGAATTAAAGCTACAGAGAAAAGCTTTCAGTACAGATACGTCCTACATTTACATGCACTCTTAGAACACTTTGGTGATTTATTTCTTCTCTCTCTTGTTTTCTGATAAATATATTTGGAATTATGCATTTCCTTTTGAGTACTACATTTGTTTTATCACATACATATTGGCAGGAAGTGTTTTCTGTTGTTCAGTTTTTAGTATTTTAAAATTTTGTATAATTTCTTCTTCAAATAAGATATATTTAGTGGTGTTTTGTTTCTAGACATATGGCTTTTTTTTTTCACTAACATTTTTTGTTACTGATTTTCACTTCTATTTCATTGTGATAAGCAAACAGTCCCTGAAATACATTTTTAAAAAATAATTTATTGAGGACTACTATGTGGTCTGTATCTGGTCAACTTTTGTAAATATTACATGTATGCTTGAAAAAAATAATATTTTTATATTAGATGGGTGTAAGAGTCTACATATAGCTACTATTTCAAGCTTACTATTCATGTTATTTAGATCTTCTGTGTATGCTAATTTTTGACAGCTTGATTTATCACTCTCTGAGAGCCATGTGTTAAATCTCTGATAAGCTATGTTGTCAGATGCATACACATTCATGATTATTAAAACATTTTGATCTACCTTTTTTCTTTAAAAGAGTATATATCATCCCCCCATATAAATATATGATTTTTTCACTTTGAATTGTCTTTTCTCCAATACAAAAATAGGTACCAAAGTTTAGCACATATTCACCTGACTCTTATTTTTCATCTCAATATTTTCAACCTCTGGACTCTTTTTTTTTTTTTTTTTGGCTGCATTGGGTCTTTGTTGCTGCATGCGGGTTTTCTCTAGTTGCGGCGAGTGAGGGTTACTCTTCTCACTGCAGTGGCTTCTCTTGTTGTGGAGCACGGGCTCTAGGTGCACGGGCTTCAGTAGTTGTAGCATGCGGGCTCAGAGGTTGCTGCACGCGGGCCCTAGAGTGCGTGGGCTCAGTAGTTGTGGCGCACAGGTTTAGTTGCTCCACTGCATGTGGGATCTTCCTGGACCAGGGATTGAACCTGTGTCCCCTGCATTGGCAGGCAGATTCTCAACCACTGCGCCACCAGGGAAGTCCATCAACCTCTGTATTCTTAAGTTTTAAGTGAGAGAACATGATCATCTGTTCTCTTTAATCCAATCTGTACCACAAGTTCTTTTGATTGGTGAGTTGAACAAATTGATGTGTTAATTATAACAATAAACACTTGTGTTGTGCTTACCGCATACCAGGCATGGTTCTAAGGATGTAACACACTTAATCGTCACATTAACCTTATGAGGCAGATGAAACATATTCTCTTTATAAACGAGGAAACTGAGGTATACGATTAGGCTAAGACAGCTGCTCCAGGTTACACAACAAGTAAATGGAGACAGCTCAGAGCATCCGGTTCTGGCTTCACATTTTTCACAGTTATGCTATGGTGTCTCTGGGTTACAATTAGAGTTTGATTAGGACTTACTTCTCTTTTATTCATGTTTTTTACTTACCTATTTTTCCTCCTTTAATGCTTTCAATTAAAGCAGTCTCATCAATTTTGTTCTGTAGTGTGATGATTGTAAATCATACCCACCTTTTCTTTGGTACATTTTTTGTTGGATTCAGGGTAAGAACCTGTAGCGCTTGTTAATTTCCATCCCATAAGGACTTAGGAGTCACTCTGAGCTGGACCCTCCTTCCATCTTATTTCTGCATTTCTTCCTTATCAGCCCTCTCCTCCGTCTTACTATTATCTGCGTGTATTTTTTCCCCTGCTTTTTTTGTCTCTTGTCACCTGGAATTTCCTCTTCTCTCTTTTTAACTATTCAAATTCTACCCAGCTTTCAAAGGCTCAGCCCAAATTCCTGGTTTCCCATACAGTCTTCCTTGACTTCGTGTGTCTGGGTTTAGATCCCTCTAGCTAGTTTAAGCAGAAAGTGATTTATCAGAGAGTACTAAATAACTTAGGTCAGAAAACCAGGTTTGGATGCTACACAGCTAGTGACAACAGCAGTAAGGAGACATAGCCACAGCCTAGGGCTCCTTAACATCTCTGAGACTAGGGAAAGGACATGAGAGCTTCAACCAGTATTAACCACTGTGCCAGCAAGAATAACCCAGCTGTGTATGCAATGCTTCCTCATGGAGCAGACGTCTCCTGGTGGCAGCACCTAAGACCATATCCAGAACTCATAGCTGCACAGGAGTCTGAGAAATGCAGGTTGCAGCTCTGGCATGGGTGCTCAAGAAGGCATTTAGAAAGAAAGTTGGGCATTCAATCTATAGTATCTGCCATATTTGATTATCTTGATCTGTCTGATCTCTGCCTACTGTGAACTCCCAGAGATCTTGTGCATCTTTTACTGCATTTTTCACTTACCATGTTTCTTTGCAAAGCTTATTTTTTTCACTCCTTTAACTAGGCTGTTGGCAAAATATCCGAGGGCTTTTTGAGTGTAGAGTACCTGGAAAAGTATCCTAAAATGTCATAGAAACAATAAATATGTGTTGACTGAAGAATGCAATTTTAAGAGGTTGGATGTGTAAAGCTATGCCCTGTTTTAAGAAATTTTTGTAGGCAAAAACAGGGATTTAGAAATCTGAACACACATGTCAAGAATGGGATTATTTGCTTTATGAGAGAATTCTTCACTTTAGCAAAAATTTAAAGGAGGCGTAGCACAGGTTTTATTTAAAAAATGCACCCCAGAGGACTTAAAATGTGAGATGTGTGGCTGTTTTTTTTATAGGAAATCCCATTACACGTGACCTAGAAATGCTGCATCCGTGGCACCAAGCACCACGTGCTCGTGCCATTAGAATATCTAGTAACAGAGTCATTGGAACTGATGGAGGACCACGTCTCCAGATTCTGACAATAATATCTGACAAAAGTGAAACAGCATTTTAGAATGACCTGAAGTCATAAAACCACCTTAGGGATGATTGCTTATATAATTTATAGCATGTTCCTATGTGATCTCTGACACATTCTGTGTGGCTTATCTGGGTACTTAGATACCCAGTGTGATTTCTACCCATCATTTTTTGCTTTTTTTTTTTTTGGTCCATATTTTGATTTAAAAATTTATTTTAAAAAAGATGGTAAAAGATATATAACATAAAATTTAGCATTTTAACCATTTTTAAGAATACAGTTCATTTCTACCTATTGTTTTGGCCTTCATCTGGATTGGTGGTGTGGTGATCTGTATCTACCACTCATACAACATGTGGAGACAGACCTACCAAGCATTTGGCCCTCTCCTTCTGCCCTCTGTTGCTGCCAGTTAAGGCGTTTTCTTTCTCTCTCTCTCTCTCTTTCCTTTTGTTTTTTCTTTTTATGGCTTGGACAAGTATGATAGTCTTATGTCTCTTTGGTTCCATTTTTTCCCCTTATTATGTCCAGGAACACTTTTGGCTACAAGCGATAGAAACACTTGGCCTAAATGGACTTAAACAAAGGAAAATTTATTATGTCAAATAACTGGAGTCCAAAGGTAGAGCTGGCTCCAAGTGCGGCATCGCTGGCAGCTGAGCCACGACGTGAAGAAATCTGTCCTTCCACTTTCTGCCTTCTTTCTCAGGATCAGCTTTATTACGGTGACATCTGTGGTGACTCATGGCAATGGGAATCACATGTTAGAGAGAGAGAGAGTGTTCTCTTGCCAATCCCTGGACCAAGAACAGCGGTCAAGGCAACGCCAGATGCTGATTGGCTTAGACTAACCGGGATTGCCCTCTGGATATGAGGACGGGGCAGTAGTCTCCACAGGAATTAGATAGCAAACTCAATTCCAGAAGAATTAAATAAGGGGGCAAATTACCTCGGTGTGGGCAGGGCTGAGGGGGCCAATCAAGAATGGTGAAGCTCTCGGACACTAGTAATTCCAGGAAGCTGGTGCCACCCCTGAGTCTGAGGTGCGCAGAGGGGTAGCCGTGTCCCTGAAACCAGGTGAGAGTCGTAGCCGTGAGAAAGCCCAGCAGACGGGAGCTGTGGCCAGGAGGGAACCCGGCTGGGATGCCTCCCAAGGCTGACCCCACACAGAAGCCCAAGGACAAGGAAGGCCAGGTGATGCGGAGAACCCGGTGAGAAGGGCCGGGGGGGGGGGGGGGGGGGGGAGTGCGGAGAACCCGGTGAGAAGGGCCGGGGGGGGGGGGGAGTGCGGAGAGCCCGGTGAGAAGGGCCGGGGGGGGGGGAATGCGGAGAACCCGGTGAGAAGGGCGGGGGGGGGGGGGAGTGCGGAGAACCCGGTGAGAAGGGCCGGGGGGGGGGGGGAATGCGGAGAACCCGGTGAGAAGGGCCGGGGGTGGGAGTGCGGAGAACCCGGTGAGAAGGGCCGGGGGGTGGGGGGAGTGCGGAGAACCCGGTGAGAAGGGCCGGGGGGTGGGGGGAGTGCGGAGAACCCGGTGAGAAGGGCCGGGGGGGGGGGGTGGGAATGCGGAGAACCCGGTGAGAAGGGCCGGGGCGGGGGGGAGTGTTCGTTCTGGAAGGACCAGTGCAGCCTAAGCAGCACGTCGATGGAAAAAATCTATTAGGAAGAAGGAAGGGGGATGTGGAAGGAGGTAGCAACCTCTGTGTCCAACGCAGCCCAGAATCCGTTCTCCATCCCTGGGGCAGGGGGATCTTCTAAGAGGCAAACGTAGCCCGGTTATTTTCTGCTTTAAATCTTTCCAAGAGCTCCCTGCACCCTTAGGACAAAGGCTTCAGCGTGTGTGCCAGGGCGTGATGTCTGGACCTACCTTCCCCTTCCAGCCTCCCTGCCACCTCTTCCCCTCAGGTGTCTGATCTCCAGACAGTGAATTCCTTCAGGTTTCTTCATCCAGGTGAGCTTGTTTGTGACCTTTGCCTCTTCTTGAAGCTGCCCACGCACTGCTCCCTTAGGACTGGTAACTGGTCCCTGGTCCAGGAGGTCCTCCTCTGAGCCTCAACCCACCACAGTCACACCGGGTGACTGTTTCCTCCTGCCTGTTCCACGAGACCGTGAGCCCCTCCAGGGCAGGGGTTTGGCTCTTCTTCTGCCTATGGAAAAGGATCTGTTGAATGAACGATTTCCCACCTAAACGACTACTGAATTCATTCTATTCAGCAGCCTTTATCACCATCCGGAAGAGTACTGCCTGGGGTCGAGCCCTTGTGCTACCCCACATGACCTTGAGTGCACCCCTCACCTTTTTGAGCCTATTTCCTCACTTATAAAAGAGAGATTAAAAAATAACTTTTAGGGAGGTTTTGAGGCACAAACGTAATAACTGTAAACTTTCCCGTACCCACTGCCAGGTTCCTAATTCTTTCCGCCATCCAGTTTCAAATTGCTCTAATCTGTGGTCCTGCCAGCCTTGTACTACAGACCGCCTTCATGCCTAGGTAGAGGCCTTGACCTTGGCCCCAACTCCAGCCCCATCTCCCGGCTCACGGATGTCCAGGTTTCACTTCACCTTCTTTCTCTGAACTCCAGCGGTACTCGGGCTCCCACGTTAGGGAATGAGATCAGAAACGCCGCTTAGAAATTGTAGATAAAACAAAGGGGGCTCTTTGTACCAGATGTGAGACGTTACTTGACCACCCAATCGAGTTCTGACACTTCTGGAAAGCAACGCAAAATGATTCTCAAGCCAAGACATTTTTAAAAACTAGTAACTGTTATCACAAAGTGATGACAAAGACTGTTACTAGTTTGTATATTAATTTCAATTTGACGTTTTACCACCATCACTTGAGAAATGAGAGTCAGGGATCCGTTATTTACCTGCACGGTGGTCGAGCGCTGACTGCTGCGATTCCCACAGGGTCAGGCACCAGCACCCCTTCCCCCAGCCTTCCTCCAGCGCAGGGGCGGTGCAGTCCGCCCCTCTCCCCATTACTGTCAAATCATCCACTGGCCTTCTTTGATCTTGCTTGTGGCATAGAAATAACTCTATTTAGGGACTGTCAGTCTGTATAAGATTTATTGTAAAACTGGAGGGTGGCACACCACGGAAGTCTCACTCAGCTTCAGTCTAAGATTTAGAAAACGCAGCAGAAATAAAAGGTTCCAAAAGTATGAAACATTTGAATTGAATAAGGCCTTCTCCTCTGACTCCATCCCCACACCCCAGCCTTCCAACCTAGCAAGCAGTCCAAGCCGGCCTTGTCAGGCAGCGGTACGGAATCCAGGAGGGCTGTATAATGCATTTACATAATTGCACAAATTAGAGATACTTCGGAATGAAAGGTTTCCCGGTGATTTTTTTCTGCCCTTTCTTTTGCTGGTCGTAAAATGACCGGCGCTCCCGCGGCGCTGCAGGCTCTCCTCTCCAGCGGGGAGGAGCCCCGCGCGTCTGGGTCTGCGAAGGACCTTCGGGAGACCCTGCTGCGGGGCCAGGTGCGCGCAGTTCCCTGCCCCTGCACCTCCGTCCTCACCTCCAGGGTCTGCAAAGTGAGAGTCCAGATCAGGCCGAGTCTCCGGACTCGTGTTTATTACAGAGCTTATCCTTCCCACCTTGGATTACAAACTGCCCTTTAAAAGGTTCTGGGAAGCTAACTGCTCTTGGAATGATTTGCCTTCTGTAGGTTGAAAGTCGTTCATTTTTGCAAGTTTTTAGGGCAGGGGTAACTAATGGGAAAAAACTAGATTCCGTTTTCGGTTGAAGGAGGAGTTTGCCTCTCAGTGCAGAGGTGCGGGCGGGTTCCCTGGACCCAGAACCGGGTGAGAAAGCCTGCTTCCAGCGACTAGCCGGTCTTGGCTCGCGAGCTTGGTTCCCCATCTGTCAAATTGCAAAACATGATGTCTACCCCACCTGCTTCCTGGGATTGCTGTTAGAAGGAAGTAAAATAACTTGATGTGAGTTATAAAAGGAATCTGTGTGAACACAAAAGTATAAAACAATGGAAGAAAATGAGCGTGTACTTTGGAGTCAGGAGCCCTGGATTGAAGTGCTGGTTTAGCCACCTGCTTGGTGAGCAAATGCAGGTCAGTTCATCAGTCTGATCCAATTTTCATTTTAATTTGTGAAACGGGGGTGACCAGAATGCTGGCCTCACCTGCCTCGTCTTGATGCTGTCGGATCATCTGGGCCAACGTGTAAAACTGTAAAGATAGTAAATTACATAGAAATACAAGCTGGGTGCCAGGAATTGCGCTGTGTGCATAATGTATTCTTTAGCCTCACAATGACCCTTTGAGGGAAATAATGCTATTTTCCCATTTTCTGGTTAAAGACACTGAGGCTCAGAGCAGTGGAGCCAAGATTCAAACCCACCTCTACGTGACCGCTGAGCTCGTGTTTTTATTCGGTGTCCACACAGCCATGTCCTATTTTGCTGCTTTTATTGTTTCAGTAAATGACAATGGCATCATGAAAGCAGGTTATTTTTCTCAGAGATGATGGTCCTTGGGGTTGACCTGGTAACACTTCCTTAATGGAGCAACTTTTAGATTCCTCAAGTGTGATCGCATTTAGGAAGAGATGGTAAGTAATAACTCCTGAAAAGACCACAATAAGAAAGGAGAAGGCTTCAGTAAGTACCCTCAGTAAGTAGCCCTATGGCTTGAGTGCCATTGTGCATTCTTCATTGCCTGATATCTGGATTACATTATGGATCTAAGTCAGATCTTCGGGAAATGAACATATCTTGTAAAACATTCCTACTTTAGGACAGCAGACGATATCTCCTTTCTGTTGCCTGTGGTCATTTGTAAAAAAAAAAAAAAAAAAAGGAGGAAATCAAGGTAAACACAGGTAACTTACGCCAGAAGCTCTGTTAAAAGACTTTTGTCACATAGGGTTGGATTTACAGGTTGAACATAACTACTCATGACTTATTTCTGTATTTATTCATTTTGGCTTTAGAGCATTCACTTTTTTGTTCTTAGATGAGACATTTGTCACTCTTCTTGGTTCTCATTTCACTTTCTCTTATGTCTGATAGCTTTTGTGCGGAAGCGGGGGGTGATTTTCTATGTAGAACAGACCTGATGATTCCGGATAGAGAAGAGTAAACTGGACCAGAAAGAGAAGGCTTGGAGATAAGAATGAAGTAATTTTAATATATAATATAGGTAAACAACAAGGTCCTACTGTATAGCACAGGGAACTATATTCAGTATCTTGTAATAACCTATAATGGAAAAGAAATATTATAAATTTTGTAAAATATATAAAACTGAATCACTTTGCTGTGCACCTGAAGCTAACACAGCATTGTAAATCAACTATACTTCAAAAACAACACAAAAGAAAAGAAAGAAATTGAGGGCCAGAGAAATGAAGTGATTCGCCCAAGATTACTCACTTAAGTAGCAGAACTAGTTTTCTGCTTCTTCTAGTACTTCACAGCAATCTCATGTATCTCCCACACTGCTTATTCTACCAACATCCATTGCCAAGTTTTCTATTGTAGTTTGCTTCCTGTGATAATACTTTTAGCCAGAGGGTCTAGACAAAAATAAGAGAATTAACTGGATATAAAATTGCAGGGCAGGTTTAGGTGAAATTAGAAATAATATACAGCCAAAAGGTTGTAACTAAATGAAATTCATGACCATTTTAAACCAGCTTTTCCTCCTTTATAGTTTTTGAAAGTAGAAATGGGTGAGTAAAGCTCTAGCTTCTGTGCTTACTACTACAGAGTTCAAATCAATGGAACTCTAGTGTAATTAAAAATTAAAATGACCTCAGTGTTTTTCATGGAAATAAAAAGACCTCATGAATAAAGAATTACTGTTATGCAAAAAAAAAAAAAAAAATGGAGAAAAGGGTTTTCATTCAGTAGAAGTGCTTCACACTCTGGGGACAAAACAACCCCCCAGTCATTTATAAGCGCCATCTCTCAGCATTAGGCATACTAGAGGCTCCAAGCTGGAATTCCCTTTCTAATGGGAAAATGGTCTCAAATGGGGGGAAGGAGGACGGTGAAGGGATATATATGGCTCACTGAGGCCAGATGGAGAGAAAGGACTTTTGGAAGAGAAGAAGTCTCTTTCACGGAGAAGAGTTGTCAGGTCAGATATCGTCAGAGGCTGGAAAATGGCAGTGAACAGCTGGGAGACACTTAGTAAGACATCTCCCACCCAAGATAGACAGCATCCTGTGTGCATTATAGAGACATGCAATTAACCCAACTTGAAAGTAGTTTATACCCTGACTCGCAGTCACATCCTTTATGAAGAGAGTTTGATCAGAATGGGTTGGGGAAGGTGGGACCGTGGTTATAGGTCGTAGCCCTAAGACACTGCTGCAGATATACTGTTGAGAGCAGACAACTCTGTTGACTTCAGCCTTGGGTCAAGCCTGTTGCTCTTGCTTCAGAGTGCAGTGTTTCTGACTTACAAGAAGTGCCTTTATCTCACAATTATATAAGTTATTTTCTTTGGTTGTTCCTTGATTTGACTAGACCTGATTTGGGTAGAAGACTGAAGAAATGCCCAGCTAAACTCATTTGAAGATCTACCTTTTAACATTCTTCAGCTGCCTCTTTGCTTTCTTGTATTCTCTAGAATTTGGTAGTTGTGTCCAGCAGAGGAAACACACTATCGGCTTGAATGACAGACTGTCTCCCTTAGTCTCCGTTTGGGTTTGTAGTTGATTCATGACCTCATGCCTAGGGAAATCCTTTCTCAATCTATCAAGTCACTGCAGATTTTTCTCACAGCAAAATGAAGGCAGCAGAGCTATCCGATTCTGCTGGTTTTTACAGAGATTTCCAGCTGGTAGCTTTCATTTCCTCACCCGATCTAACGTCATACCTGGGTTGGTTGTGGCGACTCTGTTTGCTGGAGCCGTGATCAGGTGACCCCTATGACCCCATGAGCAGATGTTTGCTGTGACGACCACATGAGCTGACGTCTTCTGGCTCCCCCTTCACAGCCCCGGGGTCCCACCTCCTTGTCTCCCATACCTGGTACTCTCCATCCCCCACTCTGCACTCCTCCCCTGCAAGCAGCAGAATTAGGGGAAACCCAAAGTATCTCTTCATCAGGAAAAAGAGGCCTTAAATTGAAGGCACACAGGTGAAGGAGAAGAGGACAGAGACCCTTAAGACATCAGGAACTTCAAACTCTGGGGTGGACAACTTGGAGGAAATAAATGCTCAGAGCCACGGTCTAATGAAATGCACGGTCTAATGAAATGCATCAGGAACTTCAAGCTCTGGGGTGGACAAGTTGGAGGAAATAAATGCTCAGAGCCACGGTCTAATGAAATGCAGGAAAACAACTAATTCCAATTCCTGCCTTTCCCACTCCCTCCCCTTTACTTTTGCCTTCTCTCTCTCTTCCTCCCCTTCCCACTTGTTAAAATGCATTTGATGTTCACAAGGTCTCCGGGAAGTGTGCATGTATTTTTCTCATCTGTGTTCTGCGTTCGCTTTAGCATTTTCCTTCTCTGCACAGGCTGAGCATCTGTCATCCTGTCGTTCATTCATGGATTCATTTGTGCGTTTTAGGTACTGGGCACATACTTTGTTCCAGTCCCAGTGCTTTAAAACAATGTTAGCTAAGATTTAGTATTTTCTATTAGCAGGCTCTATACTAAGTGTTTAATAGGCCGAATACATTCACTGAACAGTCCCGACAGCTTATTCCTACCTGTTTTCCAGATGGAGTTTGGGGTTTAAGGAAAATAAATAACTCATCCACGGGCAGCAGAGCCCAGGTTTGCACACAGCAGCTTGATGACAGACTCGAGTTGTGATCTGTGCTTCCTCTTTCTAGGCCAGTGGTTCTCAAACTTTAGCTCCATCAAAATGACCTGGAGGGCTTTTCACAGCACACATTTCTGGGTCCCACTCCTAAAGTCTCTGATCCATAAGTCTGAGAATTTGCATTTCTAACGAATTCCCAGATGGTATTAATGGGACCCCTCTACTTTGAGAACTGCAGCTCTAGGCTCCACTCCCCCTGAGTGCTCTCACCCCTGTGGTTCCAGTTGCTTTAGGAAAGGTGAAACGTGTGCTTGCAATTAATTCGCAGCTCGCAGTTACCGCACCCATCAGTGGGAGGGCCAGGATGCCGCAGTGCTGCTTCTCCTCTGCTGAATCCGTATCTGTGACAGTGTCTCGGGTTCTACTCTTCCTTCAGTGCTTTTGGAGAGAAAGCTGTTTTGAATTGAGATGCTGCTTGTTCCCATGCCTGGCTGAAGAAAATATCTCCTGCCTCTCAGGATGTCCCAGTGTGCTGGGAGTGGAAGCCTTACAAACAATATAGGCAAAGGAATCATCCCCCAAGTCACTTCTGCTCAATCTACTGGGTCAGAGTCTAGCTATTCTGGAACATCATTCTGAATCTTGAAAGCAGATAGTAAAAACAGCAGCTGTACAGCGACTGTTTATTTATTTAATCCCTCATGTAAACACAGCGATGATGAGGGATCATCGCTTGGCTTGTCAACATGACCAAGCTCCAGCAGGGGCCTTGTCCTCATGTGAGCCCACTGGCCTTTTCCTGTGCCTGCAAACAGTGGCAAAGAGGAAACAGAAGGGAACTATGAGTGAGGAAACCGTGTTGAGTTGCAAAACACGGATAAAACAATTGGCACTGCAATTCCCAGGGCAAACAGGACCCTGCCAGATTGCAGAGGTACAAACTCTAGCGGGGCAGTTCCATTCTCTGGCACCGAGGGTATGCACTTTTTGCAGTCTTGGGCTTGTCCTGCCTCTAAGGAAGCTATTTACAGTTTTGCACAGTGTGACAGTTTTATGAGCCAACCCACTCATTTTTATGAGGGTCCCCGGGGTAAAGCAGTTATACAATCTTACACCAGCGCACCGACATCAGTGAAGTACAAACAACATAAACTAGGCCATCCAGGCCTGTAAAGAAGGCACCGCCAAACAGTCGTGATTTAAGTTCAGTTCAGCGGTGACCTGGCTCATTACGATAAGATAGAAGAATGAATAGTGCCTACTCAGGGAGAAGGAGTGAGTGAGTGGGAAATAAATAATTCATCGGGCTCCTTCCAGAAGCTGTATGTTGAAGGGACCGAAATCTTGGTATTAAAAAAAAGGACCCAAACTCAATCACTAGGACGGTCTCTCAAATGCAGATTTGATGGTTGAAGGAAATGACACCACCTTCCACCAAATATTTGGTCAGCACTCCATCATCAACTCAAAAAGGCTTTCAGGTCTTAACATGGCTTTCTGCGATAAACCAACTTTTCCCCGGTGAAACTGTCGAGAACTGAGGTCTCTGGCTGCGCTTGTATTTACAAATGAGTTTGCTATGCTTTGACTCCATAAGAAGACAGGGTTAATTATGAACCAGGCTGTGGATCTGAAATTTATCAGCAGGCTAAGTAGCTGGTGACTGCCCCAATCAGAGTCAGCTCCGAGGAAATGAAACGGGACTTATTTACATTTAGAGTGATGCCCAACTTCTTAATCACCTCAAAGCATTTAAAAATTAACTTTCCTACCAGCAGCTCAAGAGGCATAATGAATCCTGGGAGGGCGTTGGCGACTCTCGTTCCCTTCCGCTCTGGACCTGCCTATTCATTATGTCAGCCTGTCTTCTTTGCCTGTGTCTTTTTGCTAAATCCTGGAAACTTTCTTTCTGTTTATTTGGTAAGTCTCCTGATAAAGCAGTTTTCTACAACCTCACCAAAATTGCTAGTGATTGCCGGGATAGCTGAGTGTATGGGCACAATAAGAGATGGGAATCATTGTACTCAACTTTCTTCTATATGAAATGTTTCAGCTAAACTGGTCAGTTACCAAAGGGTTATTATGGATTACACGTGCTGGACAAGAGGGGTGACCCAAAACCCCAAGAACTTTCATTTTTTATTTCATTTATTTATTTTTTTGCTTTTTAAAGAAATTTGTGGTACAACTGTTTTTTTTAAGTTTTATTTTATATTAGAGTATAGTTGATTTATAATGTTGTGTTAGTTTCAGGTGTACAGCAAAGTGATTCAGTTATACATGTACATATACCCATTCTTTTTCAGATTCTTTTCCCATATAGGTTATTACAGAATGTTGAGTTGAGTTCCCTGTGCTGTGCAGTAGGTCCTTGTCAATTATCTATTTTATATATAGTAGTGTGTATCTGTTAATCCCAAACTCCTAATTTATCCCTCCCTCCCCCTTTCCCCTTTGGTAACCATAAGTTTGTTTTTGAAGTCTGTGAGTCTGTTTCTGTAAATAAGTTCAAATGTATCATTTGTATCAAGACCCCAGGCACTTCTCACATGGCCATGAGGTCCCTTTTAAATGAACACTAGTGGGACTTCCCTGGCTGTCCAGTGGTTAAGACTCCGCGCTCCCAATGCAGGGGGCACGGGTTCCATCCCTGGTCGGGGAACTGAGATCCCGCATGCTGCACAAGCCCTAAAAATAAATAAATAAAATAAATGAACACTAGTAATGACTGAATAAATTGTGGATTAGAAGTTGCTAGTCAGCCAGTAACAATGACCAGAGCAGTTGGGATGATAGATGCATGTATAGATGGCCATTTCCATCACATTTTAGTTTAACACAATCTGCAATTCAACTTAAAAATCTTATAATTTAGACCTACATTCTCCAACTATTTCATAGTTTTGAAGTCAACAGAGGAAGTTATGATTTGCTGGTAGACTGTGAGTGATAGTAATACATCCCCTGCCCTCCTCAAAGAGCTGTTGGAAAGATTCCCAAGATTTCTGTCAACTTAGAGGGGCTGTGCAAACATAAGATATTTCGACATTCCATTATTCAATATTTTCACAACATGTGTACCCACTATTTGTTTTCGTTTTAAAAACTGAAACTATATAAAACATCATCCCTTTAAAATCATTACATTTTCTTTTTATGTAATAATCTGAAATGCGAAAACCTTATTTTATAGAAGACTATTGTTTTCTAGAAGAAATTAATGAAAAAAATGGACCTCGTTGAGGCATTATCAGAGTGCCTTTTTGGTTAGAGAGGAAAGAGGGAAATATTTACATTTAAAGGATTGGTGTGCTTTCTATTTAGGAATCCAACGTGGTACGAATTTAGGTAGAAGTGAGCCACCACCCTCCTTGCTAATTACAGCAGCTAAGAGGCCAAGAGATAGGTTCTTGGGGTTTCAACGTTGACCACAGAAGCAGGTTTACCTAATATGGCGAAAGGAGGGATACCCAGGTTCTAAGGGGCTCTCCTTGAAAAATAAGCAGAAGCCAGTGACTCTAGATCTGTGTCTTTATTAGAAGCGGAATGCCCTGTACCTACTGTTCATATTGTGCAAATTCTGCTGGAGGAAGATTGGCGGCTCCACCTCTTGGGCTTTCCCGTAACAAGATGTTCATCTCTGGAGGCTCTCCTGGTGAGCCAAGGCGTACATAAATCCATTCTAATTAAATATGCTGCTCTCTAGGGGGAGATGCCTTCATTAGAGGACTTATTTCAGGGGACTATAGATATGTGCATATCTATATTTTAGTGATAGACACCAGTGTCTGTTTGCAAGCAAGCGGCTATACCATCCCCCCCTTTTTCCTCTCATCTTCCATCTTGCTATCTGGAGACTCACACCAAACAAATCCCTTGGGATTGAACATACTTTCAAATATATGAAGTTAAACCCTTCTCAGACACATGCATCTTTCCATTAGGAGTACAATGAGAAGCTTTCTGTAACTCTACATTTGATGGTGCCATCTCTAATTGAAGCACCTGGCCCAATTAGGGCTTAATGAGTGCTTTCTGATGATAAAGATAATGAGGGGTTTTCAGGCACAACCAAAAAGCATTACAATTTTTTTTTTTTTTAATATAGTCCAAAGGAGAAAAGCAAACCTACAAGTTAGTGGTCAAAATATTGTCCTCCTCTTACTTGTTTCTAAAAACGAAAATTACTGTCAAATCTTAAACAAAAAGTTATACTCAAACCCCAAACTGACTCATTAACCAGACTCTGCTTCAGAAATAGAGGAGATAAGAGAAGACCCTAGAAGCACAGAACATGCTGGGGAAGAGTTTTGCCTCTCCGGAGGCACATGTAAATGTGAGCGAGATCCTGGGCAAGACATGGCAGGGATGTTCAGGTCAGCTGAGTTTCCTTCTCACCTGTGTGACATGATGAGTCACCAGACTTTTGTAAAGTACCATCAGCCTCTAATTCAAGGATAGTCATTGTAAGACACAAGGTATTGGACAAGACAGAGAAATGAACCAAGCATTACACATTAAAACAATTTCTACATGTAATTATATTCATAAGACTTTTGAGTTACTTATCTCATTTAATATAATGGCCTCGAGGTCCAGCCATGCTGTTGCAAATGGCAGAATTTCCTTTTTTTTATGGCTGAATTATGTATCACATTTTTTTATCCATTCATCCATTGATGGACACTTAGGTTACTTTCCTATCTTGGCTGTTGTAAATAATGCTGCAGTGAACATGGGGGTACAGAGTGATTTCATTTCCTTAGGATGAATACCCAGAAGTGAAATTGCTGAATCATATCGTAGTTCTACTTTTAAGTTTTTGAGGACCCTCCATACTGTTTTCCACAGTGCCTGCACAAATTTACATTCCCACCAACAGTGCAGGAGGGGTCCCTTTTCTCCACATCCTCGCCAACACTTGTTATTTCTTCTCTTTTTATAATAGCCATTCTAATAGGTGTGAGGTGATATCTCATTGTGGTTTTGATTTGCATTTTCCTCATGGTGAGTGATGTTGAGCACCTTTTATGTACCTGTTGTCCATTTGTATATCCTCTTTAGAAAAATATCTATTCAGATCCTCTGCCCATTTTTTAATTGGATTTTTAAAAATTGAGTTGTATGAGTTCTTGATGTATTTTGGATATTAACCCCTTATCAGATATATGATTTTCAAATATTTTCTCTCATTCCATAGGTTTCCCTTTCATTCTGTTGATGTTTTCCTTTGTTGTGCAGAAGCTTTTTTGTTTGATGTAGTCCCACTTGGTCATTTTTGTTTTTGCTGCCTTTGCTTTTGGTGTCAAATCCAAAAAATCATCACCAAGATGGATGTCAAGGAGCTTACCCAACATGTTTTCTTCTAGGAGTTTCATGGTTTCAGTTCTTATGTTCAAGTCTTTAATCCATTTTGAGTTGATTTTTGTGTATGGTACAAGATAGTGGTCCGGTTGCATTCTTTTGCATGTGACTGTCCAGTTTTCCCAATACTATTTATTGAAAAGACAATCCTTTCCCCACTGTATCAATATATTCTTGGCTCCCTTAACATAAATTAATTGAACATGTAGGTGTGGGTTTATTTCTGGGCTCTCTACTCTGTTCCATTAATCTATGTGTCTGTTTTTGTGCCAACACCATTCTGTTTTGGCTACTATAGTTTTATAATATGGCTTGAAATCAGGAAGTGTGATGTTGCCAACCTTATTCTTTGTTCTCAATTTCTTTGGCTATTTGGGATGTTGTGTGGTTCCATATAAATTTTAGGATTGTTTGTTCTATTTCTGTGAAAAATGCTATTGGATTTTGATAGGGATTGCATTGATACTGTAAATTGCTCTGGTTAGTAGGGGCTTTTTAATAATATTAATTCTTCCAAACTGTAAGCATGGAATATCTTTCCATGTATTTGTGTCTTCTTCAGTTTCTTTCATTAGTGTCTTATAGTTTTCAGTTACAGGTCTTTCACTTCGTTGCTTAAATTTATTTCTAGGTATTTTATTCTTTTTGATGCAATTTCAGATAAAATTGTGTGTCATGAATACTCCCCTTGAAGGATGGGATAAGGGTGGCAAGCCGAAGGGGACCAGAGATGTGGGTTAGGGTGGGTAAATGAGGCTGCTCAGACCAGGATCCTGTTTTAGGGGAGGTCCCAAATAGAGTGGTAACCTTATTTCAGGAAAAAAAAAAATTTCCTACAACTCTCCCCGCAGTAGTCTCTCTTGGAGAAGCATCTGTCGGGGGAGGCAAGGGAGGCTGTATGGGGAAGACTTCGGGCCCAGTTTTACAGTGGTCTGACCTCAGGGTGACAGGGACCTCTCCTTCTACTATTTGTTTCTTGTCTTGCTCCCTGGTTAGATGCTAAATCAGCTTGGCAGGAACGTTATGTTTCTGTTCATTTGCTAGAGCACTGGGCACACAGAGCATACTTGATACGGTTAAATGGTGATACTGTGACAAAAGACACAGACGTGAGCTGGGGCTGGCAGGCAGAAAACCAGTGGGAAGTAGGAGTCGGAAAATATATACAAGCTTGGGCAAATCACTCACCTTTGCCATTAAGTGGCTTCCAAAATATACTGCATCTTGTGACAGATTTGAATGGGGCATTATTCATGAGAGGTAAAATATGTGCAAATTGCAGCGAAATCAAGCTGTGAACATAGGAAATAGCATTCAGAGGAACCAGAGAGCAGCCTGATGGTGTGAGGACCCCAGAGCAGCTGGGAGCTGCGGTGTCATCACCCCCGGGACCTGCCACCTTAGCTCGGCACCCAGGGTGGCTGCAGGGGGAGGATGGCCTTGAACTGTGGGCCGGATACTGTCTTCTCTGCGCTGCCCTTTGTTCTTTGCTCTCATCCAGGGGCGAGGGACGGTGGCTTTTGTTAACCAAAACACAGGATAAAAAAGTAACGAGTTTTAAAAGAGAGATCGTTCTGATTAGCTGTGAAAGCAGATTTGCTGCCATCAAAGAATGCAGTCATTTGAAAATGCGTTTGCGTACCCTTCACATCACAGCATAGCAGTTTGGGTCACTTGCCTTTGGGAATTTAAAAGTCTGCCCACTGAGAACATCAGGTAACCAGGAATTGGGTGAATTTCTCCAAAGGCCTGAGTAGTACATTCTCCCCAGACCCCACAGTTGGGTGCTGACTGGGACAGCCCATGTGCTTTGGGACCTCAGCCTGGCTCTGCCATAAAACAGATGGTGCAGCAGAGTTGATCAAGCCCCGTGGTAGGGGCCAAGGATACGGGGGACTGCAGACCCATGCAGGGCCTGCCTCTCATGCTGCCCTCCTAGGGACCTCTAAGGACCACAGTCCCAGGCCCATCCCATGGGTGTCCGGCCTGGGAGGAGCTCTTGGGAGGGAGTGAAGGGCAGCCTCACAAGGCATCTGCAATGGGGCGGGTTCCTGCTTTATGGGGAGGGCTGCACAGTGAGACCTACAGTAGGGTTTGTGGGGTGGCGTTGGCCCTGGATGCCACACCCCCAGCCCAGCTCCAACCAGGTTTCTCTGGTAGCCAGTCACCTTCATGAACGAGGACCCCCCTGCAGCACGAGTGACCTCCAAGGCCTTCCAGCCCAGCCTCCTTCAGTGCCTCGCTTAGAGCTACCCCACATCCACTCGTGCTGCAGCGGATCGTAACAATTCCTTACGTTTGAAGAGAGAGCTCTTGAGAATTTTCAAAATCCCCTTGCACAGTTATTTGATCTTCGTGGCCACCTGCAACGGTGGATTATGTCTGTGTTAGGGGTGAAGATGCCAAGATGGAAGGAATAGAGAGAGAGAGCTTCCTTGGTGTGTTTGCTGTGGATGAGGCATGGCTTGAACCCGGGCTCCTCTCACCTAGCCCGCGTGGCTGCCTTGGGCCCGTCTCCCAGGGGCCCTGCACACGGCAAGGCCTGGGCAGCGCAGCATGGGGTAAGGTCCGGCTCTACAGCCAGGTGGCCCGGTGAGCACCCAGCTTCACTGTTGACCAGCTGTGCGACCGCGCTGTGTGTTCACCTCTGTGCCTCAGTCTCTATCTTTAAGCAGGGCTGGAGCTAGTGCTCATGTCCAAAGTTGTATAACACACACTTGTTACTGCAAGTAAAGTGCCTATAATAATACAAGCTGTATTTTGGTGCTTACTGTGTGCTGACACTATGCTCCGCACTGTATGTGCATTAATTCATTGCAGCATCATAACAAGCCTAGGGGATAAGTTATTATTCCCGTTTTCGAGAAGAAACAGGCACAGAGAGATGAAGCAGTTTCTCAGTGGTGGAAAGACCAGGGGTCCATGCTCTTAACCACAGCACGAGGCTTCCTTTTCAACAGGGCTTGGCTCTTGCTAAGCACTCAAAACTCGTTAGCTGTGAGGTGTATGATATCAGGATCCTGCCACCCAGATGCCTCTATTCCCTGTGGCCAGAACACCACAGGCAGGACTTCAGCTGAAATGCAAAGTCCCCCTGGACGGCTTACGCTAAACCCTAACTCTCTTCTAGCCTTAGTGTCGGTGAGACGGGAGGCTGTTTCTGAGGTGGGTTTGATGGGGGAGAGGGTGAGAGCTCCTGAGGACATTGCTCAGAGAGGTAATGAGGGACATTGTTGCCGGTGGGGATGTGGCTGAATGAGGTAGAGATTCTGTAAAAAAGGGGAATGAGGGCTCATCTGCTTAGGATTTTTCCCAGCTGCTAAAATGATCCGTATGGGAGGACCTCATTAGAGTTCATTTTCTGAGCACTCTTTTCATGAATTGCTTTAGCGCTGTTATGTGATGGGAATCACAGACTAATAGGGCTTCTTTGACAGACGAGGAATCCAGAGTATGGAGAGGCCGTACAACTAGACAGTAAAATCCGGCGCCAGCACCCAGCACCCTGCCTTCCCAATGCTAAACCTTACAAGGAGGCACTGCATGTGACCTTGGCATGTGACCTTGGCACACTTCGGTGTTGAGCCTCCTCCTTGGCTCTGCCTGGGGGTGCGGGGGTCAGGCTCTTCCTTGCTGGTGTTGGCACCAAGCTGAACCTTTCTGGTGGAGGACCTGCCATTTCACTGCAGCTTCCCATCTTCTCTCCTGAAACTGAGTTCAGAGATGCTTCCCCGCCTTCCAGGTACGCAGGGAGGGTTAATTAGGTAATGTTTGCACTGGGCTTTGAAGATGAAAGCACCGCACAATTGTCATTACAGAGCATCTCTTCCAGAAGCCAGGAATGCTTCTGCTCTGGGGACACCTGACTTTGTCTTCACATGCATGGCTCACTGGAGGATAAAACTTGTCAGGCATCGGTGAATTAATGCTAACGTGTAGAGCCCGGAGGATCAAACAGTCAAAACAAACAACAGGCACTGAGAAGCCCTCAGATCACCAGGAAGCAGCTGCCAGGGGCCTTGTGATGGCAGGAGCCCCCCCATTGGGTTGCCAGCCGCCGGGCAACATTTCCATCACCGGGCTCAGCATGGGAAACAGGGGTCAGGAAGAGAACATCACGGCTCCAGAGGCCAGAAAGTGCTGAAACAGACCCAGACAGGAGAGGCAGCAAATGACATTTTGGAAGAGCAGTGGTGGGGCCTGTCATGGGAGGGGGTTACGTAGAGTGAAAGACCCTCCTTACTCTGTTTGAACATTATTTCAAGAGTCCCCCATTGGGGTCCCTGCCTCTTGTGTGAATCCAATTCATGTTCCTTCCATTGTCAGGTTCATTGCAGTTCTCAACGTGGCTCATCTATGGCTTGTAAACCTTCGGTACCATCCTCTTGCCTAGAAAATGAGGTCTAAACCCTTCCTATGACCTTCAAGACACTCTGTCATCTGCCTCCTGTTGATTTTCCTAGTCATTTCTCTCATGCACTTCCTTGGGTGGGAACTCTCTCCCACACCCGTCCATGGCACTGAACACACTCAGGATAAAATGCCTGCCCTTCCCAGCACCTCTACCCACATGAATCCTGGACATTCAACCCAGTTCCTGGTTCCTTGCTGACTCTCTCTGATCATACAGGTCCCAAGAACTCCCTCTTTTCAGTCAATTCTGTTTGCTGTTCAAACCTATTGCACTTACCTGTGTTTTCTTATATTGGCATATAACTGTTTGTATGAGTATTTCCTATATTGCTATTTGCACAGCAAAATCAGGGAGGCCAGGGGTTGTTTCTTACATTCACAGAGAACACGGGGTCATCGAGTTTTAAACTCCACAAGGGGAGGCGTGTCCCCAACACCTAACATAGTGCCCGACAGCCATTAGGTACCTTTTCCAGTTATCCGCGGCCTAGGAACAAATCACCCAAACTCAGTGGTGTAAAATAAGAAGTCTGGTGTGGCGCTGAGAAAAAGGAGGCATTGAGAATAAATCTGAGTTCTCTGTCTCAAGGGTTTGGGTGGTGGGTGCTGCCACTCGCAGACCCGGGCAGCCGGGAATGGAACAGGACTGCAGGGAAAACAGTCAGGGCAGCACCTGGCCCGTCGTCAGCATCTCTGGGGACACGGTTCTCCTGAGGCGAAGAGGTGTGCAGGTGTGCAATCAACAGCATCTCCCTATCAGTTCATCACATTAGAGGAGTTCTGGCATCGTCATCCCCTTTGGCTTTTTCCATCATTCCTTTAAACCCGGTCCCTCGAGAGTGAGGTCAGACCCCCAGCGCGGTCCACACGGGGGAGCTGGTTGGAAACGCGCTCTCCCCAGTTGCACGTCGGCTCTGCTGGATTGAACCCACCCCCAGGTGAGTCACCTGCAAGGTAAGGTTGCGATCGCTCTCTCATTCTCCGCCTCCCTCTCTGCCCGCGCCTTCAGGGACTATTGAAATCTCAGATGATGTTTCTCTGTCCCGTTGAGGGCTCTGTGCTGCTCTCATGGGAAGGAGAAACCTCCCGCTGGCTTCCCTCTCCGCTGCAGGGGGTCCGGTGGCTGCTGGAAGGAGGGCAGCTCTGTGTGAAGATGCTGGGACAGCGCCCAGTAGCCGTTTCTCCCAACCGACACCGCAGCCCAGAGGCCCTGTGCACCCCTAAAGGTGGTCTTCTGCAAGGAGTATCTTTGCATGTCCAAGGCACCCCTAAAGGTGGTCTTCTACAAGGAGTATCTTTGCACGTCCAAGGCACCCCTAAAGGTGGTCTTCTACAAGGAGTATCTTTGCACCTCCAAGACTTTCTTCCCCTGAATCCTTGTATAACTGGGACAAAACTGCTGCCAGGAAGACCCCCTCATTCACCTTAGGTTTGTGGCTCACAGAACGACTGCCTTTATTTCTCAGTATCTTCAGTAACTCATGTCAGCAGGGTGGGCTGAAGCCTGCTAGCTTCAATTTCCAGGCACCGTGACTCAATTTGTTTGTTTGTTTTTTTAAATACGCTTCCAGTCTCTTCTTGCCTCACATAAACGGATGTGTCATTTCTTACTAAGGAATGACTGCTTTTCTCGGTACTGACCTGCGGGCCAGTGGAGTCAGTACGGTTATTTTATTTTGACCGTTAGGGGATCAAGCTGTGCCGTCTGTTGGGTGGAGTTAGGGGTACTGATTGTCGTCGCCAAGGCTAGCTGAGCATGTGGTGTGGTCTTCTCTCCTGCCGTACAGCTGAGAGGGAAGCTGCTCTCTTTCCAAACACCCACGGAAGTATCCGGATCTGAGATGCTTTGGATGTCAGTCTCACTAGGCTTGGTTGTTTAGGTTAGGTCGTTATTCTGTAGCACAGCTGGGAGGACACGGGAAACTTCTAGCTGGGAGCCTGGCTTCTGCCTTGGCAAATAACGGCAATGAATGTAGCAATTTCTCTCTTGGGTAGAAGATCTGGATCTAATAAGCAATCCACTGGCTGGCTTGCAAGATCCCAACAAATGTCTGATCCTGGATCCAGAATTCCTTATAGTGAACAGAAAATGACTTCTATGTCATTTTAGAGGTTAAGAATTTTTAAAAAATATATAATGACAAGTCCTCAGCGGAGGTGATGCCCTATTTCTTGGCAGGCCATGCCTGGCATGTGCCCTTTGTCGTTCTAGTTTTTGAAGAAATGGCGTTGTCTAAAAAAATTTAAAAAACAAACTTCTGATTTTCTTAGTATAATTCCATTAAAGTTATGTTGCAAACAATTTCTCTCTCTATGACACACCTAGCTACTGGAATTTCATGATGACTTTTAAAACATTGGCTTAGGATCATTAAAGCCAACAGCATTAAAAATAGCTTACAACTTTCAAAAATATAAAATTTCAAAAGTATAAAAGTTTAACACATCATCTCCCTAACACACACACACACACACACACACACACACACACACACACACACAGTGTAATTCTATGCAAAGTCAGCTGACTGGGTGGTGATGTAGCATAAGGTCCTACTTCTCAGGTCTGCTTGGACCGAACCCATTCCTCAGTGCTTAAGCTCCTAGCTCACATGCAAACACCTGCTTCTAGAGGGCTGAGGCTTGTGCTGCTTTGGGCCCTAAATTGATTGCTGAAGTTATAGGATCGAAATGCCTCGGGTAAAAAATTGAGTCAAAAGAAAAACATTAAGTCGACAGTCCTGTAAAGCCTGCTGCCTGACAGCCGGGGACGGTCCAGGGATGGAGGAACTGCAGCAAGTAAGGTCAGCAAAATTAACACTCAATTACCCCTGACGTTGAAAAGGATGAAAGGCTATCCAGGGAGGTTGCCCCTCCTCCAGACAAATTTCTGACTTCAGTGAATTTTAGGTTAACCCCTTTCTGTACACGCACTGTCCGTACATGAAAGACAGGTCATTTATTTTCTCCTCCCAGCCCCGTTTTAAACTGTTCTCTTTATTATTTGTAACTGTTGTGGCCTCTAAGCAACACACAATTGTATTCATGCTGCTCCTTCTTGTGTCAGTTAAAAGATGTATTCCAATTGCAAACCTTTTAATTGTTCCTCTTGTCTCCCAATGGCATTGGCTCTCATAGGGTGCTGATTCCCATAAGCTTAGTGAGCGTTCTCCTTCTACATATGAATACCTATGAAAAATACGTGTTTCCCATATGCTCTGAACTTGATCTTAATAGGATTGTACTAGATACCAGGTTGAACTTCTATATTTTTTCTCAACATTGTTTTCCAGCTCTGTTCTTGGTAATGAATCATTTCTTGACCTCTGAATAGTCACATGTACATAAACCCCACTTTGAAAATATTTTCCCCTTCTTTTGCTATTCTAACAATCTTTATACATGTCTCTGTGTTTATCGAGTTCTCTGGAGGTACATATCTGGAAATTCCTGTGTTACAGGGCGTGTACTAACACAATTTTACTACATACTGCTAGACTGCTCACCAAAATGGCTGTCGTAAATATTTGCAGAGTCACTAGCACATGTGAGAATAACTGTTTCCCGTCAAGCTTGCTGACATTGCTATTATCTGAATATTTTTTTTTTGTCAGCGTGTCTCTAAATTGATGCCTGTATTTTGGAATTCTCTGGTTACCTACTAGTAAGGACACATACATCTTCATATCAACCATACCATTCCTACTTCAGCAATTTGAGCATCTATAGTCTTTGTACATTCTTCTGTTGGGTGGCTTCTTCTTTTCACTGATTTATAGGAGTTTCTTAACTATTCTGGCTATTAATCTTTTCTTGATTATATACATTGGAAATATTTTCTCTCCACTTATCACCTATGTTTTAACTTTGTCTATAGTGTATTTAGCAGAGCAGAAATCTTTAATTTTGGTGTAATCAAATCTTTCCATTTCCCCCCCTTTAGGTGCTTTTTCTGGCATACTTAAAAAAATCTTTCTTAATCTCAGGGTCATAAAGCTAGTCTTCTGCTTTGCCCTCCCCCCTTTGCTTCTTTTATACTGAAATTTAAAATTTTTTTAATTGAAGTATAGTTGATTTACAATGTTGTGTTAGTTTCAGGTCTACAGCAAAGAGATTCAGTTATACATATACATAAAACTATTCTTTTTCATATTCTTTTCCATTATAGGTTATTACAAGATGTTGAATATAGTTCCCTGTGCTATACAATAGGTCCTTTTGTTTATCTTTTTTTTTTTAATATTTATTCATTTATTTATTTTTGGCTGTGTTGGATCTTCGTTTCTGTGCGAGGGCTTTCTCTAGTTGCGGCAAGCGGGGGCCACTCCTCATTGCGGTGCGCGGGCCTCTCACCATCGTGGCCTCTCTTATTGCGGAGCACAGGCTCCAGATGCGCAGGCTCAGTAGTTGTGGCTCACGGGCCCAGTCGCTCCGCGGCATGTGGGATCTTCCCAGGGCTCGAATCCGTGTCCCCTGCATTGGCAGGCAGATTCTCAACCACTGCGCCACCAGGGAAGCTCTGTTTATCTATTTTATATACAGTATTGTGTGTCTTTTAATCCCAAATTCCTTAATTTATCTCTCCCCCCACCTTTCCCCTTTGGTAACCATGAGTTTGTTTTCTGTGTCTGTGTGTCTGTTTCTTTTTTGTAAACAAGGTCATTCGTATCATTTATTAGATTCCACATATAAATGATATCATGTGATATTTGTCCTTCTGTCTGACTTACTTCACTTAGTAGGATACTCTCTAGGTCCACATACTGAGGTTTTAAACCCATCTGAATTTATTTTTGCTTGTAGACTGAGATAGGGCTAGAATTGCATCTTTTCATTACAATGAGCTCATTTTGCCAGCACTATTGAACATGATCCATGTTTCCTCTGCTGGTGTGTGATGCCACTTCTATCCCAACTCAGTTTGGTATGAGTCTGGGTCTGTTTTTAAATCCTCCATTCTGTTCCATTGCTCAGTTTTTTAAATAACTGGACCAGAAATATAATCTTTTAATCGTTACAGCATGTTCCATGCCTTAATATCTGGTAGAGTAGCTTTAACGACATGGCTCTTGTTTTTCAGACTCCAGCTGGAATTTTGGTTAGAGCTGCATTGGTTTAACATGATCCTGGATAGTTATTTGCCTTCGATATCTGCACATGTGAGATACACTGTCTCCAAACAGCACAATGACTCTGCAAAGTTCATTTCAGAAGGTCTACGTTTCTAGAGAAGGAATGAATTTCTGTGCTAAATCGAGCTTTCAGTTTTGTAGCTGAAATCCTGTGATGATGGTTTTAGAAGCCCTTCCCTCACGGGTCCTCATTCATTACTGCGTGCATTCACCCACTCGCCAAACAAAAACTGAGCACACTCTGTGTATGTAGCACAATACTAAGTGTTGTCAACACATATCTCCAAGCTTCTACTTCACTCACGTGTTTTAGACAAACCACATGTACTCCTTTGTTGTAAAAGGAGTTAATGACTGTTTGGACAATGAGACTCTGGGGCATCCTTGTTTTGTGTTAAGTAACTCTGCATGTGTATTTTAGAAAAAGATGTTGACACCGTCATGGATTAATGTTGTCAGATTTGGACCCAAATGTTGGCCCATGTTCTCTGGAGGTCCGGACTACCGTCTCCAATCTGCTACCAACTCACAGGTCACTTAAGTGATCTGAGCCTCTGTTTCCTCACTTGTAAAATTAAGACATCAGACAAGTCGGTTTCTACGGTCTCTTTCAGCTCTCAAATGGATGTGTGAGTCCTTGACAAGCAGGGCGTGGGAGTGGTTTGGTTATACAGGCAAGCATGCCCACAGGCCTGGGTAGTGAGGGGACTGATGTTGAGTGGAGTGCTGTCCTGAGGGAGCAGAGGTGGAGCCGAGCTCTGAAAGGGTATGAGGTGGGTCACTGAAGAATCTTGGAGGTGGGATCAAGGTAAAGACACAAACCACAGATGCGGAGGATGAAAGGTAAGTTTTTCTGGTTGAAATATACCTGAGCTGAGGTTGAAGGTCAGCGAGAGAGGTGAGGGTGTCAGTTGTTGATAGACCTTAAAGTCATGAATGGTCATGATATGATTCTTCCTAGTAACGTGGGCCCTCTGTCTACTGACACAGTATAGAGGGAAGTCATATGGGGTCCATTTGATCTTCAGCATCCCATCCTTATCATACGAAGAGTTGTTAGCTTTCTTTTGCACATGAAACAGAGGCACAGAAGTTCAAACTGCCTATCAGCTTGTTATGGTGGGGCTGGCACTTGGCCCATATGCCTTCTGACTCCAAGATACCTGTAATTCCACCTCACCACGTGCATGGACGAGAGTTTTAATTTGCCGAAATAAGCATCTAGGAAGGGCCTATGGCTTCTATACCCAGGGTCTCAGAATGAACCATCTTAAACCTGGTGGGTTTCTTTGACTGTCTTCGGCACCCAGGGTTCTGATAGATGTCCCCCTGATGAAGGAAGAATACTCCACCACCCCCTTTAAAATATATCTCAGCTTATACCTGTTGTTGAGATAGACCTGCCACCCCTAGAGCTTTTTTTCTTTTTTTGTTGTTGTTGTTATTTTCATTTTATTTTATTTTTAACATCTTTATTGGAGTATAATTGCTTTACAATGGTGTGTTAGTTTCTGCTGTATAACAAAGTGAATCAGCTATACATATACATATATCCCCATATCTCCTCCCTCTTGCGTCTCCCTCCTTCCCACCTTCCCTATCCCACCCCTCTAGGTGGACACAAAGCACCGAGCTGATCTCCCTGTGCTATGCGGCTGCTTCCCACTAGCTAGCTATTTTACTTTTGGTAGTGTATATACGTCCATACGTCTCTCACTTCGTCCCAGCTTACCCTTCCCCCTCTCCGTGTCCTCAAGTCCATTCTCTAGTAGGTCTGTGTCTTTCATCCCGTCCTGCCCCTAGGTTCTTCATGACCATTTTTTTTTTAGATTCCATATATATGTGTTAGCATAGGGTTTTACACTCTCCTGACCTCTCCGGATCAGGTGGGAAAGTGCAGCAGGGGAAAAACAGGTCCGAATTCCTTTCTTCATGTTGGCGTGCCTGTGCTTTGCAGCTTCCTGACTTCATGGCATTAGAAGAGTTCAGTTAGCACACAATTGACATCTTTTCCAGTAAATGGCTAAGATGGGCTCTTATTCTTTAAATAGCCTAATGAAAACAGGTGGAGACAGACTCAGAGCCTGGCGAAGCTCTCCAAGTGTTCAGGAAGCCAGGCTGGGAGCCGGAGATGTACCCAGGAGCCTGATCCAGGGCTTGGGGCTCGTCTGGTGATTCACTGCCCAGGACACACAAGGAGGTTCTGTGGGTCTGTGTTTCAGAAACTTCTGATTCCATGTCCCTAGAGTGGCAGGGATTCTGTCTGTACTCATTAGAACTTTAGGTGCCTTCAATTTAAAGTTTAAATTTTTTTTTTCTTTCAAGATAAAAAGATTTCATTTTTCTTCCCTAATTCAAGCTCCTTTCTTTTTAAACCACACTAACTTTCAATATCCTAAGAAAGAATTTCCCAAGAAAATAAAAGAGAAATAAAACAAGAGAGTTTGTAATTCGTTGCTTTAAGTTTCTAAAATTTGTTCAGTTGGCTAGAGTCGCACTTAGTTATCTTTATATTGCCAGAATCATTACTGAAGCCCCCAGGTACCCCAAGGGAGAAAGGAAAAGGGAGCAATGTTGTTTTCTACTATGAAAAAGAGACATTTCATGCTGATGACAAACGGTGCAATTTTATGATATGGTTATATGGGATTTTTTTTGGCAAAACTAGACTTTTGGTAGCATGAAAGGGTTTAAAAAATTGCTGATGCCCATCAGCAGAGATTCTGATTTATTGTTATTAGGATGCATCAGGTGATTTAAATGCACTACAGGGCTGAGAGCTATTGATGCCTGCCTAGATCTTTCTGACCTGAAGGTGCTTATTTTGTTAGGAACTTGGTGTGAAAAGGAGACAGACCAAGCCGGACATTTCTGTTCATTAAAAACTTACTATGAATCTTATGGTTTATTTTATTTTACCTTTTAATTAATGGAAGAGTTTTAGATTTACAAAAAAAAATTGAGCAGATAATATAGAGAATTCATATATATCCCCCTGTACAGTTTCCCCTGTTATTAACATCTTACGCTGGTATGGTATACTTTTTATAATTAATGAACCGATATTGATACATTATAATTAACTAAAGACCATAGTTTACTCAGATTTCCTTAGTTTTTATCTAATGCACTTTTTTTGGTCTCCGAATCCCATCCAGGATACTGCCTTACATTTAGTCAAGGTTATTCTTAGCTGTGACAGTTTTTTAGACTTTCCTAATTTTGGGTGATCTTGACAGTTTGGAGGAGTACTGGGCAGATATATTGTAGGATGCCCCTCGACTGGAATTTGTGTGATGTTTTCCTTATGGTCAGACTGGGAATATAGGTTTTGAGGAGGAGAGCACAGAGGTAAGGTGCCATTTTCATCACATCATAGCTGGGGTACATAATATCATTGTGGACATTGACCTTGACCGCCTGGTTTGAGTAGCATTTGCCAGATTTTTCCACTCTGAAGTTACTTTCCCTCCACTTTCCAGACTGTAGTCTTTAGAAGGAGGTCGTGAAGCACAGCCCACATTTAAGGAGCAGAGAGTTATGCTTCCACCCCCTTTAGGGTGAAGTATCTACATAATTTGTTTGTTTTCATGCATGAGAGATTTGTCTCTATTTCCCCCATTTATTAATTTATTCAATTGCCTGTCTATATCAGTATGGGTTTATGGGCATATATTTTATACTCTGGATTATAATCCAATACTACTTTATTTTGTTGTTGAAATTGTCCCAGTGTTGGCCTTGGGGAGCTCTTTCACTTGACTACTGTGTCCCTTTGACACAATCTCATCATCGTGGGCTTTTTTTTCTTTTTCTGAGTACTACAAATACTCCAAGCTCATCTTGTATATTTCCTGCCCCAGTCCTCAAATCAGTCATATCTTCAAGGTGCCCTGGTCCCTTTTACTGGAGAATGGTATTAGAATCCAACATCTGGACGGTTATAGTTTATCTTCAAAGAAATTGAAATTATATTGGGTTAAAAACTCTAACTTAATCAGCATGGTCTGCTAATGTCCTGTTCTGATTAACTGAATTTTTATTAACTGGCATTAAGTCATTCACACTATGACATTTTGGAGGAGAAGATTTGTATTTAATTGCTCCTCAGTTTATGCAAGTGTGAGTTGTGATATTTATTTGTGAATGACATAAACCACGAGGTTTGCTATTTTTATTTTATTTTTTTTTTAACATCTTTATTGGGGTATAATTGCTTTACAATGGTGTGTTAGTTTCTGCTAACCATGGAGCAGAGGATACATGTTATGGTTATCACTAGATCTCTGTTGCCTAGAATATTGGTGGCATCTTGCAAATAAATATTCAATAAGTATTTGTTAGATTATTGACTGAACAATGATCCACGGGTGGCACTGAGAATGTCTGGGGTTTAGCAAACGTTCCTTTGTAATGGGACATTCAACATCCATCCCATTAGTGTTTACCGAAGTCCCGATACATGTTAAGCTTTATGCCAGCTGCTGGGGCCACACCCGTGAACAGACATGGGATGTGGCTTCACTCAGTCTTCATGGAGCTCGAAGTGACAGAAAAACACAAGGTGCAGGTGGAATTACAAAAGTGATGAGTGCTATGAAGTAGGGGAACTGCCCCATGATGAAGGGATCTGACTGGTCAGGGAGGCAGAGGAGGTTTCCATGAGGAAGAGGGCTCATCAGGGGGGAGAATCAGCCTGGTGAATAGAGGGAGTTTCCTTTCACCATGTTTGTTCACGCTGAGAGTGAAGATGATCCCTTGGACCTAGAGTCTGTCATACAGAGTGAAGTAAGTCAGAAAGAGAAAAATAAATACCGTATGCTAACACATATATATGGAATCTAAAAAAAAAAATGGTTTTGAAAAACCTAGGGGCAGGACAGGAATAAAGATGCAGACGTAGAGAATGGACTTGAGGACACGGGAGGGGGAAGGGTAAGCTGGGATGAAGTGAGAGAGTGGCATGGACATATATACACTACCATATGTAAAATAGACAGCTAGTGGGAAGCAGCTGCATAGCACAGGGAGATCAGCTCGGTGCTTTGTGACCACCTAGAGGGGTGGGATGGGGAGGGTGGGAGGGAGACGCAAGAGGGAGGGGATATGTGGATATATGTATATGTATAGCTGATTTACTTTGTTATACAACAGAAACTAACACACCATTGTAAAGCAATTATACTCCAATAAAGATGTTAAAAAAAAAAAAAAAGATGATCCTTGAAGGGTTTGGGGAGTGTGTGTGTGTGTGTGTGTGTACGTGCACATGCGCGCACGCCCCCGCACCCAAGAGACATGATCAGAACTGACCTTTACAAAGAGTTTTCTCCTCTGTAGTATGGTAAATAGTTTGGGGGGAAAAGCCACGTAGATCAGAGCCTCAAGGTCGCTGAAATAGACATTGAAGCCCAGACAGTGGCATTAGAGACATTCAGGAGGTCTGGGGACAGATTAGAGATGGGGGATGAGCCAAAGAGAGGGGCCCAGGATTCCTCCTTATTCCTGCCTTGAGCTGACCGGTGACTTTCAGTGCTGAATCTTCGTCAAAGTAGAGAGGACTGGCCGATGATCAGATTCACAAACCAGGTCGGGGGTCCTAGTGAGGAGATGGGTATGGAAGATCGTATAATAATGATTTAAGAGATTCGTGAAAAATTACTTTCAAAAGTTTTGGATTTGATCTTAAGGTATTATTGTGACTTATTTTACAGAGTTTACACACAAAGTCTTTACATTTAGATCAGGGTCATTGTGTACAAGGCCGAGTGATGGGTAGAGGAGGGCAGCCAGAGAGCATTCTGTTCGTTTCTGAGTTGAGGAAACTGAGGCCAGAGAGCTACTCCGACTTCCCTCAGGGCCCCCAGCGACTTAGCCCAACTGCCTCTCAATTTCCTTATTCTCATTGCTCACAAGTTTTTTTTTTTTTTTTAACATTCCATTGAGTTGAGTTCAGGTTTGGGAAAATCCTATGAAGAAAAGCAAGAAGATTCCTCTTCCCCTGATTTTTACTGGGTATCCTTAAGCCTCCCTGGGGAACTGAAAGTTTGATGAGAATCCTTTCATGCCAACCCACCAGCTCTCTTTGGGACCATAAGACTTTAACTAGAAACCAATATTTTATCTCATGTTTCAGACCCACACTCCAGAAATGTCTCATGTCAGCATGTGGCCTCCAGGCTGGGACGCTGAAACACATTTTTTTTTTTTTTTTTGCTGTGGAGGAACACTTAGAAATGTTCTATTTTGCTAGCAATATTTTGCTAGCAATATTTTGCTAGCAATATTTTGCTAGTATTGTGGAAGTATATCTATGGTCTAGAATTCTTTAAAATATTTGCATTTTGATCCTAGTAAAATTATTCTGCTAAAAAGACATATGTATCTTCCTCTCTGACTCTGCCTAATGTGGCAGTGTGTGGGAAGCAGAGATGTAATTCAGTGGAAAATGTGTTTACTTCCCCAGTCGTTGAAATAATTCATATTTATCAAAAATTATAACAGTAAATTATAATTCTATTCTTTCCCTTACTAGTACATATTAAACCCACGGAGTCAAGCCATGATACGGCTGAGCTGATTATTTTGAAGATTACTTTAAAGTGGATTGGTCCACTTTGATTATTCACCTATAGAATTTTTAGAAGTCTGCTAGACAATAGCTGATTTTATTATGCTTCTGCTTTACCTCAGCTAATAGGAAAAGGCCCAGGACAGAACACACAGAAATTTCATTTGAAATTTGTGGATGTCCAAATGTTCCCTGAGGATTCTTGCTTTGTCCAAGGGCAGGCAGGGCAGTGCATATACTCTCCAGGGTCAGTTGCACTGTAGGCTGAGAGGCAACTGTCCAGTGAGATGAACTTGGAGCGCTAGGAAGATCGCAGCCGTCCAAATATTTTCTTAACTCTCTGTACCCAGGCTGGCAGTGTTTGGGCATTGTTGCTTTGTGAAGTCAGGTTTTCAGTAGAACCCAATAGATTGATATATATTTTTTAATAGGACCTAATGGATTGATATAATACCTCCTGGCCTTATCAGAAAAAAAGGAAGATTGTATCTTATCAAATGTAACAAGAGAACTAGTGATTGATGTCTGGTAAAAGGGTGCTAAAGCAGTCCCTGGGGATCCAGCAAAATATAAATTTCACCTGCTTCCTAGGATTGGCCAGCTAAAGCTACAACTTGACACTTCAGTTTGGGCATTTATATTGGTATGATACCACAATCATATCATAAAGCATGTTTACTCTTTATAGAGGGAGTGTGAACTTATTTGGTATTTGTGTTTATTATTGAGGTCTCACATAAAGCTGTGGCGTCCTGTGGATTCTATTGTAATTCCAGTGTCCTAAGGTGAAGACCAGAACTTTGAACTTCTTAGTGGTTTATCCTTTTTCTTACCTTAGTAACTCCAGAGTGCCTCATTTTATGTTACAGTTGGAGTGAGTATACATTTTTTCCAGCTTTATTGAGGTGTAATTGACAAATACAAATTATATATAATACAAAAATTATATATATGGTGCACAACTTGATTTTTTAATTAATTAATTTATTTATTTTTGGCTGCGTTGGGTCTTCGTTGCTGTGCCCGGCCTTTCTCTAGTTGCGGCGAGCAGGGGCTACTCTTCATTGCGGTGCCCAGGTTTCTCATTGCGGTGGCTTCTTGGTTGCGGAGCGCGGGCTCTAGAGCACAGGCTCAGTAGTTGTGGCGCACAGGCTTAGTTGCTCCACAGCATGTGGGATCTTCCCGGACCAGGGCTCGAACCCGTGTCCCCTGCATTGACAGGCAGACTCTCAACCACTGCGTCACCAGGGAAGTCCCATGACTTGATGTTTTGATATGCATATCCACTGTGAAATAATCACCTCAGCCAAGCTAATTAGCATATTCATCACCGTACATAGTTACCATTTCTTTAATCTACTTTCTTAGCAAATGTCAAGTATACAATACAGTCTTAACTATAGTTACCACACTGTGCATTTATACCTCCAGAGTTATTCATCTTGCATAACTGAAACTTTGTACTCTTTGGCCAAAGTGGGGCATGTGATTCAACAGCTGGTCTCCTAAGAGAACAGAGTAGTTGAAACACCTTGTAAAAGAATGCATTCAGATGTGAGCAACCGAGCTCAACTCAAAATGACTGAACAATAAGGAGAAGTCATCTCTCTCCCAAGAAGCTTGGAGGAAGAACAGGTCCCGGGAAGTTAATTCAGTGGCTCCACAGATATCAAGGGCCAAGTTGCCCTCATCTTTTCTCTCTGCCTTCTGTCCTCAGGCTGCTCCCTCATGACTGTAAGGTGGCTAATGCAGCTCAAAGTGTCCTGTTCTCAGACAACACTGAGGCCAGAGGACGAACGAGAGCTCATTCTTATTTTATGTCCCATCTTAAGAGGGAGGAAAATGTCCCCAGAAGAACTAGCAGAAATCTCCTATGTCACAGACTGGAGTTGTGACTTATGCCCTTGCTGACCCCTCACTGGCAAGGGGAACAGGGGACCTGGCTCGGAGAAGGCCCACCTTCCCTGGAGCTGAACTGGGATTCTGGAGCGAGGTGGAGGAATGTTTAGTAGGCAAACAACACCGTCTGCCACGTCCTTCCAGCCCTGACGCTCTCGAGAATTCCACACTCTGGTCAAGCTTTTCGGATGATTGCATCACTTCCGAGGGCTTCCGTGTTGCTTTGAGTGAAGACGCTTGTGGACAGGACAAGGAGTTAGAGATGGGACCTCAGGACCGGCTGTGCTCACGGGGTCTGGTCCCAGCCTCTCCAGGTCTTACTTTCTGTTTGTGCAAATAGGGGCTGGGTACATGACCCCTGGCATTTCTTCTAGGACTTTTGGGGCCTCCCTTCTTGTTTAAATGACCTAAGTGATCATGACCCGTCCCAGAGGAGGCTCCTCATGGACCAGCCCGTGGCCGCTGATGTGATGCTCGTTGCTCATCCCAGCGCTGCCCAGGGTAAGCGAGCCACATTTTCAGGCCCAAGCTTTCTGGCCACCCCTCTAGGCTGCCTCAGCTGCGCACCTTGACCTTCCTCAGTGAGTCTAATGTGGTTAATACTGAAGACCCGCTAATAATTAGAAGTGCATGACCCAGGGGGAAAATCTTACTAAGTTTAATTTAATCGAGGAAAGGCCTGTGGGAGAAAGAGTTGTGATTACTCAGGCTAAGAGTCTAGTTGTGATTACTCAGGCTAAGTCTAGAAAACGTACATTTATGTGGTGAGAGAGCAGACCAGTGAAAACTACGAAACAAATGTGAAGAAAATAATTGGATTTTGAATGTTAAGATATACGATGGGTTGGTTTCTAAATACTTAAATGCAATTAAGATAGAAATACACAATATGAAATTTTTGTCTTCTCTCATCCTTTTTTCCTGTAAGGGAAAAAAGTATCTAACTAACAGAAATGGAAAGCAAACAAGTTAAAAAAATTTCCGGTAAAGGAAATATGCAAGAAGTAGTTATAGAAATGTCCGTAATGGTTTTAATTTTTCAGGTTTATGGCACACGTTCCCAGACACATTGCTTAATAATGATTATCTTGGACAGACTCAGGTTTTTCTTGTCACTGTTTGCTTCTTTGCATGAAGCAAACGTCTGGGGGAAACATCTTAAACTGGATCCTTCACTTCCTAAGAATAATAAAACCTTTTTATATCTATTTTTTTTCTGATACTAAGAAATATGCGTTCTTATATTGCATCTGTAGTTTGGCTAAGGCTATATCTCTAGGTGAACGTTTCCTTTGAAATGATTATCTGAAAAAGTAATCTATTAATAAGTATTTGAGCATTTAGTAGGATGTAAAACAAACATCTAGTTACATGTGCCAAGTTTTAGACTTTGGATGCTTGACATTGTGTAGATCTATACAAAACACAATTGATCACAATAGCACAGTTGATTTTTAGCGTAAATCAAGCCTAACCCACAAATGCCACTTATCAAATGGGTGAATAATAGTTTCAAAGAAATGGGAGCCTCATCAAAGTTATCATGAATATGTGGCACTATTTGTAGTCTACCCATTAGAGTATTGGCTCAAGTTTGGGGAAAATGTGAACCATTTTGAACCACTAAATTCCAGGTAACCCAGAAGATATTGCTGCTATACTGTGGGTATAAGTCCCTGGCTGTCTGTCCAGAGATCTCCTCAGCTGCCGGATCTTTGGCTCCTGCTGGATTTCAGATGGTCCGGCATAGTAGCTCAGATGAACTATAGACATCTTTTATATATAAGCAGATGTTATATGTAACAAAACCCCAAACCAAGTCAAAACTATGACTTGAACACAATTCATAAATGTTGCCTTTATGTTTTGCTAATATTGTCTATGCTCTGTTATATATTGCTAAGGAGCAGGGTTAAAAGTTCTATAACATTCATTCTAAACAAACAGCTGGAAAAAGCTTGAAAATTGATAAGGGGTTATGTTCTCTTTTTAATTTCTCGTTCAATAAATGACAGATGAATTTTCTAGTTGGCAAAAATGAAGAATTGTTCAAGGTGCTATTATTAATTAATAGCAGTTTATGATCAGCAAAAAAATATTATTTTAGTTTGAAAACATTTTTGTAATCTTTTCTAGGTCCCTTTGTAATTTACTAAAGCAGATAGTTGAAAAAGAAAAGACAATAAAATAATTACTTTGTCTACACATCATCGTCCGGAGATAATGGTTGTTTTGATGCCGTGAATAGGAAATTGCACGAATAAAACAAATATTTTTAGAGTCAATTATGAGCCAGTCACTTTCAATGCATCTTGCAGGGGTATGAAGTATTATCCTCATTTTAAAAAAGGAGGAACGTTAGGCTCGGTGTGGTTAAATTGCTCGCCCAAATTCTCACCACTAACAAGTGGCGGTCCTGGGTTTTAAAGCCACACTTGCCTAACTCCAAAGCATAAGCCATCCAGACAGAGCATGAGAAAGATTTCCTCTGTCATCAACATGCTGAGAGAAATTCAACTAGGTCAAATGTAAGCTACTGTGCAGTACGTTTCTTCCAGGAATCTCAAATTACAGATGAACAATCTGGTGTGATGGTTGCTATCTCATGCTCATTAAACAGTCACACAGTCTCCGGCCAGTTAAGAGAGGAACAGCGCGGAGCTGAGGGACCTTCCCAGACAGCATTAACCCTGTTCTCAGAAGCGTGTTGAAAGGAAGATGACGCAGCGTTCTCGACTTCCCAGCAGTAAGGTACACTTTCTAGGTCTAACAATCACCTCTTTCAGACTTTTCTGAAACAGTGGTCTCTTCCAAAATACGAAAAATTATATAATGTAGTGAGAAATAGTTTACTCTTGATTGATAAACTGTGAAGGTTTCTGTGCAAAGCTTTATAGGGTCTTAGGGAGCAATGCCGGGCTGTCTAATTTCAGCACTTGTGGAATTTAGAAAGTAACAAGACAAAATGTAATGTGTAGGTTAGACCACACAGTAGAAAGTTATAATAAAGCTAGTATGAAGCCTGTGAAGCAATCTCCTTTGTGTTTATGTGAATCAGGTGCACTGTAAATAAATTCAGTAATCTCCAACTTTTAATTCTTCATCCTTGAACATTTTATTTTTTATTGAAGTACAGTTCATTTATAATAGTAAATTAGTTTCAGGTGTACAGCATAGTGATTCAATATTTTTACAGGTTATACTCCATTAAAAGTTATTACAAGATAATGGCTATAATTCCCAGTGCTATACAGAATATCCTTGTTGCTTATCTATTTTATACATAGTAGTTTGTATCTCATAATCCCATACCCCTATCTTTCCCCCTCCTCCCTTCCCTGTCCCCTTTGGTGGTTCGTTCTCTGTGTCTGTGGGTCTGCTTCTGTTTTTCATATACCTTAATTTGTGTTATTTTTAGATTCCACATATAAGTGATATCATACAGTATTTGTTTTTCTCTGTCTGACTTATTTCACTAAGATATTCTCTAGGTCCAACCATGTTGCTGCAAATGAGAGAATTTTAATCTTTTGTATGGCTGAGTAGTATTCCATTGTATATATACACCACATCTTCTTTATCCATTCATCTGTTGATGGGTACTTGGGTTGCTTCTATATCTTGGCTATTGTAAATAGTGCTGCTATGAACAGTGGGGTGCATGTATCTTTTTGAATTAGTGTTTTTGATTTTTTTCCAGATATATACCCAGGAGTGGAATTTCTGGGTCATATGGTAGTTCTATTTTTAGTTTTCTTGGGGGAACCTCCAGACTATTTTCCACAGTGGCTGCACCAATTTACATTCCCACCAGCAGTGTACAAAATTTCTCTTTTCTCCAGATCCTCGCTAACATTTGGTATTTGTAGACTTTTTGATGATGGCCATTCTGACAGGTGTGAGGTGATATTTCATTGTGGTTTTGATTTGCATTTTTCTAATCATTAGCGATGTTGAGCATCTTTTCATGTGCCTGTTGATCATCTGTCTATTCAGGTCTTCTGCCCATTTTTTGTTTGGGTTGTTGGGTTTTTATTCATATTGAGTTATATGAGCTGTTTATATATTTTGGATATTTACCCCTTGTCAATCATATCATTTGCAATATTTTCTCTCATCCGGTAGATTGCCTTTTACTTTTGTCAATGGTTTCCTTTGCTGTGCAAGAGCTTTTAAGTTTTAATTAGGTCCCACTTGTTTATTTTTGCATTTATTTCTTTTGCCTTAGGAGACAACGCCAGAAAAATATTGCTGCTATTTATGTCAAAGAGTGTTCTGCCTATGTTCTCTTCTAGGAGTTTTATGGTATCCAGACTTACATTTAGGTCTTTAATACATTTTGAGTTTATTTTTGTATATGGTATTAGGGAATGTTCTAATTTCATTCTTTTACATGTAGCTGTCTAGTTTTCCCAGCACCCTTTGCTGAAGAGACTGTCTTTTCTCCATTGTATATTCTTGCCTCCTTTGTTGCAGATTGACTGTAGGTGACTGGGTTTATTTCTGGGCTTTCTATCCTGTTCCATTCATCCACATGCTTGTTTTTGTGCCAGTACCACCCTGTTTTACTGTAGCTTTGTAGTATAATCTGAAGTCTGGGAAGGTGATACCTCCAGCTTTGTTTATTTTTCTCAAGATCGCTTTGGTAATTTGGGGTGTTTTGTGGTTTCATATAAATTTTAGGATTATTTGTTCTAGTTCTGTGAAAAATGTCATGGGTATTTTGATAGGGATTGCATTAAATCTATAGATTGCTTTGGGTAGTATGGCCATTTTAACAATACCAATCCAAGAGCACATAATATCTTTCCTTTTCTTTGTACCATCCTTGAACTTTTGAATCATCTATTCTAGCCATTGCTGTGTGTTTGTGCGTGTGTATGTACCTGTGTTTGTATTGTATAGGCATGTTATTTGTGTGTGCATGTAGGTATGTGTGTGTGTTTGTGCGTGTATATATGTGTGTGTTGCATGTATGTGTGTTTTTGTGTCTATGTGTATGTGTACTAACCCTGCTTTGCTTTACTCAGGCTCCCTCTTAAACGCAAGTGACGCCACAGCCCACAGATCTTTTCTTAGACCTTTATAAACCAATTTCCTGAAGGTGATCTGGCTTCCTCTTGCACTAGGAAGGCTATTACATAGGAAACTATAGAACCTGCTGTTTTCCGATAAATGGTGAAAATTCCACGCACAGGTGGATGGAGTACTAGATCTGGGACCAGCACTGAGGAGAGCCTGAGGAGAACCTCATCTCTTCCATTAACTCAATGTGTCAACCTGACAAAGGTGTCCTTCCTCAGCCACAATACAGGAGGACTGAACAGAGACCAAAGGACCCCCTCAAGTGAGCACCTCAGCAAACATCTTTGTGAGTGGCCAGCGGGGAGAGAGAGGAAGCTGGACCTCAGAAGAGCAGTGATTGTGTTAGCTTTACAGTGGCCGCTGGATTTGTCCCTCATGACCCTCAGGGACTCTAAGCAACTCAGATTTGAACTCTAATTTTACGAAAACTGCACATTTACACAAATGACCCATAACATGTCTTGCTAAAACTTAGACCTGTAATCATAGCCTAAAAATGCACTATGCATACTATGTTCTATAAGTTTAAAGTTTAGGAATAATTAAAAGTACTGAATAAGTAAGTTATTAAGTACAAAAAACTACCAAAAAATATGGCATATTCCAACTCATATAAAATATGAATTAGAAATACAGGGAACATTGAAGGCCACACAGAGAAGGCATTTTTGCTGTACAGTGTCTTTTGCTACAAACTTTTCCTAGATTCATAGACATAGTGAAAGTCTTTCTTAAAATTTCAAATTCTTCACAGGAAAATAAAATCATATTGAGATTTGCTTTCTAGACACAGTTGGTCATGAGGTAACTAGAGGCAATAAACCCTTTTCTAGGTCAGTATGGCTCTGACACAGAGGTTAACAAAAAACATCTTAACGTAAGATAGAATTTTAAACTTTCAATGTGACTTTGCTATAGCATGTGCTCAAGAAATTAAGTTAGATTCAGATTTAATTAAATTTTGAGTTTATTTATTGTTGGTCACCAGGTGAGAAATGTTGCACTCATGATTGTCTGATCATTTAGGTGTATTTTTTTGTTCCAATTTCACAGATAAGAGAGTTGAAGAGATGAAATCTAAGTGATGTTGTTTGCTCTAGTCACTAGCAGTCTTAGCACCTAATTCAAATCCCCAACTGGTACTCATAGTAGATGCATGTTATAAATTGTTTATTTTATTCATCTTTTCTTACATTTTCCTTATCCATGTTCATTTTTAACCTGTTTCATGTACCTCAATTCCTTATTTTTCTGTAAGATCCCCTCAATTCCTTATGTTTCTTTGTTTATTGATTTTGTTTTTAAAGGAGAGAAAATCAAATTGATGGCATAAATGATATAGAATGACCGTGTTTGCCTTAACTACTGCTTTGTTTCTAGTCTATGACAGAGCCGGGGCTGGAACTCAGGCTACCTGGTTCCCTTCCTTAAGGGCTAGATTCTGAATGATCATACAGGTATCTAGTAGGATTGCTCTTTTAAAAAACTGCAGCTCCATCCTCAATAATTCAGGAACTGGTTGGTGAGAAAGAGAGAATTGGAAAAATTAAAACAAGAAACAAACATACTAATGAACCAAAAGGCCACTCCAGTGGCATTCAAGAGCGGAGAAGTTGCCACTGCAAGCTGCTTCCTTTCCCCCCATCCCCATGTCCACCCCCTTGAAGTTTCAGCCTTGAGGTTAGAGACCAGACCCAACTTCAGTGGAGTCACAGGAAAGAAGGCAAGTCTGGCCACGCAAGGCTCAAATCAAGGGGTGTTTCTTTCATAGGTGGTAACTTAGTTAACAAGTGACACTTTTCTAGACATCAAAAGGCAGACAAGAGTGGGGAAAAAAAGTGCCAAATGCACTTCACTAACCTAATTGAACATATTTTGTCAACATGCTGTTGCGGGACCTTCTGCTGTAGACACAGCTCAGACGCAGTCGGTGCAGCTGTAGCTCAGAACGTGTGAAGTCTGAGTGGCGAGATGCTGCCTTATCCACACCCCAGACCTGGTGTCATAATTTGCTGTTGTTGTAATTTGCACCCACGTGTTTATGTAACTCTAGGTAGATCAGACAACGCGGTTTTCAGTTTACTGACATTCTCCAGAGTGAAAAAGAGAGAGAAATGACTTTAAAAAGTACCTTCCACATAGGTGTTTATAAAGTGTTTGTTGACTAGATAAATAAGTAAATGGATGAAAAGTAAATGGTGAAGCAAATAAAATAGATTTTCTTGACCGAGGGCCTGACGCAAGAATGTTGTACAACTTTTGTTAGAGAAAGAGGATCCTCATTTGGTCAGAGATAGACCTGCTCTTTCTAATGCAGAAGAAGTGCTGTATAACAGAGTTTTGGGGATGTAGAAACTCGGAAAGCTATGACCTTTGGTGTTATTTTTACTAGAAAGATGCAGCATGACATGGGACAAGTTATAACACTATGAATATTCCTCTTAAAAAACAGAGATAGGTCTGTGGTTTCCCATAGATTAGCAAGTAAATATTGTTGATGGTAGTATAGACTCTAGATTGGAAAGAAGTATAGGACATGAGATTTGCATTCAAGCACAGACAAAGCTGAAACTTACTAAATAATCAGAGGAGAGTACAGAGCAGCACGCATAGGGTAAGTGTTGGACGTGTATGGTTCGAAAGCTCTAGAAACTCAGAAAAGGTTGCAACAACATGGGTGGACCTTGAGGGCATTATGCTAAGTGAAGAAATTCAGACAGAAAGACAAATACTGTATGATCTCACTTATATATGGAATCTAAAACAAAAAGATAACTAAGCTCACAGGTACAGAGAGCAGATTGGTGGTTAACAAAGGGAGGGGTTGGTGGTCAGACAAAATAGGTGAAGGGAGTAAAAGGTCCAAGCTTCCGCTTATAAAATAAATTAAGTCCTGGGCATGTGATGTACAACACGGTGATTACAGTTAATAATGTTGTGTTGCATATTTGAAAATTGCTAAGAGAGTAGGTCTTAAAAGTTCTCATCACAAGAAAAAAAGTTTGGTAACGATGTATGGTGACAGATGTTAACTACATTTACTGTAGTGGTCATTTCACAGTGGATACAAATATCGAATCATTATGTTGCGCAGTTGAAACTAACGTGATGTTATACATCAATTTACCCCTCAGTAAAAACAAAAAAGTCAGAAAGGGAGTGTGAGAGTCATTAAATCACAGGCAGCATCTGAGTGGGGCATCCAAGAGGCAAAGAAGGGGAGAGTTACGGGGAAGACCAAGGTAGGGTCCTGGCCCGAAGGAAATAATATGAACTAAGTAACAGAGGAAGTAGGATGAGACCAAACTGTAGTGGCACATGATGCTGTATGTTTTGCTGCAAATGACACTTTGAGGACAGCAAGCGGGGGATGCAAGGACCCATTACCATCAACAGCACTACAGCTAATTCTCTTTTTCTTTAGTAACAGGAAACTGAGAGAGAAGCAAACTGAGTAGAGAAGACCCCAAGGCCCGATTGAGTCTGCTTACACAACATTTTTCACCTATTTGACCAAGTTTTTAAAAAAATTTTTATTGGAGTATAGTTGATATACAATGTGTGTTAGTTTCAGGTGTCCAGTAAAGTGAATCAGTTATATCTCTCTATCTACCTGTGTATCTATCTCCCTATGAATCTGTAATTGTCTCAGAATAAAGAGATCTTTAAGTTTTAAAAAAAGCCAATACATTTCACAAACAACACTTAGGTGATGTACTCTGATATTTTCTATACTCTTCCTTTGTGTGTGTGTGTGTTTTTTTAATTGAAGTATAGTTGATTTACAAAGTTATGTTAATTTCAGGTATTCAGTGATTCATATATATATGTGTGTGTGTGTGTGTGTGTGTGTGTATCCGTTCTTTTTCAGATTCTTTTCCCATATAGGTTATTATATAATATTGACTAGATTTCCCTGTGCTGTACAGTAGGTCCTTATTAGTTACCTATTTTATATATAGTAGTGTATATATGTTTGACCAAGTTTTTAAAAGCATAATAAAATGGATGGGTTTGAGCATCAGACTTTTCGCCATCTCTCCTTGACAAGGAGAGAAAAGAACCCAGAAAGTCTGGAGGGTGGATAAATGGGAGGGGGATTCAGGAGGTGGGAAGATTGGGACCCTGGACAGATGAGGAGAAGCCAGAGAATGGATATAAACTTTCCTGTAACCACCATCATTGGGGAGTTTTCCTCTGGCCCATGTATTCATTTCTACCTCGACTACCAGAATGCACTGCTCTACATCAATCAGGGATCTTACAATGAATGAAGGAAGGACCTCCAAGGGCTAGGAACTGTGGACAATTGAGATAAATTTACTTGTTTTTCTGGATGACAGTTGTTTATCAAGTGAACGTAGAGGCATTATTTGGTAGGTGAATGGCCAGCTGTGACAGGCACGGAAATCCCTTATTCAGGGAAAGTTAACGTAACGAATCCTGGGTAAAATGGTTAAGTGTTTTGCATTCTTGTAAGGTCAGAAAATTCAGAACTTGCTTCCTTCTATATGCCCGCTAAACTTCCCCACTCCCAGTAAAGACAGGGTCGTGGGAGGGGCCCTACCTAGCATCTTCTCTTTTGTCATCCTGGTTGTTGAATTTAGAAGAAAGAGTAACAAAGACTTTGAAGGTTTTTATCATAGGGGGCAACAGGAACTACTCCATTTAATCTCTTGTCCTTTCCCTTAATTTTAAAATTACAATCTTTCACTTCAAATGGACTTTTTTCTAGTCTTTGCAGATATACAGTCTGGGTAGTTGGTGTCTAGTGGATATCCCATTGATGCAAATGTCAGGTGGACACCCACTTATTGGGTTAGTCTAATTTATCATTACTGGTTGCTCACGTCTGGCCTGCGGCCAGGTTGTAAGAGAGACAAAGTACTTCCACATTTTCCTTCTGCTTTGCCAAACCGTTTCTCTGTGTCATATTACTTTGAGTCTTTGATTTTTTTTCAAATCTTGCTTAACTTTATTGGTGAGCTGAATTCTTTGTGTATGTTTATTTCCATTTTGTTCTGAAAGGCATGGTAGACAATGTCTTCACTTTTGAGACAAATTCTTCATTTAGAAAAATCCTTTATTTGTTTCAGAACTTGCCAACTGTTTAAGGCAGTTTTCTTCAATCAGCTAGAGGGCAGTTTTTTTCTTATTGTGTCTCATGAAAACACTGTACAGTCAAAGGAAAAACCTAATTTAACTCCCCATTGTATTTACTAGCAAACTGTAGTTGAACCTTTATGCTAATTTAGTAAAGAACAGGTAGTGAGCTCCCAGCCCATCTACGGCCAAGGAAACTGGGAAACTGATGCATGGGGATGGCGTGTCACTTGCCTCCCCCCCAATGTGTCCCTGTGTCCCTCCTTCTGAGGCTGCTGTCATCCCCTTTATGTGACTTCTGCAAGTTCCTTCCTGCTCTCTTAGCTCCTGCAGTACTTTGTCTGTTGGATCTGCCTGGCTCTGGATGCCTCATGGTGTTCTGATGGGCTTAAGAGGCTTCCTTGGGCTTTTTCATACACCATGGAGATGCTTTTAGAGATTGCGTCTCAGTACTGCACTGTGCTTACCGCTAATGTGGTGCTGTCTTAGTGTTCCAGCCAATGGCTACATAAACTTCCCTGGCTGGGGCCCATCTGTATTTCCTGTTGGCTCTACAACTCCCCGCTCAGACGTTAGACTGATGCATATTTGGGGAATGGAAGGAGGGGAGATTCTAGAACTCACTGAGGAGGCACGTGTGGACATGTTTTCCCTGAAACTTATTGGCGTCAGGTAAACGGTCAAATGGTTAACTGCACATCTGATTTATATCCTGACTGTTGCTGAAAACATTGGGGTTTTTCCAGAACTGTGAGTTATGCTTTATGTGTTTGTTTCCCCGGCAGCGCTCATTTTCCTGACTTTAGTTTTTTGTGTTGACTCTATCTCCACTCATCAAGGGGTGACCTCGCAGTCACCCAGACTCGCCCTCGGTGATGCAAAGCCGCTGTCTCTTTCTCACCACGGGGAAGAGCGTCGCTGCCCCCCATCCAGTGCTGTACATCCTTCCGCTTTGGTTTAAACTTCCCTATTGACTAATTCTACAATTAAATGATTTAGGTTATTTTAAGGATTCAGTGGATATAATTTTAACAGAAAGAAATCTCACTAAGCTCTGTATTTAAAAGCAAAACAAAATATCCGTAACTATTGTTTTTTCTCCTTGACTTGATCATGAAATTATCTTCCAACCAAATGTGGGGTAGGATGCAAGCTAAAATTTGCCTTCACAAATACCTTTTCTATAAAAACTTGTTCTCCAGTTTTACATGAAATTTATTCCTTGAGAACGAACGTAGTATCTCACCTCGTATATCTGCTTTTGCAATTGACCTATTTCTGTAGTTTCTGTCGGGGTTTTTGGTGTACTAGCTTCTGATGATGTGACCGGGGGAGGCATTTTCTGTAGCTGGCATTGTTCCTCACACTTGCGCGGAGAGAATACCTGCTGTGAAAATACAGATGTTCTAAGTATGAGATGATGATTCTTTAACAGAGGCTTGGAGGTACAATCTCAGACTCAAGGGTCCCCAAATAAGACATAAATACTGAAAGTACTGTGTGTCTTTATTGATGCCTGTGGTCTATCCATGGGATTACAGAGAATGAAAGGATAATCCGAATTTGAATCGCTCTATTCTTGGTCAGAGTGTTCCTCTGTGAACACTTCTTCACATACTCAGCAAACATCTATTTGTTGCCAAGCATCTATTTGTTGCTGAGCGCTAGATCACTTACCTCTGACATGATGCTGTCTTAGTGACACAACCAACAATACACAGACTTGACACACAAACATGAAGAGCATACAAACCTTGCCCACAAGGTGTTTATAACCAACTGGGTCAGACAGATGCACATACAAGATTATAATTCCATGTGCCATGTGCCACTTTGGCATGTGTCCTTGTACGCTTATTTTGGGGCCAGCTTTATGGGTATGTGACCTGTGTTATCACACAGCGTCCTGTGCTGAGGTGTGGCCCGTGCTTGGATTAATACTCTGCTATTACTATCTTGCAAGTCTGCCTAATTTTTGAACAAGGTGTCTTGTATTTTCATTTTACACTGGGTCCCACAAATACGGAGCCCATCCAGATTATACTCATACACTCATCCAACATTTCTTTTTGAAGGGCAGCTGCCACACACTGTTCTGGTACAGAAACATTTCAGGGAACAAGACAGCAGAGTTCCCTGCCCTCATGGAGTGTACATTCCAGTTGCCAGGAGGAGACAATAAAAGCAAGCACAACAAACAATTCCAATATATCACATAATTACATATGAGGCTGGATGATGTCCATGGTAAACTGTCAAGGAGGAGGAACGCTTCTTCTCAACTCCTCTTGTTTCCAGGAGGGAGGATGTTCTCCTGAACACACTGCTTCTTGCCCTGATTGGTGAGCCTGGGATGAGGAACTGGGCGGTCCATTGCTTGACCCCTTCTTCTCTTATCCTTTCCTGGGGGCCAGGCTTTCCTACACATCATTTCTTGCTTCTCTGCATGAAAAGTTTTCTGGGGACAACTTCAACAGAAAGTCCTGTGGGTGTCCACTGTATCTATGACTGTGTGGTTTTGTCTAATTTGGGGGTTTCTTATTAGGAAGCCACATACCAAGGGCACATTTTCCAGGCCAGCCTTTCTCAGTAATGGAGGTATTATTTTGATCTTCATTGTTCCACTCTTTCCTTGCCTGTTTCATAATTGGTTCAGAATATGGTTCTGGTCAACCCGACATAAATATTTCACCTCTTCGATCTCATCACAAACACAAATAGGGATGACAATACGTATTTTGTCCACCCCTTGGTTCATTCACTTATTTGTTCTTTCAGCAAACATCTGTGGGTTGTCCAGCATGTCCTCTGTGGATAGATGCTTTTTGGTTTCCTCCATAGTATAAGGGCTGTACAATAAAAATGTTAGGCACTCAAATATTTGTTGATCTGTTGGTGTTAAGAAATTTGGGCTTTATTCCCTAGTCAAAGCCAAGTAATCAAAGGTAAATGAGACAATGTCAAAGTCTTCCTCACCCTTCTCCCCATCAGAGATCAGGTTCAGAATCCAATGGAAATAGGGATCACACTGATTTAACTGCACATTCGTGTGCAATTAACTAGTACTTTCCCACTTGCAGGTTTTGCTTGGATTAGGATAAAGATGCCACAAAATAAATCTAAGGAGTCCGGAGGGTGAGGAATGATGGGTGAGTGCAGAAAAAGTAGGTTGGGAATATTTAAAACATACTTAGGTAAGTAGGTCTCACCAGAAAGTGATGCAACACTTAGGCACTATAAGAGATTAAAAAGGTCTTCCATATATCTGCCCTTTGCTGTTTCCTTATCTCCCTTCCAGGAACCCTAAAAATCATGATGAATAAACGGTGTTTTTGATTTCTACACTCCTTTTCTCTTTAAAGCCATAGCACTGGTCCTGCCAGGCTGTTCATCTGGATCCGCCCAGCTCTTTTGACAGATATTGCCAACTAGACCTAGAGTCTTAACTTTATTGAATCAAGATATGGATTGTGACACCTGATACTTGACAGTATAGCCATAACCTGGAAGGCTCATAGCATCAGGCTTACTTACAACAGACATATGCAACACGTCAAATAGTTACCTGCCAGATAAATAGAGCCAGTGATAAGGGAAAATCATCTTCTTTCCTCTGCCTGGGAAAATCTTAGCCCTGCTGGGTCTTGTCTGGGAAAAGATCCCCACTCAGGCTTCCCTGCTGCTAGGAGCATTGGCCTAACTTACGACGGAATTCAGCTCAGAGTCTGTGGGAGTGGAACAGACAGATTCTACAGGCAGCGTCCATTCCACCCCAAATCCGGAGTCAGATACCACATGTTGCTGAAAAATTGTTCCTTTTTACCAGAAACATTTCTTGTAATCAAAACCCAAGGCTTTGTGGTTCTGTTCAGAATGGTGTGCAACTTGTCACAATGTGTTTGCCAGGTCAGAGAGAGCTTAAGTGAACATGTGTGTGTCTAATCCCCAGCCACGTCCGCCTCCACAGCAGGGGCTGGCGCTCAGGGCGATATTGGTTTTCGCCAGCTGTTTGGAGACCGAGACACATGACAGGTGGGCAAGCCTGGCAGACTCAACAGCTCACTTTCTGATTGCCAAGAAATAGATGGGCCAGCTACAGACGGGGTCGGTCTGAGGAACCGGATGCTTTTTGCACGACAAGGAAAGTGTGGCCACCCTGATAGAGAAAGACACCAACACATCCTGGGAGTGTCTGGGTGGTCCTGATTTCAACCAGCGTGGGTGCTATCAGACAGTGTGTCTGACCTGTCCATCCCGGTGTCCCCTGTACCAGGGCACACGTGCAGGTTGACTGACAGGCCGTGAGCAGCCCTGCTTTCCTCCAAGTCGTTTTCAGTTGTTACAGGCCTGAAAGTCCATCATTAAAAATTGATCCTTGGATCTTGAAGTCTTTTGTAAAATTTTCAGGAGGTTCTTTTAAAACAGCTGACTTCATAAGTCATGACTCATGGAAAGTAAATTTCTCATTAGGGCAAATGGTACCAGGAATGGAAGTAAGCCATTTAAAAGTCTCGGTTGACCAGCAACAGAAGAAAAGCACAACCTCGTTCAAAGTCTGGTCCATGGCTGCACCTCATCTAGGGCTATTTCAATTAATTTGCTGACCTCACTGAAACAAATAGAGTATAAATAAAGTTTTGTTATTGAGAAAAAGCAAGTTTTTGTTCTGTTTTGTTAAAAAACACTGTCTATTTTGTTTAAAAATGTTAGACCATATGTGATGCCTTTTACATTAGAAAACAGAAGAGGCTGATCTCGAAGGCTCCTTGTGACTGGGACGTTGACGGTAAGATTTCTGGTCCCTGATGTTGGGCGAACAGGAAGAGACGGAGGAATTAGAGGACAGGAAATGATTGATGGGAAGGATAGAATCGAATGTTACAAAACTTGATTTCAGCTATTGCCTCATTTCTGCGCTTTCCACTTTGCCACAGGGCAAAAGTAATCTACACTAGAATCAGAGAGAGTGCTCGGAACACGCATGGGCTTCCTCTCAAATCAGTTGGAAGTGATTGGGTCTCTTTTACTGGACCTAAATGATCAAGGGGGAGTGGAAGCTCCCCGAGAGAAAAAAAGCACCTCTCACCAATGGACTTCCCTCCTGGACCAAGGGCAATTCAGCTTTAGTTGAATCAAGACCAGGGAAAACAATGGTAAATGCGGACCATTGGAAAATGGGAATGTCAACACTTTTTAGATTAGTAAGACATCTATCTCATTGTTTTCATTTCTGCAAAATGAGTATGTTCTAGAAATCTGCTGTACAACATCGTGCCCATAGCTAACAATACTGAATTGTGCACTTAAGCCTTTGTTAAGAAGAGAGATCTCATGTTAAATGTTCTTACCACAACTAAAAAAAAGAGAAATCTATTGCATTGTTTCTGCATGTTTTAAAAAACCTTTTTCTAAATGGTCTTTTAATAGAATGTTGAATATTTTTGATAGAATCATTTGGGGTAGTATTGTGTCCTATATTCTCTGATTCAGGTAACTGTGCCCATGGGAGGTGAATGCCTACACCATGAGAAAGCACTGGTCACCTGGTGGCACTTTATGTTGACTGAGGTATGAAGACATTGCAGAAAATAAAAAGGCCGCCTCGGCACTAATCCCTTAGTTGTTACCACGCCACTGAAACTGCCCTTGCTAAGGTCTTTACTGCTTCCTATTTGCCAAGTCAAATAGAATTTCAGCCCTTTTTTTCAATGAACCTTCTGAGAGATCTGATGCCACCTCCTCCTAGTTCTCCTTCTACTGAAAAGATTGCTTCTTCCCAGGCTTTTCCACCAGCTTCCTTCTTGGACTCTTTGGATATTGGCATTCCCTGGGATTTTATTATCCCTGTTGGCCCTCTTCCTTCTCCTTTCTACTCCACTGTCCCGAGCGACCCCACACGTTCCTGTGGCTTCTCCTACCTTCTGAACAAGGCTGGAGCCCCTTGACAAAGCCAACGAAGCCTTCATGTTATGCCTTTTTGTCTGACTTTCAATTTTATCTCTCCCAAATCAACTCCTCATGTCCAAAATGACAGCGCTTTTACATGACATGCTGCTCTTTGCACAAATCAGGCTGCCCCCTCCGTCCATGCCTTTGCATGTGTGTCCCTACTGCCTGGAGTCACCTCCAACTGGCCCTGTATCCTGGTGATCATCCACCGAAGACCCCTTCTTTTGATGTCATTTGCTCCCTCTTTGCTCTCTCCCTACCTTATGTTTACCTGTCCTTCAGCCTAAGTGCCGAAAGCAATTTTTGTTTTTCCTGTTAGATTAGGGCCTGTATAAGATCAAAGGCAATAATAGATCTTATTCGTTTTTGTATCTCCTGTCTCTACAGGGACTATATTGATGTGTGTAAGAAACTCAGTAAAGCGTTGCAAACAGAATGCCTGAAGCCAGTCCCTAACTCGATGAAATGGCTATGTGGGTCAGAGTTGGTATGACTTTCTTTCTCCCATCTCATACCACCGCCCCCCCCCGATTTTAAGGACAACACTGCGTTGACTGAGCACTTAACTGTAAACCTGAATGGACTACTTTCAGATGCATTCAGTCAGCTAAAGAAAGAATGACAGGAAGCGTTGGCTCCAAGTCCCCCCTGTTTATTTTGTAAATTGGATCAAATAAGATAGTCCCCATCTCATTACACGTCATCAGAAGCATAGCGGTTCCCTTTCAATATCCCATATGTCTGCTTAATCTAGATAAAAATCTCACCCCAAACTCTAACTCTCGTTGATAACCATGCCTTTTACTTTCCCAGGAAAATACAGTGTCTACTCCCTGTCTGCCCAATCTCCCATCTTTTTCTCCTCTTCTGTTGAGGAAAAGGTGTAAACATCTCCTCCAACCCTTCTCCTTCTCCCCCTCCTTTTCTTCTTCCTCTCCATCTCTTTCACCTGCTCCATTTTCTCCTCCTCCTTCATCTAAACCTGGGTTTACTCCTTTTTACCTTTCTGCTTGTCCCCTGCCTTAATTTGTTTTTCACCTTCCATACAGGAAGGTGGTTTTTTTGCTGGTTCTTTTCCTAATCTCAAACATGTTCTACTCTTCTCTTCTTTGCTGGTTCTTTTCCTTAATCTCAAACACGTTCTGCTCTTCTCTATCCTAAAAATACTTCCCCTCAAATGCACCTGCCCTTAGGATATCAGCCTGATTCCCACCTCACCACTGCCAGGTCCAGCTTGGACCCTCATCAACCTGCTCTCTGCCCCCTCACCCTGCTGTTGCTGGCCTGGTGAAGATCACTTAGCAATTACCCTCTTCTCCGTTCTCACCATTTTGGTCTTCCTGTGGAATCGGACACTGTCGATCACTCCCTTCTTCATTTTTGGGGTATACTTTCTCTTGTTTTTAGTTCTCATCTTTCTGATATTCCATCTTGGCTTCTGCATTCATTTGCTAGGGCTGTCATAACAAAGCACCACAGACTCGGTGGCTTACTCAACAGAAATTAATTATCATGTAGATCTGGAGGCTAAAGGTGTAAGGATCAAGGTGTCAGGACAGTTGGCATCTTCCAAAGCCTTTTGCCTTGGCTCGTATATGGCTATCTTCTTTCAGTGTCCTCACCTGGTCATCCTTCTGTGTGTCTGTGTTCTAATCTTCTCTTCTTATGGAGACACCAGTCATATTGGACCACAACATATCACCTTGTTTCACCTTAATTACATCTTTAAAGGTTTTATCTCCAAATACAGTCACATTCTGATGTAAGGGGTTGGGGTGGGGGGAGTAGGGCTTCAACATATGAAAAGCTTCGCAATTCAGCCCTGAGGCGTTGTCTCAGACTTATCCTTATGCTCTGTCCACATCAGTGTTTCTCAAAATATGGTCCCAGGAACCACTTGAACTTCTGGTTACAAATATTTACCCCTGAGCCTCATCCCAGCTTCTTGGATAAGAATCTCGAGGGAGTGGCCCAAGGAGTATGTCTTTGAACAAGTTTTTCAGCTGATTCTTATTCACTTTAAAGTTTGAGAACTATTATTCCGCATGGTCCCTGATCAATTCATCTACTGCCCTGGCTTCAGCTCCTGTCTCTTGTAGGTATCTTTCAGTTTAGGGTTCTTTACTATTTTTAAGCTTCTAATATATTTTCCAACTATTATATGGACAGAACCACCTTGATGTCTTATTGATATCTCAAATTCCACCTGTCTAAGGCGAAATGCTTTTATCATCCTCCCCAAAATCTATTCTCCAAATACTGGGGCTCAGCTAATGGCATTATTATCTACCTAGACTTTAGAGAGAGAAGTTTTAGAGTTATCCTCTGTTTCTCTTCATTGACCCCACCTTCTCCCCATAGCATTCAGGTGATTCTTCCACGGAAAGCCCTCTTCCGTCTCCCCATAGAGCCATATTCCGAGACCAGACCCACACCACTACTCCCTTCCCTGTTCATTGCAATACCTTCCAGGTGGTTTCTCTCAGCCCCCGACACTGCGTTCACCTCCATACTGCTTCTGCAGTGACTTCTCCAGTCTCCAAATGAAATCACATCACTTTCTTTATTGAAACCCTTCCCTGTTAGATTAGGACAGCACTTCCCAATAAGGCTGGTCATCAGAGGGAGTGGGGTAGTTTTTAACAACTTAAGACGCCCAGGCTCCATGGCTCTCCTGATTCATTGGTCTGGGCTGAGGTCCCAGTTATTCTGAGGATCAGCAAGTCTGGGCACACCTTGCAGCTGGATTCTAGCTTGCAGGATGGAAAACACACTTCTTGGCTTAGCTGCTTCCCCATAGGACTAAACCTAGTCTTCTGCCTCACTCTCTGAGCTTCAGATCCACACGGAACTGGACTCAGGCTTTTCTAAAGTTGACTGAGATCCTCACCATAACTTTGTAGCTTCTTTTATCTGAAATTCCTTTCTTTACCATCATCAGCTCACAAACTCTTATTCATCCTTTATAATCCAGTTTAAACGTCCCCTCTTTGGTCAAGTTTCCCCGAGCCCTTGATTCCCATCAGCTTGTCATTCATATCTCTGGAGCACAATTATTACATTACAATGCAATTTCCCTATACACATACATGTCTTTCCAAAACATCAGAAACTCCTTAAGTATCTAGTGTCTAGTGACACATTGCAGAAGCCTAGTAAACATTTATTGGATGAATGATCTGGGCTGGAATTTAACATTCTTGTGTCTAATCTTATGAATAAGGCTAGAAGCCACAAGAGCTTCTTGCCGTGACTGGAGCAACCTTATGTTTGGAATGGGATACCAGCTAGGGCCTCGGGGTACAGCTGTTCCCTGGGGGACAGGGGACAGCCACAACCCAATAGGCTGAGGCTCAGGATAGGACTCTAGACCCAGCAAAGTAACCAATGTCCATCAGAAAATGGATTCAGCATCACAGTTAGAGGATATGGGTGTACATAGCAGAGGGTATTACCTAATGTTGTGAGCCTGTTGTGGTGGATTAAACATGTTCACAGATTCTCTGTAGCTCCTCCCAATAAGACACGGGGTCTATGGGATCTATTTCCCCACCACTTGAACCTGGACTGACCTTGCGACTGGCTTTGCCCAATAGAACATAGTGAATGCTGCACCACGTGACTTCTGAGCAAGGCCTCAAGATCCCTTGTTGCTTCTCCCTTTGTCCTCTTGGGATGCTTCCACCGTCATGAGAAAGAGCCCTGTGCGGCCCACTGGAGGATGAGAGGCCTGTGGAAGAGAAGCCTGGTGCCCTAGCTGACAGTCCCAGACAGCTGCCAGGTGTGAGTGAGGCCACCTGGGATGAGCCAGTCCCCAGCTGACCTGCCAGCACCTGGCAGAGAGCTATACCCCACCCTCACTGTGAACCCCCCAGAATCAGGACCAGATAAATGGGTGGTTCTTCTGGACCACTAAGGGTGGGGTGGTTTGTTACCCAGTAATAGGTAACAATATACAGCTTGATAGGCACAGCAGTAGTGTTTGGAACATTTACTACTGAAATGATAGACATGTTCTAGAAACCTCCATGTGGTGCAGGCTCTGGTGTTCTGCGAGTCTTGGACAGGATGAGCCTGGGGGCAGGGCGGAGCGGAGCCTGAGGCTGACAACCAGCCTGCACTCTTGGCAGCCAAGAGACCAGGGAAGACAGACGGACAGGAAAGGGGAGCAGACCGCAAGCATCCCAGGGCAGCATGGCCGGCTGTCAGCAACCCTGTGCGTGGCCGCGTGCCGTGCAGAGATGGGTGTTGTCGCCATCAGGTATGTCAAACTGCAGCAGGACTCAAACGGGCTCCTGAGAACTCTCTAAAAATATATGCCTTTCAAAGTTGTCTTTTATGCTTAGTTTCTTAGGTATTGTTGCTTCAAACAGCCTGCTAATGCCATCCAAGCCCTGAACCATGTGTGGGAATAATTTACAGCCAGGGCCTCATCGCTGAAATGGTGTTCTTCCCGGTCGTCAGCTCCGTGGCTCCACCACCGACGCACGTAGACTAGTGGCCGGGGGCACATGTGTCCGCAGGACCCGTGAAGCCCTGGCGATGGTGTCTGGCACCCACAGCCGTGTGGCTTCCAGGACCCGCTCTTCAACAGAGATGCGTAACGCCCGCTGCCCTTGCCCCACGATGGCTTTTGTCTGTCATCATATCTCCATGCATTTCAGAACTCAGCTTCTGTTGTAATTTTTTTACTCCTCTCTTTAAAAGATTTCATTACATTTTCCATGTTTTAATCCAAACAGCCAATGCCAAAAAAAAAAAAAAAAAGTACAGCTGTGGTGAGTCATTAAAGTGATTCTTCCAGCTGTTTAACTATTATGTCTGGCCCCTCAGCAGCCTCTAAAAGGCTAAGAAAAATGTTCTGCTTAGACTTTCTAGGGCTGAGAGTTTACAGATCACTGATTTTTCTTACATTAATAAACCCTTATTACCACCTCTTGGAGCAGTTGCACAGAGGACCTCGGGGGGGAAACAGGATAAAAATGTTTTAGTATAGTCATAAAAATCTCGAGTGCGGGAGTCGACAGACGTGGGTTTAAATCATGGGTCAGCTGCTGATTATCTCAGGACACTGAGCAAACAGTTTAACCTCTCTGTGTCTTTATCAGTAAGTGAGGATGTTATCTAAGATTAAACGAATAGATAAGAATGGATGTAAATTAGAAAATGCTTCCAGGCAGTAATGGGGCAGTCAGGGATGCAATTGCAGCGGCTGTGACTACTTGTGACTATTCTCTGGTCTTGCCTGTCCCCCCCACCCCGCCCCCCAGCCCCGTGTTTCCTCCCCATCGAGGCCTGGGCTGTGCATTGTGCTTCCCCAGCAGTTGAGTTGTCTGGGAGGAGTACACAGCAGGCTGTGGTGTAGAGCCAGATGGCCCAGGTGTATTGCTTTCATGAAATTTACAACACAGGAGTATTTACACCTGTCAGAGCTGTCACTCATGACAGACGGATCAGACAGCGTTCCCTGAGAGGTGAGCAGGGATCTGTCAAAATCCAGCTCTGCAGAAAAGCCTGGTCTCCTCGCTGCCGCCTTGCAGAGGTGGGCACGTACCTTCCCTCCTTCCATAGTCAGCAGCTGCCCTCGCCAAAGAGGAAAGCCCACTTTGCACTCTCACTCCGGGCCTCCTGCCTTCCTTGAGTACTTAGGGATTTGGAGGGGTTTCTTCCTTTAAGAGATTGCCAGGGCTGTAAGAAAAGAACCCCAGAGTTGGAAGGCAGGGCCGAGTGCTGGGGCTCGTCCAGGCTCTGGAGTTTTGATTGTGCAGCTGGTTAACAATGGCTTCTTCTGGGTGTCCCCTAACCTCTCCAAATGCCAGGTCCTTTCTGAGATTAGGAAAAAGATAATAAGTTTTGAATATGAATAACCTCTAAGAAACTTCCCAGTGCTATATCCCTCTGACTTTTATATCAGGGAGAACTCATCCTAAGTTGCTAAATTAGGATACCAGAAATTCTCAGTGACACACTGGCCACTTGGCTTCACCTCACATTTATCTCCAAAGTTATCATTATCCTGGCCTCAATTTATTGAGGACTTTTGGTTTGGAAATCCAAATTAATAGCCATTCCTTTTTTTTTTTTTTTTTTTGGTTGTGTTGGGTCTTCGTTTCTGTGCGAGGGCTTTCTCCAGTTGCGGCAAGCGGGGGCCACTCTTCATCGCGGTACGCGGGCCTCTCACTATCGCAGCCTCTCTTGTTGCGGAGCACAGGCTCCAGACGTGCAGGCTCTGTAGCTGTGGCGCACGGGCTTAGTTGCTCCGCGGCATGTGGGATCTTCCCAGACCAGGGCTCGAACCCGTGCCCCCTGCATTAGCAGGCAGATTCTCAACCACTGCGCCACCAGGGAAGCCCAGCTATTCTTAACAGAAGCATGAATCCTTTTGTCCACGTGTGTGAGGCAAAATATCCAGACTGAAGACGAAAGATAAATATAACTGGTAGTAGCATATGTGTTAAAAAAAAAATTATAAGGTTGTTTTCCTAGGAGTTACCTAGATATTAACAAAAGGGAGAAACATTCCTTGATTAATTTGGAAAAATATAAACTCATTTTACTTCTAATTTCTACTCATTATTCCTAATCATTGTCTTATCTCGGAAGAGGACATATTACCAAAAATATATTAGAAAAACCCCGTGTTCCCAAGAATTCTTGGACAATCATAAATATTTGGAAAAGTCCAAGCAAGTTACCCACTCACTCAAGTATCTGTATGGTGTTGGGGATTTTGACCACAGGAGGGGAGCTAATTCTAATGATCAACTGGGAGGTTACTTAATATTATATTTTGTATCAATTTAGGAGAGAGGGTGAAGGTGGATCTCAATACTAATCATCAGAAGAATGTGGTTGAACTTCAGTCTTCATAGAGGTTGAAGTTCTACGGGTTTGTGGTGTAAAAGCTTTCTGACCTCATGGACGGTAGGTGCTAGGTTCGTGAAAATGAATGGAATGCATAAAACACATGTTTGTCGGTACATGGGTAAGATGCTATCTTCCAGCACTCTTCAGCCCCTGACTTTTCTCGTGTCCAGTAGTGCTGGGGCTTGGTGACAACTGGCTACTGTTCCCCAAACAGGATGGCTGTCATCTCATCTAGCAAACCATCTGGAGGCTTCTCCATGAGGCTGTCACAACTTTACTGCTGCCCTGACAGTGTGCTGAAATAGCACAGATTTCTTCTGGGTCCTTAGCTCCGGCATTAGGGACACATTATGACTTGGAGGATCTCATGAAACATCCTTTTATCCTAGAGTCACTTTTCATCTGGTGCAATGCGAAGTACATCCCGGGAGAATAATTCAGCCTGCTCTTACGCCTGCCACTTCTTTCATTTTGGGGGCTACCTTAAATAAAGTGATTGACATAATAGTACAATTGGTAGATTTGTGTCATTGCATCCTTAAGTTTCCTATAAAATAAGGTGTACACGATTATGATCAGTGGAGAAATAAATGAAGAGGACATTTGGTTGGTGATGATTGTCACGAACGGATGCACGATTCCCTTGAATATATTAATGGCATAGTCCCATACTTTCAAGGAATTTTTATTTCATCCAAAATCTAAAGTCAATAAGTCTTGAACTAATTTAATTGAGGTAATTCTCACAACAGACTTCTTTCTTGAAATCTCGGGGTTTCTTTAAAGCTAGTATTTGATGGCTTTGGAGGTGAGTTTAAGTGAATCTAATATAAATTCCGAGAAGCAGATAACTTCTGTTTTTCACTCAGTGCTAGAATAGCTTAGACCTTCCTCCAGGGTTAGAGGGACCTCTTCCGCTTTCACCAATTCTCATGTCCAAATGGAGTTCCATTAATTACTGACATGATTTCCTACACTAGAGACAACCGCTGGTTACAGGGAGATTTTCATTGATGGGGGACCAGCCCCTTTCATGTAGGCAAAGAACCAAGAGCCAAGAACACACAGCTGCTTTCTGAGTTGGCCCTGACTTTGTTCATCGTGCTGAGTGTGTGCTCTTCTGTGCCCTGCTTTGATGGACTTGTTGATTTGGGTTTGATCTGTGTGCTGCTTTGCATGGCTGTCTGCCTAGTGATGTTTAGACATTTTTTTGTTTTTCTTTTTGATAAACAGTTTATTATTTTAGCTATAAATTAAAATGTACACACCACTATATATAACTACTAATTTTCTTTGTGGTTGAAAAGTCTCCAGGGGAAAATAAATTTAACATTGTGAATATGTAACTGTTAGGACCCCACGTCTTTTCCTTCATTGAAACCAGGATTTCTCCACCTTGGCGCTGTTGGTTGTTTGGGCTGGGTAATCATTGTGATGGGCTGGCCTGTGCGCAATAGGAAAGTCAGCAACTTCCCTGGTTTCCAATCACTGTAGCATCCTTCTTCCCCTGCTGTAACAACCAAAGTACTTCTAGGCATTGCCAAATGGCCCCCGGGGAACAAAATCACCCCCAGTTGAGGAATGCTGATTTAAACAATTGTGTTTCTATTACCATGCAATCATATGCAGTTTCTTGAAGATTCAATTCTCAGATTACAGCAGCACAGAATTTGTGGTGCTTAGAGACAGATTTTAAGAACATGTATAACTTTATCATCAGCGCTGTCAGGAAAATAAGGTGCTACTTTTAAATATCCAGATTTGGACACTGAAACTTAGCACTCTACTGCTCTAAAACCTTAAAAATTGGATGTTCATCAGTCAAGAAAATGAAGGCTCATTGTGTCCGATCACTGGGCTTTTTTTAAGGTTTTCTTTTTCTTCCTTCAATGTAAATATTATTTATTAATGCTAGTAGAGTCAATTTAACAGCCTTTCCCATCCCTTCAATTTACTACTTCACATCCATGAAAATAGTCTCATTTATTAGAGTTCTCTTCAACCTAAGCACAGATAGACACTTTGTAAGAGTTGGAGGGACTCTCTAATCAAGAACATGCAAGAACTTTGGGCAAGCAACTTTGGGAAAACCCAGGTAACTGCTGATGAGTCTTTCTGGATCCTGACTAAATTTTAGAGCCAAGGTTACCAGGCAGTGAACTTTGGCTAAGTGATAACCCAAATTCAGAGCTGACTGGTGCTCTGAATTTTAGGATGTTCTTTTCAGGACACATCTCCAGTAAAGCTCCATCATTGGGATCTGACTAATTGTCATAAAGGCGTTTCCATGACCACCAGCATCCCATATTCTTCCCGCTCCTGTCAGGTTCTGGTCCCTCTGTTTCCTCTCGACTTTATCTTCTTTAATATGTCTCTTTACCTTTTCGTGATGGTTCTCTCTGCTCAGGCTGGTTCCTCCCTCTTCTGTGGAGCAAACTCCTACCCATATTTCAAAGCCTCATTTCTCTGCTGCCCTTGAAACCATCCTAAATGCTCTCCTCCTCCCCTGACTACTTACCACCTCTGAGCACCTCTCCACTTATTATTTCCTTCCCTCTATTTTGTTTCTTCGCACTGTTCTCTCTCCCAGAAGGCTGGGCATTCCTGGAGGGTGGGGCCTTTGTCTTTTTCAGTGTTGGCAGCTCAGGCACTCTACAGACGCTCCATATGAGACGGTTCCGTTGATTCTCACACAACTGCCTTCAACTCAAGCCAGTTTTCCTCGTCTTTGCATCCAGGGCAGACCAGGGTCCTCATATTGATTCATTTCTTTGCTCCTGAAGGAAACTCTCCATATTGGGTAGTTTGCCCAATGGTTAAAAGAGCTAGCCATCTTTATTGTTTCTGTTCGATTAAAATAGAGGCAAACTTTTCCTTCCTTTCCTTCCTGGAGACTGTCTTTCTGTAGAAGATATGCTGGGGAGAAATTCCACAGTGACCACAGGCACTGCTAGCACGGATTAGTCTGAACCAACCCATCATATCCTGTTAGTCATAGTAACGAGGAGAGAAAGATTTCGATATTCTTGGTGCCACCCAGTGAAGACAGGGACCAGACAGATGCTCGCATGCAGGTGATCATTTAATTCTCTTTGTAATTTAACAGGGACAATCTGTCTTGTTTTTGAAGCTAACTGGAGAGTAACAGACCTGGAAGAAAATCTAGGCAAAAATAAATAAATAAATAAATAAACTAACTTAAAAATAAGAGCTACACAATGGAATATTCATCAGCCTTAGCCCTGAAGAAGTTCATCCAAAGAGAGGAATATTTTCAATACAACATTTTGAAAACTTCTGGCCTGAGATTAGGAACAAGACAGGGATGTCTGCTATCACATCTCTTCAACATTGTACTGGAGGTTCTACCAAGTGCAATGAGGCAAGAAAAAGAAATGAAAGGCATAAGGACTGGAAAGGAAGAAATAAAACTTTATTCACAAATGACAGGCATGTGTGCCTAGAAAATCCAAAAATAATCTGCAGTCAAACTACTAGAATTAATAAGTGAATTTAGCTATGTCATTGTACACAAAGTTAATAGTAAAAATCTATTTTATTTTTATGTACCAGAAAAAAGTAGAAAATGGAATTTTGTTTTAGGAAATGGAATTTTTAAAGACAATTTACAATAGTAAATTGTAAGAAATATCAAGTACCTAGGAATAAATCTCACAAAATATGTGCAAAAAACAAAAAAACAAAAACAAAAAAAAAAGAGAGGAATATTTAAAACAGAGGGAAGAAACGCAGATTTCTGTGTTCATGGAATAAGAGGTATAGCCACTGACTGACAGTCTCAAGGAGAGAGTGACAGATGCTGAGATACGCCCTGGGTTGCCTTCTCAAAGGCTTTACGTTTCCAGCTTTGCTGGGATTTCACATCCTCGGGGGCTTTGGCTGCTGTAGGGAAGGAGGAAACTTTGTGGATGATGGAGAATTGGGTGAAAACTGGCAGCTAAACAGCTTTTGGGCTCGAGGTGTCTCCTTTTTTCTTTCCTCCCTAAAGGGAGCCCTGGAAAAGAAGTGTGCTCTGGAAACCGAGGCTAGGTCTGACCTGCTCGTTCTTTCCATTTCAAAGAGCCCTACGCCCACCCGGGCCTCACCCTAAGGCCAGTCTTAGTCCCAGTTACCATAAGTCTGCGTTAGAAACAGAGCTGCCACAGCACCGGGAAATGGGTTTTTTTAAAAACTATTCCAACTCAAAGCATGAAGTTCTGATATCTCCTCTAGGTGCATGCATACTGGTGAGGGTAGTGACTAAGAAAAATGATCCAAGTCACTCTTAAATTTCAGAGGTTGACTAAGCACCAGGAATTTGGCGGTGCTAAGAACCAGTACAAAGGTTGTGGGCCAAATTATTCTGAAAGAAAATACAATTATCTTTTTGTTTCTTTTCCTCATACTTTAGCTCTTTCTCCAGCACATCATCCAGCTGAATTGAGCCCTCTATGCCCTTATGCCTTACATCCAATTCTCCTTTGAGAATAGACGGGAACAAGCATCCAGTGTGGGAAAAAGGAAGTGGAATCCCTCTTACCCGGCACTCACCTACATTCTCTTCACAGGGCAACCCCTCTTCACACTGTGCAATTTTGGGGAACACTGTTCCCCCAAATGGTAGCAACTGAAATACAAATAAGTTTAAAACAATTAAGTAAAATTTACGGAGAATCCCAAAGAGTAATGAGGGGGCCTGTAGTTGACCGCTAAGGAGATCACACCTCGCCCTCACCGTCTTCGTTGGCAGACAGGCTGTCAGCCCGAGCCTGCTCTGAGCTCAGAATAGCCTCATTCTTCCCTCGGTCTCAGTCATTTCCTACAGGTGGGTCTTGAGCTCGAGTCATTCTGGACATGTGAGGGGTTTTCTGGATTTTCTGGCTTGCAGTAACAGTGGAGTACACAAGTTGCTGGGGTCCAGGATTGACCCCTCCAGCATCCTGTGCCTCCTTTACTTTGGGTCACATCAGTTTCTTCCAACTGGCAGCTTCGTTGTGTCTTTCCCTCCCTGGACAGTGAACTCAAGGAGGCAGAAACCCGACCTTGCTCACAATTAGCTTTTGGACTCTCTTTGGCACTTACTAGTCACTCAATAAAATTTGGAACCTGAATGAGTCTCCCCAGTTTGAATCCAAACTTGCTTGTTTCCTTGGAAGCTGATTCTGGAGCTGTTTCTGGATTTGTCCATGGGCTGAGGATGTTCTGCTGTCCAGACACTTGCCTGGGTACCACTGTCATTCTGGAGGCAACCCTTCAGCTGAACTGGCTGCATTACTGTTGTCTTTTGTAGGTAGGCCTGTTTAAGCTGATAGGCTCCAGTCTCCAAGCCGCACACTGAAACCTATGTTTGCAAGAGGTTGGGAAGTGTAACTGCAGTGGAGACCGAGGGATCTCCCTGGGGCTGGAGTATGGGGACTTCATACCACGAATCCTCCTTCCCTTCGTTTGTTTCTTCTGAGCAAACCGAGATCAGAAACACAACCCAGCTAAACTCTGTCGACTTTGCCTAACCACGTCACATACATATGACTTTGTCCCTCAAAAATTAACTTCCAAGACTTAAAGCATCAAAAATCCTCTCCCATGTAACCTGGGATTTCGATGCTCTCCTCCCCCTACCCCCCATGAAGGGGGATTGTTTGAGGCAATACTTTGCCTTCAAGAAAGAGTGACTGTTGTTTAGTGTATTTCTATCAAGCACGTGGTACGCATTCTCACACCACACACACACACACACACACACACACACACACACACGGGCTAAGCAGGTCCTGAATACTGTCTCTCAACTGTTTGATTCAATGATGGTTATTAAGCAGTAAACCCACACCAACTGAGCAGTCATTGTGCTTCTAAAAAACGTAAATGTCACTTTTTTGGTCTTTAAAAATTATTAAGCAGAGAGAAAGATAGCAATTTCCAGTGTTTGCTTGGATGGTAAGATGCAGGAGAATTAGCATTACTCTTGAGAGCTGCCATTGGTTAGCTGGAGGGAAAAAGGATATCAATTATACATAATCTAAGAAGCCTCTGCATAATAATCAGGCCCAGTAGGGGCTTTGGGGCAGCTTCGTTATTCTCTTGTAAACACAAGAGCCCAGATAGACATGTCAGTCAGGAGTAGGGGAGCAATTCTTCCTTTTTAACACCTTCACTATCTATTGCTTCGATATGCAAACAAGGCTGTTTAGCTGGGGGTAGAGCCGTGCTAATGAGCTCCCTGCACTAACCCTGAAGTAAAAAGGTTCTGTTTCACAGCTGCTCCGAGACAGCCCCTCTGGGCATGCTCAGGTATTGGAAAATAATGCCTTTTAAACAGAGAAATGCCAATCAGGATTTTGTGCATACTTTCCCTTTTTCTCTATGTGCTAATGCAATTACCTCATAACTTGTGAACTTCCAGTGCATTGGTCTGGTCTTTTCTCTCTAAATGATATCTTTGGAATGTAGCTGTGGAAAGAAAATGCTTTAAAAAATAAGCCTTCCCTTTAATTCCTAGAGGATGCTACCTCGAGGCTAATCTCACATGTCTGCCTTAACAGTGGACTGTTCTTTCATCTCCTTAAAAATATATGTGTGTGTGTGTATATATATATATATATATATATATATATATATTCCTCTTGGTCTTGGGGTCACTTGAATGACCTGCATGGACAAGGCCGATCAGGACAGACTTATCAAGCCGCAGGGTTTGTGCCCCAGCCTCTGTGATTTGGGAGCCATCGTGGGTCCGGGGCTCTGGGCGTCACTGCAGCGAGGCAACTCCATAATTGGCTGAGCAAAGACACACAGGGCTGAGGAGAGGGGGCAGGGAGGGAGGGGGCTTCACACATCAGTTGACAGTTTCAAATCAAGATACAATACATGATGGCTTTTCAATATCCAATTATTCTCATGAATAAAGGAATCTTTTGCACAGAAATATTCCCCCAATCCCCACTGGGTTAATTTACCATCTACAGAAAGCGCTCAGCTTTGCTGGCTAAATAGCGTAGTGTGTGATTTCTCGTGTAATTATAGGGCAATCCTCCTTCTCACCATTAATTCAATCTCAGGGTCAGGCCTTCTAAGTGCCTGACACAGCAGACAGGGCCTGTCCATTGCGCCCGATAAATGGATGTGAAGTACAAGCATGGATATTTTCAACTCTTAACCAGTGTTTCAACTTTTTCCCCATCCGAAGAGGTGCTGTATGTCCCATCCCTTAGTTGACCAATCAGTGGGCAGGTTCTTAACCACTGACTGTCTCCGTCTATGACAGTGCAGCCAGGTATTGCACAGTCAGCAAGAAAGCCTTTCTGCTGGAATATTTCAGCATTTAAATTATTTATTACTTGAGCTTTATGGCATATCACAACCTATTTGAGACAGGTAGACTGAACGCCCTTCTGCCACAAGGAGGCTCATTAAATGGCCATCATAACTGGTCAGACTTAATTGCTTTGCACCGGGTAGTTCTCTGTCATGATTCAAATCCCTAGCAAGGCAGCTGACCCCAATTCTCAGGGCGATTTGATTCACCCCTAACTTGGAAAATGAGAGCAGGTTAAGAGTTTGCTTGCACATTTTAGCATCTGGTTGACAATGTGCAAGCTGGTGAGCTGCTGTAGGAAACAAATCATTGGCAATTGCATGTGAAAAGACTTAATGAAAACTTACAATAAATTGTTAATTTTTGTTAGTTTATTTAAATCATCATACAGTTGTTCAAATTATTTTTGAAGGCAACATGTTTATAAAGCTGAGTTATAACCATTTGCAAACTAATTGTGTTTATGATTAGAACATGATGGGAAGAACAGATTGTATTCAAATTCAAATGACAAGTCCTTTGGCTATGATTACTTGTGTATTAAGGCCATGCCATTCGTTCTGAGTAAACTAATGAAGATACTAAGCCAGAGGACTTTAGATTTCTAAATTTTATGCTCTACTGGTATAGTGCTTAGATTTGCCTTCTGCTTTCTTATGAGAAGTAGTATAGCACATGGATAAGAGTGCGAACTTTTGAGATGGGCGTTTGGAATTCTGGCTCTGTGACTTACTGGTTGTGTGGTCAACTTCTCTGTATGTCAATTTTCTCATCTGTAAAATGGGTGTAATAATAGTACCTACCTTATTGGGTTGCTGAAAAGATTAAATGGGTGAATATATATTAAACTCTTAGAACTCAACACACGCTAGCTGTTGTTGTTGTTTTCATGCATTGCTTTCGTGTTTTGTCTCAAAGTAATATGGTAGCAACATCTAGATATGTCTTCACATACGGCTATCACCAGGTAGTAGTCTGTCTGGACTTATAATTTGCTGACCAAACGCCAAGTCAGCAGTTTGTTCTTCTGACAATAATTGATCCAATCTCATTGTCTTTAATATTGACCTTTGGAAATCTGGATTGTATTGAAGTTTGTACCACCATGAAGCACTCACTGATCCATCCATTGTTTTACGATGAGCTCTTTTTGATGGCTAAGGAACCCCAAACTGTTCCAGTCTAGTTCATATTTGTATCATTCATATTCCTCTGATACTGCTGGATACTCCCCACGATGCACTACTGATATTATTAAACAAAGAATAGTGACGCTGTTCCAATGGCTTAATTTCCCTCGTCCTATAAAGTGAATTCTCTTTTAATTGTATGTTCTGATTGGAAAACACCCTTAGCAGCATGGTAATTATAACAACACAAATATACACTCAAATCTGCTCTGCAGGCGGCAAGAGTTTCTCAGGACTGTGCAGTTTTACTCTCCTTTTTTGTTATATCCTCCATATGAATAGGAGGAACAGATGAATCTTGAGAAGCTGGTATAAGTCATTGTTAAAACGTTGTTCTCATTTTTCCTTAAGCCACCATTTGCTCTGTAATTTGAGGGCTTGTAATGCCCAGATTGAGTTTGGAAAGTTCAACAGCCTTCTCCATAAAGGAAAATCTCTGACAGCCTTATAATTAACTGGATGATCAAGTAAAGGTGTGCTAAGATGAACTTACTTTATTCCAAATATCAAAGTGAGGGAGGGAGGAAAAAGGGGAAACATGGATGTTTTGCATTTTGATTAGCTCAAGGCTTCCCCTTTAATTGGAGGATGGATAAAGCAGGAGGGTTAAAGAACATGGAATGGAAATGACTATTTTTGAAAGACATTCTTCAAAAATAAGACAGTTAAGTAATTTAGAGACTATTTTCTCCCATCTGGAAGTTAATCATCTGTGAAATTCCACAGGTTGATTCCTTTGATTTCTTTCCCCCCCCCATCAGATTTGGTCACAAGTCTGCTGGGTGAGAGGTAGAATCTTCTAGTGTGACTGCAAACAGGGCTTGCTTCGTGGATGTTCTACCTGTAAGACTCGGAAGGGTGCCACCTGGTTGAAGGCTCTATGTCACTGTCTTGAAATTCTTAATAAGATTTTGAACAAGGGGCTTCACGTTCATTTTGCACTGGGTTCCACAAAATACGTGGCCAGATTCGATTGCAATCAATATGCAATGGGGGGGGGGGGGTCAGAAAGTGAGCCTGGGGCAGCCCCTTGGCTCCCCTGCCTGCACGTGACGTGCAGAGGGCTCAGATGTGTGCCCACCGAGGGACGCTGAGCCACTGAGGCATCATGGGATGGTTGGAGGCTGGGGTCAGAATGAAGAGGCTGTAAAGTGTGTGAGGGACTCTGAGATTGGAGGCTGAGAGTTGGGACAGTGGACCCCACTCATGGGGACCAGAATGTCACTCTGCCATGGGCAGATGGCACTGCGCCACACACCTCAGTGGTTACAGATCAGAGGCCAGACCAGAGGTGGCAGTCTCAGCAAAGGGCACCGAAGATCCAGTGGGCACACGTGGATGCCACACCATCTTCTCCCCCACGATCCTGAGGACCACATAAGCCAAGAGCAGGACCTTGAAACTGACCTTGGCAAAGAGATTAGCTACTACAGGAAATTCTTTGCGCTTTGAGACATTGTGAGTTTGTCCGATGGTCCAAATAGATCTTCCTGCTCCCCTGTCCACGCCCTCCTTCAACAAGGAGGCTTAAGTGGAAGATTAGATCTGTTATAGAAAATAAAGAGAAAAGAAAGAAATAAAAATGGAAGGAAGGGAGGGAGGGAGGGAGGGAGGAAGAAAGAAAGAAAGAAAGAAGGAAGGAAAGGAAGCTACATTCTCTGCGTACACCTTGTCAGAAAATGTACAACTCTGAGGTATTTGCTTTAGCTAAGGAGATAGTAAGTTCTGGTCTCTCCTATGTGTCAAGAAACCTTTTATAATGTATCACATTATCCCACCTCCCCTTTCCTCTCTTCTTTTTCCTTCCTCCTCCCATATCCCCAGTTCTGGGAATTACTCTGGATGCAAGTGGGAAACTCATAATCTTCATTGGCTCCTTGTTTTTAAAGGGACATTGGCTTCGTTGTATTTGTTCTGACTGTAGTGGGGGAAAGATTTGCATATGTGAGTGTTTTGGTTTCTTCCAACTATACCCTGAGTTACGCCTGCAGCGTTTCCTCCCTGCACACCTGGGGCGATATCTGTACGGTATTACACAGGACCATAGGGCTGCACGTTAGAATCACCTGGGGAGCTCTTAAAAGTACAGATGTCCAGGACTGGTTCCATTTCAATTAAATCAGAACCGGGGGCGTGGGTGAGGGGCGGCACAGGCATCAGGAGTTTTTTAAACTTCCCAGGAGATCCCAACATGCAACCAAGACTGAGAAGCAGCATTCAAGACCCAGTTTTTCAAACTTGCTTGATTATCAGAATTGCCCAGGTCCTATTTAACTACATAAATTTCCTGGTCTCTTCCACAGGAATTCAGATTCAGCAAGTCTAGCTTTGGGCCTAAGATTGTATATTTTGAACAAATAGACAGAAGGAACCGGAGGAAGAGGTTTTTTTGTCTAGCGTGGATGAGAGAGCTTTTAGGGTTGGTGAAAACTTCTGGAGTGTTTGGCTTGTTTGTTTGTTTGTTTTGGAGAGGAAGTAAATAATTAAGGAAGTGAGGGAAGAGAATTATAATAAGTGCAGCAGTAGGTTACACATTTGGATTCCCTTTTTACATTCGACGAGAAATGCAAGTGAAGGATTGTAGTTACTTGACAATTTCTTATGGAGGCAGACGGTGTTTTACTGAGTAAGACATCCCTCCAAAACTGGAACCCATGCATCTCTATGGGGTTCACCTGGGCTTATAAGGAAAATGAGGCAGTTATCTTAGGATGAAGGATACAGCGATGGAGTTGGGAGCTTGATGAACACGGGACAGTTTGAAGCAGCTCCTGAGGAGATGGGAAAGGTCCTCACCAGAGATGTGGAATAGTGGTGCTCAGTGTATGAGACAGTGGCTAGGGGCATCAGTTTCTAGTAGCTTCTGTAGGAATGGCTTTCAAATTTCCTCCAGGAATACTTAGCCATGCAGGTGTAGGAGTTGGGGAAGCAGAGGGTAGATTAATCAACGGATGGAATTTATCAGGAGGGCAATGCGGGGAATGGAGGCAAAATAATTGAATGTGCAGAAAGGAGACAGTTATTTTGGGATGGTGGTTACTTGAGTATTGATGCAAAAGTGCTACCCAACAAACAGCCATGATCTTCACCTACATGCATCCACGAGCTTTCATTGCTCACAAGTCTGGGATGTAGATAGGTGCCTCTGCAGGCCCTGTTTGGGCTCCTTCACATGTCTGGGGTTTGCTGGCTGCCAGCTGACCCTGGATGTCCTCGGCTGGAAAGACGTAAAGTATAAGGGCAAACAAAGTTACGTGGCAGAGTGTGGACACAGGGAAGGTGAAGAATGGGGCCATCTCTGCAACTGACCACAGGAGCTGTCAATGGACTCTTAGCATCCTTTGAAATCATAAGGGAACACATATTTTGGTATACAGGACAATATATAGGGAGACATCCTTCAGCTCTTTTCTCTTTAACATGCTTGATATTACTGTTACAACTATTTAATCAAAACTCATTTAATCACCATAAATGACTCTGAGGAACTAGACCAAGAAATTCTAACTTTTCATTGTTCCTTTTTTGTGGCCCATGTCTGTGCCTATATATTTCACTGATGTCAATCAGAAATAATTAAGCATTTTCAAGATATAAAATGTGAAGGTTAAAATTAAATTCTGCCTGTATAAAATCATTCCTGGTATTACGTTTCCTTCAGGACATTCATTTTTTAAAAATAGGTTAAGACATGTGAAAGAACTTTGTACTTTGTCTTCACTATAAAAGTGCCTATAGTGAACTTTTTCTCGATTCAAGCTAAATTGTTAATTAGTTCAAGGTACACCAGAGATGTGAGCTTGGAATATGCTGTTAGCAAATGTTTATTAAAATAGTAGTCATTGGTCTTGCTTAGAGTTACTGGGGGAGGAGGGGAAGGTTAGCGTTTGGGGGGCGGGGTGTTTTTTGTTTTTTGGCTGCGCTGCGCGGCGTGCGGAATTTTATTTCCCCGACAGGGAATCGAACCCGTGCTCCCTGCAGTGGAGGCACGGAGCCCCAACCGCTGGACCACCAGGGAAGTCCCTCGAGTCATTTCAATATGTATTAACGACCAGTGCTGAAGCATTTGGCTACCGAATGCAAAACACCCGACACGATTTTATCAGAGTTTCTAAAGAGTTTATCAGAGTTTCTCATCTTAAGACACATTCTTTTTCACCGGCAGAGGCAAATTTCATTTCTGTGCGACCGACAGACACTTCCGGGGACCCTGCTATATGCTCTCCTAACATCTTTCCCCTGCTCTGTGATAGAAATGGCTTGTGGTGTTGTTTTTTTTTTTTTAATCATCTTTTTTTTTTTTTTTAAATGAGTTTTAATTTTTATTTATTTATTTATGGCTGTGTTGGGTCTTCGTTTCTGTGCGAGGTCTTTCTCTAGTTGTGGCGAGCGGGGGCCACTCTTCATCGCGGTGCGCGGGCCTCTCACCATCGCGGCCTCTCTTGTTGCAGAGCACAGGCTCCAGACGCGCGGGCTCAGTAGCTGTGGCTCACGGGCCTAGTTGCTCCGCGGCATGTGGGATCTTCCCAGACCAGGGCTCGAACCCGTGTCCCCTGCATTGGCAGGCAGACTCTCAACCACTGCGCCACCAGGGAAGCCCTGGCTTGTGGTTTTTGATGCCGTGATTCGGCGAGTCCCCCGGCCCTGCCTCCTGTGGTCCAGGTGGGCGGGGCTGGCTGGCGGGGCTCCGCCCCCCGTGCGCATCTCTGCAGGTGCTGAGCGGTGCTTGGGTGTGCGCCTGAGTGAGGTGATGTTTTGCAGGGACAGTAGAGGTAACTGCCTGCCTTGAGTGATTGAAAGTGTCCCAGGGCATACATGCTGTCCCTAAATATTTCTCTGGTCAGAACCCCACAAAGACCTCTCTAACATGAAGTTCTGGGACCCATTTGAGAGATGGACGGCTCACGTATCCCTGCAAGAAACGTGAAACTTTTTCTCAGGTCCCAGGTGCCCAGCTTACTGTTCTTTCCTCCTGCTCGTCCTGTTTTGCCCAAAGGAAACTGGAAACGCCACTGACTTCTTGCTCCCGGCTCCCATCTCTTGAGGATAGATCTCCGCACACCCCACCTTCCCCACTTTCATTTCTGGAAAGCCTGTTAAAAAGGCACAGTGGCAATCTGCATCTCTACGCTTCTGGAACGGGTGCAGGCCTGTTAGGAGACCTGGCCTCCAGGGTGCCCTGCCCACCGGCCTCTCCCAGTCCACACAGGGCTCAGGCTGGGGGGCTCTGCTGCCCCGGCCCCAGGGCCTTCCACGTGATCAGCACAGCCGGAATCAGAGATAAAACCCGCAGCACCAGGGCTTTTACCAGGTTTATTTTGACCCTTCCTTTGCAAAGGGAAGAAAAAACGTTTTCCGCATGTATTTTATCAAACAATATACATATAGATATATTTTTAGTTGACATATTTAAAGGAAGAGAAGAGAATCGCCTCTTCCTGTAACCTTGTAACTTGTCCAGAGGGCCTTCTTAATACCCCTGCTTCTAAAAACCTGGGGGAAACACACACCTACTCCGATAGCTTTTCCTGTTCTCAGGCATGTCTTGCTAATCTGCCTCTAGCACTGGCCTAAGCCTCCTGCAGCTCTGAGTGAATGTGACCTCCAGCCTCAGGAGAGGCTCCAGCTAGATCTGCAGCTGCACAGTTGTCACGATTCTGCCTCCTTTTAAGCTTTAAATCAGCCATTGACAGATTCACAACATCAAGTCAGGAGAAACTCTCCCAGGTATTCGAGCCTGGAAATAAGTAGAAATAAACAGAAGACAGTAGCGTCAGTGGCTGATGCACTATCTCTGAGCTAAACTGGAGTCCTTTTGGGTGAGTGTTTTCCCAGGGCCGTCGTTAATGATTTGGAGAAAAGGGGCAAATACTTTCAGATCTGCATGGTTTTTTTTTTTTTTTTTTTTTTCTGACATTTAAACACAGGAGCATCCAAACAGGTGAGTCTGTTAAGGAGAGGTCCTGTAGGCTGTAACTGAGCCAAGGAGATGGACTGAAGGACTGGTATTCCAGTCCCTGCCTTCAGGAAACTTCTAATTTAGGGAAGAGAAGCAATGCACATGTAAAAAATATACAACTGTACCAAGACAATTAGCACCCTGTGAGTGGTCCAGACAGCGAGTGTGGTTTCAGGGCAGCAAATGGCCCCTGCCGTTCTGCTGACTCCTTTTCTCTGCTTGTGATCACCGACAGTCTGTGGCCTGGAGCTTCTGTAAAAGTGGTCATCATAACGAGCAGATTCCTGTTTGTAGCAAAGCTGTGAAATTCTGTACTAGTGAAGTATTTCAAAGTCCCACATGAAATCCCTTGAGGTACCGTGTGAAAAGGACCCACATTTGCTAAAGCTACTTGGAGTGAAATTCAATGTCTGGCAAAAGATCCCCTCTGGGTGAAGTATGGGAAGTGTTCCCGTCCCCCCTCTCTTTTATTCTCCTTCCCTTTTGATCTCACCTCTCCCTCATTTCCCCTGACCCTTTGGCTCATTTCTGTAGATTTTCCAGTCTAATTGGGATCCTCTCTAACAGTGGGTCAGTGAAGGCTGGAAAAGAAAGGAGGGATATTCTGAATGAAGGCAGGACCCTATTACAAGGGCAATTTGCCCTGAGTGAAATTTTATATCTAACAAATATACTGTCCTATTTCAAATTTACTGCAATTAAAACTCGACTACATCATCTAAGTGTGCTAAGTAGAGTAGCTCTTGGGATATAGTTTTGAGTGTTCACATTATAATTGCTAAATCATAAAATCAGTCAATTCACACTGGGTCTGTAGAGCATTAATATCTAATAGTGAAAGTCCACCATGGTGGGAATTCCACTCAGTTCTTCTTCCAAGAAGCAGAAGCCTTTCCATTCACCCTTGATATTAACCCTTGATGAATGAAATGCACAGAGTCTCTAGGAGTCTGATTCTCCTGTTCTAGATGCTCAATTAATTTGTACACAGGAATACTCAGTTAAAATGATTGGGTGATGCTTCTGTATGAGCGGGGGGGCTGAAAGGAATCTGTAGCAAAAGGACAAAGTTGCATTGTTGTGGGCATGTAGGTGGGTTCATTTGATTTTAGAATCTTGAAAACAGCATGGTGGGGCAGGAAGAAGGGGGAAGCATATACCTGCGGGAAGGGTGGGACATTTTGGGGGGGAGTTTTAATAGGGAATTACAAAAATTAGAGTTACATTTTAGAACTTTGAAATCTAGTCATGAGGCAAAGTATGGGGAAGCAAGATACAAAATGTGACTCTCATTCTATTGGTTGATATTGCAGATAAAGTCACATCTCGTCTTTGTTGGGGCTACAGTTCATGTAGATGTTGCCTTTCATTACATACCTTTTTCTTACATTGTTTCATAGCTACGGGATGAGTATGATTTTTTTTTAAATTTTACAGTATAAACTTGTTAGTGTTATAACTCCCAGCTCCCCTGGGAAGGGGGTGGAGTCTTAGTAGTGGGGAAATCACTCTTCATGGTTCTGGTCATGGTAGTTTCCCGAGCCCACGGGGGAAGAAGAAGCCACAGTGATCTCAGGAGCCAAATGGGTCCCTCCTCACTGGAGCCCTCACCATCGAAGATGTAAAAAGCTTTACTTTGCTAGTAGAAACGACAGGCTTCACTTGGTTGTAAGATTTTCAGGCAAACCCCAGCGATGGACTAGGTGGGAGGGGGGGAGGTGGGTTGGGAGGGCTGGGAAGGCAGGATCAAGCTTGTCTCCATGAGCAGTTCAGCTGTGATCAACGTCTTGGATCAACAACCTCCCTGTCTGCCTGAGAGCAATTGCTTAGCACACATTTATTCCAGCCCTGTAGTCTGCTCTGCCCTCTTAGGGTCATTGTCTTTTGGGTCTGGGGTGGGCCCAGCACTAGTGGGCCAGCCTTGTGTCAGCCTGTCCCACGAGCTTTCTGTCCAGCTTGGGATGGAGCCCCTGCCTCTGAGTACCCGGTTATACGAAGTTCTCAGAAGTCAGATAAAATTCAGGGTGGTGAGCAGGGAAGAGACTCCAGGTTTTCCCCTTCACCACTGTCACAGCTTTTGGGAATTCACAGAAGAGGTCTGGTCTCCTAAGCTGTGAGCTGTGCGAAGCTGGGGATGAAGTCTTACCCTGAAGCTCCCTCCCACTTCTGGTGTCCTTCCCTGAGCTTGACCTTCTGCAGGAAATAGGACTGTTAAATATTCTATGTTTCAAGTGTCATTACTACAAAGGAAAGAATCTGGAAACAGGTCCTCTCATAAAAATATTCCACAAAAGCTAGCGTGAAACAGTCTTAGTATCTAGTGCATGACTCTCGACAAGGGCAAAAAAGTTCTTGGAGGTGGAGCAAAAAACTTAGATATTCAATGGCACGTGGTCCTCTAAAGGGCCCCACAATACATACACAGATATACAGTATGCCTGTGGTATGAAAATTTTATGGGGTGGTTGGGAATGTGATTGGGGAAATACGTCCAAAAAGGCTCCTTAAGAAGGCAAGAAGGAAAAACTGGCTGAGAAATATTGGTCTAGAATGATTCATGATTTAAAAAGTTAGAGCATTAAAATTTATTCGGTGATACTTCTCATAGAGCATTAACATAATTTGCTACTTTTTGGAAAAAAAATAGGACCCAGGAATGTTTGATATTAGAAAGAGTTCAGTATTTAAAACTAGAGAACTGACACTACCGGACTTTAGGACTTCTATCAAAGCTATAGTAACCAAGACAGTGTGGTATTGCAGAAAGAATGGCAAACCAGTCAATGAAACAGAATAGAGAGCCCAGAAATAGACTTACATAGTCAACTGGTCTTTGATAAAGTAGTAAAGGAAATATAATGAGAAAATGTTTTCAAGAAATACTGCCGAGGTGCCTGGACCTCTGCTTGCAAAAAAAGTGAAACTAGACCCTATATCCTTCAGAAAAAATGAACTCAAAGTAGATGATAGATCTAAATGTAAAACAAATCTGTGAACTCTGAGAAGAAAATGTGGGAGAAAAGTTAGGTGACTTGGGTGTGGCTATGACTTTTGAAATATAACACCAGAGGCACAATCCATGAAAGAAATATTTGATAAGCTGAACTTCATCTAAAACCTTCTGATCCGTGAAACACACTGTCAAGAGAATGAGAAAGTAAACTACAGACTGGGAGAATATATTTGCAAAAGACATATCTGATAAAGGACTCATCCAAAAATATACAAAAACTCTTAAAACTTAACAATAATAAAAGGACATCTCAATCATTAAAAAATGGACAAAAGACCTGAACAGGCACTTCACAAGAAATGATGTGTAGATGGTAAAGAAGCATATGAAAAGGTGCTGTGCATCATATGTCACTGGGGAAATACAAATTAAAGCAACACTGAGATACCACTACATACTTATTGAATTGGCCAAAATCCAAAACACTGATGACACCAAACACTGATGAGGATATGGAGCAACGGGAACTCTGATTCATTGCTGATGGGAATGCAAAATGGTTCAGCCACTTTGGAAGACAGGTTGGCAGTTTCTTATAAAAATAAGCAAACTCCTACCATATGATCCAGTAATGCTACTCCTTCATATTTACCCAAATGAGTTGAAAACTTATGCCCACAAAATACCTGCACATGGATGTTTGTAGCATTTTTACGCATAACTGCTAAAACTTGGAGGCAACCAAGATGTCCTTCAGTAAATGAATGGATAAATATGCAGTGATACATCCAGACAATGGAATATTATTAAGCACTAAAAAGAAATTAGTAATGAAAAAACATGGAAGAAACTTAAAGGCATGTTATTAAGTGAAAGAAGCCAATCTGAAAAGATGACATCCTGTATGATTCTAACCCCACAGCATTCTGGAAATGGAAAAACTATGGAGACAGTAAGAGAATCAGTGGCTGCCAGGAATTAGGGGGAAAGGAGACATGAATAGGCAGAACATAGAGGATTTTTAGGACATTAAAACCATTCTGTATGATACTCTAAAGCCGGATACATGTCATTAGACATTTGTCAAAACCCATAGGACGTACAACATGAAGAGCAGACCCTAGCGTAAACTATCGACTCTGGGTGGTAAGCAGGTGTCTCTGAAGGTTTGACCCGTGTACCCTTCTAGTGGGGGAGGCTATGTGTGGCAGAGGCAGGAAGTCTATGGAAACTCGGTATTTTCTGCTCAGTTTTACTATGAACCTAAAACTACCCTAAAAGATAAAGTCTATTTAAAAAAATAAATTAGATGTCACTCTTCTGCTGGAAATCAAACAGAACATATGACCACACAGACTTGTATGTGAAGGTCCATAGCCTTTTATTCATAATAGCCCAAAATTGGGAGAGGGGGAGGGATCTTTTGGACTAAAGAGCCCAAAAAACCAAGGAAAAAGCAATACAACTGATGTTCAATTCCAGGCAGACAGAGCCCTGGGTAGGTTTCTGTCCTGAACCAGAATCATCAACTGAGGAGGTGCCTGGGCTCATAGCAGGCAGGAGGAACATACAAGGCTCAGAAACTCATCCAGCTGGCTGCGGAGAGGGGCCCTCGGAGGGAAGGGGGTGGCTCACGCGGGGACGTGACGCTCCCCTGCACTTTCTGTGTGTGGGAAGCTGAGCCGTGCGCTTTAGGCTGGGGGTAGGGTTTAGTATACTTTGTGTTTTTGTTTTTGCTTTTGTTTTCAATTTTAAAAATGCTTTATTGCTAAACAAACGTAAATCATCATCTGAAGCCTTCAGCAAGTTGTAATCTTTTTTTTTAATTGAAGTATAGTTGATGTACAATGTTGTGTTAGTTTCAGGTGTACAGGAAGCCTTAGTATACTTTGGTTCTAGTTGGGCCAACACCAGGTTGTTAGAAATCCCGCCTTGTTCGTTACAGGGAGTAACAGAAGCTCTTCACAATCTTTCCAACGTGGATTTCTCTTTGGCCTCCCCCTCCTGAGTTTTGGCCTCACAATTCATCTTTTATCAAATATTTCCTGATGTTTTCTAGCTCATTCTGTCTCTCTTTTCAGCCACCCCCAGCCTAGCTGAAAATACCACCATCACTTCCAGCTGCCCTCCGCCTTCTAACTGATTTTGCAAACAGGAGTGAGCACCATTGTCTTCTGGTCCAAGCATCCTGGAGGCCATCCCAATTGCCTTTGGAATCATTGTCAACTTGAGCAGGTGGCCACTGTCACCTCTTTCTCTTCTCCTCTCCACACCCCCTTCTCTCTTCCACAAAGTCAATTGGACTGTTTGTGTCACAAGTAATGTTCTATTGATATGATCTCATAGGTTCAGTCCTTCTTATGCCTTCAACATACTGCCTCTCAAATCGAGTAAACAGAACACACCACGCTGCTGGTCCCTCCGGCACCCTCTGTGCTCCCTAGTTATTTGGCTGAGGAGGCCACTCATTGTAGTGGGTTTTCCCTGGAATTTCAGAATGTGACCTTGTTTGTAAACTGTCTTTGCAGATGTAATTTTTTAGGGGATGTCTTCGCCTTTTCAGGCTGCTGTAAAGAAATACCACTGGCTGGGTGGCCAATAAACAACAGAAATTGATTTCCCACAGTCCTGGGGGATGGAAGTCCAAGATCAAGACGCCAGCATCGTCACATCGTGCTGGGGCCGCCATCCTGGTTCACCACCTGCACCTTGTTGGCAGAAGGGATTTGGGAGCTCTGTGGCGCTTCTTTCATAAGAACACTAATCCCACTCGTGAGGGTTCTACCTCATGACCTAATCACCTCCAAAAGCCCCACCTCCAAATACCACTATCTTTGGGGGTTAGGATTTTAACAGATGAATTTAGGGGGACACATTCAGACCATAGCACATGAGATCATACTCAGTTCAGGAGGGGCCCAAATCCAATGAGTGGTCTCCTTGTAAGAAGAGGTGAGAACACACACAGAACAGAAATCCATGCACAGAAGGAGGCACAGACTGGAGTGATGCAGCCACATGCCAAGAGCCAGCAGCAGCTGGAAAGACCCTTCCCTAACTTCCCTTCCCTTCCAAGGGGGCGCGGCCCAGCCAACACCTTGATTTTAGACTTCTGGCCTCCAGAATGGTGAGAGAATAAAATCCTGTTGTTTTATTTTATTTTATTTTATTTTGGCCACGAGGTTTGTGGGATCTTAGTTCCCCAGCCAGGGATCGAACCTGGGCCCCCTGCAGTGGAAGTGCAGAGTCCTAACCACTGGACTTCCAGGGAAGTCCCCAAAATTCTGGGGGATTTTATGTTTTTGTTTTTTTCACTTTTTCAATACTTTTATTTTCATTTCACACAGCTCTCTATACTTTATGTGTTTGCTTGGAAATATAGAAAATCACACTTCATTTTCTTGATATCTAATGAGTCTTATCTGATATCCATTAAACAGTATGTATAAATGCAAAATCAAAAAATTTAGATGTGTTAACAGCTTTTCACAGTTCCATAAGACAAGGTAGTTACATCCAACTATTTGTACATTTTAACCTAAATTTTCCTTGGGACAATTCTATTACAAATGTCTACAGAGAATTCAATAATTTTTTTAAAAAACATCATTATTGGAGTATAATTGCTTTACAAAGGTGTGTTACTTTCTGCTTTATAACAAAGTGAATCAGCTATACATATACATATATCCCCATATCTACTCCCTCTTGCATCTCCCTCCCACCCTCCCTATCCCACCCCTCTAGGTGGTCACAAAGCACCAAGCTGATCTCCCTGTGTTATGCAGCTGCTTCCCACTAGCTATCTATTTTACATTTGGTAGTGTATATATGTCCATGCCACTCTCTTACTTCGTCCCAATTTACACTTCCCCCTCCCCGTGTCCTCAAGTCCATTCTCTACATCTGCGTCTTTATTCCTGTCCTGCCCCTGGATTCATCAGAACCATTTTTTTTTAGAGTCCATATATATGTGTTAGCATATGGTATTTGTTTTTCTCTTTTTGACTTCTTCACTCTGTATGACAGACTCTAGGTCCATCCACCTCATTACAAAAAACTCAATTTTGTTTCTTTTTATGGCTGTAGTAATATTCCATTGTATATATGTGCCACATCTTCTTTATCCATTCATCTGTCCATGGACACTTAGGTTGCTTCCATGACCTGGCTATTGTAAATAGAGATGCAATGAACATTGTGGTACATGACTCTTTTTGAATTATGGTTTTCTCAGGGTATATGCCCAGCAGTGGGATTGCTGGGTCGTATGGTATTTCTATTTTTAGTTTTTTGAGGAACCTCCATACTGTTCTCCATAGTGGCTGTATCAATTTACATTCCCACCAACAGTGCAAGAGAGTTCCTTTTTCTCCACACCCTCTCCAGCATTTATTGTTTGTAGATTTTTTGATGATGGCCATTCTGACTGGGTGAGGTGATACCTAATTGCAGTTTTGATTTGCATTTCTCTAATGATTAGTGATGTTGAGTATCCCTTCATGTGTTTGTTGGCACTCTATATATCTTCTTTGGAGAAATGTCTATTGAGGTCTTCTGCCCATTTTTGGATTGAGTTGTTTTTTTGATATTGAGCTGCATGAGCTGCTTGTATATTTTGGATATAAATCCTTTGTCAATTGCAAATATTTTCTCCCATTCTGAGGGATGTCTTTTTGTCTTGTTTATGGTTTCCTTTGCTATGCAAAAGCTTTTAAGTTTCATTAGATCCCATTTGTTTATTTTAGTTTTTATTTCCATTTCTCTAGGAGGTGGGTCAAAAAGGATCTTGCTGTGATTTATGTCATAGAGTGTTCTGCCTATGTTTTCCTCTAAGAGTTTGATAGTGTCTGGCCTTACATTTAGGTCTTTAATCCATTTTGAGTTTATTTTTGTGTATGGTGTTAGGGAGTGTTCTAATTTCATTCTTTTACATGTAGCTGTCCAGTTTTCCCCGGACCACTTATTGAAGCGGCTGTCTTTTCACCATTGTATATTCTTGCCTCCTTTATCAAAGATAAGGTGACCATATGTGTGTGGGTTTATCTCTGGGCTTTCTATCCTGATCCATTGATCTATATTTCTGTTTTTGTGCCAGTACCATACTCTCTTGATTACTGTAGCTTTGTAGTATAGTCTGAAGTCTGGGAGCCTGATTCCTCCAGCTCCGTTTTTCTTTCTCAAGATTGCTTTGGCTATTCGGGATCTTTTGTGTTCCATACAAATTGTGAACCTTTTTGTTCTAGTTCTGTGAAAAATGCCATTGGTAGTTTGATAGGGATTGCACTGAATCTGTAGATTGCTTTGGGTAGTATAATCATTTTCACAATGTTGATTCTTCCAATCCAAGAACATCGTATATCTCTCTGTATCATCTTTAACTTCTTCCATCAGTGTCTTATAGTTATCTGCATACAGGTCTTTTGTCTCCTTAGATAGGTTTATTTCTAGGTTTTTTATTCTTTTTGTTGCAATAGTAAATGGGAGTGTTTCCTTAATTTCCCTTTCAGATTTTTCATCATTAGTGTATAGGAATGCAAGAGATTTCTGTGCATTAATTTTGTATCCTGCTACTTTACCAAATTCTTTGATTAGCTCTAGTAGTTTTCTGGTAGCATCTTTAGGATTCTCTATATATAGTATCATGTCATCTGCAAACAGTGACAACTTTATTCTTATTTTCCAATTTGGGTTCCTTTTATTTCTTTTTCTTCTCTGATTGCTGTGGCTAATAATAGTGATGAGAGTGCACAACTTTGTCTTGTTCCTGTCTTGGAGGAAATGGTTTCGGTTTTTCACCATTGAGAATGATGTTGGCTGTGGGTTTGTTATATATGGTCTTCATTATGTTGAGGTAAGTTCCCTCTATGCCTACTTTCTGGAGGGTTTTTTATCATAAATGGGTTTTGACTTTTGTCAAAAGCTTTTTCTGCATCTATTGAGATGATCATATGGTTTTTCTCCTTCTATTTGTTATATGGTTTATCACATTGACTGATTTGCGTATATTGAAGAATCCATGCATTACTGGGATAAATCCCACTTGATCATGGTGCATGATCCTTTTAATGTGCTGTTGGATTCTGTTTGCTAGTATTTTGTTGAGGATTTTTGCATCTATGTTCATCAGTGATATCAGCCTGTAGTTTTCTTTCTTTGTGACATCTTTGTCTGGTTTTGGTATCAGGGTGATGGTGGCCTCGTAGAATGAGTTTGGGAGTGTTCCTACCTCTGTTATATTTTGGAAGAGTTCAATAAGATTAGGTGTTAGCTTTTCTCTATCTTTGATAGAATTCGGCTGTGGATCCATCTGGTCCTGGGCTTTTGTTTGTTGGCAGACTTTTAATCACAGTCTTAATTTCAGTGCTTGTGATTGGTCTCTATATTTTCTATTTCTTCCTGGTTCAGTCTCGGAAGGTTGTGCTTTTCTAAGGATTGGGCCATTTCTTCCAGGTTGTCCATTTTATTGGCGCATAGTTGCTTGTAGTAATCTCCCATGAACCTTTGTATTTCTGCTGTGTCAGTTGTTACTTCTCCTCTTTCATTTTTAATTCTGTTGATTTGAGTCTTCTCTTTTTCATCTTGATGAGTCTGGCTAATGTTTTACCAATTTTGTTTATCTTCTCAAAGAATCAGCTTTTAGTTTTATTGATCTTTGCTATTGTTTTCTTCATCCTTTTTCATTTATTTCTGATGTGATCATTATGATTTCTTTCCTTCTGCCAACTTTGGGATTTTATTGTTCATCTTTCTCTAATTGCTTTAGGTGTAAGGTTAGGTTGTTTATTTGAGATGTTTCTTCTTTCTTGAGGTAGGATTGTAATGCTATAAACTTCCCTCTTAGAACTGCTTTTGCTGCATCCCAGAGGTTTTGGGTCGTCATGTTTTCATTTCATTTGTTTCAAGGTATTTTTTGATTTCCTCTTTGATTTCTTCAGTGATCTCTTGGTTATTTAGTAGTGTATTGTTTAGCCTCCATGTGTTTGATTTTTTATAGATTTTTTTCCTGTAATTGATATCTAGTCTCATAGCGTTGTGGTCGGAAAAGATACTTGATATGATTTCAATTTTCTTAAATTTACCAAGGCTTGATTTGTGACCCAAGATACGATCTATCCTGGAGAATGTTCCATAGCACTTGAGAAGAAGGTGTAATCTGTTGTTTTTGGATGGAATGTACTATAAATATCAATTAAGTCCATCTTGTTTAATGTATCATTTAAAGCTTGTGTTTCCTTATTTATTTTCATTTTGGATGATCTGTCCGTTGGTAAAAGTGGGGTGTTAAAGTCCCCTACTATGATTGTGTTACTGTCGATTTCCCCTTTTATGGCTGTTAACATTTGCCTTATGTATTGAGGTGCTCCTATGTTGGGTGCATAAATATTTACAATTGTTATATCTTCTTCTTGGATTGATCCTTTGATCATTATATAGTGTCCTTCTTTGTCTCTTATACTAGTCTTTATTTTAAAGTCTATTTTGTCTGATATATGAATTGCTACTCCAGATTTCTTTTGATTTCCATTTGCATGGAATATCTTTTTCCATCCCCTCACTTTCAGTCTGTATGTGTCCCTAGGTCTGAAGTGGGTCTCTTGTAGACAGCATATATATGGGTCTTGTTTCTGTATCCATTCAGACAGTCTATGTCTTTTGGTTGGAGCATTTAATCCTTTTACATTTAAGGTAGTCATCGATATGTATGTTCCTATTGCCCTTTTCTTAATTGATTTGGGTTTGTTATTGTAGGTTTTTTCTTTGTCTTGTGTTTCCTGCCTAGAGAAGTTCCTTCAGCATTTCTGTAAAGGTGGTTTGGTGGTGCTGAATTCTCTTATCTTTTGCTTGCTTGTAAAATTAAAGGTTTTAATTTCTCCATCAAATCTGAATGAGATCCTTGCTGGGTAGAGTAATCTTGGTTGTAGATTTTTCCCTTTCATCAATTTCAATATGTCCTGCCACTCCCTTCTGGCTTACAGAGTTTCTGCTAAAAGGTCAGCTATTAACCTTATGGGGATTCCCTTGTATGTTATTTGTTGTTTTTCCCTTGCTGCTTTTAATAGTTTTTCTTTGTATTTAATTTCTGTCTGTTTGAATAATATGTGTCTTGGCATGTTTCTCCTTAGATTTATCCTGTATGGGACTCTCTGTGCTTCCTGGACTTGATTGCTTCTTTCCTTTCCCATATTAAAGAAGTTTTCAACTATAATCTCTTCAAATATTTTCTCAGTCCCTTTCTTTTTCTCTTCTTCTTTTGCAACCCCTATAATTCGAATGTTGGTGTGTTTAATGTTGTCCCAGAGGTCTCTGAGCCTGTCCTCAATTCTTTTCATTCTTTTTTCTTTATTCTGCTCTGCAGTAGTTATTTCCACTATTTTATCTTCCAGGTCATTTATCCGTTCTTCTGCCTCAGTTATTCTGCTATTGATTCCTTCTAGAGTATTGTTAATTTCATTTATTGTGTTGTTGTTTGTTTGCTCTTTAGTTCTTCTAGGTCCTTGTTAAACGTTTCATGTATTTTCTCCATTCTATTTCCAAGATTTTGGATCATCTTTACTATCATTACTCTGAATTCTTTTTCAGGTAGACTACCTATTTCCTCTTCATTTATCTGGTCTGGTGGGTTTTTGCCTTGCTCTTTCATCTGCTGTGTATTTCTCTGTCTTCTCATTTTGCTTAACTTACTGTGTTTGGGATCTCCATTTTGCAGGCTGCATCTTCGTAGTTCTCGTTGGTTTTGGTGTCTGCCCCCAGTGGGTAAGGTTGGTGCAGTGGGTTGTGCAGGCTTCCTGGTTGAGGGGAGTGCAGCCTGTGTTCTGGTGGGTGAGGCTGGATCTTGTCTTTATGGTGGGCAGGACGACGTCCAGTGGTGTGTTTTGAGGTGTCTGTGAACTTATTATGATTTTAGGCAGTCTCTCTGCTAATGGGTGGCATTTTATTCCTTTCTTACGAGTTGTTTGGCATAGGGTGTCCAGCACTATAACTTGCTGGTCGTTGAGTGGAGCTGGGTCTTAGCGTTGAGATGGAGATCTCTGGGAGAGCCTTCGCTATTTGCTATTACGCGGAATCGGGAGGTGTCTGGTGACCAATGTCCTGACCTTGGCTCTCCCACCTCAGCAGCACAGGCCTGACACCTGACTGGAGCACCAAGACTCTATCAGCCACAAGGCTCAGAAGAAAAGGGAGAAAAAAAGAAAGAAAGAAAGTAAAATAAAATAAAATAAAGTTATTAAAATAAAAAAATTATTAAAGATAAAAGGAATTAAAAAGTAATAAAAAAAGAAAGATGAGAGCAACCAAACCAAAAAACAAATCCACCAATGATAACAGGCACTAAAATGTATACTAAAGAAGAAAAAAAAACACAGAAGACAGAACCCAAGACAAATGGTAAAAGCAAAGCTATAGAGACCAAATCACACAAAGAAACATGCACATACACACTCACAAAGAGAGGAAAAGGAAAAAAAAAAAAAGATATCTATATAAAAAAAAAGGAAGAGAGCAACGAAATCAATATACAAATCTACCAATGATAATAAACTCTAAATACTAAACTAAGTTAAACATAAAACTAGAAACAAATTAGATGCAGAAAGCAAACCCTAAGTCTACAGTTGCTCCCAAGGTCCACCGCCTCAATTTTGGGATGATTCGTTGTCTATTCAGGTATTCCACAGATGCAGGTTCATCAAGTTGATTGTGGGGATTTAATCCGCTGCTCCTGAGGCTGCTGGGAGAGATTTCCCTTTCTCTTGTTTGTTCGCACAGCTCCCGGGGTTCAGCTTTGGATTTGGCCTTGCCTCTGCGTGTAGGTCCCCTGAGGGCATCTGTTCCCCACACCAACAGGACGGGGTTGAAGGAGTAGCTGATTAGGGGTCTCTGGCTCACTCAGGCAGGGGGGAGGGCGGGGTACAGAATGTGCCATGTGTTCTCCTGGGGAAGTTGTCCCTGGATCATGGGACCCTGGCAGTGGCGGGCTGCACAGGCTTCCAGGAGGGGAGGCATGGATAGTGACCTGTCCTTGCACACAGGCTTCTTGGTGGCTGCAGCAGCAGCCTTAGAATCTCATGCCCGTCTCTGGTGTCCGCGCTGATATCCATGGCTCACACCCATCTGTGGAGCTGGTTTAGGCATTGCTCTGAATCCCCTCTCCTCACGCACCCCAAAACAATGGTCTGTTGCCTCTTCAGCAGTTCCAGACTTTTTCCTGGACTCCCTCCTGGCTAGTTGTGGCGCACTAGCTCCCTTCAGGCTGTGTTCACACAGCCAACCCCAGTCCTCTCCCTGGGATCTGACCTCCGAAACCCAAGCCTCAGATCCCAGCCCCCATCTGCTCTGGCGGGTGAGCAGACAAGCCTCTCAGGCTGGTGAGTTCTGGTCGGCACTGATCCTCTATGCGGGAATCTCTCCGCTTTGCCCTCCGCACCCCTGTTGCTGCGCTCTCCTCCGTGGCTCCGAAGCTTCCCCCCTACGCCACCCCCCGTCTCCACCAGTGAAGGGGCTTCCTAGTGTGTGGAAACATTTTCTCCTTCACAACTCCCTCCCAGAGGTGCAGGTCCCATCCCTATTCTTTTGTCTCTGTTTTTCCTTTTTTCTTTTGCTCTACCCAAGTATGTGGGGAGTTTCTTGCCTTTTGGGAAGTCTGAGGTCTTCTGCCAGCATTCAGTAGGTGTTCTGTAGGAGCTGTTCCACATGTAGATGTATTTGTGGTGAGGAAGGTGATCTCCACGTCTTACTCCTCCACCATCTTGAAGGTCCTCCCCAAAATTCTGTTGTTTTAACCACCAAGTTTGTGGTCACTTGTTCCGGCAGCTCCAGTCATCAAGGGAGAGTGAAATGAACATGAACACAGGTTGACATCTGGACACTCTACTTCACATTCTAACCTCGTGCAAGTAACCTAACCTCTGAACCTCAGTTTCCTTATTTGTATAAATAGAGATAACCCCATCTATACTACAGGGCGGGTGTGCAGATTAAATCAGGCAACACATGTAATGCTCCATGGAGAATTCACTTTCCTCCTCTTCTCACCTTCCTACCCTGGTCTACAAAGGGGGGGGGGAGTGTTTGTTCCCCTCCCCCCAGGAGTAATAGAGGGGATGCTGGCAGTGCTTCTCTCCACTTCCTCACTCATGCCCCTCCGTCACTGTTCATCTGGGTAGCACGTGACATTCATTGGGTCACTCTTCCCCATGGGCTCAGCCCCTGTGTTGAAGGTGAGAGCAGGCTGGTCAGACATCTTGGAGTTCGATAGATCTTTGTCCTGTCCCTACAGACTTGACCAAGTAGGCTGATTCCAAAGTGAAGATTCAAGCAGCTCCCTGGCCAGAGTTGTGTTGTTCAGTCCAGGTTTACCAGCCATTCCTGCAGCTGGAGTTGTCGATTCTTATAGAACTGATAATAACCAGGATTTATTTTTGTTTACGTCTGTGTTCCTCCACTCAGATCCCCACCAGGGGGAAATATGAGTGGCACTGCGAACCCCAGACGCCAACAAAGTGCCCAAAGATGCTAATTCTTTCATATCCCATCCTGGCTTGTTCCCTGGAGGAGTGAATAGATTTTTAAAGGTGTGCACATAAATGTATAGATGCCAATGAGAACACCTGTTCATTTAACCTAAAAACGTCAAAAGGGAGACTCACTCATCCTGCAAACTTGGAATTACCAATTTATCTTATTTTCAGTGGACTCGCTTCTCCACCATGCATGTCACAGTGAGACCCCAGATAATGACTAATGGCCTCAGCAGGTGAAAAACGCCTTTATTCATGAACAGAGATTCATTACACCGCTCCTGCCTATGCTGAAAATTTTGCTGGCTTCGAGTAAAAGATTCTGTGCTGATAAATCCCACTGCTAAGAGAGAAAGTTTGTGTTCTCGTAATGTGCTGGAATTTCACAACACGTACATTCCACAGCAGGACTCGGGCTCTAAAAAGGACAAAAAATAATAAATTTATGGACCCATAAAGGTCGTGTGATAGATTTTGCAAAATGAGCCTGGCTTTTTTTACCTCCTATTTTAAGCTGGTCCTTATCCCTGCAGTGTGCTCCCATTTTACACCCCAGACCCAGCCGAAGCCTCTTTCCATTAGTGCCCCAAACAGTATGCTCCCTACTGAGGAGCACAGGTCAGCACAGCGCTCTCGTATCCACAGGGGCGTTGTGGATTCAGCCTCACCATAGACGCTTGGAGCCATCTCTTGGTGGTTCATTCACCCATTGATTTAACAGAGCTCATCTTGGCTGCTGCACTTGCTCAGACACTGCACTCGAGCCCTCGTTCTTGCCTAAGAGCTGGGCTTTTGCCTTGCAAACCTCCTTCTAACCCAGTGTGGAAACCAGGCTCCTGTTTTGTTCTCTTGGTCTGTGCTCAATACGTCTACTTCCCCAGGGATTGGTTCCACCTTGGATCTCCTAGTCCTTCCAGGATGAACCTGTGTTTGTGCATCCAATTTCCTCCCTGCTGTAGCTTCTCTCCACGTACCATCTACAGACTGTCTGTACCATTGGACTCCTTGACACCATAGTTTTCTTTATTCATATTTCTGGGGTAATAGAGGTGTAATAGAAGCTCAAGACAGGAGGAGGCTTTTCAGAAGAGGTGAGACCTAAGCTGACTTCGTCCTTCTGTTGCCTCCTGCTAGCCGTCCCTGAAGTAAACCATATCTCCTCAGAAGCTTGGACATAACTGGACGTCTGAGCATGGCACTCAAGGACCTTTATGATGTGATGTTTTGAGGCTCCACTCCCAGCCTCATCTCCTGCTGCTCCAATGCTTCTTCCTAAGCCATGAAGTTCAGCTGTCCTGAACTGCTTGTCATTTCTTGAGCACTTCATGCTCTTTTACATCCCCTTTCGAGAGGCAGTTGACAATCTTGTTTGTGAAGCCTTTCCTAAACCCTCACTCCCCAACCCACCACCAATTTGGTTGGAGGCCTATAGATGTTCTGCAAAAATTCCATCACCAGGGGCGCTCTGGTCTCTGGGTCCCGCCACGCCTGTTCTCACCTGTTTGGATCTTGATCAAGCACCAGGGAAGATGAGTTAAAAATCATCTTTCCCTTTAACTCTAGCTCACAGATATCTCCCTTCCCAATTATAGTATAGTAGTTGTCCTGACTGCAGATGTAGCACTTAATTAATTATTTATCATTTTATTGTTTTGTGGCAATGTGTATGAACACTTTCTGGTAGCATGGACTATGGCCTGTGCTAAGACATAGAATAGCACAGGGTGGGGGCCTTGAGAACTACATGATGAAATGATTTGGTACAAGAAGCCCATTTTCCCTTCTTTGGGAGGGATGCATTGCTGGTTTCAGGATCTTCCTTGACTTGGCATCTGATTCCTTGATACCAGGACCAAGGAGCTCACAGATTACATGACGTCGTACAGACAATTCCTATTGTTAGTCTGTCTGTATCACCTAGGACCTAATCTAATGCATCAGTGGGGACAATTTGCCATATAAATAATTAATGTATTTAAAAGCTGAACTCACTGATTACATTTATCTACAGGTCCACTGGATCTTTCCACGACATAGGCAGTTGTTTAGACATCATGGCAATTTACAAGTAATAGATTTTGCATTTGGCGGGCCAGGGTTTTCCTTAGAGTCCTAATCCAAGCCCTATTCACTAAGGTCACTGCACTGTACCTCCTTTTCCAGAAAGGTAGGCAATCCAAACTCCACTGGACACGGTTATACCCAAGAAGGCAAAACCACGTACCTTATCCAGGGTCCCAGAACACGTAACAAACAATGGGGGGAGGGGAGGCGTACACCCCCAGGTAGATTATTTCTCCACCATCACTTGTACTCCTAGTAGAATGGCTGACTTGGCAGACGGTCTCTGTCTTTGTTAGGGACTCACCACTGGGCTGACGTTTACTCTTGTTGCCAGCCTCATTGCTCCTTTGTAGAACAGTCTTTTTTGATTTGCTGATAATTTCCAAAGAAGAGAATTAAGTAACAAAGCTATGGGTGGAGAATAGTGCATCTAAGTACAGAAAAGATCCAGTGATGCACCGATTGGCGTCTCCTGCCCCTTGGTTGGGTGTTGGAGCGGGAGACTAACCGGATGTCTCAGGGCACGCCTCTGCCTGGGTACACATGGGGCTGACACCAGTCACTTTTTCTGGACCTTTTCTCTCTTCTCTGCTCCTTTTCTTTCCTTTCCTTCTTCCCTCCCTCTCTCTTTCTCTCTCTCTCCCTCCCTTCCTGCTTTTATTTGGAATTCCTAGCAGGAATGGGAAGGAGGGGAAAAGATAGATCAGGTCAATACATTGATGGGAGTCATGGTTATTCTCAAGTCACCTAACCAGTTAGGGTCCTTGCATGGATGTGGGATTTTCAGGGCTTGTCAATTAGAAAGCGGTGTGATTTGGCAAATGACAAGGGAGAATGGGAAGAAAACACTAAGAGGGACTGCTCATCTCTCTGACAAAGGCATTGGGGTTGGAGGTCAAACGTGAGGAGGTGATTCCAATGGGTCTGTCCTTGTGGGAGAAGCAACCCTCCAGCAGAGGCACCTGGACTCAGCTCAAACCATCAAAGTGGGGACATAACCTGTAGTTTGAAAACTTATTTGTGAAGATTACCTTGGGTTGTTCAGTAGGACTAATATCTAAGGGGCAAATCTTCAGAAGCCCTGGGGTCAATTGCTAGGAAGTTCAAGTTCAGGAAGCATATGATCTCTTTTAAGATTGATTAATTTAAGTCAGTCAGACACAGGAAGACAAATATCATATGATATCACTTATAAGTAGAATCTTTAAAAAGGGTACAAATGAACTTATTTACAAAACAGAAGCAGAGTCACAGATGTAGAAAACAAACTTACGGTGACCAGGGGATAACAGGGGGAGGGATAAATTGGGAGATTGGGATTGACATATACACACTACTATATATAAAATAGATAACTAATAAGAACCTACTGTATAGCACAGGGAACTCTACTCAATACTCTGTAAGGGCCTATATGGGAAAAGAATCTAAAGAAACAGAGAGTGGATATATGTATACGTATAGCTGATTCACTTTGCTGTACACCTGAAACTAACACAACATTGTAAATCAGCCATACTCCAATAAAAATTATTTTAAAAATGTAACCACCTCAAAAAAAAAGATTGAGTAATTTTTTTAAAAGACATGCATAGAAAAGTAGAAAAAAGCAGAAACTGGTTATGGGGACCACTGTGTGTTAGGTGCCAGGGCCTCCTCAGCATCTGGGGACATGTGAGTATAAATAAGACCTGGTCTGTGTATTCATGAACTTCATAGTGTAGTCATAGAGAAAGACGTTGATGAGAGCTGGCTTCTTTGCCCTCATGCAGGTGGAGGGCCTGGTCTGACATGCTTCTAGGATACTTGGTCAGCTTGTGGAGCCTCACTGGGGAGCTCTGGCATCCACTGGGCCTTAGTCTGCATCTCTGTCCAGTAAATGGTGTGTATGAGTGCTGATGGGTGCGGGCAAGTCTGCTGAATAAGCTCTAGTGCTGTGTGCATGGGATTGCAGATGTGACTCATTTTGGACCAAGAGTCAGGAGACCTGCTAGTGGGTTTCCTCCCTCCTGATTCAGATGTTATATTTTCTTGTGGTTTGGAAAGCCCCCAAACCCCCCAGAGATAGTACTTGGTTCATGCTGGGGGTTTCCAAATGTCCTGTCCTTCACATTTCCAGGAGAGTTATATGGAAGTGTGTAGAAACTCTTCCCTCTATCCTATACTTTTCCTCGCTAATTAATTTAGGGTTGAGCATTTTACCTCTGGACAAAGTTTTAGTATTTTGTGAGACAAAAATTCTAAATTGAGGTGGAAATTTTTTTCTATCATGGGAAATTACTCAGGATGCAATCAAAATGTGTTTTGCTGATGGCAAAATTTGCAAACCTTCGCTTCAGTGAAAAGTACATGGTTTTTGCTCAGTGATGAAGCTGGCAAAAAGTCAAATGTGCCGGTTTCTCTCCACACGGGTGATTTTTCAGTATTTGCACTCCACTCGCTGCATGGGCTCCGTTTTCCTCTGGGGCTATAATTAGACCAACAGGGGTGAATGTTTTAGCAGAAACATAAAGATTCAGGAAGATACGTACCCCAGAATTGCACAAATCTAAATCCGGAGTAATTTCTTAGTGCACTGACTTCCTCTTCCCACCCTTGTTACATTTGAAAAGTGTAAACTTATTGGTGGATTTATATAAGCTAACCTCTACAACTCTCTGAACACACAGTTTACTTGAGCACTTGGGTGAAAGTGTGCGGTGACATCTCATGCCAACCGAGCCTGTCTAAAAGCCAATTGCCATCCCTATCGGTGGGACAGCAGGCAGGTTAAAATATTAATGTTACAACTGCCCTAACTTATCAGGAAAAATGAAGAGTCTTCTTAATTCAAACAGCTGCTAATTAATTTGCCTTTCTCAACTCGAAGAAATCATAAAGCAAAAGAAATCATTGGAATAATCCGAAGCAAATCTCACAAAAGTAGTTTATATTTCACTTGTATCCTTGGAAGTAATGTTACACTGAAACGAAATAATTTATTCGGTGGAATTATTTGTCTAGCAATAATGAATAGTTTTAAAAGGTGGTTGGTGTGCTGTAGCAATTTAAAGTAGTATTTTTTTTTTCAGGCCCATCAACAAGAAAGCTGACATTTAGTTAGGAGTACCAGACTTTGAAAATTATTGCACCCTGTGACATGATGTGGAAAAACGACTAGTCTGGGCTCTAGTAACGATGTTCTTTTCTTGGGAACTGCTGGTTAAGGAGGTTTCCTTTCCGAGTCTATTTCTGACTTCAGCCATTGTTCACATTAGAAATAAAGAAAAATAAGAGAAGCTTCATCATTGGTTTTTGAGACATTCAGAATAATGTGAGTGTGTGTGTGTGTGTGTGTGTGTGTGTGTGTGTGCAATACAGGTATCCTCACAGTCTCTGTGATGGTGTGTCTCTGGATCAGTGTTTCTGGAATCTCTCACCATCCAGAAATACCTTAAGATATTTACATAGTCTTTCCACGGCTCTTGCCAGGTTTTCTATCCTTAAAGAGGAGCATCATTAAAAAGAAAAGTTCCTATGCCTGAATCTTTTCTAGATTGTGTGTGTGTGTAAAAATTAATATGATGCTAAATCCTTAAAGAAACGTTATATCCAAGTTACTTTTGAAGTAAACCATGGAGTATTTTTTTTATACCATCAAAGATGAGAGATGTTTGCCAGCTTAATTTCTTGCTTGTCTTCTTTCTTATACGTCCCTGAGATTCTCATCAGCCTCTGTTTCCAGCCAGCTATGCAGACAACAAGGATGAGAATCTTAGGGGTCAAAACGTAACTCTCACGGTTTCCCCTTCCAAGTTCAGAACCAATTGAGAAGGAAGATCCAGGAGTCAGATAAGTAGAGATCTGAAGTCACTTCATTACTGATGAAGCCAGTTGGAGAATGTAACTCTTGATTTGTGGGCGAAAGGGCTTGTTGACATATCCCACCTGGATTGAGGGTTTAAGCCTTTGGTCCCTATTGGCCCCGACATGCCCAGGCGGCCACCACTGGGCAGGCCTGACTACAGGGCAGAGAGAGAGGACCAGCATCGTGCCCTTTGCAGGCAGGCGGGCTCCCAGGAGGGTGAACATCATCACCTGATGCTGAGTGAGGTGGGGGGAGAGGGAAGAGGGGCAGAGAGGGCAAGTCTTACTTACTTAAGCGCCTCCTCGTGGAAGCTGAAGAGTGGGGAATGAATGTTCCTCTCTAACAGCAAGGAGAATTGATCAGTCCTTTGAACCGCAACATGCAGGAAAAGAGTGATTTATGCCGAGACTTAGCCCCGCAGTCAATGCATTTCTCTCTGGTAGGATGCCTTTCTTTGGTCCCAGCAGTCTTGTTTGCACCTGATGGCTTGTGTGGTTGTTAATAGAGCTCCTTTGACTCTCAGACCTGTCCCAGCGCGGATGATAAATCCCCACGGTGCCTGCAGCTTTTGGAGATGAAGTGGTCGATAGATTGCATTTCCTTGGACAGCCTGCCAGTAAGCTCAGGCTTGTGTTGTTCTTGGGGTTCGCGGTTGTTTTCCGGGATGTCCATTTGGTGGAATTTTGTATTAGTGAGGACTGAAACTCTTCCCTGGCGTGAAAAATACCAGCAGTGTCTGCAGCCAGGTGACATCACCATTTCCCGTGCGACTTGAAGACCTTTCCAGACTGCTTATAATGTCCTTCTGGACTAGCATTTTTTAATTTCAGAGATGGTGATTTAAAGTGAATTTCCTCCCTTCTCACGAGCACAGCTGCAGCATCTATTGACAGGTTTTGTCTTTTATGACATAGGGATTAGGATGGTATTAAGTCTCCAGAGAGCATGGCATTCCTGGAGGAGGGAAAGAGAAGAAACAAGCTGAGAAGTGGGGGTGGGAGAGGGAGACCCCAAGATGACTTTTTGAGTCTTCCTGGGGAAGTGACACTTACAGCAGGATGTAGGAATTGATCCCGGCCGCAGCCTGGGAAGAGAGGGCTGCTCTCTGTGTTGTTACATGAGGGCAAACTATCATCAGCAGGACTGCACGTGCTCTCCTACGCTGCCCCTGGTGTCTGGAGGAAAATTTTTAAATGTCTATTAGACATGTTGTGATTCAAGGTCAGGATCTGAGTTTCTTCAATTAATTGATGAACATTGGCTAGGCTCTGTCAGCAACCATTTCTTTATCAGGACTCCAAACTAAAGAGGTAGCTGGGCTACTATTCTTTTCTTTTTTTGGCTGTGCCACGTGTCTTGAGTGATCTTAGTTCCCCAGCCAGGGACTGAGCCAGCACCCTCACCAGTGAAAGCACGGAGTCCTAACCACTGGACCACCAGGGAATTCCCTGGGCTACCATTCTTAGTCACCCCCGCGCTGACCTGCTGTGCTGACATATTAATGAGAAGTACTTTGACTGCAATGAAAAGTTCTGCAAATCTGAGGTGCTGTATAGAAAACGGAGGTAAACAGCGAGGATTTGCATCCTGCATGTTTCTTTAGAATGTGTGACACTTAAGTATCCTGAGGAAGTAAGAAGAAAGGGTTCAGATATCAATGGGTTTATTTGCCTGTAATGATAAACTTTTAGAGCTAGAAGGCTCCTAAAGATAATTTATTCCAAGACTTCATTTTACTGATGAGGATACGAGATCAGAGACGCAAAGAAAGAGCAGTCATGGGCCAAAGGAAGGAGGAAGTGTGAGCCCAGAGGTGAAGGTGGAATATTGTGTTGAAGAAATAAAACAAATTCAATGTCGTTAAAGCACAGCATATGAGGGAAGGAGGGTGGTGAGAGGTGCGTCACAAGGAACTCTACTCAATATTCTGTAATAACCTAAATGGGAAAAGAATCTGAAAAAGAATAGATATATGTATAACTGAATCACTTTGCTGTACACTTGAAACTAACACAGCATTGTAAATCAACTATATTCCAATATAAAATAAAAAATTTTTTAAATAAGAAAAGATATACGGATCCAAACCTGGGAATATAAGAATGTCATAGAAGCCATGCTCGGATTCAGGAGTTTATCCTAAAGGCACCCAAGAGCTGGAGGGGAGAGAAGTAAGGAGGAGTGGGAAAGGGGTTTCCATCACGGACTGATGGAGCAGGTCTCCCCTCTGCCAACCCTACTCCCCTTTAACGACACAAAATACTCTTTAAAAAAAATGTAGGCATAAGAGAACCAGAAAGTTGAAGAGTGAGTTATCATTGGACCAGAACTTGTGAACAATTCCTGGAAGCTAGAAAGAAAGCAAAGCCTGAAACATGGAGAAGCAGGTGGGAGGCAAGGACTGTCAGCTTTCATGTTCAGAGGACACATTTTGGGAAAACAACACCACATACTCACAGAAAAAACACATGGCAGTTCCTGCACTTGTTAACCTAGTTTTTCATCATAAAAATAGCCAAGGATTATTAGATATTCAAGGAAAGACCAAGATCATGGAAGGAAAAATAAAGACTAAGTATGGAGAAAATGGGAATGATTCAGTGAACAGGACTGTGGGGGGCGGGGGGGGGGGAAAGTGAATTTTTGAGCACTTACTATGCGCCAGGCACTTTTCAAGAGTTTTGCGTGTATTAACTCATTCAGGTCTCAACTACTCCAAGAGATAAGGACTATAATTAGCCCCTCTTTTTAAACGTGGAAACTGAGGAGCAGAGAGGTTAGGCAATTTACCTAAAGCCACACAGCTAAACAGCGGTGGAGGAGATTCAAACACAGGCTGTTTGACCTAAAACTTATGATCTTAAACATCTGGAGAAATAGCAAAAGCTATTCCACCAAGTGAGGACAGTTATCAACCCAAAGAAAGAAAGGATGCTGCAATACCAGGCACCGTGAGTCAGGGAAGACCAGAGCTGGGGACCACCTGGTCACAGCACAGGCTTTCAGAAAAAAGGGTGACAGCTTACCTACAGAGGAACAGGAATCCCACTGGCATCAGAGTTCTCACTGATGGGGACAATGGGACAATGAAGTTTTTTCCAAATAGGTCCAGCTGGTGATTGATCCCCCTTCCTGACCCCCTTCCCGTGCCAACCCTGAATGCCTCCTTCAGTAAAACAACATTCAAGCTTATGGGGGGAAGTAAAGACCATTTAGACATGCAGTGACTCAGGATTTCCTATACACTGACCAGCTCTGAAAGAATGATTTGATAATAGCATCAAAATGAAAAATAAATCTACAAAATGATGACGATCATACTTCTGATCAAAGAAGCACACAAACGGTTAAATAGCTCTTGACGCATAGTATAAAGTAAGTAACAATGCAGAGCTAAGATCAACAACATTTATTGGCCAAGGAACAGTGAGGGGAAGGTGAGTTTGACAGCACACTGAAGCTCCTTCTTGTTTCTGGGGAGACTGCAGAAAGAAATATGTTTAGTTTTGTGTGTAAAAATGTAAGAGCAACTATTACAAAAACAGTAGTAGGATGTAACACTTCTGGACCTCTGGAGGAAGAAAATGGAAAAAAGAAAAATTGATCAATACTATGACAGTCAAGAGGGTAAAAGAAATAAAAACAAAAATGAAAGAGGAGGAGTAGACAGAAACCAACAGGAAGGAATGTTAAAAAAAAAACAAATAAGAGTTTGTCCCCGCTGTGAGCCATAGCCACCCCACACCTCTGCAGGACACCCTCCAAAACTAGCAGCCGTGTGGCTGACAGGATCTTGGTGCTCCAGTTGGGTGTCAGGCCTGAGCCTCTGAGGTGGGAGAGCCGAGTTCAGGACTTTGGACCACCAGAGATCTCCCGGCCCCATGTAATATCAGTCAGCGAGAGCTCTCCTAGAGATCTCCGTCTCAACGCTAAGACCCAGGTCCACTCAACGACCAGCAAGCTCCAGTGCAGGACACCCCATGCCAAACAACTAGAAAAACAGGAACACAACCCCACCCATTAGCAGAGAGGCTGCCTAAAATCATGCTAAGTTCACAGACACCCGAAAATACACCACCGGATGCGGTCCTGCCCACTAGAAAGACAAGATTCAGCCTCATCCACCAGAACACAGGCACCAGTCCCCTCCACCAGGAAGCTTACAAAACCCACTGAACCAATCTTAGCCACTAGGGGCAGAAACCAAAAACAACAGGAACTACAAACCTGCAGGCTGCAAAAAGGAGACCCCAAACACAGTAAGTTAAGCAAAATGAGAAGACAGAGAAATACACAGCAGATGAAGGAGCCAAGTAAAAGCCAACCAGACCAAACAAATGAAGAGGAAATAGGCAGTCTACGTGAAAAAGAATTCAGAGTAATGATAGTAAAGATGATCCAAAATCTTGGAAATAGAATGGAGAAAATACATGAAACGTTTAACAAGGACCTAGAAGAACTAAAGAGCAAACAAACAATGATGAACAACACAATAAATGAAATTAACAATTCTCTAGAAGGAATCAATAGCAGAATAACTGAGGCAGAAGAACGGATAAGTGACCTGGAAGATAAAATAGTGGAAATAACTACCACAGAGCAGAATAAAGAAAAAAGAATGAAAAGAATTGTGGACAGGCTCAGAGACCTCTGGGACAATATTAAATGCACCAACATTCGAATTATAGGGGTTGCAAAAGAAGAAGAGAAAAAGAAAGGGACTGAGAAAATATTTGAAGAGATTATAGTTGAAAACTTCCTTAATATGGGAAAGTAAATAGGCAATCAAGTCCAGGAAGCACAGAGAGTCCCATACAGTATAAATCCAAGGAGAAACATGCCAAGACACATATTAATCAAACTATCAAAAATTAAATTCAAAGAAAAACTATTAAAAGCAGCAAGAGAAAAACAGCAAATAACATACAAGGGAATCCCCATAAGGTTAACAGCTGACCTTTCAGCAGAAACTCTGCAAGCCAGAAGGGAGTGGCAGGACATATTGAAAGTGATGAAAGGGAAAAAACTGCAACCAAGATTACTCTACCCAGCAAGGATCTCATCCAGATTTGATGGAGAAATTAAAACCTTTAATTTTACAAGCAAGCAAAAGATAAGAGAATTCAGCACCACCAAACCAGCTTTACAAAAATGCTGAAGGAACTTCTCTAGGCAGGAAACACAAGACAAGGAAAAAACCTACAATAACAAACCCAAATCAATTAAGAAAATGGTAATAGGAACATACATATCAATAACTACCTTAAATGTAAAAGGATTAAATGCTCCAACGAAAAGACATAGACTGGCTGAATGGATACAAAAACAAGACCCGTATATATGCTGTCTACAAGAGACCCACTTCAGACTTAGGGACACATACAGACTGAAAGTGAGGGGATGGAAAAAGATATTCCATGGAAATGGAAATCAAAAGAATGCTCGAGTAGCAATTCTCATATCAGACAAAATAGACTTTAAAATAAAGATTATTACAAGAGACAAAGAAAGACACTACATAATGATCAAGGGATCAATCCAAGAAGAAGATATAGCAATTGTAAATATTTATGCACCCAACATAGGAGCACCTCCTATGATTACTACAAGCAACTATATGCTGATAAAATGGATAACCTGGAAGAAATGGACCGATTCTTAGAAAAGCACACCCTTCTGAGACTGAACCAGGAAGAAATAGAAAATATAAACAGACCAATCACAAGCACTGAAATTGAAACTGTGACTAAAAATCTTCCAACAAACAAAAGGCCCAGACCAGATGGCTTCACAGGCGAATTCTATCAAATATTTAGAGAAGAGCTAACACCTATCCTTCTCAAACTCTTCCAAAATATAGCAGAGGGAGGAACATTCCCAAACTCATTCTACAAGATCACCATCTCTGTCTTTGTCTTGATACCAAAAACCAGACAAAGATGTCACACACACAAAAAAATTACAGGCCAATATCACTGATGAACATAGATGCAAAAATCCTCAACAACATACTAGCAAACCGAATCCAAGAGCACACTAAAAGGATCATACACCATGATCAAGTGGGGTTTATCACAGGAATGCAAAGATTCCTCAATATGTGCAAATCAATCAATGTGATACACCATATTAACAAACAGAAGGATGAAAACCACATGATAATCTCAATAGATGCAGAAAAAGCTTTTCACAAAATCAACACCAATTTATGTTAAAAACCCGACAGAAAGTAGGCATAGAGGGAACTTACCTCAACGTAATAAAGACCATATATGACAAACACACAGCCAACATCGTTCTCAATGGCGAAAAACTGAAACCATTTCCTCCAAGATCAGGAACAAGACAAGGTTGCCCACTCTCACCACTATTATTCAACATAGTTTTGGAAGTTCTAGCTACAGCAATCAGAGAAGAAAAAGAAACAAAAGAATCCAAATCGGAAAAGAAGAAGTAAAGCTGTCACTGTTTGCAGATGACATGATACAATACATAGAGAATCCTGAAGATGCTACCAGAAAACTACTAGAGCTAATCAAAGAATTTGGTAAAGTAGCAGGATACAAAATTAATGCACAGAAATCTCTTGCATTCCTATACACTAATGATGAAAAATCTGAAAGGGAAATTAAGGAAACACTACCATTTACCATTCCAACAAAAAGAAAAAAAACCTAGAAATAAACATACCGAAGGAGACAAAAGACCTGTATGCAGAAAACTATAAGATGCTGATGAAAGAAGTTAAAGATGATACAAACAGATGGAGAGATATACCATGTTCTTGGATTAGAAGAATCAACAATGTGAAAATGACTATACTACCCGAAGCAAACTACAGTTTCAATGCAATCCCTATCAAACTACCAATGGCATTTTTCACAGAACTAGAAGAAAAAATTTCACAATTTGTATGGAAACACAAAAGACCCCGAATAGCCAAAGCAATCTTGAGAAAGAAAAACGGAGCTGGAGGAATCAGGCTCCCAGACTTCAGACTATACTACAAAGCTACAATCAAGACAGTATGGTACTGGCACAAAAACAGAAATATAGATCAGTGGAACAGGATAGAAAGCCCAGAGATAAACCCACACACGTATGGTCACCTTATCTTTGATAAAGGAGGCAAGAATATACAGTGGAGAAAAGACAGCATCTTCAATAGTGGTGCTGGGAAAACTGGACAGCTACATGTAAAAGAATGAAATTAGAATACTCCCTAACACCATACACAAAAATAAACTCAAAATAGATTAAAGACCTAAATATAAGGCCAGACACTATAAAACTCTTAGAGGAAAACATAGGCAGAACACTCTATGACATAAATCACAGCAAGATCCTTTTTGACCCACCTCCTAGAGAAATGGAAGTAAAAAGAAAAATAAACAAATGGGACCTAATGAAACTTAAAAGCTTTTGCACAGCAAAGGAAACCATAAACAAGACAAAAAGACATCCCTCAGAATGGGACAAAATATTTGCAAATGAAGCAATTGACAAAGGATTAATCTCCAAAATTGACAAGCAGTTCATGCAGCTCAATATCAAAAAAACAAACAACCCAATACAAAAATGGGCAGAGGACCTAAACAGACGTTTCTCCAAAGAAGATACACAGATTGCCAACAAACACATGAAAGGATGCTCAACATCACTAATCATTAGAGAAATGCAAATCAAAACTACAATGAGGTATCACCTCACACCAGTCAGAATGGCCATCATCAAAAAATCTACAAACAATAAGTGCTGGAGAGGGTGTGGAGAAAAGGGAACGCTCTTGCACTGTTGGTGGGAGTGTAAATTGATACAGCCACTATGGAGAACAGTATGGAGGTTCCTTAAAAAACTAAAAATAGAACTACTATACGACCCAGCAATCCCACTACTGGGCATATACCCTAAGAAAACCATAATTCAAAAATAGTCATGTATCACAATGTTCATTGAAGCTCTATTTACAATAGCCAGGACATGGAAGCAACCTAAGTGTCCAACAACAGATGAATGGATAAAGAAGATGTGGCACACGTATACAATGGAATATTACTCAACCTTAAAAAGAAACAAAATTGAGTTATTTGTAGTGAGGTGGATGGACCTAGAGTCTGTCATACAGAGTAAAGTAAGTCAGAAAGAGAAAAACAAATACCGTATGCTAACACATATATATGGAATCTAAAAAATTTGAAAAAGTTCTGAAGAACCTAGGGGCAGGACAGGAATAAAGATACAGACGTTGAGAATGGACCTGAGGACACAGGGAGGGGGAAGGGTAAGCTGGGACAAAGTGCGAGAGTGACATTGACATATATACACTAAGAAATGTAAAGTAAATAGGTAGTGGGAAGCAGCTTCACAGCACAGGGAGATCACCTTGGTGTTTTGTGACCACCTAGAGGGGTGGGATAGGGAGGGTGGGAGGGAGACGCAAGAAGGAGGGGATATGGGGATATATGTATACGTATTTCCTATTCCCTTTGTTGCACAGCAGAAACTAACACAACATTGTAAAGCAATTATACTCCAATAAAGATGTTAAAAAGAAAAAAGATGGCAGAATTAAGTTCAAACATAGCATTAATACTCATTAATGTGAATGAATTTAGTTCTCCTCTTAAAAAATGGGCACTCCTAGACAATAACTGAGAAAATTAAAATCCCACAAACCTCTGTAATTAAAAAAAATTGAAAATAATAGTGAAAATATTTTCCCCTCAAACTAGACTCCAATCTCATGACCAAATCTAAATGCAGTACTCAAGAAATTGAATCCTAATTTATTTATTAAAAGGAAATCCTTACTTGATCGTGATGTAATATGTTCAGGATCACAAGAATGGTTCAACATCAGGAAATATAACATTATTGTAATCAATTTTAATAAATAGATTAAAAAATAGCATCACCTGCACATAAAATAGTTATATTTTCTTTAATGCAGCACTTTCTTATTGATTTATAGGAGTTCTTTATATACTCTGGAGAGTAATCCTTCTGATATTTATATTGCCACTATTTTTCTTTTTGAAAATGTGATATAGTTTGAATGTTATTGTTTCAAGACTGTAAATCTTTTATTTTCCAGGTTTATATATCTTGTTGAAGATAACTTTTCCTTTGCCTAGGGTTTTTTTTTTTAATTCTCCAATTTTTTTCCTACTACTTTTATAATTTTTTTCGCTATATTGCTGTTTGTAATAGCCATATACTAGGAGAAACTGAATGTTGGTGAAAGCATGGTGTATTCCTATGATGGCATACTCAGCCTGAGATCAAATGAATAAACAGTTAAAGGAACAGGATGAAGAAAGAACACCAAGACATGTTAAATGGAAGAAGCAAGTCACAGGATGAAATGTAATGATTACATAAATGTAAAATGATATGTTTATAGACAACAAATGCACAGAGAATGTCTAAAACAGTACATACCAATGCACATAAAAAGTATTGGGTTGGTCAAAAGGTTCGTTCGGTTTTTTCCATTCAATGGCTCTAGTAGCACTTAGTTGTCTTTGACTTCATTCGAAACAATTTTGTTAGATTGTATGTGACAGCTGTCATATCAGCGTGCATTTAAAAAAAGACTTATCAAAATTGTTGAATTTTTGTGTAGCCAAGATGGAAGAATAAAACCCACATTTTCAGCATATTATGCTTTATGATTTCAAGAAAGGTAAAAATGCAACTGAAATGCAAAAAAAAAGATTTGTGCGGTGTATGGAGAAGGTGCTGTGACTGACTGAACACGTCAAAAGTGGTTTGTGAGGTTTCGTGCTGGCGATTTCTTGCTGGACGATGCTCCACGGTCAGGTAGACCAGTTGAAGTTGATAGTGATCTAATCGAGACATTAACTGAGAACAGTCAATGTTATTCCATGTGGGAGATAGTCGACATACTCAAAATATCCAAATCAAGCACTGAAAATCATTTACACCAGCTTGGTTATGTTAATCGCTTTGATGTTTGGGTTCCACGTAAGTTAAGTGAAAAAAACCTTCTTGACCATATTTCTGCATGCGATTCTCTACTTAAATGTAATGAAAACCTTCTGTTTTTAAAACAAATTGTGATGGGCGATGAAAAGTGGATACTGTACAATAATGTGGAATGGAAGAGATCATGGGGCAAGTGAAATGAACCACCACCAACCACAACAAAGGCCGGTCTTCATCCAAAGAAGATGATGTTGTGTATATGGTGGGATTGGAAGGGAATCCTCTATTATGAGCTCCTTCTGGAAAACCAAACGATTAATTCCGTCAAGTACTGCTCCCAACTGAAAGCAGCACTCGATGAAAAGAGTCCAGGATTAGTCAACAGAAAACGTATAATCTTCCATCAGGGTAATGCAAGATGCATGTTTCTTTGCTGACCAGGAAAAACTGTTACAGCTTGGCTGGGAAGTTCTGATTCATCCACTGTATTCACCAGACACTGCACCTTCAGATTTCCATTTATTTCAGTCTTTACAAAATTCTCTTAATAGAAAAAATTTCAATTCCCTGGAAGACTGTAAAAGGCACCTGGAACAGTTCTTTGCTCAAAAAGATAAAAAGCTTTGGGAAGATGGAATTAGGAAGTTGTCTGAAAAATGGCAGAAGGTAGTGGAACAAAAGGGTGAATACATTGTTCAATAAAGTTCTTGGTGAAAATGAAAAATGTGTCTTTTATTTTTACTTAAAAACTGAAGGCAATTTTTGGCCAACCCAGGGGAGTTCAGTTGGTGTTTACTCTGAATATTTTGTATTATTTGAAATCAAGAAGATAATCTTAGAATAAAGGATAAGAAGGAGGGAGAAATGAAGATGGACCATCTGTCCTGGAGGAATCACAAGACCTCCTTTCTCAGCAGAAAACTGGGAAGCGAGGCTGCTGTGTCCAGACATGTGCCTCTCTGAGACTCAACCTTCATGACCACAGGAGCCCTGGCTGGTCCGCTGTCATGTGTAGGTCATGAATGTGGTTCACCTTGAGGAGTCAGCACAGGGCAGGAACCAGGTCACTGGTTCGAAAGACCTGGGTTCAAATCCTAACTCTCCCTTCTGAACCTCTTTGTATTTATAGGAAAGGAACAGCGATGTAAGCCCTACTGGGGGCAGGTAGGTTAAATGTGAAGCATTTTCTAGCACAGTGCCTAGTTCCTCTGTCCTTCTTTTGGATTATAAAATGGAGGTTTCAAAGATTTTCGATGGTTCTAAAGTTTTATGGGTCTTTTGAAGCTGAGGAAGGTGGTTGGTGGGATAGTTCTTTTTAGTCATTTCCATCAGGTACACGAAGAGCATTTCCTATGAGAGCCTCTCACCGAGGCCTGCTAGATTAGATTAATTATTTGCTGTGGATTAAACTGGATGTTAATTATGGGTTCAAATAAGATCCTGGTGTGTTCATTGAAGGCAGTGTTAAGACTTTACTTTTTTCTAATGGTTCTGATAGAGAAAGTGTAGAGGTTATTCTTGGAGCATGAAAAAGGTCTAAATAGCCACAGCTGGTTTAATTACAACTAGGAAGAGATCAGAGGGAAGAAAAAAGATGAGGTGTATGATCCCATGATATGCTAATTAGAAATTTTCATATATGTTGCTTTGCAAAATACTATTATATCAGGTACTTTTGCAAAGACCTTGAAGAGGAAAATTGCACTTTTTTTTTTTTTTTATGAGTTTCTACTTTCTCTGAAGATAGTAACTTTTCCAACCACACTGGTCAGGGTGAAAAAATGACTTTTCTGCAGTCAGGTCTTTGCCATCACGGTGACGGAAGTGAAAGTGCTGATTAAGGGCTCAGCAGGAAGGTGACATGTGCAGAATCATAATAGGAAGGTGGCAGCGATTCAAACATTGGGTCATTTACTTTGGCAACTGTCATTAGCAGGTGACAGGGCTGTGGGGTAGGGAGAAGGGGAGTCATCCCAATTATGTTCCGCAGCATTTGCTCGTTTCTCCGATTCTGCTCCTTAGGTAATTTTGCTTCTTACTGTAGTGGTCTGCATATCTGTTTTTCCAAGAAGATTTTAAGCTGTGGCAAGGCCTAAACTAGACATGCATTCATCAGTGAATCCCCCAGAACTTTGCACAATACTCTGCAGTAATCGTTGCTTAATAAATGCTGGTTGAACTGAATTTTCAAGTAGCCGGTGCCATGTCAATGTATTCCACGGCTTCTAGTTTAAACAGTTGGCTACAAGCACAGGCAGAGACATGGGATGGCCTTTGTGCTTGGCCTGAGAGAGTTTGAAATGAACTCTTCCTTCAATCTGTTGACTCATTTTGCATTTGACCGAGTTGCTCGAATGCACTTTTCTGGTCAGGAGCTGATGTTGACAGCGGTACCCAAATTCAGTTTGATCGTTAAAATACCCCAAAGAGGAAGAATCAAAGGAGCTGAAATCGGCTGATAACGGACTCTAATTCTGGACACCTCTTGGTAACAGTAAATGCTTCTTTCTGTCTAACTCCCATCTCACAAGATGCATTTTAATCCCCTTTATTCTTACCTCTTCTCTTGGGAGAGATGGATGTAGGTCACTTTGCTAGGTTTTGTGGAAACACCATTTATGCTCTTTACCACAGTAGTAAGTTTACTTCTTGGCCCTTAGTGAGGCTGGCCCAAATCATCTGTTGGTCTGTTTTTCTCATGAACTGGTCAATGGCAGAGTTAGGACCCATCAACACGGATTCAGTTTTGAAGCTTAGTGGCCAGTACAGGTCTGATTAATTTATTTAGCTCTGGTATTAGTCCAGAGACAGAGAATTTCACTTGGTCGAAAATGTTCACCGCCTCCTTCATTTGGGCTGATGGATTCGTGGCTGAATAGAGGCATTTCTTCTGACCCCAAATTAATGGAAATTCCACTTCAGATGCTCCCACTGAAAGCATAAGCTTTGTTAGACTCATGCAAGGAGGGAAAAGATCAGGTTTCTTCTTTTCTTAACAGTTCTTAACAGCTTTTTCAGAATCTTCATCATTTTCACCCGCTTCCCTCAGCCAGCAAGGTGACAAGGCACTGACTTTGAATTGGGGGCTGGGATTGAAGTCTGCTCCCGCTTCTTCCACAGTCAATGCATTAATAAACAGCTCAGAAAATAACATGTCAGCTCAGATTTCCTCTCTCAGCGGTGAATAACATTTCAGAATCCTTTGGAGGTGCTCACGACTGCAGTGCATTATTTGTGATTGGTCCCTACTTCCCTCCCCAGCATGTGAATTCATTTCCTCTTCCTTTTCCTAAGCCAGAGTGGTAATGTTTCCTGCTTGCCTGAGTATCATTCTCTAAGGGACGGACCAAAACTTTGTGTTTTAGCCCTGCAATAGAAATGCCTGGTGAAACCATTTAGCAGGACCGTTTAACCATTTAACCATTTAAATGTTGGGACAAAATGATGAAAATCACATTCAACCCACTTTTATTTTTTAAGTGACAAGTTACATAATAGTTACGCTAGCTTCTAATATTAAGTAGCTACTTACATGTCAGGCTGGGTCTGTTGCCTCCTACTAATGTTAAAACCAGAGGCATTGAAAGTGATAATTATTATTTTATATGAGGAATGAAGCTTGAAATCTGAATTGAGGTCAATGTATAATAATCATAGCTCACATTTATCAAGTGATTATGAATAAGGCACTTGGTAATTACCTTATGTGCATTATCTCATGTAATTCCAACAACATCCCTAAGAAGTTGGTGCTATTGTTATTATTTTGCAGTTGAGGCAACTCTAGGTTAGAGAGTTAAGTAACTTGACATAGAGACAAGGACATAGAGAAGGTGGGACTTGAGCTGGCGTCCACTTGCCACATACTATATCATATTTCCAGGTAGACCTGTTGGCTTCTAACTGCTTAATACCAGCTTCTGGGACACTGTTTTCTCAACAGCTGTAGTTGGCATGAAGATTACTCTTCTCTTCTTAACATTTGCTTTTATTTAGATTCTAGAATGCTTGCAAATACATGTATTTCAGTCAAGGGGTAGGTGATTGTTTTAACAGAAAAGGACTATGTAACTTCCTGGAAGGAAGGGTGGGGACTTAAGTTATAGCACAGGGAACTCTACTCAATACTCTGTAATGGCCTATATGGGAAAAGAATCTAAAAAAGAGTGGATATATGTATTGATATACGTATAACTGGCTCACTTTGCTGTACACCTGAAACCAACACAACACTGTAAGTCAACTCTACACCAATAAAAATTAAAAACAAAAGTGGGGTTGGGGGGAGAAGTTCTTCCCCTAAACTCCTCTGAACACACTACGTGGGTGAAAGAAAAAGTGGCATCATTCACTGCCTTTGCCCTCTTTCTACAATGGAAGTAAAATCAGCTTCTAGGATGAACCTTGAAAAGGTTATGCTAGGGACTTCCTTGGTGGCACAGTGGTTAAGAATCCGCCTGCCAATGCAGAAGGCATGGGTTCGAGCCCTGGTCCAGGAAGATCCCACACGCTGTGGAGTAACTAAGCCAGTGTGCCACAACTACTGAGCCTACGCTCTAGAGCTCGTGAGCCACAAATACTGAGCCCGCGTGCTGCAACTACTGAAGCCCGGGCGCCTAGAGCCCGTGCTCTGCAGCAAGAGAAGCCACCGCAATGAGAAGCCCGAGCACCGCAACGAAGAGTAGCCCCTGCTCACTGCAACTTGAGAAAGCCCGCGTGAAGCAACAAAGACCCAACGCAGCCAAAAATAAAATAAATAAATAAATTTATTTAAAAAAAGAAAAGGTTATGCTAAGCGAAAGAAGTCAGACACAAAGGTCCCATGTTGTAGGATTCCTTTTATGGCATATATCCAGAGACAGAAAGCAGATTACAGGTCACCAGGGAAGTGGTTACTTAATAGGGAGGGGATGTTTTTATGGGGTGATGAAAAGGTTTGGAAGTTAGAAGAAGCTGGTGGTTGCACAACAAAGCGAATACACTAAATATTACTGACGTGTACATTTTAAAATCGTCAATTATACATAATGTGAATTTTACCTCAATAAAAGTTAAAAAATAAAACAAAATCAGTTTCTGGTGAGGTTTTCTGTTTCTCTGGTTGACTCTTGGACGCATGCTACCCTTTCAGTGAAAGGAACAAAGAGAAACTCTGAAGTATTATCCTATTGGGTGAACCTCAGAGATGGTGGCAGTGGCGGTTTAAGTGATTTGTCAAGTACTCCCCATATATCCGCTCTTATGTATATGTATAACTGATTCACTTTGCTGTACAGTAGAAACTAACACAATACTTTAAATCAAGTATACTCCAATAAAGATTTTTTAAAAAGATTGGTCTTGAAGAACGGGCAAGATTTGGAATAATTAAAAGGAGTGATGATGGTGAATTTAGGTATTTGCCGCCATGGGGTAGAGTCTAGATGAACTGGGTCTTTTCATCATCATCCTCAACAGACAGAAAATAGTTTTCTTACGTGAATGGAGAGCATTATTCATTTAACCCATTGTAATGCATTTACTGTCATTTTTATTTGTAGCCCTTTCCAATGCTATAATTTTGTATTGCATGTGGCAGTTCTGTGTCAGCTTTTGGCTTCCAACATTCGAACTCTTCTATTTGGGGGCCTTCATTGTGCAGATCTTGTTGGGAGGGAGGGCCATGATCCCCAACAGAAGGCAAAGAAGGGAACAAATCTCTCCCTTCCCTGCTTCTTGACACTGGCGTGACCTGAACTTGACCAATCAGATGGTCCCGCCCAGTCCCGTGAAGCTGTCTGCAGAAATTTACAGCAGTGGAGAGGGTCCAGGGGAGGAAGCACCAGCACTAGAGCTTTAAATAGACTTTCTGGTGCAAACATGGCTGGGTTCTGGGTTGTCAAGCTTGCTCTGTTTTCTGTCAATATCCTGAGAGTATTCCTCAGATTTCCCAGAATTTTTTTCCCCACTACCCAATATTTCATGCATATATATATATATATTTAATAGCAACATTATTGAAATATCATTTGTATACCATGCAATTCTCACAACTGGCTTTTGATCTATGTAATCAAAAGTCCCAACCGGCACAAGTCCCCTTTAAGAAATGGGGATTTTAAACATATCATGGAATTTTAAAAAATTAATACAAATCACATTACAGAAAAGTTGTGAAACAGAAGAAAATTATCTATAACCCACCATTCTAATATAATTATGATGTTTGTGGTTTTTACATTCCTTTTTTAAACCTATACACATTCTTACAGTTATCTTCATGTCTCATCCAGCTTTAAAAAGATGCTTACCTGACCATAGCTCTTCCAGGGAACGCAGTTAGTCTGGAGGTTCTGGGGGAGCCATCTAAAAAGTGTTGAAAGATGAAGAACCAGGGTTGATATGGTCCCTTGTCCAGTTAGCATTCATTGAGCTAATCAGCCACCCAGTTTAAGAAAAGTTTTGTTAGCAGATAAAGAAAAATTGTGTATAGAAGGTTCTTCATTCACACAAGGATGAAAATGTAAAGGCCAAGAGGGAAGGTGGGTTGCTAAGGGAGAAGGTGGATTTCTAAGGGAGAAGGTGTGTGGCAAAAGCCTGGTCATGACCTATTCGGATGCATCCATTCAAATTGGATGATCACATTTACATTAAATGATGCAGCTGTGCATCTGTGTGCTGGGTATAGGAAGATAAAGGATCACCGAGCAGAGTCTCTTCTCTTAAAGACTACGATCAAGTTGGTGTGATGAGACATAACATAGGACGACTAGAGAACATATTGTGTTGGCCAAAAAGTTCGTTCGGATTTGTCCCTAAGATGGTACGGGGAAAGCGAATGAACTTTTTGGCCAAGCCAATATAATACAAGGCACAGGCATCTGTAAGAGCGGTGGATGTCCGTGATGGGGAGATGTGTGACTTACAGTTCCCAGGAAGGGCTGCTTGGACTTGAGACACTTCAGATGTGCCTGGAAGAATGGGCAAGACTCCGGTAGATGAAGAGAAAGAGCAAGGGCAGATTGAGGGGACAATTATAGTAAAGTCATGCTTCAGAGATGGAAGGCTGCCCGGGTGGGTGTCTCGCAGCCCAGCTTCGGTTTTGGAAAAACAGCGCTTGGATCAGGAGTTCCCAACTTTAGGGTCCTGAGACCCCTTGACACTCTTAAAAATTACTTAACATATCAAAGAATTTTTGTTTCTATGAGTCATTTCTATCTATATTTACTGGATCTGAAATTAAAAAGGGGAAATTTGGAAGGATTTATTTATTACTTGATTTAACATAACAATAATAAAGTCTTACAAGTTAAAATAAGTAACATTTTCATGAAAAATAATTTTATTTTCTACAACAAAACGTTTTAGTGAGAAGAGAGGCATTGTTTTTGCAAATCTTAGTAGAAGACAGCTGGTTTCTTTTATCTGCTTCTGCATTCAGTCTGCCGCAATTTGTTGTTTCTGTCGAAAGAGCTGGGGGAAATGTGGTCTCTGTTATAAAAGGGGAAACCTTTTAATAGCATTTTCAGATGATATTACACTAGAATTTGACAAGAAGTAATTTCTTAAAAGTTAGTTGCAGTTGTAGAATTTGAAACCTTATCAATAAACTTTTCATACTCTGCTAGGTTATAATCCATTGGTCCCTTGTGCACTGTGGTTGGGTCTTTTACCTGTGTGTGATTTTGTAACTTCATTCACTGGTCATTTGGAAAATATTGTTCACTCAGTTGTACAGATCTTCCAAATGATGCCATATTCAAAAGATCATATCTGTTACATCATCCTATCAAAAGATCGTATCTGTTACATCATCCTTCCATCTCATTAGCAGAGTCTCTAAATACTGGGAAGCTCTCAAGCTCATGGTGATAGAGTTTTCCAACATTCTCCTTTTCACTTGAAAGCTAGGCATTTATCACTGGCAGCAAGTTCTGTAAGTAGTCGTCCTTGAAGTGACAAGGTCATGTCATTCTTTTTAGAGACAACGCCTCATAAATACCCAAGTCTGAAGGACCATCGTTTGTCTGTCAATAGTCCTTTCTGGTAAAAGTCTATTCCATGAAAAAAGTGGCTTGTTTGGCTCACAATTCAAATGATTGCCTGAGTACTTGGCTTTCTGGCTTATGCAGAGGAAGAGGCTGCCTGCAGGACTTTTGGTGGGGGGATGCTGTCAGCCAGCCTGGGTTGTGTGTTCCCCAACCTCAGGATTCTCCATCCCTCCACTTTCCTGCTCCATCTCCTGCTGGAAGCCAAGAGCAAGGGTGTTCCCTGATGTAGCTGACACAGGTCAACAAGGATGGGGAAAGAGCGGGGTGTGGTTCTGGAAGGTGTCCAACATGATAAACAGGGAAGAGCTCCTCGATTGGCATGTCTTATATTTCAACTTGGTATTACGTCCTATGCTTTATTCAAACAGCTGGAAGATAAACTGTTTGTCCACAACTGTGCTGAGGACATATTTCAGATGTGACAATGATTCTCAGTGGCCAGTCAAGGCAAGTAGAGCTTCCTCTCCAGGTCTGCCTCTGGCTCCCGCTTTACAGGGTTTGGAACAGTTCTCCTGTCCCGCGGATTGTAGCCCACTCATTACCACTTCCCCATCTGCCAGACTGACTCTGTGTCAAGGACTCCCCACTTGGAGTTCCTAAATGGCAGTGGAGGCCAGTACTTTAGTTCTGGATCCTGATGTCAGTCGTCCATTTGTCCGAGATCTCGTCAAATCTCTCTCTGCAGCTGATGCCAGGACCCCGGTCTCAAATATTTCCTGCTCTGCTCCCCAGCTCTCTCTATCTTCCGGGTGCCCATCACTTACCAGTTAACAACTCCTGTGCTCTTTGAAGGTAAACACATTGACTAATTAGTCCTTAGTGAATAATTTAAATAATTCGAGAAAAGTGGAAGGAGCAGAGTTGAAGTGCTTTTCTGGGTGGATACAGAGCTGAGTCATCTCTGCATTGTCCAGATACACCAACTGAAGGTCACCGTGGTGGTTAATCTTGTGTCAGTTTGGCTGGGCTATGACGCCCGGCTGTTTGGTCAAACACCAGTCTAGATGTTGCTGTGAGGGTCCTTTTTAGATGTGATTAACATTTAAATCAGTAGGCTTTAAGTCAAACCAATTAGCCTCCATAATGTGGGTAGGTCTCATCCGATCAGTTGAAGGCCTTAAGAGAAAAGACTGAGGTCTCTCAAGGAGGGAGAACTTCTGCCTTCAGGTTTCCTTTGGACTTGAATTGCAACAGTAAGTCTTCCCTGGGTCCCCAGTCTGCAGGCCTGCGCTGTAGATTTCAGACCTGACATCCTCCACAATCACGAGTCAATTCCTTAAAATAACTTTCTCTCTCCACACCTTCCACCACCATACATATATATATAGAGAGAGACACATTCTATCAGTTCTGTTGGTTTCTCTGGACCCTGACTTAGATGCACTGTTTGGAATCTAAGTATACTGGGGAAATATTAAATTATTTTGTTCTCACAACAACTCTCTTTAGGTTAAAAAATATATATATACACATCTCTTAAGGAATTGTAGTGATTAGTTCAACGTTTCTAGACCATGGCTGCACGTTAGAATCAACTGGGGAGACTAAAAATGCTGATGCCCAGGCCCCACCCCAGACCAAAGAAGAATCTCTAGAGTTTGATCCAGCACTGGGGTTTTAAAAACTCCAGGGCTATCTGAGTACCGCAGCCAGGGTCAAGGACCAGTGAATTAGGCCACCTCTGGGAAGAGGTAAAGGCAGTGCTGAGAAAGCACAAAGACAGCCTTTCTTCCTGGGGCATAAAATGCAGCCACCTATAAGGGACAAATTAACCAGGAACAATATTCACGCTGATTACACCTCTTCACCCTGGCATTCACTGCCAGCTCACTGGAACTTTCAGTTTTAGGAAACCTATAATTTATGGAATTCTTTGAAGATGTCTCTGTGAATAATGCATATCTGTCTACCGTCCATCAAATGATTTTGTCATTCCGAGTGGGTATGACCAATATGAATAGTCAGAATTGAGCTCCTGCTGTACTTGAAGGAGGATCACCCTTCTATTCATAATTACCTTATGTCATTGGAAAAAGAGCTTTGCCCTGGATTCACAAAAGATATTGGCTTGACACGTTACCTTACCTTAACCATATGCTACTGTGCAGGTTAAAAAAATAGTATCTTTTGAAACTGACTGGAATTATATTCATTTCCCCCCAAGATAAATAGACTCTGTTGAACATATTCATTTTTCAAAGACCATTCAGTATCCAGGAACATGCATCTGATCTTTAGGTGGGTGGTGCTGTCAGAGAGAGATGAAGTGAGTGAAGGCAAATTAATGAAGGTTGTGCCCCAGGACTAACCTTCCCTTGGTCTGAAGGGCTATCCCATTGTTGCTACCAAGGTTCCCTCTGCTAGATCCTTGGCCTGTGACCATTGTCCTAATTTACTGAGGTGAAGCTTAGAAGCGGAGCTATTTTTACCTTTGGGCACAATAACAGCCAGCACCACACAGAGAATGAGTGTGCTGGGCAGCAAAGTTGCAAAGGATGTGAATGTTGGTGTTCATTCTTTGTCCATAGCGTTGGCTCTGAGGGGCATTTCCCACTCCAGGTGAGGTGCCAGGCTGGGAAGATGTGTGTGCACAATGTGGAGGATTGTGCTACTGCCCACCTGTAGCAATGCAACCCGCGTCTGTGAAAATGCTATCCTTCACCTGCAGCTATCCTACCCTCCACGTGCAACGATGCTACCCCTTTGCAGAATATGGTCACCACGATGACCTCATGCCGTTCTCATTCTGTTCAGGCAACTACGAATATCATCCTTTGGGGGCAAAGGAAATCATGAAGAAACAATGACATCCAGTCCCATGCCTGTCCTCACAGAATTAGGGAATGGCAGCCCCATGGCTAGAACCCTGTCCTAACTCCTATTTCAACACTCTTAAAAACCAATGTGGCATTTATCTGCTACTCTTTACGAGGATAGAGATAGTGTTTATGTGTGCCTGTGGAAGGAGAAAGAGGTCCTCTGGAAAGAGAGGGAAGTTGAGGGCAGTTGGCTGCACCCCTGTTTTGGGTCCTGGGGAGCAGGTGGAATTCCAGGGGCTTCTCAACTATGATGCTGCCCAAGTGCTCCCAGTGTGCCCGGCTCCTACCTAGCAGGGGAGATGGGTCCAGGGCAGTGTCCCTTTCATGCTGAGCCAGGCCTGGAGGGTCCCTGTGGCTGCAGTGGGGAGAGGGGAGCTGGGAGAGGTGTGTCTGCACGGGGACCTGGCCCTGGCCATGAGCTATAGGAGGCGGATCAAGCTTCACCAAGTATATTTCATTTGTTTATTTCTTCTTTCCTTTTCCCCTTCCTTCATTAAACATGGTCTATGTAATAAAACATTTCTGTTCTATAATATATAAATGTCATATATGATTTGTACAATATTTGTAAATATCATCCTGTATAATATGACATTCCCTGTTAATCTTAGCAATTCTAAGTTGCACTTCTGAAAATATTATGTCTTATGGTCAAAGCTGCATACGCACTGGTTAATTAGGATGATAATACGGTTATTTAACTTTTTTTCACAAACTCCACCCCTGTTAGTGACAGTAAGATGTTCCAGCTCTGCTTATTATCACTTGGTTTTTATTTCTTTTACTATTTTTTATTCTTCACTCGGAGTTTTTTTTTTTAATTCAAAATACTGTAGCTGGTTGATTTAACTTGTCATTGCCAATAAAGTTTGTCATTATCAGCAAAGGATAGCAAGCAACCTAAACAAAGGCAATTGTTAATAAGGAAGCAGGATGTGAGCCCTTTCTCAGAGAGCAGTGAATTTTGGTTCTAGCTCATTGTGTGTCTACCTTTGTTCTCTTTGCACTGGTGGAGATGAGGGGACATGTGGAACGTATCAGGTGAGCTTTGAGGGTACTTTGTGGGTGAAGATATGAATATTTCAGGCTTACCCTCCAGACTGTTTTTTGTGTTTACTGGGGAGTGCATGGTAGGTGAAGCCCCATCTGGAGAACAAAGACACATATGAGCAAAATGGACAGGCCCGTCCAGGTTGAGGTCACCATTAATTAGGTGGTATACAGCATCTAAAAAGAAAGTGATCCAGACTCAGGTTTAGTGCCTAGGCAGGGAAAAGGCTAAGACACAGAGGAAGAAGACATAAGAACACTTAGGAAACCAAGATGATCTTTGCTGAAGAGGTCGGTGGGATTCACTCCTCCGAAGTCTGTGGGCACTGGTCAGCAGAGATTTTGAAATCTCTCTCAAGGGAAGGGAAGAAGCACCTGCTTTTCCCATTCCAGGCAGAAGGCAGATCCATTACTTTTACCTGAAATTGGACTTTAATAAGCCTCCTTTTATAGTTTCCTCAACGGTTAAAACAGAATCGTAATAGTTCATAGGTCATATTGTTGTTATAAGGATCAAATCTACCATATAAATGCTGGCTTTTGTGGTTCTATTAAAATTCTGTTGAATTAATAAATGCTTCTACCTTTTTTTTATGAGCCAAGGTACCATCAGAGGGAAAGTGGGAAACGATAGTACTAGAAAGGCATTCGGTTCCTTTCCCTTTATAGGGAAGGCCCTGGAACTACATTGTACATCAGCCACATTGCCCACGTTCCAATTGTTTCACATCCAACACTGTTTGACTAATTCTTTTTTTTTTTAATTTTATTTATTTATTTATTTATTTATTTATGGCTGTGTTGGGTCTTCGTTTCTGTGCAAGGGCTTTCTCTAGTTGCGGCAAGCGGGGGCCACTCTTCATCGCGGTGCGCAGGCCTCTCACTGTCGCGACCTCTCTTGTTGCGGAGCACAAGCTCCAGACGCGCAGGCTCAGTAGTTGTGGCACACGGGCCTAGTTGCTCCGCGGCATGTGGGATCTTCCCGGACCAGGGCTTGAACCCGTGTCCCCTGCATTGGCAGGCAGACTCTCAACCACTGCGCCACCAGGGAAGCCCCGTGTTTGACTAATTCTTAAGTTCTGCTCTCTACTGACTTATCTGGTAGATCGCTGCTCTACATAGGAGCTCTTTATATTTCTAAAGCTTGTTGTCTGTAAGGAGATTTTTTTTTTTTTTTTTTTTTGCCCTCTTGCCTTTGAATTCTGAATCCATGGTGAAATTTCAAACATTTACGTCTTTTCTCATTAAACAATGACCTGGTCAGAAGCACCAAGATCCGTCCCAGTGGAGAAAGCTTGCTCAGCCTTGAGATTTTTGGAGCCGTGCAACCCTGACTTCCTCCATGGTCTGCTGGATGGTCTCAGGAGCCCACTCATCCTTTGGCAGGAAATGGAGAGAAGGTCAGCCTGGAGACCTTCCTGCATCCTGGTCTGGGATTCTCTTTAAGTGTGGAATTGCAGGGAAAAAAAATCAGGGGGTCTTGTTCCCTTTTCTTTCCAAGATACTGAGTGATCATCTAAACATATTAGCTAATAGAACACGACTGGTCTGGGGACTGGATATTTCTGGCAGGGTCTGAAGCTCTCCTCTCTGCAGGCTGGAGCTGTGATAAATCTGAGTTCTTTCATTTTTCCAGAGCAACTGGAGACTGACTCTGCCATGGGTGAGTGATGCCTCACCAGGGCACTTACTTCCTGTGCGGTCAGCCCAGGGGGGGAAGGGAGGCAACCAGAGAGCTGGCAACAGTCCTGTTTCTGGGAGCTGAGCTGCCATTTGGGGGGAAAGACTGGAGTAAAAATACCAGTGGAAAGCAATCAACAAAGGAAAAGTGACGGTTTGGAAGAACTGTCAGTGTATGTACTTTGAATGAAGCTTTGAACTCAGATGGTGCATTAGGTCCCTACTCTCTCTTTTCAAAAAAGTGTTTTCTGGAAGAACTGTCAAAAGATCATAGTAGGAGAGGACAGTGAAGACTGGCCCTGGCACGCAGGTGAAGCTCTTGGGCCCCCTGGTCCCAAGACCAGGGGTACCTGCCAGCCCATCACAATGGAGGAGATATTGATGCTGCTGACAGACGGGGGAGGCGGGAAGTTGCTTATAGCACCTGTTAGTCCTGTGCATGCAGCGTTATGCCTTTTTGTTTTCTTTTTCTTTTTTGACTATTCATCTGACGTGGCATGAGAAGGGACCATGGGGTGTAGGAGGAGGAACTAATTACCAGATGTGAGCAGAAATGGGACCATTTCTGTTCAATCAAATGAAGAGATGCTGTGTGTAATGTCCACCACTGGGCAATGCGGTCCACTGTCTGGGAAGATGCAAGCCACCGGAAGTTGAAGCTGAACGCTATGCAAACTCAGGACACTCGTGGAGGTTCTTGGACTCGGTGCTTGTGGTGCTATCTTAATGAGCTGTGGAAGTCGGAATAATCAAATCTTTAAGCTGTGTCCAATTTCCCTTAAGAAGAGAGAGAGCCTGAGGCGAAACACCCCAGGTTTCAGGAGGAAGCAGCTAAGCTGGTACTAAAGATCATTATCATCAGGGAAGGAGAGGTGACACTGAGCCTGTCACCTGCCCTGCCCAAGCAACCTGGGGCTGTGTCATGTGAGGGAGGGGAAACGAGCCTATTATCTTTGAGAAGCTAGCCAAAAAGTATTTTTCTTTTTGCCTAAAATATCCTAGAAATGAAGTCAATGTGAGCTGAGGAGAGGATCAGGGTTTGAAAAGAGAAGCTCATACTAACTGGATAGTTATCCATTTGACTTTGGGATGTGTGTGTGTGTGTGTGTGCGTGTGCGTGTGCGTGTGTGTGTGCGTGTGTGTGCGTGTGCGTGTGTGTGTGTTTAAGATTTAGTTTTAAGATAGAGCAGTACTAAGAATGTACTTATATAAAATTCTTTAAATTCAAGGGACTTTATGTACAAATTTACTCTTTTAATGGGTACATAAATTGAATATTAGCTCTACTGCATATATATTGCTTTTCCAACTTTTATGCCCCCCTATAGGGATTTTTCCCTTAAATCAAAATCTATGTATATATGAAATACTCTCACATGTGAATCACATTCTACTTTTATTTGGGGAAAATAGAAAATATTTTTATTATGAAATCATCAAAGAAATGATATTAAAATGAAAACTGTATTAATATATAGATTTATGAATCACGTCTTGGTGACTTTTATCATTTGTGAAATAGCCCTCTATTGGTAAGAGTCAGCTTTTAACCCTGGTTTCTATTTTGTACACTATTATTTATATTACGACATTGTGCTTTTCTTTTGTGGTCTAGAGAATACCATGCTTCTCCCAGTTGGTTCTGAGAGGTAATCTTCTGACCCAGTCTCTAAGAAAAGCTACGCAAAACATGCCCTCAAATAGGTTTAAAGGTATCAAATCAAATGAAGGCTTTTTTAGAAATAGATTAAAAAACAGGAAGAAGCAACATCTCTTCTCTTTGAATTAATACATATCGCTAAAGCCTATGTCAGGGAATGTTTGGTTGCCCTCTCTTTAAGTTATTTGATTAATAAAGATATCATTTGCTCGATTAGCCATGATGGAAAGTGGAATTAGGAAATATTTATAGAGACATATAATGTTCATTTTTTCAGATGTAAGATGTTAGTACGCCCTGGGTAACACATCATGAAGCTGTTCCAAGGGAAAGAGGAATTTTTGGAGTGTCTCAACTTAGCCTTTTGAAGACATTTTAGTGTCAAGGGCATCCAAGTGAAACTGCTTTTCCGTTGAATAATCATCCATTCGTTGTCCCACACCCACACACGTCTGCATCTTCAGTTCCTCACCGTTGACACCCACACCACTAAACAGCCCCTCGGCTTGAGAGCTGAGGATCAGCTTCTTGGGTCCCACCCTCTGTCCTGACAATCATTCTTACCCTGCGAGAACAGTCAGTCTTCTGCTACCCACTCTTTCCTCAATATTAAGGTCAAATTTCAAGGTCCACCCTCTACAAAATACTTTTCCTGTTTACACATTAACTTAGCTTCTTTTTGATCCCATTCATTCCTGCAGAAATTGAATTTGGTCGCGTTGCCCCCAGCCTGCTGTAAGCTTCTAGGGGAGAACTTGCGCTCTTTCACATTCTGTACCTGTTGAACGTGGCACATTTTAGGAACCCACGATTCATGCAGGGCTGTACTGAAAAGTGATGATTTTCCTATCCCTTCCCCCCAGCCCAGCCCCTCATATTTGTGCACAGGTGAAACCAAGAGCCTCGAGGCATGAGCAGCTTAGAGTGGACAGTGTGTCTCACACGACCGCCTGAAAGATGTTGGGAAGGGGGGTGGCACCTCCTTCGGGGTTTATCAGCAGATCGTGTGTGTACCTGCAGCCCTGGGGGAGCAGGACCCCCTCCCCCATGGGCTGCCTCTACGTGGGCTCTTTGGATGGTGTCACCACCCAGCCACAGGCAAGAGCAAAAGGTCAGCATCCCCTAGGCTTGTTGCGTCTCTCCACTTCTTATCCCATGGCCGCCTCTGATGACAGGCTGCCACTCAGCAGGATTTCTAAAAATGGCATTGGAGAAGGAAGGAATTCACTGCGGACTATTTAATAATTTAGGATAGTATACCTCAATCTGGGGGAATTTATATTCTTGGGAAATATTAAATATTAGCATCATTGGGCAATTCCTAATAGTGTACATGGTAAATCAGCAACGTCACTGCCTTCGCCAGGGTTGTTCTGCGGGTGAAGTGACACCATCACATGGTGTTTTAGGGGGTGGAATGGCAAGGGACTAGGACACAGTGAGACTATTGGTGCAACTTGTAAAATGCAGTTGTTTCCTGTTAGCCTCTCTGAAAGACTGTGGGTTGTGAAAAGAATATTTGGTTTGAAGTCAAACATTGGTTTAGCTGCCTGCTGTAGGATTTGGTGTAAGGCAGCCAACTCTTCTTTTCCCCTGTCTTCTTATCTAAACAACGGGGTGAGAATAGTTCCTGCTCAAGTGGAATAGCAGCTAGCATGTTGAAGAGCTTATGACATGTCAGGCACTGTTCCAGTAGCTTAATATGTATGAACTCCTTTAATCCTCAAGCCTACAAAATAAGTATCTTTAGGATGCCCATTTTACAGATGTGAAAGCTGAGGCACAGAGGGCATGTAACTTGTAAGTGGTAGGAATTCAAACCCAGGCCCTCTGCTTCCAAAGACGCAGAGGTCCACCTCCTCCCCAGCATTTCACAGGATGGTTGCTCGGGTCAAATTGCTTCTTTCTCTCTGATGTAAAATACACATATCAGTTGTTATAGCACTGAGAGCAATGTTGATATTAACATATATCATGTATACTAGTCTTTCACTGGCTTGTGTGTAGTTGTTTTGAGGGGTGTGATTTGGTCCATCTTCTATTCAAATCCATGGAATCATGAGCCACGCAGTAATAGGATTATAAATTGCCTGAAGTGTAGAACTGACAGAGCAAAAGCGATCTGTCCGCTGGAGATCAAGTTTAAACACTTTTAGCACTCAGAGATCGTGTTGCCTGCATGCCAGCCAGAAACTGCTTGCAAGGCAGCTGGGGCAGAGGTACTAAGAATGGGGATTTGAACCTCAGCTTTGCCACTCTTAATTATGTGACAATAGCTGTATCACTTGCTCTCTGTTCCTTGGTGCCGTGTCGATATAATGTGGGCAATAGTGTTCCCTTCCTTATGGGTTTTGATGAGGATTAAGTTAGTGTTTAACCAGCCCTTGAAAGATTATTCGGCACATAGTGGGCCCTTTCTATAGATGTTAGCTATTAAGAGTCAGGATTTTCTTTTCAAAATTAGTAGATACTGTATCTAAAACAGGCAGACAGAAGCAGAGCTTTCCTTAATACTGAGTTTGTGTGTGTGTGTGCATGTGTGTGTGTGTGCATGTGTGTGTGTGAAGGGAGATGTGGAAGACAGCGTATGAGAGAGAAAATAAGAGACAGAATATGTACTGTATATGAATTAGGTAAAAATTCAGGGAGGAGAGAGAGTACTGACTTGGTGGAAAAAAAAATGAAAATGCATTCTGGGGAAGATAGGAAACTTCCAGTGGGAGATCCTGAAAGGAATCCCAGAAGCCCATGGGCTTGTCCCTGGCCTCTCCCAGGCCAGCCTGGGCCTCATGCAGACATAGGTCTGAGCTGATTTGGAAGGCAGGTGCCTGGCACAGGCTAGAGATGGGGGAACACACCTCTAACTCATTCTCTCAGAGCTATGGAGCTTCTATTCCATTGCATTTTCCTTTGTGTCAGCTGGTTTGTTCAGGACAGATGTTCAGGATCCTCTAAAATAAGCTTTTTTAAAAAAATAGCAGACACGTTCTGAGTGAAGCACATCTCAAATTCAGCAGAATGGCTTCTGTGTGCAGCTGTAGCTTATGTTTCTTACATGTTTACAAGTATCAAAGGTAGCCCTAAAAAGACATTTATTAGCACCTTATTTTTAATAGTTTGGATTCAAAGCATTGAGGTATCCTCAATCATACCGTATTTAAATAAAAATAGGAAAAACATAAAATCTAAACCTCCATATATCTTTGGGAACGAAGAAGAAAATCAGCTGGAAACTGTGAACCAGTGAAAGTGTTTATCTCAGGGGAAATATTCGCGTTAATCATTTCCAGTAGGGAAAGAGACATAAATTCTCATCCACAAAGTTTTAGATCGTATGAATTTTGCTAAGGCTGCTTTAACGAAAATGTGATTTTGAATTCTGCATTATCAGTGTCTGTGAAAATGATCACATTTAAAATGTTTATACCATCAACTTGTTTAAAAAGTTTAAGTGATGTCATAAGCCTTAATGATTATCGTGAATTCTAAATAGTGAAGTTCAAATTAAGATAATTTTATGTTTGCAACACAGTGGTCATTGTTTCTGAGTAACAGATAGTTTAAAACAAATAGATGATGCATTATATGTGATCAGAGTGCCAAGTTTTCTCTTAAGGTTCTGTGTGTGGTTTGGGGAAAGGGTGAAGGTCTGCTGGTTGTGGGACAAAACAGAAACCACTTTGGAATCAGAGTTAGACTGACTGGATTTAAGTGCTGGCTCTGCTACTTTCCAGCCTTGATACTTTGACAAGTCAGTGAACCTTCTGAATCTCAGTCTCCCCATCTGCAAGACGCAGGTTGGAGGATGAAGTTGAGAGTGTATATAAAATAGCGCGGCTCTTGACATTTGCTAGGTACCCAAAAGACGGTGATTTTTTTTTAGGATAGTTCTAGTGGTTTTAAAATTTTCCCACAAAATCTTTGACACAACTCCCTTCAGGAGGTAGAATCTGATTCTCCTTCCTCTGGACGTGGGCTGGACTTAGTGATTCACCCCTAATGAATAGAATGCAATGATGTGATGCTTGCTCTGTGACTACCAAGACTGCGTCCTGAAGAGGATACAACATTTGCTGTCAGCTGCCATGTTGTGAGGATGCTCAAGCAGTCGGTGGAGGGTCCACGTAGAGGAGGAAGCCTTGGGGAGAAACTGAAGCCTCTTGCTAGCACTCAGCTCCAACTTGCCAGCTGTATGAGTCAGCTGCCTCGGGAGTGGATCCGATAACTCAGCCAAGCCTTAAGATGCCTGTAGTCCTGGACCACATCTTGTCTGCAGTCAGATGAGAGACCCTGAGTCAGAACCATGTTTATTGTTTTAAGTCACTACAGTTTGGGCTCATTTGCTACAGAACGATAGACAAATAGTACAGCAAAGATAGTAGTCAAACTTACCCCAGAGTGGGGTGAAAAATCTGAATTAGGTTGCAGCCCCTGCCTGTGTCTACGCAGTTACAGTTGATACTAAAATTCAATGGGGTGATTAAATTTGTTAATGCATTCATTCATTCAGCAAATGCGTTAAGTGCTGACTAGGAACAAGGCCCTTCATGGTCCCGGACACACCACTTTTCTACTTAAAATGATGAATTGTCCCCTCATTTCTCGTAGGACAAACTCCATGATGCCTGCATGGCCCACATGCCCTTCACGTCTGGCTCTCATCCACACGCGTCCATCCAGATTCAGCCTGTCCTCTGCGTGGCTCACTTCTCCGGCAGCAGGCACCTTCTTTCTGGTCCCAGGCCACAGATTTCTGGCCTCACAGCCACCACCATGCTGGCACTTCACCAGATGTGCCTCCCCCCACCCTCTGCCTGGCTGATTCCTGCCAATCATCCATCCTCAACGGTCACATTCTCTGCCAAGCTTCCTGCCCCTCCTAACTAACTGATTTAACTTTCTCCATCATCAAACACTAAGCCAAGGACTATTTATGGCAATTATGAAATATTTGGACAATAGTTTGTTTATTTAACACATATTTATTGAGCACCTACTAAGTGCCAGACAGTTTTAGGCGCTGAGGTCACAGCAACAAATGAAACAACAAAAATTCCTGCCCTCATGGGGCTTCTGCTTCCGTGAAGGCAAAGACAATAAATAAGATGAATAAAAAATATGGAAGGGGTCACTTGCTAATGAGTGCTATGGAGACAATTAGGCAGGAAAAGGAAAACAGGAAATCCTAGTGGCTGAGGGGCTATAATTCTACACAGAATACTCAGAAAAGGCTCCAGTGAGGGCATAACAAGCCGGGCCCTGCTGTGGGTCCTGTGACCTTAGACTGGCCTTGAGACACAGCCTTTACGCCTTCTCTCCCATGGAGCCGGCTGGACGTGCTCCAGACCGGCTCACCTCTGGTGAGAGTGGCCAGGTGTCAGGGGTCAAATCATCCAATATCCTCTGCAGGGACCACATAGGTAGTTACTGAACCGTTTCTGCCATCAGTGGGGTTTAAGCACTGAGGTTGAGGCTGCTTATGTGAACATAACCCACCAATTCTTTTAAAGCACATCACTGAAAGCCAACTACTCACGTCCACTTCAAACACAGCATTAATGCATAAGCTGCTGTCTTCTAAGCAAGTTGCATCAGCCAGCTTTACATCATAGGCATGACTTTGGAGTCTGATGACCAAAGAGCCTGAGTACAAAGCAGAAGGAGATTATCTAAGGTAAAGCTCACCACGACACCTGGGACGGGGAACAATACACAGGATTCATGTCAACGTGGACATGACAGGTACCTAATACTTTCCTGAAAGCAGGTTTTGTTAAAAGTGGGAGAGAATAGGAGAACCCTGAGTGTTTGAACGTGAAATCGAGTGGGAGAAAAGGGAGGATGCAAAACACACCTCCATCAATTTCTAAACTTTATTCAAGATGTATATGTATAACTGAATCACTTTGCTGTACACCTGAAACTAACACAACATTGTAAATCAACTATACTCTAATATAAAATAAAAATTAACTGAAATTAAATTAAAAAAAGAAATAGCTCAAAGGGGATCTTGGCTCACAATGTTCATATCAAGTTTTCTTATTTACCATGATTGCTGATTAATTGCCTTTTCTCCAGATAAAATGTGTGATATTTTTATGCTGCTGTTCAAAACTTCATTCATTTATTCATATATATTTATATTTATCCAACAAATGTTTATTGCACTGCAATAAGGTCTATAGAGACGGGTAAGTGAGGATCTTGCCTGTACATCACTGGCTTCCAAACGTGGCTGTTTATCAGAAAAAGCAATACTTATAGTTAATAATAATTTAAATAATGTTTATATAATTAAAACATATGAACACCTGTAAGTTAATAGTTTGGCTAACACCTTTCCAGAAACATTGCTATTTTGTTTGCTTTCGCTTTTCATTTTTCTTGCATTGATTTAGGTAGTTTTAAAATACATTTCTGTGTGGTAAGATAAAGACTTCCTCATTATAAATGTTAAAAATATATATAGGATCATAATAAATTAATTAAACATTCTGAAGCCTTGAACAAAGCATGATTTTGTTAAATTCTTAATATAGCTAAGTGATAGCTGTTTAGCTTTTAAATTGTTTTTGCTATATTAAATAGCGCCATGTTTAGCATCTTTGTGTATACATTTTCCAGATGTGGTATTGTTAAACTACCCTAAGTAAAGCTGCACCCACCAACATTACACAAGCATGTGAAGGAAAGCATGTTATGTATAGCACGGTGTTTTGTGGTTCAGGTAAAGTCAATTATTATAGATTTGTCCCTTCGGGGTTTCTGTAGATGTGTGCAGAAATCGGACATGGAGCTGGCTAGAGAAATATTTGTTCTAAATATTAAAGTCTGTTCCTACTTCTAAAGCAGCAACTGCATCTAAATAGACAATAGAACGAAGGAAAAATATGTCTAATTTGGGGCATAGACCCACGATCAGTTTTGAGGCAAAGACCCTAAAAGTGTAAAGACGGCAGACATCAGCTAATGGTGTGGGCAGTTCTGACCCCCGTGTGGTGGAGACTGCCTTATGCTTTATTTTGTTGATGCAAATAGCGGCCGGCAAACAAAAATAGCAGCTAACATGGCATTGGGCTAAATACTTTACAGTAATTCTCTGATTTTATGCTCAGGAGTCCTCTAACAGAAAGTGCCTTGAAGTAACAGAAGTGACTTGAAGTCACAGATGCAACCAGGGTTTAATCTAGAAGGTTTGAGTCTAGAGCCATGCCCTTGACATTAGTTACCTTGACTTTGATACTTTATAGATATGAAAATGCAAATAAATTCTTAAGGGTATGTTAAACGAAATTAATTTTATTTGAGTAAGATACTAAGTCATTGATACCTAGACAGTATTTTTTTTTAATTTAAAGTGCACATTAATTTATTGTTTCAAATATATTCGAGCGCTTCATATTTGCAGGCACGGGGACATGTTACAGTGGCTGGGACAGACGTGGGCCTGGATTTCATACAGGTGTTGTCCTGAGGAGGGGGCAGTAGGCAAGCAGACCCCCTCGCTGCAGGATGCCCAGTGTGCCACGGGGTACAAGGGGAGGACCCAACTTTGAACCTTAAGTCCAGGATTATCTTTAAAGCAGATGAAAGCTAAACAGAAGTGGTTAACTTCACATACACCTCTTAAAAACAAAACTGAGTCTTGTCTAGGAATCCTACTGGAAATATTAGACAACTGTGACATCCAAGGTTCATGGATAGGTTATTTTTAATTTTCTATCTGGCCTCATGGTATGATCAGAATTTCAGATAAAGCTTAGAAAAATATGTAACTTTTGGAAACTTGGCAGTTTTCTTCAGTTTAGTGTTTCTCATAATTTATGGATCTCGTGGGAAAGTTGTTTATCTCTGGTTTCTGGGATTTGCTAGAACTTTGTAGAAATCATCTCACAGGCAGCTTTTGGAGAGAGAAAAATTTCCCAAATTTACATTTTAACCTTTTTACCAAAGTCTCTTGATACCAGGTTTCCCGGCTGCTGATCCGGATACATTTAAATGGGCTTCACTGTGTGCAGTGGGTGTGTCCCATGGTGACGGTCATGCCCGACACTGCCTCCGTGTCCCGCGGGCACCAGTGATCTTCTTGTGAAAAGTACTAGTCCTGTCTTTGCTCAATGTGCATCTTTAGGATGTGCGCTGTCTGACACAGAGTAGCTGCTCAATGGTTTTTTGTGCGATGAAAGAAGTGTATGTCCGGGGAAACTTAAAAATGTAGAAAGAAAAATAAGGGGATTGATACTGGGTTGTCTGTTAAGGCAGCCTCTTTTCCACGCTGCAAGTTGTCTTTGTCTGCTTCTCTTGTACATGTACATTATCTAGCCACCTTAGGTGAACAAAAGGTTGCAACAGCTAAAATTTCCACAGCTTATTCTATTCCCCAGTGTCAAATCACAGCTCCAATTCTCTAAATATCCTGGGGAAGCATTTGGAACACGTGCTTTGAGGAACTTTGTTTTCAAAATAGGAAGTGGATTTCTAAGTGTTTATTCAAGGAGGATAGCAGAGGAAGGATGGTATGTTCTAATTACCTTTGTAATTGGCACACATTCTATGTCAATTTATTGTAACTGAAAGGAAAGTATCGGGCTTTTCTGCTTTGAGCTGCTGACCTCAGAGGAAAGCACACGGTGTGTGCTGCGTCTGAGCGCAGAACGCCTGCATCACTTCAGAAGTAATGGGCAATATTTTCAGCAAAGCTAGATGATATTCACCACCTAATTCCTTTCACTTCTTTTAGTGAAGACACTGAAAGAACTGATTTTAATCTGAGGATACCTCTTTCAAAGAAATCTCAAGAGATTGACTGCTACTAGAGAAGCTAAAAGATATGAAAGTATTTGTTACAAGCGAGGAGAGCTTTAAAACAATGTAGAATAGGAAATGTACACCTGGTGACCTCTCCCCTACCTTGGAAGATAGTGAAAAGTATCTGATGGGGATGGCGACTGTCACTGAGTATGGATGTTAGACTTACTTTCTAATGGAAAGACAACAAAGGCTGCACTCAGTGGGTATTCAACGATCAGACGAAACTGTCGAGAAGCATGAAGGTCTTACCTGAACATTGGTTCAAAAAAGTGTTCTAGCACCAGGAAACTCTTAACACCATATAGAGAAAGGAAGCCCGGATTGATGTGAGGTTGCCTACCTAAAATGATCACAGGAGACATATAGATGGAAAACTATTTGACACATTATTCTTTCCCCAAGCAATTTTGTATTGATTTTATAGTATATCTTTCACCTAAATGTTTAGAGTGAATCAGTAAAACTATGGATTCTTTCATCCAATCACCTTACATCAGGAAGTATTGAGTAATTGTGACACAAGTGTATATACAATTATCTCTATTTTGTATAAATGAGTATGTGTGAAATTTTTAAAATATTGACTTTAATTCAGTTGAATTAAGAACTGTGATAACCTATATGAGAAAAGAATTTGAAAAAGAACAGATATATAGATATATGTATAACTGAATCTCTTTGCTGTACACCTGAAACTAACACAACTCTAAATCAACTATACTCCAGTAAGATTTTAAAAAATAAAGACAAAACAAATTAAAAAAGAATTATAAACTAGGAAGGGTGGTATGTGTATAGGTGTGTATTTATGTGTGACTGTTATGAAGCTAAATAAGTTAGTGAACATTTATGTGAAATGTGTTTTATTCAGTATGACAGCCGTCATCGTAGGAAATAGAATCAGTTAAACTTACGTCATTCGATTTGAATATTTAAAATTTGCATAATATGAATGACTTTTCTTATTTGCTTTATAATGATATACATAGTGGTACAAATGATTTTTCTACCCACACTCTTTCTAGTGGGATTCCAATATATATGATATAAAATAAATATTCTGAAATGATATATTCTCCTAGTGGTATAATAATAGACATTTCATTAAAGCCATAAGTAGCTGGAAATAACTGATGAATAATATGTCTGAGAATCTTTTATGATTTTGGGAATATAAGATGGGGTGAAATACATCAGCTGCAAAAGCAAAAATCCCCGGGAACATAATTGCCCATTAACCATGTCTTTTACTTTGTTATTAATGGATAAGATAAGGGAATCCCAGGACAGTGGAAATAATTCCACGGGATAATTAGAGGAATGAAAAATGTAAGGGAAACTTCCCAGTAACTGGTAAGTTTTATATATATATATATATATATATATTATATATATAAAATATATAATATAAATATATACTTCGTTCTTTCAATTACAGTTATTTCATACTTTCCCACATGATTGTTAATATAAACCAGGTTTCATTTGTTAAATACATAGATCTTGTTTCAAATTTATGTACAAGATTTGTTAGCAATTATGAATCAAACTTGCTATATCTGAGTGCATAAATATAATGTAGTACGCTTATTTCTGTTTTAAGATCTAGCATAGTTTCATTATACTTTTGGAGTTCCTTCCTAATACATTTTATTATGGTGTTTTAGTCCATAGAAAGTCTAAGATGATTAAGAATTCTTACCCAAGAGGAGAGAGATCACAATAATTCCTTTCTGGAAGAGTTCCTTTAACTCAGTTTAATACATTTATGTGAGAAAAGGCAGTTGGAAAACAGGTTTCACATAAACATTAACTAACTACTTTTTTTTTAACATCTTTATTGGAGTATAATTGCTTTACAATGGTGTGTTAGTTTCTGCTTTATAACAAAGTGAATCAGCTTTACATATGCACATATCCCCATAGCTCCTCCCTTTTGTTTCTCCCTCCCACCCTCCCTATCCCACCCCTCTAGGTGGTCACAAAGCACCGAGCTGATCTCCCCGTGCTATGCGGCTGTTTCCCACTAGCTATTTCACATTTGGTAGTGTATATATGTCAGAGCCACTCATAAGCTGGGATGAAGTGAGAGAGTAACTAACGACTTTTACGTCAGCGTGTAGAAGCATATATTAAACCTGTACGTCTGTAGACAGACTCTTCCCCAGGACTCTGTTAAAACTATTTGACTTTTTCCTTAGTATTCACAATTACAATTGAGAAACCCAGCGTTAGTTTGAATCTCTTTCTCAGCCAGGTAACGATTTTTGTTTCCAGAAAATTAAATTATTCTATTTATAGAATTTTGACAAGGAGATATCGATATAGGCTTTTCTATTAATAATCTTACTCAGAAGACTAGGGCACACTTTTTCCTTAATAATTTAAGTCTACCTTCAGCTCAAGAAAAATTTCTCTTGATTCTTTGAATGTGAATTCTCTGTAACTTTAACACACTCTCTCCCTTTTTAGTACTTCGTGGATACTTTTGTCATAATAACTCAAGTCTATAATCAGTTTAAGAGATTTTCTTTCTTTCTTTCTTTCTTTCTTTCTTCTTTCTTTCTTTCCTTTCTTTCTTTCTTTCTTTCCTCTTTTCTTCTTCTTTTTTTCTTTTAATACTTCTCCACCATTTACTCTATTAGCGTCTCCTGATACTTCTAATACATCTGCACTGTATCTTCTTGATCTGTATTTCTTGTCTTAAGCCCTCTTCCCTACTTTTCATCTTGTTTTCTTTTTAAGTTATGAAAGAATTGTTCAAGATGAGATTCCAAATTACCAATTCAGTTACCTGGAGCATCTGTTATGCAATTTCAGCCATTTATTGAGTTTTAAGTTTTAGTGTTTAGAATTTACTAAATTCCAAGAAGACTTTCTGGTTCTCAGTGGATCCTTTTGCAGCCTGTTCTTTTACGGATGTAACAGTCTTGCAACCAAGTTTCACAATTTTTTAAAATTAATTAGTTTATTATTATTTTTTTTTAATTTATTTTTGACTATGTTGGGTCTTCGTTGCTGTGTGTGGACTTTCTCTAGTTGCCAGGAGCAGGGGCTACTCTTTGTTGTGGTGCATGGGCTTCTCATTGCGGTGGCTTCTCTTGTTGCGGAGCATGGGCTCTAGGCACGTGGTCTTCAGTAGTTGCCGCGCATGGTCTTCAGTAGTTGGGGCACGTGGGCTTCAGTAGTTGTGGCCCACAGGCTTATTTGCTTCGCGGCATGTGGGATCTTCCTGGACCAGGGCTCGAACCCATGTCCCCTGCACTGGCAGGCGGATTCTTAACCACTGCGCCACTAGGGAAGTCCCCACAATTATTTTCAAAAAATAAGTTATGTCCTGTTTCTGCACTGTCTGTTTTTGTGGTTTGTTTGCTTGTTTTTAGGGAGCATTTTAATTGCTTGTTTAGTTTGATTATCCTCTTTCAGGTTGCTGCTTTTCCACAAATGATCAAAAGTGTCTTATCCACATTTATGCATCAGTGGCTAAGCTGATCAGTAGCAGGGGCCATCAGGAATTGTGTGAGCCACTGTTGAATTTCCCTTTGAAGATGGAGGTTGACTTTGGGGACCTGCATTTCATTCATTCAACAAATATTTATTGCATCTAATAAATTAGTAAGCTACCGTGAGCTAAGCACTGTTCTAGGCACTTGGAAAACAGCGATAGAGAAATAGATACTAATCGCTGGCCATGGGGAAATGATATTCTGGTGGGGAGAACAAGACAGAGCAATACACATAATAAATAAATATTCTGATGTGTTACAGGGGGTAAGTGCTAGGGAAACAATAGCAGAGTAAGGAGGGTTGGAAGTGCTGGCAGGGAAGGGAAGTGGCAACTGTAATTGAACAGCGGGGTCAGGGTGGGTCTTACTGAGAGGATGACATTTGAGCAGAAGCCCACCTGAAACTGGTGAAGCAGCAGCCAGGAAGCCAACAGGGAACAACAGGTATGATGAGACCGATGCCGGGATGCATCTGGAATGTTCCAGGAACAGCAAGGAGGTGACTGTGACTGCAGTGATGTGACTGAGGGGAGAAGAATGGGGGATGGGAAACGATGTAAGACTGAATCATCTGAGGTCTTGTGAACTGTGGCTTTTAGTCTGAGTGAAATGGAGAGCCGTCAGAAGGTTTTGAGTAAAACAATGAGCTGATTTGATTAATTGTAAGAGGATCACACTGGCTGTCATGCTGCGAATAATAGCAAGAAGGCGAGAGTGGAGGCCGGGAGACCAGCGAGAAGATTATTACGACGATCAGAGAAGCAGCAATGGTGATGCGGCTAGTGTGCCTGCAGCGAGGGGCGCTTGGATTCTAGATAGATGTACTTGAAGACAATGGCAGTTGGTGATATCTCGCACGTGGCGTACGGGAGAAAGACGGGAGGCGAGGATGACACCCCGATTTTAGGTCTACGTGCCTAAAGCGAGGAGTAGCTATTACTGAGACAAGGAATGCTGGGCTGTAGCAGGTTTTAGGGAGAGTCCAGGAATTCCAGTTTGCACATGCTATATTTGAAATACTTGTTTGACATCCAAATACAGTATAGATGTCGCCAAGGCATTTGGGTATGTACATACGAGGATGGGAGACGTCCAGGGTAAAGATATTAGTCTGTGAGTCATGGGCTCACAGTGGTATTTAAAGCTCTGGACTCACACACACAAAAGTAGATGGAGAAGAAGCGTACGCACTGAGCCTGCAGGTGGCTTTCTGGCCCTGATGGTTGGCTGGTTGGCATGTTTCTGTTCAAGGTGTTGGAAGGGTTAGGGTTAGGGTTAGGGTTAGGGTTAGGGTTAGAGTTGACGGCATGCTGACAGCAGGGGACGCATCCCTACAGGAGGAGCACTTGAGAGATTTCTTTGCCATCTCTGGCAAGTTACTGCTCACTGGAGGAAGGTGTGTGAAAAGCCGCAAGTTAAACGGAGGATGGCCTCATGCACCTCCAGCCTAGCTGTTCACTCGAGGGTCCACTGGGACTGGTCCCATTTCACAGAGAGGAGCAGTTTGCCAGTCGACACGTGGCATGTGCTTCAGCTGCACCCTGGACAAGAAGAGCAGAGCACAGCCCCCAGGCTTGCAGAATGTTCCAGAGCAGGCTCAAGGTGGAAGTTTGCTGCAGTTTAGTTCAGAAAATGTGTTTATTCACCTTATCCAGAGGTCCCCTCTTTGACCTGAATTGGGTCTTAGGACATTCATCTATAATTAGGTGTTTTGCAAAATGATCCTTTTGTTTTTATTTTATAGAAATTATATAGTTTCTGGGTCATCAGTATGATCTTGCCCCATCTATTTTATTCTAGTGCTATAATGTGTGTGTGTGTGTGTGTGTGTGTGTGTGTGAGAGAGAGTGAGTGTGTACATGAGAGTTACCAGCCAACGGGATTCGGGAAAAGCGGAAAGGTGAATGTGGACTTTTCTTGAAGTAGAAGCCACTTACAAAGTTTCATTGTGTTTCAAGGAAAGGTATATTTAAATTACTTTAAAAAATTTTTTTCTCTGAAGGCACATGAGACTATAAAATTACCGATCATAAAAGGACCAAGTAAATATTTAAAATGTAAAATATATATTACTTTTAGTCCTAGATGTTACAATGTTAATAAAAAATATCGAGAAGCATAAAGTCTCCAGAGTCATTATAGCTACAACTGTGTAAATAGCTTGCTTCACATAATATCAAAAGGAGAGTTAACCTCATTAGATGTAATTCTAACAGCAAGAGAGCCAAAGGCATGGCAACAATTGTATCTGAAGATTAACTGGAGGCATGCTGGCCTTATAAAGGGTAGGATTCAATGAAACTTTACTTGGTGAAATTTTCATTTGCAAAGTGATGTTTCTTCTTACAACAACTTACTAATATGGTTTACTTTGGGGGTCTATATCCAATTTTGCTGTTCATGTTATAAAATGAAAAGCAGTTAAAATACCAGATTTAGAAAAACAATACACTTGACCATAGGGACATTCTGTGATTGATCATATTATTTGTGATGTGACAGATGCAATGAAGCTAGAATGAGAAGGAGACATATAATTTTGTGTATACTAAACAGGAAAAAAAGGTGACATAGCAAATCCCTAGCCTCTGTGCTTTGATGCTAAATAATAGTACTCAATTTATATTTGAAGTAGTATCCATAAATTAACAATACTACTCTTTCAAAAGAATGTACCAGATTTTAGATGGTTTAGGGAATAAAGTTGAGTTACTCCACAAGCATTTTTGAAAGAGGTTGCTGATAAGACAAAGATGGAAGATATACGATATACATGTATTTAATATAGCAAGTGCTACAAAGCAGATTGTATTAGTACATCTGTGCCTGAACTGCACCGTCAGCCTGAAAATGGAAACTCTGATGCTGTTTTCAGGTTTGACGAGGCATTTTTATATAACCAGCAAGATCTTTTGGCACTTCAGTAGCTGAGTCCCCCTGAAAAGGATGCAAATCTAGGCTTCTCCCAATATTTTCCCTATTATATAGTAGTTCTAGTGAATTATTATGGAGGGACGCTATCTGCACTGGCTGTTTTCCATTTGACACCTTCCTCCCCCAACCTGCTATTCTCTGCCTTGTTCATACCAGGCAGGCTGCCCCGATGGACCACACAGCCTGAGCACCTCTGCCACTGGCCAGTAGTGAGGTGCAGCCAGGGCTGGGATCAGCCAGAGACGGTGGCAAAAGGAGCTAGTCTGTTCCTATTTCCTATACAGAAGCAGTGGTGTCCCTCTCTATCCAGAGTTCCAGCTCTCACAGAAATCTGGTCACATTACCCACCACCCACCTTTGCCCCTTCTGCCCTAAGGGTGGTAATAGCTTCCCACAGTTAAACATTTCTGGGTGCTTCAGCATCTTTTGTAGGTACCTTTAACCCTGCACACACCCCTGAAATTGTCTCATTAAAATCTCTTCAATTGAGTCATCAGAGCGGAATTCTTTTCCTGCTGTGACCCTGGCTGACACAGGCACAAAGATGCTGATGCTGGATGACAGACCAAATAGCATGACGTACTTCACAAGCGTTTACCTTACAATCAGGGCTCTAGGCACTATCGAGATCTGAATCTATTCTCTGATGACTTTGCACCACTCAACAATAGAGCCTTGGTTATTATCACAATTATAAGGTACTGACAAGTAGCCCTTCCTTTTGAGACTAAATGGGGTGAGGATGCCAGAGATAATTATTCCATGGGCAGGCAGTAGCCTGAAGAAAACAGGGTAGGTTGTGACCTCTTGACCAATAAACCTACTTCCCCGGTCCGATAGAGCATTCCAGTTTTCAATGCAGACCCCATGAAAGGAATGCTGATTTGTCTGTTTCAATTTCTGAATCTCTTCCCAGGGAAATTCTAATGCATAATCTCAGTAACTAGAGGATGACCATGAAAGGAGGGTTCTTCCCCAGAACTGAATTCATGAGGAGATAGCAAAGGGATTCTACTCACCCGTGGAAATACCTCTTGGAAGCTATACTGTGCTTTCAGAAGAGCTGAAAATTGGCAGTTACATCTGGGTTTGGATATTGGTGCAGGGATGTCTCTTGAGTTTCCTGGGCTCCTTTCTCCTAGTCCCTGTGTAGCTTAGTCTAAATTTACCTTCACAGGTAAATTTCCCTGTCCTGGACTTCTCTCCATATGAGTCTGTAGTGTTCATTCCCTGGATCCCTGGTTGGCAATTTTTTCTTAGATTTGGCCAGTGGGAGACACTCACCGGAAATCAAAGACCAGAGAAAAGAGAG